>NC_137469.1:37795486-40277293 GCF_964235325.1 Thermobia domestica
ACCCCCCTTAAATTTTGGAAATTGCCAAATCTAAAAATTTGGTATGGTAGCCTAGGACCATAGTATGTACCTCTATTAGTATTGGGGGTCTATGTCGTTCCCTTTCATAGGTAAAAAATTGTCAAAAAGTCAATTTTCGGAGGTTTTTGACCTAATTTATCCCCTTGGATGAGGTGTTATTACCCTATATAGTTATATGGGCGTATACAGGGGTCCATTCCCTTTCATAACATATGGGTACATTAATGCACCCCTTTAAAAATTTGGGAGGGGTACCTTGGCCCACCCCTTAAATTTTGGAAATTGTCCAATTTAAACATTTGGTATTATAGTATAGGACCCTAATATGTATCATGATAAATTTGGATGGTCCACCTCGTTTCCTTTTAAGGGTACAAAATTGCCAAAATATAAACGTAAGCAATACGTTGTACCACGTGTTTGGTTTTCGACCTAATTTATCTCCTTGGATGAGGTGTTATTACCTTATATAGTTATATGGGCGTATACAGGGGTCCATTACCTATCATAAGACATAGGTATATTAATGCACCCCTTGAAAAATTTGGGAGGGGTACCTTGGCCCACCACTTAAATTTTGGAAATTGACCAATTTAAACATTGGGTATTATAGTACAGGACCCTAATATGTATCGTGATAAATTTGGGTGGTCCACCTCATTCCCTTCTAGGGGTACAAAATTGCCAAAAATTCAAATTTCGGGGGTTTTTGACCTAATTTATCCCCTTGGATGAGGTGTTATTACCCTATATAGTTATATGGGCGTATACAGGGGTCGATTACCTTTCATAAGACATGTGTATATTAATGCACCCCTTGAAAAATTTGGGAGGGGTACCATGGACCACCCCTTAAATTTTGGAAATTGACCAATTTAAACATTTGGTATTATAGCACAGGACCCTAATATGTATCGTGATAAATTTGGGCGGTCCACCTCGTTTCCTTCTAGGGGTACAAAATTGCCAAAATATAAACGTAAGCAATACGTTATACCACGTGTTTGGTTTTTGATCGATTTTATCCCCTTTGATGAGGTGTTATTATCCTATATAGTTATATGGTCATGTATAGGGGTCCATTACCTTTCATAAGATATGGGTATATTTGTGCACTCCTTTAAAAATTTGGGAGGGGTACTTTGGCCCACCCCTTAAATTTTGGAAATTGCCCAATTTAAACATTTGGTATTATAGTACCGGATCCTAACATGTATTATGATAAATTTGGATGGTCCACCTCGTTTCCTTCTAGGGGTACAAAATTGTCAAAATATAAACGTAAGCAATACGTTGTACCACGTGTTTGGTCTTTTGGCCCAATTTAACCTCTTGGATGAGGTTCTATTACCTTATATGGTTATATGGTTATGTATAGGGGTCTATTCCCTATCATAAGACATAGGTACATTTGTGCACTCCTTTAAAAATTTGGGAGGGGTACTTTGGCCCACCCCTTAAATTTTAGAAATTGCTCATTTTATATATTTGGTATTATAGTACTGGACCCTAACATGTATTATGATAAATTTGGGTGGTCCACCTCGTTCTCTTTTAGGGGTACAAATTGCCAAAATATAAACGTAAGCAATACGTTGTACCACGTGTTTGGTATTTTGGCCCAATTTATTTCCTTGGATGAAGTCCTATTACCTTATATGGTTATGTATAGGGGTCTATTCCCTATCATAAGACAAAAGCACATTTGTGCACCCCTTTAAAAATTTGGGAGGGGTACTTTGGCCCACCCCTTTAATTTTGGAAATTGCCCCTTTTACATGTTTGGTATTATAGTATAGAACCCTAATAAATTTTACTATAAATTTGGGTGGTTCACCACGTTTCCTTTGATGGGTACGAAATTGCCAAATTTTAGTACAACCACGTGTTTGGTTTTGGCTCAATTTATCCCCTTGGATGAGGTCCTATTACCTTATATGGTTATATGATCATGTATAGGGGTTCATTCCATATCCCCTTAAATTTTGGAAATTTTCCAATTTAAGCATTCGGTATCATAGTACATGACCTCAGCATGTATCATGATAAATTTGGGTGATCCATCTTGTTCCCTTTCATGGGTAAAAATTACTAAAATATAAACATAAGCAATATGTTGTACCATGCGTTTGGTTTTTGGCCCAATTTCTTCCCGTTGATGGGGTTCTATTACCTTATATGTTTATATGGTCATGTATATGGGTTCATTTCCTATCATAAGACATGGGTACATTGACGCACCCCTTGAAAAATTTGGGAGGGGTATTTTGGCTCATCCAGTCGGTTTTAGAAATTGTTTTAATATAAGCATTTGGTATCATAGTACAGGACTTCAATATGTACCACTATAAATTTGGATGGTCCACATCGTTCCCTTTCATGGGTAAAGAACTACCAAAAATCGAATTTCGGAGGTTATTGACACATATTTAGCACGTTATATGGTTTATTACCTTTATATGTTTATGTTCCCTTTTAAATTTGGGAATTATCAAATAACAAAATTCGGTAAACGTTTTCTAGGACCCATTGGTGTTCCTCTTATGGCCAAATATTCAAAATTTAAATGTTATTGACCGGTTTTATTATTGAATAAGTACAGGATTTATTACTTTTTTCATAAGACACAGGTGTATTTGTGTACCAATCTTAAATTTTGGGATGGGGTACATTTCTTATTGTCGTATCAATAATTGGTAATTGGATAGTATATCATTCATTGGGTAAATCATTGTGATCACGTGATCAGTTATTAACCTATGATGGGATTAGGAGTCTAGGACATTGGTACATTAAAACTTTGTAGTATAATTTAAGAATTGTCAAATGAAATTACGTCATTGGTTTTGATTATTCACGCCAAATATAAACGTAAGCAAGACGTTGTACCACGTGATTGTCCTTGATGAGGTAGTGTACAGGGATTCATTTCCTTTGTTGTGGTACTTCTTAAGTTTGAGTACACACACTTCTAGAAAACAGTTGGTTCTACTCAGGTAAACAATTGACGGACATTATTGACCTTATTGAACATATAATAATATGATTAACTCTAAGACTTAGGTATATCAGGAGAAGTATTCTTTAAATTTGGGAATGGTGATAAACAGAATTTTAACATAAGGCGCGAAATTAGAAACAATACATTGAACTTTAGTCACAGCTCATAGTCTAAGATCATTGGTGGTGATTGATTTGAAATCTGATAGCTATCCTTATTGAATCTTATGACTCATAGACGAAAGGCAATACATGCTACAACACTGGCAAAGTTATTGTTAATGCAATTTGATTGGTTGATCACTATCTTTCCTGCAATCTGATTGGTTGATCACTATCTTTCATGCAATCTGATTGGCTGATGATTTTCAAATCTTTGCTGTATTCAGTTTTAAGTTTTGTTTAACATTTAAAAATCTTGGTTTCGTTCAACATTTTGCACTCACTGATAAATATGATCAAAACCGTTTATTTGTTAATCGAATAGTTAAAAACCGGATAAAGTTTGACGGTTAACCGTGAAACGTAAAATTTTTTTAGTTTGAAATTTTTTTGCTTGAAATTTTTTTTGTTTGAAAATTTTTTCGTTTCCAAATTTTTTTTGTTTCAAAATTTTGTTTGAGATTTTTTCGTTTGAAATTTTTTGTTTGAAAATTTTTTCGTTTGAAATTTTTTGTTTGAAAATTTTTGTTCGAAAATTTTGTTTAAAATTTTTTGTTTAAAATTTTTCGTTTCCAAATTTTTTGTTTGAAATTTTTTGTTTCAAAATTTTGTTTGAAATTTTTTTCGCTTCAAAATTTTGTTTGAATTTTTTTTTGGTTTGAAATTTTTTGTTTGAATTTTTTTTTCGTTTCAAAATTTTGTTTCAAAGATTTTTGTTTGAAATTTTTGTTTCAAAGTTTGAGTTGACATTTTTAAAAGTTTGTGCACCTATTAGTAAAGAACCGGAACTGTTTAGAACAAAAACCTTTGACAACATTGTGGTGCAATAGTACACGTCAGAACCTGGGGTTGTACTTGAAATGAAAAAACACAATTCATTGAAATGGATCATTTTATTACACTCCACATACATCCATACCAGATAGTGGTTCTGGATATTGTCGATACAATGTATTTTGAACTTCTTGCACTAGTTTGTCTTTAGCATATAATTTTAATTCCAGTTGAAGTCTTTTAAGGTCTAATGCAATATCAATTGGTGGAAACTCAATGTCCATTTGATCACAAATAAACTGTTTATCAATACAGGTATGCACTAGCCGGAACTGTTTAGAACAAAAACATCTGCCAACGTTGTTTATCATGGTGCAATAGTACACGTCAGAACATGATAATGCAACGACATCGGTTTTGCATCATCGTTCGAGTTAGTATTCATGATAACGTCATCATGGCTACTTGTCTGCAGTTTCTAAATACGCGTGATGTGATGAAATCATTTACCAAGATTACTGATTTACAACAGAATGTACCTTATAGAATCTTAGCTAGCCAAATGATCCCTACAAAGTTTGGATTAAGAATCGTAGTGAAGCTTGAAAATGATAAGAATATAATTTTACCAGCAAGATATTTACCCATGGAGGCATCAAAACAAGAAGAACTGCTGCGTTTCTTAAATACTGGATCTGTATCTTTATGTTACAAAGGATTCTTGGGTCGAAGTCATCAACTTGAATTTAGTACACAGCCAGATTCGTCAGCCATTGTGATGAAATCATGAATTCAAACGTCAGCACATCAGACATAGTTGTATGAATGTGGTTGGTCGGCATGACGTCAGCAACTGTGATGAAATCATGAATTCAAACGTCAGCACATTTCTTACCAATGACGTCAGCAATAATTATAAACCAGCAAATACAGTGTCATCCCACGAAATCATTTGAGCAAGTGTTTTTCAGGAGGAAAGATGTGTACTTCTAACGATAAAGAGTTCATCTTCGCAAGCTATTATCCAATAAATATATTTCAAACAAAACATGTGATGATTGGTATCAGTGCTAGAACATTTGAACCTGTGTTCGATTGGGCAAAGCAGAACAATTTGGTGTACAACTGACCTGTGAAGAATGGCACGAATCGACCAAATGAACGATGAGCTAAATGTGACCATAGTCAAATCATTAGGCTCAAATCATGAAGTGGTGCTGCGTACAGTCCTCGAAGAGAAGATGGTGCTGTTACGTAAAAAGAGTACATTCCATGTCCCTCGCAACATGGTGTATCTAACACAAACTGAATGGAACAAATTCATCAGCGTATTTCAGTGTGTGAAACATGCAGTGGAAATGTGCAACAAAACAAGTATATTCCTTCAAAAATGTGTTATGCATATTGTACAACATGTATCTAGATATTGTGATGGTTGTCAACATCGTTCGTGGGTGCATACCTGTATTGATAAACAGTTTATTTGTGATCAAATGGACATTGAGTTTCCACCAATTGATATTGCATTAGACCTTAAAAGACTTCAACTGGAATTAAAATTATATGCTAAAGACAAACTAGTGCAAGAAGTTCAAAATACATTGTATCGACAATATCCAGAACCACTATCTGGTATGGATGTATGTGGAGTGTAATAAAATGATCCATTTCAATGAATTGTGTTTTTTCATTTCAAGTACAACCCCAGGTTCTGACGTGTACTATTGCACCACAATGTTGTCAAAGGTTTTTGTTCTAAACAGTTCCGGTTCTTTACTAATAGGTGCACAAACTTTTAAAAATGTCAACTCAAACTTTGAAACAAAAATTTCAAACAAAATCTTTGAAACAAAATTTTGAAACGAAAAAAAAATTCAAACAAAAAATTTCAAACCAAAAAAAATTCAAACAAAATTTTGAAGCGAAAAAAATTTCAAACAAAATTTTGAAACAAAAAATTTCAAACAAAAAATTTGGAAACGAAAAATTTTAAACAAAAAATTTTAAACAAAATTTTCGAACAAAAATTTTCAAACAAAAAATTTCAAACGAAAAAATTTTCAAACAAAAAATTTCAAACGAAAAAATCTCAAACAAAATTTTGAAACAAAAAAAATTTGGAAACGAAAAAATTTTCAAACAAAAAAAATTTCAAGCAAAAAAATTTCAAACTAAAAAAATTTTACGTTTCACGGTTAACCGTCAAACTTTATCCGGTTTTTAACTATTCGATTAACAAATAAACGGTTTTGATCATATTTATCAGTGAGTGCAAAATGTTGAACGAAACCAAGATTTTTAAATGTTAAACAAAACTTAAAACTGAATACAGCAAAGATTTGAAAATCATCAGCCAATCAGATTGCATGAAAGATAGTGATCAACCAATCAGATTGCAGGAAAGATAGTGATCAACCAATCAAATTGCATTAACAATAACTTTGCCAGTGTTGTAGCATGTATTGCCTTTCGTCTATGAGTCATAAGATTCAATAAGGATAGCTATCAGATTTCAAATCAATCACCACCAATGATCTTAGACTATGAGCTGTGACTAAAGTTCAATGTATTGTTTCTAATTTCGCGCCTTATGTTAAAATTCTGTTTATCACCATTCCCAAATTTAAAGAATACTTCTCCTGATATACCTAAGTCTTAGAGTTAATCATATTATTATATGTTCAATAAGGTCAATAATGTCCGTCAATTGTTTACCTGAGTAGAACCAACTGTTTTCTAGAAGTGTGTGTACTCAAACTTAAGAAGTACCACAACAAAGGAAATGAATCCCTGTACACTACCTCATCAAGGACAATCACGTGGTACAACGTCTTGCTTACGTTTATATTTGGCGTGAATAATCAAAACCAATGACGTAATTTCATTTGACAATTCTTAAATTATACTACAAAGTTTTAATGTACCAATGTCCTAGACTCCTAATCCCATCATAGGTTAATAACTGATCACGTGATCACAATGATTTACCCAATGAATGATATACTATCCAATTACCAATTATTGATACGACAATAAGAAATGTACCCCATCCCAAAATTTAAGATTGGTACACAAATACACCTGTGTCTTATGAAAAAAAGTAATAAATCCTGTACTTATTCAATAATAAAACCGGTCAATAACATTTAAATTTTGAATATTTGGCCATAAGAGGAACACCAATGGGTCCTAGAAAACGTTTACCGAATTTTGTTATTTGATAATTCCCAAATTTAAAAGGGGAACATAAACATATAAAGGTAATAAACCATATAACGTGCTAAATATGTGTCAATAACCTCCGAAATTCGATTTTTGGTAGTTCTTTACCCATGAAAGGGAACGATGTGGACCATCCAAATTTATAGTGGTACATATTGAAGTCCTGTACTATGATACCAAATGCTTATATTAAAACAATTTCTAAAACCGACTGGATGAGCCAAAATACCCCTCCCAAATTTTTCAAGGGGTGCGTCAATGTACCCATGTCTTATGATAGGAAATGAACCCATATACATGACCATATAAACATATAAGGTAATAGAACCCCATCAACGGGAAGAAATTGGGCCAAAAACCAAACGCATGGTACAACATATTGCTTATGTTTATATTTTAGTAATTTTTACCCATGAAAGGGAACAAGATGGATCACCCAAATTTATCATGATACATGCTGAGGTCATGTACTATGATACCGAATGCTTAAATTGGAAAATTTCCAAAATTTAAGGGGATATGGAATGAACCCCTATACATGATCATATAACCATATAAGGTAATAGGACCTCATCCAAGGGGATAAATTGAGCCAAAACCAAACACGTGGTTGTACTAAAATTTGGCAATTTCGTACCCATCAAAGGAAACGTGGTGAACCACCCAAATTTATAGTAAAATTTATTAGGGTTCTATACTATAATACCAAACATGTAAAAGGGGCAATTTCCAAAATTAAAGGGGTGGGCCAAAGTACCCCTCCCAAATTTTTAAAGGGGTGCACAAATGTGCTTTTGTCTTATGATAGGGAATAGACCCCTATACATAACCATATAAGGTAATAGGACTTCATCCAAGGAAATAAATTGGGCCAAAATACCAAACACGTGGTACAACGTATTGCTTACGTTTATATTTTGGCAATTTGTACCCCTAAAAGAGAACGAGGTGGACCACCCAAATTTATCATAATACATGTTAGGGTCCAGTACTATAATACCAAATATATAAAATGAGCAATTTCTAAAATTTAAGGGGTGGGCCAAAGTACCCCTCCCAAATTTTTAAAGGAGTGCACAAATGTACCTATGTCTTATGATAGGGAATAGACCCCTATACATAACCATATAACCATATAAGGTAATAGAACCTCATCCAAGAGGTTAAATTGGGCCAAAAGACCAAACACGTGGTACAACGTATTGCTTACGTTTATATTTTGACAATTTTGTACCCCTAGAAGGAAACGAGGTGGACCATCCAAATTTATCATAATACATGTTAGGATCCGGTACTATAATACCAAATGTTTAAATTGGGCAATTTCCAAAATTTAAGGGGTGGGCCAAAGTACCCCTCCCAAATTTTTAAAGGAGTGCACAAATATACCCATATCTTATGAAAGGTAATGGACCCCTATACATGACCATATAACTATATAGGATAATAACACCTCATCAAAGGGGATAAAATCGATCAAAAACCAAACACGTGGTATAACGTATTGCTTACGTTTATATTTTGGCAATTTTGTACCCCTAGAAGGAAACGAGGTGGACCGCCCAAATTTATCACGATACATATTAGGGTCCTGTGCTATAATACCAAATGTTTAAATTGGTCAATTTCCAAAATTTAAGGGGTGGTCCATGGTACCCCTCCCAAATTTTTCAAGGGGTGCATTAATATACACATGTCTTATGAAAGGTAATCGACCCCTGTATACGCCCATATAACTATATAGGGTAATAACACCTCATCCAAGGGGATAAATTAGGTCAAAAACCCCCGAAATTTGAATTTTTGGCAATTTTGTACCCCTAGAAGGGAATGAGGTGGACCACCCAAATTTATCACGATACATATTAGGGTCCTGTACTATAATACCCAATGTTTAAATTGGTCAATTTCCAAAATTTAAGTGGTGGGCCAAGGTACCCCTCCCAAATTTTTCAAGGGGTGCATTAATATACCTATGTCTTATGATAGGTAATGGACCCCTGTATACGCCCATATAACTATATAAGGTAATAACACCTCATCCAAGGAGATAAATTAGGTCGAAAACCAAACACGTGGTACAACGTATTGCTTACGTTTATATTTTGGCAATTTTGTACCCTTAAAAGGAAACGAGGTGGACCATCCAAATTTATCATGATACATATTAGGGTCCTATACTATAATACCAAATGTTTAAATTGGACAATTTCCAAAATTTAAGGGGTGGGCCAAGGTACCCCTCCCAAATTTTTAAAGGGGTGCATTAATGTACCCATATGTTATGAAAGGGAATGGACCCCTGTATACGCCCATATAACTATATAGGGTAATAACACCTCATCCAAGGGGATAAATTAGGTCAAAAACCTCCGAAAATTGACTTTTTGGCAATTTTTTACCCATGAAAGGGAACGACATAGACCCCCAATACTAATAGAGGTACATACTATGGTCCTAGGCTACCATACCAAATTTTTAGATTTGGCAATTTCCAAAATTTAAGGGGGGTGGTCCTACGTACCCCTGCCAAAATTTAGGGGGTGGGCCAAGGTACCCCTGCCAAAATTTAGAGGGGGTGGTCCTAAGTACCCCTAGGTCATTGCCCCCGGGCCAGGTCATTGACCTTTCACCCCGGTCATAAAAGAGAGTGAGGATGAGTCATTCGGGCGAACGTCGCCCACTACTACTACGGGTCTTATCATTTTCCTGTTATTCGATCACAAAGATAGCTTTCTCTTTTATATCTTTTACATTTGACATTTACAAACCAATTACAGTTTACATATAACATCTAAATCTTTCATTTGTAAATTCAATTCTTGAAAAATTCCAAAGAACTATAAATTAAATCATTTTTTCAGCATAAAATAAATATGTATTTGCAGTTTCTTGTTCCAGTAGTCGTAGGCAGCAAAAGAAACACACCAAAAACAGATCTCTTGCTATGTCGAAAACATAGGTGTAAATAGCAACCCCGCTGCGCGGGGGGCGCAAAATATACAGAAAGTAGGGCTGAAAATATATAGAAAGTGTTGCGGTAGGGCGCTGAAGCTTCAAGTTATGCCACTGCTCGAAAGTTCGGAATAAATAGACCAATTGCGAACGGCTTTTTTGACTGTAGAAAGGCCGAAAAATACCGAAAACCATTTCGAAATAGGTTCACTCGCTCCAATATTATGTTTCAAATGATATGTAAGAGGTGGCTGTGAACTTTTACTGACGATTGTCCTAAGAGAACAAAATCTGGCTTGTTAAGGAATCGTTTGAATTCCTGAAAACGACATATTCTCAGAAATCAGAAATGGATGTAATTAGGGGGTATCATTTGGGAGAAAAAAGAGGGAAGTAACTCCCTACCCCTGAGTTTGAGAAATACATATTTTTGACCAATTATTTACTAATATAGTAATAAAAAAACGTGAAACTTTTATGTTCATGGAAAATCTTACCCATCAAAAGCAAAATCTGAAATTACGGTGGTATATGTAATCCAGGCAGTGAGGAAGCACTGAACATACTTTTGGGAAATTACAATATCATATAGGGGAAAGGGTAGCTAACCTTAGGCCCACATCCAAACATTGGGCTACAAGATATTTTGAATTGCCTCTCAGAGGCGAAAGTATGATCATTTTCAATTGGACATGGCTCAATTTACTTGAGTTTGGCCACTTACGAAGTGAAAGTAAGAAAATTACAGTACTTTCAATTCCTGGATGTTTACAGTATTACTGTTTGTTGACAGTATTACTGTTTTTTGACAGTATTACTTTCATTCATATAGTTTTTCTGTGGTTTAATCAGTGGTTCTCAACCTTTTCGAGTCTAGCGCCCCCTTAGGAAATGCGATTGTCTAGAGCAGCCTCCGTCATCCTAACCCAATCTATCTCACGCACTAGACTGAACGGAAGACTTGGACGAAGCAGTCTGAGAACCAGAAAATGACGTTAGTTCTTAAAACCAGCCTTGAAGAATACCTAGGTATTATATACGAGTGAAATAAAATTGGGTTTCTAAAATTTGTTTTACATTAGCCATCTTTCTCCTTACACCCCTTCTATCAAACGCCGTCTAAATAGTCTATCACCCCAATCGTTCCTTTTTATTTCAGCGCCCCCTTTTGGAAACGAGAACACCCATGTTGAGAACCACTAATTTAGATTATAAAATGGTGATTTTGTTAACATAAAAACTGAGAATTGAAACATTAAAAGAGAAAGAAAAGAAAAGCACTGTAATTTCCTATGGAAATAACCTTATTTTTAAGTTTTCAATGGCGACTCTTTGTGTAGTTTGTAATTTGCCTCAAGTTCAAGAAAAAATTGCTTCATTAAAGTTGAAAAGAGACATTAAAGTAGAAACAATCATGAGATTTTTCCTTACTTCCCTCCTGTATTTCTTAGTTCCTTCCTCCACCCTACTCAAAAGTTTATTTTGCTGCATGTAGCTATTTCACTATTCTGTTCTTTGTAACATGATTACTTTATTTTTCATATTTCAATCCAGCTGTTTACTTGTCTCGAAAGGAGTTACGGCTGGAGACATATTGGACAGTTGCTTCCTACTCTTCAATTTGCTGTTGACAATTAATTTGGACAATTGAGCGGAACGAGCAAAAAAAGTACAAGTACTACTACAACTACTACTAGACCCTACTACTACTACTACTACTATTATTATTATTATTACTACTACTAGGCCTACTGTTACTACTACTACTACTACTACTACTACTACTACTACTACTACTACTACTAATAATAATAATAATAATAATAATAATAATAATAAGAAGAAGAAGAAGAAGAAGAAGAAGAAGAACCCAGGACTCTTTCCTGGCTATACTCACTACCAGCATTCCACTAAGAAAAAACTATTTCTTTTGTCGTTTTAAAACTTGGGGGGGGAGGGGTTACAAAATTAATATTTCAAGTTAAGTCGATTTGAAAGCTGGAACAAGAATGTATTATATGAAGTAAAAAGGCTATAGAATAACAGATAGCAGCACTTATATATTTATCTTAATTGAGAAAACTCACCTAAATGTTGGTTCCACGGAGCACGGACCCCAATGGATCCAATGTGAAACCAGTCTTCACTTTTCAATCATAAACTGAATGTTTTATAGAACCTAATAGTTGGCATTATAATATTGAAATAACGGTTTAGAGATAAATCATACGAGAATATTTATGGTAACGATTTTTTAATAATGAACTATTGTTTGATTGTAAAACAAAACAAAAATTATGTAGGAACAATCAATCTTTAAATATTGTTAGAAAAAAATATAAAATATTCCAACGATGTCTTTCATGTCACCAAAGTTCAAATAAAGAAAAAAAGTAACCTAATTACGTCCGAAATCTACCATTCTGCAATGATATACTGTTCCAATATACAGTAAACTGCAACATTTTATTGAGGAAATAACAGTTCGTCCCATCTCTTCTGCTTATTTTCACACAAAATAACATTTTTTATGTAATAACTATAGCCCGGCTTTATATACAAAATGCATATTTATATTAACATGCAGCAACATATGGAAAGTATCTTTTTCTTGCCGATGGTATTTTGTTTTGAGATGCATATGTTAGCGCATATAATTGCATATTTTGAGTGAATTTCAAAGTGCATGCATGTTTTTCTTTAAAGTTTGCAGGATACTGCATATTTCGTAAACTTTGCAGGATACTGCCATATTTCCGAATTTTATTGCTGCATACTAGCAGCATATTTCAGAGTATATTAGAAGAAAATAGGTTACATTTAAAGTGAACTGAATCATTTTGTAAATGCAGATTTTTTTTTTTTTAATTTTTTAATAGCATTGAGTTTGTTGTTCACAATCCTAGGTAAATTAACTTTCAATTGCTTTCAAATTCGGTGTTTTTCACATGCACCAGTGACTTCTGCTGATGTAGAAAGGAACTTCACGTTTCTCACTGATAAACGCAGAGGATTTACAGAGGAAAACCGAAGGAAGACATTAATACTTCGTTGCAATAGAGGTCATTAAGGCATTAAAAAAAAATGAAATTTTATTTCCTTAATGTATATTTCAGTACATATGTTGAATTTTTAATGCATATTTTATATATATATATATTTTTTTCTTGCATATCTCTGGGTTTGTTTGCGCATGGAAATCCGGGCTCTAGTAGTTACTATACTTTCAAAACTCGTGAAAAATTTCCACAGATCGTAAAGAGTGCCAATGGAAAAAAAGGGTGAATATGTGGACAGAGTGCATTCAGATTTAAAAAAAAAGTTGCTATTCGAATAATATTGAAGAACAAAAAATATTTTTGTATGAAGGTTAATAGTAGTAGCAGTGGCGTATTTAGGGGGAAACTTCCGGGCTTAAGCCCCCCTTCGAAATCTTACTTACTATAGTAAAGCATATGAAATATCTTGCAGAATTTTCACATTTTCAGGCAAAGTCCCCCCCCGAAAATTAGCAAATCCCCCCCCGAAATAAAATCGTAAATACGCCACTGAGTAGTAATAATAATTGTTCTGAGAATATAATGGTTAGATTTGGTTCCAGAAATTATCATTTACAATTTAAACTAAAACTATAGTTGACTGGGTGAGAGAATGATTATCTATGATACACAAAGTCCTTGCTTCAATCCCAGGCTGTGTAGGTTTGTGATTGAGAACAATGCATTCGTAAGTTTCCTCAGGATTATCCCGCCTCCTCCCACATTCTCATTCCACCAATTATCTCATAAGTATTCAGTCGTTACTCATTTGTTTCCTGTAACCCAATGGGTTGGACGTGAAACTAAAGATTTCAGTTCGTTTTTAAAAGTTTCATTAGTCACATACAGGGTGGCCCAAAAGTAAGTATACACTCCTGCATTGATCAAGTATAACATTCTAGCTTATAGGTTTGTTTGCTTCGGCTGTTCCGAGCTTAATATATAAGTAAAAAGACATTAAGAACAAATAATAAAGAAACTAAGTGTACCTTATTCATAACAATAAAAAAAAATGTTATATGAAAAGCAATGAGTAGAGCAGTACGGGACTGTATACCTACTTTTGGGCCACCCTGTATTTTAGGAGTGAGAATTGCATTTTATGTATGAGTATATAGTTGTGATAAAT
The DNA here is from genome assembly GCF_964235325.1 of Thermobia domestica. NCBI lineage: Eukaryota > Metazoa > Arthropoda > Insecta > Zygentoma > Lepismatidae > Thermobia > Thermobia domestica. The sequence goes on from NC_137469.1 coordinate 37,809,788, forward strand.
CTTTCTATCGCGTTGATAGAAATTTTTAAACTTCGAGAAAGAAAATATATTTTTATCCCATTACCAAGGGCGGCTTGCCTATAAGTGCTGCAGAGCTGCAGAACTACCAGCTATTTTAGTGGCACAAATGTATTTTCAATTGAGTTGAATTGTGTTTAATTTAATCAAGGTAATAACACGTAATGATGATATTTGGTCTAACGGTGTCCTGAAATTGTACTGCTGGATATGCTACATATCGTAGTATTACTGGAAACACCTTCTGAAGCTTAATAATATTGCAAGAGCTGTGCACGGATTGCCCTATGCTTTAGCATTGAAACCAAAATCTTCACCAGCCGCACTGTATTATGTTTTCCTTGTCTCTTAGATAGGATTTACTAGAGCTGCACTCCCAGCAGCTCAGAACTCATGAATACTTCCGAAGAAGCCGAAGACACACGACGTGATGTACATGAGGCTCCCTTCTCTTGTTTTTGATAACGGTGTTCAGTGTAATTGTTGTGCGCTTTGAAAGTAATAGTATTCCATGTTCAAGTTTGTGCAAATTTTCTGAACAAACACAATTTGTGTGACAATTTTAAGGAAACCGTAAACCTTTTGCAAATGCTTCAATTAAACCAACGACAATAGCTGAAGCAGAACGTTACTTCTCTAATTTTAAAATAGTTAAAACATTTTTGGGAAGCACAATATGTCAGGAAAGAATCAATGCTTTGGCTGCCTTATCAATCGAGCGTGATTTCATATCCATCATGCCGAGCTTTAATGATAGAGTAAAATGAAATGAAATGAAATCTTTGAGTTTTACGTCTCACGGTTCTGCCGGTTAGGCTAAAGGAGACGGTGATGATGAGAGATGAGTGAAATGGTGGAAGAAAGTGGGAGGAAACGGGAGAACCCCGAGAAAACCCACGAGCACGGTGTTTGTTCACCACAAAGTTCACTTGGCGGGGGCTGGAATAATGATAGAGTAGTAGGACATTTTGTACAGCAGAAGACACGTCGGATAAACTATTTACAAACGATAAAATATTTATAATTCAACAGTATTAATACAATTTCTATCTGTAGACATTACGTAAATCCGAAATTGTTATGGTATCGGAAAACAGTGTTTCTTACGATATGGGTATGGTATTTTTAAAGTTTGTTACACGCAACGGTGGCGTATTTAGAGAGAAGCTATAAGGCTCAAGATCCCCCGAAATTCATTTAAACTTGTAGGCATCCCAAAGGAAAAATTAAGTGCTTATTCATATGCTGTGCAATGCTTCTCCCGGAACAAAATCCTAAATACGCCACTGACACCCAATAAGCAAAACAATAGTGTTTTGGTTGCGATACAGTAAAGTTGTATATATATATATATATATATATATATTTGTTAATTTCAATTATAATTGTCATTTACGTATAACGATTAGAGTGCTAAAAGATATGCGGTTCGTGTAGATTTTATAATTACTGCAAACGGGAAATTTAATAATAATAAAAAAAAAAAAAAACACTGTGCAGAACTACCTCAGATTATGGTATCGAGCCGCTACTGCCCATTACCAAAGTTTTTATTACTACCATATTGACACACAGTATTTCGCATAGTTACTTATCCATGCTACTATTACTAAGTACCCAAGATAGCAGTTCACTTCTTCAATTTAGCTAACAGAACTCACCTTAGACTTTCATAAAGAATATTTAAAACACACAGCAAAGAAGTGTTGAGTGAATTGACAATGCAATGCGAATGTGATTTTATCCCAAATCAAAACTGTTGCTGCAGTGTTTGTAGGTCTTTTTATTTTTATTTTGAGAGAGTATTGTTTTCTTTGCTGTAAGAGTCAATTCAGGGTACTCAAGAAGGACAGGGGTTCAATTCTCCCCTCCCTCGAGTTTGAGAAATACACTCTTTCTAATCAATTTTGTATACTAGTATACTAATAAACAAAAACATGAAACTCTTATGTCAGTGGATAATTTTGCTCTCCATCCTGGCAAAATCTGAAATTACGCTACTATACTCAGACTAGAGACCGGACGTTAGGCAAAATGCCTATTCTTTAATATTAAAGATATGATCAAAAATAACGTTTTATAGTTTCAATTTAAGCCAATTTTATTTTGCCTATTTTGCCTATTACGCCCTTTTCTGCCTAAATAATTGCTTTAGTGCCTAATGTTGTCTATTCTATGCATTTTCTTCAAAATAAGACTTTATTTGGAAAAAAATATATGGTTAGTATTTCAAGAAAGGATTCTGCCTCTTCCGAGGCTGTCTATTGTGATAAGATGCCGTAAAACTTTGAACTGCTCTGTACTGATAAAGTGTTATGTGTAGTGACAAAGTTCTGTATAGAATGTATTTACCAAATATACACGGAATACATCTCAAAATTCGTTTGGGACGCTGGATCAATTGCAAGAAACCATGTCTCGCTATATGTTACTGTCTTTGCTCTATAGTAATCAATGTTAAACCGAAAATGCCTAATTTCTACCTCTATCCATGGGTAAGTAATCTTCATTAACGAACTTTTCGAAATCATTATTTTAGCTATCGATCCCAGGAGACGGAATTCAATAATTAACTTGCATTTAGTAGTTCGCGTGTGAAGCAAAACTCGTACGGGCGTACGAACTAATATTACAATATTGTAAATCCTACTTGGGTGATCCTGATAAATCGATGTGTGTTTGCCATACTGTATTTGGTTGCATTAGGTAGTAATCCTATGGAACAGAGAACGTTGAAGTATTGAAAGTCTAGGTCGTGTTATATGAATAGTTTTCGTATGTTGAGAAAGTGGTATCAGTATACCTTAATATTGAAAACAAGAAAAGATCGAAAACTATCCAAATACTGAAAACTATCGAAAAATCCCGACATTTCAAACTATCGATCGATACATCGGAATATCGCAAGTCCTACCCACGACCCTGTGCACCAAAGGTGCGCGTGTTAGCTAATAGGCTAGCGGGAAGAGCTGTGCCCAAACTCACGAAATCGGCGCTCACGAGTTCGGAACTCACGCTCACTCGACCTCAACCTCACGAAGTGAGCGTGAGGTTGAGTGAGTGTGAGGTCAGGCTAGTGAGGTAAGCATGAGGTTGAATGAGCGTGAAGTCAGGCTGGTGATGTGAACGTGAGATCGAGTGAGCGTGAGGTTAGGTCAAAGTGGTCACCTCTGGTATGCTATACCACCTATTTTTTCTGTGATGAAGATATACCGTCTCTGGTTTTTAGTGATGAAGACATACCGTTACTGGAAAATGGATGCTAATATACCTTTAATAAATCCGTTTTTATACACAGTAATTCATGAATAGCTTTACACGTCAGAGATTTAATTTCTTATTTAGAAAGAATTTCTAAGTTGTCAACATCAACATATTTCTTGTTTTTCCTACCTTAGTTTTTAAAATGAGGTGTCTCCAAAGTAGTTCACCTCTTGCTTCTGTGCAAGAACTCACGTTGGATATGTTGGTTGCAGATAAGGGTCACATGGCAGAAAGAAATGAATTATGAGCCCAATCCAAACAAAAAGTAGTGTATCGAGGCGACTCGTTGAAATTGAGATCGGAAAGTATTGAGTTCGTCGGAACTTCTTTTGTGCCTACAATACTAAAGAAATACATAATCGAGTCCGATATTTAAGAGGAAAATATGTAGTTTATGCAATCAAAAATCTGTTGTTTTTGTTAAAAAGTATTTTTGCGTCTTCCTAATAATTAGATAACACCGTGAATAGGCCTACGTGTGCACTGAGCGTGAGTGTATCCCTAGTGTTTAGATCTTTGAGGTGATTGCTTTCATTTGAATTTGATGTTGCTAGTTAATGGAAGTTTTTAGTAAATAAGAAAGCAATTCTCTTACATGCTTCCCCAATAAATTCATTTATCACTAAGTTAATCCTCATGACATAAATTTCGCTGCATTTCTTGATTATCTTACTAAAGCACAATGGGAGGCCAAATTTAAAGAATATATGTAGCTGACATAAAATAATGGTGGATTTGGTTGTTTTATATGTACAAATGTGAAGGGAACTTTGGGTGCATTCAAATCTTAAAATTTGAGGATGGGCTGATTTAGAGCTTGTCTGCTGAGGAGGGGGCTGACCTACCGGAGGTCTGGAATACTCTTCATCCGAGTTGGGGTCCGGGAGTTGTACCACGAGAAGTTGCTTAAAAATTGTTCATACAAAAACTCGATTTTTGAGCATTTTTAAAAAAATAATTCACTATAATATGAGGGAATATTCATTTATTTTTCTTAGAAAGTTGGGGGCGGGGGCAAAGCCTCTCCGTGTTCCCTTTGCCCGTAACTATATAATAGCTCTCCCATGGTTTTGATTCATTGTGTAAATAGAAATGCAATCTTCCAGGCAGCATACCCTGATTGTATTTCAATACTTAGATAGCCGGTATGTCGAGTCAAAATTGTAATGAAACATACCACCGCTGCTTTTCTTCCACTTCGAACATTGGGCCTAATGCCAAGTTATAGTGTCGTGTACATAATTATATAACATACACTATTATATAAGTATAAATACATTATTATACATACACAAATATACGTCGTTTACTTATGCAGAAGTTATTGCCTCACAATTCTTTTTGAACTTGTTTTCGGACATACTAAATACATCTACTACATGAAATCTAATCATTCGTTATATGAAGCTCACATGTGTCAAAGAGGACCCGGGAGACCCTTCATCAACTTGACTTGAGAGACACGGTGCTATACACACGAATTTTGAGCCAACAAATTACCACCTGTTTCATTCCCTCAACAACCACCTCCGTGGGAGACCTATAGCAAATGAGGGAGCCCTGCGGAATGCATTCACGGACTTCTTTGCATCTACGACCACTGAGCTTTATCACCAGGGTATAAGATGCAAGAACATCGGTAAAGGGTATTGGGTGCTGACGGAGATCACTTCGAAACATAAAGATATATACCGTGCACCGTATTGCTCTTTGTTTATCACTACTCTACAACGGTAAGAATTTTTTGGTTACATTGTATCTAACAATATGACCTTTGAAATTTTAAGAAAAAAGAAAAAGTTATCAAAAGTTGAAAATTTTCTGCTCTGTAGATACTTTTATTTTAGTCCAACTCGTTATATTTTACTGACAATAAAAAAGACTTCACAAAATCACTTTTAATGAAAACAATTTTATATACAAAGAATAACAAATCTCTTTATTATACATGTTTATATAAATTACATATGTTCATAAATACATAATTGTTCTTCGGAAAACAATTCGTAATTATCTACTCAGTCTTAGAAAAAGCGCGTGTTTACACTCTTTGGAATCAGCTGGGAAATATTTCTCATAAAATTCCTGTATAAATTCTTCCACTTTGAAACCAAACTTCTGATACAGAATAAGAGCTGGATTAGTGGCTGACACATGAAGTGTTACATCCTTCCCCATACACGTCTGAAAGAGTAAAATTTATTAGAACAAGTCCAGATTAAAATAGCAAGCATATTCCTACTATTCAATAAACGAGCAGAATAAGTATCTTACACATTTTGGTTTAAGGAGTGCAATAATAGAGACAGTTCCGATGCCGTTTAATTCCAAGTTCATCTCCTAGTGGGGATAAGACCCCTAACAGTGTGTAGGAAGGGTAGAACAGGTAAAAGTGATCAAAAATGATCGATATTAGTGTCGAATCCACATTTTTCGGGCTCGCTAAGATGATTAGTCACACTCTCGATACCGTTAAAGTTCAAATTAGTCCCCATACACATATAGAAGGAGTGAGCAATAAGACGACCGAGATTGGTGTCGAATCCCTTGTTTTTGGGGTCGCTAAGCTGTGTGTCAATCTCGATGTTATTTAAGCCCAAGCCCCTTTAAGTAAGAACGGGCATGTCAGTTGGCTCAGAATTTACAGGGGCATCGCCGAAGATGTTGCTCGTACATGTTCCAGTGTAACTTTGGAAAGCCTGGAGCAATTTCAACCAAATTTGGTACATATATGACTTACATAGTGTGGAAATAAATCAGCAAAAGGGGTGGGTTTTAGGAGCTGACATGTAACAATAAACTAGTGATCTATATTAGTGTGGAATCCATAGTTTTTGGAGACGATGACATGAATAGTGACGCCTCCAATGCTGTTTAAATCCAAGTTCAGCCTCATCGGCATGGGAAATGGAAAGAGGTAAAATAAAATAAAATATTCACCTCAAGTTCGGATTTTTAATCGTATCAATTTGATTAAAGCGCGTATTCTAAGGGAAGGGGATACGATATTTCAAAATTAATGCCAGAAGTAGAGTATCTTAAGGGTTTTTACCAGTACACTTTCATTGATATGTGTATCCTAAATATTTTCCATAAATTTATTCTCTCCGTGCGAAGAACGGACATTTTAGCTATTTAATACACATATATGAACGTTTGAAACGTTTTCATATCACGCTTTAAATCGGACTTATTTTAAATCCCATATTTACAGGTAATATTCTTTTCTGAATTTATCCAACTCGAATGTGATATGTCAGAATTTCAAATTCTTGTATTATTTTAAAATTATACTCTAAAAATAAACACGGAAGTCGTAATGTGTTATTAAATATCTTGATCGAGTAAGTTTCTTTCATAACTTTACCTACTACAAAAAAAAAAAAAAAAAAAAAAAATCCTTATCTATATTACTAATGTGTTTCATGCATCAAATACCATGCTCAGCAGCCTCTAGTATTATTTCATACATGTTCTATCAACTGTTCTCTTCCCTCATATGTCATTATGTAGGCCTCCCAGCAGGACATTGGAAAAAATATAGGACAGTTTGGTTTCTACAATAGAATATTATGTTCTGAAGCATAGAACAAAAAAATATAAATACACATTGTAAGAAAAGGCCAGCTTCACCCCAATGGACAACTACTTGTTATTGAAAATAGTAAAAACATATATATATATATATATATATAATACAGCTCCAATATTGTTAGAACATATTCGCACTACCTCAGAAGAAAAAGAAATAGGCAACTCTTATTTATAGGATTACCATAGCATTTAACACTTTTTACATTTTTCATACATAATTTTGAATACGTAAATTTAACTAATGCACGCACTACCTTCCTACTATCCTTCTAGTTCTTTTGTTTACAGATGAACTTTATTTTGACATTATTTTTCATTACTTCATAGCTTTCTATTTTTTAAAAAAAAAAATGATAACTTATTTCTCCCTAATAAAATATTTGGATCTAATTAAACATTGAATTATTTGATCAACATATTTCCCACTGAAATAAATAATGCAACAGCATTTCATTCATCATAGCTCTGCAAATTGTATATACACTTCTAACAACTGTTATTCAACATAAATTTCACGATATTTCCAGGATTTTCACCATTTTTCTGCTTTCCATGACTTTTCCACAGCGTTTTCACGACACACTTTTATTTCCAGGTTTTCCAGGACGTGTGGGAACCCTGCATATTATGCACAGCAATATTGCAAGGCGTTGCGATATGTTGGTGAATACCAACACACCTCAATGCCTAGCCAATACTGCTGCACACACTGTTGAAAGAAAATGCTAACACAGTTTGCGTTATAAGAAACTGGAGCATGACAAGTTTCATTGGGGAAGAATAAGCACATACGAAACAAAGAGAGAAAAAAGTGGACGTGGGAGGATAGGAAAAAGCAAATTAATAAAAAAAGGAATAGTGAGGATAAGTGACTAGTCCCTCAGGAAAAAAAGTGCTAAGACACAGCATATTGCTAATATGTAGCAATTTAAATCATCATTAGAACTGATCTTTGCTTGTATTTTTAATAATTCAATCAGTGAAAAATATAGGAAATAAAGGGCAAGATTAAAATATAGAACATATATAGGACAAATATACACAAATTTCCAAACTATAGGAAAAATAGGAAAACAGGACAGCTGGGAGCCCTGGTCATTTTCACTTGCCCCTAGTGTTCTTTGATGCTAGCTATAGCAGTGCACTCATATAATTCTAATCTTATTTATCACCACGTAATTTCAAAATCTTACCTGTATTAAGTGATATAACATGAAACTTCCTATACCAGCCTTCCTCCATTCTGGTCTCGTAAACAAAAAGGATATGTATGTTTCATTATAGTTTACGTCAGGTATCAGAAAGGCAAATGCTATTATCAGTTTCTTATATAGAACGACGCAACTGAAATCCGGATATTGAAGACATTCTGATACTGAAAAGAAAGAAATAATTAGTTGGTACACCAATATTCTTTTCGAATTTATTGGCGCGAAATTTGAGTAAACGTTCTAATATAAGTCCGTTACAAAATTTTGAAAAGTCCAACACCAATATGCAAAAATCAATAGACCAAGAACTACAGAAAAAAAAAAAAAAAAACCGGATCATCTTACCTACTCTAATTGGGTTAGTCCCTTCTTGAATGGGGAGAGGAGAGAGACAGACAGAAAGGAAGGAAGAAAGAAAGAAAACAGAAAGACGTATTTTTTGGCTGAGAACATTTGTTTCCCAAAGCAATATGATAAAAAAGTGCAATAAACCAAAAAAACTGCTGGTTCTCTAAACGTAAATGGAAACTAAATGTGGTTACACTTTCCGTGTTGTGGTTACTGATGTGCAAGGAAGTGACTAATTTAATTTGTTACGATCTTATCTTCTTATCCTTGATCTCAATAATTTCAAATTTCAATCCATGTTGAGGATCTTCCATTGAGTACAGTTGCATGTGTTGTATAAAGAAAAGTAAAATATTAGTTGAAGAAGCTAACAAAATGAATAATGAGCATGTCATTTGTGAGAAAGCGGAGAATTTGTCAGTATCCAGAACTACTTGGTTTTTCAATATTACATCCTTCATACCAGAAACAAAGAATCTTTTTAAGTAACTGGAAATCGGATAAGGCTTATTAGATATGTGTGATTGGTTGATGGGAGTGGGAGTCAGCATCAAGGCTGTATGAGACATGGATCTACAGCTTAAGATGGAATTCAAATCACACCAGCTCTTACGGAATTGAACCAGAGTATCCCATACTGAAGCAGCCTACTGTAATTATATAGCCATGGACGATTAACGTGCACGACGAAAAAAAAAAAAAAAATAATCATAACTATTTAATTTTCAGTAAAGCATTATCCATACTGCAAGAAGAAACAAATTATTACTAAAATATGGTCATATCATACAGTATCGAGTGAGCACGTAGATCCAATAAGCCTTATCCGATTTCCTTTTATTTATTTATTTATTACATCACCTGCTGTTATGGTCAGAGGAAGGTATCCACATATGTTAGCGTTAAGAGAACACAAACAATGGACACAATATGTAGTTAACTGAATATTTTTAGATAGGCAATACATAAATAACGAATCTGTTTCAGCAGAACAAAAGCTATTGATTGTTATTGGAAGGGAACGACATACATTTTAGCGCCATAAAAGTTCGATTCACTCGATTATATCGGAAACTACGCATAGGAATTAACCCTCAAACATATCATTTTGTTCAGTTTGACGTCATCGACTGATATATGTATCGACTTTGAACTTGAACATTTTGAGCATATCTAATTAACTTCCATCTTGTTAGTATCTTACTGAAGTGCTCGATGAAGGTTTTACCTTAACAAGTAGCATGTTTCTCGTGTAGCATCATTATTCAGGTTTACAAACAAATTCGTTTTTGTTGATTTTTCTCGAAAATTATGTATGAACATTTACTCTACTCATCCATATCATTTTATTATCTTAATGGGATTTATCGGTTGGTATATCGATTGGTATTAATTTATCAGCCATTTTCGACTCTTTATATATATATATATATATATATATATGAAACTCCTATATAGCAGACATTAACGGGGAACATAAAACTGTCCATTATTCGGAAAAAGCTTAGGTTACAACACAAGGAAAATTACTGCAATGTACAAACAAATTTAGGCAACATTATCTTACTGTTTATTTTCATACGTAATGTATGTATACTAATGCAGTTTTCTAAGTATAGTAAAAGGAAATTTCAGTACAGGTCCTTCTTCTATACTGTACTGTACTCGATTCCTACGTCTTCCAAATGGATCATTTGTAACCAGACGAAGATAAAATGCACGACATGTCATTTCATTGTTCAAACTATGCTGAAAATTGCTACTAAACAGTATGCACTATCTATCTATGTATCTATATATCTATGTATCTATATAAATATATCCCTCAACAATGAGCTGGGTAATAGTTTTCAGTGTCCGCGTCCGTTATTGAGAATGTCCACTATTCAGAAGTAACTTTTCCATTGTACCGAATAATATTCTGCCAGGGAATTGAAAAGTGGCCGTTATTGGGAGGTATCAGCTTTTTAGAAGTGCCCGTTAGGAGAAATTTCCCTGTATATATCGTTAAACACTAACAATATTATAGAATTTAAGATTTATAGTCACTCTGTGTTTAAATTACTATTCCTCGTTCTAACACTGTAACACATTGAATATAGTTTTTCTCGGACAATCAGCCAAGTGAATTCTATATCGTCCAACGTTTCGCGAACCGACAACATTGTTCCCGTCTTCACGGTAAAGTATGAGAGACCAAAAACAGAAGCCTTTATTATATAGGTGACGGCAGGAAAAGGGCGAAATTTGATTGGTCTATGTGGACGTCCAATCAGTGTCAGTCTATGGACTAAATTGTGATTGGCTGGTTGAGTGGGTTAGTTGGCAAACTCCGATTGGTTATTTTGTATATGTTTTCTTCCAATGAGGGAAAGCCATGTTTGGCTGCGTTGAAGATTGGTATCCTTATTAAAGTTGCTGCATTCTTCTAGTATTGCTATTGCTTTACTAGTTGCTGCTTTCTTTACTTTTCTTTCCTAGTAGTCTGAACACTTTACTATCAAAGTTGTTTCAGAGAAAGAGATGTTGTATCATTCAGTTATGCTATGCTCTATCAATTCTGATTTTTTCTTTTTTTCTTTTTCTTTTTTTTTTTTTTTTTTTTGCTTGCTGTAGTTTGATGTAATCGGAATGTTCTTTTCATCGAATTTCAATTGTAACACATTTTTTAAGCGCCCTTGATCAAAGTCCAAAACAGGACATTTATTCTCTTAATATATGAACTATTGATACCGAACTATTGATACTAGCATTTTATTACCTTCTCATAACGCGAATGGCTATAACTTTAACTTAAATATGGAGATGAAAGAGTAAACGTTGCTAGTCAACGAAACATATTCACCAATGTGTCCTTTCTTCGAATTTTCAAATGCTTTCAGCACTACTGAGTTCTTCAAGAGGAGGAGGAGGAGGAGGAGGAGGAGGAGGAGGAGGAGGAGGAGGAGGAGGAGGAGGAGGAGGAGGAGGATGATGATGATGATGATGATGATGATGATGATGATGATGATGATGATGATGATGATGATGATGATGATGATGATGATGATGATGATGATGATGATGATAATAATAATAATAATAATAATAATAATAATAATAATAATAATAATAATAATAATAATAATAGATCATTAGACTGTGGTGCATTAGATCAATAGTAGTTAGTCGTTATAGATCACTTCGCATAATATTCGGTTAGACACAATACATTTTAACACTATATATATAGCTACATTGATTTTTTAAAAAAAAATATTTTCCCTATCAGCTGCATTGGTGAGTACTTTTCTTTTATGCAGGCAATTCTTTCCTTTAGCGCAGAAAAGTTTACAATGAAAATGTAATCTCAGTGATACTTACAATCAATTCCTGGCCAGAAAAATTCGGAGCATAGATTGTTTATCACAGGAATATGCTGAGGTTGTACGTAACTGTAATCTATGGGTGCTAATTTCGGAGGTTTGAATTCAGGATCATTTCTGTGTGTTTTTATAATAAGCTCTTCCATAACTTGTAACCATAAAGGTTTCGTCTCGTAATCGCGGCGAATAAAAGGCTTTAGGATCCTAGAAAGTAAAGTGAAAAATTAAGATTTATAAGTGCTACGTGCTGACCCACATCATTAACACACAAACTTAAAGCTTAATAAATCTTATAAAGTAATAAAGAGAATATCTGCCAGATTATGTTTGACTTAATAAAACCAACATTATTATGCTTATATATTTATCATGTGAAAATTTTGAGGAACCTTCTGTTTCCTTCGTCGGCCCGATTTACGTAGAAAAAACTAACACCAAAACAAACTCACTGTCCTAAATCATAAATTAAATTAAAAAGCGGACGAAGCTTCCTGAAAATTTTCGCATATTTTAAAAGAAAATCTACTATAATAGATTGAAACTGGTAATCAGGGTATTTATATTAAAAAAAAAAAAAAAAGTTTTGTATAATTAATAATAATAATAATAATAATAATAATAATAATCGCTGTTCAACTCACAAAATATTACAAAAATAAGACTAGCTAAATTTACCCATTTGGGGCAACTGAATTCGAAAATGACCTTCAAATTTCAAGATTAGCTCTAGTTTTAGAGTCTTGGCCTCAAGTTACGGTTTTTGCATTAAATTTTGGATTTCCACAAATAAACAGTTGGCAACAGTGCAATAGCGTATTATATTTTTCATAATATGATATCTGGACATTATATTCCACAGAAGTATTTCAACATTCCGAATAATTTCTGCCATATTAGCGATGAGCAATCATTTGCTTAGAGAAAGTGTTCAATTTCGTCATCGATAAAAACAGTGTTTTGTTTGTGTGTAGTTTGGCTGTTAGATAGAGGATCCAGATAAAGAAAGAAAAAAAAAAACATTCATGTTTACTGCACAAAAAAATATTCACGTTTACTGCATTGTTTCCGTCGAAACTCAATGCTTGGATTAATGGAAAAGAACGTTGTATACCGTCTGCAACACCCATGGTTTAGTGGAAGTCTAGCACTGACATTACTGATTGTTTATAGCTCTGTATGACTCCTTCTGTTAGAAAATGAATATCCATGAAGAGAAAATAATAATAATAAAAAAAATGTATAATCTAATATACTCTCTACGATTTGTCCTGTGTTCCTCATGACACACGACTTTCTATTTCTGAATCTCCAGGAAATGTTTCTATGAACTCTAACGAAAATAACATTGTCTCTTTACATTGCAAACAGAAAAGATAATAGTTTCCTGAAATGCGCACTAATTGCAAAGCACACATCCCTCGTTTGACGGCCGGTCTTAGGAGGTGCGCGGTCCAATTGGGAACAATTTTGATGGGCTCCAGATTTCTAATCAACCTGCAATATGTTATTGTTTCTACCTGACAAGCCGAAAATATATTACACTCTAGAGCGGGGGTCAATTAGGAGAAATCAGCTTAAAGTTGACCCTGGTTCGAATTATAACACAAGAGCTCAATTATCTGATCAGAGATCTAGAACACCCCGAAAATTACGACAAGATTTAGGCATCGCGGTTACAACAGTGGAATTATCTACACCACTTCGTGAAAGTGTTGGCATTCCCGATAGCAATAAGAAATTTGAGATTCTTTTTATAAAAATAATAAAGACGATTTCAATATATACTACAAACTCATTGGGGGCCTGGTGGATGAGTTGAAATGAGGTGTAACTCTGATCAGTATTAGGTAAATTTGTAGTTAGTAAATATATTACATTCTATAAATTTATTGTGTTGTATCACCATGGCAATTGAAATGGAAAATTAAGCTAAGCAAGCTCACTAACAAAGCGTGCAATATGTAAATTGCTAATATGTACGTCTTAGCATACAAATATTCCAGTTAATGACTTCTATCAACATGCAAAATTTCATCAAGATTCTTTAAACAGCATATGATATAGGATCAATAGTGGAAACTGTTGTTGCGATCATAGACCTTCGCATACATATATTCTTTTTAAAATCTAGACGTAAGAACGTTACTCTTAGTGACCTGCATCACCATGAGAAGTTTGTTCAAAGATCATGGGAAACGCAGTCCTCCCTAACAAAAGAAAGAAAAAAAAAAGTGCGTAGCACAGCACAAATGAGTTAACTCACTTAGCTCAATAGTGCCATTATCTCGAAAATAAAAGCTAATAAGTATCATTTTCGTGTTTAGCAACTTCCTCACCCAATAAATAAATAAATAAATAAATAATATTCCGTACCTCTAACTTTTGAAATATTGTTAAACAGTGAGTCAATTGTTGAACTCATGTTCTATTCCACGTTTTAACATCTTTCTTTCTTGGTAAATAGCATTAATTAAATTTTCCGTGCACCTTAATTAATCTAATATAAGGAATGCAGAAGATTGTACACAATAAAAATAGTCAACTTTGAACAACTTGCCTTGGTAGTAAACCCTCCCTTCACTACTGATTGTGTTTGTAATGGCCAGCGGTCCGAATGATCGCCTGTAGCAAATTCCTGCATAGAATGGGAAGGAGAACGTCTCACCATATCCTTCGGCAATCTTCCGAAGACTTAGCAAAATATGTGGACGACGTTGAGCAGGTGCCTGTTAGAGAGGTATAAATCTACGATAGTCCATTGGTGAGGGTTCGAGACTTTCACAGGGATGAATGAAAATGGGATTGCTTCCTCCCTCTTCTGTCTTCCTTGCGTGGAACGCCTGGGGTGATCGACGGGTATGCTGGTGGTCTTGTTCATATGGTCTCGTCACCGTACATGTGGTGGTTGTACGTATCATACAGAGGGACAACGAAGTTGTTTTTGAAGTAAGCTGCTTTAGCTTTGGTGTTAAAAAGCACTTGGATGAGTGGCAGCGTTCCCCGATTGTAATATCCTGCCACCACCAGAAAACTCTTAGAAAACATTTTCCTTGCACTGCAGCACAGTTAGAACGGATCTTGTGGTGTATTTGACGGTAACTCTGTTGGTCAGGTAGAATCAATCCTCATCCAGGTACATACACACATACTTTCATTTGTCCCCTGTAAGATATGTTTCATACAGTTTACTGCCGTTTGTGAACCTCTCTTGGATATAGTGTTCTGTAAGGTGATGTTCGTGAGCCTTGTGACGCGCTTTTAGTGTCTTTTGAGATACCGTGCCGTATGGTCTGTGGTGCACTCTATTGGCGATTCGAGTAGGCCGGGGTCATGTTCCGACCCGACCACGTACCGCAGGGACCTGTTGGGTACATAATTGGATAATGAGATCCACATTAGCTTTGCTGCTGATAAACTTTTCCTTTGCACCATTTCACTTTAGGTGATTATAATCGGCAGTGTAAAGTCATAAATGAATCGCTTCCAGAAAGATGGCACTTTTACCTTCGTCGTTTCCCAGATCGTGCTGCACTGATACAGGCCCCAGTGCAGCTAACAATACATCGACATTACAATGGTCAAATGCGACGTTCTGGACGGCCAGTGAAAGTCGACTATTATTATCTTGGGTAATTTTCTGTACTAAAAGAAATATTTGCCACCAAAATCAAGGAATGCATTAGAAATATTAGAAATGATTTCCCTATTTCGGTACTTTCTCAATAATTGACAACTTTCATGCACTAATAAAAGGTTAGTAAAATCTTGAATATTGAATGGAAAACAATGGAAGTATCTACATTAAACCATGAACCCCCGATCAAATTTGAACTCGGGTGACTTAGATTGGATTGGGGATTTGGATTTCGATTTCTGGGCTGTCGCCATCTAAGGCCATTTAGCCTGTTTCGTATATGAGGGATGACGTTCCTTTGGCGAGCACACTATTCGATGAAAGGGAAGTAAGATGAAATTGGGGAAGGAAGGGAGTGGCCTGGGAACATTATGTTAGGTACCATCCCGGCATTTACCTGGTGTGAATGACGAAAACCCAGGAAAAAACCTCACTTAAAATGGCTGGCCTGAAAAGGTTGTTACACTTAATCGACCGAGTGCCCCCACCGGAAATCGAACCCGGGATCGCTCGCCGAGTTAGATTGGAATTAGACCACATTTAAACTTATTTCTGGCACCTTTGGAAAAGAACAAAATTTGGGGCATGGTAGTTAGAAGCCATAACTTTGACACGCCTCGGTAAATGAAAAAGTAGTATTTTCAGTTAGAAGATCTAGGTATATTCCTTCGCTTTTACCCTTAAATTTTATTTTCCTTTTTGTTTCTGTCGCCCACCGAAGAAGCCGGTTATGTTTCAAAGCGCTGTGAAGACATTTTGGATTGAGATGGATATATAGATGAGATTGGAGATAAGTTAAAATGTAAGTTTGTAATTTTTTTCAACAGTGACTTTTGTAGTCAATGTTCAGTATGTATTTTTATTTTTCACTTAAATTTTTCCAGCGTGGGGAGATTAGCTTCATGCAACAGAATATTGAGTATATTTCTTTAGCTTTCCTTTCCCAATGATGGCAATAGAAACTACAATAACGTATAAATTAACAAGTTTTTTTTCCCCTAAATGAGAACAAGATTTAGAAAAAAAAAAAAAAAACATTTTTAGTGCTAAGGTTATCACACTTTTACTTACCTTTCAGTGTAAGGACTAACGAAGCAACTCGGCTCGGTCCCCATTAAACGTGCATAAAATGAACAAGAATTGGAATTGGATTCATTGACATCCTTCATTTTTGGCTTCTACAAGAAAGATAAAAGGGAAATGAAAAACCAATATATTTCAAAAAGAAATAAATAGCCCTCATAGCAGCGACCTAAAAGAAAATGATTAAAGGATAGCAGTTTTAATTTGGATATAATGCTTATTCATCTGGTGTACCCTCACCTTATTCTCGCTACTGTTTTCTAAAATCATTGAATAATTGGGTCAAATTTTCGCTGCCTTCCAAAGCTATATTTTTGAGACAAAGGTGGTAAGAAGAAAAGCATTAACAGGGGATAGAATAAATGTCAATTAATCACATGAGGATAAGCTATGTACACTAACAATATTATAAAATATAAATACAGGCATTACATAGTTCCAGATACTGGTTTCCACAGTATACACGATATGTTCAGGTATTGTGTCTCCCCTTTCGTTGTTGGTAGTGACCACGAACGTGTCATTGTTGCAATTTCGTTTCGCGAGTACTCATGTTGGACAGGATTCTCACCTATCTGGCGAGCACGTATTTCTTAACTTTTCCTTTTTCCAGGTCTAGTTATATAATGTAAAAAGCAATTTTTCCCCACCAGACGGTTCCTCATCGACTACGCTTGTACATACATATATATATATATATAAACATCCCCTCCTAAATAGCGAATAAGGCACGGTTCTGAAAAGTAAAATTCTCTACTTAAAATTACCTGACTTTTTCAGCTTTGCGTGAAATTCACTGACTTTTCCAGGTTTCCCAGGTCGGTGAGAACCCTGTCGGAGTTCAATTTTTTATTCTTGTTTTCGAACCTAAAATACACGTTGCGAGGTTTTAACTATTGCCAGATTTCCAACATAAAGAACATATTCCTTCAATAAATAGATTATTGAAATAGTAAGTAGACATTATTGATACAAATATTTGAATGAAACTATTAACGATACAATTACAATTCCAAGGTCACACATTAATTTGGATTGCGAAATTACACTAAGTAATACAACAAGGGCATATGAAGGAAGAGTATATCGTTGCTGAATGTATTTAAAAAAGCTTCTTTTAGTTTTTAATTTTCACCTCATTTTCAAAAGACAACGGCATTCATCAACATTGTGTTTTAGCATAAGGTGTGAAATAGAGTTACATTGTTTATACTAAAATAAATTAGAAAAAAAACAAGCTCGTATAAAGGTTCAAAACAATACATATAAAAATGAATCTACTTCAAAATATTTTGACATGGCTGCACACGTCAATACCGATAAGCAATGATGATAAGAGGGGTGGCTCTGGGAGGGATTGATTCCCTCCCGGGGCATATCTCTGATCTGTGTTGAACATTATTTCCGAAGTACTACTTTCACATCCTACCTTGCATATTGCAAGTCCTCTGGAAGAAATCTGAATTTACCAGTGCTGAAAAGTCAAGCAACAATGAATTTTCCGATTGCGGAAAAAATCGTCTTTCACTTATTTGTAGCAAATCTTCGTTATAAACACAGGCTTTTATTTAACGTTTACCACGTTTGTTCCTTGTGTTTTCTACCTATTTATTGTTCTAAATAGCTTTTTTTCCCCTATCTTCAAAACTCTTCAATACGTACGAATCCAATAATGTATTTATCATTTTGCATTACTTTTGCTTTCGCGTTTCAGTGATATTTTGAGGATGTTTTAAGTGTATCCAATAAGATCAGAGAAAAATGAGTTTAATTACTTCAAAAAAAAAAAAAAAAACTTTCAAAATATTTTACTAATCTTTTAAATTAAATTTAATTTTTTAAATAATGATTGTCAATATATTGCGAGCTGGGAATCAGTAAAACAAGATGGCGGAATGCTTGCAAATTTCCACCAACGTGGAGCAGCGAAGTGTCATTAGATTTATGTTAGCAGAAGGGTTGAAACCAATCGAAATTTATCGTTGGATGGGAGTGCAATATAGTGAAAGTTGTACGAGTGGGCAGATAAGTTGAAACTGGGTGTAACAATTGTTCAAGATTCGCCATGCGCAGGACACTCTGTCTGTGCAGTCACAGAGAACAACACTGTGAGGGTTGATGAGCTGATACGGAAAAACAGGTGTATTACACTTCTGTTCGACTCGAACAAAAAATTTTCATTCTTTTCTTCTGTACGTCACATTATTTCTTATCCTTCTAACAAATACCATAAGCAACTCTTTTGGAACTCCAGTATTCTACGATTTTAATTGTCAAAATATGAATTCTTACCTGAAAACGATCTAATACTCTGCTATCCGTAGAACCTTTTTTCCGTTTTTCCATGGACCTCTCTTCACCAGTAACAAATTTATCCAAGTTGAATAACGGTAGATGATGTTCTCTCTTTAATTTTCGAACTACAAGCTTTCTGTACAGTCTTCTTGCAGCAGGTACGGAAAGTGCTTTGGCTTTCTTACTTAGATGATTCAGTAGCACCTGTTCTTCGTAATTACTCATAGGAATACACCTGAAAACAACAGTTTAAAATAATTGCAAATATACAATATCATATATTTATTCGAATACAAGCGCTCTCCTAAAATACGTCTGTCGGTTTTCTGAATCCATTTATCATACGAATACAAGCACTTCTATAAGATCACTACAGATTTTTTATGCACCTATCAAACTAATGGCTATTGTTAGCAACAGAGTCAGTGACCTATTACAAATATCTTTCCATACAGAGATACCGGTAGCACTTCTATCTATTCTGAAAAACACCGTGTCTGAACGTACATGCAGGGTTATGATCTGAAACATTAAACAATCGATAACAGAACTACTTTATATTGTAAAAATTCGCAAATTATTGTTCTCCTTCCAAGTTGAATTCTCCTGTGAATTTTGACACAGAAAATTCAAACAATGGCAGTTTTTTTTTGGGGGGGGGGCGATTTAATAATGTTACGTCAAACTACTCATTTTCTCTTTTGTCAACTCTATTGCTTGGTGTATTTAAAAAAAAAAAAGTACTATTGATTATACGCGCCTTAATTATAACACCTTAATTTCGAGAAAAAATAACTATTTATATTCAAGTAAATACGACATATATAAATCTATGACACATATATAATATGAACTTACTTAGCTTTAAATATAAATCAAAATCGTATAACAGAGG
Source organism: Thermobia domestica (assembly GCF_964235325.1). NCBI lineage: Eukaryota > Metazoa > Arthropoda > Insecta > Zygentoma > Lepismatidae > Thermobia > Thermobia domestica. The sequence continues at coordinate 37,829,495 of NC_137469.1, forward strand.
CTATTCCGAGTATGTGTGGTCAAATAGTACTTATCAAATAGTTACGAAAATCCATGGTGTGCTCACTGCTATCGAACGATAGCCCGATAATGTAGTTTCCATTGCTGCATGCTCCGTTGGAGAACTACGATGGGGATCTTGTTCCATTCCTCTTTTACAGTTTTCCAGGTCCACTCATAGTTGTCACATGATTTTTACCTAAAGCTTTTTTAAGCAGTCTTAATTCGCAAGTCCATTGGACTTGTCTAAAGAATTCATAGGTATTTCGTTGAAGGAAGTCTGTCTTTCAATAGTCTCCTTCATATTCTGATAGAATGCAGGAACGATCTTGAGGTATGTGATGAAGCTTTATCTTGATGGATCGGGCCATGTTCACCTCGTTTCCGTACATTTCTGATAGCTCCAGCTCGTATATCGGCCTCAGGATCTCCTCTTAGTAGCACTGCGAATTGGCTTCGACGTACTTCTACACCCTATGAATCTCCAGTTTACACCTTGGTGACAGTAGTCGGTAACCAATACGAACCATTTCGGAAAATTCTCTTTGCATGCTCGAACTACTTTGTAAAGCAATTCGGCCATTTGTCTCTGTACATGATAACTTATTGATTTACCGAGTTGGAAAGATACACCTACGTCCCATCCAATATAGCGACGTACCGCCACCTTTGAGTCGGTCAGATGATGCTCGTACAGCTTCCAAACGTTACACTTGCTTTCCCATCGGTGGGCATCGGTAAGGTGTAGACTGATAGCCTTGAATACCTTTTCAAGATTCAATCTTTGGAGCAAGGTGCCGTTAACAGTTCCCAAATACATATTTAGACGATTCACTATCCATTCTTGGGTTGGAGGTTCCCCTTATCGAGTACCGACTTCTCCTCTCAGGAACCTAGAGTACCGATTTCTCTTTAAATAATTTTTGTCGAATAAAATGTGACAAATCTGGGGCAACCGATTTCCCTCTAAACAGATATAATCAAATACAATATAGGAAATTTGGATATTCAATTTCCGTTGAATATTTTCTTTTTCCGTTTTTTTTTTTTTTTTTTTTTAAGTTTCTTTCTTTCTCTCCCCCTCTCTTTGACTGTATGTTACTGTAGCCTACTAATGCATTAAAATCTTATTTTATTACATATTGTGGATTTCTACAGTCTGTTAAATCAATATTATGGAAATTGGAAGGTCAGCGTAATAATGTATGTTGTTGTATATTAATTTCTTTAATGATGTTCTTAAAAAAGACACTAAATTTAAAATAAACGTTTCTTATATATAGTAATATGTATATTCACAAACTTATTCTTAATTCGTTAGTGCCTACTCCCACAAATGTGTGCAGTCGATATTGTTCATTTCTGGGAATTAATTTAAGTGTAATTTTCAGTTTGAAACATTGTTAACATAAACATATGAAAAAAATCCTGACTATTTTTTTTCTTTTATTTAAACCATAATGGTGTGCCGATCACTTCCCTCGGTTCCACTCAACAATAACAGAATAGAATATTTATTGACACGTTAAAATATAATTATTATTATATTGAAACGAAACCAGCACAGACAAATGTTCTTTGAAAGATACCTGAGGATAAGTGACTCATTTGCACAAGGAAAGGAGATGTCTTTTGTTGATAGCTGGACTCATATGCTGTCTTTCATGTCCTAAACTACTTCCCAGTTCTCTCTTTCACGTTATAAGCCACTTCTCAGCGCCGGCACTTCTGGTCACATGTGAAAAGCAGCGCAAGCAACAGCTTTGCCGGGGCTTCCACAGGCATTGCCGGCCCTATGTGTAAAGTACGTTGGTGCTGGCTCCGGCTTTGCCGGTATCGTGTGTAAACACACTAAAGGTCACAATTGCACGACGTAGAAATAAAAAGATTTATTTTTCATTCATTCTTTCTTTTTAGAACTACTAGCTACAGAGAACTCTTTAACAATGATATGGTGTTTAGAAATCATAATAATGCTACTACTAACGTTCTTCCTATTATTATTATTATTATTATTATTATTATTATTATTATTATTATTATTATTATTATTATTACTACTTTTACTACTGTAGCATCACTTTTGATTTTCGGCATTTGTAAAAATCAGTCTAAATTATAAAGTTCAATGTCCAAAGACCAATTCGGCTAGTGCATTAGCAACAAGGAAGAAAAACTTGAGGTTTAAAGCAATATTAAGTCATTATACTCAAACAGAATGTAAATGCAAACGCATGACTATGTTGCAACGTGAAAATGTTAAGAAACAACTGACATTGTAATTTCCTGTATGTTTTTAAAGAACGCTTAGTAGAATCGCGAGCTGTCAAAATTTCATGACACACATATATTGGGCAAGCCATGAGGTGACAAACGTCTGATGTTAAAATAATAATAAAAGAACCCAATTCAAGACGAAAAGGAACAATGAAAACACGGAAGTGTTAAATCGTATAAAACTTTATGATTGAGAGATTTCGGGTCTTTCCACTCTATCCTTGCTAGGAGTCTGTTAGACGTGGTCTTAGTCTTTAGAGTTTTAGTTGCAAAATTCTAATAATTAGGCATTGGCTGTTGGTCGCCACTCAGACAGTATAACTCAGTTTCTTGTCTTGACACTGAGTCAGATCCAGATGCTGAATGTTAGTTATTCTACGTTCAAAGCTGTAATCCGATATCAAAAGTCACATCTTAATCTGATCGAGTCGACATAAAGAGAAAGATAGAAACCATCACCTACATCAGATTCATCGCCACAGATTTGAAGTCACTTGGTCCATCTATCCGGAGAAAAAGACGACGACGGCAAAGGTGCTCCAGGACCACTTGGAAGTTCAAGGTTAGTCTTGTTCATATGTACAGTTCCATTTCTTGGCAAACAATGTAATCTACCCAGACACTTGATAAACATACTTTTTAAACATTTCTAAAGAATTGTGAATCACACTAAATTTCTTAGAACCAAAATGCATTCATGTTTTCATTTACACATTATACAGCGAACCACAAGGGGTTAGCCTGGTTAGGAGTTACTACTCACAACGGAGTGTGGGTGGAATTCGCTCTTTCATTGGTATTGAAAATAAGTAGTTTATCTCACCCCAATTCATACCAAAGAGAGGTGGGGCGAAATGGTAGAGGCACCGGGTAGATGGACATGGTGACTCCAAATCTGTGGCGATTAACCTGATAAAGGTCTTCTTCTTCTTCTTCTACTACTACTACTACTACTACTACTACTACTACTACTACTACTACTACTAATAATAATAATAATAATAATAATAATAATAATAATAATAATAATAATAATAAAAACGTCTCAATCTGTGTCACGCTAATTCCTAACAGATGTCACTACCTTCGCTGCCTGATGCCAGTAGTTGAACCTAGCATGCAGGCAACTTGCCGATTTAAAACTATTGTGACAATTTAATTGCAACTTAAAAACTGTATTGCCTTAATTTAATTATTTCAAAATACGGCAAGAACAGTAACCATATTTAGATTATTACTTGTACAGCCGCAAATTAGTTGGTGAGTAGAGTTTAAAAATAAAAATGAATGTAAACAATTAGAGTTTTTAATTAAGCACGACTTTCACCTAGTGTACAGCAAACCGAAAGCTTGCTGGTGAATAAATAATAATATTAATACATTAATACGTACCTTGAAAACCGTTTCAGCTTAGCATTATTTTCTTCTGACATAAACACTTCCGTTGGATCACTCCTTTTTCTTGACGCAAACCAACTTGGAACTTGCAAGGGCTCAGCTATCACATTTTCAATTTCACTCTCACCAGCTAAGTCTTGTGTAGTCATGTTATTCGAATTATTACTTGTTATGTTTGAGTATGAAAGGTCGTTTTCGTCAACTTCAACTTTAACATCTTCAACTTTAATATTCGTGTCTGTATTACACGCAAGTGGATCTGTCTCTTCAGTAATATTTGTTTTGTTCTTAAAACCACATTTAAGCACAGTTTCTTTTTCTTCTTTCACTGAAATCGAAGGGTTATTTTCCGATGACAAATCTTTGGTGGACGGTAATAACGAATGAATGTCTAACCCTGCAGGCTGGCCAAGAACATCCAACGCATCCGCATTCTCAATATCAATATTCATATCAATATCGGGAGAATCATCATCAGCAAATAAACAATCTGATAATGTTTCCGTTGGCTCCACGTATTTTTTAGAATACATATCATTTGTACCTCTACTCGTACTGAAATCGGGATACTGCCAAGACTGTGAACTAAAAACATCGTTACTACAGCCTGGAGTAGTGTCATACTCAGATCGGAAATCTGTGCTATTTTCATCAAAAGCTGACATGCTAGAGTCATCGATGTTCTGACTAGAATAAAGCGACGCCGACCGAATACTTTCTCTATCACTGATATTAGATTCCTGATCTTCAACAGAATCCTGAAAAAAGAAACAAAAAGAGCGCAATAACCATTTAGTATTGGTAAGATTGACTTTCAAGATAGCAACAGAAGAAATAACAATGATTGGTTTGAAACAGCTTTTCCGTATGCGGATTATGTAGGCTGGATTGCAGATGATATAAGAGTCAATGCGAAAGTCTTACTGTGTGCAAGTTAATATCATGAAAGTGCATGTAGATAACACGTAATCGTAATCACGGAAATAGAGAAATCAGTAAAGAGTAGACGGGAACAAATACTTAAATGAAATGAAATTTCTAAAGAAAATATAGTAAGGTAGAGACATCTTTACAAAAATGAAATGTCTTTGCATAACAAAATTCACATTTAAAGGGTTTATTGGATAAAGAGCTTAGGAAAAAGTATTACAAATTTGAGATTTGTAGCAAACTAAATTTGACGTCGTTATTCTTGTGATTGGTGAATAATTTCTAAGAGATGTTGCTAATGTAAAAACATTAATACATACATCAAGATGCGTAAAAATTCAAGAGTGACAACTCTACTGGCAATTTATTCCAAATTTTTATATCCCCTTTCTGCAGAAGACTATTCATTCAAATGTTCTTAGCTGAATACACATTCATGCAAATTCTTGATCCAAACAATATTTACGTGTCGTACAAAGCGCTTCCGCTTTAAAAAATACAGTTTTTGTTGAATATTGAAAATCAACAAATATTCAGGTTGAAACTACCTGGGCACGGCGTTGTTTAAAGAGTACCAATCTGTGAGTAATCTGACTTACATTAAGACATTTATAAAGGCTGTCGCAGATGACGTAAAGTGAAACAGAGCTTGTTCTGTCTTGGCAACACTGCCTATGGTCTCGGCACTAATCTCATCGTGTAGGATGATTAATTCTGTATTGTAGCAAAGTTGTCATATGTTTCTTATCACCGATTGTTTTGAAACTCGTTAATTCTTTTCGTCGAAATCAAAAAGGACAGTCCTTGCAGTGTTAATTTTAACTTATTAACGAAACCTCGTATGGAAAAGTTCCAAGAACTCTCTCTCTCGCAAGCATATACATATATTTATGTTTGTATGTGTGTGTGTGTGTGTGTCTGGCTTCGATCAAAGCGCCCATAACACCTTATATGGCGAAAAAGAAAGAAAATCGCTTTACAGAGCATTCCAACAAGTGGTCTCATCGCTAATTTTAACCACTGTATCAGTCAGTAGCGTTGCTAGTGAAAACCGGGATTTTCCCTTTGGACTCAAAGCACACAAATGTTGGCTGAAGACACAATTCATTCGGGCGGCAGAATCCGAACGTGGCAGGGGTGCTAAACGCACCCAGCGCACGCCCACCCTGTTAGTGGAAATCTAGTAGGTCTTGCGTAAAATCAGCGACTGTGTTGTAGTTAAGTGAGTGTTCAAGTATCTTTTTACAACTGTGATCATCAAAAGAGGAATTTTGTCAGTTAATGTGTTTGAAGAAGAATTCTAAAGACATTAGCGTGGAAACGTTTGATCCACTCGAAAAGCTGAAGTTGGGGTAATCTAGGATTTCGACCCACAGGATCAGCAGTGTTCTTCTTCAACCTTGTGCGACCGACTAGTGTGAATAGCAGCGAACTCCATGATTAACACCGAAAAGGCCTCTATTGTGAGTATGATATAAATTGAATGCATAGTCACCAGTCGTGATGATAAAAGCAAATAAGAAAGAAAGATAAATATCGAGTTCAAAATCAAGTAAATCTTTTTGTACATTGTAAAATTTTATAACATGTAGTTAATGGTATTGTTTGTTCATAATTGGATGTGAAGTTATAGTTTCAATATATATGTTATGCGATCACGTTATTGACCTTTGCTCAATTATAGAATTAAATTTTCAACAAGTAACTTTGTGTTAATTTCACAATATATCCAAACAAACACTAACGGTGCTTGTATTGAAATTCATCGTCCCCAGCTTGCGGTGGAAAGTAAATGTAGACATGGTACGAGAGTAGTTTCATTGCGGCAAGCTGGGAAAGAGAAAGAAAAAAATGAACAAAGAGGAAAAGAAAGAAAAAGTAGTACATATGCTTTATAGTGTTTGGATTATTAGTTGTATTTCGTTTACGTACGTTAATAAAAAAATAAGCCACAACAAAATGATCTCATTCTAAACCACGTTAGTGAGCAGGTGTGTTGATTTACGTTGAACATGTTTCGTTTACCTTTCCAGGTTTTTGTGCTTAAGATTGCTTTTCGCGATGAGTATTCAAGATGACAGGTTGAGTTGAGTTGATTTTGAGTTTAACGACCTTTTTAGCAGCGAGGCTATATAAAACGGGACCTACTGATTAACGTGGAATTCAAACCACATGAGCTCCCGCCGGGAATCAAACCTGGGTCTTCCACGCCAAAGGCGCGCACGCTAACCGCTTAGCTACGGAGGAACTCTCAAGATGACAGAGACTGTCATAAAATTTTGTTGGCGTTTACGGAAAAGTGTTGCGGAAACATACATATACCAATCTAAGACACAGATCAATCTGACAGACTAAGTAGAGACACAGTGTATCTATGGCACAAGTTGTTCGAAGATGGGTGCGAATCAGGCGCTTCCGTGATTAACGAGACGCTAGTGAATACTGTTGCAGTAATTATTCCTGATGATGGACATAAGTCTATGAGAGCGCTAAGTGAACATTTAGGCATAGCGAAGGACACCGTCCATTGAATTTTGCGTGATCATTTGAAAATGAAGAAGGTTTGCTCTACATGGGTTCCGCATTTTCTTACAGCACAACAGATGTAGCAGCAGTGTGTGGTGGATGTTTACACCCAGTGGAAGAGCGGTGTGGAAGATGATGTCCTCATTCTGGATCGAATCGTAACTGCTGATGAAAAATGGATCCAAGACTTTCACCCGCTTACAACATTCCAACAATTCTAAGCGAGGTACAACAATGCAATATAAGTTTTGAGGAAACGTAATGCAAGAAATGGATTAACAACGAGGACTGGCTACTATGAATTACAATGGTGAGTTCAGAAATCGTTATTTTTCTTCGTTTGTCTATAAATGTATTCTTCATAAGTGAGTATTGAAGTTTTTGGGAGTTTTCTCAACAGCCTCTGAAAGTTGTTTTGTAGAACATCTGTGAGGAAGAGATTAACCAAGGAACAGGTAAATTCCTACTCGATCTTTAAGTTTCAAAATGTAAAATTATCCGAAAGAGCTGACAGAAGGTAAAAGTGTGTGAATTTTTTCGGATCGAAATGAAACTACGCAAATCATCTTTTTTATTGAAACTATAAGTTATAAATATTAAATACACTTACCACTGACACAAAATTTCCATCCGAACTATCTTCGATTGTCGTATTGTTTGAAATTCTTGCAAAATCTTTTATTTTTATACCTGATTGCATGGGTGAAGTGCTAGAAGACGACCCATCTTTAGCATTTGATTTTGAACCTTAAAAATATAAACATAAATAGTGTGAAGGCGTATCACGATATTATTAACAGATCATAAGTCAGACATTTTACTTATTTTGAGATTGAACTGCAAATAATAGTGAGTGAGTAGGATACTATGTTTCTTCTCAACAATTACACTACTTCAATAACAAGATATTACTTCAAGATATTACAAGTCTTACTAATTTTCAATATTTTACGGTCAGCCTAACATCTGTAGCTCGCTACGCTCCCTCATATCTGACACCAATAGATGTCACTAGCGTGGAGGCAATTTGCATACGAGCCGAACGCTTGGGAGAATTAACCAGTTTTAATGATCGTAAGTTGGAAAAAGAGAATATAAAGAAAAACTGTTTACAATGTAGATAACTGTGATAAAGTAAGCTGCATAATGTGCACTACTTTCTACTGTTACAATCTGACAATGAAGGATAATGTCCGAGGTAAACGTGTAATTTACCTGAGCTAATCACTGGAATTTCCCTCATTCGAACTCATCTCTAGTCAATGAATTTAGAGTATTACTTACAAGAAAATTCAACTTTGAATTCTAATATACAAAGTTTCGGAAGAAAAAGTTCAATTCCTTGTGGTGATGAATGTTATCAAAATACTACCTACTACACGTATACTATGAACATCATTCACAAAAGCTAGAAAATTGCTTACCATTAAAAATTGAAAGATAGGTGAAAGAGTTAAAGAAGGTAAAATTTAATAAAAACTTACGCTGCAAAAGCATAAGTTCTGGAGGAAGAAATTGGCTCAATTTCCACCATCCCGACTGGTTTAACTCTGCAACTCCCGACGTAAAATATCGACGACTGTAGTTAGAAATCGCTCCAGCAATTGTTCCAAATATATTCTTCTTCTTCTTTTTCCTGTGAAAAATTAAAAACTTTGAGTTCAGATACATATACTGATTTTTAACTCAACTCACCTTGCAGGTCTAAGAATTAATATATAAATCACATAAAAACCACACAAATTACGACAAAATTTACTGTATATTTCTGTATATTTTCTTATAGCATTGTGACTATCTTCACAGTTTGGGATTAAAATAGGTCAAGTATAGAACTATAGTTCACCCATCCACCCCCATATCAAAAATATATTCCACAATCATTTTCGTTAAATATCTTCGATTCTGGTATAATATGTGGCAGATTTTCTTTGAGACTTCCCAAACATACCTTCTGTACGGAGTTAAAAAAAAACAGTAAAGAATTAAGTAGTGGCTTTACCTACCCCTCCCCGATATCTTCCATGATAAATTTTCTAAAATTCGCTTTTGATATAATATAATGTACATTTTCTTTAACTCATTTTCGTAATCCCAAGTGCTTTGGATTAAAATAAGTCAAAAGTGAGTGGTGAATTTAGTCCCCTAATGTACTATAGATTACTCCCCTGCTTCTCGGAATAAAAAGAAATGTGATCCAAGTCTTTCGTATACTTTTTGAGGCTTTACAATCATTCCCATACTTGGACTTAAAATCAATCGAGATTGAAAGAGTGAACTTCCTCAGCTTTAATATATATATATATATTCTACGATAACTTTTGTAAATATTATTCGATTTTAACATACTATGATGTATGTGTTTATTGCCGCTGTCACATAATCTCTATTCTTATAGTTCAAGTCAATTAAATGAGGACTGACACCCCCCCTCTTTCCATCAAAAGATTTAAATCAAAATTCTATGATAACTTTCTTAAAAAATACAATGTCGTCCAATATGGTCTAATTTTTTCTGAGAATTTCTAATCATATCAACTGCTTGTAGGTGATATGAACCAATAACGAGGGAGCGCAGGCTTCCTAATTTATATAACATACTACCCTTCGACTAGCTGGAAACTTCGCCCCGAGACCCTCATATTTGCTCGGCCTACGGCTCGGCTTTCCTTTCGTTCTTCGCACGGTAAGAATGCGTTTATGGTATTATTCTATGCGAAAAATTTAAACCCATTTTTCTCCTTAGAATACGCATTTTAAGCAAAGTAAAATGATAAAAACACATGTCAGCCCAAATGCTACTATGTTCAAAAATCTATTTTAAAGTGGTTCGTCCGTTTTTCCTTGATGATGAGACGGACGACATCGAAGACGCTTTTATAGATCAAGAAAATAGAAATTGTCCTCTTCTCTCGTTAAAATGAGAATTTACGAAAACGCTGTGGCAGAATTTCTGGCATATTCCCATTTGTTTTTAATAAGAAGTTCATATACCAAGTTCCATATCCGTAATATGTCTCTAATCTAAGGAATTTCGACATATGGCCCTCTTAATATATCAATTACAACGTCCATCCTATTTTCTTCCCTTCTAAAGAAAATATCAAAAAACGCTGACTAACGTCTTAATTATTTTAAATTAAAGATTAATACCAATTTTCATATTATTAACCTTAAAGGATTTCGAGATATGGCTATTTTATTACAACAATTATAACTGTCATCCTTCTTTTTTTCTTAAATTTTTTTCGTCTCTTCTAGGGGAAATGTCAAAAAATGCTAAAACAAATCTTTAATTATTTTAAGTGAAAAGTCTAAATACCAAATTTAATGTCTTTCATCTTAAGGCATTAGAGATATGGCCATCCTATTTTAACAATTGTAACTCTCTCTCTTTTTCTCTCCCCTTGTAGAAAAAAATACCAAAAACACGTCACAAATTATTTTAAATGAAAAGTCTACGTACAAATCTCTTGTTTTTAATCTTCAAGGATCTTGAGAAATGGTCATCTTGCTCTAACAATTTAAACCCCACCATTTTTGTGCCCTTCTCGAAGAAATTTAAAAAAACTGTGAAACACACGTTTAACTACAGTGTGGTTCATAAGTCTTAGTACAATGGATTATTTTGGAAACAAACATGATTAAAGCAAATCTGACTAGCGGAGGGCGGACTAGGGTAAAGGAGCTACCGATTGATGCTTGCGTGATGAATGGCGGCCATCTTGGATTCAGGTTAATGTTTTCAAATAAGAAGGTAGGCATGTGAATAATCAATTAACACTGTTTTTTGCAGGGGAATGCAGTCCTGCAAGCAGAAATGCGTTATCATGTCCCGTTCCAAAGTTATGACGCGCCAAAGTTGACGGTTTTCTGTTTCCTTGCAGGGAGAGCGACATGGCACTAACGCTGTAAGAAAGACCTGACGCCCCAAATTTGACGTGTTTTCTTTTCGTTGCAGGTAGAGAGAGAGATGGCACTAATGAAGCAGGAAAGAACTGAGATCATCCTAATGTCTGGGAAAAGAAGCAGTCATGTGAATGCCCAGGACCTCAACGCGCGCCACCCCGAAAGACCTGCAATAAGCCACAACACCGTTAGCTACCACATTAGGAAATTCAGTATAACTGGTAATGTTGCCGACAGATCACGGTCAGGTCTCCTACGAACCGCGACAGATGAGGAGACATCCACAATGGTACTTACTGCGAGTGTGAAAAGTCCGAAGCGCAGCACAAGATAACTATCAGCGATAACAGGCGTACCACGTGCTTCTGTGATGAGATCCATACGAACAAGTGGCATAACTTCAAGCTGCAGTTTGTCCACAATCTTTTAGAGGATGATCCAGACCGGCGCATGGAATTCGCCAATTGGGCTTTGTCACAATATGACCGAGATCCGCATTTCCCAGCCAGCGTTCTCTTAACAGACGAGACAAAGTTTTATTTGGATGGGAAAGTGAATCGCCAGAACACGCGATATTGGTCGTATGCAAACCTGCAGCGATCAATCCCTACAAGAGGGTTACCCCTGCTCATATCATGGTGTGGTGTGGCATATGGAACACGTCAATCATAGGACCCTTATTCATTCCTGGTACTCTAAATGGTGTCCGCTATCTGGACATGTTACAGGAGTTGGTGTTTCAGTTGCTTCTCCGCCCTGATCCCACATTGCCGCGATGTTTTCAGCAAGATGGTGCCCCACCGCACTATGCGCTGCCTGTGCGGGAATGCTTGAATCAGCATTTTTCTGGACGTTTGATCGGTCTCCGGGGTCCTGTGGAGTGGCCAACCCGGTCGCCGGACCTCACTCCCTTGGATTTTTTTTATGGGGACACTTAAAACACCTGGTGTATCAGAAGAAGATTCGGGATGTTGCATACCTACAGGGACGTATTCAGGATGCCTGTAATAGCATCAGCCCCGCTGTGTTGTTACGCACAGGAGGACTGGATTGAGAGACTCTGGTTGTGTATTGCAATGAACGGGCAACATGTGGAACACATCCTGTAGGTAGGACTTTGGGGCGTCATAACTTTGAAACGAAACATGATAACTCATTTCTGCTTGCGGGACTGCTTTCCGCTGAATAAAAAGCGTTAATTGATGTGGCACATGCCTACCTTCCAATTTGAAAAAAATAGCCTGGATTCAAGAAGATGGCCGCCATTCACAATGCATTCATCAATCGATAGCTCCTTTACCCAATCGTGCCGTGTGGACTTTGTGGTGGACAAACACCGTGCTCGTGGGCTTTCTCGGGGTTCTCCCGTTTCCTCCCACTTTCTTCATTCCACCATTTCACTCATTTCTCATAATCACCGTCTCCTTTAGCCTAACCGGCATAACTGTGGGACGTAAAACTTACAGATTTCTCCTTTACCCAAGTCCGCCCTCCGCTAGTCATATTTGATTTAATCATGTTTGTTTCCAAAATAATACACTGTATTAAGACTTATGGACCACCCTGTATATTTTAATAGGAAGTTCATATACCAAATAGCATGTCTCTACCTTCAGAGATAGCGATATTTGGCTATAATAATTGCAAACCCTATATCCCCCATCCCGCTTCCTGGTTGATTTTTTTTTTTTCTTTCTTTTAAATCCTACCTTAGTGGCAACTTACATCACAAATCCTACGCATTGTCAAAATTTCAAGTTTCTAGCTTAAGTGGTTTGGCCTGGGCGTTGATCACTTCCTTACTCACCCAGGAATTTTCCTGACCGTCACTATTGATATATGCGTTTAGTTACGACAATGCCGCTTTTTCATGCGTACTTACACATTCTTCCCAAACAAAACAGTCCAATGTTTATCAATAAACGTATAAATATGTGTTTTCCAGTGGAAATATCCTCTTTTGCTCCAGCCCTCTTTCTTCAGATGAAGATTATATAGCACCAGGAGTAGAAGGTTTAACCTGTATTAAAAATACAAAACACATTGGTCTTCAATGTAATACTAGACAATACATAACAAATATATAATATTCATCTTACAATCGCATGGCACATAGAATATAATCTTTTTGATATTAATGATGTAATGTATATATGTAAAAACTAACTTACTTGTCTAATTTATATCCCTTTCATTTTTAAATGAAATCTTTAAAGTTCCACGGTTATTTCCTTTACGATAAAACATGGATGCTTAATTAAAGTGAATATTATGAAAGAATTGGTGGAAGGACCGCGAGAAAACCCACAAACACGATGCTGTCCATCACAACCTCACATGGCCGGGAATCGAATTAAGAATCCCCTGTACCGGACGTGAACGCTCTAGCACTGTGAGCCATTGTGCCTACTTCTGTTCCGTTTAATCTCCAATATTTCGTGCATTATTACCTGTACTTTTCATCAAAGCTTAGGGTAGGACAGAATAGGAATAAAAAAATCTCTGTATTAAAAAAAAAAAAAAAAAAAAAAAAGTAGAAAATTTCCCAATAATTCATTTGCATGTAAAAGAAAATTTTTAGTAACCAAGTCCATTGTTGTCAAATTAATGAAAGTATAGTGAAATAAATGTTACTAACAGGAAATTGATTATCATGTTGTATTTGTCTTTTTCAGTTTCTTAATAATCACTTTATTCCAAACTGCTTACGTTGCCATTATCAATGCTCAAAGGTGTTTTTGGTACATATATAGAACGGTCGGAGATAGTTCTCTATCTTTCCGACTTTAATTTAGTCTTTCGCCGAAAGGGTTAGACTTTTAAAAAGTTAGTAATTACAATGCTTTTGGAAACAACTACATCAGGGTTTCTACTGATCTGGAGAAATCTATTTCCCTGACTTCTCCCTGACCTTTGCACAAGGAAATTAACTGACTTTCATGACAGTTGTAAGATGACGTTGACATATACATAAGGAATAAATAACGGTGAATGTTTATTTATGAGAACATTTTATTCTATAGAGACAAATAATAATGAATTGCTCATACGTTAATTCCACTTAAACCCATAAAAATCTGAGCAACGTTTCACACTGTGATCATTAATGGATGGCTAAGCTGAAAATGGTGTACAATTAATGTTAGAAAAAATACATTTTATAAAATTTCTCTGACTTTCCCTGTCTTGCACCTTTTTCCCTGACCACTAGGAACCCTGTACATGCTTCCGAAACCATGTAAAAACTACAATATTTACATCAGCACTCTCGTGATTTCTTTTCTTTTCTTTTTCTTTTTTCCTTTTCTTCGACAAACTGAAAATTATGTCAAACTTCCGACCACAAATACGTAGTATACTTTTTGAAACATAAGAACTGATTTTTTTTTTAAAATTGCATTAAATTTCTACAAGCATAATTTTATATTGAAGTTCACCGCAAATTTTATGTATCATACATATTTTTTTATTACGCTTCTGATAATGAATGATTTAAGGTTGATTTTAAATCTATTAACTTAAACTCAAGAATGCGTATATATATATATATATATATATATTAGTACCGAAATTTTTAGCAGGAACCCATACTTTCGTCAGCAGCTTATTATTATATGAACACAGAAACATAATCAATATTTCTTTTTTTTCTTTCTTTAACTTATTTTCTTCATACAGTACAGATAAATACCATCTTACTTTTCAAGTGATTTACCTGAAATGCTTTAAGAATTTTAACTTCAAGTGTGCAATTGAGACATTAGCGCATCAGATGCGTGAAATCTTTTCATAGTAGTCTTAAGAATTACTTGTGAGCAACGATTAAGAGCCTGGCTCCCATATTCGCTGAATAGGCATTATTGTGAAGATATGACTTCTAGACGTGACAACCTCTTCTCATATAATGCATAGTAGATTACTGAGTCTTGAAGGGAAATTAAGCACAAAAATGATATATACTGCACTATGTAAATTTCTCCTGTGGATAGACCATTTTTATCTTTTGACAAATTGAAATACCATTTTTCACCTTCAATTACTGTGTGTTACCTTCAATTTATATTATTATTATTATTTTAATTCCTCTTTACTTTAGCTTCCTTACTGAGGTAACTTTTTACCCCTCTATATCTTCCCTTTGTAGAATTATCTTTTCTCTAGTCATATTTTGGAGACATGATGGCTCAGTCATAGAGCGCTTACCTCTGGTGCGTGAGGCCTCTAGTTCCATCCTCACCCAAGTACGTTTGTGGTGGTCAACATTGGGTCCGTGGGTTTGCTAGGGGTACTCCCATTTACTTCCACTTTCTCATTCCACCAATTCTTCCATCATCATTCACTTGCTTTAATCATCGTCTCCCTTAGTCTAAAGGACATAATAATCGTGGGACGTTAAACTGAACGATTTCATTTTCCATTTCCAGACATTGCACAACACATTACCATACAGAAAGCGTATTCTTTACTGCATTGTCACTGGCCATGAAAACTGGTGTCTTTATTCCATACGAAACAGCAGAAAAACAGCTCAGCCCCGGCAAACACCTTCATTCGCGGAAAACTATGTTCTGGGTATAATGGAACAGAAAGAACGTAATTCAATACAAATCGCTTAAGACTAAACAAACTTCAATGGAAGTTCTACTTTCAACAACCGCATCATCTCAACGAATCAATCAATGAAGAGGATTATGTAACATGTGAATAACAGATAACAAAACAACTGAACATCGAATATCATAACAAATTGTCATGACCTTGGGAGAGGTTAATTACCAATAGATTAAAAAAAAAGAAAAAAAAACTTGATCAATATTATTTTGTAATAGTAACTTAATATTAAAAACTTGCGTGCTTTTTAAAAAAAATAGCTTTAAAAAGACTTAAGAATTTGAAACTCTACCACTGTCACGTTAAAGATGGATACCAAATAAGAATAATATTAAACATACATATATGAAGAATTTACAATAAACCCGATTTAAAGCGTACACCAAAAAACCTTTCCAATTTGAGTTTTTATATATATACTGATATTTATAATACAGAAATAAACATTTATTTAGATGTTTGTTAGTAAATCTACAGAGTGGTCCTTAAGTCTTAGTACAGTGGATTATTTTGGAAACAAACATGATTAAAGCAAATCTGACTAGCGGAGGGTGGATTTGGATAAAGGAGCTACCGATTGATGCTTGCGTGATGAATGGCGGCCATCTTGGATCCAGGTTGATTTTTTCACATAAGAAGGTAGGCATGTGACACATCAATAAACACTGTTTTTTTGCAGGGGAATGCATTCCCGCAAGCAGAAACACGTTATCATGTTCCTTCCAAAATTATGACGCCTCAAAATTAAAGGTTTTCTGTTTCCTTGCAGGGAGAGCGACATGGCACTAACGCTGTAAGAAAGACCTGACGCCCCAAATTTGACGTATTTTCTTTTCGTTGCAGGTAGAGCGAAATAGCACTGACGAAACAGGAAAGAATTGAGATCATTCTAATGTCTGGGGAAAGAAGCAATCGTGTGAATACCAAGGACTTCAACGCGCGCCACCCCGAAAGACCTCCAATAAGCCACAACACCATTACCTACCTCTTTTAGGAAATTCAGTGTACCTGGTAATGTTGCCGACAGATCACGGCCAGATCCCCCACGAACCACGACATATGATGAGACATCCACAATGGTGATTGCTCCGAATGTGAAAAGTCCGAAGTGCAGCACAAGACAACTATCAGCGATAACAAGTGTACCACGTGCTTCTGTGATGAGGCTTCGCCATACGAACAAGTGGCATCCCTTCAAGCTGCAGTTTGTCCACAATCTTTTAGAGGATGATCCAGACCGGCGCATGGAATTCACCAATTGGGCTTTGTCACAATATGACCGAGATCCGCATTTCCCAGCCAGCGTTCTCTTCACAGACGAGGCAAAATTTTATTTGGATGGGGAAGTGAATCGCCAGAACATGTGATATTGGTCGTATGGAAACCTGCATGCGATCAATCCCTGCAAGAGGGTTACCCCTGCTAACATTATGGTGTGGTGTGGCATATGGAACACGTCGATCACAGGACCCTTATACATTCCTGGTACCCTAAATGGTGTCCGCTATCTGGACATTTTACAGGAGTTGGTGTTCTCCGCCCTGATCCCACCTTGCCGCGATATTTTCAGCAAGATGGTGCCCCACCGCACTATGTGCTGCCTATGCGGGAATGCTTGGATCAGCATTTTCCTGGACGGTCGCCGAGGCCCTGTGAAGTGGCCAGCCCAGTCGCCGGACCTCACTCCCTTGGATTTTTTATATTTTTTTATGCTGTATCAGAAGAAGATTCGGGATGTTGCACACCTACAGGAATGTATTCAGGACGCCTGTGATACCATCACCCCCACTGTGCTGTTACGGGTTCAGGGGGACTGGATTAAGAGACTCCGGTTGTGTATTGCAATGGACGAGCAACATGTGGAGCACATTCTGTAGGTGGGACTTGGGGGCGTCATAACTTTGGAACGGGACATGGTAACATTTCTGCTTGCGGGACCGAATTCCCCTGCAAAAAACAGTGTTAATTGATGTGTCACATGCCTACCTTCCAATTTAAAAAAAATAATTCTACTCCAAGATGGTCGCCATTCACCACGCATGCATCAATCGATAGCTCCTTTACCTAAGTCCGCCCTCCGCTAGTCATATTTGATTTAATCATGTTTGTTTCCAAAATAATCCACTGTACTAAGACTTATGGACAACACTGTATTAAGGAAAAGTAATAAATTGTATGTATACTTTGGAGTTCTTACCAGGGCATCTTCTTCCTAGTAATACTCTCTGTTTGATCTTCGCTGCACTCTTGACATATAAAAGAAAAAAACACATCCCCTTCAAGCCCACCAGGAACACCTCCACTTCGAAGGCATTTTACGTGAACTTTGCTATTACATTCTTCACACGTTAGGCTTGCCAAATAAGTCTCATCGCTACACAGGCAATATTTGCAGCATTTATCCATCGTTTATTCTTGTGACCTTAGTTACTAATCTGAAAATATAAAATCATTAATAAGCACATTTGAAGATCATGCGATAACTCTCTCTCTCTCTTTATATATATATATATATATATATATATATATATATATATATATATATATATATATATACAGAGTGACCGGTAATTCGATGCATTCCTTGCAAGGGGATATTCTACAAGTACTTTGGAACATTTTTACCTTTATGAACCGGAGGTCGCAAATCAATAGTTTCTGAGCAATTTGCACATATGTGATTGCTTTGAAATTTTTCGGGTAACAAAAGGTGCGCGAGAAACTTTTACCCTGACCCACTTGCACATTAGTAGAGCGATGAAATTTAACATGTGTAATCCTACATACCTATGTAGGTCATGTGATAATGTACAGTTCGTAACTCTGCACCATTGCTGTTTTATAGGTCTGAACGTGAAGTAAGGTGTAGTGGTATAAAATCCATTACTGTACCTCACAAAGCAGCGCGGCATCATCGCATAAGTATTTGTTCCTAGGAGATGACTGCATGGTTGGGAAGAGGTGGAAAGAAGACGGTATGTGATCAAGAGAAAACGCGAACTATGACGGATTTCATGCCCAGGTTCGTGCATCTGTCTGGCCAACATTCGAGCAGTGAACGGGTGCGTTGTTTTCCAGGAGGCGGACACATTTTGTCAGCATGCCACGCTCTGGGATTTCTCAGAATCCCGAAACGCACGCAGCAGTGAGGCATAGTATATCCTAGTAATTGTGGTACCCTGGAAAGCAAGTAGTAATACCCCATGCTAATCCCACATATTATGATCATCACTTTGGTCGCTCAGAGTTGAACACGGACTTCCTTTGTTGGTGATACATAGGCACACTGTCATTGGTTTGACTAGGTGTTTCCTTAGTTTTCTTCACTCCCACCAGGCGAAGGCCGGAATGCTATCTTCTAGAACGCCAGGGCCAGTTCCTACCCAAATTCTAGACCCACCTGAAAGACCGATGTGATCCCGGAGTTGGAGGCTCGAACCCTTACTTGAGTCATTCTCTTCCATAAATAAATAAATGAAGAAACAACAATCGAATACATAGCTATAATATCTTAAATGTGTTATTTTGTTATGACTTTTCAAGATTTACATTTTTACCCTTGTAGGAAGCTTATAATATGAAGCTGTCATTGTAGCAATTGGTACGGCAATGGTCGTAATTTTGTTTGAGTTGTTGAAGCGATGAATTCGATTGCTATGACTTACTTTCTTTCGTTATGTATTTATGCAAGGGAATGACTCAAAGGAGGGTTTGAACCTCTAAGTCTGGGATTACATCTGTCTTTTGGGTGGGCCTAGAATTTGGGAAGGAACTGGCCCTAGCCTTCTAGAATCCCGGCCTTCGCCTGGTGGGAGCGAAGGAAACTAGGGAAAACCTAGTCAAAACAATGACAGCGTGCCGACGTATCATCAACAAAGGAAGTCAGCGTTCAACTCTGAGCGCGATCACGTTTACTTGGGATCAGTGTGGGGTCTTACTATTTACTTTCCAGGCAAAGAGTACCACAATCACCTGGATATACCATGCCCCACTGCTGCGTGCGTTGCAGGATTCTGTGAAATCCCATAGGGTGGCATGCTGACAAAATATGTCTGCCTCCTGGAAAACAACGCACCCGTTTACTGCTCGAATGTTGACCAGACAGATGCACGACCCTGGGTATTAAATCCGTCATAGTTCGTTTCCTCTTAGTCCGCGTTTTCTCTTAACCGCATACCATCTTCATTCCACCTCTTCCCAACAATGTAGTCATTTCCTAGGGGCAAGTACTTCTGCGATGTTGCCACGCTGCTTTCTGAGGTACAGTAATGGATTTTGGACCATTACACCTTACTTCACGTTGGGACCTATAGCACAGCAAGCGTGCAGAGTTATGAGTTGTACATTACCACGTGACGTACATAGGCATGCAGGATTACACATGTAAAATTTCACTTCTCTACGATATGTGGAAATGGGTCAGGGTAAAACTTTCCCACGCACCTCTTAAAGAGATCACACATGGTAAAAAATGTTCCAAAATACTTGGAGAATATCCCCCTTGCAAGGAATGCATCGAATTACCAATCACCCTATATATATATATACATACTATGGTGTAGTATATACTTGTTACAAGAAAATATGTCTGCAGAAGCAACAGTGCACTCGTGAGTTATACTATTTATGAGGACGAAAGACACGCCAGTACTATCATTGATAAAACTTGTTTCTACGTACCGAAATAATGACACTGTTGGTGACGAGAATTCAATGCAGGATATGCTTGATCAACCTGATCACGGTCTTCCCTCGTCAATAAATGATGTGGTTCCACACGTGGAAGAGGTGGATGCGGAGACTGAATAATGAGGCGCGGTTCCACATTTCATATGTAGTGGCATAAGATATCGTTCATAAGAGATTATGTGAAATTCATGGTTCCGTAAGCATAATCCTGATTTCTACTGCAGTAGCATGGAAGAGTACATTTCTTGCTTGAATAAATGAATCAACAAAGTTAGCGACTATTCGAAAGGTAGTGCATATTCTAACTTATGTGTAACTTAATGACAAAAACTGGACGCAAATTAAATAGTTGAAAAGGCTCACCCTGAAGCACCTATAAATGAAAAAAGTCGCATCGATGGTCGGCTCGCATCATCCTTGGTGCGATGTGAAAAAACTTACAAGAATTTCTTTATTTAAAGATGCTTTAGGTTGAAACTTTTAACTATATGTAGAAAATTGTTCAGTTTACTTTTGGACCGAATATGAACGCCACTGACATCTGAGAAATGACACTAGAGCGACGCATCTGCTGTCGTAAGCAGTAGCGTACTGGAAGTTATAAGTGGGTAAGTGTCGTCAAATGGCGTGTATATTAAATCGTTACTGGGAAGGGTATGTCATGGCTCTTTTTTCCTATACACTCATCATGAAACAGTGTCGGAAGAATGGGTTCACATTTAGGATGACTATTGAGGAAGTTATGGATAGGTCAAGCATGACGTATTTTCGTCGTTACTTACGGTATCTCGCTTCCAGTGGATTATAAAGATATGAGCTACTTATAAAACTTAAAATGGTTATGTTTTACGTTGGCTTATAATGAAACAAAGAATTGCAATTTTTATTAATTTCAGAAAGAAGGATATTTAACGAGCAAATAGATCAAAGATACGGAAACATATTTGCGTACATGAAAACAAATAATACTAAAACACCTAATTTTCTCTTTACCTTTAGACGTTTTGTTTGAAACCAACAATGTGAATTTTAGAACCCTGCACTGAGGTTAAGAGCGGAAGTGATGAAGTTACTTGACTCATCCATTTAGCCCTTTACAAACAGGACGTCTTGGTGAAACAGTTGCCCATGAGAAGTACCCGGAAGAGCAAAATGATACTCACAGTATTGTAGGGAATTCATCGGTTGGAGTACCAAGAGAATCCACTGGCCTAACGTGCGATGGGTCATCGATTCAATTTCGCATCTTCAACTGTGAAAACTGTCATTCGTACGCGGCTTCGGCTGACGTGCATCCGTAAGGCCCGCATACACCATTTGCTTTTGCGCTGCATTGCAGAACGAAAAACGAACTGCAGGAGACTATGAATGAAAAGCAGCTGGCAGAGTCCAAATGGCAGACAGTCGTCACAGTATATGAAGCATACATCCATTTCACTGCTGGTGGTCATATTCTAGCGTTGACACAGTATGACAAAAATGCTAAGGGCAGTTGCAACTTTATTTGCCACAGCCAGAAAATTTTCCTCCTGGGTTTTATGACTATTACCTCAGTTATGAGGAGCACGCATGGTAGATGAAAACATGAAATATCCGTACTTTTTTCAAATCAGTACGACACCTTTCTTTCGGAGTGGCATCCCACAATCATATGGTAAGAACGTCAATCGTGTGAGGCTACATTTGGGCAAGTCTTAAAATTCTACCGCCAAAACATCTCTGCGTCTTGTTCAAGAAATGGAATGAGAATTAGGAATTCATACAATTCCGTTTTAAGACACCTATTGAAAGCCCTGATGTATGTCCGATGGATTTGCGTGGCTTTGGCCTGTTGAAAAGACGTCTCCAACATAGAAGTCATCGCTGATTTCTGGAAAGCTTGTAGAGAGGAGATTTTCCTTGCTCGTGCTTCGCCATGAAGCTCAGTGCTTGTCCTTTGTACGAGAAGTTTTATGCAAAATATTTGAACCCCCTCTCCTCCTTTAGGATACGTATTACCCAAGTTATGATGCATTTTTCAATCAAAAGTAAAATGAGTAATTCCCTGCTCGACCAAATGCTTGAAACGTATATGTTCATTTTAAAATGTTCAGCCGTTGTGTCGTGAAATACTGACACACAAAGTAGAAACTATTATAGAAATTGCTCCCTTTCTATCTTTGAAAGCGGAATTTTTGTAAACTTTGAATAAGTTTTTGATGAAGAGTTGATATACCGAGATTCATTTCCCTAACTTGAGAAGCCCAGACTGCGAAACTCAATTTTTGATATACAATTTGAATCTTCTTTCTCTCTCCCCCCCCCCCCCCCATTAGGACACGTATTTTAATCAAAGTGACATGTTAATAAAAGTTAGGTCACACTATGTGTATGTTCAAAGTTTCATGTCAAACCATTCAAGTCTTTTACCATGATGATATAATAGAAATGTCGATTTCATTTTTATTTATATGAGTAAGTTTGCGGGTATTATTATAAACCTGTACACAGTAGGTGCGCAGGCGTCAGTAAAATAATGCTGTAGAGGTTATTCGGAAACTATCTCCACGAAGAGAAGTGATGCTTGCTTCTATGAATGTACCACGTATTCTTAAGCCGCACGAATAATTTCGTTTCGTATTAGAGTAAATGCTCATAATTAGTCAAATCAGACACATTAATGTAGTTCAGGAATTGCTATATCAATTTTATTAACCTTCAACTTATACTAATCGTAGCGCGATATCAGTAAACACCATTGTAACTACCTTACCAACTGCTCTAGCGATGGTTTGACTGTAATCAATATGGCTGCGTCCAGTGAAATTCTTAGCAGGCGACTCTATTAGCGTATAGTACTATTTTGAAGTGACCAATAGTGTGTCGAATCGGCATTATTAAATATCAGAATCAAACTGCGTGTTGAGTGAACAAACCAGTAATCGACCACTTGAATGGAATATGATACGGTACCACATTTCAGACACTTGGATTATATGCAGGAGCGCCCGCCAATCGACGTATCCTAGCCCATCTATTTTATCGTGATAGATTAATCCAGCTTACACAAAATTCGTATTTTAGAATGCTTAGAAACTCTTTTTTCGTTAAAATAATGATCTTGATATGGATCGTAGATTTTAAGAAAACTCAAATTAAATCAATCTTCTGAAACAATAAATAAATACCACGTATCCAACATGATATAAATTGTCGCATTCATTTAGTAAGATTGCGGTAGGAATGATTACTGACAGCTTTACTAGAATTTTAGTTCATTTTGTGTCAAAAATAATATTAACACCTACTACAATGATTGTGTGTTTAGAAATACATAATTCTACCTGCAAACCGGAATGTAAAGAGACTGAGTTCACCACTACTAAACTTTCTTCCGTGGTACCGTTTGCAGTAATAATTCATAGGATATTTTCATACTATAAATATTATTGTAAGTGTTTGTTTTGCATAGTTGAGCTAGAAGTATTCAAACATGGAGAAATTTACAGGAGAAATAAAGTAGTGAAATGGTTTCGGATACTACATCGATCTTGTTGTTTTTGCAACATTCTAAGTTACACGCATACCCACTGTTACTGACACGCCTGCT
The DNA here is from genome assembly GCF_964235325.1 of Thermobia domestica. NCBI lineage: Eukaryota > Metazoa > Arthropoda > Insecta > Zygentoma > Lepismatidae > Thermobia > Thermobia domestica. Next base: position 37,853,423 of record NC_137469.1, read on the forward strand.
TCCTATGGACACACTACCACAAGGGCCCACTTGTTACGCCCCTACGTTGATTCGGTTACATACAATTCGTGCTTTTACGTAAACCTACCATAGGTTTGTTGATATTTTTCGCACTATTTTTACGACATATTTCCAAGCACTGTATTTCTACCCATAACATTTAAGTCTACCTAAAGTGAATCTACACGGAGGGCACCCAGGGCTTATTGTAACTATACAAGAGTATTAAAGGATGAGATATTACATTTACAAGCAATTTAAGTGAAACATCCAAGCTCACATTTGCGTAACATACCGACACAGCTAAATTGCAAGATATAAATCTTACACAACATACTTGACTTGCGGAAGCTCCTTACCAAGTTTTAGTGCAAGGCAAATTGTTAACTTTTATAAGGCACAGGTTACAATTTTCAGCAATACACGTACAACTGGAAATACACTGCAGTAATAAACATTCTGGCATGTATACTTCTATCAAATTGTTATAAATATATAATTAAAATACTTATTAGTTTGACAATTGAATTAGTTTAGTACACAATAATATACATCCCAATTGTAAACCGTCGAGTATTATTTCATTACTCCCATTCCTATCTTTGAACTTATTTATATAGTAATTCATACGGTAAAATACTTGTTGAAATAATATAATTATCACTGTCCATCGAGTGTCAGACTATTACGATACCTAAAATTCAATACATGTCATTACACATTGCACCGGCAATAAAATAATTAACAAAATGCGCATCCCGATATTGCGGTTGTTCTTGTTTTGCTCAATGACTGTGTTGCCAGCTCGGAAGGTAAAAAGTAGAATAATCCAAAAATAACGGATATGAAATATTTGTAGCCAAATATAAAAACGAATTATTTTGCAGCTATACACTTTTACTAATCATGCATATACATCTCTCCCGTATATATACCTTTATTGATTAAAAGGAAACACCTGGAGTTGGAAATACGTCAAATATCTGGGTTGCTAACATTCAAGCGGCGACCTGTTTCGGACCTTCAGCTGTTGTGTGTTAGGCCACATTCCATGTTATATCAGGAGCAGTATAATTGCAATGTAGAATAAACTGGGCAGATAGTGATAGCAAAAAAAAAAAAAAAAAAAAAAAAAAAAAAAAAAAAGGGGGGTACCTTTCTGATTTCCAAGGAGACTTCTTTGCTTAAGTCAGTTTTGTGTGCTCTGAAGTACACTTTACAACGTTTACAGTATGCTTATTCTAGCAATACACAAATTACTTGGGATGTGAACATCAATTTCAGCGTAGCGCTAGGGTCAGCAAAGCATTCAGAATGCTTTCCACGTTCTTTTTGACAACCCACTGTTGACATGTTCTCAGCCAGGGGCGGATCCAGGACCGACTTCTGGGGGGGGCGGTGGGTTGTCATACTGCTACTTTTAAGGGCTTCAAACTTTGGGATGGGTTTTATTTATATATATAAAATAAGAAAGTTTACTCTTCTGGGGGGGCGATCGCCCCCCCTGGATCCGCCTCCTACTCCGCATCCTACTCTTCCTCTGCATCCTTCCTTCTTCTTTTTACCCAAATGTGAAGAATTAGGCCTCTTTTACACTGTAGGATAGATCCTGGGAAATCTCTTAGAATTTATCTTCGAAAAAATGTTATGACATATTTCAGATGAAATCCCACCTTTTTGTATACATTCACATGAAGATTTTTCCTGCTGGCCTTATTACGTGCTTGAGAAGTTCAACGCATTTCTCACAAAGTATTAAACTCACAGACGCAGCGGCAACGAAATATTCTTTCAAAATTATATTACACATTTCATTCGTAAATTTCACAAATTTGTCAGATCTAAAATAGGGTGGCACCAGAATAACTACGCCCATGTTTGTCAATTGTTAAATTGTACACCTTTTTTTTTTTTAAAAAAAAAAAAAAGCATACTGTTTCTCACCTGATGTCGCTAAATCGAAATCTTACGAATTTGCTTTCCGAAATATAGTGTGCTCTAAACAACAGAAATCTTATAACTTCGTTCAGAACATAGTGAATAACATGCGAACTGATACCATACGCGTTGGGATTTTGACTCTACGAAAAATCGTAAGAGATTTCCTAGGATCTATCCTGTAGTGTAAAATAGCCCTTAGAAGGTTGAAAGAATATTCTCACTCAAGATAATTTAATATTGTGTTGATAGTGGATATAAAATTTAAGTTTTTTTTCTGTAAAACTTTTTAAATTTCACTTGTCTGTTAATATCTGGCATCTGTGTAGGTATTCGCAACAGTCAGGGGTGGACTGGCCATAATCAAGTACCGGCCCGATGGCCGCTGCGCCCTCCTCACATCAGTGCTTGTGCGACCTCCTCAGGAGGGGCTAAGACCCGTCTTAGCTTCGGGAAGGCGCAGAGTTTCCTCTCTGAACACATTTTTTTTAAAACAAAGCTACATAATTATTTTATAAATTCGCTAGCCTTTGGCCAGCTAGGGCTCCACCTGAGACCCCGGCATATGCTCGGTCTGCGGCCTCCCTCCTTCTGTTTCCGGCGTGGGAATGCTATTAATGATATTAGATTTACCCCTAAATATATAGATTTGACTCTAATATCGGCCATTTTGGACGAGTTTTACATATCACCCTTACCAAAGTCACGCTCCGCCCCAAATCCCAGTATTTGCTCGGCCTGTGGCCTCGCTCTTTCTGTTTTTGACTTTGGGAATGTCATTATAATGATCTTAGAGACCCTGAAATTTATAGATTTGACTCTAATATCGGTCATTTTGGATGATTTTTAAATATCAACCCTCCCACCCCACTGCTCCGCCCCCAGATCCCGTCTCTACTCGGCCTACGGCCTTGCCCTTTCTGTTTTAGGCTTTGGTGGTACCATTAATGATCTCAGCGACTTCGAAATATATTGATTTGACTCTAATCTCGGTCATTTTGGATCATTTTTACATGTCTCTCCCTCCCACTCCCGCCGATAGAGGCGCTAGTGGCGTTACATAAAAACAAGATTCCGTTCAAGACTTACAGATGAACATCTGGAATCATTGTTCTTGATGAACTCAGAAAGAGATATTCTGACCAAAATAGACAACAATCTTATTATTGACAAAATGTGTGAAAAAAGCAAGGAGATGCGAAGGCTGCTTCAAGCATAAAGCAGTGACTTTACTTTCATTTTCCAGTTTTGTTTTTGAATTTCTTTTTTCGCTAGGTAGGTATATAATTCTAAATTTACTTTTGTTAATTTGTAGTAAATGTTTCATGCATACTTTTTATTAACGGTTTTGAAAATAGATGAAAAATAAGTTAATGTTATGATGAACATAGATTTAAAAGGACAGAAGTATGAAAAATAGCATAAGCCCCAAACTTAACTCAAATCTTCAGTTATAATTAGGCTATTAACAAATGTGGCCGAAGAATTTAAACAACTTGTGTGATTTTTGTAGTCTCAATTAAAGTGTGCAGATTTATATAGGCCTAATATACGAGGCGTGTTTTTTAAGTAAGGTCCGTTTGAACATAAGTACACAACGAAAGGTTATTTCAAAAAAGTAAATGTATTTTCGGAAAGTACATACTTTACTCTATTTTTCGACATAGTTACCAAGTTTGTTCAAACACTTAATCATACCTCTCAACCAATTTCAAAATACCCTCTTCATAAAAACTTGCCTCCTGCTCCGATAACCAAGAGTTCACTGCCGTTTTCACATCGTCATCATCATTGTAACGATTGCCACTGAGGTGTTGTTTGAGGTGGAGGAACAGATGGTAATCGCTCGGCGCAAGATCAGGGCTGTAAGGTGGGTGTTCTAAAACTTCCCAGCCAAAACTGTCCAACAAATCGCGGGTCTGACCTGTAGTGTGAGGTCGTGCATTGTCATGGAGAAGAACAATGCCCTTTGTCAGCATGCCACGTCGTTTGTTTTGAATCGCTTTGGGTAGCTTTCACAGGGTTTGGCAGTATGCTTCTGCATTTATAGTGGTTCCTCGTTGCATGAAGTCGACCAACAAAACACCATGCCTATCCCGAAAAACACCGACGCCATGATTTTGCGCTGGGACAGAGTATGTTTGGCCTTCACCTTTACAGGCGAGTGTGTGTGTCTCCATTCCATACTCTGTTACTTCGATTCGGGCGTGGTATGCGAAACCCATGTGTCGTCTCCAGTTACGATCTGACTCAAGAAGCCGTCACCTTCTTCGTGATAACGAGTCAAGAACTTCATGCCACAATCAAATCTTTGGTTTTTGTGGTCCTCTTTAGGAGTTTCGGGACCCAACGGGAGCACAGTTTCCTAAACTTTAGGTGTTCAGAAACAATTTTGTAAAGCACTGATCTCGACACGTGAGGAAATTCGTTTGAGAGACATGTTATTGTGAAGCGCCTGTTCTCACGAACCCTCGCTTCAACGGAAGCCACCAAATCGTCTGTAATCGAAGAAGGGCGACCGGAGCGGTTCTCATCATGGACGTTGTCAGCAATGATGACGAGGAGACAGGGAAAATGTTCTGTACATGAAATAACGTTTTCGCTATGGTTATTAATTTTCTCTATCTTATAATAATGATAACAATGAAGATCTTTTAAATTAAGTCTTCATTTGCATCTTATAGGGCAGTATATTCACATGATCATACTTTAAAAAAAAAAACTACTTAATTTAAATTCATATTATTTGCAATAACTTATTTATAGTTACAGACTACGTTTCCTTTTCCCCTCTTCTTTTTTCTGTTGGGAAGAGCGAAAAGAACCGTACACCTTCTAGGCAAACACGGCACTAGATCACCACGAACCTGAAAGACCAGCTGAAGCACACTATGGCTAAATTAATCTTATCGCATAATTTGTCATAAGAACTGCACACAACAAATTAGGAAAATTTTGATGAGAAAAGGGAAAATTTTGAGTCAGTCGAGGGAAATTGTCTTAAACCTACGTCCAGCGTTGCCAGACTGTACGATAATTATCAAAACATACGATAATTTTGGGCTTCGGTTGATAGAAAATAATAATTATAGAACGTACGATAATTTTAGAGTTGAATAGAATGAACATTTTCCACTGGTATTTTCTTTGTGCTTAAGGAAGAACAGCTGTTTGTGCGGAGATGGGCAGGAACAAAAATATCGACTGTAAAACGAAAGAGCAAACAAAATGACATTTTCCTTTCTGAATCCACAACCGCTTCAGCGGACAAATCTCAGGTCAGCAAGATGACCATAAAATCATAGTGAAACTCGGTTTTCTTTTTGGTGAGCAAGGAGAACAAGGGAATTGATTATCCTAACTGTTTTTTCACTTTTCCCTACCATTACACAGCTTTATAAGTCATGTGTGGAACATATATACATACATACATACATACAGAGGTGTATTTAGGGGGTTTCCGGGCTTAATCCCCCCCCGAAATCTTACTATAGTAAAGTATATGAAATATCTTGCAGAATTCCCATTTTTTCAGGGAAAGCCTCCCCGAAACAAAATCATAAATACGCCACTGCATACATACATACACACACACACACACACACACATGTATATATATATATATATATATATATATATATATATATATATATATATATATATTATATATATATATATATATATATATATATATGATAAATTTGTTTGTGTAATCTGGCAACGCTGCACTGAAATGAAGATGAAGAAGATGGAGTTCAGTCCAGCTGTTGTTATCGTCTGCATGTGTTTATTTGGAAGCAAGTGCCGATTTTTTATATATACATATATATTATGCTTTATGGATGAAAGTAACTAAACTTCTTAATGAAATAAACATGGAAGAATAATAATGAAGAAAAGAATTGAAACCATCAATATATAACTTAAAAAAATGACAGACAGACAACATGCTTTTTCTAGACCAAATTTACTATAAGTTAGCGCAACTTGTTTGCTTTTCTTTATCAGTACATAAATGATTCAGCTGATTTGTTCTCAGATTTGACAAACTCAAACAATACTTTAATCTAATACACTAATATAAATTCGATGCTTTCTGGTATAGGTATTCAATACTATTGTGTTGGGAGAAGATCCTTAGGGTAAATTTAACTTAACGAAAGTAAAACCTTTTTTAAATTTTTAGTTGAAAGCATTTACGAAAGTCTTCACTAGACGGTTAAGCTTTAACTTAACTGACACCTTTATCTTTCTTATTGTTAAGTATGTAATTTATAGTGGGAGTTAGCAATATAGCTTTTAGACCCATATATTGTATTAATTAGCTTAGAATACACAGCATTCTATAAAATAGTGTAGTTATGTGCGTGTGGGTGACGGCTTTGTATTTCATAATACAATACTTAATAACTGTGTAAAGATTGCTCGACTTCGCAGTATTATACACACCGGGGAAAGGCAAAGGTCGTCTGTACATGCATTTTTGACGTAGGTCCGTACTGTTCCAGCTTAGGAAAAATTCGTGTAATATGTAGTTATTAAATCAGGAAATGCACTTCTAATACATTTTTTTGTTGTGACAGGAAATCCGTGGATGCATATTTGATTGAGGAGGTCGTAACCGTTATGAGTATAAATACAGCGTCGAGACATAGGCTATACAACTACAGTACAAAAGAGAAAGGATTGAGTATAGCCCGCTCCCCCCAGTGATTTTTAACGAATCATAGTGATTCTAACGATTCATATTAGTTCATAATGAATCGGAATCGCATGTTATAAAGATTTAAGATGTAAATCTTGTGGTAAGGAGGTTTCAGTATAAGTAGTAGTATTATTAGTAGTAGCAATAGTAGTAGTAGTAGTGGTGGTGGTAGTTAGTAGCAATACTACTACTACTAGTAGTGGTGGTAGTTAGTAGCAATACTAGTAGTAGTAGTAGTAGGAAAGGGTTAGGAGCCCCGCAGGGGTTGGTTGGGTTCTGTTCTCGATATAAGTAGTAGTAATAGTAGTAGCAGTAGTAATAGGAGTAGTGGTAGTAGTAGTAGTAGTAGTAGTAGTAGTAGCAGTAGCAGTAGCAGTAGTAGTAGTAGTAGTAGTGACTCTTCCAGTTCTGGTGACAAAGAACTGGGGGGAGCGGGCTATACACAAGCCAAAGCTTGTGCTAGATGGCCACTAAGAACTACGAATGCTAACTAACTGGATCGAGGCAGGGCGAAGCTGGTGAGTGCGTCTGAAGGAAAGAGGCCCATCAGCAACGGTGGGTATGCATGTAAGAACGGCAAAGTTCTAGAACACAGGTTCTCCTTCCCATTTTGCTGTAACAAAGACAGAAAACCCCTGCCCTGCTGGGCCCTAACCCCCTTCTCTCGCTAGCGCTCGCTCTGCAATGCTATGTGAATTAAATGTTAAACTTTGGTACAGAAAAGAATCAATCTAGCTACTACTATATATAGGGAGACCAGTGTTCTAGAACCTTCCCAGTAAGGACAATGGGAAACGCTGCGTTCCTCATATTACTAGATGTCGTGGATTTTCTCGAGCAGACGGTTATACCAAATAGAAAATTTATAGGTAAAATACGATGTGAAATACTTTTCGTGAAGGAATGAGAGTATGAATATAAATATTACTGTCAGTGCATAGTATATTGAAATGAACTTTTAGTATTGTATGTGTAACTGTGCTCTTTATTATCTTTGTTCATACGTATACTCGCCGTCGCTGACGCGCTTGCTCCCTATGGACGCACCCCCTCGCTACCGCTCGGGCCCCTCTACTGTGCTCCTGCCCTGACTCGGCTAGATAGCATTCATGCTTTTTAGTGGCCACCCAGTACACATTGGTTCGTGTTATATATACTTTTGTTTTTATGCCATACGTCCACACTGTATTTATACTAAGCCCTCCTGAAGTCAATCTGCAAGTAGTAATAGAGTTCCTCATTTAGTAAATGCTCTGCTAAAAGATGTACAAAGCTCTAACCTAAAGATCCGTTTGCTCGAGTAATACCAGGACTTTTTCCGAAATGTGGAATTTTCCATCGCTAGTCCATCATGACTTCATTTATGGACTATTACGTGCTTAGGAACATAACTTCGAAATACTTTTTAACATTATCAGGATGTCGAATATAAGATTACCATATATATTTTGATTTTTTATATATTCCTCTTTTGAAGTAGCTAATATTAGAAATTTTACAAATGTATGTTTCCGTAAACTAGAATAGGGCTCGTGGGAAAATAATATCGCGTTTTTCTTGCGGAAAATTCTGACTGTGCTTCTATTATTTTTTAAAATGTTGATATCCTTATTTATTTTATTTTATTTTTTTTTTTTTTTTGTTGTTTTTTGTTTTTGTTATACATAGCAAAACTGCCATAAAATGTATTTTTGGAAATGGATAAATTGAGTAAGTTCGTCACTTCCGCCCTCGACCGAAGGTCACCCAAGAAAGGTCCAAAACTCGATAAAAATCACTTTCAATGTAATCATCTTAGTTGTACCAATAATATACTAACAAAAAGCTCAAAAACCAAGATGGGTTTTAAAGTAGGTTTTTCCAGGTGGGTCCAACCCGAAAAAAATCACCGGGTTTTTACGGGCTGGGCCCACTTGGGCAAACCCTGGTTGGAACGTGAACAAAGGAAACCGTCTGAATTTTTATTGATTGAGAAATACACATACAGAAACAATTCAACAGAAAATAGAAATTCTTTTGTGCCTGGAATGTAACTGAATTGTAGGTTGTGCTGAAAGAAAATAAAAATTAAAATATGACTTTAATATTAATCTGATGATAATTCACTGTCCATGATTTCAAACAAATAATGTTTATATTTTCGCAGAATTTAAGTCTAATATGTTATGTCCAAAGATTTGTAATAATAATAATAATAATAATAATTATTATTATTATTATTATTACGTGCAATTCATCGTGAGGGCAGGATACGTGCACACATTTAAAGAAAACTTGCTGTTACGTGAAATATGTATGTCTATCCTATAGATTAAAAGTGATAAGTGTAAAATTTAAGGATAAGATTTTCTTCTTTTCTGATTTCATGTAATATGTATTTCATCGTGTCAATTAGTAGTTATGAGACTTGTATGTTAGCGTAAGCTATTTAGAGGAATAATTAGCAATATCGATGTCGATCCAAGTTTTAAAAACAGTAAAAATTATAAATACTTTAATAAGTGGAATTTCATGGAAAACCCTTCATAATATATATATATATGAAATGATGCCGGGTGGCCTTGAATATTAGATAAAGCAGTGGCATACACAGAAATTCGTCAAGGGGTAGGGGTTTAAGCTCTCAAGTTCATATAATCTGAGGTATTTGTGTACATATCTTAATATTGTAAATGTATGTTGTATATCTTGCTCAAGGGAAATTTAAACCCCGTAATTTCCCTTATGTATGCCACTCACACAAACTAAATGAGAAATCATTTTTACCCTTTCTTTAGCAGCAAATGGTCATTTTATTAAAGTATGTTCTAAATTTCGGTGACAAAATTGCAACTGGTCTAGAAACATGTCTTATTACTATCCACAGTAATACTTACTTAAGTTTACCATGTCTGTAGTACCTGAACGATATTCAATGAAGGTACTATATTTTTGGTCTTAGCGCAGAATCGTTATAATATGCCGGAAACCTTATCCAGTGTGCATGCCGTCAAGCTGCCTCTAATAAACATGTGGTAATTATGTTTTGGTGGTTCCATTAAGGGTGATGGATTAAAACTGTTGGCTGTTAATAAATGTGTACTAATTATTATTTTATTTCTTTACGGTTCCATTAAAGGTGATGGATTAACACTTGTTGGCTCTGCTATTTATAATTTTGTGTGGTAAGTAAACTGGCATGGCTTTATAGTAGTAGATTTTCATTTTACTATCTTTGTAATTTGAATTTAATCCTTATGACTAAGCATAAAACTAAACTGGATAGATGTAAAAATATAATAATAATAATAATAATAATACATTTTATTGTCGAATCAGCTACATAGCCATAGACAACGTCAAATTATAACTTACTACAATAATGTACAGCAATAGTGATTGTTCATTATCTACAATAAGTACTAAAGTACTAAAGTTCACTACAATAACATATCTTAAATATTATTTACCTTACAAAAATCAAATATTATCGTACTCAAAAAACTCATCTATTGAATAAAATGGTGTTTTTACTAACCAAGAATATAATCTATTTTTGAAGCTACCCATAGGTAGTTGTGTCAGTTCTATAGGTAATTTATTATACAACCTCACACTCATGGCTTCATAGCTATTTTGTGATTTTGTTAATCTAAAATATGGTACGTTGACACGTCTATTATTTCTAGTGTTGTATGAGTGTATGTCATGCCTATAGTGTATTTCTGACGTTTTGCCCTTTATGTACATCAACACATTGTATATATATAAATTGATTACCGTCATTATTTTTAATCTTATGAATAATGGTTTACAATGACACGTATTCTCTGCATTCATCATTATTCTCACAACTTTTTTCTGTAACAACAGAACGTCCTTCACATGGCTACCATTTCCCCATAACAGTATACCATATAGTAAGATACTTTGAAAAAACGCGAAATATGCGGATCTTACATAGTTTTCTGGTACCTGATTCCTCAAATTTTTTATCAAATATATAACTCATGAAAGTCTTCCTGTAATATATTGAATATGAGAGTCCCATGATAATTTGTTATCAATAATAATGCCCAAAAATTTTACACTGTCCAAATTGTTCTCGGTTGCCATACCTCTTAAACTGAAGTTTAAATGTTTCGTTTTACCTTCATTAAGGAAAAAAAAAAAAAAAAACATTCGTCTTAAACCACGATCCAGCTTCAGATAGTGTTCTTTCTGTGATTTCTTCTAATTTTTCCAAGTCGTGGCTAACACTGAGAAATGTTGTGTCATCTGCATATAAAATTGAGTGACTAGTTACACAATTTGGTAAGTCATTAACCATTATAGTAAAAAGCAAAGGCCCAAGTACTGAGCCTTGCGGTACACCACATACAACCTGTGCAACTTGTGACTTTTCCCTTCCCACATATACCACTTGCCTACGATCCTTAAGGTAAGTCCTGAATAAATTTAGACCAGTATTTCCTACACCATAATACGCCAGTTTATTTAATAATAGAGTATGGTCAACACAGTCGAAAGCCTTGCTCAGGTCACAGAATGTGGCCCTTGCAAAACCCCTGGACTCAAAAACTTGTAAAACCTTGCTTACTAATGAGTCTATAGCATCAACCGTAGACCTCCCGGCCCTAAATCCAAACTGTGAATCACTAATTATATTAAGTTGTTCCAAATAATCACATAACTGTATTTTTATAATGTATTCGATAATTTTTGAAAAGATAGGGACCAGCGAAACAGGACGATAGCTAGCTGTACAATATTTGTCTCCCTTTTTATAAATTGGAACAACCCTAGACAGCTTTAGTACGTCAGGGAAAGTACCTTCATTTATACATCTATTTATGCAATATGTAAGTGGACTTACAATGCAATCAATTACTTTTTGAATTAGTGTTGTTGATAAATCATAAATATCAACACTATCCGAGGACTTCATTCTTTTAACAATATCTAAAACCACTGCGGTTGTTACCCCGGTAAAAACTAAATTATTCTGTACCCATCTATTAGAATGCGGTTCAGTTATGTCAATATAACAAATCGTTTTCAGGGTATTGAAAAAAAAATTCAAGGTTATATTAGACTTAATGTTCAAGTTGCATTAGCTTTAGCAAAAGAAAAGAAAGACACAACGATAAAGCTATTATTTATCATCAGAAGTTTCCAGATTCTTGTTTTGTGGCCAACCAAGAATAAGAGTCAACATTGTTTAGCTTAATTAGTACTAAAAAAAAAAATTAAAATTTCATAAATTCTAATTGTATAGATTATTTTTGAAATTATAGAGCTGAATTTGTATGACTATTTATTCGTGCCAATTTGTTAACAATTTAAATCATAACAGATTAAAAAAAAAAAAAAAAAAAAGTTGTCATTAAACATTTGCCTCGATCGTGGTATCTCTATGATACTTCATTAACATTTTTATGCAATGACATTGTTATATTGCTTTAACATATCCAGATTCTTCAACATGATTCTCGAACATATTTCGTTAGTACATATAGAACATATTATTACTCAAAGAAAAATTAACGATCCATCCCTTCTAATTAGGCGTTCATCACTTATCATATTCCTGTCGTTCATTAAACAACATGTAAATTATGCAGCCATAGGCAATATCATCGCTACTACAACTCCATTTTTTAATAATAAAAAAAAATGAGTAGCATCATGCATTGCTTTACTTTAATCTATGCATTGTTCGCATAACACATTTAATATGAAAACACTACTAATAATGAAAGTGATATATTTACAAATGTCTAGCGAGAACGAAAGAAAAAAAAAATTACATATAATCGACAGGGTTCAATTATTGAAACGCCTCTTAAAGAACTATTATCATTTTTACCCTTTTATCTTCGTTTACAACTAAGTAAACTTAGAAGGATGGATACGCATAAGAGCAAAGCAAGTTAAGAAAAAAAAAAACATATTTTAATATTATCGGTTTCGATGAGACAAATATATATGTATATAGGCACGAACATTTAATTCCGCACTGTAACCACGGCACGTTCAAAGTACATATCTACCTAACTGAAAAATAAACAACCACAGCACGAAATAGTATTTTATAAACAGTAATGTCAAACTCCGGATGTATGTCCAGAGCGAAGTTCTCCCGCATCGGCACAGATCTATTACTCGCACTCATCAAGATACGATATTAACATCGGAGGACATGTTATATTCAAATTTTCCTAACCTACAAAACTAAATATATGGTGCAACGAAATGAGATCATACATACGAAACAAGATTTAAACCACTAATGTATTAAGAGATAATATAAAAGGGCACACGACAAAATAAGTTCGACATATAATTTTACCGACATTACACGTATTGAATATGCACACGACAAAATATGGCAAGCACGGATACAAAATACATTACAAATTAATATCAAAGGAACACACGACAAAATATAGGAAAGCACGCTCAAATCACAATTGTTACCGGTTTTACACATAAGAAATGGAAATTTTATCTAACCTACACGCATATATTACAAATACGACTAAAGACACTTTAATATATTAGAGCACTCTCAAAGAAATTTCATCTTAATGTTTACGACTGACATACATCACGAAGCAGTATTGAAGCAAATGAAATGAATTACGAAATACTTAAATTCTCAGACACGGAATATTCGTATGTGCGTTCATAGTAAAGGTTCCCCACAAAATAGCATATATCACATTGCAATATATAAAAGGCACGTATTAAATTTAGAAACACGGGTAAAAGAGAATCTCCTAACCTAACCTACATAGATACTATAGATCACACACTTGCAAATTAGACCTAACTTAACCTACAACAAATATTTCATAAAATAAGGCATCATCACGAGACATAATTCATTAATGTGTTTAACATAACCGATCTAACCTAAATATTCAAAATTTTCAAGGTACATTGTCATCGAAAGGTACGTACAAAGTAAAATATTACCCTAATATCAACATACATATTTTCAAATTTACGTAGAGACACACATAAGATTTAGTAATTCAATTATACATGCTTGTAGTATGGGTGGATGATGACGATTGACAAGTTCAGAGACGCGTAACGCCCTTCGATTTAACTAAACATAGTAATCTCGAAGAACTCCATGACTAAGCAAGAAAAACAAAGAGAAGAGGTTACCATTTCAAAAGGTTCCACAGGTTATGTAAGTCCAACCTCTCAGTCCACAAGGTGATCGAACTTCGCAAAGTAGGTTTCAACTACTTGCGTTTTTTTTTTTTTTAAAAAAATCGAAAGATGACTCCTTCGGTACACCGGCTACACACTCCACGAACGTAGAATATCTTTCCGGTACGCCGCCGCAATCAACTTCGATAAGTTACATCTCCCACTCCATTACTGCATATGTCTAATAATGGCGGAGATGACATTCGATGGCTTGTAGCCGAAAAAGGTTTCACTAAATTTTGACTTTTGTTAGACTCCTCCGTATCTATTTCTTCCAAATAACATCTCAGGTTAGTCTAAATCACGATTTTGACTAGGTTACAGGCCGAATTACACTTTTAGTTACAGAATTTCTAAATTTTTGGAGGAGCTAACAAGCCATCGTTCTTCCACACAGAAATCTATCAATTTACTGCGTCATCTTACACTCGTAGCCAGGCCTCTATAAACGCGGTTTCTACTATTCTCTTTGATTATAATTCGCATAATTTTACCATAAATACATATCGATACAAGAACCTAACTGTAAAAATCATGAATCTCTATATCTATTTTTAATATCTAACTTACCAAGAATTTCGTACGGTAATTTATAAATATCCTCTTAGTTATTTCAGGTGACTATTTAATTTTTCTCCATAGCAACAAGCGACTTATGATGACTCTTAATCCGCCATATTTCAAATTGTTAGCTTCACTTATAGCGATTCGAACGCCCTCTTGCGGCAATAACCAGAGGGATCGCCATATCAGCAGTAATATAGTGTAACAAGTGAACGTCTAGATGACTCACAAATGAATAAAATCTAATAACACAGCTATTTTAAATTATTCGGTAAGTTTTTAAGCTAAAAATTCAGTAATATTCAGTTTTATTTATATTAATTGTTCCAAAATACTATATAAACTGTGAAGAAACGGTTACATGGTTTGAAGTGAATCGGTAAAACTGGATTTTTTTTTTTTTTTTTTTTTTTTTAAATAATAATACTCAAAGTTTTAATTTAACTTTCCGGATGAGTTCACGTGCGTACTTCATATCAAGATTGAGTACATGTATTCTTTTGTGCCATTCCTTATACTAACAATATAAAACGAATTAACATTAAATTAGTGTAAACTTACACGTAACAAAACTGGGCACAGTAATATTATGCGGGAACCAACTTCGACTTTAACCGGTACACATAACAATACGGATCCAATGTAAACAAACCGGTAATCGGTCTGTTACATCAAAGACCCCTACATTTGTATTTTTTCGTATTTCCTCAACCGATTTAATAAAGAATGTGTTAAGCTCATCAGGGGAAATGGGTATACTATCCCTATTACCAACTTTAGCTACCTCGTTAATTAATTTCCAAGCCTCTTTACATTTATTGGGTTCTGCCTCAATTTTTGCTACATTATATAAATTTTTTGTTTGCTTTAACGCTAATTTATAATCCTTTTTTGCTTTCAAATACTTTTCTTTGTTGTTTTCTTTTTTATCCCATCTGTATAATGCTAATAATGACATAACTGTACATTTCATAGTTGCAAGTTGGGTAGTATACCAATTTGTATTACCATTTATTTTTTTTATATTCTTTTTGTTAGTCTTAACTTTAACTTTCCTTTGAGGAATAGATGTATTAAACACATTAAAAAAAACTTGCATGAAACGCTCAAACGTTTTATTAGCTGATTTTATAGATATAGGTCCAGTTAACACATTCAACCAATTTACACTATTCAATGAATTTCTAAAATGTAAAATTCTCTCATCGGATATTGGTCTTGCAATTATGAATTTACTCTCCTCAATTACATATTTCCTAGCAATTTCTTCATATTCCTAGCAATTCCTAGCATATAATCTTCAATATTTATGTTCAGAATAAGATTACAAATGCAAACTATTTATTTAACTGAATTTTCAGCCAACTTTTTGACTATGTATTTCGCACGACATCTATAGTGATGGCAAGCGCCAATTGCACTAGGCTTAAGCAAACATATGATTAATTACATTACTCTATATTGGATTCGGAATAGTTCTGGAGACCATATTAAATGTACAATGTGCAAAGTGGTATAGAAGTCGTTACCTGTTCGCGGCCGAGGGCTAACGCGTGTGACTTCTCTATTCATTGTCCTGAGTTCGATTCTGGGGAAGCTACTTGCCTCGGATACGAACCCGAATAATAATTCGGACCTCACTTTATACAGAAGTCCCGGCTTCTAGACCTCCGTACGTAAAACTAAAAGGTTTCATTTCTAGACCTTGGTGCCGAAAAAGACTGTTAAATCCAAGTCAATTCATCCCGACTCATATTAGAACAATGTTGGTATAACATAGTCATGCAGGTATCGTTTCATATTTTATAGTAAAAGAATACAATGCTTTTTAATGCATACTATTTCAGTCAACATAAATATAATTTATTTTTAGTTGTTAATCAACATATACGCGAAGTCAGTTTGTTATAATATTACGTCGAACAATGAGTTTTTTTTTTCTTTCTTTCTTATGTATTTCTCAGCTGTACAGTCAGCGAAAGAAGTTCTTTCCGTTTGGTAAAATTTATTTTGGGAATAATAGTGGTATGCCTGGAAAGTACGGAAAATTACATTCTTTTTACTTTGCTGAAAACTGTATTCAAATTGTCCTTCCATTGTGAAGGTATTTACGAAACTAATTTTTTTCAAACGAAAAAAAGAAAAAAACTTTTGTCGATAACTACAAAGTTAGTTATTAGTAGCTTGCACATTGAGGTAATTTGCTGGTAGCTTTAAGTTGATTAAGTAATAATTTTACCCCATATACTTATATTATTTATCAAATTGCTGACTGAGCGTGTCGCTGATGCATCCATGAAGATTCAGTTTTTTATGTATTTTGTCAGGGTCGATTGATTTCAGTCAAATGACTTTTCTAAAAAAAGAAATCTTTGATTTGAATCAAATATATTTTACTTAAAAACACGAAAATACAGTATTTCTGACCATTCTAAGACACAAATGAATGCCAGTCGGGAACCAGAATCTTGATTCGTATTGTGTGATGGTAGGATCTTGAGGCTTTTCACTAAGATCATATCAACTTCTTTGAATTTTAGTGAATCACGTAAAAAACAATAAAGAACATACAAATGTTGAAAGTAAGTCAGATGGTATCTGTAAAACGCTATTATGTTGTAATGTCTATTTGGTAGAGACAATAATAGTCCGGGATTTTTCCTTCCACCAATTTTATTATAAAATGATTCTCTAGAAAATTAATTACAAAGTTCTTGTAATATAAATAAGTGTTTCCAATATTGGACCTGAGAGCACGTAAAGTGGCCTCGGTCTTGATGAAAGTAAAGATTAGGTTTGTACGGACACTTCTTTGCCCAATTCGGCCTCCAAGCCGTTGTAAAAGGAATCTCCTTAACTAAAGGAGCTGGTCTCACGAGGATACCCCCTTTTGTCCAATGCGGCCTTCAAGAGTAAGTTGTAGCTGAGAATCTCCTTCGCCCAAATCAGCTACCAGAGATTAGGTGAGGTGATTTCTGAGTGTCTCGTTTCTCCTCGGGTTTCGTCGTGCAGGCCTCGTGTCCTTCTGTTTACTTCATGTGTTGTCTGCTTAAATTGATGGCTATAGACAATAACACGTATTCTATGGTTATAACACGTGCTTGAAGGAATGGTAAACTGAATTGTAGGGATCCTTACAACATGAGCTAATAATAGTTGTCAGGACCATTCGTATAGTGCATAAATTTGGGTGTGCCCAACAATTATGTGATAAACTGACACCCACATTCTTAGTCTATAAGAAAAGGTTTGGAAATGGTTATTAGTTTATTTAATAGCATTTTATATTTTTCATATTCTACATTGTCTTTAAGGTCACTAAAGTAAAAAAAATGGGGATAAGCTCAGCGCACAGTCTTAATAATGCAAGTTCAAACAGTTGTTTTTTTATTTATTTATTAAAGTTCATTTTTTTTTTTTGACAATGTACTTAATTTAATTATTTCACATTGTACAGGAGAAAGCTTAGATCCATATAACATTCAATATTCACATATATACGTTTCTTGAGTTAATTCTATTTTCTTTGTCTTTATTATTTAATTTGAATTTCTCCCTTTCTCTACTGCCAAAACTTGGGATGTGAAACTATTCATAATGAAACACAAAATAAGTAGCGTTTCGTTCAAATGCAATGTCTTCAAGATAAGGAAAAAGATAGTCAATAATTAATGGACAATTGTACTTATACAACATCTTATAATCATTATTTTTTCCCTGGTTTTAGTCCAAATAACATTTACTTCAGAAAGCTTTTTTTTTTTTTTTTTTTTTTTTTTTTTTTTTTTTTTTAAGGATCAATGGCTGAGAGTCCAGATGTAAGTGCATGGAAGGTGTTCACTAAAGATCGGAAACACCTGAGCTTTAACGAAGGTAAGGGGATTTTATTTTCTTACTGCTTATTTAGTATCTTTTTTAATTATATTTTTAGACTGAGTAAGCATTATATCCATTATTTTGGAGTACTAAGCGAAGTACACATCCTTTTTTTTTTTTTCATTGATTTTTCCCCGCTTACGCTGCGTGGATATTTTGGACGTTTCGTTTCCATCTTCCTCAGATACACAAATCACTTGCCTTTCACCACCATTTTTCCACTTCGTTGGCTAGATAATCCTCATCTCTTCTCTTGATGTAACCGCAGCTCCTTCGAGGCTAAGCGGTTAACATACGCGCTTTTGGCGCGGGAGACCCGGGTTCGATTCCCGGCGGAAGCGCATATTGTTCGGATTCCACGTTAATCGGTGGGTCCTGTCTCATATAGCCTCGCTGCTAAAAGAGACATTAAACTCAAAATCAACTCTCTTGATATAACCATATCACTGTAATCTTCTTTTTTGTATTTTGCCTCAGATATCCTTGTTATTAACTTTTAAGTTATTTCTATATTATTTATTTGGTATCAGCAGGAATTATCCGAGAGCTACAAAGCTTTAGAGATGTGCGAACGTACTAGTATTTATCTAAATAAAAGATCATATCTAGGTTTTACCTTCTCCGTATGGATTTATTTCCCTTTCAATGGCAAATGTGTCTATTTGCCTTTGGTGAAAATTATAGTATGCCTAGAGACATCTCTAATACCCATACCTCTCGTCTTGGTTAGTCTAGCCTTCCGTTTCTCATGCTGATCCCACACCACAGACAATTAATCTTAGATAGAGACAATTAAGAATGTTCCCTCCAAGTGAACTTTGTGGTGGACAAACACCGTGTGCGTGGGTTTCCTCGGGGTTCTCCCGTTTCCTCCCACTTTCTTCATTCCACCATTTCATTCATTGCTCATCATCACCGTCTCCTTTAGCCTAACCGGCATATGCGTTGGAGGTAAAACTTAAAGATTTCATTTCATTTCATTTACAATTAAGAATGATCCACTTCTGCTTTGCGCAGGACTTTATTCAAAATTAAATGAAATAGAATGGATCATTCGGTTTAACGTCCCACGTTTATGGCTTTAGGCTGAGGAAGAGGGTGATTAAGGCAAGTGAATGATGATAGAAGAATTTGTGAAATGAGAATGTGAGAGGAAACGGGAGTATCCCGAGAAAACCCACGGACATGATATTGTCCACCTCACATTTACTTGTCCCGGGATTGAACCAGGGACCCCATACACCAGAGGTAAGCGCTCTACCGCTGAGCCACTGTGTCCCCAGAATTTTATTCAAGGTTCATTCAGTTATTTTCTACCATCGAACTGGAAAGAGGTAAAGAATGCTGATATCCACCCCACCCCACCCCATAGTGACGTGACCAAGACAGAGCAATGTACTTACATGACATACAGTAGAATTTTTAATGGGTCGTTCTTTGCAGATATGATACATGATAAACAATATAAAGGGATGTAAGCAATTTAAAAGAATAAGCTAAATTTTATTAAAATACAGATGAACAATGCAGCATCTTTAAGCAAGATTGTATTAGGAAAATCAGAGAGAGCATTTCTCTGTTTCTTAAATTTTAATATGTTGTCTCATTGTACATTAGAAATTCCTTCAGAAGGTAATGATAATTTTAGGGAAGAAATTATGATACATCTTTCTAAAATTTACTGTAATTATCAGTATCAGATCTTTTCCTTATCCTCAAGTGAACCTTGTGGTGGACAAACACCGTGTGCGTGGGTTTTCTCGAGGTTCTCCCGTTTCCTCCCACTTTCTTCATTTCTCATCATTACCATCTCCTTTAGCCTAGCCGGCATAATCGTGAGACGTAAAACTCTTTAAGATTTCATTTCATTTTCTCCTTAGCCTTAAGGATCTTCACTACAGCGAAATTAAACTATCGCTAATTTTAGAGTTTTTCTGTAATATCTTCAAAACAAATAAAAATACTCGAAAAGCGAAAATGTAGTGAACTAGACAATACGATTGTGCATGTGATACCGTTATCACAACTCATCTATCTGCTCTCGATTTGCAACTGTAGATAGATTTAGTATTTTTTGCGGGTTCTGTAAATAGCGTGATACCAAAAGCGGATAGATGAATTGTGATAAAGGTATCACATGCAAAATCGTATTGTCTAGTTCATTACGTTTCTGCTTTTCGAATATTTTTATTTGATTTGAAGATATTACAGAAAAACTCAAAAATTAGCGGTAGTTTAATTTCGCTGTAGTGAAGACCTTTAAATGTAAAATTATACACTAATAAGAATTTAACATGAAAAGCTTATTTAATAATAGTGCTGCAAGCGCTTTTGTGATAAAGAAGAAATAAATTATTTTTTCTTGATTTTTACAGCAAATGAGTCCAAATGGCAAGAGCCTTTTTATTTTATCCAAGGTGCTGACCCACAATTAGGACTTATTCAGCGTTACATAGAGAAGAATCCTAAACCAGGTTGGGAGAAGGAGATTGCTTTAACGAAAAAAGCAATCGAAAAGATAAATCGTATGAGACCAAGACCCAAATTCTTTGCTGTGTGCGGTGATTTGTGTGACGCCATACCTCGTAAGTATTTGTTTACAAAATTTGGTAACATTGTTGTCCAAACAATAGGCCATCTACCAAAAGCAGTGAGAAAGTGGATATTATATATTTCATTAACGGTTCAGATTGCACATGTCAGCATAGGAATCTCTATAATGTTCGGTGATAATACTGTAAATTATACGTAATACTGATGATATAATGAATACTATATAATAATTATAATGAACATTTAATTTTAGAAGATGAAGTAAGTTTTTTTTTATTTATTTTTTTTAATGGAAGCTATTGGATGAATATTTATTATTTTTAAAAAAATGTTCCTATCTTGCATCTCGGACTTGAGAATTATAATGGCAAGCTTATTTCAGGCTTTCTTTGGGCCGTTTTTCAATGCTTCTACTATTACACCGCTACTAAAACATGATTATTATAAACTCTGTCTAATCCCCCCCCCCCCTCACATGAACAAGTTATGAAAAAATTAAATATTAGTCATATTAAGATTGCATGAGTATATATATACGAAAAATCGGTAACTATATGAATTTGAATGCCTGAACTGTCCCTTCTTGATGAAATTCCTTGTACTCCACTGGTTTCGTCCATCCATAGAAACTCATGCTTCAGTTTCTCTTTGTAAAGAGGACAAGGTAAGATCAATCCACAATTATGCAAATTATTTTGGTTTATATTATAAAAACATTGGAGTACACAGAAAATAGCTCCATCTTCTTTATATATAGCTCAGTTGGGTAAAGAGCTCAGTTTCGGTCACAGGTTGAAACCGTGGTGGGAGCATACACAATATCTCGATACAAACCCGAGAATTGAGGTCCGTCTTTTATATCTTTGGCGTCTTTTAAAATGAGATTGATACTGAAATATATTATGACTAAGCTCTTCAATATGACATTAGCAACATGACATATACACCATAGTTAATGAGATACACCCCAAAGTTACGATAAACTCTAAAACTTTAATTTTTGTTTAACTATAATTAGGGATGTGCCGATACCACTTTTTCACCGATACTTAAGAGGCCGATACTGTCGGTACCGATACCGATACTTTTGGACATATTTCTTATATATTATCAGGAATTTTCAGAATAATAAAATGATCTACGTTATAATAGGGTATATTAGATATAAGTCCAAAATTTTACATACAAAGACAAAAAGCAGAGTTTTGTATTACATTCCACACAAAAAATATATTTCCTCTAAATTTAATCGAACTCACATAAAATGAATTAAAATGCAGCAAATATTTATATAGTGTAAGCTTAATTCTAAGAGTTAGTGATTGATATTTAGAGTGTTAATGTTCTTTGACAGTTACATTGCATTTATTAGTCTCTACTACATACATACAGTGGCGGCGATTGGACGTTTAAAGTGGGGAGAAGCAAGACATGATCTGAACATTTGTGTATCAATGTTAGTTTTCTTGATTGTTTCTAACACTGTTTGACGAAAGGTTGTATAATTAATAGGATACTACTTTTTCAGTTAAAATACCGTGTATTGTATATCATATTTTATTAAGTAAATTGACAAGAGCAACGAAAGTAGGCACTAGCGTTTTGTACTCTTAAACAACGAAGATCTAAGAAGAGATTTGATTCCTTGCTCATGAACATCTTAAAATTCTGTCTGGAAAATTGTTTGATCTGACAAATGGCCAGTTAGTCAGTGGCCAACGGTCATTATTTGATACCAAAATGTTCATCATCCTCTAAGGTATTGATCAACACCAACATCATCTCTCTGTGACTTACTGTTCCCAAGATATTGGCCAAAATTCCGATTTCGGGAGATTTAAGGAGCCATTTCTCGGGAACCTTAAGTCATAGAAAGATGATATTGGTGTTGATCAATACCTAAGAGGATGGTGAACATTTTGTTAACAAGTAGTAATCGGTGACCACTAATTATATCAGCATTTCAATATATATATACGGTGATAAAAAGTGACAGCTCAATATAGCTAATTCAATAGATTCCCTAATACGCAGTTTCCAAATTTGTAAATGTATTATCTATTGAATTTAATCAAATACATTTAATATACAATTTCATACAAATTTCGAAAAAAAAAATTTCTTTTTTTTTTTAAAGTTCGTTCTGACACTGCTCTTCCAGTATTCTCAACTGTTTCTTTCTTATTTTCTGTTCAAAGAAAAAATCCAACGAAAAGAGCTTCGCTGCGTCTGCGAAAAGGCATTGTTGTGTCTACTAGTGAAAAAAGAAACATTTTTTTCTTTCACCACCAATTTGTAACTGCGGAATACCATAAATGCTGTGGCAAAACAGTGGAAAAGGTAGAAGTTGATTCTTATTACTCTCTTTTTAATCAATATTCCTTGCTCTTAGAAAGAAGAAATGACATTTTAGGAACTGTCGATTTTTTGTGAAATTAAAGAATAACTTGTGAAAAACTTTTCTTGTTTTGCGAAATGTTCTCTAAATTAGTTTCAAAGTGGCTGACTAATATCGAGATCTTGTAAGAAGAAATGAAAGTACGCTGGAATTATTGCGCTCCAAAAGGTTAAATTTGGGGCATTTTCCGTAGCGATTAAAACGCAATTCATGTAGCTTTCTTAACACCACGGGAAGACAAATAACCAATACGTACTCATGCCACGACAAATATTATATAGCACTATTTTTTCTATGAACCAGTAATACGTACAAAAACTTTACATTTTCAAATTAAACCATATACATTAAGGGGTTACTTCAAAAAAGTGGGGGCAACTGCCCCTAATCGCCGCCCCTGCATACATATAATGTAAACGGATACTACCATTACAAATTTTTATTGTTTATAAAATTATGCCTGGTGAACCAGGTGTTGCTGTGTGTACCTTAAAAGTAAGTGGGTTTCTTAAGCGAAGTCGAAAATGATAAAATTATTTATTAACTTTAACCAGTAAGTAGGAGAAAATAATGAGAAAATGAGCGTCTTGTGAGTTTCTTCCATAACATTTTTTTCTGAATCGAAACCTCTGTCTCGTTTGGGACTCAAATAACGGGTCTGCTATGCTGATCATAAGCGCCCGAAGGGGGAGGGCAGGGTGAGTCCGGCCCGCCTGGCTCACGAAAATGTATACATAATATAGCAAACCACGTGTATTAAATACCAGACGTAATATAGCAACCATGTAATGGACCCTCCCTAGAAAATTTTCTTCGGGCGCCCATGATCCTGACTGAGGGCCTTTGGCTTTTCTTCACCAGTATTTTTTATGGAGGGACTAAAATTATCAATTGACTACGATTAGTGCAAATCAAGGCGTACACATGCATAATAAAATCGATGAAATATAAGTGTAACTGTTAATATTAAACAAATTGAAAATAGTTCGGTAAATATCGGTGTCCATTTACCGATACCGATACTCCCAAAAGTGGCCGATATCACCGATAACGATATATCGGTACATCCCTAACTATAATATATTTTGCGTAGTGAAGGCAAATATTATTATTAGCAGCGGCGTATTTACGATTTTGTTTCGGGAGGGGCTTTGCTAACTTTCGGGGGGGGGGGCTTTGCCTGAAAATGTGAAAATTCTGCAAGATATTTCATATATTTTACTATAGTAAGTAAGATTTCGGGGGGAGGCTTAAGCCCGGAAGCCCCCCCCTAAATACGCCACTGATTATTAGTGATATGAAGTGTGAACGTGAAATAAAAGCAAGGATAGGAGTGGCGAAAGAAACCTTTAAAAAAACTTTGAACAGTTTAGAAAAAGAATCATAAAGTGCTTCGTGTAGAGGATTGTACTTTATAGATCAGAAACATAGACATTACGCAAAAATGATGAAAAACGAAGCAGGAAACTTTCAAAATGTGTATGTGAAGAAGAATGGAGAGAATTAGTTGGCTCGAGCGGAAAACGAATGAGAGGGTGTTAGAAATAGTGGGGGGAAAATGACAATTTGAAATATTAAGAAGAGGAAGAGAAACTGATTGGGACATTGGTTAAGAAGGAACTGTTTCGTGTGGGACGTGCTAGAGAGTATGGTGGCAGGAAAAAGAGGGAGGATTATAATTAATGGACGATATCAAAACTGAGATATCGTACGTGAAGACGAGGAGGTTAGCGGAAGACCGTAGAGCATAGAAACTTCTCAGTTGCAGCAAGTGACCTGCCAATAATGGTAGAATACCTATGATGATGATATATTTTAAACGTAAAACGTATATATTAATTGACAGGTCATATCGAGCTGAATAAGATGGCATGCTTTAGAGCAAATTCGCATGCGTAGTTTTCGAGAAATTAGTAAAAAACTAATTTGTATGGCGCTGAAAAGTATGTCGTTCGTTGCCGGTAATAAGTGAGAGCTTTTATTCTGGTAAAGCAGATTGTACTTATTGTTGTTTGTATTCTCCTAACAGTGACACTATACTATTTTTCATATTTCTTACTTTACTCTTCTAGATGAAGAGCGAGATATTCGAATTCAACAAGAGTTGGATTTCAAAAAATTGTTTCTGGAGCTTAATCCCGAAATTCCTCTTGTATTTTTGAGTGGCAATCACGATGTAGGTGATATTCCAACTAAGGAATCCCTGGAGTGGTAAGTAAAAGAAAACTTGGGCATATTTATTTTGCAGAGTTTTTATAGTCATGTTCTTACGTTGAAAAAGAAAGAGAGAACACAGGAGAGAAACACATAATTGCTGTCTAATCTTTACTCCGAATCCGTGTTAAAATGCTCCGAATTTACAAACGCTTGCGTTTTTGATTTTCTAGAAAGTAAAAGGTTAAAAATAAATTTAAAAAATGAAGGAAAGAAGCAGGTATATGAAGATTTACGACATGTGGTTAAACAAAGCAGAAAACTATATAGAATAATAAAATAAAATAAAAATTATACATTAAAATTTCCTGGGGAGTCAGCGCAGGGTATATCAAAATAGTAGTGAAAGGCAATTTTACCTCAAGCAAATTTATTAATTTATTAAAAAATTATTTGTCCTCCATAATTTATTTATTTATTTTTCTTTCAAAATTTTGCACTTATTGAGAAATGGCAGCCACATTTAACATAAATTTAGATCCACATCCGTGTTCGTGTTCCTCCAGCCTAGAGCACGTTTCTCAAACTATGGTTCGCAGACTGCAAGTGGTTCTCGAAGTATTTTTTTTTTTTTTTTGATTGAACATTAGTCCAAAAAGGAAAAGTAAAAATTCAAATAAATACCGTACCACATATTATACGTAGTTGAGAATCTCAAACAGAATTAGGAAATTATAAAAGCAAGCGTCTCTCACTTCCTCTCTCAGGACTGACATTTTATGGAATTTATTACCTTTCTACTCTTTCAGATATTCTTGATAACCTTCAATTATAATTAATAATAGAAACTAATATTGTATTTTTCTTCTGTTAATACCAAAATAAAATTAAACGAATATTAATTAATATTACTTTAACAATATAAATATACATATATTAACATGTGCTCAAATAAATTAATAAAAAAGGATAAATTTACTTTCGAAGGGGACAAAAGTATTGTGGTCCTTAAAACATTCTGGGTGATAATAGTGGTTTTCACTTGAGAGAAGGTTGAGAAATGCTAGTTTAGAGCATATAAAATAATCTCTAAAAATTGCTTAGTTTTTCTAGCAATTTCAAGGTTCACATTCAAATTCAGGTATTAATTTCCATGACTGAAAAAGTAAAGTTTCACTGACCCGCAACACCGCTAACAATATCATGTATGGTTAGATTTGAAAAAAAGCAAAAAATAAGTTTTTAATCTGGCTCCACCATTCTCATAGCAGTCCAACGATCCCATTTATATTTTTCAATACAATGTAAACATACTTACTTTTTTTTCCTATAAATACTTATTAGGCAAATTTCCGATATTTGTAATACAATAAAACACTAGTACCAAACAATAGTTATACAGAACAATATCTTTAATATCTCGGCATTCTGAATACACTCATAAACAAAAACAAGTAAACATTATCTACAAGTAACAAACCTAACTCATTTTTCTTCTGTATCATTTGAATTTTTGACTTAATTTGTTGTTCTTCCAAAAGCTGAACTATCACCACCTTTCGGCGCTCCTAAACTTCTTTATTATAGAAACGTTATAGAAACAATTTTGTTTTGACTCTTTTTCGTATCATCTTCTTTTGGAATCTGCCTTGATTCCAGAGACAACTCGTGAGGGAAGTCACAGCGTAGGAAATTAAAGTTTTATATATTACACAAAGAAAAAAAAATTCATGACGACCGGAACTCGAACCGAGAACTTCGGCGTACCGTGCCGATACGTTAACCATTACGCTACCCAGTCCACTCCCTGAAGAGCAATGCACTCATTCTTAAAGTTGGTGTTATTTCACTCAGACAACATGATTTGTACTTCAACTTCCAATTGTGAATGGACAACCCAGTGTTACACCTCTGACTGTGTTATCATTATTATTAACGAATGGAGGAAACAGCTGATTTATAACACACATGTTCCTCTATTGGTGCAGCGCCGACGTTTCCAGTCCAGTCACTTTGTGTATCATTAAATTCGCAACAATACCAACTTCAAGAGTGAGAGATTATATGGCTGTCCAGAGAGCGGACTGTGTAGCGTAGTGGTTAACGTTTCGTCACGATAAACCGAAGATCCCGAGTTTGAGTACCGGGCTAGTCATGCTCTTTTTCACTCTTTATGTATCGCTGAATTCGTACCAATACAGGCATTAGTGTTAAAAATTGGTTCTTTCCTCCATTCATTAATGTAAAGTTTATAGCTTCAAAATAAAGGAAGAAAATTTACTTAATGTACTAATTGTCGTATATAAGAACTACTACATTTAATACGTTTACTTCTGTCAGTGTAAAAGCTATAAAACTTGAATTTTGACGAGTGTGACTTCCTTCGTGAACCACCTCTGCATGATTCTGAGATAATTTCTATATCTTCTGTGGGTAGCTGAAAAAAAAAACTCTATGACTTTTCTGTGAAATATAGTAGATTTCCTTGACTTTCGACATATTTTGAAGCATTTCCCTGAATCATCTTAATTTTTCCCTGACCTCCAAGGTCATTGTGAACCCTGTATATGACATGTGAAATATGGCGTAGTGTAATATTGATAAAATACATATAGTACTGAGAATGGCATGAAATAAAACATTCTTAATGCGTAATAATGAAATTTCTATTTCTGCAGCGCAGTTGCGTTAGATGGTATAGTTCTTTATACATTTCTCTGATTGCAGGTATCGTTCGTCATTTGGTGACGATTTTTTCTCATTTTGGGCCGGTGGAGTGTTTTTTATTGCTTTGAACTCCCAGTACTACATGAATACAACGAATGTTGAGGATGTAGCTACTGAACAGGAGCTATGGCTTGAATCACAGTTGGAAAACATAGAAGTGAATGGATGTAAGCATGCAGTGATTTTGCAGCATATACCATGGTTTCTGCAGCAGCCGGATGAACCACAAGGTGGTTATTTTGCTGTTCGTCCTGATCTTAGGAAAATTATGCTGGAAAAGTTCAAAAAAGCTGGTATGTATTTATTCAAGGCTGAGTTTATATAATTTTCTCTTGTTTATGATATATTTATTTCTCCACGCTAGTGTAGAGCATATAATACAAGCTCTAAAAATTACTTAATTTTTCAAGCAATTTGACATATAAAACATGTTACAATTGAAGTATTCCATGACCGAAATTATCTAAACTGGGAGCTAAATGTATAATTTCAATACTGGATTGATGTAGTTATCAACAAATGTGTATTTTTGAATGTGTTTTAATAGATTAAATATGATAAATATATTGATAAAAATAAATAAATGAAATAAAAGTCGCAGGATTTTCCCTGAAGGATTCGAGATTTAATTGTATTCCTTTCAAACTATTACTGCATCATAATTTCATCTAGGATTTAGATTTCTGGGCTTTCGGCATCTATGGTCATTTAGCCTGTCACATATGAGGGATGACGTCCGTCGGCGAGCACATTATCCGGGGAAAGGGAAGGAAGGAAACGGCCTGGGACCTATATGTTAGGTACCACACCGGCATTTGCCTGGTGAGAATGAGGAAAACCCAGGAAAACCTCATTCAAGGTGGTTGACCTGAGCTTCTTACACTTTTGAGACCGAGTGCCCCCACCGGAAATCGAATCCGGGACCACTCGCACCGAAGGCGAGAGCGTTAGCGACTACGCTACATAATTTCATCTTATAATAATAGCTGTGATAAATATACTTCGTAAACAAAGCTACTGAATTCAGGAGAGATGTTGAAGAACTAATTTCTATCAACAGAGGACGTGAGTCTTGATTTGATTTAATATTTCTTCAGTAAAATATATGTGGGTGTTGATAGATGCATTATGAGTTGGGAAGAAAGGGCTCAAAAAGACGTATGTAACATATGAGCAAATTAATCATGTTGGTTGGAATTATGTAAAGCAAATTAATAAAAATAATGTTGGTTGTAATTATGTAAATTTGCGAAGATTAGTTGAGAGATATGTAAACGAATTTAAATAAACTAAAAGAGAGCCTATTCATTCAATTATTCCAATGTGAGAGAGACGAGTGTAAAAGAGTAGGTTATAAGAACGTAAATAAAACATAGTTTGAGAGTCAGTGGAACCACTAATTAATATTATGAGTATCTGGTACAACGTATTCGTTAGACGTAGCAAGGAACTTCGTGTTTATGCCAATTGATACACGATCGCTCAAAAGAGTAGTAGGAGTTTATTCGGACATCTGAAACAGGAAAAAGTGTACAACTCTCAGCAATCTATTATTCTTCAGTATGGAAGCGATGGCTTTAATAATACATTTTTACCTTAGTCTTTACCACTTGATAAGGCTTACAAAGACTGAGCGAAATATTGTAAAAAAAATTTTTGGATTCAAATTGTCATGGCCAGGTACGCTTTTTGTATATTTTATATTGATAATGTCACACATTTGTAAAATGAATTGAAGATTTGAAAACAGGGTGTCTACTGAGTTTCATTTTCAAAATTCCAGTATATTCAGTATAACTATCAGAAAAATTCCTGTACCTAATACAATGATTTTTTAAAGTTCTTTAGGAATAATCACTTTTTGATGATTTCAGGTTTGTAACTGCTTTACCATCAAAAGAATATTTTATTTTTAATAAATTTAGTTAACCTTGATTTTTTGAAATACAATGATTTTTGATCATTTTTAAAGGGCCTCCCAACTCTCCTTACAGCCCTCCTCTCCACCCATTGCTTTAAATGTCTAATTACAAAATGTATACAAATCTTCCTTTGGAAAAAATTTACAATCTCAATGAATACAAAATTGTTTCATAAAAGACTATTAAAACAATAACAAAGAAGTATTGTTGACAAATTAACAGTTTCATGATTTTCCAGTATGTGGATCAAAATTTCAGTATATTTCCAGTATCAAAATTAAATTCCAGGGTAATTCAAGTATTTCCAGTATCAGTAAACACCCTGGAAAATCTTAATATGAAAAAATTAGATTATTCTGTTACTAGGCATGGGTAGTATATTCCTGAATTCTGTCGGTGTAGAAATGGCGGAAATGTAAACTGTTAATTTTGTGGTACAGATAGCTGCGCGTCTTAAAGTTCAGCAGTTATTTTGTCAGCAAATAACAACTTTATTTGAGAGTGCAGAACGTCTTGAGTACCTATAATACGAGGGCCATTCAGCTGTTGATAATGTTGAATAATAATAATAATAATAATGTAATATCTTACGCAATTTGTATAGCATTCAGATAATACTTAAAAAGTTGTGTGATATAACGCAAAGGGCATTTTTATTTATTCATACCATCAATGTCTTAACGTAAATAGTAGGCTGGCATTTCAGCTACTGTAATTCTGCACTTTTTGTTACTTTCACAGCCGAAAACAAAATAAAAATTAATTGTGTTTAAGGTTTATTGAATATAGGAAGTTCTACGGTATTTGTTTTCAGAAAACTAAATAAATATTCAGCGTGTTTTCTACGTTAGAATAGTTATGGTGAGAAATCGACACTTAAACATATGCTATGTATTATTTGTGTGTGTAGTATACCCGAAGGCTATTTACTTATCGTAGCTAGACGAGAGCACTAAACCAGTTAAACGGTGGTAGGATTTCCAGTTTATTTCCTTTGTGATTTAAAATGTGTATATATGACAGGCTGGAAATAGGAGATTGGAGTGTGAAGGGATAGATAAGATGCTAATTAGAACTAAGGTTACTATGTACAAAAGTTGAGTAATTCATTACCACATGTTAATTAATATTCTTCAAGTATACAAAGCACTGATTTCTTTCAGATCTTATATCGAAGAGTCAAAATCTTGTTAAAGGTAGTGTATCCTGTAACACTTTTAAAACAGTATATCAGGATTATAAAATGTTTTTCATAATATGTTATTGCTATCCTATAAACTGTGAAAAGGAGAATGTCTGACACATTTATTATTAACGTAATAATACCATTAACTTTATTGTGCCTGTATATTTATCTTGTGAAAAATTTCAGAAACACTTCTATTCTCTTCGTCGTCATGACATACGGAGAAAAATACTAATATTAAAACATACCTCACATTCCTGCTAGTCAAAATTAAATGCACAGTTTTATAACTTCGCTATACAAAAACAGACCATGATCACTGTCTAGAAAGCACTCACATGACTAATTTATCAAAAACTGGAAGACATAATATCGTAATATAACTGAAAATGTGAACAACGATAAGCATTCACTGGCACTCAAAAGAATATAAACGCAGTAATTGTTGTGCTTCACATTTCCTTATGTCTAGTTGCTTCTTTGATGAAAAACACATTTATTTTTTTGGAAAGCAAGATATGATAAACTGCAAGGTAAGTTAATTTTTGTAAAACTGTTGATGATACTACTCAAATTCTTATCCAGACTCTCTTTATCGATGGGCATCGGTGGCTCTGTGGTAGAGTGTTCATCTCTGGTGCATGGGGTCCTTGGTTCGATCCCAGCTTGTGCCAAGTGAGCTTTGTGATGGATAAACACCGTATGCGTGTGTTATCTCGGAGTTCTCCCACTTTCTTCATTCCACCATTTCATTCATTTGTCATCATCACTGTCTTCTTTAGCCTAACCGACATAACGTGGGACGTAAAACTTAAAAGATTTCATTTCATTTTTCCTTTTATCGAGAATTAGTTCAGACTTTTTTCTTGTCCTAATGCCATAAGAATCACGTGTTTCTTTCCATTGAAGAAAATATTGATATCTCTAATACTGTGATTGGACATTCTTAAATGTTTTGATAATCCAAGGACAGCCTAATCGTGATCCTTAGAATCGCTTATATGTTCGTAATTCTGATGCTGATATCTCTTATAGTCAAACAGTTACAGTATATGGCCAGTATTATCATATTGTCAGGTGGCTTCATAAATTTCTTGCATAAGTAGACTTTAAAGTGCTTTTCATTATTAAAGAATGATTTATAGCTAACCTTGAAACCATACGTATCAGCACTTTGTTCAAACTACATGACAGTTTTGATCAAATGGGAAGGAAATCCACAAATGTATTGTTTTAGCGTTGGCTTTTTCTCCGTACATCGTAACCGAGAAAGGAAACAAAAGAACTTGTGAAACTTTTCACACGCTTTAATATATATAAAGGCATAATAAAGTCAGTTTTATTATTAAATCTCACAAACTGCTAAGTATTTGTCACGTTTTTTAAGCAAGAAACCGTTCTGATATTTGATTATTATCATCATTATTTAAGGTATAAAGAAGATATTTTGTGGACATTATCATCGAAACGCTGGAGGTTTTGATGGTGATTTAGAAGTTGTCGTAACTTCAGCTATTGGTGGTCAACTTGGAAATGACAAATCTGGCGTTCGAATAGTCAAAGTACTACCAAATAAAATTGAGCACGAATACTACGCATTAGATGATATTCCAGAGCAAATTAAGCTGTGAATACGCAACAGGTAAGAACGATTTACTTTCAATATTCATTTGGTTAAGTTGGAAAGATGCCATTTTTACAGTCAGGTTCAAAACTGCATTAATATTTCTTTCCAATCGGTTGATTCAGGTAGTTTCCTGTAACTTCAGGTAGTTTCCTGTAACTTAAAGGGCGAAGGACTATGGTGACCGACTTTGCATATAATTGAATTATGTGAAAACAGCTATTGTACACCTTTTTCAAAGTCGGATTTCACTACCTCTTATTTCCAAGTATATCCCTCAATTGCCTTATAGTGCTGGATCAACACTGAAATTTCTCTGCCTGACTACATGCACAATTTTTCGGCTATATAGAATAATTAACCTAAAGAAAACGTGACGTATACTAAATATTAGCTTCAGAAGTTATTTAGGGAAAGATAAATAAAGAGCATGTACTTTTTTAACGTATAGTAATAACTACTCGTTAAGAACATTGATTTGGGAAGGCCAATATACGTAATACATATATTGATATCTCTGTGCATAATAGTTAATATGATACATATTTTGATTTTCCTTTGTGTAAAATTTACTGGCTAGAAATGCAACAATATTTTAAAATCAAATTCTGGATACAAATTACCAGGAAGCATAATGTAATATACAAAGGGTTTCAGGACGAGGGACAAATATGTAATACGATGTTACGCGGCGCACACCAAAAGTTCGTGTCGTTTCGTTCTAATTTCCAAGAACAAGGAAATACAAGAAACTGCCGTATATCACAGAAACTCCCATTCTCGTGATTTTGTTACTAACGGAAACTTCCTTAAAAAAAATAAATAAATAAAATAAATAAATAAATAAAAACGCTCTCTGCATGGAGACTTTTCAACCGGGGTCAGAGCCCTCTTATATTTGCTGGATAACGTATCCCGCTGGAAGCTGTGCTTCTGAGTACACCTACGATGACTTTATACTGAATAAATTTCTTATAATAAAGTGTCGCTTCATTCTGATTACATTAAGTTAAACTATAAAAACTTTGACGTTTAACAGCACCTTACACATTGTTCATTACTTGATTTGTTAGAAAAAATAATATTAAAATCTGATACATCATGTTTTTCTTTGCCGTGTGTGTTTGAAGCAGTAGTGATACTTGTTCCATGCACTGTTTCCCTGTAGTGGCGATAATGTGAACAATTTTAAAAAACGATTTCATGTTGGTTTTTATTTCGTATAATATACTGCATGTATATTATATATATAAATATTTACAAATTATTACTAAATAAAATCAGAATACATATGTGAAACACCTATACACAATTCTTTTACTTCAATTACCTGCGGAGTTGTCATGCTCCAAAAATGATGAAAACAGTAAATTTCCATGCCGTTTGCTTGCCGTTCGGGTGTCTCATAGGAATGTCTGGAAGATCTTTGTGTTTCCTTTAATGTGCAAACCCCTAAAATTCAAATACTTCATCTGGTACTCCTCTCTGAAAAACTAGCGGTTTTTTTTTTTTTTTTTTCGGAGGTTCGCTGTGTCAGCCAGACAAATGTATGGAGATACTAGTCAGTGAAAGAATTTCACACCTGTTATTCTATTGTACCTTCGTAAAGAGATGTGAAGTTCCAACAATAGTTCAACTCCAGGCTTACTGTCGTCTTTCATTTCGGGTTTCTATCTCTCACGATTAACTTCTGTTTCCTCTAACTTCTTTAGGTATCTCTGGCATCTTTATAAAATTTGCCACTTTTAGTTTATGAGTTTGCCATTTTTGAATAGATCTTGTTTATTGACATGTGGGTGTAGACTTTTTTTTTGTTGTTGCTATTTTTTTTTTTTTTTTTTTTTTTTTTTAGTTTTACATGATGTTTCTGAAATGTTTGCTTGGTAGATATAGACTAGATGATGATCTATAAAATATTATTAATAAAGTACAGATAAGTTATATATATATAGATCTATCTAATCAAGGTTATAAATATCTTATAATCCAATGCAAATTAAATATTAAAATTACAACAAATTACATAAAACTTTAATGCTAAATGACATGTCACTCAGCCTGGACGCGTGGAAATACCTCCTTTCAGCTCTTTAGCTGGTCGAAAATTTGTCGGAAAAATGTGGAAACAGCCACAACTCGACAACAGAATATCGGATAAAAAGCAATATTCATTAATTTTAGTCGTAGGTTCCACTAATGTAAAGTGGATGTAGAACAGGGCCAGCGCAAGGATTAACCTCAAAGAAAAGACGGAAATTTGAGACCTTCAAAAGGACCTTGGGGTCCGTTGCTGGATAATTGTGGTCAGTATGCTATGTAGTATGGTCAATATGCTGTGCAATTCAGCATTGTAACGTTCCACATTAGGATTAGTATCTTCTGCGAGTGAGGTGGCCGTTTTCGGAAATGTTCTGTTCGTTGATCACGATCAGTTACTGTTCTGACCGTTTTCGTTTGTCGTTGCCGATCGATGTTTTACTTAGAAGTGACAATCCGATACAGGATTATTTCCCGGTTATTCCGTACACTCGGAAAACCGCGCACTTCCAAACGGCGATTCTTATTGGCCGATGTAACTCATGTGGCGCTTATGAGTCCAACTGTCACCGTACCATTTGCGTAGAACCGCTGAACAACAGTGGTATGGTATGTATTAGGGATGGGCAAAACCGGTTTTTATAAAAAACGAAAATCGGTCTCTAGAAAAACCGAAATACCAACATTTCGATTTTCTCCAAATATATATATATATATATATTACACACGAACGCTGGAAAAAAAATTCGAGAAAACGTGCTTTAGTGAACAAACGAAAAGGACGCTGGTGAACACATAAAAACCGGGCCCTATGCTTCACCTTCACTTTTGTATATACAGAAAACCGAAACCGGTTTCGGTAAAAAAAAAAAACGAACCTGTTTTTGGAGGAAACCGGAATTGCTCTTGAAACCGAAACCGGTTTTTAAATTTTTCAAAAAACGGTTTTTTGCTCACCACTAGTATATAGTATTGTGTATGAGATATTATCTAACTCATCTTTGATTATTAGAACAATTTTCCGATGGTCTGCTTCTATGATGTTTCTGAGGAGCTCATCAGGAACATGCTGTTGGTCAGTATCAAACTTATCAATATTGTCACAGAGACTAAATTTCAGAAACCAACGACATATTAGTGCGTTCATTCACGACCATACCACATGTGCAGAATGCCTCAGATTGAACTCAAAGAAAACTGTCTAGCAATTCAATGGTACCCTTCACGCAATTCAATGGCACCTTTTTTTAAACAGCACACTACTTCCTGAATTACTGATCATCTTTTTCAGAACATTTAAGAAGTGTCGTAAGCGTGACCTCGGTCCAGCTATTGGTCCATTACGTAGGATGGTTTACCACCGAACGTAAAAACAGACATTTCAGTCGAACCAATCCAATAGAATGTAAAGTGAAAACCAAATAACTATATCGAATATGTATTTTAAGCGATAGGTGGCTGAATCGTAAACATCAAAAGACCAAAATAATTCATAGCCTACATGAACCCACGCTTGAGAGAAAAAAAAAATCCATATAACCTGGAGAAGTAATGTGAAGTGAAATACTACAAAAGACAAGTGATATTTGCATTACGTAAGATAGCAAATAATGATACTGAAATTGGCAGTCTATAAAGATCTATTAGTAAAGTAATCAGCATAAAATAACTAAGAAATGCTGTACCCTGTAAATGAAAATATGTATGGTTATGTGTTTATACGTATTAAGCAAATGTGGTATATGCGTACTTCAGTGGTGTACACATCACGCATTTACATTTAGTTCTCTCTCACTTCGTTTCTTCACAATAATATTTTTTTTTAAAAAAAGGAAACGAAAACATTAATTTACCGTCGTATGATTAGTCAAAATAAAGCACACGATTAACAAAAGTGAATGACTTGGTAGAATGCAAATGTCGAAGGAAATGGAAGAACTCCGAGAAAAACCACCGATACCACATTGTCCACTATAAATTCCCACGATATGCATGGATTACTGCACAAGCAGGAAACCAACGCAGCAGTGGTGACACCTGAGGCATCGTGCTCTCTGCAGTAATAATTTGTTAAGTGCATACACCGTAACTATTTATCACTAATGTTCATCTCCAATCGTTGTCTCCTTACTTCCTCTATTACTACTAAATATTTTTATTCGAAACACTTCAATGTTAACTGCTTCCGATTTATCAACTTGTTTCTAGAAAACCTCATAAATTTCTGTCTTGTCTTTGAGGTTAACTTTTGCGCCACCCCTGTTCTACATCTGCTGGTATATTGTGGAATCGAGGGATAAAAATGATTGATAAACCTTTTTACCCGATCTTCATCCGACGCTTCGTTCTCGAGCTAGGATCCTTTTCAGCATCGTTCCGTCAAATTTTCGGCGGGCTACTACTACGAATTGACGCATCTGTTCACCTATGATGATCTGTTTTTTCATCTCTTTGTGTAAGGTATCATTTTCTAAAGTTCTTTGGTGTTATCTCCGAATACCCTATTCTGTATATGCCAGTCTTTGAAGTGTGGAAACTCCTCTGAATCCAGAATTTGAGCCTCATATTGTCTCATGGAAGGAAGTACTCTTTCTACCTTTACTTTTTGTAGAATACGCAAGGTATTTCCTACTTCCTTTGAGGACTAACCTTGCCCCCGCCTCTGCACCATATCAAATTGTGCATTGACATCTGAGAGAGGAAATAATGAATGTCTCTTTTTATCCGACTTCGATCCCACATTCTTTTCTAGAGTTACAGCTGTTTTCGCATTTTTCCGACAAATTTTTGTCTGGCCATAGAGCTGAAAGGAAATATTTCTGCAACCAGTTTGGTTTATACTTCTTGTCTTATTTAGGTGTCAGGAATCACCCTTAGAAGGTGTTGAGATTATTTCCGAACACCCTCTGTATATCTATAAGAGGGTATTGGGATAGGGATATAGTTTGATGATGTTTTAGGTCCTTTAGCATGTAAATTTTCAGCGAAAGAAATTGGAAATATACAGTGTCTTTATAGAAGGTACGATTTCAACCTTTGTTGACAAATATTGAATAGAAATCAATGAAACGTGACTGGATTGATCACCATTGCTTCCATTGAAAGGTAGCCACTTACAGAAAGTAATTATATATTAGAATAAAAGCTGGTGGCACGCACTCCGGTTAACTCTAAGGGTGAATTGTACCACACTAAACAAATCCCCAGTAGGCTATCAGAAACCTAAAAGACTTTGGCCTAAGGTAAAGCCAGAGAAGGCAATGTGAAAAGCAAGAATAAATAAGATGGAATAAAAATCTGTGCAATGAAATTAGTGCTTTTCTAGGTAAAATTCCTAACGATGTGTGGTCAGATCAGTCATCTCAGCGAGCCAAGCCCTATGGCTAGTACTAGATAAAATAATTTCACTACAGTGGTACTTACATGTATATTCGTTTATCCAAGATCCAAATTACTGCTTCCCCTCGCAGTTGATCGTGGATCCAAGACTAGGTTGCACTGATGATGATGAAGTCTTTATGTATTAAAATAATAATAAAAATATATCACGTAACACTTTGGCAATCGATAGATCAAATGGCATTGATCGAAGGATCCTTATAGATTCTTATCTTAAGTTTATATAGGTGATTTTTAGGGATATTGAAGAGTCTTTTCGGCGTTCCCATGAGACTGCTTATTGGAAAGAATTGATGATGAAGAGGGGTGTCTATAATCGGCGTTTCTGTGAGATTGGACAATGTGCTGCATTCCAGGAAATATATATATAAATAAAATTTTTAAAAATCACAAACTTTGGCTGAATTATACAGTTCCAGATCAGCCCAAGGCTGCGATTTATTTATTATTGAAATTTGGAAGAATCGCTAGTCTCAAGAAGAGACTTACAGATATAGTCTGCTACACAATATTGTAGCATGATATATTGATAACAAAATTTAATATATATATCATAGTTGACTTTTATAATACTTCAAATGCAGAAACTAATTATATACATACTATTTTATAAATAATACTTGTATATGGTAAAAGTTATTTCTGTGTTATGAAAACATTGATGATCGATGGAGAGTTCCAGGAAGCACTCGCAACAGCCAAGCTGCCCCATCTCTCCAAGTAGCAGAACACTAGGTGGTCCTTACACGGTGTATTTACAAACATTCTACATCTTCTCTACTAATTTCATTATACAATATATGAAAATGAATGTAACTTATTTTGTTACGACAATTAGAGATTTATAATTTTGTTTTAGAACAGTGGTCTCCCATCTCTCTCTGAAAAGCTTGTAACTCTTATGCAATTAAACAGATGCAAACCTTCTGTGACCAATTGACATATTTCATTCAAGCAAAAATATTAAACTTTCCTATACGATTACGAGAATGTAATCTTTCAGCTAGGGAAGTAGATGGCTACGTTTCCTTGAACAAGACTGTCAAAATACAGAAATTTCTTAAATAATAATAGTAACAATGATGTAGGTAAAGTTTTTTTACCGAAATTCCTTGAACCTCAGAAATAATAATTCTGGATTGATGTTCAGGTAATTTAGGTTTCTGATCCACTGTCAAGAATCTGTGTTTTAAGCTTTGGTATGTATTTTCGAAATATCCTGTATATCAAAATAAAATCATTCTCATAGTGCACAGGAATTCGTAACAGTTACTAAAATATTTACTGAATTCAATTTCTGTATTCGTATATCCTTTTTGAAGCACACAGTTTTAAATTATTTTACATCTGGCAACTTTAGAAATACGGTGCATAATAGCAAAATACAAATAAATAAATAAATTTAAAAAACTACCTTTTTGTTCAGAGAAAAAACTTACAGGCATAACGATGAAGTCGAGGATTTAGGCTTGAAAAGCAAGGTATAAATTAGAAATTAGTATTTTAACATAGATCATTTCTCATATTCTTTTGTCACTTTCTAGGTTCTCTGGAACCAGAAGACCTCAAAAACAGCAATGAATACGAAAAAAGACCAACCCGATTACCTGTTCCAATGAGCTGTGTCAGGAATAACGTAATGAGGACGAAGTAATCTTATTTGGATAGTTAATTTACTATGATGAACAAACATACTGAAGGGATTTATACCTCTTAATTGCTTAAAACAGACAAATGGTGGTTATATTTACTGTATTTTTCTAAAAATATATATATTTACGATAGTAAACATTTTGTAAAGTTATTTCCTACCAATGATCCGTTAACATACAAAATTTAGTTATTGAGAAAGGACTTAAAGGGGTAAGTTTCTCCGGTTGTGTGACAAGTGTTTCTCAGGTCGTAAGAGGACAATCATACAAGGCTGATAAATAATTAGTATTTTGGATGAACAAACAAGTCGTGACATTTGAAATCTGCGCAAGGAACGCATTTCATTGTTCATGTACTCAGGAAATTCGTTGTATTTCTGTATTGATCTCGAACACACCGCTCACCCTTAACTTCTCACATACTTCCACACCGACCTCGGCAAAAACTGGATTATTCATCAAGAAAATATTGTGTTATTCTACATTTGCACTGAAAAGTGCTGCGTAACAGTTTATTAATGCGCTAAACGAATTCGTTAATTTTTTGATCCGCATTGTGTATAAACTACACTCAACTAAAGCATAAATGAACCGCATGCAAACAAAACGAAGCTGACCAACACGATTTTACTTAATTATTGTCAGTCCAGTTGAAACGTTCGTGCAGATATACAGTTCTTTGCAAGATGACCAATGTAAAAGAAAATGAAGATGTCTATGTTGCTGTAAGTATAAAAAATGGATAATATAAATAATGAAACAAAGAACCCGACAAATTCATTTAATGCATTAATAAACTACAGATGTATCATATATTTTATTTTTTGACAAATAAGCCAGTCTAACCGAAATGAGTGTAGAAAGATCTTTAAGTGGA
This sequence comes from Thermobia domestica, assembly GCF_964235325.1. Taxonomy (NCBI): domain Eukaryota; kingdom Metazoa; phylum Arthropoda; class Insecta; order Zygentoma; family Lepismatidae; genus Thermobia; species Thermobia domestica. The sequence continues at coordinate 37,894,241 of NC_137469.1, forward strand.
AGAGGTATAATTATTTTTTTCTCTCTCTCTCTTACAAAATCTCGACGAAGATTGCACATAGGTGATTAAAATTATATGGCAATAATGAAACAGAAATCAATATAGGAATACTGCTGAATACATGAATAAGTGGTGATATCTTTGGTCAACGACATTAGTTAATACTGGCCAGTATTTCGCCTCTGCGTGTATACATAGAGTTGCTTAATCAGGGTGTCAAACGGTCATGAAAGTCAAGAAAAAGTCATGAAATTTAGCTTTTGGATCACGATTTTAAATCTGTACAAATGTAAGTGCAGACTGAAAAATTTTGTTGTGTAAAACGTCAAAATTTACCACAATGGTCGGCTCTCGACGCTACAAATTGCAAACAAAGCACGCTTCTATCGCATGCATGAAAATTCGGCTTAATTCGCGCCCAAATTCGCTCTTGACAATGTTACAAAATTGTATGGTTTGGTAAAGAAAAAGTCACGAAATTTCATTTTGGAATTTTAGTAGACACCCTGTTAATGAGTGATAATTTTGGAAATATGGAAGACTCAGTTAATCCATAAAGATTTATGTTGCCTTTCTGTGGAAAAAAGTTAAAATGTGCTGAATCGTTCAACAATTACAAAAGTACTTGGTAAGGCTTTTGATCCCGAAGTGCTGTTCACCGTTGCGCTGATTGATTTGAAGCTGGTAGAATATCTCAAAAATTCTTAATGCACATCAAAATACAACTGTAAACGACACTGATAATGCTGTTGTGAGGGAGCTCTTCTAGAGGGCAGAAGAGATTACTGCGATATTGGCTTTCGTGAGCCGCAGAGCCCTGAGAGTCTGCTCGGTAATTTGGGACAGTAAGCAACGTTTCAGCTTCTAAGATACTCTGTATGCTGAAACCAGAGAAGAAACTACACAGATCTCATAGTTGTTTGTTATGGATATCTTTTCTGCGACTGACTAACAACTGACGAAATATGGATTCATGCTGTAATTTGATCCGCAAACTAAAGTCAGTCGTTAAAAAGTAGCCCACTAAAAGGACCTCTTAAAATATGTCCTTCATTATTCTTTTGTTGTTAAGGTAATACCTTATTTTAAGATAATTTTGGTAAATTACCTAGCAAAGGAATCCACAATAAACTCAATATTATTATAACTTTTTGTCACGCCTATTGCGACTGGCAATACCGACCTAAGAAGTTCTATAAGCGACGATTGCCGTAACATGACCACATTATTGTTCGCCATTAGAAAGAAAGTTTAGAAGACTACACTGGGAATTACTCCGTCCACCTTATTCACCTGATCTAGCGCCTGCAAATTATAATCTCTTCTTAAAACTAAAGAAACTTCTGCGTGGTGTGTGTTTTAAAATTACAAGCCGTACTAAAGAATGTGTGTGACTTGGTTTGATCCCGATGAGAGCAGTTAATTTTCAGTGTTTATCCAGAACTGAAAAAATAAATAAATCTGCTTTACATCCCATGGTTATGTAGGCTAAAAGGAGAATGAATGAAATGAGGAGGAAACAGAATCCTGAGAAAACTCATGCACTCGGCGCTTGACCAGGATCCCAGGATCACAAAGCTTACTTGACGCGAACTGAGATCGAGCCAGGTACTCCATTGTAGCGAACATGCGAATAAAATGGAGTGAATTATACAAGCCTTAGCGCATACTTCGATGTAACCCGTATCATATCTTGGTCGGAGGAATGTAGCGAACATGCGAATAAAATGGAGTGAATTATACGTTTATTTTAACAATCATCTTTGAGTATCAAGAAATTCACATTTCTTGTGTGAAGCTGTAGACATCAAGTACGATTTCAGTACAAACTGTTATTCTGGAAATAGAAACGAAGATGTCACAGTAACACACTTTCCCCAAATTAAAATTAAAAACCCATATGAGTAAACCAGGATGCTTATTCATATATAAGCCCAGAATTAGAAAGTTTACTCGTCCAGTCTTATCCATTTCACACGAGTGAATAGTGTGTCAGCGCCGTCGCTCTGCGCGAGGACCCATAGGACCCGGCGCCAGTCTTCAGGGATGTAACTTCAAGAATCAGAGGTCCAGGTAGCTGATCCGGCAGTCCGAGTGTCCAGAACCGTCTATACCCAGGACGACCTACAGGAAGGACTCCAAGGTTTCAGTCCAAATCCGCGGAAGGTAGACGCCAAAGGACAGCCGCCAGCCGAGTTCGAACCCAGGACTACAAGGTTCCAAGCCGATCAGCGAGTCTGCGAGGCAACGCCATTGAGGAAAGAAGAAGAGGATCCAATTTCCCCGCCGGGGAGCCATATGCTATGACTGCCATTATAAAAAGTTAATTATGCATCAGTGGGATGCCTGTCACGTAAATAAAAGATTAAAAGGTTGGTTTTTATATTTTATTATAAAATAGATGATGATGATGGTAAGATGGATGATTAATATTGAATTGACTAGGTAAACCTTTTGAGTAGTTGTAAAGCTATCAGCGCATCATTTCAGACCTGGAAACATCACGAAACAATCAACCCTACTTCGCTCAATAATAATAATAATAATAATAAAAAAAAGTTGAGGTACTTACATGTGGTACTCCGTTTAGACACCTTCCGCACCTGTCCCTCCTTTTTTTTCTTTCGTCCCATTGAAAAGTTGTCAGTCTCACAACACACTTGTAACTTGAACAGCACGTTGTAATGACAAATGAATGCATTTCGTGTAATAACACTTGCTTTTCGCGAAAATGAATCACTACTTCACACGCGTTACTTTTTTTCGCACGGTAGGAACCACGTTTACTAATTGCAAGTGACTACCAATGCAAATTACGTGTTTCTCACTCAAACTTTCACTACGAGTGTTGCCAGTGTTTGTGATTACCCAGCATTGTCTTGTGACACTTTTCCACGTCGCCCCACTCAATATGCAATCGTATCACCATTGGATTTTTTTTTTTTTTGGTATAATTACTCGAAATTATATCCTTTTTTTTTTTTCTTTTGACACGCATGTTTTGAAATTCTGCATGCAGGTGTTTTTTTTCAACTTGGTTTTATCACCAACCTGCAACCCCGTATTCCCTGTTCGTATGCTTGTGACGTATGGGATTCACCAGGAAGTCAAAGTGCACTGATCTCCCTTGGTATGCCAATACGTCAGGATCATGACGAAAATAGAGAACAACACGGTTTTCTGAAGCTGTGGCTGGCCACCACATTACTTCCAGAAAATTGTGCTTTTCTTCTCTCTCTCTCCCCTCTCTGTAGTGTCACTTCTCAAGAGTAGGTCCAAAAAAAAAAAAAAAAAAAAGCACTACAGTACCAATACCAATTTCACGGTAGCTCCTTATCCTGCAGACATCTTCCTTTTGTCTTTTCAGGAGTCATGTTCAATATGCAGTTGTCAGATGTCATAATGGTTACGCTGGTATGTATCGTCGTCGCTGGACTGTTAGCTCTGCTCATCTTTTGTTTTTGCTTTTTTACGAAAAACCGCAACTGTTGTTCGCACTTTTCCAGACGTAATATCACGTCACAATATAGGGCTACACCACGACAACACACAAATGACGCTGAACTTGATCATTTGTTTGATACTTTACAACCACCCGAAAGCGATTCAATCAACACCCCACCCCCCGAAATTTTGCAGACACCGGTGTCCTGCAACATATCCCCTCCCATATTCCCCAAAATGTCCCCCAACATGTCCTCTCTCGTCCCCCTCCCCCATAACCCCGCCCATGTCCCTCCGTGGTGACTTCTCTCGGCAACTCATCTTTTAGTTGACAGTCAACGCGCGAAACGTCACGTCACGTTTGCCCCTGCTATGAGAAATGTCCATACCCACGTGAACTCTTCCCCCACCCACCCCCGGAACTCCCACAGGAGCATCCCGTTGGAGCCTTGGGATACGCTTTCTTCACGTAGGAAAACGATTTTACAAACATTTTATCCTTTTTTTTTTTTTTTTTTTTGTTTTGGGTATATTGTATTTCGTTTACGTGTGTGCTCTTTCCCCCACTCCATACCTAACTTAGTAGTAATAGATTACTCTCTCTAAGGTTTACTGGAGTTCACTCAAGACAGTTCCACTATGTGATCCATAGCTATATAATCAGGATTTGAACCTCGAGAGCTCGAATATGGTTTTCTTGCTCACACCGATTTTGCATGGAACATCTTATAGTGAAGAATTGTTTTTTTTTTTTCCTTTTTAAGTGATGTTTCCCAGACGAATACAGGACTTTCGTCAGTGTTCATCACCTCCCCTGTGGACATCTGTTCAACATGCAGTGTTTTTTTTTCTTCATTTTTTGTGTGTTTTCCCCCAAACAAGGCTTCCTGTCACCGGCGACGAGAGGCAAGGACATTGAAGTTGCCAGTCCAGGACTTTCCCTTGATTGTGGACGTTCAGTGCAAAACTTGTGTAAACACTGATTTTTTTTTTTGGGGGGGGGGAGTGATGGAATATACATTTTTCCTTTTTTTTCTTTTTTTTCACCATATCGCAAGAACCAGCGAGAACTATTTTGCATTTTTTGCAATAAGCCACAAAAAGGCATTCATTTTTTTCTTTTTTTTCAATTTTCTTTTTTGTATACCTCTATGTATATATCATTCATCCTTCATGTCTTTTTTTTTTTTACATGAAAGATCATACCCTTTCACCTTCCTTTTTTCTCAAGCCTCATGCTACGTGGAATATGAAATCCATGATTTTGTAAGATTTTGTTTACTCACCGTTACCTTTAACGTTGACTTCTGCCGTCCAAACAGTGCATGCATTCCCCGACAAAGTATACAGTCAACTCTGTTCATACAAGTGTTTAACCAGGTCTTCTTGCCTCAGACCCGAATAGACGAATTATACAAGCCTTAGCGCATACTTCGATGTCGCCCGTATCATATCTTGGTCGGAGGAATGTAGCGAACATGCGAATAAAATGGAGTGAATTATACGTTTATTTTAACAATCATCTTTGAGTATCAAGAAATTCACATTTCTTGTGTGAAGCTGTAGACATCAAGTACGATTTCAGTACAAACTGTTATTCTGGAAATAGAAACGAAGATGTCACAGTAACACACTTTCCCCAGATTAAAATTAAAAACCCATATGAGTAAACCAGGATGCTTATTCATATATAAGCCCAGAATTAGAAAGTTTACTCGTCCAGTCTTATCCATTTCACACGAGTGAATAGTGTGTCAACGACGTCGCTCTGCGCGAGGACCCATAGGACCCGGCGCCAGTCTTCAGGGATGTAACTTCAAGAATCAGAGGTCCAGGTAGCTGATCCGGCAGTCCGAGTGTCCAGAACCGTCTATACCCAGGACGACCTACAGGAAGGACTCCAAGGTTTCAGTCCAGATCCGCGGAAGGTAGACGCCAAAGGACAGCCGCCAGCCGAGTTCGAACCCAGGACTACAAGGTTCCAAGCCGAGCAGCGAGTCTGCGAGGCAACGCCATTGAGGAAAGAAGAAGAGGATCCAATTTCCCCGGCGGGTTTGAACCAAGGACCTCGTCAACCGAAGACAAGTGTTAGTGCGTCGCATAAACGTTCCAAAAGCAATAACAGATTCGTAATCAGTAGCCAGTTCCTTGGACAGCATCAGGCAGTGATATACGTGAGTAGAAAAAACCATATTTGAATTGTTTTCTCTAAGAGGTTCATTTGAGGAAAAAGGAAGTCATCACTCTATGACTACGCATAGCCTTGCATTGGCATGTTTTAACTTTCCCGTCTCGATCTAGCCTTCAGCTAACGAGACACCTGGTCATAAACCGAGACCCTTCTGGTCAATGTGTAGACCGGTGTAATCAGAAATTTAAATTCTTCCCCTTTGTTTAAAGAACTCCGGATCTTTCAGTTTAATCATCCATCTTACCATCATCATCATCTATTTTATAATAAAATATAAAAACCAACCTTTTAATCTTTTATTTACGTGACAGGCATCCCACTGATGCATAATTAACTTTTTATAACGGCAGTCATAGCACCTAAGTACCGTTATACCATACACCAGAGGTGAACGCTTTACCGCTGAGCCACTTCAGTCCCCTTACCAGAATTCTGTAAGGCAACTCGAATTAATGGGTAACAAAACCTTAATCTAGGATGTTAGCAATAATGACATTGAGAACCGATGCGATATCCACGCTACTGGCCATATTGTTTCATAGGCTAAACCGTGAGGAAACTAGACCCTTACATGTTGTGTTCTCGTCCCTTTAAAAATTGTATGCAAAAATGTACTGGTCCGAAAATTTGTCCACCATTGGCTGTAGACGGCTATGAAGAATCAAACGGAATGAAACGTTCTAGGTGCCGCCCGATAAAACTCTTTCTGCCCTATTCAAAACGACTCTCAATTTCACCCCTTTCAATTCGATTCAATTCCAGTTATACTTTTGTTTACCCAATTTTCCCATATTTCTTCCAAACTTTAAACTAATATTTTACATTTCAGAATAAATCAGAAAAATTACATAAATTATTACACTTTAACTACAGTTATATTAAACAACAAAGTTATTAAAAAAATGAAACCCTAATTCATACGAGGTATTTTTTAGAACGGAATATTTAACATTGTAAAAATTGATTAACTTATGTTACTACTATATGGCAAGTAATACTGGTATCTATAAAATGTTGAATTCCAATTTATTTCGAACTTTTTTGGTTTGCTCTGTGCCCCAAATGGCGCATTCTTAGCGACATATTGTACAGAACTTTCTGTTGCTTAAAAGATGTCTTAATTTGAAATAGGAAAAATAAGGCAAACTTGAAGATATAATACGGGTATAACGTTAGGGTGGAACAGAGTAGTTCTTAGTGCGCCATAAAATGCTTTATTGAATGACACCTAAAACGTTTCAGTGCATTGTTCTAATTCTCCCTATCCTTCTTGGTTAATCAAATATTAATCACCGAAAAGGAAACTGGGAAAATTCACACACTAATATACAACACAAAAATAACACATCATTTATTTCTAGATTAGCATAAAACATTATATATAAAATAATCTTTACAAAATATTACAATCGATATATACGGCAATCATAGATTTTACATATTATATATATATAGCATGCGTTTCATTCTTCGCTTATTTAAGTTTAATCTATTCTATTTACGTTCCGAAAAAAATATAAATTTTTCAAACATTTGTGGATTTAAAATACAACGCAGACGACACATCGAAAAAAACGTCAATTATTGCGTATTTTTACAATGATGTTATTTTTAAAAATAATATTTAAGAACAATATATTTCTGAGAAATGCTATGATGATTATAATAAGGCTGAAGATTTCAACATTCACAGAGCGGCAGAAGGCAGGAAAAACTAAGTTTAGTGGAAAAAAATGATTATTTTCAGGTATTTTTCTGTTTACATGACTGTTTTAATTTTAAAAAATCACCGACAAAAGTTATTTCCGTTTGGTCAAGTTTATTTTCGGAATATCGGTGCTATGGTTGGAACGTACAGAAAATTACATTCTTTTTAATTTAGTGTAAACTACTCAAATTGTACTTCGATTCTGAAATCATTTACCAAACGAATATTTTCAAACGGAAAGAACTTTTGTTGTTAACTCTACAACAGTATTACACAAGTAAAAATAAAATTTGACCAAAGCAAACATTCATTATTACTAATCTGTTTTACAGTTTCGGTAGTATATCATTACTTTCATCAGACACACTCCGTAATATAGGACTATAACACAGATTTAATAATAAATAGGCGTTTGCCTTGGTCAAATTATATATTTTTATTTAAAGTATACATATTTCCACAGCTAGAATGAGCAGCGTTCAGATTAACATCATGTACTCCAAAAATATTCTGCTTGTAGAACGCATCAAATTTAGCCTGCCGGACTGGTCTACGAACCACTACTTGATTTTTAACTTAGAAAAATAAGTTTTCATATTGTGTATACGTATTTCATTAAATGCACATACAAGTCAACATAAATTATGCTTACAAGACTTGGGGAGAACACATACTAGAAAAAGCTCTCATTTCTGTTTCATCCCTCATGAAGCCGGCTCCAACTGAAACCGACATTCATCCGCCACACATATATAATGATCTTAACGCTCCTACAACGAATCACAATATATCCATTCCTTATTTCCCAGAAATACCAAACGATTTTTTTTTTCAACCGTATTATCCTTTTTGTTCGCTTGTCTGAAATTTTTGCTGTTCCGCTGCCTGAGATCGACTCAAAATAAACAAACGTGGATGAAAGCCGAAAAATATTGTAACATTCATTTGTTAATATACTAATTAATTTGTAAATTGTTAATATATTAATTCATTTGTTAGTGCTTTCAGTAGTATGTGTATGTTATTCTAATTATGTAAGTATAATTTATTCTGACTTAAACGTATATATGTACAACTCGGATTCATGCACAATCTTCATATTCATGTTTTTAAGCGCTTGCATTCGGACGCCAATCCATCTGTGCTACTTCGTTTGCCTTCTGTGTTTTGATTATCTTTCTTTTTTGTCGTATTCTGGAAGAAGAAAGAGAACTTATTCCCTATTTTAAATTTACAGCACATTCAAAAATACATCACAAAATGCAATTAGTATCCCAAAGTGTGTATTAGTGTTATAATGTACGGTTCCCAATATTATCATCTCTTCATAATTTTCTAACCTTTCTGTTCTTGTTTGTTTGTTTTCTAACTGACATAACACTACATTAAATGAAACCAAAATTTGTATACGTGTATATATTAGCATTAAAATAATAAAACATGATTTGATAATAATGATAAAAATAATACACTTATGTTTTTAGCTTGTCCTTATACGTTTAAACGATTGCTTGTCATCAATATCAGTACGAATCCTTTAAGGATTTTCACGTCGCTTTGTGGACTCCTAATTACCAGTAACACTCCTGTACCGTAGAAATATTACACTTCGTTGACATCAAACACAACACTGAATTTAGCCCTCCCCGCGTGACTTTGGTGCACGAGGTCCCGGTGGGAAAGCCTTCCAATATACTCATTAGAGGTTCGGATTTCACCTTAAAATGTAGGTCCACGTCTCATATAGCCTCGGTGCCGGGAAAGACGCTAAACTCCAACAACACTAAATTTACTTTAAAAGAACCCACTTGATTCACTATCAGCACAAGGTGTGGCCCGTGTTTACGCCTTTGGTTCAAACTCTGGGATGAAGAACCAATTTTCTGAATTTGTGTCCATAAACCTAAAGGCTTGTCTGGGCTAGAATTTCGAAAAAACTGAATATTTGAAAGTACTCCCTGTTCTCTCTTCTGATTTTCGTCATTCGTGAATTTAAAGTTAATGTTTTATTATTCAATATGCATCCTATCAGTTCATTAGGTATTAATAATCATTTACAGGTTTATTAGTACAAAAGGAAAGTGCACTGTCATAAAGTTAAAAAGTAAATGACCCCCAAAAAAAATTACACACTAAAAGTAAATGACAAAAAAAAAAAAAAAAAAAAATTACACACTAACAACTTTGTTGGATGTCCTATATCGATAGATTATACTAACACGTTCCAGAGGAGCTACAAGGTCAGCCCATGGTGCTTACGTAAAATATGTCCAAATATAAGGACAATTACTGTAAGTAAAGTAACTAATATATCTTTTGAAAGCAAGGTTTGTAGTTTTCAGAAATGCCTTTAAAATAAAAACATGTCCAAACTATGATTTTATTTGCCATGCTTACCATTTGGTTTCTGTATCAAGTCGGTACAATAAAGGCAAGTTTATAAATAGAGGTGTCTATTTACTTATGATATACCTATGTACAACATATCATATCATAGTTTGTACATTTAAACTTTAAATTCCTCTTTAACTTATAAGTCCACGACTTGTACAGCCTCGGTGTTGAGAAGGGAGTACACATTCAAACCAAATAAGCTTAATTCAATAGTGAGGTAGCAAAATATAATATGTCAGCTTTCACAATCTTATCAAGCCATGAAAGTCGAGAAACTTTCTGCAAGCAGGCATGATTTTTACACTTATTTAATCTGAAGACGCCGACACAAAATTGGAACAACGTACACTCATTCGATCCCTGTTACAAAAGGGTTTAGCGGGGAAGTAGATTTATGAAGTTATGAAGACACGTTGCAAACACTGGAGAAGGAACCGCTATCATACGCAATAACCAGTAAAGTAATGGGTTGCAGAATTCAAACGTGACCGCCAGAGCATCGTACACGAACCAGGCTCAGGGCCAACAGTATCCACTGACGAAAATATCAAGATGGTGCACGATCTGATTCTTGATTATCGCCGTGAGACTGCAGCAAACATCGCTAAGACTTTGAGCATATCGAAGGGAAGAGTGCAGAACGTTATCAGCAACGAACTGTTGATGAGAAAACTTAATGTTCCCAGAAACCTCCATCTCTACTAGCAACGACAAAGACTGCTGCTCTTGGAGCAATATTGACGGCGCTTCCGTGCTGATACGGGATAATTTTGTAACACAGTTCGTGACACAAAACGAAACCTGATCCACCCAGAAAACAACACTCGAAGCAGTGGAAACACTATTAGTTTCCACCTGCAAAGAGACAAAGTGCAGGCTTCTGCTGGGAACATGATGGCAAGTAGTTTTTGAGATGCAGTTCTCCTTATTGACTTCCAGCAAAAAGGTGGCAGCATCACAGGATCATATTATGTAATCAGAACATGTGAGACACCATTGCTCACAAGAGACATGGAAAATTTGACAAAGATGTCATTTTCCATCATGATAATGCTCCACCACACATTTTCCGAGCTCTCATTAGACTCTGAAGGACGCGTAGTTCGACTTGTCATATCCGTTATACTCACCAGACTTAGCACCATCCAGTGTTTATCTCTTCCCCAAACTGAAGCAATATTTTCGTGTTACACATTTTCCGTCGGACGATGCTGTTGCTAAGTGATGTGACGACCAAGATCAATCCTTTTACTTCAGGACATGTTAAACCTGGAGAAAGGTGGGACACCTATGTTACGCTGCAGGGATATTATGCTGAGAAAATGTTATCAGTTGATACATTTGTAGTCACTCTTTCATAGGTAGGCGCACTACTTGTCAACCAGCTCTTGTACATATTTTTGTAAAAATCTTTGATCTATCTGGTCTTCGCAAAATCCGCATTTCCATACTAAAATGAAATAAAACATTTGTTTCAATAAGCTATCTCAATGCATATTATTACTGGTATCAATATTTTCAGCAGTCACTTAACTTCCTCTTTTAGTATCTGTTCTGCAGGTATGTATGGTTTATAAATATAGCTATTTATGTGCAGCTTCGTTGATCAGTAGCTAATGTTTCTATTTTCTGTGTGTGGAGCTCTGGGTTTGATTTCCGGTGGGGACGCTTTCTTCACATACAACTTCACTTTAAATAACAGATATCACTGTATAAGGCCTTAATCATGAAAAAGGACTAAAATCTCCAATAACCTGACGTTTAGATAGAACTTCAATTTATTTCTGTGATTACTCTTACTGCTTAAGTCAGTCTAAAGTTTATACTAGGGAGCTTCAAAACCAGATTTTCCTCACAGAAAGATGTTTACCGACCCATATATACTAGGACTTTCTTTTCCCCTTGCCAAAATTAGCTTCAGATATTTGGTGGTACTATTTTTCCGCAACCTGTGTATTCTGATTTGAACATAAAGCCTACTTACCGTCTCGTCTAAATGCTGAACGGCATATTTTTTTGTCCATTCCTCCGCCTTTTTGTTAAATTCAAGCCGATTAAATTTAAATTCCTCTGCCTGTTGAGAGACAAATTAATATAGATTAATTAATATAGAAATAAATAAATATAGATTAATATAGAAATAAGCAGAAAATATTTTCAAAGCTTACTTTTCAATAAATTTGATCATTTTATTTACATTATACTTCTTTCTACTATCTGAATTAAATATATTATATTTTCAGATATATATTTTTGGTTTCCTATGCATTAATCAGAAGAGTAAAAAATATTAATATTTGCAAACAACGACGCAATAACTTGGAGAGTGCAATTGAATTCTTGCAACAAATGTACAGAGAACTATTTTTTCTGTATAAGCAAAGAAAAAATCAAAATTCTAAACATTTCAAGAACAACATAAACAAGATTAACATATAAAGCTATGATGGGAAATCATTGAAGATAATCAGTTTTAAGTACCATAATGAATTATGTACCAGGAACTACATAAGTTGTATGGTTTACCCAACATTGTTAGGGTCGTCAAGTCTAGGAGGCTTAGGTGGACGGGTCATGTAGCTAGAATGGCAGAAAGTAGAAACGCTTTCAAAGTCTTGACAGGAAGACCAATCGGAAAACGACCATTAGGAAGACCTAGGCGCAGATGGGAGGACAATATTAAGATGGATCTCGCAGAGATTGGAATACAAAGTAGAAACTGGATCCAGTTGGCTAAGGATAGAAGTCAATGGAGAGCTTTTGTGAACGCAGCATTGAACCTCCGGGTTCCATAGGCCATAGAGTTAGTTAGGTAAAGAATTAAAAGGCGTAAATTCACCTCTAATGTGGAAGTTTCATCGTGATAAGAAGGCTATCCAGAAAATAATTCATGTTTGTAATAAATAAAAAGAAAAGTAAAAGTAGTTATGTTTTATTATACATTTTAAAGTGACACTCTTACATTATTTTTCGACATAGTCGCCATACAAGTTTAGGCACTTATAGAGAAGAACAAACTTACGAAGTCCATTGTCATAAAAAGCTGCCGCCTCTGGCTTCAACTATTCCTGTACACCAACCTGAAGGTCTGCGTCGTCATCAAAGCTATGCATTACCAGCTAGGTCTTCATATGGTGGTAGTCATTTGGTGCGAGATCCGGGTTATATGGCGAATCGTCGAAAACTATGTAATGAAAGGCTGGAATCGATAGTTGGGGTCTCAGAAAAAATAAATAAAATCTTTATTCAAGCTATTTCTCCAGGAACCTTTTGGTGAACTGCGTATGAAGCCCTATTTTGCGTTGTAGAACATCTAGCGCAGCCTTTATGTCGCCAGCAGATGGATGATAACGAGAAAATCTAACAGTTTTGAAACAAGAGGCCCCTTTGTTCAGTGACTTTCTAAGAAGTTATTTTCCCAGATAAATTTTGCTTTGTTTCTGGACTCATAAGACCCGAGCTCACTCATTGGTTCATCATTCTACCAACACACAAAACATAAACGTCACACGCAAATTTTGGCCAATGGGCGTACAACGAGCTTTGAGCATCATTTGGCAGCAATAATAGTTCGCTCTGAACTACTAAACTGCTTACGCCGTTTAAGGAGTTTCTCTGTCATCAAAACTCCACTATAGCCACCAAAGATTTATGGTGTGCATTATTGGCATGAAGTTGTGGGCGCCGTAGTATTTGTCAACATTCGTCTTAATAGTTTGAAGTATTAGTTTAGCTGAATGCTGTTTGTGAATGCAGAGTACGTGTGCAAGATCAGAATTGTTTTGTAAAAGCCTGCAACCAATCACACGAGATTTGGAGTACAAGTCACTAAAAGTTATGTACGTTAGTATGTAGTTCATTCTCAAAGTTTATTAGAGTACAATATACTGGACTCATTTTACAACACGTATATGTTTAATTTGTTTACCTATATTAATTCACCCACCAACCACCAATATCTCCCACCCTGATCGCGTCAAATGTTCCCTGCCCTATACCTTGGTCATTCACACATTATTATTATAGAAAGATTACACTTTTTGTATTAGTATAATTCTACTTCATCATATTATTATATCATATTATCATATTATTATATAGAAAGAATTATACTTTTTGTATTAGTATAATTCTACTTCATCATTAATATAGGAATTAAGAAAAGATATAAAACTTTTCCCTAAACTTACAATATCAGCCATCAACGGATCATCTGGGTTTGGCTGTGTCATGAGCAACTGTATAGCAGTCAGTATTCCTGAAATATTTATTGTTGGTCGCCATTTACCAGCAGGTGGAGCACGAAGCAAATCCAGGCATATTCGACCAGATGCATCAATATTTGGATGATACACTGGTGTTATAAATCGTAATCTCGGTGGTTCAAATGGATACCTGTAAAGATACATTATTACAAAGGACTCTTAGGAAATAAAACACTTCTGTTTGACTTAAATGCAAGTTTATTGTTGTCTCTTTAAGCATTCTGTAATAGTAAAAAAAAAAAAAAAAAAAAGGGGGGGGGTATATTTGTTTCATGCTCTGTATTACTAAACACCGATCAAAGCATGTAAGAGCTTCCAAATATGATTTTGTTTGGATGACTTTTTCTTTTTTCGTACCACGCGGACATGAGTCCAACGCTCGAACCACTAAACTACGGTTTTTCCTAAATATACTGTATATGCCGAATTATTCGCCTGCTTGTTAAGTGTATTGTGACGGTTTAGATTTTATGGATCTTAGCTACGCTGTTAACGAAATTACATGTAAATTCTGCAGTTACTAAAGAAAATTAGAGTTTGTTTACATTGTTAACAACTTACAACATTTTTGAGGTTATGCAACATAATATATATTTGTACTAGGCTATTTGGCAATTATATAAAACGCGATATTAACGATAACCACAATATTACATCCACCTTTCATGCACTTGATCCCATACCATCCTAGTTTGTGATGAACAACATCATGTCTTAGGTTTTTTTGGTTTCATTCTATGATTTTTATTTAATCGAATCATCACTCGCCTAGAGTAACATTGTTCTTTATAGCCTAAAGGAAATAGCAGCGGAATTTGAGCTGAAGATTTAATTTAATTCTATAAAAATTCTTGAAGCTTCACAAACCTTTCAGGAATGTTGATTTCCAATCTGAATACGCCTGTTTCGTATGGACTGCCCTCTGTTCCCATAATACCTGTAATACAATTAATTAATTAAGAGAAATTAATAACGTACTTAATAATGCCCAATAAATATCTTGATAAATACTAATCAAAGATAGAGAAGTGAATGATAGTACGAAGCGTATCTGCAAAGTCCGGTTGCAATCCCTGTAGAAGGACAAATAATACTTTTGTGCGTAAGTTGGCTATACGAGCTTTCACTGACATGAAATTTGCCACATACATGTCTTTGCCGATTATATACATACTAATATTATAAAAAGTACCAGGAGAATTCGTTATCAAATTATATTTCTAGAACAACATATTTATAGACATGCGACAATAATTTTGGACATGAGTGTACATATTCAAGAGAGCAGCTAGCACTGCTTCATCCTCAGCTATATCTTCCAATTAAATAATGCATCCAGATCCAGTAAAAGTATGTAGACTTTATGAGACATTACCTGCCCCAGCGAAACTAGTAAGACTTACTTTTCAAGTATATTTTGTACATGCATAACTATATTGCCAATTATATTTTGCTTTTCTGTTTTAAATACAATGTATTATTGATGGTAGACTACAAAAATTACATGTGTCGACTCAACCAAAACTAGAATAAGTAAGAATGCTTCAAAAGTAACTGAAGTTATTAAATTCGAATTCCGAATCGCTCAATTTTATGTGAAATAACCACTTTTAGGTTTTTCTCATTTTTGACAAACGATAATGTCACACTCTTAAGAATATACATACTCCAGGAGGGTGTCTGGTATTTCCATTTTCAAAAGTTACCAAACCTATGTGTTAGCCACTAGATCTGAGAGGGATTAAAATAATCAAGATCTTTGTTCAGTTTAACGTCCCACCTTTGTCCCCGGAGGCTAAAGGAGATGGTGATGATGATAATGAACTAAATGGTGGAATGAAGCAAATGGGAGGAAACGGGAGAACCTGAAGAACACCCACGCATGGTGTTTGTCTAGCACAAAGTTCACTTAGCAAGGGCCGAAATCAAACCAAGAATCCAAAGCACCACAGACGAGTGCAATACCACTGTCACCGTGACCCCAAAATAATTACAAGATTTGACTAGTAGGACTGAGGAAAATCTTAGGAAACTTGGTCAATGCTAGCCAGGGGGTTCGAACATGAGATCTTTGCACAGTGGCCGACGCATCATTACAGTTACCCGTACACTAGCACCATACATTGATCTGTAAAACAATCCTAATGAATCCTTGAGGTATGCGCATTACTGTCCAACTGGACGCTGAGTGTGTGTCTGATGATTCCTACACAGTATTCTTTCTTATAGAAAACTAGTAATGCCAAGTAAACATAAGCATTGAGATAGTCCTCCCTGCTGGTCTAGTTGCTAACGCGTACGTCTGTGGTGCAAATGGTTCCAGGTTAGATTCCTAGCGTAAAGAGAATACCGTAGAACGTTAACTATTAAAAAAAAAAAAATAATAATCATATAAGCAATAAACAAATAAGCAAAGAGAGAAACAATTCAATATACTGAAAATCTGAACTTACTGGCATCTAAAACATCCATTGAGTCTTCTCTAGGAAAACACGAAATCCCTGGAGGAGGATTGGTCCTCATAATCTCCAGTTCCCTCTTCATACGTGTAGCCTTCTGCATCCTTCATCAGTTTCAGGCTACTACGACAGAAAAAAGTATATTATTAAGTAATAAAACAAACCGCTGCATCCATATGTAAAAATTTTATGTCACATTAGTAACTCGTTAGAATGCTTAATTCGGGTCTTATCCATATCTTTTACGATTATAAGTTCGTAACTTGAGTGGGTTGCTTCTGTTTTGGTTACAGAAGTCATTACACATTGATAGTACCTGAACCCCAATTTAAAAGTGGATCCCGCTTTTCATGACCTGGTTTTACACAAACAAGTAAAGTACAACCATATCATGTAATAAAAATAAGCATTAGGATAATTTTCGAATATTTTGGATACACCTGATTTTTTCTGAGGTTGAATTAACGGTAATAGTTTTGTACTGAAGAACCAAATAAATTTAAAGGAGGAAATAGTATTGTACTTAACAGCTTACAAAGGAAAGGGTACGCAAATTACTTCACTTGAGTTTATAATAGGTTGCTTGGATACAATTCTGAACGAATTAATCAACTAATTCTATCGTTGAGGAATTTAAGAACATTTAATTCGTGGCAGGAACAACCATATGTTGAGATGTGTCGCACACAATCTTCGATTACTACCCTTCTGATAGTCATGTTGCTACCCATAACTGACAGCAGGACATTTTGCGTTCAACATTTCCCTATTTCTTTCCTTAGTCACATTTCCTGCACGATGTCTGCCTGCTAAGTGGCATTGGTAGATCGAGGGTAGGCACAATCCTTGCTCCATCCTGATCGAGTTTTCCACTCGTTTTCCTCAGTACCACTAGGCGAGGACCGGAAAGGAATCTTATGTAAAGCCAGGGCTCCTGTCTTTCCACATCCTTGGCCTTCCCCTATCCCAGCCTGAGTTGCTTAAAGACCATTAATAAGTTCAAATTCAAATTCGTGAATGTGCTTGTGTTGCTGTACTATTGATGGCTGGCAGTGTTCGAACTTACTATAAGGAAATAAACGCACACATTTTTGTTAATAGTATTTTATTTTTTAATTATGCTGCTTCTACGGATCAGCGCAATGGGCACAAATGTGACTTCGTTGGAATCTGTAGTCCATATTTCTTCCATTGATGTATCACTGACATTATAGGGTCACATTACACATTGATATGTAATTATGGTCACTGACATTATAGTCAATTTCCCAACCAGCATCAAGCGAATAATAGTTGTAATTCTGTAACCATGGATTTCCCGACATGTTGTTGTACGAACTTTTTCACTTGTCTCTCCACCTTCCATACGAATTTCTCCCCATTTGGCCGTGAATATATATATACCGACCGATTGGGATGTGATTCCTAACACCCAAAATAAGATTAAAAGTATACCCAACCTGAGTGCATAAATTTTTCCTTTCGCAGATATAGCCTGCCGAAAACATGAAAAAATGAAGTTTAAAGGTCTATAGCTCCAGTACTATGGGACCTACAGTAGTCGGGTCCAGACTTCACTTAGGAATTAATATGTGCGCTATCCAAACATACATATTTCAGAATCCTAAGGTACTCATGTAACAATTTTTATGGAGGCAGTTTGGCTAAGGGTATATAATTTGAAGTATTCTCCAACTACCCCTATAAAAATTGTTGCGGAAGTACCTTAGGATTCTGAAACATGGATATTTGGGTAGGGAACATACTAGTTCCTAAATAAAGTCTTGACCGACTACAGTAGGTCCCATAGTATTGGAGCTATGGACCTTTAAACTTATTTTTTTTTTTTATGTTTTCGGCAGCCTCTAAGTCTGAAAGGAAGCATTTGTGCACCCAGGTTGGTCTATACTTTTCAACTTATCCTGGTGTCAAGAATCACCTCCCAAATGTTGTTGGTGTTATTTTGAAACACCCTATATACATGGGACCGTATAACCAAGGCTTGGAAAAAATCCACTCGTCTGCTCGCCAGTGGCAAAAACTTTTTTTTTTTTTTGCACACTGGCGAGTAAAACACGATCAATCAAAAACGTGAATTCAAAAATAAATAGCAGATGCCATTTTTTTATTATTTGTAAGAGACCTGCCAATAAACAAAATAAAAAATGTATTGATATGATTAGTGTATCGCAAAGTGATTTTTTTTATTATATATATATATAAACACTGTGACTGGAAAATGGCCTGGCTACTAGATATTTTGGCTGGCGAGTACTTGCAAGCAAGATTTTCAGAGTCCTGCTTATAATTGTTGCTCAGATTTAGTAAAAAGTTCCCTGTGGCGATGAAATTACAGTAGCTCATATTCCAAAACAGCGAACCTGTACACTTTAAGGGAATTAGTTCCTTGCTAAGATTTTACTTCTTTAAATAAGTGCCGACCAATAGGTTTATATATTATGCTACAACATTCAACAGATGAAGAAAACACAACGTAACACAGAATACTGTCAAACGTTCTAGAATATATGCAGAAGTACCGATACAATCTTGCCACCTGTCTCCTATGATAGTGTCTCGATACTAATACATTTTTAAAATTTAAATTGAAGTATCATATCACCGGATTTACTCGCGTAATAGTCGCACTTTTTGTACCAATTTCTAAATGCGAAAATCCAACTGCTACTATTACGCGAGGAAAGGTGCCATTCAATTATCGCTATGATCAAAATAGTTTCGAATTTTGATACAAACAGCATTGTGTCAACATAAAATGGAGGGTGTAAGTAGGTTATCTGATCTTTGTTGACAGATGGGTCACGGTATTACGTATCAGTAAACACGAGAAGTTTTTTTGCTCGGATTCGCGCAAGATAAACAATTTCGAAGGAAGTCTCGTTCACAAAGACAAAAATCCCGCAGACTGCGACTTTTATGCGAGATTTTTTTTGGGGCGAATATTTTTACTTCAAACTTAAAGTGCGACTATTACGCGAGTAAACATGGTATTTAAGTACATTCTTACACAAGTTTTAACAATAATGATAACAATTAATGAAGAAAAGTTTTTTATGTTTAGTACGAATGATCCTAATTGTGTTGTGTTTGCTCATACCTTTGAACATTTTTGACTCTCCCGACAAGGGAGGGGAAAATTATTGGAATGACGTGGTTTTATTAAATTACGAATTTCATCTAATCTTCATATTTTGAGATCCCCTGAATACGTTTATGTAGTTTTTAGAATGATATAAGAATCCGCGATTATTTCAACACTGATAATATTAAAAACGGCTGAAGTAATAGTCCTAAAATTTAGTTAAGCACAAATTATTAACCAATTTCTCTCGAGCTGATTAGATTTTGACAAAAATCAAACAAAGGATACAGAAGAAGGTTGTGTCTGACAAAAAATCTCCAGATATTCTAGATTTTTTGTTTTATAAGAAGAAAAAGGATGCTAGGAAAATCGTAAGACTGGGTCTTCGAATCGACCACACATGACATTACTTATCTGAAGCAAGAGAATATTTTCAAGCAACTTTGCAACAGTCATGCATACCATCCAATAGCGCTCCGTGTACCACAGCCTGAGAAACCATGTTCTATAGTGTTATATTCTTGGCGCATGAACAAGTAGCTAGGTACAGATTGATATACCATGAAAAAATTTCCTCATGCAGAAAATAAACGCAATTTATTCCGTTAACTTCCACTACCTTTTCAGTATGACAAAAACGTGCAAAAAACAAACCAATTTGTGCTACGTTGCCACAAAACACGAATGCAAAAATGTCGCTCCAGTGGAGCCGCGAAGAAGTGATATATTATTATACGAACTACGATGTTAGTTTCGCATCACTCCACAGATATTCGCCATTTCCTTAGCTGAAAACAAACATTTTAACACGTTAAATATCTTACAAAGTCGTCTCTTTTATAATGAATCATGTATAAACATATATTTCTGTTAGTAATATTACTTTATACGTATGAAGTATGAACTGTTTACATAGTACAATATGATGGGAATAGAGGTAACTTTGCAATGGTATTTGCCCCATACTCCCTATCTACTCCATTTCTTCCCTAAGCTTTATAAATATATGGTTACTTAAAATAGATCAACACCGTGTTTTCCTGACGTACCCCTAAAGTTAACATGCACAAGCATTCTAAGCAAAATTGCATTGAAAAAAAAAAAAAAAAAAGGTACTCGTCGACTTTAGGCACATCACATTCTGCAAAATTTACAGGTAAAATTCAATACTCTGGACGCAAAAAGATTTTTATAACGGACAAATTTCTGCAGGGGGAAGACTAAAATAGTAAGTAATACAGCTGTATATGGAATATTTCTGCAAGGCTTACAAGAGAAGTATTTTATATTTAAAACTGCAGCGTTACTAGTGTAAAACTATAGCTACAAGAACTTGTATAACAACGTAAACTTTGTGTTGTTATAACTTTTGCTTACGTGCATATCCACCATCGCTGACGTGCGCTGCTCCCTTTGGACGCACCTCCACACAAGTTCACCAACTTCGCCCTGCACTAACTTTTAAGATAACATTTATCCTTTTAGGGGCCACCTAGTACCGGTTGGTCTTATTTTACAGCAATGTTTATGGTACATGTCCGGACGCTATATTTTACACACAAATCATAAAAAATTGGTAATTATCTAACAAATATTTCTAATGGATCCTTATGCTATGTAGGTTATTGTGTCGAACAGCGGAAATCTCTTGGAGAATAATGAAGAGGAAATTAGTGAAAGAATTATACCTTTTCATCAATTATTTCAAGTGATGATCCTTAACTTCAGCTGGACGAGAAAAGTCCGAGTGCCATAGCACAATTGATTCATCAAAATACTTCTACCTAATTCTCTTTAACACTACTAACAGTGATAATAAGGGACTGCATGAGACTTAAGACGTATTATTAGGTTACGACTGTTACATTGTTAAAATACAAATAAATAAATAAAATAAAATAAAATAAAGGCCTTTCATTTCGTCCTTCTAATTGACGGAGGCGTGCAGGTCAAGCCTTGACACACTACTCGAAATAACTGTTAAAAAATTACACCTCTTTCACTACTTTCTTTCTTATTGTTCTCCAATAGATTTGTTATGGGCCACATAAAATTACCCCATTTCGTATAGATAAAATTCAAGGAAACTAGAAGAAGTAACTCAAATATTACAACTCTCTTACGATTTGCGTATAAATATGCCATAAGAACTAGTACAAAAAACAAACCTGTGTTAGGTGGCCATTAAAAACACTAATGAAATCTAACCGAGTCAGGGCGAGCTGGTGGGCCCGTGTGTGCGTCCGAAAGAAACAAGTGTGAAATGAAATGAAATTTTTGAGTTTTACGTCCCACGTTTATGCCGGGTAGGCTAAAGGAGACGGTGATGATGAGTAATGAATGAAATGGTGGAATGAAGAAAGTGGGAGAAAACGGGAGAACCCCGAGATAAACCACGCACACGGTGTTTGTCCACCACAAAGTTCACTTGGCGGGGGCTGGGATCGAACCCGGGACCCCAAGCACCAGAGGTGAACGCTCTACCACTGAGCCACCGCGGCCTCTCCGAAAGAAACAAGTGTGTCAGCGACAGTGGGTATATGTGTAAGCGAGGATAATGGAAACAAGGGCAAATTTTTACTTTGACTCCAACTGTGACTTCAACCGATTCATGTGATCCGGTTCCCGGAGCAGTTTAGGAATCATTCCTAAACTGCTCCCGGAACCGGATCACATGAATCGATTACAATTACTAACACAGTGAAAGTAATGTACGATGTTAAGAATTATACTATAAGTACAAGGGCCACAATGTTACTATACGATGTTAAGAATTATACTATAAGTACAAGGGCCACAATGTTACTATACGAAGTTAAGAATTATACTATAAGTACAAGGGCCACAATGTTACTAAACATCAATTCAGGTGAAGCGGTGACTATGAATTTTGAGATCTAAATGGGGGGCTACCGCCCCCCAACCCCCCCGCTCAAGTACCATAAAAACATCCAAAATAATAATAAATAATCACACCACTACTATAAAGCTAAGATAAGAAGGGAAAAATTAAAAAAAAAAAAAAAAAACACTCGTCTCTAATCATAAATCAGTGCATGACAAAGAAAAAAAAATTACATCTCAACAAGACAATAGGACAAGCAGCAGCAAACCAAATACTTTGCCTAATATTCAAATGCAAAACAAATCAAGAATAAAAATAATATGAATTAAAAAAAGAAAACACTCACCATTTCGCCATAGGAGAAATCTCATGAATAATGAACTCATAACTGCTGATTCCACACACGAAAAAATAAGATACCAAGAACACATGCACAATACTCAACATTACTGAAAAATGTTCCTTTCCGCACACACGTCGTTTTATTAAACCGAGCACACTTGCTATTATTACAAACAAGAAACCAATAAACGTCCACTTTTAGAATACGTCGAAAATATCTTCAGTTTACACCACAACTATGATAGGTTTTCTCTAACTCCATTCAACCAATTCAATTACGCGCTCCCGCATGCCACAAACAGCAGCGCACACATACATGCACACAGAACATGTGACTACTAACCAACTACCATATGACTACACAAACACCTAGTGGGAAAAATATGAACTAAGACGTCACACCAAACAGGCACGAACAGTTCTAACAAGTGACTCACGCACAAACAGTTCCAGGAAGTAACTGAACCTATAAGAACCGATTAAAGTCACAGTTGGAGTCAAAGTAAAGACTTACCGAAACAAGTGTGTTTTGCCAATAATTACGACTTTTTTAATAGCACTTGTCATGGTTTCATACTAGTAACGCACCACTTGTATATAAAATACGGCACAGCTTTTGTACACTGTGCAGCAATACACTGCCGGTGGAAAATAGTATATAATACGGTCATCTTTAATATGCAGTCCCAAATTTTACCCGTCGTAAAGCACATGTAACGATTTTAAACCTGTAAGTCTACACTAGTAAACGTAAAATACAGATATATTACTTTGTATTTAATTCTGTCACCTGGAGAAATTTGTCCCTTATAAATATCTTTCCAGGGAGAGGAATGAATTTTAGTTGCGAACTTTGCTAAATACGGTGTGCCAAAACTTGACCAGTACCGATGGAGGAATATTTAGTTTTTTTCTTTTAAGACACGAGAGAGCTTCAAAAGATGAGCAATTTCTTTCAATGATCTTGTCATTTAAATGAGAACTAAATATATGTCATCCTTCTTGAGTTACTGTACTATCTAATTTGTAATACATTTAATCACTAATTGACTCTTACGAGTCCATTGAATAGTAGAAAGTTAACAATAGCTTCTTTAGCCATCCATTGTATGTTGCCGTAACATGTAAAAGGATCCATACCGAGAAGTTAATTTCTGTAGAAAGGATACTCGATGATGTTGAAAAAGAACACATTCAAACAAGAGATGGTATTGATACGGGTTAACTTTACAACGCCTGCTCTAGCAGGTATACTCACTCAGAAACGAGAAATTACACACTAATAATCTTATGCAAATGGATCAAAACTTATTTAACCTTAAGCTAACCTTTTCCTAACCCCTACCCTACTCTTCTATACTTTTTAAAAGGGCCCTACTTATCGATGCGCAGCTGGAGCGTGTCTTGTAAAGTTTACCCACTGATACTTAATAAGGAACGCAAGTTGGATAGTAAAGTTTCAAAGTGTGAATCATATTTATTTTCCAGAGACCTCTGAAAAAAAAAAAAAAAAAAACGGGTTAAGTGCCGTATCGCCGGTCCAATTTTAGGAAATTTACGGGTCAATTGGAAAATTTATTTAAGTTTGGGAGAAAGAATGAGAACAAGGCAGGTAAGGGGAATAGTAAAAGTTAAAGAAAGTGGTTATATTTGTTGATTGTTTTTCATGTTGTTAGTGGCACTGTATGTGGAGGCGGATGGACTATTTCGCGGAGAGGTACACTTGTTTTACTACACGGATCCATAAATTGCAAAATGTACAGAAAAAAAAAAATTGGCAAGTCTTTAATTTGCCCATTTCATGTCGAAAACAAAACCCAACCAACCCCTGCCGGGCTTCTAACCCGTTCCTACTATTACTATTACTCCTGCCTCTACTAATACTTATCCTATAGATCCGTATTAAAGTAATACTGCACGCCTAATGTAACATAATCTAACGTAACTTAATGTAATCCAATAAAATATAACCGAATGCAATACATTTTGGTGCCTTTTTTCAATTTTCAAAATGGTTCGGCGATACGGCACAAATGCCAAAAAAACAGACAAGCATTACCTTACTGCATACTTGCACTTCAGATTAGATCAAATAGGAATACCCTTGCATTCTGGATTTGATGAAAAATTAAGAAAGGAATGATCGATCAGCTGATGAAGAATAGTATGATTCTGAGCGTAACTTCTGATTCCGATTAAGTATACGGTAAAGGATCTTCTATTCCACTTACTTACACAGGACATTTGAATGCAGATTAGAACAGAATTCTATCTACATTCTGTTATTATGCATATTATTATTTTCCATTTTTCTGTTTTACGAACACATACACAACTTTAAACCACTTACTTATATCAATCGCATTACCCGCCTAGCACAAGCAATGAAAACACATTCGTATCTTCTTCTTCTTCTACTTCGAAATCTACTACAAACTTTACCCAGAACTAGGGTTTAGGTTTTATTTAGGCAGCTGCGAACTATATTCCCTATTACACTTTGTTGGTTTGCTTTGTTTTATTCTGTCTTTAATAGTCCAAAATTTAAGTTAAAAATTCCTTGTCAGTGCGGTTCCGTATAATCCTTGAAATCAAATAATTAGGTCTTCTCTGAAATTGTTGATCTCTGTTGATATACATAAAATTATTTTTTTTTAAATTTTTATCAAACTTGGATATAAAAATTATTATATTTTGTCAATTTGATTATACGGACTGTTCTTAAAAATAAATTTCAATTATAATCTTCTAATTGTGAGTTTTCGCTAAATTGCTTTATCAGATTAGTCCGTTTTTATTTATTTTATATTTGAATTTCATTTAGTTGTAGAAAATCTATAATGGTGTGAATGATTTTCCAATTATTTGATGCCAGAAGATTTTGTAAACAGTATGATCCATATCCAAGATTTTTAACTTTAAAAAAAAAATTAAAGTAAATAATAATAAAGAAAAATATATATATATATATATATATATATATATATATATATATATATATATATATATATATATATATATAATGTATAAATAATAATAATAAAATGAATTGACTTAATTTGTGTTTTCTGTGTTTTGTATGATGTTCCCTTTCCTTGAGACGACATGCCGTGTCGAATGTATCACTGACTAGTGACACCGAACCTACCGGGCCCGTATGGGCTCGTCATCAGCAGTCACTGACACACTCACCAAGCCAATCATCTACGGAAAATAGAACTCAAATTTGGCCCGAAATATAAAGCTTCCAAACTCTCTTCCATCTCGACTCACAGTCCGATATCCAGGCCTGCAGCTCATCATCCACATCCCATCCGGAAATAGGCTGTGAACCACGACTACAGACACAGGACACCGACCTCCGAGTGGAGCTGGCAATGAGCGCAATGAAGATCTTAATGTTGTCTGTAAAAGCCCTATCTGAATTTTTTTTTAAAAAAATCTTGAAACAGAATTTTGTAAATAATAAAAAAAAAATCCAAACTGAGATTTCGATCGAAACTGATAAAAATGAGAAATTTCTACAGATTCGGTTGTTTTCAACTCGGTCGCACTAAGGAAAGTCTTTTCCCTGAATTTCCCAGCTATTTCATTTCCCCAGGAAGCATATTCTGTACATACTGCTCTCTATTCTGATCATGCTTCGCATGCATCCCAAAACATCGACTACATATTTCTATGACTTCTTAAAATTATAAGCTAATTAGTTTTAATATTCGAAAAGAAAGATGCGTTCACGGCTAGTAAGTTTTATTCTTTAAAATATTCATGAAAGTATCATCGGACAAAATATTCGATAACAGGAAAATATTTTACATTGAACTGACATACCCATCTAAATAAAATTAATAAAATCGATTTCTATACTTTTCAGAGCCGAAACATTCTATTCTTTACTTTTGTTCGTATTCTCGAAATATTCATATTCCTTAATATTCATTTAATATTCTCGTCTTCTAGAACATTGACATTGTATCGACACGCAAAACAAAACAAAAGGACACAATAGAAAATACAAAACACTACTGAAAATAATAACTTCACTACCTACATGTTGTGGTTAGCTTATTTTTGCTTCTGTTTACATTTTCTTTGGTGCTTACACTCCTCTGTGCGTCGAGATTGTGGTCGGCGTGGAGGATTTACGCTCTTCGCGACCTCTCTTCAGCTCGGACCCACATGACAATCTAGCACAGGCAAAACATTCATGTACATACTGACATCACACTTAAACCTAAAGCCCTAATCTAACTATACTAACTTAACCTAAGCAAGCATATATTTATAAAAAAAAATCACACATATATTTCATAAAACACCACACTTATTTTGCATTTATATTTTGTTTCGTATCCGCTACCACTTTCCTACCGAGGACGCAGTGGTCAAATTTTGCATCAGTGTCGCTCTGAATGTATATTGAGATTAAAAAAAAAAACATTTACTAGTAATTATTAAGAAAACTGCAATTTCTAACTTGATGGGTATCAGAATTTTTAAAATATTACGTAGGTTTAACCTATTAACGAAAGTTTTCAGTTATCGGTACGCAAAACGCATGTACCCTTGCACTTGACAGTAGCCGTGAATCTGACACTTGTTTACATCTTCAACATTCGTAATTATTCTATTTCAAAACCAAAGAAAACATGCCAAAATAACTAAAAGTTGAATTTTGATCAGAATTACCGAAATGGATACTTTCTAGATTTTGGGGAATCTAAAACATCTCTTATCACTGGGGAAAATGTGTGTGTAGTACACACATTTTTTTTCTTGAGATTACAACAATCGCTCTGTGCTGAGATTCTAGCTTTCTTTCCCCCCCCCCCCCATCGAATGAAACCACGATGTCACATTGCCTGAATCTACATGTGTGCGGCGTTGAGGGAAACTTTACGAACTTAATGCTTCATATTACGAATATTACACATACACCAGAAAATATATTCACACATGTTTGTCAGAACAAGGAAATTTTGACGCCAAATACCTGGATTGAGTTTCACTTTCACTATTCCTTACTTACTTGAATCCTCTTCTTACACAGACTGAACGGATATATTAATAACACAAAAAAAAAGGTTCCTGTTGACTTTTCCACCCGAGATTCCTGGGAACCTCGGAAAACGTGGTCTCAAAACAGTTTTAGGATACTAACTCCTACAGCACCTATCCAGACAAAACCATCGAGCGTGGCTTGACTTCTTCTTCCTCGATGTCTGCACCACTACTCAACGTTCTCTCTCCTTCACCGTCTCCTCTGGCTTCTCTTAGGCTCTCTGGCTGATCGAGAACGCAAAATTTGCTAAGGAGCTCATTCCATAGCACTAAACATCTACATGCTAGTATCCATTATGTTATACCAAATCACTTCACAATTGGACTATTTCTGGATTAATAAATTGTTGAAAACACCAAACATCGTTCGTTAATCTCCTATGACAATTTCCAATATTCGCCGGAACGAAGAATTTAACACAATTTAACGTGATCACAAATTATTCCACTTTTCGGCAGACGCTAAATACTGCACGTCTGACTCTTGAAAATGGCTGACGCCGTAAGACAAAGAGTTACAAGAAGATGATCCCTAATTGGAAGATAATCATGACGTAATGACCGGATGATAGGCTTCTGTGTGAAGATCAAAGAAAACCGAAATCTCAGCCGCAGCTGTGATTGTGGATTATCCAATCAGATAATTTTACTTCGAAACAAAGAGATGCACCAAGAAGAAATTATGGCTGACTTTATTAATTTGGAATTTTGAAGAAGATTTTACGAAATAAAATTTTTAGCTTTCTTGAGAAGATTCCCTATGCCGAAATATGAATAGAAATAAACTGAAAACCATCGAAAAAGCTGAAATATACACTTATTTGTCTAAAATAATAATATATTCATGAATAAATGCGTAAAATATATAAAATATAATTAATAATCATGTAATCTTCATATAACATCTATCGAAACGCTCTGTTGTACTAAAATTACGCAAAATTCTCGATCTACGGTTTTCTACTATAAAATAAAAGTTTCTCTTAACATTCTAAATAAATTTTAAAATTTTCCTACCGACATACAAGGCGCTCAAAAGCATCGGGCCATGTTACGTTATGCTGGGCATAAGGTAACATCCTCCGGGAGCTTCGGAGAAAAAAAAATCTCAACTTATGAGTTCTTCTTAAGTTGTTTTTTTTCTCTCTTTTTTTTTTGTTACTACTAAATTACTAGACTATACAAGATAAAACATTTTTTTTCTCTCTTCTAATTACAACTATACATTCTAATCAATCTTAACCTAACCTTAACCTATAAACTAAGTTTTTTTTTTCTTCTCATCCTTCTAATAATTCTTTTCTTTTCTCTTCTGAGCAGCGAAACAGTTTCAGATTGTCAAAACTCTGAACTCCTATGTTTTCTCCCTGCAGAGTCTGCAATCTCGCCGAATTTCGAGATACAGATACCACTTGGTAAGGTCCGACGTATGTGTGCATAAATTTAGCAAACACCTTTTTGGGTATTGACGATATATGATGAGTTTTCACCATCACCAAAGAACCTTCTGTGACGATGTCTTGCTGTTTCCGCAGCTTTCTCTCCTTCTTCGGTTCTGCTGCCGGAACAGAAACTACAAATTTCTTGTCTTCATTCACTTGCACCGTCTCTTTGGGCCAAACGAAGTTTTCCTTGAAGCTCTTGGATGCCGAATACGTTAAGAAACGCTCCGCTGGAGTACATCCGAGAGCATCACACCAAGAGTGATTGCACAAATCTTGGGCTGCTTTTAGAAAATTACTCCATTTGGACTGGTTGTCACTGCAATACAGGCGGAGAATGCGATGAAGGTCACGATGTCTGCGTTCGATAATGCCATGTGAAGCCGGATGGTATGGCGTGGTAAGTATATGCTTTATCCGGTGTTTTTGACAAAACTCTTTCCAGACGCCCGATAAGAACTGCGGATCTTGGTCACTCACCAAATACTTCGGGTATGGTAGCTGATAATAATATCTCTTTTCAAGGACCGCCACAATCTCTCTTGTGTGTGCCGTCCGAAGAGGGAAGAAACACACAAAACGACTGTAGACGTCCAGGATGGACAAGATATATTTATATCCCTGGCTCTTAGGAAGAGGCCCGACCAGGTCGAGGCATTGCTTCTCAAAGGAAGAAGACGCCTCAACATGACAGGGCTCCTTTCTAATCACCCTGTAGGAGTACTTGGTTCGTGCACAAAGAAGGCATTCTTGAATATACTTTGTAAAAGTCTCACGCATACCTCTCCAATGGAACATGGCCTTAGCGAACGACAAACATCGTTTCACTCCAAAATGGCCTTTGTTGTGAATTGCCGAAACAATATTTTTCACTGAGCTGGAAGGAATGACCAGCAACCAAACAGAATTTTGAGAATTTCTGACGTAAACCAAATTATTCTCCACACGTACCCTAGTATTGTTTTGACAACCCTTCCAAATGGCATGTAGTTTTCTACAATACGGATCTTTCCGCTGTTCTCGCTTCAGTTCCGTGACATTCAAGAAGTCCGTGTCCTCCGCGGTCAAGAAATTTACAAAATGATCCTCTTCTGCCTGAGGAATCTCTGGAGGATAGCGACTCAACAGGTCTGCGATTTCATTGTCCGTGCCTTTGATGTGAATGAACTGAAGATCAAAGCGTTGCAGTTTAAGCAGAAGACGAGTTGTTCGCGCATCTAGGTTCTTTAAACTGAAAGCATACGTGACTGCAGCATTGTCACAGTGGACCGTAGTCCGACGACCTAATATGAAGTATGAAAATTTCTCGCAGAGGAAAAGAAACTGCAGCTAATTCCAACTGGAACACCGACAACGAGGCCTCGTGCGGTTTTATTCGCCGACTCGCATACGCAATAACCTCCGGATCATCCTGTCCCGGGGGATATTGCGCCACATAGCCGGCCAACGACTCCGCAGACGCATCGCTGTACAAATGAAAATCAAGATTGAAGTCTGGTTGCGCAAGTGCGGGAGGACTACTTAAAAGTTCTCTCAACTGATCGAATTTTTCCAGTAACTCCGGAGAGTATTCAATCTTTCGGTCCTTCTTCAGAAGATCATAAAATGGAGCTGTCAACCCCGCAAAGTCAGGAAAATGTCGCTTTCGCCATCCCACGAGACCAAGAAATCTTCGTAAAGCTTTCTTAGTCCGCGGCAGAGGAAAGTGACGGATGGCTTCGTTACTTTTGGGATTAATTTCGACTGAAGATCCTGAAATTATGTGGCCAAGAAAAGAAATTTGTGATTGAAGGAAATTACACTTTTGAAAATTGAGCGAAAGATTTGCCGAACAAAGAGTTTCAAAGATCTTTTCCAAATGCTGAAAATGTTCGTCAATAGATGATGAAAAACAAAGGACGTCATCAAGGTACACAATAAGAAAGTTTTTGAAAGGTTCTAAGCCGAAAAAAGTATGCATGATCGATTGGAAAACGGCTGGAGATGATTTCAAACCCATGGTTAGACGTGTCATTTGATACTGACGACCTTTGTAAACGAAACTGACGTATTTGTAAGAGTCTGGATGGATCGGGACACTGTGATATGATTGCGTACAGTCCAATGAGGTGAAAATGGTTGCACCACTGACTCGCGCGATTAGATCGGAGATCGGTTCGACTTGAATCTTTGGTGCAATCACACGCTCATTGATACCACGCAAATCAACTACAGGCCTTAGCTCTCCAGACGCCTTACGCACAATATGAACAGGGCATCTGTAAGGTGAAGGACCTTCTATGATGATTCCGAGTTTCAACCATTTGTCCAGCACTTGCTCAAATTCTTTCTGGAGGTGAACAGGTACAGGATACAACTTTCCTACCACGGGAACGTCGTCTGAAAGCTGTATTCTATACGGCTCAACCTTC
Organism: Thermobia domestica; assembly: GCF_964235325.1. Taxonomy (NCBI): domain Eukaryota; kingdom Metazoa; phylum Arthropoda; class Insecta; order Zygentoma; family Lepismatidae; genus Thermobia; species Thermobia domestica. The sequence goes on from NC_137469.1 coordinate 37,925,906, forward strand.
ACGACTCTGGGATTCTCTGTAAAAAGACAACGAAACCTGATTAACAAAGAAAATAAACGATTCCTAGAATCCGAATCTAAATCAGTTCTCCGAGAAACAAAATTTTGAATGTCTTCTGTCGAAATAGCCGGTTGGTACTAAGAGTCTTCCTCTTCATCTGATGATACTTCCGCAACTGTGACTCGACAACAATGCTGCTTTTCCATGTTGATGGAGATGGTCTGACCAGAATCAGTCTCAAGAGAGACTTCTTTCGTTTTACAATTTAGAAGAACATGATACCGAATAAAAAAAGGAAAACCTAGAATGCAATCTGTTTTCAATTTCTGAATCACATAGACTGGAACCTCGAAAACGTAACCTTGAATCGTAAAATTTAGAATCTGAAAACCCTTGACTTGAAAAGATTCGTCTCCTGCGAAACCTCGTAAGGAAACGTTGGATTTTGGACGAAGTTTAGCTGACGGATAAATCTCCTTGATCCTCCTCCAAACGTCTCCAGACAACAAATTCGTATCCGCTCCAGAATCCAGAATGCAAACTAGAGTTAAACTTCCAACTGAACAACTTAACGTGGGCGAAGGATACGTTAGAAGGATACCTTTTTCCGCATTGGAGTCACACTCCCTCTCGTCGATCACGAAACGAATCGAGAACAGAGGCGTGCCCAATTTTGTTTCCCGATTTCCGGAATCTGCCAAAACATGGAATTTTGAATTTGGAAGGTTAGAATTAAAATCGAACGAGGTTGTTACCAAATTGGAATTTTGACTACTCGCTAACCGATCTTGTTCTTTCTGGGGAGTTGAGGAATCCACATCGCAGTCCACACTCTCCCCTAATGAGGGCTGCGGTATGCATTTCCCAAACTATTCCCGTTCGTTTCTGGTGGCTGAGCCATCGTAGGTACGAATGTCGTATATTGCGGAGGCCATCCAGTAGACATCGCCATGTTCACTCCTGGGGAAGAAGTGGACGCGGGAGCCGCCACTCCCCCTCCAGGAAGTAAATTCGGCGCATATCCCGGATAGGCCTGCGCTCCTGCTGAGTTCATCGCGTTCGGCGCGCATGTCTGAGATGTACCCCGCGGATACCCGTAACTCATCGCTGCTGGATAGTAGCGTTGGTTGTACCCATACGGAGCATTCCGATTTCCATTACTATCTCTTACCCAATTCGGTCTTCCTTGATTGGGCCATGGTCTTCGAGACTGAAAATTCCTTCTTCGACCCCGATTTCCGGAAAATCGGTCATCTCCTTTGCCATTGGAACTTCCTTCCTTCCTCTTGCTTTCATCTTCCTCCGTCTGAGACGAAGTATCTTTGGTGGCTTGTTTCCCTGACTTTTCTGTATTTTTGACGACTTTTGCCTGACGTACCTGAAAGCGTCTAAACTTCTTGTCCGTGACCGGTTCACTAGGCTCTGGATGTCCCTCTATCTCAGCTATTTTCACCATAAGGTGTTGAATGTTCTTTGGCTCAACAGCCCTCAACAACTTGGCATCACCAGCCGGTAAACAATCCAAGACTATCTCAATCACTTCGGTTTCATCCGGGTGTTGTGCCACAGCATAATATTCTGCTACAATTTTCCACGCAAAGTCCGTTAATCGGCTGTACTTCGCTCGATCGTATTTCATCCCCTGAATGAACTTCTTTTGCAACCTTTCCATTCTCGCAGAGAAATAGTGTTCTCGGAACAGACGCACAAAATCCGCATAACTATTAATGTCTTGACATACAGTCTGAAACCATGTCTTGGCCCCAGCTGTTAAGCAACAAGGTACCAAGGTTAGACGTTCGTGTTCTGATGCCGAAATTACCTTAAAAGTCTGTTCCAAATTTTCTAGAAATGTTCTAGCCAAACCGTATTCACCAGAGAATGTGGGTAAGTGATTTAATTCAGAAAGTCTTAAATTTAGAGTTCGCTTGCCAAAGCCTTCCTCGCTTCTACTGGGGTTCACGGGAGAATTGTGGCCAACGACAGGGCTCTTTGCACCCAAGTGATTTTGACCGAAAACGGAATAGTGTTGGTAATTTTGTCCAGAAATTAAGTTGTCTGGCATTGATACCACCGCGCGACCACATATTCCCTCCTGAACTCCAGCACACGAAGGAGTCATGTCTGCTACACTACTAGAGGACACCACATGGTTCAACCGACAACTAGGATTGGAAAATCCTGACACCTGAGGCGAAACTAACAATGGATTCGCCCTCCTGGACAACGCCTGACAACCTATTGTCTCAACACAGGACGTATGTGACTTGTTTGAGTTCAACGTACGGGAAGATAATTCAAAGGGAAGGACATTTGTGCCGTGAATGTTGGTCGGCTGACAGACAGAGACAGTCACCGTGGGAATAGTACGAGTCTCCCCAACTGAAGAGACCGGTACATCCACTTGGATGTCCGACTCGGTCCCGTCAGACTCGATTTCATCACCGACAACAAAGTCTCGCGCTCGTTTACGACTACACCGTTTATCTTTTCTTTGGTTTTGTTTTCCCTCTAACGTCTGAATCCTGGCTTCAAGTGCCTGACACGACCTTTGGGTACTTAGTTCGAGATGTGAGAACTCCTTAGTCAAGTCATCACATCGTCGATTCTGCGCTTCAACCGATAACCGGAGACCTTCCTCAACGGCATCTACCCGCGCGTCTATTTTACTCTGATAGTTCCCAACAGAGGTATATAAATCACGAACTTCCGACCTAACAGCCTCTACGTCTTCGTTCACATGGGCTACTTTTTCATTAATTGTTTGTAACAATTCAAATTTTACATTATCGAATTTTTCATTCATTGCCTGAAAATTACTATTAATGTCCTGGAATTTCCCGTCAACCTTTTCGAATTTTTCATTTAGGGTTACAGTTAAAGTTTGACTGAAGCGTTCCATCATGGCCGCAAAGTCCGTTAATTGCACATTTGTACCGGAAGCTACGTTTCCTCGACTTCCTTCCTCCTTATCAGAATCATTCGGGTTACCCCGCGTTACACGTTCGCCCTCATCACTCTCAGTTTCCGGAGATTTCGGCAGTGGCAACACTGTCACCTGCTTCGCCAGGCAAGGCTTACATAACCACGGCTCACTGCTTTTGTCTAACTCCTGCACTTGTTCCTCCGACAAACCATAACACTGGGCATGTACCCATCTAAAACAACTGTCACAATAAACACTAAACCCTGCAATTTCATCAGAACAGCATATGTATTCACTCGGATGACGAGATTCGTTACTTGATCTGCTACCCACAGACATTTCCACTTTCATGAAGGTTGTTTCCCACAACATCACGCACCTACAGATTCAGAAGTGACCATGTTTCATTCAATGTAGCGATTGTCGTAATGATCCCCATTACAAATACTCTGCTGTGATCGTTTGTTTTCCTTAGCGCTCGCGTAGGATTGAAACAACAGAAATCCTGGATAAGGGGTCGCCATTTTAACCTTTAAAAAAAATATAATTAAAGTAAATAATAATAAAGAAAAAAAATATATATATAAATAATGTATAAATAATAATAATAAAATGAATTGACTTAATTTGTGTTTTCTGTGTTTTGTATGATGTTCCCTTTCCTTGAGACGACATGCCGTGTCGAATGTATCACTGACTAGTGACACCGAACCTACCGGGCTCGTATGGGCTCGTCATCAGCAGTCACTGACACACTCACCAAGCCAATCATCTACGGAAAATAGAACTCAAATTTGGCCCGAAATATAAAGCTTCCAAACTCTCTTCCATCTCGACTCACAGTCCGATATCCAGGCCTGCAGCTCATCATCCACATCCCATCCGGAAATAGGCTGTGAACCACGACTACAGACACAGGACACCGACCTCCGAGTGGAGCTGGCAATGAGCGCAATGAAGATCTTAATGTTGTCTGTAAAAGCCCTATCTGAATTTTTTTAAAAAAAATCTTGAAACAGAATTTTGTAAATAATAAAAAAAAAATCCAAACTGAGATTTCGATCGAAACTGATAAAAATGAGAAATTTCTACAGATTCGGTTGTTTTCAACTCGGTCGCACTAAGGAAAGTCTTTTCCCTGAATTTCCCAGCTATTTCATTTCCCCAGGAAGCATATTCTGTACATACTGCTCTCTATTCTGATCATGCTTCGCATGCATCCCAAAACATCGACTACATATTTCTATGACTTCTTAAAATTATAAGCTAATTAGTTTTAATATTCGAAAAGAAAGATGCGTTCACGGCTAGTAAGTTTTATTCTTTAAAATATTCATGAAAGTATCATCGGACAAAATATTCGATAACAGGAAAATATTTTACATTGAACTGACATACCCATCTAAATAAAATTAATAAAATCGATTTCTATACTTTTCAGAGCCGAAACATTCTATTCTTTACTTTTGTTCGTATTCTCGAAATATTCATATTCCTTAATATTCATTTAATATTCTCGTCTTCTAGAACATTGACATTGTATCGACACGCAAAACAAAACAAAAGGACACAATAGAAAATACAAAACACTACTGAAAATAATAACTTCACTACCTACATGTTGTGGTTAGCTTGTTTTTGCTTCTGTTTACATTTTCTTTGGTGCTTACACTCCTCTGTGCGTCGAGATTGTGGTCGGCGTGGAGGATTTACGCTCTTCGCGACCTCTCTTCAGCTCGGACCCACATGACAATCTAGCACAGGCAAAACATTCATGTACATACTGACATCACACTTAAACCTAAAGCCCTAATCTAACTATACTAACTTAACCTAAGCAAGCATATATTTATAAAAAAAAAAAATCACACATATATTTCATAAAGCACCACACTTATTTTGCATTTATATTTTGTTTCGTATCCGCTACCACTTTCCTACCGAGGACGCAGTGGTCAAATTTTGCATCAGTGTCGCTCTGAATGTATATTGAGATTAAAAAAAAACATTTACTAGTAATTATTAAGAAAACTGCAATTTCTAACTTGATGGGTATCAGAATTTTTAAAATATTACGTAGGTTTAACCTATTAACGAAAGTTTTCAGTTATCGGTACGCAAAACGCATGTACCCTTGCACTTGACAGTAGCCGTGAATCTGACACTTGTTTACATCTTCAACATTCGTAATTATTCTATTTCAAAACCAAAGAAAACATGCCAAAATAACTAAAAGTTGAATTTTGATCAGAATTACCGAAATGGATACTTTCTAGATTTTGGGGAATCTAAAACATCTCTTATCACTGGGGAAAATGTGTGTGTAGTACACACATTTTTTTTCTTGAGATTACAACAATCGCTCTGTGCTGAGATTCTAGCTTTCTTTCCCCCCCCCCCCCATCGAATGAAACCACGATGTCACATTGCCTGAATCTACATGTGTGCGGCGTTGAGGGAAACTTTACGAACTTAATGCTTCATATTACGAATATTACACATACACCAGAAAATATATTCACACATGTTTGTCAGAACAAGGAAATTTTGACGCCAAATACCTGGATTGAGTTTCACTTTCACTATTCCTTACTTACTTGAATCCTCTTCTTACACAGACTGAACGGATATATTAATAACACAAAAAAAAAGGTTCCTGTTGACTTTTCCACCCGAGATTCCTGGGAACCTCGGAAAACGTGGTCTCAAAACAGTTTTAGGATACTAACTCCTACAGCACCTATCCAGACAAAACCATCGAGCGTGGCTTGACTTCTTCTTCCTCGATGTCTGCACCACTACTCAACGTTCTCTCTCCTTCACCGTCTCCTCTGGCTTCTCTTAGGCTCTCTGGCTGATCGAGAACGCAAAATTTGCTAAGGAGCTCATTCCATAGCACTAAACATCTACATGCTAGTATCCATTATGTTATACCAAATCACTTCACAATTGGACTATTTCTGGATTAATAAATTGTTGAAAACACCAAACATCGTTCGTTAATCTCCTATGACAATTTCCAATATTCGCCGGAACGAAGAATTTAACACAATTTAACGTGATCACAAATTATTCCACTTTTCGGCAGACGCTAAATACTGCACGTCTGACTCTTGAAAATGGCTGACGCCGTAAGACAAAGAGTTACAAGAAGATGATCCCTAATTGGAAGATAATCATGACGTAATGACCGGATGATAGGCTTCTGTGTGAAGATCAAAGAAAACCGAAATCTCAGCCGCAGCTGTGATTGTGGATTATCCAATCAGATAATTTTACTTCGAAACAAAGAGATGCACCAAGAAGAAATTATGGCTGACTTTATTAATTTGGAATTTTGAAGAAGATTTTACGAAATAAAATTTTTAGCTTTCTTGAGAAGATTCCCTATGCCGAAATATGAATAGAAATAAACTGAAAACCATCGAAAAAGCTGAAATATACACTTATTTGTCTAAAATAATAATATATTCATGAATAAATGCGTAAAATATATAAAATATAATTAATAATCATGTAATCTTCATATAACATCTATCGAAACGCTCTGTTGTACTAAAATTACGCAAAATTCTCGATCTACGGTTTTCTACTATAAAATAAAAGTTTCTCTTAACATTCTAAATAAATTTTAAAATTTTCCTACCGACATACAAGGTGCTCAAAAGCATCGGGCCATGTTACGTTATGCTGGGCATAAGGTAACAGATTCCTAAAAATTGTATCCATTATAAATTTCCTTCCTTTTTTCTTATTATCACAAGCAAAAATTATATGGTCAATAGATCCAATATCTTTTTTCCACCAACATAGATTAGTTTCAATTTTTTTTATTTTGTATAATTTATGGGGTGTTAGTGCTGTATTGAAAAGTAGTCGATAAAATAGGATAACTTGATGTCTTGTCCAGTTGTGTATGATATTCCAAGGTTTAGATGTATTTATATCCATGATCTGCCAGTAGAATTTGCCTGGACCTTGTCGATTAATTGCTTTCCATTCATTTATTGATTGAGATTGTTGAAGACAAGCCACTGGTTTGAGATTTAAATGACTTACTTTAATCAGAGCAGGTTGTCCATCATCACATGCCGATTTCGCGGCCAGGTCTGTTTCATCATGATAATTTATGTTGGTATGTGATTTAGTATATAAAAACTTAATTATATACCCATTTTCTAGTAATTGTTTATATAAAATTTTAATATTAAGTAAAAGCCAGGTAGTTTTGATAGTCCAGTTAGTCTTTTCTAAAGTATGTAATACACTGAGAGCGTCTGAACATATACATGAACAATAAAGTTTTCAAGTTTTAATGTAGATTAGAGCTTGTCTTATTGCAAAAGCCTCTCCTTCGAAAATTGTGAAAGTTTTTGGAAGTTTGTATTTTTTAAGAATGTTTAAATTCGGAATTGATATTGCTGCACCAACATTTTTTCCTTTATATTTTGAAGCGTCCGTGAAGAGTAGAGTACAATTAGGTGGAAGTAGATCCAAATGCATATTCCAAATATTTTTGTTGATTTTATTGTTTTTCTATATTCTTAGAAGTGTAATATTTCGGTGTAATAAGATTTATTTGTATTAAATTACTAAAATAATCAATCACATAACAAGGTAAAGAGGGTGTCTTAAATATTATTCCTTCATATCTTTTAATATTGATAAAAGCTTGATAAATCCATGGTAAGTTGTTCTTGTATGGAATCCTTTTTCTTCTGTTTTCAACTATATAATGGATCTGGTATAATTTGTGAATGATAATATTTTTTGATTTTGCCATTCTAGATAAAATAAAATTTTCACCTTGTTTACATATTTGGTACCGCAGAGGAATCGTTCCGGTTTCTTCAAAAATAACATTTTTTGGGCAAAATTTAGGTTGAGATAGTATGATTTTGAGCATTTCATAAATTAAATTTGTTAATTTCTGATAAAAGTAATTCATTTTCTCAGTGTAAAAAATACTTCCATATAAAATTTTATTTATGACGCATTGTGTAATGATTTTTTGAAGACAAATAGGATTGATTCCCCATCGCTTCGAACTTAAACTTTTAATTATATTTTGATATTTATTTAAATTTGTAATTAAATAAGATAAATGGTGTTTCCAATTAAGTTTTATATCTAAGTAAAGTCCAAGATACTTAAAATGATTATTATGATAGAGAGTATGTCCATCTATTGAGAGTACTGGGATTGAATATACTTTTTTCCTCGTAAAAACCGAATATATGGTTTTATTCCAATTTATCTCTATCCCATTATTAATTGACCATTTGATCAATTTGGTTGGGATGTATTCAAGTTTGATTTTCCCTTTATTTAGATCATTAGTGGACAACATTACCACTATGTCATCAGCATACGAAAATATGTTGATGTCTTTTGATGTCTCTAAAATTAGGTCCAAAATATATATATTGAAAAGGATAGGACTCAGCTTACTGCCTTGAAGAAGGCCTATGGATGTTGTTCGATATTTACTGTAAGTTTTATTTAATTTAGTAGCTATTCTTCTATTTATAAGTAAATTATGAATAAATCTAATGAAATTAGTCGGTATCTTGATTTTATACATCTTTTCAATAAGAACATCTAAAAAACTGAGTCATATGCTTTTTTTTAGGTCAATGGTGATGGCCATAGCAAATTTCCTTTCCAGATATGCTTGATATATGTTCAGGATAACTGGTCCTATTGCATCACATGTTGAGGAAGCTTTACGAAATCCTGTAATGTTTTGAGGTAATATTTGATGGTACTCTAAAAACCATAATAATCTATGTAAGATCAAATTTTCACATATTTTGAGCGATCATGGAAGTAGCGCAATAGGTCTGTAATTATCTGCAATTCCTATGTCTTTTGTTTTTAATGATGGGAATAATAAGTATTTGTTTCCATTGAGGTGGTATATGTCTAGTTTTTCAAATGTTATTAAATATTTCTAAAAGTGTTTTCTTTCCATTTTCTGATAGATGTTTATAATGGTTATAATATATATTTCATCAATTCCAGGAGAACTGTTAGTTTGTAAATTTTGAAGTACAGTGTTAAGTTCCACATAAGAAAAATCTGATTCAAGAGTAGATAGCTCTTTACTCAATATATATTTCATAAAATTTGTTCTTGAGTTATTCACATATGGCGGGGTTAATTGATGATGAAAATCTACAATCCATTTTTGTTCATTATTACAAACTTCTGTATATGTTTGTGAGTTTTGATGCTTCATGTTTTGATATTTAAAAAATTTCCAAATTTTATATTTGGGAGTAGTAAATGAAATATTATTACAAAATTGTTCCCAACTTTTCCTTTTGTAGTATAAAATGTTTTTTAACTATAGCTTTATGTTTCTGATATATTATGAAATTTTCTTTGGATTTATTATGTAAAAATAATTTGAGAGATCTTTGACATAAAGTTATAGCTTTTTGACATTCTATATTCCACCATATCTTATAATTGAGATTAGATTTCTTTTTATTTGTTATAAATTGTTGATTGTTATGAGAAATTTTCTTTAATGTTGATACAGTTTTTTGATCACATTATGAAAAAAATTATTATTTCCTAATTCATTATTTTGTTTTGCATCCATAGTTTCGTTTATTTGTCCAAAAACAGATTGATATGTGTTCCAATCTATCTTACAAGTAACATTTTGTAATTTTGATCTAAATTCAGTAATAATTTCCGTTTTGTCATAAGTTGTAAGATTGATTTCTTGAGTAGAAAAAATAATTGGATAATGATCACTCCCACCTGGATCAAAATATACATTCCAGTGAGAGTATATATAAAGAGTATTTTTCACCATAGTTATATCTGGTACACTCTTCCCTGTTTTAGTAATTCTAGTTGGTGTACCATCATTCATGACCAAATATTGAGAGGTAGCTAATGCTTGCATAAGGTTATTTCCTGCAGTGTTTCCTTTAGAGCTTCCAAACAGTTTACTTTGTGCATTCAAATCTCCAAGAATATAATCAAAATCGTATTTCGAAAATATATTTTCGCAAAAAGTAGCATTTGGAATAATATGTGGAGGAATATATAAATTTAAAAATTTAATATTTTGTACTGTTACAGATAAATATTGTATATTATGATCCGGACAATTTATATTGATTTGATCAATTTTGAAATTTAGTTTAGTTTTAATACAAAAAGCAAGTCCTCCATATCCATCTTCTCTATTTTGTGTTATTATATTGTAATTCTTAATAGCTAATGGTAAATTTGTTTTTTTTTCAGGTTTCTTGTAAGATTATAATATCTGGATTAGAAAACATAATTAACCTTTGAATGAAGAAGATTTTATTATAGGTGCTTTGGCTATTCCGTTGTATGACAGTAAGTGAACAAAGTTGCCTATTTTTTTCCATGATTCATCAACATTAGAGATTTAAAGTATGGTATATCTGTGTTACTATATTTTCTAAAAAAGATTGTGAAGCATCTATCTTTTGTGACATAAAAATAGTTCCCATTAATTTTTTAGAGCTTCGGTCTGTTTCAAAGATATTTATTGTGACGAAAGTGATGGTTCCTTGAAGTTTTCCCTATTGTTTGTATTTGAGAAACATTCAGGTGAGTATAAATTAAAAGTCTGTCCTCTGAGTGAAGGGTTATTCATATTTTCCAAGGAAATTATAGTTCTGTTAGAACTATTTAGATTCGCATCTGAGTCTTAAATTTCCTAAATGATCGCCCCCTGTGTTCCAATTAGTATTCATTTTATTTCGTGTCTTAAGGATTGATAATGACTCATTTTCAGGGGAGTTATCCTTCTGGAGATTTTGAAAGGACGACTCCATAAAATTAGGGCAGTGTAATGGTCGAATCCCACGCGAAGTACTTGGAATAGAGAAACTCCTTGATTTCTGATCTAATTCCATCCTTTTTTCCGGGGGAGTTTCGTATTCAATATGAAAAGACGGCTTTTTCATTTGTAAGTTCATCATCTTATTAGTATTATTTGAAGTTATGCTTGCGTTAAGCTTAGGGAAATCATTCTGTATATGTGGTTTATTTTGTAACATGACTGAAGAGGGTTGAAATTGAGACGAATAAGTTGGTAATTTACCTATTTTGTTACTTGCTTCGTTAAAAGAAATTTTTTGTAAAGCCATAAGTTGCATTATCTGCTTTTGTCTTGTCCTCTCCTCACAATGCTCAGAGTCTGCTTCATGAGAAGCTCCACAGTTGATACACTTTGGCGTGTTTTTACAATTTATTGTCTCATGCGGCTGACCACATTTTTTGCATAATTTGTGTTTTAATTTACATAAACGGAGAATATGCCCAAATTTCCAACATCCATTTTTACACTGTCTAATACCTGGTATGTAAGTTTCCACAGGAATGGATAAATAATATATTTTAATGTCTTTGGGGTGTTGTTGGGAGTCAAAAGTAAGTACAACTGATCGGGTAGGAATTTTACCTTTCTTTTGATGAAAGCGAAAAATTCTACGTGCTGAAGTAATAGGAACTTCACTTTTAATGTCTTTTAACAGGTCATCCATAGTAACATCTGGATCTACATCTTTTACTATTACAGTTGAGTACAAGGTATGATCTGGGATAAACGCTTCCCATTGATTCTGTTTAAGAATATTATGATCTAAAAGCATATTTGCTTCTTGCCCTGATTTAAATGTAAGTTTGATCAAATTTCTCCCTATAACTTTAAATGCAGTTATTCCTTGTTTATCTGCTAAATAAAATTTCCGAGGGACCAGAGAGGACAATCAGCAAAGGCTTGTGGCCTCCTCGGTCACCAGACTTGCCAGGTGTGACTTTTACTTATGGGGACTGTTAAAGAGAAGAGTATACGAAACAAATCCACACACAATTGAAGAACTCAAGACCAGGATCCAGGATGTCACCAATAGCATTACAACACAAGAACTGACAAGGGTATATATGAATCTCCTCAATCGTGTTCACATGTGTGTTGAAGTGGGCGGAGGACACTTTCAGCACCTGCTGTGAAGGCTGCTGTGAAGCTGAGTAGTCATATTCAATACATTACATTTCATTTTATGTGTTCACTTTACGGGCCGGTTTTACGTGCCGCACCCTGTATTATATTGATAAATTCTGTATAAATCTCTAACCCAGGAGGGATAACTGTTCCTCCCTGATCCCTCTAAATGACGCCCTCTGAATCTCACCCTTTAACTGACTTATTTTTAGTTAAAGAAAGGTATGTTTACTTTAACAATCGTAAAGCACATTTACGTCTGTTACTTCCCATGCGAGAAATGGGATTTAGGCGCTCTATTTCAAATAATGCAAGAACTGTACATTTTCAACAACTGAAGTTCGCTGACATCAGAGATCATATAGAATGATCGAAAGATCTTCCCTATCTTTCCTTTCCTATCTCAATCTGTGCTAGTGCTACCTAGTAATATATAATATAGGGCGAGAGTATAGTACCTACTAAAATACTTCAACAGTTGACAATTTCATGTTCTGCCAAATGCGGTCATAGCGTTAAGAAATACAGGTTTTATTGACTATTTTGGTATTCTATCTTAGATGTTACATTTTAATATTCATATAGAATGGGTCTGCGTCATTTATATGTATATTGAGAGATCGGATTTCGGCTGCATGTGCACGGAAAGAAAAACAAATAATTGGGTGAAGTAATTTCTACATTTTGTGACTGAAATTTTGAGAGCTTCTCTGGGAGGAATGAATTTTCTTCCCAGAAATTTATTGTGGTACTGTAAAGTTAGTTCGCAAAATTTTCATTATTTCGTCAAAACACTAATATTTAAGTATCGATTTCATTTTATATATCTATCTATCTATCTATCTATCTATCTATCTATCTATATCTATATCTATCTATCTATCTATCTATCTATCTATCTATATATATATATATATATATATATATATATATATATATATATATATATATATATATATATATATATATATATATGGAATAATATTATTTTCAGAATTTTGGTTATTTAATCAAAAATATTGTATTACTATAGGAAATAAGAGTGCATTTTGTAGCTTTCAGTGGTTTTTAGTTTATTTCCAAGGGAATTTTGATCCAGGGAATCTCGTTAAGAAAAATTCAAAATTTTGTTTCGCAATTTCTTCAAAAATTTTAAGTTTAGAAATTCAGCCATAATGTGTTCTTGGCACATCCCCTTTGTTTCTGTGAAAATTGTCTGCTATTGGATGATAAAAATCTCTGCTGCGTTTGAGATTAACGGCGCCTCTGATGTAAAGTGGTTAAAACTCTCATCTTATCGTTACGTCATCAACAATAGCCAATTAGTGGTTTTCTTCTTACTATTCATTGTTTTATTAGAAAACAACATTCGGAACAGAGTCCAAAAAATTTATTTCTTCTTAAAATCTGGGAAAAGTGGAAAAAACAGTGAATTTGTGATAAGCTGATATGAAAATAGTGATTAATGGATCGTTTTCCTGTGAATGAGAAAGTTATCTCATGCGGTGTGCTGTTCATCGAACAGAAAAGTTCAATGCTGATATCAGCACCTAATAGCTGGTTTGGGTGCCATCCGCCATTTGAAAGGATGTAGGCATGTCTCTACATTGAAGTAATAATTTTTTTGAAATGCCCTGTGGGAATTTTTAGATTCCCGGCACATAGGCCTACTATTCCAAATTGATAATGAAGAGGGACTCCTCGTTTCAAAAGTGGATTTAAGGTGAGAGACGGAATCTACAAGGGAAAATCAAGTAAGTTCACTATTTCGAATTATGGTCCAGTGAGAGAGAAAGGTGAATAAAATTGCATAATTGGATAGTGTAATTTCATAATTCACTTTGATTAGCTTAATGGTTTCCTTGGTGGTGTTCCTGTTACTATGAAGTACTAAGTTTCCAAGGTTTTCCCAAGAAATGGATTATATATATATACCTGCGATGTAAGTGTTGTTACTCAACACTTACATCAATGGGGGGCATAGGCGGAGTTAGGAATTGGTTGCTGGGGGAGCAGACCTTTTGTCTACTGGGGCACGGTTAATACAAATCAGAATTGAAGGATCTTATAAATAGGATTTTTTTTTTGTTTTTTGTCAAAAAGTTGGGGGAGCAATGTCCCCTATGCCCCCATAGCTCTGCCCACTACGGGGGGAGGAAATGTTAGTCGTATCGGTTGTCATAATAATAACAAATGTATGTACTACACGTACATTCGTTTACCCAGTGTTTCTTCAAGAAAAAATGTTCCGGGGGGCACAATTGGTATTCTGGGGAAGCACTGATGCTACTATTGTATTTTTTAATATATTATTATAGACGTTTTATTTTGGTCTCCTTCGGGGGCACTCTCGGAGCTCCGGGGGCAGTGATCGAAATTGGAAGGGGACCGTTTCTGGAGAGCTTGAAAAATATAATGGAAGGGTTCCGACAACAGTTATCAATGGACATTAACTCAGTAAAATCAGATGTTCAACTTGTAAAATCAGAAACTAGTTCGGATATTAATTCTATGAGATCAGAAATTAGCTCCATGAAATCTTCTATTCTTAACTTAGATACAAGGATGTCTACTGAGTTATCTGCTGTAAAATCGGAAATCAAACTAGTTACCTCACAACTGACTGAAAATTTAAACGAAGTAAGACTTAAATGTTCAGAAGAGTTAAATGTTGCAACAGATGTAGAGAAGATAAAGGAAAATATTTTGAATGTAGAAAGAAATCTTAATGAGAGTGTTGTACCATAACAGGAAGTGTAGAAAATAGGATAGGTGTTGTAGCAGAGGATTTTTCCAAACTAACTGTAGAAATAGATAGTATTAAAGAAAATTGTAAAGTTAATTTAGATAATACGAATGAACAATGTAAAAACTTAAAAGAGGCAAATAAGAAGATGTTGAATCAGGCGTTCCGGGAAAGTTCAAAAAATTGTAGCGAGAAGGAAAAGAAGTTGAATAATTTAGTTAGTCAAAGGATTGATGATATAAGTGAGAAATCCGAAAATATTATCAAAGGAGAAATTAATCAGTTACGTGAAAGAATAAATGATCTTTCATGTCGGTTGGATAGGTAGGAGAGGCATGATGAGGAATCCAGTAGGAACCTCCAGGTCTCATCAAGAAATCAAAAGATAAGTTCGAAACATATAGGTAAAAATAGTAGGTCCGTAAGAGCAAAAGAGAAAGAAAATGAGTACGAAACAGTTAAGAGTTTGCATGAGCGTGAGGTCAGACCGGTGAGGTGAGCGTGAGGTCGAAATGAGTTTGTGAGCGTGAGGTTAGGTCAAAGTGGTCACCTCTGGTATGGGCTACAGTTTCATAAAACAACTGCTAGACAAGGGCGTTTCTGGAACGGGGAACATGAGGGCTAATTTCCCCCTTCCCTGCTTATAAATTTAAGATATTAACATTATTTTATGTACTTTGCAGCGTGGGAAAGATTAACAAACCAAGTTCCGAACACTAGCGGATCCAGAAGGATCGTTTGGGAGGGGCGGTTCGCTTTGTCGAAGATGTGCGTAGCTTCAAGGTGACCAGTATTTAATTTGCAAGAATGGGACTCATATGAATCCGGGGCTGGAAGGGGTTGGGAAAAAAAAGATTCCCAGATTCCACTTTGGGACCCGAAATTGTATTTTTTCCTTCTTTTTTTTTTTTTTTTTTTTTTTTTTTTTTTTTTTTTGTAATGGGAGTATTTTTTCTGTAGATTTAAATTAAATACGTACTTCCGTTTCGGAGACGTGACAGTGTCATGATTCACTTCACACACAGTCACCGCAACATATGAGATGCACTGTCTGGCACAGTACTTGCACAAAAGAAAATACTGTATTGACGATAACATTCATTTTAACGAAAGAGTGTACAATTTGCTCTAATCATTTATATTTTGAGTAACTTGCGGGACGGCAGTTAGAAAAATTAATACAAAATTAATCTATCTCTATAATTGTGTGGGGTCTACGAAACAGTCTAATTATAGTTATGCTTACAACAACAATAAAATTACCTAGGTATATTATACTAGCCTTCGTCTAGGTGGGGCTCGCCCCAGATCCTCAATCTGGTCGACATACGGCCGTAGCAGATATTCCTACGTGGTACTGTGGCGCAATATTTCGCGTTCTTCCTTCTGCCTTTCATATAGAATTGGATTGAGCTAAGACTGTGTCACGAAATTCAAACACCTCGTAAGGCATTTTAATGAACCAGCCCCACCTTTTTTCCTTCTCTTCTACGTTGAGTGAAAAAAAAAAAAACGTTCAAATAAATGTTGAATTATTTTAAATGAAAAATCAGACTTTTATGTTTCTAAGCGCAAGGGATCCCGAGATATGGCATCTTATAATAATAATAATAATAATAATAATAATAATAATAATAATAATAATAATAATAATAATAATAATAATAATAATAATAATAATAATAAAATTATTAATAATAATCTCACCCCTTTTCTTCCTTTCTAGGTAAAATATAAAAAATGCTGCTATACGTGTTGAATTATTTTAATTGGAAAGTCCATATACGAAATGTCATGTTTGTAACCTTCAAAGATTCTTAGATATTGATATCTTATTATAATATTTGCAATCGCCGCCACTTTTTTTTTCATCTCTTTTTTCTGCGTTTTACTATAATATAAAAAAAAAAGTTGAAACGCGTGTCAAATTATTTTAAATGAGAAATCCAAATGCCAAATTTCAAGTCTTTAGTCGTAACGGATTCGAAGAGATGACCATATTATTAAAGTAATTTCCATCCCATTCTCCCTTCCTCTCTTCGAATTAAAAAAAAAAAAAAATCCTTCCTTAGTAATACCCTACGTAACTAATCTTATATACTGTCCTAATTTCAAGATTCTAGCTTAAGTGGTTTGGCCTGTACGAAGTTACTCACTCAGGATTTCGTCTTTTATGTATGAATTACAATAACAAACTCGTGTTATTTCTCAAGAAAATATGAAATGCCATTTGAAGCCATAATAAATCCCTGGTCCCTTCCTAATGTTTCCGTGTTGAACCCCAAAAGTCATGGCTCTCTTTGTTGATCTAGTAGCTAGTGAACGTACCTTTGATCTTTGATGCAAGGGGTTCTGTGGTTTGATTCTCGGTGAGTGAGCATCGAACGCACTACAGTGGTTCAGATCCAACTTTAAACTCTAGTCCTCGTTCTGTAAAGCATCGCTTTTGGCAAACGACGTAAATACATATTAATCAATCAACCAACTGAAAAGTCTCAGATTCAGAGAGCTTTCCGGTAAGGAGCGCAGAAGATTCTATATTTCTCTTTATTCAAGGTAAAGGTACTTGAAGTTTCAGGACCCGAATTCCATTCCCATATCCTTTTTCTAGGACACAATTTTAAAATATACGTTTTTAGTTCAAAGAGTGAGCCGTCTTACCCTCCTTCTTACAGCTGTTCGTCCAACGAATGAATCATATTCTCGCTCCTTTGGGACTTATGGTGACCGCCCCAAGGAACTAGGGAGAAACGTATTCACAATTCAAATATGTCTGTATTAAGTACTATTAAGTACCACACATTTTGATTAGACTCTGCTACGCTTGTCACACATATTGGATCGGTCGGAAAAAAGACCATGTTAGTATTTCCCAATGATAAATGCTGAAAGTTCAAAAAACCCTTTGGAGGGGGCGGTCGCCCCCTCTGCCCTCCCCGTGGATCCGCCAGTGGTTCCGAATGCCATAGTCAGAGATGCATAATTACGTTAAATAAATGCAGTGTGTTAGAAAGAATGCACCAACGGAAAGGTGTTTGGAACTATGGAAAATCTGAACAAACTATACTCCAGCAAAACCTTTAGAGGTTCGGAGTGATCTACATATTATTTTAATGATTGCAATCCTCACCCTTTTTTCCTTTCCACCTCTTTTCTTCTCTTTTTGCTTATATATATGTACATTGGGGGATTCAGGATACGATCAAAGGACGGGCTAAACCATAGTTTGACGCTTTATCCAGTGTAAAGCAAGATTGAAGCCCATTTTATCCAGTGTATACTTGAGCATCAAGGGAAGCTATAACCCCTTAGATCCGCGCCTATATATATATATATATATACTGAAACACGTGTCAAATGAGAAAAAATGCCAAATTTCAACTTTATTACCTTAGGGATTCGGAGATATGACCATTTTTATAAAAATAACTTTCAGCCCCTTTTCATCAACTTCCCCCTCGAATTGAAAAAAAAACCTTCTTAGTTGTACGCTAGGTTTCAAATTTTATGTACTGTCCAAATTTCAAGTTTCTACTTGCGGTTTGGCCTGTGCGTGTCAGTCAGTCTCTCTGTACTTCATATTTTACTTATTGAGATTGTGGAAAATAGACTTTCAGAAGAAAGCGTGTCCCTAGCGTTGCCAAAATTCTCAAAAGATTGTTTCTCGTCTCGACTCGAAAATTTCCTCGTCTTGCTTTGTAACTGTACCCTGATTTCTTTCTTAATTTCATCTAGAAGTTATCAGAATCCTTGAGCGTCATGAGAGACCCGCAAAAGGTATACGTATAACGTACGTATAACGTAATACGTATAACAGCATTCAAATTATTCTACGTTTATAATATTGCAATATGTATAATAACTTGAACATCGTTAAATATTAATAAATGCTCTTCGTTAAAATAGTACAATAACTTTATCAACTTGCAGGATTATACTCTGCACCATGTTACACTAAAAACGTGTTTAAGATCTAATATTTGGGTGAAATATTGTTTCTCACAAGACTTGAAAAATTTCTCGTTTAGTTTCGATTCTCGTCTCGAAAATAAGATAAGAATTGCCATGTTTTGCGTCTCGTCTCGAATTAGAAATTGCTATAGATACACCACATTTACTTGCCGCCTAGTCTTCCGTTCCAAGTGCTGCTATCGGCTAAAGGAATTTCACTCCCTTTCGCCAAGGCTCTCTCGCTTAGCAACAGCTGAACCCTTAGTGGCTCAACGCGTGGATATGAGCTTTAGTTTGTATTTTTTGCCACGGCTCAAGACATTTTGGCAGACTTTATTTGCTTCATTTTCGAGACGAGACAAGACATCTCTCGTTTCATGACAACATTGCTTACCTCACCAGTGTAATATCCTTTCTGGGTTCTCACCCCCACCAAAAATATGACATATTACCGGGTCAATTGTAAAATACTATGAGGGCAAGTCAAAAATTATCTACACTTTTCATTCTACAGTTTCTTTACATGAAGCTAGCTACTATGCACATAATTTTTCTACATAATCTCCCTCCTTATCAATTCACTTGTCCCAATGGTCAACGAGCTTACTTATTCCTTCCAAATAAAAGGTTTTTGGTTTGTCGTGAAGCCAGTTTTGCACCGCATTTTGCACGTCTAAATCTGAAGCAAATCGGCGACCGCGCAAAGCATCCTTACTGGCCCAAACAAGTGAAAATCAGATGGAGCGAGGTATGGGCCGTAGAGAGGGTGTTCTAATAACTCAAATTTCAGCTAGTTGATGGTTTTTAATAGTGTGATGAATCGTGCGTGGCCATGCATTGTTATGCAACAACAAAACTTTCTTCAACAAACCTCGGCATTTGTTGTGAATTGCCGGCTTCAGGTTCTTTTCCAATATTTCACTATAACTTGGACTGTTGATCATCTTTCCCTTTTCCATGAACTCTGCCATTATGAGCCCCTGTGAGTCCCAAAACACAGTTAACATAACCTTTCCTGTGGATGGCTCAGTCTTGAATGTTTTCTTCGTCGGAGATCCAGGGTGTTTCCAATGCATACTGTGGCGCTTTGATTCTGGCTCATAGTGATGAACCCATGTTTCATCGCCGGTGACTATTCTGCTTAAAAATGCAACATCTTCGTTGTTGAAGCGAGTGAGTAAGCGTTGACAGACCCTAACACGAGTGAGCTTGTGTTCTGTAGTAAGCTTCCTTGGTACCCACCGTGCACAGACTTTATAAAAACCGAGCTCGTCGTGGATGATTTGATGGGCACAGCCATGACTGATGTTCAAAGCAGCTGCTACCTCATCGATAGTGATTCGCCTATTCGCCAGAACCATCTCTCGAGCTTGCTGAATGTTGTCATCTGTAGTGGAGGTTGATGGCCGTCCTGCTTCCTCTTCATGCGTTACACTTGTTCGACCACTTTTAAACTTCTCGAGCCACAAAAACACAGTTTTACGTGATAGTGCACTTCTCCCATAAGGCGATGATAGTCTGCGATGAATGTCTGACCCTTTGACACCCTCCGACCAGAGGAATCGCATCACTGCTCGTTTTTCCTCTTTGGTGCAAACTTCTAATGGAGAAGCCATGATATATCTGCAACAGAAGAAAGAAAAAATTGGAGGAATTAAGATCACACTTTCACAGCAGTGTAACGTAAAATATGCGAGGACAGAAGACAAAGTGCGCAATGTAAGAAATGTTATAATAAAAGTGTAGATAATTTTTGACTCGCCCTCGTATATTTATTCTAAAGATTCAGTTTCTTTAGCATTTATTCATAAAATTAGAAGAACCACTTTCAAGAAAATCATTGGAAAAGTCACCCAAATTCTGCTGAGTTTTTTGACAGAAATATATTATGTTATATTGAAGAAATAAGCTCTGGTAATGATAGTAAAGAGGATAACGTGATATTTTTATCAATTAATATTGAAACCGGAAGTGATATTAGCTTTCTACCGCTTCCGGTTTTAGTAGAAAAATTAGAGTGGAGAATATATTCTTAGGACGCCTGATTGACTACAGAAAGCCATTTCTTGCTATCTATGAACTTGTTTACTCTGTACACAGCAAAAAAATGAGGTGTTGAAATAACACAAAATAACTACTACTTTAGCGTGTTACTTGTGCGTTAATTCAGCGCCAAGAGTCGTTCGTTCATAGCTAGTCATAAGGACTAGCACTCTTTTAGAGGGTTACGCCTTCTCTTAGGGAACAGCGCTAAAAAATCGCTTTTCGAGCATATCAGAAATAACTAGTTACTTCCTGAGATAATTTGCATGGTATTTATCGTTTAATATGAGCAAAGCTTTGCAAATTATATTTGGCACTTATGTCAAGTAGCGAATAATGTTTTATGTTTTCTGTAATCGATCACAATAATATTGTTGTAAACCTGTGAATCGTCTGACAACAGTTACATAGGCAACAGTTCTGCCATCTTATGTTCATATATGCTAAGACACAAGAATAACAAATAAAGAAAACATATGGAAGCAGAGCTATCTGTGTAACTGTTGTCAGATGATTCACAGTTTTACAACAATATTATTGCGACCGATTACAGAAAACATAGAACATCATTCAATAGGGACATACGGTAATTGAACCCTTACCCTCATAACTGTTATGTATCCACTATACATATACAAGAAGTGATGGATTAGCTGGATATTGTGCGATCTCCGCAATAGGCGTATTAAAAATCCCACATAAGCTTATAAAAAACAGAAATTATAAGGATGTTTCTGGTAAGAGGATGTGATAAAATGGCGGTCGTGATGGGAATTAGATTGGAAATACTGCTCTATAGTGATTGAACACTATAAAAATTGGAAAGTTACATTATCTGTGCCTCAACCTGTTTTCAGATTCGAGGAAGAAAATGTCTGATTAATATATTACTTCAATAAATTTGAAAAAAAAAACCCTTCTGATAAGCATTCCGTGTAGGAAGACAGAACAACGAGAGTAAGGGGAAAGATAAAAACAATTAGATTGTTGTTTTTCGTGTGAGCAATAGTCAGTGTTATTGCGTGATTGTTTTTAAATGATCAAGGTCTATTGCATAATGAAACGTGATATCCAAAAAATTGGCCAGTGATTTTTTTTCAGATTGGTCATTGAAACACATCTAAAATTACAGGGGCCTACGCTGAGTCGTCCTGACTCGTGATTAGTGTCGTATTAAAGAGTTAGACTAACATATGCTTCCTGCAGTAGTCAGGCCTTTAATATGACACTAACCATACGTCAAAACGACTCTGCATAAGGCGGATAATGTTTAACGTACAGTGGTTCCTGGATTAATCATGGCCAGATTTTACATGGTTTAAGATAGGGAGAAACTCAGTGCGCTCCAAAGGTTAATTAGTTGCTCCTACCTGTCCTCTGGGAAACGAAGCGAGTTTCAATGAGACCGGGCAAGTGCGCAATACAGATACGCAGTAGATCTGTACCGTATCTGTTGGGTTGCTCATCGGACACCAAGCTGTATCACCAAACGAAAGAAAGAGAGAAAAAATAGAGAAGGCTACCTGAAAGTTATTTAAATACTGTAAAAATAAGTTCACTTGTATGAGTTTGGTGAACATATTGATAATCAAAGTTAATTTCAATGCATTTATCATTAAACCTTTCCACTCTCTAAATATTAACAAACATTCCCGTGAAAATGGCAACAGAGAACAAATGACAGTTGTCGCTTGGCAACGATTGTTTATGTTTGGGTGAAGTACGAAATGCAGACCGCGTAAATGATTGAAACATGATTTGCTGACGTATTTATTTTAACATGTTCCCTTTTTATATTTGGATTGTTTTTAGTATATAACAGAGTCTGGTAAGTAAAGATATCTTATGGAACTGGAAGATTTTCCAGATTTTCTCTGTACGTACTCCTGTACTGTAGATTTTTTTTTTTCTTCGGTCAAGCATCTAGATCTGAGAAAACATGAATTGCGATAGTATAGTATTATAAGCACTTCTGAGTGCGCATGAAGATGAATTGTAAGGTACATTGTAAATGATCCACGAGGAATATTAAAGCCATGGAAAGCAAGAGCAAAGTTACTGTTTGGACGCCGAATGTTCGAGGGCAGTAAATATTGTACCTTTCGTAAGCGTACCCAGTTTGTGATTCAAACTTTGATGGATTTGAAAGTAATCTTTTTTTTAGCCTATGTTAAAGACTAAAGATTTATTTTCGAAAAAAATGATAAAATGCTTATTTTTGTTAATATTATGTTAGTTTAGGTTCAGTCAGGGATAATTGCTTGCATATTTGTATTCATATTCCCTTATGTGCGCTTCCCGTAACGAGTTAATTTCTAAACTTGGTAATCTGTTTCTTGCAAAATTTTGAAAATTTACCGGCAAGAAATGGCTCATATGCTCGTTTGTGTGCTTGATAATACGCACGAGAGCGGAAATCGTATTTATTTTTCTGGCATTACTCGAGCAGACGGTTCTATCAAATTTCGATACATTTCGGCATTTATTCCGAAGTTGGGCGTCCGCTTTCGCCACGTTTTTTCGCTCTTTTCTCCTTTCCACATTTTCTGAAATTTGTTATTACGTTCATTAATTCGTGTTCTTCACAAACTTTTAAAAGATTTTGCTAGTTATCAACGTATTACTTCACAAATGTTAAAACTGTTAGATCATTGCCCTTGTACATTCGCCATGTTGATAACATAAATGCTCGTTACTTTCCCACAATGCAACTATTTGGTTACCTTGCGCCAAGTAGTTCCCTCCGCTCGGCGTATAGTCCCATGTTCATAACCGCTTATATATAACAAATAAACAGATTTTTCGAGACCCTTATATATTATCAAGCACACAAACGATCAAATTATCCATATCTTTCCTGTAAATTTTAAAAAAATTGCAGGAAACGGACGCCCAACTTTGGAATTTAACCCTACATTTCTTACATTTTCAGGTTAGGTTGGAGCTTTGTATTTATTTTAGTAGAGCATGTATTAAATGAGGAGCTCCAATATTTTTTACAGATTGACTGCAGGACGGATCATATAATAAAGTTCGGACGTATAGTATAAAAAATACAATGCATAAAACACGATCCAGCTTGTGGTAGGGGGCCACTAAAAGCACGAATGCTATCTAACCGAGTCAGGGAAGGAGCGCAGCAGGGATCCCGAGCGGAGCAAGGGGGTGCGTCCATAGAGAGAAGGGGCGTCGGCGACGGGGGTATACTCATAAACGAGGATAGTGGAAGAGCACATTTAAACATACAATACTTTCACTGTCGTTCAAAATTCATTTCAATATGCTGTGCATTGACAGTAATTACTTATATTCACACTCTAAAACCGAGAAGTATATCTGAGTCAGACCGCAAGCACAACAGGGAGAGGGAGAAGCAGGAGTGAGTCTGTAGTGAGCAGGCGCATAAATCAGTATAATGGAAACATTTCACATAGCGTAAAAACATGCCTTACATGATATAAAGCATTTGCACACTTTCATCATTGTTTCCTTATGAAATACTACGTTGCAAAGATCATACACCTTGAATTTCATATTTTTACCCGCACAATCCCAGTTTAGTTAAATACACTTGGATTCATGATATATTCATTACTTTCATCAGGAATTTCCTTCTTAACTACTTTAGAAACAGTTTAAAGAGTTGCATTACTGTTTGCAGATTCACTTTTGGGGGACTTACCCATTATGATGATTTATGCTATAAAAACTCTAGTACAAAAAAACACTAACTAACTTGTATTAGGGGGCTACTGAAGACGAGGAATGAACTTTGCCCGCTCCTGTTGGTATCCTTACGTAGGTACGAGAAATTACACTCGATTAATTTTAACGAAATTGGTCCAAACTTTCCTAGCAGTAGACTAACCCTACCCTATTCTACTCTACTATACCCTTTTAGAGCAGTCCTATTTATCGAGCGCAGCTGGAGCATATGTTGTAAAGTTTACTGAAAGTGAGAATTCTGATTAACTGAGTTAGAGCATGAACACAGCACGGGTTCCGCGCGGGGATGCGTCCGTAGGGGGCAGACTCGTCAGTAATGGCGAATATACGGTTAAATGAGGACAATGGAAGAAAACTGCATATGACATACAAATATATGCCTTGCGTGTGGCACAGCTTTGCGGCACATCTATGATCAGTGCGTACATCCCTTCATCTATCACTTGACTTCATCGTGGATTTCTTATGGAGTATGCATTCGTATTTCTACCTTATTATGCATGTGAGAGGTGAGATCTGATATATTTCGAGTACTTATACATTGGTCTTTCAAAATAACATAATTCTTCCGTAAATTTCACAAATCTATGTTTATTTAAACTAGAACAGCACATTTCTACCTTATAATGCATGTTTCAGACAAGATTATTTTATTACTTACAGGGATGAATTCAGGGGGTAGCCCGGGGGAAATCTCTCTTCCGAAGAAAATTCATCCCCCCGGAGAAACTCAAAATTTCAATCACAAAATGTAGAAATTACTTCACCCAAACTCTCCTCCCCCGAGGAGTTCATATTCCCCCCCCCCCGGGTGAAAATGTCTGGTGTCCCGAAATAAGATAACATTACTTTCGTAAATTTTACAAATCTGCGCATCCCTAAAATAAGACTAGTACACCAAAATAACTTGTTAGATTTCTTCTGGAGTATTTCAATATTACCCAAAAACAGTTCCAATCTGTAATCAAAACATTCATAATCCACACTCTTAAATTTATATAATACAACTTTGTACTGATTTTGTTGAGACCATGTGATAATTAGGGTTCTCTTAGGAGGATAGGGCGATCACATTTAGATAATAAATGGTGGAATCGGCAGCCCGGCATAATTTGACAATTCCTCTAGGTATAATTATAGTCATTGTTGAGTCAGTGAAGAAGTCTCTACCTTTTCAAATAACCAGATTTTTATTTATTTGACCTTATTACAATTTTAATTGTTACAGTTAAATTTTTTAACATTTAACAAAAATTTTTATTAAGGGCAACAATCACTTGAATATCGTATTTTTTATGACTGAATTTTATTCAAAAAATAAAACTGTAAGAAGTCCATACAAGAAGTGTGTTTAAAATGGCCATTTGTGATTATACTATGTAACTACGGGTTAGAAACATTGCACTTACTTATTTATATTTTTTAAGGGCCAATTTGTGTCCCGTTTCCATTTCTCTCGTGACTTCGAACGACTTTCTGAAAAAGGGGACCAGTCATTAAAAACGGGATGACTGGTCACTCTATTTTAGGATGAGCTTTGCATGCAAATTAAACGTTGTTGAGTAAGAAAAGGAAGTTACTAAGAAGTGGAATTTCCTCGGTTCGCTTCTCATAAACATTAGTAATGCCATTTCATTGAGCGACACGAAAGTGAATCTACTTGATATCGCTTTAGTTTAGAAAAACTTCGATCGCAAAAGCGGCTCAATAGCAGAGCGGTCATCTCGAATTTGAGAGGTTCCTATTTAGATTTTAAAATTAAATAAAAAGATGAACTCTATAAATTAACCTCTCAGATTAACCCCTTTTAGGTAAAAGAAGACAGAAGACCAGTGAAAGTGAATGATTTTGAAAGCCTTGGTGGAAAGAAAATGTAGGATGACACGAGGGAAACCTGATGGAACTCACGAACACGATGTTGTCTACCGCAAACTTACATATCCTTGTATTGTGCAAACCTTGTAGCTCGTCTTAGTAACTACAAAGGAGATTCTTACGAATTTAGTTGACTAACCACTCCTAGGACTTACAACTATATTAGGATCAATCACCTAGAATTCCAAATAAGACCAAGAATTCAAAAAGAAAGAAAGTATATTCGAGCACAGTACCTTATCTACCGGTTATGATTCTTGAGCTGTACCTATAACTCGACAAGTTTCAAACCAAGATGCGCAGATCGCTGCGGAGCACTTCGTATTCCGCCTTCCTCCCCACTACTCTTCCATCCACTGGTCTGGCTTTGAAAATTCCAGTGATACTAACTCAGCAAACTTATGTTACAACAAATATCACCTGCTAAAATGTTTAAAGTCCGAATCTTACTTTTTTTTTTTTTTTTTTTTTAAGTAGGTAAGCAACCTCGTGGTAGAGGTCTGCACGAGCTCGGGCCTAGGGCCGGGCCCGGGCCGTAAATTTTTAAATAAACAATAATATTTCTCTGGACCTTTTCGGGCATAATACAACATTTTCTGGAGAACTTTTAATGCACACCTAAATTTGTAACTTGAGACGCCCACACTTAAAATCACTGTGCAATTGAGAGAAAAGCTGTGTAATAGAGAAGAAAAAAGCTAAAAGTAACAAATAAATATGCTTAGCTTGTCTGAGTGAAAATACTGCTTCTTACACTGAATTAAAGGAACAAGAGCATTGGGAACAACGTGTCTTGTTTTTTTCTTCAAGACAATGTCAGTTTATATTATATGAGCATTTATATAATGACTTTTTTTAAAAGAGAATTCATAGTTAACTAAATGTACAGGATAACCTTTATTTCCTTGTTGTCTCTGAATCATAAAAGCTTTTAAACTGCAAAATTAAACATTTAATTGTTGCAAATAAAAAATGCAATTTTGCCTTAATTGTTAAGTTTTTGTAATTCAGGCTCATTTCGGGCTCATTTGATTATCATATGGGGTCTGGCCTAAATGCTAAAACATATTTCTAACTCGGGTCGGGCGTCATATTATTAATTCATGGGTCGGGCCTGTGCAGACTACCTCATGGATACACTGTAAGCAGTGACGCTTTCCGACGGGGCGATCCCTTCACGCCTTCTGAAAGGAAAATTTCTCTTTTCGTTATTATTTTTTCATTGGTACGAACTGGCACAGTCAATATACAGCTTTTACACTCAAATGTCGTAGAAAATCCTCAGACCATTCCGCTCCCTGCAGATTGCAACACTGCAAAACATCATCGTCGCGGAGAAGGGAGTGGGGAAATGTAGGATTAGGTGCGCAACAGCTAGGCTGCAGCGTTCTGTTTACAAACTTTTTTACTTATAGTGTCTCGACAGATATTCTAGTTCTGCTAAGTGCCTTGGGCTATGCCCAGACAAATGGACAATGGTTGACTTTCTTCGGTGTTTCTTTGGAATCGACTTTTCAATTCTGACAGAATACGAACTGGCAATAGCTAGAGGCAACGACATGATGTTATAGACTGCCTCGGAAAACTTGAGTTTTCTTTACATCTAAATCTCGGCTCTCTCTCCTGTCTCGATAAAGTGGCTGGTAGTCCTTGTAGGCACCTCTGCAGCCTCAGAGTTATAAGAGACTATGCCCCCTACTCGAATCCCCCTCCCCTTCTAGGAAAAAAATGAAAACGAAATCTTTGAGTTTTACGTCCCACGCTTATGCCGGTTAGGCTAAAGGAGACGGAGATGAGTGAAATGGTGGAATGAAGAAAGTGGGAGGAAACGGGAGAACCCCGAGAAAACCCACGAGCACGGTGTTTGTCCACCACAAAGTTCACTTGGCGGGGGCTGGGATCGAACCCGGGACCCCAAGCACCAGAGGTGAACGCTCTACCACTGAGCCACCGCGCCCCCCTCCCCTTCTAGGACCATGTTGCTAAAATGTTAAAAAAAAACCTATTACAGTTCGATATATACTATTGTTATCAGACATTCTTAACTCTTTCTAATACAATAGCAACTACGAATTATTCCTAAAGTATTACCACTGTCTGAGTTGACTACTAAAAGAATTGTTGGTTGTAATGAGTTTGGAGTATAATATTCATTCTAAAATTTTCTGTTGAGACTATTTTAATTTTGTCTATCGGTTTCAGATTTTATACTTAAAGAAAGATAAAAACTAACTATATATAATGAAAGTCATCTCTTTATCGCTGAAAAAAAATTCAGTCAGGATGATGGACTGAATATATATAACTTAATTAATGTAACAAAGTCAGGAGGTGATTTCTGACACCGAGATATGTAAAAAGAGATCCTATAAATATATAGCATATTCAGTTTTAGCGAGGGCCGAAAGCGTGGGAATACTAAATTCAAATGATAGATACCGAGATGCAGAGGGACACAATTGTACGTTCGTCGGGCATGTCACAGGATATGTTCAAAGTGTCCGCCATGGTCAGCAGTGCATGCATGACAGTGCCAGATCATGGATTGGCGGACCCGTCCAAGATAACTGCGTCATGATGAACAGTTGCGTGGACATTATGAATATGCTATTCCAAGTCATTTACATCGTTGACAGGAATAACATATACCACATTTTTAATGTGTGTCCACAAAAATTCAGTAGATGCAAGTCCGGAGACCGGACAGGCCAGTTTACTAAACCGTCACGCCCGGCCCAACGTCTTGGGAAGTTGTTGTTCAACCACCGGTAGATATTCACGCTGAAGTGCGTGTGAACCTCATCATGCGTGTAAAGCACATTGCGGCAAATCGCTAGGGAAATATTTTCCAGTAATTCGGGTAGTATATCCTGCAGGAAGGTCAAATATTGTTTTCCATTACGTCTTCGATACCATATCTGGGCCGATCAGTTAATCATGGACAATACCATACCAGTATGCATTGAGTCCAAACTGTTGTTAATGGTGAGTGACAATCTACCATGGGGATATGCATATGTTCATTGTGTGTGTGTGTGTGTGTTACGCATGTTGATACCATCCCTTCTAAACGTGGCCCCGTGATTTAAGACTACTGATGCCTGAAACAGTATAATGGTAGTGGGCTGTTGCATGAACCACTGGCAGAATTTGAGAATAAATTATTTGTAAAATCACCCCTAAAACTATACTAACTTTACAGGAAAGTCGGGATTTTGGGGGTTCGGACACTCAGCACCCAATCCCTGTACCCAATCCCTGCATACATTCCAGATCATATTATACAAATTCAAAATTCTTCTATGTTATCTCCAATAGCGAAAGTAGTTTTCCCTGATATTTCAATTCTAGAGTTATATGTATATGAGAAGGCTGTGATACATAACAAAATACTAATTGTACTTAAATTGGCAATACAGACTTAGTATTAGTAGTCTTTGAAGAATGAAAATATATAAGTACTTATTTAAAAGAACGGGATGGTTTCATTCTTTTTAGAAATAATTTTACTTGAAAACATGTATTTTGCTAATTATTTATTGATATTTTGCAGAATAAATGTGTGTAATTAGTTGTTCATTGCTTTCGTCTTTTCTTTCAGTTGTTGTCCTACAGTAATTGATAACGGTGAACCAAAATGTCGACTACGGATATACAGCCTCGTTTCCTGTATGGGCTGAGGACGGATATCAAGAACAGTGCCGCCTATATTACTGATCAAACTATTCTCTACCCTGTTGGATCAGTTATGGCTTTACACAATATCGGACAGAAACATCAATATTTCATTCGTATGCAAAACAAAACAGTTAATATTATTACTGTTAGTTCCAACAGGTAGTAACAACTTCTTACTGTAACTGTTTCTAACTAAAGTCAACATTTTCATTCCTAACTTGTCTTGTACTATAAATGCGTATGGTTAATCCGACTAGTCCACTTTTCAGAATCTTACTAAATAAGTCTTAAGCATAAGTTTTGCAAATTAACACCTTTGCTACGGCAGTGTAAAACTGAGTTTGGATCTCAGTACTATACGAGTCACCGTGTGTCTTGGTGAAGGTTTGTCTGTCAATGTTAAAAATCTGTACAAACGAAAATACTACAAACAAACAGAGATAATAAAATGCATCAAACGGCACAGCACAGAAATGAAATATCGCACGAGCCACCGGTGACTCGTAACGCAGCGATCGTGTTACGGCCCAGCACCTAAGTATTACCCCCCACCCATTTTTTTTTTCATAGGGTTATTTTCAAGTGTCAATAACTCAGTCTCTAATTAGTGTAGATACATGAATAAATAATATGATGCACAGTACATTCAAACATTCATAACATGTATGCTCGTTGAAGAAAACCATAATCTCAAAAGGGGACGTGAATTGAAAAATTTTCCTTTTTTTTAACGAATATATTGAATAGCTGTCGCTAAGTATGCACACAACGATAACATAATTGACCAAAAGTGATTATTACGAAATTCGTATATTATTTTAATTTCATCATCGTCGTTGGAACAACACTTCGTGTATTATAGTCCCTTTCTCTAAAAAAAAAAAAAAAAAAAAAAAAAAATGCGAGTTGGTGTATTTACGAAAGGGAGTCCGAAAATAAATTTCCCCAGGCGAATGTGGACAGAGGTGGGGATGCAATACCAAAAATAGTATGTGACATTAAAAATCAGACGTACCTTTATTTTGCCACCTAAGTACTACATATATTGAGACATTCGTCATACCGGTCTATAAGCTTCAGGAAAAATTGAAGGTTCTGCATACGAAAGAAGCGTCGAACAGCTTCTGTGACTTCAGCAATGCTGCCGCCGCCGAGAGTCTTCTTTAAAGCCGGTAACAGATGAAGGTCACAGGGTGCTAGATCAGAACTGTATGGGTAATAGAGAAGGCGCTCCCACCCAAGAGTTGCAATATGGTTTTGCGTTGTCATCGCTGAGTGTGGTCTCTCATTGTCATGCAACAACAGAACTCCAGGCGGTTATGGATTTCTGCTCCCGATATGCCATATATCCATTCATAGCGGACAACCGCTCGCACTTCCTCCTTTGACCACGACGTCACAGCGCGCCTTCTCTACATAGCTACCAGGTTTAGACTGATTGACTTGTCTCCGCTTTGCGTAGGCGCTGCTACGGCGCCATCTTCAGTATCGCTGGCGAACGATACCTACTTGCATCTGGATGATTTGCGTTCACTCGCTGTCTTCTTTCTCCCATTGCTGTTCGTTTTCTTGGGGAAAACAAGAGGAGAATCTTATTTTCGGACTCTTCCTCGTAAAATAAAATCTTAGTTCAATGAGAAAAAGTGGAAAGGCTATTTATCTTTTAGGAAGGAAATCTTAGTTATTTACAGAAGTCAGTAGCTTATTCTCTAATCGGTCCTTTGGACTAAAAATCACAAAAGCAGTAAGAAACATGTGTTAACTAGTAAATAACACTAAGAATATAGACTTCCAAAGAGAAATATGAATAATATTAATAAAGCCCTATTAATGCATTTAGACTAAAATAACTGTATATAAGATAAAAATTGTTTTAACCTTTTTGTATTCCTAGTAGATTGAAATAATTTGTGATATAATACTTTTAGCGAGTATTCATTTTCAAGGATCTAATGGTTTAAATCGTATTATGCAGTAAGATCTTTACATAGTTTGTGCTTTCAACATCAGTGAAAAATTATTCGATTTATACACAAAGTAACTTATTTTTACGAAGAAAGTTAGTTCGTATCGAGGGCCTTGCCTAAACGTTGATATATGCATTGAATTGGTATATTAGCTCCCTTCACTGATCTAGTGGCTAGTGCTTGTGCCTTTTGTGTACGTGTCCCAGGTTCGACTTTCAGTGAAAGAGCACAAAAATTTAATTTCTCAATCATTCATTTTCATTAATTATCCGTCTCCTTTAGCCTAAAGGGCATAAATGTGGGACGTTAAACTAAAAAGTTTCCTTGCATTTCATTTAAATTAGTATATAAAGGTTAACATAAAATTCAAACCACGTGCCAGTACCAAGAATCAAATTTGTGTCTATCAAGTCAAAGACGAAAATGTGTAGTGTTAGCACGATGGAGCTTAATAAATGTCTAATGAATATAATACACTGATAAAAGGCAGTTATACTTCCAATCTGATACACCACGTTGCTCACTTTATATCAGACTTAATTTAGATCGACATTTCGATATTATCCGAAAATGAAGAGTGCTCGCAATTGACACTGACATATCGTTTCGTATTTCTAAGATTCTGAGTAGAAATATAAGTAAATTTTTCCAATTGCTCATAGATGCTATAAAATGTTTATTGAATAACTGAAATGAAAATCTTGCCTTGCGTCCTGTGAATTAGAAATTCATTCAGACTACTTTGGTATTCGGTGATATCTTTTTCAATGACTTCTGCATAAAAGTTGTTATGTGTTCTTCCTACTCGTTGAAAAGAAAAATCACATTTGAATCTATTGAAGATGTATAAATGAATTTAAAGATATAGAATCTTTGTAGAAAATGAAAGTTGGTTTGAGAATTGCTTTTCTATCAACTTTGTAACGTATTCTTTCAAGAGGCCGAGTCCAACACAGTTCTAAGAACTGAAGATTTCATTTATTTTTCTCTCTTAAGTATTCTTTATGTCACCAATTTAACAGTATACAGAAGTCACTGAAAAAGGTATCAGGGAATACCGAAACAGTTTGAATTCACCGTATGCAAGGTAATATTTTATGTACTTGAGATATTGCAATGTTTTTATTAATAATTTCATAATATGGTCCAGATTTTGTTGACCTAGAATTTACTGAAAAATGATTCTTAAAATAACAATAAAATTCTATATAATTGACTTCAAACTTAGTCAAGAATGATCTTCAGATTCCGTATATTTTAAAGGTATATTTATTCTGGGAATCATTACCTACTTTTTTTTTTTTTTTTTTTTTTTTTTTTTTTTTTTTTTTTTTTTTTTAAGTAAGTAAGAAGTATCACGTTTGATCATTAAAAAGTGTTCTGATTGTTGGCAGTACATTTATTAATATTGCCTTCGTTATGCTGCTTGTTAACGTGTACCTGGTGTAGTATTTATGTATTCATACATTGGTAGATTTCAGTGAACATTTTATTCATTTTAAAGCAAAAACCTAGTTTGCAATTCATACAATGATGTTCAAATGAGGTGCTATAACGGAAATGAATCATTACGCAGTTCGAAATGCTCTTTTCTTCTCATATGGATATTTAGTTCCATTAGCATCTAAATCTAAAAAGGTTATAAGTAGTGATACTGAGAGTATATCAGGGGGCTTCTTCTTGATTCGAATGCGATTGCGAATTTTTCAACACATATAAATGAATTGGAGTGCCTTCAGTTGATCTGAACTGCAAATTGATAAGACCGACGAAAAGTCACTAATGCGAATGATCCCAACATACTGGGATTCGTGCGAATAAAGCGTCCTCTGCAGTCGAAGCGAAGCAGTTTTCAGCGCGGGAAATGCTTATAAAAGCAGTGTGAAAAGACAAGAATAATACAAACAAGATTTTGCACTTTATTATTCTGTTTAATCAAAATATGTGAGTGTGAATACAACACTGTTCATACTAGTGAAGACAGTTCTTCTTTGAAGATCGAAACTATTATTACACATACGTACTTAACGGTACGTGACGTTTCGGCGCGAAGTCATTTGGGCGCCAGACGTTTGGGCGCGAGTTAAATTAAAAAGTCATTATGTTAGGCGCTGAGTACTAAGTTCGAATCAAGATATCACAAGGTGTCTACTGTAGTGGAAGTCCTTGAATTATACTGGATTTTGTTTTACATACTAGAAATACTGGAATTTCAAAATTCTAAAAACTGAATTAACAATTAAATTTTGTAAATTTAAGTTTCAACAAAAGTTAAGTGTACTTTTTATTTGATAACTTTTCAAGCCAAAGGTAAGTAGACCAGACTAGATATGATTGACTGCATTACGTACATAGTGAGCCTATTCTATTAAAAAACTTAAAGCAGGCCTTCTACTGTAGTTATGCAATAAGTGTGAATGTCAAACACATTTCTAGTGGCTAAATGACCAATATATGTACACTTAACTATTATTTTTCACTTTAAAATCGTTCTTTTTTTTCCTTTCGCCACTTTCTTTAATGCAGATTAAATGCTTACAATGGGACGAAAAAATGTGTGTTAAGTTTTGATTTTTGTATTGGAATGTTAATTTAAAAAAAGTGATACTAGAAATACGGCATACAGCAGTTCCTAAACTCAATGTCTTAGACACCCTGTATGCGAAATATGTTTTAGACACCCTGCGTGCGAAATATCTTTCCCTCAACTCGATTAGGATTTAGGATTTTTAGATTTCTGGGCTCTCGGCATCTAAGG
The DNA here is from genome assembly GCF_964235325.1 of Thermobia domestica. Classification (NCBI taxonomy): domain Eukaryota; kingdom Metazoa; phylum Arthropoda; class Insecta; order Zygentoma; family Lepismatidae; genus Thermobia; species Thermobia domestica. The sequence continues at coordinate 37,960,577 of NC_137469.1, forward strand.
CCATTTAGCCCGTCACGTTTGAGGGAGCACACTATCCGGGGAAAGGGAAGGAAGAAAGGATTGGGGAAGGGAGGAAGCGGCCTGGACGTATAAATTAGGTATTACCCCGGCATTTGCCTGGTGTGAATGAGGAAAACCTCATTCAGGGTTGCTGGCCTAAAAGAGCGTGTTACTCTTTTTCGACGGAGTGCCTCCACCGGGAATCGAACCCGGGACCGCTCGCACCGAAGGCGAGAGTGTTAGCGATTACGCTACGCGGGGCCACTTTCCTCAACTCGAGTGCACGGAAATCTTTTATTGGTAGTTCTTTATTGGTCTTAAGGAAGAGAAGAGTTTAGCAAACGTAGTACGAAAGAAAACAAATTTTAATATTCATAAATGTGTAATTATTAACTTTTTTTAAAAAACACAAAAATTAAATCAATATGTTTTAATTAACATTAAGAAAATTATTAACAGTTCGTCTGATTCCTTCATTTCCTAGCTTTCTTATATAATACAAAAATTAGATCAACATTAGATCAGAAGTACAAGAATCGTGAACAAGCGAAAAATCAATCCATGACGAGGTTAGGCAACAAATGCCACAAACACATTAAACTATTTAATTTAGACTATTTAAACTATTTAATAAAATAGATAGATAAATGAGGTGAGATAAAGATAGAAGTGTAGGAAATGTGTATATCTTGATTCGCGCTTAGTTTTCAGTGCCTAGCTTACTTTATATGTCGCAAATTGTAATTTTTACTATGTACCTCGCGCCCAAACTGCAGCGCCGAAACGTCCGCGCCCAAATGGTGGCGCCCAAACGTCCTGTCCCGCGTGCTTAATCATTCTTCTTGTTAAAACAGGGTGTCTATCGGTCACGAAAAAGTCCGGTCATGAAAGTCACGAAAAAGTCACGAAATTTAGCTTTTGGGTCACGATTTTTTTTAACTGTACAAATGTAAGTACAGATTGGAAAATTTCGTTCTATAAAACATCAAAATTCACCACCAAAAATGTCTGTGGTCTGCTTTATACGCTACCAAATCGCAAGCAAAGTACGTTTCTATCGCATGGATGAAAATTCGGCCTAATTCGCACCCAAATTTACTCTTCAAAATGTTAGGAAATTTTATGATTTGGTGAAGAGAAGGTCACGAAATTTCATTTTGGAATTTTAGTAGACACCCTGTAAAAGACCTACATTTTATTTAGGTTTTCATATTATGTTATATTAATTATTAAAGTCATTCAGACATATTATAGTGCAAAATAAATTAATAAAGTGGACAGTGGCGTCTTCACGACTCTCTAGGGGAAACTAAATCGCAACAAGGGAATAATATTATATTTATCAGCAGCAAACTTAAATTTATTCAGACATGGTGGAGCTGCATGGCAAGAAATGGAAATTACCTTTTTTTTTCATTATGGTATTACGAATCTTTCAAAAATGTAATATACGAATTTTCACTCGTAAAATTTAAACTGAATGTTTAAAAGATCTACGTTGATGTAATTCGCATTCACAAATATTCTCATGCAGTAGAGGCAGTTGAGTTCGCAGTTTGTATTAACAGTCACATTCGTATTCGCTTCCATTGGATGTGCAGCCTTAGGACATCCTCGTTGTTAAATTGTTAGTTAGCGCTCCCGTCTTTAATAGAGAAACTTGGCTTAAAATCTCCATAGAAACTCACGTGTTTCGGTTCTCACGTTAAATAAAAATCTCCTTATATGCTCTCGATATTTAACAATAATATTAAACCCGAATCTATAATATAAAAGTTTCATTGAGTAGAATATAAGCAAGTTGTACCTCTCTTAGTCCTAGCATTACTATATGAATATTATTTGTGTTTAAGATTGTATATCATTGTATGTTATACATTACTGTGTATACTTCTGTTTTTAAAGGAAATTGGTGGCAGTTGCAGAAAAAGGTGACAGGGCAACATTTTCAATTTATGACTTGACAACTGCGAGGCGTCGAAGGGGCGGAATGGCTCCTCATGATATCACAGCCGGCGAGTTTGTGTGCATTTCTTTCTCCTACGATAATAAATATCTGTTTGCAGTTACTGGTGACCCAGATTGGATGCTTATTGTCTACAATCTGGAGAATGGCAAAATAGCTAGTACAACAAAAGCCACGAGTCCAGTTCAAACAATTCCTGTCACTCAGGTTTGTATTATTATTATTATTATTATTATTATTATTATTATTATTATTATTATTATTATTATTAGGTTAGGTATAAGTTTGTGGTTAGGCATAAGGGTAATCTTTCAGACGTATATAACATATACTCCGGTGTTCCGCAAGGATCAAATCTCGGACTACTTGTATTCCTTATGTTTAACTGAATGATATAACTGAAAATTTGGATTGTAAATGTTTGATGTATGCAGATGACCTCAAAATCTACAAAACTATTGTAAATTTGGATGATTGTTTAGTGCTCCAAAATAATATTAATAAAATACTACTGTGGTCTCAAAACAATGTACTACCTTTAAATTGTGACAAAATCTTTTCAATGAATATTACGAATAAAACAAATCCAATTTTTTTTCACTTATAACATAAAAGATACTCCAATTAAAATTGTAGATACTATTACAGATTTAGGTATTGTTTTTGACAGCAAATTGCTTGTCAAACAACATCTTGAGAATATAACTTCCAAAGCGAGAAGGAATCTTGGAATTCTTAAATGGATATCCAAAGATTTTAAGTCTGTTAAAACATGCCTTAGTTGTTGTTGTTGATTTCAGTTTAGCGTCCCTTTCAGCAGCGAGGCTATATGAGACGTGGACCTACTGATTAACGTGGAATCCGAACCACATGAGCTCCCGCCGGGAATCGAACCCGGGTCTCCCACGCCAAAAACATGCCTTAGTGTTATGAAGGTATGTCGTTGGATGAAGTTAGGATGTCCTTAAGAATGTTAAGGTTGTCTGAAAGAAGGATTATTTTGGATCTTGAAATGTTACATTCAATTCTTCACGGTAATTTGAATCTGTTATCAATAATAACTCTGCATACAACCAGTTACTATAAAAGAAATCCGAAAATATTTAAACCTATTCAGTTTCTCAGTGATGTTCCTTTGTATAAAACTTTATCAGTAGCCAATGATTTTGCCAGTGTTATTGACATTTTTGATCATAATTTTAGTAATATACAAAGACAGTTATATAATCATTTCATTATCAACTGAGTATTATTTTCTTTTATATAACAGCATGTTTATTTTATGCATGATTTTTTTCCTTTTCTGTGCATGTATCATTTGTATTTTATAATGTATTATGTTTATTTTTGTTATTTGCATGTTATTTCTATGAAAATTGTAAGTGGGCAGTTCTGTCTGTAATTTCCAGTATGCAATGAACATTATTATTATTATTATTATTATTATTATTATTATTATTATTATTATTATTATTATTATTATTATTAATTATTATTATTATTACGATGTTATAAGCTTTTAAAGGGGGAAAATGTTCAAAATCTCATCAAGCTGAACAAAATTATATTGGCGAACTGAAATCCTCATACATAGTTTTCGAGATAGTCTAGATTTTTTTTTAACCTAAAACTTGATGCTATTCGATAACCACGCCATCTATTAAGGTGAAACTGCTACTGAGGTATATTCTTATCAAGCGTCCCATTATGATACTACCAAGACTACAGCACACAACAATTGTTAAAGAGATGTAATTAAAACTTACAATTAACTCTTGAACTTTAATTTTTACTTTGGACCGACGATAGGAGAGAAGGTATAACAGAGTTCCCACATTCTGGAAAATCAGGGAAACTATACATTTTGCTTATAATGTCATGGAAAGTCAGGGAACGTAAATGTGCAAGATAATTTATGAAGTGTATTTTTTTTTTTTCTTGAAAACTGTCACAGCAGAGTGTGAACCATTTTAAACGAAATTCCAGAGTCTTGAGTCATTTGTTTGTTTCCTGTACTCAAAACTTCTATCTTTCTTAAGAGACCCCATCACTGCGAAATTAAAATACCGCTAATTTTACAGTAATTATGTGATATCTTCAAATAGATGAAAGATAATCGAAAAGTGAAACAACACCTCCCTAGGCAATATTATTTTACGTGAGATACCGTTATCACGACTCACTTACCTGCTTTCGATTTCCAGCCAATTAGAAAATCGGCATTTATTTTCGCGTTTCGAAATAACTGCAAACGGAAAGCTACTAGGTGACTCGTGATTACGGTATTTCATGCAAAGTAACATTGTCTAGGGAGGTCTTGTTCCACTTTTTGGTTATCTTTTATCCATTTGAAGATACCACATAATTACTGTAAAATTAGCGGTATTTTAATTTCGCAGTGATCGAATGAATCATTGTGTCAAACAAAGCATTATTAAACTTGCTGACAGTACTGTGAATATTCTTAAATTGGATTTGACTGCAAATGAAAATTTACTAGAAATAAGAAAGGTGGATGGTTTTAAAATAGAAAAGCTACTGAAAGAACTGAAAGCATCAGATAAAGATAAACTAACTTTCAGGCTTAATTGTCTGTTCGTCCTGACGCCACGCCGTTCGACGTATCTGGATCAAATTTTAAACTTAAAGTTTTGATAAGATTCCCCTGGGGAGGGATCGAATTTTCTTCCTACCACCCCACCCGAAAGAAAGGGTAGTTTACTGAAGGGTGAAAGTAACTAGTTGAGATTTTTGATGGACCCCGATGGATTGGACAGTAATCTGGATCATTTTAGACTTTTTATTTTTCACCCTTTCTAACTTCTATTCCAATAAGAACTGAATTAGGACTTGAACAGTATCTGAAGTGTGACTATACATTTTAGCGACCCGAAAAACTATGGTTTTAACATTAATATCGTTTGTCTTCAATTTTTTTTTATATCATCCCTTCCTACCCTCTTGGAGTGCTAATTGGGAATGAACGTGAACTTAAACGGCATCGGAAGTGTCACGTTTCATTCCAGCGTTCACCAAAACGAAGGATTAAACAATAATATCGTCGTTGTTTATCATTTTTACACGTTTCCTTTTTTCACATCCCTTAAGGAAGCTAGGAGATTTTACCCATACTGGGAGCTGAGCGTCTACTTTATCTTTATTCACTTTGTATTTCGATTTGAAGAAACATATATCACAACAAAGATATCTGTAATCCATAAAAGAATCTCGTTTTCATCAAATTTTTCATCCCCTGCAAAAGGTAACAGAGTAGTTACCGAAATATAGGATAAAATAGAAATCATAAAAAAACATACAAGTAATTAATTTACTTTATTTTATTATATACATAAATATGCAAGCATGTAAGTAAAAATAAATACTTTATCATTTTATTATTTTGATTTCTTCGTTTTCTGTTATGATTATTAGTATTAGTATTTCTATGGTGTTTTGTCATCAAATACATGCCTTCACATATTTTACAATATTCATCCTTCTAATAGAATTGTCAAATTCTTAATACAGTGGACTATCGGGTCACGAACTTAATCCGTTGTGTAGCGCTGTTCGCAAACCGAAATTACTTTTTGCATTGAAATAAATGTAAGTAAAATTAATCCGTTCTAGGCACAGAAATATGGTGTTCATTTTTTTACGTTTTTTTAAAATGAAAATAACATTATTTTTAATTAGTGGTAACGAGGGCTGAAAATAACACATGAAATCCAAAAAAAGAAACAAAAGGTAGAATTTTTGAGCAGAGCACTGACAGATAATATTTAAAGCAAATGTGCGAAAGCACTGCTGAGCATGTGGCATTTTGGGTACAGATTTGTGTGTTCGTTCATATCCCAAAATATCGTTTGTGAGCCGAGGGAAAAATTGTTCACAGAACTTGTTAGTGAACCGATTTGTTTGGGAAGAAAGGAGTTCGTGAACCTGAGTCCTTTGTAATGTTCACTTTCTGCAAATGTATGTAATACATGGGTTTGTTTTTGTTTCATAAGGTTGCCTGCAATGTTATTGACGTAAATCTTGTGTGCATCATTGGACCAGGTTTATTAAGACTACTACGCCTGACAGAAGGTCAGTGGAAGCAGTTTGGGTACCAGAAAGGCGATATTTATCCAATAGTTTCTGCGCTTTGGCTTACAGTAGACCGAGTAATGTTAGGAACGGCCGATGGCAAGCTTCTTATTGTAGAGCAAGGAGAGTACAGAGGTTCGCATAAGCCACCAGAGAGTCCAGTTATAAGTGCCAAATTCAAAGAAGAGTAAGTATGTATTTTTTATATATAAGTTTCCAAATTTTTAATAAATCGAGATGTCTTACTTTTGGATTTTTTATTTACTAGGTGAAATGTCCATTCTTTGCGTGGGAAAAAAAATTTTATGAAAAACATGATGTATTTGAGATGTATTTGAGACCCGTCCTCCCTCTTAGGATGCGTACATGAATCGAAATGAAATTATAAAAACCCAGCCCGACCCAAGTTCTATGTACAACAATCCATTTCCAATGGCGGAGCCGTTATTCTTTGTCAAAAATTAAGCCCCTCGTCAATCAAAATGTAATGATTAAACATCAGAGATGTAGTAGCTACGGGGGCCAAATAGGAGCTCTACCCGTCCAGACGCTATCGTGCCCTCCAAATTGGGTTCGTCTATTATGCGTTTGTTTGTAAATGTAAATGAAATGAAATATTTTATTTTAACGTCCCACTGATATGCTCTTTAGGCTAAAAGAGATGAATGATTAATGAAAGTGCATGATTGTGAAATTACTTCTATGTGATTTCCCACCGGAAATCGAACCCGGGTCTCACGCGCTAGCCATTAGACAGCGGAGAGGGCTTATGAGCTTATTAAACTTATTTAATACTTAGATACATTTAAATCACATTAATACGTTAAAATAAATAAATAGTTTATCCATACATTAATTATCAATTTGCTTACTCTTATTTGCTTAACTGGATTACACAGTTACTATACTGTAGTACTATAACAATTAATATCTTTTAAAGCATTTATACCTATATAAACACAAAGTCAAACAACAATTTTCTTTGTTTATATATAGTTTATTGGTACATTCTCAGAACCTGTGATTCTAACTTCGTGCACTGTCAAGCTCGTGCTTCAGTAAAGTGGCGTACTAAAAATGTAATAATAATTTTTAGTTTAACGTCGTATGATTATGCACGAGCATATGAGGGAAACGGTGACAATGAGATGAATGATAATGGTGGAATGATTATGAAAGTGGGACGAAACGGGAGAACCCCTAGAAAATTTGGAATGAGTCTACTTCACATTCCAAAGTGTATTCATTGCAGTTTTTATTTAACCCGAAAACTAATTGATTTTAAGAAATATGAGTAACTTTAATCGTAACATGGTTAAAAAAAAAAAAAAAAAAAAAGAAAGAAAGAAAAAGAAAAAGAAAAAGAAAAGAAATGGAAATGGAAATTAAAAGCTCCAGAGGTTAAGATCAGTTTACTGTAGTTTTTATGATGAAACAAGCTCTATCAATGAAAATCAATCGAGTAACTTTTCTTCGGTAATGTAAATTTTAATTTCAGTTTTTGTAAAGTGAGATTAATTTCAGTTTTTAAACATTTAAATAGGCCTTGTGAAGTATTCTTTTTTTTTCTTTAAAAAGATTTTTTACAATCTTATTTAATGTATAAATTACTTCATACTTCCAAAGTTTTTTTAATATAAAAAAATGAACAGAAAGAGTAACAAACGAAGATCTTTTAAAACGGATAGGAGAGAAGAGGACGCTTCTAGCCACCATCCTTCGTAGAAAAGCTAATTGGATTGGGCATATCTTGTGAAGAAATTGTCTTCTTCATACCGCCATACAAGGAAAGATGGAAGGAAAGCGAGGAATAGGAAGAAGAAGAACACAACTGATCGATGATTTGGAAAAAGAAGAAAATATTGGGAGTTGAAAGAGAAAGTTGAAAATCGAGAAATATGGAAGAAACATTTCCAGGCCCAAATTGAAAATTAAGAAGAAAAGAAGAAAAAAACCTCATTAGTTCCAGGACCTACTAAGAGCCAGAATACTTATTAATAATTGAATGTCATACGATAATGTGATGATATTCGACACCACTATAAATAATTCTTAGCATATACTATAAAAGATACTGTTTAGTATATAATACTTTTAATTAACCATTGGAAGATATTATGTATTGAAATGAACGATGTTCATCACATTATTAATATTTTAATGATTTCAATAGTTTAATGGATAATGTTGAATATATTATTTAGCGAATAATTAATGATCATACATAATTGTAATAGGAAGTTATGATTATTATCCATTCTTAATATTAGATGAAATGAATGTTACTCTGACTTTTGAACATTGGTTTCTGTATTATAGATTTATTTAAATTTTTAAGAAGAATTTTAGGAAAAAAAAAAAAAAAAAGATCAAAATATTGCGATTTTGGCCACTAATTAGTTTTTGGATCAGGGGCCACAAATTTTTTGAACAGCCCCTAAATCGAGTTTTTATATTTTTTACAGTATAAGTACATCATACTGAGTTAACTGATAGTTTGGGTTCTGCTACACTGTATGTAGTTCTCCAGGTATAAGGCCTACAAGAAATTTTTTGATTGAAATATATTGGATCAGGGGCCACAAAATTTTTGAACGGCCCGCAAATCGAGTTTTCGTATTTTCTACGGAATAAACACATCATACTGAGTTAAGTGATAGTTTGGGTTTTTCTACGCTGTATGTAGTTCTCCATATATTAAGCCTACAAAAACATTTTTGATTGAAATATATTGGATCTTTTGGGCCAATTGAATCAAGGGCCACAAAATGTTTGAATGGCCCCTAAATCGAGTTTTTGTACTTTCTACGGAATAAGCACATCATACTGAGTTAACTGATAGTTTAGGTTCGGCTACACTATATGTGTAAGGCCTACAAGAAAATTTTTGTTTAAATATATTGAATCTTTTGATTCAAAAAATAAACTTTTTGAAATTACTGCAATAAATACAGTGCAAATTTTGGACCAACCTTATGTTGCTAAATTCTTCAGTTTGCATTTAAAACGTTAAAGCTATTTTAAAATTCAAAATGTGTGTGATAAGTACATTACATTAAGCTAAAGTAGTAATATATATATGAGTGTACAAGCTTGCCTTAATTTTTTAATGTGTAAGTTTGTGCAGAATATATTTCAATATACGTTATTTGTTTTGTACCTGCTTATAATGTTACCTAATTCCAGGACACAAATAGGTGGACCTTCAGAGATTCAAATTACTACAACTGACGAAAAGAACGGAATTGATATTCTTGTATATTTCCCAAAAGGGTTTGCTTTTACATATGGACCGGATCAAGTTTATATATATGAAGGGTTAGATGCTATGACATACAGAAGAAGAAAAATAGTGAAGCTTCCCACTTTTGAATTTTCTTCCACGCTAGAATCATCAGACCCGTTACATATTATATCACTATCTGTAAATCTGGCTCAAGATATGATACTTGTTACAACCAGTCGAAGTCAAATTTATTCTGGCAACATTGTGTCTACAGATCTAGAACAGGTAAAATTACAGGCTAATCTTTTTATAATGTGTGTTTATTCTATGTTTCGTCGACTGATTTGACAACTCTATTAAACATGAAGTAAGTTAGAAGAAATGGTGATAACACTCTTTTTCACTAACCATTTAAAGCACAGATTAGCTTCAGGAAATAGTAATTACATCCTTGCACTGTCCACTAATCACTTTGCAATGAAATGGATCCTAGGCTAGTTCATTAATGTTTACTAGACTAAATACAAGGTGTCCAAGATCCAATACAACCCGAAGTTTATAGTGCGTCCAGTAAGAGAACGTCCCTGACAGCTCGCAGTGACATTGCCACTACTCGCGTGTCAAGGTTTTTTTTCGGTGTAACTGTAATGGCAACTTAATTAATGGTATAAGAAAGAATAATCGTGGTTGGTAACACTGGTATCAAAGTAGGGGCTGCAATGTCGCACCGCATGTGGTAAGAAACGTCAGAGACCATCTCTTGTTGGCCGTGCTATAGGATAGTAGAACTTAAACCTTAAAGATACACAAATAATGGTTATACGAAAATGAAACCTTGTTCATGCGTATATTTTTAAACTAGGAAGCAACGATTGAAGTACACTAGGAACCACACAGTGTTGCTAGATGTAACTGAAGTGGTGTTTTTTATTTTTTTTTTATTACACCTATAATATCGCGAAAATTACCTCTCATACCATAAAGGGTAAGTTACTTTTGGGAGTAAGCTTTCTTCGGACAAAGTTTTTGATAACTGTTTATAATTTTATTTATATTTCAAAAAAAGGGGCGCGGTAGCTCAATGGTAGAGCGTTCACCTCCAGTGCTTGGGGCCCTTGGTTCGATCTCAGTTCGCGCCGTGTGGACTTTGTAGTGGACAAACACCGTGCTCGTGGGTTTTCTCGGGGTTCTCCCGTTTCCTCCTACTTCATTTTACCATTTCATTCATTTCTTATCATCACTGTCTCCTTTAGCCTAACCGGCATAACCACGAGACGTAAAACTAAAGATTTCATTTCATTTATATTTCAAAAATAAATATTTCAGTAATAACTGCAGCACTACGTGTTGTACGAGTAATTTAAGAAGCAATATAGTTTAGTCCAGTGGCCCTTACTTTTATCAGCTTACGTTATATCCTGGGTTATATTTTTGAGTGAAGCAATGAGACTGAAGTATTGAAATTAATTCTTATTATTTTGAAGAAAACCACTTACGAATTGAGATCCTTCTTTAACCTTTATTTTCTGACTTTTCCACATTTTGATGATGAGACGTTACCTCACGGAAAGCTTAAATTTAAGAAATATACTTCATAAAACAGATAAGATCAGTGCAATAATATGTACATCAAAATTCTAGTAAGTTAAATATCACTTTAAATACGGAACATTTGTAAGTGAACTTAGTTTAGTTTAAGTTCTTGTTTGATATTCCAGACAACTGAAGGAACTTTTGAATTGGTAGGTGAACCTTTACATCATGGTGCAGTAACTGGTTTAGATGTTTGTGCATGGAAACCGATATACGTGACATGTGGAGAAGACAAGACATTAAGAATATGGAACTATGAAACCTTATCTCAGATCTTCTGCAGAGAATTTCAAGAAGATGTATGTAGTGTAGCGTTACATCCTACTGGTGAGTACTGCAGTTTTTCTTGTGAAGTACAAAATTTTGTGTGTAAGAAGCAGTCTAATTAACTTCTGATTTTAACTAATTTGGTTATAGTTTAAGTTCAGTGGTTTAAGTTCAATGTCACATTGTTGTTTTAACTAATACAAAAGTATGTAAACAGAAAAATATTTGTAAGTTTGTCCCAATCGGTTATCTTCCGTAATTTAACCTTGTTCTAGTAAATTGTTGTTTTGCTTATCCAAACATATACAGCTTATACAGAAGGTCAATTCACCTAAGGTGGCCAATTTTACAGAGCTGTTGACGAGCATGGCGTAGGAAAAGAAGCCAGTAGTCAGTAGCCCTTGAATCCAGTAGTGAGTCTCGTACAGCACTGGGTGGAAGTTGTAGTGAACAGCTATTATGTCTGTTAAAGTGACACCTTATTGGGTAGGGTACATATGTGCGCTTTCCGATGTACAATTCAGTGCGTCAGTGATTGTGAAAATGTGTGCGGCAAGGGGCAACAATATCAGCAGACGTACAGTAGCAAGGGTAAGCCAGCGCTGTAAAAGCACCGGCTCTAAATATGATCAAGTCGTGAGAGTGAAAAGGAAACGAGCATGTCCAGCCAGGACACCACGCGTTCTGAGAAGCATCAGGCTATCAGTTGTGAAGGAGAACCCACCCACTCAAAGCAACCTTGCCAGGACAATTTAGGACTGAAGAAACGTTATAAGGCGATGGGGTATAAGTTATCACCAAGCCACACTCAAGAGAGATTCACGAACGTAATAAAATTGTATGAACAGTACCTCTCAGGTGACAAATGGCAGTGGGTTGTCACTCTGGATGAAGCGTGAACCTACCTTGATTTTGAATGTAGTGGGTGGGAAGCACCATTCGAAAAATTGGATCATATATACAGGAGATACGTGGAGTAATATATTTTATCAATATTTTTAAAATAATAATAATAATAAAAAAACGAATATTCTTCATACAAAATTAATACTTAGTTACTTTCTCTACTAGTTTTAATTGCTGACTACAAATTGACATTTCTTTACCATTCAGTCACAATGGTGTCCTTTGAAAAATTTGCCCCATAAAGCCAAAGTTGCCAGCTTTTTGAGAATAAAACCCTCGTAAGATTGTTATGGGATCGGGCAACAATATTCTGTCCGTTAAAGTTGTGGATATGTGGTTATAATGAATTTAAAAGTAAAAAACACGACATCCGATTTTTCGGATTATGTAAACTAATGGGTCAATATCTATTTATTCATTCTATCCATTACAGCTCATTTGCAAATGAAATAACCAAGTTTTGTAGGGCATGTAATGCATATTTGGAAAATTAGTGTGTATTTTTACCATCATTGCATATACACATGTAAATTATTGCTCTTTGTCATTTTTAAATTTCATTTGCGAAAATCAGTTCCTGCAAGGAAAAACTTTGAATTTGTAGGTTTTACGATTTTAAATTAGTTCTTTGTTAAGTGAAATAATTCCGAGAAAATTCCTGGGTTATGTAAAGAAAGGACTTGTTACTTGTGGGCATAATTCGTCTCAAAAGTAGTAGTTGAAAAAAGTGGTTTTATGGTTTTGGTCTGCATACATCGTATTTGAGATCGCTCTGCAGAGAAAGAAGTCTTTCACATTATTTCTTTTGAAGCAGTTGATTGTTGGGGAAGAAATTTTGTCAATTAATGCAAAAAATGTATCTGTAAAGTCTGCAAAACAAGTACAACATATACTCAGCAACAGTATATGTACCGCTTCTTAATGGATGAATCAAGCAATCAACACTTCTGGTGACAACAAAAGTGAAAGGTTCCAAAGTGTATGACTGCTTGGTGAAGAAAACATAGGCTAGGGCTGGTTCACGTTTATTTGCTTGCGATACGTTTCCCTACCTTCCCTATTTTTAACCTGTTTATTCTATTAAGTTTCTTGCTTCAGAAATTTAGACAAAAATTACAATTCTCTCTTTCGTTATAATGTTTATAGGCCAACAAAAATATAACTATTGTAAGTTACGTAGTTACTGTATTATTTCTTCGGAATCCACCGGAAACAAATTATGCCCGTAGTTACGGCGGAAGTACGTCATGCTTAATTCATCCATTGTTTTAGCAGGGTGTGGGATATGTATCATAGTGACCGAATCATATACATCTATCTCTCAGAGGGTTAAAGCTCAAAAAAGTTTTGGCAATAATATATTCACTTTTTTACTTTTTCTTTTTTTTCTTTCTTTCTTTCTTTTCTTTTCTTTTTTCTTTTTTTAATGTCAAAGATCATTGCCGAAAGTTTGAGATATGTACCCATGAGCTACGATATCCCTACCAAATTCCTGAGAGACTCTTTTCAGAACCATTTGAACGCTTAAAATTTTAGAAGAGTTTTAGAAGAGGTGCGCTCACCTGTAGAGTTCCCAAGTACCATTAGCGAATAACACAATTGAAAGAATGTGCTTTAAAAACTCTCCACCGCTATGCATCTGCTTCGACTAGTAACAACCAAATTTCTCTAATACAAGTTGGAAATCATACAACCGGAAAGCAGAACCAGTTGTAGAAAAAGTAGGAAAAATCGGTTTTAAAATCTATTTCAGCTATAAATCAAATACTTCAAGAAACAGTGAATCAGGAATTTCCCGTTTCTCAGCAAGTAATATTTCAACGTAGTCCTAATAACTTGCCAAGCAGAAATACATTTTCTGAGTATACGTAAAAATCTGTTAAATAACCGATAAAAGAAAAGAAAAAAAGGTTATTGCAACTAAAAAGTTCAATAAATATGGGTGTGAATTTGTTTTGAGATAATTAAAGCAAAGAAAGGCCTTTGCGTTAGTGTCTTCTACATGTTAGCTAGATGAGAGTTAAATCTCCTCCAGGTGCTTCATTCCAAAGGCCAAAAATTAAAAGCTACAATACCTGGTTAATCAAATAATTACGTTCTGCAACCATATATTTTCGCCACTGTTCACCCAACGATTGGATTCCGTAACGAAATAAGTGGAATCTGCGATGCGAAGAAGTCCTCCACCGCACATTGCACAGCCCGATCATCAGAGAAGGTTTTCCCTCCGAAGATATGATTGTACAGTATCTCTAGAAGAAATATCGGAGGAATGTGAAACAGGCGGTATCTCTAGAAGAAATATTGGAAGAATATGGTAGGTGAGAGAGGGTTTCATATTGCAGCTCATGAGAAATTATGTCCTGTCCTTTGTACAACATGTGGGCGAGTATTGTCGTCCAACAGGAGGACACTATGTCTACTGATCACTGTTGGATACTTGCGGACAAGTTTGCGGTACATTTCATGGAATGGATTTCAGCACTTTAACGATCTATATGAATAGTTTCATCTCGCCTGAAAAAGATGTGATGGATCACTCCCACTATAGACTATCATGCCAGCAACAACACCTGTGGGTGAAAAAGTGGTTTAGGAAACCGTTCTGGACGTTGATTACAATCCAACCATTGTCTTGACCTGTTTGTCATAGCAGATCTATTTTTCCTCTGAAATGACAATCCGACGCAGGAAATGTTTCAGATCATTCCCTACGAAATCTGTACATATTGAGACGACGATTCATGTTTACCGTTAACTTGTGTGGCACCCGTGAGTTTAACTTCTTTACCTTGCCGATTCTACGACAAGCTACCGAATACAGTGATAGGTATGCCTAACTCGTCTGCATTGGCATGAACACTTCCCTGAGGATCTGCTTCCACTGCGCTCGTGTGGAGTTCAACCAAACAAGATGTTAGTCGGTGTCCATGGGCTTATTTTGCAATACTGTGTTACCGGAATGAAATTTCACAAACCAACGGTTAATAAGAGTTTCATTCGCCATTCTTGGCCCAAATACATTGTAATATTATTTAGACTTGCTATTAAAAATGCCTAAATTGAATTCATAAAGATTTGGCACTAGGTGCACTTTCATATGATTCTGTTCAATAACACACTATTTCCTGGACTGACTGGATACTCCGTCCTGTTTGATGGATGTGTACAGAGAAATGACGTTAGACGTAAGTTCTTAGCCCGTCACCTTGTTGCTGAGGTGAGTTTTCCACAAACTTCACATGGACATTGCATTCACACTAATCTAATATACACAACTTCGTTGTAGTATAACTTACTAAGAGAGAACATGCTCACTTACACTAACCTAATGCATAAATCAAAGAAAAGAAAAATATTTTTACGCCGTCGAATTAATTCGTATTGAGGATAGTTCCGGTAACATATTTACTTTCTAGCGACAGTAAGAGTAAAATATTAAATAAATAAATAAGTAAATAAAAGTTTGTGATCGTGAAGAAGTATGGTATAGCGTAAGTCATTTCTCTTTAGTAAAGCAAGGATGAGTAAAAGGGTTGATGGATAAGTTTGTGTGAACGGTTTTCTTGAAGAATGCTTTTGATAAGTTTGTGTAAACGGATTTCTCGAAGAATGCTTAACTGACTTTGTTCGTACTTAAAAATACTCAATAAGGTAGTATCAACGAGGCTGTGGTTCCAGAAATAATAATGTACATTGTTATATACTTTCCAGATCGAACATAGGGTCACTTGCATTTTCTTTTCTAATTAAAAGAATAGACGCTATAAAATTCATTATCATGTTCCTTTACTTTAGCTTTTCTTTTCTTTGTCAGGTCACTACATGTTAGCTGGCTTTTCGGATAAACTTAGATATATGGATATTCAAACGAATGATCTCGTTGTGTGTCATGATTTTGCTATACGAAGCTGTAGAGAGTGTTGTTTCAGCCGTGGGGGTCATTTGTTTGCTGCTGTTAGTGGAAATGTAATACAGATATTCTCTTCAATTTCTTTCGAAACTGTTCATAATTTGAAAGGACACAATGGAAAGGTTAGTTAAGTAGTTTGGCTTTTACTTATATTGCAATAAAATGTAAGAAATATTCAAGTTGTTTCAATACTACATAGCATAGCGATAAAGAAATGCTCTTAAAGTTAATGTTACTCACTTTCAGGTTTGTTGATTTTTTAGTGATATGAACAGTATCAAGGCGGTAATCGAATTTCTGTCGTACGTTTTGTAGCATATCTGCTGTTACTAACAATAGGGCAATACCAATGTAATTTTCCTTTTATTTATTTATTTATTTATTTATTTATTTTTTTTTTGTCCCTGATTCGATCCCTGCTCGCGCCAAACGGACTTTGTGGTGAACAAACACCGTGTGTATGGGTTTTTTCGGGGTTCTCCCGTTTCCCACTTTATTGATTCCATTATTGCCTTCATTTCTCATCATCACCGTCTTCTTTAGCCTAGCCGGCATAACCGTGGAACGCAAAACTGAAAGATTTCATTTCATTTTCATATTTTTTTCAAAGTAGTTGGTAACAGTGGCGTGTAAACAGCATCCTTAATGTATTCCTAAAAGTACTTGCACGGTGTATATCAAGTAATATTATAGAGCACCAAATTATGGGTCCAGTGCGATTAATCCAACAGTGAGGAAGTGTTTTTTAGTAAAAGCGAACGTTGCATGCCAATGAAATGGCCCCATCATGTTGGGAAATATAGACGCTGGAATCTTCTTCTAGTAATAATAAATTCTAAAACATATCCAGATAGAATTTTCTTTTAATGACGTGGAAAAAAAAAGCATGTTTTTTACTCGAGAAACTATACAGTTGATAGCTTCAGGTATTTCGTATTCATGCTGGATTGTTCCATGCTATTATAATATCAGATGAACAGCATGGATTTATTAAAGGGAAATCAGTGGATTCAGCACTTTTCAATTTCACAGAAAAGGTACGTGAAAGTCTTGATAATAGAGAAAATTGCATTGGACTATTCTTAAATCCTACAAAGGCTTTCGATTTGGTACCTCATAAAGAACTCCATCAAAAGCTAGACGACAGTGTGTAAGGGGACTAGCAAATCTCTGGTTTAAATTATATCTAGAAAATCGTAAACAGGCAGTGCAAATAATACATTCGGAAAATAAAAGGAGTAACTTGTCATCGAAATATATATCCAAATTTCAAATAAACCCATGTGGTATACCTCAAGGGTCTGTCTTAGGTCCTATACTATTCTAAATATATATAGATGATCTCTCATGCAACCTACATCAAGCAAAAACAACGTTATTTGCAGATGACACTAATATTCGTATTACTGACAAAGATAAACATCATATCGAAACTGAAACAAAAACTATAACTACTGAACTTTCAAACTGATTTTCACAAAAGAAACTCAAACTAAATTGGCAGAAAACAATAAGTCTAATTTTCCACCAAACCCAAAATAAACAACCTAATCTAGCAAATACCATGCTTAACAATACACTAATACAAAATCCATCAAAGGTTAAGTTTTTGGGATTATATATATCAGACATCTTTACATGGGATGAACATATACTGTCACTTACCGGGAAGCTAAGTCAAGTGTGCTTTGCAATTAAAATACTTTCTAACGTATTAAACCTCTCTACACTCAAAATAAGGTACTTTAGTCTGTTTCAATCGATGTTGAGTTACGGAATTATTTTTTTGCGGAAACACATCTGAAAGTAAAGCAATATTCAGGTTACAAAAAAGGATTGTAAGAATAATTACTAAATCAAAATATAAAGAGCATTGCAGGCCAATATTTAAGAAACTCAATATACTGCCGTTACCTTGTTTCTACATTTTCCATCTGTTGTTATTTGTAAAGGAAAACCTAGGCCATGTCCTTACTCGACATAGCGATCAGCACGAGTACGACAGCAGAAATAAAGGGATTTTTTTCTTAATAGACCACAATACATGTATTTGAGAAAGGTCCTAAATATGCTGGCATTCTTATATATAACAAGTTACCAAGGGAAATTAAACAACTTTACAATTAACAAAAAATTGGCTACTTACCAATGAATCATCCCTTGAAAAATTTAAAGATTTTGACGTTTCGGAACTCTCAGCTGGTTCCTTCCTCAGGATCTTTTTTGTACGTTACTTTTATATAGTGGTATGTATACCTGGTTTTACTCCTTTTATCTCCTTCCCGTTTTAATCCTTTTTGCCTTGCCACTGAGGAAGGAACCAGCTGAGAGTTCCGAAACGTCAAAATCTTTAAATTTTTCAAGGGAGGATTCATTGGTAAGTAGCCATTTTTTTGTTAATTTTGAATATCCTCCCATGCGCCCATGTAATTATAACTTTACAATTACCTTATGCAGCATTGTTTTTATTCAACAGACGAATATCTAAACAGGAGTTATAATAAAATAAGATAGGAAACTAAGTAGTTACATCAGTTTATACAAGTTTCTCGAGCATACTATGATAGATTCTACAAACTGCAGATACCACACTTTCATATACAATGTCAAGGTAGCATATAGCAGAGGTACAGTACTTAATATTTATTTAGAGTTTACTAAAAAAATTTATATTCAACAAATTTTGTAATTAATTTAATGTATATGTAACACGTAAATATATGTAATACCTATTATACTGACTTTATGACGAGTCCTATATTATACTCTGTATAATCAAAAGGATGCAAATAAATAAATAAATAAATAAATAAAAATAAGCTAATTATACATGCGCATTGTGACACTTTACTTTCACTTAAATGAAACGTTGCTTCATCACTGAATATAAAGCACAGAGTAAAAGTGTAGTAATCTTCAGTATGAGAGGGCAAAATTCCATTTGCTGCAACTTGTTCCCTTGTCTGAAACTGCTGGGAATTGAGTATTGACAAAAAGAGCCATAAAAGTAGTTAGCAACACAGATGGTGATCAGAAAAATGGAAACAACTCAACGAAATTGCAACATACCAGATTAATATGGTGTCGGGCCACCTTTCGCCTTCAGAACAGCCTTGATGCGACGTGGGATGGAGGCATAGAGGTCGTGAATGGTAGCAAGTGGAATTTTACACCATTCCTCGTGCAGGGCATCGGCCAGTTCTGTGAGAGAGGATGGAGGTGGAAATCGTCGCCGGAGTCGTGTTTCCAAGACGGACCACAGACGTTCAATTATGTTGAGATCTGGGGATTGGGCGGGCCAGGGGAGGTGTTGAACTTCATCCCGATGTTCCTCAAACCACGCTGCAACAACGCCAGCTGTGTGAATGGGTGCATTATCATCGTGAAAGATGGCGTCATTGTCCGGGAACAACATTGTAGCGAAATGCACCGCATACATAGGGACCTCGGTTCGTTTCATTAAGACTCCATGAAATACATGCTAGTAAACTTTCATTTTTAACTTTTTTTTTTTTTTTTTTTTTCAAAAATAAATTTTCAACAACAACTATTAGTATGAATATCTTTGTATATAACGAATAATGTAAAGCCAAACAACAAACAAATAAAATAATTCATTTAAAGCTTAATATTTCTGGCTCTGAAGGAGCAAACTTTGAAAGCTCTATATAACTGGTTTTTAAAGGAGCAAAAATCTTTACGCAATTTCAACACACAAGAAAAATGAATATTGCAGTAAGTGCACGAATTGATTAAATGATTTTTAGTACGTACCAAATGGAATCTAATTAACAAACACGAAGAAATATAAATAAGCACTACAAAATATAAAGATATACCGAAAGTCATTCACTACTACGTTTTAGCAATTTCTAGTTAAGTAGCCAAAAAATACCATTATTAATTTCTAAATTTAATTTCCCAAAAAATATTACTAATATCCACTGATCGAAGGAGAAAAAGAAAAGGTTTAAATTTAGAAAACATTAGCCTAATTAAATAGCCTCCCAAGACAGTGAATATAGCAAACTTAAATCTTACTCATACTTATTCTATTTAACTCATTTTACGTGTAATCTAATGGATTGAAAGGAATATGCGTATATCCTTTCCCTCACCTGTCCAAGAACTGACGCAAACACGTTCAGTTGAACAGGTTTTTGATTCGGCCACTAGATGTCAGGTCAAACGGTGACATCGCAGTCAAGACTTAGACTCAGCTCACCCTAGCGTTAAAAACGCGAATCACTTAATCAAAGCGAGCATTTACCGTCACATACATGGATTACAATATCTTTCCAAAAACATTTACATTTTTTTTTTCTGACGAAAATTCACGCTACATAATAAAGTGCCTCCCGCATTTAAAAATTTTTTAATAAAGATTTTCCAGATAGTGAATTTGAGTTGCAATTTTGTAAAGTTCATATTTCCAATGTCACTCGATAAGAAAAGAATAGATCTCTTACTTGTTGGTTTCCCAGGCCTGGATTAGTTATATACATACATATTCTTCTTAGTCGAGACATTGAACTGCACTCAATGACAGGATCTTTAAGGTTGATCTCTGGAATTGCTCCTTGCACCAGTTGGATGACAACATTGACAACAGGACTGACAATATGACAAGCGTTGTGGACAATACACATCTCGATCACAATACATTCCTGCAGGATACAAACACAACGAACAGTATTCTTACAAAATAAACATACACATAAATATATACACTATTTACATAGGTTCTCTAAATAGACTGAATTTACTCCTTTTATATTTTTAACCTTGATTTTCATTTACTGTATCATCTGAAGTTCGGGGAGGGTAATACTTTTTTATATACATTACATGTCTTTTTAATTTCTTAGTGGGATCTTCAACAGATTCTAACCAAACTGTATTCTTTGTCGGATAATTCAAAATACGGAATGGGCCAGAATATTGCAATGCAAACTTTGGATTGAACTTTTTATCCAAAGAGGCCTTCATAATCCTTTTTACGAGAACCAGTTCCCCTACTTGAAGAGTACAAGGAACTCTCTTTTTGTTATAAAGCTTTTCTTTTCGGAGCCACGCCTTTTCTATATTAGTCATGATTGTTTTGCTGATCTCTTCTTTATTTGTAGAGGACTCTACTATACCTAAGTCTAACAGCCAAATTACATCCATTGGGTTGAACATTTTACGCCCTAAGAAAATTTCAGAAGGTGTCTTCTTCGTTTCTGAATTTATACTGACGTTCATGGTGTATTGAACTTGTCTTATGAAATCAACCCATTTCGTTTGATTTTGATGAATGTAAGATCTTAATATTAGACGAATTACCTTATTCTGTCTTTCAACTAAGTTAGAACTAGGAGAGTAGCTAGATGTAGTAACATTTTGAATACCCCTACTAAAAAGAAAGTTCTTAAAGGTCGTAGACATAAAATATGATCCTTGATCATGAACCAGCTTATTACATAACCCATAAAACATGAAGATCTTTTCTAATTTGTCACATATAAGACGTGAACTTAAGGTTCTCAAAGGTTCCATTACAACAAATCTACTAGCAGCATCTACCAAAACTAGGATATATTTAAATCCCTTACTGCTAGGCAAAGGTCCTAAAGTATCTAAGTAATAAGTGTGACATGGATAAATTACTTTCCTGGAATAATACTCTCCGTATTTAAGAGTGTTCCTATCATTCGATTTTTGACAGACAATACATTGGCGTATATAGTTCCTAATTTCATCGAACATATTTTTCCAAGTAAATTTAGATGCTATCTTAGCTATCGTGCGGGAAATCCCACTGTGACCGCCCCCTACGACTTCATCATTATGATATTTTATAACTGTATTTACCATTGATTTTGGTACTACTGCTCTTTGACCACCATTCACTCTACCATTGGTTTTCTTTAACAAAATATTATTTTTAAGACTATAATTTCTTACATTTTCACCACTTTCTATTTTATTTATAATTTCTTTCAACTCCGTATCTTCGCGTTGATATTTATGCAAAGGTTCATTTAATAAAGGCTCCTCCCATAAATTAAAATACGATACATGTACCTCTTTGCCTTCAAACTCACCAATTTCTACAATTTCCTCAGATGGAGAAGTAAACTCCGTATATTGATAAATACGGCTTAAATAATCTGCAAGATGGTTACGGCGTGAGCGCAGATAAACTACATCAAACTTATACTTACTGATACGCTCGATCAGATACCCATATTTGCGCTGACGCTTGTGGTTACGCAATATCCAAGTTAGGCTGGAATTATCTGAGAAAACAGTAAATTTTTTAAACAGATACATATCAAATTTCGAAAGTGCTAAACAAAGAGCACGAGCCTCCAATTCGAATATATTCTTTGACCATTCACTCTCTGGAATCGCCTTAGACCAAAAATATACGGGTCGAAGTTTACCTGTATCATCATACTGTGATAAAATAGCACTATAATTTTTACAACTACTATCACAGTGTATAACAAATGGCTCTCTAAAATCTGGTATTTTCAGGACAATATGATCTACTATTGTCTCTTTAATTTTATTTAACAAATCATCTTCTTCCTTTCCCCACCGAAAAGGGACCTTTTCAGATTTCAACTTGTACAAAGGTGCTAAATATTCTGAATAACCTGGTAAAAATTTTAAATAATATGATACAAAACCTATCAACCTTGCTAATGCTCTCCTATTACGAGGCTTAGGTAGATTCTTTATAATTTCAACTCTATCTGGATCGATTTTCATATTTCCACCTTCAAACTCGTATCCTAAATATTTTATTTTTCTTTTAAACAAAAAGGTTTTTCTAGGAGAGATTGTTATTCCCCATTCTTTTAATCGAGCAAACACCTTTTCTAAAATTTCCTTATGTGTTTCTACGTCATTGGTGTGTATACAAATGTCGTCAACAAACAGATCTAAATGTTCACCAATTAAGTCTTTAAATATTTTATTTAAAACTCTAGTTAATGCAAATCCGGAATGACAAAAACCCATTGGCATAGTTTTGAAAGCTAAGAGTCTAGTTGGTGTAGCAAATACAGTGTATTTTTGAGATTCTATCCCCCACCTGTCCAAGAACTGACGCAAACACGTTCAGTTGAACAGGTTTTTGATTCGGCCACTAGATGTCAGGTCAAACGGTGACATCGCAGTCAAGACTTAGACTCAGCTCACCCTAGCGTTAAAAACGCGAATCACTTAATCAAAGCGAGCATTTACCGTCACATACATGGATTACAATATCTTTCCAAAAACATTTACATTTTTTTTTTCTGACGATAATTCACGCTACAACATCCGGACCACAGGATGCAAGTGGTCTCCTAAAATTGCGACAGTGATCGTTGGCAGTGATTCGTCCGCTAGGTGTGACCACAGGACCAAATGAAAACCATGATATGGCGGCCCACAGCATCACCGAGCCGCCGCCATGTTTCACAGTTGGGCGGAAACACTGCAAATCATAAGCTTCTTTGGGCGTTCTCCACACATAAACACGGCCCTTGGTTGGGAATAGGGTGAAGGATGACTCATCCGACCATATCACACGTTTCCAGTCCTCAACGGTCCAAGTTGCATGGTCGCGGCACCATTTGCGGCATGCGAAAGCGTTATGGTCTCTGATGAGCGGTTTGGCCCGTGCAACACGACCCCGTAAGTTCATGTCATGTAATTCTTGGCAGACTGTGATTGTCGAAACAGGGTGGGGGAGGTGCTGATTGAGTTCCTCCGTCACTTGCTCCGCAGTGGCACGACGGTTATGCGTGACAATGCGCTTTAATACCCGGCGTGACCTGTCACTCATGATTTTCTTGCGCCCACTGTTCCGCTTCCCCGATGTGGTTTTCCCGTGTGTTGTGTAGGTCATCACCTTCGACACTGTCCCACGCGACACACCTAACACAGTAGCCACTGCCATCACACTCACTCCACATAATCGCGCACCAACAATTTGCCCTCTTTGAAAATCTGAGAGGTCTCCTATTTTACACTACCTGCGTCTGCTGCAGCCACTGCACACTGCTGTTCCACTGCGCCTGACGTAGTATGGAGACCGACCTAACACACCACCACCAGCGGTCCGGCGCTGCGAGCGCCACGACACTACTGCCAACCCATTCATCTGACGTGTTGCCAACTACAGGTGTTTCCATTTTTCTGATCACCATCTGCATGCAACTCAAGGTGTCGCTAAGATATAATTTATGGAAACAAGAAATTATTTATGATACAGTTTAGATAAAATTGTGAATTCTATATATTTCAAGACCTAAGACAATCAGATAGTTAGAATTAGATTAAGGTGAAATACTACTGATTGTTTTAAGAAAATATATTGTGTGAAAGACAAAAAAATGAACGAGTAATAATAAATAAGACAATACCAAACCTGAAAGTGTTATGTCTGTAAAATAGGCCTACTACTTAGAGTATAAAGTGTTGGGCAATTTGGAAGACGACTACATTTACAATTCAGATAGTTTTAAGTAATATGTATGTGCTTTCACTCTTACGAAATTTGACATTTTACAGAGAAGTAACAGAAACCATTGCAGCCTCTATTAATTCATACACAGTCGACGTCTCAAAACATGCTAAATGGCCATAAGTATTTTTTTTTTTTTTTTCAGTTGCAGCGGGCTGATTCTTTGTAATTTGTTGTCTCGTACGTTGGAAAGTTTTTTCGAGTTTACATCTTGAGGTATCCACGGTCTTTCTTTATGTTTTCTTCTTTTCACAATACTATATTGTTGAACAGTTGATCTATAAGTGCTCTAATCAGCCGGTAGATTCAATTCACAACCTATCAGTACATATTAACGTAAATGTACATTTAGGAATCCGCAGCACATAAAAGAAAATATAATAGTTAGTGGTAAAGGGCTTACCTCTGGTCTGTGACTTTCTCGGGATTCACTGGTTTCTTCCTACATTGTCATTCCACCAGCTCTTCCATGTTTATTATTCGCGTTCATTAATCATCTGCCTCCTGTAGCGTAAATAACATTTTCGTGGGACGTAAAAACACGCTTCATTTATGTTTTCTTTTTTCCTGCATACCAAACGTTCTGTTACTTCCGTATCGGTTTCTCGTGAAGAGTACCTGTAGAGCATGAATGTCAATGGATTTTTGAAAACTACTATTTCCTTTTTAATTCGGTGCATACCAAGTTAATATGTGGTTCAATGAATGTAGCGATAAACTCATGTGAAATTTGATGGAGTGTTTTGAAACGTAGTATATTTAAAGAAGAGTAAATTGGTGAAATTGTTAGAAGTGTAATGACATTTGATGAAAATAGTGAAATTATTCAATTATATCAATTCTTAGCAATAAGTAGACTTTAGTCTTTTGAGCGTATGAAAGGTTCTGGCTAGTCAGATGGTGTATATTCAGCTATGCGATGCGTGGTCAGAGCATTGACTACAATTCCATTATTATAGCTATCTTGTCCAGTCTACTACTTCTTTAGTTTAAGTAAAAATTTCCTCATGATCATCACCGAAAATTTAATTCTTCCGTGCACACTCAAGGAGACCATGCGCTAACCAGCTGGATAAACAGAAGCTTTAATACTGTATCTTTTTCATAATTTATTTCACTTTTTTCTTTTTTTTAATATATAGCATTCAACATATGTTCATTTTATTAAATATTTCAGGTGCGATATATATGTTGGTCGTGGGATGATAGCAAGCTAATATCATGTGGACAAGAGGGTGCTGTTTATGAATGGGAAATTGTTACTGGGAAACGCGTAAGTGAATGCGTGATAAAGATGTGTTCATACAATGCTGTGCAAGTAGCTGCAGATGGAAAAAGTGTGTTTGCAGTTGGTATAGATGAATTGTTAAAGGAGATTTCAGAATCACAGGTAAGCATTATTGTCATACCTCATTAAGTTGAATATTCTACGACAATGCTAATAAAACTCCAACTGACCATAGCAGTATATATAGTTTAAGAGTATATTTACAGTTTCGGCTATTTAATTATGGGAAAAGATGATAGACGAAGTAGAAAGAAAGAATTAAAAGTATTAATACGAGCTATTAGGACAGATGTACACTGGAGAAAGGCAGGTAGACAATAGTGAGCAGAAAATGTAAGTGACAAACATCTACTTAAGAGTTTAGTTCTTAAAACTTTTATAACAGGTTATAAACAGGTGCGCAAAAAGAGAAAGTAGCGACATCTAATTAAAAATTTACTTTTTAGGACCAATTAAAAGGTTTGGTCAGCTTGGGTTTTATTACCAATCTTGAATTTTCCAAATCTACGACGATGCTAGTAACGCACATAAAGTACAGTGAAGCCTGTGATAAACTAATGAAAAATTTCGAAGTCGATGTACCATTCAAGGCTTGAAGACAATATGCGAGGGTAGTGTGAAAAAGTTCTCGGAATGACCTACAAAATGTTGATTTAGTTATTCATTTTTTTATTATTTTTTTAATATACTCTTCCTTGACTGTAGTCGATCTACGGTTCCATGACACATTTGCCCTAGTGTACAACGCATTTTAACTAGCATTTATTTCTTCGTAACATTTTCCAATGTCAGTGAGAATCTCAAAAGTGAAAATATTCTGAAATAGTTAATTTTCTTTTTTGCTTTTTGTAACGAATAATGTACTTTTTAGTTAAAAGACCAGCCGGGTGTTTTTCCAGACCGTTCGTCGCCAAACAACTTTTAATAAAACATGGAAAACACGCGGAAACAATATTGTTTTTGTGAATTGTAAAGCGTTACTGGGTAGAAAACCAAACGAACGATAACACATTCAGAATTGCCAATTTAGTATTGTTTTTCAAACTGTTTTTTTTTTTTTTTTTTTTTTTTTTTTTTTTTTTTTTTTTTTTTTTGGAGTATCGGTAAGCCTAAAGTATTTAATTAACTCATTACGTTTTCCATTACATTTAATTGAAAATACTTACAGGAGACTGTGAGTCGTGAAAATTATGTGTTGATCCTATTCTCAAGGAAGTAATAGCGCATAGTGAATTTCAGCGTTGTTGGGACTGAGTATATCCGATAATTGTCTCACATTCATATACAGTGTGTTTCAAAACAACACCGACAATGTTTGGGAGGTGATTCCTGACACCAATATAAGACAAAAAGTATAGACCAACTTGGGTGCACAAATGCTTCCTTTCGGAGGTATAGGCTGCGAAAACATGAAAAAATGAATTTTAAAGGCCCATAGCTCCAAATCTGACACCTACCGCATGCGGGTCAAGACTTCACTTAGAAACTATTATGTGCCCTATCCAAATATCCAAGTTTCAGAATCCTGCGGTACTTCTGCAACAATTTTTATAGAGGTAGTTGTTGAGTACTAAATGCCCGTAGCGAAATTCCTTCCATAAAAATTGTTGCGTGAGCACCTTAGGATACTGAAACCTGTATTTTTGGATAGTGCACATATTAGTTTCTAAGTGAAGTCTTGACTCGACTACGGTAGGTACCATAATTTTGGGGCTATTGTTTCGTAACTTTAAAATATAGAGATTGGTTTCTAATTTGTATCAATGATTATAGGATATTGCTTATTGTTCATTCTCGGTAGAAAGACAATACTACTTCAGATGCATCTTGATTATTATTGAAACAAGTTACATAGAGAAAGGTTAGAAAATAATAAATATAGAAGTTATAAATTTTAACAATTTACGCCTGTCTTGGAGGAAGACATCCATGCACGAACTTCTTATGTGTTGCTTCTTAGCATAGTTAATGAAGTACTTATAGGAAGGTTTGATGGTATAGGCTGAGGTCCATACTGCCAAGGTTCCAATTCTAGTGGTAGACTAACAAATAACTGACCCTTTGTTTACCATTTGTTTAGTTTAAATATCCTGCTTTTGGCTTTTCACCTGTATAAGTGCCTTATTTTGTTTTTGTATTTTGACATTTTCACTTTCATTTTTAGATTTCACTTCCTTGCAAGTGCGTTCACGGAACCTCAGCTTGTTTGTTTCTTTTATTTTTTAATTTTAAAAGGTTTTAATATACATTAATGAGTTGAATTTACATTACACTATGGACCTTCAAAGTTCATTTTTTTCATGTTTTCGGCAGCCTATAACTCCGAAAGGAAGCATTTTTGCACCCAGGTTGTTCTATACTTTTTGTCTTATCTTGGTGTCAGGAATCACCTCCCAAACGTTGTCGGTGTTGTTTTGAAACATCCTGTATAGATTTCCATACCTTTACTACTAACATTTTAAAGAGGTTGCTACCATCAGCGGGATTTGCCAGTTTTACAAGACAACACCCAAACCCAACCTAAGAAACTGTATTTCTCCGAACAGTGCATCTATGCACTCCATTATAGAAACCTCATTAGGTCATTCTTCATGTATTGAACATAGCGCAATAGTGTTCAACGTTTATATTTTATAATGTAGTAAAAACTCGCTAAAGCGGCAGTTAGTGGTTTTAACGGAAGTGAGGTTGAATCGTTTTTTGCATTGTTTGCCAGCTGCATGGTGTGAGATCGCTGTCACTGCTGCCATGGTGTGAGATCGCGACAAAATGTGTACTTATTTCTTTAGCTTGTAGAGATAAAATGTTAATTTTTATCGACGTGACTTCCCTTAAGATCCGCCACTGAATTTAATATAGTATAATCACTATTTCAAGCAATCTCGTAGTTTGATCCGAGGAAACATTTTGGAAACTTAGCTGTTGCCTTTAACGAACTCTGGCGGGTTCAGTTCCCAGTGGGGACACTCGGTCGAAGAAGTGTAAGAGCTTTTTTCAGGCCAGCCATCTTGAATGAGGTTTTTACTGATTTTTCCTCATTCACACCAGGCAAATGCCGAAATGGTACCTCATATAATGGTCCCAGGCCGCTTCCTTCCTTCCTTCTCCAGTTCTTTCTTCCTTCCCTTTTCTTGGATAGTGTGCTCGCCGAGAGACGTCATCCCCCATACATGACGGGCTAAATGGCCATAGAGCCTAAAGCCCAGAAATCTAATTCCTAATTCCTAACGAACTCTGAGAAAAGGGGATGGGGAATGAAGTATCTTCTACATTTTTTTTTTTTTTCATTGAGGAGAAAAAGTGTTGGCATGGACATGCTTAACAGGAACTGGTTCAACATTATTGGTACTTTTATTGTTACTTTAGAGAAAAGAAGCGATCACATACATATATCTGCAAATATATACAAGCAAAATTCTTAACGGAAAAGCAGATATTTGGTAGCAAATGCGTATAGAGTTTTTTTTTTTCATCCTTTATCTGTAATCTAATTTTTTTTGTCGACATTTAATTTTATCTATAAGGGCTATCTAAAGTTTTCCAGGGTTTAGGCTCTTTGACTTAACTTTTATTGAATATTTCAGGTGCAACGTTTAGTAGAATGCCACATGATTCTGACCTCTCTGGTTATATCAAGGTCTGGCTTAATGCTCTTTGGTGGAAGTAGTAACGGTACAGTATTATCTTTCAAATTCCCTCTGACAGTTCCTGGAGAATGGACGGAATTTCACATGCAAAGCAACGCTATTACTAAAGTGAGTATGCATTATAATAAAATATAAAGATTTTAAGTTCTAGTATTAAGCAGTCATTAGTTGTTCATATAGAAATATATCAGCGTTTTAGTTAAGCAGTATCGCATCGCAGTTTGCTACAAAAAATCCTAGAAATTCATTACAAACGAAACGTTGAATCGCAAAATATGATGTATCTATGATCACAATTATCAAAGTGAACTACTTTTGTAACAGAAAATAATATATTATTGTCTTTCAAGACATAACACCTCTCTTTTGGTCTCGAATACAGTTAATGCTCAATGATGAATGTCTCTTCGAAAATTCAAAGTTTCCTTTTAGGTGTTTGTCAAGTTCTAATGAAAATAAACTGCTATGTACTAAAATCTTTTTACTTGAGATTAGCTGTAGAATTGACGACAAAGAGGCCATGTGCACTTTGACATTTTATTCCATGTATAAAGAAAGGCATTCAATAGGTTTTCGACATAGAACATCCGAGTTTACTTTCCGAAGACTAGATCACTAGCAGAAACGCGGGACTTTAGTGGTACTCTATCTTCTACCCTTCAATCTTCTTATTCGTATTATTTCATAGGATTAGCCCAGAAACATCGTTTAGTCATATTGCTATTATCTCCTATGTTCAGTTCAAGTTGCGAAAAAAAAAAGTACTGTTGTTTAAAACGTCCTGGAAAAATAGAAAAAGAACTGAATCTTAGCATCATTTAGCTACAATAGGAATTAGTTTAAATTTCACAAAAATGTTCATTTCTTATTTTGCTTTTATCATAAAAAAAGATGATTTATTTCATAAATTGTGTAATTCAAGTTCTTTCCCTTCTTAACACCATTACGAATTCATCACTCAATATAAAGCTCCATATGGATATATTTAAACCAGCTATGGCTTATGCAATCTGTTGAACGTTGAAGTAAATACCTGTTTTTAAAAATATTATTGTCATTACCTTTTCTCTAATTGGCTTTTCATTATCATACTTATTTGTGATACGATTTATTATTATTATTCTATCTCCACTGAAAAGAATAAAATATAATAATAATATATCTCTGTAATAGCAAACAGAAAGAAAGGAATAAGATTACATAAACGTTCTATTGCAAAGTAACAATAATAATAATAATAATAATAATCTAATATAAATAAAATAAAGTGTTTGTGTGTCTGTCTGTCTGTGTGCAGCCTGGGGACCAGACGAATGAACCGAGAGTTACCAAATTTTGGTCACGGGTACCTTGGTCCAGGCCGCAGATCAAGACTTTTTTTTTTCAAAATTCGAACCACGGGGGTGTCAGGGGAGACGTTTACCGGGACATGTGAAAGTACTAGTAAATGACCGATATTAGTGTCGAATTCATAGTTCTCGCTGTCGCTGAGAACAATGGTGAAAATCCGATTGCATTAACTTCCAAATTCACCCATTCGGCTGCGGGCCGGAAGTCACGGGGGGGGGGGATACCGAGACATGTAAAAATAATCCAAAATGACCGATATTAATGTCAAATCCATAGTTTTCGCGGTCACTGAGATCAATGGTGACACTTCCATTAGCAATGACTTGCAAATTCAGCTACCATTGTATGAGGGAGGGGGGAGTTGCCGAGACGTAAAAATAATCCAAAATGACCGATATTAGTATCAAATCCATAGTTTTCGCAGTCGCTGGAATGAATGGTGATACTCCCACAGGGTGAATGGTGATTTCCAAATACAGCCCCATCGGCTGGGGGCCAGAGGCTTTTTTTTTTAAAAAAATTCGAACCAGGGGGTCTCAGGGGGCGTTTACCGGGATATGTAATAGTAGTAGAAAATGACTGATTTTTTTTTTTCGTTGTTCAGTTTGTTTACATAGATATTTTATCTGACCCATGCGAAGAATGCCTTATTATTATTATTATTATTATTATTATTATTATTATTATTATTATTATTATTATTATTATTATTATTATTATTATTATTGTTACCGTTTTTTGTTGGGTGAATAATTTTCCGAAATTTTGATGGCTCTTAGCCCATAGGTATAAATATGAAGGAATATCTTGGTTTAATTTAGCATTTTAAAACACCCTATAGCCATTATCCAATTATAGAAACGTGAAGAAAAGTGTAATAACAATTCAACACATTTTGTAAAATAAATAGATATAAACAAGAGATAATTTTTGTTTGTGTATGCAAATCTTTTTTTTTTTTTCTAGTTAAATAAATGTCTGCTTTTAAAAAAGGTTAATAATTCGGTTTAAGAAAAAAAAAGTAAATCTCAACTAAAAGGTTTCTTCAAAGAGAAGGAAAGTTGTCAACAGAACAACGATAAAAATACAAAGTAAAATAATAATAATAATAATAATAATAATAATAATAATAATAATAATAATAATAATAATAATAATAATAATAATAATAATAATAAAAGTCAATCCAGAGTCTAATTCTAAAAGTACAACTAGCGCAAAGCCATTGAAAGACCTACCCAAGAGCTGCGTTGCTTTAAAACCCAAACACTTTACCCAGAGAGCTGATCAGCTGAAGGTTGGTTCTGCTCAGGTTTTGTTTTCTTAGTGGGATAATTGTTAACTTAAATAGAATTGCTCCGTAAGATACCATATAGTGAAGACGAGGTGGGACAAGCTAAGTAAAATAAAATAAAAATAGGTATAGTTAGGCACATTTTTTACTACCCCTACGTCTGAATTTGTCTAATGCGGCGCTTCTCAAACCGTAGTCCACGGACTACGAGTGATCCTCAAGATCTGCCCTTGTGGCCCTCATAGATTGAGCATTAATCCAAGATAATAAAATCCAAGATCAAATAAAATTCGTGATGTGCACATAAAAGAACTATAGTTGAGAATCTCGAACAGCTATATTTTATATAAATTGATAGAGTATCTAATTTCATAAGGTAGAGATTGTATAATCGTTAATAGCTAATGTATTTTCTTCTATTAAGAGCAACATAAAATGAAGGGAATTTTACGTAATACTAATTTAACAATATAAGTAGACTGTAGATGCTAAAAGAAGTTGTAAATCTCTTTGGTAGAAGACAAGAGTGGGGTGGTTCGTAGAATATTCTGACTAATAAAATGATAAATTTGCTTTCGAAGGAGATAAGAGTAGGATCGTTCGTAGAACATTCTGACTAATAAAATGATAATATCGTTTTTGAAGGAGGCAAAAATAGAGTGATCCGTAGAACATTCTGATTTATAAAATGCAAATTTGCTTTCATGTAAAATGATAAATCTGCTTTCAAGGAAGACAAAAATAGGGTGGTCCATAGAACATTCTGACTAATAAAATGATAAATTTGCTTTCGAAAGAGATAAGAGTAGGGTGGTACGTAAAACATTCTGACTAATAAAATGATAAATTTACTTTCGAAAGAGATAAGAGTAGGGCGGTACGTAGAACATTCTGACTAATAAAATGATAAATTTGTTTTCAAAGGAGACAAAGAGTAGGGCGATCCGTAAAACATTTTGACTAATAAAATGATAAATTTGCTTTCAAAAGAGATAAGAGTAGGAAGGTACGTAGAACATTCTAACTTATAAAATGATAAATTTGCTTTCGAAAGAGATGAGAGTATGGTGGTTCGTAGAACATTCTGACTAATAAAGTGACAAATTTGCTTTCGAAGGGGAAAGAGTAGGGTGGTCCGTAGAATATTCTGACTAATAAAAGTGGTCCCCACCTGAAAAAGGTTTGAGAAAATGAGATTGCACCTTATTAATTAGTCACCCGTAATTGTACGGTCATGGACGGTAAGTACTCTGTGGGCAATAAAATAAATGAATGAATGCCTCTCTTGTCATTTCAGATGAAGTTGACCTATGATGACCTGACATTATTCACTTGCGCTGAAGATGGAACCATTTGTCAGTGGAAACTGCTTCATGCAGAAGGGAAAGCTGTGAAGCTTGATAAAGACTTTAGTTATACGAATGAAGTGCTGATTAGCGTCGATGATTTCAATTACAAGGTCAACACTATCAAAGACTTGAATCAGAGAATCGAAGAAATGGAATCAGAGCACGCATATCAGTTACGAATCAAAGATATCACGCACGCAGAAACAATGAAAGAAACGCATGAAGGGTATTTAAAGCAAATTGAAGATCTCAAAGAAAGAAATGAGGTATGGATGACTGCAATACTTTTATCGTATTGTTTTGTTTAAATATTTTTCGTTCATAAACTTCTGTCTTTTATACATTAAAGATGTTTCTCGTCTAAAATCAACAATCTTTCGATTGAGTTGACGCAGCTTTCCACCCTTCCCTATCTTAAGCCACACATTTCATTTTCAAGTATTTGTCTTTCGTACATCGTGTATTATTGGATCAAAAGATCCAATATATTTAAATCAAAAATTTCATTGTACGCTTTATATCTGGGGAACTACATATAATGTAGCTAAATACAAACTATCACTTAACTCAGTATGATGTACTTATTCTGTAAAAAATACGAAAACTCTATATAGAGGTCGTTCAAAAATTTTGTGGCCTCTGATCCAAAAACTAATTATTGGCCAAGATCGCAATCTTTTGATGCATTTTTTGGATCATTCCTGAAACTCTTGGCCAAGATTGCAATCTTTTGCTCCATCTTTATTATTATTATTATTATTATTCCTAAAATTCTTGTTTGATCCATATTTTCAATCTGGGCCTTTCTCTGAGTACCTTTTCTTCTGATGCTCTCTCCATAGCAAATAACTTGATTCCTCCATGTATCATATGTCCAATCATCCTATCTTGTCTTTTCGAAATAGTTTTCAGTACACCTTCTGTAGCACCACATTTTGAAAGCTTCCGTTCTCCACTTTTCCTTCTCTTCTAAGAGTTCATACTTTATATTCGTATACAACACTATGTATACTTTCGCCAATCTTTTCTTCAGTTTTATGTTGATGGTTCCGTTAGAAGCTTTCGTTTTTCTTCAAGTGCCATCTTCGCCTGAGCTACTCTGGATTTTACTTCTTATTTTCACCTTTTATTGGTTGTTACTTTACTTTCTAATAGAATTCCTTCATCTATTCAAGTTGTTATACTATTTTTTTTTTAATACTATTTAATGGAAAATTGTAATCATACTATTCTATAATATTTGTAGTGTTACAGAAAATGGATTTTCTTGAGTTTTACCGTTTCGTCCCACATTTTCATTCCATAAATTATTTCATATTCATTAGTTATCCGCTTCCATTAGCCTATAGGGCATACGTGTGGATCTAGATATTTCATTTCATTTTCGTTTTAATACTTCCAGAATTATTATAATTTTACGTTAATTGTTCTTTTGATGACTTTCTTTTACAGCAATTAGCCAATGATCATGTGAATCAAATAACTATGATGAATAATGACCGTGAGCAAGAAAGAAATATGCATGAGAAATTTGTGCAAAAGTTAGAGAGTACGTATGACGCTAAACTGATTGTAGAATATAATAGATACGAATCTCTCGAGAAAAAATTAGAACAAACAATCCATAATTATGAAATGTAAGTACCTTTCTTTCAACTTTGGTAAAAATAATATAGAAGTATTAGGTTCCTTCAAAGGAGGCATTGGTTCAATTTACAGTGGATAGTAGTGGTTTTCACCATACATTTTAATTTTATCTCCACTATAAGAAAATATGTACTTACGCGCATAAGAAAGTTAAAAAATAACATGCAAAAAGAGTAAAGTCCCCAAAGAATTTTGTTCCTCTGGTAATGCCCACACTAAGAAAGATGGATAAAATCTACGCTATACTATAGGTAAAATTTTCTTTATTTATAGATAGTTGCATAAAAATGAAATCTATAACAGTGTATGTGTCATTGATTTGAATGAATCTTATATTTAAAAAATGCTTACCTTTATCGTTAGCGTCACAAGAAAATTGTAGACCTTCCCTCGTGTAAATAGAACCCAAACTGGCGAATGCACATCTTAGAAAAGAACAATTGACTATCAGTCTGCTTATGATTATGTAGACTGGATGATTAGGATATATAGCACTGGAAGATACATAATATAGATGGCTATCAAAATAATAGAAACACTTGAAATAATTCAACTTACCAGAATGAAATTACGTTGGACCATCTTTCGCCCTCATAACATCTGAGGGCACGTGGAATGGAGTCGTAGGAGTCGTGAACAATAGTAAGTGGAATATTACACCATTCCACATGCAGTGCATCACTAGATTCCGGATGGAGAGGATGATCGCGGCTATGTACACTGGATTCTTGTCTCCAAAACAGACCATAGATTTTCAGTTATATTCAGTCCCGGAGGTTGGGTGGGGCTTCATGGCGATGTTCACGCCGCAACAGCTTCAGTTGTGTAGGTGGGCTTATCATCATCTTACAATATGACATCATTGCCCTGAAACATCTGAACCATAGAATGCATATGGTACCCTAAAATGGTGACATAATTACGGTCAGTGACGAGACCGGTAATTGACGGCAGACCCAGTGAAAACCAGTATATTGTGACCCACAGCATCCTAGAGCCGCTGTCATGTTTCACGGTTGGACGGAGATACTGCGGATCATATGCTTGAACCATTCACCACAGATAAACACCATAAATACGGTCCGTGATTTCAAATAAGGTGAGCAATGATTCATCCAACTTTATCTCACGTTTCCAGTCATCAGTAAGCCTTATTGCATGTTCGCAGCACCATTGACGTTGTGCTAAAGCGTTATGGTCCCTTATCTGTGGTTTCGCCCGTGCAACCCGAAACAGTTTTTTCATGTCATGTAACTCGCGGCGGACTACAATTGTGCACACAGCTTGTGGCAGGTGCTGCTTGAGTTCCACTATCACTTGCACCGCAGTTGCAT
This sequence comes from Thermobia domestica, assembly GCF_964235325.1. Taxonomy (NCBI): domain Eukaryota; kingdom Metazoa; phylum Arthropoda; class Insecta; order Zygentoma; family Lepismatidae; genus Thermobia; species Thermobia domestica. Next base: position 37,996,949 of record NC_137469.1, read on the forward strand.
GACGGTTCTGAGTGACAATCCGCTTTAATGGTCGCCAGGACCTGTCACTGAGTGTATTCTCCCGACCACTGTTCCTCTTAAGTGGTTTGCCGTGGTTTTTCGTCTTGAACACTGTCTTTCGCAACATACCTAACACACTTATTACTTTACACACTTGCTTTAGAAATCAGAGAGGTCGCCCATTTTACACTATCACTGTCAATTTAGTTCACTACATACTGCCTAACGCACTACTGAGTTGCCATAACATACCATTACCAACAGCCCAGCGCCTCGATCGCCGCCTGACTGTTGCCAACCCAGGCATCTAACTTGTCTGACATGATTCCAATTCCAGGTGTCTCTCTTATTTTGATAATCATCTGTAAGTGCTAAGAAAGAATTGTAGATAAGAGAAAGTCGAAAGTTACTAGACTAAATGGTATAATTTATGGTCATCATCTCATCACTCTCCAATTGAGAACCAGATACACGTTTTGTGTTATATTTTTCTTGAAAAGTGCATCACATCGAAAATACTCCTAATTACCAGCTTGCCATAGAAAAATATAGTTATATTTTAATTCAGTTACTACAGAAACTAGATATTGTTATAAACAACAATGTAGGATTACTTATCGATTATATATTCCAAACAGACTTTGTGCTGTAAACTGTAATAATTAGAAAGTGTTAAGGCAAACGAGAAGATAGAAATCTCAAGACGTGAATATCAATAATGATTTTTATTTAAAGTACAAGTCAAGTGAGAAAGTCCTTATTGTCACTCACAAGCAGACCCATTTAAAGCGTAACTAAAGGAAGATATAGTCTCCAAGGTCAAGGCATGTAAAAGTCCCTACCAATTTGAAACTTAGTTATAACTTTCTGACCCTGTTTAAATTTTAATTCTGAAGCTGAATTAAAATACTTCTCACGTTTTTAACTCTTCACACTTTTTCTGTACTGGAATATTTTAGTGTCTGCACAAATTATCTTCTCATAGGTTATAAAGTAAAAGAACTTCCTCAATAATGTTCCACGGTTTCTCCTCTGATCTGATATTATTATGGTGATGAAGAGTTGATTTTGAGTTTAACGTCCCTTTTCAGCAGCGAGGCTATATGAGACAGGGCCTACTGATTAACGTGGAATCCGAACCACATTAGCACTCGCCGGGAATCGAACCCGGGTCTCCTGCGCCAAAGGCGTGTACGCTAACCGCTTAGCCACGGAGGAGCTCTATAGTGATGAAGATTAAACATACAAGTCACTCAGAGAAAATTTCTACTTCACTACATTATTGTAGTAAAAGGGAACTTTTTTTTTACCTTCTAGTCCACCGGCCTTTGCTTGTCTCAAATTTTGGCATTGCATATATACTAATTGAAAATACTTGACTTAATCGTGAGGGAAGCAATGCTACTGTTTCGGCAACTGGTGTATTCGTGGGTTTCTTCGGGGTTCTCCCGTTTCCTCCCACTTTCGTCATTTCATCATTATCATCCATTTCATCATCACCGTCTCCCTTAACTTTGGTGTATGATCGTGGAACGTTAAATAAAACAAAACAATTAAAAAATGAATATTCTGAGTTGTCTAGCAGGAGAGAATAGCCAAATTGAATAACATTGTGTATAAATCATAGTTCTGAAAAAAAAATATCACAGAATTTTTCTTATGCTCTGTGGGAATTTCAATCATATAAAGAAATACGAGTTGCTAAGAGAACACTGCTTTCACAGTTATACAATTAATAGGATCACTAAAGAAAATTCTTGTTGTTGTTGTTGTTGTTGTTTATCACATCCTTCTCTACTAGAATAATTAACACTTCTGACCCGTATGCGGTTGATCCTTCACTCTGCCTATGATTGCAGTGATTATTCGCGTGTATTCTTCATACTTGTGAAATATTTGTTTAAGTATATACGAGTGTATATGCAAGGAGCGTTTTGCAGGTGTCCTGGGGAAAGTAAGTATTTCGTCTTTGTCAAAAACGAAACTGTTCTGGCGTTTACTTAATACATATAGAAAGTTCAGAAACAATATCATTTAGAATAAAGAACATGAGCAGTATCGGATTTATAAGAAACCCAAAACATTACAAACATTACATTTTCTTCAATCGTCCTACACGTCAACCTTACATTAAACCTTATCTCTTCAACCCCATTCCTAAGAACGAGAGTGATTGAGATTGATGCAGGGGCTAATTTCTTTTCTATTGTCCACATAGAGATGATATCACGAATATTTTGGAAGAGAAATCCATCGTCTGTAGTTGCGAACTTTTTTGAGCTTCATTGTGCATCAACCTCCCACAACCGCATAGGTCTCATAACCCTTAAATCTGATTTATTGGAATTGAGTTTTCATCGTGCCTTAATAGAATAATTCACATGGAGATGTCCACTACTAATCCAGAATTATACAAAACATTTTTAAGCCACCCCACAACCTATGAATCGAACCCTGAACATTAGTATGTTTAGCAAACTTGCCGCCTTGAAGAGGCGGAAATATTTACTCAAATATTATAGCTAGAAATAACAAGTGTTAACATACAAGTTTACCAAATTAAATAAGGTTCTTCTGATTTTGTAAACATATACTGTTAAAAAAATAGCATATTTATTTCTTTGTCTGTTTTATCTTTGAAAATTAATACTAACTTTTATTTTTAATTCTTTTCAACAGGAAACTGAAAGAACTAGAAGCTGACAAACAAGATGCGCTAGAACAGCTGACGGAAAACTTTAAAGCCCAGTTGCACGAAAAGAACGTTCAACTAGAAGAGGTAAGATCTCAATATATATATATATACTTCTAAATCACAGTTAAATTTTGTTCAGACATCGTACATAAAATATTTTAACATATATGTTCATCTTACTTAATACTTCAAGATCTATTATGTTATGTCGTGGTTTAAATGCATATCTGTTTTCTCTTTCTCTGCATTTAGAAATTCTATATGTTATAGACTGTCATTCTTTTTGCTGTTAAGCTATTTTTGCAATGCTAAGTACCAAAATGTGTCTCCTACGGATGCCTCCTAGAGAGTTTTTGTTACAATTCTGATCTTCCTCATTATATCTTACAAAGTTAATACTGCTGTTTCCCTTATTTTGTCGGAGTGACTAAAAATTTATATATATATACCTCAGGATTTTGTTCTCAATTGCCTCATTCTAAGTTACGTTCAGCTCCACATTCGTATAGGATCAGAAGCAAATCTATAATTTTGTGTATATGCACTAAATATTCGCTAAATATTTGAAAAGCAAAGATTGTCAGTTCATAACTTTCCTGTATGTATCAAACCAAATCAACCATTGTATCTATCATAAGTCGTTTATTTTCAATTCATTGATGTACAATTTTGTTATTTCCTTTCGCTTTGAACGTAGAATATTCAAAAATAAGATTTTCCGAATTCCTTTCCTTTAGTAATTTTGTTTCTTTGAAATTATTTAGCTCAGAGAAGAGGGTCGCCACCAAGTGAAAGAGCACGAAGAAATCAAACAACAAATTGAAGATGATGCTGATAGAGAAATAGTCGAACTTAGAACCCAATATGAAAGATTGCTTCGAGAGGAGAAAGATATGAACATTAAACTTAGGGGAGAATCAGGAATCTTGAAGAAAAAGCTGGTCAGGTATTTATTTCTTTATAAAGAATAAATCTAGCAAGACGACTTCTTTGTTTTGTGTCAGTGTATAATTCGATATTTTCAGTTACTCGGAAAATAGTATAACTTACAAAGACATTGCAAAACTAGTTAAGAGAATAATATTCCCTCTAGTTAATCAGTGTCCTGCAGCAGCAAAATCATGAATGACGGGGAACAAAGATTTTCCTATCACAGGGTCAAAGATGCCCGAACTCATGAGGACGGTGCTTATAAGTTTAAAACTCGGGACTATCCCCAACCTTAACCTCACAAAGTAAGCGTGATGTCGAAATGATGTGAGCGTGATGTCGCAATGAAGTGAGTGCAAGACCGAGTGAATGTGATGTCGCAATGAAGTGAGTGCAAGATCGAGTAAAAGTGATGTCGAAATGAAGTGAGTACAAAATCGAGTGAAAGTGATGTCGCAATAAAGTGATACAAGATCGAGTGAAAGTGGAGTCGAAATGAAGTGAGTGCAAGATCGAGTGAATGTGATGTCGAAATTAAGTGAGTACAAGATCGAGTGAATGTAATGTCGGAATAAAGTGAATAAAAGATCGAGTGAAAGTGATGTCGAAATGAAGTGAGTACAAGATCGATTGAAAGTGATGTCGCAATGAAGTGAATACAAGATCGAGTGAACATAAAGTCGAAATGAAGTGAGTGCAAGATCGAGTGAATGTGATGTCGAAATTAAGTGAATACAAGATCGAGTGAATGTAATGTCGGAATGAAGTGAATGAAAGATCGAGTGAAAGTGATGTCGAAATGAAGTGAGTACAAGATCGAGTGAAAGTGATGTCGTAATGAAGTGAATACAAGATCGAGTGAAAGTAAAGTCGAAATGAAGTGTGTGCAAGATCGAGTGAATGTGATGTCGAAATTAAGTGAATACAAGATCGAGTGAATGTGATGTCGAAATTAAGTGAATACAAGATCGAGTGAAAGTGATGTCGAAAGGATGTGAGCGGAAGGTTGAGTAATTGTGATGTCGAAATGATGGCGTGAGCATGTACAGGATGATAAGGATAGCAAAAATTGGTCCCTTTGGCAGGACATCCATCGGTCAGAAGTACATACTCGTAATGTATAGTTGTATGAAAACATATGCAAGATAGAGTTTTCACTAATAAGTTTAAATTAATTATATAAATCGTAATGTAGATATAATCTTATTAAGAAAATCTTGGCCACCATCTCTTTTTAAAAGACCATATTCTTTTCATAGCCGCAAGTAGCAGAATTTAGTATTTTGGTTTGTCGTAAAAGTACTAAACATTCAGAGAAGATTTACATTTGTTTAATTTAATCCCACACATAGATAAGAATACAAGACTTATCAAAGTGAGGTAGATGGCCAGATTTTTTTAAACAAGGCTGTACATACAAAGAAACTGTGAAATATTGCCTTGCAAATTACTAATGAACAAAATCAACGTATGAGAAGATCCAGTAGTATTCTTTTCGTAGTCCACAGGACTCACTGCTTTTAGCAAATAACCTTCCTACAGTTAATGTACTATTTAGATATGTCAGTCTGTATGCAAGAGAAGTCAAAAGTTATATACGGCCGTCTAATGCATTGATACTATTGTCAGAAAGAATTCTCGTAGCGTCTTTAAATCGAACTCGAAGCACGCGCATTTACCATTCGTTACACAGAACCATTTTGTATCTTCAGTAACTGATGCTGGTTTTTCTAAGATAAAGTTCCTCGTTTATAATTATTAGTCATAACTAATCTTTGATTTTTTTTTCACAGCTCTCAGAAGGAGATTGAAGATGGCAAGAATCAAGTCAGAGGATTGACAGTAGAAAAGGAGAAATTCCAGCAGATGATCAAATCTCTAGAAAAAGATATTATAGACCTCAAAAAAGAAATAATCGAAAGAGACGAAACTATTCAAGATAAGGTTTGACTTACTTTTACTTATTCTTAGAGTAATAGCACAATAGCAGTAGTGGCCTGACTTGGTCTTACTTTTGCGTCCCTGGCCCAAAAGCACCTAAGATCGCAACATCTGAATTTTGTCAAAGGATGCGTTGGTTTAGCCCCTCAAATTTCGGAATGGGTGCATAGGTCCACTTCTTAAATTTTGGAAATTTCCAAAACTAAAAATTTGGTATGGTAGTAAAGTATGGTATGAAAGAGTTCTCGTTCTCTTTCATGGGTAAAACATAGCCAAAAGTTCGAATTTGGGAGGTTTTTGATCTAATTTATCCTTTTTGACGAGGTTTTATCACGTTATGTACATACCCATTATATTTTATAAGAGATGGGTACATCGACGCACCTTCTTAAATTTCTGGAGGGATACATTGGCCCACCACTTAAATTGGAAATTGTGAGAAAACAAATATTTAGCAAATGTTCTCTACGTTTACGTTTCTGAAAGTTAGGTTACTCCTGCTTGTTCACTTCTATGAGTAAAAAAATTGCCAAAAATTTACGTAAACAATACGTATTACCATGTGGTAGGTTATTGACCTGATTTATTGTTTACAATGGCACCTTATAGCGTTATGTGGTCATATGGATTGGTATACGGAACCATTCCCCCTCATGGAACAAGTGCACCATGCAGTGGCGTAGCACACTTTTGCGGGCCCCCCCGCAAAGTATAGAGAAGGGGCCCCACTTGTAAAGCCGACAGAAGTAAGGTTGAAGTTCTACTTTTTTAAAACTTTATTCATCGCAAGACTTCGGGGCCCCCTATACCTCGGGGCTCCCCCGCACTGCGGGGGTTGCGGGGGCAGCTGCTACGCCACTGGCACCATGGTACACAGCTCTTTGTGATCTGTGTGATATAAAATTTTATATATGGTTAGTGTACGCGCCTTTGGCGTGGGAGACCCGGGTTCGATTCCCGGCGGGAGCTCATGTGGTTCGGATTCCACGTTAATCAGTAGGTCCACGTCTCATATAGCCTCGCTGCTGAACGGGACGTTAAACTCAAAATCAACTCAACTCATCTCAAAATTTTATATAGGTTGGTTGGTTAAGATTTTAGTGTCTCTTTCAGCACCGAGGCTATATAAGACATGGATTTGCAGCATCATGTGGCATTCGGAGCACATGAGCTCCCACCAGGAATCGAACTCTGGTCTTCCGCAGCGAAGGCGCGTACTGTAACATATAGCCACAAGGAATCTCTAAAATTGTATATGAAACGTATTTGTATCACGGTAGATGGCGTCAGTATTTTAAGAAAATTATGTTGCAAAGTATTCATACTATTGATCACATAAGTTCATATGATATGTGCTAAAAGATTTTACTGACTAAAAGATAATGAAATTAAAATTATTCATCTATTAGCACATGAAGACCTTTAACATTGGTGTCTAAATAATTTCTATAATATTTAGATTTTAAGGAAACGTCTTCCTTTTTGTTTAAAACAGATAAAATAATAATAATACTTTTTTAATTAGCAAAACTACCATTTCTATATAATTGATATTAAATGTATTTCAGTATTTAATTGAACTAAAGTAAATCCTTCCTCATTAAATTATTGCCAAAAAATAAATAATAAAGATTTTTAAAATAAAAGAAAAAATATCCGTAATATTTACCTATAGTTTCATCTAATCAAAATGAAATAACATATTTCTTCATACTTTGTCAACTTTTCACAGTGTATAATAGTGTAAATCAGTTTTTTGGGGTGGTTTTCAGGAGAAGAAGGCAAAACTACCTATTGATTTGGTCTTTCCGTTTGAAAAGAAATAAAATGCTTTGCTTCACGTTCTAACAGTCACACTATGTCATACAAGATCCTATGAAAATTTGATGTATTTTAAGTTTGTATAAATTTTATTAATTCGTGATTTGAATACTTATACAGTGTGTTAAAAAAATTGCTCCGCAGTGGATTATGGCAAAGAAATACATAGAAACACTTCATTACAGTAAATGTAAATGGTTCATCTTAGCTTGAGGGTACAGGTCAAGCCTCCTACGCATTTTTGTGAACATTCTAATTAAGGACTGATGATCGATAAATTGTATATACCTTATATGTGATTAGCGTCTCACAGTATATTAATAGTGTTAGGTTGATCTTGATATTGTTCAACGAATACTGTTGAATCACTTTTCAGTGAATAGTGTTTTACATGTCCCGTATACTTGTCACCAGCACAAAACACGCGTTCAACCAAACCATACTTGTTGCTATATTGTTAGCATTGTACCATGCACCTGTATTACTCTATACTCAGACTGATCCGTGAACACAACTGATTTCAATATAACGCCAATCATTTTTATTGTGCAGTTTACATTTCTACTCACAAGTAACACTTCGCTCCTTTGAATCCGAAATGGCGGAATGTGACACATATCCTGAAAAAGCCACTCCTAATTAAGATAGATATGGATCGTCAGTTAGTAATGGGTAAAGTTAACATAGGAATCCATACGAAGTACGACGTCTAGGAATTTCCTCTCTTTCTGCTAACATGAATATAGTGTAACGCTGTGAACGAAGAAGCGTAACAAGTGTTTGCATGTTCCAGGGTGATCCCAAGAACTTGGGTGGAATATATATAGCAAGTATCTTCGGCAGCATATGGGAAAGACAGAACAAAAATACAAATTAGGAGATAAAAGTAACCTTAAACCTGCAAATGTTGATTTATTTAACCATTGGGTGTGGACTTCTTCAGGCAGTACAAGTCATTCATTCGTTACGTAACTGACACACTGGTGTTGGTGAGTGATGTGAATATCTGGCACCTTGACTAATTCCTGACATTGCAGTTGTTCATGGGGTATATCAGTTCAGCGCTCCCAAGTTCAGAAATTGTTTCAGTACACTTTCTACAAAGCTGGTTACTTGGACGAAGCACCGGGAATGAGGATTTCCTCTCACGATTACTGTTTTGATTCAATCGATAGTGACACGTGTTCCAAGTGTAATGAGTTAGATTTTGTCAGGAAATTTTGAGCAAACTTTCTGTGCTTCTTATACTCTGTTCCTTGATCTTCACATCGAGTGTTCTCTGTAAATGCTTCCAACGTGCCTTCAGTAACAACCCTTTGATTTAAACCAAAGTCAGTTTTGTTGTTTGTTTGACTGCTATCTTCCACTTGCCTCTCGTGCTTTATAGATAGTATGCTTTCTATGCAGTATATTACATAAGGTTAGCAGAAAGAGACGTCAAGGATGTTGTATTTCCTTGGATTCCAATGTTAACTTTACAGACCCATAACTCCCGAACCCATTGCTGACTAACGCTAAGATTACATCTGCATCTTAATTAGGAATGGCTCTTTCAGAATACGTGTCGCATTTCGCCAGAGGAGCGAAGTGCTACTTGTGAGTTGAAATTTAAAGTTTAGCTCCGTTCTTGTCTGTGTCGGACATTTATATAACATAACATACGCATACGTAAGGAGGAAAGTGAATGCTTCGATCCTTTTCTCACAATATCAAGTACCTACATCCCTACGGAGTGGCTTTTCGAACGCACTAGGTATTAACTCAAAATGTAACTTTACATTTTTCCATGTTCTGTTCTTCCTTCTTATCTTTGAGGTGATCATAGATATTTACTTGAAATGTTAAATACTAATTGTATATAGTTGACCGATGTTACTTTATTCCGATTACAACTGTACTAAATTTATATAACATCAGTCTTCACCGATATATAACATACTATTGTTGTTATAATTGAATATCTTTCTGTTTGTTTTACAGGAGAAGAGAATCTACGATTTAAAGAAGAAGAATCAAGAACTTGAAAAGTTCAAGTTTGTCTTAAACTACAAGATAAAAGAGCTGAAGAACCAAATTGAACCTCGAGAACGAGAAATTAAAGAGAAGAAAGAACAGATTCAAGATGTAAGTATCATTTTAGTTTATGTATTTTTAAAACGATTTTCGGGCATTTATATAATGAAGATATATACATACAAATACATACAAAATGTTAGAAAACATCAAGTTGGTCTGTGAACTCTTACACATGTTCAAAGTGCTCTCCTCCGACAATCTTGTAGATATCTATTCGGTAGTTCGTTTCCTGCCATGCACAGCCTAGTATGTCATGTGCAACAGTGTGGATGGCATTGACTATGTGCGCCTTTAGTTCGTCGATTGTACACAGTAATGGAGAATACCACCCCAGAATAAAAAATCGAAAGAAGAAAGGCCTGGGGAACGGGGTAGCCATGGCAGAAGTTTGTAATCGTCATTTCCATCTCTAATCCAGGTCTATCACAGCTTTTATCCTTTTAAATGCAACCCTTGTGTCTGAACTGTGCATACCACCCTCTAATGGGATTGTCAGACGGATCTTTTCCATAAAGTGTACGAAAATGCCGTTACACAACTGTAATGAATCTCGTTGTGTGATATTCAAGAACACAAAAAGTCTTTTCATTAACAATATCAGCCACATTACACAACTGCAAAACTGTCACTTGGTGGCAGAATCTGGAAACTGAGGTATACAAATAAATAAACAGAAACTCTCTCAGTTACGCTATATTTACATGCGTTTCCGTTAACTGTTAATCACCCAGATCTAATGCAACAGTGACGGAAACGCGAACAATCATTTTGAAATACCTTATAGATATATATATAGGATGTCTCAGAATTCCGGTCTCATAATGTTACAAATCTATTAAATAAATAAAATATAGCTAAATTTTTCCTTTATTCCAACATTCCCACCTGAAACAAAGGCTATAATATACATTCTACATTCTATTTATATTTTCTAAATCTGTATCATTTCAATATTGCTTTTGGGATACCCTGTATATTAATAGTATACATATTAATATATAAAAATTAAGATACAAGAGAGTTAATCAATTAGTTGGAATAAAATAATCTTCAAACGAGCATCGAAGACGAATCGCGTACCAGAAAACAGTGAAAACATTATGACACACGTCACTATAAGGTACACTGTAAGATTTTCGCTATATACTTCATTAAGTGTGTGTCGGGAAAGGGGAAGAGGAATGAAATAGAAAAAGGAAGAAAATTAAACAACTAAAATTATCTTTGAAACTTCAAAGTGAGCGTTATCTTGGAATGCTGTTACAAAATAATGTTGCAATCAGTAGGGCTCTTGAGGGAAGTCACATGGGAAAGAAATCTAACGATATTCAGTCAGTTTTTCTTATATATACGTGTACGTGCTGATTAAGAAGAAACCATCGAATGGAAAACCTAATGCACAATTAAAAGACTGGGTAAATACATAGTGCACTATCCTAGGACATACATACATACATACATGTACAGGGTGAGTCAAAATGATGTTCCCGATTTTTTTTTTTTTTTTTTTTTTTTTTTTGGATAACACTACGTATATATACCGTATTTCAGCGATTCTCAAACGCACATTTGTGTCGATTTTTCCCCCCTCCAAAATCAAAGTACGTCTTAGATTTGAGTTATGCAGATTTAGGCCAGATTAGATGGAGTTTTGCCAAAAATTGCTAATCCCGTTAGTCACGATTCTGTAAACAATGTGTATTTTGTGAGTATTTTACCATCAAAAGTGGAAAAATTAGAAAAGATAGTGATGTCGATGAGGAAACAGATGATGAGTATTAACGTGTGTAACGTTAATTTTTTCGTCAACTACGTTATATTCCCTGATTCTAAATGTTTATACAGTTCACAAGACTCTTTAGAATAACACAACACAGTTATACACTTTCAAATATATGTTATTATATTTCAACATATATCTCATTTGTCACATTAAAATATTACACATTTAGTGTATACACAAGATGGTTCTTCGTTACATTTATTTTTTTGAGTTACCATAACAACGACATTAAACAGTTAAACAAGTCATCATAGCAACCAAATTAAGAAAATCTCTCAATAGAATACAAATATTTAAATTATTTATTTCTACTTTTTTTATCTGTTCGTCTTAAGTGCTTGTGCCTTTAAAATAGCACTTGCCCGAAAATGTAAACAATACTTGGAAAGAATATACAAAAATATACATTACCGTTGTTAATGGCGCCCGAACTATGGAACTTCTTTACATTGATCACAATTAAAGAAAGAATCCTGGACCGATATTTCATATATACAATAGTTACCTTACTTTTTGAATAGCCTTCATACATATAAAATTACAATTCATAAAATATTATTCATTTTATCTCAATATTATTCTTATATTTATTTAACAATCAATTTCATTTTAATTCTATAAAATTATCGATGAGAAGGGTTTATTCAAAGAAATAGGATAAGTTCGTTGGTTATTTTAGGTCCTAAAATAGATTCTATAATTCGATGCCATTTATACTCGTTAACAGCAAAGTTGGTGTGAGTTAGAATACAATATAACATGTTTCATTTATTCGGGCATATTTAACATAAACTTGATATACAATATTTGCATTTAATGCATAGATGTGATTGCATAGAAATCATACGAAGTAAGAATTACAATGAAATCAGAACAATATTCAAAGTGAAACAAAACAAAAACCAATTAATATCACGAAAAGAATATTCCCACAATAAAGAATTGGTTACACTAATGATTAATCTGAAACTGCAATATTATCGATATTAATCTTAGATAAAACTTGTGAAGGAACTAACGTTTTAACTAGTTGAATCCATTTACCTTTGGTCATTGGTGTAATTCTAGAAATTTTGGTAGGTATACGCTCCAATATACGCTCATTCTTTCGTCAATTCAAGGTGAGTATACGCTGGACTTACAAAATTTTAGGTGGGTATAGCCGTATACTCCCGTATACGTCCCATTACTTCCCTGCCTTTGGTATGTTTTGACGGACGCCATAACTTCAACTCATCAAGTGACATTACCAAAAGATTCGATTAAGTTTCATTGAATGGCACAATCTTAAGTACCGTCCTGTATGTTATTTACTTCACCAGTTCTTTGCTTTCTATTTTGAAAATTTCTACCACCTAGGTAATAATTACGAAATCTGGGAGTTCGTAGAAATTAGTTCGATTATTTACATTATTTCTAAAAACGGTACTATTATGATTTCTATTTCTTCTGAAGTTAGGCTCTGTCGTATTGTCGTTACGAGTAAATCTAACATTACCTCTCGTACTATGCTTACAATCCTCTCTAACATTGATATTTTGAACAGGAATATATTTAGCTTGATTTCTATTACTATTATTTTGCAATTTAATCTGACTTTCATAATTTTGAACAATCATTATTAAATGATTGAAATTTATACATTGCGACGAAATCAATACTTGCTGAAGCTTAGACAGTAGCAATATTCTTATTGATGCGATAATACGCGATTCCTGTTGGTAAGAATTGATTTGTTTCAAATCATTATACGCTGAGATTACAAAATCAGTAAGGTTTTTATCGACTTTTGGATTAAAACGTCGATTCCTTATTTGGGCATCCCTGTCTGCTAACATAAAGTCGTTCTCGAAATTAGCTAACAATGCATTTTTAAAATCGGAATAATTACGTAAACTACCTCTAATTGCTTTGTACCATACAGAACAAGGTGGTAACAAAATATGCGGTAAGATTTTAAGGAAATTGGCCATATCTATGCCAATTAACTCGCATTATTCCTCAATTTCTCTAGAGACGTACTCGCTGGGATGTCTTCTGATCTGCCACTGAATTTAGTTAATGACCTTATTTCACTGAATTTTACGCGATTATTGTTATTACTAAAATACCTTAGATGTTGTTTTACGTGTGTGTGATTCCTGTGACGTGATCTTCTTTCTTCATTCTCAGTATTTGAGATGATGTCCTCCCTGTCAGAATATACTTCGGATGAGTTGTCTTCTTCGCAGTGTCTTGACTCAGGTCTCCTATGTTCATTATACACAATATTGAGGGCACGATCAGGATTACAGTTCGCCGTACTGATTTTCTCCTTAATAGTATGAATCTCTTCTTGCAGTCTTTGAATTTGTTTGGCATGTTCGTTGACTTGTGTTTCGACTACGTCAACAGTACTTCTCACCAATACAAAGCTATGAATGATTTGTTCCATCCTAGTGTCAGTTATTTCCAATTTGATATTTATCTGTTCCAATCTGAAATCCAACTGGGTGTCATATTTGTTGTGTCACTTGTTCCAATCTGGTGTCCAATTTGGAATCCATTTGTTGTCCTATTTCTGAGCCACTTGTTCCAATCTGGCAATAAGTTTTGTGTCACTTGTTCCAATTTGGTATCTGTTGTGTTACTTGTTCCAGTCTGGAATCCAAATTTCGTGATACTTGATCCAATCTGGAGTCCATCTGTTGTGTTACTTGTTCCAGTTTGGAATCCAAATTTTGTGTCGTGGAATCCTCTGCTGTCCTAGCTGTCGTAAAAGATCAATCACGTCCAATGAATTCTTAGTTGTTGGAATATTAATGTCTTCAACTCCGGTACTGGTATTCATTTTATCTCTTCGATATATTTTTCTTTTGTTACGTAGTAAAATGTACTCCGTGTTGCTGAGATCGTTTACTAAACTTCTGACTAATCTCAAGGTTCCACGGTTTCGGCACCGTAAAAATATGTAACGTTAATTCTTTCGTCAACTACGTTACATTCCCTGATTCTAAATGTTTATACAGTTCACAAGATTATCTAGAATAACACAACACAGTTATACACTTTCAAATTAATATTATTATATTTCAACATATATATCGCATTCGTCACATTAAAATAATACACATTCAGTGTACACAAGATGGTTCTTCGTTACATCTATCTTTTTGAGTTACCATAACAACGACGTTAAACAGTTAAACAAGTCGTCATAGCAACCAAATTAAGAAAATCTCTCAATAGAATACAAATATTTAAATTATTTCTTTCTACTTTTTTTATCTGTTCGTCTTAAGTGCTTGTGCCTTTAAAATAGCACTTTTGCCCGAAAATGTAAACAATACTTGGAAAGAATATACAAAAATATACATTACCAATTCTTTATTACAAAATATACATTACCAAAATCAGTAGAATAGCGGAAGAACGAAGCAGTACCATATAATTAAAAAGTTTCCATGATTAAGCGTGAAAATTACTATCGGAAATTGTCAACAATGTTCAAAATATGTATTAATAATTTATGTTTGTTCAAATGTTGTTCATCATAAAATGTCTGTAATTTAAAAAATTGAGTAGTAAAACCTTACCTTTTGCCACATCACTTTGCTGCTCCTAAGAATTTGGAAATTGTCTTTGTGAGAGACCAAATGAAAATTAAGAAAAATGAATCTAAGTTTAAATAACTTCAGATTTTAAGCATGAGTCCTGTGAGTTTAAGATATTCCATTACTGTTTTGTCTGTTTTCATTAGATGTGAATTCTCGTCCTAAAATAGGCAATTCTCACTACGAGTCCTTTGCTTGAATAAAATGTTGCTAATTAATACAAAAATTATACGTAATAGATATTTAAAAGAATTCTTCCCATATCTCTTTCGTTTTCTGTGATAAACACGCATTTGTTACTATAACTATAAACGCCTTTCACGTGTCACTTATTTACGTTTGTCCGTTCAGTTTGTGAAATTCTCTAAAACGCTGTTTTTCTTCTCTATACGGTGACGGTGAAACGTCTGTGGTTCGAAAGCTTAATGTAACTTAATACTTCCATTCTGTGTTGTACAGGAAAGAATAATACGAACTATAAAAGGTATTGAATCAAGAGCTTTACATATAAAGAGAGGGAGAGAGTAGATGAATAGATAGATAGGTGATAAAACTTTCTTAGGAAGCAAACCATACAAGATAGATTAAAGCAGCATTTTTACTGGATATCACAAGTAACAAGTAGGAACCTATACAACATCCTTATACAAGGTGGTGTGACGAAATTAGGTAGCACTGCGAATATCTTGAAAACAAATTGTCCAAGATAGATGGTTGTCAAGTATTATTGGGAAAATCTTAATCCAGCAATGATCGATAATTGTTGATAATGATATGTATGCGTTTCAGATGTAAATAATCCTCACCACTACATTCATGCGATTTATTCCTCATTTTTGATATCTGAGCATTTGATATTAAGAAATAAGCGCTTATACCTTGTTCTGAGAGATCATATGTTTAACCCTGTATCTGTAAGAATTTCTAAAAACAAAGATAGTTAAACTAAAATTTTCTTCCTGGGTAAAACTGGGTAAAATTTACTGTTATGTCTCTTATAACAAACGGTTCTGTGAACCCAAAATATTTTAACAACCAGTTCTAGCGAACCGATGCGAATAGCACCACTGCCTGAAACCGACAAGTGACATACATATCTACAATACTAGAAATAAAAGTAATTTTCCTATTCCTGTATATAATATAACATTCTACCAAAAAGTTCTTAAGCATATGGGAATATTAACTTACAATAACTTACCTGACAACATAAGAAAATCAAAATCTGATAAAAAAAAGTGTTCAAATAAAGGCTAATAAATCACCTACTGCAATATGAACTTGTTAAAAAAAAAAAGTACAATGACAGACTAGAAACTACAAAGTTAACATAGTGTAAAATATATAAGTAATAATATATGTTAGTACTATGAAATCCAAATATTTGTAATCTGATATGTGAGAATTAATGAATTAATAAGTTTTAAAAAAAATCTCACAGATTCATGCTGTAGTAGTAATATGGTGTATATGAAAGTATCTATTGTTATTAATGACACAGAATTCTTAAATAAGTATACTGACATGTACAAATGTACAATTTTGGATCATTTGAACATAAATTAAATAAATAAATAAATAAAACAATTATGTAAGTATCCTTCTTGTAATATTATATGTTAATTATTTATTTTGCAGATGGAAACTGAACTAGAAACACTGCTGAAGAGGAATTCAGTTCTGCAATTGGAAATTGACAATTTAGGTAATAGAGTAACTGCAACGGAACGTGAACTGAATGAGTTTAAAATAAAGAATCATAAGTTAGAAAGTACTTTGAGACATATTCGCATTGATTTACACAATACCTCAGGTCTCATACAGAATCCCGTGGAGCTGAAGAAGGCAGTTAAGGTTGGTTCTCACTACTTTTAATATAAATTTATTTATTTATTTATTTATTTATTTATTTATTATTATTATTGTTATTAATTTCAACTGTAATAATATTTTTTATTTACAAATAATAGGCCTATATGTGTAAAGAATATTGTAATATCCTCTCATATTAGTGCAAGATATGCCCACGGTAGGGTTGCCATATTTCAAAAATAAAAATCCGGAACGTTACTAAATTATGAGAATTTTTGAAATGTTCAAAATGAAAAGAAGTGTTATATACTAATTTACTTTCTTCCATTAGATACAATTGTTCTAGTATTACGTAATCACATTTTTAGTCATTTTAGTAGACCACCTCCTCCCTAGTTAAGCAAACGTAAGCAGATGATTTGTCTCCCTCGCAAGTCTTTTTTTTTTTTAAAAAAAAAGAAAATACTCCCAACATTTTTCCATTGTTGTACGTTTAATTTTATTAATATTTTTCTTCTTGAATGGTCAGCGGAAAATTACCAAAAATATCAGTCAGGGATTATTCATTAAAATATTTCAAAAGCAAAATGCAGATTGAAACAGAGTACTAAAGATAACAAAAAGATTGAGTAGTAAAACCTTTTGTCCCTGGCCCAATAAAACGAATGCTTTGTTCAAAGTAGTTAAATCGTGAACTTAATTAAATCCATGTTTTATGTATTCAATTTTTTTCATGTTTTGAATTGCCATACTCAGAAGTTGAAGAGAATAATTATGTGCTTAATCCTGTTAAAAAAAGAATATATATAAATTCCCTTTCTTTCTTCGCTGAAATCCGGGACATTTAAGCGTCCCGAGAACTATTTTCGAGACACCAGGACGCAGATCTCGATTTCGGGGCGAATGGCAACTCTAGCCTACGTGCTTCAGCACAAACACCACCAAGCAGCCAAGGGATGCCGTCTCCGAAGAAATACGAGAAAGTCACGAAGAGGACTCTTTCAACCCCTCCACAGGCTACGCCTCCAATATGGCTATAAAAGAGAACGCACAACAGCAGAAAACATCAGTCATCAACTGATCATACAGAGTTTGTCCGGAAAGTAATAGGACTGAATCGATTTTAAAAAAAAATATTGAGCCAATCGTTACAATTCTTTAAAAACTTTCAAAATAGGCTCCTTCTGCGTCGATGCAGCGCTTCCAGCGCGATTTCCAAGCATTGAAGGCGTCACGGAAGTCATTCTCCGGAATAGCCTTGAGAGCCGCGGTGCAAGCTGCTTGGATCCCCTTTGTCGTCTCAAAATGCTTGCCTTTCATCGGGCGTTTCAGCAAGGAAACAAAAAGAAGTCCGGGGGGCCACATCTTGGCTGTAGGGCGGCTGCGGAAGCGTTGGGATGCCGGCCTTGGTCAGGTAGCTGTTCACAAGAAAGGCGGTGTGAGCCGGGGCGTTGTCGTGGTGCAGCTTCCAGTCGGCTCCGATGTCTGGTCGGACCCGATTGACCCTTCGTTTGAGTCTCTTGAGCACTTCCACGTAAAACTTGGCGTTGACGGTTTGTCCAGGAGGAACAGATTCATGGTGGACGATGCCTTTGATGTCAAAAAAGACAATGAGCATCGTTTTCACTTTGGATTTGCTCATTCTACCCTTTTTTTGGGCGAGGAGACGCCGGCGTGTGCCACTCGGAAGATTGCCTCTTTGTCTCGGGATCATACTCAAAGATCCATGATTCGTCACCTGTGATTACGTTATTCAAAAATTGGGGGTCACTTTCACACATGTTCAAATTTTCTTGGCACAATTCCACTCGCCGCAATTTCTGGTCGTCAGTGAACACTTTTGGGACAATCTTCGCGCACACCTTGCGCATGTTCAAATGCTCCGTCACAATTTCATGAACCACAGTTTTTGGTAAATTTAACATCTGGGCAATTAAACGAATACTTAGTCGACGGTCTGAGTTCAAAACTTCGCGCACACGAGTCACATTGTCGGTGTTTGTCGAAGTCGAAGTTCTTCCAGCATGGTCTTCATCGGCGACCTCTTCCCGGCCCTCCGAAAAGGCCTTGTGCCACCGAAACACACCACTTCTTGCTAAAGCATCATCTGGGTAAGCCTGCTTGATCATATCAAACGTCTCTGTCGCATATTTACCGAGTTTAACACAGAATTTAATCGCGTACCTCTGCTCTAACGGACGCTGCATTTTTGGCTTGCACCACTCACAGAAACACGTCGCGCGAAAAAGCCTGTCCTGACTCTCCGTGTGCTCGGAGACAACTGACCAGCCGCTCGTTCGTTAGCTAAGAACGCCCTCTACCGGATCCAGTCGGTGCGCGCACGCTCCGAAGTACAGTCATGACGGAATAAAATCAGTCCTATTACTTCCCGGACAAACCCTGTATCCTATATATATCCAAGCTGCTCTGGGTGGGAGAGACTCCCTAACCTTACCTTTGCGCTACTTTGGGCAAAAGGTTTCTTATTCATCTCCGTACTGCACAGAACATAAGATATTATCCCACTTCTGCGCTGATTCGGGCAAGAGGTTCGTAACCCGTCTCTGCGCTGCACTAAACAGAAGATACTATGCCATCTTTGCGCTGCTTCGGGCAAGAGGTTCCTTACCAATCTCCACGCTGCAGTAGGTACTATCTCACCTCTGCGCTGCATCGGACAACAGGTTCCTAACCAACAACCGTAAACCTCCGCGCTGCTCTGGGCAGGAGGTCCAACTTATAGAGAAAGGATCATTGAAGACATGATTTTGTAATTCAGTTTATACACTGTATACAAACTTCTATAATAAAACAGGTAAGGGAAAAAACCCGTGTAACATTATTGTGTCACCATTAGGACAAGACAACCTAATAATCTGCTAGTTAAAGTGTATTTTGCTATACATACAGTACATAACTAAATAAATAACAATTTCTTCTGCCAAAATAAAAACTGTCAGTTATCGGCAACGAGCGACATACCTTTTGGCGCCACAAAAATTCGTTCTTTCGATTTTCTCAAAAACGACGCATGAGAATCTACGCTCAAGCATGTTATTTTCTTCAGCTCGATGTGATTTATTGACTGATGTATGTCTTACGAGAGTAAGTCAAAAAGTATGTGCACTTTTGCTCTAATCGCCTGTAGGTTGGCTGCACGGCTTTCTGCGTTCTCAAGCCGATAGATGACAGTAATCCCTTCGCTTTTAGTGGGTTTCAGCGTTATTACTTCAGTTCGCTATGCGCTGTTGCAAGATAAACATGGCTACGCCAATGTCCGTTTGCACCACAGAAGAAGAGCGTTCTTTAATCCGTTTTTTATGGTCTGAAGTGTACCAAAAACTGAAGTGCACAGAAGACTTTAAGCACAACACGGAAGACAATGTTTTACCACAGCGAAGTGTTTAACAGTGGATTAAAAATTTTGCAATCGGTCGAAAAAGCGTGAAGGACGAGGAAAGAGGATGTATGTGCGTGGTGGGTCCCTAAATAACCCACTGAAGAGCACAAACGCAGACGTATGGCAATCGATGTCAGCACCTATTGGACCGTCATGCTAACGATATATATATATATATATATATTAATGAATCATCACTGGTTTTCTTCTGTGGTGCAAATGGATAGTGGGACAACGATGTTTACTTCGCAACAGTAAATTGAAGTAATAACGCTGAAACCTGTCTCAAACGGAAATAAAAGTGCCATCTATCGGCTTGCGAGAGCAGAAAGCCGTGCAGCCAATTTACAGATGATTAGAATAAAAGTGTGCATACTTATTGTTTTACCCTCTATATTTTGGACATTTCATTCAAATGGAATATAAAATTTAATAGTAAAAGATAATTATAGACTTTATCTTATTAACCATACTATTATTGATTCATTATATATTATTGTTGGCTTCAGTAAAGACCAATCCGTGTACATCAACCAAAGTCGAACACGATATAGAAAGGATATTATGAGACAGGCTAGGAAAGATAAACGGGAAAAGGGTTATGCTTATTTGTGGGTGGATGATGCAGGTACAATAAAACTGGGAAAAAGGGGTAGATGTTAGGAATGTATTTGTATTAAACACTTGAAGATATTTTAAATATATAATAGATGGATTGTCATAATAGCATAACTGTTTATTATCAAAATGTAAATGGTTTGAATACTAAAATTAATAAGTTTTATCTGAATAACTTGTCTTGTGAATATGACATTATTGTATTAATAGAAACATGGTTGCATGGTGGAATTACAAATGAATTATTTACTCATTCTTATAAAGTCTATCGTACTGATAGATTAAATAAAAGAGATGGAGGAGTACTGATTGCAGTAAAAGAGGATATCGCCTCTTATAGAATTGATCTGGGTTATGAAAATGAAGTTATCTGTGTTAGAATAATTTTAAACCGCCAAGTATACGAGGTGTGATTGGAAAGTTTTAAGACTGGGCTTGTAATTTAAAAATGGCAGTACTTAAAGGCAATTGTGATGGATCCCTTTCAAAGTAGTCCCTTGCTGAATGAACACACCGATTCCAACGGTGTTTCCACTGGAAGCATTCCTGAAAATTATTTTCCGTGATGGTGTGAAGCACTCTCTCCGTATGTGCTTGAACGTCCTCAATTGAGTCAAATCTCTTCCCTTTTAATGACAATTTTAATTTAGGAAAAAGGTAGAAGTCGGCCGGGGCCAAATCTGGGGAATACGGGGGTTGCGGAAGCACAGGACTGTTGAATTTGGCCAAAAATTCCTGGATCGAGAAAACACAATGCGCTGGTGCATTGTCGTGGTGGAGAATCCAATTCTTTTCTTTCTAGAGGGCAGGCCTTTTCCGCCGCACATTTTCGCACAGACGCTGAAGGACACTTTTGTAGTATTCCTGGTTGACTTTCTGCCCCCTAGCAGCAAATTCATGATTCACGATACCCTTAGAATCGAAAAAAACCAACAGTGTCTTCACATTCGACCGACTTTGTCGCGTTTTCTTTGGTCTTGGTGGATCTGGGCTCTTCCACTGAGAAGATTGGGCCTTTGTTTCTGGGTCATACCCATAAACCCATGACTCATCACTTGTTATTACCTTATTCAAGAAACCTGAGTCAATTTCGGCTCGATTAAATAGTTCTTGGGACACTTCAAGTCTGTGTTGCTTCTGCTCGTGTGACAACATTTTTGGAATGAATTTCGCGGACACTCGACGCATGTTCAAATCATCAGTTAAAATTGACTGAACCACATAGAAACTTAAATTCAGGTCTTCAGCCATCTCCCTAATTGTAAGTCTACGGTTCGAGCGCACTAAATCGCCAACTTTCGCAATGTTTTCGTTAGTTTTTGATGTTAAAGGCCGACCAGACTGGGAATCATCCTCTACTGACTCGCGGCCATCTTTGAATCTGTGAAACCAGATAAACACGTTTGTCCGGCTCAGACATTTGTCTCCAAAAGCTCTGTTTTTAAGAGTTCTTAAGTCTCCGAAGCAGATTTCCCAGTTTTAAAACAAAGTTTCACACAAACGCGTTGTTCAAATTTTTCATCCATTTTGCTCACTTAAAAATCCGCCAAGACACACACACACGCCTACACTCAACTGAATGTACGCCGTACTGAATAAAAATATCTCGGTGCATGTTTCAACATGTCTCAAAGACACACCAAGTCACCGCTTCCATGCTAACGGGCGATGATATCTATTCCTCCTGAGCAGTGTTGCCAACTTAAAATTTCCAATCACACCACATATTACATTTTTGGAATTTATTTCTGTCCTGCATCTAAAATTGAAAGTTACATATCTTCTTATAATTTATTTGAAACAAATTACGAGTAGTTTAATGGAAGTGTAATTATAATAGGAGATTTTAATCTTCCTTTAATCACTGATTCTAACCATGATCTTACAACAGGAGGGACTTGTTACAAAACACTATCAGATTTTTTGAATATTTCTGAATTGTGCTCAATGAATAATATTAGGGATAGCAATTATAGAACTCTTGGCCTAGTTTTATCGAACTTTGAAGAAAAAATTGATATCCTCCAAAGAAAATGACCCATTGGTTAAACCGGATAAACACCATCCTCCGGTGATTATTGTGATTAAACAAGAAAGAGTAATGAAGTATATAAAAAATGATGAAAAAATGCTATTGAACAAAATTTTAAAAGAGCGGATTTTATGCAATTATATAAACTCCTAAGTGAAGCTAACTTTAATGTTGTAAGTACCTCTTGTAATATAGAGGATGCAGTTTACAATTTTTATCAGATTTTGAACTCAATATTTGATATAACTGTTCCCAGGAAAAGGATATATGCTCAAAAGAAATATCCATACTGGTTCACAAAGAATATTATAGATAAATTAAAATTAAAAGAATATTATAGGGAAAAAATAAAATTATCTGAATATAATAAATTTATGTTCGTAAAGACCAGGAGAGAATTAAAGAAAATGATAAATATTGCATATTCTGATTTTGTAAAGCAAATTAAAAAAAAAAAAACATTAGATGTGATATCCGCTCTTCTTTAAAATTTAGTACAAAACAAAAAGAGAAAAGTGAAACACAATAATAGTATACTAAAGTATCAAAATAGCATTGGAAACTGGTAAAAGTATAGCTGATGGGTATGCCCAATTCTTTCAATCTGTATATAAAACCTTCCCCAATACTATGGACTGGCCCACTAGTAATAATGTTTGTTTTTCATAGTTTAACTTTAAATAGTGTATCCATTAATGAATGTAGAATTGCTATAAAGAAATTTAAACCAAAAAAGACTGGTGGACCTGATGGATTACCTCCTTTTATATTTAAGGCATGCTCTGAACTACTTATGAATCCACTATATTCCATCTTTAATATGATTATAAAAACTAATTGTTTCCCTACATTATGGAAAACAACTCGAGTATGTCCTGTTTTGAAATCTGGAAATAGTAAAATAATTGATAATTATCGACCCATAGCAATATTATGTGCACCAGCAAAAAGGAAGACTTTGGGGCAAAAACCTGTTAAGTCCAAAAAGTGAAAGTGTAAAGGAGATAGCTTCACAAGGGTTTCTCCTCATCCGATTTTCTTCAAACTTGACACATATATAGTAGACCGAAAATAAATCGACACGTATTTTTTTGCTTCTTTCGGAAAATAGGTTAAGGGAACAAAGGCCCCCTTTTCAAAAAAGGGCCCAATTGATTAAAAAGGCCAGTATAAAGAAACGAAACTCTGCCGATGCAAATGTGACTTCAAAGTAGGAAATACGGGTTTTGTCGTTTTTGAGAGTAAAGGTTTGCAGGGGCTATGGCCCCCTTCGAAATCACAAAAGACCCCGCACAATCCTTACGGAAACTGGATTTCTGTGGAATTTTTTAAAACCATGTTATGTTGTAGATATGGTGTTCCTGAGAAAAAGCTTCAATTAGCACAACCACAAATCACTGACCGTTTGGCCACTACAGGCCCACTTTTTTGAAAACAGCCGAAGATAACGATATTCTGGATTTCGGTAAAAATGACTAAACCAGGGATATGTTGTAGATATTGTGATTCTGAGAAAAAGTCTTAATGGGGATAACCACCAATCACTGATCGTTTGGCCACTACAGGGCCACTTTTTTGAAAGCAGCAGAAGATATCGATGTTCAGTATTCCGGTAAAAATGACTAAATCCATGATATGTTGTAGATATTGTGATTCTTAGAAAACGTCTTAATGGGGATAACCACCAATCACTGATCGTTTGGCCACTACAGGGCCACTTTTTTGAAAGCAGCAGAAGATATCGATGTTCTGGATTCCGGTAAAACTGACTAAACCCATGATATGTTGTAGATATTGTGATCCTGAGAAAAGGCCTTAATGGGGATAACCACCAATCACTGATCGTTTGGCCACTACAGGGCTACTTTTTTGAAAGCAGAAGATAGTGATGTTCTGGATTTGGATGAAACTGACTGAGACTGAGATATGTTGTAGATGTTCTGATCCTGAGAAAAAGTTCAACAGGCACAACCACAAATCACTGTCCGTTTGGCCACTGCAGGACCACTTTTTTGAAAAGAGCCGAAGATAACGATATTCTGGCTTTTGGTAAAAATGACTAAACCAGTGATATGTTGTAGATATTGTGATCCTGAGAAAAAGTCTTAAAAAGGGGATAACCGCCAATCACTGATCGTTTAGCCACTACAGGGCCACTTTTTTGAAAGCAGCAGAAGATATCGATGTTCACTATTCCGGTAAAAATGACTAAACCCATGATACGTTATAGATATTGTGATCCTGAGAAAACGTCTTAATGGGGATAACCACCAATCACTGATCGTTTGGCCACTACAGGGCCACTTTTTTGAAAGCAGCAGAAGATATCAATGTTCTGGATTCCGGGAAAAATGACTAAACCCATGATAAGTTGTAGATATTGTGATCCTGAGAAAACGTCTTAATGGGGATAACCACCAATCACTCATCGTTTGGCCACTTTTTTGAAAGCAGCAGAAAATAGTGATATTCTGGATTTCGATAAAAATGACTGACAAGGAGAAAGCAGACTTTGGTAAATGAACTTTAGGTCCATTTTATGCAAGGTGATAGTGTACATTTAAAGTGTTCATATTACAAACTGAGAGAGCGCAGTGGCCTAATATAGCGGAGAAAAAGCGTCTTCAAGTTTTCGAGTCGCCGCGTATATCATACTATATTATATTATGCTTACCACAGTCGTTATATAAAAAATGTTGAGAAAAAATCTCAATGGACACAGCCACCAATCAGTAACCATTTCGCAACTACGGGGCAACATTTTTTAAAACAACAGAAGATAAAGATACTCTGGAATTTCGGTAGTAAACTTGTATGAAACCCTGAAAAGTCCGATCCCACAACTGCAAAAGGGGATGGGAAGAGTAGCGGCCAAGATCATTTAAGCACAGACAACATTCAGATGTTCATCTTGCTGGACAAAGGAAAACCTTGGAAAGCCATAGACAATTTTTCTCAGGGTCACGACGTCTACAACATATCTCAGTTTCATTCATTTACACCGAAATCAAAAATATCGTTATACCCGGCTGTTTTAAAAAATCTGGACATGTAGTAACCAAACGGTCATAATTCGATGGTTGTGTCTATTAAGACTTTTTCTCGTGATGAAAAGATCTTCAACATATCTTCGTTATACTCGGCTTTTACCAAGAAAGTAGCCCTGTAGTGACCAAACGATAAGTGATTTGTGGTTGTGTCCATTCAGTCCTTTTCTCAGGATGACAATATCTACAACATATCACGGTTTCGGGCATTTTCACCGAAATCCAGAGCATCACTATCTTCGGTTACTTTCATAAAAGTGGACTCGTAGTGGCCAAACGGTCAGTGAGTGGTAGTTGTGCCCATTAAGACTTTTCCTCAGGGTCACAATATATACAACATAACACGGTTTCAGGCAATTCCACCAAAATCCAAAATACCGTTACATTCTGTTTCCAAAACCGACCCTGTAGTGGCCAAACGGTTAGTGGTCAGTGATAAGCCCATTAAGAACTTTTCTCAGGATCACAACATCTACAACATATCACAATTTCATTTATTTTCATCGAAACCCAGAATATCATTATCTTCTGCTACTTTCAGAAAAGTGGCCCTGTAATGGCCAAACGATCAGTGATTGGTGATTATCCCCATTAAGACGTTTTCCCAGGATCACAATATCTAAAACATAGCACGGGTTTAGTCATTTTTACCGAAATCCAGAACATAGTTATCTTCGGCTGTTTTCAAAAAAGTAGCCCTGTAATAGCCAAGCGGTCAGTGATTTGTGGTTGTGCCTGTTGAAACTTTTTCTCAGGATCAGAACATCTACAACATATCACAGTCTCAGTCATTTTCATCGAAATCCACAATATCACTATCTTCTGCTGCTTTCAAAAAAGTTGTCTTGTAGTGATTGGTGATTATCCCCATTAAGACTTTTTCTCAGGGTCACAATATCTAAAACATATCACGGGTTTAGTCATTTTTACCGAAATCCAGAATATCGTTATCTTCGGCTGTTTTCAAAAAAGTGGCCCTGTAGTCGCCAAACGGTCAGTGATTTGTGGTTGTGCTCATTGAGACTTTTTCAAAGGAACACCATATCTACAACATAACATGGTTTTAAGCAATTCCACCGAAATCCAATTTCCATCAGGATTGTGCGGGGTCTTTTGTGATTTCGAAGGGGGCCATAGCAACCCTTTTCTCGCAAAAACGACAAAACCCGTATTTCCTACTTTGAAGTCTCTTCGCATCGGCAGAGTTTCGGTTCTTTAAATTGGCCCTTTTAAACAATTGGGCCCTTTTTTTGAAAAGGGGGTCTTTGCCTCCCTTAACCTATTTTCCGAAAGAAACAAAACATACGTGTCGATTTATTTTCAGTTTACTATATATGTGTCAAGTTTGAAGAAAATCGGATGAGGAGAAACCCTTGTGAAGCTATCTTCTTTACACGTTCACTTTTTGGACTTAACGGGTTTTTGCCCCAAAGTCTTCAAATATTTGAACAAATTTTAAGTACGTCAAACCATATATTTCTGAGTTTCAACATGGGTTTTACCCCGGCAGATCTACAATGACATTAAATTGAAGTCTATATCTTACTGACCAGTTATACAATTCATCAATATCTTGTTGTAGACATAGACTATCTTTATGGTTTTTTACTTCGATAAATAATTTAGTCATCTGCGTACATTCCTGGAGTTGGCATATTTAACCGTATTAAATATATCATTAATATACAATATAAAAAGAAGAGGTCCAAGCTAGGATTCTTGAGGTACTCCGGTAGTACATCTATATTATTCGGACTTAAATTGTTTTCCTGTAAAAAAATGTCCAGGTCTTCTGTAATTGGAGAAGATATTCTCTGTTGAAGACAATAAATAAATAAATTATCACGTTGCTAGTGCCATAATGACAGGTTTAATGAGGGTATATTTCACTATTAGTTTCAGATCAATAGGTGGTATGGTTCTCGTTCAGTATTCACTTTTAGGTTTACGAATTAATTTTTGTCTTCTTCTCTATTTCCTCAAAAAGTATGCGTGAACTTTTATTCTAACGCATTTCCTTTTGTTCGTATCAGTAATATTTATCGATTGCTATATGTCTCATCTTTGAACAATCTTTTTCCATTAAACGGTATTATTGTAGAATTTAGGTGCTGTAAGCTAGAAAACTTTTGACTAATATAGTAAATTAAAATAAGCATTTTCATTAGTACATTGCTTATATTGAAAAAAAAAAAAAAAAGCGGTTAATTTTGTAAAGCATAAAGCATTAAGAATAGGCCACTGATATTTTAATATCCTTTACTTCTGAAGGGTTGTCATTCTATAGTCACTATATATACATACTCATGTCTCTCCGGTCTCTTCCTTACAATCTCTGAAGATGAGTGCGATGTCTGCATTCGAAACGTCGAATATCAATGCTTTTACCTAGCTGATATCCCGAGAAGGCTTACTTGATAATTTTGTTCAAATATTACAAATAAATGTTTCGGTATTAACTGCAGCACATGATTAAGAAATTGGAGCAGGTGACTTGGATATACTTCATAGTAAAATTATAATACAGTTTTCGAGAAAATCGCGAAAATCGAATTTATTTGCTGTTAAAAAGTATGTCGTTGCTTGCCGATCTGATGTAGTTGAATAGTTTTTACTCTGCTAGAATAAATTTATTTATTTATTTATTTATTACTAGGATCAATTGCCCGCTTCGCTGGGCTAAATTAAGAAAGAATTGTAATATGTTCCTTTAGTCAGTCACTTTTTACTACTACTAAAGCGCTCTCTGATATCGGTCATTTCCGATCATTTTTGTATTTCTCCTCCCTTCTTCTCCCGCATGTTGCGGGGATGAATTTGGATTTAAACGAGATCGGAAGTGTCACTATTTATCTCAACGACCCCGAAAATATGGATTCGACATTAATATTGATTATTTTGGATCATTTCTATGTATCTCCCCCTCCCTCAAGTTACAGGGCTGAATTTGATTGGATTTGAACGGCATCGGAAGTGTCACTGTTCATCTCAGCGACCTCGAAAACTATAGATTCAACATAAATATCGGTCATTTTCGATCATTCTTAAATGTCTCTCCTCCTCCCCTTAGTTTCACCGTCAAAGTGATGATAAAAACCATCTCAGGTCCGAACCTCATCTATGTTGAAAATTTGATGGAGATCGGTCGGGTGATTCAAGAGTTATTAAGTCACAAACATGGTCACTTTCATTTATATATATATATCGCCTTCTCCTCTCCCTTACATTGCTCCGTGAAAATGAAATGACAAAAACCCATTCCAGACCCGAATCTCATCTATGTTGAAAATTTGATCGACATCGGTCGAGTGGCTCAAGAGATGAAGAGTCACAAACATAGTTACTTTAAATTTTATAATAGATTTATGTATGTACTATATGCTCATACAAATACCATATTCTGTCCTTGTTCCTTATGTACTGTATCTAAAAATTATTCGATGATTTTTCGTATAATGGATTAGCTTTAATAATTATCGTTAATAATTATTATTTTTATTTTATCCGCTATTAGGATATTTATCATAGGCATGGAGAAGATCCAGAACTGCTGCAGAGCAGAGCTAAAGATAGAGATGCCCAGGCGGAATTTGAGAGACAGCGAGCTCATCTAGAAAAAATGATAATAACACTCAAGCGACAGATGCAAGCAGGTAGCTCAAGTCAAACAGGAAGTCAACTGAAATTAATGGAGGTATGTTTTTCTGTTCTTTTTTTTTCACCTAGAAATTGTTAAAACAAAGATAGGGACATGAAAAACAAAATAGTAAATATATGCATGATCTCTTGCAAATTGTTCAGATAAGAATTCTAAAAATACATATATTACATTTTCAATTTCCTATTTTAGCAATAGCTTGTATATGTACTTACGTATTTTTATATTGTCTTAAATAACGTATATCATCCTAATATTTTTAACTTCCTCTCAGGTGCTTATATACATCACTTGTAAAATTCTGTTTCTATGTAATAATGAGCATTGTTTAGACTATTAAATGAAGCTGATTTTGCTAACAATGATTTTAAGTAATGGAATGTATTAATTTAAACAAATGGAAAGCTTTTGTAACTTTTTTTTTAGTTTAGTGTCTTATAATTTACAGTATGCAGAAATTGAAGTCTGTTTCGTCCAGAAATCGAACGCCGAGCAGACATGCAAAGCATTTGGACACTGGAGAGATTGTTGGGTAGAAAGAGAAGTAAATCTAAATAGATAATGATGGAGAAAGTGGGGTAGAAAGGCGCAGTGTGGAGATAATTAAAAGTAACTAGCACAAGGTGTATTTAAACTATGAAGTGTCCTAGACAGTGGTTCTCAGCCGATGTTTCGCGACGCAGGGTGTGTCATGTAGTCCCCTAACTTGTGTCGCAAAAGAATTTAAAAATCACGAGGAATTAAATAATAATTAGTTAAAATCGAGACAGACTGTAGAAGTCAACACCTTCAGCGGTAGCAATAATGCTCGGTGTTATATAGAGTCATTGTAAAAACTAATTGGTTTCACTAGTATAATTAATTATTATTATTATTATTATTATTATTATTATTATTATTATTATTAATAATAATAATAATAATAATAATAATAATAATAATAATAATATCAAAGAAGTATGTCGCGATGTCCTGGATATTTAGTAAAGTGTGTCTTCAATCAAAAAAGGTTGAGAACCACTGTTCTAGGGTAACTCCCTTCTACAGAAAAATTCTTAATTACAAGTCTATTAGGGCTTGCTTCCTTGTTAAGTTAGAATTAAAACGGGAGATTTAAATGTAGGTGAAATGTACAATGTGAGGCTTAGAGTAATATATTATGATAGCCCATCTCTCAGTTGGTAAAATTTCGCATTTAATACAAAAAGAAAGTATTGCAAGGTTCCACGTGCTTCCAACACCATGTGTTGGCTGTAAACACATGTCAGACGACAGCCACGAAGATGTCGTAGATTATAGCCAACAATCGCCAAATAACGAAAATCAACGAAGTTAGCCAACATTTTTGGGTCAAAGGACACGAAACACCGCACAAGACGTTAATCTGCACCGATTGATCGTACACCACTCTCTAAGACGCCTGGCCATTGAGAAGCACCTACTTACACTTTGGCCACAAGTGCCTCAGTTCCTACCGCCCTAAGACGCATGTTCATTGGACTCCTATAAATTCACCAGCAATCGCCAGGTTATTAAGAGGAACTTATATTTTATCTGTAATATTTATTACTACTGTATACAAGAGGAAACTTTTAAAATAAAAAGGTGGTGTGAAAGTCGAAACTCTCCTGTACTATCTTTTAGCTCTACGGAACTCTCCTGTACTATCTTTTAGCTCTACCCTAAGTCAGAATCTTTACAATATAAACGTACATTTTATATTCCAACGACTTTCAAAATCCTGTTCCTAATTTTTTCTCATTTAGTATAAACTAAACTCACATTGTTTACCATTTATTAGGAATGAGCATACTAGTTGTTCCCCACAAGCTCGCGGCTCGTCTGAAAATTTCCTGCACGCTAGTGACATCTCTTGGTGTCATGTAAGAGGCAGCGCGGCTAGCAAAAACTATTAGCCAGACTGTGAAGTATTGAATCGTCTTGCGTTTATAATAAGGATGAAAAATATCTAAATATTTCAGTCTAGATGTGTATGCAACCCACAACTCTTAAATGTTTTGAAGTTTGCATATTAACTGTACTCACAGGCTGATACGTTCCTCAAGGGGCACGGTGGCTCAGTGGTAGAACTTCACCTCCGGTGCTTGGGGTCCCTGGTTCGATCCCAGCTCGCACCGTGTGGACTTTGTGGTGGACAAACGCCGTACTCGTGGTGGGTTTTCTCGGGGTTCCCCCGTTTCCTCCCACTTTCTTCATTCCACCATTTCACTCATCTCTCATCATCACCGTCTCCTTTAGCCTAACCGGCATAACCGTGGGACGTAAAACTTAAAGATTTCATTTTTGATACGTTCCTCCTTTATAAATAGGATTTCTGAACGAATGTAGCTATGCAGAAGTAAAATACTTTGGACGAAAAACTACCAGATCCACAACAGAATATCCTGTAATTATGCAGCAGCAATTTGACCTAAACCATACCAATTAAAGGTTAGCAATGAAAGATGCCAAGGACTTTTTTTTAAGTAATTGGCCAGTACTTATAAATATTCATTGTGGCGCAAAAGTCAGTCCCCCGCCCTTTCTTCTCATAAAAATAAAGATAATTTGCACTAAAATTAGGTATGTTTAAGTAATAAGTTGATCACACTGTCGTGTAACCTTGACAACAGTACACCAATTGTTATTCTTTTGTCTACAGTTAAAACTCAGTTTTTGTTGTGGTGTGTTGATTTGTTGTATTCAAGCAATTTCCCCTTTTTTGTGACGTGTTGAAAACTGCAATATTGTGAAAGTGTTTCAATTGTGTTGGAAACTTAACAACAACAACAACTGAAGTGCAGAAAATTTTTCGAGTCGTTTCTTGATGCGCCTTTAGCAACACAGCAGCTGTGGAAAGTGAACAAGAAACTTGAAACAACGGAAAGTATTGCAGGTATAGCGAAGTGTGGATGGCTAAGAGGTGTTTGTACGGAAGAAAACAGACAGTTGGTCGTCCAAGTATTTGTAAAATGTAGTGAAGAATGGAGGATAGTTTGAGCGATACAACAGAAACTGCTTATTTGTGTAGGGGCCCGCAATGTAACTGACTTCTATAATCAAACTTAAATTTTGTGTATGGGTAAACTGACTTGTGCGCCACTCTGTAAATATAGAAAAGTACCCTCCCAGTATGTTCTTGATGAGAATTAGGAAAATTCCTGGAGAAACTCCAGTAAGGTTACGCATTCGCTGGATTCGAATCTTATACCCGATTGCGAGATGAGGATACGATTAACCAGTGTGCGAATTAAATTATTGATGTTGGGAGATAATCTGAGGCTCGACAGGAAGACATAAAGGTCTAACAGCCTTTTCCCCACTCATCTAACACACACAAACCTAACTATCTGACGAGAGTAATAATAACAATAATAATAAAAAAGATTAACTAAACTAACTATAGGGCCTATATTGACTGAATTACGCGCATCTAATCTTTCCGAATGTGTTTGAATATAGGATTGAAAGTGTCTTACATTGGATATGTACAGTATGCGGCAAAACAAAGAGTACTGAAATTCGCGTACGGATGGTGCGCAGATACAACATGGTATGAGCTGTGAGCGTCAAACGTGCGCTCAGTCGTGTGTGGACTAGCGTAGTGTGCAGTTGATGCAAAGATAATGTTACAACAGGAGAAGGTTTATTGATGAGCTCTATTTCCACTCATACGTTGTGGAGCAACATCTCACTGCAGATGAGCGCCCACGTCTACTGTATTGCTCTGGAGCTATGGCATATGAACATGAAGCCTTCATCAGTAACATATGGTTCAGTGATGAAAGCCATATGTACCTTGATCGCCACATCGATTGCCAGTTGATTATTGATACATTCTTGCATCTTTTCCGCGGTTTCCGCCGCATCAAAAATCTGTCGTTACAATAACAATGGATGTAGAAAGAAGGGGCTACCGCTCACATTGCAACTGGATCGTCACTTGTCCTTCTGCCCACAAGAGTTTGGACATCACCTGATTTCCCGCAAAATAGATTTTCCATATCCTTCCCACTCCCCTGGCCTCAGGGCTCAAGACACCTAGATAACCCCTACCAGTATACCGTAGTTCAGAGAGAAGATTCGCTCATTGTTCTGTCGTTCCAGCAACCCGTGTTCACTAACGTCCATCGATCTATAGGACCGCTATGAAGAATGTGCGCGATGTAATGGTCATCATTTTGAACACATGATATGCAGGCACGAGTCTTCTTAAATTTATAATGTGGGTTGAGTAACGTTTAGTTGACATTCATTTGACAACATTTCTTATGTTTCATTATGTTGTACAACAAATAAATAAATAAATAAATAAATAAATGCCAACGATGTGATTTTAGTACTATTTGTTTTGCCGCATACTATAAAATATAAGATGTCTGCAACTCCATACATGACTTTGATATACATAATTAGGGTAATATTGTCATCCAAATTTTACCTCTGGCGACGATCTGAAGGGTATAAAGATAGATTGGAAATGCCAACTATAGGCACAATAAAATAGTTAATCTGGATGACGGAGAAAACAGGGGTATAGAATATGTATAGTGTGATAGCTGTGGACAGAATTAGAAGCCGAAAGTAAATAGTCGACATCTTTCATTTCGGTATACAGCTAGCTAAGGGCACTGATTTCTCTGTAACTTTGTGGGGAGGGGGCATTCAGATGTGTGTTTGGTTGCAGAAAGCATATGTGAGGATTTAAAAAAAAAATTGAATTCAAATTATGCCAAATATTGTATATTCATAAATACAATGCGCGGGACCCACATGAGCACTGAGGGTGTCCAGGCCCCCAGGATCCGCGCCCTTGCAGCTAGCAGGAAAAAACTAGTGGAATTTAACATTATACTCGAAATTTTTATTACTAAACATAGTTTGGGAAAAGGAGTACAAGTATCCTCAGCAGAGGTGGTTCAGTTAGTTTCTTAAGATCAAAATGTGATTAAGGGGAAGGAAATCTTCTTCACCTCTCGCCCACTGGTAATTTGCTTCCTGTGAATTTCTATTTGTTGGTTACGACTTTATTTAAGAGAATGTAGGGTAATGGCAGTAAATATCGAACGACCCCTAAATATCGAACACCTTGGTCATTTCGTTAAGAAATAAGAAAACCAAAAACGTTGCGTACTATCTGAAATTTGTGATCACACCCTTCCAAACCTGGCCTTATAAAAATCAATAGGTCGATACGTTTCGATATGAGTGAACGCGGGAAAGTTTCCTAGTCTGTGGTCTTGGTGGGAGATTGGAGAAGTCGCTATATTTTTTGTAAGGTGCAGCACCGCAGTAATAATCCTTTTTCTCTTGTGTGATGGTGTCATTATAAAATATCCTTTTAATAATACGATGTGTTAATATCAATATATGTATATTTATTTGTTATAATATTTCTTTTCAGCTATCGTCTTATTTGAAGGGAAAAGAAAATAATGTTCGATATTCGAGACCCATTTCATAATATCGAAATGCCGTTCGATAAAAGAGGTTCCTTTAAGGAAAAGTGTTCTTTTGTATCGAACATTATTGTAATTCGAAGGGCTATTGGTGATTTAAATATTAATTTAACTAAGTTGTTGATTTCTTTTGCACTGAATACCGAGTTTTACACTGAATTGTAAGCCATCCACTTTGTATCTGATAGTTCATGGGTTCAAACCGTTATAAAAATATTTAGATTTACAATTTTTAGTAATGTTTCGTCAAAGAGAGCCTATCTAATCGAGGTCTTACATCGTGCTGATCGCATTATTTCACACTTCTGACCCGGGCTCTTCTCCTTAACGTATAGACTAGTAACCCAGTTGAAGTTAATCATAAATAATTGTTTACATTCTTGTTGAGTATCCTTAACTACTGCTCAGGATTTGACAATGGGCAAAATTAAGACACCCAACAAGGAAGGTGTCCCCAAAATCAGAATCAAACCTGTCAGAAAATGAAACCATTCCATTATTCGTTATCTGCCTTGACAAGCTGGTCAGCAGATGAGGTCCGGTATGATGTCCCAAAGACAGGCATCGAGAACCTTCCAGGTTCCTATCACAAATTTAAACGATAAATTATCTGGGCGTCAGAAGACTGAGATTGCTCTTGGCCGGAAGCCGTTCCTGAGCCCGCAAGAAGAAGAGGGAATTTCTGAATGGGTAATGAACATGGCAAATAGAGGATTTCCGTTTAAGAAAAGTAATTTACTGGACACTGTTCAGTAAATTGTACAGTCTTTAGGAAGAAGCACATCGTTCAAGCATGGAAGACCAGGGAAAATTTGGTTCAAGTGTTTTATGGGAAGACATCCTTGTCTGTCTCAGAAGAAGGTTGAAACTACTAGCAAGGGTAGGGTTGCGGTTTTGGAAGAGAGAATGAGCGGCTGGTTTGCTGAACTTTAGAGCTATCTTGAATCTGAGGGATTAAGTGCAATAATGGAAGACCCAAGAAGGATCCTCAACGCAGACAAAATAAACTTCGTTCCACATGGTTTCAGGAAAGTACCTTGATGTGAGAGAAGTACAGCGTCAAATTACAGCAACATCTAAAGAAAAAGAGGGCATAACAGTACTTGGCAATTTCTGTGCTAACGAGCTTTGCGCCCAAACCATGATTATCTACAGCAACATAGGACTTAAGCAAATTATGAAGAAGAATGTACCTGAGCTATGGATCTATGAGAAAACAGAAAGTGGCTGAATGAAGACTACAACATTTTTGACTTACCTCCAACGGGTTTGGCTGGAGACTGAGAAAATCACACTTCCTTTTATTATCTTTCTTGATGGGCACAGGAATCATCTATCACTTCAAGTCAGTGGATATTGTCACGATTATCGAATACTGGTGCATTGTCTTTTCCCCAATGCCACTCATCTTCTGTAACCAGCAGATGTAGGCGTATTTTCATCCTTGAAACGAGCATTGAAGAATGCTCTTTAGGACGAGAAAATCAAAACTCTCGGTAACGAAAGTAAAATTTGCACCCCAATTGAAGAAAGTTTGTAATGATGCCGTCAAACCAGAAATTGTGAAAAGCGCATTTCGTAAGTGTGGTCTTTATCCATTGAGTCCTGCTGCTGTGGACTATACCGTGTGTGTTGACGATATTCGGAAGATCCCAGTGGGAAAACCACAGCAACAGAGTGACTAGAGTACCCCTTCATCTTTTCAACAAAAGGTCCCTACTCCTCATCAGAAACTGAAGTTCGTGCTTGATGATCTGGAAGAATTCATGCCTCCTCGTGTTCTTAATAAGTTCCGTGACAAACTAAGCCGTGACGAAGAGGAACAGAGTGATGGTGATTCAGATTTGGATGCTTATTGGAAAAGTGTTAAAACCCGGTACAGTGTGACACATGAAACTAAATTGGCTGATAAAAACTAAACAACAAATGATTGAAGCTCAGAAGAAGAAAACGAAGAGTAAGAAAGTGATAATGGTGAATTCACATGGCATAATGAACGCTTAAATATGTACGCACCTTCACCCAAGAAGGATCTTCTAGGTGCCATCATTTCGAAAACTGGAGTAAAAATTCACAAGTCAAAATATTGCATCAAGATGAGATTGCTTCGGAATTATTATGCTCGCCTTCCTCAAGTAGTAGTGACGATTTTTCAAAGAGTTTCTCAAACTTCCTGAAGCCACGGAGAAACCCCAACAATTTAAGCTGAAGAAAGTGTATGCAATATCTTCCGAGGAATACCGGAAAGAACCGAAGAAGAAGAAAGGCAACCAAAAAGATTAACGTAAGATGCTCCTCTCTATGCTGAATAGTGACGATATGAAACAAACATTTTGTAGCTTAGAATATTTTAATATGTATTTCTCTTTGCGTCTGCTATCTTAGTTTATATTTTAGAATTATTGCAATGTGTTTACAATGAAACTACACCCGTATTGTCCTTAAAGTGAACTTGTTTAAAAATAAAATATTTTGTTTCTATATTTAAACCCCGCTCTTCAATATATAAAACAGCCTGTTCGATAATTAAAACCTCATTGATCGATATATAACACAACCCGTTCGATACATGAAGTAATACAACTTTGCTATTTAAATGTTCTTCAAATTTCAAAATTGTTAATTACAATTGTCATAAAGGGTTGGTTTCAATCAATAAATAACACCTTTAAAGTTTTATCGCTAAAACAGTGCCTTGTTCCTCACTGATAGAAAATAATGATTAAATATTCATAGGAATGTCCTTAAGTGTTCGATATATAGTGCCATAACCCTACTCTAGAATAGATATGATGGGGGGGGGAGGAGAGGAAGAGAGGAAAGAACGCTGTATGTAATACGGACTATGATAAAGTGTCCAGGTTGAAGAGATTAATAAAGTACCGTAGAGCAGGGAAACTTTAAATTTACAGCAATTGGCCTGCAAATGATAGCAGAATAATTGTGATGATTTGATTAACGCTTGAATTCTTGTGTGTAATTTACTAAAAGAAAAAAACTTCGTTATGTTTCAGGAAAATGTGTTCCTTGTTAACGAAATAAACGCTTTACGCAAAGAACTGAAGATAGCTCGCCTCCACATTCACGAAATGGAATCACTTATGGGCCTCACACAGAAGTATATGTCACC
The DNA here is from genome assembly GCF_964235325.1 of Thermobia domestica. Classification (NCBI taxonomy): domain Eukaryota; kingdom Metazoa; phylum Arthropoda; class Insecta; order Zygentoma; family Lepismatidae; genus Thermobia; species Thermobia domestica. Next base: position 38,034,944 of record NC_137469.1, read on the forward strand.
GAAAGAAATTAAACAAAAATTAAGAACAGCAATTGCAACTAACGAGGAAATAGCAAAGGAGTTTGAGAAGAAACTTGAGGTAAGATACGTAAAACAAAATTCAGAGACAAAACAATAGCATTATTAATTTTGTTCTTATTAGAAATACAAATATTTCTATACCAGCCCGCACCAAGTAAGCTTTGTGGTGGACAAATACCGTGTGCGTGGGTTGTCTCGTGGTTCTCCCGTTTCCTCGCACTTTCTTCATTCCACAATTTCATGCATTTCTCATCATCAGTGTGTCCCCTTTAGCCTAGCTGGCATAACCGTACGACGTAAAACTTAAAGATTTGATTTTTTTCGTTTCATTTTACAAATATCTCTGTTTAAAAAAATCGTTAGCTTGTACGATAAAAATAGTACATTTTCGATATAACGTGCTCGATTAAATACCATATACAGTAATTATGTGTAATACCTGAAACAAGTTAGGCATAAGGAAACAAAAACAAATAATGGAAGTAATATTAAACAAATTGCTGGCACATGATTCGTCTTGGTGAGTGAGCGGATCGGTATTACAGTAATAGTAATTTAAACGAAAGGGCTTACTTTACTGTTTCTTTGTATGCTGAAGTAGTTGAATCGAAAACTCTTAGTTATACTTTTTTTTTTTTTTTCCTCTTCTTATATTCATGTTTTCACTGGCAGATTTTTTATTAACTCTTGAATGCTATTGAAGAGGGAATTTTAAAGAGAATTGAACCCGAGCAGTGCACAGTAAATCTTCAGTGCAGACCATCCTAATTATTCGGTTACTTTAGATACCTTGTAAAAGGATCTAGCAATTTCGGATTTATTAATAGAAAGATACGTTGTTGCACCGAATTTTCGGGCAGGTATAACGTAATATAATAATTTACAAGTACTGCTTGATAGTTTCGATGTAAAAAAAAAAAAAAAAAAAAAAAAATCTAACAATGGATTACAAGTCTCCAAATTTCTAAACTGCTGTACTATTATTCTTACGAGTTTTGCTTCACGAACAACATAGCCTGTTTGTTCCTCACCCACACTAGAGAGACTCAAAAAAAAGGAATCTCCACCAGACTATCCAATATTTTGTATGTAACAATAAGAGTCGAAAATTGTAAGTAGTAATTTAAATTCATAAGAATGTAATGATTAAAACAAAGCACACGAAAACAAATATGGTAAGTTCTGCCACCGATCTTCATGGTACGCTTCGCTATTAAATCAGTTTAACAAACATAAACCGATTTTCAGTTTTTGAAATCGAACATTAAAAAATCGAAATGTAATTTATAATTTGAAATACTAAAATGTTTTCTTTGAAAGTAAGAGACGATCTTGATTGTCTTTGCTTAACGAAAATACTTTCACCAACTAAGAGTGCAGAGTCAGGAAAAGTAACATTCCCTTACTTTTCATTCACTAAGATTAAAACACCCGTAGCTTTCAGAGTTAGACTATATCTCATTCATCGTACTATGTACTGTCATTATGTTAGTGCCATAATGAAAAGCTTGATGAGCGTATGTTTCAATATCAGTTGCACCTCAAAAAATGTCGTATTACATGAATTTCTAGATTTACAAACAAATTCATTTTCCTCCATTTTCTGAAAAACTGCGCATAAACTTTAACAGGGGTCGCGGTGGCTCAGTGGTAGAGCGTTCACCTCTGGTGCTTGGTGTCTCTGGTTTGATCCTAGCTTGCGCCAGGGGAACTTTGTGGAGGACAAACAACGTGTGCATGGGTAAATAAAATGAAATGAAATCTTTAGATTCACGTCCCACACTTATGCCGGTTAAGCTAAAGGAGACGGTGATGATGAGAAATGAATGAAGTGGTGCAATGAAGAAAGTGGGAGGAAACGGGAGAACCCCGAGGAAACCCACGAGCACGGTGTTTGTCCACCACAAATTCCACATAGCGCAAGGGGATCGAACCAGGGACCCCAAGCACCAGAGGTGAACGCTCTACTACTGAGCCACCGTGTCCCCGTGTATGTGGGTATTCTCGGGGTTCTCTCATTTTCTCCCACCTTATTTATTCCACCATTTTATTCATTTCTCATCATCACTGTCTCCTTTAGTCTAGCCGGCATAACCGTGGAACGTAAAACTGAAAAATTTCATTTCATTTCATTTCGTGAGCTTTAACACTTATACATATCATTTTGTCAAGCTCTATCGATTAACACACATCTTATCTTTTTCCCGTTAAATGCTAATATTGTAGAATTACTTTACATTTTTATCAGAAGAAAACAGCAAATATATTTCTTGCATAAAGTTAGGGAGTACCTATGTCTATATCAAACAACGTTTACTTCTTACTTCAGCGACATCAGTGTCTGGTATGAAGAGGAATTTTATATATATATATATATATAATAGTGATCAAGTTGGTACATTACATAATATAATATTGAATGAAGTCAAACTGAGTCGACCAGCGTTTGATACCATAGTTAGAATTGTTTATATCTCATTTTTCTCTCTTCGTGATACTAACCCCTGGACGATATGCAACCCAAGAGATGTGCTGTTTTCTTTCTTTTCTTATTTTACTTTTTAATGTAAACATGTTTTGGAACGAGAAGTGTCTGTATGCTATACCAGTGCATCTGTTTCACATCCACTCGTACCTTAATGGAATCTAGACTCGAAGTAATCGCTATATATTTTTACTCGACATTGATCCGACATTTTGTTCTCGAGTTATGACCCATTATTTTTATCGTTCCTATCAATTTTCGACGGAAATGAAATCTTTCGTTTTAACGTCTCACGATTCTGCCTGTTAAACTAAGAGAGGAAGGATTAAGGCAAATAAATGATGATGGAAGAGTTGGTGGAATGAGTAAGTGGGAGGAAACGGGATACACCACAAACTTACTTTGCCAGGGATCGAACCAGGGACCCCACGTACCAGAGGTAAGTGCTCTACCACTGAGCCACCGTGCCCCCTTTGAACTGAATAAAATGACAACTAGAGGGTAAATTCTAATGCGAACTTTTCGAGAAAAATCATTGTCATGGGCGTTAAGAGGTATGTTGTTTGTTGCTAGCTGAAGCTTTTACTGAAGTATACCCTCCTCATGCTTTTCATTATAACACTAGCAAACAGTTTCTATTCTGCTGGTTTATTTATTTATTTATTTATTTACAAGGGTTATTACAAATGATTGACCCTACTTCATAAATTCATTGTAGCTTTACTATTGGACATGTCATAAACTTTGCAGACGTATTGAAAAACTTCTGTTAGTGATATTCACTATATATATATATATATATATATATATATACAGAGCGTTCAAAAAGTCTCTATCACCTGAATCGTGTGCAAGCATGTTTGGAGGCTCATGGGGGACATTTCCAACATTTGCTGTGAAAATGTGTGTATATATGCTACGCCCTGTACATAGTGCTTTTATGCCATAAAATATAATACATTTTGAGTAAAATAATTTTCTCGTTGCTTTGAATATGTGACAATTCAGGTGTATAGAGACTTTTTGAACGCTCTGTATATATATATATATATATATATATATATTGGTTCATCACTGAAAATGAGTTTTTCACAAAACACATCTTCCTCTATAAGCTGTTGTAACTATGCCGAAAATTCAAAGCGTCTGACTTTGTCATCAGGCATCAGGGCTTGTAGCAATTGCAAACGTTAAGACCTCTGTTTCAATCGTTTCCGTAAGATCTTCCAAACGGTAAGTCATGGAATGTTCAGCTCTCTGCTTGCTCTGTTCATCAATTTCTGTGGGTTTCGTGCAAAACACGCTCGCACGCGCTCAGCCATTTCTCACTGTAGGCCGACAAGTTGATTTTCCCTTACAAACATAGCCTGAAGCTGTAAATTGTACATACCATCGCTGAATGGACTTGGCAGTTGGTAAATCTTTGTTAAACTTGTTCAGAAGTGTCGTTGCACTGTTAGAACAGACAGATATGAATGAAACTCGAGCACAACATAAGCTTTCTTTGTGCCTGTTACCATCTTAAATAAATGCTTACTGCCTTGCTGTCGTGGCAGAAATCAGAGGCGAACCTGCAACACACACACAAACTTTTTGAGTTTTTCAATACATCTCCGAAGTTTTGTGACAATATGTCAAATAATAAAGCTACAGTGGAATTACGAAACCGGGTCAATCATTTGTAATAAGCCGATATTTATTTACTGTATATGAAATATACACCGTTAAGAAGGAGAATGTCTATTGTTTGATTTCTCGAACAGTGATGCACATATTACTTGTAATTACATCACAAGATAATTACAACTTATTATGAAAGTAATATCAAAATATAATTTCTTATTTCAGGGGCGTGACAAGATTATTTCCAACCAGAGAGATGAAATACATAGACTGTACCGTAAGATTAAGAAACTAGAAGGTCAAGTGTAGATAACCAATGATACGAAACAATGACCTGAAGTTCTTTATCCCCTCTTCAAGTCCCACAAATTTCCAGTTGTTAGTGTGTATATGTATGTTTGTGTTAAATTTTCGATCTGTGAAAACGGAAGACCTACAACAAAACATAATAAATGTTACATGGGGAATAATAAGCATAAAAATTATGCGAGTTTTTGTAAAGAATTTATGTTACACATTTTTTTTCTAGTAATCAGTCGGATTGTCATCTAAGTGAATTGTTATTGTAAAAATAACTGAAACACCGTAGTACCTATTATAGTTATCTTTATATCAAATTACAAAATTGAAGTTCCTGGTGTTGCAAGGAATGTGGTGAAGTACGAAACAGAAAAAAAGACATCTCAAAGGAGTTTGAGTCTTAGTACATGTATGATAAAACAGTAACTGTTTAAGAAACTATTTATTGTCTTCTCTGATACAGGATGGGCCGTAAGTCAGTATGTGACAAAAATGCATTTGAAATGAATTATTTATCAGTTATGAAATAATTATTAAAAGTTTTATTATAACATTAAGTTAGGTTTCAAAAATCAAGTATTCAAAGTAACTTCCGCCATTTTCAGTCCACAAATTACATCTTTTAAGCAAAAAAAAGAACAAATTATATCACTGATGTTGTTAGATAATAATTTATCAAATTCAGAAGTAATGATCTCTTTTTAAAAGTTCTAGATACGTATTTTTCAGGAGGAAAAGAACGTTGTCTTTCATTATTTCCCAGACAGTAAAATTCACAAATAACTCAATCACATTTCGGCAATTGTGATCATGTAACCAGCACTTATGAAGTACGAATACAAAAGTTCATCCTTAGGATACCTTTTTATCCGTCATAAATTAACTTAATCACAACTGTAACTAGATTGAAATCCTTTATAAAATCACTCTTTACAACGTATTATTTACAAGCACTTATTATTCATGAAATCACACCATAATGTATTGTTTACATCAATGAACTACTAATACTCTAGTCAGTTGAGAACTGAGTTACTGCTGCTGTCAAGTGACTTATGGCCCATGCTGTAGAATGTTCAGTGTGTGTATATATGTATATATTCGAGTAATTATTCGTTATTCGAATGTCTGGATATCGAATAATTTAAATTTTATCTATTGTAGAAAGAGTGTTAACTGCAAGAGAATTGATTCATTTCCTTCCTTTGTATGCAGAACATTACTTTTTGTAAGAACTGTTTATATTATGTAGAGTTTTTTAGTATTGTTTTTAATAAGAACTAAGAGTAAATCATTCCTTTATTACAAGCTTTTATCTTCTGCATTTATGTTATTTATTACTATAGTATTTAGAATCTTGTTTAGGAGAAAGACACAATGGACTAGTGGTGTAGCTCAACTGTGGTGCGAAGGATCCTAGGTTTGATCCAAAATCATATGAGCTTCTTTTTGTATAGCGTTTTTTTTTTTTCCCTCGAAGTTGTCCCATTTTCTCCATTTTTTTTTCAATTAATTTTCTATTTCAAACAACGTTAAGAAAATATTATACATAAAATGTCGTGATATATTGAAAGACTAGTCTATGATTTTTAAAAAGAACTAATGTACCTAAATTGAATTTGGATAAGGGCAATCTTAATAAATAATAGGAGTACACACACACACACCCACAAACTAACAACTACAATATTGGATCGTGTCTAACACTCAGGTCTTCACAGTACAACAGGAAAATAGGAATTTAATGAAACTAAGGAACAGTACAGTGAAAGTATTGGGTACAATATCAGTTATGAATCTACAATCAACGTTGCCTCGGAATCTCTAGAAACAGCAATGTGTATAAGTATACTGTACTACAAAGGGTACTAAGAAAGATTTGTAATACAGTTTTATTTATTTATTTTTAAATAATTTCCACCACATTCAATACACCTCTCCATCCTCCGAAACCGATCATAAAACCAGATCTGCCAAGTTTCACTAGAGAGGAAGGCACATTCGTTGACTCAAGCCCTCAGGAGATCCTTATCACTGGAAAACCACATCCCTTTCAGCTTCGTTTTACGTATGTGCAAAATCGCAGGGAGCAAGACCTGAAATATAAGGAGGGTACTCAAGAAGTTTCAGTCTTGTAGTGGTCATATATTCGGTATAGACTTTCGTGCGGTGAGCTGGAGCATTGTCATGATGGAGGAACCAGGTGTCCATTCTTCAGTTTGGTCGTTGATTCTTCATAGATTCGATGACTTTAGGCAGGCACTGTTCAATGTACCACTTAGCTGCGACTCTTTTGTGTGTCCAAAACGACACACTCCACAATTCCACTCACAGATATCATTTTCGTCTTTACTGATCGGGATTTTCTGATAGCTACAGGTGTATCCTCATTATCAAAGAGCTACACTTTATTCTGAGTCAAGGCCGGAACTTCATAATTGTTCAACCAAGTTTCATCATCTGTCACGATGTTGTTCACATATCGAGATTATCCATTATCAAACTGTTACAGCACCTCCTGGCACCATGTCACACGTCGTGTCATCTGCTCTTCAGTCAGACTATGCGGCACCTAGACAATAAAGTTGCTTCACGTGCAAATGATACCTTTAAGCCTAAGGTATCTACAATCTGCTTATAGGTCACTTGCCTGTCTTCGTCAAGCATTTTCCCAATAGCAGCCATGTTTCCCTCCGTCACTGATGTTCGTGGTCTTCCTCCCCTCTCAGCGTCCTCCAGAGTAAAATTTCCCGTTTGGAATTCTCTGTATCACCTGAATATAGTCTTGCGTTGTGAACAGACATCACCCAGTCTGTCCAAGAGTCTTTTCTTCTAAGCACTGGTCCATGTTTAAACCACGCGCGAAGTTATACCGCAAAACTGCTCGTATCTCATTTCGTGACCAAGATGCAATAGCAAGCACTTTCGACTATCACTGCTAATGAATACTCAGCCCTTTGACTTGGCACAAAAGTTACTGTGCACGTATGAGCATGTCAGCATGCACCAAGAAGCAGACTCCTGCGACACATGGTTGTGTGGTATTGCAACTTTCCTAGTATCCTTTGTAGTTGGTGATTTTGTTGCCAAGAATTCAAAGCAAAGCAAAATACCCAACAACAGTGAAATTATATTAGTCTTCAAACGAGAAGCACATTTTAGTATTACAATTTGAAGAATCTTAGTTTTTAAGTATTGACTTGAGATATTTTAGAAACAAGATGATTAAATACCAGACCAATATGTAACTTGCCATCAGTTTGATGTTTCTATAGCAATTGTCATCCCTATATAATTTTCTCATGTTGATTTGAAATTGAGTTGTTCTTTTCCATTGTTCGTCTGCTTGCCTGCCTGTCCGTTCGTTCTTTACAGTCTTCTCTCACAAACTTCTGATTATCACTTTATCTTTTGGTTTGATTTCTAGTTTTCCACACACTTTCTTCGTTTGTTCTTGGATCTCCTGTTAAATCATCTCTCTTCCCCGTATTAGTGCTGTTTTAAGTTTCTTTGAACCAGGTTTTTCGCAACATGGATATTTGTGTCTTTTCTGTCCTCATTAGTATAATAGGTAAAGAGAAAGTTTCAGAAGTCTCGAATTGGATTGTGATTTGTCCCATCACTTTAACTTCATTGCCATTTACGTCGAATATTCGGTACCTGGTAAGTTGTAGTTCTCTAGTTTTAAAGTTCTTCTGGTATGCTCTATATGGAATAGTTATCCTGGCTGCTCCGGTGTCAATTTCGAATTTCACTCTCCTGTTATTGACTTTCAATCTACACAACTCTCTTCTGGAGTATTCTTTTCACTTATTGATTTTATCGAATCTAATCTTTAAAATCGCAATGATTGTTCTACTTCTTTTACGTCCATACAGTTCTAACCTTTTTGTCTTTTTTTTTTTTTTTTTCGAACTTTTCCTTTATTGTCTCATTTCGATTTCTCCTGAACACCCAGTCGTTTCCCGTCTTCTTCCGTCTCCTCATATTTACTCCATGTGGAATTCTTTAATTTATATTCCTATGTCTTTTTTGTCTTCCTCTTGATCAGGGTGTCTATCGGTCACGAAAGTCACGAATGTCACGAAAAAGTCACGAAATCAGAAAATGGTCATGAAAGTCACGAAATTTAGCTTTTGGGTCACGATTTTTTTTAACTGTTCAAATGTAAGTACAGATTGTAAAATTTTGTTCTATAAAACGTCAAAGTTCACCACCAAAAATGTCTATGATCAGCTTTAGACGCTACCAAATCGCAAGCAAAGTACGTTTCTATCGCATGGATGAAAATTCGGTCTAATTCGCACCCAAATTCACTCTTGAAAATATTAGGAAATTTTATAATTTGGTAAAGAAAAGGTCACGAAATTTCATTTTGGGATTTTAGTAGACACCCTGTTGATTCATCTTTATTGCCTCTGAGCAACTCATTGATCACTGTTGTCATCAGGTCTTCCTTCCCCCCCATCTTCACTTTTACTCCATGACTAACTTAATAATTTTCATACTTATTTCTTCGTTATCTTCCAACTCATCTTTTTTGCTTAATGTGTTTCAGATTTCTTCACATCAAACTTCTACCTTGTACTTGAATCTGCTTTGGAAATTGATAAACTTGATTGTATTGTCACCATCTGATAACATCTTTTTCTAGACTTTCTTTCTATGGTAATACATCAGCGTAAAATGGTGATACCTTTTACATCTATGACATTTGACCACGTACGCCAGACATCGGTGTGTCTTATGTTTAGTGTTATACTTTAGACTACTTTTATAGTTTTCATTTTGTTTCTTCTTGTGATCTTTCTCTGCTCTTCTTTTACTAAACTTGGCTATGTTCCCTGTAATTTAATCTTCTCTGTAAAATACTTAAGCTCCTCTTTCTAACAATTACATATATGCACCTACATCTCGTGTTTTTGCTAATGTAAGGGACGCTTCTGCAAGTAACTTTTTGATCATGATTTCATTTTCTACACCAATCATAATTTGATCCCTAATGGCCTCCTGTAAAGTGTTCGTAAATGTGCATTAATTTGTCTGGGTTTCTACTAGTTTTGCATAATCTTTAAATGACTGTCCTCTGCTGTCTCAGTGAATGGAATTTAAAACGCTTGGCAATAAAATTAGTGGATTGGCGGTACTGTTTCTTTAACAATTTCGATACTCTGCATACTTAATCTCTGCTACTTTCGTTGGCGTTATCATTTGTTGTAATCACTCATAAACTCGCCTAATATCTCGTATATCAACTAGGTAAGTGAGTTGTTGGCAGTGGCTCTTTTTGCACTCTATTACTACTGCTAATTATAATAATAATAACGGCAACAGGATTCCAAATCAGACTTTTAGTTTGCTAAACATACTGGTAACATCTTTCTATACCAGAAAATAACTTATGATAATATGAATGATAGCGTGTCAACACTATACAACCAACATGTCGGATGAATATCAACAAATCGTAAATTAAATAACAATAACCTTTCTTCACAGTATTGTATATAGCCGCTTCGTCTGGATCGACATCATATAATTTGGGTTCCATTCGCTTTCTTCTTTGTCCACTTTCTGTGCTTTCTTTCCTGAGCTCTTCTTTCTCGGCGACAGAATTCGTTGACTTTGATATCATTTTGTTGGGTGAATAACCCCTGGGCTCCAAGTCAAAGGATGGAGATTTTTAATTATCGATTCTATCTGTATCTTGACCATCTTCAAGAGCTGAGCTCTACACGGAAGCTTACCGTCTTTCAACATCAAACCGTTTGGTCATTTACCCTGGAGTTCGTCGTCGATTGGAGTAACATTGATTTCTGACGTCACATCAAGAATAAACAAGCAATATCCTTTTACTTTTTGTTAATTAAGCTTATTCAATGCAGTAATTCCGTTGTCATTGAAATTAAGAACAATTCGATTAACTGTAAATTACAGTAATAAACCTTAGAGCTAAAACTATCTCTCGGATACTACAAAAGCCTCTGTTTTCCTTAATTGCAACTACTTTAATTCTTCACGTATGCTACATGAATTCAGCTTTTTCTGGGTTATTTTCGGTCATTGATTTAATTGTGTTCTCCAACAGTCTGTTTTTTACTCTTGTGTTTCATAACTCATGTTACGTATGTATTTTGACAAGAGCCAATACTTCGATTCTACAGGATATATTAAAATCAACTTTGGAGAACTGTCAAGCTTGAAATTGATTTACAGCTTTAGAATGTGGCTTGTTCCTGCCATATTAAAGAATATGCGGATGTCATGTCCTCTTTCCTGTTGGGACATGAGGACTGAGTCGCTATAGGATATTAAAGGCAAAGTTGATTTTATATTTGATAAAGTTCCACTGCGATATTTTGGCCACACGTGGAGATCATCAGACGTTTCCTATCTTACGTCATACACGAATCGAGAACAAAACCGTTGGAGTAGAGCTGTTCGGGGAGACTCGGTAGGATAGTTTGCCACTGTACACGTCGCCTGTGTAGGTACTGTACCAGTGTGTCAGTTCGAACTTAGGAGAACTCCATGGAGAGAGAAAGCCATTATCTGGTTATGGTTGCATTCCCTGCAAATCCTTTTTACCTCAAATTAGCTACTGTCTATTATCATCAATTTGGACATGTTAGTTTCTTTCCATAGACTCTATGTTTTAGAATAACTCTTAATTTAACTTGTAGAATTAATATAATTATTCTTGTTTAGCAAGTGTTAGATCACCCCGACGGGTTTGCTTGTACCTTAGTAGTAGAGATGCAAAAAAGCCGGCTTTTTTGAATCGAGTTTTTTTTACATAAAAAAACAGTTTTAAAAAAAACGGAAATTTTGGCTTTTTTCATTTTCATGATTTTTGTATCTGAATAGCTTTCTTATAGTATACTCTACAGTTAAATAAGATTTAATGATCTAAATGCCATATTTTGGTCGGAAATTCACCATAATGATGGTAGAGCACGTTGTATGAATTAAAGTAAATATAAAGTACGTAGTACTTGAGGGTAAATTTAGAGGATATTTAACTTTAACACCTGAGTTATCGACATTTTTTCTTCTCTAGGTCATTTCATTTTTAGTCATCCGTGTTTCATTTCTTAGAGCTTAGTACTCTAGCTTCTAGCACAGAAGTTAAACTTGTGGTTTTTAATATATCCGTCAGAGCGTACTTCCACGTTTCTGTTATACTGTAGCTGTGCAATGATTTAGCGGTAATCTTCCGAATACTATTTTATACAAATGATGAATAGCGGGTTTAGAAAAGTACTTTGGGAAGAGTTTCTCAGATTATTATTATTATTAAGAATCCTTCATTTTTATTTGGGAGGAGCTTGAAGTTTATGAATACAGGCATAACTAATATTTCGTTTCGTTTGTAGATTCAACTTTGAAGACCATTGATAAAATCAGTGGGCAGATTTAGAAAAGTGTTTTGAAAGGAGGTTTTTCTTATTAATGTTTACTTCTTATAAGAATTCCTAATTTTTATTTGAGGGAAGCTTGAAGTTTATGAGTAAAGACGTAACTAATGTGACGTTTGTTTTAGAAATTCGTAATTTTAGGGAACAGACTTCCAGTCCGAAAGACACCCTAACCCATTCGCAAATCCATCACTGCTGGTAGTTAGCAATAATAACGATTTAAAAACAATAAGAAAGGAAGTCGGCCAGGACTCTCAGTACGTACACTATTTCTACATTCACAAATGAATTAAGAAAAACTTTTGTCAGAATGGTCAAATGCGGGATTGAATCCCGGACTTTTCGATAGAAGCGCAAAAGCTAACCACTCACTTATATTTGTTGTGCAGTTGTGCTTAAGTACATTCCGTAGGTTTTAAAAAGGGAGAGTTTGGTAATGATGAATTCCTCTTGTTAAAAATTCAGAAACCTTCATGACTGGGTAAACCGTGATGGTGGTTATATTTCTACAGCCTTGGAAAAATCATGCTTCTAACACCACCGTTTTCCACTCGAACCAGCTAATTCTCTTTCTTCTCCACATTTCGAAATCTTACAGTAGTTTTTACTCATTTTTGCATAATGTCCATGTTTCTGACCCATACAGCACAATACTCCACACGAAACACTTTAAGAGTCTTGTTCTCAACTCTCTGTTTAAGGTCCAACAAAATAGCATTTTCTTTCTCCATTCGTATCCTTGCTTTTATTTCACGTTCACATTTCATATCATTACTAATACTACTACCCACGTATCAAAAAGTAGTCACCTGTTCTACTTTTTCACTGTTTATTATCTTAATATGTTAGCATAAATCTGGTTGAATCCTAAAGAATATTTAGGATTTCTTGGGTGGCTATAGTAGAATGTTCACCGATTGCGTGCTCCCGCTAGGTGGCCTTTGTGGGGGAGAAAACACCACGCACGTGTGTTTTCTCGGGGTTCTCTTATTTTCTCCCACTTTCTTTATTTCATCTTCACCGTCTCCTTTAGCCTTGGCGCATAATCGTGGGAGGTTAAACTAAAAAAAAAAAAAAAGTCATTGTAGACGGGTATCAGAAGCAAAAATAAGAACGAGAATTACATACACATAGCCTACATTGAAACTGGAAATCGTAGATCCTAGGTTCAATATTGGATCCCCATAGAGGAAAAACAATGAGATATTCCACCTCTGCCCTTATGCATTTAACGAAACCGGACGTAGTAGACCTGTCACATCCGGTTTCATTATTAGACCTCCATACATTAGAAGTCTATAATAGTTTCACAAACCTGAAATGAGACTCGCTTTATGCTTTTATCACTAGACTCCATTGGTTATGGTAGCACAGTACACAAAAAGAGACTAAATATATGAAACACATACTCACTGTCACTGGTAGTACTAGTTCTTACCCGTTGATTTGGCCCATGATTACCATAAATGAGTAGATGTCCAAAAGAAAAGATTTTTTTTTTTTTTGTTTTCTCACATGGGTGCTTTGGTTGATATAGAAACAATAAAAAAAGAAACATTGTATTGTTACTAATTTAGTATTTAAACTACTAAAATTGACTAATTAATAGATTGTTAACCAGTATTATAATACAGAACACGACCCGAATAACATGGAACACAGAACACAAAGTTTTCTTCCACTGAGGTACCTGATCTTCGGCGAACTACCGACTTGTACACAAAAGAAAAACTTACAGATAAGCAAATCTAACCTCCAAGACATGTCTGCGGAAATAGAATTGCAACAAAGGGTGACCCAGAAGTCAGTGGGCAAAATTCTATTGATGATGTATAGGTGAAATATAAACCAAAAATGATATATTCAGCATGTTTTAATTCCAAAACAAAATAATAATAAAGGTATTGCTCAAGTATACAAGATATGCCTTCAAAAGATTATCAAGGCAACTTCCATTCTGTTGGACGTAAAGTTCATATCATTGCAACACTGAAACAAGTTTTATCAGAAATTTTCACTGTGTTGGTTTAAGAAAAGTTCCCTTATCGAACCGGTCAATTCAAATCTTTTTATTAAATTTCCGAATAACTTCACGAGATGGCGGTATGATGATTGGAAAACGATCCATAAACAATTCAACATCACTGTAAATTATGGCCATGTTTCCACCACATTTGCTGTACAAACCATGCTGTTCTCTAGATAAATTTCTATTCATTACTTGTCAATTAACAGCAGCAGGGTTCACATTAACAACTTCACTTCACATGAGAGTTTCATCACTGATCAAGTGCTGCCAACCAAATGATGGCTTATTTCTTACACCGGACATGTGATAATCATAGTTTTAGAAAATCGAAGGCGAGTGAGAATTTGTTTGCCACATGTAATCAATGACTTGCGTAAAACCAACCCACATCGTCGCATCGTTCTTCACCATAACGCGTTTCCATACAGCACACCGAACTTTTTTCAGTAAAAGAATCGAATTAATAACTCACTGTCCGAACTCACCTAAATTTAACACCAAATGGCTTTTATTATTATTATTACACACGTGAAAAATAAGAGGTAAGCGATTTGTGTTGCTGAAGCACCTACTGACCAATGCAAACAGCAGTTTCTACAGTATTTCTTCAAACTGCTGTGAGAAAAACGAATAGGTTAAATAAACAAAGATAATTTTAACATGAGAGGTCTATTCTTCCGAACTGCCGTTTAATAATTGAAAGTTTTTTGTTTAATCATTCAAAGAGCCTGAAATAATGACTTTAAAATACTGATTTTGCCAAAAATATGACTTTTACTTACCAGTTTTCATCCCTCTTCTCAGAATGACACCTTACATTAATTGCGTGTAACCAATTGAACATCTACGTGCCGCAGTTGTTCAGTGGTAGAGCGTTCACGTCTGGTGCACGGGGTCCCTGGTTCGATCCCAGCTCGCGCCAAGTGAACTTTGTGGTGGACAAACACCGTGTGCGTCGGTATTTCTCAGGATTCTCCTGTTTCCTCCCATTTTCTTCCTTCCACCCTTTCATTCATTTCTCCTCATCAACGTCTCCTTTAGCTTAGCCGGCATAATCGTGGGAATTAAAATTCAAAGATTTCATTTCATTTTCAATTGAATATTTAGGAATTGGTATTAGCAAGAGTTTGCATTCATTAGGCATACTTGCCACTGGGAGACAACAAACTCAAATATGGCATTTAATAAGCGTGAAAAGTACTGCTGTTTATGAATACTCAAACATCTCGTCCGTTGCTGAGATCCTGATACATCTGCAGACCGCAGGGTTTACATGTAGTTTCTTACGAAGAATCCACCATACTGTTGATTGCGAGAGGCTAAGCTTCAGAAAGAGGCTACGCTGGTAAGTTTCTGAAATAGATTCATATTTTTCTTGTTGGTTCTGGACGTCCTGGCGGAGGCACTGTGCAAGTATTTGTGTTTAGCATAGAATTCTGCTCGAAATCATAATTTCAGAGTCACAACGGACAAGGTTCTTATGTTTTGGAGTATAAGTGCCTTGCTTATGTTTTGAATGCCATATTTGTTACTACTGCAACCTAGTGGCAAACTTCTACAATATGCATGCAAGCTTTTTCTTGAAAAAGAAAAACGTTATCAGAGTAAGCATTTCCATGTCACATTGTTTTGTTTCTTTGTTGTGATCCTTAAGAATGTATAATGGTCTCAAATAATCAGGAAAACTTACATAGTATCTAGAGAATTTTAATACCACTATGCTAATTCATAAGGAAACAGACTATAATTTTTGGTAAAGAAATTTATTGCAATATGTAAAAAATTCATAACAGACATGGCTAAGTAGGAAGAACACTTGTTCTTAATGCAACGATTTTTGAACACGCACATGTGCAACGACATATATAAATGCAATTATCACAAAGGCAGAATTTTTACTGACCATTGTAAAGTGTAAATATTTTTGTTCTCACAAACAAAAATTGTTCACAAAAGCCGTGCGTCTACCGCCTGACATATCCCGTAAGCTTTCTTTAAAATAAAACCTTTCATATTCTTTCGTTTACTTGGAAACACTAAAATTAATCTACGAACTACTGTATTGTGAATCTTAATGCTGAGTGGAAAAAATCTGATATTTTCTAACAGAAATTGATACAAATAAAGCAAATAATTATGAGCAAAATATACTAATAAAAATCATGATATTAACATTTGATTTCCAATTCATAAAAATGTACAGTCGGTTCAAAAAAGAGCACCTCAGTATTTTGATTTTTATTATTTTTTAAGTTTCATATGCACGTTTTTCTTCTCTAGGCCAGATGAATCTACTCACCGGGAATCGAACTTAGAATTACACAAAAAGTGCAATGTAGATCACTTGGTTACGGGGAGCTGTATTTAATGAGTATTGTCAACAAAATTAGCCTCTTTCTAAATGCTTAGTTCCCTTCTGTTATACAGGGTGTTTCAAAACAACGTTTGCGAGGTGATTCCTGAGTACTCTACTTTCATCAATAGATGTGTAAACGATATTAAGAGACCCCATCACAGCCAAATTAAAATACCGCTAATTTTACAGTAATTATGTGACATTTTCAAATAGATAAAAGATAATCAAAATATGAAACAAGAGTTCGCTAGACAATATTATTTTACATACGGTATCGTTATCACGACTCACTTATCTGTTTTTGATTTCGAGCCATTTAGAAAATCGGCATTTATTTTCGCGTTTCTAAATGGTTGCAAACGGAAAGCTACTAGGTGACACGTGATAATGGCACCTCATGCAAAATAACATTGTCTAGCGCGGCTCTTGTTCCACATTTCGATTATCTTTTATCTATTTGAAGATATCACAATTACTGTAAAATTAGCGGTATTTTAATTTCGCAGTGATTAGGCTTCCTAAGTTTGACTGAGGACGTGCAGACTTCAAAGAACATTTAGCTGCAGAATGTATTTCAATGCCGTGTTCATATTGGTTGAACTGATAAGCACAACACTTTATTACTAAGGTGTTACGGGATATGCACTTTTTTTTTGAGCCGACCAATGCTTTTATCATCTTGAAAAATCTTCGAATTTTTACTTTTAGTATTAAACATTCGATACGTGACAGTACACATCAAAAGAAAAGTGCTTAAAGTGTTAACCATGCAGTGAATTTTGATTACGAACAGCATACATACAAAATACGAGATATTTCAGTACTAAAATGTTCAAATACATTATAATGATTGAAGACACAACAAAAAGTAAATCTGCTATGATAACGAGCATTTGAAATGACAATTACTTTGAAAGAATGCTTTCTGTCAGACAATACAAACATCAGTCTATTCTTAATAACTGCAACAAAAGTGTAAGTAAAACAATAACAAAAACAAACAGTTTGACTGTAACAATCATATATACCTACAACCTTGTTTTTAAGAGGAATAACTCTTTCACCATTTTACAGAAGAAAGGAAAAAAGAAAGAAAAAAAAAACAACCATACTCCACTGAACGAACCACTTTCCATGTAGCACCTTACATCATACAATTCCTACAGACTACTTTCTTCATATGTATCACACATATCACATCAAAGAGAAGGAAAAAAAAAAAAACATACGAAACAACAGGTACTCTGGAATATTTCTTTAAATAATAACTCCTGTATATAAAGTTAGAACTTTGGGAATTTTGTTTATGGAATTTGATACCTTTACTTCACGTTCATGACTGCCTAGTGCACAAAACTATCCAAATCTACAAGGCATCATCCTTGGTGTATAAAGCTGCTGGTTAGTTAAAATAAATTAGTACTATCCTAGTGAAATCTAATGTACGTAAAAAAATGATTTTCCATACGCTCTTGAAAATATTTTATTCACTTTAAATTATCTACGATTGTCGAGGTTGTGAATACTACATATCTAGATTAACTACTATTCTGTCTCAGGAAATCTACTACCAGGCTATAGAAAAAATAGAATATGTACTATCTCTATGCCTAAACGATCCAAACAAATGCACACGCACAGACTACCGAAGGTCAGTTTGAGGTTTTAACCCTACTGATTTGAAGAGTAAAAGGTCTCCATTCTCCAGTGACATGATTTCAATGTTTCTTGCACCTGATACAAATTTTACAATACATGTAATTTAAAATAGGATTCTTTCGTTCTTATACCAGTATGGCACTTCTTTTTAGTGATACATATATAGACTTTCCGGGTAGTACAGGCGAACTCAACATCGACTCAAATGTTGGATTCGTCCTTACTACTAGGAATGTCTCGTATACGGGTGCAGGAGAAAAAAAAAAAAATAAGTCATTTGCATCTGGTACAAATTGGCAAATTTGATATCGTATTCTTTCGTTAAGTACTCCAAAATTACCTAGATATAATTTTGAAAATATTAAAAATCTTACAAGATTATATAAATTTATTCGTCCTGATTCTGCTCATTATTATTACCGTTACGATACAATTAAAGTTTGCCATTGAATTATGTACAACACCAGAATTTGGTAACCTTACACCAACTAGCACGACCATGGTAGCGACAAGAAACATGAGTCAATGAATGAATTTAAATGATAATGAAATGATTAAACATTCAACTTGTGAGATTCACTCGAAACGAACTAAACCATTATGATCAATCAAAATGGAAGCATCACCATACATTACAGCACATACTGAAAAAGATTGCACACTCGATTCCCCTTTACATCACGTTTCACTATGAGGTATTTTCATTTTTGATTCAGTTACCGTTGCGTTGTAGGATAAAATGTGTGTTGCAACTATTTCAATCGTGCTACATGGTAATCCTTCAACGCTTGCTACCTATCATTTACTGCACACCAACCAAAAAGAAGTTAAAAAGACTATGAAGAATGTCCATTTGATACACCCAATAATTATTATTAGTTACGATTCATTATAATCTTCCTCCTCTTTTAATAGAAGTCAGTTGTTCCATTCTTAGAGAATAAATGGCAAAATCGCCTTTCGACCTTTAGGATAGTTACTGAATTCCTTTTTATAGGCTTTGTGCTTTCCTAATGCCCACATAGTCATTTGGTACATGCCAGCCAAAGCGAACAGACCAGCTACAGAAAGAGAAGAGAGATATTAAGTTAATACATTTCATAACATCATATTATTATACAAAAAGTGTTAAGAACTGTTTAATAGTTAGTTAGTTTAGTAATAATTTTCATCGTTTCGAGCTTTAGAGTAAAGTGTTTTATTCTTATAGCTATTCAAGAAAACTGCAGAAGAAATATTTACTGAAAAATAATAATAATAAAAAAAAAAACAGAAAAGGGAAGATTCCTTCCGGTTTAATGAGGACGTCAGTAGCTACGCTATTTTGTTGCTGCGCCTCGAAAAACCGCTATACGTAGAATTGGCAACTTTCCAGATAAAGCAAACTCGCTCTCTCATCGTTTACACTATTAACAAGTACCATTTTTATTTCCTTGCTACAAGAAAAACTATTAAGAATTCGCAAATAGAAATACATAGGAAGATGTAACATTGCTTTCTACTCATATCGCAGTATATAACTCATTTTAGACGAAAATGTCACATAGCTGGTTTTTCTAGTCGCAGTGATGATTTTTCTTGTCACAATAAAGCCAATGGTCGACATATGCTGCATATTAAAAGAAAAGGAAAAAAAAAGTTCATATAAATCTAAAGTTATCTGATGATCATTATCTCAAATATTTGAAGTTATGTGATGAGATCATTATCTCATTAAATAATTTCTGAGGAAGAGATAACTTCAAATACACTGTCGAAACTGTAGCCCTGATTAGTAACAGTAAGTCTTCGTTTTGATCACATTATTTTTAGTTAAGCCACTAACCATGTATCCATAAGCACTGCAATCTAACGGGGCAGCCAGCATAATCAAGCAATCTATGACATTAGCGGATTCAAACTGTTTGTCGCGGGTTCGAATACGCTCACGGTATGGATATTATGTACTGCTGTTTCACCATTCTCTTCATTATCATACTTCTCACTGTCTAGCCCATAAGACAATAGCGGGACGTAAATCTAATAATAATAATAATAAACCTACACACTATATTACTCAAAGAGTTCACCTTTATCCGATGAATTAAACCCTTTCAAACTTGAAAATATGTAACATACCTTTTTTCAAGCCCAAGTTCAACAGTTTCGGGAGTGAGGATTTCATTTACGCTTTTTCTCTTACAAAGGTCCTATATGAAGGCAGGAACCCACCAATAGGTCACCAGTTTAGCAGGTAATAAAAGCCATTAATGAACATGTCAGGCAACATCGAAACTGTTTAGCAGAATTTTCAATTTCCTGGATGCAAGATTAAAATGATCTTTACTTGAATTATTCAATATATATATCCTATAGCCAATATGAACAAATACTTTCTTACTTGCAATCCTACATAAGAATTTTGTTCGTATGACTGTCATAATCAGGAATTAATTTGAACCTGAGAGAGCGTCCAGTCACTAAGTTACCGTGATTTCCATATTGTTGATAATTACCTTCTGCAAATATTTAAGTTCCACAATTTTGTTTTAATGTTTCTAAGATATTAATATATCTTATTTAGTTATTTATTAGTATTACTCACCTGGTAAGCACTGAGTCATTACAGTAAATGCAACCCAACTGCCAAACTCGTAAGTGTAGTTCGGGCAAGACACGAAGTTGAATAGCCAAGTAAGAGGATTAGATGTCGCAACTGGGATTTTTCTCACGGTTGTTCCTGCTGGTCGCAAGTTTCTTAAAGCTATGTGAATACTAAAATTGCCAAGTTCGCAAAGCTATAAAAGAGAATTGAAAATTAATATGCTTCCTCGTGTAAAACAACCAATAAAAATAATTTGTTACAGCACTGGTTTTCAATTACAATACACTTATATATAAATGTTTAGAGCAGATACGATGAAATATTTGAAATATATACACTTCTGGGGGTTGTGGCGTTTGTACATGCGAGTTTGAAAATACCCCATCTCCACGATGTAGGCAGTAAATAAATTATCCGAAAGCTGAGACGCAATTAAAATTCCCTTTTACACACAAATAACAGATCCAATCAATTTCATTACACAGTAAAACCCAACACTAACCCCTCCCAGAATAATTTCTTTCAAAGTCGCAATTTAATGTATTTTTCTAAGATCGAGCGTGGCCTCCCAAAATACCTTCAGACATGCGAATACATTATTTTTGTTCATGCAAATTATTCCCTTTTGTAAAAACTGTTTTCGCTCACATTCACTTTAAATAACTTTGCACGATGATGAAAGAAAACAAAAAGTCTATTTTTTGTTATGAAAACCGAAACCTTAAATCCATTTTGAACACTGAAAATTCACTTTGAAAAGAAACAATCGATTTTTTGAAACCATTTTTTTTCAGAAATCGATTTGGACAGCACTTGAATAAATCAATTTTGTCATTTTCATTAACAGACCGCCATTTTCCCATCACTAGCTTAAAGTTTTTTTTTTTTTTTTTTTTCTGTAATATATTTCTTTATGAATGTAAATTCTTTCCTTGGAAAACAGAACAGGGTAAGAGCGCCAGTATCTCTTGGACTATTCATATCGAGACCTTGAAAACTGTTTGTTTCATGCACGTCAAAGACAAGTGATAATGCGTGTGCTTGCTTGAGAGTGAACTCTTCTGTTGTGACTTAAACATATCAAGCTTGATATCAGAAGACAGTTGCGTTTCCCATTAATTGAACCTCAGAACGTTGTACCCAACCCTTACATATTAGTTAAAGATAACGAAGCAATTTGTCAAAGCGTTGGACGAAGATGGTCCCTGTTTCCTATATTTAGTTCAAACATTTCTCTTGTCCACTGTAAAGATTAAGGAGGACAGTTTTGATGACCCACACACTCGCTTAGAAATATACCTCGATAGAGGTGACTTGATATCTCCGACGTTGAAATCGCAGGATGCTTAAAACTAACATATCTTGTATTAACATTTTCTTATCACAGCTGATAGTGAATGAATCATTTTTAGCTAGTGCTTTCATCATTTGGCTGTGTGGCAGTTTGTTAAAGTATATTAAGCCACAATACTATACTCGGATCAAAATTAAGAAACGAACTGCCAGTTCAAAAGCATGTGAAAATTTGTATTTAGAAGAGAAATTCGTCACGGAATTATTAAAAATGAAATGAAATGAAATCTTTATAAGTTTTACGTTTCACAGTTATGCAGATTAGGCTAAAGGGAATTGTGATGAGAAATTAATGAAATGGTGGAGTGAAGAAAGTGGGAGAGCCCCGAGAAAATTTACACACACTGTGTTTGTCCACTACAAAGCTCACTTGGCACGAGCTGGGATCGAACCAAGGACCCCATGCACCAGAATTGAACGCTCTACCATTCATCCACCGCGGCCCCACAGGATTAACGTCATCGAGAGAAGCCAATCATAAACAGCATAATCGTAGTTACAAGTGAACGGTTTCTATGGAAAGGAAGATCATTATTGTGCTGCAGCCTTATAACACAGTTAGCAAGTGTTTATCAACCGAAGTGGAAAGAGCACAACAGACGCTTCAGCTGAATACTCACTACGTGGCAACAGGGCAACAAGTGCTCTTGCAAATGATAATTCGTCTCATGTTTTGATCTGAGTATAACTGACTCAAGATATTCTTGTCGGATCATGCAGTGAATGACACGGAGTTTCATGTATGGGATTCGCTTACGGATACTGTCAACGTTTGGGCAATGTCAAAAATGGCCGGTACGAATAGATCGTGAAAACCTTGCTCTTTAAAAAAAATTTAAAAAAAGAAAGAAAAGAAAACAAAACTGAAATTCCACAGAGTTTCAAGTTATGTTCTCCTTTCTCATCTTGACTGCTTTCCATAAAACTTAGGTGCATATAGAGAAGAACAGGGCAATAAGTTCCACCAAGACCTTAAAAAGATGGAAACGAAGTATAAGGAACACCGAATCGTTTCTTTATGACAGATCATTGTTGGTGTTAAAGAATTCATATGAAGACCACAAACTCAGGCCAAATAGCGTACGTCTGCAACTAAACGATGGAGAAGACAATTGATATTTGGCAAGTTTCAGATAACTTCAAGTTTCTTTGAATACTTTATACCTGTTTCCATTACATTTTGTTGTTGATAGTCAGTATTACACTCATTTAACATTCTCAGTGATACTGGATATTCATTAAAAATCAGTAGAAGAGGCCTAATTACTGCGAAATTAAAATACCGCTAATTTTACAGTAATTATGTGATATCTTCAAATAGATAAAAGATAATCAAAATGTGGAACAAGAACGCCCTAGATAATATTTTGCATGAGGTACAGTTATCACGAGTCACCTAATAGCATTCTGTTTGCAGCCATTTAGAAACGCGAAAATAAATGCTGATTTTCTAAATGGCTCGAAATCGAAAGCAGACAAATGAGTCATGATAACGGTATCTCAGTAAAATAATATTGTCTAGCGAGCTCTTGTTTCACTTTTCGATTATATTTTATCTATTTGAAGATATAACATAATGACTGTAAAATTAGCGGTATTTTAATTCCGCCGTGACGAGGCTTCTTAAATATTTCATTAGCACATTGTAGAAAATCCTTTCATGATACGGTAAAATGGCTGGTATATTTGAAATCAGCACACTGAAATGCCACAAAGAAGTTCCAATTTGCATGCCTGTGTTTTATACTGTATAATCACAACTGCACGAGTTGAGTTTTTGTGTTTTAAGTCCTTATGCTACATCAAGATTATGGACAGGATCTATTAACTGTTAAAATCCGAATAATTCATTATTCGAATATTACTCGTTATTCGAACAATTAATACTAATATTCGGGAATTCGAACAGCGTAAGAAAAATTATTCAAGTAACGAACACTGGAATGATTTCGACACCACTACTCCGAACCACGACCGTAACTTGAATTTGATGCAGCTGGCGGGTGTGCAGATCTTCGTGCAAGATCAACCCTTACACATATAGGTCGTTCCCCACCACGCTCTCTCGCCTCCAACAGAGGCGGATTACAGCACTACGTCATCGGTCCCGGCAAAGAAGTGTTGTGTATCACTAGTTAAGTCATATTGAGTGGGCCTATGGGACGTGCTAACCAGTAAATACGCCTCATGGAATAATAATAATGGCCATATTTACTGGCCTAAGCAATGAGAATTTGCCCACAATTGATAAACTGAGATTTTATGCAAAAATTTGCTATAAAAATACACAGGGATTACATATACACAGAGATCACTCGAAGGAAATCAGTTTCCTGCAATTGAATATTAATTATCTTCATTTTGTACATTTTATATATATTTTTTTTATTTTACACTTTCGGTATTTTCTTTCGTTACTACACAAAAACATTACAAATTCCAACATTGGTTATGATCTCGAAATTATCTGAATAGAAACATGTTTAGGTTTGTTTCAAGTCTCAGGTTTTTATCGTTCTTGATTCAAAAGATATACGCAATCAAACTCTGGGTTGCGCAACTTTACGAACACGCTGTAGTAGGAATACTAATCTCAAAATTTAAGCTAGACTTATTGATTATGAAACAAGAATTAATTCCTGTCGTCTGACCACAAATGAGCGAGATTTTGTATGGGTGATAGGTTTCTTTACGACTCGCGTATCTTCCCCATAGACTCTACTCGCATCTAGTCAGAAAGTACTTAATTTCCTTCAAGAAGAAGAAAAAACAAGACTAATCTTAAATTTTAGGACTGAAAAACTTATTTTATTAAAATTGGACAAGCTAGCAATGAACTAGTAAGTACACTTACCACAAAAGCTGCCAATCCTCCGTAGACTCGCAGAGGGCATCCTGGTGGAGTATACAGTGGATGGTTCACGTAGTATGCCACGTAACCAGCAAATAACCAGTAATAGCTACAATTTTTAAACAAGTTCCTTAAGGGCATAGTGGCGTGAGAAAACCTATGTACAAAGAGCGTCTCCAACAGTCGTTTGATATAATGGCCAGCCCAGCAGACGGCAGCAATGCTGAAAATGAATCAACGACATAAATCCAATGTCTTTTACAAAAGATACACATAACTAAATAAAATCTATTAAAATCTTTAATGTCTAGCAACTATGCTTTCTTACGAAATAGAAAGGCAATTAGTACGAGAAGTAAATAAAGTATAAGAGGATGTCTCACTGCAACTGAATACTAATTTCCCAGTACCTGTAGTGAATTGGAGTACTTCCACTGCTTCTGACCTGCAAATTTCGATGAAAGTACGCGAATGACAGTGACGATCCTAACATGCTCATATTGTTAATCTGAAATATTGCGAATGAAGGGTCACTTGTAATGGAATTGATGGTACCCAGCACAGAAAATATAAGTGGTATTTTTTCTTATTTCGTAAACACAAGCCAGTCAACTAAAACTAAAGATTTTATAAAAGTCATGAATATACCTAATCTTTTATATATTATGTCTATTTGATCATTTATAGATTTGTCTAAATTGAACACTGTGTATTCTAATGAAAACCAATCTCCGACTGAAAATCGCACTCACCGCTATAGTTACACAGGTATTCCACCTCTATGGAACCATTCTACTTCTTAAGAAAATGAAATAAAATCTAAGTTTAACGTCCCACCGTCTACTTCTTAAGAATCCCACATTGTATTTATATCTGCATCTTATACTGATAAGTACGAAGCAAATATTTACAATTTTGGCTGAATTATACATTTTCTATTAAGAATATTTCAGTGAAAAACTAACTGTTTGATTACGTGTTCACTGTGTACACTTCCCAATTTTTAAGTGATAGTATTACACAAGTTTCAAAAATCAATAGGAGCTTCTCTGCCGTTAATACGCGTTGCCAACTTTGGTGTGGGAGATCCGGGATCGACTTACGGTACGAGCTCATGATTTGGCTTCAACGTTTTAAACTTTCTCACATAGTGCTTTAAAAATTAATACAAATCTACAAAGTATCAAAAGTAATTTCTGAATACAAAATTATAAAATGTAATTTCAATTAACAGTGAATAAATGGAAGTTATACATCATATAGATAATTCTTGTGATAATTTTTTTTTTATTAGATCTGCTGTCTTCAGTATATAAGGTAACCAAACAAGTTCTTGCCGTTTTCGACATCCCATTAATCATGTGCGCACAGAGGGGAAATGAAATGACATATGTGCCCGCCAAGCGATCGGAAGTAGTCTAACCACTGACCTTTAGTAATACAGGCACGTTGCGCACACACAGCAGTCATAACTTTTTCAGTGTCAAAGAGAAATGAAAGTATCGAAACAGTTTGTTTGGCGTGTTTGTTGTGTGACCTTTATGTAGGCCTATCAGCTGCCGCATATGCCGGGTATTTGGAGAAGAATGCCGTGAACGAACACACCGCCAAGCATTGGTTCCAGAAATTCCGTTCGGGGGATTTAAGTCTTTCGGATGAACCTCGCAGTGGACGACCACATGTGTTGGATGACGACGCCTTGAAAGCAGCCAGAGGAGTACAGTGGTCTAACGTGTGATAAACTTGCAGAAAGGCTCCATGTTTCCACTGAAATAGACTGTACCTGCATGGGATAGGAAAGTCATACAAGTTAAGTATGTGGGTTCCCCACACATTGTCAGCAGCCAACAAAAAACGAGTAGCAGCCTGTTTGTCCTTGCTCACTCGCCACCTAGACACCCATTTGTGATCGCTTGCTCACTGGTGACGAAAAGTGGCAGACATTGGTTGTCGCCACGTGACGTTATTCCTCACACCTAAAGATCACCTATACACCCACGAAAGGGTATGCCCTCTGTATGGCGGAACTGTCGACAAGTGGAGCACTACGAGCTCCTTCCACCTGCTCAGACCATCAATGCTAACTTCTACTCTCAGCAGTTTCAAAATTGCAAAGGATACACGTGCATTGCGGAAGAAGCCGGCATTGGTGAATCGCAAGAATGTACTGTTCCTGCAGGACAATGCCAAGCCAAATGTGGCACAGAGGACCCGGGAGACCCTTCAGCAACTTGGCTGGAAGACAGTGCCATGTACCATATTTACCGGACCTTGCGCCAACATATTACCACCTGTTTCATTATCTCGACAACCACCTCCGTGAGAGATCCTTTGCAATTAAGAGAGACCTACGGAACGCACTTACGGACTTCTTTGTATCCATGACCGCTGAGTTTTATCATCAGGGTATTGTGCAGCTGCAAGAACGTTGGCAAAAGGTATGGATGCTGATGGAGATTACTTTGAAACCTAAAGGTATGTACCGTCCACTGTATTACTCTTTGTTTATGACTAGTCCAGAACGTCAAGAACTTTTTTGGTTACCTTGTAGTTTTCAGACTAAAGATCTGACAGCTGCCCTGTGAACGAAAACTTTGAAGAAAATAGATACAGTTCTTTATTAGACAAGTCCCTCAAAACTATTTATAAATACAGGCAGAAACATTTATGTACGCTAAGTCATCAAATTTGAGTCAATTTACTTATCCCTCACACAAATGTTGACTACATTCTTTGATATGTCCAAAATGAGAACAATTAGCACTTAAAATATCACACGACTTGGAAGACGTGTGCTCCGATAAGTAAGGGAGATATGCTAATTAAAGACGATATAACTTTGTAAAGCTTAACTTACTTTACTGTTTGGTCATAGGGGAGCAAAGCAGCACCGTCCCCATAGAAAAGCCATGGTCTCTGATATATCCATAAGTAAACAACAAGTGGTCCTGCATATTCAACAAGGAATACTGTCTTCCAGCCTATCTGAGGACCCAAATCTTTCAGGTACAATTTAGAATACTGTTGTAATCCCAAAGAACCAACAGTCTCTTCCTCTTTCAGTCTTTTGCCTCGAGCTTCCAGACGAAATTCCTGGCGTTCTGGGTACAAACTTCTTTTTACTTTGTGTACTTCCTTTTTCAGATCTTTGATCGTTGTCGAGCTATCAATCTGCAATAACAATTGAAATGGAAATTAACACAGAAGAGTAACATAGTACCCTATATTCAAAATACTAAAATGTACGAGAAATAGATACTATAGAGAGATGTCTATAGAAATTATCAGTAATTTCTTCTTTATAAAGTTGTTTTTCAGTCATTACCCTCCGAGGCTAATAGAAAAACCCAGAGAAAACTTAAGCATACGGCAAATTTGTTTAGATCAGTGACCAATTAATAACGCCTTGTGGGCCAGGACAAAATATTCAGATTTGGGGACAGATAAATTAAAAATAAGTATATTAATAAAAATAAAAGAACAATGGTAGCAATTCAAAACTATAAGACTTCCTCGTGACTATACAGTTGGCCTACACCGGAAATCCGGTTTCAATTCTCGGTGGAGCTCATGTGTTTCGGATCCCACGTTAAGCTGTAGATCTACGTTTTATGTAGCCTCAATGCTGAACGGGATAACTCCAAATCAACCAATTAACCAAGAACGAGAAGAATTTACATCTTCGCTTTATTTCTAAAAATAAACGTGCCGGTACGCTGGACCTCATGTTCATAACGGTCAAAAAGTTGCATACCTCTCAGAGTATTATTATTATTATTATTATTATTATTATTATTATTATTATTATTATTATTATTATTATTATTATTATTAATGTTCAGTAGCATATCACTGCAGTCCTGCAACTATAAGCTCTTACATACATATACATAAAGATGCTTTTAAAATGTCTGATTCTTACATCTAATTTTATAATTCAATAAACGTAATGATAATCAATATTTCTTAGTAAATTAGTTTCTTGTTTTTTCTCTTTTTGTAAACGGGCAAGTAAGTTGCTATTGTTTGTTTTCAAAAGGCATCGGAAGTTCCATAAATACTTAATTTCAATAGCAACACACATACAGTACACTGTTTACATAATGTTCTTCAGAATACGAATCATGCTACCAAAATTGTGTACAAACCTCTACTACATTAATAGATAAGCTTGCGAAAAAAGGAATCTAGGTGATGTTTTCACTTAATCTTCTTCGTAATAATGAATAAAAACAATTAACTGGATACATTAAAATGTGACCTGAGCAAATGCTCCTCTGCGGAGGAAGTACAGAGGTGCAGTTCCAACAGAATTTTTGTACTGGCTTTCAGTTTAGTCAAACTTCAGCGACAGACAAATTTGTTGGGATTATTTCGTTGTGGGAGGTCAGTCTTTTTAGAAAATAACTAACTACCTACACTAACGTGCGGGCTACGACATAGGAAAATCATGAGTTCAGTTCATTCTACCAGGTTTCTAATGTTTATACAAGCCTTATTTCCAACAGAATTACTTATTTCCGCAACACCAATATACTTCAATATACACGTAATTTTAACCCAAAATTCAGGAAAGATACTTTACACTATAATAATACCATTTCAATATTCTCTCTCCCTGAAAACTCATAAGATGTTTCGTATGGGATATTGTACTCTACGGAGCAGGAACATGAACCCTTAAAAAACAAAGGATTGGCAGCCGTGTGCACCAACCAAGTTTAAACGAGCGTTCACCTAAACGCTTTCAACATTAAATTTTCAACTTTAAACGTGGTTCCAGGGCTTTTGTTGCACCATTGCAAGTCGAAGTTCAGTACACCTCGTTTACGTAAACTTCGGTCAATTTGTAAAATCGACTCTGATTGGTTGTCTTTTGTTACTAATCTTCGTTTAACAAAGTAACAAATGAAGAAAGCATACCGCGTGCCAGTCTTTTCGACTTTCAAGATTGTGTGCATAGAATTGTGAGTAGTCTAATTTCAGTGATCGTAACTGTGATGGAAAAAATAATGAAACTAAGAGCAAAAAATTTCTCCTAACACGAGAAATGTATTGTAATTTCATTAGTGGAAAACTATAAAGACATTATTGAATGTAAACGGACTGATGGGGATGGACGGTTCCAGTTGCATAATTAGCAAGCAATGTAATTAGCAAGCAATTTAAAGGCGAAACAACTGTTTCTTTTTGTTGGTAAACTTAACACGACCCGCTTAGGAGAGTAATACTCCCGGAAGTACGTTTTTTCGCGCGCTACCCTAGCCAGCTGTTTAAAGTTGGTCACAAAATTTATATCATGGGGGTCAAGGTGGAATAAAACTAGACCTGCGCGGCTTCTAACCCGTTCCTACTACAGTGAAACCTCTACTAACGGACACCTCTATAAAGCGGACACCTCCCATAACGGACATATTTTGTAATCCCCAAACACTGTAATAGGAAAAAACATATTGACAAACCTCTCTAAAGCGGACACTCTCTAGTACGGACACGGACAGTCTTTCTTGTCTTTTATAGGTATTATTTACTTCCGTATTACGGACACTTTCTCTAGAAACAAGTTGGAAAGTGCAGTAAAAATACACTTTTAGTAATTCATACGTATATCACCAAGGAAGAACATGTGGGTGTGACAACATTTTGCCTCCTCAATTGTCTATTCAGCAACCCAGAGGAGAGGTCTCTGTTTCACAACACCCTTATATCCTTTGCTTCATTCCACTCCCACCCAATCTGCTTCAGAAACAAAAGTGATTGACAGCTTCCCACTGTTAGGAATGACACATCATTCTACTGTCCCGCTGGAATCTCTAACCGAACAGAAGACAAGTTTGGTATTTTTGACCATGGGTACGCATATTGTCTTTCTTTTTTTTCTTTTTTTTTTCTTTTAAAAGTTTGCTGGATTGCAATTAACTCATAAATTAAAACGACACCGAAAACGTAGTAAGTAGCGATAATTGTAAAGTGCAGAGAATTATAACATCTTATTCCCATGTTGTGCCTCGAATTGGATGGCGCAAGATAATGCAGGTGCAGTAACATTTTGGTAATATTTATAAATACGTGATTCATGCAAAAATATTTTCTTCTAATTGCATATTACCTTGTTTATTAATTTACGTAAGAAAATATTGAAACCTCTTTAAGACTGACACCTCTCTATAGCGGACAATTTTTGATTCCCCACGGCTGTCCGCTTTAGAGAGGTTTCACTGTACTACTATTACTAATCTGTACAAAAGTAAATAAATCACTTTTTCGAGTAATATTTTCATCTTATTTTAACGAAAAAAGTGTTATGAAAATTAAAAAAAAAAAAAATCTTTCCTTGGGCCAGGTTTGAATCCACGCCAAAAGTGGTTTTTCGTTACTAGCCCGTAGCGCTAGCACGCTTGGCCACGAGGACCGACATCAGCAAGCGTTTGATTTTTGCTATATATATGCAACGTGACAAGAAGCGGATAGCGCCAACCAATTTGAACGGCGTATTTAGTTTCTTCTTCCGGGAGTATTACTCTCCCGAGCTAGAACTAAACTAAACTGTTCTTCAATATTCCCCCTGAAGTTTTATTCAACCGGAATCCTTTTCGAAAAATCTTCCCCGCTGAACATTTCAAATGGATTACAACGATCTTTCATTACTCTATGAGGTCAAATCTCCTCTAAATACTATAAATCCTCATGACATTGTGTGCACCACAACAAATTCCACTAATACTACAGATTGACTTGGATCAACGAAGTTTCAAACCCCCCAAATTCGACCGTTCAAGCTAAAATCAAGTTAATCCATCATTTGACCGAGACTTGAACGTTGTTGGTGCAACAGACATTTTCACCGCGATTGGTTATGACTCTCGTTCAACAGTTGAACTTCGTTGGTGCACACGGCCATGGATGCTTTTGAAATATTGATCTGGAGAATAGACAAAATTAGCAAATGTCAAAAGGAAGACAAATGAGGGCATGATAGCTCGGTGATAGAAGGCACATCTCTTGTACAAGGGGCCATCCCTGCTTCGATCCAAGACCAAGTGATTTTGAAGAGGACAACCACCTGCATGTATCATGTAAGTTCTGTCGGAGTTTCCCCTTTTCTTCCACATTCTCATTCCACCAATTATTCCATCATTATTCGCTTGCATTAGTCATCAGTCTCCTTTAACCTACAGGGCATAATCGTGAACGTAAAACTAGAAATTTCACTTTAACATAATTGAGGAAGTGTTACGAATAGTCGGGCACAAAAAAAAAAAAAAAAAAAGATATAATTAAAAGAACGAGGACAAACTGGATGGGCATTGACTGAAGGAACAGTACCAAGAGGGACCAGGACATTTACTGGAGTTGACTTGGATATTTCCAGTGTCGTGTTAGAAAAATTTCCAGTATATCACGGTGAACTATAAAAAAAAAAAAAAAAAAAAAAAAAAAAAAAAAAAAAGTGAGTCCCACATACGACTATATGCTATGATATTTAACACCTTTAAAATATATTGAAAAAGCAAAGTAGAAACTGGATGCAGTTAGCTAAGGATAGAAGTCAGTGGAGAGCTTTTGTGAACGCGGCATTGAACCTCCGGGTTCCATAGGCCATACAGTGAGTGAGTGAGTTAGTAGACACAGTAAGGACATAACAGAAGGTAAACAGGAAAAAAAAAAAAAAAAAAAGGAAAGAAAAAAAAAAGCGAGAGTTGAAAGAGATTAATAGTCACGGACGTTATTAAAAACAGTCGGTTAGAACGAACTGCTGAACAAGACGGTTAGCTGAGGGTCGTACTTTTCAGTTTGCTTTCAGGGTAGAATAGTTATAATTTTCCCTGAAGTTACAACCGTGTTTTGACATGCTTAACCATTACTTAAGACCTTATTCTTAATTGATAGTACAAAAGTAGACGAGATGCATATAAACCTAATCTCTCAAAATTTGTTGTCATGATGTAGTCTAAGAATACAAAATTTAGACTGAAAATTTACATCAAAATGAAATTGAATCCAAACAAATCACTATTTTTTATTATGATTATTCCTTCTATCAACTGAAATTACACATGTAACAGCGTTTTCATTTTACAGCTTACTGTAATAAATCTTTATCTTTACTAAGAACTGAAAGATACAGGGAAATAAGAACCCATTCCAGTCAAGTTTCAGGATCAAGTTTACATGTCTCACACTCATACCATTAAAATGAATAATTTCTTTTACATTTCATAACTTTTTTTTCTTATACTGATTTCATATGTTAAAATCATTAAATGAAATTATGCAATGATACATTTTTTTAAAACTCTGTTCCTCTTGTACTCTTCAATTAGGAAACTAATAATTAGATATACACTTGGTCCGTTGAATACGGGCTTAGCGTTCATGTCAGTACCGAGGCTATATGAGACACGGATCTACAGCTTAACGTGGAATACAAACCTGGTCTCCCGCGTTAAAGACGCGTTCGCTCATCATATAGCTACTGGTAAGTTCTCGATGTATGCTGAGCTTAATTTTTTTCAATTCTGTTTATCCATTAATAACGATTCTTCAGCGGTGAACGTTTGAAAGATCACTGTTAAGTCTCCTTCCCTGACACAAATGAGCAAGAGACGTGAAAGACAAATGGCACTGCTGACTGTAATTTTGGACAAGTCGCTTCCAACTGACGAACCTATTTCATCTTCGCTATCTACCCTTCAAGCACCCCGATATTCAGGTTATATATCTAGAACTGCAGTAAAGATATTCCTCCGAATGAGTTTTCAAGAAATTGAGAGGTATACAATTGGTTCAATTTAGTTAGAGGCATATCAAAATCAGTATAAGAAGCATAGGAATGAAAATGTTTCCACGTCAAATTCACACGTTTTACCATATACTCTCCATATTACCATATACTGTGCACTAATTCTTAAATTCAAGGTCAATCAAAAAATGAAAATCAAGGTCTAGAATTTTATTTATTATTAAAAGTAAAGTGAACTAAGTTTATCAACTCACAAACCAGTACCATCTCACGACACAATGCCTAATCAGTAACACAATGAATTTTGCATGATGACCTTTTCAAACGTCAAAGTAGTGTTATTCCTGCTTTAATATTCATGTGCCTTTATTCATAAGAATTTTAGACAATGAAAAGATCGACGAAAAAAAAAAAAAACTTCCAGCACTTAATTGTATATGGGATTGAATGTTGAAGACTGTCTGAATTTCTTCATTCTCTCAAGTCTTCTTTAAAAGAAAGAAAGAAAAACAAAAGAATCCCATATTAATCCAAAATTGTATTCAACACACACAAATGTCTAAATATTTACTATTACGATACTTTATTTCCGAAGATCATTAATGAGAATTTGGCGATATTTCTGTATTCTGCACAAAAACTCTCCGAATGCAAATGGAGATAGGTAGTCGGGAAAACAGACTTCCTTGTTTTCACGAATTGTGGGAACATAAAATTTTTCCACATACTGGGCGCATTTTTCTCTTATTTCGATATTGTTTTCTTTCGACTTCATCCATTAGCCAACAAAACCAAAACACAATTAACTGAAAAATGTTCAATTTGCAAACTACATTCTGAGTTTATAAATAGATACATTTATTTACATGTAGTATTTTTGAAAATGTGAATTTAAAAACAATTAGCCAACACCCATTCTTCGCACGGGCGAAATCTGTTTATGGGAAATATTTGAAAGGTGTATATGATTTCCCGTTAGGATGTGTAATTCAATCGAAATGGAATGGTGAGAACACAGATCGACCTAAGTGCTAAACATATTCATTCGTATCCATCGTTATTTAATCGCTTCCGAATAATTTCCTCTGCAGTTCTGAGTCTGTCGTTGGGTATAGCATGTCTCCTTCCTACTTTATTCGTTTCCTCGCTACCATTGTGTGGTTTGTCAAAACTCGACGATGGAAAACTCGTTCATTACATATAACAATAGAAAATGGATATTTAAATGTAATAATTAATGAATGTTTTGTTGCGGCGTGAAATATTGTTCTTGGCATTCACAAAATTGAACTTCTGCTACCCCTTCCCCTCATAATATGCATTTAATTAAAATATGATAAAAGCCCAGTTTGAGGTAGGCACTATGTTTATACACTAAATTTTTTAAAATCAAATTAATTACCGGACTACCAAAGAAATCTGGAAACTCTAGATAAATATTCAAAACAAAAGTGTTAAAAAAAATGAAGTGTAATTGTAATTAGTAAAACTTTTTCATAACTAGTGAACTCAGGTAAAGTAACATAGAATTTAATAAATAGATTTATTTACTTTCTAAGACGATGATCGGATATAATAGACCTTTTACTGCAGGATTGACACACACACACAAAAAGCGTTTTTCAGAACTTGAGCTATTTCCTTTTATAGGATAAGGAGTCAAAAAATAACAAGAAGAAACTTTAGTGATATTTCGGCCAACATAGCTACAGAGCGGGCCGAAATACTGATCAATTGTGGACTTTCTAAACCGCAATTTCTCTTGAAGAAAGAAGCAAATAAATAAATCACAAAATCAGGAACCAAGAACAGCGGAAAACAAAGTACCCAGTGGGATTTGAACCACGTTCAAAAATTTTGAATCCCAACAAAAAGATGGAATTTAACACGCACGGTTATCGAGCCAATTGTAAAATGGTTTTCAGTTGTATTGACAGCAAGGAAACTCCTCCTCAGCAACCCTCCTCTTAAGATTTTTTAAGGGAAGTTTAAAAGCGATATATAACTACATTGAAAATTTCTGCGTTTGCTAAGAGAGATTTTATTTTGTTCTGAAAGTAACACTGCGTTAAGTAACAAAATAGAAGGTGAATATCTCGAACATTGAACAGCGAGGTTTATTGAAAACACTTAACAACTCCGACTCCTCCTCCTTCAAATGCATTGTCGCTATACTTTCTATTTTAACCACTTGCCTTACTCGCCAGAGTAAACTTGGATTTTAAAAACATTCATAATATTATTCTCCCGAATTAACTCGGAAAGTTTTGGAAAAAATACGTCATTTTTGTACCTGCTCATATTGTCTCGCACTGATTAGTTTCACGTTGTATTTGGTAAATGGAGTTCGAACACCGAGATTCGCATTTTAAGTTACATTGTTTTCGCCGATAGATGTCTCTATGGTATAACTTTTAATTTATTTGTAGGGCAACAAATGAAACAAAGACCTACAGTTGTTCTGGACTACAACAACAAGGAAGCGCGGCAAGAAATACTACAAAAGACTATCTTCTTTCATCTGCTTGATCTAACCGTATGGAACTCATGTAGTGTACATAAAATGTGGTGGCACCAAAACATCTGGAATACCGGCTTGAAATTTTAAATTACGTAATAAAGCTGATCATATCCTATCAACGTCACCGAAATTAGGACGACCAAGTACACATCTAACTCCACTACAACTTTCACATCGTCATTTCCCAGAGTTCTTGCCACCCACAGAAAAGTAAAATCTTACAAGGTAGTATGTGTTCGCGAGTTCGTGACACCCATATATATATATATATATATATATATATATATATATATATATATATAAAAATCCCGTTACTATTCGTTGGGAGTGAAGTGTTTTAAGTTTGTAACATGCTTGTAAGTAAGAAAAAGGGCGTTACCATGAAAATGTAGTTGTGTATTTAGGTAGAATTCAGGCGAATGTGAGTAGATTTGCAAGGAATTTATGCGTAAATAATGTACTAAAAGTTGATGGAATTTGGATAATTGAAACAGTAAAGTGCTGAGGATGAAGTGTTAAGATAATTAGGTTTAATAAAAGATTATTTGAAAAAGGTCAGAGTTAATTTAATAAAGAAACAGTAATGAGTATTATGGTATCTAGTTGATGGTGTTAAGCTACTAAATAAAAAAAAAAGCAACAATTAGATTTATTTTAAAAGGCATAACACTATTGTTCTAATTGCAATGTGGCTTTGTGTTGTACCATGTTTCATTCTACATTTCTACACATTCTACTTTTGTAAGATATGGCATCTATATTTGTAAGAGACTGGTTAGTGCAATATTTAAGACAATGGAAAATGTGCTTTAGTGGCAAAGTAGAACAAAGACTTAAAAAGAAATTAATAGCGTTGGGCATAAGCGAGGAGAAGAGCAAAGAAAGGGTGCAAGTGTCAGAAGAAGAGAAGTCTTTTCTTTCATTGGGTTGTAAATTTAAAGTGAAAGACGGAACAAGCAGGGTCGATGACAGTCTATTCTATAGAAAAAGCGTTGAATGAGATTAAAGAAGAGGACAGAGATAGGTTAAGAAGGAAGGCAATGGTTTTGGTAAAGAAAGAAATCCACAGATCATCTTCGAATTTGACAAAAGAAGAAAGAGGAGGATATGATAGTATTAGGAAAAGGAAGGGCATAGTGGTAGAGAGAGCTGACAAAGGAGGGGCGACAGTGGTAATGTACAAAGCGTGGTATGAGGACAAGGTGAAGGATTTAGTGGATGGACAGTATGAATTAGTTGACAAGAAGAAAAAAGAAATTATAGAAGAATTAAAAGAAGAATGTAAAAAGAAGGGACTTAAGAAATGGATGAATGAAGATGGAAGAGTGCCGGTTTTAAAGGGTTTACCAAAAATACACAAAAAGGAAGTAAAGCTTAGGCCAGTTATGGACTATGGGAATAATTATTTGGAACCGCTAGAAAGTGAATTGAAACCAGTGTTAGAGTGGGTAAGAGACAGACAAGAGACTTTGGCAGTTAAAGACTATAGAGAAGTAATAAACTACACCAGTAATGCTAAAATTAATAATGATTGTATTTTGTTTAGTTTAGATGTGAAAGCCATGTTCCCTAGTCTGAAAAGAAGTGCTATACTTGATACGATTAAGAGAATTATGGGGGGGAGAATGTGTTAAAGGCTAGAAATGGGAGAAAGTTAGAAAAGCCCTCAAGTTAATGTGGGAGTTTGGTTTCTGTAAAGTTAAGAATGACATATATATATTAAAGATGGTTTAAATATAGGATCTAAGATAAGTCCGGTATTGTCTGATATTATTATGAATGTATGGGAGAAGGATGTGGTAGAAAAGGGGAAAGAAAAGATACGATTTTTATGTAGATACGATGATGATTGTTTTGGGATATGGGAAGGATCAAAAGAAGAGTTGATAGAGTTCGTTGGTAGTATTGAAGATAAGGAGAAGGGAATAGAGTTAGAATTAAAGACAGAGCAGGGAGGTGTATTATGTTATCTTGACATTTTAATGAGTAAGGAAGGGAAGAGCATTGAAACTCAATGGTATCAAAAGAATGTAATGCTGATATTTATTGTAATAAGAAAACTAATGTAGATAGAAGCACAAAAGTTAATTTCATAAGAAATATGTTAGAAAGAATTACCAAAATTTGTAACAAGAATGTAGAAGAGAATGTGGAAATCTTTAAGAACAGCTGTATAAGAATGGTTATAGTAAGAGAGATATCGTTAAAGCATCTGTGGTCTCTGGGAAAGGTAAAAGTAAGGAGGAAAATGAGGGGGCATGGAAAGGCATTGTAGGGCTAGAAGAAGATACCGAGATTTTGAAAAAGATGTTAAGAAAGCAAGGGGTAAAAGTGTATAGAAAAGGTAGCAGAACATTGTTGGACATGGTCAAAAGCAAAGGGAGGAAAAAAGAAAAAAAGAGAGCAAAAAGGAGTCATTTATTGTATAAATTGTAAGGATTGTGATATGAAATATATTGGGGAGACGGGGAAATTATTGAAAGAAAGAATTAAACAACATAGAAGTAATGTGAAATATGGCAGAGAAACTAACGCAATCTTTAAACACGTAAAAGAAACAAGACTTGATGTGAACTGAGAAGTTATTGTGCTGGAAAGGAAAAAAAGGTTGTGGCCGAGAAAGTGGAAAGAGGCTTGGTGGATAGAAAAAGAAGGGGATGTAAACTTGATGAATTGGACCAAAGGTATCAGCATTAATAAAGAATGGAGAAATATTATTGATAAATACAGAAAAATGTATGTGAATTGATATATTCAATGGTTATTTGCTCCTTGTTGTTTCTTCCTGGTAGAATGTTATGTTTTCCCATTGGTCAGTTCAGATAGAATTCCACGCCTCTGATTGGCTGTTTGAACGGGCCAATGAGAGAGCAGATAGGGAGATTAATGGTGTACATATATTTCAGTAGTTTTTTTGTATCACTCAGTGTACGTCTGATGAGGATCTTGGCTAGAAGATCGAAACGTCACGTGTAAATGTGTTTTTATATTAAATAAGTGCAGTCTTGTTCAGCAGTGTGTTTATTTTTCTGATTTTATTTGCAAGACGAATGACTATGATTGCGTGTCAGTACAAAAGTTTTGCCTGTTAGAAAACAGATTGTGACATATCTGTAATTACATAATATATTTACATATATATATATATATATATATATATATAAATAGTGAAAATTAGAAAATAACGTTGAAATTTTCCTAAATAATATTTTAAAATTATTTTATCTGTTATGGAAATAGATAAGAAAATACAGGAATAAGTAAGTCATCCTGCCTTCGATCCTCCGGATCGAAATTCCGTCAAAGTGAAATTCCTATCAATCTTGCTTGCATCTTCTCTTATTTATATATGTATTAACCATATATTTAGCGATAATTGTATATTTCAAACATGTCAATTAAGTTAATTTACATACATACCGCGGCTCTCATGCCGTCAGATACATGTTGTACGTAATGTGAGGCATGTAAATTTGCTTACACTGTTTTGTGAATATGCTAACTAGGAACTGCCGGAGGAAAACATACTAATTCTGATATTGTGCTGGATATTTCTAGGAAGACACGTCAAATTTTGTACTGGCAAAATAACATCATTAAAAAAATGACAATAAAACAGTTGAAAATCAAGTGTACCATTTTATTTGTACGCTGATAGGTTGCACTTTGAACAGGAGTATCCTGAAGCAATCACCTTCCACGAACTGGCAAGCTTCGTTGGTGAGTTACTATTTGATTTCTGAGGTCCCTGTACTACTTGTGTCAGAGATGCAAGTCGAAACAGAAGAATCTCCCCAGGAGAAAAGGGTAACACTGTTGTTCATCAAATTCACATTTCCCCGCAATAGAAGCGAGTGCTGTATCACTAAGCCACCGTGCTTCGTATGTAATTGATATTATTGCGAAAAACAAGACCTGAAACATAATATAGTGAGAGAGAGAGAGAGAAAAAAAAAAGCTTCTGGATTTAACGTGCGTTCCCTGTGTTCAATCTCAACTACATGGATTTTGAAGTTCAATGTTTTCGGTATAAAGATGATGATGCAACGAAAAAAGGTGATTTGATGATAGGGTCTCTTTATCCTAAGAAATGAAAAAATTAAATCTAAATTTTTTTATGTCCCACGGCTATGCCGGCTCGACTAAAGGAGACGGTGATGAAAACTGAATGAAATGGTGGAATGAAGAAAGTGGGAGGAAACGGGAGAACCCCGAGAAAAGCCACGAGCACGGTGTTTGTCCACTACAAAGTACACACGGCGCGAGCTGGGATCAAACCAGGGACCCCAAGCACCGAAGGTGAACGCTCTACCACTGAGCCACCGCGCCGCCTGCTCTCTTTATTCTAATAATGTGCTCTTGGCACCAAATAATACATACAAACTAGTTATTCAGTTACTTACATCTTTCAAAGTTGTAATAACCTTGGAGTTGCTAGAGTTCACAATTTCGATCTGAAAAAAAAAAAAAAAAAAAAAAGTCATAAGTTACATATAATATATTGTACACAAAGAAATACTTTAACCCAAATATATGACACACTTTGAAAAGAATAACAGCAAGTCTTCTACAATACGCCCTGGAACTCATAAAAGGATTGTTACATTCCTACAGTGATTTCAACAACCAGTCCTATTGCCTTCAACAGCAAGATAGTAGGTTCGGCTTCTACGGCACATTCTAGGCGTGTTTAGTATATGTAGTATATACACTGTTTCTAAACTAAGAATATTCATTCGCTGAAGATACCTAGAATATAAACTTAGAATAAAAGGGTCCAAAGGTTACTGCAAAGGGAAACCTACAATATAGAGCGAAAGTCAAGTGAACGTAAGTATTAATAAAATTTCCGTATTATTCTTAAATTGCTACTGTTAAGACAGGCACCTCCCCCCCCCTCTCTCTCTCTCACGCACACACACACACACACACACACACACACAAACTGAAGATTATATTGTGAAAAAACAAGTCTTGAGCCATTCAGTGCTCTGAGGATGACTGTCCAAATGTAAGACTTGAAATACAGAAACCTTGTCCGAGCAGCACTTAATTTTTTTTTTTTTTTTTCACCTAGTACAGGTTAGTTAATATTTTTTTTACACTTGTGTTTATGGCATATTTCTGGAAGCAGTATTTGCACGCAAAAGGGCACAGTCCTCTTAAGTAAATGCACCGAGGAATTCTTAAGTAACACTTTCTTTGGCAATGGCAATGAATTTCCTTATGAATGACAAATTTCAATTCTTTCAGAGAAAAAAAGAAAAAAAAACTGGACCTACACTGCAGCACAAAAAACTATGAAAGTTATAATTAATTCTTTATACACGTTTAGACACTATCTAAACCTTCATGTGCGGAGGTTGATGGTTGGTTAAATCTAAGCATCTTTTCAGCTCCGAGTCTTGGTCACTCCACCTTAGTTCAACCACCCCTCCCAGCGACCACCATGGATTTTCATGAAAAGTTGTATACACAACCTGGGTAGTATAAAGAGATAAAATTCCAAGTTTAAAAACCATTCCCTTCCTATAAATAAAACCAACGTTATAATAAGATATACACCACAGTATAGGCCGCATCTCAGGAGGTTGCAAGTCTACGGAATTCGATCTTCGCGACCCTTCCAGCTGAGTTTCTCCACCCACTCCCGGCTGTGAAGATTTTTTTCAGGGTGGCCAGTCTTATATATACACAAACACACGACTAACTCTATTTCTTGAAATGGAAGGGTCTTGGAGAAAACGAAGCAAAGGAAGGGCAGATAGTGTTAGGTGTGTGCATTGTCCATTCTCAACATGGCACTTGACACAATCTGTTTCACATTTATCACATGGCTACTGGTTCACATTTGTAAAGAATACTCTCATTTCACGATAATTTAGAACTCGTTTTAAGTCCTCCCAGTGAACTTTTTTAAGTGTGTATCCATTCCTGCTTCAAGATAAAGGATTATCTTCTCACTTATTGACAATTCATCCATAGAAAGTATCTTACAATATAGAAAAAACTAAGAATACTAACTGCAACTTTTTCGTTTCATTTGACCGAGATCCCGCCTCTATGTTGGATACCAAATGTCCAAACTCTTCCTGTTTTCCTTTTTCATATCAGACAAATACCGGGACCGACACTTAGAAAAGCTTGAACCACTTTCTTCCTCATTTTATGTCATAAAATGTAAGCAGGTATTTAGACTTGAGATAAAAGTATACG
Source organism: Thermobia domestica (assembly GCF_964235325.1). Lineage (NCBI taxonomy): Eukaryota > Metazoa > Arthropoda > Insecta > Zygentoma > Lepismatidae > Thermobia > Thermobia domestica. The sequence continues at coordinate 38,077,103 of NC_137469.1, forward strand.
TGCAAGATGCCAACAAAGGAAACAATGTGAAGTTTAGTCTAGTGGCATTTTGATGTCCAACAATCGCAAGTTTTCTCACCTTTCTACATATGAACTTATATATAAGAATATAAATAAATGGATAAATGCAAAACATTTTCTAAGACACCCCCCTTCAAAAAAAAAGTGTCTTGATCCCGGTCGTGTGGTAACAAAAGTTCTTTAGAGAACTCTTTTTATTGCACTTATTAGACATAGCTGTCCATCAGATCGTTGCACGGGTTTTGCTCTATCGTAAGTTCCTCTTAGTTATTTTATACTTATCCAAGGGGGTCTAGGAGGGCCGAACCCCTAAAATGTTCACGGTAGATTTGCAAATGAACTATAATATGTAGATGAACTATAGTATGGTTGGATCGAGCCTCCGTAATTTCTACCGCCCACTCCCTACATTTTTGGTCTGGCTACCAGACTGGCCTTTCCCTTTAGTTATGATTTAGTCTAGAGTTGAAGAAGTCTTTGGTTTTATGAGAGCCGCAAACTGAAACAACATAACCTAAAAAGATGAACTCAAAAAAGTTTTCTAATTACTTTTCGTTAATCATCAACAAAGCACCACTCCATAATCGAAAAAAGTAGTGTATATTATATTTAAGATAAAGAGGCATATATTTAGGATATGATGCCTGAAATTAAAGAAAGATTTTTTTTATTGCTGCGGGTGGGGTGGTTATAATGTATGTAATTGCTTGCATTGTATTCCATGTTTAATCCTTCTTTGTTCATCCTTTAAAAAGTGAGCATTTTTAAAAAGTACTCTTAATTTGTAATTTATTTCTTATATCAGAATGTTAGTAAATATATAGTTTGTACGTTAAAGGGATTATATTTACAGTATGAACAGAAATATCATTTGATTGTTACCTTTCTGTTTCTGCTCGAGTTTTTAAATTACTGTTTTTCACTAATCTTTCAGAATGTCTCATTCCGTTTATTACTAAATTCTACTGCTTGTTTGTATGCCTGAAAAGTATTTCTATTAATGTGTATATAATTTTAATGTGTGAAATTTGTTCAGATTCCAAGTCAAATCTGATCAAGTGCCCCTAATTTTGCCCTTATTAGCCAAATGGAAATGGAAATGATCAACTGAAATGGATAATTTTGGATCAAATCGCTCACGTTGGTAAATTGTTGGATAGTTGTTTCATAACCGTAATTATAAGTATCTCGATACGATATTTAAAAAGAAAGGAAGTTATATTTTGAGTAACCATTGACAATTAGTTATTGAAATTTTGTTAACAAAACTAAAACTATTTTTTAAAAAAATGTTTGGGAAAACTTCCTTTAAAAACTGTAGGCAGCTGTTACACCGACAAGATAAACATTTGTTGACAATTTCCTGTTTTGACCAATCAAAAGCAAACATTTGCATTCATGTTTCAACTACATACTATATGTATCCCAGTAACTACCCTTCAGTTTTGTATAAATTATCCCGATTTGCATTTCCATCATTAATGTTCGTAAGTGCTGTAAGAGTTTTGGGAACTGTAAGAATAACAGCTAATTCCTTTAGGTAATAAACCATGATGATATTCTTCTTCAGGAAGAAAACTACGAAATTAACAAACGGGTAATCACCAAGAAGGACAGTAATCACAGATCCTGTCAAATTTTTAAGTTTAAAACTACTTTAAACTAAAATATGAGATAATAATAATAATAATAATAATAATAATAATAATAATAATAATAATAATAATAATAAAGTTGTTCGAGTCTATAATGAATGCTAGCTGCAAGAAGTATAAATTCAATGGTGATGCGAGGTAAATTGATTTATAATTTTATTTTCTGACTATGGAAGTATCGAGAATGAAAAAAGTGTCAAATAATTTGTATTTATTTTTTCAAACAATCTCTTCAGACTCTCCCTGTATTCTAATAAATTAAACTAGCGAAATGAGTAGCATATTTACTCTCAAATACAATATATTCATTGATGTTTTTCAAACGCTTTTTTTTTTCTCCTTTATTTTAAAGACTAACAGAAAGACGGAATTTCTCTGCTCTTTAACTGCTGGCTAGCCATGTGTCAGGTGTCACTGAAGCTTGATTTACAGCATCTCCTCCCTCCAAATGATCAGAAGGGAACATTTCTTTGGATTTCTACACAAACATGGCATTCACCATATACCTGGCAACTCTGAAAAAAAGTTTGCTTTTGGAGAATAATAAACTATCGTAGAACTTTTCAGAGGGCAACAACTATACCCTCTGCTCCCCGCTTCCTCACCCCGCACTTGTATTCTCCTCTGATGGGGACAGTACGTATACCCAATATTTGCCAAAATGGGCAATGTTGCCCCAGGTATGTTTTCAGTCTCAACTTTCTCATTACGAATGACACCAAAGTGAAATTTACATGATTTACAGAAATAAACAAAGTTTGTACTAACAGCGGCAAAATGAATTTCCACCAACAATTCTGGGTGACATATTCACTTCAAAGAAAAAAAAGAAATAGTAAAATGTTACACAGAGCAGCATTTTTTTTATAGGAAGAACCTCTACCAGCATTTGGATACAGCAGCTTTACGACTTTCAAACAGAGTCATAACAAAACAGTAGACCATTTACTTTTGTTGCAATTTAACAATGAAAATTAAAAGAAAAAAAAACTACGAAAAATATATAAGTTGGCAACACTGTAGCACAAATCTAATAGCTCGTATGAATGTCTATACTTGAATACATGATGAACATATTATATTGTAAATGTCACATAAATAACAGGAATGCTTTTAAAACTTGGTATTTTATCTCTTGATACTACCCAGCTTATGTATACAACTTTTCATCCAAATCCATGGTGGTCACCGGAAAGACCTTTGAAAATTGGTCTATCTGAGGTGGAATGACCCGACAAATAGTTCAAGATCGCATCCAGTAAAGGCAAGCGCTAGCCACCAGACCAGCAATTAGTGCTTAGAAACGTTAGACATTTACATTTATCAAGTCCATAGCAACTGTGGTGTTTTGATCGCTTGTGGAACAAATAGATGCATTTAACGTGCAAGTGAAATCGTGGCACATCACTAGGAATAATTGTTGGAAAATTACAACTTCTTTACTAATTTCCTTCTTATTGTTCTCCAAAAGATCTGCGCTGGGTGACATTACATTGTCCTATTTAGCACAGATATAATTTAAGGGGGCCACCAGAAGCAATTGTAGAAAAATCAATTCTTTTACAATTAAATACGACGTCCGGATGTATTGAATAAAAAGTGCAAAAACAAACCAACCTGTGCTAACTGGCCACTAAAAAGCATGAAAGCTATCGGTCAGGGCAGGTCGAAGCTGTGGATGCAGGGGTGCATCTTAAGGAAGCAGGCGTGGGTATATACGCAAACAAAAGTGAAAACAAGTGACTTTTGGCAATGATACGAGTTCCAATAGAACTTCTCATGGTTTCACACTAATAACGTTCCACTTGTAAACCAATGCAGAAATACACCTCCCGTAGGAAATAGTATCTAATACAGACACCTTTCATATGCACTCATTATGTTATCCGTTGTAAAGCACTTGTAATGATTGTACACTGCTAAACCTACACACGTAAAACTAAAATACAATTGTATTACTTTGTATTTGATTCGGTATTATGTAGATTCTCTCCCAAATCACTTGGTAGTGACTCAGGCTCACTTCGTAGTAATTACGTTTCGTTATTTCTAGCTGCGAGGCAGTCATGAGTATAATGTTGACGTATGGCTTGAAAACTACAGTGCAGAAACCATGAACCAATGTTGCTAGGTGGCCACTTAAAAGCACGAATGCTATCTAACCGAGTTAGGGCAGCAGTGCAGCAGGGGGCGTGAACAGTAGCGAGGGGAGTCGCGCGAGCGACGGTGGGTATACGCATAAAAGAAGCCGTTCACAACGGCTCAATATAAGTCACAGTAAAACTCTGGAACCTTCGATGGATTTCGCGGATAGTAAATGGAATCCTATAATTCTGTCGCCTGCAGAAACCTGTTACTTATAAATATGTCTTTCCACGCAAAGCATCGAATTTTACCTATAAATTTTGTAAAATGTGACGAGCCAAAACTTGACCAGCACCGGACTTAATACTCAACTCGCTAAGATTTTACTTTGACTAGGACAACTACTGGAAGTAGTTCTTATATTGAGATGAGTTGGTGGTAGTTCCTATTTTTCCCCACGGCAAATTTTTACTTTGACTCCAAATGTGACTTCAACCGATTCATGTGATCCGGTTCCCGGAGCAGTTTAGGAATCATTCCTAAACTGCTCCCGGAACCGGATCACATGAATCGATTACAATTACTAACACAGTGAAAGTAATGTACGATGTTAAGAATTATACTATAAGTACAAGGGCCACAATGTTACTATACGATGTTAAGAATTATACTATAAGTACAAGGGCCACAATGTTACTATACGATGTTAAGAATTATACTATAAGTACAAGGGCCACAATGTTACTATACGAAGTTAAGAATTATACTATAAGTACAAGGGCCACAATGTTACTAAACATCAATTCAGGTGAAGCGGTGACTATGAATTTTGAGATCTAAATGGGGGGCTACCGCCCCCAACCCCCCCGCTTAAGTACCATAAAAACATCCAAAATAATAATAAATAATCACACCACTACTATAAAGCTAAGATAAGAAGGGAAAAATTTAAAAAAAAAACACTCGTCTCTAATCATAAATCAGTGCATGACAAAGAAAAAAAAATTACATCTCAACAAGACAATAGGACAAGCAGCAGCAAACCAAATACTTTGCCTAATACTCAAATGCAAAACAAATCAAGAATAAAAATAATATGAATTAAAAAAAGAAAACACTCACCATTTCGCCATAGGAGAAATCTCATGAATAATGAACTCATAACTGCTGATTCCACACACGAAAAAATAAGATACCAAGAACTCATGCACAATACTCAACATTACTGAAAAATGTTCCTTTCCGCACACACGTCGTTTTATTAAACCGAGCACACTTGCTATTATTACAAACAAGAAACCAATAAACGTCCACTTTTAGAATACGTCGAAAATATCTTCAGTTTAGACCACAACTATGATAGGTTTTCTCTAACTCAATTCAACCAATTCAATTACGCGCTCCCGCATGCCACAAACAGCTGCACACACATACATGCAGACAGAACATGTGACTACTAACCAACTACCATATGACTACACAAACACCTAGTGGGAAAAATATGAACTAAGACGTCACACCAAAAGCACGAACAGTTCTAACAAGTGACTCACGCACAAACAGTTCCAGGAAGTAACTGAACCTATAAGAACCGATTAAAGTCACAGTTGGAGTCAAAGTAAAGACTTACCTTCCCCACTAGGTGTCTGTCCTTTATGTACTGTCCTATAGTACAATGTCAGCTGAATTAAATGAAATCTTTGTGATTTATGTCCCACATTTGTGATGGTTGAGGTCGAAGGCTGAAGCTATTTCCGACGTATGACACGAATGGACGTTTATTAGTTTTTCTTGTTTGTTACAAGAGGAATAGTAAAACGAAATGTTGTCAACTTATGGTTTTGAAAACCTTATGTTACATCTTTCTTAATACTTGTAGTGTCGTAAATTTACAGATGGTTTGTCACTCCGGGAGCAATATTTTCAATTTTTACGCCATGCTGGATCTCTGTATTACCAGGTTTTTTTTTCTTCTTCCTTTTAAATTGATACTATTTTAGAAAATTACGAAATGTGTTTTCATATGATTTATTTTATCTAGCTATATTTTAGGGGGTAGCAGCCCCCATGCACATTCTAAAATAAAATTTCTACAATTTTACTATTTTTTCGCAATTTTTAGCAGAGAATTAAACGTGCAGTTTTACTATATGGATCCTTAATATTAGTAGTAATAGTAAGAGGAGGAGCAGGTTAGAAGCCCCGGAGGGTTTGTTGGTTCTGTTGACATAAAATGGGCAAATTAAAGACTTCTCCAAACCTTTTCGCACATTTTACAATCTGTGGATCCGTATATTAAAAACTACACCGAACATAATATCATAGTTGAAGGTTATGATTAGTTTTGAAGCTGGTTTTCAGTTCATTTACAGTAACTTAGGTTTATCTGTAGTCCTTTTTTTAAAGTATGCAATAAGAACTTGTGAATTACGGTTGTTTAAGAACGGATTTATCCTAACCGGTTTTCGGAGCAGTTTGGGACGCATTTGCCGAAGACGTTTCTATTCTCCAGAGTTGTCTGGGAGTGAGTTCCTTGTAACAGGTTGTGTTTCCTTTTACGAACTGATTCCTAGACTGTTGATAAATTGAATCGTTCTTAAGAAATGATTCCTAAACTACTCCGGGAACCGGGTCAAATGAATCTGTTGCAGTCACTGTCCTAGTCAAAAGTAAAAACTTGCCCTCAATTCTATTTGTGATATATTCATTCACGCATAAACTTTTTAATTACAATGTACCCTGAAGTTCAAATAGTTAACTGCCTACACAAGGTCTGCATGCATACAACCATACAACTATTCCTGTCTTCAGATAGTAAAAAAATTATGAGTAAGGTCTAAGTTGTCATTCTAGTTCATTCTTTGAGTAACGAAAATATCACCAAACATTTCTGACATTAATATATTTGAGCTTGGTAAGCTATATACGTTCAATAATTACGGATAATTATTTATTATTACTGATTTATATTTCCATCATGACCTGACAAAATTGAGCAGCACCGACTTATCTTGCGTCGGCTAAAGTAAAGAATTTTTAGAAATGGTCTTTTATGTTATCATTTTAGTATAATTTTCCTGATTTTGCAAATAGATCTAAAATAATTGCATATTATTATCCATTGTATTTCATTTACTAACCTCCATTTCTGAACGTAAAGAAATGCTTGCGGCTTCTCACTTGCACCTCACACCTCTGACTTTCCTAAAGTGCTTTACTTGCACTCTTGTCTTACAGGAAGCATATCAAATTCTTCCGACACACCTGACTCAGTCAAATTCAAGTTACATCGAGGTACACCAGGTGTCACTTCGGTTGCACGGTTGTTTATATTTGTTTACTTCTTAGTGTGTTTGATTCCTTGTTTGCAAGTTTGTCCACTTGCAGATTCGCTCCGTGAAGTGGCGATAGTTGGTACAGCGGGGGACACTTCTAAATGGTACACCTTAGCCGTAAATCTCCATATGGCTGTATCATTTAGAAGTGTCCCCCGCTGTACAATATAACCTTTTTTGTGTTGCCTTGACGCAATCCTCTAAGGAATGAGTCTTCATAATTATGTTTCTGAACAAGACATTTTTTTATTAAATTGCGTGTTTATACTTGTTAAGTATATAAGTGTAAGCACATTAGGGGGCCGTCTACATATCACGTAATGCTATTTTTTTTACCAATTTTTACCCCCTCCCGCCCCCTTGTAACACTTCGCAACGCAAGGACGAACCCCTGCCCCTTTAGTTACGTAACACTTTTTGGTTTTTCTTTTTTCACTAATTTTTCTTATTTTGGGGCTTATTACAATAAAAAAAACTATTTTTAATGGTGGAACTTTTTATTACAAAATGCTTGCATTCTGAATATATTTTTAGCGTTTTTTAGCTTGCATATCAAAGTATTAGAAAATAGTCGAACTGAAATAATATTTTAATCGCATAAGGTTGTTTAATTCATCAGCCCTCATTCTTCAAAACTTCATACTGTCGTTTTCCCAAGGAAATCGCATCCATCCTTTTAGGTCACCGACGATTGGCAAGGATGCAATTGCCAAAAGATGCAAGTGAAACAGGATCTAAAGAATTGACATAGACCTCTTTTTCAGGAATCCAGGATGCTTCGTGCATTTAAAGCTCGTCAGTGTTGAAGATGCGTAGTTCTCTTCCTCGTCGACCACAGGTTTGAAGTAACTGCATACGTGAAGTTGCAGGGACATCTCGTTTAGGAGCAAACTATCGAGCATCTTTGGACTTTTCCAGTTTTCAACCTCTTATTGTCCTACATCAGTGCGAGAATGCGAATAAGCTCGATTTATTCAGAAATATTTGAATCCAAAAATCAAAATATTTAGTACTAGATGAATACTAACTAAACTAATTCTATGGCCTATGGAACCCGGAGGTTCAATGCCGCGTTCACAAAAGCTCTCCACTGACTTCTATTCTTAGCTAACTGGATCCAGTTTCTACCTTGTATTCCAATCTCTGCGAGATCCGTCTTAATATCGTCCTCCCCTCTGCGCCTAGGTCTTCCTAATGGTCGTTTTCCGATTGGCATTCCAGTTAAGACTTTGAAAGCGTTTCTACTTTCTTCCATTCTAGCTAAATGTTCTACTTTCTCCCACCTAAGCCTCCTAGACTTAACGACCCTAACAATGTTGGGTAAACCATATACATTATGTAGTTCCTCGTTATGAAGTTTCCGCCATTCCCCGTTGCCGTTCCTCTTGGGTCCGAATATTCGTCTCAGGATTTTGTTCTTAAATACTTTCAGTCTATGTTCTTCCCTCAGAGTAAGTGACCATGTTTCGCAGCCATACAGAACTACAGGCATGATTATCGTTTTGTATATTTTAAGCTTCAAATTCCTCGACAGAATTCGCGACGACAAGAGATTTTGAACCGAATAGTAACACGAATTCCCTGCTTTGAGTCGACATTTAATTTCTTCGTGAATATTTTCCTTTGTTAATATTGATTCTAGATATTTGAAACTATCCACTTTATCAAAAGTATCATTTAATATTTTAACGCATCCATAATTTGCTGTATTCCGGTCCCGACGCACTTCCATGTATTTAGTTTTCTCTGCATTTACTTCTAAACCCATGTCCCTGCAAGCGTTTAATAAGATCTCTGCATTTCTTTCTATTGTTCTCCTATCATCCCCTATTAAATTTACATCATCAGCATATGCCATAACCTGGTGAATACCGTTCAACTCTAGGCCCTGGTTGTTATCTTTGATTTTCCTTATAGCGTATTCAAGAACAAAGTTAAATAATAATGGCGACAACGCATCTCCTTGTTTCAGGCCATTTTCTACGTGAAAGCTCGTGGAGAAAAAATTTCCTACCCGGACTTTACTTTGGGATTCATTTAAACATATCTTAATTAATCTAATTAGCTTTCTCGGTATTCCAAATTCTGTAAGAACGTTGTATAATGTTTCTCTCCTAACCGAGTCGTACGCTTTTCTAAAATCAATAAATAGTTGATGTACCGGGGTATTGTATTCCCACTTGTTTTCGAGTATTTGGCGAATGGTAAATATTTGGTCGATAGTTGATCGATTTCGTCTAAATCCGCACTGATAATCTCCAAAAATTTCATCTGCGTATGGGGTCAGTCTTGCTAATAGAATATTTGAAAGGATTTTATAGGATGTTAAAAGAAGAGAAATGCCTCGATAATTATTACAGTCCGTTTTGTCGCCTTTCTTGTGAATTGGAACAATGATTAATTCTTTCCACTCTTGTGGCAATTCTTCCTTGTTCCAGACAAGGAGAATGAGTTTGTGTATCTTGTTCCATAATTTTTCGCCTCCAGCTAAAATTAACTCAGCCGGAATTTAATCTACACCTGGAGATTTGTGTTTCTTTAATTTCTTTATAGATGTTTCTACTTCTATTCGGTTGGGTTCTGGAATATACGGTTCTGCGGTGTGTATCTCCTTTTCTCCACGCACACTAGTTTTTGGTTGCGTGTTAAGCAAATCGTCAAAGAAATCCTTCCATCTATTTAAGATGCTAACCGTGTCAGTGATAACTGTACCGTCAGATTTCTTTAATATATAAGCACGAGGTTGATAGCCTTTCTTAAATTCGTTGATTCCCTTATACATGTTCCGTATGTTTTTTATTTTTTATTTTTACTATTATCTTCAAGTTCCTTAATTTTAGCTTTCAGAAAATCGCGTTTCTTTGTTCTAAAAGTTTTGGAAGTTTCCCGCCAGATATCTGCGAAATTTTTTGTAGTCATTTCATTCGGATTTTGTAACCAGCGTAATTTTGCCTGTTTTCTCTTCTCTGCTAGTTTTATGTATTCCTGGTCGAACCATGGTTTGTTCCTACGTATTTCCGCGTGTCCCAATTTTTCTTTTGTTGAAATGTTAATACTATCTCTTATTTCAATCCAGGTATCCTCAACACTAGTGCACTCCGAATCTTCTAAAGCCGAGAATCTATTCGAGACTTCAACCTGGTATTTCTCTCTTACCTGGCTCTCTTCTAATTACTTTAAATTGAATCTCTCAGTTTTCGGACAATGAATATTACCTTTATTCAACGATAACCTCTCTCGTATTATCGCTGCTACCAGGTAGTGGTCAATGTCACAATCAGCCCCTCTAAACGACCGGACATCAGTTATGCTAGATTGCCTTCTTCTATCTACTAAAACGTGATGAATTTGATTATGTGTTTTCCCGTCTGGTGATGTCCACGTGTATTTATGAACGTCGCGATGTGGGAATTTTGTACTATTCACGATTAGGTTTTTGGATGTTGCAAAGTTCACGAGTCTAATACCGTTGTCATTACTTTCCTTATGCAGACTTTCGTTCCCTATAATCGGTTTGAAAATATCCTCTCGTCCTACCTTCGCATTGAAATCCCCTAATTGAATTTTCATATGATACGACGAATTAGGTTTTTAATATCTTATCTTGGTCTGCAAATCATGGATCGTTCCTTCGCGGGAAATATTATTTCACGAAAACGAGTTTCTTCGGTTTCAAATGCGAAACCCCTTAGAAGAAAAGAGTAGGTAATAATTCAAATACAAAGTATTAAATAATATTCTCAGAATTAGCGATACGAGTGGAAACACAAGAGCATTACAAGGGGTGGTTACGATCACTAACACTAACTAGAAAAACGTGTGCCGTAAATGCAATGCTGTGACACCCACGAAATGGAGTTTTATTAAATTATAATACAATACACACAGGGTTCATCATCAGCCATGCTGCCGTCTAGTGCGGCTTCATATCCTTTCTATATGATTGAATTTATATAGGCTATTGTTTGAAACTTTCCAAAACAATGAAAGTATTTATTTATCTATATATATATATATAATTAAAGTGACTATGCTTGTAACTAAGTAACACTCTTTGAACCACTTGACCGAACTTGATCAAATTTTCAACATAGATGAGGTACGGGTCTGGAATGGTTTCTATCATATCACTTTGAAGGTGCAACTTGGGGTTTTATTTTCTTTTGTAATTAGTATTTGAATTTCATCTTGTAATTATTCTGCTGTAACATAATATATCATAACAGTAGCTTTCCGCTTTAGCATCTTTGAATTTAAATTGTTGGTCCATTTCGAATTGATCAAAGGAGAGCAAGTTGACAAGTAGCCTTTAATTTTGATTTGAAATAGTTGAACAGAATACAAAGACCGAATATATATATATATATATATATATATATATATATATATATATATATATATATATATATATATATATATATATATATATATATATATATATATATATATGTGTGTGTGTGTGTGTGTGTGTGTGTGTGTGTGACGGGAAATGATCGATATTATTGTCGAATCCATGGTTTTGGGGTCGCTGAGATGAACAGTAACACTTCCGATGTCGTTTAAATCCAAATTCAGTCCTGCATCTTTGGGGAGGGAGAGATATATAAAAATGATCAAAAATGACCAATATTAGTGTCGAATCCATAACATTCAGGGCCACTGAGATGAAGAGTGATACTTCGGATACCATTTAAATCCAAATTCAGCCCCCGTTAGTATTCTTAAGGGGGATGGTAACATAGAAATAATTAAAAATGACCGATAATGATGTCGAATTCATAGTTCGGGATCCCTAAGTTGATTCGTGACAATTTTGGTGCCACTTATGTTTAAAATGAAACATGTTCTCATCGTGCGAAGAACGGGTGTTCTGCTAATTTATTTGTTAAAAAAGAAAAGAACTAAATAAAATTATTTGTTTAAAAGATTGCATATAAATTTAATAATAAAAAATAAAAAAATACATTAAAAGATGCGTTAAGTAAGGAAGACGTAAACCCCCTCCCCCTTTGTCACAATTCGTAACGCATAGCCGAACCCCATCCCTCCCTTTGTCGCGTTACGTAATATGTGGACGACTCCTAAGCGCATTAAGCCCTGTATTCACTTGTTCGACGTGGTCGTACGGCAAATCGCCTCCCTGCATTTGCTACCAGAGCATATGGATTGAATACCGTATCTATTTACTCTTATAGAATTCGGTCTTTGTATTCTGTTCAACTATTTCAAATCATAATTAAAGGCTACTTGTCAACTTGCTCTCCTTTGATCAATTCAAAATGGACCAACAATTTAAATTCAAAGATGCTAAAGCGGAAAGCTACTGTTATGATATATTATGTTACAGCAGAATAATTACAAGATGAAATTCAAATACTAATTACAAAAGAAAATAAAGTAAAACGAAGTTCGGTAAGAGAAGGAGATATTAAAAGGATCATATATTTAAAATGAAATGAAGTCCTTTAGTTTAATGAAATCCCACTTTACCATATTTTTGAAAATATAGCGAACATAATATAGATATATGTAGATATATGTATGTACACCTAAAATTTAACTACGTAATAATTTAGTACTTAGATAATACCACTTACAAGGGAACAGAGGGAGATTATATATCGAGGTGGAATATGGTCTATACATCAATCGAAAGCACTAATGACACGTATTACAGAATTGTAATGATTTTTTTTTTCGGAATGCATATACTGTGCGAGTTATATGAATATATAGGGCAGTATTCAGAGAGGATTCGTTAATTGAGGGTTAGTCACAGACTAGTTAGTAAGAATACTAACTCTTTACTAAAGAAGGTGCACTTTTTGGTGTTCGAAGTCAACTTTGAATCCAACTAAAATGATGATTTGGGTATGATTAACTTATATAACCCTAATGCATCGGGTGAGAAAAATAAATGTGGTAACTACGGAAAAGTAGATCAGCGCATGCGTAGTCTGTAAAAATGAAAATAGGGTCTATATGAAATACGAAATACGAAATGTTGTGTCGCACACTAAACCGTGGGTAAAAGATTACCCTTTGCTCTAGATTAATTAGTCTCATGTGAATAACTTCGTCAAATACTGCGTCCTAATCAAAGACTCTAAATACAACTTTGATAACCATCCGTTAGTCAAAGACGTAGTATAGCGTTATTCAGACGTCTAAAAGACTCTGCGTGAGGCCCATAGTGTCCAGAAAATCCGTTCCCACCCCTAGAAATCGCAAACAATGAGACAGATGCCAAAACAGGAAAACACTATTTGATCATTTTAAAAGTACAACGTATTAAAGCAAAAAGTGTTGTCCTAGGGTCACTCGCAGAGTCCCAGGCGGGGCCCAACTTAAAAATTGTAAATGGCAAGGGTAATTTTAGAGAGTCGAGATTTCGTCTCTCATTTCCCAAGAGCTTTCCAACGAAATGCTACTTGATCCGCTTACCATTTGCAATTTTTTAGTTCGACCCAGCCTGAGACTGCGAGTGACCCTGGGACAACACCTTTTGCTTTAATACGTTGTACTTTTAAAATGATTAAACACGTGTTTTCCTGTTTTGGCATCTGTATCACCGTTTGCGATTTCTAGCCGTGGGAACGGACTTTCTGGACACCCTATATATTCATATAACTCCCACAGTATATGCATTCGGAAAATTTTTATTACAGTTTCGTAATAGGTGTCACTAGTGCTTTCGATTGGTGTATAAGCCATCTTCCACTTCGATATATAATCTCCCTCTCTTCCCTTGTTAGTGGAATAGTTTGTGTTGCCGGTACGTGTTCCATTCTGAAAGAATAAGTATTCAAGTCGATTATGATGTTATTGGATTAGATAGCAAACAAGCAAAGACACAGACCACCTCAGACACTTTAGTTAGTTTACTAATTATAATATTATTCTTTCATTTCTGAACTGTTTTGAAAATGAAAGATAGGGATGGGGCTTTTAAACACCAAAGGCTATAATACACGAGTCATGCGTACTGTTAAATTGTTTTATGTATATATATCCGATGCGACTACACTTGTTATGTCGCAGGTAGTGTTGCCAGCGTTTGCACAATTGTATACAGTTACTATACTTGGTGTATTATTTATTCGATATCAGCACTTAGCTGTTTCATAGCTATATATTTAACATACTACCCGCATTCGATTTTCGCTAATACCTCATGTGGTTCGGATTACACGTAAAACTGTAGATACACTCCTCACATAGCTTCGGTGCTGAAATAGAACAGCAAACAAACCGATTTATTGACCTCGACACCTGAATATCCCTGTAGATGAAATGTCAAGTAAACGCATTTTATAGAGTGTATCTATGGGATATTTTAATTCGTATTATTTTCGTCTCGCCATGGAATTCGACACGAGACAAGGTAAGGATATATTTTCGGAACAAAACATCATGTTCAGTAAATGAGACCAGAAACCTGTAAGGCTTGGTTCGTATTCTCCCGTTTCTTGTGGATCGCTACAGTTACTACCAATTGTGTATTGTTTTGCTTGTAATTTGTAGGTGTATTTATCAAATCTCTCTTTTTCTATATGGTTATTTATAAGGGGCTAATTCTAAATTATTTCACACGTTACTTCATTAATTAAGTTTCTGGACTGATATTTTAATATTGCCAGGTTACTCGTATGGAAAGTACAGGGGGTAGACCAAAAAATCTTTAAAAAAAAAAGGACACGTAAGTTTGGCCCTCCACTGTACAACACGTGTTGCGGTTGCCGATCGTTTTTTGATTTCAATGTGTCATGTGGACCTTCCTCTTCCGTCAGCAGTAACCAGTTCACATGTGAGTGTCGTGGTGTGAAAGTGGTGCGGTAAAATGGGCGTCCAAAGAGGCATGATCGTTGGTGTCCGTCTGGTTGGAGCTTCAGTGGCAACAGTAGCGAACATTGTAGGCGTATCCAAAGGCACTGTGTCAAATGTCACGAGGGCATACACAATTCATGGGCAAACGACGTCTGCAAAGCACAACAGTGGTCGAAAGACAATCCTGTCAGATAGGGACCGGAGGGCATTAAAACGGATTGTAGCAGCTAAAAAAAGAAGACCACTGCAATGAAAATTACGTCTGAACTTAATTCTGGCCTACATAACCAGGTTTCATCGAAAACAGTGCAACGGGAACTTCATAAAATGAAAAGTCATTGCAGGGCTGCTATCGCCAAACCCCTGGTCACAGCAGTAAATACGAAGAGACGTATCCAGTGGTGCAAGGACCTCAAGGCGTGGACTCATGAGCAGTGGAAACACATAATGTGGTCCGATGAATCGACCTTCACCTTGTTTCCAACAACCGTTCGTGTTTACGTATGGAGAACACCGTCGCAGGCCTATGATACAGACTGTCTGCTCCCAACTGTAAAGCATGAAGGTGGTTCTGTTACAGTATGGGCAGTGATATCGTGGTTTTCTGCAGGTCCCATCATAGCCCTGCATGGAATGATGAGTGCTAAGGCGTATGAGGCAATTTTGGGGGACCAGGTTCTACCCATGGCCCAAATATTGTTCTCTGATGGTGATGGTATCTACCAAGATGATTTGGCACCATGTCACGCTGCATAAACGGTGAAATCATGGTTTGAAGAGCATGACCAGGCGCTATCACATCTCCCCTGGGTCCCACAATCATCATATCTGAGCCATTGTGGTCTGAGTTAGAAAGGCGTATTCGGTCTCATTACCCTCCACCAGCATCCCTTAAGGAACTGGAGCATGTTTTGGAGGAACAATGGTACAAAATTCCACACACCACGATTCAGAAGCTGTATATGTCCATTCCACGTCGGATCCAAGCTGTTTTGGACGCAAAAGGAGGCCCCACACCATACTAGGTATGATTTTCACACTTTTGCAAACGTTTTAGATTTTTTTGTCCTGCCCCTGTATATGTGGAGTTTTAGTTGAGAAATATTCGAGGGAAAAAAACTTTGGTTTACCGAGAAAGTGTAGTCACGTATAGATAGATGTCACGATAGGATAGATTATAATCACTATCGAATGTGTAGGCTTTATGTGGAACAAAATTCATCATGATGATCATAATAGATATGCTGCCATTATTGGCAGGTCACTTAGTCGAAATAGAAATCGATCAAGGCGAAAAGCTTTCATGTACCCTAACTTTGTCTTCATGTATGATTTTTGTATTGAGATACTGTCCATCAACTGTAGTTCCTTCGGTACCTCCCTCTTTTTCCTTTCACCACACTTTCTAGCACGTCCCTCATTACTTAAATCATATGATCAATTACAAATATTCACAATACATTTCCAAAGTAATCGACACCAATATATAAACAATTGTATTGTTTATTAGATTCAATGCTATTGGCTTGTATAAAAATACTTTCACTTCAATTGAAATATTTTCCATAAGTAGAAGCTTTGCTTTGTATGTACTTAAATACAAACAAACTATTTGCTGAGCAAAACAATATATTCACATAAAAAAAATACATACGGGTTACAGTTTCGCCAACTAACACTTTGGCTTCATCATAGTGTCTGATGAAGCCAAAATATTAGTTGGCGAAACTGTAACACGTATGTAGTTTTTTTATGTGAATGTATTGTTTTGCTAAGCAAATAGTTTGTTTGTATTCAATTGAAAGTTCTTACAATGCACAACAATGAAGAAACTCCATTTTTCATGGAACAAGAAATGCATTCAAAAGTCTAAATTTCTTAACATAGAATTGTCTACGTTTTAACTACTGACAAACGCTGTTGTTCACCAATATTTTTATATGAAGAGGTGTTTCTTCGTGTGTGTACCTAGGTATGATGTCATTCTTATCACTATTTCATTCTGGTATTATTTCCTTTGTTTTCGTGTTGCTATCAGTTGTTATATTATTATTATTATTATTATTATTATTATTATTATTATTATTATTATTATTATTATTATTATTATTATTATTATTATTATTATTATTATTATTATTATTATTATGAAGAAAGAGAAACAAAATTACTCCTTCCTAGCACCGATTCGAATCTCCGGACTTCGCCTACTATCGTTTCTCTATTCTTATTACCAGTGGTCGAAGTGAGACAGTATGCAGTAGTATGCCATACCGACTCTGGTTTCTCACTGATGAAGGCATACCGCCTCTAATTTTTCAGTGATCAAGACATACCGTCACTGGAGAGTAGATGCCAAATATCTTTAATAAATCCATGCCCGTAAAATGATTTAATTTCTTATTTAGAAATAATTTCTAAGTTGCCAACACCGACATTTTTGTTATCTTTTCCCTACCTTTTGTTTTTAAAATCAAAGAAGTTCGTCTAGTTTCTATTTTGATGCACAATATTCATTTTTTCTCTTTTATGTATGTGTGTGTCTTCTTGCCTTAATGCATATAAATGTCGTGTTTTGAGCATGGTGAATTTAGGGTTATCTGCTGTGGAGGCGAAACTTCCGGGGGTTTGGAATACCCCTCAGTCGAGTAGAGAGTTAACTGGAAATTGTTAATATAAAAACTAGGTTTTTGAGTATTTTTAAGTATAATTCTCTATAATACAATATATTTTAAAAAATTAAGAAAGTTGTTGGCGGGGATCAAAGTCTCCCCATGTCCTCCCCCTGTAACTACAGAGAAGCTCTTGAATGGTTATTAGCAGGGACGTACGGAAGGGGGGGGACACGGGGGTCCGGACCCCCCCCGAAATTTCGACTTTTTAAAAATTTAGCCTAATTTTAGGGGCAATTTTAGCAATTTTAATATAAAATAGCTTCATATTTAGTTTGAACCCCCCCCGAAATAAATTCCTGGGTACGCTACTGGTTATTAGTCATTATGTAAATAGAAAGGCAATCTTTTAGGCTACATACCCTCACTGTATTTCAACATTTAGATAGCTAGTATGTCGAGTCAAAATCGTAATAAAACCGTCTCTTTTTTTTTTTTCACTTCGAACAATGCCCATTATTTTAAAACTTTTTTTTTTTTTAAGAAAAATCTTTCTAACTTCTTTTTCTACAACTGTTCACCACTATCCCGATTCGAGAATGATACAAACAGAGAAACATGGAGAACAATTAAAATTCCACCCATGCTGCAGCAGAAGAACTCGAAGTACCAAAAGGTTTCTCTTTACTACCATGAACTTAACTTACGGGGTGGTGATCCTACGTACCCGTCTCAAAATCAACAGAAGATTGACTCCTGTTGTCATACTACGTGATCAAGTCAGGTGATATTCCTCAGCCAATCAGAGAAAAGTTCGACCTAGTCACATCAATGCTATTCTACCATGTTTAAATTTGATAAAGTAATACATCTTTCAAAAGATATCTAAGAAGAGACACACACACAATGTAGGAATGGAGTAGTAGAAAAACGCGTATGCTCGATTCAATACCTGATACATTTTTTTAATTGTAAGGATTTGTACTATACTTCCGATGCTTTTTAAAAATTACTCGATTATTTTTTTCTGTTATTCGAATACTCGAACATTCGTTTTCATTATCGTATTCGAGAAATTTGAGTAATTATTCGTTACCCGAATATTTCAGCCGAATCTTCACTTTCCACGTATATTCCCCTTTAGGCTGAAGGAGACGAATGTTTAAAGTGAATGATTGTAAAATTATTAGTGAAATGAGAATAACGAACAAACGGGAAAAGCTCAGAGAACCTACAGCACTATGTTGTCCACCATAAGCTTACTATAAGTATTCGTATCAGTGTTTGTGGTTTAAGGGAAATGTCCATAATCTAGGGAAATTTTATGGGTAAATTTGGTAAAAAGGGATTTTTTCGACAAAACGTTGAAAATCCAGATAAATTCTCTCGCTGCCTGATTGACCGATACAAATGCTTAAATTTTTCTTTCTTTCTTTTTCTTTTTCTTCTTTTTTTTTTTTACAAATAAACCAATACAAAGTAACATAATTTGCACCCATTGTTGGTTGGGTGTATTTGTGTGTATTTTTTGTAGAAAGAAATGAAAGATAAAGTAAAAAATAGAAGCAAAAAACAACTGAATAAAGCAAACGCGGTTGGCACTTCCTTTAATATAGCTAAATTAATTCTATCACATAACTTCTGTCCTAGGAATTGGGCACTCAACGAACTAGGGAAAATTCGATAAGAAAAGGGAAAATTTTGAGTAATTTGAGGGAAATTTTCTTATGGAAACCTACGAACACTGAGTCGTATCCGTTATTCTGATGTTTGAATAATTAGTTATATTAGTGGTAACAGCAAGGATGTTATAAAATAATATTTTATAACATCCTTGGTTAACGACGTTAGACATCCTTACAAACAAAGAAATTAAAAATGAAATCTTTCTGTTTTACATCCTGTTTTTATGGATTATGTCGTAGGCTATAAAAATGAAATGAAATCTTTAACTTTTACGTCCCACACTTATGCCGGTTAGGCTAAAGGAGATAATGATGATAAGAAATGGATGAAATGGTGGAATGAAGAGAATGGGAGGAAACGGGAGAATCCCGAGAGAACCCACGAGCACGGTCTTTGTCTATCACAAGGTCCACACGGCGCGAGGTGGGATCGAACCAGGGACCCCTAAGCACCGGAGGTGAACGCTCTACCACGGAGTCCCCCTGTCCCCCGTAGGCTATAAGTTGAAGGATACGACTGTATAATGAAAGTAAGTGATTATGAAAGAAATTGATGGAAAATGAGAGAACCCCGAAAATATATTCACAAACACTGTGTTTTCGGCCACAAATTCATAGCTTGGGATGGAACCGTAGACCTCTGGTACCAGAGAGAACGCTCTACCACTAAACCATTGTGCTCTTATGCTGTATGTACAATACCTTTACTGCAAGCCATTGTTCATTTCGTATGTTCCATTTTCTCTGTATTTTATTAAGCATAGGGTGACCGGTAAATTGAAAATGAGTGTAACAAATCAATGTGTAAGCTTCAGAAATTGACTTTAGTTGGAATTGCTTGTTTTTGTTTTACATGACGTCACAAATAGCCCAGCTTTGTTTTCAAACATTTGCATTATAGATCGTTCCGATCAGAAAGTTATTATTAACCTCTGGTGCTATTGGAAGGCGCATTTAAAGATAAATTGTTCTCGAAAAACAATAAACTTCTCTATTATGGAAAAAGGAAAAGGAATTTTTCCATTTTGGAATTCAATAAGCTGTGTTCACTCAAAATATGTATAGTGGGGGATAAATGGGGCCTGATTCTGTATCAGCCTTTACAAAATTTATGAAGCGTAACTACCATGCAGGTTATCGCAAACTAAAACTAAGATTTTCGGTTACGTTCACGCAAACCGTTAAGAAATGAAAACTCCGTAAAATTTGTATTAATATATAGGGCCTTATGCAGAGTCGTTCTGACGCGTAATTAGTGCCATACTAAAGAGTTCGACTAACATATGTTTCCTGCTGTGGTCAGCCCCTTAGTATGACGGTAATCATACGTCAAAATGACTCTGCATAAGGCCGATAATTTCTTTAGGACTTTTAACACAAACTCATACCTTTCCACGAAACATCTATATCTGATCGATGTTTTTTTTTAAAAAAAATATCATTTATTTGTTCTTTTAATTAGATCCATTCCTTATTCAGAGAAAACCTTGCATATATATGCAATATACCAAATGTAATTACTAAAGTTTGATGAACTGATCAGGGGTGCCCAATCCGCAAGAACCTGGTAGCAAACTCCTAATTTATGATTTATCATTCTCTATTAAATTTACCATCATCCACCAAATTCAACATTCTTGCCCCAAATTACCATCTCCCCCAAAATATACCTTTCTTCCCCAAATTTATCACTCTCCAGGTTGATTTTCAGTTAAAAATTGCGTCCCGCATTCAATACTCACATATCTGCTCTGTTTCTAGTCATCCTTGTGCATCATTACATACTCTAGGAGATTCATTCTGTGTTTATCTTCGTAAAAATACATAAAACTGAAAAAGCGGCTAGTCTCCAGTGTGTTTTCATAAACTGAAAAGCAGTTTTTCGGAAAATTGACGCAAACTGTTACTGAATGTACCCTTAGGATGGATTCCATAATTTTGAAATAAATTTCTCACGGTGTCAAATCACAAGCATAATAATGGCTTTAATTGAGCTTTATATTTTGTTACGTGCCAGTCACCACTTGGATAATTATATGTCAGAGCATACTTCAACCCGATTTTACCGATTGTTCCCAATCGGATCCTGCACTGGAGTGAATATATTTTCAGCTTTCAAACATTAACAACACACTACAAGCTGGCTGATAATCTGGGATGACTAATATAGTTCCTAGTTGGGCCCCGTACATTTTGAGGCCGTTCCTGCTATAGAGTGAATATTTATATCCAAAAGTGATACTGAAGATATTAGGGCCATTCAAACTGATTTGTGAAGCAATATTAAATTGAAATGGAACACTCCATCAAATATTGTATGTATAGTTTTATTTTTAATAGGCAAGACATCAAAAATGCATACAATTTTACATCGTATAGGTTGGTGGAATAGGGGGTCATACCGCACCAGTCTTCACAGAATTCTTGATACAACGCAAAAAATGGAAAATTCTTTGATGCGTTGACGAAAACCGTTACAGAATTTGTCTGATTTTCACGTCACGATATAATTACATGTGAGGGAATTTTATTAGGTAATTTAGTGTGAAGAGGGATATTTGCGAGAATGACCTGGGAATTTCCAGAATGGGTTAGAATCATTGGTTGGGTGTTTGCCAAGATCTCGAAACTTCCGGAATGTTACAGAAGCGTAGGTTGCATATATATCCTTGGAAGGCGACGCGCGATTGGTTAATGTTACATACAGCAGAGAAAGTGTTGTGGCGTTGAGAATTTTGTGCGGTGCAATTTGGAACTTTAATAGTGGTGATATTTGTCAAGTTAGTGAACTACATTCTCAGTTTGAAAAAGGAGACAGTGTTATAGTGAAGGTGAGTGTTTTAGAATATTATGTGTATTTAATATACCTTGATCAATATTTGTTTTATTAAAGAACGAGTGCGTTAAATGTTTGCATATGGTGCCACGAATGGCAATTTTAATACATATTTTCATCAAAGTTCTATAGATATACGTATTCAGTTGGTAAGTTATTAAGTTAGTGCTTCTTCTATTCTATTTATATATTTTATGATTAGGTTTAATTTTCTGAATATTTTGAATCAATTTGCATAAGTAGACTACTTCGTCATATTTTGGGTGTAGTCTGCTGGTCTTCCAATTAGTTAAAATAATTTGGTTTACAGTACAACAGATTCATGTATAGTCTACAACCCCGTATATTTTTTTAATGTTGAAATTCCTGAATAGCACTATTGAAGGTAGGTAATTCACTGATAAAAGATAATGTCTGTGCCATAGGTATACTTCGTGTCGTCATTCTGTAGTGACCTCAGTTGGTTTATTTATATCTGGTTACTGTCCTGGGTTTACATCGAATTCTGCAGGATGTCTTTCATTTAAACAAAGATTTTTTATCGTATCCGAATATGGAAATTCATTGTGCTCCAATCGTACATAGGACAGTTGTTTTTCGAAGCATAATTCTGTTTATTCTGTACTGATGAGATGGAAGACTAGTTGAGATTTTCTAGAACAATCTCAATTTCTAAGCACTGTAAAATTCAAGTTGTATGCGTTTGTTTGTGTATGTTATTCCTTCCCCTTTACTAAGTGCCAGTAATCATATAGCACAAGTATATGGGATCTCTAGATACGTATAAAGCGTCATAGTAACGTAACAAATATTTATATTTACATTGTACCATCGTTGCTTTCTCCTGTCTTAAAGCGGACTAAATGGAAAAAATAGCATGTAGTACAGGTTAGTGTTTCTTTTTCTCAAGTAAGTTACTGTCTTTGTTACCTTATGTTCTTATCTTAGGTAAGACATCCAAATTTAAATAGACAATTAACCTCTGTCTGCTGGAAAATAAAGATCAATTACGTATGTTACAATACGATAAAAGAAAATAATTTTGAATTGGTAAGTTTTGCCTGAGGGGTTTTTATTCCGCTGTTGTGAGCAAGAAATACGTAAAAACTTTAGGATATTACAGGAAAAATAGAAGAGTGAAATAGTTTCGGATATTACTTCGTTCTTCTTCTTGTTCACCGTGGAGATTTTGTCCAACAGCTGAACATGGGATGAGAATCACACCTGAAGCTCCCACCGGGAATCCAACCCACGACTCCCGCGCCAAATGCGCGTAGGTAATGTGGTTAGCGTGCGCGACTTTAGCGCGGGAAATCTGGGTTCGATTCCCGGTGAGAGCTCGTGATGTTTGAAACCCACGTAAGCTGTAGATTGAAGTCTCAAATAGCCTCATTGCTGAAAAGGACACTATACTAAGGTCGGGTTAACTATCAGAGAGCATGCCAGGTATGAAAACTGGATAAATTTACAGAAAAGAAATGGTGAATCGGTTATTTTTCGTGAAATTCCTATAATCAATTTTAAATGTAATTTTGACATATTAAAACCTGAGTTTTGTTATTATTATAAGTGAAAAAATGCTAACATCATACGTAAAGATGTAAGGGGGGAATTAGTTCCCCGTACTGAAAGATAGCAGTTCCATGTGATGAACATGATATTTCAGTTTTATTACAACGTATGTTGGTGAGGAACAGGAGTTACTTCGTTTTATGGTGAGCACAGATTATTAAAATTAAGCAGGAAGTGTACTAATTATCAGGTTTTCCGATGCTCCTGTATTTCTTACGTTTTAACGAAACCTCCTATATTTTTGTCGCATTGCTACTTCCACTGCTTAAGAAATTATCAATATCGAAACCATTGTTGAAGTACCTGCAGTGTCTACATCCACTGTTGAGAAAGGAAATTACTTGTTTATCCCTTACACGGAATTTGGCGAAAGAAATGAAGCATGTATTTGCAGTTTATAAGAACATCGATGTCTTCATGGACGAGTGGAAACTCTTATTCTGTGGAGCCACTTATTGAAGATTCTAGGTTTATAGAAAAAAAACTGAATGTGATGATGTCAGATGCTTGCCCCTGGGTCAACACTGGGCAAGAGTATGTGATATAAGAAATGCATGTGGAACAATTAAATATCCAATGATGTCTAAGGTGCTCAAAGCTTGCCTGTCTGTATTTCATGGTAGTGCTGATGTGGAACGTGGTTTCTCAGAGAACAAACACATTTTATGAAATGATCGATCCCGTCTTACACACGAGACTATAAAGGCTCTAAGAACTGTAAAGGGCGGCAAGGTTCTAGAACACAGGCCCCCCTTCCAATTTAGGTGTAATAATGACTAAAAACAACGTGCCCTGCGGGGCTCTAACCCCCTTCACTCGCTAACGCACGTTCGGCAATACCATCTGAATTAAATATTGAACTTGGTAAATGTTTAGCAGACGGGGTCCAGAAGTACGTAAAAAACACAAAATTTACGGGAGAAATGGAAGATACAAATACTTAGATCTAACATACCCTAACCAAATCTAACCTAACATAAACTAACCTAATATTAATAGAAATATGCGAAATTCTATCATTTTTTTCCCGGAAATTATGCTTTATTCCTACACTAATATTATCTAACATAAACTAACCTGACCTGAACTACCCTAATGTGGTCAGAAACTACCGAAATTGTAACTATTTTCTTTTAGAAAAAAAAAAAATAGTTGAACCCCGTCTGCTAAACATTGTCCTTAAACTTTGGTAGAGAAAGGAACCAACCTAGCTACTAACCTGTATGAAGGGGGGGGGGGGGCTGTGTTCTAGAACCTTCCCGTATAAGACAGCATTAGCATTAATTTCCATCTGTTTTTAAATTTCCACCTATTGGATAATTGAAATGTTCCTTCCGATAGGTAGAAATATTATGAGTTTCTTTCTTCCTTTTTCGCAGCTTTACGAAACCTATATTTTTTTCATTAGCATTGGAAAGTCTGAAATATAAAAAGACCTTAGCAGGAAATGAGAAATAATCACGTATTTAATTGTGAATGTTGTAGTGGTGTGGAATTGTAATAGCAATGACTGCATTATGAAAGCAACCAACCTAACGTAGTGTTCTATAACTACATCCTTATTTACGCGTATAGTCAGTCACTAACGCGCTTCCGGTCGAATCACCAGTTTCACCTTGCCCTAACTCAGTTAACTTAAATGGTACAGATTTGTTTTTTTGACATGTTTTTATGGCATACGTCCGGTCGCAGTATTAATTAATTCGCAAAATGGTATAGCCTTCCTAAAGTGAATTTGCACAGAGGAATAAAGCTCATTTCTTAAATTTGAACATGTTTTCCCTGCGGCACAAAGGCCATCAAATCCAAGTGAGTAAATCCAACATTACTTTTGCAACATCCTAATTTACCCGCATGCCCACCGTGACTTGAAGCTTCAGCTCCTTACGGGCGCACCTGCTATGACTCTGCGCTAACTCGGTTAGATGCGATTCGTGATTTTAAGTGCCAGCCTAGCATAGGTTGGTTGCGTTTTTTGCACTGTAGTTTTTATGGCATATGTTAGGTACGCTGTTTCTACTCATAACCGTTAAGCCCCCGTCAAATCAATTTGTATAGAAGGCACTCAGGACAAGATACGTTTTTAATTTTGTAAGAGTATCCGAAGGTGAGAAATTACATTTTCAAGTGATTTGTTAAATTGAACATCTGGCTTGCAACTGCGGAATATATCCCGCTTGAAGTTACTAAGTGATGTAGTTGAAAACTTACGCAAGTGCCACGACAGTATATTATAGAACTGTTACTAAATTAGATTCGAGGGGAGGAGGGATCGTATTGAACCTACAATAGTACTACCAGTGCCCAAACGAAACCAGTACTACGAAATGATACTAAGAAAAATCAGCATTACGTTTTTGTAGTTTCTTGTAAATTACTTTTATAACCACAATGCATCCTTATTATTTTGATAGTTTTCCTGTTCGTCTGCGAGATTATTTTGTATTTGACTATTTATGTTTAACCTTTAAACTACGGAGGTAATTTATCTTTAAACTACATTTAAAGCGTTTTGGTAAGGGATTACAAAGAAGTTCATTTCTTCACTCCTATTGATCGAAGACACATGAAACAAAACGTGTTACAAAAGTTATTGTAGTACCATTTCGAAATCGAAATATCCGTAGTTAAAACAAGAAACAGGATATTTTGAAAACAAAATATCCCGTAGTTTGTATGTTAAAGTATTAACCTCATCCATTTCGTGCCTGATTTTTTTTTTTTTTTTTTTCTTCATGGCCACACATTTGAGCCTTTAAGTTTTTGTTCGCGTTCGTTAATTTTCAATAGGTTAAGCTTAGTTTTTCATTCTGTTTTTGAATTTGAGTTTGTTTCTGTGTAAATGATTGAAATAATTAGTTGTAACTGTGGTTAAAACTGAGGCTCACAGTACTTATATTCTTTTTTTCTATTTTTCAGCAATGGGAAGAGATTACTACAAGATTCTAGGCATTTCCAAGAATGCCACAGACGACGAAATAAAGAAGGCGTACAGGAAACTTGCTCTCAAATACCATCCTGACAAAAACAAAAGTCCAGGAGCTGAAGAGAAATTCAAAGAAGTTGCTGAAGCATATGAAGTTCTAAGTGACAAGAAAAAACGGGACATTTATGATCAGTATGGTGAAGAAGGGTTGAAGGGCGGTGTTCCTGGTAGCGGATCTGACGGTAACTCGTTCTCATACACTTTCCATGGTGATCCTCGAGCCACATTCGCACAGTTCTTCGGTTCTGCTAGTCCTTTCCAAACGTTTTTCGACTTTGGGGGTCCAGGTGGCAATCGAATGTTCTTCCATGACGATGATATGGACATTGATGACCCTTTCGTGACCCTTGGTATGCCCGGCGGCCGACCGGGGGCAGGAGCTTTTAGGTCTCATTCGTTCAATTTCCACGGCTCCCCCAATCGTTCGAAAGACAAAATTCAGGACCCAGCAATTGAGCATGACCTGTACGTCTCTTTGGAAGACATCACAAGGGGTTGTACGAAGAAGATGAAGATATCAAGGAAGGTCTTACAACCAGATGGCACGACGAGGAAAGAGGACAAGGTTTTGACAATAAATGTGAAGCCTGGCTGGAAAGCTGGAACCAAAATAACTTTCCAAAGGGAAGGAGACCAAGGCCAGAATAAGATTCCAGCAGACATAGTGTTTATCATTAGGGACAAACCACATCCGCTGTTCAAGAGGGAAGGCAGTGACATAAGATATACAGCTAAAATCTCACTGAAAGAGGTAAGTACTTTTATTTGGTCATTTGGGATGTTAAGTATGTGGAGAATAAGGGCCAGAGTAGTAAACCGCAATTCTAATCGAGATTGCTATGTGCTCTTGCATTTCAGTCACCTATAAATATGTCAGGTTTTCAGGAATATTTCCTGTGTAAATATTATGATGTAAAGTTATTCGCCGTGTGCTAATGAATTTCCGGCGTATCACTTTTTAGCAAAATGAAAACTTAACTGGCTCTTATTCTTATATTAGTGTGGAGGTTTTAGGTTTTAAAGATCAGTGGTTTAAATATTCATGATTAACATATCCATAGGCCAATAATGCTCCATATAATGCTAGACGGATGTTTTATTTATTATTTTAATATTCACCTACCTAGTTGTGTGAAAGTATTTTCACGACAAATGGGTGACCATTCTTGAAAGTATGGACTTTTTTTTCCCTCTGACATTATTTTGACGTAATTGAGATTATATGATCTGAACAAGTCAGAACATGCAGAATTTAATGACTGCTATGGCTAATTAAACATAAGAAACACACATTAACTATCGCTCTATCGCAGTACTGAACTGGAAGTGTGCTGCTGCTGTACAGCTAGACATTCTAGACGAAAGGAGAGAACTTCATTGGAAAGACGGTTTGCATACAGCCTTATAGTAGAGAAGTTCCGGGTCAGTATCGCGCGACTGGCCATCCTGTTTGAAATTTTTCCCTTACCGGTAATCTAGCCAGACAAATGGTGTGGTGTGTGGTATCGCCTTTTTTTTTTGGGGGGGGGGGTTGCTGATCCTTCGAATAATTCCGTTCCATATTTTCCAGTATGAAATGACCTTCCAGCTGTGTTGAATGTTAATTGGAAACTCGGATTCGATTCTCAGTGGAAGCGCGTGTGATTCGAGAGGCCGTGGTGGCTTAGTGTTAGTGCTCACCTCTGGTGCATAGGGTTTCTGGTTCGATCCCAGGTCGCGCCAAGTGAACTTTGTGGTGTACAAACACAGTGTGTGTGTCTGGGGGGGGGGGACTATTTAATCAACCGCTCAGTGGTGTAGTACCATTCTTCTGTCCATTGTCATTGTGCAGGTGTTCATGATTATGCACGTGGAGTGTTGAAATTGTCATGCGTGTAGTGAATCTTGTCAATTCTGAAATTCAAATTTATATTTTAAAACTTCTGTTTTTCTTTCATAAATGCTTGTACCGAGTGGATTTTCGAAGAAAGGTCAAGCAATTCATTTACATCGCACATAAAATGGAGGAAAGGTGAGGACATACACCGATAAAAGCCCGTAAAATTCAAACATTAAATGTGGCAAAACCATTGCTGAAAGCGCGCGGATGATAAAAGTGCATAAAGTACAGTAGGTTGGCAGTTGGCTAACATTCGGGAATCGGGGTGCATAAATACTGAAAGAATTGGTAGATGTGGTCGAAAAGTGAAATCCTAGACTGAACCAGTGTATTGTGGCGGTTGTCTCGTGCAGAGAGGTTTCGATCGTCATAAGATCTTGCAATGAGTTGGCGGTGAACCTTTGGTGTCAATATTTGTTGAAATCCATGGGTTTGTGTTCACAGGGCTATCAAGAAGCCATGACTTACACAAAAGCAATGTACAATGCCTGTGCAGTTGTCTACGGCTCACAAGGATTGGATTAATAAACAATGGCACAAAATACTGTTCAGTGGTGAGATAAAAATTAAACGTTTATAGAAATAGTTCATGTGCCAGGGTGTATCGCTTGTCTGATGAAGCATTTAATCCTGTGTGTATTGTTAAAACCTCGAAGTACCATTTCAAGTGTCAAGATTTGGGGATTTTTTTCCAGTGGGGTCGATAGAATCCGTCTTTGTGATGGCGTTGTTATTGCACGAATATACAAAATGATTCCTCAGACTAAAATGATGCGTTCGGGAAGAGATTCAAATATGATCCCTTTATTTTTCAAGGTTATTCTGCCCCTTGGCACCAGATTATATTATGTTCTTGGGCATGTTACATCACTTCCTTGGTCCGGTAGTTCGCAAGACTTAAACCCTGTTGAAAATTTATGGCGTGATTTGAAGATAATGGTTCGCGCAAGGACACCTACAACAAGATATAAGTTACTGAAACAAGAAACGACGTCTGACAACATTGCATTCAAGTAGACATACTGCAAAACTTAGTAAAGTCCATGCCAAAAAGGTGTTATCTAATTATCAAATCGCGTGGATATCCAATTAGGTATTACCCCAAGTCAGTCATTTTTGTACGAATCTAAATTTGACTTTCGTTTAATGGCTGTCATATTTTGCATTCTGCGTAAAATCTCCTTTAAGTTGATGTATATTTCATTGTACGTTTATGCTTACTTACGTAAAAACTTCGTATTACACGTTTGTGCCGCAGTGGCTCAGTGGTAGAGCGCTCACATCTGGTGTATGGCGTCCTTGGTTTGATCCTAACTGTGCCAAGTGAGCTTTATGGTGGACAAACACCGTGCGCGTGGGTTTTCTCGGGTTCTCCCGTTTCCTCGCGGTTTTTCCCACCACTTCACTTATTTTTCATCACCACCGTCTCGTTTAGTCGTGGGACGTAAAACTTAGATTTCATTTCACTTTTGTTATTAAACGTTGTAAACGCGTAAGATTTCTTGGAGTTGCAACTAATCTCTATCCATTGCTGTGAATCCCGTGAAAACTAAATGATGCAACAACATGTCGAATCTGTGAAATTTTGCTTCGAAGAACTACTGTGGGTGCTATTAATAGTATTGCTATTGTTAAATATTCATAGTTTTTCACTAAATACTCAAGTTCCTTGATTACGTAATAAGAAGAATAAAGGCGTAAAACCTAACCTAATAATAGTAAAATCTAATAACCTAACAATAGTAAACCTAACTGTAAGATGAAGGCAGCAAAAGATGTATTTATCCAAGAATGTGTAGAATTTACAAACTTACAGGTCTTGGTATCCTCACCAGCTTGCGGTGCGATCGAATGGTTATTCATACCACCGCCAATATCAGTCCACTAAGTTCTGTCGATGAGAAGAGACATATTTAACAAACTAAAATTGGTGAAAGGCGTTCGATTAAGCCATTGTTCACCGCAGGACGAAGAAATTTGAAACTCTTGTCAGTTTGTAATTTGTCGTATTGCTTTATATTTACTTCTTTTCTTTTTCTTTCTTTTTTTTTTTTTTTTTTTTAATAATGATGAATTGGCTAACAGAAAATCATATTTCAAAATTCAATAATAAGTGCAAGAATTTTGATATGAGTGGGCATGACTGTAGTGAGATTCGAATTCTGGTTTCCAGTTTGCAGTATTGTTGCGTTAACCACTACGCTATTCAGTCATCAACATTCCATCACTCTCGAAGCTCTTCCATTTATCATATTCAAGAATTTTAGTTAGCTCTGAAATAGTTGGGGGCCTGCGTTGGCTCAGTGGTAGAGTCCTCACCTCTGATACTTGGGGTACCTGTTCGATCCCAAGTCGTGCCGCGTGAAGTTTATGGTTGACAAGCACAGAGTGCGTGGATTTGCAACTTGTTTTCATTCCACCATTTCATTTATTGTCAATGTTAAACTTTCACATTTTTCTGAAATAGTTGTCTGTCGGCAATTTCGTGGTTTGCATATGAGTTCTACTGTGCGTATTGAATGGAGGTCCTTTCCGATTAATTAAATAAATTGATTTCTGGTATTCCTATTTTATTTTAATGTAGCGTTTCAGATTGATTGACTTCTCTCCGATTGTTTAAAATTCATGTGATGGATAACCTGTTTGTAATTTGTAAGCGTGATCGTAGATTAGTTTCTCGGTGTGTGATCTTATTTATCTTAACGTTGAAAAAATAGATATTAAATTAAATATCCGAAGTGTACGTCTTTAAAATAGAACAAATTGGATAGGTTGAAACGTGAGCGTTTCTTCTTAACACACGCATATATTTGTATGTGGGTGTTAAGTGATTTGAGAGGATACGTGTGGACATCAAGAGAACATATATTATTATCTTCTTAAGAATATCACTAGACATTAAGGAAGAAATATAATTGATTACGTTTGTTACTGAATGATAGTTGCTGACAAAAGTAAATGCTCATCTTCTAATGTTACTTGATCAACTGGGAAATGCAGCTCGGTGGCAGATCACTCACCTTGGTGCAAGAGTTCCCGGATTTGGCCCCGGGCCATAACATCGTGTCAGAGTTCTCAATTTTATTCCTATGTTAGTATTCCACCAGTTATTGCATAATAATTCATTTTCATTAATCATTCGCCCGCCTTATGCCTACTGGGCGAAAACGGGTAAAACTTGAAATTTAATTACATTCCATTTGATTGGGGTTCTCAATTTTACTGTTACTGTATCAGTGTGCTGTTGTCTTAATAAAAGTAGTTTCCTTTGGCGTTTAAATTATGTAGTTCTCAGTGCCTTGCCGAAAGAAACTTAATTGACTTGACCAAGTGAGTGGTCGATTCAGTCCATAATAATTCAAAAAAATAAAAAATAACCATACAGCTTTTTGTTGGATGGTGTGGTCATGTACGTTGATTCCCATCACGTTGTTTTCTGGTTTTCTAGGCTAGGGTTCGAAACTTATTAAATTTTATTAAAACGTACCGGGATTCAAGTCGGACTGCATATCAAGGTACAGTCAATAATCCGGCTACACGGGAAGACTATTCCGATGTTTGTGTGTGTGTGTGGAAGGGGGGGGGGGAGTAACATAGCTTTATAGAATGAAAAGCCTTTAAGTTATATTTTATTGTACTTATTGTATTGTCAATATTTTTTTTTAAAAAAAGTACTCGCTAATATTAGGTCATTTCATGTATGCATCGCGTGATGCATTGAAGTACTGCTGAAAGTTACGTTTTATGATCAAATTAATACGTCTTCAAACATTTCAATGTTGAAAACCAGCAGTGATTTGATACCATAGGTAAAACTCACCCAACAACTTAATTACCAGGTCCGTGAAACTGTTGAGTGTAAGAATTCGAAATTTGTTCTGAACTGAGGATACAAAGGGGTTTTACTGGTTTAAGGGTAGAAGGGGTGGGATTAATAAATTTTTCACTGTTATCACTCCGTTGAATCGCTGGACATAAACTTGTAATTTTGTATATGGGGCTTCTGATACACAGACCACGGATACTTCATTCTTGTACACAGATTTTGAATCTTCCAGCCTGAAGACAGGGTTTAACAATTATACGTTTGTTTCAGAATCGTTAAACGTAGACTCAAAATTTCAGCTTTTCTTCAGAGTAATAACCGTTCGGTCACTTGCATAAATGTAGTATCTCAAGAAGATCCAAAGTTTTGATCACGACGTGGAGGTTTTACTAATGCGTCATAAAATATTTTAAATGTTCATCATGTAAATAAGGTAGCTTAGGTATTGTGGACTTCGATCTTCAGGCATCTCACCAAACGCTTTCTCATTCTGTCTTCCCTCTCCCTTTTTATATAACCAGCTTTGGCTGAAATATTTCATCTTTGTTCATTAGTATTTCTGACCATAATAGCCTATAATGTAACGCATTCTATAAGTGATCTGAGGGGCTGTGTGACCCGACTAGAACTTAAGATATAAAATGAACTTAAGTTGAAGTTAGAAGTTCCCATTATGCTTTTCCTACGTGCTTTATTTGCTAAGGTCTAGTTCTAAACCACGAGGTTTTTCGAATTGTATGATCCATACAGGTAGTAAATGTTGAGATAGTACCTCATACTATGCATGAGATTCATTATTTCTACTGTCGATGTCAGGTCAGATGTTGCTCGCGAAACGGTTAGTTGGCGGATAAGGTGTTTAAGAAAAAGGCTGCTAGCTGTGTTAGTTTGTCTTTTCTTTATTGCTTTGAAAAAATTCTAAAACTTACTTCGCTGACGTTTTTGTAAAATTTTCACGTAAGCAGTTTTCAGTTGTTAAATTGACCACGGTCAAAGCATTAAATTTGAAAAGTTATGATGCGTGGATCTTTTGGGTAAATTTCTTGATGGGATTTTGCATCGTCCTTGCGCTCTGAGTAATAGTTGGTATGTTTAAAAATATTATAAGATCATTTTGTAAGATAATGGGTTCGGAAAATGTTCTTCAAACCTGTGCGCCGATTCTGAAAGTCAGACACTACAGCAATATCTGTTTCGTTGTGAAATATTTTGTAGCTCGCTTCATGCCCATTTGCATAAATGTTTCATGATTTTAAGGTAATTTTAGCACTATTTACTCATAAAGCCCTGTTGGCAGCACGGCCTTATTTTAAATAACTAACTAGTCGTGGCGGAATTGCTTTTTTCTGTCTATTTATTTCGTGTGTTGATAATTGTGGTCAGGTGAACAGTCTTTCAAAATCGTCGTATTTTTTGTGTATTTAGTATATGTGAATTTTATTCCTTGAGGGAGTGCAATAGAATTGGTAGAGGTGTCCCGGATTTTCAGTTTATGAATTTGGTCACCCTGTATATAAGTCTGCATGTTTTTCCTTAAATTATAGTCACTGGTATAAAAAGTACGCTTAAGTTTTACGAAGGAGTAGTGTGTATTTTTATCATGTAGTGTGACCAGTGAAATACTAATTCCAATTAACCACTATTCTGAATACATCAAACTCTCTAAATGATGAGCGATTCAAACTGCTTTTAATCCATCCTAACACATAGCAAAAGATTAGGATTGTTGGTAGCTAAAAATTGGGAATACTAATGTCAAAAAATAGCTAGGCATTAAATCGTATTTCCAGTCGCCGACTTGGCGCCCGAAGTTTTTTCAGCCCGACAGTAGTAATGTAAAATCTAATTATTAAATAGTTCTAATATTGTCGGTGCTACGCCGAACTATTAAACTACAAAATTTTAGTTTTGGAAACAATGTATAAAGTTCAGAGATAATGTGCAGACAAAAGATCGCAGTTTATATGGTTCAGTAATTTATGGATCTGTGAAGTGAAAATAGATATTGGTCGTTGGTGATTTTGACGTAGCGCCGACGATATTATTATTATATCAGCCGAAAGTATATTTGTAAATATTTAATCTGACGTGTTTCTCTTTTCGTCTTTTCAGGCGCTATGTGGTACTATTGTAGAAGTTCCTACGTTGTCTGGCGAGAAAATTCCAATCAATCTAACAAATGAAACTGTAAAACCAACTACAGTGAAGCGAATTCAAGGATATGGACTGCCGTTTCCCAAGGAACCAAGTCGGAAGGGAGATCTGTTAGTGGCGTTCGATATTAAGTTCCCGGAGCATTTGTCTCAAAGTGTGAAGGATATTTTGTACGATACATTGCCCAATTAAAGACGTTGCAAACTTAAGTAATTGTTTAAAAAAAAGAAAAAGAATTTTTTGTTAAAATTATTTTCCCTCATTGAGGGTTCAAATATCGCAAGTTTGCATTTTGCAGAGGCGGCTTAATTTTTTTATAATTATTATTTAAAAGAAAAAGAATTATTGTGATCTAAGTAATATTTGTTCTTACAAGAACTCCAGTGTTGACGGGTTGCTATCTGGTGTTAACTTGACGGTATTTGAGTCTTAACGTATATGAAACATTTGTGTAACTAGCAAATAAGTGATTTTTTATATGTGTATATGTATATATATATATAATAATCTCAACCGCAGTTTTTCAATCACGGACGGAAGTTTATTTTGCTGAAAGAACTTTTATAAATTAAACAATAAAGAGACGAAGTCGGTGTTGTGCGGATTGTGTGTGAAGTGCATTTTGTGAATCGAGTGATTGTGTTCTCTGTAACAATGTAATTTAATTTTCTTTCGTTTACTGCACAAGAAGACTGGACATAACACGTTATGGTAGCAATCATACATTGTATGTATGATGTGAACTTTTATATATTGTACGTTTTAGTACAGCGTAACATGTGTTGTTGACATGTACATAAAGTAATGTGTATATATATATTGCTTTAGTTGCATAATAAACTATTCAATATTCTGAAGCAAGTGTTTTGCATGGACATTTTGCTTTCTTGCGTTGTATATACTGTTGCGACGGATTGGCTACTTTCGTTAATTTTTAACTGAAATAGTGAGATCAAACTGTGGAAGTATAGAATTACATGACTTTACCAGGCAAATACACTGCTGAGGTTGGATACGTGAATTGTAGACATTTATGTAGTGGTTCCCAAACTAACTTCTAAAACTTTTCAGGAGAAGAGTTCCATCAAGGGGCAGTAAAGATTGTCGTGCAGCTATGTCGGTTCTATTAACTTTTTTTCTTTCTTTTCGTGACCGATTTATTTATTCGTGGCAGTTAATGTTTCAGGGTACACAGCGGTTCAGTGGTAGAGTGCTTACCTTTGGTGCTAGGGGGTCCGTGGTTCGATCCCGGAGCAAGTGATTTTCTGATGGACAACACGGTGTCCGTGGGTTTTCTTGGTGTTCTCCCGTTTCATCTTATTGTAATTCCACCAGTTTTTTTATCATCATCATCATCATAAGGAGCATAATCGTGAGACGTAAAATTTAAGTTTGAAACGCGAACATTCATCTGACATAAAGATGACTTTATTTATGTAATAAACTTCCAGTTACACTCTGGTTAATCATACTGGAATTGAGACCAGATAGTTAACGAAAGAGGTGAAGAGCACACAACCAGCCATTAAGGAAACATTAAAAACTTTATAAAGATGAGTGAGATGGCTTATTTTCGAAGGCATTGCTCGTATTAATCACCCTATTTATTATCCATACATTGCGGTATAATATCGTGTAGACAGTCACATCTGCTTCATTTAATAAGAAAGAAAAAAAAAAAACTACCTAGATTTATGGAGTTGATCATAAAGAATTTCTCGAATTCTGATCATTTTCAATTTACAAAGCAACTTAATCGTTCTTGGTTTGTGTATCACAACGTTGGACGTAAACTTTTCGTCTTTTATCTGGCGGGATGAAGCCGAGAGTTGTAGTGGGTTCTGTATGATCTTGTAGAAATACTGTGTAAAATAGTTTTTAGTACGATCTTTCCATATCTCGAAATATTTCAATATACTGGACCTTAGTGTTTCCATTCAAAAACAAACCAGTATTATTGTCCACAGTGCCAAGACCTCTTTTTAAGATAAAATAAAACCAATAATGCATAATTTAGAATCAAGGTGTAAGTTATTCATTGTTGTAATACCATTTTCCAATACAATACTTGTAGTATGCAGTATATTGGACTTACGAAGTGTGAATATTTAATGTCTCACGACCAGTAAACTACACAGTTGTAATTACACTTCCTGTGATATTTTTTGTGTGTAAAGTTTTCAAAATCTTGATATTGTATTTAATTAGAAAAATTTTAAATATTGTTGTTAACCAATATCTTCCAGTTTTGTACGAATGTTGAAGTTATAGAACAAATATCTATTTTCTTTTTTTTTTTTCATAATACTTGGAACTGTGCAAAACTGAACAGATATAAATGAGATCTTAAGTGTATAAATAACTGCTGTTTTATTTATTATTACACTATCAAATAAACGAAAGTTTATAAGAAGCCGTATGGTTAATAATGCTCCGTATTTGATGTCGGCAAAAATATTTGCTTTTTTTATTTATTTATTTATCATTCTCATCCACCCGAAAAAAAGTGACAGACAGTATCAAATTTTGGTCTTTCAAGTGGCATCTGTCGATGGTCTTCGTTCTAGATGCCCTAAGGACTGTCTTATAGCTGAAGATTTGACATCTACGATATGATGTATAATGGAGCGAGTTACTCAGCTCTTGTAACGATAATTCCATTCAGCTTTCAATCGTGCCTTCATTCCACCGTTATTTTCTTTAGTTTCGTGGCCTATTAAACTACAGGGGGAAAAGACGTAATCACTCTACCTATGCTCTGATGGCTTTATGAAGACACCTTGGGTACGATAGAGAAGTGGACTAGGATTTATCTCCGGACAGGATGCTCACGCAAGGCAAAATTAGAGTTCTGGAATTTAGAAAGTGGAGTGTTCATCGTTAGAAGATTATACATTAAATACTAGCTGAACCTGCGCGTTCTACAGAGCGCATCATTCGCATATGGGCATGAATATCCTTGTCATTCCTCACAACATATGAACATGTCCCTTTACAGACACAAATGAAGGGCACCTTAATAAAAATCGGCAAGGGGTACCATAAAGGGGAGGTATATTCGGTTATTTTTTTCAATATCTCTCACCGTTTGCAAGATTGAGATTACTTCTGATTCATGTATGATGAGTGTTTTCTTTCTTCTTGCATGAAATATGTAATAAGCAAATACATACATTACATACACAATTATAATGTCAGTGATGTATGATGTTCATTGGACAAGATTCCAAGCAATAAAAATTCATCTTAGGCTGGAGCAATGGTTATCCTTCGTTTTTCATTATTTGACTATGGAACAAACGCCTGATAGATACACAACTTTTTTTTGCACACATTTATGTTGTGCTGGAATGTATGTCACAGTAAATGATGCTTTACTTTTTTAGAATTTAAAGACTTCCAGTGTGCCATTAAAAATGTAATAAAAGAAATAATGACCACGTATTTTAAATATTCAATTAGAACTGGACAATCTACATAATTTGAAATCGACCAGCGAAAACGACACGTTTCTAGCACTTGTGGTTTTTCGAGATCTCATTCTCGAAATGATTCGAGACAAACATATAAACCTAGCAATTAAATATATAGATAAGTTAACATGCATTGTGGAAAAAAAAAATCCAGCAGAATAAGTTACTGCCGGTGAACTACGTACGGGGTGTTAAGTGCTATAAAAAATTGTTTTTTCTTGAAAATTACGCATAAGAATTTAATCGTATCAGTTTATTTAGCTCAATAAGTGTATCGATTTGTATCATTTTTTCGTTATGTTGATATTCCGAATGTTTAGTTCATTTACTTTCCGCAAACAAAGATAACCACTTAGTTGGTGAGTCAAAGTTTAATATTACCCCTTTTTATGTATATATTTATTATTATTGAAAATTTTAAGAAAGATATTACAGGGTGGCCCAATAGTAGGTATACAGTACCGTACTGATCAGCTCATTGCATTTTATGTCATTTCTTATTGTTATCCATCAGGTAGACTGAGTTTATTTATTTGTTCTTAATGTCTTTTTACTTATACCTTAAACTCCGAAGAGTCTAAGCAAATAAACCCATAAACTGGAATGTTATACTTGATCAATGCAGGAGTGTGTACCTACTTTTGGGCCACCCTATATATCCATAGAGTCTTCTTATAAAGTATATAAGGGTCGAGAGAAAGACCGTATCCAAGTCCAATTTTTCGCTTTTTGGACTGCCAGTACCATCGTAAAAATCTGAGAACATAAGAAGGGCTGATTAACAAAGACTTGAGACTGATTATTGTACTACAGTTTCCTTTGTTGCCGTGTTGTGTATATGAATACAATGGAGGTTACACGAGAAGAACAGCACGGAACAATAAAGTTTTGTTTTCGCTTGACCCATACAGCTTCTGAATCATACGAAAAGGTCAAGCAAGCTTACAGTGAGAGTGCACCTCGAGCAACAGTGTTTCGGTGGTTCAAAGAATTCAAAGGACGAGTTTCATGCGTTAAGTAAGGTGGATCCGGTGTTTCGGCCTCTGCTGTGCTTGTCCGTGAGATGTTGGGAATTGCATATGGTAGCGTTTTTTTTTTTTTTTTCCTTCAATAATGAACGATCACCTACATACGTACCGTGTTTGTGTCTATTGGGTACCACGGCTATTGACTCCGGAACAAGCTTGCTTGAGCTTTTCGTATGTTTCAGAAGCTCTATGGTTCAAGCGAAAACAAAATTTTATTGCTCCATACTGTTCTTCTAGTGTAACCAGGGGCGTAAATAATGACCCCGCACTGCGGGGGCCCCAAGCCATCAGGGGTCCCAAATCGTGAAACGCGACATAGAGAAAGGGCCCCACTCCACGCTGTCTGCGGGTGAGGGCCCCAAGTCTAGTTACGCCACTGCGTGTAACCTCCATTGTATGCATCTACACAGCACGTTGTGAGGCGAAATGGAACCAGTCTGAAACAGCGGATTACTCCCAACCTACCGATACGACAATGCTGCCACCTAGTGAGGGTATAGACCCCAAGCACAACTCTCTTCAACTATCAAACGTGCCGGCATTCGGCAACAAAGGAAACTGCGGTACAATAATCAGTCTCAGTCTTTGTTGATCAGTTTCAGATGAACATTCTGTTCCGTAGAGGAATTCCGGAGAAAACTGATATAAAGGAAGAGTGCTTAAAAAAATTAAATCATCTCTATTTTATAACATCCTTGATTACAGGAGATTTCGGAATTCATTTTCCGGCGTCCCAAGAATAGGTTCCACATTCTCCGTTAACTGTTTATTGAAACCGGAAGTGGTTTAAATTAGTCATTTCCGGTTTCAATGTTTATCGCGATAGAACGAAAATAATAATACACAGCGAGAAGCTGTTTCTTTGCAAGTGATTTAGCGTCTCAAGGCAACATACCATAACTATCCTGTAGAGGCTAGCAAAACCAGAAGTTGTTCAAATTTAATATTACTTCCGGTTTCAATATTCATTTCCACAAACAGAAACGGTAAGAGAGATCGAGATGAGTTTTTCTGCAATCGATTCACTATTCCAGAATAGGTTGCATTTTCTCCATTAACTCTGTATTCAAACCGAAAGTGGTTCGAATTAGTCGTTTCCGGTTTCAACATTTATCATCATAGAACAGAAATGGTAATATAATGCGATAAGCTGTTTACTGCAACCGATTTAGGGTGTTAAAGCAACATACAAGGTGTCTCAAAAGCAGTGATCGAAGTGGAGAAAAAGCAGAGGCGGTATGTTTTGTTCCGGTTTTGACTCGACATACTATCTAAATGTTGAAATGCAGTGAGGGTATGTTGCCTAAAAGGTTGCATTTCTATTTATACAATGATGAAAACCGTTGGAGAGCTTCTCTATAGTTACAGGGTGGCATACAGAGACTTTGATCCCCTGCCAACAACTCTGAAAAAAAAAAATTAAAAATATATCCCCTTACGTATATTGTATTATTGAGAATGATACACGAAAATGTTCAAAAATGTGTTTTTATATTAACAATTTCCTGTGGGAAAACTCCCGGAACTCCCACTCGATTGAGTGGTATTCCAAACCCCTGAAAGATCCGTCCCCACAACAGAAAACCCCTAAATTCGTCCATGCTCAAAACACATTTATATGAATTGCGGCAAGAAGACACACATACATAAGAAAGAAACAATTCAATATGGCACATCAAAATATAAACTAGATGAACTCCTTTGAAGATATGTCATTTTAAAAACAAAGATTAGGTGTTGTCAACTTAGAAATTATTTCTACATAACAGATAAAATCTTTTTAAGTGCAAAGCTATTCGCCAATTACTGTGTATAAAAATGCATTTGTTAAAGGTATTTAGCATCTACTCTCCAGTGACGGTATGCCATGATTATTGAAAAATCAGAGGCGGTATGCCTTCAACACTGAAAAACCAGAGGAGGTATGGCATACCACCGCATACCGTCTCACTTCGACCACTGTTCAAAAGTCCCCTAACATAGGGCAACTCTGTTATTATCAGAGTTACAACAAAATGTAAGGGAGGAAACCGTCTCCAAATATGAAGTTTTCAATCTAAGCCGTTTGGGCCGTACACTCTTTATGCGTCCAATATTAAATGAAACTGCAACGTTGCCATTTACCTGCACCCAATAACATAAGTGAATGAAGTTACTA
Organism: Thermobia domestica; assembly: GCF_964235325.1. Taxonomy (NCBI): domain Eukaryota; kingdom Metazoa; phylum Arthropoda; class Insecta; order Zygentoma; family Lepismatidae; genus Thermobia; species Thermobia domestica. The sequence goes on from NC_137469.1 coordinate 38,118,235, forward strand.
TCTTTTACGCTAACATGTAGATAGCCAGTCCCCATTTCAAACAGTAACTTCAAACGGCTCGTCCGATTAAAAAAAAAAAAAAAAAAATCCTTCACTTTAGATTGAAAACATCATATTTGGAGATGGTTTCTCCTCTTACACTTTGTTATAACTCTGATAATAACAGAGTTGCCCTATGGCAGGGGACTTTTAAAACACCCTGTACAATCACAACACTCTACCAAAACCGGAAGTGGTTGAAATTTACTACTAATTCCGCTTCCAATGTTGATTTCCGTAGATATCGGTAAGAGATATCGTTTTTTTTTTTCAGTCCAGTGTTCGTACTGGTCAAGGAAGTGAGGGAAACTCAGGGAAAAAGACTGGAAATCAGGGAAAGTGAAGGAAATTTTATAAAATGTATTTTTTCTTACATTAATTGTACACCAATTTCAGCTTAGCCAACCATTAATGATAACAGTATGAAACGTTGCTCAGATATTTATGGGTTTAAATGGAATGTACGTATGAGCAATTGATTATTATTTGTCTATAGAATAAATATTCTCATATATAAGTATTCGCCATTATTTATTCCTTAATTATATGTCAATGTTATATGACACCCGCCATGAAAGTCAGGGAATTTCCTGCCAAAGGTCAGGGAGAAGTCAGGGAAATAGATTTCTCCAGATCAGTAGGAACCCTGAAGTCGATTCAGCTTCCCAAAAGTAGGTTCTGTCTCCTCCATGAACCACCTATTCAATCCGGATGTGATTTAAATTAACGATTTCCGGTTTCAACTTCAATCACCATAGAACAAAAACAATAAGGCATAGCGAGTAATGGGTTTTTGATATGGATTTAGCGTGAGAAGAACAGGTTCTATTTTTGATCTTAATCTATTCCAAGTAGCAGGTATAGATGTACTACTTCAAGTTTGAGTATAGGATTGCCACCTGGCTGTTTTTCACCGGCCTGGCCGGAAATATAGAGCCGTATGCAGAGTCATTTTGAAGTGTGATTTGTCTCATACTAAAGAGTTCGACTAACATAAGGTTCCTGTAGTAGACAGGCCTTTAGTATGACGTTAATCATTCGTCAAAACGACTCTGCATAAGGCGGATTGCTTTTATTTTGATTAAAGCAGGTGAGCGGTACAAACATTTTTACCATCCCCTTTATGAACATTTTTTTTTTTTTTTTTTCAAATTTGTATCTAGTTCGAAGTATTTATTTAAAAAGTAACTTTCATTCTATAAATCCAACACTGTCACTTTTCACCATCTATCAACGATTAATATATTTTGTTCATCTGATTAGATAACACTAGTTAACAAAGGTTTTGTTACATAAAAGGAAATACCTATTCTTATAGAATTTTTTTGTGCTGAATTCGAATATGCACTCGGTTTTTCTCCATCACGTACGATTTTCCCGTAACAGAGGGATTTTCGGGAAAATCCCTCAAAAATTTCCCTTTTCGTTTATTTTACACCCCAAGATCTTGTCCCCTTGCATATACTAACATAGAAATTATACCTAAGTATACTTTGATTCATATTTAACAAACCCTCCAAGTTTCGTAATAATCGCTTTATTCTTTCTAGAGAAATAAATATGTTTGTATGTATACTGTGTGTACTGTTTATTGCACCTTATAGTAATGCTTTCAGATCTCTTAAGTTGAGGTAAAACGTTTTGCTTTATTACCACAAACACATATATAAAATATAATACAATATAATTTACAAGTGTGACAATTTACAATAAACAATAATACAAATGTACCAAAAGGTCATGAAAAGACAATCAAAACTATCACAATATATGAAACTTCCATTGGGTTACAAAAACGTACACTACTTCCTTCTTTTGTAAGAAATGTTGCATTCTCTAACAAGACCCCAACAATAGTCCCCCATCATTGAAGGATCCCATCGTCCCTGGTACCTTTTCTCCATTGCCATTATATCTTGGTGGAATCTTTCCCCCTGTTCGTCGCTGAGAGCACCTAGGTTAGCAGGAAAGAAGCTGAGGTGGGAGTGCAAAAAGTGGATTTTTAAAGACATCCTACAACCCAACTCTTTGTATTTCTGTATCATGTCCTGTACGATTTCTGTGTAACTCTCAGCTTTGTTATTGCCCAGAAAGTTGCGCACAACACACTTAAATGCTGTCCAGGCAGCTAGCTCAGCACTGTTTAACTTGCTGTCAAAGCTATCATCAAGCATTAATTTCCTAATTTGGGGACCAATAAACACTCCCGCTGAAATCTTAGCATCACTCAGGTTAGGGAACTTATCTCGCAAATACTTGAAACCTTCACCAGATGTGTCCATGGCTTTGACAAAGTTTTTCATAAGTCCTAACTTGATATGAAGTGGCGGTAGTAATATCTTATTAGGATCTACCAAAGGAGCGTATTTGACGTTGCATTCTCCAGGTACGTAATTCACTCTAGGTTCCCATTCTTTCACTTCATAATGTTTGTCATCAGCTCGGCTATCCCATAAACATAAAAAACATTGGTACTTGGTGTAACCGCACTGCAGTCCTAATAAAATACCAACTACCTTGAGATCACAACATATTTGCCAACAATGGTCCTTGTAATTTATAAGATTTAGCAAATTTGACATGGTGTCATAGGATTCCTTAATCTTCACTGAGTGCGCAAGTGGTATAGGTTTTTTATTTCCATTATGTAAAAGGACAGCTTTAAGGCTGACCTTTGACGCGTCGATAAATAACCTCCATTCTTCTGGAACGTAAGGAATTCCCAGCTCCGCCATCAACCCATTTATATCCGTACATACGCACACATTATCTTGCATTGAGAAATAGCTTGAAAATTGAACATGCCTTTTCCTGTACACTGATATGTTCGTTTCTGCATCCAATAAGTTCCACTGCTGGAGCCTTGATCCCAGAAGTTCCGCCTCTTGTTTTGTCAGGTGCAAATCACGGACTTTGGTCATTAAGTTCACATTGCCGGATGAAATGTGGCTCGCGAACACAGTCAGGGATGAACGTTGGATCCTTGGATGTACATGTTGATGTCGATGGTTCATCAAGGTCATGATCATCATCAGAGTCTTTTGGCCATATCTCTTCCCAGTTGGTAGGGGGCTCGGGAAGTGGAAGTTCATCCCCGTGCGGAATAGGTCTAATTGCGGATTTAACGTTGGGATAACTTATTGTGTATTTGCTTTTTTTTAGAATGTCCCTTAACTACTGTGAGACAAAAATAACAATCATCCAGATGGTTGGTGGGTTCTCTCCACACCATTGGTACAGCAAATTTCATGAACCTCCGTTTCCCTTTGGCCCATGCAAGTAAAGTGACGTAGCACGACGCACAAATTATGTTGGGTGCCCAAGTTTTGTCCTGATCTCCCACACGACATCCGAAATATATATAATATGCTAGTTTCACCGATGGCGTAATGGATCTACACTGTCCTTTAACTACAAACTGGCCACACACATATTATAACAAAAACTATTTGGTGAGTTAACACACGAACGCCGTCCTCTTGACGCCATTGTACTGATCACAAACTAAACTTCTGGTCTTAGTTGGGTACAATCAGTGGCGTATTTGGGGGGGGGCTTCCGGGCTTAAGCTCCCCCCCCCCGAAACCTTACTTACTATAGTAAATTATATGAAATATCCTGCAGAATTTTCACATTTTCAGGCAAAGCCCCTCCCGAAAGTTAGCAAAGCCCCCCCCCGAAACAAAATCGTAAATACGCCACTGGGTACAATGCCGTTAAGATCAAACATGAAAGCACTCTTAGCAGCAAAGACAACTTTGAAAGTGAAGTAGTGTTAAACCACACGTCAATATAAAAATGTACAAAACTCCCTCACCAGGTGTCAAGAACACAAGAAAGAAAGAAATGCGCGGGGGAAGGGGGGAAACGATACCGTAGTGGAAAATTCAGACTGCATTAGTTCATTGTTGTCAACAATGAGTCTGTATTCCATTCTTTCTTTCTTTTGCATTCTGTTACATTTGATAACAAATATTGATAACCATTTCATGAACAAAACGAAAAAACTTGGAGAATTGTATATATATGTATTAAGATATACATATACTGTACGTTTAAAAAAAATATACGTTGGAAGTACATTCTATTTTTATACACGTTTCTACTTTACAGAGAGCAATACAAGTGTGTTGTTGACTATTGTAAATATTCATTTTTATGTCTGTGTTTGTAGTAATAAAGCAAATCGTTTTTACCCCAACTCAGGAGATCTGAAAGCATTACTATCAGGTGCAATAAACAGTGCACACAGTATATTTATTTATTTATTTATTTATTTGCCTGTTTTGCATACAAATGAGAGTATTCTCGAGCACGCATACAGTTGTGAAAATTACAAAATAATTACATATATGGTATAGAAAAAAACTTAGATAAAATAATACATACATAACTATGACTTTTATAAGCTTATACAATCATAATATAATTAACAAAGGAAAAAACATTTATACATTATCTTCAAAAAACTCATTTACCGAGTAGTAACATTTATCTACTAAGAACTCGTGAAGATCCGATTTAAACATAGAATATGATTTGTTTTGTTTTAGAAAGTCAGGTAACTTATTGAAAATTTTTGTACAGTTAATATATACACTTTTTTGAAAAAACGAGAAATTTTGGATGATAACATGCAAATTATTAACGAATCGAGTATTGTATTTATGGACGTTACTGTTTTCAATAAATAAGTGTTTGTTACTTACGGTAAACAAGATAACTTTATATAGATACGCACAAGGTAATGGTAATATTTTTTGTCCTCGAAAGATGGGCTTGCAAGAAGATTTTGGTGACAATCCAAACACAACCCTTAGTGCTTTCTTTTGTAAGCGAAACGTGCTAATACATTCAGTAGAATAACCCCAAAAAATAATACCGTAAGTTATTAAAGAATGGAATTTTGCATAGTACACCGAAACTAAGGCCTCTGTTGTGACATTACCTCTTAGTCTACGGAGGCCGAAACAAATACTACTTAATTTTTTGTTGAGTTGAGAAATATGCTCATTCCAAGTTAGTTTCGAACTTATGGTGACACCAAGAAATTTAGTTGAAATAGAAAAGTCGACTTTTTTGTTATTTACCATTACGTAAGGAATAAATTTATTTTGAAGAGGATAATAAAAATTTAGCAAGGAAGTTTTATCATTGTTTAGAACTAACTTATTGTTACTTAACCAGTTACTTAATCGTGAAAACGCAGTGTTTAGATTATATTCAATATCATGTCGTGAGTTACCTGTAATAATAATATTGGTGTCATCAGCAAATAAAACACATTTATTAGGCAACATTTCATATGTCAAATCATTGATGTAAATAAGAAAGAGCAATGGACCAAGCACTGATCCTTGAGGCACACCAGTTAGTATTGTACCTTTATAACTACTAAACTTACGCATTTCGCCATTATTTTCGTTCGTAATTTGAACTATCTGATACCTATCCTTCAAGTAAGACTCGATCCATTTATTGGCAGTTCCTCTTATACCATAAAAGCTTAATTTTTTGAGTAAGAGATCATGATTTACAGTGTCAAATGCTTTAGTAAGATCAACAAAGAGTCCAATTGCCCATTTTTTAGTATTTATTGCATGCATAACAGTACTAAGAAAATCGAAAATCGCAGAATCAGTTGATTTGCCAATACAAATATATTTATTTCTCTAGAAAGAACAAAGCGATTTTTACGAAACTTTTAGGGTTTATTAAATATAAATCAAGGTATACTTAGGTATAATTTCTATGTTACTATATGTAAGGGGACAGGAGCTAGGGGAATAAAATATCTGAAAAGGGAAATTTTTGAGGGAATTTCCCGAAAATCCCTCTGTTAGGGAAAACTGTACGTGATGGAGAGAAACCGAGTGCATATTCGAATTCAGCGCAAAAAGTTCCTTTAAGATCAGGTGATTTTTCTCATGTAACAAACAAAAAGTTTAAATTTGTTAACTAGTGTAATTTTAAAAAGATGACAGGGACTGTATCAGGGGAAATTTGAAATTTACTTGTAAGGAATTTTATACATTTATTGAGAGTGGAAAAGGATTTCTTAAAGCAATTTCGTGTAGTTGAAGTACAAGTTTAAAGAATAAATTTCATTTTCCAGATCCAAAATTGACCCGTAAAGATACTTTTGTTTGTCTGTTTCAAATAACTTTAAAGAAATGGCAGCTACTGGTAAATACAATAAAATGATCAATGCCGATTTCAGTTTCTCATTTATAGCACAATATATCTATTAAGCTTATCAGTAAATGTACTTAGAATAATCAGAATACAGGTGCTAATGCACTTTTCTTCCCATAAATCGGTCCGAACAGAGATACAGAGATTCACACTTAGACCTATATCATAGGGAATTTTGAGGGGGTGCCGTTTTTTTTTTTTTTTTTTTATTTTATTTTCTAGAGTTGGCAGCCCTATTTGAGTATTGAATTCCCATAGTTTAGAAGTCTAGGACCGTAGTTTCACACGGTGAAACGAAACATTTTTTTTCTTAAAATGCCTAATACTATAATTTCTATTTAATTTATTAATGAAGGTCTTTTAGTAACGATTAAGACCTTAATAACTGTGTTTTCGTAGCACTATTCCGTAAGTCTTTGGTTTAAGCATAATATGGCTTCTATCATATTTACCAATTGGAAGGAACGCTGCGATTGGGTTCTGGAGGGAGATATTTAGCAACTTTCTTCCATTCCTGTCATCGGTAGTTTAACCAAGGAGCCTAAAAAAAAAAAAAAAAAAAAAAATTCAATGTGAAATAAATAAAGACTCGGCATTGTTCATTTTGAAGATCGTGAGGAGATTTGTAAAAAGGAAGCAAAGGCATGTTGTGTCAGGTTGTTTGTCCTTCAACTGAGAAGCGAATTCCTTTTGTGGATATGAAAGTACTGATTTGTAACGTTGAATAGCACTATGAATGACGTCATAACAGCTGTGAAAATAAGGCAAACTTCTCTTTGATAGGTACATGATTTTTTTTTTTAAATTCACTAATTAGTTACTACGTTCTTACAATTTGGGAAGTAATAGTAAAAATATTCTCTCACTTTATGGAAAATGGTAAATATGATACTACTCAGGATATAGGATATATAATTGTATACAGTTTTCTTCACTCTAAAAATTTATGTTAAATGATAAACTAAATACGATATTATCTATAACTGCATATAATTTTGTTCTTTGCCCTTCCTGCTGGTCTACTTTCTAGTGTGTGCGCCTCGGTTCGATTCCCGGTGGGAGAGCAAATAAATAAATAAATAAATAAATAAATAAATAAATTTAGTACTCATTCACTTTCATTAATAACCCGTCTCCATTAATCTGAAATGCGTAACTGTAGGACGTTAAGATAAAAGTTTAATATCAATTTTGATCTTTTTCTTCTTCTTCAAACAGAACAAACAAAAAAAGGTTTTCTTCCATCTTGACACCATTTTATAATTATCTCTATACTATTTTAAGAGTAAATGTGTCTCACTTATAACCACTCAGGCCATATAAACGTGAAATTTGGACAGAAAACTATTTTTGATACTAAAGCAAGGAATAATATATATATATATATATATATATATATATATATATATATATATATATATATATATATATATATATATATATATATATATATATATATATATATATCGGGTGTTGCAAAATAAGTGTTACAGCTCTTGGGAGGTGACTCCTGCCACTGAGACAAGAAAAAAAGTTATCTTCAACTTTCTGCTATCGGACATAGTTTCAGATCTACAAGGTGCCGAAAGCGTGGGAAAATGACTTTCGGACGCCAATAGTTCGGAAACTATCCAACATAAAGAGGACGGGTAAAAAATTCACTGAAGAAGTCATACCTGCTCTATTGAATTTTGCATGTTTCACAACCCTACCGTGCACGCGCAAGGGATTCCCCAAAGGAACGTAGGGAGTCCCGGATAATCTGCCAAATGAAACTTGGTCTAAATGGATATGAATTGATAGGCTTTCTACCAGGTAACAATAATTCGTTTGTCTTAAGTCGATATCTGGAACAAATACAAAATGGCGGACACCTTTATGCCCGTTGTGTGTGGTTGCATAATCGCCAGGTACGGACGCTGACTAAGAGTGACGTTCTGAGTATTAATTGTATCGAATTTGTACTCAAATGCTCTAGAAAGACATCTGGAATGTCGGTAGAGCATAACAGATGAAGCAGGGTGATTCACATGTGTGGAAACACTTAACGAAAAATGCCCAGAAATGTACTCATACTCAGTAAACGTGAGTTCAAAGCGTCGGAAATGTAAGGATTAGCGTCAAGAACATGAAAGCCATTGCCAATTCACCAATAATATTCCTTCAAATCGATGCAATATGATGTGCACGGTTGCATACCAATAAGTATGCAACAACTGAGTCAAAGTTGAAATTGTGCAATTGACTCAGTAAGAAACTGGGTAAACTAAATGAATGTCACTAGTGGGGTCGCATGATCGATATTGAAATGTGGCCAATGTGTGTGTTGATATCAACATGTAACTAATGGACAAATGTCAACATGTCGCACTACTGCTGGGACATCGTCCCACGTGCGAAAACTAGGAAAATAACGTTGTACATTCTGCTATTACATCTGGTGCACCTTTTGGTAGAACGTAACTAGAACACAATTGTATCAATGTCCCTCTTTGTTTGGGACATTGTCCCACAGTCGACACATATGAAAAGAAATCTCTTAATGCATGGTTCAAACTCTGATAGAGCGTGAAAATAAGAAACTTGTATCATGTCCCACGTCTTCTGAGACATATGATGTACTCGAAATATAGGAAAAAACCTCCAGAAATTCGTATCTTACACACAGTGAACATGCCAAGACAAAGACAAAAATGAACCGATTTGGCACATTTAACACTACAGCTGGAACACCATACACATGGAAAATAAAACAACATGAGAAATAGGAACAAACGTCTTAAAGCTCTGATTGTTTACAACTGTCCAGTAGGAGTAACAAAATGAAACACACAAGTATGTCGGGAGGCTGTACAAGAGGGCTTGCCAAACAAAGTGGGTACTCCTCAAAGAAATGAATACAGACAAAATGAGGCTCCTTCGAACCTCAGGGCTAGAGCGCTCGCTTTTGCTCGCAAGGTCGCAGTTTCCAATCCTACTGGGAGCCCACGGCCTCAGATTCAAGACCCGAATAGTTATTTTCCTATTTTTCTCACGTGGGACGATGTCCCGGCAGTAGTGGGACATGTTGACATTTGCTTATTAGCTACATGTTGATATCAACACACACATTGGCCACATTTCAATATCGATCACGCGATCCCACTAGTGACATTCATCTAGTTTACCCAGTTTCTTACTGAGTCCATTGCACAATTTCAACTTTGACTCAGTTGTTGCATACTTATTGGTATGCAACCGTGCACATCATATTGCATCGGCTTGAAGAACTATTATTGGTGAATTGGCAATGGCTTTCATGTTTTTGACGCTAATCCTTACATTTCCGACGCTTTGTACTCACGTTTACTGAGTATGAGTGCATTTCTGGACATTTTTCGTTAAGTGTTTCCACACATGTGAATCACCCTGCTTCATCTGTTATGCTCTACCGACATTCCAGATGTCTTTCTAGAGCATTTGAGTACAAATTCGATACAATTAATACTCAGAACGTCACTCTTGGTCAGCGTCTGTACCTGGCGATTATGCAACCACACACAACGGGCATAAAGGTGTCCGCCATTTTGTATTTGTTCCAGATATCGACTTAAGACAAACGAATTATTGTTACCTGGTAGAAGACCTATCAATTCATATCCATTTAGACCAAGTTTCATTTGGCAGATTATCCGGGACTCCCTACGTTCCTTTGGGGAATCCCTTGTGCGTGCACGGAGGATTGTGAAACGTGCAAAATTCAATAGAGCAGGTATGACTTCTTCAGTGAATTTTTTACCCGCCCTCTTTATGTTGGATAGTTTCCGAACTATTGGCGTCCGAAAGTCATTTTCCCACGCTTTCGGCACCTTGTAGATCTGAAACTATGTCCGATAGCAGAAAGTTGAAGATAACTTTTTTTCTTGTCTCAGTGGCAGGAGTCACCTCCCAAGAGTTGTAACATTTATTTTGCAACACCCTTATATATATATATATATATATATATATATATATATATATATATATATATATATATATAGGGTGTTTCAGATAAAACGTCCAGTGTTTATAAATCCGAAACGGCTGAGAATAATAAGATGAAACAAAAACTGAGATAGGAAAATGTCATAGGGCGCATCACATGGTGTTGTTGTGGTGACCCCCAGGGCCCTCCTTCAGGGGGCCCCAGGGGCCAACTTCAAATTTTCAAATGGGAACGTGTATTGAATCATACCTCATTCAATAGTCCTTGAAATACGAAACAACTTTTGTAGGAAACAATTTTCGATTTGGGGCACCGTTTCCAAGATGGCCGCAAAAAGTCCTGTATCAGTTTGAAGTTGGTACCTGGGCCCCCTTCACGGAGTTCCCCGAAGGTCACCACAAAAACACCACTTGATATGCTTTATCATCGTTTCTATCTCAGTTTTTGTTTCATCTCTCTATTCTCAACCGTTTCTGATTTAGGCCTATAAGCACTGGACGTTTTATCTGATACAGGACCCACTTCTTGCGGCCATTTTGAAAACGGTGGCCCAAATCGAAAATTGTTTCCTATAAAAGTTGTTTCGTTTTTTAAGTACTATTGAATGAGGTATGATTCAATACATGTTCCCATTTGAAAATTTGAAGTTGGCCCCTGGGCCCCCTTGAAGGAGGGCCCTGTGGGTCTCAACGACAACACCATGTGATGCGCCCTATGACATTTTCCTATCTCAGTTTTTGTTTCATCTTATTATTCTCAGCCGTTTCGGATTTATAAGCACTGGACGTTTTATCTGAAACACCCTGTATATAAAGGAGTTTTCTTCCTTTTTGGCGAGAATAGGAGGTCTTACGAATCACTGAAGTCCGGAAGATTAAGATCGGCATACAAGCTTAATATTTTTTTTTTTTTAAATCAACGTTTACGAAAATTTCGATCCTAAAGGGGAAAAGGAATTCTGTAATATTCAAATTTCAAATTCTTTGTTGACAAAAATAATCAATATATTAAGATTCGCTTCAGTTGCAGTTCTGAAATTCGCTGTAAAACTCTTTAATGTATATAAATAAAAATGAAAGTGACTATGTTCGTGACTTAACCACCCGACCGGTCTCGATCATTGTTTTTTTAAACATAGATGAGGTTCGGGCCTGGCTTTTTTTTTTTTTTTTTTACCATTTCACTTTGATAGTGCAACTTAGGGTAGGAGGAGGAGGAAGATATATAAAAATGATCAAAACTGATCGATATTAGTGTCGAATCCATAGTTTTCGGGGTGGATGAGACGAAGAGTGACACTTCCGATGTCGTTTAAATCCAAATTCAGCCCCCCATTAGTACTCCTAAGGAGGGTTGGTGACAAAAATAATTAAAAATTACCGATATTAGTGTCGAATTCATAGTTTTGGGGGTCCGTAAGATGATTGGTGACAGTTTTGTGGTCTTTGTGTCCAAAATTAAACATATTCTCCCCGTACGAAGAACGGGCATTCTGGTAGTTAAACATAAAAGAATACGTGTTTCAACGTTTTCGACAATTCTGCTCTCAATAGAAGAGGAACAATTTCTATTATATTAAAACTTCTGACTTTTTGTTCAGAAAATGCCTGCGAGGATTTTCTTATGTTGGAAGTTTGACATTTGGTATATGATGTTTAATTAAAAATAACGGAACACATGTTGCTGGATGTTCGAAGATTCCACGTCTGAAGGGAGAAGGGAGAAATTCTCAAATTTCCAATTATTTATTATACGTTGTTCTTTAAGGTAATCTTGCTTTTAATAGTTAAGTTACGTCCAGCGCTTATATCTGAAGAGTGTAGGCTATCAATATTTAATTAAATATTTTTGTGTACACAAAAAGGCTATGAGCGGCAAATTGAAACTTAAATCAGAGTCCTTTTGATTAAAGAAGTTTCTAAATTAACCGCAAAATCCTACCCGAACCGAAATTATTACCACCAACGTAAGTCGAACACGGCATCCGGTATACTAAATGTATCCAGCTAATTATTTCACGGATAAATAAATAAAATTATTTACAACAATTTGAACTTTAGTTTTTTTGATAATAATAAATCAAAATAATTAAATCAAAATATGATCTCATATTTAAGCAATAATGCAAATATAATGCAATATTTCAGAATAATAATGACAGATTGTCACAAGAACGATTACTTAAAAAAAGAAAAAGATAAAAAAAGAGAGAAGAAAAATTGTTATTGAAGCGCCCACCCAGCGCGGAAGCCCACTCAAATGCTGTTTGACGCAAATACTTTGTCGCTCTCCTTGAGACTGACTGCTGTTACATTTTTCTTCTGCTTCATATGTGTGATGTGCACCGAATACAGCAACATTTAAGGACGCAACATTGGATCGTTTGACGTTTGAAAGATACACTACTAGTTTTGTGAAGGATTCTGTCATACAGTACTATTACAGTGTTTCTTTTTTTGGACCGTTTAAAGGGTTACTGTGTTCTTTAGATCAGTGGTTCTTAACCAGTGGGTCGCCCAGTTCCATAGCTTGTGTCGCGACATTTTAGAATTTAAAAATCACAAACAGCAACAATGCTTAGTTCTACAGTCACTGCTTTATAGAAACTTAAGGTTTACACTTAGGATTTTTGGATTTTTAGGATTTTTGGTGACTTTTGTTACCATGGTGTAGTATCATCTTTAGCTTATTTAGGTTCTATAACAGGTACCGCTTTTTAAGCCGTTTTTTTTTTTTATTAGTCAAGTCAAGGATGGACCAAAAAACAGCCTAGATGCTTTTTGTTACCGGATGGTCAACTTGGCATCGTAAGTGGGGGCGGAAGGGCGTGACTATTATTTTTTTCTTAAGGCAAATTTCAAAAAAATTTCACACCTTTAGTTTTCACGATATCAGATTGGAACTTTGCATGCGGATTATGTGTACCATCGGGTACTTCTCAAATTTTTCTGAGATTCTGACGTGAAACCGGGGCCGGGCCCGAGGGGCCCAAGTGTTCCGATGAGGTTATTTTTTTTTTTTTAGAAAAGTTCCGTTTTTTTTCTTTAATTTTTTTTCGGTTCAGGTATATGATAGTGACATGTGTGGTACCGTTGGAAAGGGCTCATTATACTGAAGAAAATAACGTTTGGACCACGACTCTCTCTCTCTCTCTCTCTCTCCCTCTCTCTCTCTCTCTCTCTCTCTCTCTCTCTCTATATATATATATATATATATATATATATATATAGAGAGAGAGAGAGAGAGAGAGAGAGAGAGCATAAATTCAGACTTTCCACAAATTTTTCCGTCCTTTGTTTTCAAGGGTGTCTTCCCGTTGTGCCTACTTCCCGTTATGCCTACAGGCCCTCCAGCACTTTGTAGAAAATATTTTTAATGATCTTATCTGTAGGCAGAACGGTAATTCCCGTTGTGCCTACTTCCCGTTCTGCCTACTCTTTCGAGACGGGGAATTCTGTGCAGGGAGGGATCTTTTCTAGGGATTTTTTCTTTAGTAATTCTAATAGATTCTGTAAGAAGAATAACTATTCCTTTAAATTTCATCATATATTTTAAATGTTATCTTACTTGCTCTTCTCAGAAAAAATGACTAGGTACAGTTTTGTTATTAGCAGCGTTATTCACGTCTACTTTAGTAGAGATGTGTTTTTTTAATACTTACAGAGAAATGGAAAATTAATTGATTCAGTTACAAGAAAATAAACTTATTTCGGTCTAATATCAAGTCATTTCACAACAAAATTTTATTCAGTTTTCCAGTAGTTCATCTCCAACATTCTAAGGCTCGCAGTACGTAATAGGTGCTACAGTTCACATCCTCAAAATACATTTGGCCATATATTAAACAAACAATGCAAGAAGATGCATAATTCGGTCTCTTTTCTTTTTCTAAAAAAAGCCTTTGTCTTCTACATCACAGATCTTTTTCCGGCATCACCTCTATATATGATCAGGTGCTTTGTCCTCTATACATGATTCTGTATTACACGCAATATGTCGTACTTATATTGTAAAAAAAGAAAAAAATGGGACCGCAATGGCTCAGGGGTAGAGCGTTCACCTCTGGTGCATGGGGTCCATGGTTCGATCCCAGCTCGAGCCAGGTGAGCTTTGTGGTGGACAAACACCGTGTGCGTTGGTTTTCTCGGTGTTCTACCGTTTTCTCCTACTTTCCACTATTTCATTCATTTCTCATCATCACCGTCTCCTTTAGCCTAGCCAGCATTACCGTAGGACGTAAAACTTAAAAATTTCATTTCATTTCATTTATACTGTCAATGTAAATACTAAATACCACATATCGTCAATATACCCAATGTAATTTAAATAAAGATCTCATAATCGTTGTTCAAAATGTAAACAGTATGCAACCACATCTATGTAAGCCATCAAGCCTATTACACGTGGTTCCAGCCTTCCTAATAATCGTAAATATCTGTGATTTTATTCTGTATGTGACCACACAAATAGCATTTTAATTTCGATTATTTTACGGTAAAAATATTCTGTGAAATGTAATGGAAATTCAGAAGGAGCCTTCTTTGCGAATTTCTCAGAGTTTTCATTCTCACCGTCGTGAGTAATCCGATTGGGTAGAGAAGCGTGATTATCTAAGCAAACTCATCACCAACAAAACGCCGAACACGTATTTCATACTTTGACCGTTTCTGATTTTGAAAACACTCCTGTGTAGACTATAAGTCATTACTAGGCAGTATATGTAACATTGCATGTAGTATAGAATCGTGTTAGAAGACAAATTACCTGTTAAGGTAATGCCAAAGAAGGAGCAGTGATGTAAAAGACAAAGGCTCTTTTTTTAAAAAAAGGGCCGCCTTATGCATCCTCTTGCATTGTTTGTTTAATGTATGGCCGAACATGTCTTGAGGATGTGAATTGTGGCACTTTTTAGTACTGCAAGCCTTAGTATGCTGGAGATAAACTACTGGAAAACCGATTAAAATTCGGTTGTGAAATGAATTGATATTAGCCCGAAGTAAGTCTGTTTCGTGTTCGTTTCAGATACAATGTCAAACGGGTTACTGGCAACTGAATCAATCAATTCGAGGAAAGAGATATGATGGAGACAAACACTCTTTTTAAAGGCCGCCTTATGCATCCTCTTGCGTTGTTTGTTTAATAGTTGGCCAGACATGTCTTGGGGATGTGAACTGTGGCATTTTTTAGTACTGCAAGTCTTAGCATGCTGGAGGTAAACTACTGGAAACCCAAATAAAATTTTGTTCTGAAATTGCTTGATATTAGATCTTTTTTTTTTTTTTTTTTTTTTTTTTTTTAATGTTTGTTTCACATACAATGTCTAACATTCTTGCAACTGAGTCAACCAATTTTCCATGTATGATGAAACTTGTAGAGGTGGTGGTTGTTTTTACAGAAGCTTTTAGAAATACTAAAGAAATATTCCCTACAAAAATTCCTCCCTGCACATAATTCCCCGTCTCGAAAGAGTAGGCACAACGGGAAGTAGGCACAACGGGAATTACCGTTCTGCCTAGAGATAAGATAATTAAAAATATTTTCTTTAAAGTGCTGGAGGGTCTGTAGGCAGAACGGGAAGTAGGCACAACGGGAATGAACCGTTTTCAAGATACAAGATTGAAATTTTGCACAGGCACAATGTATTTTTAGAAAAAAAAGATCAGATCCCTGCGTCAACCCAGGCCTGGGCTAGAGGGGCAAAGTATTTTGGTGGGATTTTCAAAATACCTCCCGGGTTTTCCCGGTTTCAGGTGTTCGATACGAATATGTGAGTGATACCGTTGGAAAGTGTGATACCATTGTAATGAAGAAAATGGCGTTTGAACCATGACTCTAGGACAAATAGGAATGACGCAGTACATTTTTGATATATATATATATATATATATATATATGTGTGTGTGTGTGTGTGTGTGTGTGTGCGTGTGTGTGTGTGTGTGAAATGGGTCATTTTCAGACTAAAAAATTTCTCCGGACCTCAGGTTTCAAGATACAAGAATGAAATTTCGCACACATATTATGTACACTTATGTCCAAAATTATTGTCGCATACCTATAACTTTCTTCTTGTAAGAATATAATTTGATAATGATTTTGCAGGATATTTTTAATAATGATACTATGTGTATAATCAGGAAATGTATATTTGTGGTCAGTGATTTATTTGTGGATTTTGTAGAAGGGGGGAATTTTTATAAATGATTGCTACTAAAACGTGAAGTTGAATTATTGTACTTTATAACGGATTATATAGCCTATGAAAGGGGTATTTTTCCTGGGAAGACTGAACTAAGAGACAAGGAAATCAAAACTTAGAAGGGGGGAAATTCCCAGGCTTCCCTGGCTACAAATAAATCCCTGTTTGTGGTAAATTTTAGAGGAAAAGAATTATAAATACGAAAATTAGAATGAGTAAAACAAAAGGTTGCTAAATGGACAAGAAAGTTTTATTTTCGCTTTATTGTTCTTATTTACTGCTCTTTTGACATGAAATTTGCCACATACGTCTTTGTCGATTATACACATACTAACATTATAAGAAATACCGGGCAAATTCGTTATCAAATTATATTCCTACAACAACCTATTTTTAGACATGCAACAACAATTTTGGACATGAGTGCACATAACAACGTATTTTTCTTTTAAATTCAGATCTCTACGTGAAGCCAGGCCCGGACCAGATATATAACAATTATATGATATTGTTACATATTACACAAACTTAAATTATATATATATATATAAAAACAACAATTAAAATTATATAAATGAATATGCTAACTAACGGCTGAGGAAGATATAAGATTTGCTGTCATCTGTCTTTTCTCAATGTCTGATGAAGAGGACGTCAAGTCCTTGAAATTGTAACAAAAATCGTGTAGTTATTAAATAATTCATTTTGTTCTGGTCAGAAAAATGTGTTTTAAAATGTTATTGTGATTATCCAGAACCATGGAGTATATATATATATATATATATATATATATATATATATATATATATATATATATATATATATATATATATATATATATTCGTTCTGTTTGAATTTTTCTCAACACGACATGCAACTTTCTAAAAAAAAGAAAGAAAGAAAGAAATATCTTTAAAAATAGGACGTCTGTTTACCTAACCTGATAGATCTTCGCCAGATCTAATCCCATACGAACAGTTTTTATCGATTTTCGACTCAAGGGGGATTGGGATGCTCAAAATGTGTGCAAAATTACAGGTGACTCTCGATTATCCGAGGTAATTAGGACCGAGCCTACGTCGGACATGCACAAACTCGGATAATACGGAGATAAGATATTATTTGATACAATAGTACGTACTGTAAATGTCAAAACATTTTTTTTAAAATATAGGAATTGTTTATTATAGAATACTAAAACTTATTAGAAAAACAATATTTTTACATACGTACAGTACCGTTCAAAGCTTTTATTTATTTATTTATTTATTTTTTAAGAAAGTCCATTATTGTTTTCTGATTCATCTTCTAGCCTCTCTTTGATGCTGCGATATCATAGCGATACACGATGACAAACGGCTGAGTCGAAGATTTGGGACCTAACAGTTCAGCAGCAGCCAGTATGTGCGCCATCTCTTACAACAACTAGCAACTGTAATCTGCAGTTTTTAGACTGCCTCGGTTAACCGAAACTCGGCTAATCGGTAGATTACTGTATATAGTGAATCATATTACCTGTGAAGTAGGCAAGCCAATCTTCTTCCTGTGGTCCAGTTGTATACCTATCATTGAATTCTTTTGAATTAACCTTATTCTTCTTGTGCAAACACTGGACATGTCTACTGGACAGATGATCAGTAGGGTGAATGCTGAATGCATGGCTTGTCTTATATACTCGTGTGTTATGCATTTTTTTTTATTTTGAAGGATTTTTGCGTAAACATTATTCTTCCCGTGCGAAGAACGGGCACTTCTACTACTACATGATTAAATACAGGAAGCTCTGGAGGCTCCTTTCATAATATATATATATATAAAGTTTTGCCAAATATCAATATTACACAATAATAGCAATAAGATAAAGCTTAAAGCCTATGTGCTGTTATAATTTCTCTATTATGTATGTGCATAGCAGGTTAGCAAAACTCTGTTGTATACTGTGTATGCGCATAACAGGTTAGCAAAAAATTTTCAAATTTATTACATAATATAATTAAGATATTGTGTGTATAATCTTTGATGCATGGATAATCTTCAAAAATCATGATTGACTCGTGCACAAAACTCTGCCCTTTAGCGTGTCATCACGTCGAGAAACCCAACCAGTCACATGTGAGAATTTAACTGCTCTTTAACGACCTACGTAGCATCGGCAAAATTACCTTTCTCGTGGCAAATGTTGTAGTTACAATCAATTATTTTTTCATGTCCTGTTATGAATCCTGTCGTGAGCATGTTAAACATAGCACGATTCTATCACCAAACAGTTTGTATAAACACTTGCATTACACTTTCACAACAGACCAGAAAGGGTGCACACTTTTGTGAACGATTTCGCGCATGGTTTCTGTGTGTATGGTCCCGGGTTTGATTTGTGGTGGAGGCGGATACAGACTCGAGTAATGTTTTCAGTCCTTCTGGAATGATCAATCCCAATCGTATCTCTCCTACCCTAAAAAAGGGACTCCATACCAAACAATCATGACGGGGATGGGGGAGCTAACTTTCCAACAAACCCAGGACACGATTATACTGTAGGTATTACGCAAAAACCTCCCTTCACGATCGTTTATGAAATAGATAACAAGGGCGCCCATGTTGTGGTTTCCAAGGGGGGGAGCAAATATAAGCAACATTTCAAATATAGTTTCAAATTTTGCTGTAACTAATGTAAAAATTCTATTGGATTTTCGATATTCCCAAGTACAATTTCCTCTTAGAGGGGGCGAGCGCCCCACCTTTCACCCCTGATGGGCGCCCTTCATAGATAGTGTAAATTTTACTACAACTAGACTGTTATTATTTAGCTGTTGTCTGACAACACGTTCGAATAAGCACGTGGGTGAATATGAACTTGACCTGGTATCAGTGTAGAGAAAAGACAGCGAATGCAACCGTATAACAACTACTCGCTGTGTGGACGTTCGAAAATAAGATCCTTCTTTGTTGAGGTTGGTTGTTTTCCATTGGCTTTCGCGGAGCAGTAACCTTTTCTCCTCTGTGATTACTGCCTGATCACTTTTTGTTCTCTTTTTTTTTTTATGATAACAGAGTGAATGTTTGAAGTTATTCCACGGATTGTGACCTTCGAGACATCCTTTAATGGGCACGTGCGTAGGGGCTTTAAGTGGGAGATGACATAACGTTAGGATAAGTGTGACTGAAAGCTGTAAGTCTGTTCTGCGTGTTCAGTGTGGTCGACCCGCGCAGTCAACTTGGTATCTATCCCACACAAATCTTTGGGTTTTCTCTAAATATCTTTTTATAAAAGTGGGTGGATGTGATTTTAGTTTCTTTTTCTTTTTTTTAATAGCGCATTTCTACAAGGTGGTCCAAAAGTTAGCTTATTCAGTATGATATGAGAGGCACTGCGAGCCAGTATCGACGTGGTGGCGTCAATTCCTACCAATCCTCAAACTCAGATCATATTGCACATTTCGTCATAAAGCAAAACCTTAGTGTCAGTAACGCTAATATGCAAACTGCAATACATTGAAAAGTTAGGGGTTGCATAAACAACCAGGCGAAAATATTTAGATACTCCTAATCCTTATTATAAATACAATAAGGATTAGTGCCTCCAATCTGAAGCCGACAGATATCATTATCATCCAGGCAATTTGCATACAAGTGAAGGCTTGGGGGAGCGACTAGTAAGACTTGAAACAGAAACATGACATATCAAATCGCATTTGCTAAATTTAATGGTGATTTTCCAAGTTTCAAAACAAACAGAAAATGGGTTGTCTATATCAAAATAATTTCTTGTAAATAATAATGGAAAGTGGTACTTTTTGAATCAGATTTACAATGTACACGAGGAAATAAGAAACTTTTGTTTCATTCTTCTTGTAAAATGCTTCCTTTATTCCCAAAATGATACTCAAAATGTAATAAAACAATGAACTTAATATTATACTCAGGACGTTACTCGTTTACCCCTTTTTTAAGATGAGGAATGTGATTTTTTGTGAACATATTAAATAATATGCTAACTAAATTCTAAATGCCTTATTGCCCAAGCTTCAAGCAGCAAACATGGTAGACTCTACGTAAAGTAGGGTAGCGTTTTTTTTTTTTCTTTCTTGACTGACGATATTTTATTAAACACCCACAATATCACGACATGTTTCTTTGACTTTTTTGTTAATAATATAAATTACAATAATGTAAGCCTGTAAGTTTCTATACCGTATATAATACTGAGCATTATTCTGTCACTAAAGCGTTGACTGGTACACTCTTTCTCAAAGTTGATTTTAACTAATTATTACTGGTAAATCCTTCATGATTTCTAAATTCAAATATTCTGCGAAGGGGCGGCGGTGGCTCAGTAGCCCTACCCGCTGTTCTCGTGGCTAGCACGTCTGGCTTTGGTATTGGGGTTCCCGGGTTCAATCCCAGCTCGCGCCAAGTGAACTTTGTTGTGGACACACTATGTGTGCGTGGGTTTTTCTCGGGGTTCTCCCGTTTTTTCTTACTTTCTTTATTCCACCATTTTATTAATTTTTCATCATCACCGTCTCCTTTAGTCTAGCCGGCATAGCGTGGGACGTAAAACTTAAAGATTTCATTACAAAGATTTTTCAAATATTCCGCGACCCACCCATGGAACTGAGCGACACCGATTGGGAACCACTGGGCTAACGGTAAGAATGGTTGGGATTGGAAATTGCAAAAAATAAGGTTCAAGAGTACATTGGGCCAACACATCATAGTTTAGAGCATATATTGATATATTGATCAGTTAGCACATGACTTCCCACTACTTTTTGAATCAAACCTTATTGAAATCCCCCTCCCGAGCGAAATCGTCTGAAATCATCACTGATTATTTGGGAACTGATGACATACTTTTTTTTTTTTTTTTTTTTTTTTAAGCTCCGTAAAGTTCACTTTTACTTTCTAGTGATCTATTGACCGATATATGTCTTTATTTGAACAATTAGGAATTAACATTTAACAATTATGATATTTTTGGGTTGAGTTGAGTTGATTTTGAGTTTAACGTCCCGTTCAGCAGCGGGACTATATGAGACTTGAACCTACTGATTAACGTGGAATCCAAACCACATGACCTCTCGCCGGAAATCGAACCCGTGTCTCCCACGCCAATGGCGCGTACGCTTAGCCATGAAGGTGCTCTATCTTATTTTTAGGCTATAACAGTGGCGGATCTAGAAGGTCGAAACTGGGGGGGGGGGGGCAGCCAGTACCCAGACTATGATAGGTATATATAAACTTTCAAAAACATATAAATGATAGCTTAACTTATTTGGTCACTGAAAAAACTGGGGGGTCTAGGCCCCCCGACCCTGGCCTAGATCCGTCACTGGGCTATAACCAGCGGTATCATTCAGCTTAATCGTCCGAACCGGTTGTTAAAATTTCTGAGGTTCCCGGAACTGGTTTTTCTTTTATTTTATTTAAAAGAAAAAGTCTCCCTCTCTAGATCGAGTACTAGTATTATTTTTGAGAATCTAATTCACATATTTCCTTTGCTTAAGACGCGCTATAGTTGAAACAAGACACTTTAATTTTCGATAGCATCTCATCAATGGAAAAGTAATTCTGTCGATTTGTGCAGACGTGATTCGATTTGTAACTTGTGTTTAGATTTCTAGCACGAAAGCAGAAAAGCTGACGCTATCCGATTCAAAGTGGGGGCCCTTAATGTCAGGTTAAGAAGAAGACAACCTCAAAGTGAGGTCTCTTCTTTAACTCTACGCTTTCTCAACACTTGGTGAGTTTTGTCAAAAAGTTGTGTATGTAAGAATGTTTCATTACTTAATTCTTGTCATTGTAACTAGTATCATTCGAATAAATAATATACAAATACACTAATAGTGTAAACATAGAGTAATAACATTAATTTAATACTGAGTCAACTTAATATACACTAACCGTAGAACCGGTTGATAAATGATTTGATAGAAACCAACTCAATAAATATACTTTGTGTTTCCTACGAGACGAAAAGTACATTCTCAAATTCGAGACGAGACGACGAGAAACATGTAAATTCTCGTTTCGTTTTCGAGACGAGACATTTCTCAAGTTTTGTTGTGGGCAATACTAGTTTTTCCGAGACTTACATCTCAAAATTATTTTAATGTTACATGATTCGTAAGACGGGAAGAGAATTCTATAAAAATACGAGACGAGACGAGGAAACGTTATTTTTCGTCTCGTCTCGTCGCATAGCCAACACTAATTATACTACATATTATTATCTTCCTGCTGCTATAATAAAGAGTCTATAATGAGCGCATTCTTCAGTGTCAATTTCACCTCAATAAGTGGCATGGTTCTTGTGGAGAATCAATTACTAGATTTACAAAAAAAAAAGTTACGCTTCATGTTCTCGAAAACTGCGCATGAGATGTTATGCTCAAGTATATCATTTTGTTCAGTGTAGTAAGATCTATCGATTGATAGAATGTCCCCGTATCTATTTTTTTCGTTTAAATACAAATATTGAAAATTACGTATTGAAGGAGATATCTGAAGAAGAAACTTAAATCAACGGGATTCAATTATTATTATTATTATTATTATTATTATTATTATTATTATTATTATTATTATTATTATTATTCAAAGAGTCGACTGCATTTTTTTAAAGAAATTTATTTGTTCTGTTGGTGCAACAGATTTACAATCAAGTGGCATCTGTAGGATTGAGGGAGTTGTCTATATTCTATAGCAAACAAAATTACGGAGAGGAGATCATTACAAAGTGTTGGAGAGACGAAGTGTGTGGGTCGTTAGCCCCCAAACGCTCTTTTAGGCCGGCCTTGTCTTTTTCAAACATGTGAGGTGGCAGCCAAAAGGACACTCCCTTCAACAAGGAAATCTTGTGACGAAAATTTCTCTCTCTCTCTTCTCGAAGCTTTGCCAGATAGAACGTTGGCACCGAAACTTCTCGTTGGAAAGAACCTGCTGCAAGTTTCAGTGCTGCATTTTTATGCACGATCTATACATATTACATATTAGGAAGGAGTTGGCCTAAAATGCAAATATGGGGGCAGAGTGATAATAGTGGCATAACACTCGTCGATGGTACGGAGATTTTAGGTTTCAGGGTTACTAGTTTTTTTTTTTTTTTTTTTTTTTTTTAATGGAAAGAAGGAAGGAATAATTTACAATTTTAGGGGGAGAAATGACGAAAATTCAGAAATTTTCATGTAGGAAATATGCAAAAAGTAATCGCAACACAAAACAGAATAAATTTATTACAATTCGCGATGGGAGATTATTTGGTTCTAATTTCACATTAAGAGGCCTAATCACTGTGAAAGTAAAATACAGTGGAACCTGGTTAATTCGAACTTCTGTAATTCGAAAACTTCTTTATTTCGAATTTTTCTCTTGGTCCCTAGAATTTTATATACAAACAATGCTTTAAAAAATCATGGTTAATTCGAATTATAATCTGGATAATTCGAAGTTTTGCCGTGTAAATCTAAAAGGAGATCAAGTCATCGGGTCGGATTTTCCAAGAAACGGATGAAGATACGTACTGTAGCAGGCTGTTTCTTTTCTGTTTTTATGATTTTTTCAATGTTCATGCATAATACAGTGCTGGTGTATGTACGTACGTATTACAGTACAGTATTTTACTTCATATTGTATTAACCTATGTTTTTTCTAGTTTTACAATGAGTGTATGGTACTTAAAACACTTATTATTAGCTCCAATAATGGTCTTTATGTTAAAACCTGAAGTTTGATTGTTTATTTCAACCATTTACAAAAACTTTTCTAATTCGAATTTTTGTATAATTCAAATTTTTCTACTGGTCCCTTGAGGTTCGAATTATCCAGGTTCCACTGTACAATAATATTGTGATATCTTCAAATAGATAAAAGATAATCGAAATATGGAACAAGAGCGCCCTAGACAATATTATTTTGCATGAGGTACCGTTATCACGAGTCACTTAGTAGCTTTCCGTTTGCAGCCATTTAGAAACGCGTAAATAAATGCCGATTTTCTAAATGGCTGGAAATTCAAAACATAGATGTGAGTCATATAACGTTATCTCATGAAAGATGATAGTGTCTAGAGAGTTCTTGTTGCAGGTATTTTAATTTCGCCGTGACGGGGTCTCTGAAGCTTTAGATCCTCATCTCATATAGCCTTAGTCCTGAAAAAGACGCTTAACTCAAATCTGACCAGCCACACGTATTACACAAATCCTTTTTGCCTTTTCATTGTTATATATATATATATATATATATATATATATATATATATATATATATATATATATATATGGTGTTTCAAAACAACACCGACAACGTTTGGGAGGTGATTCCTGACACCAAAATAAGACAGACAGTACAGACCAACCTGGGTGCACAAATACTTCCTCTCGGAGTTATAGGCTACCGAAAACATGAAAAAAAAAATTAACTTTATAAGTCCATAACTCCAAAACTATGGGATTTATATCGGGTGTTCTAAAAATGGCGCCCACGGACCACAGAGCACTGTTCTACACATCAAGATAAAGCGAAAATGTTATATTCTGGAATGCCCTCCGAGGCCTCCTTCAGCCGTTATAGGGAATCAAAATTTCACAATGTGGCAACGTCGCAGATTAACTTAGAACTATTAGGAAAAAAATGAAATCTTTAAGTTTTAAATCCCACAGTATGTCGGTTAGGCTAAATGAGACGGTAATGATGAGTGAAAATGGTGGAATGGAGAAGGTGGGAGGAAATGGGAGAACCCAGAGAAAACCCGCGAGCACAGTTTTTGTCCACCACAAAGTCCACACGGCGCGAGCTGGGATCGAACCAGGGACTCCAAGCACCGGAGGTGAACGCTCTACCACTGAGCTACCGCGCCCTCTTGGAACTATTAGCATAATCCATCAAACAGTTACATCGATTGTTAAGGTAATAAGTGGTGCTAGTGTCAAGGTCTATTGACTTTAACTGTCATCTTGCAAGAATCGATGTAATTATTTGATGGATTAATAGATATAATCTATCGTTCTTTATCTGCGACGTTGCCACATAGTGCAATTCGCGTCTCAAGACGAGGTTCCCAAAAGTATACTAATATATATATATTGGTTTATTTTGACTTATACCGTAGAATAGTGCTCTGTGATCCGTGGGCGCCATTTTTAGAACACCCGATATATATAGGTCATTTGCAAATAAATTGGCTTTCTGGAGACTAAAAACGGCGAAATTTAAATAATTAAAATATCATTCTCATAATTAGCACTCATCATACGCACTAAAAAATTTAAATCATTCATTGTCAAGGCCAATTCATTTATTAAGGTTTTCATGCCAGGAGGATAACATAATGGTTTAATTTTATGCTCATAACTGGTAACAGAGACTCTCATAACCTTAAGTGTTAAAAACAAGGATCATCTTTAACTATAGTTAAAAAAGTAAAGGAGTCAGAGCGTAAAACAAAGTTTAAAATTTTATTATTATATAAAGAATGGGAAGAACATAAAAAATAATAAAGCGACATGTATGAGATAATACTTAGTTTTAATTACAAGACGCATACAAACGCATATGTTTTAGAAAGTTATATATAAAGGTAACATCATAGTTGTTCAGTCTAATTTAAATTCACATTTGCAGATGCGAAACTAGGAACAGCAATATGCTATCTTAAACAATATACAGTAGTTTATGACACAAATTCCAACCTGAAACTCGACGGCTATTAGACAAGAAGTCTGAAAATAAACATACCGTTTCATCATACAAACTTTGTTTGTTGGAAAGTATAAATTTAATGCAATTGATATATTTTCACATAACTTCTATAAAACAAGATTTTACCTAAAAGAGTTTGACTTTGACTTTCATCCGTGTTTAGTAATAAATGTAAGAAACCGATCATTAATTTTCACAATATTATAGAAGCAAATGTATTATTAAATTTAAAACGTACGATTTTAAAAGAACTTAGACAGAATACTAGTTTACCATTCTATACTTAAAATTTATAGAACTCACGCTGTCCTCTTACAATAATTTCTGGTTGTGGAAGAACTTCAGTAACTTCATCAACATTACAACTGTAAGTAATACCATTGAGGTTCCTCTTCCATAATCTCGTGTCTTTATCACACTGAATAAGATACTCAACGTTTATTTCACCATCCTCCACATCACTTCTACACAGTACAATGTATTGAAATGACCCTTTTCTACCCTTTATATAAACGCTAATATATTTTCCCTCTTTAATGTGTCCGAAGTAGGAACGTTTGCACAAGATGCATCATCATCAATACTGTAATTGTCTTCGACTTCGAGTTTCTCTTTGATTGGTATTTGAGAATTAGATACAAGACTAATTCATAGTGAGAACAATAGCTTGTACAATTTAAACAAGATAGCATTCTCATTCTGAGCAATCGTCTGATTCTCGTGTCCTTTTCAGTCACCACTTGATGCACAGACATGGTTCCTTTATTTTTTTTAAATCTTTCTCCTGGATAATTTTCGACTTTTGCGTTTTATTTGTTTAATATCTTATGATGGTATCCCTTCGATGATTACACTTTGCATGCTCTCTTTTGAACTCTTGACTAAAGCAATGCTTGATTCCGGGAATGTACGTGGTACCTCAGTACATGAAATTGAGGTAGCTAGTGCTTTTCAGAAACAGATTAAACTCTGCTAGGTTGTGATCATGCCGTGAGACCGGTACGTTGAAGTTATTTGGCACCACCTTAAGACGCTGGAGTTGCCCATAGCCTCTTACTCGCTAAAGGAGTTTTCTCCACCTCCAGATATAAGTGATAGATGGACCTCGGTTCATAGCGCTAATGGGCGTATCCCATTACCCTTCTTCGACAGAGGGTTTTATATGCGAAGCAGGTACCTTTAGAACGAGCAATCACTACACAGCTACGGATCAATAGGTCGGTCTATAGGTATAAGGCCTTTAGAAGGGCCTCTACCCATCCATCAGAGAGAATAAATGTGGTAGACACTTCTTTACCATGTTACTATCTCGGTTCCCACAAATATGCATTAGCGTCACAGAACTCCGTTTCCCAGGGAATACATTTGTTAATGTTGGATTGGAGTTTTAGCGTCTCTTCTAGCACTGAGGCTATATGAGACATGGACCTAAAGCTTAAGGTGGATCCGAACCACATGACCTCCACCGGGAATTGAACCTGGATGTCCTGCTCTGAAGACGCATACGGTAATAATACATTCAGAAGGAAACTCAATTAAAAAAAAAT
Organism: Thermobia domestica; assembly: GCF_964235325.1. NCBI lineage: Eukaryota > Metazoa > Arthropoda > Insecta > Zygentoma > Lepismatidae > Thermobia > Thermobia domestica. Next base: position 38,145,875 of record NC_137469.1, read on the forward strand.
AAAAACTTAAATGTGTTTTGAATACAAGTAAATCCTACGATGGGATTGTCTTCCGGCAGATACTGAAACGATAGTGATTAGAACTCTGTCATGGGATTCATATAACTTTTTGAGGTTTAGTGCTCACGATTGTGCGTTTTGATTCAGTCGAAGATTGTTGGAGATTGCTTTCAAGGTGAATTTCCAGATTTAAAAATTGCATGTACGAAAATTTAATTTTTTAAAGGAACTCCTTTGATGAATTCTTAGTTATAAATCAGAGGCTTTGTTAAAAATTTATTATCAGGAAATATACAATAATCACAAAGCAGAGAAGAAAAGTATTTATTCCATTTTTACGGTATGGCTATACGAGGATGCGTTTCCGATTCCGATGCGTTACCCCCCGCAGCGAACGCGACCTAGGTAACTACTCGGTAATTTTACTTTCGTTAGAATTATAAATCATACTATGAGCCAGTAGGGTTTCCAGGAGGAGATACTTACGTGGTCCTGGAGGAGATACTTGCTCAGATACAAACCCGAGTAGTACACAATGGATCCCATCTGCAATGATTATTTCTACTAATTTTAACAGTAATAATAACAACATTAAACAAAACTTTCAAAAAATTAGAAAAATCTTGTGTATTTTTGTGAATATGAATGTTGACAAAATACACTCCCGCCCCAGCGCATTTACTATGAAAGAAAACAAATAAATTAGGCAGTTTAAAGTCTATAATAGATTGCCGATGGGTAGGATCAGTTGGGAAGCCTTTTTCTTTGACGGTGAATCAGTTTTTTTTTTAAGCTATTGAGTTTGAGTTTGAGTTTGAATTTTTATTATTTTGAGTTATTTTATTCAACAGCGCCCACATAGCACACGACGTCCCTAGGATGTCCCATTGTGATCTCAATTACTCCATACAGTTCTCGGGATTATTGGGACAATGAGTGGACATCCCATGAACGTCCTAAAGGATTTAAATGTAGGATGCCCACGAGACGTCCTAGATGGTACAGAAGATTCCAATGAAATCTCACGCTGGACATACCAAAGACCACATTATCCTACGATTTACCCTACCCTACCCTACATCCCTTTGAGGTTCCATTGAATTTCCCGTTTTCCGGGATATTAGCGGACATCTGGATATCCCACGAGGGTCCTATGGATGTCCCGGGACTAAATTCGAATGATCTCGGGATGTCCCGTTGTCCATTGCCGATCAGTTTCAGACGTCCAGCGGACATCCTTGTGCTATGTGGGCGATGTTATGAAGTTAGACTCCGAACCATGACCGGAGCTTGAACGCGGCTCAGTTGGCGAATGCACTAATCAGCATGGAAGATCAAACCTTACAGTATAAGTTGGTTGGTTGATTTGGAGTTTAGCGTCCCGTTCAGTACCAAGGGTATATGAGACGTGGACCTAGGGCTTAACATGGAAACTGAACCTCATAAGCTCCCATCGGGAATCCAATCCAGGTCTCCTGTGCCAAAGGTGAGGACGCTATTTAGCCACGAGAAAGTTCTCAGAGTATAGCCCGTTCCCCACCCGTTTATCTCAACTTCAAGAGCTGGATTATAGGACCGGTTCCGGCTCTCAACTCAGTGGTTCACAACCGGTGTATCGCGAAATTTTAGATTTCAAGAATCATGAAGCATTTAAGAATATCAATTTCCGAACAGACTGTAACAGTCAACGCCTCCAGCAGCAACAACAGTGCTGAGTACTACACAGAGTCACGATTTTACAGAAACGTTTACTCTTACCTGCTCTTTGAACCGGGAGAGTATGTTTCATTTTGGATATACAGGGATGAATTTGGATTTAAACGGCATCGGAAGTGTCGAAGTTCGTCTCAGCGACCCGGAAAACTATGGATTCGACAATATATATCCCCGTTCCCCTCCCCCAAGTTGCACCATCAGAGTGAAATTATATTTAAAAAAAAAAACAAAACAAAAAAAAAAAAACATCCTAGACCCGAACCTTATGTATGTTGAAAATTTGATCGAGATCGGTCGTGTGGTTCAAGGGTTATTAAGTCATAAACGTAGTCACTTTCATTTTTATGTACTTCTATATACCTCCCCTTACCCTAAGTTGCGTCAAAATCAAATGATAAAAACTATCCCAGGCACGAACTTTAACTATGTTGAAAATTTGATCGAGATTAATCTCGTGGTTCGAGTTATATATATATATATATATATATATATCCTACCTCTCCCACTCCCCTACGTTGTACCACCAAAGTGAAGTAATAAAAGCTATCCCAGGACCTAACCTCATCTATGTTGAAAATTTGATCAAGATCAGTTTTGTGGTTCAAGAGTTATTAAGTCACAAATATAGCCACTTTCATTTTCATATATATAAATTAAAAGAAGTGTGTCACGATATTGTGGGTGCTCAGTATAGTGTGCCGTCAGTTAAAGGTTAGGAACCACTGTCTTAGCCACTTTGTTACCTTGACGCAATTTTGTGTTGAAATTAGAGTAGAATTATTTTCTCCTTGTGATGTGTTAAAGACTTGATATATGATAAAAAAGAGTTCTGACCCAACTTCAATTTTTATTCTTTTTTTCTTCCTTCTGAATTAAACATCCTATGCAATTACCCATAAAGAAATCTTTGGCACAAGAGTATTATCTGTTGCCTAATTCTACAATGAGTCCTCTGCAATAACCTCCTTTCTGGGTCAGATTAGTGACAGTAAACCATTAGTTTTAATGTCTCGCAATTCGTTATTGATAGCGCCGAACTCTTTCGAAGTAGTAAGCACAGCAGCAGAGGAAACACCTTGGATATTTTCCAGATTTTAAAATTGGACTTGCATACATTTTTCCCCCTTCTTTCTCGAATGAGAGCGCTTTCTAGAGATGCATGACAAAACATCGCCCACAGATCACCCTGAGTTTCTCGCAATTCTTTCGTAACCCAAAAAGCTTCTCTTCCTTTTTCTATCTGAAATTTTAAAAGAAATCTTAAAATTCACACTATAATATAGATGGAAGTACAAATAACGCAGATGAATTGTTAGTTTTCTATTTGTATAGATAGATAAACGTGTGACTGGTCAACGAATAGGCCAAACTGCTTAAACTAGAAATTTGAAATTTGGACCGTAGATAGGATTTGTGACGTAAGCAGAGGCGGCTTTAGGCCTTTAATTTTGGGTAGACCCGCTCCCTCGCCTATGGATACTTATACACATTTGATTGATTAATGACAGTAGGAAATTACTTTTACAGTAGTGGTTGATGTTATTTGTTAAATAATTATCTTCCATTAATATAAATAATGGAAAATATATTTACTTTCTGTTGTATCTTTTAGCGTTTATATATTTTTCAAAATTTCTGGGTAGGTCCGTGCCTACCTGAGCTACTCGCTAAAGCCGCCACTGTACGTAAGACACACTAACAAAGGATTTTTGGAAATTCGACGTGGAAGGGCTTCGTGCAAGATTTTGAATTCAGACGAATTCTGTATGGAACAAGATAGAGAGAAACAGTGAGATGCAAAGAGGGGGACAAAGTAGAGAGCACCCTCCGGTGGCTTCTCCTGCTCCCCCTGTCCCCAGACATATTGTAATAAAGTAATATCAAACTATCCTTTTTGGTATACAGAACAATAAGGTATAATAAGGATAGGCAGTAGATTATAAGGATGGAAGAGGAAATGAGACGAAACAGGGAAACCAACGGACACAAACCATTTTATCTAGAAAAATTCACAAGTCTGGGATCGAACTAGAAATCCTTGAACCGGAAAACATGGCCCATACATAACCTAGAATCATTTCTTGGCGACACGATATGCTTAATTATAAAATGGTTACAAGTTCATTTCTAAGGAAATGTACGATCATTAGACCAACACAAGATTGTCTCTCTATATACGTGTACGTTCCTTCTCTTATGGCCTCATTCCTTAATGGTTTGCGTCAATGCAACACAAATCTGCGTTTTAGTTTGCGATAATAGGCATAGAAGTTATAAATGAGTTGTCCAAGTTTTGGTTTGCGTTACGCTCCCCAATTTTTTCGAAGGCTGATACGGAATAAGGCCTCGACTCTTACTTCTCTCCTTGTAAACAACACAGAAGTTACTCAGCATTAGTGTTTTCATCCAGATTGGAACCAAGGACAAAGTGATTCAGTGTACGGTAGTACAAACACAGTACAACAGGCTGTAATGTTAAATCTGGCTGAGTTACGACATCAGTATGTAATGTACTGTGTGTGTATGTGTGTGTGAGTGTGTGCATCCAAGAATAAAAGCAAGCACCTATATAGGTCAGGGGGAAATATGTTTGCTTGCTCTTCACACTTGAGAAGAACCTCTAAATAAGATAACCTGAATCCGGTTTCGAATAATGTATTGTAAATAAACAAACACATAAATAACGTCTTCCGTATGAAGACAGTAGAATATGTGGAAAACAATAAAATACATAATTTAATTTCCATATGGGAGGTTGGGTGACAACAAAATACGTAAAGAAGCAAAGAAAAGAAGTAAAAGAACAAAGTTATAGTGATGCTAAGGGCCCTATTACACGATACCATCATGCCGTAGCCAGAAGTCTATTGTCGAATCATGTGATCAAGTTGGCAGCGCCATTACGTTTTCCCGTTGTTTCCAATAAATGATAAGCCAATTCCTCAATTCAATAGTCATTTCGAATTGAATGCTCTGTGACGTAACAGCTTTGCTTCTGTTCGTCAGTAAGCACAAGGAGAGGAGAAGGAGCAGGCAAAAAATCTGAATACTGTGGTGGCAGGCAAACAAAAACATCGAAAGCGTGGTAGATAGTTTCGTAGGCATACTACTAATAGATGCATGGCTACGCACACAGTGGCAACACGCACAATTGCATTCTTCTACTTATTCTCGTTCCTCCTTTGCTTAACGTGTTTCTGTTTGAGCTCTCATGGTCATACGTCATATTACATCGACCAGTTAGAAATGATTAGTTGTCTTTCCGGTCAGGCATAATTATACTTATATGTCCTTTTCCTTCTTTCTACAAACAGATTAAAGGGATAATTGTTTCTTTTCTTTTCTCCTGAATCGTTAGAATCCTTTCTTTAACTGCTGGCCAAAAAAAAAAAAAAAAAAAAAAAAACTACAACAAAGTACCGTAAAATTTAGGAATCTAAACATGTATCGTACAAATTGTGGACAACCACTGAACTCGCATTTTAGAGTCCAGATTATCTCGAGATGAAATAGATTTACTGTTCATCATATGTACGAAATTTCATTAAATAATATTCCACATAAACAAATAAATAATTATTTTAGGAAGAAACGGTGGCTCAGTAGTAGAACGCGTACCTCTGATGCGTAATGTCCCTTGTTCGATTCACGGCCAAGTAAGTTTGTGGTGGACAACATCATGCTCGTGGGTTTTGTCGGGGTACTTCCACTTTCTCATTCCATCAATTCTTCGATCATCATTCACTTGCTTTAATCATTCTTTCCCTTAGCCTAACGAGCACAAAACGTGGGACGTTAAGCGCAAAAATTTCATTTCAAATTATTATTTTGGGAGGGCCAATATTAACCAATTTCAGCTAAAGCGCTCAAAAGCAGAAAATATTAATAATAAAGCATTGAAAAGTAGATAATAATTCATTACTATCATCTATAAATCATCTAAATCCTAGTCAAACTTATGATTGGGTATTGAATGATTTACTTGACAAATTAAACGGAAATAAGTGTTATATAGGGATGGCCAGAACCGGTTCCTTGTGGAACCGGTTTTCGGGTCTGAACAGATCCGGTTCCGGAACCGGTTTTTCGGATCCAGTTCTGGAACCGGTTCTTCGGATTCAGGCCTGGAACCGGTTCCTCGGATCCAGGTCTGGATCCGGATCCGGTTCTGAAAACCGGATCTTCAAGAACCGGTTCCTCGCGGAACCGATTCCGCTGGAACCGCAACTTTGTGACTATCCCTACGCTAAACCCGAGCTGCTGGCAGGCTGTGAACAGTATGCTAGATGAAATGGTGGAAGTGACAGGCAGGCCCCCAGGCGGCGGTAGCTTGTCTCATTTGGCTAAATAAACTGGGTAACTGGCAAACTCATTGGCTAAACAAGCAAACTGGCCAACTCATTTGGGTAAACACTCACTGGTGTACCAAATTTTTTTTTCTGGGGGCACAAGTGGGTCTGGGCGAGGAAGGCACAAGTGTATGGTCCTCTTTGTATTTTTTTTTTTTTTTTTTGTTTTTGAAGGTGAACTTTGTGCCTCCTTTACGGGTCTTTGGGGACTTTCGTATCCAGGTCTGGAACCGGTTCTTAAAACCGGATCTCCGAGATCCGGTTCCTCGTGGAACCGGTTCCGCCGGAACCGGAACTTTGTGGCCATCCCTAGTGTTATAAACCAAACCAAACCCGTTCTCAACGGTGCTAGGGAAGAGGGTAAGAAGGAAGAAAGAGAACACTACATGAATAGAAGGTGAGAAAAGTGAGGGAGAACGCAGGGGAATGTTGTTCTCCCACTTCCAAAAATATCTATGATCTATGGCGTCCCTCCACTTCCTAAAAATACAATGGGCGAAGAGAAGCACGGGGGACGGTGTTACGTCATGCATCCCCTTACCTTTTCAGATCCACTTTTATCCCTGATGACGGCAAATCAGACGTCAAAACTAGAAAGTAACTAGTAAGACCTGTAACGTATTAAAGCTTCTAACTTGCTGCAGGTGGTTTACCAGCAGAATACGTATGATAAATTATGATTATATCTTCTTTGAAGCGCTAGATAAAACAGGAATTGTGAATGACGCAATCATTAACTGTACATTCGAAGATACACTACCACTGAAATATAAATGGATGCAAGAAAGCTTGCATGAACATCGTAAATATATATAATTTGCTGTTAAATTATTGCTTCATGCAATTTCAACTATTAGCAATCGCGTGCCGTCGTGGTTGGACACAATTGAATAGATAATTATAACTACAAAAAACGTGAATTCGTTACGGATCATTATATGAGTTGAACTCATTATCAAGTAAGGATAACATAATGAAAGAAAGTACCAATGCTCGAGATATTTCTATAGTTTAGATAAAAAGTACTCACGTCACGTGGGTAAATATATGTAGTAGATGTTTTTATTGTCTGGACTTCGGTTTGACATGTGAATTTCATATCAAATATAAAAAAGCAACTTTGTGCTTGTGAGTCAGCGTTTTAGATGTTTAAGACACGTGATACTGCTCTCACGTGCAAGGCAATACACAAGTAGACTATACACATAACATCTGTTTCTGCAAATAGTGAATCCATGAATGTAAGTTCTAGAAGCAGTAGCAGTGAGTGACAATGCTAGACGGGTTAAGGGTCTTCACTACAGCGAAATTAAAATACCGCTAATTTTAGTGTTTTTTCTATAATATCTTCAAAGCAAATAAAAATATTCGAAAAGCAGAAACGTAGTGAACTAGACAATACGACTTTGCATGTGATACCTTTACCAGAATTCACTTATCTGCTTTTGGTATGCCGCTATTTACAGAACCCGCAAAAAATGCTAAATCTATTTACAGTTCCAAATCGAAAGCAGATAGATGAATTGTGATAACGGTATCACATGGAAAATCATATTGTCTAGTTCACTACGTTTCTGCTTTTCGAATATTTTTATTTGTTTTGAAGATATTACAGAAAAACACTAAAATTAGCGGTTGTTTAATTTCGTTGTAGTGAAGACCCTTAACAGGGTGAGAGCTTTCGGAGGCTATATCCCCATTATCTGCTTCTCCAAATATGTATTGTAGCGTAGGTTAAATAATATAAAACCATTATTTTCGGTATAGAAAAAATAGCTGTCTTTCAAAATTTTCTATCCGTACCCTTGCTTCCCCTAAAAAACTAAAGATGGAGTTCTTATTAAGCATGATTTCTTCTATGTAGTGCAATTAGAAGCGGATCCACTAGGAGTCCTCTCATTCAACTAGAAACGTCATTTAGGAATTGTTTCTAAATGAACAGCAAATAAATGGAGGGTACCTTTTTCGCAAGGGCGCCGATCCTGGGGGGCCAAGGGGGCCCGGGCCCCCCAAAGCTCATGTGGGGCCCCTATTGTATTTATGAATATACAATATTTGGCATAATTTGAGCACAATTTGTCTTAAAATCTTCATATCTTCTGCATCTAAATGCCGCTCCCCCCCCCCGCAATTTACAGAGAAATCGGCACCCTTGCTTTTCCGGAATCATTAGAGGTTAGGGCTCGATTAACAAGTCCTAGTTTATACTTCCGGAAACGCCCTTCCCCTCCCCAAAGGAAAGTATTGTAATTTCAAAAGTATTTCTACTTACTGAATTTGAAGGTGCTTTTGCCTATTCTTCTTCTACACATGAAGAAAATGTAATGTTTATTTTTGTAAGTACTGTAATGAAACCATGAACTAAGAATTTAAAAAAATCTTTTTTATTCATAAAAGTTATAATGGCAATTTGGTAGGTGAAAATAGATTTTTTAAAATAATATCTTAACTGTTGGATACGTGCATAACATTATTTTTAAAAATCACAAGGACACTATTTGTAATCAAGAAATCGTTGGAAGCAGAAGCAAAATAGTCAAGAATCACCTGTAGTCAAATAACAATGTTTTTCAATAGTAATTAACAATCCGGATAAAATCACGAAAAAAAAACGAAAGCAAACCTCAAGGTAAATTGAAGTTCAAAAATACTTATTTTTTCATCATTATATAACAACGATCTATTTCAGAAAATGTAATTAGGACTTTCCTAACATTTTGTAGATTTTTATATTGGCTTTTGGCAAAGTAAAAAAGAAAAATAATTAAGGCGAACAAGGACAATAGTCCATATATAATGACCAAGTTTGCAAATTAAAAAAAAAAATCATTCTGCATTCTGGGTCCTGCATCCAGCATTGCAATGGAATTAGTCCAAGAGCCCAGACACATTTATTTAACCCAACGAGGCCAAAAGGTTTGAAAGTCGATTCTAATGTGAAAAAGTCTCAGAAATTCGAAAATGTAACTCTTACAATTGTAAACCAGTCATGATACGCGCTACAGGGTGTTTAAGAAGTAAAAGTGTTACAATTGTAAGATTTCTCCTCATATAATTTAAAAAATAATAACTTCATTATCGTTCAAGATAGAAACTTCTTTCTTGCTTTATTTCCGAGAATATACTCCAGATCTCAATCTCAATAGTAAAAACTTTTTTATATGGCCGCCATTTTAAAATATGGCGCCTGAAAACGGAAAAAAGTAATTTATGAACTACAATTCTTGTGTTTCAGTACTATTAACTACGAAACTACTATGTTTTCGAAAACAAATTGAAATAAATGTAATTAAGCATTTTAAGAGCTTGCAAATGACACCTATATCATTGCTATATCTTTAAAAATAATTGAGCTAATTAATTTTATGTAGTGTTATGTGTATTTGTTTTTAAGTTAAATGTGAAAAGTTTTAGGAGATTTATAGCAAGAGTCCATACACATTTATTTAACCTAAGGAGGCCAAAAGGTTTGAAAATCGAATATAATGCGAAAACGTCTTAGGAATTCAAAAATGTTACTCTTACAACTGTAAACCAGCCATAATTCGCGCTACAGGGTGTTTAAAAAGTTAAAATATTTTTTTTAAATGACGCTCTAAGAACATTTATTTAGCGCAAACTGTTACTTGAAACTTTGAAAGTAATTCCTAATAGAGTCATGTTTCAAAATGATAATAATATTATTTTTACACAATATTTAACTTTTTGTGTTATACAGGGTGGTTCCAAAGATGCATCGTAAAAAGGTGGTACTGTACTTTAGTGAACTAAGAAATCTAATGTATACTCCCACAATGCGAAAAATATTTTTAAGATGTATCAAATTTCAAACCTTTTGGCTCATGTGGATGAAACTAATTTCTTTAGGTGTACAGTTTACTTAGCGCAATCATTTGTACAACGAGGTAATAAGAAGAATTTTCATTTTTTCATTTCAGGTCCTGACATAAAGTCTGTACAATGAATGAAAATCCTTCACAAAATCTCTCCTGTGTGATTCATATTCATGGACAGGTTACAACTGAACCTATTACTCGATTTGACGAGAGGATGTGGATTAAGGTTAAAGAAGCAGCAAATCGTCGACATAAGTGTTTCAGAACAACGAAATATGCAGATGTGATAAAATCGTTATTGGTCGCTAGTGAGGCAAGTGATGTTTGTGGTTACCATCTTTCATGCTACAAAAACTTCACTGCAGTCGGAAAAGAAAAAATGTTACTAAGGAAGAGCAACCTTCAACATCAAATAATTTACGTTCTCAAGGTCATGACATCCAAACTTCAAGTACGGGAGTTTTTAAACAGGTTTGTGCGTTCTTCAAAACAGTACAGAAAAGAAGCAAGGGCAAACTAGAGCTACTGGGAATCTGTGAGGATTTTAATGTCGAAAAACGCATTAAAACAGCCATTAAAGTGTTGCAAGATAACGTTCTAGACACACAACTAACACATGTTGATTTTGTAGCCAAAGAAGTACCGTACCGTATCATCATAGTTGCAGAAAACAGTATTTAAACAAAGCAGAGAGAGTAGTAACAAAGCAATCTCCCAAGAAACATTTTCAAGACGAGTTCATGAAAAAGCCTTTCTTCAGTTGTCTGAATACGTACAAAGTGAACTTATAGACGGAAAACGAGCAGAATTTCTCACATCCCTTCATACTTGTTATATGTTATTGGTTGCTGCAGAAGATGCATCTGACATCGAAAGTTATACAACTCAAAAGCTTGAATGTAAATTACTGAATCGATTCAAAGATATATTATCACCAACAAAACTATCAAACAAATATGGAAAAAATCATATCCAATCCCTTTAGAGCAAGAAGAAGCCATAAAGCAAGCTCTTGGTGATGCAGATTCTTCAAAGTGGAAAGTAATGGAAGCAGCAAGAATACTTCGTACTGAAATCCTTAAATTAAGGTCATCGGGATGCGATCTAACATCACCAGTAACTGCAGAGTCTATAGTAGAAGGTACAGCTAAACCCCCAGAAATTCTACTCCAATTCTTCAGAACACTGTATACTGGAAGAGCGACTGGAACTGAGGAGTATGAACATGTAGAGAGATTTGTACGATCATCTTCTGCAGATACCCTATTTGCAACTACCAGAGGTCATATTAAGCCATCTAAGCATCTGTGTCTAGGATTGGGTCTTAAAAGTATGACTGGAAGCAGAAAGATCATTGATATGTTAAACAGATTTGGTCATTGTGTTAGCTATCACATCGTCGGGTCCTTGGAAACTGAAATGGGGTTCGCCATATCTGAAAAAAATTCTCTACTGCCAGATGGCCTTCAAGCAGAAAACAATCTATCCACCTGTTTAGCATGAGATAATTTTGATGAGAATTCTGAGACACTCTCTGGAAAAGGAACATTACATGATACAACAGGGATTTGCTATCAAAATATTTCAGTCAAACCTGAAGAATCGGAACATACTAGTAGAGAGCACCGACAAAAGATAACCCGATTCAGGAGAACATATACAGCAGGAGAAAAAGATCTCGAGCCTTACAGGGAGAAGCCTAAAATAACTGCATTCAATTATACAACAAAAAGCATGATTGATTCAATTATGTTTCAACTTGGGTATAAGAAGGACGCTCTTTGGATGATGTTATTTGATTTTTTTTAACAACACCTATGTGGATAGGTTGGAATTCCAGTTACTCTAGAGACAATCTTCCTAGACAGGCAATTGGATATATGGAAAATATAACGGAACCTCCAACCAGATGAGATGTGGTTGCAGAAACTTTGAAGATAGCCCAGAGAGTTGCCAATGAATGTTGTCAAGAATATGCTGTTGTCACATACGCTGCGCTCGTCAGACGCAGATGTTTGTATCCTGCTGTTGTTTCATCAAAAACATCTTGAAGGTTACATTTCGTTAGATGCGGGAAACAGCAGTAACAACACAAGAAGGTACATAGATATCAGTGCCATTGCCAACCTGATCTTTGTAATGCTCTTCCATCATTCCATGCTTTTACACGATGCGACTATACTGCATCTTTTATGAGAAAAGGTAAAATTCTGCCCATGCGCATCCTGAAAGCTTCAAATTGTTTTAAGCAAACTTTCGCCACTATAGGAAATTCGCAGGACATCAGTGATGACGTTATCAGAAATTTAGAACATTTTGTATGCTCCATGTATTCATTACCTAAGTGTACTTCTGTTAACAAAGCACGATTCGATTTATTTGTAAGAAAGTATGATCCTGACAAAGGTAAAAACCCTCTTGGTAACACAAAAGGAGTTGATCAGAGTTCTATTCCACCATCACTACCAGTCTTAATGCAAAAAATAAAAAAGAGCAAATTATGTTACAAGTTTATGGAAAAATGCCAACATCCAGAACCCTGTTCTCTTTAGGCCTGAAGACAATGGTTGGTGTATAATTGAAGGAAATTATGAATTTGTGTGGTTTGAGAGCGAACAAATTCCTCAAAACATACTACACCAGTTTTCAGCAGAACATGATGATTGTGACTATGATACAGATCAAGAAGTTCAGAGTGGATCTTCCAGTGAGGAAGATATTAAAAGTGAAACTGATGAAAATTAAAAAAAAATACAAGTCTGTCAATTGCTGTAACACATATCTGTCAACAGTTTCAATATGTATACTCTTGTATGATCCTACAGTTAATTTCGGTATTTATCAGAATTTGTATTAAAATGGCCAGTTTCGAACCACCCTGTATAACACAAAAAAGTTAAATATTGTGTAAAAATAATATTATCATTTTGAAACATGACTCTATTAGGAATTACTTTTACAGTTTCTAGTAACAGTTTGCGCTAAATAATGTTCTTAGAACGCCATTTTTAAAACAAATATTTTAACTTTTTAAACACCCTGTAGCGCGAATTATGGCTGGTTTATAGTTGTAAGAATAACATTTTTGAATTCCTAAGACGTTTTCACATTATATTCGATTTTCAAACCTTTTGGCCTCCTTAGGTTAAATAAATGTGTATGGACTCTTGCTATAAATCTCCTAAAACTTTTCACATTTAACTTAAAAACAAATACACATAACACTACATAAAATTAATTAGCTCAATTATTTTTAAAGATATAGCAATGATATAGGTGTCATTTGCAAGCTCTTAAAATGCTTAATTACATTTACTTCAATTTGTTTTCGAAAACATAGTTGTTTCGTAGTTATTAGTACTGAAACACAAGAATTGTAGTTCATAAATGACTTTTTTCCGTTTTCAGGCGCCATATTTTAAAATGGCGGCCATATAAAAAAGTTTTTACTATTGAGATTGAGATCTGGAGTATATTCTCGGAAATAAAGCAAGAAAGAAGTTTCTACCTTGAACGATAATGAAGTTATTATTTTTTAAATTATATGAGGTGAAATCTTACAATTGTAACACTTTTACTTCTTAAACACCCTGTAGCGCGTATCATGACTGGTTTACAGTTGTAAGAGTTACATTTTCGAATTCCTGAGACTTTTTCACATTAGAATCGACTTTCAAACCTTTTGGCCTCGTTGGGTTAAATAAATGTGTCTGGGCTCTTGCTCTAAATGGTTTATACGAAATTACAAATACTGCAAGAGAGATCATTGTCTGGTCAAAATGAAATCTTTGAGTTTTACGTCCCACGATTATGCCGGTTAGGCTAAAGGAGACGGTGATGATGAGTGATGAATAGAATGAAGAAAGTGGGAGGAAACGGGAGAACCCCGAGAAAACCCACACACACGGTGTTTGTCCACCATAAAGTTCACTTGCCGGGGGCTGGGATCGAACCCGGGACCCCAAGCACCAGAGGTGAACGCTCTACCACTGAGCCACCGTTTACCATTGTCTGGTCAAAGCCAAGCGAAATATGCAATAAGGTAAAGTATGACTACAGAGAACTTTAACGGTCTATTTTGCATGTGACATGATATTAGAAGGTCTCTGAAAGTGATAGACAGATTTGAATGTTTAAATATTTTGCTTATTTCTGTTATAATTGGCCTAGCATTGAGTGATTCTAAAATTATGTTATACAGTTAAGCTAAGCTACTATGTCTGGTTTTGAACTCAATACTGTTGGTTGTTCACAGTCAAACAATTATATTCTTACAAAAGACTATACACTATACTACCTGTAAGCTAATTGAGTCATCAATAAAATATTGTCATTTGTGACAATAAGAGATTGCAACCATTCGTTTAATTTCACTCTCTAATTTGATTTAAGAATTCACTGATCTTTTAGTTATTGATTTGGTACAATTTTAATCTCGGTTATTATTTATTTAATATTTTAATTTTTTGACTTACGATACAATACATTAATTTATTCTATAATATATGAAGGGGTGGAGATCAAGGGCACCGATTTCTCTGTAAATTTGGGGGGCCCATCCAGATGCAAAAGGCATATATAGGGATTTAAAGACAAATTGCATTCAAATTATACCAAATATTGTATATTCATAAATACAATGCGAGGAGGCCCACATGAGCTTTGGGGGGCGGCGCTCTTGGTGGAGATGCAGACAAATATGCCGTCCAGGCTGCAGCCTACTCAGCCTAGATGGTAATCTGGGTCTGCTAGCAAGCGAGTCATTTAAACATTAAGAAATATCATGTTTTATTTTTTTTAACCACGAATGATTTACTTGTTCTGGAATGTGCTTCTATATTAGTTTTCCTTTCAAACTATGCTTAGTTATCCTTTAAAGCTTGGGAAGTACTTTACAATAGGTTAGTAGAAGTGCCTGTTCTTCGTAAGGAAATAATATGATCTAGAGAAAAAAATTTAAAAGATATGGCGCTTTGATTATTTTAGAATACTAATAGTTGACGACGTTCGATTTCACATGAATTACGTGAAATCTTCACATAGTTACTGCTAAATAACTTTTCACCGCGTCAAAACCAAGTCAAATCAGATTTTCGCACCCCAAATTGGTTGATCCATCCAAACCCACGCAAAGTGTGAAGTGATATCTATAGTCTATTCTCACGTTCCCGAAATCCATTCTATTTAGAAATGTTTATAAATGTCAATTTTTATAAATGTCTTTTGTCAGAAAGCTGAGACCAAGTCAAGTCGCTTCAAATCGGAAGATTCTCTCTTTTCGTGGAAATTGTTACTTAAACTTCCTAGCTCCTAAAACGAGTTTCCCAAAACGCCGAAAGTCAGTCTTAAATGTTCCTCTCAGTTTCCAAACTTGTCCAAATAGTCGACTCCTCGCACTAAGTATGCATATTCGGTGTATCAAACTATGTAGTACACAAATGTCGTGGGGTTTATGCTCAGCACACTAAAGGAAAATGTAGAAACGGAGAAACTTTTCATTTTTCTATTCAGTTCAGAGTGAAATTTCTCAAACCTCTGTTGAATCTATAATTTAGGATATAAGGAGAACATTGTACAGAATTTCGATATCTTAGGCACGAAATACCATCTCACTTCTAATCTAGAGTTAGAAGAATACGTCTACAACATTTCAATTGCCTATATTCAAAAGATTCGGAGATTTGATGAAAGATGAGGAAAGGACAAACCTTCCTTTCCTCCCTTATAGGAGTCACATTGGGTAAAACTTCATCTTATCATTAGACCAGGGTTTAAAGAGAATAGTTGTGCAAATTTTCAAGTTCCTAAGCCCAGCAGTTTTGGATATCTGATGAACGGAAAGAAATAAGCTAAAACCTCCTCCCCCTCTTTCTTAGAGATTGCATTTTTGTAAAATCCTATCTTACCTCTAGTTTAGAATCTGAGGAAATGAACAATACAATTTCAAGTTTCTACTTCCAACATTTTGGGGGATCTAGTGAACGAGGTAGAAAATCAAAAACCTCTTTCGAAATGAAACGAAACAGCTTTAACTTCTGTCTTGTAGACTATCCTACTCCTAAGTCTAGCTGCTTCGGAAATCGGTAAGCGGCAGGGAGAAAGTTCAAGTCTCCTTAAAGGTTGCATTTCATAAAATCCTACCTTATTCTTAGCTTAGAATCTCAAGAGAGCAACTGTAGAGAACATAAAGTTCCTATATTCAATATTTTCATAGACCTGGTGAACAAAAAGTAAACCAACCATCCTGTCTCCTTAGCTATTGCATTTCGTAAAACTATTCATCTTATCATTAGCCTGGAATTGAAGGGGAATGTTAATATGTGTATAAAATTTCAAGTTCTTGCACTGAACATTTACAGACGTCTGGTAAACAAAGAAACAAACAAACAAAAAAAGATCATGTCCAAAGGAGCCAGAGCTCATGTGATCGACGCTCCCAAGTTCAAAACTTAGGGCCACCTAACCTCAACCTCACAAAGTGAGCTTTAAATTGAATAAGCGTGAGTGTGATGTCAAAATGATCATGTGAGTATAAGATCGACTGTGCGTGACGTCGCAAGGATGTTGTGAGCATGAGGTTGAGTGAATATGTTGTCGCAATGATGTTGTGAGTGTGAGGTTGATTGAGCGTGATGATGACTGAATGGCGTAATCGTGAGGTTAGGCAAAACTGGGGACTTTTCTTCACGTCATACTTTCCTAGGGGTCGTATTTCGCAAAACCCTGTCATATCCATAACTTGGAGTCCATGGTGATAATTTGTACAAAAGTACAAATTTCTACACCTTAAAGTTTTGGCGGTACAGTGAATGGCGAGAAGTGGGTCCAAAATCTCTCCCTCCTCACTTAAGAGTTTCTACCGTTTCTTTCAAACGGGTTGATCATCTCTCTCAAAATGTCAGTTACTTTTAGCACTTTTCTATCTTGTTTGTCTCGCCTTCTTTCTTCTACTACACACCTAATGATAAATCATAGAAATCATTTTTGATAGAAATCATTCATGTGCCTCATTTTCCAGCTTTAATAGAACTTCTAACGTACATGTGGGAGACACGTACGTTAGTTGAGGTACTCTTATATTTATTTATTTACTTACAAAATTGCTGTTCAAACTATTCATCTGTGATACATTCAAGAATGTGCAACTTTAGATATAATTTCAAGATATTCCACGGCTGAGAGACTTATTGAAGTGTTATGTGCGTATGATCGTTGAGATCCTTTTATCTAGTTTTATTTTTGGACTTATTTCCGAAGAAACAGCTAAGCACAAATGGACGAAAGCAAGTTAAATCACTTGGCACAGCTACACGTTCTGCAGAACGAAGACGACCAGGCAATGCAAGGATCTAGGATAACAGAGTTGATTTGCATGCCTTAAAAAGAAGTCCCACTGATCAAACACATCTACAATATAAACTTTGTAACATTAATTTACTATACAGAAACAAATTTGTTTAACTGAACTTTTGTCTCTTTCCAGTGTGATTTTGCCAGGTACCGGTAAATTCTTAAGCGTTTAGCATGACTGATATGTCTAGTTTTATTTGTCCTACTTCTGAAGAGATAAAGATTAAAAAAAAAAAAAAAGATAACCTATTTCAGTGAGCTCGTTTAATAAATCAATATAACAACATTTAGAAAGAATCAAAACCGTAAATTGCCTGGAGCCACATTGGCTCAGTGCAGGCACGTAGCCAGGATTTCGAAATAGGGGGGGTCCGTGACGAAATACTATCGTTATCACACCAGGGGCTTGACCATTCTAAATTATTTTAGTGACAACATATATTCGTTCGTTTAGACAGGATTTCGTAATCGGCGGGGGGTGGCATGAAATACTATGGTTACACACCAGGGGATCGAGCAATCTAAACTATTTTACTGACAACATACCCATATTGGTCTTTTGGGACAATAAAATGAGGACATGTTAGTAAGTATTTTAAGAAGAAAAACTATGAAGAAATCTTGAGTAAAAGAAAATAAAAAAGTATTGAGAAAAGATACAGACTTCCGAGGTCATTCGAATTCAGTTCTTATTGTCTTCTTTCTTCTTTTCCTTATCTTCGTTTAATGCCATCAAGGATAGCAACGAAATACACTTTCGGGAGTAAAGACTTCCTATAAAATGGATTAGACGTGCCGCGAAATTCAAAATGGGTCATATTATTGGTGATTCTGAGCATTTCTTAAGTTCTACCTGAGAGTCTATGTCATCTATGCAGATAGATGGAATCAGGAATGCTTTGTTACAATAATACCAATTTTCAACACTCCTCCCCCCGGTTTCCTCCACACAAAGCACCTCAGAAGAAAGAGTAAAAAACACTTGATATAGCATGATATTTTTGACGCTGATTCACCTTTTTCTCGTATCTTTTTGTTTCATCCTTCCTTAATATTTTTCACTTCTGGATCCAAAGGGGGGGGGGGGGTCCGGACCCCTCGGACCTACCCCTTGGCTACGTGCCTGCTCAGTGATAATGTCAGAGAACCTCTGATTCAAGGTGTATCTGGTTCGACTCTTGTCCATGCAAGCTTGTGGTAAACAACGTTGTGTCCATGAATTTTCTCGTTGTTCTGTTCAGTGTTTCTTCCAGACATGTTTTTGCGGGAAGCACTACCCCCCGGAGGACACCAAAATAATACGTCTATAATAAATAATAAATAGAATATTACCAGCAGTGCTCCTCCGATAATATTAATAGTGCCCCCCCCCGGAACATTTTTCTAAAAGAACGACTGGTTCTGTTTCCTCTAGCATTCTTATTCCATTAAGTATTTCATAATCGTTGAAATCATAACTGTTGGACGTGGTAAAATTAGAAATTTCATTTAATTCATTTCAAAAATTCTCTTTTAACGCACGAAAGCTATAAATCAAAACCATCGAAAAATAATATGTTTTAATATCCACTGTTTTATTATGTTGTGTTCACACATATGCCTCAATCCTTAAATGGCATCATGGAAGGATCCAAAATTTCCCGTACAATCATTCACTGTTAATGTTGTGCAATAAAATAGTTGAAAAATTGTCAAGCTCCAGCGTTGGTGATTTAGACGAAATGGCAACAGGTTGACGAACAGGTTGAATTTAAAACTGAAGTAATCTTTTTTGCCAAAGCACAGCATATAAACAGAAAATTGAAGTTGTTTTATAGTCGATATTTTCTCCGTTAAATTCATCACTTTAAAAAGTAGATTATTTCAAACTAGTTCATTATTATTCCTTAGTTGTTTATGGTCAGCTACCCACCACGTCCATTCTGATTTTGTGAGATAATATATAAACACAAATGCAAATTAAGCAAAAGAAAAAAGAAGAAGAAGAAGAAATAAATCACTTGGCAAATACTCAAGGAACTCTTACAAGTGGGCAAATTTGGCGGTTCTTTTAAGCTACTCATGAAGTCAGACTTTTTTGTTGGCAACACGTCAGAAGATCCCGTCTGTTCTAAATTTAGAATAAACCTGTGTAATGCAGTGTTGCCAAGTAACATTGTGAATGAGCTCAACATGGTATTGCAGTCGAGTTTGTACCTTGTTTTGGAAAATGAGAGTGAACTACAGTAGATTACTCATTCGATTCCAATTCCCATTAAATCAATTCTATTCACTTTGTGGTTATTTTCGTGTACTATCATATCCATTTTCTTTACGTTACAGAAATTTGGACATGGGATAGGTTCTGTCAAGATGTTAAAAATAATATACTGTAAAATAAAAGAAGGAGAAGAACCTTGGTTTAGAAGTAGCGTGTTAATCGCTCGTACGATGTCGTGGAGCCTCAATTCCAAGGCAGGTGAATTTGTGGTGGACAACATTGAGTCCGTCAGTTTTATTTGGTACTTGTTCCACTACCTCTTTCAATGTTATTATTTTGCATTTAGCATCTTGGTATATTAAGTCATGGATAATCATAGGATTAAATTAATTTTTTTTTCTCTTTAACTTAAATTTAGAACTATTTACACGAAAGAAAAACTAAATTAAACTTTTACGCTCCACGGTTATGCATTGTAGGTGAAAGCAGACAGACGATTACTGAAATTACAAAATCAATGATTACAATAGAATTGGCAAGAATCCCTGCTTGGTCTAGTGGTCTAGCACGCTTGACTTTGGTTCGTGTGGTCCCGGGTTCGATTTCCGATGGGGGTACAGTTGAACGGCCAAAGTGGTTCAGATTCCACTAATAATCACTAGGTACACGTCTCCTTTAGCCTAGCATGCATAAACATGGGACACTAAACTAAATCAAACCAAACCAAAAGAATTGACAAAATTTGAATGTGGGAGGAAACGGGAGAAACTTGAGAAAATCCAATGTACACGATATTCTTCACCACAAACATACTTGGCTTAGATCGAACCAGATACCCCTTGTATCAGAGGTGAACTTTCCACCACTAAGCCAAGGTGTCTTCTCCTATCTACATGCTGGAAATACAGCTCAGTGTCAAACAGCAAACATTGGAGTGTGATATTATCAAGTTTAGAGAAACACATTGTAATTTTTGAATTTTTATTTTATACAGGTGCCTTAAAAGTAGGTATGCAGTTATAAGAATTCTTGTTTTCTTTATTAGTAGTTGTGTATTTTGTATTCTTGATTATCAAAGAGCAATAACTTTATGAGGTCATAATCAGGTTGATATAGGGATTACAATTAAGTACAATGTCTCAGGTTCTCAAAGCACCGGGCTTCATAATTTACACATTCCTATATTCTAGTTTCTATATTCAAGTACACTTCGGCACAGGTTTTTATTGTTATTAATTTTTTTTGTCATACTTTTCCTATGAAATTAGTCATATTGTCAATAGCGTGTGGTATTCTTGAAAAAAACTTTATCTTTGACAAAACACCAAAAGAAAAATTCCATTGGGGTGAGGTCTGGTAATCGTAGTGGCTATTCAGTGGCCCACTTCGACCTATCTGGATCATCCTCTAATAATAATCCATGAAATAATCTTGACCGATACATTTTCAAACCTAAACGTTGCATTAGACGCCCCAAAGATTTAAGGGAAACGTATAATTCATGAGAAGTTCTCATCTTTAAGGGAGACGAACGATTACTGCCGTCAGAATGATGATGGAAGAATTGGTGGAATGAGAAAGTGGAACAGAAAAGAGTACTCCAAGAAAACGCACGGACCCGATGTTGTTCACCACAAACTTACATGCTGGGGATCGAACCAGAGACCACTGAGCCACTGTGCCCAACGGGTTTTGGATACATGCCTGAGCAACTAACATTTTTTGTCCTGGGTAGTTCGGTCAACTACTCTATTGCGCATTGCGGATGGAGCAAGTTTCATCAAATTTATTGCGTAATCTGTAAATCGTTAGTCTACTTGCTAGAGGTGTATCAAATTCTGTAGCCCATTTCCGTAGCACCTTTTCACCATTCTCTGTCTTCCAGTATTATTTAATTATCCACTTCTGTTGACCGATGGTTAAACAATTAGCTATCGTTATCTGTAAAATAATAAGCAATAAAAATAATACATATAATATACCAGCTATGATTATCTGAAAAATAAAAAGTAAACTGTATACCTACTTTTGCACGATATTTCTACCAGTAGGGCCCCATCTGGAACCCTGTGGAAGACCCTGGGACAAATATTTTTACTTTCAATCACTGTACTTTTGAAATGATAACACGTGTTTTTTTTTTTTGTTTTGACGTCTGTCTCACCGTTTCGTTTTTTTTAAGGTTGCCATAGACTTACAATGACGTTTTTGCTGACCCTTTGACCGGTCGCCATTTTGCACAGGATAATTCTAGAGAGTCGAGGTTTGTTCCATCTTCTTCCATTTTCCAACAGGTTTCCAACTATATGCTTCTAGACACCCTTACCATTTGCAATTTTTGAGTTGGACCCCGCCTGGGACCCTGCGGGTGGCCCTGGGACAGCACTTTTTGCTTTGATACCTTGTACTTTTAAAATGATCAAACACATGTTTTCCTGTTTTGGCATCTGGTTCACCGTTTGCGATTTCTAGGAGCGGAAACGGATTTTCTGGACACCCAGTATATTCATATAACTCAAACAGTATATGCATTCGGAAATTTTTTATTACAGTTTCGTAATATGCGTCATTAGTGCTTTTGATTGGTGTATAAGCCATCTTCCACTTCAATATATCATCTCCCTCTCTTCCCTTGTGAGCGCAAGTCCAAATTTAACTCAATCGCGATTGAGATTGACACAGAGATGTAGCGGTTGAATATAACAACACTTTATCAACAAAGTCGTCTTAGATTTTTCTCCAATCCCAAAAAAGCGGGTTGTTTTTCGTGATTAAGAGACGATTAAACGGGGGAGGAATATAGAACCTCAAAATCGGGTGGTACCCGCTAAAATCGGGTATTTGGCAACCCTACTAATGGCGCAAAGTCATCATCGTTAAAAAAGCGTTAGTATAAGTTCAGTTGTTTCAAAATAGATAAATTCATTTAATTAACTGTATACACGGACTTTTCCTCAACTGCTGATTGATTTAGCAGATAGCATCCATATTGTGAGCGGGGAAGGTAGGGAACTCGTGACTTTTGGTGGCGGCAAAATTGCAGTCCACCGCCTTTAAATGTTGACTCTAGTAGCACATACAGGATGCCCCATAGTGAGAAAAAGCAGACTAACCAACTGACCTACGTTGTAATTGTCCACTTTCCCGGACATTTGCTAACACAGCCGCTACGAAAGTATTGTGATTATAAGTGTGAGGTCAAAACTGTTGGATAAATGTTGGTAGGTGGCTGGTTGACCAGCATATCCTTTAAATTACAATGTGCCAACTTTAGTTTATATTTTTCAACTTTAGTTCTGAAAACCAACTCCCAGCCATGGCGACCATTATAGCCTACATTCTGCCTACCAAATGTAGTGCTAAAGGGGCTGCCATCTTGTGACTGAAAATGCTCTAAATGAAAAATAAATAATCATTTTTTTTTTTTTTTTACAAATCAGAAAATCTATTTATATAAATAAAAATGAAAGTGACGCTAAATTTGTGACTTAATAACTCGTGAACCACCCGGCCGCGCCGATCTCCATCAAATTTTCAACATAGTACATGAGGTTCGGGGCTGGGATTGTTTTTATCCTTTTACTTTGACAGAACAATTTAGGGGAGGAGAAAATGGAGGATATATAAAAATGATTGAAAATAGTGTCGAACCCAGTTTTTGGGTCGTTGAGATGAACAATGACACTTCTGATGTGGTTTAAATCCAAATTCAGTCCTGCAACTTAGGGGAGAGGAAGGTGGATATATATAAATGATCGAAATGATATATATATATAAATGATCAAAAATGACCGATATCAGAAAGCGCTTCAATAATAGTAAAAAGTGACTAACGAAACATATTACTATAGATATGCTACATTGACTTGACCCTAGTCTTCCGTTCCAGGCGCTGCTATCGCCTGAAAGAAATCCACTCTCGCTGAGGTTCTCTCGCTTAGCAACAGTTGAACCCTTATTGCCTGAACATGTGGATGTGTCAAGGGTGTGAGCTTTAGTTCGCATTTTTGCCACGGCTCAAGATATTTTAGCAGCACTATAATTTTTCTTATTTTAACTTAGCGAAGTGGGTAATTGACACTAGTATAGTACTGTATAATATTGAAACAAAGAAAGAAAAAGATACAAGTTTTGGCCATCTCCTATAGTAGCAAAAACTGTAGTGCAGGCTGGGGGAAAGAGCTTTCCAAGTGGCTCTTCTGTAGTGAGCATGTTCCAACAAATTGAAACACTGCAAAATATGCTAGAGGTCAATAAATAGTTTTTTTTTTTTTTTTTTTTGCTATCAAACATTCAAAACTCTTTTTACGCAATAGAAAATATGGATAACCAATGGTGCTATTCTAACCTTTTAACAACCGGTTCTCTCTCTCTCTCTCTCTCTCTCTCTCTCTCTCTCTCTCTCTCTCTCTCTCTCTCTCTCTCTCTCTCTCTATATATATATATATATATATATATATATATATATATATATATATATATATATATATATATATATATATATATACACACGAGAAGGAGAGTGGGTGGATAGATATAACTCTTTTAAGAAAAAAAACATGCAAGTTAGATAAAAGCAAATTTTTTACTCGATACCAGAAGTGACAAGTAAGGGACCTACACATCATCCTAATACAAGGTGGTGTGACGAAATTAGGTATCACTGCGAATATCTTGGAAACAAATTATCCAAGATAGATGATTGTCAAAAAGTATTGGAAAGACCTTGATCCAACAATGGATCGACAATTGTCGCTAAGGTAATGTATGTCTTTCAAATATAAAGAACCCTCACCACTACACTCACGTGAACCCTGTTCTTATTCTTGAAATGTGAGTATGTGAGATTAAGAAATAAACACTTATACCTTGTTCTAAAAGATCATGGGCCTTATTGTTACGACCCACTTTTAACAGTAGGCCGTATCATTAAATAATATTCATAAAGTGGGCGTAAGCATTGTTAATCTGTGCCCGCATAAACGATAATAAAAATTGCTGTACATTTAATTATTCTGTTTTTTTATAGATAATTAGGCTGAAACAAGAAAAATACCGTTATTTTATACTAATTAGAGATGGCAGAAAACTTGGATATAAATTAAAGTTTTTACGGACATAGGGCAAGGTGCCCCTCAAAAACCCCCCTTGTTCATGACAACGTAACTATGGATAATTATATAGTATGTTACTACTTAGGCAGAAATTAGGGATGGAATTGTGTACTGATGAGAACTCATGGATCATCTTATAAAAAAAAAAAAAACACAACACTTTTTGTGTTAATTTGCTTTCATATGTATATAGGAGTATACACATGTATATTTCCATATGAAATATAGCTTTTGGCACAAATAAATGGTATAATTCTTATAAAATTCAGTTTTATAGAGCATTTTACATAAATTTTAACAATATTTACTGGTTGAATGAAGTATAATCGTTCAAGTTAAAATTTCGATATATTATTTGTAATTATGGTTTATATTTATTGATTAGGAAGGACGACATGATTGAATTTTAGCGGAAGTCAGCCCGGAAGTTATTACTAGCCAATGGGTGTGCGAGAAATCATTAAGTTATGTAATCGGGAAAATGATAATAGCCAATTAGGTGTAAGAACGTGTGTTTGTGTTGGAAGAAGAGGGGATATGAATGTTAATACTCTAAATTAATCTATGTCAGATATTAATTTCAGAACAGTAGCTAATAAATGGATAATTCACGAATCGTCGAGCATAGAATTTCACCAGACGATCAGGTAAAGACAGTGATCCATGTGAAAGCTAAAGATTGATACAAATTGAATATACTATTAAAGTATTAACATTTTTCAATAAGACATGAACTAATTCTTTTGCAAGTACGTTTTGGAAGATAGATCATGGGAATACAAGTTGTTTATTTTGGTTATAGAGAGGTTATGATGTGTCATTAAACCTTGTCGCTGGTCGCACACACCAGAATGGAAGGGAGAAAAAGGGGGATATCTTATTAATTTGGCTTCGATATAAATAATTAGCTAAATTCACTGTAAACCTCTTATGTTACCTTCTTATTCTAACTTGTCCTTTATGTCCCTAGATAAATACAGTTTAGCAGTGGTCTCGAGTTCGATACCTTTACAAATAAAATAAAAAATCCATAATAATGATAATACGTCGAATAACAAAAATTGTTTGTCATGTTTACTATAATTTATATTCCTTGTCGTATATTACTTTAGTGCAGAACTAAGAAAGTCCATGAGTTCGATATTAGTCAACAAATGATCATTTTTCCTTAAGTTTAAATTCACACCTGTACGTCGTGTTACTTTCTAAATTCCAAATCTAGATTTTACATTTACTAACGTCTCAAGCTATGAAGTCGCTAAACCGGGAATCTTATTACGTAGTTCTAGTATTGTATTTCCATATCCTGTTCGTATTCTTGTTTATATTAATTTCCAAGATGTAATATCAGTTGGAGTCTGGAGGACAGTAGTTAAGAACTATTTAACTTCCAACTGCCTTATAACATTTTTTTTAAACGAGACTGTCCTTTTCTCGGCCTCTACCTCAATTAGTTTCATTCCTCAAACCGTGTGAATGTGATGAAGGATATGAAAGTTATCTATCAGCTGGGTTCCAAACCCGAACGTACAAGGTCTGTATGATAAGTAATGAGACTCGCCGCGCCGCGGCGCGCGTGTCGCTGGAGCGGGTTTGTCGGTGATGGAGGATGTAGGGGGGGGTCCGAGCAAAGCAACGCACCGCGCGTCAGTTCGCTCCGAGCCTTAGTGGAGCGCGGACAAGCCTTGGACAAAGCCCTTGTGAACATTCTTGTCACGGCGGAAAATCAACAAACATGGAGGGTTCCATCGAACAGCGTTATGCGATCAAATTTTGCGTTCGCCTGGGGAAAACGGCTACTCAGACGCTTTCTCTCATCACGGAGGCCTACAAAGAGGAAGCCCTATCCAAAGCCCAGGTGTTTCGTTGGCACAGTGCGTTCCGGAACGGCCGGGAAAGCGTTGAGGATCTGGAGAGGGCTTGACGCCCGACAACAGTGACTACGGACGAAACTGTGGCAAAAGTGAGGGATCTCCTGAACTCAGACCGTCGATTATCGTTGAGATTGATTGCTGATGAACTCGATATGAACCACACAACAGTGCACAAGATTGTGACGGAACAATTGGGAATGAGAAAAATCTGTGCGAAACTGGTGCCGCGAGTGTTGACTGACGAACAAAAGCAACGACGTGTTGATTGTTGTCAGGAACTGTTGAACCTCATGAACAGTGACCCTAACTTTGAAGATGACGTCATAACAGGTGACGAGTCGTGGGTGTTCCAGTACGACCCTGAAACGAAACGTCAAAGCGCGGAGTGGCACACTCCTGCGTCCCCGCGCCCCAAGAAGGCCAGAATGTCGAAGTCAAAGGTGAAAACAATGTTGATTGTTTTTTTTGACAATGTGGGGGTGGTCCACAAGGAGTTTGTACCCCAAGGACAAGCCGTCAACGCCGCCTTCTACAAACAAGTCCTTGAGAGACTGCACAGGAGCGTCAAGCGGAAAAGACCGGCGATCGCTAGCCGGTGGAAGTTGCATCACGACAATGCCCCTGCCCACACCGCCTTCTTAGTGACCTCCTTTTTGACCCGGATTGGGGTGGAAGTCCTTCCACAACCACCCTACAGCCCAGATGTGAGCCCGGCCGACTTCTTCCTCTTCCCGAAGCTGAAGCCACGCTTGAAAGGAACCCGTTTTGCAGACGTCACAGCCATCCAAGCAGCCGTGACCACATTTCTAAAGGACATGCCGGCTGCTGACTTCCAGGGGCGTTTGCAGCGTGGAAACATCGATTGCAGAAGTGCATCGACGCAAGAGGAGAGTACTTCGAAAGCTTTTAAGTCCCTGTACAGATCAGATCAATAAAACAATGTTTCCAGACCTGGTCTCATTACTTATCATACAAACCCTGTATTTTCTCAATCGTTTCGAATCAAAGCAAATGTGGCAGAGGTTCTTGTCTATAGATGTATATTGTAATCTTGAGAAGGCTTGCACTGTTGTGGATTTTTTTTTCTTTCTTACTTATCATCCTCATCTCATGGCTAGGTGTAGATTAGCTTAGAGGGGGCCATCATATTTCACTGTCTTTATTATTCTTTTTCTTTAGTATAAGATATTCATGTAGATATTTAATAATGAGTTGTTAAGAGAAAATATGTACGTTATTAATATGAAAGTTGTGTATATTGATGTAAGTAAATGTCGGAAATGATTAATTAAGAGGTCGACCAATATGGTGATTATGATTATACACTTGAAATGTTTAATGCAAGCGCCGAAATAAGCATAATATATGAACCCTGCCTGACTGTTTAATAACTAATTATGCTGGAATTAAATCACACTTGAGGCCATATGAGGCGTAGATAAAATAAGTAGGTTATGGAATTACCTCTTGGATACGGTGGATTTTTTCTTTCGCTTATGTTACATGTTTGTTTATGTTAAATGATTTATGGAAGGAGTCTGTTGACTGAATTAAACAATAAACTGTCAAAACATCGGAATATAGTATTTAATTGTATTAAATATATATATATATATCAAATATGTTAATTTCGATTCGAATCTCTCGCGTGGAGTGACTTCACCACAAGTTCCTGGATTATTTGTTGATTTTTTTTTACGGTTTTATTTTTTTTTACTGAGAAGATCCGTTGCGCATGTATAAAATTTTTTTTAAATGAAATGAAACCGATTTTCTTTTTATGAAGAAAAAAAGATTTTTCTTTGAATCATAAAATTATATAATAGCTCAAATAAAATAGCATTACATTATGCAGAGTCGTTTTGAAGTCTGATTAACGCCATACTACGAAGTTGACTAAAGAATGGTTATCAAAATTGTATTCAGAGTCTCTGATTAGGACGTAGTATTGGACGAAGTTAATCACAGGTAACTAATTAATCTAGAGCAGAGACTAATCTGTTACCCACGGCTTAGCGTGCGACACAACATTTCGTATTTCGTAATTCATGTATTTTCATTTTTACAGACTACACACGCGCTCATCTACTTTTCCGTAGTTGCCACATTTATTTTACTCACCGATGCATTGGGGTTCTATAAGTTAATCATACCCAAATCATCATTTTAGTTGCACTCAAAGTAGACTCTGAATACCAAAAAGTGCACTTTCCTTAGTAAAGATTAGTATGCTTACTAACTAGTCTGTGACTAACCTTCGATTAACGAATTCACTCTGAATACCGCCCCATATGTTTAACCCTGTAACTGTAAGAATTTCTAGAAACAAAGATAGATAAACTAAAATTTACTGTTCCTGGGTGTAACTGGGTAAAATTTACACCCAGGGTTTAACAAACAGTTCTTATGTTTGGGTTTAACAAACAGTTCTGCGAACTAGAAATATTTTAACAACCGGTTCTACCGAACCGGCTGAATAGCACCACTGTTTATAACCCTTACCTAAAATGCTGATGTTTGAGTTGACCAATAATAATAAAAATGTTTACTATAATGAGTCTGGAGTGTGATGTTAGTTTTAAAACTGAACTCTGAAAATTTCTTTTCTGTTAAAAAAATAAATAAATAAATAACTTCATTTAAATGAAGGAAAGACGTAGATCGTTTCAAATTCAAGGTTCCAAGAAAAAATTAGAAAGATAAACGTCTATACACAATAGAACTCATTACTTGGAAATCTTGTTAGAACCTCAATCAGTATGATGGTCGGATTTCGAACTCACAACCTCTTTAATGCACTACAGCCGCTCGATTTTCATATAGTGCATGTGTGTATGTGTGTGAATTAGCGTCAAGTTATTTATTATAGTACCCTCAACATTTAAGTGTCCCAGACTTCCCCCTCCCTAAAAAAAAAAAAAAATCCCAGCTACGTTACTGGTTCACCAGGAAACTGTTGTCGGGTTTAACTTATACGTATCTCATTATTCCCGTTTTTTTTTTTTTTTTTTTTACTATTATTTTTACAAAAATGCGCACTCACATAGACAGTATGCAGGGGTGGCTTTAGGATTTTAATTTTGGGTAGGCTCTCTCCCTCACTTATGGATACATATACACCAGGGGCGGATCCAGGACCGACTTCTGGGAGGGGGGCGGTGGGTTGTCATACTGCTACTATTAAGGGCTCCAAAACTTCGGGATGGGTTTCATTATAATAAGAAAGTTTCCTCTTTTGGGGGGTGCGATCGCCCCGATCGCCCCTGATATAAACGTTTGATAAATTAATGAGAGTAGGAAATTACTTTTACAGTAGTGGTTGATGCTATTTGTTAAATAATTATCTACCATTAATATAAATAGTGGAAATATATTTACTGTTTATTGTATCTTTTAGCGTTTATTGTATTTTTTCCACATTTTTGGGTAGGCCCGTACCTACCCTGCCTACCCGCTAAAGCCGCCACTTACAGTATGTAGATCCTCTAATACTACTTGTTACTTCAATATTCTCTTATTCTCACTCTTTGAATGGATATGCAATTTCATTTACATACGGAAAGCTTCTCTAGTGGCAATGTTAGCTCTCTCATTAAGCATAACAGCAGAGAACGTGAAATGCAAGGTCAAATGCCCGTAAGAAGCAGTTATGCGTTAAAACATACACATGTGACTTCCATAGCCTAGCAAGTGTGAGAGCTTGTGTCTTTGTACGGTCATGGGCAAAAGTTTTTTCACTCTCTTTCAGTTTACAATTTGAGGCGAAATCGAATTATCATGGACATGAGCACCGATTTTTTTTTTTTTTTTAAATTAGGGATTTGCACTTCGGTGTTTATAATGTAAATTAGATGTCTGATACGCTGTTTTTTTTTTTTTTTTTTTTTTAACGGATCCATTTACTAAAATAGGCAAATGATTTCCAAACTAAATAGACTCTCCCTGAGAGGTGTGAAAGACCATGAAGAGGTTACCGGCTGCTGAAATAAAGTGAATTGTGAAATTATTTTTAAACTGAAAAGGTGTCAGATTTTAAAAAAGCTATGATTACTTCAAATTTGTGTTGAACAAAACTCAAGCTGAACATTGACATCTTTTATTTTTTTTAAATTTTAAATGTATTTAACAAGCCAATTGAAAGAGACAGGAAAAAAAAAATATTAAAATAATAACGATTACAACCAAGCCTCTAGAACATTTGAGAGTAATTTAAGTGAAAACTAAAAATGATTCAACTGTCTTGTACACCTTGTCTCAAAAAGGTTGAGCGCATTCTTTATTGGTGTTTTGAGGCAAAAATTTTCTAAGTCCAGCTTCGGGTATCTTCGGGAAAAAGTAAGCCAGGTTCGAACCTCCAAGCCAGCCTTTGCAATCGGGAAAAAGTTTGCAGATGTGTTTTTCTTCTTTTAAATATAATAAGACTTGTTACCAAGTGTTTAAAAAAGCAACATTGATTGAAATACTTAATGATACAATATTTCGAAACCTTGCACATGCTTGTTTGTCATTTAGCTCTCTATACGTAATGGAGCATTTAAATACGTTAAAGAATCTTTCCATATGTAAAAGAATGCTCAAAGTTAAGAAATAGAACATAATTATCGCCTGAGTACTAAAATAAAAGTCAAAGTAGAACAGAAACAGCGTTTGTCATGGATATGAATGTCATAATTATCTTGAGATCCGTTATACATCGCTAGAAGCTTAGCTTTAGAAGTCCTTGTGTTAGCTCATTGGTAAGCTGTCGGATTTCAAATCATAAGGTTGTGAGTTCGAATCACATCTGGGTCAATACCATTTTTTAAAATTATATTTTCCGCAATGCATGAAAAATTATATAAAATAATTATATTAAAATACATAAGTTGTTTATATATAACATAACAATTGCAGAACATAGTAATTATTATGTTTAAAATATAACATCTGAGATAATTTTCACAGTAGGTCGGTATTATATATGAGGATGTAAATACAAGTTAAGAAACTCGTTCAATAGCAATAAATAAATCATGTAGTGTATTTATTTGCAGCTATTTGTCATATAGAGAGTAATTCTCAACATTCATAATATAGAATGTCATTTATGTTCTTGAAAAGTTATTCGATACATAAACAGAGGGTATAAACAGAGAATCCAAAGTCGGAACGCTCGCAAAAAAATTCATGAACCCCAAAGGTCACGTGAGCAGACTGGAATTGTCCTTATGAAGCATGCCACAGCAGAAAGTCTTTACATAGATTTTCAATTCAATTCCTGATATATGCTTTTGCAATGTGGAAGTCGTGATGCCTTGAGTCGCCCTCTCTTGCTCGCTCGCTCGCTCACTCTCTCTCTATTTATACAGAATATAAAAGTGGATTTATGTGTGTGTTTCAACATAATTCTGATATATCTAGAGCAATTTTAACTATATTTCTTACAGTCTTGAAAAAGAGTACTGTCGGGATACATATCAAAAATGCTAGAAACGGGTCGATATTATTATTGAATCCATAGTTTCGTGGTCGCTTAGGTGAATACCTCTACTTTCAATTCAAGTCCAATTAAGCTCCCATTAGCACCCAGGGTGGTTACGTAACGACATAAAGATATCGAAATCAACCGATATTAGAATCGAATCATAAGTTTTCAGCGCCGCTAACAGTGCAGCATTTCCCATTAGTCCACATTAGTTCCATTGCCTAGAGGGCAACATATTTGCAGAGTGCAAATTTTAAAACTTGAATAATATTTTAATTTTTTCCGTATGAAAAAGTTAAAAATCATGAGCAAATATACTATTTCACGAACAATCCTCTTTTACTATTCTAATATGTTTAATAATAGCGTAAGAAATGTAATAGTAATTCAGAACATGTTTCACAGTTGTTATTTTTTCT
This sequence comes from Thermobia domestica, assembly GCF_964235325.1. Taxonomy (NCBI): domain Eukaryota; kingdom Metazoa; phylum Arthropoda; class Insecta; order Zygentoma; family Lepismatidae; genus Thermobia; species Thermobia domestica. The sequence continues at coordinate 38,178,197 of NC_137469.1, forward strand.
TACATAGTTGTAGCTGTAGCATGTACTGAGTGGAATTTAACTGTAATAAATTCACTAATTAACCATATTCGAATTAAGTTTTGTTTTTAAGTTCGGAATGAAGGGGCGGAGAAATATGGAGTTATTGGGGGCACCGAGCTTTTCTACATTTTATTTTCAAGATCTCCATTTTTCTTTTGTCATTTGTTCCTAATAAAAAAAGTTCAGTCACTTTTGGATTGTCATAGGATAGTAGGAGTTGGATTTTGGGATGCAGCCTGTGAGATTCTAGAGGAGCTAACTGCTTGAAAAAATATTTTTGAATCATCTGTAACATATGAAATAAGGATATGTATCATAAAAAATTGAAAGTAACTATGTCTGCGTAATCATCACGGTCAAATTGCAAAGTCAAATGAATTGACGTTTGGTATATAATCAGGCTCCAATCCCAACTGGGAAGTTGTCATACGCGTGTCACTTTCATTATAATACATATCCTTAGGGGGAGTAGAAGTCCGAATTTTTGCGAAAAATTTAGTATCTCACAAGCCGTTCAACTGAGAGCTGAAATTCAGCATATAACTCTTTATTAAAAATAAAGAGAATATGCCCTGGCATTTTTTAAAATTGTCTTTTATGAGCGGGGGGACGGGGGTGCATTTTCTATATATTGGAAATTGGTAGTGGGTTGATTTGTAAAAATAATCGAAAACGATTGATATTAGTTGAGAAAAAATTGAGTAATGCAAACTAAAGTTCTTTTTGAATTTTATACCCACTGCTTTCTATTTATAATTGCTGAAGCTGGTGTTTAATATATGGAGCGTTCCGAGCATAAGGCAATCAAGCCATAAAGTTAGAGAAAAATGGCCATAAAATTTGTATTCTAAACTTAATTACATGGGCATTTCCAATTAGTACGGCATTCTTAATTATATAGAAAATTAGTTTCTCTCTCTCTTTTTTTTTTTTTTTTTTTTTTTTTTTTTACGTTGGTCTACTTTTCCTTGATTCGAAACTTTTAAATTTCACCCTATTTTCTACTGAAATGTGTCTGTAAGGCAACGAAGAAATAATTACATATGGTAAATTTAAATTCATTTTAATTCGGAAGATGAGAAACACTTTGCCATTATATATCGTAAAGGTCAGACCCACCAGTATTGTAACAAAGAGGTGCTTGAGCCAATGACGGTAGAAATTCAAACTCCGATAAGTGATAATTTCACAGTCTTGTTTTATTACAAGTGTAATCTCTAGTCAATGGAGAGGAGGACGTGGGTCATCGGTCAGAGTTGATGTCGATGGGTTTTGGTGGGTCGGAATTGGTCGCAATGGTTCAGAGTGGTTCATAGTTGGTGGTGGGTCAGAGTGGATCACGATGGTTGATGGGTCAGAGTGGGCAAATGGGTCATTTGGGTGGTGGGTCATAGTGGGTCATGGTGGGTCGTGGATCAAATTTTCATTGACCCACACCATCTCTGGTTAAAATTGTACTAAAGATAAGAGGCACCGAAGATGCATGTCGGCTATTATGCTCAAATTTTGCGCATGGATAGTACTCCACCAGAAAGCAATAAATCTGAAACGGTTCACGGTATGACCTCCTAGAACTCGAGATGTAGGGGTTTGTCTGATTGGCTAAATTAAGACGTCAATGATTTATCCTTCAACAACCAAGCTTTTTATGATCGTTTCCGTGGGGAAGTCAGAAGAACACGTGCCTAGTAATCGTAATATTGATAGTTCGCGTCCACCCCGGGGTATTTGTTTTGTGTTTTTTTGTTTCACCTAAATATAAACAAATCACACATATAGGCATTTTAACATATTTTGGGAGAGTAATTTTGTGGTTCGTTGGCGTTTCATCGCGTCTCTGCCGCTGGTAGTAAAGTTTTCAATATGGAACTTGGCCCATCACGGATCGTCGCTGCGGGGCCACCAATTTCTGGCGAGAGGTTAATAGTTGACCTTCTGTAGTCCACCGACGCTTACAGCTTAGGGTAATGAACGATGTCCTTGCCTTGTAGACTTCATGACTACCGACGTCGGCAGTCAACTAGCTTTTAGTATTCCTTTACTAACCATCTATCGTTCATGTTTGTACACGGTGTTGTCATAATAATAATAATAATAATAATAATAATAATAATAATAATAATAATAATAATAATAATAATAATAATAATAATAATAATAATAATAATAATAATTATTATTATTATTATTATTATTATTATTATTATTATTATTATTATTATTATTATTATTTGTAGTAACAGTAGTATAATTGATGATAGAATAATTATTGTCTATGTATTGTCTAGGTAGGACTACACACAGGATTTGGCTCGTTTTGGTTCGACTTGACTCTAATCCGAGTCGAGTTGGAAGATATTTTTCGCGCCGAGTCCAAGAGTAGACCTCAAAGATGTCTGTTTCGAGTCGAGTCGAGTTTCAAAGAAAAGTCGTTCGTGCCCATCCCTACTAATGAGAGCTTAATCGGAGTTAAGCGAAATTGAAAGTCTCACTATTTATCTAAGCGACCCCGAAGACTATGAATCTAATATCGATCATTTTCTAGCAATCTTTAATATGTATCCCCCTCCCATTCACCATAGGTAACCCGACAGCACTCTTTTTGAAGCTATAAGAAATGTGGTTAAAATTATTCTAGGCCAGTGGTTCTCAATCTAATTCCTATCACGATCCCCTTTTATCACACGCTCTTGCCAGCGACCCTTTTATAATTTGTTTTATAATAAGCTTGTGTGGGATTTTTAACATACCTATTTCTATAATAGTAGAATCCATTTTTTTTTTTTTTTTTTTGTTTATAGTGAACAGTGCCATGGAAAATCATTGCCTGGGGCGAGAGTATAGTACGATGTCACCGTATATATGAGTGATGTCGACAGACTAGCTACGAAGCGCCACCATGGTTGGCACGAAGCTCAATAACATTTTCAAAATAAACCCTACCTTTCCTTAATTTTGAGCACATTTTATTACGTTTTTCCTTCTATTTTACACATGTGCACATGCACTTTCCTAACTTGAGTAACACACTTCCTCCGAAATGTGTGGCCCCTCTTTTCGGCGCCCGGCACTGACAGTGGATACAGTAACTGTAATATCTATATTCCCAACGACGAAGGTGCTGGTTCAAGATGGATGTTAAACTCCTTCATTGAAGAGGCCATTAACGTATCCGATCTAAGCCCACAACTTCTTGACCAAATAATAGAATGATCATGCGACAAGTCTTTGCAACTGGTTTTCTGTAACGAAGACTTGGACAAGTTCTGCCTGATGAGGAGTGAAGAATATCCTGGTCTGGTGATTGCTGCTTTAAAAGTAATAATTCCATTTGCTATATCATACTTGTGCGAAAGTGGTTTTTTTTTTATGGTAAACATTAAAACAAAGATAAGAAATCGCTTATCAGTTGAAAACGGCTTGATAATATTCGTCATGAAGATTGAACCGGGCTTTGCTGCACTAGTGAAATTACACCATGCTTAGGTATCTCATTAGGTTTTAATTTTAATTGTATTTCAATGTGCAGGTTTTGTTTCATGTGTATTTTTCTAGTATTTCTATATACAGTTCTCATTAGTTTTATATCATACCTCTTTGATTTAAATTCATTTTTAAACAACTCTACTAATTAACTAACTCTATGGCCTATGGAACCCGGAGGTTCAATGCCGCGTTCACAAAAGCTCTACACTGACTTCTATCCTTAGCCAATTGGATCCAGTTTCTACTTTGTATTCTTATCTCAGCGAGATCCATCTTAATATTGTCCTCCCATCTGCCTCTAGGTCTTCCTAATGGTCGTTTTCCGTTCGGTCTTCCAGTCAAGACTTTCAAAGCGTTTCTACTTTCTTCCATTCTAGCTACCTGACCTGCCCACCTAAGCCTCCTAGACTTGACGACCCTAACAATGTTGGGTAACCGTATAAATTATGTAGTTCCTCGTTATGAAGTTTCCGCCATTCCCCATTCCCGTTCCTCTTGGGTCCGAATATTCGTCTAAGGATCTTGTTCTCAAATACTTTCAGTCTATGTTCTTCCCTCAGAGTAAGCGACCATGTTTCGCAACCATACAGAACAACAGGCATGATTATCGTTTTGTATATTTTAAGCTTCAAATTTCTCGACAGAATTCGCGACGACAAGCGACTTTGAACCGAATAGTAACACGAATTCTACACCCTTTGAAAATGTTCAGCAGACTTATTTTTTATTGTTCTTTACAGTGTGTATAAAAAATAAAAGTATGCCTATCAGAACAAAATTAAAAATAATATTTAAAAATAATTTCTGGTATTAGATTCTAACTATATTTGTCTCTTCCGCCTATCTTCGCGATCCCCTAGGGGCCGCGACTCCCAGGTTGAGAAACCCTGCTCTAGGCATACATGAGTTATGATGGAACATACATACATACACTTTTATATGTATAAATGCAGATAAGAGAGAGTTGAGAGAGAGCGATTAAGGAATTACCGCTCTCAATCTCTTCCCTTTACTTTTGCGATTCGTGAATTTCTTACGTGACAGTTTGGGGCTAGCTAGTTTTTTGTCTTGAACCACGATCCGATTTTCGATATGCTCTACCTAAATGCTGTAATGCAAATATTGAGAAGTTATCTGCGATGAAAGTAGCTGCAAATAAATGCATTACATAACTTATTTATTGCTATTACACGATTTTTTTAAATTTGTATTCAATATTCACACATAACACACCGACGTTCTGTGAATACCTCAGATGTTATATTTTAAAGATAAGAATTACTTATGTCGTGATGAATATATATATTCAACTGATATATACAACTGATGATATGAATATATATATTCAACTCATATATACAACTGATGAAATGAAAATATATATACAACTGATGAATTGAAATGTAACTATTTTACATAATTTTTATGCATTGAGGAAAGTAGAATATCATAAAGGAATCTCACCTGAACGGGTATCGAACTCACGATTTAAACGCTCGGTGGTGTACCACTGAGCTAATATGACCGCTTTTCGAAAGCTGCTTCTGAAATATAACTGAGCTCATACGTAAATGCTCTTTTCCGTATGGAAATCACAATGACGAAACGAGAGTGTGAATACATAGTCTCGAAATATTGTATTATTAAGTATTTCAATCAATGTTACTTTTTTCTACACTTAATACCATTTCAACATGTCTTATTATATTTAACAGAAGGAAAAACATATCTGTACATCTTTTCCCGATTACTAAGGTTGGCTTTGGAGGTTCGAACCAGCAGTTTTAGTTTACTGTTTTCCGAAGACACCCGAAGTTGGACTTCGAAAGTGTTCGTCTCAAAACAGCTATAATCATATCGCTCAATCTGTTTGGTATATGGTATATGTTTTTATACGTGTAAAGTCAGTATAACAATTCATTCTTTAAACAGCTTTTCGTATGTATTAATATTCCTTTATAAAAACTGTTTTTATTATTATTATTACGGCGCACCATTTTCAGATTTCTTTCGCGAGTCGTTGACCAAGTCGTTCGCCACCAGCGTTGCCAGACTCACAGCTCGGAATTATTCCAAAACCTGATCGAACTTATGCTAGATTCGGTCAAATTATGCTAGATCCTCATAATTACTAATTCAGGAGTTAAAAAAAAAAAAACAAAGTTGAGATACGATAACGTAACTTAAAATACACAGAGAGCAAGAATGCATGGATAGAACTCAATACTTCACGCACCAAAATTTTAACTCAACTAAATTACTGCAGTCGTTGCCAAACTCAATGGCGTATATATCGTATAAATGAATGCAAAGTTTTTGTTTACATATTTTGAAAGAAAATTACTTCGCAGCATAAGCGGAGTTGGGAATCGTCTGCTGGGGGAGGGGGCAGATTTTTGGTCGGTCTCGGAGCTGTCATTTCAGGAATAAATATGATCATGAAGTCAGAAGTAAAGATGGTGAAGTTGTCAAAAAGTTGGGGGGAGAATGGCCCCCATAGCTCCGCCCATGCCTCGGAGTTAAAGGATTAGAAAACCCTGGGTGGAGCCACAAAAAAAAAAATCCCAAAGCCGTTCCGAACTTACTTAGGAATATAAGACTGCCTGTATGGTTTACCGAGTGTATGAATCAATGGAAGAGGATACATTTCTGCCGTTCTTTTTCTTCCCACGACCAACTTCTCCAGGTTTTACGGCTTTTTGATAACTTGCTGAAATTGTGCTAGATTTGGGCAGGATGCTAAAAGCAAGATGCTAGGTGCTAGAGACATGCAAATTATGCTAGATCTAGCATCATTATGCTAGATCTGGCAACGCTGTTCCCCACAATAGGCGTGTCGTGCAAGTAACCAATCACACGTCAGGTACTATCTTTTACCTATTGCTTTCTTCTCACAGCTCAGAACATTGGTAACTATGGATAGACGTACAGCAGTAATTACTTTATGGGAGTTGGAAGGTTATTCTGCAACTGCAGCTAGCAGGCGAGTAGGTGTCCCGGCCTCTACAGGAAGGCAATGGATTCGGAAATATGGTGCTACAGGTCAGACTGGTAATTTACGATCTCCTGGTCGTCCGCATGTGTCAACCGAAGCCCAAGATGCGAGATTAGTAAACGAAGCCCGGTTAGACCCACTAAGGACGTCTAGACAGATAAGGGAAGCTTCTCTCTTTCCTGGTAGTAAGCATACAGCTCTGCGAAGGCTTCGTCATGCTGGGTTACGTGGCCGTGTTGCTGCCGTGAAGGAAAAACTCTCAGACGACCACAAAATTTACCGTCTCGCGTTTGCACAGGCGAATGTGGGTCTCAATTGGGAAAACGTAGTTTCTAAGATGAATCCATATTCACAACATCAAAAGAAGGACGCCGTTTTGTGTATCGTCCGAGAGGCACCCGATATGACCATGGATATGTGGCTGCTTGCAATCGCAGTGGCCATGTATCTATTTTATGTTGGGGTTGGATTTCCAGTCGCGGAGCAGGACAGCTTCATAGAATTGAAGGACATCTGGACAATGCTCAGTACTTAGACATTATCAGTAATATCATGGTGCCATCTGTTTCAGCCTGATGGTGTAATTCAGTTCCAGCAATACCAGTCGCCAATACATAATTCCCGTGTGGTTCAGGAATGGTTCGCAGGGCACCCTGAGATTGATTTAATCGACTGGCCGCCTCGTGGAGCAGACCTCAATCTCATGGAAAATATGTGAGCAGAAGTGAAGCGTACTCTAAGGGAAAGTTGGCCTGAGGCAGATCCACCAAGAACTCAGGATGACCTGTGGCATCTTGTTTCCGAAGCATGGCTGGAGGTAGGGGAAGGAGATAGATTTGTCACCCATGTAATAGATTCCATGCCCAGAAGAATGGAGCGTGTAATAAATTCAGAAGGGTCTTGGACACAATATTAATGACCCCGCCTTAACTCCCGAAAACAGCCCTTTTCAGGGCTACCTAAACGCTTCTGAAAATATTTCTAGAAGTAAACCACTCCTTGTGCAATTTCTGTGCAATCCTACTAACAAAAGAATGATAATTAGCTGTAGGCATTGAACTCAAGACCTCTTCAGTGGCAAGTCCGTACTCTACCAGTGAGCTAACATGAACACGCAAACCTAACCTGAAGAAACACGACTTTCAATTTCTGGTATTCGATGACAATGATGCTCATATACTTTGCAAATGTTGTATTCAACTTGGGATATTCTGCAACACACACACACACATAAACCAAGCGAAAGAGAGAGAGAGAGAGAGAGAGAGAGAAAGAGAGAGAGAGAGAGAGAGAGAGAGATGAATACACAAAAGCATATTCAACGTATTCGAATGAGACTCTAAGTAACGACATTCCGTTCTAAAGAGAATTTGTGTTTCTTCCCGTGACGTTAAGGGGATCGGGAAAAGTTATGTGTCTTGAAGCAGGATACGACTTTGGATACTCTGTTTATACACTTTCTATATCCGTAGGAATATACTGTATTTCACGAATATAAATAACATACTGTAATGAGAATATTGAGAAGTTAAATCTGTATGACAAATAGCTGCAAATAAATACACTACATAACTTATTTATTGCTATTAAACGATTTTCCTAACTTGTATTTAACATTCTCATATATAATAACGACCTACTGTGAAAATTATCTCAGATGTTATATTTTAAACATAATAATTACTATGTTCTGCAATTATTATGTTATATATAAACAACTTATGTATTTTAATGTAATTATTTTATATAATTTTTCATGCATTGCGGAAAATATAATTTTAAAAAAAGTATTGGCCCAGATGGGATTCGAACTCACAACCTTATGATTTGAAATCCGACAGCTTTCCAATGAGCTAACACAAGGACTTCTAGAGCTAAGCTTCTAGCGATGTATAACGGATCTCAAGATAATTATGACATTCATATCCATGACAAACGCTGTTTCTGTTCTACTTTGACTTTTATTTTAGTACTCAGGCGATAATTATGTTCTATTTCTTAACTTTGAGCATTCTTTTACATATGGAAAGATTCTTTAACGTATTTAAATGCTCCATTACGTATAGAGAGCTAAATGACAAACAAGCATGTGCAAGGTTTCGAAATATTGTATCATTAAGTATTTCAATCAATGTTGCTTTTTTAAACGCTTGGTAACAAGTCTTATTATATTTAAAAGAAGAAAAACACATCTGCAAACTTTTTCCCGATTCCAAAGGCTGGCTTGGAGGTTCGAACCTGGCTTACTTTTTCCCGAAGATACCCGAAGCTGGACTTAGAAAATTTTTGCCTCAAAACACCAATAAAGAATGCGCTCAACCTTTTTGAGACAAGGTGTACATTATATAAAATCAAATTATATAAACTATTAGTTTACGTGGACTTACTATGGCAATGGGCGGCATGGTTGGGAATTGGAAACTAAAAAATACGTTAGTCCAACCTAGTTTGAAGTGTATTTTCGCCAATCAAACGATTTGCCGTCGTTTATCCGACAGTTTGGATCCCACAATCTTACTCCTTTTCATGGGAGTTTTGTTAGTAATTGATTGGTTGGCAAATACTGTGCAAAGCTACCCAATTATAACAGCCCCAACATTGGTCATTGACTAGTCTATCATTTCCCACTGTTGGGCCTATTGGCTCTGATGCTACAGTCTAATAATAATAATAATAATAATAATAATAATAATAATAATAATAATAATAATAATAATAATAATAATAATAATAATAATAATAATAATAATTTCGTTCCAAGGGAAGGTTGCGACATCTCTTGATGTCAGGTTGGAGGCAGAGCAGCTGGCGACACCTATTAGCTAGACTTTGAACTATTGTGAATCAGTGTGATTGACGACTAAGGTGCCGTCCATTTATAAAATAAGGATTAAAAAAATATTTAAAGCATTTTCAAGTAGATGCTTATACATGGTACACGTGGTCTGGTCCCGGATTCGATTTCCAGTAGGAAAGCACAAAAAAATAGTTTAATATAACAGTTATTTACTTTCATTAATCATCCATCTCGTTTTGCCAAAAGGTCATAATCATGGGACGTTAAATTTTACAAAATCATTTCATTTTCTTAGATGATTATGCAACCCGTAGCACGTAAATGTTTTGAAGTTTCCATATTAGCTTTACACACAGTCTGATATGTTTTTCCTTTATAATAAGACTAATAAAACAACAGTTTGTATTGAATGCCATAAAGAAAACGTGTACCCAGTGAATATACACTGTAAGCAATTACGGTTACATTTACTGACCGATTTCCGTCAATTCTAACTTCCATCCGATTACTCTAAAATTTTCGGTATTAGTGTTAAAGTTGTGGTAATAGGGTATAAATATAGCCTTTTTATGGTCTAAAACCATAAATTTTACAGTAATACCGTAAATTTTTAGAGTAATCAGTTGGAAGGCAGAATTGACGGTCATCGGTCAGTAAATGTGACCGTAATTGTTTACAGTGTAATAATGAGCTTCACATCAGAAAAGAGATGTATGGTGTGAAAAGAGAGTGCTTAGGGTATGGTGGCAGGAAAGAGAGGGAGAGGGCGAAGGAGACTACAATCAATATACGATATAAAAACAGAAAAATCGTACATGAAGACGAAGAGGTTAGCAGAAGACCGTAGAGCATGGAAACTTCTCAGCAAGTGACCTGTCAACAATGGCAAAATATGTATGATGATGATGGTATGACATCAGAATAGGGATGCGCACGAGACGAGTCAAGTCAGATTTTTTCTCACAAAATTCGAGTCGAGACAAAGCTCTTCTAATAGAGAAATAGACATTTTTCGAGTCGAGACATCGCTTTTACAGCACATTTCGAGACGAGACAGCCTCAAATCTTGTCTCGTGCGCATCCCTACATCAGAAAATATCTCAAAAGAGAATATAAAGTTAGATTTGAAAACATTATACATAGTATTTAAATATATATATATATTTAAATATAGATTATATATATATATATATATATATATATATATATATATATATATATATATATATATATATATATATATATATATATATAACCTAAACTAGGTCTGAACACAGACTTCATAACTTCTCTGAACTAAAACACATTTACCTCAGTAAACAAGTTTAAAAACTTCATGCTCAATTTCCACTTTCATTCACTCTCATTATTAGTAATAGGACTGAGATTGAATAACGTTTAGGGAAACAAATCCCGCCTTAGGATTAGGAATTTGATTTCTGAGCTTTCGGCATTTATGGTCACATGAGCCGTCACGTATGATGGAATGATGTTCCTCGGCCATCACACTATCCGGGGAAAGGGAAGGAAGGAAGCGACCTGGGATCTCTATACTAGGTACCATCACATCATTTGTCTGGTGTGAATGAGAAAAATTCAGAAAACCTTACTCAGGATTTGAAAAATCTTTTACACTTTTTCGACCGAATGCCCCCACCAGGAATCGAACCCGGGACCGCTTGCATCAAAGACGAGAGCATTAGCAACTACGCTATACGGGAGAAGAAAAAAACAGCTCTGATTAATAAAACAAAAGACAAACTTCTCTTGACAACACAGTGGCATATGAACACTTACAATATTGACAAACGTATACAAAAAAATATGAGTGTTCTGAAATAATGTCCTCGAGTTCTTAAATTCCCTTCCTTGATAAAAGCTCTGTATACGCCACTGGTTGAAACCATATTTTGAGACTGTTAGATTACAAAAGAGACTTGGATGGAGCTACTTGTTAGCAGAGCGACAAAACCATTTATGTCATACGTCATTTGAATAGCCTAAGAAGCGATGTCTCACCAGATTCACGGCATCTGTGACCTAAAAATTCAAGATTCCAAATTCTAAACTCATTTGCCGTGTCAAGGATAACCAGAACCGCTCTTCATCCCAGCTTCCCTTCGTGCATAAACATATTATTCAATGAATACAGTATACTTGGACGATAACATCACATTTTTAAATTTCGATGAGATTTCGCTTTTAATGATAAATAACAATACTTAAAAAAATCTATTACACTCATGCTGAAATTAATTATTGATGATTGAGAATTATATGAATATAAAAAATCCAATTAACTCTGTAGTTTAACCAACTCGAATGTCCATCGCAGCAGAAATAATAGCTCGGTATTGGCTCCTATTCTGTGCTGATCTAATCCAACTTGTATTGCTACTACCCATATCCGTAAAATCTGACCTCCCCATCTTCTTACATACCTTTCCAAATGAATATATTTTGCACGGAATCAGTATTTTCCATGTGAATGACATGCCTCTATCACATATGGTGTGGGCAAATTGAAAGTAATCCATACTCTCTAATACAGACCCGTAGCCAGCCTGTTTTATTAGGGGGGGGGGGCAAAAAAGAAGGCTGAGAGGGCAATGAAAAATACATCAAAGAACACCATAAAATTGTATATTTATTTGTTATTTACAGAATCTGTATTTATTTTTCAATTATCGAAACCGTAAATTTTTGTTTCATTTTTGTGTGCTTAAATAATTAAAATTGAAGTATTTATTTATTTTTTACATTAGAACAAAATTACAGTACAGTAATTTTCGATTATATCAATTCAAAATAGAAGTATAAGTTTTATTCAACGTTTGCACTCAATTTCCTACCTTCCAAAATAAGTGAAAAACACTACTGTTTATTAATATTCACAACTAACGTTGTAAACTATGATACTGTTGTTTGGAAGTGCAACTGGTATCCTTGGATGCTTGTCATGGTTGCAATAATAGGGTACGGTTTGAAATTCTTGAATTAAGTAACGGCAATGGAAGATGTTTGGTGCATCTAGCAACAAACGCAGAAATGAGTAGAATTCGCAAAGTTGCATTTAATTTGGCAAATATAATTAGAATAGAATAGAATTAGAATAGAGTTTGAGTTGAGTTTGAAAATTCTCTTCAGCGTTATTTTTAGAGGAGGCTAAAATAATTTAGGGGGCAGGGTCCCCTCTAGCCTCTCCCTGGCTATGGCCCTGCTCTAATAGCACGCACAACAAAGGGAAACAGTAAGCTAGACAATTTTGCTAACCAAGATTGTGACTGGCCGCTTTACCGAACATTTGCCAACGTAACCCCTACAAAAGGAGTAAAATTGCGATTGAGAGTGTGGGATTGAAACTGTTGGATAAATGACGGCAAATCGTTGTTTGACCAACATAACTACGTTGGGCTACCGTAGGCTATTTTTAAATTTTATTTTTGCGAACATTAGCATATTTAAACCTATAAAGTATGCTGCTAGGGTATATATTAGACTGAAAAGATTCCGTGTGTTTTTTAAATGAACATAATAGCATCACGAAATTCATTAGCTTTGTGAACAATTGTCCATTTTGTCACATCATACTGTACGAAGTCTTCGTGTAAAACTGTGATTGCTGTTTATGAATTGTAATCTTCTCAAGAGTGCACTTCTGCTTTGACCTTGGTAACTAACACCTTTGTCAGCCAAGACGTGAAGAGAAAAATTCAAGCTAAATTGTGAGATTAGCCATGGTTTCTCATTGAGGAAGAATACGTAGGATGTAGGAAGAACACGCAGTGCTACCAGAACCTGCCTTTTGATGCAAACCATGTAAAAAAGCAACGCCTCAAACTTGGAATGGAAGGCAAAAGAGAAGTGTGTTTATGTGAGAGAGGGAAGTCTAGATAGAACGTGCCAACTCAAAATATACGTGCGTAACGGTGTCTAAACCAGAGCAGGGTAAATGACCTCGGTTGCCCTATGATTTTCCTCCCTCTTTACGTCACTAACCCTGTTCTTCCCGAAGTAAATAAATACGCACTATACACATAATAAGGCGAAAAACTAAACATTTATACAAAATTAATTCATTTCAATTTCTTTTTAACGTTCGGAAAATAGGGTGTTCCAAAATTAGTAAGCCTTTACATAGTTTTGATTTTCGAAATGAAATCATTAATTTAATGCCCCTAAATGCTGTGTAGCAGTGACGAGCACAGAATATCACCAAGGGGGTAGGGTAGTATCCCAAAAATGGAAAATATGGTTATACCGGCTAGGCTAAAGGAGACGGTGATGATGAGAAATGAATGAAATGGTATAATGAAGAAAGTGGGAGAGCCCCGAGAAAAACCCTACATGGTGTTTGTCCACCACAAAGCTAACTTGTTGCGAGATGGGGTCGAACCAAGGACCCCAAGCACCAGTGATGAACGCTCTATAGCTGAGCCACTGCGGCTCTTATGAGCAACATCCAAGTTTAGGCTTATATCGCTTCTGGGCATGCACGAATTTTTATTCCTATCTTAACTCTCGGAAGGCCAAGATAATTTTTAACCAAAGTATATTTCTCGTTTTAAAAAAAAAGTGAGATTATTTTGCCAGAATAGACCTATCAACTATACAACTCTCAATATTTTATCTAGCACAACATGTATACTATACGTTTGACAAGTGAATCGATGTAAGCGACGCGACACAATAGTGTTTATCTCAAGCACACTGGTCTGTTATCGACCCAGAAACCCTCAGCATCAGAGCTGAGTTTCCTATTACTGAGCAATCATGTTCTCACTCCTGGAATAAATTCTTAAATTCATTTTAATTTAAAAATAATCAAAATAGTTTTGCTTGAAACAAATGTAAATAAATAAACCTATAAGGTCCTTGAAAATATGTGTTCAAAAGATCATTGAAGAATACCGAAATATTATAAAGATCAAGTATGTATTGAATATTAAATTAGTATATAAATTTTATGCAGTTACTTGGAGTGGGCAGCATTTTACATTACAATATTCCCAGAACAGAGTACTATCTAAGCACAAAGTTACAGAGAAGTTTCTCGTTAGTAAATATTGATCCAAAGTTCCAGTTTCGAAGTTCTCATAACATGAAATAGCACAAAATGTATATCAAGGGAAAACAAGCATAACAACTTCAACACCATCAAGGTGTATTACTCTCCTCTCTAGCCAGTGGCAGCGCGTCTGGACCAGAGATGGGCACTTTCACTCATTTTTGCCCTCAAGAGGGCCGCCCTCACCCTCACTTTGGTTGGTGACGGTGAGGGTGGCTAAGGGTGAGTGTGAGGGAGTCGATTGATGGTGAGGGTGGCTGAGGGTGAGTGTGAGGGAGTCGATTGAGGATGAGGGTGGTTGCGGGCGAGTGTGAGGGAGTCGATTGAGGGTGAGGGTGGCTGAGAGTGAGTGTGAGGGAGTCAACTGAGGGTGAGGGTGAGTGTGAGGGAGTCGATTGAGGGTGAGGGTGGCTGAAGGTAAGTGTGAGGGAGTCGATTGAGGATGAGGGTGGTTGCGGGCGAGTGTGAGGGAGTCGATTGAGGGTGAGGAAGTCAACTGAGGGTGAGGGTGGCTGAGGGTGAGTGTGAGGGAGTCAATTGAGAGTGAGGGTTGCTGAAGGTAAGTGTGAGGGAGTCGATTGAGGATGAGGGTGGTTGCGGGCGAGTGTGAGGGAGTCGATTGAGGGTGAGGGTGGCTGAGAGTGAGTGTGAGGGAGTCAACTGAGGGTGAGTGTGAGGGAGTCGATTGAGGGTGAGGGTGGCTGAAGGTAAGTGTGAGGGAGTCGATTGAGGATGAGGGTGGTTGCGGGCGAGTGTGAGGGAGTCGATTGAGGGTGAGGGTGGCTGAGAGTGAGTGTGAGGGAGTCAACTGAGGGTGAGTGTGAGGGAGTCAATTGAGAGTGAGGGTTGCTGAAGGTAAGTGTGAGGGAGTCGATTGAGGGTGAGGGCAGCTAAGGGTGAGTGTGAGGGAATTGATTGAAGGTGAGGGTGAGTGAGGGTTAGCAAAAATGCCCATCTCTGGTCTGGACGCATTACAGTGGTTCGGATTCCATCTTGAATATTACGTCCACATCTCATAAGTCACACAACTTTGGTACTGAGAATGGGCGCTAAACTCTAATCAAACAAAACGTCAAAGTTGGAATGCGAGATAAGATATCATATCGTTCATTTTACAATAGTGAAGCAAATTTTTAGTTTTACGTTCCACGGTTATGACCTTTAAGCTAAGGAAGGCGAATGATTAATGGAAGTGAATAACAACGGAATATTTGATAGAATGAGTATGGAGATAGAAACAAAAGAATTACGAGAAAATCACGTACATAAAGTTATCCACCACAAGCTCGTATGATCTGGGATTGAAGTATGGATCCCTGACACCAGAGTTACCACATTATCACTGTTTTCTTGACTTTCATATTTAACGAAGTTAAAAAGGTTCGTTACTGAATTCTCTATATGTGTGTGTGTCTATTACTGTCTGCGTGTCTGTTACTTGCGAATTTATCAATTTTGAGCCCCCCCCCCCTCCATTCGATAGAGCATCAAAAACATCTGAAAGAAGTGATGAAACTTTTCACGTCACTTTTACCGTTCCCGAGATATTGGCCAAGAAAGTTCCGATTTCGGAAGATTTAAGGAGCCATATCTCGGGAACCATAAGTCATAGAGAGATGATATTTTGCGAGTTTTTTTTTTTTTCAATTTTGAGCCTTCCATTTTGAAGCATGTCTTTGTAAAACAACATATCGTAGAACGTTTTAACAGAACTTTTAAACAAAACATGTGGGGAAAATTTAGTACTCAAGAAAATTATAAATGGATAGATATATTACAAGAATTGTTTAATGAGTATTTATTTATTTATTTATTTAACAATCACCAGATACAGCTCAGAGGCCATTTTACACTGGATATCCAACAACAACAACAACGACAATGGAAAGGATTTGGGAAGGTATCGGCCAGGGCCTGCTTAGTAGGTACCATCCCGGCATTTGCCTGGTAGGACTGAGGAAAACCCTGGAAAACCCCAGTCAGGATGGTCGGCAGCGGGACTCGAACCCACGACCTCCCGAATGCGAAGCCAACGCTCTACCACTTGAGCTACTTCGCTCGGTACAATAATAAAGTACATAGAACAATTGGTATAAAACGTGTAGAAGTTAATAAGAAAAATTAATACTTTTAAAGTTCGTTCTGGCAATGCTCTTGAAGTATTCTCAACTGGTTTATCTTGTTTTTATTTAAGTTATTAGCTTCATTTTAAAATCTTATATGACGCGAACACAAACACTCAGATACTCGTTACAGTTTAGAACAGTGTGGTCCCCAACCGGCGTGTCAGCACACACTTATGTTACGTGCAGTCCAATCTGGAGATTAAAATGTACTAAAACAGGAATTGAACTAGTATTGAACATACTATTCAGTAAAAACTATTCTTTATCGAGAATAGAATACTAAACAAGGCTTATTGCGTTCTATAAAATATTCCAAATATTAATAGTTTGTGATTTCATATATAAAAATAAGAAAATAGATTTATAGACTGCAGACAATTAAAAGTAGTCCAAAAACGTATCGTGTCGCTGAATTTGAATTTTTAGTAGCGTAGGCACTTCAAAAATCACCCAATCCGCTACTTATAGTCCAATCCGGCAACACTGCGCCGATATAGGAAATTTTAAGTTTGTTGATTTGAAATCCTGGAGCATCTCTTTCAGACCCGAAGCATTATATATATACACAGAAGGTTGATAAATTCGTGTGTCAATTTCATTTGTTCTTTCTGCAAAAGTGGCATGAGGTAAATCTGTGCAATTTGGTGTAAATTTAGACGAAGGACATAAGTTTTGTTTCGCCATAGAAGCATGTCACTTGTACTAAAGATTGAAGAGATATAGGGTCAAAAGTCAAATTTCGATTTTTCCCTTATGGGATTGCAATGGTAAATTCTGAAAGAGTCTGAGAAAACGTAAATCGAAGTGATAATAAAAAAACAAACTGTATTCTATGATTCTATGTCGCAAGCCGAACAAATATGCGTCAGTCAAGTGTCATGGTCAGAGGTCACTGTCAGATCAAGGTCACAGGTCACCTTGAGAACCCATGTGACATGATGAGGTACCGACATTGCGTTGTTTTCAGTGTATTCAAATGGATTCTCAAGATGAGCTGTGACCTTGATCTGACCGTGACCTCTGACTTTGACACTTGATTGACGCATATTTGGTCGGCTTGTGACATAGAATCATACCATACAGCTTTTTCTTTGTTATCACTTCGATTTACTATTTTTAAGGCTCTAAAAAAATTACCATTGCAGTCCCATAAGGAAAAAAAAAATCAAAATTTGACCTTTGACCCTATATCTCTTCAATCTTTAGTACGAGTGATATGCTTCTATGGCGAAACAAAACTTATGTCCTTCATCTAAAGTTACACTAAATTGGACGGTTTTACCTCATACCACTTTTGCACAGTGAACAAATGAAATTGACACACGAATTAATCAACCCTCTGTGTATATATACATATATATAGGATGTTAATTAACTATACCGACAAACTGTAAGAGGTGATTCCTTACATCAAAATAAGAAAAAGTTCATGTGGACCTATGACAAAAAATGCATAGTTTCAGAGCTAGGCTGTCCAAAGTCGCGAAAGAGCCAGGTTTCAAGAGGCCCTATTTTGAATTTGAGAGGCTGTGGATGGTGGTCCTTATCAGCGTAAAGGAAGTCACGCATACGCAATCCAAAAATGCATATTTGATTAATATTCAATTTGATCAATACATATAATCACCCATTATTCCGAACACTAAAGAACATGGAGCTACCGGTTACAAACATTTCCGACATCCCTCCGAAGCATTGGATGTCCATTTTTGTCAAGGCTTACCTTCTGTCTACTTTGAACCCTCCTTGAAATCAGGGTATATCTGAAAATTCTATTGAGAGCATATCTGAGAATTACATCCTGTAGGGAATACCCTGTACATCTATTGAAAATTGATGAAATATGCACTTTTGGATAGTGTATGCGTGGCTTCCTTTGGACCACCATCCACAGTCTCTCGAATTCGAAATAGGGCCTCTTGAAATTTGGCTTTTTCGCGACTTTGGACAGCTCTAGCACTGAAACTATGCACTTTTCGCCATAAGTCCATATGGACTTTTTTCTTATTTTGATGTGAGGAATCACCTCTTACAGTTTGTCGGTATAGTTCATTGTAATATAGGCCCTAGGCCCTATAATTCGGGGGAATGGGAACCAAATATGCTGCTCTAACAAGTAAACCTTACGTTTGGGTGAATCGAGTTGCTGACGGAGACACATATGAGAAAGTAGTACTAAATGTGGTCAGTATTTCAGTGAAGTTATAGGTGCAAAGCTCCAGGGGTTTAGGAGATACAGCTACCAGAACATCACATGGAAGTACAGAATAGTCTTCATACAGTTGGAGGTAAAAGCTCTATAAGACCTATTGGAACGACAAAACGTGAATAGCAAATATATAGATACATATTAGGACTAGGGAGAAGTCATATAGTAAGGGTATATCTGACGGCGGCCATCTTGAAATCCGCCATTTTGAATTAAGGTTAAGTTTTTAAAATAGGAATAGGGTCATGTGATACATGATTTAAGACTCGAATTTAATCAGAAGAACAATGGTGACGCTAATTTTGATTTACGGGCAATTGGTAAAAAGTTACAGGGAAATTAAATATTGTTGCAGCATATGTATTAGTCCTTTACCCCATCTTGTAAATTTTGTGTTAATGATAATAATTAAATAAAAAGCAGGTGGATAAATATTAGGTCTATGGTAAGAGTTGCCTTGATGGCGGCCATGTTCAAATCCGCCATTTTGAATCAGACAAAGTTTTAAATAGCGAACGAGAAATAGATGTGAACAGGATACAAGAAAAACAACGAAATGGCGTGCAAGTACAGCATCAAACAACTAACATTGTAACGCCAACATTCTATTTTTGATTAACTTCTAGCCCGAAGTCATCTATTGCATTACTCTATTCCCATTTAATTTTGTGCTGAATAATGATGAAGCAAAAATGGGTATACCGTTGGATTTATGGCAAATTTGCTATTAATAAGATGTCACTGTTATGCATTTTGTTTAAAACTTTTGTCTGATTCAAAATGGCGGATTTGAACATGGCCGCCATCAAGGCAACTCTTACCATAGACCTAATATTTATCCACTTGCTTTTTATTTAATTATTATCATTAACACAAAATTTACAAGATGGGGTAAAGGACTAATACATATGCTGCAACAATATTTAATTTCCCTGTAACTTTTTATCAATTGCGCGTAAATCAAAATTAACGTCACCATTGTTCTTCTGATTAAATTCGAGTCTTAAATCATGTATCACATGACCCTATTCCTATTTTAAAAACTTAACCTTAATTCAAAATGGCGGATTTCAAGATGGCCGCCGTCAGGTATACCCTTACTATATGACTTCCCCCTAGTTCTAATATGTACCCATATATTTGTTATTCATCTTTTGTCGTTACAAGAGGCCTTATAGAGCTTTTACCTCCAACTGTATGAAGACTATTCTGTACTTCCATGTAATGTTCTGGTAGCTATATCTTCTAAACCCCTGGAGCTTCGCACCTATAACTTCACTGAAATACTGACCACATTTAGTACTACTTTCTCATATGTGTCTCCGTCAGCAACTCGATTCACCCAAACGTAAGGTTTACTTGTAAGCTTCAGTTTACTCAGCGTACACACCTACGGAAAATCTTTTAGGAACGATTTCGAAAGAGGGTAGAATCCAGAACTTCAATTAAACCGTAAGTACTACGTGGAGTCTGTCAGACTCCGCTGGAAATGTATTTTCGCCATAACTTTCTGTTAGACCGGCTCTCCCGATTGTCACTTCCTTTACCTTCTTGGTTATATTTAGTGTATATGCGAAAATTAACATCACGTCTAGTTTGCCCGCAATCTATTGTTCGGAGTCTGACAGATTCCGCGTAGTACTAATGTGACAAAAACATGCGTAGTATTTAAGGGTTAACAAGTTTCATAATACAATATGACTGAAAGTAAATATAAATTTGAAAAATTTTCACTGTTACCCAGTAAGTAATGAAAACACTCCATCCAATATTTGATATAACTTCATGATTAAATTTTGAATTAAATTCTTATTTCTTTTTACCTTTAGAGTATCAGTTCGGTCAACGAACTATTCTTCAGTTCGTTCCACCAGGTTTTATATACATGTCTACACTATAGATATATAGAGAAAGATCTCCATATGTTTCTTTGTTCTTGTCATGCAGGAGCTTAATATTCCGTCAGCAGACATAAACCAAACTCGTTTTTTTCTTTTTCTTTTTTGTATATAAACAACGTTTTTGGTATCTGAGTCATAGCACGCCACACATGGATTTCTGTTCATTTCCAAATATCAGAAATAGAAAATCGTTAAAATCGTTCTTCTTCTTCTTCTTTTTTTATTACTCGAAGAAAGAAAGCACAGATTAAGAAAAAAAAAAAAAACAGATTTAAGAATTAGGTGATACATTTAGGGTGTGCTTGTGGGTAAGAGGGAAAGTTGGCATTGAGGCTAATTATCAAAGAGACGACGGCATAACCAGTGCGAGGTCTTTATGCGACATTTCTAATTGAGGAAAGTGGAACGTTCCTGATCTAATTTTAGCTCTGATGTGTAACCCCCTCTTACTACATCACACACATACACACATAGTATACATATACATATACTACTACACTGCAAGCGCCGTCTTCCAAAAGTGCTGCTGGAGTTTGCTTAGCGTATGGCAGACGTGGGAAGAAGGGTGCCGTTATAATAACGCATATCACATTCACCTACTAAAAGTGGCTGCCAAATGGTCTAGCGGATCATTTTGCCTCTGTCCATGTGTTACAAACAACTAGTGTGTGTCACACTATATCTCTTTCACACCCCTAATCAAACACCGATATTTTATGTATAGCACAATTTTATTATTATTATTAGGTCTATTATTATTATTATTATTATTATTATTATTATTATTATAATAATAATTATTATTATTATTATTATTATTATTATTAGTAGTAGTAGTAGTAGTAGTAGTAGTAGTAGTAGTAGTGTTATATAACAGCATCTTCTATAAACATGAAAGATAGGCGGTTTGTATCTGAATACTAAAAACTAGTTGACTGTTGACCTCGGTAGGCGTGAAGTCTAGGAGGCAAGGACATTGTTCACGAGGTTCTGGATTTGAGTTGAGTTGAGTTGATTTTGAATTTAACGTCCCGTTCAGCAGCGAGGCTATATGAGACGTGGACCTACTGATTAACGTGGAATCCGAACCACATGAACTCCCGCCGGGAAGGTTCTGGGTTTGAGTTCTGGAGGAGCAAGTATCCGGGCTCGAACCAAAAATTGTTAAAAGTGTGAAGGCGCCGGCCAAACATGTGAAAAACTCTCGGCCAGGGTTTAGAGTTTTCAACGGCTCGGCTCACAGCTCATTCGCTATCGAGCCAAGCCAACAGCCCACCTAACCGAGCCGGCTCGAGCCGAAACGAACCGAGCTGATGGCTCACCCCAACCGAGCCGGCTCGAGCTGTTCGCTCAGTTGAATCGAGCTGAGCCGGTGAACATCACTACCCGGATTGGGCATGGTATCCTCTGGTGCATGGGATTCTTGGCTCGATCCCAGCTCGCACTAAGTGAGCTTTGTGGTGAACAAACACCGTATGCGTCGCTTTTCTTGGGGTTCTCCCGTTTCCTTCCACTTTCTTTATTCCACAATTGCATTCACTTCTCATCATCACCGTCTCCTTTAGCCTTGCCGCCATAACCGTAGGACATAAAACTTAAAAATTTCATTTCATTTCATAAATGGCTTATAGGCTACTACATAGAATTGATAATTCAATACTGATTTATGAAATATAAACAAAAACGTTAGAGCTGTTTACGAGAAAATAGCAAATTTTGATTTTTCACCCTTCGGTAAACTAGTCTTATTTTTGAAGGTAGGAAGAAGATTCGAAAAGAAAGCCTAGAGAATCTTATATATATATATATAAACTTAAGTTTAAAACTTGGTATGGATAAATTTAAACGATATGGTCTCTAGCAGGGGTAAAATTTTATCTGAAAAGGTAGGAGACAGATGATGTCAGGCCGTTCCTCATGCTTAACTTTGCTCATTGATTTTTTTTTTTTTTTAGGAAGTATAGGTACGCCATAGTTTTTTTTTTTTTTTTTAGGAAGTTGGGTAACGGCATCCTCCCGCGCTCCCCCTTACTTTTATCCCTGGTCTCTAGGTGAGTGAACACATTTACACCAGCAAACAGACGGACATAAATCTAAAAAAAATTCTTTTTCGGTGTGTAAGGGCCATGAAACATATAAATTTGTTGAAATTTCGAGTTCGATTTTTCTTTTTCTTTTTCTTTTTTTTTTACTATCATTAAGTTCTCCTCGAAAGTAATAAGTCTGAGATGAAATTTATTCTTTGGATTTGGAATCTCCCCCCCCCCCAAAAAAAAATCTTATCAGAATAGGAAGTGGCAGTTGATTTCTACCATTTGTGGTTGCAAAAGAAAAAAATAAAGTTGAAAATGTAATCTACTCTTTCAAAACTGAATTCATTTCAAAAACTGCTTCTCGCTATCTATTACCGTTTTTCAGTATGGGCGACTGGTGTTGAAACTGAAAACTGTACATTTTCACTACTTCTGTTTTGCATCAGAAAGGCCGAGATGAAAGTTATCTTTGGGGCGCTCAATCCATACAAAAAACTATTTCTCAGTATTTTTTACATTTTTATTTGCTCTGTGAAGATCAATACTGAAATC
This sequence comes from Thermobia domestica, assembly GCF_964235325.1. Classification (NCBI taxonomy): domain Eukaryota; kingdom Metazoa; phylum Arthropoda; class Insecta; order Zygentoma; family Lepismatidae; genus Thermobia; species Thermobia domestica. Next base: position 38,201,385 of record NC_137469.1, read on the forward strand.
GGAAGAAATAGTAAATTTGTACCACTTCCGGTCTTAGTAGAAAGATACAGATGGGAATGGTTATTTTTCCTCAGATGTTGAATCGATTACCGTTTTTGTTCCATGGTGAGGTGTTTGGGGTCCCGGGTTCAAACCCTGCTCCCGCCAAGTGAACTTTGTGGTGGACAAACACCGTGTGCGTGGGTTTTCTCGGGGTTCTCCCGTTTCCTCCCACTTTCTTCATTCCACCATTTCATTCATCTCTCATCATCACCGTCTCCTTTAGCTTAACCGGTATAATCGTGGGACGTAAAACCCAAAAATTTCATTTCATTTCATTGTTCCATGGTGAGCAACGTTGAAACTGGAAATCGTTAATTCCTACCATTTTCACAGTTTGAATATAAGGTTAACGTAGAAGATGGAACCTATTATTAGAAGGCTCAATTGATTATGAAAGACCGCTTCTCAAACTCCCTTACTATTTTTGCTTTCATACCTGTTGACAGATGAACATCGATATTATATAAGATTCCCGAAAAATGAAATGAAATCTTTAAGTTTTACGTCCCACGGTTATGCCGGTTAGGCTAAAGGAGATGGTGATGATGAGAAATGAATGAAATGGTCGAATGAAGAAAGTGGGAGGAAACGGGAGAACCCCGAGGAAACCCACGCGCACGGTGTTTGTCCACCACAAAGTTCACATGGCGCGAACCAGAGACCCCAAGCACCGAAAGGGAACGCTATAAGACTTCCGAACTCAGTTGATTTGAGTTTAGCATCCCGTTCAGCAGCAAGGTTATATGAAACGTGGATCTAAAGTTTAAGGTGGAATTCGAACCATATGAGCTCCTGCTGGGAATCGAACCTGGGTCTCTCGTGCCAAAGGCCCACACGTTATCCATATAGTCACGAGAATCTCTATATAAGACTTCCGATAGCATGCATAGCAGAATTTGGAAGTCTAAGCAAGTGAATTTCTTTTCATAGTGTGAAATTACGGTAAACTTACAGACAATGTGGATTCAGTTCTACGTAAACCTGGAAGTAATACATTTATAACTTCTGGTTGCAATACAGGACTAAGATCAAAGAGAGTACCTGTTTTTCGGACGCTGAATCCTTATCAGAAAGCTATTGCTTGCTATCTTTTATTGTTTTTAATCTATGGAGATCAGTAGTAGAAAAATTTATACCTCTTCCAGTTTCAGCAGACAGAGATATGTGTGAAGAAAGCATATTTTCTTCAGATGCTGAATTGAGCCCAAAAACCCAACTACTTAATATGTCTTCCCGTCTTTTTGCTTTATGGAGATCATTATTAAAATTAAGCAGTTAATTTGTTCCACTTTGAACAGAGAATTAACGGATGAGATGAAACCTATTTTTGGAACGCTGAATTGATTACTAAAAACCGTTTCTCACTTCTCTGACCGTTTTTTGCTCTGATACCTGTCGACAGACGGACATAGTCGTTCTGTGAGACTTCTGATAGTTATGCATAGCATAATTCGGAAATCTAAAAGTAAGTATCGTCAAAATTTTCTCGTGAATTTAAAGAAGGCCTATGCGTTTTACGAACAGACACATTTTTCACTGTACTACAATACCAAAGCAAAAATCATTTGCTCGGTCTTCGTAAATACTGATTCACACGAATAAATTCCCCTTCAAATGTTGTTTATTTCCAAAGATATTTTCAATGATGTATCACATGGGATACAATTTCATCTAAAATTTTCAAGTGGCCACCTGATCGCCCTGATCCATAGGGGCAAGTAGAACGTTCCATTTCTGTGCTCTCTGATCAACGGCGCAACGTTAAGGCTTGTAAGGTCTACAATGCGTACAGGCCCATCGTGTATTGACAGGCCCGCAGACTCCCCCTCCTTTTTTTGAATAAGAATGGTCAGAGTATCTATGACGTCGGTTCTATAGATATTCCTAAGTGTTCATTGCAGTCACAGTAGAAAAATCAAAATATCAAATACAGTAACACAGTATTTTAGTTTCGTGCTGATGTTGTTAAGATTGCTTAAATTTCAAGAACCGAACAACATCAGATAGTATATCGACTCTATCTCTCACGTGTACTGCTTTCCTTTTTCCTAGTGTTGCTATAGATACCACCTGTGAAACCATGAGTTTACCACATAAAAAAGTTGCAGGTATGTCAATTATGCAAAACCAAAGTATAAATGCTAGTGTACAGATCGAAGCAATCAATGTTACAAAAGGTTTAAGTCCAAATTGCTATCAAACTCTTACGCCGTGTGCTTATGCATTCAGAAACACATGTCTTGATCGACTAACTGATTCTGGTATTCAATCCAACTCGCCCTCCTTTTCTTCTCTAAAACGATCTGTCTGACGTAATATACTCTTTTAATTTAGACAGGGGAAAAAACAGGAACCATGTTTACAAGATTTATCGCTCTAAAACCGTCTCTTTCATTCGTTTGTTCTGAAATGCCTTTGTAGAGCCTGAATAAGAAAAAATGTCACAAGAGGTTCCTATAGCTTCACAAACGCGGTTATTTGCGTTTTTCCTTCTTCAAAGAGTGCATATCACATCAAACTAGGAAGATGCTCCTTGTGAAATCTATGGAAATTGTCAATCGGAGCAGTAGATTTTGTGCTTTCCGAAGTCTGTAATGCGGGCGCAGAGCTCTAAAAAACTACTGACAGAAATGAGTGTTAATCAATGAATAATTGAATTTTTCGTTTCCCAGTAATTAAAAGCAAATGTTTCCAGGGATGTCATTTAGGCAGGACAGGGGGGTGTAATTCCCTCTCCCTTGAGTTTGATCAGTGTTTTACTATACATATTGTGTGATCAAATGTATAGTAAAACACTGATATAAAAAGTGAAACTCTTATGTCAGCGGAGAATCTCCCCTCCCCCCCCGCAATAAAATCTAAAATGACGTTGCTTTACGGAAACCTGTAGAGTTACGATAGCACATTGTTAGAGCGCTTACATTTGGTTTCAAGAGTCGAAGGTTCGATCCCAAACCATGTGAGTCCATAGTCGACGACATTGAGAGAAAGATTCAGAAATGGAGACAGAGAAGGATTATTTACATATGCAAGTTTAGAATTGGAGGAAAAAAATGATTGGACAGCATCCATATTATGATGAAATTTGTGATTTTGTGAAACACAAGAAAGAAAGTTTCCGAACTGCTAGAATCACATCAGGCAGTTGTCAAATTAAGGTGGAGAACTTTTTTTAAACCATCCGATGATTGTGAAGGGAGAGAAGGATCTGAGGAATTAAGAATTTTTTAAAAAATCTTTAGCTTGCGAGAAGGGTTTCAAACCACGAACCGAAGCTATCGAACCATGACTTTATCCATTCAGCCACAGAGAACTCTACGCATCTTTCATATACTTTTCCGTTAGCTACGTTGAAAAACTATAACAGAATAAAGTATTCCAAAAGTTGACTCGATGGGTGCGCTGGTTACATTGAATATAGACCTCTTGCAGCTTAAATACAGGGTGAATGAACTTTCCTTGTTGAGGAACACTTTTTAAGACAGGTTCCCGGCGGGAGCTCATGTGGTTTGGATTCCACGTTAATCAGTAGATCCCGTCTCATATAACCTCACTGCTGAAAGGGACGTTAAACTAAAATCAACTCAACTTTTTAAGGCAATAAAAATGTGTTACTACTATATGATAATTGAGTTATATTTAATACAACCGTCTGATAAAATAGTGCCAAATACTCAAACATACGGTAAATCGCATTTTACGAAGCTGTACTGGAAAATGAAAAAAATGAAACCTTAGATGAGTGTTTAGTGTAAGGACCTCCGACATGAATGGTCCTAGGTTCGAATCCCGGCCATTCTTGTTATTTTTTCTTTTAGCTACGCTGTGCATTCCGGAAGTTCAAGTTTGAATTAAACGTAGTCGCAGCTAGTTTAAGCCGAAATTATTTTCAAATATGAGATTTGCTATTTGAGATCAACTAACTGCCACGCAAGTTGATCCCGATCGGAGAAATGCCCCATCGGAAGCATTTGAAGTTTCGAATTTTCTTCACCCGGGCAACTCTTAAAACCATTACTACCTGAAAGCTCAATTTTCATGAAGCGAACAATTATTGATAGCAAAATATTTATGATAAGAACGATGAATAAATCTTATAAATATAAAACTGATGACAAACTTCGTAAAGCAAGATTTTTTTTGTTTGTTTGTTTATTTGTTTGGTCGCTGATATAGTATGCAATTCAGCATTACTCAATGTCAAGACATTTCGCGAATGTTCTGTAGAGCATTGCTATCACGATTATCTTGGCAGGATTAACACTAACATCCGACATAGAGGAGCACTAAGAGAAAGAGGGAACTTCTAATCGATGGGAGGTAGCCAAAAGAGGTTGCTGTCTTTTTTTTTTTCTGTCTTGAGAACTCCACAAAGGTCAAACGGTATATATTTAGTGTTGGTTGATGCCTTTCGAAGACATTGGCATCAATTAATTCTTAAATCGCGGAGCGCGGCCAAACTCCTGATTCATTGCTTTCCAATCAAATTTGTCTCTTTCTTCCTCACTCTTTTCTCTTTTTTTCTCATTTATCTTCTTGTTGCCGTATTACTTTGTATTTATAGTCTGTTTTGACTCCTGAATTCAAACGTCTTTTCCTCCGTATTAGGCATTTTAAAAGGCCTTCTATGTTACAGGGTCCGAAACAAAATGAGTATATATCCCTAATTCTAACCTATCTGTCCTTTATAATTTATACTTGATTCTTTGGAATTTCATAACCGTTGGAAAGAAGAGAGTTATCTTTCCCATAGTTACTTTGTTTAAAAATTTAACTTTGGTTTCATTAATTTGTGTAGTTTTACCGAGGCACATACAGGCTTGTAATTAACCCGTTAAATAAAACTAACCAATTAAATTAATCAGTTAAGAATTTTGTTAGTTTTTTAATTTCCAAACTATGCTGTGCATAAGTATCGGAAGTCTTATAGAACGGCTTTCTTCTGTTCGTCCGACCGTCTGTCCGTCGATAGGGTTCAGAGCAGAAACGATAAGAGAAATCGACATGCGTTTTTTTTTTTAACAATAGATTCAGAAAATGAAATGAAATCTTTGCGTTTTACGTCCCACGATTATGCCGGTGAGGCTAAAGGAGACGGTGAAGATGAAAAATGAATGAAATGGCGGAATTAAGAAAGTGGGAGGAAACGGAAGAACCTCGAGAAAACCAACGAGAACGGTGTTTGTCCACCACAAAGTCCACACGGCGCGAGATGGGATCAAACCAGGGACCCCAAGCACCGGAGATGAACGCTCTATCACTGAGCCACTGGGCCACCCTACAATCGATTCAGGATGTCAAGAGAACACCAAAACCGAAAGTGCTTGAAATTTTATGCTACTTCCTGTTTCAATACTAATTTCCGTAGAGCAAAAGCTTTTAAGATATCGAGATGCAGAATTTTGTAATCGATTCTGATTTCTAGGAGTCTCCGTTTTTTTTTTTGTTTTTTTTTTAAATCCGGAAGTTGTTCAAATTGATGATTTCCAGCTTTAACCTTCATCATCATAAAACAAAATCAATAAAGCATAGCAAGTAATAGCTTTCTCTTTTGGATTCAGCGTCCGAGGAACAGGATTATCTTTGATCTTATTAACCTATTGCAACCAGTAGTTATAGACGTACTACTTCAAGTTTGAATATTGAATGCTTATAGTTTGTAACCCTACCGTAGTTTCACACTGTGTAACGAAATTCATTCGTTAATTTTATGAAATAAATTTTGTAGCAGTTAGTTTCTAATTGATAATCATTTAAAACAACATGTAACGATTAAAAAATAAATCGTTGTCAAAATCCATGTTAAATGGATATTCTGGAATGCCATGCTTTTATGTATATTGTGTTCCTCGTAGAACAGAGACGCAAAGATCTGGTTGATGCAAAAATATTTTTTTTCATTGCAAACTTTGAGGTGTATGTAGGAATAGAGTGTTATTCATTTATGTTCATGTAATATGCCATTATGAAGAGCGCTTTTCGCTCTAATGATGGAAGATGATGGTTTAGTGGTAACTGTTTTTCTTTGTGTTTATTAGGGTCTCCAACCAATGATGGACAGAAAGCAAATTCGAAAGATTTTATTGTATGAGTTGAAATTGGGACGAAATGCAATAGAAACTGCTCGCAATATCAACCAAGCATTTTGCCAAAAGGCTGTCAGCGAACGTACAGATCAACATTGGTTCCAAAAATTTCGCTAAGGAACGATAGCCATGAAGATGAGGAGGGTCGCGGACATCTTGCTACGATTGGCAGCCATTATTGAAGCGGACCCACGCAAAACAAAACGAGAGGTTGAAATAAAAAAATAAAAACTACATATCGCCCATTCAACAGTTGTTCGACATTTGCACTTAATGGGAAAACAAGGGTGTCTCATTAGCTGAACGAAAACCAAAACCTTCGCCGATATGAAGTGTGCTTCGCGCTTCTTATTCGCAACAAAAGGGATCCATTTCTTGTTCGCATTTGACCTGCGACAAAAAATGGATTTTATATGACAACCGACGGCATTCCGCGCAGTGCCAGGACAAAGATGAAGCACCAAAACACTTTCCCATACCTAAGCTTCATCCAGAGGAGGTTTGGGTTACTGTTTGGTGGTCGGTACGTGGGATCATTCACTACAACTTCTTGAATCCTGGCAAAACCATCACATCAGCAGAGTACTTGACAGAATGCACCAAAAACTGCAACAGTTATGCCCAGCATTTTTCAATCGCAAAGGACCCATTCTTCTCCATGACAACGCCAGATCGCATATTTCACAAATGACTGCGCAGAAGTTGACCCAATCGGATATGAAACTCTACTGCATCCAGCATACTCTCCAGACCTCTCACCAACCGACTACCATTTTTTCAGGCACCTTGACAACTTCCTGCAACAGAAGGTCTTCAATATGCAAGCAGCGGATAAAACGGCCTTCGAAGAATTCATCGCTTCTAAAACTCCAGGCTTCTATGCTGTTGGAATAGATTTGTTTCCTGTTGGCAAAAATGCATAAAATATAATGGTTCTTATTTTGATTAATACACTTTATTCTAAGCTGAGATATACTGATTTAATATTGATACTCCAAACCTACATTTATTTTTGCACCAACCAGTACATATTTTTCATTGATATTTTCTCAATTTTATGACATTTTAATTTTATTGTTATTAATTATGGGTTTAGTTTGAAAAATAGTAACTTTTTATATTAATCAACTCATTTTCCCATAGCGTTAATTTCATTCATTAAAGTTTACATTAATTTTCACAACTTGAGACAATTCTCATTGCATAATAGTAAAAACAGCCATTTTTAATTTTAATTTTGATGCTAATTTTAATTTTAACCATTGCTTTATTTTCTTTAATTTCTGATAATAAATTCTATCTACTCTATTAAGCCGGAAGTGGTAGAAATAAACCATTTCCTGTTTTTACGTTGATCGTAAGAAGTAGTTTTCTGCTATCTGTGTCCGAAAAATACATTCCGTCTCCAATCTACTCTCTCTACTAGAACTCTAAATAGTAAAAAAATCACTACTATCTAGTTACTTCCGGTTTCAACATTAATTTTCATAGAGGAATAAAAGTCAGAGATAGCGAGAAGTAGTCTCTTGATATGGATTCAGTACACTTAATTCTAAGCTGAGATATACTGATTTACTGTTGATACTCCAAACCCGGAATTATTTTTGCACCAACTAGTACGGTACATATTTTTCATTTATATTTTCTTAATTTTATGACATTTTAATTTCATTATGTTCCGCAAGATTATGTTTCGTCTCCGACTTTATTCCTCTCATGTAACCGGAAGTTGTAGAAATCTACGACCACTTCCGGTTTCAATATTAATCTTTATGCAGCAGAAGCGGTACTGGCTTCAGCGTGTCAATGGATTAAAATAGTGTGACGTCCTTCTCGTTGCCATGGTGATCGTAAGTTTCTTTTCTAAACAGCATGGCCTGAGAACCTAAGCACAAAGCGAAAACAGTGACGTGTTAACTTCTTGATTCCAAACAATAAAGGAAACACTTGTATATGTAAAAAAAAAAAAAAAAAAAAAAAAAAAAAAAAAAAAAAAAAAACCTCAATGAATGAAACTACGAAAAGACAGAAAAAGCAAGCAATTAGGTAAATAATATGTAAAAATATGACAAGTGTTGAAACTGAATTGTTTTCCCTGATATCGCAATTTTGTGTATTTATACATTTGAAGATTACATTAAGTGTCAAAATATACTTAGCTTGTTTATTATCGGATATTAAATTTAAACAATTCTGGAAAATCTTTATTTAGTACCATCAGTATCACAAATTACATTGCATATGTGTAGACCTACAGAATTAGTGTTTAAAACTTAACCAATTAGAAATTGATCCAGATTGAAAATTCTCAGCAGGCATATGGCTAAAAGCTTAGTGTCCTTTTTTGTCTTGACTGTTTGTTTGTTTGTTTGTTTTGTAGCCATTGTAACTATGCACTCATATTTTAAAGGGTGGGTGTAAGAAATCTGAATGCGCCAATATAATTTACACTATTCTCAAAGTAGACAGTGATTTTTCAGCTCATCAGTCTGTATCTTAGAGTTTTTACACTGCGTATAATTGCTTTTGTTCATTATGCATTACATGGTAATGGTGCTGGCATTTCTTATGCAATTTCTATCTTATGAGCTTACGGAGAGATGTGGTAACTGTAGAAGGTTCCTTAGATGTTACTTCATGAATTACTGGATTTCACTCGTAAATTTTCTAAATAGTGGCCCCATATTCTTAATCTGTACCTTTTCCAATAATTTTACTTTGTCTTCAAAATATTCTACAATTGTCTTATTAACAGTCTGTTCTTATTAACAGCAGATTTAATTCCATTCGATTCATGCATTTGTTTACAAAAAAAAAAAAAAAAAAAAAAAAGGAAATCATCAGGGTAACGAGGAGAAAATGACGACATCACTATTTCAGAATATAGTAAGTACCATCTCTGATCTTATCCCTAGTATTATAACTGGAAGTTGTAGATGTACTACGTCAAGTTTTAGTATTAAGTTCTCTTAGTTTGGAAGCCTACCCTAGTCACAGTGTGAAACGAAACTGAACTTTTTACTTATTGTTTCTATTAACTCTTCCTGCCGGTCTAGTGGCTAGCGCCCGAATTCGATTCCTGATGAGGAAACAGAAAAAAAAAACCACAATCATTCACTTTCATTAATCACCGTCTCCTTTATCCAAAAAGGTATAAACGTGAGACGTTAAGCTAAAAAAAAAAAATAATACGTACATTATTTCTACTATTGAAATTTAATAGATTGGCGGATCTAGAACTGGGAGGGTGAGGCAGCCAGAACCCACACGATGACAGATATATCATGAGTTTACTATAAACTTTCAAAAATATATAAATCATAGCTTATGTTATTTTTGTCACTCAAAAAACTGTGGGGACCTAGGCTGCTCGTCCCCGGGCTAGATCTGACTGATTTAATACCGATAAAGTTTTATTATGGTATTTAAATTACTGGATAAGTTGAAAGAAAAATATTAACAATATTAAATAAATTTTAAACACGCTTCATTCCAAAGTTTCTGGCTATGATTAAATTATAATATTTGAATTGCGGAAATTTGAGCTTTGTATTTGTTAAAGTGTTGGACTTAAAAAAAAAAGTCGGTAGTTATTGATATGACCGGATGAAGACGGCTGTAACCCAGTGATAGTTTGACATAAGTCTCCAGGTCTTGCCTCTGGAGTTGAAGAATACAATACTACATTTATAGTCAGAATTCCAAGTTCAAAAACGTGCAAGCGTCTTCTGACAACGTGTAAAGGTGACTCAGAGAGAGAGAGAGAAAAAAAAATTGAGATTCTGCACGTTTGCAATTAGCGTCTAGCAAGTTAGTAATTAAATAGTTTTTATTCACAGAATTCAAATACATTTCCTGTGGATCCATCTGTTCCTGAAGATCATAATTCCTTCACGTCATACTTGGTGGAATCTTGTACAGACGGTCGAAAATAAGTACTTGCTGGTTTATATTCAACGAAATCCTTCCTGTCTTCTTAGGCAAGGCTTCACAACACACAAGTCATTGGAAGTTATATGAGTCATCGACATCTGCAAAAAGAATAGTAATTACAAGTCATTGTGGATGGCTTCGGTTGGAAGTTAGTCATTATTTGCTACCTAAACATGGTCATATTAACTTTAGATTGATATTTCTGATACTTGAATATTGACTAGCAAAAAAATGTTTCTTTTCTTATTATTGTTCTTCTCCTAATAATTTTCAGATCACTGTGGAAAAAATGAAATGAAATCTCTGAGTTTTACGTCCCACGGTTATGCCGGTTAGGCTAAAGGAGACGGTGATTATGAGAGATGAGTGAAATGGTGGAATGAAGAAAGTGGGAGGAAACGGGAGAACCCCGAGAAAACCCACGAGCACGGTGTTTGTCCACCACAAAGTTCACTTGGCGGAGGCTGGGATCGAACCCGGGACCCCAAGCACCAGAGGTGAACGCTCTACCACTGAGCCACTGGTTACGTTACATACCCACCTGGGCTTTTTTTAACCTAATGATCCTAACAATATTAGGTGAACGGTATAAATTATATAAATCTCTCAGTTTCACGTCCCATGGTTATGCCGGTCAAGCTAAAGGAGACGGTGATGTTGAGAAATAAAATGAAAATGGTGAAATAAAGAAAGTGGAAAGAAACGGGAGAATCCCGAGAAAACCCACAAGCACGGTGTTTGTTCACCACAATAGTTTCTAGTTACAAAGTTTAAACCATTCTCAATTTCTGTCTCTCTTGAATTCGAATATTCGTTTTAGAATCTTAAAGATCCCATCAACCTGCGTTTCCTCCTCAAAGTAAGAGACCATATTTTATAACCATGGTAGCACAACAGGTATAATTATGATTTTTGTATATTTTAAGCTTTAAATTCTTCGACAGAATTCCGGAGGACAAAATAATTTGAAATTCATTCACTCTGGTTACCGAAGGCAGGAATAATTACCATTTACGTAACAAATGTCTATATTATTTTACTGGCAATTGTATGATACATGCTATTTTTGGCACAGGTGTGAGAAGACATGGCTCTATTGTTCATAAGAAATTCAGGAATGTATAAATCTACCACATACGCATACCAGATCAAATAAAATAATTTAAACTATCTAGTATTTTGTTAGTTATTTTGCTCTCCTGTGATGTAACTTTGATTCCATTTTCGGTGGCTACTCGGAATATTTGATTTTGATTCAGGTCGTGAGGCAGTTGGGGAATTGCTTGAATTTAAAGAGGCCAAAAAAAGCACGATCAAGAAAGATAGAAGTAACGGTAATAAGAAACGCACTTCTCGCCACTAAAAGTTATCTGGTTAACCATAAATCGTCAGCTGCAACTACAGACTTTTGTTCACATATTTATTGATTTTTTAATACTTCTATTCTTGTTCTGTGACATGCTCCGCAAGTTGGAAAGAAGTTACTAGGTTTCTAGAGTATTAGAAACCCTCGGAATACTAAAAAGGAAGTTGAAATTCGTAATACCTTATTATTATCATATTTTTGATTTTGGTCAGATCTTTAAAAAATCTTTAATTTTCCCATGATCATGTTTTCAGCATGGTAAGTATAGATGATAATGAACTATATAGTGGAGTAAAATGGAGGAATAAAATTTATTACAGATGAACTAGAATATTTTGCATTCATTTAATACAAATTCAATTTGGAACAAACTTACGTTCCGAAAGAGACAACTGAGTTTCAAAATTCGGATAAATTTGTGCACATAAATGTCTAAAGTATAAGTTTATCCCACAAAAAGATGATGACTATAATTTTATGTGTATCACTCGCTGTTTTGAAATGGAAGAAAGACTTGCTTCATTCACTATAGTAGCTTACTACATAGCAACACTTTTTACAAACGATTCATTTGGTTCTCAATCCCGTCTCTGAAGAAACTTGCCTACCGTGAAGCAATTAAGATATAAATAGTTCCATCTCTGTTTTAGAAAATTCAGGAAGTGACTTAGGTGCATAAACACGTGATTCACACTGAAAAACACCATGTGTAGCATCAACTTTGTAGAAAATTTTAGTTTCATCAACGTCCAATCACTGCCCATTTCACTTATCATTATCGTCCAAAAAAAAAAAAAAAAAAAACTTATTGCTGCATATAAAAATATGATCGTCTGGGCTGTAGGGCATCATTTTGTTACGGCTTGAATTTAAAGTTTGGTGTCTTGTAGGGTGTAATTCTTCATAGTATATGTAGCACGATTCTCTAGTATTTACTGTACCTTATTCTCTCCAAGGCTCTTATCGCACCATCCGTTGTACTAGCTCTGGAAAATAAGAAACCAAAATACTGTATTATCAGGGATGCAATCAGGAGTATACAGCACATACTCATTTAATATTGTTGTAGTCCGGCGTATACTACTTTAAATTTACGGAACAGCAAGCGTATACGGGGTGTGTATATATACTATATTTTTGCAAACGGTCGAGCATATATCTATCAACAATTCTAGCTTACATCATTAAGTTTTGTCATGAAAGTACGTGAAATTCAATATATTTGAAGATAAAAGTTAAGGGCCTATCAGGGATTTGAACCCGGGACCTCTCGCACCCTAAGCGAAAATCATACCCCTAGACCAACAGGCCACGCTAGTAAAGGTCAATAAGAATGTCCTTATTGGTTCTGAAAACGGTCGAGCATATATCTATCAACAATTCTAGCTTACATTATTAAGTTTTGTCATGAAAGTAGTTGGAACTCAATATATTTGAAGATAAAAGTTAAGGGCCTGTCCGGGATTTGAAGCCGGTACCTTTCGCACCCTAAGCGAGAATCATACCCCTAGACCAACAGGCCACGCTAGTAAAGGTCAATAAGAATGTCCTTATTGGTTCTGAAAACGGTCGAGCATATATCTATCAACAATTCTAGATTACATCATTAAGTTTTGTCATGAAAGTAGGTGAAATTTAATATATTTGAAGATAAAAGTTAAGGGCCTGTCCGGGAGTTGAACCCGGAACCTCTCGCACCCTAAGCGAGAATCATACCCCTTGACCAACATGATACGCTAGTAAAATTCAATAAGAATGTCCTTATTGGTTCTGAAAACGGTCCAGCATATATCTATCAACAATTCTAGCTTACATCATTAAGTTTTGTCATGAAAGTAGGTGAAATGCAATATATTTGAAAATAAAAGATAAGGGCCTGCCCGGGACTTGAACCCGGGAACTTTCCAACCCTAAGCGAGAATCATACCCCTAGATCAACAGGCCACGCTAGTAAAGGTCAATAAGAATGTCCTTATTGGTTCTGAAAACGGCCCAGCATATATCTATCAAAAATTCTAGCTTTCATCACTAAGTTTTTTCATGAAAGTACGTGAAACTAAACATATTTGAAGATAAAAGTTAAGGGCCTGTCCGGGATTTGAACCCGGGACCTCTCGCACCCTAAGCGAGAATCATACCCCTAGACCAACAGGCCACGCTAGTAAAGTTCAATAAGAATGTTCTTATTGGTTCTGAAAACGGTCGAGCATATATCTATCAACAATTCTAGCTTACATCATTAAGCTTTGTCATGAAAGTAGGTGAAATTCAATATATTTGAAGATAAAAGTTAAGAGCCTGTCCGGGATTTGAACCTGGGACCTCTCGCACCCTAAGCGAGAATCATACCCCTAGACCAACAGGCCACGCTAGTAAAGGTCAATAAGAATGTCCTTATTGGTTCTGAAAACGGTCGAGCATATATCTATCAACAATTCTAGCTTACATCATTAAGTTTTGTCATGAAAGTAGGTGAAATTTAATATATTTGAAAATAAAAGTTAAGGGCCTGCCCGGGACTTGAACCCGGGAACTTTCCCACCCTAAGCGAGAATCATACCCCTAGATCAACAGGCCACGCTAGTAAAGGTCAATAAGAATGTCCTTATTGGTTCTGAAAACGGCCCAGCATATATCTATCAAAAATTCTAGCTTTCATCACTAAGTTTTTTCATGAAAGTACGTGAAACTAAACATATTTGAAGATAAAAGTTAAGGGCCTGTCCGGGATTTGAACCCGGGACCTCTCGCACCCTAAGCGAGAATCATACCCCTAGATCAACAGGCCACGCTAGTAAAGTTCAATAAGAATGTTCTTATTGGTTCTGAAAACGGTCGAGCATATATCTATCAACAATTCTAGCTTACATCATTAAGCTTTGTCATGAAAGTAGGTGAAATTCAATATATTTGAAGATAAAAGTTAAGAGCCTGTCCGGGATTTGAACCTGGGACCTCTCGCACCCTAAGCGAGAATCATACCCCTAGACCAACAGGCCACGCTAGTAAAGGTCAATAAGAATGTCCTTATTGGTTCTGAAAACGGTCGAGCATATATCGATCAACAATTCTAGCTTACATCATTAAGTTTTGTCATGAAAGTAGGTGAAATGCAATATATTTGAAAATAAAAGATAAGGGCCTGCCCGGGACTTGAACCCGGGAACTTTCCCACCCTAAGCGAGAATCATATCCCTTTTTTTAAATTACTTTTTATTTACATTATTTTCGAGTTACAGTGAGAAAGTTACATAATTTACAATTGTAATTACTTGCACACAAAAATGTGTATAAGGAAAACCGTGCTTGAAGAGAACGAGGAGACAGAATATATTCAATGGTGTTTGCACTAAGCCAAACGACAGAATAATGTTTCTGTTGTGGAAAGTGTTTAAAAGCAGGTAACAGAAGCATTTCAACAGTAATACAGTCAGAGCTGATTTTACACAGGTATTGAATCATTTCACAATAGATTTTCCAAACTGGTGTTGATCTGTTGCAAAGCGTGAGACGATGTTCCAATGTATCCACTTTTCCGCAGAGATCACATCGATTGTCGTCTGTAATCTGGAGATGATGTCGTTTTCCCTTAGTGTCTATGATGTTGTTAACAAGCCTGTACCATAACGAACGAGCTGAGGTTGATAGAAAATTCAAGGAAATGTTCCTCCATATCTGCGTCCAATTCGTATTAGGTAAGTTGAAAGTTATGCGATGACAGTGGCTGTTTTGTTGTTGTAATAGCAACGTATACAGAAGTTTGACACTTGTAGGAATATGTTGGGTGCCACTGGCAGACAAGTAAAAGTAAGTATACATATAACGTCCGTAAAATACCAAAATTCGGGAGGAATGAGAGGCAAACACACAGGTAATGTTCCATCATTGGTATCAACTAGAGATGAAAGTAATGTACTGCTGAGTTGGTCTCCAATACCTTGTATATTTTGGAATCCTCTGTAGTAGAATAAAGCTTTTATTTTACTTTCAACATGTATCAAGTTCAGTCCTCCTGCATGATAGGGCAAACAGGTAGCTGGATAGCGCACTCGAAAAATCATACCTGCCCACAAAAACCAGTTACCGATGCTTGTAAATTTGTGAATATAAAGTTTAGGCATAGGCAAAATTTGACATATGTACCACAGTTTTGAAAAGGCATAAGTGTCACAAAATACACACGAGATATCAACGAAAGGTGACGATATTGGTGCTGATGTAAAACAGATCTGACCCTCAAGAAAACATCTTCAAAAGTTTTAGAAATGCTCTCATGCAAGTTGCAGGAAAAATAAATACCCAATACTTTGAGAACTGGCACCACTGTCGGGAAATGGTCATATGAATTTGTAGAACCATTCCCTAAGGGCATGAGTTTAGTTTTCGCTCGATTAAGAAGTGCGCCTGAATGATCACAGTACTTTTGAACACAATCTTCAACTAGTTCTAAATCCTGTGGGTCCCGAAGAAATACATTTACGTCATCAGCAAAACTACACACTTTGACAGAAACAATGCAGATATGAAGACCCTGGATACGTTGATTGATGCTGTATAGTAAAGGACATATAGAAATTATGAATAGACTCATACTTAATGGACAGCCTTGCCTGACACTACGTTTTATGGCAATAGGAGTGGTCAGAAACCCGTTGACTTTTAGTTTTGACTGTGCAGCATCATACAAAACTCGAATCCAACGGATAAATAAGTCGTCTACTCCCATATGCTGCAACAAAGACCACAAATAATTGTGATTTACACGATCAAATGCCTGGTTGAAATCTAAGGCAAGTAAGGCATGACTAGTATTGTGAGAGTGGTAATTCGCAATAACATCACGCAGAGTTTGTAGCACGTGGTAAATTTTCTTATCACCTCCTCGAGCATACTGAAATGGTCCAGCAAGAATTTCAATAAATGGAAGGATTCTATTGTTCAAACAACGAACAAGTAATTTGTAATCGCAATTGAGAAAAGTTATGGGTCGATAGTGTGTAACATTTGTAGGATGTGCTTGTTTGGGGATAAACACTGTAACACCAGGAGTACGATACAGTTTCTGTGGATTGTCGCTGAAACATTCGTTAATTAGAGAAGTTAGTAACTCACCAACGAGGGGAAAAAATTTAATATACCATTCTGCAGGTATTCCATCTAGTCCTGGAGATTTTTCTTTAGGAGCTGCCATGACTGCTTGTTGTACATCTTCAATAGTAAATGGGCGCACTAGAAATTGTCGTGCTGTATCATCAAGAACACAAGACGGTGGTGTGAAAAATTCCTCAGGCATTGTATTAACTTCAGAAAGACCATAAAGGTTCTTGTAATACAACAAAAATGCACTTTTAATGGAGGCAAGATCTTCATGAAGTTGCCCTTCCTCATCACGAATGTGGTGGATCCATTTGCCTTGGCCTCGTTTCATTTCACGAAGTACATGATATAATGATGGTTCTTCATCAGCATCTACTAGGGGAACCTTGCTTCTAATCTTGAGCCCACCTACACGTCGGCGATTCAAATTTAAAAGCAATGCTTGATAACCTTTAACCTGAAGTAGCATGGACAAATCAGAAACAGCAGCACATCGAGCTTCTCGTAAGCATCTGTTATAAAAGTAAAGCAATTTGTGAAGATCGCGAGACTTTTCGGAGGAGTACCAACGGCAGAAACTCGCAAATCGTGGTTTGAAGTAAGTATGCCACCACTCTGTAACAGTGGGAAAATATTTCATCTGCCTAAGCCAGTATTGCCATTTTGATTGAAATTCAGCACAAAAGTGTTCGTCTTCCAATAACGATATATTTAATTGCCAGTAACCTCTACCTCGTTCAACAGTTAGATTATTTAATGAAAAAGTTACAACATAAGCAGAGTGATCAGAAAAGGAAGTATGCACAATTTCAACTTGTTTAATACACGGCACCATTGGTGGGGAGACATATATACGGTCAAGGCGTGATGCACTTTGATAGGATAGGTAAGTATAATCACGAGCCTGTGGCCTCAGACATATCCATGTATCGTGTAAATGAAGACCAGTCACTAATTCCTGGAGGGCATGACTGAAATTAAAGCCTGGGGTTTGATCTTCAGGCCGTAAAACGCAATTATAATCCCCTGCCATAATTAATCTATCAACATTAGGTCCTAGTGTAAGAGCTACATCCTGGGAAAAGAAGGAATTTCGATCGGTTCGAGCATGTGAGCCACTCGGAGCATAAAGGTTGACAAGATTGATATCTCCTAGTTTACCACTGAGTATGCGACCAGACGGGTGACACACAGGAGAAGAGAAACGAGTGGAAGATCTGAAAGCAATTGCTGTACCTGTACCACTATTGTTAAAATTATTTTCGACTATGTATGATAGACTTAGATTCAGGTCCGGTACACCAACTTCTTGGAAAAAAGCAACATCAATTCCTTCACTTCGTAGAAAATCACAGAGTGCAAATTTCTTGACGGGGCTTTGTAAATTGTTAATATTAATTGTAGCTATTTTAAGCAACATCACATTGGCAAATACACACAATGACCAATAAAAAATAAAGTTCTTGAAATAAAATAGCAAAAATAGCATAGCAACTAACATAGGAATTAATTAAACAAAATTTAGAACATATAAATGGCATAGAGTAAACTTGACCTAATTAATAAAAAAGAAACTAACATAGCTGAACCCAGTGTAACTTAACCCAATAAAAATACAACTTACAAGAGAAAGAATTACAGCATAGCAGCACCTCCTTTAGACATGCTAGAAATATTTGCGTCAGTTTCAGACTTTTTGAACAACTTTTGACTTAATTCGTTCCTTTTTGTACGTTTGCGACGAGTACGGGTTTCTTCGGGAATTTCACTTAAGTCTGTGATAGGAGAATCAACCTGTATGTCACTAGACTGAGTAGACATGGTATGATTAGTTGCATTGTTATCAGGCAAGTCATTCCGCTCTTGGGAACCAGGGAAACTGCAAACCTGACCATCACTTTCTGTAGAATACAACTTATCAGAAGAAACTTCTTACTCACTAGGTATAGTCGCCATGTCATGTGCAGAATGAGATGGAGGGACTTCCGTTGAAATGTGTACCTGTTGTACTGGATATAACGGTAGCTGAGGATCATGATCACAGTTAACTGGTCACCATTAGATGTATTTATTTGAACTCCTGACGAAAGAGGATTCGTATTGTTTATCTCACACACAGAACTTATTTTATTTTTTATTCAATTTTCGTCAAAGGTAGGCATACTGGGGTCAGGTGGGCAAGAAACTAGATTTGATGCCTTCTTCCTGTTGCGAGATGGAATTGGCATGCTATCAAATTTAGGCATAAGAGTAGCTGAAGGATCACTATTTTTAATTGTAGGAGACACTTTTCCAGCATAACTGTTAGGATCACTGGGTACGCGAAGAGGACAATTGGAATACATATGTGCACTATTACACCTGAGACAGGTCCGTATCTGATTAGGGTAGGATACACAAAACTTTTGCCCTTGAATAACTACAAAAGAAGGAATAGGTTTTTTAACTTCCATACGTATTAATTTACGTCCCGTTCGTATTGGGTACACATGTTCGACAGAATACATTTCATCAGAGATGTTAGATATGACACCATAGTCATTAAGTACTTTTCGAATGTCTGAATCGGCAAGTTCCATAAGAACTTAACAGTCACAATTTGAACATCAGCCCACGAAACTGGGATTGTGTGTGTTCCATTTGTATCAGTATAATACACAGTTCCATCGGAAGTACGCAAGACATTTTCACATAGGTCTTCCGTACGAAGTTTCACAAACAAAAATTTACGATAAACGTCCATTTCTATGCTTAATACATCATCAACAGAAAATCGGAAATTATCACTGAGCCACTGATGTAAGGTCTAGCTATTCGGTCGCTCCGAAACACCACCAAAATCGTCTTTTAAGGTATTTACCCTTTTTAACGACATGCTGTATTGAACTAAATCAGTCACGAAGACAAACACAACAAGAAAAGAAAAAAAACACAGCAAACTTGATTGCTAAGGAAAGCAACGCTGAAGGTAAACACGTCAAGCCTTGTAGCACAGAGTGAAGACACGTCCACACACTTCAACAACCTAACACAGTATGCCCCGCGGACCAACAGGCCACGCTAGTAAAGTCCAATAAGAATGTCCTTATTGGTTCTGAAAACGGTCCAGCATATATCTGTCAACAATTCTAGCTTTCATCACTAAGTTTTTTCATGAAAGTACGTGAAACTAAACATATTTGAAGATAAAATTTAAGGGCCTGTCCGGGATTAGAACCCGGGACCTCTCGCACCCAAAGCGAGAATCATACCCCTAGACCAACAGGCCACGCTAGTAAAGGTCAATAAGAATGTCCTTATTGGTTCTGAAAACGGTCCAGCATATATCTATCAACAATTCTAGCTTTCATCACTAAGTTTTTTCATGAAAGTACGTGAAACTAAACATATTTGAAGATAAAAGTTAAGGGCCTGTCCGGGATTTGAACCCGGGACCTCTCGCACCCTAAGCGAGAATCATACCCCCTAGATCAACAGGCCACGCTAGTAAAGTTCAATAAGAATGTCCTTATTGGTTCTGAAAACGGTCCAGCATATATCTATCAACAATTCTAGCTTTCATCACTAAGTTTTTTCATGAAAGTACGTGAAACTAAACATATTTGAAGATAAAAGTTAAGGGCCTGTCCGGGATTTGAACCCTGGACCTCTCGCACCCTAAGCGAGAATCATACCCCTAGACCAACAGGCCACGCCAGTAAAGTTCAATAAGAATGTCCTTATTGGTTCTGAAAACGGTCCAGCTTATATCTATCAAAAATTCTAGCTTTCATCACTAAGTTTTTTCATGAAAGTACGTGAAACTAAACATATTTGAAGATAAAAGTTAAGGACCTGTCCGGGATTTGAACCCGGGACCTCTCGCACCCTAAGCGAGAATCATACCCCTAGACCAACAGGCCACGCTAGTAAAGTTCAATAAGAATGTCCTTATTGGTTCTGAAAACGGTCCAGCATATATCTATCAAAAATTGTAGCTTTCATCACTAAGTTTTTTCATGAAAGGACGTGAAACTGAACATATTTGAAGATAAAAGTTAAGGGCCTGTCCGGGATTTGAACCCGGGACCTCTCGCACCCTAAGCGAGAATCATACCCCTAGACCAACAGGCCACGCCAGTAAAGTTCAATAAGAATGTCCTTATTGGTTCTGAAAATGGTCCAGCATATATCTATCAAAAATTCTAGCTTTCATCACTAAGTTTTTTCATGAAAGTACGTGAAACTAAACATATTTGAAGATAAAAGTTAAGGGCCTGTCCGGGATTTGAACCCAGGACCTCTCGCACCCTAAGCGAGAATCATACCCCTATACCAACAGGCCACGCTAGTAAAGGTCAATAAGAATGTCCTTATTGGTTCTGAAAACGGTCCAGCATATATCTATCAAAAATTGTAGCTTTCATCACTAAGTTTTTTCATGAAAGTACGTGAAACTAAACATATTTGAAGATAAAAGTTAAGGGCCTGTCCGGGATTTGAACCCGGGACCTCTCGCACCCTAAGCGAGAATCATACCCCTAGACCAACAGGCCACGCTAGTAAAGGTCAATAAGAATGTCCTTATTGGTTCTGAAAACGGTCCAGCATATATCTATCAAAAATTCTAGCTTTCATCACTAAGTTTTTTCATGAAAGTACGTGAAACTAAACATATTTGAAGATAAAATTTAAGGGCCTGTCCGGGATTTGAACCCGGGACCTCTCGCACCCTAAGCGAGAATCATACCCCTAGACCAACAGGCCACGCTAGTAAAGGTCAATAAGAATGTCCTTATTGGTTCTGAAAACGGTCCAGCATATATCTATCAAAAATTGTAGCTTTCATCACTAAGTTTTTTCATGAAAGTACGTGAAACTAAACATATTTGAAGATAAAATTTAAGGGTCTGTCCGGGATTTGAACCCGGGACCTCTCGCACCCTAAGCGAGAATCATACCCCTAGACCAACAGGCCACGCTAGTAAAGTTCAATAAGAATGTCCTTATTGGTTCTGAAAACGGTCCAGCATATATCTATCAAAAATTGTAGCTTTCATCACTAAGTTTTTTCATGAAAGTACGTGAAACTAAACATATTTGAAGATAAAAGTTAAGGGCCTGTCCGGGATTTGAACCCGGGACCTCTCGCACCCTAAGCGAGAATCATACCCCCAGACCAACAGGCCACGCTAGTAAAGGTCAATAAGAATGTCCTTATTGGTTCTGAAAACGGTCCAGCATATATCTATCAAAAATTCTAGCTTTCATCACTAAGTTTTTTCATGAAAGTACGTGAAACTAAACATATTTGAAGATAAAAGTTAAGGGCCTGTCCGGGATTTGAACCCGGGACCTCTCGCACCCTAAGCGAGAATCATACCCCTAGATCAACAGGCCACGCCAGTAAACTTCAATAAGAATGTCCTTATTGGTTCTGAAAACGGTCCAGCATATATCTATCAAAAATTCTAGCTTTCATCACTAAGTTTTTTCATGAAAGTACGTGAAACTAAACATATTTGAAGATAAAAGTTAAGGGCCTGTCCGGGATTTGAACCCTGGACCTCTCGCACCCTAAGCGAGAATCATACCCCTAGACCAACAGGCCACGCCAGTAAAGTTCAATAAGAATGTCCTTATTGGTTCTGAAAACGGTCCAGCATATATCTATCAAAAATTGTAGCTTTCTTCACTAAGTTTTGTCATGAAAGTACGTGAAACTCAATATATTTGAAGATAAAAATTAAGGGCCTGTCCGGGATTTGAACCCGGGACCTCTCGCATCCTAAGCGAGAATCATACCCCCTTTTTTTATTTACTTTTTATTTACATTATTTTCGAATTACAGTGAGAAAGTTACATAATTTACAGTTGTAATTACTTACACACAAAAATTTGTATAAGAAAATCCTTTACATTATAGTAACACAGACTAACCATGGAAGAGATAATGAAGGTAATTGGCAAATAGTGATTTCTTCCTTGGTGGGGGAAATTTACCATATTGTAGACACAGGAAGTCCTTGTATGTGTGATGTGCTTGAGGAGAACGAGGAGACAGAATATATTCAATGGTATTTGTACTAAGCCAAACGACAGAATGATGTTTCTGTTGCGGAAAATTTTTAAAATCAGGTAACGTCAACAGTAATACAATCAAAGCTGATTTTACACAGGTATTTAATCATTTCACAATAGATTTTCCAAACTGGTGTTGATCTGTTGCAAAGCGTGAGACGATGTTCCAAAGTATCCACTTTTCCACAGAGATCACATCGTTTGTCGTCTGTAATCTGGAGATGATGTCGTTTTCCCTTAGTGTCTATGATGTTGTTAACAACCCTGTACCATAACGAACGAGCTGAGGTTGATAGAAAATTGAAGGAAAGGTTCCTCCATATCTGTGTCCAATTCGTGTTGGGTAAGTTGAAAGTTACGCGATGACAGCGGCTGTTTTGTTGTTGTAATAACAACGTATAAAGAAGATTGACACTTGTAGGAATATGTTGGGTGCCACTGGCAGACAAGTAAAAGTAAGTAGATATAACGTCCATAAAATACCAAAAGTCGGGAGGAATGAGAGGCAAACACACTGGTAATGTTCCATCATTGGTATCAACTAGAGATGAAAGTAATGTACTGCTGAGTTGGTCTCCAATTCCTTGTATATTTTGGAATCCTCTGTGGTAGAATAAAGCTTTTATTTTACTTTCAACATGTATCAAGTTCAGTCCTCCTTCATGCTAGGGCAAACAGGTAGCTGGATAGCGCACTCGAAAAATCACACCGGCCCACAAAAACCAGTTACCGATGCTTGTAAATTTGTGAATATAAAGTTTAGGCATAGGCAAAATTTGACATACGTACCACAACTTAGAAAAGGCATAAGTGTTCACAAAATACACACGAGATATCAATGAAAGTTGACGATATTGGTGCTGATGTAAAACAGATCTGACCCTCAAGAAAAGATCTTCAAATTTTTTAGAAATGCTCTCATGCAAGTTGCAGGAAAAATAAATGCCCAATACTTTGAGAACTGGCACCACTGTCGGGAAATGGTCATATGAATTTGTAGAACCATTCCCTAAGAGCATGAGTTTAGTTTTCGCTCGATTAAGAAGTGCGCCTGAATGATCACAGTACTTTTGAACACAATCTTCAACTAGTTCTAAATCCTGTGGGTCCCGAAGAAATACATTTACGTCATCAGCAAAACTACACACTTTGACAGAAACAATGCAGATATGAAGACCTTGGATACGTTGATTGATGCTGCATAGTAAAGGACATATAGAAATTATGAATAGACTCATACTTAATGGACAACCTTGCCTGACACTACGTTTTATGGCAATAGGAGTGGTCAGAAACCCGTTGACTTTTAGTTTTGACTGTGCAGCATCATACAAAACTCGAATCCAACGGATAAATAAGTCGTCTACTCCCATATGCTGCAACAAAGACCACAAATAATTGTGATTTACACGATCAAATGCCTGGTTGAAATCTAAGGCAAGTAAGGCATGACTAGTATTGTGAGAGTGGTAATTCGCAATAACATCACGCAGAGTTTGTAGCACGTGGTAAATTTTCTTATCACCTCCTCGAGCATACTGAAATGGTCCAGCAAGAATTTCAATAAATGGAAGGAGTCTATTGTTCAAACAACGAACAAGTAATTTGTAATCGCAATTGAGAAAAGTTATGGGTCGATAGTGTGTAACATTTGTAGGATGTGCTTGTTTGGGGATAAACACTGTAACACCAGGAGTACGATACAGTTTCTGTGGATTGTCGCTGAAATATTCGTTAACTAGAGAAGTTAATAACTCTCCAACGAGGGGAAAAAAATTAATATACCATTCTGCAGGTATTCCATCTAGTCCTGGAGATTTTTCTTTAGGAGCTGCCATGACTGCTTGTTGTACATCTTCAATAGTAAATGGGCGCACTAGAAATTGTCGTGCTGTATCATCAAGAACACAAGACGGTGGTGTGAAAAATTCCTCAGGCATTGTATTAACTTCAGAAAGACCATAAAGGTTCTTGTAATACAACAAAAATGCACTTTTAATGGAGGCAAGATCTTCATGAAGTTGCCCTTCCTCATCACGAATGTGGTGGATCCATTTGCCTTGGCCTCGTTTCATTTCACGAAGTACATGATATAATGATGGTTCTTCATCAGCATCTACTAGGGGAACCTTGCTTCTAATCTTGAGCCCACCTACACGTCGGCGATTCAAATTTAAAAGCAATGCTTGATAACCTTTAACCTGAGGTAGCATGGACAAATCAGAAACAGCAGCACATCGAGTTTCTCGTAAGCATCTGTTATAAAAGTAAAGCAATTTGTGAAGATCGCGAGACTTTTCGGAGGAGTACCAACGGCAGAAACTCGCAAATCGTGGTTTGAAGTAAGTATGCCACCACTCTGTAACAGTGGGAAAATATTTCATCTGCCTAAGCCAGTATTGCCATTTTGATTGAAATTCAGCACAAAAGTGTTCGTCTTCCAATAACGATATATTTAATTGCCAGTAACCTCTACCTCGTTCAACAGTTAGATTATTTAATGAAAAAGTTACAACATAAGCAGAGTGATCAGAAAAGGAAGTATGCACAATTTCAACTTGTTTAATACACGGCACCATTGGTGGGGAGACATATATACGGTCAAGGCGTGATGCACTTTGATAGGATAGGTAAGTATAATCACGAGCCTGTGGCCTCAGACATATCCATGTATCGTGTAAATGAAGACCAGTCACTAATTCCTGGAGGGCATGACTGAAATTAAAGCCTGGGGTTTGATCTTCAGGCCGTAAAACGCAATTATAATCCCCTGCCATAATTAATCTATCAACATTAGGTCCTAGTGTAAGAGCTACATCCTGGGAAAAGAAGGAATTTCGATCGGTTCGAGCATGTGAGCCACTCGGAGCATAAAGGTTGACAAGATTGATATCTCCTAGTTTACCACTGAGTATGCGACCAGACGGGTGACACACAGGAGAAGAGAAACGAGTGGACGATCTGAAAGCAATTGCTGTACCTGTACCACTATTGTTAAAATTATTTTCGACTATGTATGATGGACTTAGATTCAGGTCCGGTACACCAACTTCTTGGAAAAAAGCAACATCAATTCCTTCACTTCGTAGAAAATCACAGAGTGCAAATTTCTTGACGGGGCTTTGTAAATTGTTAATATTAATTGTAGCTATTTTAAGCAACATCACATTGGCAAATACACACAATGACCAATAAAAAATAAAGTTCTTGAAATAAAATAGCAAAAATAGCATAGCAACTAACATAGGAATTAATTAAACAAAATTTAGAACATAAAAATAGCATAGAGTAAACTTGACCTAATTAATAAAAAAGAAACTAACATAGCTGAACCCAGTGTAACTTAACCCAATAAAAATACAACTTACAAGAGAAAGAATTACAGCATAGCAGCACCTCCTTTAGACATGCTAGAAATATTTGCGTCAGTTACAGACTTTTTGAACAACTTTTGACTTAATTCGTTCCTTTTTGTACATTTGCGACGAGTACGGGTTTCTTCGGGAATTTCACTTAAGTCTGTGATAGGAGAATCAACCTGTATGTCACTAGACTGAGTAGACATGGTATGATTAGTTGCATTGTTATCAGGCAAGTCATTCCGCTCTTGGGAACCAGGGAAACTGCAAACCTGACCATCACTTTCTGTAGAATACAACTTATCAGAAGAAACTTCTTACTCACTAGGTATAGTCGCCATGTCATGTGCAGAATGAGATGGAGGGACTTCCGTTGAAATGTGTACCTGTTGTACTGGATATAACGGTAGCTGAGGATCATGATCACAGTTAACTGGTCACCATTAGATGTATTTATTTGAACTCCTGACGAAAGAGGATTCGTATTGTTTATCTCACACACAGAACTTATTTTATTTTTTATTCAATTTTCGTCAAAGGTAGGCATACTGGGGTCAGGTGGGCAAGAAACTAGATTTGATGCCTTCTTCCTGTTGCGAGATGGAATTGGCATGCTATCAAATTTAGGCATAAGAGTAGCTGAAGGATCACTACTTTTAATTGTAGGAGACACTTTTCCAGCATAACTGTTAGGATCACTGGGTACGCGAAGAGGACAATTGGAATACATATGTGCACTATTACACCTGAGACAGGTCCGTATCTGATTAGGGTAGGATACACAAAACTTTTGCCCTTGAATAACTACAAAAGAAGGAATAGGTTTTTTAACTTCCATACGTATTAATTTACGTCCCGTTCGTATTGGGTACACATGTTCGACAGAATACATTTCATCAGAGATGTTAGATATGACACCATAGTCATTAAGTACTTTTCGAATGTCTGAATCGGCAAGTTCCATAAGAACTTAACAGTCACAATTTGAACATCAGCCCACGAAACTGGGATTGTGTGTGTTCCATTTGTATCAGTATAATACACAGTTCCATCGGAAGTACGCAAGACATTTTCACATAGGTCTTCCGTACGAAGTTTCACAAACAAAAATTTACGATAAACGTCCATTTCTATGCTTAATACATCATCAACAGAAAATCGGAAATTATCACTGAGCCACTGATGTAAGGTCAAGCTATTCGGTCGCTCCGAAACACCACCAAAATCGTCTTTTAAGGTATTTACCCTTTTTAACGACATGCTGTATTGAACTAAATCAGTCACGAAGACAAACACAACAAGAAAAGAAAAAAACACAGCAAACTTGATTGCTAAGGAAAGCAACGCTGAAGGTAAACACGTCAAGCCTTGTAGCACAGAGCGAAGACACGTCCACACACTTCAACAACCAAACACAGTATGCCCCGCGGACCAACAGGCCACGCTAGTAAAGTCCAATAAGAATGTCCTTATTGGTTCTGAAAACGGTCCAGCATATATCTATCAACAATTCTAGCTTTCATCACTAAGTTTTTTCATGAAAGTAAGTGAAACTAAACATATTTGAAGATAAAATTTAAGGGCCCGTTCGGGATTTGAACCCGGGACCTCTCGTACCCAAAGCGAGAATCATACCCCTAGACCAACAGGCCACGCTAGTAAAGGTCAATAAGAATGTCCTTATTGGTTCTGAAAACGGTCCAGCATATATCTATCAACAATTCTAGCTTTCATCACTAAGTTTTTTCATGAAAGTACGTGAAACTAAACATATTTGAAGATAAAATTTAAGGGCCTGTCCGGGATTTGAACCCGGGACCTCTCGCACCCTAAGCGAGAATCATACCCCTAGACCAACAGGCCACGCTAGTAAAGGTCAATAAGAATGTCCTTATTGGTTTTGAAAACGGTCCAGCATATATCTATCAAAAATTCTAGCTTTCATCACTAAGTTTTGTCATGAAAGTACGTGAAACTAAACATATTTGAAGATAAAATTTAAGGGTCTGTCCGGGATTTGAACCCGGGACCTCTCGCATCCTAAGCGAGAATCATACCCCCTTTTTTTATTTACTTTTTATTTACATTATTTTCGAATTACAGTGAGAAAGTTACATAATTTACAGTTGTAATTACTTACACACAAAAATTTGTATAAGAAAATCCTTTACATTATAGTAACACAGACTAACCATAGAAGAGATAATGAAGGTAATTGGCAAATAGTGATTTCTTCCTTGGTGGGGGAAATTTACCATATTGTAGACACAGGAAGTCCTTGTATGTGTGATGTGCTTGAGGAGAACGAGGAGACAGAATATATTCAATGGTATTTGTACTAAGCCAAACGACAGAATGATGTTTCTGTTGCGGAAAATTTTTAAAATCAGGTAACGTCAACAGTAATACAATCAAAGCTGATTTTACACAGGTATTTAATCATTTCACAATAGATTTTCCAAACTGGTGTTGATCTGTTGCAAAGCGTGAGACGATGTTCCAAAGTATCCACTTTTCCACAGAGATCACATCGTTTGTCGTCTGTAATCTGGAGATGATGTCGTTTTCCCTTAGTGTCTATGATGTTGTTAACAACCCTGTACCATAACGAACGAGCTGAGGTTGATAGAAAATTGAAGGAAAGGTTCCTCCATATCTGTGTCCAATTCGTGTTGGGTAAGTTGAAAGTTACGCGATGACAGCGGCTGTTTTGTTGTTGTAATAACAACGTATAAAGAAGATTGACACTTGTAGGAATATGTTGGGTGCCACTGACAGACAAGTAAAAGTAAGTAGATATAACGTCCATAAAATACCAAAAGTCGGGAGGAATGAGAGGCAAACACACTGGTAATGTTCCATCATTGGTATCAACTAGAGATGAAAGTAATGTACTGCTGAGTTGGTCTCCAATTCCTTGTATATTTTGGAATCCTCTGTGGTAGAATAAAGCTTTCATTTTACTTTCAACATGTATCAAGTTCAGTCCTCCTTCATGCTAGGGCAAACAGGTAGCTGGATAGCGCACTCGAAAAATCACACCGGCCCACAAAAACCAGTTACCGATGCTTGTAAATTTGTGAATATAAAGTTTAGGCATAGGCAAAATTTGACATACGTACCACAACTTAGAAAAGGCATAAGTGTTCACAAAATACACACGAGATATCAATGAAAGTTGACGATATTGGTGCTGATGTAAAACAGATCTGACCCTCAAGAAAAGATCTTCAAATTTTTTAGAAATGCTCTCATGCAAGTTGCAGGAAAAATAAATGCCCAATACTTTGAGAACTGGCACCACTGTCGGGAAATGGTCATATGAATTTGTAGAACCATTCCCTAAGGGCATGAGTTTAGTTTTCGCTCGATTAAGAAGTGCGCCTGAATGATCACAGTACTTTTGAACACAATCTTCAACTAGTTCTAAATCCTGTGGGTCCCGAAGAAATACATTTACGTCATCAGCAAAACTACACACTTTGACAGAAACAATGCAGATATGAAGACCTTGGATACGTTGATTGATGCTGCATAGTAAAGGACATATAGAAATTATGAATAGACTCATACTTAATGGACAACCTTGCCTGACACTACGTTTTATGGCAATAGGAGTGGTCAGAAACCCGTTGACTTTTAGTTTTGACTGTGCAGCATCATACAAAACTCGAATCCAACGGATAAATAAGTCGTCTACTCCCATATGCTGCAACAAAGACCACAAATAATTGTGATTTACACGATCAAATGCCTGGTTGAAATCTAAGGCAAGTAAGGCATGACTAGTATTGTGAGAGTGGTAATTCGCAATAACATCACGCAGAGTTTGTAGCACGTGGTAAATTTTCTTATCACCTCCTCGAGCATACTGAAATGGTCCAGCAAGAATTTCAATAAATGGAAGGAGTCTATTGTTCAAACAACGAACAAGTAATTTGTAATCGCAATTGTGAAAAGTTATGGGTCGATAGTGTGTAACATTTGTAGGATGTGCTTGTTTGGGGATAAACACTGTAACACCAGGAGTACGATACAGTTTCTGTGGATTGTCGCTGAAATATTCGTTAACTAGAGAAGTTAATAACTCTTCAACGAGGGAAAAAAATTTAATATACCATTCTGCAGGTATTCCATCTAGTCCTGGAGATTTTTCTTTAGGAGCTGCCATGACTGCTTGTTGTACATCTTCAATAGTAAATGGGCGCACTAGAAATTGTCGTGCTGTATCATCAAGAACACAAGACGGTGGTGTGAAAAATTCGTCAGGCATTGTATTAACATCAGAAAGACCATAAAGGTTCTTGTAATACAACAAAAATGCACTTTTAATGGAGGCAAGATCTTCATGAAGTTGCCCTTCCTCATCACGAATGTGGTGGATCCATTTGCCTTGGCCTCGTTTCATTTCACGAAGTACATGATATAATGATGGTTCTTCATCAGCATCTACTAAGGGAACCTTGCTTCTAATCTTGAGTCCACCTACACGTCGGCGATTCAAATTTAAAAGCAATGCTTGATAACGTTTAACCTGAGGTAACATGGACAAATCAGAAACAGCAGCACATCGAGCTTCTCGTAAGCATCTGTTATAGAAGTAAAGCAATTTGCGAAGATCTCGAGACTTTTCGGAGGAGTACCAACGGCAGAAACTCGCAAATCGTGGTTTGAAGTAAGTATGCCACCACTCTGTAATAGTGGGAAAATATTTCCTCTGCCTAAGCCAGTATTCCCATTTTGATTGAAACTCAGCACAAAAGTGTTCGTCTTCCAATAACGATATATTTAACTGCCAGTAACCTCTACCTCGTTCAACATTTAGATTATTTAAAGAAAATCTTACAACATAAGCAGAGTGATCAGAAAATGAAATATGTACAATGTCAACTTGTTTAATACAGGGCACCATTGGTGGGGAGACATATATACGGTCAAGGCGTGATGCACTTTGATAGGATAGGTAAGTATAATCACGTGCCTGTGGCCTCAGACATATCCATGTATCTTGTAAATGAAGTCCAGTCACTAGTTCCTGGAGGGCATGACTGAAATTAAAGCCTGGGGTTTGATCTTCAGGTCGTAAAACGCAATTATAATCCCCTGCCATAATTAATCTATCAGCATTAGGTCCTAGTGTAAGAGCTACATCCTGGGAAAAGAAGGAATTTCGATCGGTTCGAGCATGTGAGCCACTCGGAGCATAAAGGTTGACAAGATTGATATCTCCTAGTTTACCACTGAGTATGCGACCAGACGGGTATCACACAGGAGAAGAGAAACGAGTGGAAGACCTGAAAGCAATTGCTGTACCTGTACCACTATTGTTAAAATTATTTTCGACTATGTATGATGGACTTACATTCAGGTCCGGTACACCAACTTCTTGGAAAAAAGCAACATCAATTTCTTCACTTCTTAGAAAATCACAGAGTGCAAATTTCTTGACCGGGCTTTGTAAATTGTTAATATTAATTGTAGCTATTTTAAGCAACATCACATTGGCAAATACACACAATGACCAATAAAAAATAAAGTTCTTGAAATAAAATAGCAAAAATAGCATAGCAACTAACATAGGAATTAATTAAACAAAATTTAGAACATATAAATGGCATAGAGTAAACTTGACCTACTTAATAAAAAAGAAACTAACATAGCTGAACCCAGTGTAACTTAACCCAATAAAAATACAACTTACAAGAGAAAGAATTACAGCATAGCAGCACCTCCTTTAGACATGCTAGAAATATTTGCGTCAGTTTCAGACTTTTTGAACAACTTTTGACTTAATTCGTTCCTTTTTGTACGTTTGCGACGAGTACGGGTTTCTTCGGGAATTTCACTTAAGTCTGTGATAGGAGAATCAACCTGTATGTCACTAGACTGAGTAGACATGGTATGATTAGTTGCATTGTTATCAGGCAAGTCATTCCGCTCTTGGGAACCAGGGAAACTGCAAACCTGACCATCACTTTCTGTAGAATACAACTTATCAGAAGAAACTTCTTACTCACTAGGTATAGTCGCCATGTCATGTGCAGAATGAGATGGAGGGACTTCCGTTGAAATGTGTACCTCTTGTACTGGATATAACGGTAGCTGAGGTCATGATCACAGTTAACTGGTCACCATTAGATGTATTTATTTGAACTCCTGACGAAAGAGGATTCGTATTGTTTATCTCACACACAGAACTTATTTTATTTTTTATTCAATTTTCGTCAAAGGTAGGCATACTGGGGTCAGGTGGGCAAGAAACTAGATTTGATGCCTTCTTCCTGTTGCGAGATGGAATTGGCATGCTATCAAATTTAGGCATAAGAGTAGCTGAAGGATCACTATTTTTAATTGTAGGAGACACTTTTCCAGCATAACTGTTAGGATCACTGGGTACGCGAAGAGGACAATTGGAATACATATGTGCACTATTACACCTGAGACAGGTCCGTATCTGATTAGGGTAGGATACACAAAACTTTTGCCCTTGAATAACTACAAAAGAAGGAATAGGTTTTTTAACTTCCATACGTATTAATTTACGTCCCGTTCGTATTGGGTACACATGTTCGACAGAATACATTTCATCAGAGATGTTAGATATGACACCATAGTCATTAAGTACTTTTCGAATGTCTGAATCGGCAAGTTCCATAAGAACTTAACAGTCACAATTTGAACATCAGCCCACGAAACTGGGATTGTGTGTGTTCCATTTGTATCAGTATAATACACAGTTCCATCGGAAGTACGCAAGACATTTTCACATAGGTCTTCCGTACGAAGTTTCACAAACAAAAATTTACGATAAACGTCCATTTCTATGCTTAATACATCATCAACAGAAAATCGGAAATTATCACTGAGCCACTGATGTAAGGTCAAGCTATTCGGTCGCTCCGAAACACCACCAAAATCGTCTTTTAAGGTATTTACCCTTTTTAACGACATGCTGTATTGAACTAAATCAGTCACGAAGACAAACACAACAAGAAAAGAAAAAAAACACAGCAAACTTGATTGCTAAGGAAAGCAACGCTGAAGGTAAACACGTCAAGCCTTGTAGCACAGAGCGAAGACACGTCCACACACTTCAACAACCAAACACAGTATGCCCCGCGGACCAACAGGCCACGCTAGTAAAGTCCAATAAGAATGTCCTTATTGGTTCTGAAAACGGTCCAGCATATATCTATCAACAATTCTAGCTTTCATCACTAAGTTTTTTCATGAAAGTACGTGAAACTAAACATATTTGAAGATAAAATTTAAGGGCCTGTCCGGGATTTGAACCCGGGACCTCTCGCACCCAAAGCGAGAATCATACCCCTAGACCAACAGGCCACGCTAGTAAAGGTCAATAAGAATGTCCTTATTGGTTCTGAAAACGGTCCAGCATATATCTATCGACAATTCTAGCTTTCATCACTAAGTTTTTTCATGAAAGTACGTGAAACTAAACATATTTGAAGATAAAATTTAAGGGCCTGTCCGGGATTTGAACCCGGGACCTCTCGCACCCTAAGCGAGAATCATACCCCTAGACCAACAGGCCACGCTAGTAAAGTTCAATAAGAATGTCCTTATTGGTTCTGAAAACGGTCCAGCATATATCTATCAAAAATTCTAGCTTTCATCACTAAGTTTTGTCATGAAAGTACGTGAAACTAAACATATTTGAAGATAAAAGTTAAGGGCCTGTCCGGGATTTGAACCCGGGACCTCTCGCACCCTAAGCGAGAATCATACCCCCTAGATCAACAGGCCACGCTAGTAAAGGTCAATAAGAATGTCCTTATTGGTTCTGAAAACGGTCCAGCATATATCTATCAACAATTCTAGCTTTCATCACTAAGTTTTTTCATGAAAGTACGTGAAACTAAACATATTTCAAGATAAAAGTTAAGGGCCTGTCCGGGATTTGAACCCGGGACCTCTCGCACCCTAAGCGAGAATCATACCCCTAGACCAACAGGCCACGCCAGTAAAGTTCAATAAGAATGTCCTTATTGGTTCTGAAAACGGTCCAGCTTATATCTATCAAAAATTCTAGCTTTCATCACTAAGTTTTTTCATGAAAGTACGTGAAACTAAACATATTTGAAGATAAAAGTTAAGGACCTGTCCGGGATTTGAACCCGGGACCTCTCGCACCCTAAGCGAGAATCATACCCCTAGACCAACAGGCCACGCTAGTAAAGTTCAATAAGAATGTCCTTATTGGTTCTGAAAACGGTCCAGCATATATCTATCAAAAATTGTAGCTTTCATCACTAAGTTTTTTCATGAAAGTACGTGAAACTGAACATATTTGAAGATAAAAGTTAAGGGCCTGTCCGGGATTTGAACCCGGGACCTCTCGCACCCTAAGCGAGAATCATACCCCTAGACCAACAGGCCACGCCAGTAAAGTTCAATAAGAATGTCCTTATTGGTTCTGAAAACGGTCCAGCATATATCTATCAAAAATTCTAGCTTTCATCACTAAGTTTTTTCATGAAAGTACGTGAAACTAAACATATTTGAAGATAAAATTTAAGGGCCTGTCCGGGATTTGAACCCAGGACCTCTCGCACCCTAAGCGAGAATCATACCCCTAGACCAACAGGCCACGCTAGTAAAGGTCAATAAGAATGTCCTTATTGGTTCTGAAAACGGTCCAGCATATACCTATCAAAAATTCTAGCTTTCATCACTAAGTTTTTTCATGAAAGTACGTGAAACTAAACATATTTGAAGATAAAAGTTAAGGGCCTGTCCGGGATTTGAACCCGGGACCTCTCGCACCCTAAGCGAGAATCATACCCCTAGACCAACAGGCCACGCTAGTAAAGGTCAATAAGAATGTCCTTATTGGTTCTGAAAACGGTCCAGCATATATCTATCAAAAATTGTAGCTTTCATCACTAAGTTTTTTCATGAAAGTACGTGAAACTAAACATATTTGAAGATAAAAGTTAAGGGCCTGTCCGGGATTTGAACCCGGGACCTCTCGCACCCTAAGCGAGAATCATACCCCTAGACCAACAGGCCACGCTAGTAAAGGTTAATAAGAATGTCCTTATTGGTTCTGAAAACGGTCCAGCATATATCTATCAAAAATTCTAGCTTTCATCACTAAGTTTTGTCATGAAAGTACGTGAAACTAAACATATTTGAAGATAAAATTTAAGGGCCTGTCCGGGATTTGAACCCGGGACCTCTCGCACCCTAAGCGAGAATCATACCCCTAGACCAACAGGCCACGCTAGTAAAGGTCAATAAGAATGTCCTTATTGGTTCTGAAAACGGTCCAGCATATATCTATCAAAAATTGTAGCTTTCATCACTAAGTTTTTTCATGAAAGTACGTGAAACTAAACATATTTGAAGATAAAATTTAAGGGTCTGTCCGGGATTTGAACCCGGGACCTCTCGCACCCTAAGCGAGAATCATACCCCTAGACCAACAGGCCACGCCAGTAAAGTTCAATAAGAATGTCCTTATTGGTTCTGAAAACGGTCCAGCATATATCTATCAAAAATTGTAGCTTTGATCACTAAGTTTTGTCATGAAAGTACGTGAAACTAAATATATTTGAAGATAAAAGTTAAGGGCCTGTGCGGGATTTGAACCCGGGACCTCTCGCACCCTAAGCGAGAATCATACCCCTAAACCAACAGGCCACGCTAGTAAAGTTCAATAAGAATGTCCTTATTGGTTCTGAAAACGGTCCAACATATATATCTATCAACAATTCTAGCTTTCTTCACTAAGTTTTGTCATGAAAGTACGTGAAACTCAATATATTTGAAGATAAAAATTAAGGGCCTGTCCGGGATTTGAACCCGGGACCTCTCGCATCCTAAGCGAGAATCATACCCCCTTTTTTATTTACTTTTTATTTACATTATTTTCGAATTACAGTGAGAAAGTTACATAATTTACAGTTGTAATTACTTACACACAAAAATTTGTATAAGAAAATCCTTTACATTATAGTAACACAGACTAACCATAGAAGAGATAATGAAGGTAATTGGCAAATAGTGATTTCTTCCTTGGTGGGGGAAATTTACCATATTGTAGACACAGGAAGTCCTTGTATGTGTGATGTGCTTGAGGAGAACGAGGAGACAGAATATATTCAATGGTATTTGTACTAAGCCAAACGACAGAATGATGTTTCTGTTGCGGAAAATTTTTAAAATCAGGTAACGTCAACAGTAATACAATCAAAGCTGATTTTACACAGGTATTTAATCATTTCACAATAGATTTTCCAAACTGGTGTTGATCTGTTGCAAAGCGTGAGACGATGTTCCAAAGTATCCACTTTTCCACAGAGATCACATCGTTTGTCGTCTGTAATCTGGAGATGATGTCGTTTTCCCTTAGTGTCTATGATGTTGTTAACAACCCTGTACCATAACGAACGAGCTGAGGTTGATAGAAAATTGAAGGAAAGGTTCCTCCATATCTGTGTCCAATTCGTGTTGGGTAAGTTGAAAGTTACGCGATGACAGCGGCTGTTTTGTTGTTGTAATAACAACGTATAAAGAAGATTGACACTTGTAGGAATATGTTGGGTGCCACTGACAGACAAGTAAAAGTAAGTAGATATAACGTCCATAAAATACCAAAAGTCGGGAGGAATGAGAGGCAAACACACTGGTAATGTTCCATCATTGGTATCAACTAGAGATGAAAGTAATGTACTGCTGAGTTGGTCTCCAATTCCTTGTATATTTTGGAATCCTCTGTGGTAGAATAAAGCTTTCATTTTACTTTCAACATGTATCAAGTTCAGTCCTCCTTCATGCTAGGGCAAACAGGTAGCTGGATAGCGCACTCGAAAAATCACACCGGCCCACAAAAACCAGTTACCGATGCTTGTAAATTTGTGAATATAAAGTTTAGGCATAGGCAAAATTTGACATACGTACCACAACTTAGAAAAGGCATAAGTGTTCACAAAATACACACGAGATATCAATGAAAGTTGACGATATTGGTGCTGATGTAAAACAGATCTGACCCTCAAGAAAAGATCTTCAAATTTTTTAGAAATGCTCTCATGCAAGTTGCAGGAAAAATAAATGCCCAATACTTTGAGAACTGGCACCACTGTCGGGAAATGGTCATATGAATTTGTAGAACCATTCCCTAAGGGCATGAGTTTAGTTTTCGCTCGATTAAGAAGTGCGCCTGAATGATCACAGTACTTTTGAACACAATCTTCAACTAGTTCTAAATCCTGTGGGTCCCGAAGAAATACATTTACGTCATCAGCAAAACTACACACTTTGACAGAAACAATGCAGATATGAAGACCTTGGATACGTTGATTGATGCTGCATAGTAAAGGACATATAGAAATTATGAATAGACTCATACTTAATGGACAACCTTGCCTGACACTACGTTTTATGGCAATAGGAGTGGTCAGAAACCCGTTGACTTTTAGTTTTGACTGTGCAGCATCATACAAAACTCGAATCCAACGGATAAATAAGTCGTCTACTCCCATATGCTGCAACAAAGACCACAAATAATTGTGATTTACACGATCAAATGCCTGGTTGAAATCTAAGGCAAGTAAGGCATGACTAGTATTGTGAGAGTGGTAATTCGCAATAACATCACGCAGAGTTTGTAGCACGTGGTAAATTTTCTTATCACCTCCTCGAGCATACTGAAATGGTCCAGCAAGAATTTCAATAAATGGAAGGAGTCTATTGTTCAAACAACGAACAAGTAATTTGTAATCGCAATTGAGAAAAGTTATGGGTCGATAGTGTGTAACATTTGTAGGATGTGCTTGTTTGGGGATAAACACTGTAACACCAGGAGTACGATACAGTTTCTGTGGATTGTCGCTGAAATATTCGTTAACTAGAGAAGTTAATAACTCTCCAACGAGGGGAAAAAATTTAATATACCATTCTGCAGGTATTCCATCTAGTCCTGGAGATTTTTCTTTAGGAGCTGCCATGACTGCTTGTTGTACATCTTCAATAGTAAATGGGCGCACTAGAAATTGTCGTGCTGTATCATCAAGAACACAAGACGGTGGTGTGAAAAATTCCTCAGGCATTGTATTAACATCAGAAAGACCATAAAGGTTCTGGTAATACAACAAAAATGCACTTTTAATGGAGGCAAGATCTTCATGAAGTTGCCCTTCCTCATCACGAATGTGGTGGATCCATTTGCCTTGGCCTCGTTTCATTTCACGAAGTACATGATATAATGATGGTTCTTCATCAGCATCTACTAAGGGAACCTTGCTTCTAATCTTGAGTCCACCTACACGTCGGCGATTCAAATTTAAAAGCAATGCTTGATAACGTTTAACCTGAGGTAACATGGACAAATCAGAAACAGCAGCACATCGAGCTTCTCGTAAGCATCTGTTATAGAAGTAAAGCAATTTGCGAAGATCTCGAGACTTTTCGGAGGAGTACCAACGGCAGAAACTCGCAAATCGTGGTTTGAAGTAAGTATGCCACCACTCTGTAATAGTGGGAAAATATTTCCTCTGCCTAAGCCAGTATTCCCATTTTGATTGAAACTCAGCACAAAAGTGTTCGTCTTCCAATAACGATATATTTAACTGCCAGTAACCTCTACCTCGTTCAACATTTAGATTATTTAAAGAAAATCTTACAACATAAGCAGAGTGATCAGAAAATGAAATATGTACAATGTCAACTTGTTTAATACAGGGCACCATTGGTGGGGAGACATATATACGGTCAAGGCGTGATGCACTTTGATAGGATAGGTAAGTATAATCACGTGCCTGTGGCCTCAGACATATCCATGTATCTTGTAAATGAAGTCCAGTCACTAGTTCCTGGAGGGCATGACTGAAATTAAAGCCTGGGGTTTGATCTTCAGGTCGTAAAACGCAATTATAATCCCCTGCCATAATTAATCTATCAGCATTAGGTCCTAGTGTAAGAGCTACATCCTGGGAAAAGAAGGAATTTCGATCGGTTCGAGCATGTGAGCCACTCGGAGCATAAAGGTTGACAAGATTGATATCTCCTAGTTTACCACTGAGTATGCGACCAGACGGGTATCACACAGGAGAAGAGAAACGAGTGGACGATCTGAAAGCAATTGCTGTACCTGTACCACTATTGTTAAAATTATTTTCGACTATGTATGATGGACTTACATTCAGGTCCGGTACACCAACTTCTTGGAAAAAAGCAACATCAATTCCTTCACTTCGTAGAAAATCACAGAGTGCAAATTTCTTGACGGGGCTTTGTAAATTGTTAATATTAATTGTAGCTATTTTAAGCAACATCACATTGGCAAATACACATAATGACCAATAAAAAATAAAGTTCTTGAAATAAAATAGCAAAAATAGCATAGCAACTAACATAGGAATTAATTAAACAAAATTTAGAACATATAAATGGCATAGAGTAAACTTGACCTAATTAATAAAAAAGAAACTAACATAGCTGAACCCAGTGTAACTTAACCCAATAAAAATACAACTTACAAGAGAAAGAATTACAGCATAGCAGCACCTCCTTTAGACATGCTAGAAATATTTGCGTCAGTTTCAGACTTTTTGAACAACTTTTGACTTAATTCGTTCCTTTTTGTACGTTTGCGACGAGTACGGGTTTCTTCGGAAATTTCACTTAAGTCTGTGATAGGAGAATCAACCTGTATGTCACTAGACTGAGTAGACATGGTATGATTAGTTGCATTGTTATCAGGCAAGTCATTCCGCTCTTGGGAACCAGGGAAACTGCAAACCTGACCATCACTTTCTGTAGAATACAACTTATCAGAAGAAACTTCTTACTCACTAGGTATAGTCGCCATGTCATGTGCAGAATGAGATGGAGGGACTTCCGTTGAAATGTGTACCTGTTGTACTGGATATAACGGTAGCTGAGGATCATGATCACAGTTAACTGGTCACCATTAGATGTATTTATTTGAACTCCTGACGAAAGAGGATTCGTATTGTTTATCTCACACACAGAACTTATTTTATTTTTTATTCAATTTTCGTCAAAGGTAGGCATACTGGGGTCAGGTGGGCAAGAAACTAGATTTGATGCCTTCTTCCTGTTGCGAGATGGAATTGGCATGCTATCAAATTTAGGCATAAGAGTAGCTGAAGGATCACTATTTTTAATTGTAGGAGACACTTTTCCAGCATAACTGTTAGGATCACTGGGTACGCGAAGAGGACAATTGGAATACATATGTGCACCATTACACCTGAGACAGGTCCGTATCTGATTAGGGTAGGATACACAAAACTTTTGCCCTTGAATAACTACAAAAGAAGGAATAGGTTTTTTAACTTCCATACGTATTAATTTACGTCCCGTTCGTATTGGGTACACATGTTCGACAGAATACATTTCATCAGAGATGTTAGATATGACACCATAGTCACTAAGTACTTTTCGAATGTCTGAATCGGCAAGTTCCATAAGAACTTAACAGTCACAATTTGAACATCAGCCCACGAAACTGGGATTGTGTGTGTTCCATTTGTATCAGTATAATACACAGTTCCATCGGAAGTACGCAAGACATTTTCACATAGGTCTTCCGTACGAAGTTTCACAAACAAAAATTTACGATAAACGTCCATTTCTATGCTTAATACATCATCAACAGAAAATCGGAAATTATCACTGAGCCACTGATGTAAGGTCAAGCTATTCGGTCGCTCCGAAACACCACCAAAATCGTCTTTTAAGGTATTTACCCTTTTTAACGACATGCTGTATTGAACTAAATCAGTCACGAAGACAAACACAACAAGAAAAGAAAAAAAACACAGCAAACTTGATTGCTAAGGAAAGCAACGCTGAAGGTAAACACGTCAAGCCTTGTAGCACAGAGCGAAGACACGTCTACACACTTCAACAACCAAACACAGTATGCCCCCCGGACCAACAGGCCACGCTAGTAAAGTCCAATAAGAATGTCCTTATTGGTTCTGAAAACGGTCCAGCATATATCTATCAACAATTCTAAGTTTTTTCATGAAAGTGTGTGAAACTAAATATATTTGAAGATAAAAGTTAAGGGCCTGTCCGGGATTTGAACCCGGGACCTCTCGCACCCAAAGCGAGAATCATACCCCTAGACCAACAGGCCACGCTAGTAAAATTCAATAAGAATGTCCTTATTGGTTCTGAAAACGGTCCAGCATATATCTATCAACAATTCTAGCTTTCATCACTAAGTTTTTTCATGAAAGTACGTGAAACTAAACATATTTGAAGATAAAATTTAAGGGCCTGTCCGGGATTTGAACCCTGGACTTCTCGCACCCTAAGCGAGAATCATGCCCCTAGACCAACAGGCCACGCTAGTAAAGTTCAATAAGAATGTCCTTATTGGTTCTGAAAACGGTCGAGCATATATTTACTAACAATTCTAGCTTACATCATTAAGTTTTGTCATGAAAGTGGTTGAAACTTAATATATTTAAAGATAAAAGATAGGGGCCTGTTCGGGATTTGAACGCACGATCTCTCGTACCCTAAGCGAAAATCATATCCTAGACCAAATTTTTGTTGTTAAAGGAACTGACAAGTTTTTTCCTTCCTGATATCCGAAGAAATGATAGAAAACATTATTTTGGGAAACATGATATATTACGTAAATTTGATCCCCTCAGCGATCGTATTACGCCGTGAATTGAAGAGGAAGAAAGGAGGGGTAGTAAGGAAGGCTGGTTCAGGATGCCTGACTTTTTCCATGGAGTGCCCGCCAGTGTCCCCAACAATAATCGAACCCTGAACAGGTCGAACCAAAGGCGAGTTGAGGAAAAAAAATTGAGAAAAAAACTTAAAGTATGAATTTCTAATATCAATGAAAAACTTTGAAATATAGTTATACATGGTGTTAAAGAACTATATCCACAAACTGTAAGAGGTGATTGCTCACATCAAAATAAGAAAGAAGTTCATATTCACCTACGGTGAAAAGTGCATAGTTTCAGAGCTAGGGCTGTCCAAAATCACTGAAAAGCCAAATTTCAAGAGGCCCTGTTTTGAATTCGAGAAACTGTGGATGGTGGTCCTTATCAGCGTAAAGGAAGTCATGTATATGCAAGCCAAAAATGCATAGAGCTCCCCCGTGGCTAAGCGGTTAGCGTACGCGCCTTTGGCGCGGGAGACCCGGGTTCGATTCCCGGCGGGAGCTCATGTGGTTCGGATCCCACGTTAATCAGTAGGTCCACGTCTCCTATAGCCTCGTTGCTGAACGGAACGATAAACTCAAAACCAACTCAACCAAAAATGCATATTTCATTAATGTTCGAGGGGGTACAGAGTATTCCTTGCAGGGTAAAATTCCCAGACATGCCATCAACCGAATTTTGAGATATGCTCTGACTTTATGATTTGGTCAAAGTAGGCAAACGATAAGTCTTGATAGCAATAAACACGGAATCGAATGTCGGAAGTGTTAAGGATGGTCAGCAACAAGGTCTCTTGTAGTCGGGGAAACGCATGCTGCGATTTTTCCTTTACGGTTATAAGTGAAAAAAACGTGAAATATTTCTATACCATGATGAAATACCTCGCATCGCAGGTTATTTTGAACACAAAAACCACGGGAGCTGCCGATTCCTAACATTTCCGACTTCCCTCCGAAGCACTGGATATCCATTATTGTCAAGGCTTAGCTCCTGCCTACTTTGGACCCCCCTTGAAAACCGGGTATATCTGAAAACTCTATTGAGAGCATATCTGAATATTACACCCTGTAGAGAATACCCTGTACGTACATCTATTGAAAATTGATGAAATATGCACTTTTGGATTGTGTATGCATGGCTTCCTTTACGCTAAAAAAGGACCACCATCCACAGCTTCTGGAATTCGAAATAGGGCCTGTTGAAATTTAGCTTTTCCGCGATTTTGGACAGCGCAAGCTCTGAAACTATGCACTTCTCGCCATAGGTTCATATGAACTTTTTTCTTATTTTGATGTGAGGAATTACCTCTTACAGTTTGTCGGTATAGTTCATTAATACCCTGTATATAACAATTGAGCCAAAATGTAATTGTATAAGCCAAGAAACAGTGCGATATTTACAGGGTGATTCGTAGCGTAAAGTGGAACTTCGGGATGAGATTCCTGATATAATAAAGCTTTTCAAAATCGGACACCGATGGGACATGATTATTTGTCCGTTACAGAGTTTACGTCAATTTAGAATACTCATAGTTAATGTAATTGCATGCAGTTTACAGTAAATTCATTCATTGTAGATGTAATATTGGAATACTGTATAGGCGCACCACGGGGAATAGCACCGGATCCGGAAACCTCCAAAATTTCATATCTCGAGATACATTTGTACACTTAATTAATAAAACTATATTTGTTTAGCAGAAAAATGATTACGTAACATAAAGGTTTGAACTTACAGTTTATCTATGCAATTTCTTTCCTTATAAAAATAATCTAGTTCTATTAATTTTTGAGAATGTACGAAGCACTGTGATGTGTTCCACAGCTAGGAAACAGTATGTTGCGCGAAGCGACTGCGTGTACGTGAGAGAGTATGGTCCTAGCATGGCGCATGTGTCAGTGGAACTTCCCGAGTGCTCTCAGTAGTGTCGTGGCAGTGGTTGAAATTGAACGTTCCTATTCCAGTTCCCGCCGCTTGTGAAATGCGAGCAGGGATAGTTTTTGAATGCACAGGGCATAGCGCCGAATGAAATCCATCGTCAGCTGTGCCAGGTATGGGTCTAACGTCATGAGCAAGCACTCCCCGCAGATTTCCCACTCCTTATTGCACACCATTCTCACGGAGCGCCTGTTGTTCAAAAAGTTGTGTGCAAGGTGAGTGCAGAAGCAACTGACTCCAGAACACAAAGCAAGGCACATGGGGTCAGCATTGACATTTTTGCAACGATACAGCTGACGATGGATTTCAATCGGCGGTATGCCTTGTGCATTCAAAATCTTTATCTCTGCTCGCACTTCATATGCGGCGGGAGCTGGAATAGGAACGTCCATCATCAACCACTGCCATAATGCTACTGAGAGCACTAGAGAAGTTCCGCTGGCTAATGTGCTATGCCAGAACCTTGCTCTCTCACGTTCACGCAGTCGCTTCGTGAAACATACGGTTTCTAGCTATGGGACACGTGGGAAAGTTACTTTCTGGATGTGCCTCATAAGTTACAGTACTCGACAATTACTTATCGTCTTTTCAGGCGTAGAATATCACCGTTCAATACTACATAGACGTAGTGTCTTCTAGTATGCACTCCATCCAAACATCGAACCCCTCCCAATAAAAATTTCTGGATACGCAAAAGAGATGGAAATCTCCCTCTTTCAAAAACAAAAGTATACTGGGAATGGACGAAAATGGTCAGTTTGGGATTCAACACTCGAAACAATATAAAATTTATCAAAAATATCCCATGCAGCTTTTTTTTCACACCTATGTAATTTTGAGACAGTTATGAGTTAATTCCTACAATGACAACAGTGCTCAACTCCAACCTAACCTATCCCAACTGGGTGGCTATTCCAAGCTTTCGTAAAGTGTTTTTATTGCTCATGATTACGCTTGGAATAGGCTGATCATTTATTTAAATGTGGATGGCTAATCGCAATGTGCTGCAAACCCGAAAGGAATAAAAACACGCATAAAACATCGTCTCGAGCGTATTTGGTGCGTTTCGAAATAATAGACCACCTGCTGTTTCGGAATTAGTAAAATATGTCCAAAGGAAGGAAAAGAAGGAAAGATGTGTTGTCAGGCAAGCGGATTTTTACCAAGATAGTGCTGCTTGGAAGATGCTTTGTGCCGAGTATTGGAACTCTGCTATTATAGACCTAGACCGGGCGAAAAAGACATGAAAACCCTGACTGGCTAGTAATATGATTTATAACTTTGGCGAAAGTAAAATTACTGAGTAGCCACCTAGGTCGAGCTCGCTACGGGGGATAGTGCATCAAAAACGATTCCTCGAATAGCCTAACCAAAAAAGTGACGCGATGTCC
This sequence comes from Thermobia domestica, assembly GCF_964235325.1. Taxonomy (NCBI): domain Eukaryota; kingdom Metazoa; phylum Arthropoda; class Insecta; order Zygentoma; family Lepismatidae; genus Thermobia; species Thermobia domestica. Next base: position 38,246,343 of record NC_137469.1, read on the forward strand.
GTTGAGTAAAGCAGATTGTCAGTTAAAAAATGTTGGGAAGCACTTCCTTATAATCAGGATGTAAAAGTGAGGCGGAACAGTGGAGGACGTTGTCCTTCCACTTCCTAAAAATATCTATGGTGTCCTCTGGCTTCCCAAAAAAATTACAATGGGCAAAGATAGGAAAAAGGGACGTCGTGACGTCACGCATCCCCCTACCTTTTCAGATCCACTTTTACCCCTGCATAATGATAAGTAGACTCTTCCGTGAAAGAGGCTTTAATGTATTGCAGAAAACCTTACATTGGGCATGACATTTCTTTTGTATTAAAATGCAAAGAATTTATTCAAGATTCGAAGAAATTAAAAATGAAAGTGATAAAATATGACTTTCGTTAAAAAAAATAAAAATAGTTAACGACCTTCAGTACTTTGTGTGTTAAATTACAATTTTGTAACACTATTTGACTGTTCCTCAGATTTATCTGTGTAACCTTCCGGTGTACTTGAACTGGAGACAGCAAAGGAACAGAAAAAAGAGAAACAAATAGATTTAGTAGGTGATGCATATTAGCCTACGCATGTGTTGTATTTGTCTGCTTACACTTTTGAAGGACGTTCTCTGTTGTATATATACACAAAATAGATTAGTTTCATTCATCAGAGACAGACAGTAAAGGTCTTCAGTATGTGTGGGCTTCACTGTGGTCTATCTATATAGCATATTATTTATTAGCAGGAAGGCTCTCAGTTCCGCAAATAATCCAATTCTTTAATAAGTGCAAAGCTATAAATTCTATAGTTGAAATATGCACTCGGTTCGAACTTCAATTCAATTGTATTACCCAAGCACCACTACAGAAAACGAAACATTCATTTCCTGAGGATTATGATGAACGCAGGCGCGCATCCAGAAATTTATGTTGGGGGTGTCTATCGTCAGGCTCACTTTTGAAACGAGTTTAGCTCAGCTCAAACTCAGAATGTAAAAGTGAGTTAACTCTCAAACTTAAGCTTTTTAGAGGGAACGTGCACAACTCACGCCCATTTTTTATTTACTTATTTATTTGTTTATTTTTAGATAAGCTCAAATTCACGCTCAACGTAAGGAAAATAACGCGCTGAGAATTTAATAACTGAAAATATTTACAATGGTACAGATTGAAGACGGTCTGGATTACAATTGGAAACATTAGGGTAAAATATATTACTTTATAAAGAAAAGATAATATCCAAGGAACTCATTTATACTATCGGCAAATCTGTAATATAACAGTAATAAGCTAAAATGTGACCTCCATATGTGCCACAATAAGAAACATATCTTATCTACCCCGACACCTAATAAGCACTTGTCTGAAGTGTTGAAAATCTGTGACTTCCAATAGTGCCCGTTATTGTATCTTCGGCGCCTTTACATTATACCAGTCGCTTGCTTTTACTCCCTTAGCCCTTGCGCCTCCCTGTGTTATGAAACAACTATACTTCCCCAGCATGTTTAGCGAAATCTTAATCTGCTAACAGAATAAATGTATTTTAACCATCAAAAAAGCTTTGATTGACGAAAAATAAACACTATTTTGCATTTATACTTTGTATCCTGGGCAGTTCTTAACCTGTACGAAAATATTAAATTCAATATTACCTTATTATTAAGCCTGGAAATCATAAACACAGCACTGTTGTTAAAGTAGATGAAACTCAGTCTTTAATAATACAAATATTATTGTCTTCAAAGAAAACAATCACGTGGGCCTGTCCGGGAATTGAACCCGGGACCTCTCGCACCCTAAGCGAGAATCATACCCCTAGACCAACAGGCTACTCTGTTAGGCAGTCCTAAGGCTATGCTCATTACTGGGACTGACGGTAAATATTTCTATTTCTCTTCCTAATGTGGAAAAAAAAAAGAGAAAAAAACAAAAGCAAGCATTAATCTGGAAAGCGGGAACTGCTAACCGAGAGCGTTACTTTCGAAATTTCCATTTAGGTGACGACAGATTGATTGGTTAGTTCCGTCGTCGGTGGTTGGGAGGCGCTAGTGTTCCCCAAGTTACGTACCTGCTTTTCGCGGAGTTTGCGGTCTGTATATCCTTTGTCTGTGCCTACCAGGGTTGCCAACCATACGATAATTTATCGTGATATACGATAATTTAAGCCTTAATACGATATACGATAATGCCCTTGCGATAATAGGTGAATATACGATAATTTTAGAACGCACACTTTTCTTTTTGCAGTTTTTTAATGTGAAAATAAATTGTACGTGTGCAATAAAGAATTATGAAACACACATTTTTAACAGTCATTGTCGCCAAAATAAATCAATAACGATTTGAGAATTGGTAACCCTGCATCCATCATATTTACGTGGAGGTGGCAATATTGTTTGTTCATGTTGGCTCTATTATTCGCTCACGTGAATGTTAGCGCCTTTGTTTGGATGTGAAAAACAAAGAAGTTAGAATCGTTCTGTGGCAAGTGAAATTACTTATCGCGTAATTACTTTGCGTAATTAGGTATGATAAGGATAGTGACACCGATGTGGAGTTCGAAACTGAAGATTATTAGGTAATTTTCTTATATATTATTGCTATTATTAGTAGTATTTTACTTATTTATACAATTATCACGCCTATAACGAATATACGATAATCTTTTGTAATATACGATAATTTTAAGGACGAAAATCGATAATTTTGTTCTCCCAGGTTGGCAACGCTGGTGCCTACATACTTATATTTGATTGAGGAAAAGCGGGAGACGGGGTTAATTTTCACAAAATATGAAAAGAGTTTCACAACCCTCTGTCGGTAAAACCATGAACTGTAAGGCCCTTTAGAGGAAGTTTGAACTGCCACCGTAAGATAGAACATCTAACTGTATTTTGGCTATAATGTTGGCGGTTAACATCAGTTCTAATTACCCGGAGGGTTTGTTGTTGTAGAAGTATGGAAACCAGTCACTGTAAAGGCCGGCAAAATTTGAAAGATATCACGTACAAGAATTTCCATGAAAGATAAGTCAGTTTCGTAGAATACTGCTGTGTATAATGGGACTTTGATGCAATAGTTGAAATTGAAATGTGAAACGTTTTAAAGTCACACAAAAAGTAAAACTGGGAGAAGGCGGTTTCAGCCTCTACTCAGGGTTACTTTGAACCGGTCCAAAATACCGCTTAGATAGGAAATTATTACTACTGGAACCTTCTGCATTATAAATTTAGGTAATTTTTTAATTTAGGTATATGCCGGATTGAATTTCTTGTTGGAAAATAAATTACGAACAATGGTGGATCCAGAAAAGTAACTTGAGAGGGGCTTCACTCACAAAGTCTAGAAATCACTAGACTTTTGGGTTGGGATGATATTCTTGGACATGAGGCATAACCAAGGCAAATCCCTTCACGGGGATTTTTTTTTCTGTTCAGAAGTTGGCATTTTTGTGGCACATGCTAAACTATTAGAATGTTGTTCCTGTGCCGGTAACAGAATATACGTAATTTTCTTTACAAATATTGGTAATTCATACTAAGTATCGATACCGGTACCCTCATTGTGATATCAATATTTGCAAAACTGTATGCAGTTTTGTGTAGAAGGAAAAAATGTATAAATATTGAAGGGAACCATTGCACAGAAACTTTATGTTCGTATGTTGAACATACTTTTTAGCCACCTATGGGGTTACTTTGCACCAAAGTATATACTTCAATAATAATGGTCATACTGAATGTGTACTAATGCACTTGCCCGAATGTTTTCCTTATATATATCTAGCTATTATATGTTTAAAATACAGTGTTTTAAATAATTTCGTTTGTAAGTTACATGCGATTTTCTTTAAAATTCCTTAAATCTTGTGCAAAGTAATCCCGTCTTACGGTACTTCCAAATATGGGGATCTAACACACAGAGCTTCGACACAATTTGACTATGTAAGACAGAAATGCAAATAAGCAACAAAATTTTCTAGCCCAAGAAAAAAGTACTGGCCCACACCCCATAATAGAAATCATTTACTTACCTTCGATATGATATTAAATACTTGCCCCCGGGCGAGTGATTATTTGCATCCCTGAATGTAAGTATAGAAACAGAGCGATGTATACAGGGTGAATCATAGAATAAGCTCAAATTTCGGGATATAATTCTTGTCACACATCTGTAATGGGAGTAGAATTAGCGTATGTTCCCCTTTACTAACTATGCAATAGAACATTAGAAGCTTATTGTAGGCGTATAATATTATTGTTATTGTTAAGTATTCTCTCTCTCAGCAGATTCTGGGACTAATAGGATACATCTTAGTTCAGAGTCTCGAAATGTTTCATCCACGTATTTTGATCTTCAGCTTCTTCCGCAGTACCGTGTCGTGGGAGGCGAACGGGGCGAAGGCCCCGGGCGCCTAAGTAAGGAGGGCGCGAAATTCGGGAGAGGAAAAAGAAAAGAAAGGAAAAATTACTTGGAATATATGTATGGGGGCGCCGTCATATACTCTCGCCCCGGGCATTGATTTTCCTAGGCACGGCACTGCTTGATTCCCAATCTTTTCTTCTATTTTTCAAATCATTGATCAGTTGTGTTCTTCCTACTCCTCTCTTTCTTTCCATTTTTTCCTCTATGACGTTATGAAGAAGGCAATATTTTTCGCAAGATGTGCCCAATCCAATTAAGCCTTCTTCGAAGAATGTTGGTTAAAAGCGTCCTCTTCTCTCCTACTTGTTTTGAAGTATCTTCATGTATTTCTCTCTCTGTCCATTTTATCTTCTCTATCTTCCTCCAACACTACGCTTTGAAGCTCTCTAAATATTTCTTCTCTAGCTTCCGTAATGTCCAAGTCTCCAAATCATACAATCAAATACTCCATCTGTAGCACTTGAAATAAAAATAAAAAAATAAAAGAATAAAATAATGACAAAGTCTTAATTCATTGACGTATAGTGTTCTTCGTTTGTTGGTTTGTTGATTTAGAGATTAGCATTGTAGCAAACATACATATCGCTACAAGCTAAGGGAGTAAGCACAAATTTTTATCGCTTCAAAGTGCATACAAGAATTTGGACATATTTTAAGTTTTCTTCCATTATCGCTTGTATCGAAAAGAAAAATATTACCTTTTACTAACGTGACTTCCCTCCAGAGCCGTCATTGCAACAAAGACACTAACATATACAAAGAGAAGAACTAAACAGTTGATAGACAGTTTAAACATCCATTAATGAAGGATGAATGAAAATGTAATTAAAAGTGAAAAATGCCCTTAAATTTCTTCGGAGGACATCTTTGTAAATAAGTATCTAAGGTAATTCTACTACTCCTTCTGTACGGATGTGAAGCATTGCACAAACAACCAAAAGATGAAGAGGTACGAAAATAGTATTGGAGAGGTGTGTGCTAAGAATAACTCAGAGAGATAGAAAGATAAAGGATAAAGTTAATCTCAAACAAAGGTAGATGCAATAAAGGTTGTGAAGATACAAAAGTAGAGCCTTTCTATTTCAAGTGTGCCCTCGGAAAATATGTGAAACATACTTATTAGAGCCTTTCTATTTCAAGTGTGCCCTCGGAAAATATGTGAAACATACTTATTAGAGCCTTTCTATTTCAAGTGTACCCTCGGAAAATATGTGAAACATACTTATTAGAGCCTTTCTATTTCAAGTGTGCTCTCGGAAAATATGTGAAACATAGTTCGGCCCCACCCCCATCGTCCTCTTACGAAGGAAACCCTCCCTTTCCTTTCGGAAAAGAAGTGAATCACCTCGGCTGTGTTGCCAATTTGCCATTCAATCGTTTGGTCTTGACGAGTGAAGATCGTAGGCTACTTAGAAGGGCTAACAAGACAGTGTACCCAGGAAATAATTCTGAATGGCAACCCTATCACCATCTAACTATTGAAAGATCTCGGCTACAGCAATTTGTCCCTCCTCTTTTGAGGGAGGTACGGGAAAACACATCGACAGCAGGGACACACTTGAAATAAAATTAGAAAGATTCTAGTCGTGATGAAGTTAGACAGCTAGAGGAAGAAATTGTAGAAGGATAAGAAAATCCAATGCTTATTAAACAGTATATCAGACTGACTTTAAGATTAAATAAATAAATAAACCGAAATAGATATAGGCTATTACTTTAGAAAAGTTGCTGCTTTAAATATCACAAAGAAGATGGGAGAAGCCTTCATTCAGGGATGCATTAATAACGTTTATTATTATTATTATTATTATTATTATTATTATTATTATTATTATTATTATTATTATTATTATTATTATTATTATTATTATTATTATTATTATTATTTCAGCAGCCGCAAGACATGTATGATAACCTTAGCCTTAAGTAGATAGTTGGTGGACGACAACACGAACCTGTATCCCACTCCAATTATAGACATAAATTAGGAATAACATCCTGAAGTTGTTATTTACACTATGAATCACCCTGTATATATCACACTGGGTTTCTAAGCTTACATCATCAAATTTCTTTGAACTTTTGTAAGCGTTAGATCTATATACTTGGAGGTGATACTTTGATCTATAGTTCGTGTTTTAATGTCAGCTTTTCTTCCTCAGTATGACTAGTTCTCGAAAACAAAATACTTTCTGTTCTTTTGTAAGGAATGCAAAAGAAATTTGCATTACCAGACCACTAATACAGATGTTCTCAACCTTTTTTGATTGGCGATACACTCAGGGACGGATTTAGCATTTAGGCGCCCCTAGGCCCAATAATTTTTTCCGCCCTCTAGTCTGGTTAAAGTTACTTTCCTAAAAACCTCTATTAAAAATATATATATATCAGGCCTATATGTTAATTGCTTAAACACCACTCCACGATGCAATTTTGTCATTGCAAGTTTTTTGAGGAATTTACTTGGTTCTGGGCTTAACAAAATACCGTTAATGTATTAACAAAAGATTGGTGAATAACTTTCGTTTTGTTCAATTTAGCCATTTGGGCAAATAATAAAAAAAAAACTCTGTAATACATTATAAAATAGTTTTAATTTCAGAAACACAGCTTACATGAAGTATTTTCATAACGTGACACAAAAACTTCAAAATCAGAATGCTTTATTAGCCTGATTTTTTAAATCAATTCAATAAATATGTTAAGTTATGGCTATTTATTTTTATTTCTAGATATTTTTTTTAATTTTTTCTCTCTCGGCCGTGCGCCCCTGGGAGCTTGCGCCCATAGGCCCGGGCCTACCGGGCCTATTGGAAAATCCGGCCTTGGATACACTTTACTGAAGGACATCACGACACACTTGTTTCCTGTATTATTATTATTATTATTATTATTATTATTATTATTATTATTATTATTATTATTATTAGTAGTAGTAGTAGTAGTAGTAGTAGTAGTAGTAAATTATAATAGTGTCATCTTATAAGTTTTTATAATGTAATGACTGTATGTAGTACTGAACATTATTGCTACCGCTGGAGACGTTGACTGGTGCAATCTGTCTCAAAGTTGATTTCAATTAATTATTATTAAATTCTTCATGATTTTTAAATTCAAAAGTTTCGTACACCCTAAGGGATTGCGTGACACACCAGTATGTCCCGACATAATGGTTGAGAACCGCTGCACTAATAAGTACATTAGTATAAGCTTCAGGCACTGTGGCCTGTTGGTCTAGGGGTATGATTCTCGCTTCGGGTGCGAGAGGTCCCGGGTTCAAATCCCGGACAGGCCCTGGTTATTTTCTTTAAAGACATGAATTATTACACGTTAATATTGCATTTATGATTTGGGATTTTCAAACCTAATATTAAAGTGAAATTCAAGGTGGTAGCAATGATATTCTGTAGTGAATAACCTATGCTCTACCTATGTATTAGAGGTCTGCACGGGTCGGAATTTTTAGCCCGGCCCCTGCCCAGCCCGTGAATTTATGATGTGAGGCTCGACCCGAGTCTGAAATATGTTTTAGCATTTAGGCCCGAGCCCGGCCCGACCTCGTGTGATAATCTAATGAGCCCGAAATAAGCCTAAATTACAGGAACGGAATAGTTAACGCAAAATTATTGTTTTTTTTTTTTATTACAGCACTTAGCGGTTTAATTTTGCAGTTGTGCTTTAAAAGTTCTCCAGAAAGAACAGTGATGTATCGTTGTACAGTATATTTAGAAAGTCAGGCCCTAAAAGGCCCAATAAATATGGTTGCATGTTTAAACATTTACAGCCCGAGCCCGGCCCGGCCCGGCCCGGGCCCGAAGTGATATATTCTTTGTAAACCTGAGCCCGGCTCGCGGGCTCTGCTCGAGCCTGTTCAGACCTCTACTATATATACACAGAAGAATTACACACTATCGATTTTTTTTGTAGGATACAGGGCCGGATTCAGGGCAGGTGTACCAGTGCACGTGCACCCCCCCCCCCTGCGTTATGATTATACACTATCTAAAATGAGAAGCTAGCAGTGACAATAGCAACACTTTCCGAAACTTTCTGCCATCATATTTAAATATTTCCGTTTGGGTCTTAAAAGAAAGCAGAGCTTTCGAAAGCAATAGTTTAAGTCGATTTTGTAAAGGTTGAAGGGAAAGGATTCACCAAGCAAATCAATATAACATTTCTCAAGTAAGGAAGAAAACAGAAGACAGGAGCAGAAAACAAGATTTTGTCCTGCATAGCACTTGCAACCCTTCCTAAAATATTCTCCGTTCTATGGATCAGCGTTGTTAGGGGGTAAAGAATATTGTCACAGGTCACTTTGAAGAGTTTCAGTGTGATTGGTTATTTTGGGAATTATTGGTGCACCCCTCCCCCCCCCCTCAGACAATCCTGGATCCGACCCTGGTAGGATATGATTTTCATAACCTTCAATGAAATACTGCACTTATGGGTTGTGATCTTCAGACTTATTATTCAAAGCAATAGTGGCAATAAGAGCCTCGACAAAAAAAAAAAAAAAAAAAAAAAAAAAACTTTAGACCTGTAAGAAACTAAATTTTAAATTATATGAATTTTTAGAACTAATTATACAAATCAACATTTTTTTGTGGCGAAAACTTACTCCCAGCAGTGAATTTGAATTTGCGAGCAATGGGTACTCAGACTGAAATATAATGCTGGTTAAAACTTCATCATGTGAATCTTGATATTCATCAAGGATGGGTTTGTACTCCCAACCTATCCAGCAAAGCAATATTTCCGACTCGATCCTTCGTGACGTCGCAGTTTGCTTCTCGCATTCTCAGGAAATCAGATGAGCAGTTCTATGGAGCAAACGAGGAATATGGTGTTGATAAAATTATTATTACTATTATTATTACTACTATTATTATTATTATTATTATTATTATTATTATTATTATTATTATTATTATTATTATTATTATTATTATTATTACGTATTCTGCCTTTCAACAGGTCCTGGTACTAAAGAGTTTTCAATTTTAGATTTAGGCCTGGAAATGTTTCTTCCACTTTTTTCGATTCTCAGTTTCCTCTTTTAACTCCCAATATTTTCTTCTATTTTTCAAAACGTCAATCAGTTGTGTTCTTCGTCTTCCTATTCCCCGCTTTCCTTCCATCTTTCCTTCTATAGCTGTGTGAAGAAGGCAGTTTCTTCGCAAGATGTGTCTAATCCAATTGGCCTTTCTACGAAGGATGGTGGCTAGAAGTGTCCTCTTTTCTTCTATCCGTTTTAAAACATCTTCGTTTGTTGCTCTCTCTGTCCATTTTATCTTTTGCATTTTCCTCCAACACCACATTTCGAAGCTCTCCAAATATTTCTTCTCTAACTTCCGTAATGTCCAAGTCCCTGAACCATACAGTCCAATCTTCATATACAGCATTTGACCAACTTCTTCCTAAGTCCAATATTGAGCCTGCTAGTTAAGAGTGATCTTTACTTCTTGAATGCTTCTTTGGTTATGGCAATTCTTGACCTGATCTCTTTGGTGCAGTAAGCGTCTCTCGTCAAAATACTTGCCAGATACTTAAAATTATCGACCTCTTCAAGTTCTCTTTGTTCTACTCTGAGCCGTAAGGACGCGTTTCCACGGGATATTCTCATGATTTTCGATTTTTCGATGTTGATTTCTATTCCATATGGTTTTCCAGTGTCAACTATTTGGCCAATCATCTCCTGTAATCTTTCTTCTGTTCTACCTATAATAAACATATCAAAAGCAGTGTTGACAGACAAAACTAAATAAACCAATAAAAAAACATCAAATAATGGAATCGATGGATTTGCAGATATAGTACTTGTGAATCTACGAATACTCGTATGCTGCCAACACTTGCTTATTGCACTCTTAATATCTCTTTTTCTCCCTTTCTTTGCTCTATTATTTCTCTCTGTCGCTGCTCTGAGACTAAAGGTGTGCACCAACCGACGTCATTCACCCTGTCAATTGGAAATGATTGCTCTAGAGCAGTAACCCGCAACCTTTTGCTCCTCGCGGCACACCATAAATTATTTATGACTCAATACGGCACACCAAAATGTAATTTCGGTCATGTAATGTTCATATTGGCACTACTAATACAGAAATATAATATAATGATGATGATGATGACGATTATTATTATTATTATTATTATTATTATTATTATTATTATTATTATTATTATTATTATTATTATTATTATTATTATTATTATTAAACATAAATAGACTTCTGAATTTATTAATAATTATGAACTTTAATTCCCTGTAGATGGAGTGTAACAAATATAAGAAAATACAATTTTCTAATAGACCTACTATTAGAATAAATAATTGTATTCGTACTTTACACAGCAATGGAATAAAAATGAAATAAAATTTATTTTTCATACAATACAATTATGAAAAATTCACCTCATACCTTTCACCTTGTGCTATCACTTCGGTGTACCGCGACACATCTGTTGCGGATCACTGCTCTAGAGAGCTATTATACGTTTGTATATCCTGCCCTCGACCTCGACAAGTAGCAACATGGTTATCTGAGAGCAGAAAACCCGGTTCGACTTTTAATGGGAGATAAAGGTCACACCCTCGCTTTCTTTTATTTTTGGGGTATATCTTAAAGGCAATGAAGAATATAAAAAAAAAGTGTAGTATCTACAAAACAAAACGACATTATATAAACTAACAACTGTTCTCAAGCTTTTTCCTATGGACCAGAAGTTTTGACGTGCAGTTTGTGACATTGCAATTGTTCGGCATCCAAATTTATACGCTAAACGAAAGGTCTTAAAATCAATTATTAACTCATTAAATGCCATTTTGCAAATACTATCAGACTTATTTTATACACTTTTAATTATCAATGTAATTATCAAAGCAAGGCTGAGCTTAGAGATATAGGATCATACCTCATATTGCCTAGGTGCTGAAAGGTTGTTAACATCTCAAAAAAGCAATCATTTTATGTCCTTCTCTAGTAATATGTAATCATCATGATACTATACATTATGTCAGCCGTTCTCAATACACTACTGAGTGAATGTCTTCCCATTTTCTTCGACATATTTTGATCAGCTGCTTTATTTATCTATGTAATACTTACGAGACGACTAGTTCAATTGACCTATCTTGCCTCAGAAAATCCAACGCCTTCCATCAATATACAAGCCTTCTAATGCATACTTGGGGAGGGGATTATACTCTAAAATTACATATATCGTTCAATTTCCGTACTTATATTTGGAATTTCAAAACTCCGATGTCGGATACAATATCAATAATGGTTTTGATAAGTAGCTGTGGTAGAAGTGCTTTTTCTGCCTCATCCTCGTAGAACTTAAAATAAGATTTTGAATTCTGAATCGCTGGGTAGTCACGCCAGAGTCTTTTTGCCATTACTAGCTTGGATCCGCCTTAGTATTAGGTCTGAAAATCACAGATCATAGATGTAGTATTAATATGCACAAACTCATGTTCTTTAAATAAAAAAAAGATGGGCCTGTCCGGGATTTGAACCCGGGACCTCTCGCACCCGAAGCGAGAATCATACCCCTAGACCAACAGGCCGTATTGCTCCACTTTTGTAGAAATGACTTACTAACTGGACTGGTAATTAATATATTTCTCAGATGTCAAAACTGAAATGGAAAGCACTCTTTCAAGAGACCGCTGCGACAGCTCAGAGGTAGAGTTTTCATCTCTGGTTTGATTCCAGACGCCGCCAAGTGGGTGAACATACATCGTGTGCGTGGGTTTCCTCGGGGTTCTTCCATTTCCTCCCACTTTTTTCATTTTACTATTTTCATCCATTTCTCACATATACGGTGTATTTGATGGTTATTAGTATGAATGACGAGTTATTGAAATGCTACGGAATGATTTGCTTGATGTACTGTACTTGGATAATCTAGATACGCTTGGGAGCTCAATCGGATGTTATGTGTATTGCATGTAATGTTTTTATTGTATGTAAACGCTACGATCGGAAGTTTTGATTGTCCTGATAATGATCTGTAACATCATGCATTGTCATTCGAAGGTTATAACTCTTGTGTGATCATATTTTATGTGTGATAATTCTCTTCCTTTGGAACGTAAATAAAAAGTTGAACTTCTATACGGAAAAAGCTTATACAAAGTGCTACGGACTAAAAAAAGGTAATAGTCGATGGCATAAGTATACTTTAATTTTAGAAGATGCAGAACTTTAATAAGAACAGTGAACAGTTTACTAAAGAATCATACGCTTGTTGTACCGAGAAGACATTTATAATGCTGAAAGATAATAATTTGTGAACTCAGAACGTATAACTCTGGAATATGTTATGAGTTATCAAAGAGCAGTTTGACATAACTCTTGTGGTTGTCGACTCTGACAGGAAGGAAACTAGAAATTGCGCGAAGACATGCACAAGAGCCAAACAAGAAGTAAAAACAACTTGAACAGCTTAGACCCGTGGTTCCCAACCTTTTTTTTCACAGATGACATACCTTACTGAATCACTATGACATAGCGACACACTTGTTTGATTTCTTTTATTATTAATAATATAAATTATAATAGATTAGTGTAAGCCTATAACTTTCTATAAAACATTGACTCTTATGCAGTGACAACGTTAGAGAGATCAAGAGGGCGGTCACTCCCATCCCCTGAGTGGCATCGTCACTACATACAAGTCAATATTTTATAGAGTATTGTAATGTAGATCAGGTAATATAAAGCTATTATTTTCGGTATACAAAAAAAAAAAAAAAAAAAAAAAGAAAGAAAAAAGGAATAGCTGACCCCAAAAATGTCTGTGCCACTCCGCGCTTAACCCCTAAGAAATTAAAGCTAATGTCATCACCAGGGCCCGGATCTTGTTGACAAGTCAACTTTCTTCTGTTACACATAGGAGAAGCCAAGTTCAAGTAAAAACGTTATCCATCAACTCTAGGTTCTAAAAATATAGTTTTTTAGGATCAACTTTTGGTCTCTTTTTGCTGTTTTGAAATTTCAGGTCATTTTTTAATATTTTAAGGTAACTTTTAGGTCACTTATGGTCTTTTTATTCTTTTTTCTACGTAAGGAAATCTTTAAATGAACACGGTTTACGGATGTGGAAAAGACGAAGTTGAATAATCTCTTTTCTTGCTCCCTGACTATTGGGGTGGAAAAACTGCATTCTTAACAAGCTAATGAAAACTAAACTGTAGCTGCTTAACGAAAGGCGGGGGTTGGTAGGTAACCAAACAGATAGTTTTGGGTTATTGACCACAAAGAATGTGATCACGTGAATAACTAAAAATGCATTAGAAGGCGTACAAGGGCTTTAAACGTGTTTTTATCTATTATTTTCATGTAGTCTAAACTTGCTAAGTTTTATTGTTTAAGAGTGCTTCCTAGTTTCAACTCGGGAGTGAACTGACGCTTTCAATACTTACAATGCCGTACAATGGACTGATCAATGGACATAAGTGATCAATGGACTGCAACTAACTGAAACAAAACTTTTTGAATATGAGTGAGAAATGTTAATTAAAAATCCAATGGATATTAAAAAATGTCAATGTTTAATGAAATAAAAGTTTGAGAAAACGTAAGTTTTACGGTCAATTTTTGTGATTTTTAGGGTTATTTTACAGGAGTTTTAGTGTCATTTTATAGGTCACTTTTTAAATTTTTTTAGATCAACAAGATCCGGGCCCTGGTCATCACTGTTCTTAGGTAGTACTGAGTATTGCTGCTGCTGAAGGTGTTGGCTCGTATACAGAGATGGCGTGAGTCAATGAAAAGTTGACCTATGACCCACTGACTCACCATGACCCATGTCCCACCCTAACCCACTCTGACCACCACCCAAAGAGACCAACTTTGTCGTACCACCCATGATCCACTCAGATCCACTGTGACCCACTCCGACCCACCACCCACCATGACGAACTTTGACTCACCACCCACAAAAAACCCATCGTCATAAACTCTGACCCATGATCCACGTCCTCTTTCTAACTGAATGAAGAGCTTACACTTGTAATGAAACAAGGCTGTCAAATTATCACTAATCGGTGTTTGAATTGCTACGATCAATCGCTAAAGCAGCACTCTGTTACAATACCTGACAGGATCTGGATCTGACCTCTACGATATAAAATGGTAAAGTATTTGTCATAAGCTATGTTACGATGAATTTGAATTTTATTATTATATATAGTAATTATTTCCTTGTCGAATTACAGATCCTTTTCAGTGGAAAATAGGATGAAATTTGAAAGTCTCAAATCAAAGTAAAGTAGGCTAACATGAAGTATAACTGATGTATGGTGTTGTATGACAAGTAAAAATTATCTATTGGCAATTTACATATTTTTAGTGATTGTATGCTTCTTTTTTTTTCATGTTATATTTGAGTATTTGACCTATGTGTAATTGTTTCTTTTATTGTGAATATTAATTAATTACATTATGAGTTCTTACTTTTATTCCTTTTTTTTTCATTCCACCATCTGTTACATCTGAATAAAATGTCATGAATCATTTCCATGTGATAGGCAACACTATAACTATAATCCCACTATACTACCCGTTCCATTATTGTGGTATACTAATACAATTTAACTATTATGTTGTTCTAAATCAATTTTATTTATTATTTTCTTTATATACGTTACAAGGTAAAGTAGGCTAAAGTAAAGGGAAAAAATTAGTATAAAATTCGACTGTCTCAAAAGCCAAGTAGTAAGTCTTATTGCTACTACTAAATTACAAATATCAATGTCCAAAAGTGCCTTGTTTTTTTTCCCCCCCACAGATATACTCATCTTAGGCAAGTAAATATAGAAATAAATAAAAAAGGAAGAAAAATGGAAGCCTCGAAAGTAAACCGTAGACAAGTTTATGAGTGTTCAGAAGATACCATCTACAATACATTGAGCAGATGGGGTCGGTGGATCAGAGTGGATCATAGTGGGTCGGTGGGATAGAGTCGGTCAGAGTGGGTCATGGTAGGTGATGGGTAGCAGCGGCTCCCGTCCTGTTGACCCACGATCCACTAACTCACTTACAAATCTCGACCCACCTAACCCACTTGATTCACGATCCACTGACCCACTTCATCCCTGCTCGTATAGTCTCCCTTAAAAATTATTTTAACTAATTATTAAAAGTTTGGTAATTTTTAAATTCTAAAATTTCATGACACACCTTATGAAACTCAGTGACATACCAGTGTGTCACGACACATTGGTTGGCAACCACTGGTTTAAACAACAGATGGAGATGATGAAAGAAGAGCCAAACGTGTCATCGATAAAGTTGATCAACAGGAAAAAGAGAACAAACTTGATAAGGGAAACTTAAAAGTGAATTTAATCTAGGTGTTCAACTGGATGTTTCTAGTAATTGGATAAAGGAATATTTGTCTGAAGAAAGAGAGATTAATGCCTTTATTTGATTGAGATTAAAAAAAAAGTGAGGGAAGACGCACCAAGAATAAATTTACAGTGGCCTATATATACTTTAAAAAATAAAATACAAAATAGAAACAAACAATTATAGCTGACACATATTAATAATTATAAACATGATAAAGGTGCTAAAGCATGACAAAATCTACGAACTGCATGATTTACCTACTCATGATTTAACAATGACCTCATGACAATCTGCCTTTCGTTGTTTGGCCTTCAACTGGGCTTCACAGTTTTCTCAGATGCTTATTCATCTACACTCTCCCAATTTTACTAATGCTAATAGTCGCCCTTTCTCCCTCTTCTGCTTCTAATCTGCTTGGTAAAGAGCCTCTCGTGAGTTCTAGGAGCCGGAAACTGACAAATCATGACCTTGCGTGCTCCTAATAGAGCAAATGCATGTAGGACGTGGAAGGTTGATTGATCGGGTGCTGCCAGGTTTGCAGAGCAGTGTGTTTGTTTCTATTTTAACATTTTATAACACGCTTCCAAATATAAGGCTTAATACCTAATTTTTAGAGAAGGTTGTGGAACTTTAGTTATGTAAATCTAGTACCCTATCCTCGCACTCTAGAAAGGAACAACTTGGTAAAGTTAGAATAAGTAGCTCATTGATAAAGTTACAACAAGATTTATAAAATGAAATCATTCAGCTTAACGTCCCATGATTATGCCCTTTAGGGTAAGAGAAACAAATGAGTAAGGCAAGTGAATGATAATGGAATAATTTGTTGAATGGGAATGGGGGAAGAAACAAGTGTGTCCAAGGAAACCCACGGACACTATTGTTATCCACCGTGGATCTAACCAGGGACCCCATCAGTAAGCACTTTATCATTGGTCCACCATGCCCCCTCGAACAAGATTTATAGTGCCTATGGTATCACAAGATGATGTTTTGGGTACCGTCAACTATTTAAAGAATAGTGCATATAATAGAGAGAAACTGAGTGCAACATTACAGAGCAATTCATGGTGTAAGCCATAAATTCGAGGTGTAGTCCCGGTTTCATCAAGGGAAGTAGTATGGACTTCTGTTTCCCTCAATACACAAAAGTTTTCTGTAGTATAATTCATATTGTCGTACTTCACGTATCGCGCTCAGTTTTCTGTTCGTAATTATAAAGTTTCTTGGTAGTAAAATGTCTCTGATAAAAGCATGAGTAGGATAGACTGGGGACAACTAGGACGGCAGGTCAACTGGGACATTGATGGCTGGTGCCATCTGATGGGAGTAACGAGAACTTTTTGTAGTACTGTAGATACAGTGCCAGACGGTTGTTGTTTATGGCGTGTGAGTCGTATAATCTAACAAGCACAAAGAAGAGGAGACCAAGAAGAACATTTTTGACAGCTAAAAGCAAATTCTTTGTATCATATTATGAAAGCAATTTCCCCCTTAGAATACTTGTTCTTCTTATGGTCAATATCTATGTTCAACACGTGCTTTTAGGGCTCCAGCACAGAAACCGATTCCATGCGCTAGGTTAAGCGGGTTTGAATAAGGAGATGGAACGTGAAAAATGGCCGTGTGTGGTCAACTGGGACATTTTGCATGGGTACAACTGGGACAGTGTTCCGGTTGTCCCAACTGGATAGGTTTTTGTATGTAGTGCTTCTAATAGTGTAAATAGCTTAATATATTCTGCTTTTGTAAACCTAATAGCAGTTAATCGTAAGGACTGTATTATAGGCAGTTTCCTTTAATAATGTACTTCACATTACCATACTTCATGTTCATCGCCTTGTGACTAGTTTAATCAAACTACCTACTACTTGCTGGATGCTTCATGTTCACAAAGGTTTCGAATTAGAACTAATAGTAATAAAAGTTAGAAGCATTCTCAACATTTTTTTCATAATTTTTGCCGATAGGTCTAACAAATAACAATTTTGATCCCTAAGAGTAGCAAACAGGTCTTAAGAATGATGTTTCTTGTTTTATAGTCATATATTTAAAACGGATACTGGTTTGCTGTGTAATGTTGATCATTATTGTAAACTCCCCATTATTTACATATACGACATATATTACATTGTCGTATGTATTATTACAATGTCCTAGTATATTACATTGTCCTAGTTGACCCCAATAGGTGTCCTAGTGGACTTGCCAATGTGGACAAATGGAATAAAATGCACTGTCAAAGTAACTTCAACAAATTTTTAATAAAATATTTTTCTATTGACCCCCCCAAAAATGTGAAATGTTCCCAAAGGATCAATTTTTAATATGCCACCTTTGGTTTCTCAAATGAAGCAAAATTGTAGGTTTAAAAAAATCTGAACGGAAAATTGTCCCAATTGTCCCCACTCTACGCTAATGGTTTGGATAAGTAGCTGCTTTATATACTTCCTTCCTCTTTCAGAGAACTTAGAATGGTAACTTCTGCAGAGTGTAATCTCTCATACCTGTAGCATAGGCTTGTAGCTAGGTGTGACCAGAAAGGCTTAACCCCCCCTAGGACTACTTTCAATTCCCCTGAAACTTGGCCGTGTGTGGTCATTTGTTAGCACAGTAGAGCTCCGCTTATCCTATCTAATGTGGACATGGCTAACCTCGGATACCAGAAACTTTGGATAATACAGATTTTCTGCAGAATGAAAGGCAGTGCGTATTGTTGTAAAGTCGTGAGGTAACGGTAAAGTATAGCTATGGTAACTCAATAGATCTATATTAATTGCTGTACAGCACGTTTAATTGCTCTAGAGTAATTGAAAAGTGCAAAAATAAAACAGAAAATAAAAAAGTAAAAAAATAGCAGTTTTTCAAAATTACTTAATAAAATAGTTCTCATGTAATGAATTACCAAACGTATCACAGCATCATACTTTAGTAGGCTTAAATGTAACGCCTAATGATTGTTAACAGCAGCAGTACACATGATTGTGGAACCTCATTACTATCTATGCGCAGACGCGTGAAGGTTTTACTACAGAGTAGTGGCTTATGCAGTATAAAAACCATTATTGGTAGGTTCTTATTGCAACTACTAGTTCGAGTTCCACCTTAATAATCTCAAGTTATGAATGCAATATTGAGATATGTATCAATGGAGACAAAAATATTATGGGCCTGTCCGGGATTTGAACCCGGGACCTCTCGCACCCAAAGCGAGAATCATACCCCTAGACCAACAGGCCACGATTAGGAAAAGTGAACTTGACAATAATTATTCTTCTCTTCCTTATATCAAACGAACACAAATTTGTGACTCACATGTCTGATGGAGGGGGGAAAAGGTGAAAAACGAAACAGCAAGTATGAATTTGGAGCACCAAAGTGCCAAATATTGGGACCAAATATAGGTTACGGAAGTTCGCCGAGTTTTAAATGTGTAAGATTCATTTTCTACCGCCTCATTCCGTAAAAGAAAACTTACTATATAATCAGTCCCTGGTTCAATAACAAATCATATGGGATTATGGTGTTTAATACCCTAATCGGAGGTTATCTTGAGTTTTACTGTTTTCTCCCGCCTTAGTTTTCTTCGATTAAAAAAAAAAGTGTCCAAACTGTAAATTTCTTTTTCATATTCCCTATAAGAATTTTTCGTATTGAATCGGATAAAAGATCGAGTAGCTTGGGATGCAGTGAAATGGTTGAATTTATTGCTGTTCAATCCACTTTATAGCTGAAAAAAGAAACAATGTATGCTATTATATAATTGCACAAAACAGTTTAGAACTTTCACAAAGTTCTATTATGTATAGAAAATACCTATGTATAAGTACCGGTACCTAACGATAATTGTCAGAACTAGGACTTCAAATGCTCATGGTATGCATATACATACATTTAAAATTCAAATTGAGAATTCAGAATTGAATTTAAAACTTGAGAATGCAAGTCCAGTTATCAGGTGACTAATACAAAAGTGATTCAGCATCAGGAAGTGTCCTGGGGCCTATATGTTAGGTACTATACCGGTATTTGCCTGGTATGAATGAAGAGAAATCAGGAAAAATCTCAACTAGGATGGTTGTCCTGAAAAAGCTGTTACACCTCTTCGACCGAATGCGGGTAATATAATATTTATTTAAGCCTGTATATGACTCGTATACCTATAGAATGTATTTCGAACTTTAGAACTCCAGACAACGCTCTGGCCGATCTACATAGGTTCAATACCTGTCTCGGGACATTCAGATTCGCAGTAGAAACTTTAAGGGTAACAGGAATATTCATGGGATTCCTCTGGGATTTTAATAGGATATGCCTGTCACGGGATGATATTGGGAGTCAAAAAGTCATCCTGTCAATATCTCGCAAAGAGCCCAGAAACTTCAAATTAAATAACAAGAGTTCGCAATAATAGTAAATTGAAAACAAAAGCTTTTATACTAACAAGTAAGCTTGTGGTTGATAAAACAAGTACAAACACTCGCTCTCTGAAATTAGTGCATTTGTTACTTCTATGGATGAAGGTTCATCGATCGAGGTAACCATATTTACAACACTAATTCTGTGCTGTTCAAATTATGTTGATATTTCTACAAGAAAGACAAACGACACTCATTTTCCCCCTGTTTGGTGAAATGTTGAAATCTTGAACTTGTCCGGATTTCTTAGTATCATCTCCCTTCAATTACCACCTTGATTTAAAATTATCATTACTGTTACCAGTGGCGTATTTAGGGGGGGCTTCCGGGCTTAAGCCCCCCCGAAATCTTACTTACTATAGTAAAGTATATGAAATATCTTGCAGAATTTTCACATTTTCAGGCAAAGCTCCCCCCGAAAGTTAGCAAAGCCCCCCGAAACAAAATCGTAAATACGCCACTGACTGTTACCTTTCAAAAAATCACTGAATTGGTCCTTGTTCTGTTTGCCAATTGACAGTAATTTTACATATCAAAGTATGGAGTATATTAATCAAAATAGAGTAGTTACATTTTATTTAGGGTGTCATAACTTTATTTCGCTACTGCTTCATCCCGAGTAGAGTGTTTATGGAATATGCTGGTTGGCATAGGCGGAACTAGAGGGGGATACACCCCAGTCAGGGCCGGATTAAGGGGGTGGGCTTATGGGGGCTATAGCTCCGGGCCTCCAGGTGGAAAGAGGCCTCCACTCTGATCAATATCTCTGATCAATATCTAAAAGGAATCATGAAGATACGATCATCATCACAAAATAAAATATGACCAAAAATATGAAACATATTTCCATAACTTTTCTACTGTATTTTCACAGAAATGTAATAGGTGAATTCAGTAAGAGTCACATATTTTTTCTAGCCCCGGGCCTCCAGTTGGGTTAATCCAACCCTGATCCCTTTAAAACAATCTTGACCCCTTAGAATACTGTTGAACCTGTTGAAAGGTTGTTTCAATTCTCAGAAGTAAGGGGCCATAATAGGCTCTCCTGGCGAAATATCCTAGATACGCCAATGCTGGTCGGAACAAGATGTCGGAACAACCAGTTTCTTCCGACTTTTAGTAGTTGATATATGCATCTTTTGAAAGTGACATAAATCGCATTTTATGTGTCTCACACTTAATTTACATCTATTAGAAGCAATTAGCTAATTTTATTCTTCAACACAACGGAAATTAGGAAAATAGTTTCTTCCACTACAGTTCGTGTTGAAATGTGTCGCTAGATGGCAGGTATATTGATATTGCTTGAAACTATTTCAAAAAGGCAGTGATAGGCGCACCATCTACTGACGACATTTAGAACTTGTAGGAAGCTCAAGGAAAATGTTCCGAAAAAGAGTTGAATTATCCGTTCTTCGCATGGGGTAATATAATAGGTTTGTGGACTGGAAAGCGTTTGAATCAAACCTTCTTGTAGGGCCGGTCCGAAGAAAGATTCAGTCCGATGTTGTAGCCTATAACTTGACCTCCTTCTAGGGTTAAAATGTTTGTTCACGTGGATGCAGACGTGTCGCTAATCCTGCTAGTCGTGTAAAATATTTGCTCGTTTGCCTACAACAATAGGCTGTATTACTTTGATATTTAACTATGACACTTCCATCTTGAAATTTATGACACGTATACTACTTGTAAAATAAATAAAAGTTGTTTTTAATAAGTAATTAGATTTAAACAAATAAGAAAAAATACGTAAAATGACTGAAGAATATCCAGTGCAATGCTAAGAATCATATATGAGAAATTTGAGAGTAGGTACACGTATTCCTAGATGTTCCAGCTAAAACACGAAACAACGAAATGGTACTTTTCTGGCCTTGTGCTTAGCAAGATGACGCAATACTTTTACTACGTCTATCATGGTGAGCATTTCACTTTCTATTGCCAACCTTACTAGTCCGTTCAGACGTTCTTGTGAAATGAAAGACCTGTGTAATTATTATTATTATTATTATTATTATTATTATTATTATTATTATTATTATTATTATTATTATTATTATTATTATTATTATTATTCCAATGAATAAATATTACAGTGATAGTATAGTGATAAAAATCCATAATGTTATCTCTTTCAACTCACTATACTTACCCATTCTCAACCCTCATATTGATGGGGGCTGAACCAGGGGCGGATCCAGGACGGGACTTCTGGGGAGGCGGTGGGTTGGAATACTGCTACTTAGAGCTACATTTAAGAGGTCCAAACTCTGGGATGGGTTTTATATATATAAGAAAATTTCCTCTTCTGGGGGGGGGGTGCGATTGTCCCGATCGCCGCCCCCTGGATCCGCCACTGGGTGAACTTGGTATTAAACAGTATCGGAAGTGTTACTATTTATCTCAGCGACCACAAAAACTGTGGATTGGACACTAATATCAGTCATTTTCTACTATTTGTACAAGTATTTGTATCCTCTTCCTACAACCAATCTTCACTCGTGCGAATAAGCTTCAGGATTTCTGACTCATATATAAGTACTTAGTAGACTCCCATAATTCTTCAGCATAAGTCCAATCTATCTACACTCATTCAAACCTTTCTCTCTCCCTCTTTCGATATATATATACTGAGAAAACAGGCATGCAGTTGACATTTATGAAGATGGTATTTGCGCTACCTAGATTCCAACACACACTTTAGTACTATAAATCATTACTTCTACAGCCCGGATTTATATGCAAAATGCATGTTTACAGTAACATGCAGAAACATATGTAAAGTATTTTTTTTTCTTTCCGACGGACTTGCGAGGATTCGTTTGAGACGAATATATTAGCGCATATAAGTGCATATTTTGAGTGAATTTCGATGTGCATGCATATTTCACAAACTTTGCAGGATACTTCTTATTTTCGAATTTTATTGCTATATACTAGCATATTTCAGAGTATATCACAAGAAAGTAGGTTCTATTTAAAGTAAACTGAATCATTGTAAACGAAGATATAGATTTATTTATTTATTTATTTATTTATTGATAGCGTTGAGTTTGTTGCTCACAATTCTAGGTAAATTCACTTACGATTGATTGGTTTCGCATTCACGTTTTTCACATGCACTAGTGACTTCTGCTGATGTAAAAAGGAATTTTTTGATGTACTAAACGCTTCTCACTGATAAACCCAAAGGGTTCACAGAAGAAAACCTAAGAAAGAGATTTCATAGTTCATTGAAACAGAGGTTATTTAGGTAAAGAAAGAAGTTGAAATTTTATTTGCTTAGTATATATATATATATATATATATATATATATATATATATATATATATATATATATATATATATATATATATATATATATATATATATATATATATATTCAGTACATATGTTACAATTTTAATGCATATTTTAAATATTTCTGGTGCATATTTGCATACATATTTCGGGGTTGGTTTGTGCATTGAAATCCGGGCTCTAATTATTTCTCTCTCTCTCTCTCTCTCTTTTTTTTTTTAAATTTTGCTTTTAATTAAAATGCAATTTATATACATCTGAAAGTGATACCTTAACTGTGTCAATTTACTTGAAATTTTTACAGAATAATATTTGAATCGTCAATTTCCAACTTAGATGTATTATTTCAGAAAAAAAATTGACTTGGTACTTCCAAATACACATGGATCTTAAAAAAAAAAAAAGAATAGTATTTGAACCGTACTTTATAATCTACACGCACCTATTTGAATCGTCGTTTCCTAATAAAAATTCAATTTTTACAAAATTGTATTATCACTCCGCAATTTGCACGCATTTTAACACAACAGTATTTGAATTGTCATATTCAAATCTAGATTCATTTTTACAGAATACTGTTTGAATCGTCACTTCTTACTCTAGAAGCAATTTTACAAAATTGTAATGAGTCGCCACTCCTCAACTTACATGCACTTTTACAGAATAGTACAGTAGAACCTCTTTCGTCCGCCCTCGGCTGGTCCGTCACTCTGGTTGATCCGACTGTGCTCGAGCCGAACGTGTCTCGACTCGTCGGTGACTCACGAGACCCATTATTGTTTACTGCCGTCGCGGAATTGTTGTTTACTTGCTGTTATCGCATATGTGTTTTAGTGCTCCGTCATCTCTCTTTATCATTTCTTTCGTTGTACGTGTTTTCTGTACTGTACTGTGCAGTTTTTAATGCTTACTGTTCGTTTATTTTTACTGTAGAGAACAATACAGCCATTTTTGAGTTCAGATATTGTTTATTTTACTGTAAATCCGTATTTTTCTATATTTTCTGATAATCCGACGTTTTTGCGTTCCGACCATACCCCCAGTCCTAAAGATAACGGATTAGAGGGGTTCTACTGTATTTGAATTGTCACTTCTCAATGTTCATGCGTTTCTATAGAACAATATTTGAATTGTCACTCCCGGAACAAAATTCTGGCTGCGTTACTATGTTTTACTCGGTTACAGTTGAATATTCTTTAATGTTTGTTAACAGAAGGTTGGAAACGTGTTATTATATAAGGCTTCACTGTTTCTATTGTTCCCTTCGGTTTTCCTAAGTCTGACAATGTACACCTACAAGGCTTCATGAGTTTTCTCCAAGATTTAAGATCTAACGAGAGAGAGAATAAAATAAAAGCACAGAGATACATACAGTGGCTCAATAAAGAAGTCGGACACCTACGTACTTACACATTTCAAAAGTATAGTTCAGAGAAGAAAACAATATATATTTAATTACTCCATATTATTTAGTTATGAAAAGTAGAAACATCAATACAAAACTCAATTTCATGACTATAAAAATACAAAAAGTAAAAACAACTGAAATCCATATCAAAAAAAGAACTCGGACACTTAATTCGTAGCTAAAGTTTAGAATGTTATTAAATATTTTTAATATTTTGTTGGCAATCCTTTATTTTTCACAATGGTTTTCAATCTAGCGGCATGGATTTTACAAGTTCTTTTGCAGAAGGAAGGATCAATTTTTGGCCATTCAGTCTGAAGTGCTGATTCCAAGTCTTCCTTTGTTCGAATAGTATGTTTTTAACTGGTTTTCCAAGTGAGCCCATAAGTGCTCAATAACGTTAATACAGTGAAACCTCTGCTAACGGACACCTCCCGTAACGGACATATTTTGTAATCGCCAAACACCGTAATAGGAAAAAACATATTGGCAAACCTCTCTAAAACGGACACTCTCTAGTACGAACACGGACAGTCTTTTCTGTCTTTTATAGGTATTATTTACCTTCGTATTGCGGACACTTTCTCTAGAAACAAGTTGAAAAGGACAGTAAAAATACATTTTTAGTAATTCATACATGTGTCACCAAGGAAGCATTGTGACAACATTTTCCCTCCTTAACTGTCTATTAAAATACTAAGCAATCCATACGAAGCGTCTCTGTTTAACAACACTCTCATGTCCTATGCTTGCATTCCATTCCCACCCAATCTGTTTTAGACATAAAAATGATTGACAGTTGCCCGCCGTTTGTGATGACATTATTCTAATCCGTTGAATCTCTAACCAAACAGAAGACAGAAGACACTTTTTTGCCCGCAGGTACGCATATTGTCTCAAAAAAGACACTACTGGGCTACAATTAACCTACAAATTAAAGCAACATTATACAAATCCCATTTTCATGATGTACCTCGAACATAGAGTATTTAATGGCGGAGGATAATGCAGGTAGAGTAACATTTTGGTAATATTCGTAAATACATGATTCATACAAAAATATTTTTTCTAATTGTATATTACCTTGTTTACTAATTTACGTAAGAAAAAATTGAAACATCTTTAAAGCGAACACCTCTCTATAGCGGACACTTTTTGATTTCCCACGGCTGTCCGCTTTACAGAGGTTTCACTGTATTAAGATTCTTCGCAGGTGTTTCCAGCACATGCGGACAATTATACAGGAGCCACAAACGCAGATTGATTGCTTTGTGCTTAGGATCGTTATCCTGGTAGTACTGGAAGTTCTCTTTTATTCCCAGTGTTTCAGCATTTTAAACAAAATTTTGCTTCAAAGTGTTTAAATACTTTGTTTGGTCCATAATACCATCGATCACACAAAGTTTACCTGGATCAGCAGAGGACATACAGCCCCAAACCATTACCGAGTCACCTCCATGTTTCACAGTGGATCGTAGATTACACTCTCGGAGTTCTTCATTAGGGTTTCGCCAGATATAACTGATCATCTGAGCGGAACAAATTAAATTTGCTTTCGTCCGTGAATAACACACTGCTCCAAAACGAAAAATCTTTATTTTCATGAACTTTTGCGAGTCTCTTTTTAGTATTGTACTTTGTCACGAACTGTTTTTACGGGCTACTCTTCCATGTAAATTCTTCTTAAAACCAAACTTATTGTTTCGGAATGCACATTTTTATTAAGATGTTCTGATACTTCTTTGGCCACTTTAGGAGCACTTATCGGTGGAATTTTTACTAACATGTAGTACAATCCATCGCTTGTCTAACTTTGAAAACACTTTAGGTCAATTATTTTTTGCTTTATTTTCCACTCATTTGTTGATTTTAATGTCTAATAATGTCATGAACTGTAGAATGTGACCTATTTACTATTTCCCCAACATCACGAACAGATTTTCCTTCTTTATAATATTTTAAAATAAGTTTTCTTACTTGGGCTACGTTGCCTTCCCATTTTAACTTTTAAACACACAGTTTCATCCACGAAAAAAAAAAGTACGGGTTAAACTCGTTTCACTTGAACACCTAAAACTATCAAGTAAACAAACTCTTGGAAATTCTCCTATTAAGCCCTAAAATATAGAGAGTGTTGCCACCTGTCCGAGTTCTTTTTTGACATGGATTTTAGCTGTATTTTCACTTTTCGTATTTTTTATAGTCATGAAATCGAGTTTTTTCATTGATTTCCAAATCCCATAAAGTAAATAATTTAGAGTAATTAAAACGTAGGCTATTGTTTTTCTCTGAAGTATACTCTTGGAATGTAAAATGAAATGAAATCTTTAAGTTTTACATCTCGCGGATATGCCGGTAGGTTAAAGGAGACGGTGATGATGAGTAATGAATGAAATGGTAGAATGAAGAAAGTGGGAGGAAACGGGAGAACCCCAAGGAAACCCACGAACACGGTGTTTGTCCACCACAAAGTTCACTACTCTTGGAATGTGTATTCTCTCTTAGAAAGTGTAAGTAGGTATATGTCCGACTTCTTTATTGAACCACTGTATACCATTTCATATTAATTAAAAAACAGTGATATTTATTTTGGGGGGCGGGCGGGGATCAAAAGATCCAATATAGCTATTTCTCTCAAAAATTTTCTTGTAGGCCTTTTATCTGGAGAACTACATATAGTGTAGCCAAACCAAAATTAACTATTTATTCAGTATGACGTGCTTATTCAGTAAAAAATACGAAAACTCGATTTTAGGACCGTACAAAAACTTTCTGGCCCCTGATCCACAAATTTCAATATATTTCATACAATCAAACATTTTCTTGTACGCTCCATATTTTGAGAACTACAAATAGTGTAGCCAAACCAAAACTAATAATTTACTCAGTATGATGTGCTTATTCTGTAAAAAAAAAAAAAAAAAAAAAAAAAAAAAAAAAAAAAAAAAAAAAAAAATTACGAAAACTCGGTTAAGGGACCGTTCCAAATTTTTGTGCCTCCTGATCCACAAATTTCAATATATTTCATACAATCAAACATTTTCTTGTACGCCCCATATTTTGGGAACTGCAAATAGTGTAGCCAAACCAAATATTACAATTTACTCAGTATGATGTGCATATTTCGTAAAAAAATACGAAAATCGGTTTAGGGACCTTTCAAAAATTTTGTGGCCCCTGATTAAAAAAAATCAATATATTTCATACAATCAAACATTTTCTTGTACGCCCCATATTTTGAGAACTACATGTAATGTAGCCGAAACAAAATTAACTAGGAATGCAATGGATATACTCGATTGCAATGAAATGAGCTGAGCGAGCTTAAGCAACGTAATCAGTTTATTGTGACTTTTTAAAACAATCAGTATTTTTCATAACAATCGCACAATTCTTCGTCTTGACCTTTTCTTCCGGCTAAAAAAAGCTTTAAAAATCGTTAATTTGTTTTTAAATTGTGATTAAAATTGTAAATTTTTACGCTAAAAAAAATAAAAGGGCTTCGCCGGAATTTTTGAAAATCACGCGCAGATTTTAATTGTTGACAAAAAAATCACGTGAAAACTTTTTCCCCATGTTAAGTCTATGGAAGCGTTTTTCGGTGATTATTCCTCGATGGTACATCGGATTTTTGATTTCGACCTATGTTGTCACTCAGCACGACATACTCTATCAGCGTGCTAAGTTTGGTTGAGATCGGCCAAACGGTCTAGGAGGAAGCGTTTTTCGGTCATTATTCCTCGATGGTACATCGGATTTTTGATTTCGACCTATGTTGTCACTCAGCACGACATACTCTATCAGCGTGATAAGTTTGGTTGAGATCGGCCAAACGGTCTAGGAGGAGTTTGCGGACAACCAAACGGCTAACCCGAGTATGAGAGCTTCGCTCGCTCAGCTCAACAATTTACTCAGTGTGATATGCTTATTCCGTAAAAAATACGAAAACTCGATTTAGGGACCTTTCCAAAATTTTGTGGCCCCTGATTTAAAAAAATCAATATATTTCATACAATCAAACATTTTCTTGTACGCCCCATATTTTGAGAACTACATGTAATGTAGCCGTAACAAAATTAACAATTTACTCAGTATGATGTGCTTATTCCGTAAAAAATACGAAAATCGGTTTAGGGATCTTTCAAAATTTTTGTGGCCCCTGATTTAAAAAAAATCAATACATTTCATACAATCAAACATTTTCTTGTACGCCTCATATTTTGAGAATTACCTGTAATGTAGCCGAAACAAAATTAACAATTTACTCAGTATGATGTGATTATTCCGTTAAAAAAAAAAAAAAAATGAAAACCCGAATTAGGAGCCGTTCCTAATTTTTGTGACTCCTGATCCAAAAACTAATTATTGGCCAAGATCGCAATCTTTTGATGCAATTTTTGGATCATTCCTAAAATTCTTGTTAATATGTATAAACCGAATTCTCATTAATTTAGATATTCAATATTAGAAAGTAAATATGTATATATTAGGATTACACTTTGAAGTGATTCCTTGCTTGTGTGTTTCTAATAGAGTTAATAAATGATGTTTCTGGAACGTGACGTTCTGTGAACAACAATGTATTTACGGTAATATGACGCAGATCCGTAAATAGTCATTCGATTTATATAGAAATTAATTAATCATTCCATAAATAGCTAAGTCATTTTGTTCTGTTGGGATTTATAGAAACTTACGGGGTTTATTGCATCAATCAGTACATTACGGTAGTCTAGTGAACAAAGAGCTGCTGGACGCTTAATGGTTATTGTTTTTTCAATTGCACCATTCAGTTCATTTCATGTGGTCCAGTAACCAAAGAGCTCCTGCAGGCTTAATTGTTAAAGATTATTTTTATTGCATCATCCAATTCATTCCATGCGGTTTAGTAGCCACAGAGCTGCTGGAGGATTAATGGGTAAAGATCATCTTTATTGCATCATTCGGTTCATTCCATGTGGTCTAGTGACCAAGGAGCTACTGGAGGCTTAATGGTTAAAG
Source organism: Thermobia domestica (assembly GCF_964235325.1). Taxonomy (NCBI): domain Eukaryota; kingdom Metazoa; phylum Arthropoda; class Insecta; order Zygentoma; family Lepismatidae; genus Thermobia; species Thermobia domestica. Next base: position 38,276,231 of record NC_137469.1, read on the forward strand.
TTATTTTTTGTTGCATCATCCAATTCATTCCATGCGGTTTAGTAGCCACAGAGCTGCTGGAGGTTTAATGGTAAAAGTTATTTTTTGTTGCATCATTCAGTTCATTCCATGTGGTCTAGAGACCACAGAGCTGTTGGAGGATTAATGGTTAAAGTTCTTTCTTATTGCATCATTCGGTTCATTCCATGTGGCCTAGTGACCAAGGAGCTGCTGGAGGCTTAATGGTTAAAGTTATTTTTGTTGCATCATTCAGTTTATTCCATCTGCTCTAGTGACCACAGAGCTCCTGCAGACTTAGTGATTAAAGTTTTTCTTATTACATCATTCGGTTAATTCCATGTGGTCTAGTGACCAAAGAGCTGTTGGAGGCTTAATGGTTAAAGTTATTTTTTGTTGCATCATCCAATTCATTCCATGCGGTTTAGTAGCCACAGAGCTGCTGGAGGTTTAATGGTAAAGATTTTCTTTATTGCATCATTCAGTTCATTCCATGTCGTCTAGAGACCACAGAGCTGCTGGAGGCTTAATGGTTATAATTTTCTCTTATTGCATCATTCGGTTCATTCCATGTGGTCTAGTGATCAAGAAGCTGCTGGAGCCTTAATGGTTAAAGATGTTTTTTGTTGCATCATCCAATTCATTCCATGCGGTTTAGTAGTTACAGAGCTGCTGGAGGTTTAATGGGTAAAGATCTTCTTTATTGCATCATTCAGTTCATTCCATGTGGTCTAGAGACCACAGAGCTGTTGGAGGCTTAATGGTTAAAATTTTCTCTTGTGCATCATTCGGTTCATTCCATGTGGTCTAGTGATCAAGGAGCTGCTGGAGGCTTAATGGTTAAAGTTATTTTTTGTTGCTAGTGATAAGCACAAGAGTCTTGGTCATGCAGTTTTTGCAAGAGTCTTGCATGCAAGACCAAGACCAAGACCAGGAATCCTTATGTAAGAGCAAGACCGAAACCAAGGGGTGCAAGACCAAGACTCTTGCGCAAGTACAGGCTCACTAGTAAAGCGTTATCCTCGGGTACATAGGGTCTCTGGTTCAATACCAGCTTGCACCATGTTAGCTTTGTTGGTGGACAAACACCTGTATGTGGGTTTTCTCGGGGTTTTCCCGTTTCCTCCTACTTTCTTCATTCCGCCATTTCATTCATTTTTCATCATTACCGTCTCTCTGAGCCTCGGTGCATAATCTTTTGATTTTAAACTAGATATTTAAACATATTAGTGGTGTTCTTCCAAAACTAAAGAGAAATGTAGTATTGAACATCATTAATTCCGTACACTATAGTCCCTACTACACGGGTATGACCTTGGCTCCGAGGTTCAAGCATCCATTGGAAACTTTTAATGTGTGCTCATAAAATTAATATCGAAATAACATTTTTATGACATTGACAAAAACTTAGTGCATCTGACTGCAAGTTTGATTTCATGGGTGGATGTTTATACGTTGAATAATTGTTTATCAATATAGCTTTTAGCCTCCTTAGGTATATGGCACCCGAGGATTTAGCGATGTAACATTCAACAATAAATAATCCATATTTACAAATGAGAGTGATTTTGTACAGTTCTTTCAAATAACTTGGAGTTTGATGCCGTTATTTTGTATTTCTAATATATAGTAGGTCAAAAGTATTTACATAAGTTGAGTTTATACAAAAAATATAGACAATTGAGTCGTTTTCAGTTTTCACTCAAATTACTCTAAAACATTAAGGGTCGTGATTATAATCATTATTATTTTAATTTTTCTCTTTTTTTGGCCAATATTGCTAAACATATCATCATCATGATAGCTATTTTGCCATTATTGGCAGGCCACCTGCTGCAACTGAGAAGCTTCGATATACGATGATCCTTAGCTAGTCTGTTCGTCTTGACGCGCCCCCTCCCTCTCTTTCATTCTACCATACCTTCTAGCACGTTTTTCATAATGCAGTTCTTCCTCAGCCAATATCCCAACCAGTTCCTCTTCCTTCTCTTAATTACATCTAAAATTCTTCTGTTCTTCCTACTGCTACTGTTTCTAACACCTTCTCATTCGTTTTCCGTTCAACCCAGCTAATTCTCTCCTTTCTTCTCCATGCCCGCGTTTCTATAGTCTCCAATTTTTTTTCATCGCTTTTGCGTAATGTACATGTTTCTTCCCTATAGAGTACATATTGGAATCAGTAAAACAAAATCTCAATGTTTAATTGGAAGTTTATTCAACACAAAGATTAGCTAATCGTGGTTGGGAAAAATCTGATGGCTTTAGAATATAGAAATAATTTTGCAATTCATAGTATTTCAGTAATCTGTGCCGTCTTGAGTTTCTTTCGTGTGTCTCGGGGTAGCCTTTCCAGTTTGGGACTCAGTGGAATATTGGATCGTTAAAAATATAAAAAGGTTGCGAAACGTTGTGATTTGTCTTATAAATAGTGAAGTGTGGCACCCATTGAAAAAAAATAAATAAACGTCATCGCCTATGTTGTACACTATCATCATACGTACATGAAGGTAAACTATACAGTATTACATTTCGAAACATACACTGTATTTCCATTACTATTGGCGCATTTTGAATTTATTATCCCTTATATCCAGAATAAAATTTGCCTATGAAAAGCATAAGATTTCTTAAGAGCAAGACTTGCAAGACTCTTGCAAGCAAGACCAAGACCAAAACTGGGTGTGCAAGACCAAGACCAAGGGTTCCAGTGCAAGACCAAGACCAACACCGGATGTGCAAGACCAAGACCACCCGGGTCTTGGTCTTGGTCTTGCATTTGCTCATCACTATTTGTTGCATCATTCAGTTTATTCCATCTGGTCTAGAGACCACAGGGCTGCTGGAGGATTAATGGGTAAAGATCTTCTTTATTGCATCATTCGGTTCAATCCGTGTGGTCTACTGACCACAGAGCTGATGGAGGCTTAACGGTTAAAGTTTATTTATTTTTTTTTTAAAGAAAACAGAAAGGCTTATAAAATAATCACGCAATCCATAAAGGACTTCTCCCGATTACTCTTCCTTGTTACACTGATATCCAACAATTGTCCTCCGTACCGTCGATTTGCTACGTTGAGAGATACACCTGATTTAGGGTTGCCATATTATCCTATTTTAGCGGGTACCACCCGATTTTCAGGTCCTATATTCGTCCTCCGCTTAATCATCTGTTAACCACGATAAACCACCCGCTTTTTTGGATTGGAAAAAAATCTAAGACGACTTTGTTAATAAAGTGTTGTTATATTCAACGTAAACCGCTACATCTCTGTGTCGTCTTATGGGTGCGTATTTCTTTGATGACCATTCTATTCATTTCACTTTTTGAACAAGTCTAGATTTTTTACCTAGCCTCTATTTGTTCACCTAATCTTTATATATTCAGAAATAATTGCAAGTTGAATTACGGTATCCTTTGCATTTTGTTTAGATTAGATTCATTATTAATATTTTCTCCTTTTAAAATGTTTATGCTGTATTCCATACATTGTGAAACTGTGGTCATTTTATATGTTAGTACGATTTCAAGTAGCAATCTTTAAAATGATTAGAAATTTTATAAGAGATGGAACAAGACTCCTAAATATGTTTTACATTTCTTATGATAAAAATTTAGAATTTATTTTGTGTTTCTTAGAGAAAACCGTATGAACAATATCTGCCATATATTCCGCTAACTTTTTCCTTTTCCTTTTTTTTTGGGGGGGGGAGAAACCTTACATATATCCTTACAATTACAGATATCTTACTGTAATACTTACTTAATACTTACTTTACAATTCTGGACTCACATTTGTTGAACTTAATAAAACATTAAAGGCAAAAACTAAATTTGCTTTACTTTATAGTTTCGTTAGAAAAGTATAATGGAAGTGTCACTTAACAAATAAACTACTAAAAAAAGAAAGAAAGAAAAGAAAAAAAGGGTGCCCGAAGGATCTCAGTTCAGTATTTGTAATACATAAGGTCACTTACAATTTAGAATCCCCCGCTTTTCTAATTTTAAAATGTGGCAACCCTAATTTGATTCGCTCCCATCCCAATTTTGTTAAATGTTTTTTATACATAAGTTTTATGGTTAGAAGAGAAATGGGAATACAATATCCCATCCCAGTATACCAGTTATTCACTGATTTTAGAAAAGCTTACGACTCTGTTGGGAGGGAAACGTTGTACGTACAACATTGTTACAGAATTCAGAATACCGAAAAAGCTAGTTAGATTAATTAAGATGTGTTTAAATGAATCTCAAAGTAAAGTCCGAGTTGAAAACACTTATCCACGAGCTTTCACGTCGAGAATGGCCTGAAACAGAGAGATGTGTTGTAACCAACTTTGTTGTGGAATACGCTATAAGGAAAATCAAAGATAGGAATCAGGGCGTAAAGCTGAATATTCTGCTGAGGTAAATCTGATAAGGGATGATAGGAGAACAATAGAAAGAAATACAGACATGTTAAATTGCTAACAGGGACATGGATTGAAAAGTAACAAGAGAGAAAACTGAATACATGGAAATTCAGAGTGATCGTAATACTGTAAATTATGGATATGTCAAAATATGAAACTAGATATGCAATAATTGCAAATTTTGACCTGTAGTGATTATTTATAAACGTTTTAAAGCATCAATTGTTTTCGTGAACGAACACGACATGCACATAGTTGAATTTGGCATATCAACGAAAAGCATAATAACTTTGAAAAATTTTATCCTTCCTTTTTCTCTTTCAACGGGACGAGAAAAGCCAAACAAATACATTGTTTTAAGTGGAATCTTGGTGATACCGCATGCTGAATAAAGCTTCATATATCCTTTCTTTTTTCCCCCAAAAAATACTTTTTTTTTGGTAGTGGAGAATCAAGTGAACAGCATGCTGACTGGCTACTCGCATACATACACAACAGTTCTGCTTGCTCAACAATGTTTCAAACAGGCTTGCAGGTGTTTTCTTTACTGTAGATGTGCTGCTGCTGCCTGAGCCACAGAGAACTTTTTGAACGATTTTGCTACCAGCGCTGATTTGCCTCGGAGTGAGGAAGATTAATCGTTAACTCGGCATAAACACTTTTCTATGAAGGATGATTCGAGATGGTAACATTAAAAAGGAAATTATTTAAAAGGAAAATTTTGGTATAATCATACCCTAATATGGGAAACACATCTGGCAGCGAGAGCGAACCTGAGCACTATAAGCATATAACAAAAAAAAAAAAAAAAAAACATTCAAGTGCAATCGTTTCCTAGGAATTTTTTTCGAAAAAAATATTTATATTTAAATAGATTTTCTTTTCTTTTCATGAATTGTGATGTTTAACTGATTCTTTTCTTCTCTGATTCATACCAGTAACGGTGTTGAAATACAGCAAACACAATGGGGTGTTCCTATCAGTTATTTAGAATATTTCCTCGGCAACTTCTTTATAGTCACGAGAAACAGTATCTACATAAAAATGTGTCGCAATCTTTTGTTTTCTAGACTGGCAAGAATGTTTAATTTGATGGAACGTATAAAACCTGTTGAAGTGACTGACCTTGAGCTGTATAGCATGACAAGAAATTCTATACGTACTGAATATCGGGGGAAAAAATTAAAGGAAAAAGATGAAAGAAATATTAGAAGGATAATTGTAAGGAATTCAATTACAATCTTTAATTAGATAACTAGGGAGGATGGGCATTGTAGGATAAGTATTCTCTCTTCCCATCCCGGTCACTAATTCCAATCTCAAGCCAGTGGCGGATCCAGGGTGCCGATCCGGGTGATCGCCCTCCCCCAGAAGAGGAAACTTTCTATTATATATATATATATATATATATATATATATATATATATATATATATATATATATATAAAACCCATACCAGAATTTGAAGCTCTTAAAAGTAGCTCTAAGTAGCATGACAACCCACCGCCCCCTCCCAGAAGTCGGTCCTGGATCCTCCCCTGTCTCAAGCTATGTGAGCGAGTAGATAATCTCCATCAAGACACACATTATTATATAAAAATCGAGGTACTTTTACAAAAGTATCACGAAATTCGTTTTATTTAAAATTGGAATAGGAATAGAACTGATTCTTACATCATTGATCCACTTTGATCCCAAGCAGGGAATCACTGGAAATCTTCAGAGATATTCATCCAGTGTTGTCAACAAGTTCATACAAAATGTCGCTAAATAGGAGATGAAATGACTCCAATTTGGAGTGAAAAGTTGCTAAAAAATTATTCGTGGAATTTCGTCTTTCTTTCTTTCTTTCTTTCTCTCTCTCTCACACACACACACACACACACACACACACACACATATATATATATATATATATATATATATATATATATATATATATATATATATATATATATATATATATATATATATATATATATACGAGGATCATTCAATAAGTAAAGAGACAGTCTATATTTTTTAACACTAATCATTTTTTTTTTGTTTCAGGGGTGTTAGCTGGCAACCTTGGGATATGCTCTGATCTGCTGTTTCGTAATTTTTTGTCAACATAACTTCAAAAATATCAATTGATCATGGCAAGTCCTCTAGAAGATTGTACCTTAGAAGAACAGCGCTCAGTCATTAGATTTTTAGTCGCAGAAGGTGTAAAACCAAGTGAAATTTTTTCTCGAATGTTGAGACAGTACGGTAACAGTTGTATGAACCGTGCGAATGTGTACAAGTGGGTTGATCGGTTTAAAAGTGGCCGAACAAGTGTAGGTGATGAACCCCGATGTGGACGTCCAGTGGAAGTTTCTGGTTCTTCGTTGGAATCGAGGATTGACGGACTTATTCGTGATAACAGAAGAATTACTGTTGAAATGATAGCTGAGGAAGTTCAAGTAACTGGAACTGTTCACAATGTCATTAGGAACATTTTAAAGTACAGAAAAACGTGTGCCAGATGGGTTCCCAGACAGCTTACTGACGCTCATAAAGAATCAAGGCTTTCCATTTGTCAAGCTATAACGCAACGAAGTTTGATTGAAGGAGACTCTTTTTTTGAAAGAATAGTGGCTTGCGACGAGGCCTGGATCCATCACTACTACCCTGAGACTAAAAGGCAGAGTATGGAGTGGAAACACACTAGCTCTCCAGTTCGCAAAAAATTCAAGGCTCAACCTTCTGACCATCTGCTGACCATCTTTTGGAACTCACAGGGTCCAATCTATTGCGGTTTCCTTGAAGATCAGCGAACTATCAATAGCCTATACTATTCTGAGATGCTAGAACACAAAGTTAAACCAGCTATCAGGAGCAAACGCCGTGGACTCTTGTCAAAAGGAGTCATTCTTCAGCACGATAACACCCGCCCTCATACAGCCCAGCTGACCCGAGATAAGCTTCAAGAATTGGGTTGGGACCCACCCAACCAGGTACATTCTAGGGACGTGCCATTTAAGTTCCATATGTACCGTTTACGTACCTGGTACTTGAAAAATGTACATTTCATATGCATAGCACGTGTCGCTAGGTACGTGCCTTTCGAGGAATTTCTGACACTTGAAAGGTACTTTTACATGCTTCACTGGAATGTGAGGAATGTGAATGGCACATACCCCATGTACCATGGCATGGTTGTGCGTAAGTTGCTTCGTATTGCGACTAGGGTTGCCAATTTAGCCACTTTGTGACGAGATCTGGCCATTTTGAGAACGTCGTTAGTCACATAATTTCCAAAGAGCCAATAGTGGCTTTTTAACCATATGCTTTTCACTTCTATAGCCACTTTCTGAGTTTAGCTACATTGTAATATATTGTGTGTGTCATTTTGCAATTTTCTGACGTTTGATGCGTTCTCTAGGTTGTAACATTCTAAACCCCACTGGCAGAATTGTCCTCATAAAATTAGCATTGATGGTTATATTGTGACGTTACACAGCAGAGAATGAGTTCAAAACCTGTACGTTAAAACTAGACGTTAAATAAAATTTTCGGGAAGACGTAAGTTTAAGTATAAACTAACTCCTTAAAGAAATTCAGCCTGATAATATAGACATCCTTCAGGAAATGGTTATCCTTCCTTTTCCATTATTATTTGGCTATGAAACAAATGCCGGAGACATATACAACCGCTATATACAACAGTGTGGTGTTGGAATGTGTAATGATTAGGATGTGATGTTTTATTTTATTTTTTTGAAAGTTCAACACTTCCAATGTACCCGTAAAAATGTACTAAAGAAATAGTGCCCATGTTTTTTAAATATTCAATTAGAACTGGACAATCTACATGAAATTTGCAATCGATCAGTGAAAACGTCATCTTTCTAGAGCCTGTAGTTTCTGAGATCTCATTGTCGAGAAACATATATGTGTATTTTAAAAGAGCTCCAAAGATGGCAGCACAATTCATTTGCATGTATTTCGGAGAAGGCTTACTAAAGGCAAAGGCCTTTGAACAATAATTTAAAAGGATAAACTTTGTGAAAAATATTTATTTCAGTAATTTATTTAAACTACACTCTTTTAAAAATATTTGTCTTTGTTATAAACGTGAAATCAAAAATAACCGTAAATCAAAGGTTTGAATGCTAAGATTATAGGTTAGAGCTCGGTCGCTCGTAAACTTTCAAGCCAGAACTCGTTGTCCCTCTGCGTCCTCACGGGACTCAAGATACTTCTGTTCCTCCGCCATCATCTGTATACCAACCGATCACTATCAATCAATTCCTGTCTTTCATTACTGTTACTCTTCAGAATATCCACCCTTTCCTTCGACATCACATCTTACAACAGGTTCAACAAACAGCTAAAGCCATCCTTAACGTCGACTTTCAAGCAACCTATTCTGGCCCAACTGTATATTTTCATTCTGATGTGCTCCAGACAGCAGTATAACCATTTTAGGCATCCCCACCAGAAACTCAAATTTTTCATTGCCTTCATCATGGAATTGAACTTTCTATTTTTGAATATTCGTTCCTTGTGCCAACACCAACCTCTATTCGAACAACTGCTCAGAGAAGAACATGTTAGTACGTTTCTCCTCAATGAAACTTATCTGACTCCACGGCTCCATCCCCGCATCTCTGGCTATCAGATAGTTCGCAATGATAATGCACTCCCGGCACGCCGTGCAAATGGTGGGGTTGCCATTGGCTTTCCTCCCAGCATTCCTTTCCGACAACATACTTCTGCAGTTCCCAACCTTCCTGAGCATCTCATTCTCACTCTCTATTTTAGAAATATATCTGTCACTGTCGCTACTCTCTATGTTCGCCCTGGCCATCCCATTCCGCACGACTTTTTTCACTTCATCTCTGTAAATTTCCGCTCTTTCATCATTATGGCCGATATCAACTTTCATAGCCGCTCAGCCCAACAACAGCAGGATTTTCGAACTTATATTACCACTCATACTACTGGGTTTATTCATACTCTTCCGAAACCAACTCGCCCTGTCAGTAATACCACACCTGACGTGGTGATCACATCATCCAATATCTCTCACCGCTGCGCGATCTCAGTCTTAGATCCGCTGGGAAGCGATCATGTTCCCATTAAACTGTCTCTGCTCCTGCAACGCTCTCCTGTCAATTATCAATCTCTTCCCGCTCGCACTACCCCTCGTTTCGACAAAGCCGATTGGGTTAGTTACAGCTCCTACATTGCTACAGCTCTTGAACCTGTTCCGCCCCCGACAACCGAAACTGAACTTTATACAACTCTTGACACTATCACTGACACCATTCATCTTGCATCTACGAAATACATACCTCAGTCTACCATTCATCCACACAAACCGCCCCTCCCGCCTCAATACCTTCCTTTAATCAGGCGTTCTAGACAACTCTATCGTGATTTCACCCGTACCGGCAATCCCGAATCTCTTAGGCTCCATCGTCAATACCAACGTACTGTCCATAATTACCTCGTAGCTTACAAACGCCGAAATTGGATCAAAACTTGCAATTCTCTCTCTGATAACTCGCACCCCACCAAATTCTGGAAGCGTTTCCATCAACTTACCGGCAAATCCACACGTACTTCCTATCCACTTCTAGATGATGCACTGCCTCTTCCCGACGATACTGCTAAAGCCAACGCTTTTGCCACCTACCTCCAGGATATATTCACTCCTTCTGCACCAGATCCCGTATTTCGCAGACATCCCACTGACACTTTAGATCTTTCGTCACCCTACCTTCAACCTCACCCCGATCATCCATTACCTCTCCACAATCAACTTACAGCTCCTATCACTGTTTCTGATATCCAGCAGACCATCTCCCGAAAGAAGAACACTGCTCCTGGCATAGACAAAATCACCTACCGCCACATCAAGGAAGGTCCATATGTCTTGCTTTACCTTCTCTCTACCATTTTTACTTTCATTCTTCGCACTGGCTTCTATCCTCTACCTTGGAAAACTTCTACTACCTTAATGTTTCTCAAACCTGGCAAGCCCCCCCAATCTGTCTCTTCGTACCGCCCTATCCAACTCACCCTTGTGTTTAGCAAGATTCTCGAACGTATCCTCGTCACTCGCCTTCACACCCATCTTTCAGCAAATAATTTAATCCCTCTCCATCAAGCAGGTTTTCGTCCTTCCTTTAGCATCTCCGATCAACTCCTCCGCCTTACTACTTTCATCACTAATCAGTTTAACACATCCAAACCTTCCTGCCTCATCTTATTTGACCTCGAGAAAGCTTTTGATAAAGTCTGGCATCTTGGTCTCCTCTATAAACTTTTCTCCTTTCACCTGCCCTACTGTTATATTCGCCTCATCTATCAATTTCTCTCCTGCAGACTTAGCTATATCTCAATTAATAATCACCTTTCCTATCCTATCTTCCTTCATTCCGGAGTCCCCCAAGGATCAGCCCTATCCCCTCTGCTCTACCTTTTATATGTCGCAGACTTTCCCACACTTCCCCCGAACGTTACCCTCTTTCAATATGCCGACGACACTGCCTTTTTAGCCACAGGAAATACGATGCAACGCATTAATTCTTCTCTCCAACCTGCCATAGATTCCTTTCTTTCTTGGTGTTACAAGTGGCGTCTTACCATCACTGCCGCTAAAACGCAAGCGATTATCTTCTTACCACCTGGCAAGCGCTCCCGTGTTCATCGCAATCCTACCAATCTCCATCTCCGTATATCCCATACTCCTGTCACAATCAGCAAAACAGTCACTTATTTAGGCATTACTTTCGACCAACATCTTAAATGGACTCCATACCTCAAGTACATCTGTACCAAGGCTTACTCACGCCTTAACCTTCTTCGCCGCCTTACAGGCACTACTTGGGGTCTTTCTGCTGTCACACTTCTTAATACATACAAATCCTTCCTCCGACCAGTCCTTACCTACGGCTTTACAGCTTGGATCGATGCTCCCTCTTCTTTCTATAAACGCCTCCAAATTCTAGAACGCCACGCACTCCGACTTGCCTTTCGTATCCGTCTTCCCAGCCCTACTCGAGATCTGTATGACCGTACTCCATTTCCACATATTCTCTACCACCTTGAAACACTCCGCCTACGCTATATTTCTCAACGCTTCCAGAACCACCACCCCTTACTTTTTGACACCATGCACGCCGACGCCACTTTCCCAAAACGAGAACTCCTTCGCCATACACCTTTGTCTCTGCTTTTTTCACTGTATCATTATTCACTGCCACCTGACAGCATTGATCTTCCTCTCGTTGCCGATTTCATCACTCATCTCGATTCACCTTACATTTTCCCATCTACTGCACAGTAGTCCTACTGTCTCAACAGGCCTCCCACTGTCTTCATCACGATCCAGAGTAGCCCTGGATCAGAAGATAATCAGCATTTGTCGAACTAATTAAATACCTTGTGTTGTGATGTCTTCTGCACTTCATCCTCATCTCATCATCACCTAATAGTATGATCATGGTTAAAGGCCATGATGTCCTGCAGCTCCTCCAGTCAATACCAGAGCTGAAAATTGATGCTTCCCCCCTAATGTTATTATGATTTTGAAATAAAATAAAGATTTAATAAATAAATTAAACCTCACTTAACCCATCTATCTTTCTCCTCACCCGAGATTTCCTTAATTCCTCATCCCCTAATAAAGGGTATGACCCTTTGGGCGGGGCTAGTCGTGCGCGGCTAGCAAAAAAAAAAAAAAAAAAAAAAAAAAAATCGCTCGTAAAACGTCTCCTCCCACTGCATTATGTCCGTCTGATAGCAAATTTTCTATATCAACGCCGTGCCTTCATTCAATTAAACCAGGGACACTCTCATGAATTTTTCTTGAGAGCGGGAGTGCCACAGGGATCCGTTCTCTCTCCGCTGCTATATATCCTATATGTCGCCGATATGCCCTCTCCGTCACCTCCAATCTATGCCTTCCAGTTTGCCGATGATACTGCCTATCTTGCTCTCGGCTCCTCTGTAGACCGCATCAATATTCATCTACAAACAGCAATAGACACTTTAATCTCATGGTGCTTACGTTGGAAGCTAAAACTGAACCCACTTAAAACACAAATGACGCTCTTTGCTCGCAGGAAACATAAATACTGCCTCACCCGAAATCCTGAACGCCTTCATATTACGGTTCTCGGCTCAGCGATTCCACTTCAAAACAGCGTTAAATATCTTGGGGTATATTTTGATAAACATCTAACATGGCGCACACACTTAGCTGCTCTCGAGAAAAACATCCGCCAACGCCTAAACCTATTACGAAACTTGAAAGGCACAACTTGGGGTCTAAGCGCCAAAGTGTTACTATACACCTATAAAGTATTTGTCCGCCCAGCTATGACATACGGCAATCTGGCGTGGCTTTCAGCTCCACCACATTTCTATGACCGCCTTCAACTTCTCGAGCGCAAGGCTTTACGCATCGCCTATTCTCTCTCATACCACACCCCAAACGCTCATCTCTATCAAAATACCACCATGCCCCCTATTTTGGACCATATATATACTCTCCGAACCCGATATATCACACATCATATAGCTACATCTCATAATCATGGAACTCTTGGATCAGACTCCTGCTCTCCCACGTTCTGAATATCCTCCTCTGGACCATCTCCTCGCCATTTACGAAAGAGCTACAAATTCACCTGACTACAACCCGGATCGCAATATATACCAAACCCATCCCCATCTCTATCGATAAAGATCCGAGCACATAGGCCACGACTTTTAGCCTAAGCTTACCACTCCTTTCTCAGGCACACCAAATTTGACATTTTTACCTTAGGTTCTCCACCATCTTATTGAAACCTGACGTCCATCTCTACAGTACTTAACAATTATTAATCTAAACCACTGGCCAAAGAGAAGGCGTAACCTTCTACGGCCCGCCCATCGACAGATGGGAATGAAAGTCAGTTAAAAAAAAAAATCGCTCGTAAATGTTACTGTAGTATTTTAATAGATAGTTAAATTGCCACACAGATGCCGGAGGAGGGCATATATTTTCAGAGTTAGTTGCTTGGCTTTTTTTAAAAGTACAAGCTTCTAAATTCGAACGTAAAAATGAAGCGTTAAGGGTTTAGTATTTAAGTACTCGCACCCCCAGTTGCATAGCACTGCCTTAAGGAACATTACTGACATGCCTAGTACATTCCTGGCACATGCCAATGCCAAGTAAATGTGTCAAGTACATACACGGTACGTGATATACACATAATAGATACATTCCTCGGTATATGTCATGCACGTACTTTTGGGCGGAAGTAACCTTATTCCTTACATGTGTATTTCACATGATTGCTCTATTCACGTACCTATCATGTACATTCCAATGTACCTCGAGGAACATTCTTTACACATGATCAGTATGTACTTGTGTTGGGTGGGGAGGTCTTACCTCATCCTGCCTACAGCCCAGACCTCGCCCCATCTGATTTTTACCTGTTTGGACCACTCAAAGACGCCCTACATGGAAAAAGATTTGCTAACAATGAGGAAGTTAAGGCAGCGGTGCAAAGGTGGCTTCGGGGTAAATCGAAAGATTTCTTCGCCAAGGGAATTAGGAAGCTGCAAGAAAGATGGGACAGATGCATAACTGTAAAGGGGGATCATATTGAAAAATAGCCTTAGTTTTGAAAGATTGAAATAAATCTTTATTGAGCTATAGCAGTTTGTCTCTTTACTTATTGAATGCTCCTCGTATATATATATATATATATATATATATATATATATATATATATATATATATATATATATATATATATATATATATATATATATATATATATATATATATATATATGTGTGTGTGTGTGTGTGTGTGTGTGTGTGTGTGCGTGCGTGTGTAAAGTATATAATCAATTCAAGCCATAGTGCTATCTACGCTACAATACCGTAAATGAAAGAATCACATGTAACTAAACAATAAATTCAATAGGCCTATATATATTTTTAACTTCATGACGTCAATTTCACTTCCACGAAATCAAAAATACGCTTCTACAAATAATCAGCTTGCTTTCGGTAATATATTATTTGTGCCTCTAAACGGAAGCTCTGAAAACTAAAGCATAGGGCCTATTAAAGGTTGGAGTTAATCCCTGTTTGAGGGCAAGAGATTTAACTACAATCAAAGTGGGAATATGGAGATAAATGCAACGTACATTCCCAGCTCGTCAACACTTGCACTGGCTCAAATAAGCAAAAGGAAACTAAACATATATTTGAAGTGATTCGAGCTAATAGTACTTGATTACAGGACAAGTTGTTCGGAGCACAGAGGTCGCGTAAAGTCGCCATATTGTCACTCAAAAATCACCAAAAAAGTCGCTAATCGAAAAAAAAAGGTCACTATCCTGGAAGTCGAATCCCCTAGATTTAGCGACTTTTCCTCCAAATTGACAACACTGTATTCATCCCATATTCTATCAAAATCGAATGTTTTGTTTTAAATTAGTGGTTCCCAACCTCAAGAGCGCGCGCCTTTCGCAAGTCAGAGTTTTCTATCATGCCAAGTTTGATCCCAACGAATGTATTTTCGTTTTCGAAAATATGACATAAATTTTGATCGCCTATAATTCGGAAACCAAAAGCCAGCACAATATAGTATTTCACATTACATACTTATACAGTAGATCAAGATCTGCTACCATGCCAAGTTTGATTCCGATCGGTTGAACTCGTACGATGTATAGAGTCCCTGATTTTTCAGGGAAAATATCAAATGAAGAACGGAAATCAATTATAATTTTTTTGCGAAAACTATCGTGGTTCATTCTTCTAAATTGGAGTAAATTCTTGGCGGAAACTCCATACAGGGAATGATTTGAATGCCTAAAATGAACTATATGCCGTATTGCTTTAAAATTAAATCATGGGGAAAATTACAAATAAAATTATTTTATTATCATATTATTTAAATAAGGAAACTTCAAAATAATAATAATAAAAAACATCCTTGATCGATTTTAATTACAATCAATGGGAATGATCTGGATACCCTATGTTTTTATCAAAATCGAATATTTATATATAGTTTAAACCTAAAAATTTGTTTTGTGTGTAAATGTACAAACTTACATACAACATAGGGTGGATTTTACTCCCTTATTCATGGCCGTTCACAGCAGGGGGCAAAGGGGACTGTTACCTACCTGGATTTTCGAAGGATGTTCAGTTCTTAGAAACAGGCCTACGTGTCAAAACATACTAATTTGCACTCAGATACTATAGCACTTAATATATTTATATAAAATACTATAAGACTATAGTTTATATACTGTAATTAATAAGGATATGTGCATAGATAATTGTTGTTTTATGTATATGCGTGCATCAAAACGTGTGTGTACTCGCGGAGGCTGTGCTTGTGTGTCGGTTCTTTTGCCTCTACCCTCTGGGAATTAGTATTTTGCCCCTCCCCTGGAAAATATCCTGTAGGCGTCCCTATCTTTATTCGTAATGGATTGCTACACCAAATGTTCAGACATTTCATTAATCCGGATAAGTTTATTAGAGTTATCGTGTCACAGGTAGATTGACAGACAAACAGACGGACAGAGAGACCCACAAATACCGGCCGCTGAGTCAAATGGTAGAACCTCACTATGCTCGCTTTAATCAAGGTTACACAACGTATTTGCCTTATTTATCTATACTTAGACAGAGTGTCATCCAGAACGAAGAATAACAATTTTAACACAAGAAGCATATCCATTATTTTTTAAGCTTAAAGATGGATGTTCTTAAAAATACATACTGTATTGTTAAATCAAAATTTGATATAGAAATTAGCCTGAAACTTGGGGATCGATTACCGAAGTGCCACAAGTAATCGGAAACGAGTTGTCATTTTGCGTTACAGTGTAAAAATACAAGTTCGCAAATAAGTTTATTTTTCGATTTGTAACACGTGCAGTTTCTGACATATTTGAAGAGTGATTGATTCGTTATTATTGACTGAAAATTAATTTCGCTGTTGATATTCAGAAGATAGATCAAGTACATATAAATATTAATTATGAGTGTCACTGTAAGTATATTTATAAGTAATCTGAGTAATTCATTAGTAATATCTTATAGGTGTTAAGTCAGAAAATTAATTATAAGATACAAAAGCGAAGATATAAGTAGACACTTTTTTGATAGGATTAAAGCTCGTAAAGAACAGGTTTTGGAAATGAAACCTGTTTATGCTCTGACAGAAAGAATTAAAAAAAAAAAAAAAAAAAAAGGAGAGAGAAACCCGAGGCAAGTAAATTGATTCCCTCTTTCTCTCGGTCTCAGAGCTCACCAAAGTCACATGACGTACAGGAGAAGCCTTGACTTTGCAGGTTTGAGAAGAAAGAAGGTGAAGAAGAGGTAGATACGGAAAAACAACCAAAGGTGGCGCTTATTTAAGGTAAGTAAGATAAATAGCATTTTTGGTTTTCATGATTAAGTAACAGTAAAAAGAGTTTGTAAATTAAGCCTTACATACTGTACGGTACAATGCTGACTTTATTATTGTGTATTAATCATGATAATTACGTTTAAAATATGCCTTAAACAGCATGTAAAAAGTTATTTTTTAAAATTTTCCTATGCGGCATGCTGTTTCATAGCAAATCCTATCAATCAAGCCATAACCAGCGTAATTAATTCAACTCTCTCTCTGTCATTTGAAAACATTACCCGCTAGATTTCAAAACGAGAGGGAGAAAAGATCAATTATTTTTTCAGTAAATGAAATATTTCATTTTACGTCCCACGTTGAGCCGGGTAGGCTAAAGGAGACGGTGATAATGAGAAATGAAGGAAATGATGTAATGAAAAAGTGGGAGGAAACAGGAGAACTTTGAGAAAACCGACGCACACGGTGTTTGTCCACCACAAACCCCACTGAAGAACCGCGTCCCTATTTTTTAGTGTTTGATTTTCCTTGAATTGATTCTTTTCCTTCATGAATTTCATATGCTTCAGTACGGTAATGCAAACTTCTATATTAGGCCTATTAAAAAAAAAAAAACTGTCTATATATGAAAACTAAATTAACGTTATATACCGAACACAATAAACCGTTCGAAACTCATTTTTTGGACATAGTTAGCACATAGTTCAAGCCGGGTTTTTATTATTTTATTTTGACTGAAATATTATTCCATAGGAAGGCAAAGAAGGCTTAAATTGTGTGCAAATATGTTAATAGAACATTCACTAACTCCACCATGGCAAAGGAATGAAACTCTGTGGATAAGTTTATTTTTTTTAAAAAAATGGTGAAAACCTGTTCCCAGTTGTATTACAAACTTGTAGCATTTTTTAAATTTCCACTTGTAAGAGAGCAAAGGGGCTAATTTCTATAATTAAATTTGCGATTCATTTAGTGCCTAATTTGAGAAAGCAGCTGATTCATTTTAAATGAATTTTTGAACGTAATTATGAGTTGTGTTTTTACCATTTCACTTTAATAAAAAAAATACTTATCCTAAGAATCAGGCTGGTAGCCAGCCCAAAAATGTAGGGTCGGGGGCGGTAGAAGTTAGGGGGGCCTGACCCAAACATATTATAGTTCATTTGCAAGTCTACCGTGAAAATTTAGGGGAGCCAGTAAAAATTTAGGTGGGGCCCGGCGCACCCTAGCCCCCCGTGGATATGGGCCTGCTAAGAATGGGTGGGATAGAAAGGAGTTCCATCTTATTTAATTCGTTTTTTCAAGAATATAGTATCTCATAAATCCCTCTGAAGTTAGGGAAGTGAAACTCGATAAACTCATAAGTGAACCTTTGTTTCAGAATTTTCGAAAATTCCACTCTTAATGGGGAACAGTGGAAGAGAGGCGGGCGACTCTGTAAGAGTTTATTAACTTTAACGAAATGAAACTTGCATTTTCATGTGTCTTGAATCCCCAACATCCCAAAGTTCGTATATACCTTACGTGTGAAATATTTTCTATACACCTCGTTCTTTTCGAGTGAAGAATGATGCTGCTGCTAGTATACTAGTATAAACAAAGTAATATCTGCTCATCAGACACAAACATGGAATTGTCTATTTTATTTCATATTATTGATAGCAATAGATAAAGAAATTGTCACAGCATCTGAAGGTGTAAACTGTAAGTATATTCAACATGACTTTACCAGATTATGACATAATTAGTTCATTATTCTACATGTTTTCTTCGAGATAATCTTGTTTTAAAATTGAAAATAAATATTTATCTTTATAACTGAATATAATTAGTTAGTTTTATTGCTTAAAAGCAATTATTGTTAAAATTCGGATAAATTCTGTGAATTAACATGGACAAATTCTATGAATTTTGTTAAAAATTGTTTAGTAAAAGAAATAATGCCATCTGAGAAGGCAAAACAGCTTACATCACACGGGGAAAAGTATAGACGCATTTTAAAGGAATGATTTTATCTTATAAACTTTAAGAAAAAAATGAAATCTTTAAGTTTTACGTCCCACGGTTATGCCGGTTAGGCTAAAGGAGACGGTGATGATGAGAGATGAGTGAAATGGTGGAATGAAGAAAGTGGGAGGAAACGGGAGAACCCCGAGAAAACCCACGAGCACGGTGTTTGTCCACCACAAAAAACTTTAAGAAAGCAGCAATGCTGAATGTGAGGGTATTTTTTTTTATGAAATCTTTGGAGAAATGCAGGCCCGTATGCAGGGGGTCTAGGGGGCCCTAAATTTTTGCTGGCCCCCTAAAAGTTTTACAGTAGGCTTGCAAAAGAACTGTGATATGGTGATGAACTATCATATGGTTGGATCGGGCCCCCCCTAACTTCAGCCGGGCCCCCCCTACATTTCTGGGCTGGCTACTGGCCTGGAGACATGCACTAGAAATATACATAATGTTGATACAGTGAAAGTGTAACTTCGAATTAGTACGAAAATAAGGACAAAATGTCATTTATTTTTATCCCGTACTTTATTTAGTTAATATTTAGATCAGACCTTGTTATTTAGATAATGTGTCTGATGAAAACAATGATAAATTATCGAAAACTGTAACACAAGTAATACAAGTTATTATTAATATAAACACGTTTAGTTATTAGAGTTTATTTTTCTAATTTGTTCATAATATCGTTTGTATTACAGGATGCAGTATGTCCGAAACCACTCCCCTTCGATCCGAAGTTCCGGACTATCTCTTCGTTAGTTGGAGGCAGAGGAACTACAAGAATAAAGTTCGCAATTTCCAATGCTGCATATGTGCCACTATTGTGTAAGTTATTGGTGCAGTCTATTAACTTTATATTTGATAGCATTGACCATGGTAAGAAATAAAACTACTATAATAAAACCACTATAATAAAAGTAATAAAAAATTTAAAAAAAAATAGAAATTCGAAATTTCGATGTTGCATGACTGCGCAATGTCAAAAATAAATGTTATTATTATTATTATTATTATTATTATTATTATTATTATTATTATTATTATTATTATTATTATTATTATTATTATTATTATTATTATTAGTAGTAGTAGTAGTAGTAGTAGTAGTAGTAGTAGTAGTAGTAGTAAACCTTTTATTACCTTACCTTTTAGGAATTTCAATCCGAACTAACACGAACAATTTGCAATTTTGAAAATCAGACTTGTTAAACGCATGTTACCCAGGAATATATATATATAAAGAGAGGGGCCGCGGTGGCTCAGTGGTAGAGCGTTCACCTCTGGTGATAGGGGTCTCGGGTTCAAACACTGCTCCCGCCAAGTGAACTTTGTGGTGGACAAACACCGTGTGCGTGGGTTTTCTCGGGGTTCTCCCGTTTCCTCCCACTTTCTTCATTCCACCATTTCATTCATTACTCATTATCACCGTCTCCTTTAGCCTAACCGGCATAACCGTGGGACGTAAAACTCAAAATTTCATTTCATTTCATATATATAAAGAGAGAGAGAGAGAGAGAGAGAGAGAGATAAAATCGGGTGGAGGGGTAAATTTACTTCCAGACAAATGACTGATTTAAATCCCAAATAGTAAGGATTGCAGTACAGTTGCTCTGTTCTAAGCATTTATTATTAGTATTTTAGTGTACAATGAATCAGTGACATTTTCATTATTTTACCACTAGGTTTTATAGATAAACTCGATTCGGCATATCAACCCCCATTCGTGCTTTGGGTGCACGTGGTTACTGGTTCGATTTCCACTATGCGAGGACTTACCTGGGATAGAAAGCCAAATTCTGGCTCCGATTCCATCTTAAACAGCAAAAACCCCGTGATTTAACCTAGATCAGTGGTTCTCAAACTTTCCGATAACGCGGACCCCCTGTGGATTCGGAAAGTGATCCGCGGACCCCCTTGCAATGCTATCTGAAATTTCTCATGGTATTAAAAACTATACTGATTAGAATTACCAGTGACAACAAAAAGATCAAGAAAAATATTGCAATAAGTAATTTATTCTAAAGGTACACTCATGTCCAAAATTGTTGTCGCATGTCTATAAATATGTTGTTATAGAAACATAACTTGATAACAAATTCGCCCAGTATTTCTTATAATGTTAGTATGTGTATAATCGGCAGAGATTATAATGTTAGATGTGGCAAATTTCATGTCAAAGGAGCAGTAAATAAGAACAATAAAACGAAAATAAAACTTTCTTGTCCATTTAGCAAGATTTTGTTTTACTCATTCTAATTTTCGTATTTATAATTCTTTTCCTATGAAATTTACCACTAATATACATTTCCCGATTATAATATAGTATCAATATTAAAAGTACTCTGAAAATCATATCAAATTATATTCTTACAAGATGACAGTTATAGATAGGGAAGAATCATTTTGGACATGAGTGTACATGATTGATTCCTACTGAAGGAAATTTCAATTGAAAATACAGTAAATTTCAAGACTAGATATCAATGTACTTTTTTTTTTTTTTTTTTTTTTTTTTTTAAAGGAGATTCACTTGATAAACAATGTTCTCAAATGTGAGGTCATTAACATGAGGAATGAAATTCTTTCTGTTTTTCCATAAGTACACTGAAATCCGGAATAAGTTTTATCACAATCAATCTTAGATCCGATTCCACATTAAGACGATTTCGTTTTCAGGTTTTAATACTGCAAGGAGCAGAAAAAATTTGTTCACTTAAGTAAGTGGTAGGGAAAGGCATCAAATGTTGTAGTGCATTTATAGACAACTCTTCATACTCACAGGGCAGAAATTTAGTAAAGTACGAAAACATCTTTTTAGTAACTGAAAAGAATACTTCTTGCATAATAGCTGTGAGTTTCATTTTATTATAACACATTTCAATTTTTAGGCGTCGTGGACCCCCTGGCTACGTCTCACGGACCCCAAGGGGTCCGCGTACCCCACTTTGAGAACCATTGACCTAGATATTTAAAAGAAACGCTAAATTGCCAATAAACCACACAACTGATCCGAAATACTACATTTTCACGAAGCAGATTTTCCTATCTTTCTGGAATGAATTAATCTCACTCTAGTAGCAAAGACAACTTGCAAACCGCTTGCTGTAAGCTTGCAATGGAAGTCGGTAAGCTTCCATCCGGCTTGATTGGAAAGTGTGCAAGCATGCCGCAAGATGGATTCAAGTAACAAAGTTACATGGAGGCAACCTTGCATTCAGTGTTCCATTCAAGCTTGACGCAGGCGTTTTACGCTGGCAACCAGCCAATAGCCAATGATCGGCCAATGATACTATGACGCTCTGTGAAGGATTTAAAGAATCGTTTGCAAGTACAACAAAAGGCAGATTGTATGAAAGCACCGTTGAACGGACAAGCAAAGCAAGGCAAAAGCCAAGCACGCACCAACTGGCCGGAAGCTCTCTTCCTACTTGGGCATCGTTAAGTCGAGATACCAATAATATTCATTAATTAAAACTAATAATGAACTCAACAATATTATTAGCATTCAAGAAAAAATAAATGGTCAGAAATTTTCTCTATCTATCTATCTCATATATATATATACAGTGGCGGATCCAGGATATGATCAAGAGAGGGGCTAAACCATAGTTTGCCTTTTATCCAGTGTAAAGCAGGATTGAAGTCCATTTTATCCAGTGTAAACCTGAGCGTCAAGGGGGGCTATAGCCCTTATAGCCCCCCTTAGATCCACCACTGTATATATATATATATATATATATATCGATATATCTTATCCATCGAAACAAAATCATACTGGTAACTAAACTAACTCTTAATTTTCATGCGTAGTTTTTGAGAAATTCCACAAAAACGAAATTTTATGGTGCTAAAAAGCCAATAACAATCGATAGATTTTATTCTGTTAGAACAAATTGTTTATTTATTTATTTATTTATTTATTTATTTATTTACTGTTAAATAGCAGACTATATTTATTGCCATTTTATCTTCTAGCACTAATGGTGACACATACTCGTAAAGGTGACGCGCGTACTGCTTGTTGTATATGTTACTATAAATTTAAATATGTAAATTTGTATAATAAAGATCTAATGTTTATGAATATGTATATTTTCAGATGTATAATCGTGATAGCCTTGACCGCTAGTGTCTCATACGTAGTGAACCATGCTGCACAGGAAATTACAAATAGCAGCTCCCCTCCGCCACCGGAAGGTAACCAGACCCTCGATGTATTACTAAGGCTTCAGTGGCCAAGGACAGGTATATATGCACACACACATCTTTTCTTACTACTCTATGTAGATTGAATTACTGTTGAGTCAGGCTACTTTTTTTTTTTTTTTTTTTTTTAACTTTCTCATAATTAAGTTTCGTCTATGTAGCTTAAATAGTTCAAGAAACTTTCCATTCATGCAAATGGAAAACTCCAGCAATTTTATTTCAGGGTGGCTGAACAGAGGGAAAAATTTCACATTAGAAAATAAATACATTCATAAAGTTCACTCACTAATTTGACAGTAAATTATTATTGTTATTAATAGCGACACGATGGTGCAATGCTAGAATGCTTATCTCTGGTGCGGAAGGTCTCCGATTCCATCCTAGGCTACCCTCATGCCGTGAGCGTCGGTGGACCACCGATAGGCAACTAGCGACCTCTCGCCAAAAATTGGCGGCCCCGTAGCGACGATCCAAAGTGGCCCCACTTCCATTTTGAAAATTATACCAGTAGTGGCAGAGATGCGACGAAACACCAATGAACCAGAAAATTACTCTGTAATCGCTTGGTTCAATCTCTGTTCGGACGTCCATCTTTCATATAACCGCTTTCCGTGATCTGTCCTCTGTCGTCCTGCCAATGAGTGTTTTCCGGAGATCTTGACTTACCTGGGTAAGATGTTGAAGGACATCTCCAAAAGGTATTACTTAATTATTTCTAAATTGCCTGTCGGTCTCAATAATGAGATGAGTATTAGACACCAAGAGGTTCGGATGTCTCGTCTCGAAAACCTCACAGACGATCAGACGGTTAATCAGACCACAACGCACACCAACACTATTCATACACACAACAAAAACACTGGATTAAAGGACACTATGCTTATTTATTATAATACTATTTAAAGAAAAAAGTAAAAAATAACGGATTAGAAAAATAATCACAACACTCAACACTGCATATGTATGATTATTTTCATTAATAAAGTCACACTTTATTTTCTCACTATACTTTAGCCCTTTGTCACTTTATATATTAGGATTGAAGATTAAGATAATGATTCCATTAGCTATACTTTTCTCACACCATTAATGCATTTGGGGGATTAGCACTGGGGAAAAGTCGCCGGGATAATCCCACGTTGCTACTCCAAACAATCCTCAAATGTTGACGTTTATCCTCAGTGAAAATAGGTAGTCTCCAAAGTGGAATGATAATGTTGGAGGGCGCATTTATAACTTTGACGCACAAGGTTTGTGAACCTCGGACTTTACTGATTGGGGCTAGCCACGATGAAGTCATTCACTGGTGGCTAATAACGTATACCCGTTAGCACAATATTACACTTGATGCTGACGCGACGTGCGTGGTTGTTGCTTCGAAACGTGGAGTAACACTCCTTGAACTTACAGGTTCGAGATACGAGCTGCATTGACCCACTGATCAATGTTGGCAGTTCGTTCTCAAAAACACTCAGGTTAAATCACCTGTTTGCACATGCAAATAGAATATATATATAAAAAAAAACAGTTGACGTTAATTTTAGTCCACTGGCCACGACGCACAAGACATTGCGATAACTTGACTGTAGAAACATTCAGATCACGAACTGCTAAAGCGATGTGGCTGGCGTCACCCTGGTGCTCAAGACCGGTGTGTGCTTGAGAATTGGGATCATCAAGAATGAGAATTGGGATCATATGAGTGAAGTAGTGAGAGTTATTTATATTTGAAGCTCACACATACCATTATTAACAATTGTCGATCCATTGCTGGATGAATGTCTTTTAAATACTTTTTGACAACTATCTATCTTGGATAATTCGTTTCCAAGATATTCGAAGTGCAACATAATTTCATCACACCATGTATGCTGTGTAGGTCGCATGTCACAAGAAAATTATATCTATCTACCTATCTGTCTGCTATATCTCTCAGATATATATACAGAGAGAGAACCGGTTGTTAAAAAATTAGAATATCACCACTGGGTAATAGTCCTGAGAAGTCAGTAATTTAAATTTGAATCATTTTACAGTGTTAGTCACTACTATAACTCATGTATATGTCATTTTCTAAGAAATAATGCAAATTTCAGAAACGCCTCATCCACCTTGGCCAGAACCAATCCCAAATGCAACAGAACTCCAAGAGGCTTTACAACTGGGACTTTCAAAACTTCATATAAAAGAGGAGCTGGAACGGACTCTTCTGGCTCAAGGGCTGTTCGCCAAGCAAGGCAGTTCTACAGGCTATCATCAAGCCTCTACAGCGACCTCACGACACAGTACTCAAGAATGCAGGGTTGGTTTTATTATAGAACACGCAACGAAACATTTAAGGTGAGTTATAAGCCATTGTATTACTATTATTATAATTTTACAAGTATTTCGAAGTTTATTTCAACATTCAATAGCGAAAGTCAATAGACAATTGCAAATTCCAATGTTTATATCCAGACTAAATACCAGATTAGATACACCTATGTGAAAACTTACGTAAATGACCTTTTATCGAAAATACATTCCCTTTGCTAATATAGGGAAATTTTTGAAGAATGAAAGAATTACTGTTTCAACGGGAGGAAAGATTGTTGACAAATATGTTTCAAAATTTCTGTTCGATATTAGCTAAAATAATTAAATTATAACAGAACGTTTAAATTGTCTTCCACTACTGACACTGTAAAAGAGAATAGCATACAGAGAAATTTTATTACTCAACGCTGAACATTGAAACTTCACTAGGAAAAACAAGGTACTTACATACGATTTTTTTTTTGTCTATCATGAAATTATAATAGATATTACCTGCAGAATACCAACATTCGTATCTGAAGATAGAATTACACATTAACTAAACAGTAAAAGTGATATATCAAAATACGCGAATGTGTAAGCGGTTATGAGTCGTGACTGGGATAAGGTATCTATCTCTGAGTCAGCCTTAGTTGTTATGTATATGCATATTACAGGAAGTTAAAGTATGTTTGCCTTGTAGGAAACATGGGAATACAACGGGACGAGGGCCAAAGATAAAACCTCATTGGCTTCCCAAAGGAATGTGCGACAACAATTCTTCACACGAATGGACCTCTTGTCACAAGATGATGTACCGCACGGAGAATGGTACTTGCAATAATATTCAGCATCCAGAGTGGGGGACAGCAATGAGACCTTATCGGAGATACATGCCACCAGATTATCAAGATGGTACGTATGACCAGTTCGATTTTATCACTAAACTCAAAGATACAAACAAAATGAACAATGATTTTATTACTTGTATTAGTAGAAAAATTGTACTTATCAGAAACAAAGTATTACTTATTTATGCTGAGCATAAATTTTGTTGTTATTGTACTTTAGTTTCAACATAGAAGAGTATGTTTTCTTTTCTCTTCATCTGTCAATTAGCCCAAGAATTTTAGGCCAAAAAAAGTCGAATCGACCTAACAAATTAAAAGGAAGTTGAGACTTGGCACAATTGTTTATTACCTCATACTAATGAAAATACTAAAAGTCCCCTAGAATCCAACTTGTGCTTCGGCCGCCATCTTGGAAAATGGCGGCCAAATTTATGTTTTTTTGGGGGAGAATTACTTGAACACCGTTACAGATATAAAAAAATTCCAAGAGACAAAAAATATTATTCATGAAAAACAAACATTTTTTATATATAACATTTTTCTGTAGGATGAAAAATAAAAAAAATAAAAAATACACAAGATTGAAGATCATCAATTTTGAATGTTATTGAGGATATGCAAAATTCAAATAGATTTTTCTAGTAGAATTGCTATTATTGTGAAATATTTTTTTTCTTAGCAGGATAATTTAGTCCTCAGGGGTATCAAATAATATTTTTAGTAATGAATTCTCACAATTTTTTCCACTGACACTGTCCACAAATCGATGATCACAACAATCCTGAGTATACACACTTGCATCTTTTTGTAACTAACAGAATATCGTTTCAGGACTTCGAAAGACTTACAACACAAGGCTACTTTTCCATAAGGCGGACTGACAGA
This sequence comes from Thermobia domestica, assembly GCF_964235325.1. Lineage (NCBI taxonomy): Eukaryota > Metazoa > Arthropoda > Insecta > Zygentoma > Lepismatidae > Thermobia > Thermobia domestica. Next base: position 38,303,300 of record NC_137469.1, read on the forward strand.
TTTTGGTCTGGAATTTTAATGGAGATGTGCATTGAACAGATTTTAATGCGTAGCTTTAAGGCTATTGGTGGACTTACACATGGCCGAAGAATCATAGATTCTACTCTTCAGAGATGGGTTTCATCAACTCCAGTCTGTACTGAAATAACTGAAGCGTTAACGGATTTCACTGGAATTAATGTAACGAGTTTACGTCATAGCACAGAACTGAGAAAATCTCGTCCGTTAAGAGATTCCAAAGATTTTTTGTAATTTGTAAGCTGGTTACGAGAACATAACCCATTTGGTCAATCCACAGTACACTTGGTGAATCTTTCAAGTGGGCTGGTAGCGCTCATCAATTACATGCGATAGGGCACTGGAGATTGGGACAAACACAATGAAATCACTTGTAGGGAGTGTAACTTTTGCGATGTCCGTATGCAAGAGAAGAAGAAAATAGTTCCTTTATTGAAACTGATATCAGGTACAATAAAAATAAGCCATGAGACTGTTATATTGAAATTCCCACAAGAACTCTTCTACAGAATGGTATGTCTGGACAAAAGCAAAACAGAACCGAAAGCAAACTTTAAACATGAACTGACAAGCATGCCACCATCATAATTTGATTTATCACTGTTACGAAAAAGGAAACAAAACCTTCCATTGTAAATGCTCCTCATGCACAAAGTGAGACCCCGACTTTACCATGCAATTCCTTCTATGTTTTAGATGGAGGAAGTATTCTACATTGTGTGGTTTGGCCAAAACCAGTTACGTTTGGTGAAATATTTGACTTGTACGTAACATATATTGAGTGCCATTATGGTAAAAATTGTATAGTGGTGTTTTATGGCTATCCAGATAAAGAAACAACAAAAAGAGCAAAGCAAGAACGACGAGTAGCTAAACGATCTTCTTAAGACCATTTTTGATGAACATACACCAACCAATATATCACAGACAGATTTTCTTGCAAACAGAAACAACAAACGAGCTCTCATTCAATTTCTGATGCATACCTTGAAAGCCAAAGACTACACTGTTCTACAGACAGAGAGTAATGCAAGTACAGTAGAGCGTCGATTATCCGAACGTCGGTCAACCGAACGACCGCTTAACCGAACTGTGTACTCGCTCGCACCTGTTACTCTCCCACCCTACCGTCCATCATCCCCCTCACTCCCAAACCAAGTTTTACACAGTAGTCGCCGCACTGAGCCACCGCTGGCGGAACATTGCTTCTAATAGGGCCTTCATAAGCGCTGCTGACCGGCCAAGCCGCCAGTCGCTGTTTCAACAATCAGCACACTCCTGTCGGTTTGGCACTGGCTGTAGAAGTAGCGGCAGTATCAAAGCTGTTCACAGCAACAGCTGCGCCAGCTTAGAGTTGAGGCGTGCCGCTCCGCGCATGGCAAATAAACATGTACAGTTCGATTATCCGAACAAACCAGTTTTCCGAACACTCATGTCCCCCAATTACTTCGGATAATCGACGCTCTACTGTACTCTCATTGTTAGGACTGCTCTGAGTCAAGTCCATAGTAAAAAAGACAACAGTTGTTGTTGGACAGGATACTAATCTACTTGTCGTTTTAACTGCTTTAGCACCTGAAGATTTTGAAGAGGTATTGTTTTCTCAAGCTGGGAAAATCCAACAGCTTACCAAATATCTTTAACATATCAGAAGAGACAGGAAGAGGAAAATTGGGGAGGCTTGTGAAGTTTTATTGTTTGCTCATGCCATGACTGGATGCGACATATCAGCAATATATAATAAAAGGTAAAGTTCGAGGACTCGGACTTCTTCAGACTTAAGAAAAGCGATGAAAATATCCAACGAAGCGAATGCCAAAAAAGAAGCTACCAAAGCTGCTGGAGACAAGTTTTTATTAAAATTTTATGGATCGAAATCAAAAAATGAAAATGAAATTTTTGAGTTTTACGCCCCACGGTTAGAATCGAAATCAAATACACTAGCGACTTCCGATACATCAGATACAGTCGTACAGTGGCAAAAAAGAAGAAGAAGAAGCTAGATACATCTTTTCAACTGGCATGGCTTCCTCCAACCAGCGCAGCTGCAGAGCAACATTCCTATAGAGTATACTTACAGGTTCAGGAATGGTTGGGAACTGTTTGGAACCGATCGATTTTGATTGTTAAATGATGAGAGGATCACTCAGACCTATCCCTACTTCAAAGGAAGCAGCTCCATTAGAACTGCTCAACATCATTTTGTGCAACTGCAAAGCAGGATGTACAAAGCGATACAAGTGTGTACACTCAGAATTATTGTATTCATCGATGTGTGGCAGTGACGTAACAAAAGGGAGCTAAATGGGTGCCGGATTAGGGAGGGCGCAGAACTGGGCAAATGTTTATTTTCACTATAAGGCAAGGAAAAGGGTTTTAGCAAACTAAAGATCATAAAAAAGATTACCCCAGAAACTTAAAACAACAACGACTCACAAACCTTAGGATCATACCCATAGAGCATAAGTTCTCTTCAAAGTATCTTTTGAGGACGGAGCCTGCAAAGTTAAAATTTAGTTCCAACTTTTTGTGTTTTCATTTAAGTTATATCGATTTAAGAGATTTGTAAAATACCGAGTATCATACTCGAGGCAATAGCTTGACTGTATGTCATAATTAAATAGTCTAGTCTAAAGCAACAGACGGTTGATTCATTCTGTACATATGCACATCCCAATAAATTCCAAAAACATTGTTATTTGTAGTTATGGTAAGACTATAAGAATATGTCAAGGATGTTACTCTCAGATTGTTTGGCAATCAAATACTAATTAGTTTGGCGTTTTATCTTGTACTAAAAAATAAATTATGTACAGCTATTTTGAAATCAAGCTTTACCACTTGAAGAAAAACTGGAATAGGATTACTGTGTGATTTCAATATCAGGTGTAGCCGGGGAACGTTTTGGTTTGGTTGGTCGAGGAGGGGGCGCTAAGGTGAGTTTTTGTCTAGTTGTGTCGCTGATATGTGGAGAGTGTCAGGGAAAAAAATGTGAGAATTCATCACTGGAAATGGTATTTGATATATGGACTAAATTACCTTGGTAAGAAAAATATTTCATAATAATAACAATTCTACTAGAAAAATCTATTTGAAGTTTGCATATCCTCAATAACATTCAAAATTAGTGATGAGCTCCTCCGTGGCTAAGCGGTTAGCGTACGTGCCTTTGGCGTGAGAGACCCGGGTTCGATTCCCGGCGGGAGCTCATGTGGTTCGGATTCCACGTTAATCAGTAGGTCCACGTCTCATATAGCCTCGCTGCTGCAAAGGACGCTAAACTAAAATCAACTCAAATCAAAATTAGTGATATTCAATCTTGTATAACTATTTTTATTCTTCATCCTACAGAAAAATGTTATATATAAAAATGTTTGCTTTTTCATGAATAATATTTTTTGCCTCTTGGATTTTTTTATATCTGTAACGGTTTTCAAGTATTCGCAAAAAAAAAATATATGTGGCCGTCATTTTCCAAGATTCTAGGGGACTTTTAGTATTTTCATTAGTATGAGCTAATAAACAATTGTGCCAAGTCAAGTCTCAACTTCCTTCTGATTTGTTAGATCGATTTTCCTCCAATTCTTCGTCTAAATCAGCGTTTCCCAACCTTTTTCAACTTGCGGCACACTATGGGTGTAACTTGAATTCTCGCGGCACACTCATAGATTTTATTTTATTTAAATATAAAATACCATGGTATCTTTTTCTATGATTACTGATCTCACAGAGAAGAAAGCTCGATCACTGATTTTCCACCATGGTAAATCATTATGCTTATTTTTCATTCTAATTTAAAAATAGAAAACAATTGCAATGAAATATTGGACTTAGGTTTTTAAAAATACGCTTTCTTTTTCGAAAACTCCATCCAAACTTTCACTAACAAGGAAGATCACTAAATAACGAACGAACAAACAAATCTCTTTTACTTTTAAAACACAAATGTAGGTAATTCGTATGCATGTTTGTTTTGTCGAAAGGATTGAATATTTTAAAATTTGAAGTTACGAAATAGTCTGCAACAATAAAGAAGCAATAATGGTCATAACGTCATAACAATGATAACAAATACCTTTTTCAATATTAAAATGTACAGAAAAGTAACGCGGTATGAAACTTAAAAATTGTAGATTCATATTAGAGGTTCATAGTAATGTGAAATACAAATACACATTTTTCCCTATGTCCTGCAATTTAATTGATATAGAATTAATTTTGTTTCTATTTACTCGCGGCACACCAGCGGCCCATTCACGGCACACCAGTGTGCCGCGGCACATCGGTTGGGAAACGCTGGTCTAAATCTTTTAACATTTAGAGGCGGGTCAATCGTTACGTTAACAAAACTTCTATACGTAGTAGACGAGTCTGGTTTATAAGTCTAATCTTAATTTAATTTGTCAAATAAATCATTCAATTTATTATAATTCAATAAAAATAGAAATTATTTATTTTTGTTTATTTATGTTTATTATTTGTTTTCAAAGAAAGACAGATTTATTCGTAAAACAGGCATCTCTAAAACGTTTAAGCATGATGGATTTGAAATATATAATCCGAAGTAGTGCCATTTGAAAAACACAACTTTTTATTGAGTTGGCAATACTGTCAGTCTGGTTTGTTTTGTTAAAGAGTATGTCAAATACTGTCCTATAGTAACGCATTTATAAAATTTCATAATTTTTTCCCCATCTGTTTTAAAATTTACAGGGACGTTCCAAGTTAAATGGTTATAGGCCTATATTTTTTATTTGTCTTAAAATGCTCGTGTAACTATCTTGAGAAACACTTCTATTCATGAAAAGTAATACCCACTGCACATTACAGTAGAACCCCTCTAATCCTACCCCTTTGGGACTGGGGGTATGTTCGGAACGCAAAAAAGGTCGGATTATCAGAAAATACGAAAAAAAATACAGATTTGCGATAAAATAAACAAAATTTGAATTGAAAAAATGACTGTATTGTTCTCTACAGTAAAAACAAACGAACAGTAAGCACTAAAACTGCACATTACAGTACAGAAAACATGCACAACCAGTGGCGTATTTAGGGGGGGCTTCCGGGCTTAAGCCCCCCCCCGAAATCTTACTTACTATAGTAAAGTATATGAAATATCTTGCAGAATTTTCACATTTTCAGGCAAAGCCCTCCCCGAAAGTTAGCAAAGCCCCCCCCGAAAGAAAATCGTAAATACGCCACTGTGCACAACGAAAGAAACGATACCAAAGATGACGGAGCACTAAAGCAGATATGCGGTAACAGCAAGTAAACAACTATGCTGCGACGGCAGTAAACAACAATGGGCGTTGTGAGTCACCGACGAGTCGGGACAAGTTCGGCTCGATCACGGTCGGATCAACCGGAGTGGCGGACCAGCCAAGAGCGGACGAGAGGGGTTCTACTGTATAGAGAAAAGGAAATGGTCCTTGGTTCAATCTTTATCATCATTCGCTTACTCAGTGGACAGGCAATACATATTCGAGGCATGTTGAGCTACTAACTTTTGTTCAGGCGCGAGAATTGTCATTCTGTGTGAGTAATATAAAGGCAAAATAGAGTTTAAAATTACTTCTGTACCGCACCCATCAGTATGATCGCCACTAAATGACATACATCGAGACCAGTGTTGCCACAGTCCAAGCTCTGGAGTGGGCTGAGAAATAGTACCAAATTGAAACAAAAAGGGCTGAATTCACTATTTTATACCAGTGTATTACAAGTCTCTATAACATGATACAAAAAGAGGTAAATTTCTAGAACACTCTCCCTACCTCTTTCAAGAGTCCAAATCAAGGAAGTGCTCTTTTTAAAAATTACTTTTTTAAAACACCCAAATAGGAGAACCCGTGGAAGTAGATGAAACTTTTCTCGCACGTAGGAAGTTTAACAGAGGCTCTAAATTAAAAGGGGAAACAGTTATCATCTTCGAAATGTATTGTAAGGAAACTAAACGCACCTCTATTTCAAAGTGACCAATAAACCAAAGCAATATTATAGCCATTTATGAAAAAATATATAAAACGAGGAACAAATCAATCATCTCCGAGTTCATGTGTAAACAGTATGTTATAATAAAATATTAAAATATAAATTATTGCACTTTATTCTCGCTTATGTTACAACCGAAGGAGGATAATAGACTGTAAGAATATAAGATACTAATTAAACTGGCATTGTGACTGAAAATGTGACAAGTAGTTGTTAAATGATGCTGAATTGGACAGAATTGTACCAACTTTTTCACAAAAGGGGCTGAAAATGTCAGCGTGGTACTAACGGACCGATGAATGACAAAAAGGGCTGAATTTGGTACAATTGTGCCAAGTGTGGCATCACTGATCGAGACCTTACGAAACCTTTCGCTACTCGCCCAACTTTCTTCTGCTTTGTGACAGCCAAAAGGCGACACTTCCTTACCCGGAATGCTTACGCGGTCTGTGTATATATAGGCCTTATCAAAAAATAAAATTGCGTTATCTTAAATTTCTGATTTATTTATTCAATTAATCTTAGATATTCATTACACTATTCAATATGGTGTTCATTTTGATAGGTCTTTGCTCTCCAAGAGGTGGATATGAAGGAGGTGACCTACCGCGACCTCGTGATGTTAGTCGAGTGATCCACCCTCCCATCTATCGTGCAGATCCCAAATACACAATGATGGCTGCAGCATGGGGACAATTTGTGGACCACGACATTACAGCTACCGCTTTGAGTAAAGGTAAGTTGTTATTAATATAGTGTAGTGGATCTGTCTTTAGATATACATAGGGAAAAACAAGTTTGTCACTACACGCTACAAACTTGTTCGATTGAGCACCATGCACTATTATTCATTCCTCCATGCTCCTGATAATCACAAAATGTGGTGGTAAGACTATCGCGTGTTCCAGGATTCTTGTATTTTGAATCTTGCAATGTAGACAATCTTCTGATATAGCTTTAGATAAAGAAATCGGTTGGTATTTGATCAGGTGAACTTGTAGGCCAGTTAACGAAACCACACCATCAACTTGAATATTGGCACGCGACTCATTGACGCAAGATTGCAGAGTAATGAAGCAGCGCTTCATCACGCTGAGAGTAGGCTGAAAGTCATGGAACCAAAAATCTCCTGTAGCTTGTTCAAATAGGTATACGAGAAGTGCTAATACTCACCAAGAAAACAAAATATAACAGAAATAATTTTTTCTTGTTTTTAAAATAGTCTACTGATCTTGCAATGCGCTTTGTCCATCGCCATTCCAAAACTCCCTGTTGGAATATTTTTTCTTGCTTCTGAAACAAGGTAGTCACAGTATTAATGATTGGATTGTCATCCCGAAAAACCTGCCCAAGGAGATGTACCTCAAAAGTGGGTACAGGTGAAAGTCACCTGGAGCTAGGCCAGGCGAATAGAGGATGAACCATCAATTCAAATTCAGCTGTATGAATTGGAGTTATGGCAACACCTAACTTGTGGACGGAAGCATTATTCTGATGTAGCAGCACGCTACAAGTCAAGATTCCTCGTCCTCTCCAAGAATACACTTGCCATTATCTTTCTGGCTGACTTGAACACGAAATTTTTTTCGAGATTTGGGAGCTGATGTGTTTCCACTGCATCAAGTTTTGCTTGGATTTGAGGTCAAAGTGATGGACTCATAGGGTGACCCAAAAGTAGGCATTCAACCTTGCATTGATCAAGTATAACATTCTAGTTTATGGATTTACTTCCTCCCGCTCTTCAGAGCTTAAAATGTAAGTAAAAACACACTAAGAACAAATAATAAAGAAACTAAGTCTAACTGAAGGATAACAATAGGAAATGATATAAAATGCAATGAGCTGATCAGTACGGTAGTAGGTAAGGGGAACATATCTAAAGAAAATGGTAATTGAAGTAATTAGTTTTTCTAATTGAACTCATGAAAGAGTATGACGTGGGTAATTGAAATTATGATTGCGTACGGTGTATGTAATTGAAGTAATTAGTTTTTGTAATTGAAGTTGTGAAAAGAGTATGACGTATGTAATTGAAGTGATAACGCGTGGCAGATGGTGCCGCTGGCGCCATTACTGTCTGACCGTAATGCGAGTTTCCTTTATACTTTTTCCGCCCGTCTACTTTGTATATTACCGACTGCCGCACTGTATTGAATGTTAGCTTTTTGCTGGCGCCATTATCGTCGCGAGTTTTTTGCCCGCCCGCTTTGTATATATGCCGCTCGGTAGCCACGTACGCTAATGGTATTTTTATTTATAGATACCGGCACAGTTTGTATATTTATTTATTATTGTGACTTAAGTAAGAAGAGAAAGTTTACGTACCTTTGATGACACGGCCGCTATTTTGTTGACTATTTCCTGGTTGTTTGTTGTTGCAGTTGTATATAATTTATGTCCATATTGCAGTGTTGTCTGTAATGAGAATAATTACAGTGATTTTTTTTCCCCCTAAATAATTACATTTTCCTTTCTTTAGGGATTTCTTTTTGTAATGTTGCAGCGAAAAAGGGTAACTAGATTTTCGATAATTTGTATGTAAGCTATTGAGTGTTTCCTTTTATGTACAGTGATTAGACTACGTATAGTTACCTATATTTTTTACGTAATGAGACCAAACCCTAATTATGAATTATACTTTTACTTTCTATTAGATTAATTATGAATTTACCTTGCACTTTTTTTATTTATATAATTGAAAATGGTCAATATTAATTAACCTATAATACTTACCATATGTATATACTTACGTATGAAGAATTGAGCTTTACCACTTGTGGTTTTTGATGGACGGATTTGGTTTTCCAATATGGCGGCGTTGCGTGATCGTTGAATAGAGGTTTCTCCATAGTAGGAGTGTGAAATGCGAATACGCGCGTTTTGCTTGCATTTCCGTATAGATTGATGCTAATTAAATTTGTGATGAATTTGGATGGGCGAAGTTGCATAGTTTATTACATTATTACAATATATGTTTAATTTATATTAAATTTTGTTTTATCGTGTGTTTAATTATTATAAAATTGAAATAATAATAATAGATAACGATACATTTTGATAAAGAAAGCGGAACCCCACAGTACTACGATATGTACAACTGTGCTGCCATCTATTGGCAATAATTACAACTTCATTTAACAGGCACGTTATATGGGAGACTGATACAGAATGAAGGGGGAGATTTAAGGTGAACTACATGAGATTTAGATGTACAAGGAAGAGAACAGAATAAAATAAATAGAGAAAATATTATTGTTTATTGAATTGAAGCAACATTTAAGCGTAATATAGTAGTTTGCAATGAGGTTATTAAATTAGGTTTAACTGGATACGTATGCACTTTGTAGGGTTGTTTATTATTTATTTAGGATTTTTTTTATTTAATAATATGGTTTGTAGAAGTATATTGAGTTACTATAAAATAGAACAAACTTATATTTTATTTGTATAGATGCACCTATGTTTATACAAGGGTGCAGTTTTAGTATTGGTTTGCGTTAGCGTATTTGAATGTGCGGAACGGCACATGATGGATTTGGAGCGGGCGGTGTATTACAACATTGTATCTGTTGGAGGATTTTGGTACTACGGTTTTGCATTGATGAATATATATATGTCGCATAGATTGACGAAATGCTGAAGATTGTTTTTTTATGCTAATTGGCACTACGATTTCCATTTGAAAGAATTAGATAAATAATAGCTTGAAAATATTTAAAATGGATTACGGTATGAAGCATAATATTTAAGTATATTGTATTTGCTATGATTGAGAACCGGAAAATATATATGTAATTGCTACTATGGAATTAACAAGTATCAGAGATAAATACATTAGCTACCATTTATTGTGTGCTGGATTATAAGAATATACTACTTATAATGTTTGGTTTAAGTGCTGAGAAGTGTTATATGCTGATTGATTTTTTCGTGGGGAATTGATTTAATTTGAAGCAACAACAAATACATTTGACAAATATTTGATGTATTTGCAAGCATTGAAATGGGTATAAAATGTTTTATGTATGTAAAATATTTTTGTAAAATAGAATTGTTATACATGAATGTAGGCACCATAGCGTCTTATTACAGACCCTGCGATTTTTAGAAAAAATTAACGATAACACAAAGACGTTACGGAATACATGCTTTATGTTACATATGGAAACACGATAAGGACTATTTGATAAATTTTGCTATTTAGGAAATAATATTTTACAGAAGAAGGTGTTTTGGATATATTCTACAAGAGAAACAACCAATGTGCTGTAATTGTATGACAGAATAGGACAATATGAGTACCAGTTTGAATATTATGTGCATTTAATTGGTATGGAATTAGTTACAGTATTTTTTTATTGAACCTAGGGTGATAATATAGAGCTAAAATCTTAGAGGTATGGTTGCGTGTCTTATTAGGATATATTTTTATAACTGTGCGTGTACTATACTTGTTTATTACAAAATTTGATACATTTTACTGAATTAAAATCGTGCCGCATTTTTAGCAGGTATAAGGTTTCTTACCATGGTGTTGATGAAGATAATGGAAAGATTGTATTTTTTCGTATTTTTTGGAATAATATTGTATACAAGAAGATGCTATTGGATATATTGTACAAGGAAAACAAATATTGTGCTGTAATTGTATGACAAAATAGGACAATGTGCCTACCACTTTGAATATTATGCGCATTTAAATGGTATGGAATTAGTTGCAGTAATTTTTTATTGAACTTAGGCGATAATATAGAGCTAAAATCTTACAGGTAAGGTTTGGGCGTTTTACTAGGATATATTTTTTATAACTGTGCATATACTATACTTGTTTATTACAAATCTTTGATACATTTTACTGAATTAAAATTGTGCCGCATTTTCAGCAGGTATAAGGTTTCTTACCACGGTGCTGATTAAGATATTGGAAAGCTTGCATTTTTTCGTATTTTTTGGAATAATATTGTATACAAGAAGATGCTATGGGATATATTCTACAAGGAAAACAAATAATGTGCTGTAATTGTATGACAGAATAGGACAATATGCGTACCAGTTTGAATATTATGTGCATTTAAGCGGTATGGAATTAGTTGCAGTATTTTTTATTGAACCTAGAGTGATAATATAGAGCTAAAATCTTACAGGTATGGCCGCGTGTCTTATTAGGATATATTTTTATAACTGTGCGTGTACTATACTTGTTTATTACAAAATTTGATACATTTTACTGAATTAAAATTGTGCCGCATTTTTAGCAGGTATAAGGTTTCTTACCATGGTGTTGATTAAGATAATGGAAAGATTGTATTTTTTCGTATTTTTTGGAATAATATTGTATACAAGAAGATGCTATTGGATATATCGTACAAGGAAAACAAATAATGTGGTATAATTGTATGACAGAATACGACAATGTGCGTACCACTTTGAATATTATGTGTATTTAAGCGGTATGGAATTAGTTGCAGTAATTTTTATTGAGCTTAGGGTAATAATATAATATAGAGCTAAAATTTTACAGGTAAGGTTTGTATGGGTTATTAGGATATATTTTTTATGGTTGTACATGTACTATACTTGATTATTACAAATCTTTGATACATTTTACTGAATTAAAAAATTGTGCCGCATTTTGGCAGATATAAGGTTTTTTTTTACCATTTGTACGGTTTAAACAAGAGAATACATAGAGACTTTAGTATTTATAATTTATGTAATACGTTACTATATATTAATTATAGATATTATGTATGAAGTGTAATGATGAAGAGGTCTACAACGAAATAATATCAGGATTAGAACTTGTTGAACTGGTGAATAGAAAATGGTCAGATATATCTATGTATATATTACATGTATTATACTTATTTGGAAACACATACCGAATTGATTTAAATAATGCTGGCGCGTGTATTACAACGTGAAAGTATATAAGATTTACATCCTTTTATTAGGATATATGTGTACATATTTTAGTTTAATAATAATAATACAAACTGAATTATTTTTAGTTTTTATATGGCAAAGAGAAGAACCTTACGCATGCTTTAGTTGTGGAAAAACAGAAATGCACGATCGTAGGAAAACTTGCATCAGTATTTTGAACGGATTTACACAATATAGATTTTAATGTTGGACATACTTGGAGATACTTAAAATATGAGATCTATGAGAACGTACCGCGAAAAAATATTGTAGACAGAACTATTTTTTTACTAATTTAAAATTGTTGTATAGTTACAAGAGAGAATTTCTGATACTATTTTTTTATTTTGCTTATGAATTACTAGATATAATATTTTAATTATTTGTGGTGAAACGATAGTAATAACGATTTTTTATGTAAATATATGGAGCTATTTATTGTACAATATGAAATACATGGTTTGCAATATAGATACAATGCTTATTTTACTTACTTACAGAGAATATACATATGTATTTGGTTATAGTATTATGTTTATATAGAAATACTTTACACTAGAAATAAGCATTTAATTGAACCACCACATTTTTTATTTGGATTTAAATGAACATCGAATGTCTATATAGGTGTACAGAATGTAAGAATTTCGCATTGATTTTTTTTACAGACATTTGGTTTTAGCCATATTATTTTATATAAAAACTATGAGTTACTCATTATTTCTATTATATATTAAACTAAACTAAATTAACGGATATATATAATTACGGATCACAATTATGCTATAAGAATTTGCGAAATTTATAAGATTTCGATAATAGCTGAAAATATTACAACTACTGGTGACAGTATTTTGTTTAATACACAATTATATATAGTGTACATGTAGCTGGCACACAATAACCGTAATATCTATGGATAATGAACTCTGGATATTTACAATGATATGATTTAGGCGATATTTTTTATTAACAACTATAAAATAATTGTTTAGATTTCAAAGCATCACATATTTTAGGCACATATATTTATGAAACTATAATTATGCCTTTAATTTGACTAGTAATATAATGAAGAAACCTTGAAATTATTTGAAGATGTCTATTAAACTAATATAACTTATTATATATAGAAATTTTATTTACTCAAAGTTTTATTTGATTAGACATATTGAAGATTTAATAGTGACGTGTTACTTGGGTAACATTGCTCATTATTTGAAACCACACTTAACATTAATAACTATGAACATGATGCAAACATTGATTTTACTGTGAAATTGTGTATATATATTATTTTCTGGGAGGCCTATTACAGTACAACAGGTGATTTTACAATAGTTATTATTTTATGAACAGACTAACCCCTATTTATACATTTTCTGTTTTGTTAATATTACCTAAGCACTTTGACTTGTAAATACTTTGAGTACTGCCATGGGTTGTTTTTTTGACACTTTTATACCTAGTTATGAGACATTGATAGCCAGTACCCACTACTGTTTGCATTATATTTTAGTTTATTAAGTAGGGTAAATTTTGGAATCACATTAATTTGATTATGGTAGGTAGTGGAGAGTTTTCCTGAATGATGTTATGAACCTTTGAGGATTTATACCACATAGAATTGACTAGTTAAACTTATTTTACCCACATTTTACATAAAAAAAATGTATTGAGATATATTTTACCAACATACAATAAACAGAACTAATGAAGGTTGATTATGACTACGAACAAATACCCTTTAGTAACATGACAGTGTATTTCAGTACTTTTTGGTAAGGGCATTAAGTAAGAAATTAGACACAATAGCTCCTAATTGAAGAATGGAACACATGTTTGAATAGCGTCTTGCAGCGCAAGACATACTTCGGATACACTGTTTCAACAGTATATATTGTGGTGGTATAGAACATATTATGGATACACTGTTTAAACAATTTATACCTTGGGTGGTACAGGACATATTATGGATATACTGTTTAAGCAAATTATAGCGTTTGCAGCACAGAGCGTATTATTGATTTGATGTTTTATTACATTGCATATACCTGTTGATACTTCTATTATATAGCCATGTTACAAACTAAAAACAACCAATTTTGTGCAACATGATATAGGGAAAGTATACTTAGTTAGACAAGAGATGCATTTAGACAGTACATGAATTTACTTTATATAGGAAATTGGGAACTGCCATGGTTGGTGGATATGGATATAGAGTTATGACTCATTTTAGTAATAAAGATTTGTTATATTTAATGTTGAATATAGTATTTGGTAGTACAGATGCATATATTGCTAAAGCACACAGAACTTTTTTATTGAATATATATATATATATATATATATATATATATATATATATATATATATATATATATATATATATACATAGTTTGATCATATTTTAATTATTAAACTTTATATTTACAACAGAGAATGCATTACAGAATGTGCGATAGATATATGAACACAACTTTAATTTATTATGATTAACAATAGTTTAAATTTATTTATTTTGGTTGCATGAAATTAACATTAACAAATTTTTTATCGACAAACGTATATAGATGCACCTTTGAAAAACTAATTTCGTTTATTTATTTATTTTGGTTGTATGAAATTAACATTAACAAATTTCTTATCGACAAACCTATATAGATGTACCTTTGAAAAACTAATTTCGTTTATTTATATAGGGAAATTTTATATATTTATGACTATTTGAAAACTTTGATACTATACAGAGCAGAATAATTGATTATTGTAGGACAGTTATTGTTTGATATCTGAATAGTATACCAGCACAGAAGGAATAAATCACTTTTACAAAAATATTTACTTGCAGATAGCTTCGTTAAGAATTAAAGATTGAATTTAATGTATCAGTACTAGAGCTGATCAATTAATAAAATTATTGAGTTCAGCGTTACAGGAACATGTTTAGGCGAAACGGAGGTGAATGATGATGGAATAAGTGTTGAAATGAAAAAAAAAAATAAATAATCATAATATTGTCAGCTTCAAATTAACTTCGGAACTAACATTGAATTAGGGACCACATATGCAGCCGAATCGAGTGCTTACTAGCCAATTATAAGTAAGAATAGAGAGTTCCAACTGCTGAAAAGAATTTAGTGAGAAACTAGTGATAATAGTATTTATCATTTTTATTTGGATGGATATAAACTACATTGACGGTAATTTTAGATATTTCCCTCAAGATTTTGTTATTGTAATCAAAATGTTTTGACTATGGTGCATTTTTGACGATACAAATTGTTTAAATATTATGAAAATAAGAAACTTTATGAAATACTACTAAACACAAAATGCAGTAGTATTAGTACAACCAGTGTTACTATTTACGGAATGTCATATTGCGAATATGTATACATGGAACCAGACATTGGAGAGAACACAGTAAGCTTGTACCATAACATGTACTTTGAACATTTTTTTTTGACAAACAAGCATTATTTTTTTATACATTGTTTTTCCTAGAAAAATCCAAGAACATAGCTTCCTGGCAATGGTAAAGTTTTCATTTAGATACTGCTAAGTCATTTTATAAACTCTGTTGACGGCATAATTTCCTTGGTTACTACCCATTAACTCTAACTTGTGAAAGAACTAATTGAATTGTCATTGAATGAAGTGTAATTTTAATAACATAGGACATTTTAATAACTCAGCGTTTTGTATTATGATATTTGAACACTTTGTAGTTACCAGCATGCCTGTTCCCTGAAAACCTTTATTATACGTTTGAAGATTAGGTATGTGACGCATACAGTCCGAACTACTTTTGCAGGAAACAAGATATTGCAAATTCCTTTAGAACGATGTTTTATGAAGTGTCATTCTTTAACAGGAACTTTTCATGGAAGATACACATGTCTATAAATATGAGATATTTATACTATTTTATGACATCACAATTGTTTTACAATTTATCATTTCATTGATACTGTATATGATGGAAACCTTATGTGTTTTCACTTATTAATGTGATATTGAACAGAATCAGTCATTTATAATTACTGTTACTAAATTTATTAGGCAGTGTAATTGTATAGCGGAAACTTATCCACTTTATATGATAGACTGAGCTGTGGAATTAATTATAATAATTGGACTTTAAACTTAGAATGATTACGGTAGTATGATTATTATTTTAGACATATATATTAGCCATTGAATTTATAGAAAGGTTTGTGGTTATAGCTTATTGAGGATGACAACATTGCCACAATTACGAATTAATATATCAAGGATATTTAAACATCTTCATAAGTATGACAAGATTTATTAGTTTTACGATTATTAGCTGTGCACATTACTTGAATATTTATTCTTATTATACTTACCAGTATTGTATTACATATGCTTGAGTACTTTTATAATCATTTAAAACGATTTACTAGAATAACAACAGGTAAAATTGTATTTTGTTTGAAACAGTTATGATATTTGCTGCGATTATTGGAAATGGTATGCCATATGTTTGCTTGCATTGACACAAATCATAAGGGTTAATACTAAAGAGATTATAATTATGTTAGATAACTCATGCGTTTAGTTGAAATGAAGACAAAGATTGACATAGTAGGAAACATTATATAACAATTACCAGATTGAAGTAGTTTATTTATATATTTAAAGATTGGGTAATATAACATTTATAAACATATTATTTAGATTTGTGTGGGGGGGGAGGCATTACACCTAATTATTGTTAGGTACTAAGTTTGCGATTGGTACTTTGATACATTTTGACAGTTAAACTTAGGACTTGACATCACGAAAGATATAGTAGAGAATTTTATTATTGATAGATGCAGCACATTATAATTAACAATAAACATTGATATTTTATGAAATATGGAAAGTTAATTGACATGCTAATGTGTTTGGGTTATAATAAGAATTATTTGATTTATAATACTACAGAACAATATATGATTGATATATTAGTGTTATTTATTTTGCAATAGATATAGCATATTATAGCTAGTATCAATAAATATATTATTTGAAATATGACAAGTACACATTATAATTACTAATTTAACTTCTATAATAAGATATGGTTTATGAATTCTTACAGATTAATATTTGATTACTACAGTACAATTATGTATTAACATTAATTATGAAGCATCACAACAAATGACAAATATTATCATATTCGAATTTTTAATTGTATGATTGGCAGATTGAAATGTTTAGCTACATAAAAGTTATTTGTATTACATATTAAATAAGAAGTAAACAATATTATACAAACTTAACACAAAAAAATGTAAAAACTGAAAATGAAAAAGTGCAAACTAAAATTAAAACTGCAACTTGAAAACGAAAAAAAATGTAGAACTGAAATAAAAATGCAGAAACAAAATTTAAAGTACAAGTAAAAAAAAACAAAAAAAAAGTGTAAAGTGAAAATGAAAAAGTGCAGAAGTAAAATTAAAAAAGTGCAACTTGAAACCAAAAAATGTAATACTGAAAATGAAAAGTGCAGAAGTAGAATTAAAAAAGTGCAACTTGAAACAAAGAAAAATGTAAAATTGAAAATGAAAAAACACAAACTAAAATTTAAAGTGCAACTGGAAATACAAAAAATGTAAACTGAAAATGAAAAAACACAAACTAAAATTAAAAGTGCAACTTGAAAACAAAAAAAACGTCAACTTGAAAATGAAAAACTGCAAACGAATATTTAAAAGTGCAGCGTGAAACAAAAAAAACAAAAAAAAATGTAAAACTCAAAATGAGAAACGCAAACTAAAATTACAAGTGCAACTTGAAAAAACAAAAATGTAGAATTGAAAATTAAAAAAATGCAGAAATAAATTAAAACTTTGAAAATCAAAAATGTAAAATCGGAAATAAAAAACTGAAACAATATTCAAAATGCACGTCTTGCAATATTGAATAATGATTCAATTTTTATTTTCGATTTTACATTTTTGATTTTCAAAGTTTTAATTTATTTCTGCATTTTTTTAATTTTCAATTCTACATTTTTGTTTTTTCAAGTTGCACTTGTAATTTTAGTTTGCGTTTCTCATTTTGAGTTTTACATTTTTTTTTGTTTTTTTTTTGTTTCACGCTGCACTTTTAAATATTCGTTTGCAGTTTTTCATTTTCAAGTTGACGTTTTTTTTGTTTTCAAGTTGCACTTTTAATTTTAGTTTGTGTTTTTTCATTTTCAGTTTACATTTTTTGTATTTCCAGTTGCACTTTAAATTTTAGTTTGTGTTTTTTCATTTTCAATTTTACATTTTTCTTTGTTTCAAGTTGCACTTTTTTAATTCTACTTCTGCACTTTTCATTTTCAGTATTACATTTTTTGGTTTCAAGTTGCACTTTTTTAATTTTACTTCTGCACTTTTTCATTTTCACTTTACACTTTTTTTTGTTTTTTTTTTTACTTGTACTTTAAATTTTGTTTCTGCATTTTTATTTCAGTTCTACATTTTTTTTTGTTTTCAAGTTGCAGTTTTAATTTTAGTTTGCACTTTTTCATTTTCAGTTTTTACATTTTTTTGTGTTAAGTTTGTATAATATTGTTTACTTCTTATTTAATATGTAATACAAATAACTTTTATGTAGCTAAACATTTCAATCTGCCAATCATACAATTAAAAATTCGAATATGATAATATTTGTCATTTGTTGTGATGCTTCATAATTAATGTTAATACATAATTGTACTGTAGTAATCAAATATTAATCTGTAAGAATTCATAAACCATATCTTATTATAGAAGTTAAATTAGTAATTATAATGTGTACTTGTCATATTTCAAATAATATATTTATTGATACTAGCTATAATATGCTATATCTATTGCAAAATAAATAACACTAATATATCAATCATATATTGTTCTGTAGTATTATAAATCAAATAATTCTTATTATAACCCAAACACATTAGCATGTCAATTAACTTTCCATATTTCATAAAATATCAATGTTTATTGTTAATTATAATGTGCTGCATCTATCAATAATAAAATTCTCTACTATATCTTTCGTGATGTCAAGTCCTAAGTTTAACTGTCAAAATGTATCAAAGTACCAATCGCAAACTTAGTACCTAACAATAATTAGGTGTAATGCCTCCCCCCCACACAAATCTAAATAATATGTTTATAAATGTTATATTACCCAATCTTTAAATATATAAATAAACTACTTCAATCTGGTAATTGTTATATAATGTTTCCTACTATGTCAATCTTTGTCTTCATTTCAACTAAACGCATGAGTTATCTAACATAATTATAATCTCTTTAGTATTAACCCTTATGATTTGTGTCAATGCAAGCAAACATATGGCATACCATTTCCAATAATCGCAGCAAATATCATAACTGTTTCAAACAAAATACAATTTTACCTGTTGTTATTCTAGTAAATCGTTTTAAATGATTATAAAAGTACTCAAGCATATGTAATACAATACTGGTAAGTATAATAAGAATAAATATTCAAGTAATGTGCACAGCTAATAATCGTAAAACTAATAAATCTTGTCATACTTATGAAGATGTTTAAATATCCTTGATATATTAATTCGTAATTGTGGCAATGTTGTCATCCTCAATAAGCTATAACCACAAACCTTTCTATAAATTCAATGGCTAATATATATGTCTAAAATAATAATCATACTACCGTAATCATTCTAAGTTTAAAGTCCAATTATTATAATTAATTCCACAGCTCAGTCTATCATATAAAGTGGATAAGTTTCCGCTATACAATTACACTGCCTAATAAATTTAGTAACAGTAATTATAAATGACTGATTCTGTTCAATATCACATTAATAAGTGAAAACACATAAGGTTTCCATCATATACAGTATCAATGAAATGATAAATTGTAAAACAATTGTGATGTCATAAAATAGTATAAATATCTCATATTTATAGACATGTGTATCTTCCATGAAAAGTTCCTGTTAAAGAATGACACTTCATAAAACATCGTTCTAAAGGAATTTGCAATATCTTGTTTCCTGCAAAAGTAGTTCGGACTGTATGCGTCACATACCTAATCTTCAAACGTATAATAAAGGTTTTCAGGGAACAGGCATGCTGGTAACTACAAAGTGTTCAAATATCATAATACAAAACGCTGAGTTATTAAAATGTCCTATGTTATTAAAATTACACTTCATTCAATGACAATTCAATTAGTTCTTTCACAAGTTAGAGTTAATGGGTAGTAACCAAGGAAATTATGCCGTCAACAGAGTTTATAAAATGACTTAGCAGTATCTAAATGAAAACTTTACCATTGCCAGGAAGCTATGTTCTTGGATTTTTCTAGGAAAAACAATGTATAAAAAAATAATGCTTGTTTGTCAAAAAAAAAATGTTCAAAGTACATGTTATGGTACAAGCTTACTGTGTTCTCTCCAATGTCTGGTTCCATGTATACATATTCGCAATATGACATTCCGTAAATAGTAACACTGGTTGTACTAATACTACTGCATTTTGTGTTTAGTAGTATTTCATAAAGTTTCTTATTTTCATAATATTTAAACAATTTGTATCGTCAAAAATGCACCATAGTCAAAACATTTTGATTACAATAACAAAATCTTGAGGGAAATATCTAAAATTACCGTCAATGTAGTTTATATCCATCCAAATAAAAATGATAAATACTATTATCACTAGTTTCTCACTAAATTCTTTTCAGCAGTTGGAACTCTCTATTCTTACTTATAATTGGCTAGTAAGCACTCGATTCGGCTGCATATGTGGTCCCTAATTCAATGTTAGTTCCGAAGTTAATTTGAAGCTGACAATATTATGATTATTTATTTTTTTTTCATTTCAACACTTATTCCATCATCATTCACCTCCGTTTCGCCTAAACATGTTCCTGTAACGCTGAACTCAATAATTTTATTAATTGATCAGCTCTAGTACTGATACATTAAATTCAATCTTTAATTCTTAACGAAGCTATCTGCAAGTAAATATTTTTGTAAAAGTGATTTATTCCTTCTGTGCTGGTATACTATTCAGATATCAAACAATAACTGTCCTACAATAATCAATTATTCTGCTCTGTATAGTATCAAAGTTTTCAAATAGTCATAAATATATAAAATTTCCCTATATAAATAAACGAAATTAGTTTTTCAAAGGTACATCTATATAGGTTTGTCGATAAGAAATTTGTTAATGTTAATTTCATACAACCAAAATAAATAAATAAACGAAATTAGTTTTTCAAAGGTGCATCTATATACGTTTGTCGATAAAAAATTTGTTAATGTTAATTTCATGCAACCAAAATAAATAAATTTAAACTATTGTTAATCATAATAAATTAAAGTTGTGTTCATATATCTATCGCACATTCTGTAATGCATTCTCTGTTGTAAATATAAAGTTTAATAATTAAAATATGATCAAACTATGTATATATATATATATATATATATATATATATATATATATATATATATTCAATAAAAAAGTTCTGTGTGCTTTAGCAATATATGCATCTGTACTACCAAATACTATATTCAACATTAAATATAACAAATCTTTATTACTAAAATGAGTCATAACTCTATATCCATATCCACCAACCATGGCAGTTCCCAATTTCCTATATAAAGTAAATTCATGTACTGTCTAAATGCATCTCTTGTCTAACTAAGTATACTTTCCCTATATCATGTTGCACAAAATTGGTTGTTTTTAGTTTGTAACATGGCTATATAATAGAAGTATCAACAGGTATATGCAATGTAATAAAACATCAAATCAATAATACGCTCTGTGCTGCAAACGCTATAATTTGCTTAAACAGTATATCCATAATATGTCCTGTACCACCCAAGGTATAAATTGTTTAAACAGTGTATCCATAATATGTTCTATACCACCACAATATATACTGTTGAAACAGTGTATCCGAAGTATGTCTTGCGCTGCAAGACGCTATTCAAACATGTGTTCCATTCTTCAATTAGGAGCTATTGTGTCTAATTTCTTACTTAATGCCCTTACCAAAAAGTACTGAAATACACTGTCATGTTACTAAAGGGTATTTGTTCGTAGTCATAATCAACCTTCATTAGTTCTGTTTATTGTATGTTGGTAAAATATATCTCAATACATTTTTTTTATGTAAAATGTGGGTAAAATAAGTTTAACTAGTCAATTCTATGTGGTATAAATCCTCAAAGGTTCATAACATCATTCAGGAAAACTCTCCACTACCTACCATAATCAAATTAATGTGATTCCAAAATTTACCCTACTTAATAAACTAAAATATAATGCAAACAGTAGTGGGTACTGGCTATCAATGTCTCATAACTAGGTATAAAAGTGTCAAAAAAACAACCCATGGCAGTACTCAAAGTATTTACAAGTCAAAGTGCTTAGGTAATATTAACAAAACAGAAAATGTATAAATAGGGGTTAGTCTGTTCATAAAATAATAACTATTGTAAAATCACCTGTTGTACTGTAATAGGCCTCCCAGAAAATAATATATATACACAATTTCACAGTAAAATCAATGTTTGCATCATGTTCATAGTTATTAATGTTAAGTGTGGTTTCAAATAATGAGCAATGTTACCCAAGTAACACGTCACTATTAAATCTTCAATATGTCTAATCAAATAAAACTTTGAGTAAATAAAATTTCTATATATAATAAGTTATATTAGTTTAATAGACATCTTCAAATAATTTCAAGGTTTCTTCATTATATTACTAGTCAAATTAAAGGCATAATTATAGTTTCATAAATATATGTGCCTAAAATATGTGATGCTTTGAAATCTAAACAATTATTTTATAGTTGTTAATAAAAAATATCGCCTAAATCATATCATTGTAAATATCCAGAGTTCATTATCCATAGATATTACGGTTATTGTGTGCCAGCTACATGTACACTATATATAATTGTGTATTAAACAAAATACTGTCACCAGTAGTTGTAATATTTTCAGCTATTATCGAAATCTTATAAATTTCGCAAATTCTTATAGCATAATTGTGATCCGTAATTATATATATCCGTTAATTTAGTTTAGTTTAATATATAATAGAAATAATGAGTAACTCATAGTTTTTATATAAAATAATATGGCTAAAACCAAATGTCTGTAAAAAAAAATCAATGCGAAATTCTTACATTCTGTACACCTATATAGACATTCGATGTTCATTTAAATCCAAATAAAAAATGTGGTGGTTCAATTAAATGCTTATTTCTAGTGTAAAGTATTTCTATATAAACATAATACTATAACCAAATACATATGTATATTCTCTGTAAGTAAGTAAAATAAGCATTGTATCTATATTGCAAACCATGTATTTCATATTGTACAATAAATAGCTCCATATATTTACATAAAAAATCGTTATTACTATCGTTTCACCACAAATAATTAAAATATTATATCTAGTAATTCATAAGCAAAATAAAAAAATAGTATCAGAAATTCTCTCTTGTAACTATACAGCAATTTTAAATAAGTAAAAAAATAGTTCTGTCTACAATATTTTTTCGCGGTACGTTCTCATAGATCTCATATTTTAAGTATCTCCAAGTATGTCCAACATTAAAATCTATATTGTGTAAATCCGTTCAAAATACTGATGCAAGTTTTCCTACGATCGTGCATTTCTGTTTTTCCACAACTAAAGCATGCGTAAGGTTCTTCTCTTTGCCATATAAAAACTAAAAATAATTCAGTTTGTATTATTATTATTAAACTAAAATATGTACACATATATCCTAATAAAAGGATGTAAATCTTATATACTTTCACGTTGTAATACACGCGCCAGCATTATTTAAATCAATTCGGTATGTGTTTCCAAATAAGTATAATACATGTAATATATACATAGATATATCTGACCATTTTCTATTCACCAGTTCAACAAGTTCTAATCCTGATATTATTTCGTTGTAGACCTCTTCATCATTACACTTCATACATAATATCTATAATTAATATATAGTAACGTATTACATAAATTATAAATACTAAAGTCTCTATGTATTCTCTTGTTTAAACCGTACAAATGGTAAAAAAAACCTTATATCTGCCAAAATGCGGCACAATTTTTTAATTCAGTAAAATGTATCAAAGATTTGTAATAATCAAGTATAGTACATGTACAACCATAAAAAATATATCCTAATAACCCATACAAACCTTACCTGTAAAATTTTAGCTCTATATTATATTATTACCCTAAGCTCAATAAAAATTACTGCAACTAATTCCATACCGCTTAAATACACATAATATTCAAAGTGGTACGCACATTGTCGTATTCTGTCATACAATTATACCACATTATTTGTTTTCCTTGTACGATATATCCAATAGCATCTTCTTGTATACAATATTATTCCAAAAAATACGAAAAAATACAATCTTTCCATTATCTTAATCAACACCATGGTAAGAAACCTTATACCTGCTAAAAATGCGGCACAATTTTAATTCAGTAAAATGTATCAAATTTTGTAATAAACAAGTATAGTACACGCACAGTTATAAAAATATATCCTAATAAGACACGCGGCCATACCTGTAAGATTTTAGCTCTATATTATCACTCTAGGTTCAATAAAAAATACTGCAACTAATTCCATACCGCTTAAATGCACATAATATTCAAACTGGTACGCATATTGTCCTATTCTGTCATACAATTACAGCACATTATTTGTTTTCCTTGTAGAATATATCCCATAGCATCTTCTTGTATACAATATTATTCCAAAAAATACGAAAAAATGCAAGCTTTCCAATATCTTAATCAGCACCGTGGTAAGAAACCTTATACCTGCTGAAAATGCGGCACAATTTTAATTCAGTAAAATGTATCAAAGATTTGTAATAAACAAGTATAGTATATGCACAGTTATAAAAAATATATCCTAGTAAAACGCCCAAACCTTACCTGTAAGATTTTAGCTCTATATTATCGCCTAAGTTCAATAAAAAATTACTGCAACTAATTCCATACCATTTAAATGCGCATAATATTCAAAGTGGTAGGCACATTGTCCTATTTTGTCATACAATTACAGCACAATATTTGTTTTCCTTGTACAATATATCCAATAGCATCTTCTTGTATACAATATTATTCCAAAAAATACGAAAAAATACAATCTTTCCATTATCTTCATCAACACCATGGTAAGAAACCTTATACCTGCTAAAAATGCGGCACGATTTTAATTCAGTAAAATGTATCAAATTTTGTAATAAACAAGTATAGTACACGCACAGTTATAAAAATATATCCTAATAAGACACGCAACCATACCTCTAAGATTTTAGCTCTATATTATCACCCTAGGTTCAATAAAAAAATACTGTAACTAATTCCATACCAATTAAATGCACATAATATTCAAACTGGTACTCATATTGTCCTATTCTGTCATACAATTACAGCACATTGGTTGTTTCTCTTGTAGAATATATCCAAAACACCTTCTTCTGTAAAATATTATTTCCTAAATAGCAAAATTTATCAAATAGTCCTTATCGTGTTTCCATATGTAACATAAAGCATGTATTCCGTAACGTCTTTGTGTTATCGTTAATTTTTTCTAAAAATCGCAGGGTCTGTAATAAGACGCTATGGTGCCTACATTCATGTATAACAATTCTATTTTACAAAAATATTTTACATACATAAAACATTTTATACCCATTTCAATGCTTGCAAATACATCAAATATTTGTCAAATGTATTTGTTGTTGCTTCAAATTAAATCAATTCCCCACGAAAAAATCAATCAGCATATAACACTTCTCAGCACTTAAACCAAACATTATAAGTAGTATATTCTTATAATCCAGCACACAATAAATGGTAGCTAATGTATTTATCTCTGATACTTGTTAATTCCATAGTAGCAATTACATATATATTTTCCGGTTCTCAATCATAGCAAATACAATATACTTAAATATTATGCTTCATACCGTAATCCATTTTAAATATTTTCAAGCTATTATTTATCTAATTCTTTCAAATGGAAATCGTAGTGCCAATTAGCATAAAAAAACAATCTTCAGCATTTCGTCAATCTATGCGACATATATATATTCATCAATGCAAA
Organism: Thermobia domestica; assembly: GCF_964235325.1. Classification (NCBI taxonomy): domain Eukaryota; kingdom Metazoa; phylum Arthropoda; class Insecta; order Zygentoma; family Lepismatidae; genus Thermobia; species Thermobia domestica. Next base: position 38,329,412 of record NC_137469.1, read on the forward strand.
ACCGTAGTACCAAAATCCTCCAACAGATACAATGTTGTAATACACCGCCCGCTCCAAATCCATCATGTGCCGTTCCGCACATTCAAATACGCTAACGCAAACCAATACTAAAACTGCACCCTTGTATAAACATAGGTGCATCTATACAAATAAAATATAAGTTTGTTCTATTTTATAGTAACTCAATATACTTCTACAAACCATATTATTAAATAAAAAAAATCCTAAATAAATAATAAACAACCCTACAAAGTGCATACGTATCCAGTTAAACCTAATTTAATAACCTCATTGCAAACTACTATATTACGCTTAAATGTTGCTTCAATTCAATAAACAATAATATTTTCTCTATTTATTTTATTCTGTTCTCTTCCTTGTACATCTAAATCTCATGTAGTTCACCTTAAATCTCCCCCTTCATTCTGTATCAGTCTCCCATATAACGTGCCTGTTAAATGAAGTTGTAATTATTGCCAATAGATGGCAGCACAGTTGTACATATCGTAGTACTGTGGGGTTCCGCTTTCTTTATCAAAATGTATCGTTATCTATTATTATTATTTCAATTTTATAATAATTAAACACACGATAAAACAAAATTTAATATAAATTAAACATATATTGTAATAATGTAATAAACTATGCAACTTCGCCCATCCAAATTCATCACAAATTTAATTAGCATCAATCTATACGGAAATGCAAGCAAAACGCGCGTATTCGCATTTCACACTCCTACTATGGAGAAACCTCTATTCAACGATCACGCAACGCCGCCATATTGGAAAACCAAATCCGTCCATCAAAAACCACAAGTGGTAAAGCTCAATTCTTCATACGTAAGTATATACATATGGTAAGTATTATAGGTTAATTAATATTGACCATTTTCAATTATATAAATAAAAAAAGTGCAAGGTAAATTCATAATTAATCTAATAGAAAGTAAAAGTATAATTCATAATTAGGGTTTGGTCTCATTACGTAAAAAATATAGGTAACTATACGTAGTCTAATCACTGTACATAAAAGGAAACACTCAATAGCTTACATACAAATTATCGAAAATCTAGTTACCCTTTTTCGCTGCAACATTACAAAAAGAAATCCCTAAAGAAAGGAAAATGTAATTATTTAGGGGGAAAAAAAAATCACTGTAATTATTCTCATTACAGACAACACTGCAATATGGACATAAATTATATACAACTGCAACAACAAACAACCAGGAAATAGTCAACAAAATAGCGGCCGTGTCATCAAAGGTACGTAAACTTTCTCTTCTTACTTAAGTCACAATAATAAATAAATATACAAACTGTGCCGGTATCTATAAATAAAAATACCATTAGCGTACGTGGCTACCGAGCGGCATATATACAAAGCGGGCGGGCAAAAAACTCGCGACGATAATGGCGCCAGCAAAAAGCTAACATTCAATACAGTGCGGCAGTCGGTAATATACAAAGTAGACGGGCGGAAAAAGTATAAAGGAAACTCGCATTACGGTCAGACAGTAATGGCGCCAGCGGCACCATCTGCCACGCGTTATCACTTCAATTACATACGTCATACTCTTTTCACAACTTCAATTACAAAAACTAATTACTTCAATTACATACACCGTACGCAATCATAATTTCAATTACCCACGTCATACTCTTTCATGAGTTCAATTAGAAAAACTAATTACTTCAATTACCATTTTCTTTAGATATGTTCCCCTTACCTACTTACGGTACTGTATACCTACTTTTGGGCCACCCTATACTTTGTTCTTACTTCTCATTTTGTTCAGCTTGATGTAATTGATACAATTAATTAGCAACCTAATAGGAACACTAAAAATGCAATGTATCCAGCTAATATGGCGTTCGACCACCTTTCGACCTCAGAACAGTTCTAATGTTACGTAGAATGGAGTCATAAAGGTTGCGAATGGTAACAAGTGGAATATTACACCTTTTCGCGAGCAGAGCATCATTCAGTTCGGTAAGAAAGATGGAAAACTGCGCCGGGTTCGAACTTCCAAAACGGACAACAAATGTTCAATTATGTTCAAATGAAATGAAAATGAAATCATTAAATTTTAAGTCCCATGGTTATGCCAGCTAGACTAAAGGAGACGATGATGATGAGAAATGAATAAAATGGTGGAATGAAGAAAGTGGGAGGAAACGGGAGAATCTCGACGAAACCCACGCACACGGTTTTGTCTACCACAAAGTCCACTTGAAGAATTATGTTCAGTTGCGCGAATTGGGTTGGTCTGAGATGTTAACTTCATCCCAAATGTCTCCCAAACCACACCGTAATAACCAACCTATTAGTTTAAGGCTTGATTTGAATTCGTTTCGTGGCACTTCTACCCTAAACACTGCGTCTTATTGGCTCTTCCCGCTAACCTAGTGGCTATCGCGTGCACTTTTAGTGTACCTGGTCTTAGGTTAGATTTTCAGTTGGGGAGAATTCAAATAACTCGAAAGCATTACGGTGGTTTGGATTAAACCTCAAACTGAAGATCCACCTCCTGTATAGCTGCAGCATTGAAAAAGGACGCTAAATTTCCATAAACAAACAAACAAATTACGCCGTATTGAAATTGTTGAGGTGCTGAAAGTTATTGGAAAATTTTCGTAGAATCCGAAACAAGTCCTTTCAGAGGTACTCCCTGACACCTATCCTGTTTATATTTATTAGTTGTAACAAAAAGATTGTGGAAGAAAGTTCTAAATTAGCGTTTAACTAGAAAAAGTGTGGAAGAAAGTTCTAAAGTAGCGTTTAAATACAAAAAATGTGGAAGAAGGTTCTAAAGTAGCGTTTAACGACAAAAAGTGGGAGAATGTACTAAATTAACGTTAAACTACAAAAAATGTTAGTTCTAAATTATAGTTTAAAGACAACCAGTGTGGAAGAAAGCTCTAAATTATCGTTTAACCTCAAAAAGTGTGGGAGAAAGTTTTAATTTAACGTTTAACTACAAAAAAATATGGAAGAAAGTTCCAAATTAGCGTTTAACTACAAAAAGTGTGGAAGAAAGTTTTAAATTAGCGTTTAAGTACGAAAAGTGTGGAAGAAGTTTCTAAATTATCGTTTAACTACAAAAAAGGGGGAGAAACTTCTAAATTATCGTTTAACGACAACCAGTGTGGGTGAAAGTTCTAAATTATCATTTAACTAAAAAAAAGTGTGGAAGAAGGTTCAAAATTATTGTTTAACGACAAAAGGTTTGGGAGAAAGTTCTAAATTAACGTTTAATTACAAAAATATAGAAGAAAGTTCCAAATTAGCGTTTGACTACAAAAAGTGTGGAAGAAAGTTCTAAATTAGCGTTTAACTACAAAAAGTGTGGAAGAAAGTTCTAAATTAGCGTTTAACTACAAAAAGTGTGGAAGAAAGTTCTAAATTAACTTTTAAATACAAAAAAATATTGAAGAAAGTTTTAAATTAGCGTTTAACGACAAAAGGTTTGGGAGAAAGTTCTAAATTATCATTTAACGACAAAATGTGTGGAAGAAAGTTCTAAATTATCATTTAACTACAAAAAGTGTGGGAGAAAGTTCTAAATTAGCGTTTAACTACAAAAATGGTGGAAGAAAGTTCTAAATTAGCGTTTAACTACAAAAATGGTGGAAGAAAGTTCTAAATAGCGTTTAACTACAAAAAGTGTGGTAGAAAGTTCTAAATTATTGTTTAACTACAAAAAGTGTGAAGAAGGTTCTATATTATCGTTTAAGGACAAAAAGTGTGGGAGAAAGTTCTAAATTATCGTTTAACTACAAAAAGTCTGGGAGAATGTTCAAAATTATCGTTTAAGGACAAAAAGTGTGGGAGAAAGTTCTAAATTATTGTTTAACTATAAAATGTGTGGGTGAAAGTTCTAAATTAGCATTTAACGACAAAAAGTCCAAAGATGAGACATATTTCAATCGATAGATCTTATTAAGCTGAAGAAAATTATGTGAGGTAGTGTAAATCTTCATGTGTTGTATTCGGGAAAATTAAGGAAGACAATTCATTTGTCAGCTTAAAAGATTTATGCTGTAAATTTTTTTTATTAATGTAATTAGAATGAAACTATTAAGGTAATGAGATGAAACTGAAATTGAAGTACAGATTTATTAAGCCCTTGGATCTGTATCTGTTTATAACATTTATTTATTTATTACACATATTTTCATTACAGGAGCCAATGACAGTGGAATTGTTTGTTGTTCCGAAGAGGTGTTAGCAAATTCTTCTCTTCTTCATCCAGAATGTTTCCCAATGTCAGTGGCAAATGATACATTCTATGACCGTGTCAATGCCTCTTGCATGGAATTCGTAAGATCAGCTCCTGCACCTACCTGTCAGATTGGTAAGAGTTGTTTTACCATTTTATTCACTGTACAAGATCTAAAGTTAGCGCGTATACACAGTAACAACGATTATTTTGCTTTAACAATCCTCCTTTGTAACTTCGAGTATGAAGAAATAAGCTTGAAATTATATGTTTTTTTTCTTCTGAAATGTTTATGACACTGGAATAATGTGTAGAAATTCTGTTTATATTAGCATACGATCAGAGCTGGATTTAGATTTAGTGGGGCCCTAAGCTACTGAAGATGATGGAGCCCTTTATGTGTCCAGATGAACGTAGGCACCCTATATACAGAAATGAAGAAACTAGTAATATTTCAGGAAGCATGCTAGCAGAAGAGGCCCCACATCATAGAGACTTATGTAGATTTGATTTTATTTGTTGTTTTTCTTCAGTGGTGCCCACCCCCCCTTATGTCCATGACGCACCCCCCCGCAATTGTCTATCTATAGGTATTCTTCCATGAAAAAAAATCTTTTCGATTAATTTTACCCCCCCCCCCGCCAAACATATTTATATAGATTTTAACCCCCCCCAAATATTTCAATGACGCAGTTTGCGTCATAGCCCCCCTTGTGGGCACCCCTGTTTTCTTATATTGTGAAAATGTACATTTTTTTTTTTTAATTTTTGGGGCTCTTAAGAGAGGGTGGGCCTAAGCTAGAGCTTGTTTAGCTTATACGTAAATTCGGCACTGCGTACCATAATAAAGCTTCAGTATTCACTGTTTGGATGAATAGAGTAATAATAACTACTGATGTGTGATAAACTGGAGAAATAATCACAAACTTGAATGATGTAATTTAGTGCAACCATAGGTAAAAGTCGATCTGAAAAGGTAGCGGCATGACGTCACGCCGTCTCCCTGCCTATCTTTGCCCACCGTATTTTTTTTTCAACTGGGGGACGCCGTATATATTTTTGGTGGTGGGGAGACGGCGTCCCCCCGTTCCCCTTCACTCTTACCCCTGAATGCAACTGATAATACAATGTAAATATCAGCTATATAATATACACCAGTAGTTCCCAACCCTTTTTGACAAGCGGTAGACTTTACGAAACGCCCACAACTTCGCGACAATCTTCTTTATAATATAATAAATTAAAATATAAAGTTAAAATAAATTATAATATAAAGTTAAAACAGTGCAATTTTCTATAAAGCAACAGCATCATTTCAGTTTTTGCTTTGGGGGGGGGGGAGGAGCAAGACTCCACGATGTAAGTTAGATTTTCATGTTTTCTCTTGGTATATTATTACTCTATTGATTAAAATATAAATCTCAGTGGGCAATTTTGAGCCCCAAATTACGAACTTGCTATAAAATAGTGACTTTATACAATACTGTGCATTGTTGCTGTCGCTGTTGGTTGACTAACTAATTAAGTGCTACGTGAATATAGAGACTAGACCAAAATTTTTTTTTTAGTGTTTTATTAAACAATTAATTTTAAAAGTGTTTGGAAAGCGAATTTAGGGATATTATATGGATATAAACCATTTTTAGAAACAAAACAAGTTAAAGTGGAAGGGGAAACAGTCTAAACTATTTGTGAAACAGAAATGTATACTTTTGTCAAAAATTTGTGAAATTAGCTACAAGGACTTCCGTATTGATGTTACAGAAAACAACCTTTGGTGGTTAGGATACATAGTTCAAAAATTAAAAAAAATTAAAAAAAAAAAAAAAAACAGAAAGATAAAAAGTAAAGAAACAAATTGTGTATATAAACTCTGGTAAATTCTACCAGAGGGATGTTGCCTTTAATCGACGAGACCTCGCTAGTTGCATTAACCGAATTGTTACTCGCGAGTCAATTATTTGTGTTGTTTTACTATTATTGAATTGCTGTAAAGATACAATTATGTAAGTTGGAATACTTTTTTATTGTTTTTTTTTTAACAAGCAAGAAATGATTACCAAAGTTAGCATTAGTCCAATTTGTATTTCTCACGCACCTTAGGCCTTTGTGCCAGGACTCATATTTATGTTTATTAAAATTTGTGTTTATTGTCTCAAATTAACTTTTGGTTTTTAACTATTAGATCACTAAAATGAATATAATTTTATTAAAAATAACCGGAGTTAATTAATAACTTTAATTGCTGATTTATTTATGTAAAGATTTATGTAATTACGTAAGCTAATTGGTTTAATTTTCAGGTAAACTATCATATCTTGCATTTATGTAAATATTCTAGTTCAATTATAAAAACCAATTTACAATCCAACCCAACCTGTTTAATTTATTTAGTTGTTTTAATAAAATGAATAAACTAAAAATGAAAATAATCATTAAACTATATTAGCATTAATAAAATTTCTGATCTCTTTCTCGCGTGACAAGGTAATTTGCATGTTAAATATAAATACTACCGAGTTATTACATCATGTATTATTATTATGTGTATTATAGCACAATTTAAATCATTTAAACACACATGATCACGTGTTACAATATTTTAAAATTCAAATATTTTGCGACACTCCCTCAGGGACTGAGCTACACATCAAAATTGCTAATTGAACTCCAGCTGAACGAAGTAGTTTATATTTTAAGACTATATGTATGTGTTTACAATTTCGGCTATTATCTGTCTGAAGAAGGCTAAGGTAACACACACACATATATAGGATTACCATAAAATTTTCAGCTGAAAAGGGACAAGTTCCGGCTTTTTAAAAAAATCATGAAAAATGAGACAACCAACACCTCCGTTTTACTGGCTTTTGCAGTTTTGCCAACACCCAACCGACATCCTCACCCGCCATTCACCAAGGAGCCAGCATCTCACTAGGTCCGTAAGAAACTTCGCGTTTAAATTTCTTCTACCTACATACAATTTACTTATAACGACTATATTTTTAGAGACGTAAGAATGAATATGAAAATTGGCTATGAAATGGCTAAAAGTGAAAAGAGTGTGGCTAGAATTGCTACTGGTGGTGCTGAATTAGCACCCCTGGACTTCTAGGCCTACCTTTGTTTTTATCAGACCCAAATATTAGAGCTCCCCTCCTCTCTCTCTCTTTGTTACAGGACGAGGGTCAAGTAATTTGATAGTTATGAAAAAGGAAAGACACGTTGAAGTTTGTTCAGCTAATAAGCAATTGCTAAAACCTATGCTGCATATCAAGCAGTACTGCGAACTATAGATAATGTTTAATGTAAGGAATTTCAGCTGCATTTCTTGCATCTTTGTTATTATTAATTATTAATAGTTATCTTTACAAGGAGTAAAGGAACTGGGGTTTGTTATTTACTTCTTTGATTTGTATAAACGGGACAAACACTACTTTTTCCATCTACTGACAGGACGGCCGGGACAGCCCCACAAACAGGACTGTCTCGGTCAAAACGGGACTATGGTCGCCCTATATATACAGGGTGTAACATTAATGCATGTCCAAAAGTGACGAGGTGATTGCGGATGTCCAAATAAGTAAAAATATTCGTATAAACATGGGTCCGATGTCGCTTCGTTTCCGAGATACAGAGTGTTCAAATGTCGAGTCCCTCCAATGGCTTACAATGGGAAAGTGAATGGAAATGCTCAATATTACAGGAATAATACAATCAAGTGGAATTATGCCTGTGCAAATACATTTACACTAACATAGAGAATGAAGCTAATCAACATATGAGGTTATTGTGTTGCAGCGTTGCCAACCTGGTACAAAGTGTTATATATATATATATATATATATATATATATATATGTGTGTGTGTGTGTGTGTGTGTGTGTGTGTGTCGGGTGTTCTAAAAATGGCGCCCACGGACCACAGAGCATTATTCTATAAGTCAAAACAAAGCAAAAAATATATAAATTTGTATACCTTTCAAGTCCTCGTCTGGAGACACAAATTGCACTGTGTGTCAACGTCGCAAATAAAGAAACACATCAAATAGTTATATCGATTCTTTCTAGATGGCAGCTAAAGTCGATATTGATTGGCACTAGCATTACTTATTAGTGTAGCAATCGATTCACCTGCTTGTTGTATTTGTAGAGTAATGATAATGCTAATGCTCTAAGTTAATCTGCGACGTTGCCACATTGTAAAATTTTGATTTCCCATAGCGGCCGAAGGAGGCCCCGAAGAGCATACCATCATATAACATCTTCGCTTTATTTTGGCCTGTAGAATAACGTTCTGTGGTCCGTGGGCGCCATTTTCAGAACACTCAATATATATACTCTTAAAATATATATACTCTTTGGCAGTTAAGAGTTTTATTAGCAATCTTGAATCTTCCAAAAGCAAAGCTGTAATGCATAGTTTACACATCGAATTGTTGAGTACGTATACCAATTGGAAATCATTGATATATATGATAATAGATATACATATATCTTGTGTATTGTTTATTTATAACTTTGTCTGTTTGGTTGATTTACTTATAATAATTTTATGTTTTTGTGTTAACCTTTATGAAATGACAAGTGTAAAGCATACAGTAGTTGACTTAAGAATTACTTCAATTTCACTTCAATTCTCAGGTCCTCGAGAACAATTAAATCAGATCACAAGTTTCTTGGATGGCTCTGTCATCTATGGATCATCTTTCAACGAAACTCAATATCTGCGAGAACTTAAGAATGGACAATTACGAATGGAATTAGCTGACGATGGGAGAACACTGCTTCGTTATTCAGTAGACCCTTACGATGGATGTAATTTGGATGAAGAAATATTACGCAGTCGTTACTGCTTCCGATCCGGTAAGGACATATAAATTTAAAAAAAAAAAAAAAAAAAAAAAACTGTCTTATGTACAGTTGACAGAGTGGGTTCTTTGGATCTGCGAAATCGTTAGTAGTCCTTGGGTTGAGGATATTAACATGTCTCGTTTACAGTTGATTCAGAGAAAATACAGAACAGTGGCGGATCTAGAAGCTGAAAATCTGGGGGGGGAGGACAGCTAGAACTCAGACTATGATAGATATATCATGAATTTACTGTAAACTTTCAAAAATATATAAATATATAACTTAATTACTTTTGTCACTCAAAAAAAAAAAAAAAAAAAAAAAAACTGAGAGGGCCTAGACATCTTCGATCCCGGCCTAGATCCGCCACTAATACAGGGTGGTCCATATGTTTGGGACGTAACTTGTATTTACAATAATAATGCTTTTAAGACCTGCACCAAGAAAGATAATTTTGTGTGGGGTAAAATTAAAAAAAATGAGGCAGTGGGCCCCATTTCTTTACTAAAAATGTACACTAAAATGTTCCACTTATGATAAATTTATTTAGATTGTGCCCAATGCTTTTAATCTTAGTTCCATTTTACCTCACAATAAATAAATAAATACATTTTCTTTTTTGTGCATTTTATAAAAGCGTCTTTGAAACATTTTTACGGTTGCTTTTTTAAAGTGCAATTTCGTTCCTATTCGAAGATGGGCGGGCCGCAGAAGGTAACACCTTCTCTGGGGCTATAAGCATTCATTTATTGATAGTTTCATTGGGAGATAGGTATCAGGATTTATTTATTTATATATATATTTACCTGATTAAGCATACAGAAGAAGGTGATTTGAACATGTTTTCTAATGTATATGATGAAATGTAGTGCAGGTAACATAACACAAGAATATAATATGATGTTAGTTACAAAAAGGGTGTTAATTTTCTGCTCCAGGGCTACTCACTGTCAGAGCGGGTTCCAAACACTTGGAATCAAGGGCGCCGATCCTGGGGGGCCAAGGGGGCCCGGGCCACCCAAAGCTCATATGGGCCCCCTATTGAGTATATAATATTTGAATATATAATATTATGAGTATATAATATTTGGCATAATTTAAGTGCAATTTGTCTTAAAATCTTCATATGTATATACCTTCTGCATCTGAATGGGCCCTCCCAAATTTACAGAGAAATCGGCGCCCTTACTTAGAGTCCTGTTAGTTAGTTAGAAAACAAAAGAGTGCATTGATGCACTTATACGCAATGGATGAATGGATGGCGACAATATATACAACGACAGTGGTTATAGTGAGCGGTGGCTTGATTATGTTCATGGATAGGAAGAAGGTGAGCTACAATAACTGTAAATATGCGTAACGAGGTAGGGGCCGTAGGGCTGGAGTCTGGTCTAAGATTTCATGAAGAATTGGATGAGCGTCTGCTATGCGGCGTTGAATGTGGCAAGAGTACAGATGCGGCAAGAGTGTTGGTTTACAGTTGTTTATTACCTTTCAGTCTTAATTCAATATCATACAATCAGTTCTTTATCTCTATCTTCCTAAACTCAAAAATACTACATTTTTGCAAAACAGAATACGTTTCTCCAGGACCTTGATGGAAGGTTTGTCTTAGTGTTGGCTGTTATATACAGTCGCCAAATACTATATACTTTTATATACTATTTACTTTCTCCCTCAATATTTCTTATTAATCGGACATGACTCTTATGAGGGAGAATAAAGTGTGGTATAAATTATTTATTTATAAGTGATTATCAGGAACGAAATATAGTCGATGACGAAGAGAAATTTGTGAACATTAGAAAACAGATGACAACACTTCTACCAATCTAAATGTCAGAAAGTGTATGAGCTAACAAATCTGGAAAGGTTACTGGAAACGTTGCTATTTATTTGCTATAAATGTCAAATATACAATGTAAATCTATGTACGTTTATGCCAAACATTAAAAATAAATACGAATTCTCAATGTCAGGTATGAGATATATATGATACCCTTGAAAGGCAACGTGTACACGCTTAAAATTACAGTATATCTGTATCTGTCTGATACACATTATTTTCAAATAGCTGAAATACCTTCCTTAAGTCATTGTTCTTACGAAATGAAAGGTTTCACTGACGAATAGTACAGGTATCAATATTACTGTCTGAATGAACCATGTACCAGGTGTCTGACGTGTTTCTAATAACACATGGTGTACATATAACATGTAACATCGTCAGGGTATTATGTATTTTTACTCGCAACACCGGATATTTGTGTTAAAATAAATACGCTAAAATGGTAGTCATGTTAGGAACACATGGTGGAAGGAAAACGAGGAAGGGGAGAAAAGATTACAATTGATTACTGGTATTGAAGTTCATAATTTTACGTGAAATGAAAGGTTATATGAAGACCCTAATTCATAAAAATTTCTCAATTTTATAGCAAGTGATCCTACAGTTATTGTGGAATACTTATGATAATGACTAAATTATGCTACTTATGGCCTATCTCATAATGTTTTTTACAGATCTATCTTAAGTATGGCATGTTCCTTTAAGTTTTCATAGGCCCTTTAAGTTTGATTCTTTTGGAACCTGGATCAATAATTTCCCTAAATCGAAGCCAAATTGTTTTTGTGTTTCAAATATTTTTTTTACTTACTTTATTAGCTACCGAAGAATGAACGGAAATTTCAGCTACTTATGCAGGTGAACCAAGCAACAATATTTATGCATTTACTGTATTTCTTCCAGGCGATTCTCGTGTGAATGAAAATTTAGGACTAACGTCTTTGACGCTAATATGGGCAAGACAGCACAACCGAGTAGCAGATGGTTTAAGGGAACTGAATCCCAAATGGAGTGATGAAAAATTGTTTCAAGAAGCTAGGAGAATAGTGGTGGCTCAAATCCAACATGTGACTTACAACGAATTCCTGCCCATCATTTTAGGTAAGTTTTAAGGTACCTAAATTAGGAGGGGAAACTTAAGTCTCTGATGCTAATAATAGACAGTTGCTAGATCTATTAAGTTTACCCACAAGAGGAGACAATACAGAATTTTCGTTAAACAGAGCTCTTAAAATAAAAACAGATGTACCCACGAGAAGAAACGAGACAATTTTCTTGATGAAATACGAAATAGAGCTCTTAAAATAGAAACAGGTTTACTTGTGGGAAAAGATAAGACGGAATTTTCGTGTTGAAATACAAAACAGAGCTCATAACATAGAAACAGGTGTATCTACAGGAGAAGAAGAGACAGAATTTTCGTGAGAGTTCATTAAATAGAAACAGATGTACCCACGAGATGAGACGAGACTGAATTTTCGTGAAACAGAGCTCTTAAAATAGAAACAGGTATACCCATGGGAGGAGACGAGACAGAATTTTCGTGATGAAGTACGAAACAGCTCGGAAAATACAAACAGGTGTACCCACAGGAGAAGACGAGACAGAATTTTCGTGAAACAGAGCTCTTAAAATAGAAACAAGTACACTTTCCATAAGGAGACAGCCTCAATTTTTGTTTCATAGGCAACCCTAAGGCCTATAGGGAGTTATGATGGACGACCATAAAAGGATATTAGTATAGGCGGCCTTGGCTTTTGTGGTACCTGGGGTGAGCAAATTCCGCAGTACTCCTCACCGGTGTCATAACACAATATCAAAAGTAGAAGAGCTAACGACATAATATGAGGAGTGTAGATGCAAAAGTGGCAATCTCCACTCGGCCGAATTTTTCAGGACGAGCGATTAATTGATATCTCGTAAACCCCATAAGATTTTAACGTACAGATTTTTTGGCGTAGTAGATCGTAGCAATATTAGAGGGTTGAACATAAATTTCCCCCATAGAAAGTCCCCTCATTTTTTGTAATTACTGTTTCAAAATTGGAGATTGCAAGTTTTGAAAATGAACGTGGACTAGTGAACTAGTACAGACTTGTTGACTCATTACAAACTAGTGAGGAAGTTTGGAACGATTCCAGGCAAGTGATACGGTCGCCATGGCAACGTCTGACGCCAGCGGGCCTCTGATTGGCTGAAGTGGAGATTGTCACTTTTGAACCGCACCGGGTAGTGGAGATTGCAAGTTTTGCAAAAATTGTGATATTCGCCTTCAGTTTTTACTGGGAGGATGTAGGTTGTGATCCAAACAGACTTCACCGCTCGGTCGGGGACACTTAAAACAATATAGTCCCACCTCTAACTCAATTTCTCAAAAAAATGGAGATTGCCACTTTTGCATCTACACCCCTCATATCGTCTATCAAAAATATGTACAGTCAGTGACAAAAGTTCTTTCCGTTTGATGAAATTAGTTTTGTAAATAACTTCAGAATGGAAGGACAATTTGAACACAGTTTTCAGTAAATTAAAAAAAAGAATGTAATTTTCTGTACGTTTTATCCTTGAAACTCAGTGCAACGGTGTACGTTCCAGTGTTATTCCCAAAATAAAATTACTAAACGAAAAGAGCTTTTGTCGCTGACTGTACAAGAAAATATAGAATTGTTCTCGATTTCAACGATGCTCGTTTACAAATTGCAATATTGTAAGGAGCTGCTATATAAAAACAATGTCTTGTGTACAATGAAGAATAATGAAGTTGTTCTAACGTTTAATTAACTTTTTAAATTTCATCATACTTGTCATGAGTTTTATAATTCATTTTAAATATTTTTGTTCCAAGATAGTAATAATTCAACTCGTTGTTAGTCATTTAGCGTAAAGTTACAGCAATTCGAACAATTTATTTGACTAAATTCAAAACAGTACCATCAAAATTGACGTTCAAATTTTGTCTATAACTACTGAATGCTAAATTGTGTGAAGCTAGAAACTTAAGAATGGCCAATCGTCTTTCTAAAATGTGTGCCAGTACTCTTCTACTCCAATTTGGCTCTGGGATAGGCAGACAATAGTTGTTCTAATGTTTCAGTCCTTTTTCGTGATCGAATCACTTCAACATACGCTCTTTATATGACTTTGTGGCTGTAAATGCTTAGTGTTTTTGTGACACTTCACATATTCTTCTCAGTTTAACCGAAACTTTTGTGATCAAAAATAAACAAACGACATGCAAAACTGTATACAGAAATTTTAAATTCGGAATATATTAATCAGCGCCTATCCTGTGTTTTGCCATTAGCCAACATTATCGTGTATAATTTACTAAAATACTGTCCACCTTCACTTTTTTGTATCAAAAAGGACGTTTAAGTCACTTACAGGTTGCCAGACACGGTATGCGAAATTACACACATCTTCCGTCCAAATTGCACAATTTTACACACAAACTGGAAGAGGCTGCACACAAAAATGTACAATACATAACTACCTATGAATATGCATATTATGTCTGATGATGTACATACCTATACGTACATCAACCAGCCATCAACCAACATTGTTCAAAGATTCAGCGTTTGATTTACTATTATACAGGGTGGTCCAAAAGTAGGTATACAGCCCCGTACTGATCTACTCATTCCTTTTAACCCAGGAAAAGTCGACAGGTGAGCGCAGCGCTTACCCTGGTTTATGTTTTCGTTGTAAAGCCGCCCTAGTGGGGTCACAGAACGCATCCTATTTTTATTTGCGATTTGATTTTAATATTACTACTACTAATAATAATAATGAAGCACAAAATCTCAACATTTAGAAATGTGTTCAAAATAAATCCCGTATAAAGTCATAAACAGCTATAGAAACGATTTTATTGCAAGTGAGCGTCGCGCTCACCTGTCGACGCTCGCGTCACCAATCAACACTCGACCGTTCCCGTGTTAATATAATTCCTTATTGTTATCCATCAGGTAGACTTAGTTTCTTTATTACTTGTACGTACTGTACCCTACCTACTTTTGGGCCACCCTGTATGATGATGATGATAATGATGATGACGATGATAATTATTATTATTATTACTATTATTATTATTATTATTATTATTATTATTATTATTATTATTATTATTATTATTATTATTATTATTATTATTATTATTATTATTATAGCAAAACCGTCACATTCTTCCCGCCCATTGTCAGAGAAAGAGTGTTGAATCTTTGATTTAATTTCTTTTTTTCTTTCTTTTCTTTTTTCTTTTCTTTTCTTTTTCTTTTTTTTTTTTTTTTTTTTGTCCTTCGTTCAATAAAAGATTTCCCATCCCTCTCGTTCACTCTGCCGTTCATCTGTTTGCAAAATAGCATTTTCCTGATTGGTGAGAAGACAAAAAAAAAAAAAAAAAAAATCAGCCCCTGCACTTCATGTTTTGGTCAACATCAAGGGTCAACATTGAACAAAGCGGCATTGCTTAGGAATGTGGGCTAACGGTTGTGACACCCGCTTCTGAAAAACGAGACGTGAGGTACCAAGGAAACAAGATAGGTTTTATTGCACCGCCCTGGAGTCAGGCGTTGGCACTCGTAGTTTTTGAAAAACAATTTTCAGAAAAAAATGGAAATAATGAATATTTGAATTAAAAGAACTTCGCAAAAATCATCAATGATAAAAAATTTTGAATTGACCGAAGTGCACACAAAATGCACACAGATTACACACAATATGCACACACAGGGCAAAATTGCACACATTTTGTGTAATTACACACACATTGGCAACGCTGCATCTGCAGTGAACATATTCCTGCATCACTGCATATGCAGGATCCTGGATCACTTTGCAATTTCAAGTGTTCGATGGAATTTTCATTGGTTGCTAGTACCGTCGATAGAGGAGAAAGCGTTGTCGATATGGAAGATCCTAATTCAGTGGAAACCAGTGACGTTGTTGTATCCTAAGATAAACAATCAAGTTTATAGTCGATGTCACTTCTAACTCAATGTTTGGTTTTCAAATACCTTGCCATAGATCAGTTCTCTTCCGTTTCCCTCGTCTTGTACTAGCGTTGCGATTACGTGAAGAAATTTTCTGAAGTAATAGACACATAACATGGAATTTAAATTTTCCAATAACAATACAAAATTTTAACTAAAACTTTTGAGTTAACACTTAATGATAACCATATGTACGTTAGTTTTTGTATAAGCAATTTTACTCAAAAACTACACCAATAGTTGTTTTACATATTAACTTCGTTACGCACCGAATATCTTATAGCGTAAGCAGTGGCGTATTTACGATTTTGTTTCGGAGGGGGCTTTGCTTACTTTCGGAGGGGGGGGCTTTGCCTGAAAATGTGAAAATTCAGCAAGGTATTTCATATACTTCCCTATAGCAAGTAAGATTTTGGGGGAGGGGCTTAAGCCCGGAAGCCCCCCCTAAATACGCCACTGAGTGTAAGACTACAAGATTAACTGAAAGGCAACGGAACTGACCAATACACTATTTAGATGGAATAATGCATGTGGTGATGGTGTCCTGTAGATGGGCTACCTATACAACTGTAATCATCTTGACTGTTCTGAGATTTTGTAAACTTTAGAATTTATTAAATGACACACAATTGTTGTCAATAAATATTTTAAAAGAATCAAAAGTAAAACTCTAAGGCACGGGGCCTTCTCATGCACGGATCCCCGAGAAGTAGCCTTGTCAGCCCTATGTAAAGGCAGCCACTGATTATTTACTACTGATTATTAAACTAGGCTACCTATACACTTTCCTCATATTGTTTACCACATTTTGAGTTTTATCAAAATAATTCGATTTTTCTAAAAAAGTAATTATTTTATATACATTTTCAAACATTCGTTATTTTGGAGAATGTATTCATACAACCCCACACTTTCTTTTTTTTTTTTTTGGTTCGAAATTTGATGCATTTTTTCAGCGTCACAACTAGGAGACAAGGCTTGAGAGCTTAACGTGGAATCAGTGGATTCAAACCAGGATCTTCCGCAACAAATGAATACAATACTAATCACTGAGCTACGATGCTGCTCTAGTCAAACAACTGTTTATTCTTCAAATAATTATGTGTTTATTGGAAATTCGGGATTGTTTAAAATTTAACAGCTCTCGTACTTTGTAGCTGACCAAATTTAACCTAAAATTGGAACATTTCTGCTAATAATGGATAAACTTCGTAATTAGTTCTTCACATTATTGTATTTTTCGTTGATTTTGTGTAATTTTACAGAAATAACAAGAATGTCTAGAAGAATGTTTTGAGTGCTTTTTTTTTTTTTTTGCCAGCTCTACCATTGCTTTTAAGAGCTCCCTTGTGGTTATATGGTTAGCACATGGTAGACCCGGATTCGATTCTCGGTGGGGAGCACATGTAGTTCGAATTCCACGTTAATCTGTAGGTCCACGTCTCATATAGCCTCCGTTCTGGCTAAACTCCTATCTAATTCTGTCAACTATCCATTGGTTTCTGATTATGTTATTCAAACATGTATTTTCTCTCTTATGTATTTAAGGAGATGAATTGGTGAGTCAGTTGGGGTTGCGTCCACAATCAACAGGCTACTTCCGAGGCTATGATGAGAATGTAGACCCAACCATCGGTAACGTGTTTGCAGCTGCAGCTTACCGATTTGGACATAGCATGATACAGGTGAGTAGCTATTTCTTTTTGGTATTTTTTATCAGTCTCAGATGTTCGCTTAGGTTGTATTGACTATTTTTCTTTCTTCCTTTTTTTACCTCCTAAAATTACTTTTAATGAGTTCGATTTACCGAAACTCCCTTATATATTTACTTTGACCGTGTGTCCGTCCGTCAGGTAGACAGAAAACGTCAAGGACTACTACATGAGCCATACCTAAACTTGATCAGGAAGTAGAGAACCAAAATTTAGGAATCGAGTTTGTTTATAGGGGCGATATTCAAATCGGAAGTGGTAGAAATTAATTAATCATTTCCGGTTTTTATAATAATTAATATAGTGCAAAAATGATAATACATACTTAGAAGCGGTTTCCTGCAAATCGATTAACCTTCACAATAATGCATTTAACCTTCATCCTTAACTCTCTACAAAGACTGGAAATAATAGAAATCGTCTACAACTTTCGGTTTCAATACTTATCTACATACCCAAAAACGATAAGAGATATTGAGAAAAATTTTTTAAATAAATTAGCGTTCTAAGAATAGGTAGCATCGCCTCTCTTAACTCTCTACTAAAACCACAAGTGACATAAATCAACCACTTTCAGTACTTTTAAAGTTAACCACCATAGAGTACAAATGGAATAGGGAGCGAGAAGCAGTTTTCGCCAATCAATTAAGCGCCTCAAGAACATAATTTATCTCCATTCTAATCTCTCTCTACTGAAACCGGAAATGGTAGAAATCATCTACCAATATCAACTACCATTTCCGGTTTTATTATTAATTGAGAAAATATCACTTCATTCAAACCAAACTCCTTCACGTGATGTACACGTGACAGTTCTACTTACTGAAGTACTAAAGTATAAAGGTAACCAAGAAAGTTTTGTCGCTTTTTGTGGAGGTCTGTGTTTCATTGGCCTTCATACCGTGGGTTGAATGCGAATGGAGATAAGACGAAGGTCAGTTGTTGGTGTGGATATATCCAACATACTACCTGGTTGTGGCAGTTTAGTTACACCGTGAACTTGCGTAAGGACAGAGTGAACATGGGACCTCCACAGAGCGTCATAATGGCGTGTATGCTGTACAGTTTCTGAAGAGAAAAAAATACATTTGTTCTTCAGCGTATGACATTATGGATGTATGTGTTGAGAGGGAGAGATAAGTTTATAATTGCATAAGCTCTATAACCGCACTTACTGACATCGAGTATATGACAGGGTGCTTCTTACCTTTCCTTGCAGGGGGTTATCTTAACATCAACAAGCACATTCATACCTACATCACTCCTAAACAGTGCTGTAGTCCTAAAATTTTCAGAGGGTATACGCTGTTTCCTGATCATCTATGCTTGTCATAAAATACATAGGAAGCATTTTTAATGAACAATATAAAACGCACGTATTAATTAATTCAATTAAAAAGATAAAGGATACATTACTGTTTTATAGTCTAAAAGTATTCTATGTTATTTTTGATGACACTCGTTACTAAATCACACCGTTAATAACACAAATGGGAAGGGGGGTATGGAGAAGGAACCAACTCACTTCGAGAAGTAACGGAAAAAAATCACTCCTGATGTACCAGAAGTAAGAAAATTGTGCCCAAATTTAACTCTATAAAATCATTAAGACATGAAATGTCTTTTCAAATAATAGGTTTTATATTGCTCAAAGTTACATATTAGTATATTGATATTGAACATATTCATATCTTAGTTTTAAAATATTGAACAAGTTTGGTTCTCTTCAGCAGAGAACAAGGTTTTAAGCAATTGAAGTCGCAGCTATCGACCTCCAAAACGCTTGGATATCCTCTCAGAATAAAAATGCGCTATTTTGCATTGATCTATCCCCTCATCCTAAAATTAACAATTTTGTGTTTTGGTTCCTTCTTGTATAATAACATCCAAATAATAGTAGCTAGGAATAACAGTAGCAAGGAAAACCTTCGACTAAATATCTGCCCCTAACCTTGATAAAGACTTCTCCGGAAGCCACTTACGTCCGTTTGCTCAGTAATACTCGAAAATTGCAACTTTTAATCATCCTCACACTTGTCACTAGAACGCTTTTTAAAAATACTTTAAATATAACTAATAACAACGAGAAATATAGGAAGCTTGAACAAAATAGTTTGAACACTCGTAAATTCTTCCTCTGGAGCTATTCACATCTATTAACGCGAATCTACTCCACACTTAAACCTTCCACTCCTCCACGAAGAAGGAAACTAATGCAGATTCTTTTTAATTCATGTTCTCTATGACGTATGTTTCCTTTAATTATGTTCGCAGAATCGAGTACTGAAATGTCCCGCAACAATTCGTTATTTTCTGAGTCGACGTCAGAACACAGTCTGGATCTCATTCTGTCTGCCACACTTTAATGAATTGACGAGCTTTTAATGCAGCTATCTTCTTGAGTTCCAGAATTACATTTTGAAGGATATTATCCTTTGCAGCCTGCAAGGCTAATTGCATATGTTCACCTGGCTCATCTTTGAAACTTTCGATCACCCGTGTGGTTCGCTTTACTAGATGATCAGCTCTTGTGATTGTAACTCTTTTGATAACATAGTTAACTCTTGCAAGATGTAACACATTAGTCCTAAATCCAGAAGAAATTCTGGACTCGCAGGTCTTTTCCTCAAATCTCGAAATCTTGCTTCCATGTTTGAATCTATTGTGCTATCTTGCACTGAGTTAGTGAATTGAAGATGGAGTGCTCCGAATGATGTCCACACAGCCTTTACGGCCCTAAGTGTACTTGCAACCACCGCATCTCCCTACTTCCAGAAACTGCATAACGTGCTTGTGGCACGCTTCTTCCATTGTGCGACAATACTTAGAGGACTGACTATATGAACTATACAATTTGGCCATAAAAGCTTTGAAGTGATCAGCATCCCGGACATCATTGACAGCGTCAGACACTGATTGTGCATCTAAGACACTGATAGTTTAAAACAGTGCCATGAGAACAGTTGATGGTCTTTCTATTTCAGCCTTGTGACATCTCCAGAACACTTTCCAAGCATTAGCAAAAGCAATACAATTTTATCTCAGGTACTCTTTATGAAGGCCATGTATTTTTTTTAAAGAGTTCAACAACTTGAACTCATTGTGTTCAACTTCTTGGGAACATAAGTTGATTAAGTCAGAGAATACATAATTAGGAGCTTATGGAGCTTATTATATTAGGAGCTTATTAGGAGCTTATTCAGCACTAATACATATACCACAAGTGCACTTTTATTTCCTAAGCTAGTTAGTTCTTCAATAAGAACAATAAATTTTGATGATGTAGTGGAAATTGAGCGAACCAATTAGTCCATCATTTCTCCAGCAACATCAGAGATAATATTGGTAGCAGTGAAGCTGGAATGTAAAATGGAACCTGATCTATTGCATTTATCTCCTGTAAACGAATTAAGTCCTCGTGATCTGAAAAAGATTGATTTTTCTTTGGAAGGTAGTAAGCTTAGAAATAACCTTTTTTTCATGACTCATGTACTAGAATATCTGCTAAGAATATAAGAGAATAAAAGGTGATATACAGGGTTTTCATAAAGTCTGGACGGATTTAATTTGCTTATAATTTTCATAAAAATGCTCATAATGAAATCAAATAAAGTGCAAACGGTAGCGGAAGGATTAAATTTTTAGTTGGCAACACTGTTAGATAAGCGGCAACTCTGAACACGTTGAGAGAGGGAGAGGGAGGGCAAGGGTCAGTTTCTTACCAAATTTCATCCCTTGTTGTTTTCATTGTTCTTTCAATGTTGACTGTTAAAAGTAAGTTCTAAGCTGTATTGGTGTGTGTGTCTTTTAAAGAAATAAATAAATGAAAAACTCCTCTGAGAAGACTATTTTCTTTTACCGTATCAAAGATGGCGTCGGTGAAAGAGAAAGCGCAATGTGTTCTGTGGTACGCAGAGCTAAAATCACCAATTCTGGTGTGTCGAAAGTTCACCAAAGAGTTCAAAAAGCCGGCACCGACTGAGAATGCAATCCGAAAGTGGCATGCTAAGTTCTTGGAGACAGGAAGCGTCCTGGACCGTCCTCGAAGTGGGAGGCCGCCAACATCGCCTGCAACAGTGAGCAGGGTAAGGGAAAGCATCATCAACAGCCCACAGAAGTCGATTCCTAGACGGTCCATGGAACTCGGAATTCCACAGACAACCGTGTTTAAGATAGCCAAGAAGACGAAGAGGTTACAAAATCAAGATAGTCCAGGATCTGCATGATGGAGATTTGGACATCCGGTTCAACTTCTCTGACGCCATGCTCAAGCAGTTGGAACATGGCGACGTTCTCCTTTCAGGCATCATGTTCTCAGATGAGGCAACCTTCCATGTCTCCGGGAAGGTTAACCGACACAACTGTCGCGTTTGGGGCACGGAAACCCAAAGGAATTTGAGACACATGAGAGAGATAGCCCTAAAGTGAACGTTTGGTGCGCTGTGTCCTATGATCATCTGATTGGATCGTTTTTTTTGTTTTTTTTTAAGAGGAGACCGCGAATGGAGATTCGTACCTGGATATGTTGCAGAAATACCTCATTCCGGAACTGGAGGCACGTGGAATCCAGAACGACATCGTGTTCCAACAGGACGGGGCACCCCCTCACTATGCAATCAAGGTGAGACAGTTCCTTGACGAGAAATTCCCTAACCGATGGATTGGCCGCGGTGGCTCGACCGCTTGGCCGCCAAGATCACCCGACCTTACCCCCTGCGACTTCTGGCTTTGGGGTCATGTGAAAACGGAAGTTTATGCAAAGAAGCCAAGTAGTTTGGAGAACTTAAAGGACAAAATCAGGGCGTCTGTGGCTGGCATTTCGGATCAAACACGGCGGAACGCTGTGAGTGGATTCCAGCGCCGCCTACGCGAATGTGTGGATGTAAATGGTGCCCAGTTGGAGGTGTGGCGGTGAATGAACTGAGCTGGTGCAGATTACAGGTAAAAATTTAATCCATCCGCTACCGTTTGCACTTTATTTGATTTCAATATGAGCATTTTTATGTAAATTATAAGCGAATTAAATCCGTCCATACTTTATGAAAACCTTGTAGTCACTTTATCATTGCAGTCATGCCCCGATTAAATAAATAAATAAATATAAACGAAGCAAAAATAGAAATTACTATACGTTTTGAAGCAGAGGGTACACTCTAATGACTAAGATTAAGCAGAAGGTATACGGCGTGTACCGGTGTGTACCCTCGACTACAGCCCTGCTTCTAAAGTGTCTTCTCGTATTGTCGACAAGTGGTTGCAGACATTTAATATCTCTATTTCCTAAATTCTCCTACTTAGCAGCGTTTGGCTCAACTTCGTCTGTATGTAGCGCGCGATCACTCAGTGTTACTGACCCGGAATACTCATAAGTCGACAGGCACGTGACTCACCGTAACCGAAGATTCAGTCCGACCCAATGACTCGAAAACTAAGGATCTTTATATCATATACACGAACTGCGACTCTGCTAACGTAAATCTAAGTAATAACTAATTAAAATTATACATGAAGCAAAATTAGAAACAAATTTGCAGTACAAAATCACGTGGAAATTTATGTTAAGAAGAAAAGTTACACCTCAGCATTATTAAAGTCATCAACAAACGAACTAATCATAAATACCATGGTGGTAGTTACAAGCGGATGATTTCTGTAGAAAGGGACAACATTACAACGTTTCTGGCTTGTAACGCGTGTTCAAATGTCTTTGTTAACCTAGGCGGAGGGAGCACAGCAAACTCCTTCGCAGAATACTCACGGTGTGGCAGCTCTAAAAGGCCAATTCGTTTCTTATTTTGGTCTGAGGATAGCATGATTTTCTTTCTCCCTCTCTCCTCTCATTAATCTACCATTTTTTTCTATCTCTCTCTCTTTCGTATGTGTGAAAATGTGTGAGCAAATTTTGTGTTCGACATAGGAGACCCAGATTCGATTCATTGTAGAACTAGGTCACATTACTCGGTAAGTCCGCGTATTAATTAAAACACTTCTGCATGAAGATAAAACACCGAAGAACTAGATTAAATGTATCATCATAAGGTATAAGCTACTGTCGCAGCACCTCGAAAAGCAGCTATGTGACAATTGGGTCGAAAATAAGTTATATAGATGGTGTAAAAAATATTGAATCTTTTTCACATAAGAAGATGTTGATGTCCCAAATGTCAGGGTATATGAGCCGCAGCGGGTCAGGCATAACGCCATTTGACAGGAAGAGTTGAAGCTAGTAGATGCGGAAAAATGTTGGAATTCTTTTAATCAGGCATAACGTATTGCACCGTAAAGATGACTGGACTTACCGCAAGACTACGTTTCATATTACTATTTTATTTCGATAAAGGCGCAAATGTTGTGCAAGCTCGTGAAAAAGTTTGTGCTCTTTATGGGTAAGATAATTTATCAGAAATAGCCAAAACATAGTTCAGTCGCTTTTTTTCTGGAATTTCTGGTATGCAAGACGGTACTCGCAATGGACGATCAACTACAGCAGAAGTGGATGATACATTCCAGCAAAAGTTGAACAAGCAGCTATTACATTGCCAAGGATCTAAGCGTTCATTACCAAAGAACGTTAAGCCATTTTGAGACAGATGGGTACAAACATAACTTTGACGTTTATGTACTACATGATTTAACTTTTACTGGATCAAATTAGTATCTGCGAATTTCTACCGAGACGTAACAAGCTCGTGCCATTCCTGAAGCGCTTGTCCACGAGTGATGAAAAATGGATAACCTTGGACAACAATGTGCAAAAAAATCGCAGTCGAAGAGAGGAGACGTTTCACAGTCTGTTTCAAAGTGGCTCGGAGGTTTCAATGCATCCATCGTATAGACCGGACAGGGTACCGTCAGACTATCATTTGTTTCGGTCTCTGCAGTACTTCCTGAACATTTTTAAGCTCGTTTCAAAACAAGCCCGTGAAAAACTCGTGCCACAGTTTATTTTTTCCTAGCGACGTGATTACGATGTTGCCAAAGAAATAGGAAAAAATCATAAAACGAAAAGATGCGAAAGTGGTATTATAATATTATTTTCAAAGCCCAATAAATTTATTCTCAGTCTTCATATGCAAAAATTCAATACTTGTTAGACATTGTGATACACTGAGAAAAAAAATGTAGGTGACGTACTTAAAAAGATAGGTTACATGCGTAATGCCTGTAGTTTTTGGACTTAACGTACAGCAGACGTATAACTGAAAACTCATGTTTTATAATACTTTTTGTATAAGTGTTCCATCTATACGTACTTTCCGTATGAAATAAATAGGCAGTTAGGATCTCACATACATATGAACGTATATAACATATAGCTGACGAATGTAACATAAGTATATGCATGTGATATACGGAAAACTGTTTGATGTCAGACATCCTGCAACGGCATGATGTAACATCTAAAGGCAGTGCGTATTAAGCATACGGATAACGTATGCTCCGTATTGATTAATGTATTAAGCGAGGGGATTCCGTATATTTGTACAATAAACCGGTGTCCGGATAACGCATTTTTCTCAGTGTATACTACAATATGAGCAGTTATATTGCTATGTGTGAATTCTTTATTTTCTCGTAATAAGAAAAGAAAAATGACATTTGTTAATAACGTAGATGATGAGTAAGCGTGTTTGATGCTTCTCCTGGAAACTTGTCAGTTTCACAAATAGCTGTTTTCCGAGGCGAAATGGCGATATATTGTCTATCATATCGGGAATTGAACATGGGTGAATGTTGGAACTCAATTGGCCATCATTAACCCACTATAAAGTGTTGCAGTAGTAGCTTTAAGATTTCGGCTACTTTTCGGTCCTATAAGCGAGATCCAAACCTGGATAACTCGAAGAAAAACAATGAGTCAAGTGACCCAGGTGTACTGATGACTCATACCATTACTGATGTTCAATGAATTGTGTTCCTTCACTGAATAATAATAATAATAATAATAATAATAATAATAATAATAATAATAATAATAATAATAATAATAATAATAATAATAATAATAATAATAATATTTACTAGTGTCTTTTCATTTTCTAGGGGCTAATAAAAATGGTGGGTGTCCAAGGAAGAAATGAAGATTACATCCAGCTGCATAAACTGTTGTTCAATCCATTTCGCTTATATGAAATAGGCCACATGGACAATCTGCTGCGAGGTTTTGCCAATTTAGAGGCTCATAGAGCGGATACGTTCTTCACGAGACAGGTAACAACCATGTTTGATTTTTTAAGATAATCTTTGTGTCAACATTTCTTACGGACAGTTTGGTCAAATATCTCTTTCCTCAACTGTCCCAACCAGCATCATTTTCTACATTGGTTATCTTTCTTCTTCACCTGACGACCTATTAACCCAAAGTGGAAGGACAGCTGCTGCAGTCTTAACTAATATCAGAGACGGATGATACTTCGTTGCAGGCCCGTAGCCTGCCCAAAAATGTAGGGATTGGCGGTAGAAGTTGGGAAGGGCCGATCCAACCATATTATAGTCCATCACCATATTATAGTTCATTTGCAAGTCTAGCGTGAAAATTTTAGAGGGGTCCAGCAAAAATTTAGGAAGGGCTCGGCCTCCTAGACCCCCCGTGGATAAGAGCCTTCTTCTTTGTAAGATATCTGAGCTGTCTCTGATAAGAAGAGTGGCAAGATATTTAAATAAAATTGTGCTTTATCGGATAAATATTGCATATATGAACTAATACAGCTGAGAAAGAACATAAGGTAAGGCTACACATGAGAAAATGTCTGATTCAAAGTCAATTTACTGACCTGTTCTTTAGAAACAAGTATCAACACGGAATCACTACATCGATTAATAAATCCTTAATGCGTGAAAGTGCCGAGTAAAGCATTACCAGGTAAAAAACGAAGTCATAATGAGAATTCATATTGATAAGTTATATTCATATAGGAGAGTCAAAGAAAGCCATTTCCCAAACAATTTTCTATTGAACACTAGCACAATACGGAGAAATATTACCTCAAAATTCTGTCATAATTTCTCCTCTACTAGTATAAATGAGCTTAGACCCCATTTTCACGTTCTAAAATTATGTGTAAATGATTCCGTGAAAATAGGCCAGTTCCTCTCATAGCGAACCATGCTTTAACTCCTTTCTGCATGATTTGTTTCTTTTAGTGAAAAAAAATAATCAGTATTGGAAATCCTCATATGGAAACTTGAAAAATGAATTAAAACTTGAATTTTAGATTTTTCACTTAATTCCGATGAAAAATAAGTAAGTGCCATATGTGACACACTTACCTTACAACTCACAAAGAACATGCCAGATGATACCAAAATCTCACACAGCAGACAAAACAGTCATTTGATGCCTTTGATAAATCACAAAAAAGCTAAAGTTAAAAAAAGGGTATGTGCCATATATGGCACGGCATGCGGTAAGGCGTTAAGACAGCGGTTGTCAAACTGCGGTGCGAATTATACTCAATGTCAGAGTTTTAGCACAGTTTGGATCTATTTTTTTGTCTTTGGATCATGTAGGAAAAAAAAAAAAAAAACATAAAAGGGCGTCATGGACCAAAAAGTAGCGTTTCTATCTTTCTTCCTTCCTGTTTTCGTTTTTTCTTTCTTTTTTTTCTAAAGGAAAGACGTTAAACATAGTCATAACTAATTTTCAAATTACGTGTATATTTTCCACTAATTTTGTTGGTTTCTACCTAGAGAGTAGAAATTAAGTCGTGCCATCATTGAGGCATTATAAAACCTAGCTGTTCGAGTCTTTAAGTCAGTGTTTTCCAACCTTTTTTGACTGACGCCATACTTTACTGAGCACTCACCACATCACGACATGGTTAAGCTAGAATTGAGTGTTGTTTCTGCCATTAATGCCGTTTCTGCCGTACAGTCTATCTCAAAATTATTTCAATAGTTTATTTTAATTTATTATTAAAGGCTTCAAGGTTAATAAAAATCTTTTAGTTGTAGTAGCGTTTATAGGAGTGAAAAAAAATCTCCAAAGAAAAAATGACGTAGGTGAGTGTAAACCCAGGGCCGTGCCGTAGGGGGACGAGCGGGGCAACGGCCCCGGGCGCCGAAGTAAGGGGGGCGAAAAATTCGGGAGAAAAAAGGAAAAAAAGATAGTAAAAATTGCTTGGAATATATGTATGGGGGCGCCGTCGTATATTCTCGCCCCGGGCGCTGATTTTCCACGGCACGGCCCTGTGTAAACCCTCTTATTTTTCTAAACCAACACATAGATGATGCACGATAGCCACACCATATGTTAAGATGAAACTGATCAACGTTCTCATTACGAAGCTACACGGTATGGTTAATGACATATAGTCCAAAATTGTGATAAACTCTGAAAATTTGTCTATAATATATTGCCTAAAGATGAGATAATATCAAAATTAGAGATGCTTGATTGTAAGTAGTTCTTGTGCATAGTTTTGAGAGAAAATACTTTATATAAGTAGAAAATGAAAGTGACTATGTTTGTGACTTAATAACTTTTGAACCACCCGACCGTTCTCAATCAAATTTTCAACATAGATGAGGTTAGCGCCTGGTATGGTTTTCATAATTTCACTTTGACTGTGCAACTTAGAGGACATAGAGAGGAAGGGAAAGATATTTTAAAATGATAGAAAATGACCGATATTAGTGCCGAATCCATAGTTTTCGGGGTCTCTGAGATGAACAGTGGCACTTCTGATGCCGTTAAAATTCAAATTCAGCCCTGCAGCTTGGGGAGGAGAAGGGAGAAAATATATATAAAATTAATCGAAAATGACCGATGTCAGAGAGCGCTTCAGTAATAGAAAAAGGTGACTGACTAACGGAACATATTACTAATTTTTCCTTATTTTAACTAGTGGTGGGCACAAAAACCGGTTTTTCGGTTTTCTCCAAAAAACGGTTCGGTTTTCTTCAAAACATTTTCGGTTTTCACTGAAACTGGTTATCGATTTTCTCCAAAACCGGTTCGGTTTTTCTCCAGATCCGGTTTGGTTTCCTTCCAAAACTTTTCACCGAACCGGTATCGGTAAAAAGCCGAACCGGTTTTAAAAGAAAACCGAAACCGGTGTCGGTGAAAAACCGAACCGATTTTTGGACAAAACCGAAACCGGTATCGGTAAAACAAACCGTTTTTTCAAAAACCGAAACCGGTTTCGGTGAAAAACCGAATCGTTTTTTGAGATGACCGAAATGTCGGTTTTCGGGTTTCCGGTTTTTATAAAAACCGGTTTTGCCCATCCCTAATTTTAACCCAGCGAAGCGGGTAATTGAAGCTAGTTTACTATAATAAGTATATCATTAGTTGTCGATAATAGTTGACAGCTTTTATGCTACTGGAATAGGCTAGTTATTTATTTATGTGTTATCTTTCTAAAAATACTGGTAAGTGACAGATTATATCGATCGATTTACTGTTAAGTATCGATTGTATCGACTTTACCTTGTCTTCTCCTAACAATGACGCTCATACTACTTTTAAATTTACACTGTTAAAAATAGTTTCTTAAATACGAGAAAACAATCCTCGTATTTGAGAACATCCGTTTCTTACCTGTGCACCGAGTAATGCATTCTTAAAAGTGAGATTTCGATTTTCTCAAATCATTTGAGAAATAATGACTCAAATGCGAGGAATTATGTCTCATTTTTGAGGGTGCAAATGCTTTCTCAGATTTGAGAAAAACTGTATTTTTTCTTAAAATTGAGAAAGTAACATTTCAGGAAATGAGACGTATAACCCCAATTTTGAGAAACACATTTCTCAAAAAGATTTGAGAAATATCTTCCTCAAAAGCGAGAAACGGTGTACAGAAACGAGAAGACGTAAAAGGATATAACCAAAATATGAACATGCAAAAAATTCAAACTATTAATACACCCAGAATTTATATTAAATAAACACCTATAGTTATAGATATTGTTTATAACGTAACACATTTAAATCTTCCCTCCAACTCAAGAAAATTCCACGAATACCAAGACGACTTGTACTTTAAGTGCATTACTTATTCCTACTGCATCAGACAGTTGAAAATTTTCCTTTTTATCACTGTCCACTTTTTCAAGACTTTTCTTTTTCATCGACGTGGTTTACTCAAGATTTTCCCGTTTCCTCCAACATTATAC
The DNA here is from genome assembly GCF_964235325.1 of Thermobia domestica. Taxonomy (NCBI): domain Eukaryota; kingdom Metazoa; phylum Arthropoda; class Insecta; order Zygentoma; family Lepismatidae; genus Thermobia; species Thermobia domestica. The sequence goes on from NC_137469.1 coordinate 38,359,158, forward strand.
CAACTTCTTGATAATTCAGATTCAAGAAGTATCCGTCTACTTCAGAATAACGGCAACATTTTCTGCTGGAGTGTAACGTCCCACGCTTATGCTACGAAGCTCAGGGAGACGTTATTATGATAATGAGTGAAAATGGTGCAATGAAAAAAGTGAGGGAATCCCGAGAAAACACACATAAGATGTTTACTCACACTGTCCAGTTGACGGAGGTGGAATCAAACTAGGGACCACATGCATCGGATGCTACTTCTACCACTGAGTCATCGCAGTCCAATATGCCTACTTCTCTACCATAAAAAAGTTGCCTACATGAGAAAACACCGTGTTTGTGGGTTTTTCCAGGATTCTCCGGTTTCCTCCTACAAGAAACGTACATAGGAATTTATTTTGGGAGGGGTTCCAATCCAAGTTCAATACGGGGTCAAATTGTATTAAAATATGTAAAATTGTCCCTAAAATTAGATAAAATTTACATAAAAGTAGCGATTTCGGGGAAGATCCGGAGTTCCAGGATTCAGACCCTACCTTCCACTTTCTTAATTACGGTAGGGGCATGCGACAGTTTCTGCTCCTCATAAATGTGCTGAAACTCCATTGCTAAGGATTCAATTCAGATTGGAAACAAGGTCACAAAGCCATGCAGAAACTGCCAAGAAACGTACGTCCACATTTTCATTACACCAATATTATCCATCTCTATCACTGTCTCTCTTAGCCTTGGAGCACAATCGTTGGACTTTGGATTAAAAAATAAATGAAATCTTTGAGTTTTACTTCCCACAGTTGTGTTGGGTAGGCTAAAGGAGACGATGATGATGAGAATGAAAAAGATAGTGGAATGAAGAAAGTGGGAAGAAATGGGAGAACCCCGAGAAAACCCATGCATACTGTGTTTATCCACCAGAAAGGCCACTTGCTGCAAGCTGAGAATCCTGGGATCAAAGCAAGGGCCTCATCGCATCAGAGGTGAACGCTCTACCACTGAGCTACCGCAGCCTCTACGTAAAATTAAGAGCCAATGCGTACAGTAGTATGCCACAAATAACCTGTAAATTTGTGTCATTAAAACGATTGCTGGTGGTGAAAAAAAGGGAGCCGCCAATCTATGCTTGGTGATCAGTACAAAGTACCTTTGTATTACAATCCATAATAATAAATCGTACGTTGTTTTGTAACGCTGTTTCTAACTACACAGATGACTTATGTATTCTTTGTTTCTGTACATAAGCTATTTTGCACATTATAACGAATGGCGAAGGGTGTAAAACATTGTCATGCCTCCCCGTTCTATTGTAATATAGAAAACAGCGTGCCCTACGGGGCTCTAACCCACCTTCACTTGTTATTGCTGCAGTCATTATTATGTGAATTGAGTACTGAGCTTTGATACATAAAGGAGCCAACCTGACTGCTATAGCCTATATAACCTGTATGAGAGGGGTCAGCGTTCTACACCCTAACGAATGTACTACAGTAACTTTTAGTCTATGGTAGTATGTTTACAATTCACCCAAACTCACGTTCAAAAGTTGATATGTATGCTGCTCTTCACCGCTGTCACATGACATGTATCCATACGCCACGTCAGCTGCATCATCTACTACGTACTCGTATCCATTCGCACTCTACTATAGCTGAAATCCTTTATCTCGTTTTCTGAATAGTAATTGAGCCCTAGCAATATCACTCATTAGTAAAACAATGTAATATTATTTCGGTAAGATTGTTACCGTTATTTTTAAATCATCTATGATATTGCAAATCACGCACTATTCCATTCTCATTTTTAAGAAGTGAGAAAATCTCATAAATGGGAACCTGAAAATTTGCCTTGAGCTCACAAATGAAAACACATTTGGAAATAATGAGACATTTTCTCTCAAATATGAGTAAACATTACTTATTTTGTTTTGAACTTGCATTTTTCTCATTTCTGAGCAAGGAAATTTTTAAGAGTGTATAAATTCATAAACTTAATTTTCTTTATTTTATTTTATTATTTTAGCTGACGGATCATTTATTCCATCCGCGTAACGGCACTCACGGTCTCGATCTTGTGTCCATCAATATCCAAAGAGGTAGAGACCACGGACTTCCAAGCTATCCTGCGTGGAGAGAGTTCTGCGGGCAACCTCGGCCTAAATCATTTGAAGATCTGAGGAACCATCTTGATGAGGAAACTCGACAAAGACTGGCCCAGCTTTATAGGTAATTCTGTTTTAAGTGTTTTCTAGAAATGTTTATCACAGCCAGATACAAAAATTTTGGGAGTATGCTCTGTCCTGTGGCACAACAATCCAAGCTTTACGAAATTAACATTATCCTTCTTTCATCTTCCCCGAACACAAATACATTTTTCCTAGATGTTTTTTGCCGGGAACGGTAAGATGGTCCTGTAAATCTAGTTCTCTTGGAGATGAGGCAGAGTGGAGAGGAAGGTCTATACCGTGAAGGTCGATTTTGCATGAAGATCTATGTACTCGCCCATAATGTTGGGCACAAGAAAAAAAAAAAAGTTTTTCTCGTCTCGCTTCGTAAATTTAGTAGAAGTTCGTCTCGTCTCTATTCATGAATTGTTTCTCATCTCGTAACTATCCTACGAGAATTCTTTCTTGGGGTTTCCTAACTATCCTACGAGAATTCTTTTTTGGGATTTCGTAACTATCCTACGAGAATTCTTTCTTGGGGCTTCGTAACTATCCTACGAGAATTCTTTTTTGGGATTTCGTAACTATCCTACAAGAATTCTTTCTCTTGTAGTATCTATCATACGAGAACTCTTTCTCGTCGCGTAACCATCCTATGAAAAATTTTTTCTCGTCTCCTAATTATCCTACAAGAATTCTTTCTCGTCTCCTAATTATTTTACGAGAATTCTTTCTCGTCTCGTCTCGAAATTTTTCCAGTTTTGTTGTGAATTTAATGTACAAAATACATTCCTTGGTTTTTTCCTAATTTTATCTACAAGTTATCAGAATCCTTCCGCTTCACGAGAGGCACACGAAGGGTATGATAACATTTAAATCTTATTTATAATTGGCGTATATTATGTAATGACTTGCGTATCTTTAAACGTTGATAAATTATCTTCATTATGTTCGTTAATCACTTCATTAATTGATAGTTTTTATACTATTTATTATGTAATATTAAAATAGTGTTTGAGATCTAATACTTGGGTGAATTAGTACTTTCCAAGAGATTCAAGAAATTTCTCGTCTTGTCTCGAACTTATTTCTGGTCTCATTTCGTTGGTTAACAGTACTCCCAACTCTATTAGATTCAAGGCCCGGTCATGTTTCTGAGCCTGCAGTTGTGTTCTTTATTACCACGGTGCTTCACAAGGACGCAAAATGCAAAAAACCCAAATTCAATTTAGAGACTGTCCATTTATTACTATGTATCCTGTGGGTATTCCCAATATATTGATGTTCCAACCTGCTTGTGACCATTGAGGATAACAAGGTAGTATTGGCAGTACGGCGTTCATTTAGCGTCGTGGGGTCAGATGGGGAGCTATTTGAATGGGAGAAGTCTCAAGTGCGAGTTGTAGCTCAGATCATCTCCTCAGAGTTGGTCCAGGCTTTGCTATGGCGGATACCTTCTTACAACTTATGATTTCACCACCATCCTTCCAATGGTGGAGTGTATAATCAGGGTATGCCTAATTCACAGAAGACTATTGTCCTTCTATCAGTTAATCAGATAATCAGAATATACATGATTTGCGGAAGTCCATTGTCCTCCTATCAGTGAATCAGATAATCAGGATACGCCTGATGCGTGAGAACTTATTGTTCTCCTACTAGTTGATCAGATAATCAAGATACGCCTGATCCGCAGAAGGCTATTGTTCTACTATCAGTTAATCAGATAATCAGAATATACATGATTTGCGGAAGTCCATTATCCTCCTATCAGTTAATCAGATAATCAGGATACGCCTGATTTTCAGAAGACTATTGTCCTCCTATCAATTAATCAGATAATCAGAACACGCCTGATGTTGGGAGCCTATTGTCCTCCTACCAGTTAATCAGATAATCAGAATATAGCTAATTGAAAGAAGACGTCCTTCTACAAGTTAATCATTGGATGGTACAATTTCCTGGCGGCTCACTACTATAACAAATGTCTCACCTTTCCAAGGGTGTTTGCCAATTTTCCGAAGAAGGGTAATGGGATACACATATTGCACAAACGTCCGAAGCCCACCTCGCAGTTATACCTACTTATGAAGGAAAATCCTCTAGCGAATAGGACTCTACCGACATATTCAGAGTCGACACGGACGGATTTAAGGGAATCCCACTTTCTACGATCGGTATCAACAAGCGTCCTAACCCCACCAGGTATTAAATCAGAGTTCAAATCAATTCGGGAGCCTAAAACCAGGGTGGAGTTCGACTCTAGGCTCTGCCTACCTCATGTGGCGACAGATGTGGTAAGTTCATTACCGGATCGAACTACACAAGCAATTTGCTCATTTGGGAATAGTATACATTCCATTTCCCGTCTAGAAGAAGATGCGGGCACCGGTCAATAAAACTAGCAACAACAGCAATGGGACGAATTCGAATTAAGGTCCTTGGCTGATCGTTTTAAGGCCTTCGGAGATTCGTGGCGGGAAATATAGTTAAGTTGCCGATTACAAAGTGTTTGCAGTACCTTCTCCTCATCTATACGTCATTTCGACCACATAAATGAAATCTTTCGTGTAGTGTTGCCCATGAGATGAAACAAAAAATAAGATTTTCTTGTCTCGTCTCGAAACATTTCTCACCAATTTTTGTAAATTTGTGTACTAAATTTTAAGCCCCGATTTTTCTTAATTTCATCTAGAAGTTATCAGATTGTTTCCACGCCACGAGAGGTACACGAAGAGTGTAATGTAACACCGTGTAAACTGAATCATGTAATATTAAAAGAATGTTTAAGATCTAAGACTTGCGTGAACTAGCGCTGCCCACGAAATTCTTAAAATTTCTTTCCTTGTCTCGAAAATGATACGAGAATTGTATTTGTATTTGTCTCGACTCGAATTTAGAAAGGTACTTCTCATCTCGTTTTTGAAATGGAAACAGAAATTTCCCGTTTCGTGGGCATTACTACTTTCATTTATCAAAAAGCTTCAAAATACCAACTTTCTTGCATGCACATACGTCCAAACTTTTGAAGAAACATATTACTACAGAAGTCTACTACTTTTTTTGTGATTGAATTTTAAGAAAAAGTTAAAATAATGAAAGATAATATTCTGTTGCAGACAATGATCAGTTATCACATCGAAACCGTTACTGATTTTCAAAGTGTGTTTTTGCATGATGATGCACCACACCAATGGATATTCTCTTTAATCATTCGTAGATACGTACGTACGTAAAAATGATAATATATGACTTAAGATTTAGAAGACAGTTACGGATGAGGCCCTTGCATACCAGACTCCCCAGGGACGTCTGTAGAATCGCCTTTTTTTTTTTTATCTAAAGAGAATTTGAGACCAGAAGTCTTATATAAAAATATTTTCTTTTTCTAGATCAGTTGAAGATGTGGATTTATATAGTGGGGGATTGTCTGAGTATCCTGTGGAAGGGGGTATACTGGGACCAACATTTACATGCCTATTAGCTGATCAATTTTTGCGCCTCAAGATTGGAGATCGATTCTGGTATGAGACAGCACAACTACCGCAAGCATTCACTGAGGGTAAGTAGCAAATGCATTAAGATATAATTACTAAGATTTGATAATTCCTATTAAGGGATCGAGTGCTAACTGGAGAAGAAATTAACCTTACTAAAATCTACTACTGCGTAATCTAGTTTCTCAAATTTAATAAATTATTTTTAACAGTGTAGTTATCTGTATAATTTTACTTAAGATTTGAAAGTGTAAGTCCTCAACGCAGCTTATAAAAGTCAGTACACTTAATAACTTGATACTGCTTTCTTCATTAGAAAAATAATGTGTTTAAAACATTCGAGAGAGTTCTAGGCTTGTCATTTATAGTTCTTAAAAGAGATTAATGTATTAATTTTCCTGTCAGAAATAGTAGTAAAGGTTATTTTAAATTTGATTTCATCCATACTAGCTATAAAAATATAAACTTTGGGATTTTTTTCTACTCTAATTCCTTAGTTTCTCAAATCTTCTTCGTCATTAAAAAAAAGGACCCTTTCTTTTCTCTCTGCATCTGGAATCTTTTTTGTTATACGATAACTTCACTATTATTATTTTTTAAATTGCAGTTTGGTTTAATTTTAGGTTTGATTCGGTAAGATTATTTTATGTAAATTGTCACGATTCCTAGCTCGCCCCGCCCAACGTACAATATGTTAGCAGTGGCGTATTTGAGGGGGCTATCGGGCTCAGATCCCCCGAAATAAGTTTTTAGTTTTTCGCACTCGACGTACAACAATAATCCATCTTACCATTTCTAAAAATTTAATTGACTTCCCATTTTTTTATGCTCTTTGTTCAGAAATAATACTGTATTTGTTAAATTTCATTCCATGTAAGAACTATGTTCTGTCTTTCTTTCTTTCGTTCATTCTACTGTTCTGTTTCTTTTTCTTAGTTGTTACTTTCTTTCGTTTCTCCTATCATACTTTCGACCGTTGTTAGTTGTGATTCTAGTCGGTCGTCGTCAGTAACACCAGAACTAGGAGCAACTGATAAGTGAAACTGGTGTTCCACACCAACTTGTGCGGATATCAACATAACAGGACTTTAGTTATTATAATAAAGGAATATTTACATCGTTTAGTTATAAAGAAAGGTAAATGTTTGAATTAAAGAAAATCAAGAGGGGACAATAAGTAGTTCAGGAAATTAGGTGGACCAAAAGGATGCTTCCGTTTTCTTCTATGAATAGAATAAAAGGTTAAATTCACTGCTAAATTTTTGTATGTATCATATCGTAAAATTCATCAGTATGCATAAATTAAAATATATTTAATTCTCAAACTAAGGTGGGCAATTGCCTGTCTTGCTTCCCTGTGTTGTGCATAGTCCCCCGAAACAAAATCCTAAATACGCTACTGCGTACTAATAATATATTATATTTGTTCACGATTATGGCTTGTTTGAAAGAATAATTCTATTTAACTCCAGTTAGAATGACGACGCAATTTAACAGAAAATATTACAAAATATTTGTCTAGTAACCTTTCAGAAATTTAAGGTGAAAAAAAAAACTTCATATGTATCGTTCTCCATATTTCTAGCAACAGTTATTTATCTTTAAAAGAAACTAAATGATAGTAAATTGAAAAATCATGGGCCCCTCTGATGAACAAACTACTGTTGGAATGAGTCTCGAACTTTATGACACTTGAACCGGAAGCGCTCATGCCCATGGCTCACCAGAATCGATTTCCCTGGTGGGTTCGTGATTCACACAAACCTGTAGCCCAGAGAGACCCGATGTGATCCGGAGACGTAACATCATACACATGGAAAGTGTGCATGAGCTTGCTAATTTAATTCTACACTGAAAGATAACTAGATGTACCAGAGTATAAATGCATCAGAATCTCAGAAAAGAAAAACTCACGTTGTTCTTATGAGGGACGTCAAAATTTAATCGACCGAAACTGTGAAGCTTATCTGTAGAATAGTAAGAGATACTACTGAGGCCAAATAGAGTTTTTGTTTAATATTTTTTTTTGTATAGTCTGTGTTAATAACTGCTACATTTTTTATCACATGGAGAGACGAATAAACATGAAATTAGATGTGAAATAGTCAAGAGTTGGTACTGGGAATGAACCACTATTCGAGCTCAACCAGTGCACATTATTAATCCACTATAATATTGTATAGTAATGCTGTAATGTTGATATTTCAGGTGTTTCTGTGTCTATTTGGGTCACTGGGTCAGATCGAGTCTGAGAAGCGAAATCCAGACACAGATGCTCCGGACAAATTCGTGACTCAAGTGACCGAGGTGATTCGGTGACTGGTTATCTTTCAAGACGGTGGTTACTTTTAGTTACAAGGTTCTTGTCACCTCGTTAGATAACTTTATATAGTATATATTATAATTGACATGAACAATACAATATCTATGTAATATAGTCATGGGTGCAGTTGTTACATATGTACGAGGTGGTATCAAAAATATTCGAGACTAATTCTGTAATAGGCCAACAGATGGGAGCGCAAGGCAGCACGCATAAGCACAGGGAGCTCCGATCTCCGTAAATCAGTGTGGTAAGAGACATCCTGTGTATATCTTGAAACTTTTTGATATCACCTCGTATTATCCCTAATAATAATTTTTCAGTCTATCTTCAATTCAGCTTCTAAATTTCTTTAATTTTCGTATATATTCTTGAATCACAGGGGAATGAAATTAAATCTTATCTAGCTCTTATTGGCTTCACTAGTTACGTTAGATAAGTGAGCTAGAAACTGCTTTGATCAAAACAATTGGACGAGAAAAGCTTTTAAGAAAGGCGTTCGAATGAACACATTCCTTGAAGTTGGTTTATGTCAAACTAACGAATTCAAGGAATCGTTCTTTCTAATCAAATTGTACTCGGTAAAATTAAATTTTCTAATATTTATTAAATGCTTACTTAAAATTCATTTTAAGCACACAATTTTTATCGTTTTGGGGTTAAAATTTCTTAATCTCTTTTAAACCAACATGCGCATGGAAAGACTGAAGAAATAATATACAACTGAAAACGATGGCTTAAAAATCACCGTGTCTAAGGCCCGACATTACAGGGAACCTACTAGACCTTACGTAGCTGGTTGAGAATATGCATATATTTCGATATCAGATAAATCAAATTCATTACTAGAAACCGGATGTTTAGGCATTAAAAACTTAGAAAATAAGCAGGAAAATAGGCAATTAAAATTTAAAAAATAGGCAGTGAAATAGGCACTAAAATGTAACTAGAAATAATGAAGATAAACACTCAATACAATTATAAAATAGATTCAAGTCATAGATAATGTTCAAAGAATATAGAAACAAACCTGTTTGTTAATATTTTTTTTTACCATATATATGAAAACGAAGCTTGATAACCATTCCATATCCATCTATCTATCTATATACAATGTACCACGTGCTTGTGTTTACAAACACCTAATATATATATATATATATATATATATATATATATATATATATATATATATGTGTGTGTGTGTGTGAAGTGTGTGCGTTTTATTTATATTATATAAATTATATCTTTTCCCAATGAAGGCTTATTTTAAAGAAAATGCATAATACTGGCAACATTAGGCACTAAAGCAATTCTTTAGGCAGTAAGGGGCGAATATAGGCAAAATAAAATTGGTTTACACCGAAACCATACCCCCATATATATTTTAAAACGTTATTTTTTTTATTATATCTTTAATATTAAAGAATAGGGATTTTGTCTAACACCCAGTCTCTATTCATTACATTTATAATGTATATTGATAACTTATTCCTCTCGTTTATTTTAAATAAATAAAACCATTTTAATTGCAGACCAACTGAACGAAATAAGAAAGACAACTTTGGCTCGTGTTATCTGTGACAACTCAGATGCTATAGAGGCCATGCAGTTATGGGTGATGCGTAAAGTGGGTCCTGAGAACAGAAGAGCTCCATGCACCAATGAACTTATTCCACGCGTCGATTTAGGTCCTTGGGAAGAAGATCCTGATGATTTAGATTATCCTCAAGACTCTGATGAAGACCCACAGGGCGACATCTTTCACCACCCAGGAGAGAAAGATGATAAAGGCCATAATAAAATGGGAAGAGTAAAGCTTATTAATCTAGGTTCTAATCTGCGGGTGATGACCCATCCTCAGAACGTTTCGAAACGTCAAAACGAAACTAATAATGTTAAAGGAAAGGTGATTAATCTGGTTAAAAGTGAAGAAAGTACTACACAGTGTGATACATCAGCAATGACAGCAAGTGTGATTTTTGGAAATATTACTATATTCAACAAGAATTTGACTGGAAATAAAATGTCGACAGAAGAATTTATCTGGAATAGTTTGGCAAATCCTGTCTCAATACCAGTCACAAAAGTTGAAAAAACTCCAATGGTAATATTGAAAAAGATCAATTGGATAGGAATAGTGACTCTGGATAAGAACCTAACATCACAGCGTCGCATATGGATAAACGGGTCCTATTCTTCTTATGATAAGTCAAAATCTGAAAATACTCTATCATTTAAGCTCTTGTTAATTTTGAACAGTGATGATACTATGGACGAAATTATATCTTTATCCAATAATTCTCAATTTATATCAACTATCTACATGTATGACAATTCAAATAATACGAAAGAATCGTTGAGAGATTCCTACAAAGTAGTGTTTCATAATTTGTGTAAATCACACATAAACCAAAGTGAATCTGAAACTGATTCTTTGCAAAACCACTCCAATAAAAGCGTCATTAAACATTTACCTATCATCCTCCATGGAACATTTTCTGAAAATAGTTTAAAATTTCTATGGAATGGTAATATGTCAATTGTACCAATATACACAATACCTGATGTAATAGACGTTGTTTACCCCACTATTGGAACCGATCATGATAAATTGTAACGGTTTTATTTGTTTATCGAATCAGGTTGGTAAAGTCGAAAATCAATTCCTTCCTATTCGAATGGTTATAATAATTAGACATCGGATTTTTATGCACTTAAAATTCGTGAAATATGTATGCCACTATGCTGTTAAATGTGTTAAAATATGCACTTAATATGCACTAATAATGCAATAGAAAAGAATATTTTTCAAACATGGAACAAAGTTGTGACAATGTTTTGCATGTGAAATATAACATTTACTCTTTCCTGTAATTAGACTCATTATATATCACAAGATACTTCTCTTCATTGTTTAATGTGAGCTTGCGACATTTGTAGCCAGAAAATGACCTGTTAACATCCATTCATGTTATTGGACAGTATTTATACAGGGTGTTTCAAAACAACACCGAAAACGTTTGGGAGGTGATTCTTGACACCAAGATAAGACAGAAAGTATTGACCAACCTGGGTGTACAAATGCTTCCTTTCGGAGTTATAAGCTGCCGAAAACTTGAAAAATGAACTTTAAAGGTCTATAGCTCCAATACTATGGCACCTACCGTATCGGCACCAAATGTTATCAGTGTTGTTTTAAAACACCCTGTAGAGAGGAGCAAGATTAGTATCTGTATTTTCTGACAAATTGAAATTTAATTTTTTTTAAAATCATTATCAGATTTCTCTTACCGTCTTGGCAATTGTAAGCGTCTGTGCTCTGGTGATCGGTTGCTAACTATTGGTCCTCCATAATCTAGGCATTCTTCCATCCTTCCATGCAAAAAAGCCGTTCTGTTTTATAGACATATAAATACATTGAAAATACAAGCTAAAACTGGATTTATGCCAGCCATAAGTTCTGAAATTAAGAACTTATAGAATATGCTGAATATGCTCTTGAGCACTAATATATGCTCTAACCTTTAAAGTGTGCATCTATATGCATCATAAAACTTCAAATTCGAGCTGCATTATTGTTGTTAGAAATCCTTACTAAGTTAAAGAAAGATGCATATAAGCACACAAAATATGCATTTGCATAAAAATCCAATGTCTAGTAATAATAAATACATTTCTTTATGTATTTATAGTTGTCTTTAAGAAAAAGACAAAGTAAAGTAATTGGGGTTGTTAAACTTTTATACTAAATAAAGTATTCTAGTCTTTGATATATATTTAATTGAAGACAAAGAAGACAAAGTAATGATAACTGTAATTAATTAATTACTCGAACTATTTCTGATATTATTAGTTGTAAATGTATTTGTCTATATTTGAACAGATTATAATAAGTTGTAATTGTCCTTATGGCATTATCGGAGGAAATGATTTTGGTGAGTTTAAATGTGTTTATTACATTATCGGAACAGAAGTCAGAAATTGTAAATGTTTTATATATATATATATATATATATATATATATATATATATATATATATATATATATATATATATATATATATATATATATATATATATATATATATATATATATATAAACAAACCTGACAAGTTGTAAATCTGTTATCTCAGTATCGCAACAAATTATAAGTTATGTCTGTTTATCCAACTGTTGAAACATATCATAATAAGTTATAAATATGTTTGGAAGTCAGTAATAAGTTGTAAATATGTTTATTATACTATTAGATAAGATGGATAAGGTTACAACGTCTTTTATTTTTTTTCCATTGTCGTGTGATATCATGATAAGTTGTAAATGTGTTTTATTTCTTTCGGAGCAGAACATGACAAATTATATATTTGTTTGAACATTATAATGTTTAAATATTTGATCATTAATATTTAAACATTATAATGCTTCCTCCTCCTTTTATCTGCCCCCTCCCCTTGGTGTTCTTAGGGTTAATATGAGAATACACTAAATTAATGTTAAAGTGCAGATAAAAATATATTAACATATGCCAACATGTTGGACCCAAATCCGGACGTTGACATATACAATTTTATCCACACATAACTCAATGTATTAATAACCATATTAGCATGGGGGCAATTTGAAGAGTTTTCTCATAATAAACTTAACCATTAAATTTCAGGTAGAGCAAATAATTAGTTAAGATGGATGAATTAGATTGTAGAAATAAAAGTAAAGATATCAGATTAGAATATTACCCAAATCTGGTGCTGAGGCCTTACGTTAAAATTTATAATAGCTGTCATATGAATTTTGAAGATAGGATAAGAATTAAACGAATTTTGAGACAAGGTCGAATAATAAAGTGTGATATCAATTAATAACCAGCATTGTACTCACCCAGACTTTGACGAGTGAAAATTTGAGATGTCAATCCTTCCAGTCAGACGGTCACTTCAGAACTCTCTTTGAGTTCCCTACTCTTTTTCCACCTACCTTTTCTTCCTAGTTTTGGTAGCGTCATTTCTTCCGCTTACCATTACATTTTTAGACTTACTTCATAACGTGAAGTGGGAAGTGTTATTATTTCCTTGATACATTGCTACGTAACATATTTTTATATTTCCTATTTAGAAGAATGTTTTAACTAAACATAGTTTTAAATTATTATGAGACTTCCTTGATTTCTTTGCATGTGTGAATGACCTATAGCACCAGACTGGGAATTGGATTTTATTTGCAGTTAATATAACAAGGTTTACAAAATATTGAAGTCAAAACCAATAAAATATTAATCGCCCTTCACCAAAATGCTTTAGTCATATAACAATATCATTAACGATTAACTTCCTGGGTTTTCTCCTAGTATGAGTTAAAATGTTAAAAACGAAATTCAGAACACTTTATTGTTACTTGTTTTAAACCTTGTCAAGAAAAAAAAACGTTCGTAACAGATGTACGTATGTTAGATTAGGACATTTTCATATTTCTTTTTAAAATATTGAAAGATGAACTGAAATTACATCTGTAGTGTAACGACTCATAATTATGCCTTTTAGGCTAAAGGAAATGGATATTTAATAAAATTGGATGATTATGAGAAAATTGGTGTGTAATGGCGGGAGGAAACGGAAAAATCTTGAGAAAACACTATGTTGTTTACCAGAAACTTGCATGCCTGGGGTCAAACTAGGGTCTCCTCCCGCCAGTTAGAGATCTATGTTCACAGTCATGTTTGCTCTTTTATAAACTTTAAAATTTACATTCTTGAATCAATGAAAATACTACAAAGACTCAAATATTTCTATCTATACTTCGTCTCTTTGAACCCTATATCACAAGCAGGACAGGATTAGGACTTTTTTTTACGGGCGTGTACCAATAACCACCAGTATATTTGAATTAAATTTAATTTTTTTAAAAATGCCTTTAGGTATCTGTAGTGTGAATGAGGAATTGCCATTAAATGCTCAGTGTCTGGTCTAGGGAATCGGACCCACGACTTTTCGAATAAAAAGCCGACGCTTTACCAGCTGAGCCAAGTCTGCTTTGTATCGGTATAATTTTCAGTATGTAATTAATATTGTAATTAGCTTGCTGTTTTAGACCAGGAATTTCTTTAATCATGGACACTTGAAATATGATGGATACTTGTATCGTACAGAATTCTTATATAAGTGTTGCTATTTTCACTGCTAGCTTCTCATCTTAGATAGTGCATTTTTACAACGAAGGGGGGTGTATGTGTACCGGTGCACCCCCTAAATCCGACCCTGGTTACAACCTATGTATAAAATGTTATGTACGAGTGAGCGAAGAGAGATGAAAATGTAGTACCATAACTAAAGGAGGACAAACTAAACATGGCCCCCCGAACGCCACGTAAAAGCCAAATCCATATTACGTAGAACATTTCCTCAATAATTTATTTCGAAAATTGTGTTCGTTTGCTACGACAATTTAATAAATATATTTACAGTCAAAAGTAAATTACAATACGTAATTTTCAAAATTTTAGTTTTGTTTTAAGAGTCAAAAAAATATGTATTGTAGAGAATTTTGTATAGTATATACAGCAGAAACATAAACATTATGGAACTGCGATGAAAAAAAGACTGGAAGTGCTTGAAATGTGATATGGAGAAGAATGAAGAACATTAGCGAAGAGGAAACAAAATTCAATGAAAAGGCATTAATGGAAAGTGGGAAGGAAAGTGGAGCAATATTGGAAATAGCTGAAAAAAGAAACTAAATAAGGCATTCAATTTGAAAAGACTATAATTTTTTGAAAGTTACAGAAGGTAAGGGAGGGAGGAGAGGAGGAAGATTAGAATTAACGAATTATAATAAAGGAGATATCCATATGCCAAACCTAAGAGATTAGTGAAAGTCTTTAGTGTATGAAAACTAACTTACGGCAATTAATTTGCCAGTAATGTAAAATACATTATGCTGATGCTATTGTATAGTTTTTTGTATAGATATTTTAATATACTAAATATAACTATATTGATATTATCTTAATGTTTAAGTAAATTTTTTTATCCAAACAAAAGAGAATGTTCTCGTCTTTTCTTGGTGAGTGTTTCTATTTTTAGGTCTAAATGATGGAGTCTGATGCGTTATTAGTAGCCAGACTTACAACGCCTTTCATAAGAAACGTGGTACGTTATGTTTAGGGATGCGCACGAGACAAGATTTGTGGCTGTCTCGTCTCGAAAATGTGCTGTAAAAGTGATGTCTCGACTCGAAAAATGTATATTTCTCTATGGGAAGAGCCGTGTCTCGACTCGAATTTCGTCAGGAAAATCCTGTCTCGACTCGTCTCGTGCGCATCCCTAGTTATGTTGGTGCGACTTTAATGAACCATGAAAAGGGGGAGGAGTGTTCGTGCGTCTTTGATTTCTGACTTGCTTACTCATTGAATTCAACTTTGAGGGAAGTTTTAGCATGTGTTCCATTGAAGCTTAGATTGAATTGTGGTTAAAGCTTGGTTACGTTACAATTACACTATAGAGCAGCAAATTTGAAGCTTCACACACTTAATTAATACGTATATGGAGTGAATCTAGACATTTTTGGTGGGAAGAACAATTATGAATCCTTCGAAGGTAGGATATCTTTTTTCCTGTAAGTACGCTAGAATACTTTTCCTCTGATGAAAAACAAATCCCGAGTTCTCCCTGAATATGTCTATGTGTATACTCTGTGCACTCAAGTATACTACGTACACTTATCAGCAAAAATAAGTACACATACCATACGTCAATAAATTTGGAACGAGATAATTTTTAATTCAATATTCTTTGTCATCGAGAGAACTTGATTCTCTGTACAATACTGAATTCAGTTTGTTCGAAAATTATCTACAAATGAACACGGAGG
Source organism: Thermobia domestica (assembly GCF_964235325.1). Lineage (NCBI taxonomy): Eukaryota > Metazoa > Arthropoda > Insecta > Zygentoma > Lepismatidae > Thermobia > Thermobia domestica. The sequence goes on from NC_137469.1 coordinate 38,374,992, forward strand.
GTATGTGTAGATTTTTGCTGCTGACAGTACAATTAATTTTTTTCTGTTAATCACTTTTGAGCTTTTAGAAATTTTATTTTTATGAACTTGAACATATAAAGTAAGATAGTTTATAAGGAACAGGGCAATACGAACTGTGAAGATGAATTACAACTTAAATGATTGGTGACATTGATGTTTATATTTTAGCTACAAAAACGGCCCTCGACACTTGTTGGTTGCTCGAGTAATATATATGATAACATCAGTAGAGACTCAACCAACTCATAATGCTGTGCCCTTGCTGAGAACCAAACGCGTGAACTGTGTCTATCAAAGGCAAACTCGCTAATCATTTGCTCAAAAAGTGTGTTTCATCTTATTTTACTTTGTACTGTACATTGCATAACTTTTGCTATAAAGTTTGTCCTACCACGTAGTCAGAATTACGTAAAGGGAAAGGGGGATTGGTGACATGAAATACTGTGGTCATCACGCAAGGGACTCGATCATTTTAAACTATTTTACTGGTAACATATATTGATTCGTTTAGCCAGAATTTCGTAATTGGGGGGAAGGGCGTGACATGACATACTGTGGTATCACACCAGAAGTTCGATCAATCTAAACTATTTTACTGGCAACGTATATTGGTTTGTTAGGACAATAAAATGAGGATATGTTGTAAGTATTTTAATAACAAATTATGAAGAAATCTCGGCTAAAAGAATTAAAAAAAAGTATTGAAAAAGATTTTACAATGTTTACGTTTCTTCCTTTGTTCATTCAAATATAACAATTTTCCTTTCATTATAACCTCAACTATTATAAAAACTACATATCCACTATTATAAAATGTACGTACTCAATAATGTCTTTTGAAATATTTTACAATATCTGCGTTCCTTTCCCTGTTGAATCAAATGTCAACGAACTTTCTTTCCACATATCTTTTTGTTTTTATTATTCTGCCAACTACTGCCTGTTCCAAATGAGAAGTTAAAGGAGCAGTGGAAAACTGTTTCTGAAATATCAGGTTTGGTATTGCAGAGAAGCGATGAAATTTTTTTTTTTTCATTTCTGGCTTCAAAGGGGTGGGGGTCCAGATCTTCCCTTGGCTATGTGCCTGCTATCACAAATTGAATTATTTATTTTTGTCTAAATATTTCCAAGTATTAATAATAGATGACAGACTTATTTACATAAAATTTTAATTTCAATTATGATATTCAAGAACGTGTATAATATTTCAAAGTACTTATATCTATTAAATAAATGTGAGTGTTATTTGATAATCTCAAACGCATTTTAAAATTTGTTACAAATAGCTGCAGCTTGTAAATTTCTATTAACTACTCAGCAAATAAAATGTGACTATTATAGTACGAAAGCTCTCAATACCAGTTCTGTACAATGCATAATTGTTTGTATAGTTTGTACATCTTTGAATATGAATATTTAATTTTCGAGTACGAAAGAACTGAGTTTTGAGGTTTAATATGTGGTTACCCGATGCGCAATAAGTGGTTACCCGAGTGAGGTTTGGGGTTACCCATTCAGTAAATCAAATTTACACTTTTTATAAATTATTTTGAAAGTACGTGCTGGTAACTGATGAACGTTATAAATACGACTGCCTAAAACTTCAGTCATCAGTCTAATGGTTACAAGATACAGTGAAATAAAAGAAACACCATAGAAGTATCATATTTTCGTATTTCGGAAAACATGTTTCGGTAGAATTTCGGAAAACTAAATACTGAAACAACTTTGACAATTATTTCACATAAAAAGTAACAGATTTCTGCGTAGAGTTAAAGGATACTATGGAATTCGTAAAATTCGGCTTGTAAAATATTTTGAAGACTGTACTAATAGGGATTGAGGTGTTTACTGAGAGCAAGAAGTCGGTAAAGTCTAACGGTCACCAACATATAACGAAATAAGAAGAAACACCATACAGAGGTGTGAAATTTTCCTATTAAGTGTTAGAATTTCGAGAAATTAGTTATTGGGACGTAAGTAATATCGATTCCAAAAATAACTTTATAGAAAGAAAAATCACCATACATAAAAAATAAGTATATATATCTCTAAGATTCCAGAATCTCTTGGAATTCTACGAAAATTAAAGTTAAATTCATAGGATCAATCACAAAGGATTGCCACTGAACCATTCATACTACTGACGTCATCGTTACGCTGAGCTATTGTTTGTACTATTTTTCATATAGTATAAGAATACGAAAGAAATAATAGTGTATTAGAACTCCAACAGTAGTGTACTTGTATGTATTATTTAGGATGTCATGTACAGTATGTTACCCAGACATCCGATTCTACTTGAACCTAAAGCATTACTAACGTTAAGAAAATTCTTTCAAGCCGTTTATAAAATAAGTTATTGATGTTTTACGGGGGCTTAAAAAAAGAAGAAAAAGAAAAAGATATTCAGATATTCTCCGTTTCATACTTACAAGAAATAGGAGGTGCCCACGTCGTTTGAGCACACACAACGATAACTTTACAAACTCACTATAACTTTACGATAACTCACTTCTCTGAAACTGACAAACAACGGGTCACTTAAAAAACTATTACGCTTGTATATTTTTAAAATGTCACGCCATATAATAGCAAGCTTTCGTGCCAAGTGAGTTTAATAATGGACAAATAAGTTGTGTGTGGGTTTTCTCGGGATTCTTCCGTTTCTTTTCCCCCTATCTTCATTCCACTATTCCATTCATTTCTCATCATCACCATCTCCTTTAGCCTAGCCGGCATAAACATGGGACACAAAACTGAAAGATTTCATTTCATTTTTTCAATACTTAGCTTCTTCACGTGGTGTACACGTGACACCACTTATTTTTCTTTTTACATAAGAGCACTTAAAACAAATAATCAGTCTGTTCCAAAAGAACAAAAAGCTATCGAATGTTAGTGGAAACGAACGATAGCGCCATAAAAAAATATTTTTTCTCTAATTTTCGGAAAATTACTCATGAGAATTTGCCCGAACATATATTTTTTTTCAGCTTGACATGATCTATCAAGTCATATATGTCTCATCTTTGCACAATATTATAATTAAACGAAAAATAAAGTTTACGAATTAATGATAATTTCATGCTACATCTCATTACGCATACTTGTACTATACTAACATCTTGCTGATATCATAATGAAAATTAATGTCGGATTTAGGCATCTTTGCGGTCGTGAGCAATTTATATCTGGAGGTTTTTCACTCACTACCCTATTACAAACTGTTCACACTACCGAAATGTCCGAGCATATCGTTGTCAATTTTACTTTAGCCACAGTACATTAAGGGGGCAGAGTACTAAATATTTTTGAAAAGCTAACAATTTTTCTTTTGCCACTTTTTTGTAAGCGGAAAGAGATAATGAAATGTAACTTACCTCAGTAATAGATAATGCTATTCTAAACCCGAAAATACAAATCGGAAGAATTTTCAGTGTTGTCATCCGTAAAAATTACAGTGTGACCAGAGATTGAATTACCCAAAAATCTAGGTTATGGCAGCGACTAGAAAAATGAAGTCAACGGCAATTGATGACTTATCATGCCGTCTGTGTTCCTTGTTAATTACTTTTTAAATAATATTTGTATTTTAATTCTACTGTTTATTAAAAAATATTTATTTTGTACTCTTTATTTGATGACATTGGTGACACTTATGACTTCAATATCGCTTTCAACTCAATACATAGAGTAGTTTTAGGTTTAGTACAATATTATTTTTTTAAAGTTATTTTAAGCAAAAGATTTTCGAAATTTCTCCGAAATTGCGCATGAGGATTTTTAGAATCAATAATATCATTCTGTGCAGTTCAATGATATCTATTATTGGTTTATGTATCACCTTTCGACCAGTGTTTATTTCAAAAACAATGTTCCGGGGGGGGCACACTTGGTATTCCGGGGGCACTGCTGATACTTTTCTATTTATTATTATATTATAGACGTATTATTTTGGTCTCCGGAGGGCACTCTTAGAGCTCGGGGGGGGGGGGGGGTGGAAGTGCCCCAAAAAACAGGTCTGGAAGAAACACTGCTTTGGACAGTTTTTTCCCCGTTATATTCTAATAATAATATACAAGTATGATGTAGATATAGTGATGTGCTATTATCAATTCGTAAATGGATATTTTTGTCTGGAACCAAGGGTGATCAACATAGGGTGATCTTGGCAATCCAGTTCTGTTTGGTAAAACACTGTATTTTTACTTGCAGTTGGAATTAAATAAAACAAATGTGGGTTTAATTTAGCCCACTAAGATTTTAATTTAAAGTCAGAGTAATAGGATCTCCTATATACGGTTGGCGTAATATGGCATCTTAATGCAGTGTCGCTTTTCTGGTTACTTTAATATGCCAAGTCAGGGAGAGAAAGAAGTAAGTCAACAGTCTTGACTAAACCATGAGAAAAAAAAAATAAATAAAATTATCACAGATGATGGTAGCTTCAGCCTGCATTTAGAAAAAAGTATTTTCTTCTTCTACATTTAGCATTGACATTGACATACGATTTATCTAACAACACAAGGTTGATATAATTAATGGAATCGAGGCCTTCTACAAGGATATTGCCCTTCTGAAAGACATCAAATTGTTCTGTCAAACACTACTGGTGCACTGACCTTGTGCCATCATAGAGGCACGAACGGTATCAGTTCTTAATGCGACAACAGGGAAAATAACTATAAATCCATTATTTTAAATCGCATCTTGACTGACATTTCCTTATTATAACGTTTGGAAAGGAAACTATCACACTCACAATTTGTAAGTTTAGATAGACTGATGATTTGTGCTTTCTTTATCATCTTTGCTTTCGCATTATGGCGCCTAGGCATTGAATGCACTCATCTCAGTTAAAGGTAACATTAAGGTAAGCGTGCAGTTTTAGATACGGATCCATAGTATAAGTAGTAGTAGGAATGGATTATCAGCCCCTCAGGGGTTGGTTGGATTTTGTTCTTGACATGAAATGGGCAAATTAAAGACTCGCTCAAATTTTTCTGTAGATTTTACAATCTATGGATAATATAGGTAAGAATGTTATATACTCTTTCGTCTTACGCGGACTCGTTGTACTACCGCTTGTTCGCTGTTAAATTTCGTATCAGTTTCGCCCTTCCATTGCATGGAATTCCGATGAAACTGAATTAATTAGCCAGAGTTGCCAACCTCCTTTAAAATTATCGTATATTATAAAAAGTTATTGTATACTCGTTATGTACATGATACTTGAAGAAACAAATATAATGCTACAAGGTGTCCAATATACAATGCAACCCGGAGTTTGGGATAGTAGAACATTTGAACCTGAAAGGGTACACAAATAATGGTTATACGAAAATGAAGCCTTGTTCATGCATATATTTTTAAACTAATGAGCAATGATTGAAGTACACTAGGAACCACACAGTGTTGCCAGATGTAACCGGAGTTTTTTGTTTTACAAGTCACTTAAATTAACTCATAACTCATATGTATTCATAATTTTCAGTTTGTATAGTTGGAGTAGCTTGGAAACTATGGAATGAAAAAAAAAAAAAGAAATTTTCATTTCCACCGATAATTATTCGGATAAGGCCTCTGTACGGGGTTACTAGGGAAAACATGGTTTTCATAAATTAACATTCTGAATTGGAAACAGTGCTGATGTTTCAGTGCATCAAAAGGTGTGTTAAGGATTTGTCTACATTATGCAATTCCTGAAAACAATGAAAAAGAATCGGCGTTACTGTCTTCCCCATTTTTAAATATCTTGATTAATACTAACGTAAACAAAAACATTTCCATCCCTTCTAAACGTAATTAAATCTAAAGAGTGGATGCAGGGTTGCCATTTGCCAATTCTCAAATTGTTATTGATTTATTTTAGCTGAAATGACTATTAAGAAAACTCAGTGGGTGGGTGTGTTCTATAATTATTTAATACGCATCTACAATTTATTTGTACATTTAAAAACTGCGAAAAACTATGCGTTCTAAAATTATCGTATATAGACCCTACACCTATTATCACAAAGGCATTATCGTATGTAGCATTAAGGCTTAGATTATCGTGTATCACGATAAATTATATTATGACTACATCTGACTACATCTCTACATCTGTACATCATCTGTACTACATTTGACTACACCTGTATGTAATTAGTCCAGTGCTGATGTCGTCACCGCAATGACAGCCGCGGAAAGGTTGTTCTAACGCAATCCAGGTTCTTTGCTGCGAAAGTAAATGCATAATGCGAGAAAAAAGATCTCAGTTTCCAATGTATGGTATGAACATTTAATAATGAGTAGTCTCTTGAAACGTTACTTAAAATTAAAGCTAACAATTCTTGTTGAGAATAACATATATCATGAAGTTTCTAAGTACATCTATATTACGGTCCAAAATATACATCAACGTACAGTACATATAGCATAAGAAGTGAGTTTCGTTTCATAGCCTGAAGTTACGGTAGACTTTCAAACTATGGAGATTCAATACTCAAATTTGAAGTAGTACGTCTATAACTACTTGTTGCAATAGAGTAATAACATCAAAGATATATCATGCTCCTCGGACGCTGAATCCATATCAAAAAGTCATTACTTGCTGTACTTTATTGTTTTGTTTATAATGATAAAAAGTGAAACCGGAAATGGCTAATTTGAACCACTTCCGGATTCAATAGAGGTTTAAGGGAGAGGCGAAACCTATTTTTGGAAAGCTGAATCGATTGCAAAAACTGCATATAGATATCTCTTACAGTTTTTGGTCTAGAAGTGTTAGAAAACTTGAGGAAGAGCTGACACAGGGTTCTTACTTATTTAGCGAACACGAATTCCCTTACTTTTACAGGCTTTTCAGATCTATATATAATGTAAACAAGTGAGTTTCCTTTCCATACTCAAACTTAAGTAGTACATCAATAACTTCTGGTTGCAATAGACTAATAAGATTAAAGAAAAAAACCTGTTCTTTGGACGCTGAATAAATATCAAAAAGCCATTACTCACTATCTCTTACTCCCTTTGCTCTATTGCGTTGAAACCGGAAATCGTTAATTTGAACCACTTCTGGTTTGAATAAAGGACTAAGGAAGGTGATAGAACGTATTCTTGTGAAGCTGAATCGATTGCTAAAAAACCGCTTCTCGATATCTCTCACCATTTTCCTTCACGCAAATTAGTATTGAAACCTCAAAGAGTAGTAAATAACCACTCCCTCTATCCGTAGAGTATTAGGTTTTATGGTGATATGTTCTCTTGACACCCTTAATCGATTGCAGAAAACCACTTGTTTCTATTTAGCACCATTTTTGTTTTATGATTATGTGTGATGAAACCGAAAATGGTTAATTTGAACCACTTATGGCTTGAATAGAATATTAACGGCGGAAATGGAATCTATATCTGGGACACTGAATTGATTGGAGATAACTGGATCCCAATATCTCTTATCGTTTTGCTCTGTAAAAATTAGTAGGCTATTGAAACCGGAAGATATAGTAAAATTGAACAACTTTTGGTTTTGGTAGAGTGTTGGAAATAGTCATGGAATTTTGTTTTCAGACGCTGAATCATCTGCAAAATTAATCGCTTCTCGCTATCTGTTACCGTTTTCGTTATGCAACAGCGAACATTGAAACCGGAAATGGTTAATTTGAACCACTACTGGTTTGAAAAGAGGGTTAATGTAGAAGATAAAACTTATTCTTGGGACAATTAATCCATTGCAAAAAACGTTTCTCAAAATCGCTAACCGTTCTTGCTCTATGGAAATCAGTATTGAAAAAGGAAGTAGTATGTAAATTTGAACTACTCCCAGTTTTGGTATGGTGTTGTGGGTCGTGATTATATGCTATCTTGAGACCGTGAATTTAATGCAAAATACTGCTTGTGAGTATCTATTACCATTTTTGTTCTATTGCGATAAGTGTTCAAACCAAAATTAAAATCACTTCTGGTTTTGGTAAAATGTTGCACATAGTCCTTGTATAATGCCTTATGACGCAGAATCGTTTGCAAAAACCTACTTTTCGCTCTCTCTTAGTTTTCGTTCTTTGGGGATAAACATTGAAACCAGAAACGAATAATTTGAATAACTTCTGGTTTGAATAGAGGAATTAGAACTTATTCTTATGATGCTGAATTGATTGAAAAGAAAATACATCTCGATATCTCCATTTTGTATACAGCTCACTGAACCTTTTCCAACGGTTGTGTTCTAGACTTCCACTTCCCAGTTGCTTAATTCCCGTGTCAGAAATATGTGTACTTCTACCTCATTTCCCGCCTACGGAAATAGATACTTCTCTGAGAGTAGTATTCGATTTTCGGTGAGCAAACTCGGTCGAGAAAAGTGTGAAAGCTTTTTCAGGACAGCCATCCTGAGTAAGGTTTTCCTGGTTTTTTTCTCATTCATACCAGGCAAATGTCGGGATGGTATCTAATATACAGGCCTCAGGCCGCTTCTTTTCTTCCCTTTCCTTGGATAATGTGACCATCGAGGGACGTCATCCCTCATACCTGACGGACTAACATGGTCATAGATGACAAAAATCCATGGGCCTTATGCAGAGTCGTTTTGACGTCTGATTAACACCATACTACGGGGTTGACTAACGGATGGTTATCAAAATTGTAATCAGAGTCTCTCATTAGAACGTAGTATTGGACGAAGTTAATCACATGTGACTAATTAATCTAGAGCAGAGACTAATCTTTTACCCACGGTTTAGTGTGCGACACAACATTTCATATTTCGTAATTCATGTATTTTCATTTTTACAGATTACGCATGCGCTCATCTACTTTTCCGTAGTTGGCACATTTATTTTACTCACCGATACATTGGGGTTCTATAAGTTAATCATACCCAAATCATCATTTTAGTTGTACTCAAAGTTGACTAGTCTGTTACTAACCCTCGATTAACGATTTCTCTCTGAATACCGCCCCATAAATCTAATCCCCAATCCCTAATCTGACAGTAATAGTAGTTCATCTCCCATGCTTTAGTGCTTGATGATTCCACAGTATGCAAAATAGTACACAACACCATTAAGCATTTTTGTGACTAAAGCAAATGGTCCTTGAGAATGTGAATATGTTTTAGTATCAGTCAAGTCGCTATATTATCTACTTCCGGTCATGATTAACTAACTAACTCTATGGCCTATGGAACCCGGAGGTTCAGTGCCGCGTTCACAAAAGCTCTCCACTGACTTCTATTCTTAGCTAATTGGATCCAGTTTCTACTTTGTATTCCTATCTCTGCGAGATCCATCTTAATATTATCCTCCCATCTGCGCCTAGGTCTTCCTAATGGTCGTTTTCCTATGAGTCTACCAGTCAAGACTTTGAAAGCGTTTCTACCTTCTTCCATTCTAGCTACATGACCTGTCCACCTAAGTCTCCTAGACTTGACGACCCTAACAATGTTGGGTAAACCGTATAAACTATGTAGTTCCTCGTTATGGAGCTTCCGCCATTCCCCATTCTCGTTCCTCTTGGGTCCGAATATTCTTCTCAGGATCCTGTTCTCAAATACTTTCAGTCTATGTTCTTCCCTCAGAGTAAGCGACCATGTTTCACAACCATACAGAACAACAGGCATGATTATCGTTTTATATATTTTAAGCTTCAAATTCCTCGACAGAATTCGCGACGACAAGAGATTTTGAACCGAATAGTAACACGAATTCCCTGCTTTTAGTCGACATTTAATTTCTTCGTGAATATGATTTTCGTCTGTTAATATTGATCCTAAATATTTGAAAGTATTCACTTTATCAAAAGTATTATTTAATATTTTAACGCCTCCACAATTTGCCGTATTACGGTCCCGACGCACTTCCATGTATTTAGTTTTCTCTGCATTTACTTCTAAACCCATGTCCCTGCAAGCGTTTAATAATATCTCTGCATTTATTTCTACTGTTCTCCTATCATCCCCTATTAAATTTATATCATCAGCATATGCCATAACCTGGTGAATACCGTTCAACTCTAGGCCCTGGTTGCTATCTTTGATTTTCCTTATGGCGTATTCCAGCACAAAGTTAAATAATAATGGCGACAACGCATCTCCTTGTTTCAGGCCATTTTCGACGTGGAAGCTCGTGGACAAAAATTTTCCTACCCGGACTTTACTTTGGGATTCACTTAAACATATCTTAATTAATCTAATTAGCTTTCTCGGTATTCCAAGCTCTGTAAGAACGTTGTATAATGTTTCTCTCCTAACCGAGTCGTAAGCCTTTCTAAAATCAATAAATAGTTGATGTACCAGGGAATTGTATTCCCACTTCTTTTCGAGTATTTGGCGAATGGTAAATATTTGGTCGATAGTTGATCGATTTCGTCTAAATCCGCACTGATAATCTCCAATAATTTCATCTGCGTATGGGGTCAATCTTGCTAACAGAATATTTGAAAGGATTTTATAGGATGTTGACAGAAGAGAAATGCCTCGATAATTATTACAGTCAGTTTTGTCGCCTTTCTTGTGAATTGGAACAATGATTGATTCTTTCCACTCTTGTGGCAATTCTTCCTTGTTCCAGATAAGGAGAATGAGTTTGTGTATCTTGTTCCACAATTTTTCGCCTCCAGCTAAAATTAACTCAGCCGGAATTTCATCTACACCCGGAGATTTGTGTTTCTTTAATTTCTTTATAGCGGCTTCCACTTCTATTCGATTGGGTTCTGGAATATACGGTTCTGCGGTGTGTATCTCCTTTTCTCCACGCACATTAGTTTTTGGCTGCGTGTTCAGCAAATCGTCAAAGAAATCTTTCCATCTATTTAAGAGGCTATCCGTATCAGTGAGAACTGTTCCGTCAGATTTCTTTAATATATAAGCACGAGGTTGATAGCCTCCGGTCATCAATGTCACTTCTATTTTCAAATTTGATGTGCTTGCAAAAACTATTGACTAAAACATATAATACTCTGTTACTACGAGTAATATGCAGAGAGGTAAACACTTGTGTAAAAAGAAAGAAAAATGAAAAGAAATAGTGTACAAAACAATAAATTTATTTCTGACTAGGACAGTACATTATTTGTTATGTTAATTCATTGTTGACTAGAATTTTATACAACTTACTTAAGTATTCAAATCATATATAAAAATTTCAGAAATATAATTAACATATTTAATTAAGAAATCATATAAATTGTACAAAACAGATAAAAATAACATTAATGTTTATCTATACAATAATGGAGGGACGGATGGATATCAAATGACGATGCCTGTTTTTTTTTTTTTTAATCCTTCACACATCCGTTGGGCCTTCAAGTCCTATCGACTTGTTTTGCTACAATAATCGATTCGAATAAACCAATTTCGACTTGAGAGCCACAGTTCACCATTTTCATCAGTGCCCAAAATTAAAATAGTATGATACAGTAAAATATTACACACAAAAATTGTATGTTGAACTGTAGTAAAATATTTTGATATAACTACAATTAATCACTGACAAGTTCGTTGTCAATACAAATTATTAAATTTTAACTATGTGCGGCACACGAGGTAAATTTGTTCATACAAAATAACTCTTAATGTTGAACAGCTGAAAATGAAATTCACTATTTCAAGTAACGTGAAAATAGAACGATACACGATGCAGCACCTGATGCCCTGTTTTAACTATATTTGCGGACTACAGATACGCCAAGGTTTGTGTAATTCTCACTTACTTAACCTGTACGAGTAACCTCTGAAGTGGATTATAATATGCTTTGTATGTGAAGTGCCTAAACAAAGCGCAGTAAGAACTGAATCCTTCGCAAAATTAATTGTCAGTCGTTTATGTGAATTTATAATGAGAAAAGTGTAGATTGAGATATAGGATGTAGATGGTAGCAAAAATTCGTGCGTCGGTGGAAAAGAGGATTGACCATTGAGGATGAACCTCAAAGTGGTCGCAATGTATCTGACAGACGAGAAGAATTGGGAGTAAGGGTGCAAAATGGATTATTATAAAAGACGATTAATTCACTACGATGCTTTGAAAAATTGAAAGTTTAGGTATCATCCCATAGAGCTCTTTATGTTCTACTCAGAGCTACTTTCAATTTCAACCCGTTTGACTCTATTTTAAAGTTTGATTCGGTCAAGATAGAAAACACATAGAACTTTGACAAACATTTCTGTGCTTCTGTTTTATGTTAGGGGAACCGATCCTGTTTCTTTCGTTCTTTCTTTCTTTTTTCTTGATGGGTTAGTTGTTTTTGATAGTATTTCTATAATCAAAATTTAGAAAAAGGAAAATGTTGAATCTCAACTTGAAGAACATTTTTGATTTGGTTATGTAGAAGTAAAAATTTTGATCTTGGTTTTCTATAAGTTTGGATCGGTTAAGCTGGAAAATTTTGATGGGAATCGTCGTGTGAGAACCAGAGGAACGTAACTCCAAAAATGTTGTTCTCGTTTTCTTCATGTTTTGACATAATTTTGAAAGCCCCACTCGGTGTAAATGGAACGTAACGCCATCTGTTCTCCTTGTCGATCATCTGTTGTAATGTAGCTTAATTAGCTACCATCTTATTAAAAACACATCTTTCTAAGAAAATAACATTTTTGTCCACTAGCCTGTAAACCTACGAAAATGGAGTTACGTTTCTCTGATTCTCATGCGACGGAATGATAAGGAACATTGAATCTAATAGAAAAGGCGATATTTCGCAATGAATTTGAACATAAATAAACAAACACTAGCATAGAAATAGTTGGCTCTGGACGAAGATATTTCGGTAATAGGTAGAAGAGTTGATCGTATTGGCTTTGAAAAATGAGATGACTCCTATTACGGACTGTGAACTGAAAATTAATTTGATTATAGAAAACTTGAGGAAAGATTGTGAATATTATGGTAGATAGATAAACTAAATATATATATAAAAAAGACTAAAACCATCGTGATAGGTACGAAGAAACTGTGGCAAATATACACAGTGCTCAATAGAATTAAATGGAAAAAATGACTATTTTTTAGTATTTATCAGTGTTGTTAATGAAGGTTTGAAATAGACCTAATGAACGGAAAATAAAAGCAAGAATAGTAATTGTGAAAGATAACTTTAGGAAGAAGACATATGTTTTATTTGGGTCACTGAATGTAAAGATGAGAAAAAGCTTATTAAATGTTTCATATGGAGTATATATTATACTATAAGAAGCAGAAATATAGACATCATAAGAAAGAAATGAAACAGAATTAGATGCTTTTGGAATGCAGCTCTGTTGTAAAATCTTCGATAGACTCACTTTTTCCACATTAGTGCATAACTATCCGTAAATAACTGACAAACGCAAGATGAACTGTAGTCCTGTTTGAAACTAGTAACGATTTATGATAAAGTTACACTTAACATGCAGCCATTAGCATCTCTACCTCACCTCTGTAAGTGTTATTTTCACCATAACTTCGGAATAAGGAAGTAATTTCAATATTTTCTCTCGAAAGATTAATTCTCCACATAAATCAATACGTAGGCCAATACAACAAAGATGGCTCACCATTCCTAAATCTGTCATTTCAGATCTAAATTATTAGCGAGAAAATATAGTAAGAAAAGATATAGGGCTATAGAGAAAACTAGCTAAGTTGAATGGAAAACTATTAAAAGAAGTGTTAGAAATGGTAAGGAAGAAAAGTGCAATATTGGAGGCAATTAACATTAATTAGACTAAAAAGAAACTTATTAGGACATTGTTTGGGATGAAATTGTATCCTAAGGAATGTAATAGAAGTAAGGTAGAAGAGAAAGGAAGAAGAAAAGGTTATACGAAAACGACTAATTTCAACCTGAAGAACAAAACATTCGTAGAAGAGTATAGTGCAGAGTAGCTTCTCAGTTCGCACAGAGTAACCTACCAGTAACGACAACATGTTTATAATGATAATGATTACTTAGTTCAATAAAATATATTCACACGTACGCCTATGTCAACACTTATTCAAAATTTTTCCTCATTTACGATACGAACTTTTGTTACAACCCAATATATTACTGCAGAACCATATTTTACTGTTTTATACCTAGAATTACACCTCAGTTTAAAGGTATAGTTAAAGAACAAAGGATATTACATTTTCTCTTCTACAATTTTGCTTTGACCCGATGTTGCCTTTCAGTTTGATACATATTGTGTATAAATTAAGGAAAATCGTAATATTACCACCTTAAAAACATGTATCCATGACTATTTTATGGTAGTTTATACACTGTAAGCCTTATATTTTACGGGTCGACAGCTTCATAGTAATTCTTTCGACACCAACATGTTGGTACATAATAACAATAATTATCATACAGTTGTTCTACTACCACCAATCGCATTGTCACGTAAAATAAGTTTATAAAGCAAGAAATTCTTTACACAAAAAAGTAAAAAAAAAATGTCCTCAGTGTCTGCTTTTTAAACGTGGCAAGCACTTGCCAATTTGTATTGTCTTACCAAACTATTCTTAATAATTATACTTATACACACACGCACATAAAAATATTTCATTTTTTCACTGCACAATTCCAAAAGAGAAAAACGAAATGATATCACTGAAAAAGATTCGATAGTTCAAGCTCTTTGGGAAGTTCGAGGTAGTCTTTGTCTGACCAGTCTTCATCGATACCACCTGACTTCTCAGAGATTTTAGGATTGAGATCTGTAGATAGAGGATGCCCATCTGATCCGATGCTTAAATATTTCACTAAATCGTCGGGAAGAGGGGAGTTTTTGGGCAACGCATTTTGTGGTAAAAATAGATCTTCTATTGTAAATAAACTTCTTCCAAATTTGAAGTTCTGCAAAAGAAAATTGAACATTTAAAATTTAAGCATAGTGTAAAATCTTCACAATGAAACTGTCTTTGGGGAAATATGTGTTTATTTAAAAAAAAACTCATATTTTTTCTCTTAAACATAATTCTATTTATAATAGCAAAACATGTCAATTCCTAATAGCAAACTAATAAGCTAATAGATGTCGCTAGTATGTAGGCAATTCGCAGCTTTAAAACTATTGTGACGATTTAATTACAGCTTAAGAAAACTGCATTGTGTAAAATTCGCTCTTCAAAGTTTTCGTATTTTTGTAAGTATCTACTCTGAATCTCTTATATTTTGACGCCGTGAGACCAGAAGTACATCTGACTAAAGTATAAAGTTTGACGACAGTTGAACAGAGATCTGAGACGTACGCACATGATACGTCTCATTATTGAAATTCAAACGAAGGAAAGACAATTTCATATACGAGGAGCGTTCTATATTGATTCACACTTCATTTTGTTTACACTTATAAGAACCTTTATGCCTCGGCAAATACATCCACTTTCTCAACATTGTTTCCATTGACCCTTATCCGGGCAAGCTATTTTTGTAACGTAGACTGCAACTGGGGCTTGACCAACTCTATTAGCTTACCAACTCGATATGTTCATAACTTTAACTTCGACTAAAGATATAAGAATTCAGAATTTTATGGCATCGAAATATTTATGGTTATTAAGAAATTCGAAGAAAAATATGAAGGTACTGGGCCTGGGAGGCCCCGGTTGCCCGGATAAGGGTTAAGAACTACACACTTGCGCCACCGATGTTTCAACTTCTCTATGTCCTCTGCTCACCATTTTTTCAGAATCTGTCGCACCCACGTCCGGGCACCGTCTTGCACTTCATGGACGTCGGCGAAATGATGTCTACGCAGCAGTTTCTTCAATGGGCCGAATAGGTAGTAATCGGAAGGGGCCAAGTCAGGACAATAAGGTGGTGTTTATATTTTGCAACACGAAAGAATACTTACAAGTTACGATTATGTTTATAGGTATTGGCTTAACTTTAGAGGTGTCTACTAGTGTCTACAAAAAGCACTTAAATCATTAAAAATGTTAGGTTGGTTAGGTTAGCTTTCACTTAGCTTTAGAGTGCCCCTCCAGTTAAAAAAAAATCCTCTTCATCATTCTTATATAATTCAGTAACGTTTAACGCAGAAATATCACATTCAACGCATCGATTCGCCATGCAATACGACAACCATGTTCCTCAAGTTTCGAAACTTTTCGCGTCTTGCAAATAGTACCAACTTGAGGTGGGGGATTCAGGGGTGGGGGCGATCGGGTCGATCCACCGCCCCCCCAGAAGTCGGTCCTGGATCCGCCCCTGCCAAGTTCTACATATAATTTCTCGTATCAAACATAACTTTACTCCCAATCTTACATACATAAAGATCACATAAGAACTCCAAATCACCATTTCTTATTTCCTTTCTCCTGTAAGTTTTCCAAATTTTTTAGTAAAAACGGAGGAACACTACTGTAGTTAACCGTAGGTATTGGTAACTATTTGAACATTTATGACAATGATGTAAATAAGAATCTACTTACCTCTGGCAAACAATGATGTTTGAGGCAGAAGTAGTCATACTTGCCATCGTTATGACACCACGTTCCATCTGGAAAGTATGGGTCCACTCCAAGATCATTCAATTCTATTCTTGGCGTGTAAAAGCTTTTCGTGTCTTTTCGTCGACAAAAGATGGCACACGACATCCACAATCGACCTTCAGAAAAAACAGAACATTTATTACAAAAATATTTCTTTTTTATGTTTATCACTTTATTTTACTAAAATTGTTTTCTTTTCTTTTCTCTCTCTCTTTTTTTTTTTTTTTCAAAATACAACTTAAAATGTGAGCACTTTCGGCTTAAATTCAGAACATCTACTCGTGAAAATATGAATGTGGATCTCATTAGTAGATAGGGGCCGAAAACTGTTCAAATGATATGAATATTATAAACCGTGACTTCGATATAATGTTTCTATTTTCTCACTAAAAATAATATAGGAATAATTTAGTTTCAGAGCATAGGGTATATCCGCTGTATTTTGTGAGTTTCGAACGGGAGTCATACAACAGCAAAACAATGAAATGAAATGAAAAGATTATGTCCTTCAGGCTAATGGGGCGTTTACACTTGGTCGATTTAGTCGCACGGCTAAATCGACTCGTAGCATTTGCGACTAAATCGAAGCAACTAGGCCGAATCAGATCGATGGATGTGTTCAATTGTTTCAACCGAAGTTGAATGCTGCTTGTCGACTCGCTCTCCTCTGGTGGATTCGAAATCTACTGGCAATTTTAAAGATGTTCAAGCAAGCAGTAATTGGTACAATTTGCGGTGTTATAGCAGAAGAAAATAGAACGTCTTTCAATTCAGTTGCCAGTCGATTAGTCGCCTTCGATCAACAAGCGATTAGATTGAAGTCCCGTTTACACGGTCAAATAAGTTGAAAGTGACGTCAATTCAACTAAATCGAACGCAAATCGACTAAGTGTAAACGCCCCATAATGGGTCGTTTACACTTGGTCGATTTAGTCGCACGGCTAAATCGACTCGTTGCATTTGCGACTAAATCGAAGCAACTAGGCCGAATCAGGTCGATGGATGTGTTCAATTGTTTCAACCGAAATTGAATGCTGCTTGTCGACTCGCTCTCCTCTGGTCGATTCGAAATCGACTGGCAATTTTAAAGATGTCCATGCAAGCAGTAATTGGTACAATTTGCGGTGTTATAGCAGAAGAAAATAGAACGTCTTTCAATTCAGTTGCCAGTCGATTAGTCACCTTCGATCAACAAGCGATTAAATTGAAGTCCAGTTTACACGGTCGATTAAGTTGAAAGTGACGTCAATTCAACTGAATCGAACGCAAATCGACTAAGTGTAAACGCCCCATAAGGGAGATGGATGATTAGTGCAAGTGAATGATGATGATTGAAAAAATGTTGGAATGAGAATGTAAGAGGAAACTGGAATACCCCGAGAAAACTCACGGACATGATGTTGTCCAGCACAGACTTCCTTACCCGTGGAACGAATCAGGAACGACAAGTAAGCACTCTATAACTGATCCACCATGCCAATAACATTTAAAAAGTTGATGAAACACGAATAAATTAATCTACATTAATGAGTTCATTTTCCTCTATCCAGTAGATACAGCCGTTAGCTTTGTATGCATCCAATTTCGTTAATTATGATAAGGCGGATTATATTCATAGTCTTGTATATGTTTATATTCTCATGTTGCCGTGGAAACAGGCATGTGAACCCCTGATTTGCTGAACGTCTGGGGTTGAGACTAAGAACATCGATGGTAATTTTAATTAGAGACAGCCGGACAGAAGTTCTGTTTCCGTAAATATTTTGCAATTTTGTTGCTTTTAGCAGGAATAAGGTACGTTACACACCTAAAGTTTAATTAGTAAAATCCAAAAACAAGTATTGAACTGAAATTATCAAAGGAAATCCACTAAATAAAACATTTGGGAAGTGAGCAGATAGGCTATTATTTCAGCAGCGACATAACTCGTTTCATATCTCTGCTAAGTAGTAAATCTTGTACAGTATTGTAAGCTGAAACATTATTTTGGTTTAAAGATTCTTCAAATTAAGATAAAACTAAATGTAACGTTTTGGGCGTTTTAATAGTCCAGTTTAAATTACATTTCTTAGGCAGAAGTTTAATTTTGAGAGCATAGATATAGTAAAATGACTGCATTTCCGAACATTGTACAATATTTTACTACGTATCCAAGAGCCCTATTACCTTAGGCCACTTGGTTGCGCCACCGGTTGTGGAACCAGTGGACGGAGGACATGGCGGAGCATTGAAGTATACAGAGCCTATTACACTAAAGCAACTGGTGGCGGTACCGACTTTTTGGTGGCACCACCAGTTGCAGGTTCAAGAGTTGTTTGATCGTCGGCGCTCGCTCTGTGACTCATCAGACCGCAATACATTGTCATTCTATTTAGTGTAGGTTGTTTCTTTTTATTCGCAAGAAAATGGCAACTGACAATGAAGGTGGTGGCGGAAATGCAGTGAAGAAAACCAGAGGAGAAGACAAAATGCAGGAATTAAGCAAACCGATAGACAATAAAGTGAACACTGAGGATTTTGTTTGTGCAATTGAAAAATATCCTGGAATTTGGGACAGCACAATCGACGACTAGAGCAACAGAAATATTAAATTAAATGCGTGGAAATCAATTATGGAGTTATTCATACCAGATTTTGAAGCAAGGAGAAGCATTCTTTCACTCATTGAGGACATTTCATTTTTTCATGAAAATATTCGTCTTGTTTTGGTTGCACCGCTGGTAGACGATACGCGAGAGTGTAGTGTAGCCACCAATTGCACCATCAGTGGCGCAACCAGTGGCCTAATGTAATAGTGAACTAATCATTAATACTTTGGTAGAATGAAACAGTGTTGGTGAATAAAAATGTAATTTTGTTTCTTTTCAACTTAATGTCCTCAAATTTTTACAATTCCTTCAAACCAATTTTGTTTCGCAGAATAATACATATTATTCCACATAGTCTCAACAGACAAACATTAGGGATGCGCACGAGACGAGTCGAGACACGGCTCTTCCAATAGAGAAATATACATTTTTCGAGTCGAGACATCACTTTTACAGCACATTTTCGAGTTGAGACAGCCACAAATCTTGTCTCGTGCGCATCCCTATCAAACATCAATGGAATAAATACAGTTTAATGGATACTTTTATTTTATTTAGACTGTTCTTTGCTGATGTTTACAAAACTAATTCGAACAAATATTTAGATTACTTTCCTATTTTGATTTTTGTTACAAATACATGCACGGAGCCCGGAAAAGATGGTTACGTGTTGAAACAATTGTTATAAATATTACAATTATATATATGAAATATGGGTTATAGAATATGAATACTAAAGGAAATGTCTATTTATGTATGGGTCAATATTAAAGTAGTGATGTATGTTATTATACATATAGAAAGCACGTAAAGCTATTACCATTTTTTTAAAATTTGAAATGATATTAACATTGGATGAACATAAAATAAGGATTTAATATTTCATAAACTATTCGTGTAAAATCACAATCTTGTATGACAATTTGAAAATTTATTTTATTGAAAATTTGATAATTACGTAACTACTGAAAAACGATTGCAGCTACATCTATTAAGAAAATTGCAAATTAATTCAGATCAGTTGTCACTAGGAGTTCATTGCAAATTTTCTTTTTCTTTTAAAATGCTCATGTGTAATTTGCTGTGAATAGAGATTAACCTCGTAATTACTATACAATTTTATTTCCGTATTTAGCTAAATAATTTTCTTCCATGTTTTGAAATTGTTTCGTAAGAAATCTTCAGTGTGTTTTCGATTATGAGAAAATAGTTTTTTTTTTCATTAGTAACAGCAATAGGGTTCTCATGTGTACAAAGACAAACGTGGAACGTATCTTCTGAATTATAATTTGACAGATTTATGGTAAGATTTGTCGTTGCCAAACAATAATAAACATTTTTTTTTTAATTTTAAATAGAATTTTGTTTTAGCATTTTTAGAGACATATTTCCTAACAGCTGCTACAATGGTGGCCCTATATCAGTGGTTCTCAACCTGATTCCTATCACAATCCCCATTGTATCACATCTTACCAGCGACCCTCTTATAATTTCTGGTTTGTAATAAGCTTGTGTGAAAGTTTCAATATTGCGGAGATCTCATGATATACACCTTTTTCTACAATAATAGAATTTCATTTCTTACATATAGTGGATAGAGTAACTTCCCAAAAACGAATGGATTAAAACCAAAATTTGGTCAGTTCATTTATATTACAAATATCGAATCTGATCCGTTATACTGTTTCAAAATGGAAGGCCCTTTGAAAATTTTAAAACTTCGTAACTCCCTTAAATTCGAGTCATACGATAATAAAGTTATTTCTAATTTGTTTTTTTTTTTAAATTTAAAACAGTTGCTAAAAAATTGAGTATTTTAAATGACTTGATAATGTGCGTCAGGAACATTGAACCGGACATCCAGCACCAGTGAAATCACTCAGTTAGCTCATTATCTTTCAAGTTTAATTATATTTCAATATGCAATTGGATTTTTCTGGTGTTTCAATATGCAGTTCTCATTATTTTCATATCCTACCTGTTCCATTTAAATTGATTTTTAAATAACTCTGCACCTGTTGAAATTGTTTAGAAAACCTACTTTTTGTTGTTCTTACCAGTATGTATAAAAATAAAAATATGCTTATCAGAACAAAATTCAAAATAATATTTAAAAATATTTTCCGGTATTAGATTCTAATTATATTTGTCTCTTCCGCTTATCTTCGCGCTCCCAATTGAACCCTCTTGTGATCCCCGTAGGGGTCGCGACTCCCAGATTGAGAAACCCTGCCCAATATTAAATATCCAATTTACATGAATTATTATACATTTGTTATTATCGGCAAATGTACGTTTTAAGTAAGTACAAGTTTCAACCCTTTACTGGCCGGCTAGCTCATACTTTTTTGTGATACAGTGTAAATGTTGTAATAGAAAATTTATTCGCTATTAAATTCAATCAGGAGAAAATCTACGCCTTAAAATTTAGACTATTCTTAACAGTGTGGAGCATCTACACCATCTTAATTTTTTTTAACATTGATTTAAATGGGGAATTATTTTCTTTTTCTTCCTTAAATGAACTAGATTTTTAATGGTTTTTGTTTTACTGATTTCTTCTTCAAAACTATTTAAACGCCTCCTACTTCGTGAAAATGAAATTTTGTTTTCCATATTTTTTATTTAATAATCGAGTTTAGGGGCCTTAAACACTGTACTTACTGTTTGCTAGTTCATATTTCGTGACAAGTTTGACTTGACGTGACAATTTTTGGCACTGAGAGAGGGTTATATGGTATGTGTTCGAAATGACCACATCGCAGTAGTGGACGCCAGACTTGTAGCTGTTCGTAGTCGATTGGATCTTCGTAGTCGACTGCACATATTTAACTATTCAGTCGGCTTCGACTTTACTGCAAATGCGAGCAATTGCTCGAAATGTTGGTGGCGGTGTTTCAAACTCTTTGTGCCAATGTCATACCTCGTGAATGTTCTTGTACTACCATTTCAGTACAATCTTGCGTTCAACAAACAATAAGCGAACCTCAGCCATTGTTGATGCTCGACTGTTTTCTGCTGTACTGGCTAATATGACTGACTCGTTCCACCAACAACCAGCCGCGCATCCACAGCATAAATTGCCAGCTCCACCAACCAGTACAAATTTAATGCCATAGACTACACTACGCATTAGATTAGTGGGAGTAAGTGTTTTTGATTAGAAATTATTTAATTACAAATAGTGAGTATATATTGGGATCCCTCTGTATATAATACAAATTCATTTTTTAAAAAAGGAAGAGGCATTAAACTAAGCTTAAAAAAGAAATAAGCAAAATCACATAATTAAACTTCCAGTTCAGTGTAAAGAAAACACAATAATAATAATAATAATAATAATAATAATAATAATAATAATAATAATAATAATAATAATAATAATAATAATAATAATAATATAAATCGAAAAATTAAAAAATAAAGGAAGCGTAAGTATTCAAGTCATTTAACATACTAAATATCGAATCGCTAGTCTGAAAAGTTTAGAAATCAGAATATAAACAACTAATTATGTTTACATTTTAAAAACTTGAATTCCTCACCTTGTTCATAAGGAGCTTGCAGTCCTGCAGCGTCCGGGTCTAGATCTTTGAGCAATTTGCTGAATCCTTTGCACTTTTCTGTTGCAAAATCTTCGACAGTCTTCCTTTTGCCCTTTTTACATAACTACCCTCAAACAAAGAAAATGGAGAACAGGATGAAATATAACTCAAGTTGAAACCAGTGGCAGTATGTGATCACCTTATACTATTATATTGAATGATAACATAGTTTCAAGCTAAGTTAATTTGCACAACATTTTACAGAAGAAAAAAAAAAGCTTCACTTTCTTTACTTTTAGTAACGAACCAAATTTCTTACCTCCCTTTTACGTGATCTTTACAGATAATTTCAGAACGAAGGATTAATTTGAGACATAAGCGTGCACAATCACTGGTGGTTTGATTCAAGGGGCAAACCATCTGTAGCGTAACTTAGGCTCACAAATTGCGCCGTTACGGCGTGTGGGGGCGGGGGGAGGAAAACCCAGAAGGCGTACTTTGCTCTTAGGGGTATGTTCTTTTTGGGCGATTCTCTTAAAAGTGACTCAGGAAACGTCCTTTATATTTCATAAATGAATTCATAATTAAATTTTTCGTAATAGCTACATATGGCATAAGCAACAAGAGAAGACTGTTAAGTGCCATTTTCTAACTTTCAAGTAAACTGAAAAAGAACGCTCAAGATCCCCATGCAATTGAATGACGGATACCAAACAAACTTCTCCTGCTGTATGCAGTAGAAATTCCGAACTTAAACTACCTACATACTGTTCTGTGGTCCGATCCCGACCCATTCCACCTAATAACCCAATTTCTCCAGAAGTAGCGCTTACCATTGCTTTTCTCCGAGTCGCTCATATAATTCAATTCAACAAGTCAGATCGAGAAAGTTTAGTGCGATAGTCTTTTATTTATTTCCTGAAGTGCCATTTTACACTAAAATATTGAACATTAAGTACAAAAACAAATTGTGAAAGGCAGCCAGTCAGAGATACTATATTAAAGGTACTATCTTCGTACGTACTGGTGGCACTGAAGAAATCTCGAAAATCTATAGACATAATGCCTGGCTTAGAGACTTGAAGCAGGGTAACCCGATAGGAAAGCGCTAATACTAATAACTACTTATCTACTCGAGTTCAATACTTATAAATGGTTCACTTGATTGATTAATTTATTTATGTATTTTGAATTCGTGTAAATTACCAAACGTCCTTAATTTTATCCATATCAACCATTATACTGGAGTGGAAAAAAAAAATCATTCATCTACATAGTGAGATGCACCAGTTGATGTAAATAGGTGCATATTATATTTTTTGTGTATTTTTCTCACAATGTACAGTTAAAACTAAACAAATAAATACTTTTACTTTCAAAATAACAATAATGTTTTTTTTCTGACTAAGTTAACCATTCTTACTCAATAAATTCATTGTCTCTAACCCTTCTAAAAGAGCATCCATATATACGGGGTGATTATAATTAAAGCCCCTCTTTCAAAATGCTCTAAAAAGAATTACTGGTCAAATTTGAACTGAATATATTTGAAGAAGGGGCAAACGGTATGACATAAGAAATAAACAGTTCCAATGGTGGACAACATATTGAACATGTCATGCGCAAGTCTACCGATAATTAATAGGGGTTTTCATTGTTGCTTTTTATGCGGTTTTTAGCCCAAGGGCAATTAAAAGTCGAATCATTATGGGCTTTTTATGTGGTATTTGGCCGAAGGATAATTAAAAACCAATTTTTCCCATCCAATGTAGTACGAC
Source organism: Thermobia domestica (assembly GCF_964235325.1). NCBI lineage: Eukaryota > Metazoa > Arthropoda > Insecta > Zygentoma > Lepismatidae > Thermobia > Thermobia domestica. The sequence continues at coordinate 38,399,369 of NC_137469.1, forward strand.
CTTAAAGGAATGCCATGGTCGATGGGCTTTCCACTAACAGTGCCACAACTGTTGAATAAGTTAGAAATAATTTTTTCCGTCACAAAACCGAAACTATCATGCACATTGAACAGTACAGTTGGTTTAATGTGCAACACATGCTAAAGCCGTCGTATTTCCATTCAATATGTAGCCGAATCCACTTTCGTTATGCCGCTTACAGCACCATCTATTGATATATTTTGGAACTTTTTTCTTATGCTATATCGTTTCTCCCTTCTTCAAGTATATGCAGTTCAAGTTTGAAATCATTCGGACCAGTGGTTCTTTCTTTTAGAGCATTTTGAAAGCGGAACTTTAATTATAGTCACCCTGTACATACCTAGGTATATTCACAATCATAGGCAGAGCCAGGATTTTGGTAATGTGGGTGCAGGCTGGGAAGGCATAGTAAGCAATATCAACATGATACGCAATAAAAATTTTTATGTGCATACTTAAAGAAAGTTCATACAAGGATACACGTGTATGTGAGTTATGGGTTTATCAAGGAAATATCAAAATTTTTAAGTGCACAAGGTACTTCTTTTGCAATGGCATCAATTATAAGGATATTCTTATGTTGAATGGAACTATGACTTTAAATTGTTCGATGACATATTCAATATCTATGGTTGCTGAAATCGACTTTTCAACAAAAAGCATCATTATGGAGTTAAATCTCTGTTGAAGCATAGTCGATCTTAGTTTGGACTTGACATAATTAATCTTGGAGAAACTCCGTTCGCATGAGCAAGTAGTAACCGGAATCACTGAAAATTTTCTCATCATTATGAAGAAATTCATATTCACCCTTTCTCTTCCGGATTCTTGCAACCACTTTAGCCAATCAAAAACTGTACATGGAGGATTGTTTAAGCGCCTTTCTCTGTACTATTGTACCTTAAGATCTCAAAAATAATCCCTAAGTTTTAATTAAAAAAAAAAAAAGAAAAACTAGAAAGCTCTGTATGACAGCAAGTAACTTATGAGAGACTTAAGAAGTCCCTCACATATAACCAAACATAGGAAACAATAAATATACGAAATAGAAAGGATTATTGTAGAAAATCTGAAAATCCCAGTTAATGTGGGTGCAGCTGCACCCACTGCACCCACTCTGGCGCCGCCTATGTTCACAATAATATTTACCTTTTCATCTTTACACAAAATGACATCATAGCTAGGTCCATCACATCCTTCGTCCGTGTTTACTGGTTTCGGGTTATCACATGTTCGACTTCTTGGTTGGTAGCCTGGAATAAGGTTTTTAACTTTTGAATAATCATAACGGTTGCGATTTTTCTTAATCTTTAAAACGAATCTACGTGTTTCATTACCCAATATGTTATATATATATATAGGAAGTATACGCATGTATACGCATATAACACAACTCAAAAAAGGGATATATCCAGTGCGTATTGGAAAAGGATGGGTGTCAGAATTCCTTTGAAATGCTCAAGTTTACACTTAATAAAATGGAATTTTAAGTTATTTTAAATTTTATTTTCTGCTTAAACTTCTTATTATTGATTTAGACGATCATACATCGATTTTATTTTATTTATATTTTTGCATAAACAATCCAATATATTTCAATAAAAAAAATCGTGTAGACCTTAATCTGGAGAACTACATATAATGTAGTCAAACCAAAATTATCAGTGAACTCAGTATGATGTACCTATTCCGTAGAAAATACGAAAACTCGATTTAGGGGTCATTCAAAAATTTTGTGATCCCCGATCCAAAAGCTAATTATTGACCAAAATCGCAATCTTTTGATCCATTTTTGGTTCTCCTAAAATTCTTGTTTATTTATTTGGTACTGCCAGAACCAAGATTATTTATTTGTTATAGTTCCGAATTAGGACGATCTTTAAAGAAATAATACAAATAAGTAATTATGTGTAGGCGAATAATAGCTATTTTAAAATGTAATAATCTTGTATATTTTCAAATCAAGTAGTAAATGGTGGCGTTTTTCAGGTTACTTTTGTAAAAAAAAAAAAAAAAAAAAATCGTTACAAGATAAGGGAAGAACACATACAATAATGTCTAATGTCTTAATTGTTGTAAGCATTGACCCTACCAGGGGAGCCGCCGCTCCCAAATGGCCATTGTCTTTAAAGGTAGACAGTCTACATCAGCCATTGGGTTTGGTAATGTACGGTTCATCTCTCTCGTAAGAAGACGTAGTCCCGTATTGTTTGGACGACCCTACCGAAGGAAGGGTGTGGGTGTCCCTTCTAATGGTGGCTTACACGTACCATTGGGATTCGGACAGGTAGCTTTGCTACAACGTGTACGTGGTACCTAAACACGTTAAAGATAGGTAGCCCTGTATTGTTTGGGCGCGCCTACCAGGGGAGACACAGCTCCTCGGGGCTTGGGGAGACACGGCTCCCAAATGACAATGTCTGCCTTGAGCAAACGATCTACATCAGTCATTGGCTCTGGTAATGTACGGTGTACCTCTACCGTAATTAGAGGAAGTCCCGTATTGTTCGGACGACCCTACCGGGAGGGGAGTGTTGGATTCCTGCCTGCAGTGGGACCAAACGGAGGTGGGAGAGGGGCCAATCCCAAGAATCTGGGTAACGGTTCTGATCCTGCCAAAGGGAGGAAAGACTGTGGGATTGGGCCGGCACCAAACTCAAATGGTGACTCAACACGTACCATTGTGTCCGGGATGAGATACGGGAGTATCTCGACGTGTGCGTGGTACCTCTACACGACAAGGCGGTTGCCAGTTGAACGATAGAGGTAGGCAGGGCCGGGATTGAACAAGCCCCCTCGGGCATTGCCTGGGGCCCCGGAATTGGGTTGGACTCTGCCGGGCTGTGGTCATACCGTGGGATTCGGTAGCTTGTGGGAGCCAATCCCAGGAATCTGGGTAACGGTGAACACGGGAGGGAGATAAGCTTGCCTTATAACGCTCGGGCGCCATGCCTGCAGAGCATGGTAGGACTGACTCGCTAGCAGTCTGCCTCAACCAGTAGGTTAACTGGTAGACACTCAGGACTTGGTCTGGCCGCGCAGTGGGCGTATCCCACTCCCTCAGTGAATGGGGGTTACACACTTAGGTGTCAGGGTTAAGGGACAAATCTTGACGGTGCAGGAGCAACAATAGCGTATATTGTGGAACTACGGGCGGGGTGCATTACATTCTTGCGGAACCCGTCCATTAAATAGACCGAACGGTCGCGGGCATGCTCTCCATGCATGCAGTTAAGCGTGGCATAGTAGACCACTAGCTCACAATGTTGTAAGCATATAGCAATAAAAGATTAATTTTTATCAAAGTTATTTTCCTCAAGAACCAATTGTGCTTGGAAAAGAATTTCACCACTCAGCTAGATATACTGGGATTCAGAATTTTGTTTTTTTATTGTCTGGAGCGACATTCGCTTCAGCCAACTCAATTGTTACTGTATAGAAAGAGAAACCAAAGCAACTTAATAATAAACAGAATGTTCGTTTTTCTTCAACGTACCTCGTGACTTCTCAATACAACCTGAGAAGCATTTATCAGGTTTCCACTCACTCCAACCTCCTTTCACCACTTTGTCTGGCTTCTTCTTCTTCATTATTACACAGTCACCTCCCTGGCACCACTGACAAAACAAGGAATATAATAAGTGAATGCTTTTATATATATAAATTAATGAAGGTTTTTACAACGTAGATACTAGGTTAACGTGTTAGCTGTTCATGAGCATTTCTAGTATTTTATAATAAATAAGTATGAACTATATCGGGTTTTCTAAAAATGGCGCCCACGGACTACAGAGCATTATTCTACAAGTTAAAATAAAGTGAAAAATATATAGGGTGTTTCGAAACAACACCGACAACATTTGAGAGGTGATTACTGACACTAAAGATGAAACAAAAAGTATAGACCAACCAGAGTGCACAAATGATTCCTCTCGGAGTTATAGGTTGCCGAAAACATGAAATAATGAACTTTAAAGGTCCATATCTCCATTACCATGGTACCTACCATAGTCGGGTCAAGACTTCACTTACAAAATAGTATGTGCCCTATCCAAATATTCATGTTTCAGAATCCTGCGGTATTTCCGCAACGATGTTTATAGAGGCAATTGGTGAGTATTTCGAATTATATGCCCATAGCCAAACTGTCTTTATAAAACTTGTTGTGTGAGTGCCGCAGAATTCTGAAACATGTATTTTTGGATAATCCACCTATTAGTTCCTAAGTGAAGTTTTGATCCAACGACGGTAGGTCACATAGTTTTGGAGCTATGGACCTTTAAAGTTCATTTTTTAATATTTTTGGGAGCCTATAACTCCGAAAGGAAGCATTTGTGCACCCAGATTGGTCTATATTTTTATCTTATATTAGTGTCAGGAATCATCTCCCAAACGTTGTCGGTGTTGTTTTGAAGCACCCTGTATATAATTGCATACTTTTCGGGTCCTTGTTTGGAGACGCGAATTGCACTATGTGACAACGTCGCAAATAAAAGAACCACAGAGAACATCTACGATTCTATCAAATAGGTACATCGATTCTTTCCAGATGACAGTTAAAGTCGATATTTTAAGTTGACACTAATACTACTTATTACCATAGCAATTGATGTAACTTCCTGATAGATTCATAGAGCAATGCTAATGGTTCCTAGTTAATATGCGACATTATCACATAGTGAAATTTTGATTTCCTATAGCGGCTGAAGGAGGCCCTGAAGGGTATGCCATTATATAGAATTTTCGCTTTATGTTGACCTGAAGAATAGTGTTCTATTGATCGTGGGCGGCATTTTTAGAACAGCCGATATATTCGGTAGAAACCGGAATAATGTATTAAAAGTTAATTTAAAAAATAAAATTTAACTTCCCGTGACGTTACAGTCGAAACTAGAATTGTTATCATTAGGAAAAAGTAAACTTTCGGCAGCTCTAATGTCTTAAATTGCTGACAAGGAACACAAGAGTTTCCAGCTTATAATTCCATTTCGTTCTTTTTCTTAATTTAGGTCCCAAAACATAACTTTAAATACCATATTTCATTTTAAACGTTTTAAAATTAAATCTTGCTTCTATCACTCTCTCCCAGAGCTTAACTGCATGGCTCGTAAGTTTTATTCCTCTGTATTGCCACATTCTTGCACATTCTGCTTTGTTTTTAAAATGTGGTACAATGTAGCTGCTTCTCCATTCGTTTGGCATATTTCCATTATCCCATTAGAAAGTCGAATAAATCACTGAATTCCTTCTTCACGTAAACCTTTTCATGTTTCGATAGGGAGATTATCCAGTTCTGGAGATTTAGTACGGATACTTTTCATCTTTTTCATGGCAGTTTCTACCTCTACCATGGTCACAGGCCAAACCAGTCCCTGATTCGTGGATAGACTTTCGCCTTTTTCCTCAAATTTTCTACATTGAGAAGTTCGTGGAAATACTCCTTGCACCTCTTCTTTATCCTCTCCTCATTATTTTCGTCTTTGATGCAGCATACATGCACATAATTTTTCTTTCTTACCTTCGAAAGTTTGTGTATCATCTTTTCTCCCCGTTTGTTTCCAGGTTGTCGGACAACTCATCATAAACGTTGACTTTAGCTACACTAACTGCCTTCTTTGCGTTTTTCTTCGTTTCTCTGTAATCCATCAGATCTAGTTGATTGTCAGAGTCCTGCCATTTTTTTTTGTATCGTTCCTTTTTCTTCTTCACAGCTGTGTGAACTTCTTTTTTCCACCACCAATTTTCCTTATCAATGAGGCCTCGTCCTTTTGTTTGCCTCACATCTTTTCTTGCTGTTTGCCCGAGTGCTACTGATACTTAGGTCCACTCCTCTTCAACGAGCAATTCTTCTTCCTTTATTTGCAATACTTGGGATGTGGTGATTTCCTCTCGGATCTTTTCGGCACTTGTCGCATCTTATTTTCAGCACTTCGTTCGAACAGGAACATTTTGTCGTTTTCTTCCCACTTCCTCTTTGATGAAGATATCGAATACTACAAGGTAGTGTTGCTCCGTTAGACTGTCACCTGGTATTGCTGTGCAGTCCTTTGCATCATGTAGGTTTTGTCTCCTCCATAAGATAAAGTCGATCTAAGACCTTGCGGTGCCACTCTTATATGTAGTAAAGTGTTCTTCGTTCTTCTTGTAGAAGGTATTCAGGATAGCCAGATCGTATGCTTGTGCCACTTGTATTATGTTTTAGTCTTATTTCTGTTTTCCAATTCATATATCCTCCATGAATTCTTTCACATCCTGATCTTGATCGTCCTACATGCCCATTTAGATCTCCTGCTAGAACAAGCTTATCACGTAATGAACAATTCTGCAAAGTATTATCTAGTTCCATCCAAAATTTTTGCTTTGTCTCTTCATCATACCCAACTTGTGGCGCATTGCCGCTCATTATTAGGGCCCGGAAGTTGAGGAAAAATCCTCTTTTTAACGAGAGCCTGAAGACAAGGCTTAACATATGTTCATTTTGGGTCATTTCAGGCTAGAAAATGATGGATTGTATTTGTCCTTTTTTTTTTTTTGTCTTTTTCGGCATTTTTATTGGTCTTTTTAAAGTTTTTCATATGCCTTAACGGTTTTTTTCTCTTCACCTTTCGACAATAAATTTACTGGCGATTAACTCGAATCAGCACCATCTCTTAAACATCTTTTCTTTAGTAAAGAAAATTCCAATGATAAGACATTCTTCAGACAGATTCAACTACTAGACTGGTAAGACCTGATCTGCAACATTCACAAGTCAGATAAGGAGGCCTAACAATGTCCTCCAGCAAAAGAGGAGCTGAAGTTTTCTTATTTTAGTTTGTACTTCAGTTTGTGGAAGAAGGATGGACCCAGTGCTTAAAGTGACATCAGATGGGGTGACGGTATGGAACAAATATGACCACTTAGAGCAGTAATTTTGACAGAACCCTAAAGAGCATCTCTACTCCTGACAGTTTTGCACCATTTTTGACATGAAGTCTATAGAACTGGAGACAGAGAGAGAGAAAGAGAGAGAGAGAGAGAGAGAATGAGGACTAATATGTAAATGTTTTACTCCTCACTATCATCAGCCTAACAGAAATAAATATTTATAAAATTAGTATTCAATGAATATCGTTCTTCCGTTGTATTCCATTGTATTGTATACGTATTCCATTCAATAATATGGAAACTTTTAATATTGCTAATCATCATAATATTGGATAAATAATTACCAGCACATAATGCAAATCTAGTGAACAGAAACATGTTTTGTGCAGCCGGTTTACCATAAAATAAAATTTTTTAAAAAATGCAATCCACTGTTGTGACAGCGATACGCCAACACTTTAATACAATTTCAACTTCAGAGCTTGGTGACAACTTACACAGCCAAACAGGCCCGAAACCACCTACAGAGGTTTGGGGGGCTATGAGCATGTTAGAGAGGCCAAGTCATCAAAAATGATCTTAAAAATATCTAAATTGTGTTTTTTGTATTAAAGTGTAGAGGGACCACGAAAAGTTTAGGGGGGCCAGGCCCAGGCCGTATCCAAGGCGGTCTAGGGGGGCCGTCTCCCCTAAATTTTTACTGGCCCCTCCTAAAATTTTCACGGTAAATTTACAAGTGAACTATAATATGATGATGAATTATAATGTGGTTGTACCGCACCCCCCAAACTTCGACTGCCCACCCCCTAAATTTTTGGGGTGGCTACGGGCTTGGTCAGGCCCCCCTAGCCCCTCTCTAGTTACTGGCCTGCAGCCAAGAGTATACGAGACAATTAACCAACTGAATGAACTTAAAAGGAAAATTTTTGAATATCCAAATATAAAACTATAAAAGGTAAGAGGCTTGTAAGGCTTAGGTTTACCATTGTTGAACCAGAATTTAAACTTCCGCCGTCAAATTGATTATTGTGCAATAGTGATTACGAAGTGGGTGGGGGAAGCTGAGGCGGTATGCTTTCCAAAGTTTTTGCTTGAGCATATGAGGGGCGTAACTAACGACAAACCTTGCCGTGTGGAAGGGCTCACAGGTACCGGGGGCCCATAAAGAGTAAGAGAAAGATGGAAAGAGAGGCTCAAGAATTAGAAAAACAACTTTTTCTATGGGGCTCAAATACACGTATTAATGCTTGCCCCCCAGAAAAAAATTAAATTACAGCGCTGCTATCTCTTCTCCTGGCGTGTAAGATACAGGTTAGATTTCTGGCGGAGGCCTGTAGAAAAAAGGTTTTCTACCGTAAATTTGATGAAGACAAAACAAAGAAACAAACTGAGTACTCAAACTTTGCAAGGACTGCTGCAAACAAAAAGGCTCTCTTCCAACACCTCATGCTGTGGATTCCCTGTGGATCACTTTCCTACCGGTGGGGTGCTGACTGCCACGGGTGCTGACTGCCACAGCCAATTATTGGTGCTGATTGCCACGACTGGCGCTGATTGTCAATACCAAGGTGCTGATTGAGACGATGCCGTGCTGACTGCCACGAGCCTAAGAGAAAGTTGCTAGACGTAACATTACCGGACGCCAAGAAGCATGAAAGAAACGTGATGAACCTTAGGATCGTGTTGTTCAGACCAACTCCTACCAAAGGTAAGCAGGTCTCTGTATGTACACTCATGTCCAAAATTATTGTCGCATGACTATAAATATGTTGTTCTAGTAATATAATTTGATAACGAATTCGCCCGGTATTTCTTATAATGTTAATATGTATATAATCGGCAAAGACAAGTATGTGGTAAATTTCATGTCAAAAGACCAGTAAATAAGAACAATGAAAGGATCATTATGATTTTCGTATTTATAATTTTTTTCCTATGAAATTTACCACAAATATACATTTCCTGATTATACACATAGTATCAGTATTAAAAGTACTCTGCAGAATCATTATCAAATTATATTCTTACAAGAAGACAGTTATAGATATGCGACAATAAGTTTGGTCATGAATGTACTTTCAGTTTTGTCAGGGAGCGATGCGTACAAAATTGGTACGATTTATATGTTCTCACTTGAACTCCCTATGTCAGTATAAACTGTTTCGAGCAGCTCTTGAAAGTTCCATCAAAAAAGCACTACTGGCTGGGATGTCCCCCACAAGAGAAGTTCAGGAGAAAGCACTCGCCTGCAGAGAAACTAAGCATGCCATTTTTTGAAGCCCCAATTCATGCTGATTACAACAAGCTAATAAAATTCCTGTACGGTTGAGAACGGTTCAAGATATTCAACTTGGAAGTTTATATGAGAAAATGAGGATATGCGCATTTATACACGTTAAGTACAACATAATTAGTAACGATTATTGACATACGAATTGAAAGCTATCGGAAGTAACAGAAAAAAAAGTGTTTCGAAATAACTAACGGGTTTGTTAGATACAATTAGTCATTACATTGTTCACAATAATCATAGGTTAGAGATGAAAATTGATCACTGTTGTTCTTCTGTTTTATGAAGAAATGACGCAGGCAAAAGACTCCCTTGCACCATAAACATTTTAAATGTGCCATTTCGTTGCATCCGTCGAGGGAACAGTTCACAGAACCAAAACAAAAACCAAATTCGATAAGTGAGTCAAAAGTTATAGGCCTATAATTTGTTCGTAACCTGCCTTGTAGAACGCAAACTGAAACAATCCAATATATCGCGATGATCGGAAGTGATTCGTATGGACACGAACTTTATTTGATTGTTTCGTTGGTATATTATAACGTCCGGATGAAGAAGTTTCATACTATGTACAAATCTCCTGCCATAATCTTTGATTGATCGGAATCAAAACATCAAATGGTTGCACAAATCATGTGCAATTCTTTGGTATCTTCTCAACCATTACGTCTTTGCCATCCGTCATGCAACTTGTCTGTGAATAGACCCCAGTGATCAAGCAATAGCAAGTTCAAACCATCAGGCTTCGCCATGGGAGAGAATACTTAACTTGTTGAAACGTGCATCCACTCATTTTCTCATATAAACTTCCAAGCTCAGTATTTCGAACAGTTCTCAACGTACAGGAGTTTTATTACCTGTTGTAATCAGCATGAATTGGTCCTTCAAATGACATGCTTATTTCTCTGCAGGCGAGTGCTTTCTCCCGAACTTCCCTTGTCAGCTGGCTTCAGACCATCATATCCATTAAATAATATAATAAAACAATTAATATAAACAATGAAATGTGCAAATTGTACATATAACAGAAAAGACAATCCTTTTATAAATATCCAAGTGTATGTCGTTCCACTTAGTGAGCAACTTTGTAACTTATAGGATGCCACATAAATTTGCTGTGATGATTACTAAATTAATCCCTAATTAATCCCTACTAAATTAATTAATAATCATAAATTTAGTATGAGGGAATAATTCCTCTCTTTCCAAATACAGTTTCTCCCAGGCTCGTGGCAGTCAGCACCTTCATATTTGCAATCAGCGACAGTCGTGGCAATCAGCACCGATAATTGGCTGTGGCAGTCAGTACCCGTGGCAATCAGCACCTATCCCTCCTACCAGCAACATGTATGCAGATGAAGAAGATTAGTTTTTATTTTTAAGGATAATCATTGATGGTTTACTGTTGTAGTCTTGTAAAAAAAAAATAATCTTCCTAATTAACATCTTTAGATAGTAAGTTGTGTCTCCTGGATTTTGGATTTAAAAAATCCTGATTTTTCAAAAAATTGGTTGGCAATATTGCTACTGATCTTCTGAATAGATACGTAGCAAAATAAAAGCTAGTTTTTACAATATTGTTTCAGTTCTTGTTAATATGAAAATCTTACAAGAATTCTACTATTCTAAGAAATACAAAAAGGAAAGGAAAAAGAGAAGGAAATGGGATTGGACCCGGTGCCAAAATGATATACGAGTTTGCAGTCCTTCATTCTACTCATTCATCCATAAGGCTTCCTTGGATGAGCTTCCTATTTTTTACCATACGTTCAGATTTTTAAGAATTTTCTAGCTATAGTGCATTGCTTTAAGCCTCAAAAGAAGAGTTTTCGTTTGTTTCTATATTTATGTACGAAATCTTGGTCAGAAGTTAATGTATGTTTGACAGACATTCTAGACACCAGATTTGAACCAACATATTTAACATTTTAGTTCCTTCACTCCTCCCTTCCGTCCCTTATCTATCTCCTTTAAGGGAAATTCTGAATTTCCCTTCACTTCTACAATAATCCCTCGAAGTTACGATTGCCACGGTTCACCCAATCGAGCTTAATTTTGTTTTCTCGCTTATATTTTTATAATATTTCAATATTTTTGGTGGCGCGAGGGACATTTTCTTACAAGGAATGCTTTCTATCATTTTCATTTACTAATCACTCAACTTTAGCCAAAGACGAAAAAAAATGTAACAAACGCGAAAATTGTGTATTACAATATACGCGCAAGATTTAGTGTGCATGGGTGTATATCATTGAAAAAAAATTCTTATCTTTCAGTGGGTATATAAAGATTCTCCAATGAGCATAGTACGAGCCAATCACTTGAGGGAGCCCCTGAAAATGTCCTCCTCTCCATCCTCGCGCCACGTTAGATCTGTGGATCAATTATCGCCGCTACTGCCCTACCTTCTATTAGATTTATGTGTATGGCAAGAAAACCGCATTATTTTAGTGTGCAGGTTTCCAGGCTACTTCCGTAATAAGCTTTCTCGGATTGAGCGTCTCCTTTCTACAGCTAACCCAACTAACGCTTAAGTTGTTTGAAACTTTCTTATAAAAATATCCCCTCATAACCAGTGATAGAGTGGATCAATGGATTGTAGGTCAAGATTTGTCGGTGGGTCATGGGTCAACAGAACGTGACCCACTGCGATCCACCGTGACTCACTGACCAACTCTCACCTACTACGGCACACCGACTCACTCTGCTCAGTGCATTGTAGACAGCATCTTCTGAACACTGGTCAATTTGTTTACGTTTTACTTTCAAGGCCTCCATTTCTCTTCCCTTTTCATTTGTTTCTATTTACTTACCTGAGAAGATATATATCTAAGTGAAGAGGCACTTTTGGGTATTGATATTTATAATTGTAATAATAGTAATAGGAATTACTACTTGGCTTTCCCGAAGCAGCCTATGCGTTTTAGAGAAGCTGACTACTGCATAAAATATTTTTTTGAATCACCTGTAATATATGAATTATTATATAGAAAAATGAATGTTACTATGTTTGCGTGATCATCACGGCCAAATGTCAAAGCCAAATGAAATGACTTTTGGTATGTAGGTACACCCTAATACCAACTGGGATGTTATCATATCGCTTTCATTATAATACATATCCTAAGAGACTGGGAGTCCGAATTTTTTCGAAAAATTGAACATCTCAGGAGCCGTTCAACTTAAGGAGCTGTAGTTCAGTATATTTCGCAGCCTTGTTTTATTGCAAGTGTGAACTCCTTAATCGGTGGACAGAAGGGTGTGGATAATGGACCAAAGTTGATGATAATGAGTTTTGGTGGGTGGTCAGAGAGAGTGGGTCGTGTTGCGTCCTGGGTTACGGTGGGTGGTCGGTCAGTAGGACAAGTTGTATTTAACACACGCCATTTCTGATCAAAATATACGGGAATGATGAGCCACTTAAAAAAATTGTTGCATGAATAATACAAGGCTTTACGTTTTTAATTAATAATATAAAGCTTATTAATACCTTAGTTCTACCAAGTAATTATCCTTTGCCCTAGAATTAGGAGTGGTTTAGGCAGTTGCTAAATGTCTAAAAATGCCTAGACTGAAGAATACTTAAGTTTCTTCATTTCATATGCAGACTCTTCTTGGTTGTCATTAATACTTTCGTGACTTATATTGTTTTTATACTGACTTGAGCGTTTGGCTTCTTGCTACAAGACTCCTTGTGCCGCAGGAATAGGAATTATGTAATATGCTCAAATGAACGGCCAGTTGCATGATCTTGTAATCCAGCTGCCTTAGAGGAAATATAATGCAATGGGGAATGGTCTTTATACAAAGCGTTGATCTTAGATGATGGACCGGATTCAATCCCAAGTCGTGGTTCTGAATTCATGACAATGGTGGGTTCTGTCCTTCATAATCCCGGTGTTGCATAGCGATGCATACACAGAAACTCGAATGGAATTAAATGAACATTCCAGCTTCGTATCCCACGTTTATACCCTTTAGGCTAAAGGAGATTGGTGATTAAGGGAAGTGAATGAAGGTATAACTGATGGAATTCCAATGTCGGGTAAACGGGAGAATCCGGAGATCTCGTGTCACCAAGGATCGAACTAGGGAACCCCTTGCACTAGATATTAGCCCTCTACCACTGTACCAACATGCTTCCCTCTCCTCCACACACATATTTTTCATTTATAAAAAGGTAAAATACTCATTTTTCAGTTTCCATATACGTGGAATCCCTTATCCTAATTTCTAAGCTATCCCTTGACTTCGAAGTCACTAACTTCTTCTTTCTCGTAGAATCAAATTACTTAGGAACAAACTGACAACGTTAACCATTCTGTATTTCTCTAATACTCCGCCTAACCCCGCTCGGCAATAGTTATAAAATTTTCCCTCAAGCAGAATACTCATACACAAACATATGTATACATTCATATTGTTGTATTGACCTGTCTTCAATATGTAAATATTTTTAGTTTATTCTTTATGTTATGTCTAATATAGGATATTGTAAAGCATTGTTGATAGAATTAGAGTTTCAATTCTTTTGTTAACTGTTATCGTTACTAAGAGCTTGAAAATTCAGTGCAGCGCTATTGATCTTTGTTAACACACGTACGTTGACACTTGTCTCTAAAAAGAAAGCGATGACTGATTGGAAGAAAACTTCTTTTCTTGCAAAATTCGAGCAATCGTTTCCTTATATTGACGATGCACCCTTGACAATTAGCTGCGAGCGAAGATGTAGAGAATACCAAAGCTACGACAGCAACGGCAACTTAATATATACCTACCGCTTTGATGAAGAAGTTGTAAGACCATCGTTCATATATACTGTAACTGGTTTCGCTGTTTTCTGGTTCTCGCTTGAAGAGATGAAGTTTAAGGGAATCCTTCCGTACGTTAGTGTGAGAACCGATTTACGTACATTTCGTGAGCTACATAAGGATCCCTCAATGCAGAGAATAGATTCCGATCTGTCTTCCACCTCATTGAGCGACACACAGAGTGGCTCCACTTGGTATTTAAAAATAGAAAATGATGAAGGAGAAGAACAGAAATTTGACATATTTCAGTTTACGAAGCTTGTATTTGCAGGGATTCATACACACAATTCCCTTACTACCATTGGATCAGATGATCATATTAACGAACTATCGGAAGATGATTTGAGTGACATCCCGGAATCTGAATTTGACGGAATAATCTTCAACTCCAGTACAGAGAGCTTAAAACCACACCAGAAGAGACCATGGTGGAAAAGACTGTTGTGTTGCTGTAGTGGTGGTTGTCATTAAGGAAACGCTTGTTATACGATGAGAGCCGTCCAGAAGAACTAGAGACGCCTCCAATAGGGGAGAATCTTTGGCAATTGTTAACTACGCCGACAGCAGTAATAATAGAATCCCCTTTATCAAAGATCAGATTGCACTGTTAATCATTTTGGAAGATGAAAAAAGAAGAAAATTATGAATATAGCTGCCGTGCCTTGGCTCACATAACGGACTTTAGGTGAAATGGAAAATATTTACAAAACTTTTCGGCTACTTGTAGACCTATATACAACAATAATTCAGCTCAGTATGTGTAAGAATTTGACTGGAAAGTTAACTTGATGAGATTGGATTCAACAGTTCTCTTAGAAATTACTGAACCAACCGAATAACCTATGCTTAATATGAAATACTACTTTCTTTACTAATGAGGCTACCACAAGTGGACCATAATATGTATTATGTTAAGTTTTAATTGTATAGCAGTTTTCCTGTATAATATTGTTGTGTAAAGAAGTGTTAAACTTCTGTCATTGTTTGATGTATTTAAGGAAGACTTTGTAAATCCATATCCAGATGATTCAAATGAATTGTAAACACATGTGGATGCCCAGGAAATGAAGAAAGTTCTTTAGTTTTGGAAAAGAAAGCGGAGTTTCGAAGAAGAATCTGAAAGAGGGCCAAGAATAGGATGAGAACTGGTTGAAAATACGAGAATCGTAACAGCGTTGAAAAGAATGAAGCTGGAAAAGCATGCTGATAAACAGTTTAAAAGAATTATTGAAGTACCATATATTTTCTTTCGTATGTTTAGATAAACACTGAAACGAAAAACGAATAACAAATTAATAATTGTTTTCCGTAACTGCAACCATATTAGATGGAATAATCTGCGATAAATTTGTCATTTTTATTTTGGATTTTAAAAAGTATTAAAAAACCATACGTTGCATTAACTTGACTTATTATTCATAATGCTTTTGAAATAATGAAATACTGTATCAATTCATTGTATAACAGTGGTTCCCAACCGAGGGTTCTCAATCTTTGTTTAGGGGCCGCGGTGGCTCAGTGGTATAGCATTCACCTCTGGTGCATGGGGTCCTTGGTTCGATCCCAGTTCGCGCCAAGTAGAATTTGAGGTGCACAAACACTGTGTGCGTGGGTTTCTTCTGAATTCTCCTGTTTCCTCCCACTTTCTTCATTCCACCATTTCATTCATTTCTCATCATCACCGTCTCCTTTAGCCTAGCCGGCATACCCGTGGAACGTAATATTCAAAGATTTCATTTCAATCTGTGTTTACAATGTTAACAAGATGTCAGTAAAATTTGATAAAATTTTTAATGACGAATGGCGGACATAGGTTTTGATATGCAGCCAGCCCTCACTTAAATAGATAGTTCAAGAGCTTTGCGCAATTCGAAATTTACGTAAATCTAATTTCTTTTATCATAACCATTTTCGTAAACAAGTATGAAAAATCGACAAATTACGCCAAATTAGCAGTTGTTCCTGTCTCACTCACTAGATTGCTCACAAGATAAAATTTATAAATTTAATTCTATTTCTTATTTCAGATGTAAGTGCCATTCGTAAGCTTTATTATATTGGCAACTTCTTACGTAACTGAATTTGCATATATCGAATTTACAACTCGTGGACTGACTGTACATGTCGGTGAGTGGTATACACAAGAATAGGTATCTTCTTTACAAAGATTTATTGTCTACAGTATGGTGCACAATCGACAGATACAGTGCGCCGCAACTGCTCACAGTGTGAGATTCACACAGACTCCTAAACATGTACTCCAGCTATTAATTTCAGCAGTTACGCTTCTAAAGGAAACGCTGCTCCTGCTTGCACAAGGGAGCGTTTCAGGGACGGAATATCATGTATTACCTCAAGCATATCTTGGCCTCTAATTTTGATCACGGATCATAGTCCAAGAGATTGAGACGAGGGCTCCCATCCCGTCCTTAGACCACTGTGAAAAAGTTGGCAACATGGGTCGACTTGGGAAACGGAGATGAATCCTGTTGAATCCTGTTGTAAAGAAGATGTGATTGAGGGTTTTTATAGAGAAATAAAACATTCCGATTAATTTTTGCTTCAAAATGATTAAAGCTTTCCTACTTATAATTTTTTTTTTCAATTTTTCTATAAACGACATTTTTTTTTCGATTCATGAAAAATTGTTTCACTTGTTCCTACATACTACTGGAAATTTTCTGAGCCATGAAAATTGTCAGATTCTTTAAACAATCTTCCATTTTTAACATTTCTAAACATGAAGTTTTATACATCGTTGCACAAAACCGTTATGATACCACTTGCAGAAGTGAGAGAAGCTGTGAAATAGGCTTTGACTCAAGTTACACCTGCAATGCTCCGCAAAATGTCATATAGCACTTGGCGGTGTATTATTTTTTGTCATGAGAATAACGGTAGACAGACTGATCCTTTGGACACTTCATGTTTCCTATCGCAATAAAAATTTCTCGAAAGCATTGTTGTTCATGTCATTAGCGCGCCATAGACGCACGCACTTGCATTACCAACATGTATGAAAGGTTTCTTTCATCATGCATCTTGAAAGAATTTTTTGCCCACACACGTACCAACGTGCTGTCCAACATACTGAAAGTAGTTTGAGAAATGTGGAGGACGAGGAAACGCGTGCTTTTTCTTTCTGCAACTGCACGACCTTGGCATGCGACGGAGGAGAGACTCACGTGATTTCTTCCGCTGTCGTGATTGGCGGACCTAAATATAAAACAGCCACCTTGCATGAACGAGCCCATACACGGTAAACATGCACGCAGAACGGCAAAAACATCAAACATGTTTTCAGAAGATTTTGAAAACTTTTAACATGAATGAACGAGGCCATACACGATCAACTTGCCTGTGGTTTTATCATTTTTCATACAAGTCGGGCTGTTTCTTCAGGCATGTGTTTACGTGTATGGGCTGCTATTCAGTTCTTTCCGTTAGTTTTTACGTACGTTTAGTGGTTTATGTTACTTATTTTCAGGGGTAACAGGAATTTGTGGCCACCCTGTATAAGTCTCGTATTACACCTCACAACTCATGTGGTGTTAATGTCGTACACAATACATTCGCTTAAGTATTCATAGATTTTATCCTGGACTCAGTGTTCGTAGGTTTCTTTAAAAAAAATTCCCTTGACTGACACAAAATTTTCCCTTTTCTTATCAAATTTTCCCTAGTTTGTTGAGTGTCCAATACTAGGGATGGCCACAAAGTTCCGGTTCCGGCGGAACCGGTTCCGTAAGGAACCGGTTCTCGGAGATCTGGATTTCAGAACCGGTTCTGGAACCGGTTCCGGGCCTGGATCCGAAAACCCGGTTCCAGAACCGGATCTTAGGAACCGGTTCCAGACCTGGATCCGAAAACCCGGTTCCAGAACCGGATCTTAAGAACCGGTTCCAGATCTGGATCTGAAAACCCGGTTCCAGAACCGGATCTTAAGAACCGGTTCCAGATCTGGATCTGAAAACCCGGTTCCAGAACCGGATCTTAGGGACCGGTTCCAGACCTGGATCCGAAAGCCTCCAAAGACCCGTAAAGGAGGCACAAAGTTCACCTTCAAAAATAATGCAAAGAGGACCATGCGCTTGTGCCTTCCCCGCCCAGACCCGCTTGTGCCCCCAGAAAAAAAATTTTGGTCCACCAGTGGGTGTTTAGCCAAATGAGTTGGCCAGTTTGCCTGTTTAGCCAATGAGTTTGCTAGTTACCCAGTTTATTTAGCCAAATGAGACAAGCTGCCACCGCCTGAGGGCCTGCCTGTCGCTTCCACCATTTCATCTAGCATACTGTTCACAGCTTGCCAGCAGCTCGCGTTTAGGTAGGGATGGTAACAAAGTTTCGGTTCCAGCGAAACCGGTTCCGCGAGGAACCGGTTCTGTTTTCAGAACCGGTTCCAGACCTGGATCCGAAGAACCGGTTCCAGACCTGGATCCGAAGAACCGGTTCTAGATCTGGATCCGAAGAACCGGTTCGAGACCTGGATCCGAAAAACCGGTTCCGGAACCGGATCTTCTAGAACCGGATCCGTTCAGACCCGAAAACCGGTTCCACCAAGAACCGGTTCTGGCCATCCCTATCCAATACCTATGACAGAAGATGTGACAAGATTAATTTAGCTATTTTAAATGAAGTGCCAACCACATTGGTTTTATTCATTTGCTTTTTGCTTCTATTTTTTTTTAGTTTACTTTTCATTCACCTTTTTAAAAACAATAGTATACACACAAGACACCCAGCCAACAAAATGAAATGAAATCTTTTTATGCAGCCAATCAGTTTAACGTTCCACGATTATGTATTTAGGCTAAGGGAGACGATGATGGAAGAATGAAAAAGTGGGAGGAAACGGGAGTACCTCAAGAAAATCCACGGACACGATGTTGTTTACCACAAGCTTACTTGATCGGGTATCGAACCACGGACCCCACGCAGCAGAAGTAAGCGCTCTACCACTGGGCCACCGTGCCAACAATGCTACAATGCTACACTGAATGCAAATTATGCTACTTTCAGCACTACAAAATATTGCTGCTGTAATGGTTTATTTCTGAAAAATAAAGAAAACATTAAGCAATCAGTCAGCTAGTGAATTTCCCTAGATTTTTCATGTTTTATAGAAAAATTTCCTTTTTTCCCTTTTTGTTAAATTTACCTATGAAATTTCCCTAGATTAGTGAAAGTTACCTCAAACTATGAACACTGAGTGGAATTCGAATATTCAGTTAAGCATGATCTGTTAAGGGAATAATAATCTAGTTCATCAAAGGAAGTGGGCCAAAGAAATTTAGTTTAAATTGTTCATTTTACTATAAATGTCAACTAATAAGGCAAAATGAAACTTAGCTTTAATATCTCTTCAACGAATAATTATTTTAAGCACACTTAATTACTATTTTCCGGTGTCTTTGTGCTAAATAATCAAAATTAACAACTAATTATTCCGAAACAAAATATTTTAAGGAAATCTTACTGTTTAATAAACATTGTACGTGCTTTTATAAAGGATCATTCTTTTAAAACTCGCGGATTTCATTTGAGTCAAGAATTTCTAACTGAAGTCCGATTTTCATGCGGTTTGTGGCAAACGATCAAGAAAGGATGGACGATTTATGGAACTATATTTACTGGTTTAAATTCATCCGAGTTAATATCGAGATATAAACAACAGTGTGTGGAAGGTGAAGCAAGATAGGCTATTAGTTTTGGAAAGTGTAGTCATAGAGGGTCAATGCAGTGACAAAAATTTGAAAAAAGTAGTTTTCCAAATTTTGCAGTTATCTATACCTTATAGATATGTTGGCTTTAAAAAAAGCTAAAAACGCCATTCTTTGAAAAATAATTACGACGGTCAATATACATAATTCTCTGCTCAATTGTCGCTCAGTGGAAGCGTATGTCTCACATAATCTCTGAGTTATCAGTTTTTCCTGTTTTTCTCGAAACCTTTTATGGAGGAGATGGCGGATTTAGAAATTATACGCCTCATATGTAATGCTCATCGTTACTATTTCAACGAGCAACAATGGAGCATACGAAACCATCGTAACCACTATTCGAAGTAGGGTATTTTTGGCGTTTTAAACGTTAGCATATCAAATTTTTGTCACTATATTGACCCTCTATGTCTGCACTTTCTAAACAAAACTAATATCTTGCATCACCTTCCACGCTTTTGTTTTAAACTATGCAATATCTATATCGAATTTTTTTTTTGTTGTTTCAATTTTAATAATTATGATTTGACATATCATCTGCAGTACCTCTCAGATCTTGATTCAACTGTCGTCAATTTAATGTTATAAGCAGGAGTACCTCTCTTGCAGCGCGGTAAAGTTCTCGTCCTCGTGCCAAAATAAAGGATCACAGTAGATGCTTACAAATATCCGGGATGTTCGCAACTTTTCAGCAGTACTGTATATGTTCATATGCTTTTTCGTCTCGTTTTCAAGGTTTTGTAGGCACTCTCGTCTCGTCTCATCTCGTTTCTAGTATCTAGTATTTAATGATTCTTTCCAATCTCCTGTCAATTTTCAAAAGCTTATTTTGGTCTCGTCTCGTGGTGAACACTTATTTTCTTATAATTGTAAACTCAGAAGCCCAGACAATGTGAAAAGAATAATTTTGAACACCACTTATCCAAGCTTTGCAATTATTGTATAATGTTTAAAAAATGACCAAAGCATATACAGTAGAGCGTCGATTATCCGAACGTCGGTCAACCGAACGACCGCTTAACCGAACTGTGTACTCGCTCGCACCTGTTACTCTCCCACCCTACCGTCCATCATTCCCCTCACTCTCAAACCAAGTTTCCCACAGTAGTCGCCGCACTGAGCCACCGCTGGCGGAACATTGCTTCTAATGGGGCCTTCATAAGGCGCTGCTGACCGGCCAAGCCGCCAGTCGCGGTGTTTCAACAATCAGCACACTTCTGTCGGTTTGGCACTGGCTGTAGAAGTAGCGGCAGTATCAAAGCTGTTCACAGCAACAGCTGCGCCAGCTTAGAGTTGAGGCGTGCCGCTCCGCGCAGTTTGAAGGATTGCGCGCCCCCAAGAAGAGCTTCTCACGGTGCAAACAGTAACCTTCTGTTCTCTGTTACGACCACATATGTGCTTTCAGATATCTGTAATGAAAAAAGTACGTGACTTAGCTGCTCGTAAGCATGTAGGCTTGCTTAGACAGACCAAAATAAAGGATTTTTTAAACGTTAATTTTGTGTACTGTGTGTATTGTTCACGCAAAATGCGTATGTAATATGTACATATTTTTGTTTAATAAACTGTACCACATACTATATATTCCTACTAAAGTTGCCTTTGTACGTTACTTTGTAATACTTAAAGAGATGCCTGTTTTTATGAATAAATTTACTGTACAGTACTTCTTTTTGGCAAATAAACATGTACAGTTCGATTATCCGAACAAACCAGTTTCCGAACACCCATGTCCCCCAATTACTTCGGATAATCGACGCTCTATTGTATTATTTATTAAAAAGTATATGCTTTGGTCAGAATTCGTTTTTAACTTTATACAAATAATTTTGTATTTTAAAAAATGCCATGTTCGGCAGCCATGTTCGGATTCAGGTTAAACATTTTAGTCAGGTGGTACGGTAGTTAGAATTTTTTTTAGGGAATTGCTCGCACAAATGTTGAGAAAAATCAAGCGCATAAATCCTGTCACTTGAATAGGGTGATAGGAACCTGTTATGTACTTTCGAAGCAGCAGCAACGAAATCCTTGATACTACAAACATATTTGTCGACTTAATGCTAGCGTCGTACTTATTACTATGTGTAAAATATGTTTTTTCTACACGCAAAATTACAATTTAGATATGTTATTTTTACCGGTATGCCATACCGGCTGATTTTCTAACTTTGGGATGCATAACCGGCTCACTTTAAGCACTGGATGGACCGTTAACCTACCAAAAACTTGTATTTCTCGAGCATTATATTCATTAAAAATGTAATTTTAATTAAATTCGGTTTTATTTTTACGTTTTTTTCCTTCTTTAGATATCTTTAGGTCCTTCTTTAGATATCTTTAGGTCTTTTTAAAGGTCCTTTGTAGGCAATTTTTTAGGTCTTCAACTTCCGAGCCCTACTCATTATATTCAGAGTTTTCCCTTCTCCTAGCACTATAACAATTCTGTCGATTACTCTCTTCACGTCCACAAATTCCTCCTTCATATTCTTATCCAAGACAATTCCAAAGTTATTCTTTCTGTTGTCCCCGTATATATAACCTTGTATTCATTTCCTCTTTTCTTTGATTTTGAACCCTTCCATTTAGTCTCTTGGATGCATGTTACGCTCACTCTTCTTCTTGCCAGCGTCTCCGATAACTCATAGCTCCTACCTGTCAAAGTTCCAGCATGCCGCGTTCCTATTCTGCTCTTCTGCTGCTTTTGAACTATCTTCTTTAGCCCCCTCCGTCCATTCTTAGAGGTTAGCCCTTGCTCACTTCTCACGGTCTTAAGGCTATGGCGCTTCAAGGATGCGTTTTCGTTTACCACCCGCTGCGAACGCAACACAGTTGGCTACTCGATAATTTTACTTTCGCCAGAGTTATAAATCATACTGTGAGCCAGTCAGGATTTCCAGGTCTTTTTTTTTTATTATTATTATTACCAGCGCCGGAAGGGTAGAATCAGAATAACCTGCTTTAGTTAGTTTCTTGTGACAAGATATAAAGGTTATTGGAGAAGTATTGCTCTTAGCTGCAATTTCTTCTTATGTAAAGAAAAAGACACTGAGGCAAATGCCGCTATGAGGTGCATCCTATTAATAGGCAAAATCTACTGCACGTCGAATTTCATACAGTGCATAATATACTAAGAAGAAAAGAGAAGAAATTTTTCTAACATTTTCTCATGTCGTGTACTACATTTGATGAATTGCTGCGCTCCATTAAAGATGGAATAACGAAAAAAGATTCCAACATGAGAGCAGCTATACCAGCACAAGAAAGGCTTGCATTGACGCTAAGGTAAGTAAAACATGGCCTGGCCTGGCAACACGTCTTTCCTTTTATTCCTTCCTTTAGACATCTCTTGCTGATTCCGAAACAGCAATCGGTCTATTGTTCCGAAACGCACCAAATATGCTCGAGCCTACGAATTCTGCGCGTTTTTATTGCTTTCGCGTTTGTGATTAGCCATCCACATTTAAATACATGGTCAGCGTATTCCATGCGCACGCATGAGACATAAAAACGCGACGCATCGAGTAACTGTAGATTGGCCCGCGTGTCGCTTCTGGGGTACGCCCTAGCCTTTTTCTCACTCACATTCGCTTCTCAATCCATGTTTGATTTGGCAAATGTTTCACAAACCGGGTGCCTACCTGGCATCAACTCCCAACCTGGAGGACCAGGATCTTCTGTCGTGGTTTTCTCCTCTAATTTGAAAGTACTATTTCTACTTTTAAAATTTACCAGACTATGTTAAAATTATCACTAAAAGTAAATCAAATATAAACCTACCGAGTAAGAGAACAATCTACGAAAAACAACTAAAAAGCAGAACAGAATAAATATCAAAATGTATAAGAAGAAAATGAATAAAAATATCAGTAACAGATAAATCTACCTACAGGGGAGAAAATCTCAAACATAAGTCCTCAAAGTACGTTAACCACTCAAATCGCACGAATAGTTAGTAGAAAATGTATGTTTACAGATCTCTTCGAGTGACATTTGTTGGAATTCAACAAGACTCTTCAGCGGAAAACAGATCTTTACTTTGTTATGACGACTGTTCAAAATCTATGAATTCAATCACCTTCAAAGAATAGATTTTCTCCAATGAGTTAAGTGTTTCGACGAAAAGTATTCTTTCAATAAATTAAACAATTGAATAATGATTTTTAAAGCTTGTAGAAATGTCATCGCGGAACTCGGTACATTACATAAGTAAAAATAGCAACGAATTTAGGTTCCTATTCAATGTTTTTTCTGTCTCATCCACTTCCTGACTCACTTCTACATCTAGCTTAAGCCTTTCGATTAAAGGTATATAAAATAACAGGTAGCCCCAGTTCGCGTTTAGCGTTCTGATTGGCTCCCTGTCTATGTGGGCTCAAAACATTGCGATCTTCACATGTAGAAATGTAGTGTGTCTGTAGTTTTATTTTTTATTTAAGTCGTTACTTCAGATTTCTATTATACAACGGTTATATGCTACACGTATGGGTATACTAATACAGAAGTGAGAAAAAATAACCCGAAGTAACCTTTCACAGGTAAAAAAATACCAATCATAAGATATGTATGGCTGTGACGTATGGTTTCACGATTTTAGTGGGATGGGCATATATCCTCTATTATATAACATCCTTGGCGATACCTCCACGTGACATCATCGACCGCAAAGTATCCTGGGCAAAATGAGAGTAGAAAGGCTAAATCGAGAGTCCCCTGTTTCGATCTCTCAATTTATTGCTCTGAATGTATAAGAATAACACAACTTTTCAATTGTTTTACCTTTGTTACTGGTGTTGTCATGGTTAATACCGTAAATGCTTCCTACATGTGTCTAGTACAATATTAATAAACTCTAAGCACTTTGGTTAGAACGCCTTCCACTTATAATTTTTTCTTTAAACAGACAGAATGAAATTCATTTGCTGAGTTCTAAGTAATATTTCAACAATCAAGCATGGATTACGAAGAGACACAGGATGAAAATTCGCAGGAAATCCAAAATATTCTTCAGCGTATGAATAGCGAGGACGTCACGATGCAGGCTGCAGCTGTACAAGATACTCTCGACTATCTGGTGATCAGTCGAAGACCCACCTGGATGATCATAAAATCAGGAATTCTGGAGAAATGTATTGAGTTCTTAAGGGACTTCCAGACTCCAGTGCTGCAGTTATCGGCATGCAAGGTTATATCCTTTGTAGCAGGCGGAACACCCGAAGAATCAAAGTCTGTGGTGGAGTTAGGAGCTGTTCCGGCACTTGTTGATCTTCTGAGGTCTCCGGCTCATCTTGTAGTGAACCAAGCTGTATGGACGTTGACGCTGGTGGCAGAGAGTGGACCTGAGACCAGAGACTTGGTATTGAAAAAGGAAACATTGCCGAAGATCCTGGACATTATTAACACAAATGCACCACGAACGGTATTGATCAATATTATGCAATCCATTACAACCCTACTTGATCATAAAAATTTCACACAACCACTAGAAATTTTGATAGAGTGTATTCCGGTTATCAAGATACTTCTCAATATGGAAGACGATGTCATACTTCATGGGGCATGTCGTTTGCTATCGCACCTCACTTTTGATACCAGTGGCGAATTGACCCCTGAGAAGTGCCAGCGAGTTCAGGCAGTGATCGACGCAGAATTACATTATCAGGTATTAAATCTCCTCTCTAGGCCAGAGGTCAACATAATCGTTGCTGCTCTAGAAGCAGTAAACAATCTAATCACCAGCAGTCACGAACAGAGGGAACAGATTCTTAAACTTGGACTAATATATTTTCTTCCTCAACTGTTGCGTCACGCGGAGAAGAAAGTGACGAGAGAGGCTGCTCGGTTGGTATCCAACATCTGCGCCGGATCTAAGGATGAAATCCAAATGCTAATAAATTCAGATGCTTTCAAGGCCTTATACGAACAATTGAAGAAGCAAGATGAAGGCGATGAGACAACGAAGAACGTAGTCGCCTGGGCAGTGCTCAACATAGCTTACTACGGATCTCAAAAACAGGTCAGAAAGCTGTGCAAGTACTTCGTGAAGTCCGACAACTATCGAGCTCTGAAGCCGCTGTGCAACTTGTTCCTTGTTAAAGAATTGGACATTTTGAAAATGGTTATTAAGAGTTTTAAGAATCTTCTGTCCGCTGCCAAGGGTTTGCATTCCAACGATATCTTAGTGAGCCACATGGACTATTATAACATTGAGAAAAGTATTCGAGATCTCGTAAATCATAAAAATGATGAGATTGCAGCGGAAGCGCGCTCGCTGTTTGTGGAA
Source organism: Thermobia domestica (assembly GCF_964235325.1). Classification (NCBI taxonomy): domain Eukaryota; kingdom Metazoa; phylum Arthropoda; class Insecta; order Zygentoma; family Lepismatidae; genus Thermobia; species Thermobia domestica. The sequence goes on from NC_137469.1 coordinate 38,425,355, forward strand.
TATTTTGAGAAAATATATGGGTCATGGAATTGAAACTTCCATTAGATTTACTAATGGATAGTTAAAGTGTAACGTTAGATAGCATCTTATATTCTCTTTGACTTGGTTTTGAAGAAAGATGGATACAATTTGCGAAAAATAAATTATATTGTGGAAGAAGCTCCTTAAGTTACTTTACTACGGTAATTACCCCTTGATGGTTCTGGCTCTTGACAATATAGGAAGCCAGAATGCCTCATATTGGAGAGATATTAATTTACGTGTACTACAAGGAACTATCTGCGTAATGAAACCATAATAATACAGTTCCTCCATACGTGGAACCTTTAATCCTAATTGTCAACCTCCACTCCAGCTCTTAATTTCCAGTGCCATAGCCCTATTTGAACTACAAAGGAAAGCTGCTGACCATCCTAACCCTACTTTACTGGCTTAGTACTTCACCCTAGCAGCGTTAGGATCTTCATGATCATCATAGGTATTCTGCCATTATTGGCAGGTCACTTGCTGCAACTGAAAAGCTCCCATGCTCCACGGTCTTCTGCTAACCTCTTCGTCTTCACGTATGATTTTTCTGTGCTGATATCGTCCACTAATTGTAATCTCCTTCGCCTTCTTCCTCTCTTTCTTGCCACCATACCCTCTAGCACGTCTCTCATAATATAGTTCCTTCTTATCCAATCTTCCAACCAGCTTTTCTTCCTCTTCTTAATAATATCTATTTTTTTCTTTTCTCCCCTACCATTTCTAACACCCTCAAATTCGTTTTCCGTTCGAGCTCCATTCTTCTCCATACCCACACTTCGAAAGCTTTCAGTCGTTTCTCATCATTTTTGCGTAATGTCCATGTTTCTGCCCCATACAGTACAATACTCCACACGAAGCATTTTATGAGTCTTTTTTCTCAACTCTTTATTCAAGGTCCCACAAAATAGTATTTTCTTCCTTCTAAAAGTTTCTTTCGTCATTCATATCCCTGCTTGTATCTCACATTCACATGTCATATCATTACTAGTAATACTACCCAGGTAACAAAAACCAGTGTTAGGGTAAGTGGGCTAAACCCTGCCTTCGTGCAGATCATTTGGGCAAACTACAATAGATTCTTTTTGAGCTATATGTCTTCTCGATAGAAGTGAAGATTGACTAAACGAATATGTGAAATTTTGCTTTCTCTAGTTCTCGAACACTAACAAAACAAGTAAATTTTTACTCGTAGTCCATCTACGGTACAATCATTGTTATCACCAACAATGATTATACTACTATCCAATGGCGTATTTAGGGGGGGGGCTTCCGGGCTTAAGCCACCCCCGAAATCTTACTTACTATAGTAAAGTATATGAAATAACTTGCAGAATTTTTACATTTTCAGGCAAAGCCCCCCCCCGAAAGTTAGCAAAGCCCCTCCCGAAACAAAATCGTAAATACGCCACTGCTACTATCCTTTCTACTATCCTTTTGATCGCCTACTAATGCGATTTCTTTTCAAACAACATACTAAACATTTTTTTTTTTTTTTGCCATTTTTACTGTTTCCTGTGTGAAGTGACCCATAGTTATGTGTACTTCGGTCATAATTTGTTAAATTTAATTATAATCATTTAATCAGTTTATTTTCATTTCTTCAAGTAAAATATATTAGAATTATTGAAATCAGCAGTTCAATTAAAACAAAATATTTTATCTGTTATATATTCACAGATAGTTTAAGCAAACATGCATATCCTCATTGCAAAAGCAATAAACATAAGACTAGTTTCCCTTCCTGCTTTCGTGCATTCCCTTCCGCCTTGTTCATTGATTGCAAGAGTCATTGTTTTCGGATTAAACAAAACCATAGAGGATACGTTCACAAGAGGTGTTCATCATGAAAATTCGATAGAGGTTACATCGAGTAAAGAAGCACACTATACCATTAAAGACGGTCTACCTCCATATCTTTTGAGATATTGTTCTGCGGGTTCACTACCACAGACACAGTTTGGCAGAACGCCTGATTTGTTAAGCAGAGATGGAAAGCAACGCTCATCGCAGATTTGATTCAACGCTCCTAACACATTGACAACTAGCTTCAATTTCTCCAGTTACCATCCAGAGAGTGGAAGACGCCGGAAAGAAACATTCGTCATTCCAGACAAGGACGACGCCAGTCACTCAGAAGTTACTCACGCTAGTGCTCATCCTTTATACTTATAATCTAATCCTTACTCTTTTCGCCTCACCTTTCAAACTAGTTTTATTTATTTATTTTTTACAAAATTGAATCTTTTGAATTTTATTTACATTCAAACATAATCCTTAACTTTTAAGTTCCGTGCAGGACATCAGTTTCCATGCTCATGTTTTACATCCCTAAGTTTAATGTTTAGTAGTTGTAACCTGAGTTATTAACTGATGTTCCCACCACGGCACACCAGTTTCTCTGTTGTTCTCTTGCTTTTACGAATACTTCCTAATTAATACTCCGTTCCACAGCCAGCTCAATTTTCTTCATTCTGCTTCATAGCCTTATTTTGAAGACTTCTATTCGTTTTAAGAACTTTCAGTAAGATTTCAAGCATAAGTTGAGGATGCTTGCTGAGAGAGTAGAGATAGATAGAGTAGTCTCAGATAAGCGAGGTTTAAGATACTTCGAGACGATATTCAAGATCCATTTTCTGAATAAAGAATCGAAAATTTTAGTATTGAAAATTGTTCTCTTTAGGAGCCGAAGTTCTGAAAGGGCTGAAACAAATTTTCGATTAATTGCAATTAAAAGTTTATGTGTTACACTTCTTACTTTGAACTTAAACGAATACAACATAAAGTTTCTCTGTGTTAGGAGTCGGATAATTTGTATATTATAGAAATTGTTGCCTTTCCCCATTAGAAGCTGAGTTGTCGAAACATGTATTCTCGTGGTTTTAATTAAAAGTTTAAATACCGAATTAGACTCCTCTAACTTGAGTAAATCGTCACATTTAGCAGTTTCACAATAAAGAAGCGAGATTTGTAAGATAGAAATTACCCTCTTTTCGTTATTTAAGCGAAAATGTTTACAAGGATAGTTTCCTTTTTATATCTCCAAATACAAATCATGCGATTTTGTTGATGTCTCACAAACAAATGTTTCATAAATAACCCTCATTTATCATTTAAAAGTTTAAAAAAAGTATTTTACTTTTGAAGTTGGCTTTTTCTTTACTTTTCCGAAAGCATAATTTTGTTCGAATTTCATAAATAATTTTGTTCCATTGTAGTAATAACTTCAGTATAACACATGGAGGTGCGGTGGCTCAGTGGTAGACCGTTCACCTCTGATGCGTGGGGTTCCTGATTCGATTCAGATCGCGCCAAGTAGTGGAGAAACACCATGTCGGGTTCTTCCGTTTTCTCTCAATTTCTTCACGCTACCACTGCATTCATTTCTCATCATCACCGTCTCCTTTAGCCTAGCCGGTATAAACGTGGGACGTAAAACAAAGATTTCATTTCATTTTTGCAGCGTAACACAATTTAGTGTAATAAAAAAGCGAGTAAGTTCAATATGATGGTCCGTACTTTTTATTACCACACATAAAGGCGAAATCAAACAAATGAGCTTCCGAAAATATTCTTTATTTGCCTATGAAGGTTTATTGGCACATTTCTTACAACCTGTGATCCTAATTATGCTCAGTGACAAAACCCATGTTTCAAATAATAATAATAATAATAATAATAATAATAATAATAATAATAATAATAATAATAATAATAATAATAATAATGTGTATGTAGTTTATGCATGATGATTTATTAATGCTTCACATTCTGAACTTACGGTTTGCTTTTAGTATATAAAAGTACAGCCCACTAAAAAATCCTGCCCCCAACTGACTTCAAAAAAGCACTAAAAATAAAAAATAGAAAGCCCTAAAAACAGCAACTTTTTTATTATTTTATGCTTTTCAGTGCTTTTCTCAATCGGTTCATTTAAAAAAAAGTTCTTATTCTCTTGCACTGGTTCTTTTAGTCCAAGATAATAAGACATCGAACGTTCCAATTGTGGGGAAAAGTCTTACAAAAATAGACCTTCATCATAAAATACTTCTAAAAAAAATAGATACTTAATTATAGCGACGTACCTTACCATTCCCACAGGAAGTACCTTCTAGCGCAGGGCCAGCAAAGTAAAACCCTGAACGATGTGGTGTCTTGCATTTAAGATTCTGACAAATACTCTGTGAAAAATTTAGAAGATTGAATTAGTTTCCACAATACATACTACATACAGTATATTTATTAAAATATATGGTATAGCTGACTTTTCGATTACGTGTTGTTTGTCACGGTGTAGTTCGCCACGACTCGATTTTGGTGTTGTTTGCCACGGTATTGTTCTCTCTGATTTATCTTATATCATAAACGTGATGATTTATAGAAAATCGACTCAGAAGTTGAGGGTTGCCAGAAGACTATATTATAACAATCAAATCTATTATATTTATAAACAGAATACATACAATACTAACGATCCCAAAAACGTTATTGAAATACTGCTCTTATTCCTAACCCTAGTTTTGAGTATTCATTAAACATTTCTCTCCAAAGGAAATTTTGGGAGTGTTTTAGTTTATTCTCAAAATTTAAATTATATATTGAATTTTCCATTTCTGACTTTGACTGTAAGCCATTTTAGTGGATTTATATTTTTGGTCGTTTGACATTAGACAGCACTCGATTGCTTATTAATTTATGTTTTAATGAGTTTGTTTAGGCTGATTCTTTTGAGATATATTTATATTTAAGCATAGTTTGAAAAAATTCAGGATACTGTTACGCGTTTATAGTAATGCCAGGAAATATCTCCATTTTATCAGTCTGAAGTGTGATCTTCCGTTTACATTTATTTTTATTGAGGTTTTCTACATATATTTGCTTGGTGTTGTTTCATACTATCTCATGCTCTCTGGTCAGATTTCAGCTCTCGCGAAATGGGCTTTGTGGTGGGCAAACATCGTGTGCGTGAATTTTCTCGGGGTTCTTCTGTTTTGCTCCCACTTTCTTCAATACACTATTTTTTATTCGTTCTCATCATCATCATCATCGTATCCTTTTGCTTACACAGCATAATCGTGAGACGTAAAACGGAAATATTTCATTTCACTTTTCTTAAGGATAATAACATCTAGTTCTTTAGTCGCGTAGCATAACGAAAAACAGAACAATATGTAACAGGAGATGATATTAAGAAATCGATTAAAAGAGAAAATGCATTTATAGAACTATCAATTTACTAAGCTATTGTGATATTAATGATATTTTATGTTCATTTGTTTGGAGCTTAATGTTCTCTTTCAGCAGTGAGTCTAATGAGATCTCTCTCGTTCCAAAAGCGAGAACACTTTACCACTAGTCCCAGGAAATCAAAAACGAAAGTGTCTGGCAACCCTTCTTTTTACTTCAAGTGTGTGTGTGTATCTTTACGATAATCAGATCTGATAAGATCAGAATGCAAAGATTGTGGCAAAATCGTGGCAAACAACACGAAAATAGAGTCGTGGCAAACAACACGCCACCGACTTTTCTACTTCAATAATGATTTTAGTGGCTGGAACAGCATCTAAACCATAGGATGCACATGAACCCTTAAAATAGGAAGAAAATCCCAGGCAGTGACGCGACGGTAACTAGTATCTGGTAAAACCTATGTTACAATCACAGTTTGACAAAAGCTGCATAATCTGAACTTTGTTATCGGGTTGTGGTTTCGAAACCTCTAGTCACTGCCGCCAACGAGGTAACGCGAAAAATACGGTGCTGAGAAAATAAAATACTGTGTATGAAACGTTGATGGCTGGAAGAGAAAAATATGTCCCCGATCTTTGCTCTTTCCAACAACAGGCCTGGTTCTTGTATGGTGAACACTCAAAAATCGGTTTTCTCCAAACTGCCTGGCTGCGGGTCTGTGTCGATGTCCGATTCCATACGTATTCCATTAGTCCGATTAGTCTCAAAGGACGAATTACAGTAAGTACGCATTATGTAGACAGTTTACGTAACAAGGTACATCCTCTTAAATCGCGTTTCCATTTTACATGAATCTTGTAGCTGTCATAAAATAATCTTGCAACCCGATCTTTCTATTTACTGTTTGTAGCATTCCAGCTACATGGAAATAGAGATTTGTATTGACTGGAATTTTTTAAAAAAATGTAATCCTTGTTTGAACGCAAAATTTGTATTAATAATATCTAATCAAATATTATTGATATTTAAGGTAATTAAATTCAATTATGAAGTATCTGCGTTATATATGGGCCTACAGTAACGTTTATTTAACGTTTATGTGGTATCAGACGTTTTGAAAGAAAATGTTTCTTTTTTTAAAAAAATGAGAGAGAGAAAAGATATAACGAGCGATAATAACGTGAGAGAGAATTTCCAATCCTGTATGGCAAGTCTTGCTTTCGAAGCAGCTGCCTCCTGAGGCTGATTTGCTGTTTTGCCTCCGCTGGTGGAGTTGGACTTGTGTGTGCTTGTTCACCGTGTGTTTTCTCATAGCTTGCATGGCGCGTGTCATAGTTGAATGCAGAGTTAAAAGTGGAGAGAAAAGTGGCCAAAGGTGAAGTGAGTGTATTGAAATGCTTTCAGTGAACATAATTGAGTTCTTTGTTAGTAATTGTGATCTCAGAGAATTTTGTTCCCTTGTGGAAAGTATTATTCTTGAAATTTAACGGAGTTAAACCGGCATCGAGGAGACTGTGCTTGAGTGGGCCTTGGTGGTCAGACAAAGGTGCCCATTAAAGTGACTCCAATCTGCTCCATTTTGTGATTATATTGTTTGGATTTCAATGTTTTGTAATTTTTAAAGCAATCTTTTCCGCCTTTTCCTCAAAATAAAAAAAAATCAATTATACTCACTTCGTCTCGGGCCCAATTTGGCAGAAAGTCAGTACTAGACCATAGGACATAAGCTGTTCCAAGCAGAGGGAAGTAATATTATCTGCAAAGGTAAAATATTACTGGAGCTAAATTGCGTTTCGCTTAATCCTGGTAAGTTCGCAGTTAATTAGTAGTTTGTACATATGGGTTTAGTTGGTTACGTAGTGTCATTAATGAGCTGGAAATGGGTTAATATAACTTGCATTCAATCGCTGACATGTATTCGGGTAATTTCCAGAGTATAAGCGTATTATTTTTAGAGTTTTTGCGAGAAATTGAAAAATCCCCCCCCCCCCAGAATTTTCGACTCACCTCACTAGTAATGCTTAAATGGTGTTTTGAATGGAAATTCTTGGTATGATTGTCCAGTATTCAATGAGTTACCTTTTCTGATGTTAATTTCTTTGATCATAGCTTAGCGTTTAATGCAAACTCTTTCTCACGTCATTATTAGACTCGGAATCAAAGTTTTTTTTTTTGGGTATAATGAAACTGGTCTTCAGAAATGCTATTTGCAATGTTTTGAATAGGCAGAATTGATGAGGCAATTAAGAGGGTTGAAATTATAAATACATATATGTGAATTTAAGAAATTGAATGGGTCAGATTGATTGAACTGGATTCGAAATTTTGGTCCTAAATCGTACTAAGCTGGAATTGATTTCTTTAATTTGCGGTTATATTAGTATAATCTGTGATAAGGACCTCGGGCAAATTTTTACTTTGACTCCAACTGTGACTTCAACCGATTCATGTGATCCGGTTCCCGGAGCAGTTTAGGAATCATTCCTAAACTGCTCCCGGAACCGGATCACATGAATCGATTACAATTACTAACACAGTGAAAGTAATGTACGATGTTAAGAATTATACTATAAGTACAAGGGCCACAATGTTACTATACGATGTTAAGAATTATACTATAAGTACAAGGGCCACAATGTTACTAAACATCAATTCAGGTGAAGCGGTGACTATGAATTTTGAGATCTAAATGGGGGGCTACCGCCCCCAAACCCCCCGCTCAAGTACCATAAAAACATCCAAAATAATAATAAATAATCACACCACTACTATAAAGCTAAGATAATTAGGGAAAAATTAAAAAAAAACACTCGTCTCTAATCATAAATCAGTGCATGACAAAGAAAAAAAATTACATCTCAACAAGACAATAGGACAAGCAGCAGCAAACCAAATACTTTGCCTAATACTCAAATGCTAAATAAATCAAGAATAAAAATAATATGAATTAAAAAAAGAAAACACTCACCATTTCGCCATAGGAGAACACTCATGAATAATGAACTCATAACTGCTGATTCCACACACGAAAAAATAAGATACCAAGAACACATGCACAATACTCAACATTACTGAAAAATGTTCCTTTCCGCACACACGTCGTTTTATTAAACCGAGGACACTTGCTATTATTACAAACAAGAAACCAATAAACGTCCACTTTTACAATACGTCGAAAATATCTTCACTTTACACCACAACTATGATAGGTTTTCTCTAACTCAATTCAACCAATTCAATTACGCGCTTCTCGCATGCCACAAACAGCAGCACACACATACATGCACACAGAACATGTGACTACTAACCAACTACCATATGACTACACAGACACCTAGTGGGAAAAATATGAACTAAGACGTCACACCAAAGGCACGAACAGGCACAAACAGTTCCAGGAAGTAACTGAACCTATAAGAACCGATTAAAGTCACAGTTGGAGTCAAAGTAAAGACTTACCGGACCTCGTTTTGCACAATAAGAAATTGTATTTAAAAATGTCTCGCGGACAACATTAAGAGGTAGAGTACCGAATACTGCAGAGCCATTGAGAAAAAATCAGAAAAGAACTAATATATTTTAGAATATATTTCCTTGCATTTTAAAACATTTAAATGGTTTGAATTTCTTTAATTTGTAATATTGATCAATTAAGATATTTTTTGCTCAAGAAAAAATAATTTTTATCTGAATAGGTGCAAAATATTAAACATTCTTTTTCCTAGAGTCTTTGCTAGTATTGCGAATTGCTCTTAGCTTAAAAATATTGAGAGAAATCTATAAATTCAAGGTTCAATCTGACAGTACTAGATATTTTTAATATAAAGAAAATTTGCGTAATTGCTCTGAAATGTAATTTCATAGTTTGAATTTTTTTCTGGATATTTTAATCGTGTTGGTGAATATCTGTTCTTCAAACGCTTGAGCAAATATTCACCTATACTTATTGTAATAAAATTTGTTATTTGAAAACTGAATTTTGGTTGGTTATTTTTGTTATTGTTTATCCTTATCCCAGAGTGAATACTGGATAATCACAGTCTAGTCACAGGTTAATCAGGTGATCTTGAGCCGCGCGAATCCATCTACCGTAGTCCCTTCTTCGGTGGAGTTCGGGGTTGGTTTAGAATTTTCTTCTTTTTTTTTTTTGTTAAATCAACCTCTGACTCCTGGGGAATGGGGCGTTACAATGACAAAACAGCAAATCAAATTTAATTTTTATTTTGTTATTTTCTGGTTACGTTAAATTTAGAAAATTTTCACTTGTTAATTATATATTGTAGTTTCATAAATATTTGTAACCTCCACCTCCGGTTAAATAACTGATGGTTGTGTTTTGTAGTAATATTATTGGAAATTTGAACAGTATTAATCATTATTTATATTTTAAAAAGTTTCTAGAATTAAATTTTGAAATTTCGATTGGATTAGTAGTTCTTGTATGGGTTGTTTCCATTTGGTCACTGGTAGCTTGTAGATTTTAGTGGTAATTTGGTTGTATGTTAATTATAAGCGAAATCATTTTGTTTATTTTGGTATTGATATTATCTTATCAGCATTGTATCTCAAGGATGGATAATCGAAATTATGAAAGAGAATACGTTAGTATTGATATGCCTATTGATATCTCAGGATTTGTAACCATGGATAGGACTGGCCAGGTAGATTTAGATCAGCATTCGAGCCTTGGTTATGCTAATATGTCTTTTATACCTCCGACTCAAGGAAGCTTTTATATTCGTCATAGGCCTTCGCTAGTTCAGAATAATGAGGGAATGCGTGGAACAAATGATTCGACTTTTGGATTTAGTAGGCAAGCGAATTCCAGTTTAAGTAATGATGGACGGGATTGTCGGCAGGTGACTTTTTCGGAAAGTTTGAATGGACCACCTTTAGGAAATCATATAGGGTGTCCAGAAAGTAATATCGAGGCTCGGAATCCTGAACTTAGTAATAGGTATTTGAATTTGGGTCAATACTATCAAAGAGTTTCAAGGATCAGGAATTCAACCCCTAGGGTAGTTAATACTAGGAATGAGCAACAACCTTATATCAACTATGCTAATTTGAATTACCCAGAATGTTATAATCGTGATTCAGGAAATGCATCAGCAAATTTTGTTTCTCAGGTAGAGAATAAGCTCATGATTAAACATACTTTTAGTAAAACCTCTGAATATTTAGAGAATAAATTTAGAAATTTTAAGAAATTAGATGGAAATGATAGTATTCAGATGTTTGAGGTTATGGTTAGCATCGAAGAAATTTTATTAGATACTAGTTATTCTTTGGGAATGATACTAACAGCTTTGATTTCGCGATGTGAAGGTACAGTCTTGAAAATAATTTTGTCTGCCTTACATGATAACATTGGTTGGGAAGAGTTACGATATTCTCTGTTGACAAAGTTTGTGACACCAGTATGTATTCATACGTTAATATCCGAACGTGTTTATAGGAGGCAGAAATTGAGTGAATTGATTAACAATTATGTTCGATCAGTCATGGTTGCTATGAATGTGTTAGGAATGAGGGCACCTGAGATTGAATTAGTTAATATAATCCTGAGCGGAATGAATCCGAATCAGAGACATAGAATGTTAAATGCGTATATTCCTGTTGATAGAAGAGAACTTTTGGAAATAGCTGATCAGTTCGTCCTGATTAATAAAAATCAAATTGATTATAATAAACAATCGGGTTATATCAAAAATAAATCAAATGTTGTTCTTTCTAGTAGTAATGCTAGAACTAATCGATTGTATGGTAATGAGAAAGATAATTTTAAGGAACATCCTAATAAAAATAATTCGAAATCGAATCAAATGGGGATCGGGTCTCGAAATTCGATATCTTCAGAGTCTCATTCGAATAAGCCGAATTATTTCACAGGGGAGAAACCCAGGCCCAGGGGAAATATTCCGTCAGAACTAAGTGGCACTATAGCATCCTTTGTTATTGGGAAAGTTAATAGTCAATTGACTGATATTTGCGTAGACGGCGGATCAAGTTTCAATTTGGTGACTGAAGATCTTGTGCGTCGTTGTGGGGCTGAACATTTTGTGAAGGAAGCGGATGATAGAACAGTGAATGCTCCGTCTGGGTTGACTTTTTCAACTAATAGGGAAGTGTTACTTAACATCAACCTGTCCGGACATTTCGAGCGAGTTAATTTTCGTGTAGTGAAACAACTTCCATGTGACAGTTTGTTGGGCACTCCTTTCCTGCGTGAATCCAAATCAGTGATCGATTATGTGAACAATCGAATAATGTTGAATAATGGAAAAAAGGTAATTCGCTTGAACTATCGTCGTATGATAAACGATAAAAGGAAGTGGTTGCGATCAGTTGATCAAGGTGACCAGCCCGAAACTCGGAACGATGGTGCTTCGAACTTAGTCTTGTTTTCTGGGCAAAACTCCGGTATGGCTTCGATATTTATTAAGGAGGATGTAAATTATTTGGGAATTGCTAGCAAGGGAATACAGTGTGAATTGGAATGTGAACAACTAGAAACTGAGATATTAAAAATTGAACATCCTTCAGCCTCTCAGTTGTTGAATTTGCGGACAGTGGTTGAGTGTGAACTTGGAAGAAGAGGTGTTCAGGGTCCTGATTTGTTGCCTCGGTCAGTGGATACTGGATTTAAGGATATTGCTTTCGGAGATATTTCGTCGCATCGAGAACTACCTTGGACTTTGATGGAAAATTTAAACAGAAATAGGGATCATCGTAGTTCTGGAAAGATTCCTGTTGATTTGGCATTTATCACAGATAAAATTGAAACTAAAAATTTTGTTTTGAATTCGGATGAAGTGGCAGGTCCTGAAAGTCATGTGGAATGTCCTGTTGGAGGAAATAGTAGTTCTTTCGTGGCAACAACTAATTTGCAGGATGAAGTACCGGTGGAAGAGTGTCGAGCGGATTCTGGTTTTCCTGGTGTTCCCAAAAGACAACGTAGAAGAAAGCGAAAGAAGAAACAGAGTGATTCCAGAGTTGAACCTTTGTCACATGAAGATGATAGCAAACCAGATGTTGAAATTCCTGTTAAAGATGGATCCAAGAAGACTGTTGGAAACTCTTCAGATGCTAAAATGCATGTATCGTCATCAAAAGGGGAAGTGGATAGAAAACTTCAGATTACCGATTCAGAAGCATCTGATGTGGATATGGAACAGTCAGAGAACTTCAAAAAATTAATAAGCCAGAATAGGAAATATTTGCCTCCGGATAACTCATGTTTTAATAAAAATTTGAAATCGGCAATACAGGTGAAAAACCTTGATAACACACAGGTGGAAAAACCGGTGATTCCTAATGAGTCCTGGAGATGTCGGGATTCGGAGACCTTAGCTTTTATTGATTCGTTAAAGGAGAAATACTCCGATGTAATATCGGATCGAATTGGTTGTATTAAGGATTTCGTAGGTAGGCTATATTTAAGTGAAAATAAGCCATTTAAGCAAACACCATTTCCCATCACCACGAAATAAAGAAAAAGAATTTGATCAGCAAATTCAAACTTTGATCCAGCAAGGCATATTGGTGGAAGTTGACCACAGCAATTATGCCAGTAGTTGTTTTCTAGTAAAAAACAAGAATAATACGTTTAGAATTGTGGGGAATTATGTAAAGGCCAACGAATTGATTGTGAATGATGGTTATCCGTCTCCACATTTAGAATCTTGTTTAGCAGGCCTTGCCGATAAAGCAATTCACAGTAAACTGGACCTCCGTAAAGCTTATAACCAAATATATTTGGATGAAAAGTCACGTGAAATAACAACCATCGTTACCCCCAAAGGGTGTTACCAGTATACTCGAGTTCCGGTCGGAATAAAGACTGGTAGTAATATTCTGGCTAGGGCAATGAATAAAGTATTGGGAGATCTAGAGTCAGAAGGAGTAAGTTTTTTTTTGATGACGTCCTAATTTCTTCAAGGTCACTTGAAGAACATAGGAGGGTCTTGGAAAAGGTTTTTGAAAGATTTAGAAAATATAATATAACGATATCTCCTGATAAATGCTTGTTGTTTTATAACAAAATTAATTACCTTGGATATGTTATAAGTGGTGATCAAATGGAGATAGATCCTGCAAGGGTTTCTGCTATTCGTAATATTCCACCTCCGAGAAATAGAAGAGGGCTGATGAAAATCCTAGGACTTTTTAGTTATTATTCGAAGTTCGCTCCTGAGATGCAAGAGATTATGGGACCCTTGAGTTCTCTTAAATCTGTTAATAACAAATTTGTTTGGACAACCGAACATCAGTGTGTCTTGGAGAAATTGAAAAATACACTTATTGAAAATGTAGTTTTAAAGATACCAGACTTGAGTAAGCGTTTTGTTGTTAACATCGATGGGTCTGGGAAGAGCATCGCGGGATGCATTTCCCAAGAAAACAGCAACGGGGAAATCCAACCAATCGCGTTTTACAGTAAGAAACTCTCAGAAGCCGATAAACACAGATCTATTTACGAGATCGAGTTTATAAGCTTGGTAAAAACCATATCCAGGTTCAGGCATTATTTAGTCAAGGAATTTGATATTCTTACTGACAATAAAGCCTTGACATGGATCTTAAATAATTCAAAGCGTCTCATGAAATATGGACCGTTTGTTGAAACATTATGTCAATTTGATTTTAGGATCAAGCACATAAGATCAGGGGAAAATTTGGTTGCAGACATACTTACACGGGTCTATGATCCTTACGAATTTAACATCATGGATAGTCCAGTTGGTTTGGCTACATTTTCCAACAATATGAAGCTTTCCAACCTGTGGCGGTTACCTTTGGTGAAGGAACCTATAGAAGCTCTTCAGAGGGAAGATCCAGAGTTAAATGAAATAATTGACAAGTTGGAGAAAGGTGAAGCTTGCCCAGGATATGTTTTGAATAAGAAGATCTTAATGAAGCGGACAAATTCAGCCATAAATCCTTTTAAGATTGTTATTCCTAGAGATTTAAGAAGACTCTTGATTGAATATCATCATGACGATGAGTTGGTTGGTGGACATTCGGGAACTTACAAAACATTGAAGAAGCTGATGAAAAGATATACTTGGAATAATATGGTGCGAGATGTGAATGAATACGTGAGATCGTGTCAGAATTGTCAATTATCGAAGGAGGATAACAGGAAGAAAATGGGTCATCTAATATCGGAATTCAGCAAGCGTGTTAATTCACACTGGATGTTCGATATCATTGGGGCCTTGCCAACTTCAAAAGGATATAAATTTATATTAATTGGAGTCGATAACGCTAGTCGTTTCGTCATTCTTGAGAAATCGAGGACAATTAGTTCCAGGATCATAGCCAATAAGTTACAAAACGTTTTCACCAGATTTGGTTTCCCAGAGGCAATTTCTACCGATAACGGATCAGTCTTCGTATCGGAATACTTTAGTAAGTTTTTATTTGGGCTCGGGATTAAGCACATCCGATTAAGTCCGTATCACCCAGAAGGGAATCCGGCTGAGAGATTCATAAAAACCCTTCGCTTCGTTGTTATTTTTCGAGTAAACAACATCTTTGGTCATCCTTGGTCCCAGATCTGCAATATACTCTCAACATCAGTGAACATGCTGGTTTGAAGATGTGTCCCATCGAGATTTTTTATGGACGTCCTAATTATACACCTCTTGAGATACGATGGAACATCGCAGAATCAGATTATGGTGGTAAATCTTCAGTTGACTTGTGGACTGCAGCCATAAGTAACATGGAGAAAAGCTGGGAGAGAAGACGGAAGCTAATGATGCAACGAAGACGAGAAGTTACTTTGAATGTTGGTGACAAGGTATTAATAAAGACCCATATTAAGTCATCTCTGAGAGATAAAATCACCAAATCCCTGAGTCTGAAGTGGAATGGTCCTTTCGTAATTAAAAGATTTTTAACCCCAAATACGTTGCTGGTTTCTAACGAAGAGGATACTCAAGATTCATATCGTAAGTCTCACGTTTCTGAGGTTAAGTTGTTCCGGGAGCGTAGAAATTAAAATTTCTCTCTGTAAAATTCAATAATCCAATCGAAACATCAAAATTAAAAATAAGTACCATATTAGAGAATTTATAAATTAATATTTCTAATTAAATTTGTGTTGGTTCTAAAAATTGAATTAAATTATTGAAAATTCTATATTTATTAATATTCGTTCATTTTAACGATTGCTATGGCCATGGTAATCCAAATTCGCTTTTATTTGTTAAACCTAGGTAATTAAATGCAAATATTATTGTAAAAATATTTATAAAGTTAAAACTGAATACTTTAGATTTCAGATCTTATTTACTGTATTAAGGTTTATCTATATTATTGTTATAAATTTGTATTGTTTAATTAATGGTGATTCTTTGTATTTTTTTAGGAAAAAAATCCTTGCGCTGGATTTTTTTGTTGGACGGTGGAGGATGTAGCATTCCAGCTACATGGAAATAGAGATTTGTATTGACTGGAATTTTTTAAAAAAATGTAATCCTTGTTTGAACGCAAAATTTGTATTAATAATATCTAATCAAATATTATTGATATTTAAGGTAATTAAATTCAATTATGAAGTATCTGCGTTATATATGGGCCTACAGTAACGTTTATTTAACGTTTATGTGGTATCAGACGTTTTGAAAGAAAATGTTTCTTTTTTTAAAAAAATGAGAGAGAGAAAAGATATAACGAGCGATAATAACGTGAGAGAGAATTTCCAATCCTGTATGGCAAGTCTTGCTTTCGAAGCAGCTGCCTCCTGAGGCTGATTTGCTGTTTTGCCTCCGCTGGTGGAGTTGGACTTGTGTGTGCTTGTTCACCGTGTGTTTTCTCATAGCTTGCATGGCGCGTGTCATAGTTGAATGCAGAGTTAAAAGTGGAGAGAAAAGTGGCCAAAGGTGAAGTGAGTGTATTGAAATGCTTTCAGTGAACATAATTGAGTTCTTTGTTAGTAATTGTGATCTCAGAGAATTTTGTTCCCTTGTGGAAAGTATTATTCTTGAAATTTAACGGAGCTAAACCGGCATCGAGGAGACTGTGCTTGAGTGGGCCTTGGTGGTCAGACAAAGGTGCCCATTAAAGTGACTCCAATCTGCTCCATTTTGTGATTATATTGTTTGGATTTCAATGTTTTGTAATTTTTAAAGCAATCTTTTCCGCCTTTTCCTCAAAATAAAAAAAAAATCAATTATACTCACTTCGTCTCGGGCCCAATTTGGCAGAAAGTCAGTACTAGACCATAGGACATAAGCTGTTCCAAGCAGAGGGAAGTAATATTATCTGCAAAGGTAAAATATTACTGGAGCTAAATTGCGTTTCGCTTAATCCTGGTAAGTTCGCAGTTAATTAGTAGTTTGTACATATGGGTTTAGTTGGTTACGTAGTGTCATTAATGAGCTGGAAATGGGTTAATATAACTTGCATTCAATCGCTGACATGTATTCGGGTAATTTCCAGAGTATAAGCGTATTATTTTTAGAGTTTTTGCGAGAAATTGAAAAATCCCCCCCCCCCAGAATTTTCGACTCACCTCACTAGTAATGCTTAAATGGTGTTTTGAATGGAAATTCTTGGTATGATTGTCCAGTATTCAATGAGTTACCTTTTCTGATGTTAATTTCTTTGATCATAGCTTAGCGTTTAATGCAAACTCTTTCTCACGTCATTATTAGACTCGGAATCAGTTTTTTTAGGTATAATGAAACTGGTCTTCAGAAATGCTATTTGCAATGTTTTGAATAGGCAGAATTGATGAGGCAATTAAGAGGGTTGAAATTATAAATACATATATGTGAATTTAAGAAATTGAATGGGTCAGATTGATTGAACTGGATTCGAAATTTTGGTCCTAAATCGTACTAAGCTGGAATTGATTTCTTTAATTTGCGGTTATATTAGTATAATCTGTGATAAGGACCTCGTTTTGCACAATAAGAAATTGTATTTAAAAAAAAATGTCTCGCGGACAACATTAAGAGGTAGAGTACCGAATACTGCAGAGCCATTGAGAAAAAATCAGAAAAGAACTAATATATTTTAGAATATATTTCCTTGCATTTTAAAACATTTAAATGGTTTGAATTTCTTTAATTTGTAATATTGATCAATTAAGATATTTTTTGCTCAAGAAAAAATAATTTTTATCTGAATAGGTGCAAAATATTAAACATTCTTTTTTCCTAGAGTCTTTGCTAGTATTGCGAATTGCTCTTAGCTTAAAAATATTGAGAGAAATCTATAAATTCAAGGTTCAATCTGACAGTACTAGATATTTTTAATATAAAGAAAATTTGCGTAATTGCTCTGAAATTTAATTTCATAGTTTGAATTTTTTCTGGATATTTTAATCGTGTTGGTGAATATCAGTTCTTCAAACGCTTGAGCAAATATTCACCTATACTTATTGTAATAAAATTTGTTATTTGAAAACTGAATTTTGGTTGGTTATTTTTGTTATTGTTTATCCTTATCCCAGAGTGAATACTGAATAATCACAGTCTAGTCACAGGTTAATCAGGTGATCTTGAGCCGCGCGAATCCACCTACCGTAGTCCCTTCTTCGGTGGAGTTCGGGGTTGGTTTAGAATTTTCTTCTTTTTTTTTTGTTAAATCAACCTCTGACTCCTGGGGAATGGGGCGTTACATGTTTACACATTATAATTTTCTGAAAGTAAGAAAGATTTCTGCACCCATGCAGCACTACACTCTAGTGAACAAATAGTGAACCTCCTCATTAAAAACGCGTATTTTGACGCGCTTCCCCTTCTGTCCAAAAGATACCGTTGTTTCGGAAGCGGCGAAACTTTTTTTCTTTATGCCAGTGGAAGGGCGATAGCAGGTAGCAAGCAAGACGATCTAGAAAGTTGCACATGGTTTAACTCCTTGCAAGATGAAAAAGAATGTTGTATGTACCTTTCAAGACTATGTTTACATTGAGAAATATTATAGGGTTTCAAGATTCTTTTTATAACAGCTACAAGATTCATGTAAAATGGAAACGTTGTATCTTTAATTTAGTAGTCGGGACAGAAATACTATCTTTACAAGCACTAGCCACAGAATTAAAAGAAGAAGGAATAAGAAAAAATCTAAGTAATATTTGTAGAGTGAGCAATATTTGTAGACTGATAAGGGTATAGGTACTCTCAATCATATTATATTCGAATGTAGTTACTTACAAAAACAGAGATTTATTTTTCTTCAAAAATTAAATTACTTTCTTCGAATGGGTCCATTTTCATACAAAAACATATTGGCAACTTACAATTGGAAAACAATACGAACCATGATGCAATTCATTATCTATAACGGGATAAATTTATTTAAAAAAATACTTAGAAAAATAAATTTTATAGACTAAAATTGTAAGAATGAATATAAAAAAATCATGTTAAATTAAATAATAAAAAAAACAACCTGGCGCTGAAAAAAACTATGAAGAAGGCACTTAAAAGTATGATCCGAAATATTCCTTCATCCGAAGAAAACAGTAATTTAAGTAGAAACAACTGAGGATTGCCTAACAATCTCAACACTTTATAGCCTATTAAAACTTTAAATAAGTTAGAGGCAACTACTGTAACAGTATTAATAGTGAAGAAGAAAGAAAGAAAGAGCAATATTTTTTTAGTAGTACGTTGTTATCAAGAACATGTTTATAATATATAATTGTGTGAAACGCTATTATAATTAGACGTGTAATTTTGAATTATGAAATAAAACAAGTTATCATCATAAAGTACGGAGTTCTGTGAATTCGAGAGAGGTATATGTTTCTTTAAATTATCTTAAATATGAGTAGTGTATAAAATATATGCGAATATATGTACAAACTGAGGTATTGTGTGTGGTTATACTCTGGTGCATACTTATGTTTCCCTTTTCCAAGATGAGACGATGAGTTAATATACACAGGCAGACCTATTTATGTGCGATTTGAGCAACATAAGAATAAACTTCAACACTTACCTTGGTCCACTCAGTTCCCCAACTTGAACATTTTTAAACATGTATGGCTAATTTTAGGGCAGAGAATCCACTATGAATTTCCTGCTCCATTATTGCTTTTGAAAGAGACTGCTACAATGCATACTTCCATGACTCTTCTGGAAGCGATTCGTGAGTCATTTGCCTTATTTTCGCAATGAATACAAGCTATTCACAGACTAAAGCTGGTCAAATACCTTATTAATCAACTAAGTTTCATATCATCAAGGGACTTTTATTATTTTGGTAACTTACGATAAAATATGGATTTGACGCAGTACAATTATTCAACTTATTATATAGTATTACTAGGTGCAGTATAGTTTATTGACATCCCAGATTTCTTGTATTGAACTTGGCCACCAAGTTTTCTTTGTCTATTTTTATGAAAAGCATTAATTTCACTCAATTTTCTTAATTTTATATTGCAGTTTGCTTCTACTGTAATTACAAAACTGGTTTCAAACTTTACAGTAAATCTTTATCGGTTTATGTATAGTTATTATTATTGGTATTTCTTTTTTTTTATGTGAAGAATATTTACCAAATACACAATAAGTCACATGATGAAAGCTTACGAAGATTATCTAGGCAAAGAGCAAAACTTTGATGTTTTATTTTAATGTGAAGGATGTTTACTAAATACACAATAAGTCACATGATAAAAGCTTATAAAGATTATCTAGACAAAGGGCAACACTTAGTGTATCATTTTAATGCAAAGGCTGTTTACTAAATACACGATAAGTCACATGATAAAAGTTTACGAAGGCTATGTAGATAAAGGGCCAGAAATGTGAAGGATGTTTGCTAAATACTCAATATGTCAAATAGTAAAAACAACTTACGTTGAGATTTCCTGGATCCATTAATGTAGCATCTCTATCTCTTAATAGAATTTCACACTGCTTTTTGGCACTCCACGTTTGTCCTGGAGTGCCTTGATATTTTGAGTGGTCTTTATCTTTGGTAGGAGGTTTTGGTTTATCGGTCAAACATTTGGCCCAACTACGAAAGAAAGGAGAAAAATTCTGTTTCAGTACAAATTAACAATGTAAAACTATGTCATTCATGAGAACTCAATGTCGGCCTTTTTGAAGAATTCTTAACCCAAATTTAAGCCGAGACTTGCAAAGTACAAATAACAAGATAATCACATTTTTAAACAATCTTCAAAGAAATTAATCACTTGCCTTCATTTCAGTATTTTTCATGTAATCTTCGTAAATTACAAGTTTCCTTACAAAGACTTGGAACAAAGGCTTTAAAAAGACGAAGAAATATTACTACGTATGTTTCCTTGAATCCCACCTAGAACTTAGGTTTAGAGGTTTGCTTTTGAAGATGATTCTTATTAAAAGTGTCAACAGATTATTGAATTGATTCTACAAATCTATGTAAAAAAATACCTACTTAGTTGTAGTTCCAGAAATGATTGTAAATCTCATAAAATCGATCAAATCATTGATAGAATAATAGTACAACATTGGTTTTGGAAATAGGGACCTGAGATTTGGTTTTCTACTTTTTTCCAACAGGTGTAGAAAATTAGTACTAGATCATGATTTTAAAACCACTAGATACGTATATACAAAGCTGTTATAATGCCACTGATAAGAAATAAACCATTCCTTTATTATACCACACATTTATGTTCATGCAGGGTGCCCGAAAGTTCTTATGTACTGAAAGTATCGCTATTCTCAAATGATATTTTGCAGGCATATACTTATGCACGTTTACATAACAAAGACCTTTTAGGATATAGGATCTATCTATCTACCTACCTACCTACCTATCTACCTATCTATCATTATATACATATATACACATCATTACTTACATAGAAACATACGTTTATATTACTCAGTGATTTCACGGACACCCTATATTAAAGCCAAAAATTAAATTTATTATTAATAATACTCTTCATCTGCAATAGAGAAAAGATGGAAGGAAAGCGTGGAATAGAAAGAAGAAGAACACAACTGATTGATGATTTGAAAAATTAATCAAAAATATTGGGAATTAAAAGAGGAAGTTGAAGATCCAGAAAAGTGAACATACAGCAGAATACTTAATAATAATAATAATAATAATAATAATAATAATAATAATAATAATAATAATAATTCACCAATTATGAATAATTATTACAGTTTTAAGAGAAAAGTGGTGATAGCTTCTCAATAGCTCACCACTGGTGTGAAAGATTGTGGTTCAGTGTGAGCTAGAGGTGAGTATCATCGTATCCTAACCATGAGATGAAAATTTTTCTCGTTAATCAGCAAAATCCACCAGATACGATGGAAAAAACTCTAAAATTGGCAACCCTGCATAACTATAATCTAATAATTTATAATCTGTACTTACTTCATCTTCTTCACAGCATCTGCACTGCAACTGGACCATTGAGTTTCTCCATTCGTTCCTCGGGAGGGCGACATGATATAACCTTCTTTGGGACAACTGTTACGAGTGCTATCATGGTGCATTCCTAGGCTGTAAACAAATAAACAAACATACGTATTACACGACCGAATTATAGTTTAGAGATGCGAATAATTATAAATTTTAGCTGTCATAAATGAGGTATTTACAATGGTGCTGCTCAACCGGTTCGCACCAGTTCGCTAGAACCGGTTGTTAAAATATTTCGAGTTCGCAGAACCGTTTGTTATATCCAGGTATAACAGTAAATTTTAGTTTGCTTATCTTACATATGATCTCTCAAACAATATCTGAAACGCATAGATATCAACAATTGTCGATCCGTTGCTGGATTAAAATCTTCCCAGTACTTATTGACAACCATTATCTAACTTGGATAATTCGTTTCCAAGATATTTGCAGTGCCACCAAATTTCGTCACACCACCTTGTATTAGGTTGCTGTGTAGGTCTCTACTTGCTACTTGTGGTATCTACTAACAATCTTGCTTTTGTTTACCTTGTACTGTTTGTTTCCTAAGAGAGTTATATTTATCCATCTCTATTTTCTCTCTCTCTGGTTAAATATATAGATACAGAACCGATTGTTAAAAAAAAATAGAATAACACCACTGGGTATTTACAATGGGAACTCTTTTAAAATTAGAAAATAGACTTTAAAAACCAGAGCAATAGCTTATATACGAGGTTTTTACATAGAGTACAACCACTGTGGCATCACGGTATTTCTTAACGAGGTATTGGTGAAAACTTCGTTATCATAAACATTAAACGGATTTCTGTATACACAGTTTGCTATCATAGAAGTTCTTCACTTATTAAAGAAAAGAGAGAAATCATTAACGTCGATCTGTTATAGACTATACAGTAAAATCTTAAATGAACTAGAGTACAACTAACGACTCCCCGTCCCACAAAGGATTGCGCCCAACCCTACTAAGCTTATCATTCTACAACCTAAATTTATGTTCTGCTCTCCAAAAGTACATTTCTCTACCAACTTTACCATTTTACTGTTTGATTATACGCATTACAACTAAATTTTCAATGTAATTATATCTCTATTTTCCATCTCTATTTTCGATGAAAAATTATAACTCCGCAAATATTCTCGTGGGCACAATCTTCACCCGGAAATTCACCTGTTGGCACCCCAGTGACTACAACTGAGGTATATTATAAAAATTAGAGAGGGGAAAGTTTAAACTCCTGTTTAGAATAGCAGCACTTATCCAGATGTAAGATAATTTACAATTTTTCATTCTTGTTTTTCTTTGGAAATATAATGGGATTATATACGATTTTATTCAAGGATCTTATAAGATAGAGGATCCGCCCTTACAACAAAATCTTGAAGCCATACGTCACAGTTTCGCCATCCCTACTCTGCCCACTCCGCCCAATAAGGTCGCAATGTTTTGAGCCAACAATCATGGCGGAAACGAAAGTAGTCAATTAGAAGATGGCGGAAACGGGAGTAGCCAATCAGACGTGCGATGCTCGGTTATTTTGTGGCTTCATTGATTTAACAAGATGAAGATACATATGGGCAGATCCTCAATTTTATATCCTTGATTTTATTTACATTTTTCTTGTTTGTTCTTGACATTTTCTATTATTCTTTATAATCCAAACCCACTTCTAAAAAGGGGACATGATGACTCAGTAGTAGTGCTCATCTCTAGCGTGAAGGGTTTCTAGTTCGATCCCATGTTATGTAATTTTGTGATGGATAACACTGTGTCTGTGAGGTTTCTCGGGATTTTTTCCTCTCATATTCTTACTGCACTAATTACTTCATAATAATTCATTTACTCATCCCTCTCCTTTAGCTTAAAGGGCATAATCCTGGGTGTTTAAAAATATTATTTCATTATTTTTCCGGCCGGTAAAGGGATATACTACTCATATATATATATATATATATATATATATATATATATATATATATATATATATATATCTTGTAATATTCGGACAACAACAAATATCGTGTCACTTACTTGTGTCCAATTTCATGAGCCAGAATATAGACTGAAGTAAAGCCAGCTGATGGATATGGTTTCCCAAAGCTGTTTGTGGTTCCAAGTTCTGCTATGACGCAAGAGTATTTGTCAAAACAGACGCCACCCACAGTAGCTAGACCTGAAAGTAAATATAATTACCTTAAATAATCTTTTTCGATGCACTAATATTAAGGTATTGCATGTTGTTAAATTTCGAAAGGCATAGTGATGTATTATCATGATTATCATAGTAAACATAAGTGATCTACCATATTGTTTATGATATTAGTAACTTTAATATTGTTTATAATAGTACAACATTTTCATACTGTTTATGATTTTAGAAACTTTCATGATGTTTACGATATTACAAACATTATTATTGTTTATATCACAAAGCTTTCATATTGTTTATGATATTACACACTTTAATATTGTTTATGATATTAACTAACTAACTAACTAACTAACTCTATGGCCTATGGAACCCGGAGGTTCAATGCCGCGTTCACAAAAGCTCTCCACTGACTTCTATCCTTAGCTAACTGCATCCAGTTTCTACTTTGTATTCCTATCTCTGCGAGATCCATCTTAATATTGTCCTTCTATCTGCGCCTAGGTCTTCCTAATGGTCGTTTTCCGATTGGACTTCCAGTCAAGACTTTGAAATTGTTTCTACTTTCTTCCATTCTAGCTACATGACCTGCCCACCTAAGCCTCCTAGACTTGACGACCCTAACAATGTTGGGTAAACCATATAAATTATGTAGTTCCTCGTTATGAAGTTTCCGCTATTCCCCATTCCCGTTCCTCTTGGGTCCGAATATACGTCTCAGGATCTTGTTCTCAAATACTTTCAGTCTATGTTCTTCCCTCAGAGTGACCATGTTTCGCAGCCATACAGAACAACAGGCATGATTATCGTTTTGTATATTTTAAGCTTCAAATTTCTCGACAGAATTCGCGACGACAAGAGATTTTGAACCGAATAGTAACACGAATTCCCTGCTTTTAGTCGACATTTAATTTATCCGTGAATATGATTTTCCTCTGTTAATATTGATTCTAGATATTTGAAACTAACCACTTTATCAAAAGTATTATTTAATATTTTAACGCATCCATAATTTGCTGTATTCCGGTCACGACGCACTTCCATGTATTTAGTTTTCTCTGCATTTACTTCTAAACCCATGTCCCTGCAAGCGTTTAATAAGATCTCTGCATTTCTTTCTATTGTTCTCCTATCATCCCCTATTAAATTTACATCATCAGCATATGCCATAACCTGGTGAATACCGTTCAACTCTAGGCCCTGGTTGCTATCTTTGATTTTCCTTATAGCGTATTCCAGAGCGAAGTTAAATAATAATGGCGACAACGCATCTCCTTGTTTCAGGCCATTTTCAACATGAAAACTCGTGGACAAAAATTTTCCTACCCGGACTTTACTTTGGGATTCATTTAAACATATCTTAATTAATCTAATTAGCTTTCTCGGTATTCCAAAATCTGTAAGAACGGTTTATGATATTACAAACATTAATATTGTTTACATTTTAAAACTTTCATATTGTTTATAATATTACAAATTAATATACCTTAAATTACAAAAAAAATCATATTCTTTATGATATTACAAACGCTAAGATTGTTTACATTACAAAACTTTCATATTTTTTATAATATTACAAAGTTTAATATTTACATTATTATGAAATGTTCATGTTGTGTATGATAGTATAAAACTTTCATATTTTTCTTTATGAGATAACCTTTAACATTCTTGCTTATGGTATTACAAAATTTTAATATTGTTTATAAAATGCAATCTTTTTTCTTACTCGTCCTCTTTCACCTTCTCTCATACCTTCTGTCATATTCAAAGGAAGGTAATTACTTCTCAAACAATGCTCAAATTATTCTTTTTAGTCCTTTAATACCTATAATTTCCTATATTTTTGTATTTGTTCACCTTCTTTTTGTTGTCTCATTCCATCCACATAATTTTCTTTATTATTCACCATATTAACATTTAGATTGCCTGTCATTTTCCGTCATTTGTGTAATGACCACGTTTCTGCTAGTTTACTAAAATACTCAACATGGAACAGTTTGTGTCCTTTCCTTCGTAACTATTCAATGAGCTACAAAATATATATATTTTTTTATTTCTTCCTAAAAGTTTCATTCATCATTCATACCCAGGAAAGCGAACAGCAATGGAGGAAACAAGACATTGGTTGCACGCGCAACACACCCAGACACAAGTGGGTATCGTTGGCCCGCGATCATGCAGATGGCGCCATCGCAGCTCCTGCGCAAAGCGGAGACGAGTCTCTCTGTCCGAGCGTGCTAGCTATGGAGAGAAGGCGCGTTTTGACGCCGTGGTCAAAGGAAGAAGTGTGAGCGGTTGTCCGCTATGAATGAGCACATGGCGTATCGGGAGCAGAAATCCATAACCGCCTCGTGAAAGTCTATTTGCCTCTCTCTTGCAACTCTTGGGTGAGAGCGCATTGCCCATCCGTCATTCAGTCCTGATCTCGCACCCAGTGACTTCCATCTGTTTCCGGCTTTGAAGAAGGCTCTCGGTGGCAGGCGCTTTCGAAGCAATAATACTGAAGTCATAGAAGTTGTTCGACGCTTCTTCCGTATGCAGAGCCGTGACTTTTTCCTGGAAGGATTTTTGAAGCTTGTAGACCGATATGACATATGTCTCAATGTATGTAGTACTTATGTGGAAAAATAAAAGTACGTCTAATCTTTAATGCCACATGTTATTTTTGGTCTTGCATCCCCACCTTTCTCCACAGTCGCCGAGGAAACTTATTTTTGAACTCCCCTCGTATTTTATTAATAATTTCTATTCAGCAATATATTATTATTGCAACATCAGTAATGCAAAAACAATCAATGCATGCAAAACAAAACTGAAATTTCTGAGGGCTATTTTTCAAAGCTAGTAATACTAAGATTAAACTGGACTAGTAATACTTGTTCGGACATTTGTGATATGAGTGTAAATATACAAGTGTATGCTTCTTGAACCTACAAAAGCAAAATACTAGCTTAAAGTCAGTGAACAAGTCCATGAGCCTGATTTCTTCAATATTTTTGTTCATGTAGTTGCTTTATCTTTGTTTGACAAATTCCTTAAAAAAAAAACGCTCCAAGCAAAGTATCTTCTTACACTCTTTCATGTACAAAATAGTCAAATTTGTTTCTACTTCCGAATGAATTGAAACAGAACCAAAGGAACAGTAATTACAGAAAATAGTCCAACCAGCAGCATGTCATACAAGTACTTGGGGCTTCCTATATACTTATCAAATGACTCGCAGATTTGATCACATGACTAGTGGAGAAACTGCCCTACTCACAAATTCTTGTAGAATTTTTGAGAAAGAGAAATTTTAAGTACTGGTGAAATTTATGTTTGTAGCTTGAAATTTGTGAGATAGTACAATTAGTTTTGAGAAGTGTGTCCCTGTACTGAAGAAGAAGGGATTGCTGTTGAGTTTTAAGCACCGAAGTCTTTCTTTCTCTTTAATGGGTTCTGATCCTTACAGACTACTTCTTTCTAATCATTGTCTCTTTAATCTTTTGAATATTTACATAAATTGACCCTAAATAGAAAGTTGTAAGTATATATATATGTAAGTAAAACTATAAAGTTACTACATACCCATTGTAACTCCACTCCTTCGGCCATTTTCATACGCGTAGAAATCCAAACTGTGAAATAGAAGTGAAAACGAGATTAGAATATATTAATTTTATTTGTTGATTTAGATCTACAAACTTACTACCTTTCTAAGTCAAAAATGTTTTAAAATAATACAGTGGTTTTACTATATGATTTAATTTTGTCACCTTACATTAATCTATCTTTCATTATTTCTGAACCCGACCCGACCCGGTCGGGTCAGTCGGGTCAGCTCGGGTGGGGTTGTCGGGTCAGGCTACTCGGGTCGGGTTGTCGGGTCGGGTCAATCAGGTCAGCTCGGGTCGGGTTGTCCGGTCGCGTTATTCGGGTCGGGTTGTCGGGTCAGCTCGGGTCGGGTTATCGGGTCGGGTCAACCGGGTTCGAGTTATCGGGTCGGGTCAGTCGGGTCAGCTCACTTTGGTCAACTGAGTTTAGGTTGAGCTTAAACTCGGCTGGAGTCGAAAGCTGCTGTTTTTCACTAGCTGCCTAATTAAAAATAGCAATTTTCAATTGATTTTATAGAAGCCATAAATCTATTTTGAACACTTGCAGCTAGTGTTTTTATGGTAAATGCTTATTTTTGTACTTGTGTGTACTTTAATTTGTAAATGTGGAAGATTGATTTTACCAATCGACTGTAATATTAATATCTACGCCAATATGGAGTCTGGATTTAGAACAAAACTAGAAGTTGTTTAACACGTTGCTGCCAAGGGTGAATTTTGTTGTTCACCAGTAGAGTGCCAAGCGTACTTACTTACATTATTCTTGTTTTGTTCATATTTTTTAAACATAATATTAATATTGAAACATAATCTAAGCCATGGTAGTGAATCCGCGTGCATAAAAGTTGGGGGTCCGATCGGACCTACGTGTGTAGGGTCTATATTTTGTTTATGGGCAAGGGGATAAATTACAGTTGAACTGGCAACTCTGTTAGAAAGTTATTTGTTTATTACTACATGTGTGGATATATTCATCTTGCTTTTAGTGCTAATAAGTAATATCTTTGTGCAATGAAAAACGAAGAAATATGCGCAGAACTCGATCTCATTAGTAATAGCAGTGTAGTGATCTAGACTTTTCTGAAAATTCAGCAAATGACAGGGACACTGACATCTTGTGAAAATAAATTAGAATAAATAATGAATCCATTTTTAAACTTTTTAACATGTCACTGAAAAAGCAAAACATAGGTCCAATCGGAACTACAAAAGCAACAAATGCT
The DNA here is from genome assembly GCF_964235325.1 of Thermobia domestica. Taxonomy (NCBI): domain Eukaryota; kingdom Metazoa; phylum Arthropoda; class Insecta; order Zygentoma; family Lepismatidae; genus Thermobia; species Thermobia domestica. The sequence goes on from NC_137469.1 coordinate 38,453,939, forward strand.
TGTTACTTGGTATTTAGCGCCCCTAGCGGCGTTAATAATCAATATCAAAGACCAAAACCTACATGTGTAATAAAAACACTACAGTTCAATAACAGTAGAGACAGGATTTAACAATACAAGTACTCTAACGTCAATTCGACGAATTAGAAATTGTGGGTCCGATCGGACCTACAAGAACATTTTCTTAGATCACTCCATTAAGTCCGATCGGACCCACATGGCAGCTAACGTGTTAAGCAAGGCTAAAAGAAAGATTGGATATGGACGACCAAGCCCAAGCACGGCTGCGGTGGCTCAGTGGTAGAGAGTTCATCTCTGGTGCATGGTGTCCATCATTCGATCCCAGCTTTTGCTAAGTAGGCTTTGTGGTGGAGAAACGCCGTGTAGTGGGTTTTCTCGGGGTTCTGTTTCATCCCACTTTCTTCATTCCACCATTTCATTCATTTCTCATGGTCACCGTATCCCTTAGCCTCGGTGCAGAATCGAGGGACCTTAAACTGAATATTTCATTTTATTTCACCAAGCTCAAGGACATCGATACAAGAACAAGATAAAGATTGGATATGCAAGACGAATTGCATAGTAATCTTGCTCTTGGCCTTGTTTTGGTGATCACCAAGTAGCGATGAGCATATTTTCTTGCTTTCCGTATAGTATGAAAGACCATAATCAAAATCACACTTGGTCTTCATTTGTACCGATGAGGCGAGCATTCTTGGCTCTTGTATAGCATGAAAGACCACCAAAACTACGAAATGCAGGACCAAGACTTGACTGCAAGACAAAGAATAAGACGCAGTATTGATGACCAAGACCCAGGGAGTGAATTGTTTGAATTTCATTTGTTGGACTGAAAGTGATGAAATAAAATTAGTACTTTGTAATTAAATATCATACTGTATTTTTAAATTTTAAATTACAAAATTCATATTATGTATCTTCTTACGTGCAACTATATATAATGTAAAATAAGTTTTAATTACCAAGAAAGAAAAATCAAAGTGGCACGGGTCCCGGAATCATAAGAACCTATTTTGGAATGAAAGTTGAAGGCTTGGAAAAAATCACAGGTGTTCTCCCGTTTCCTCAACCCTTATCATTGTAGTTAAACGATTTCCTTTTGTCTCCGCCAAGAGACTCTTGCTATTGCCTTCCGAGAAGACCTCCTGCCACCCAAGCAGGTGAGAACACTGACCTTGAATAAAAATTTCGTCCCATAGAACTAAAGCAAGAAAAAAAATAAACTTCTCCCACGTCGGACATTGGTATCAGTTATAAAAAGAAATAACCAAACCTCAAAAGTGCCAAATATTCATTAAGATGCATATACAAATTCACCGCTTGATCTAGCTAGTGGTTAACGTGTAAGACTTCGGTACACGTGGTCCGGGTTTAATTCCCAATGGGAGTGCATTTTGGCGTTCACCCAGTGTCGTGACCATAGTGCTCTCAAACGGATCGGGTTGACCCGACTCGGATCGGGTCAGCTCGGGTCGGGTCGGGTCAATCGGGTCAGCTCGGGTCGGGTTGTCGGGTCAGGTCAATGAGGTCGGATCACGGTTCGGGTCAGTCGGGTCGGGTCAGTCAATTCGGGTCACGGGTCGGGTCAGTCGGGTCGGGTCAGTCAATTCGGGTCACGGGTCGGGTCGGGTCGGTCTTCAACCCGACCCGACCCGACCCGTTGAGAGCACTAATTGTAAGATTGGAAGCATACCTAGCAGCAACGCAAATGCACGGAGAATTTACATACAACGCCGCTAATCTACTTCACAACCGTTACGTCACAGGTGTATTAATAGTTTATATCCTTGCACTAGTGAAGGATATAAAATATTTACAGACCTAATATAGATACAGATTAAATATAGAGAATTGAAAAACTGGATGCCCCAGGAAAAGGGAAAAGGAAAAGGAAAAGACCCAAGATGAGGTGGAAGAACAAGATACAAGATGATTTGAAAGACAAATGATTTCAGAGAATAGAGGACGCTCAGATTAGAGGAGAGTGGGGGAAGAAAATTAAGACTAGAATGCCGATCACAAATCAACATGGGAAAAGGCACAGACAAATAAGATTAAATATTTACGGAAATACAGTTTTGGATTCAGTAATTTGTAGAGTATTCATTCTTTATTCCTCGAGGATAATTCATATAATTATGCATTATTCGAATATTCGAATGAGAACATATAATTTATGATATTCGAATAATTTTAACAACACTACTGCAGAGCAAACCAAAAACACAAACGCCATCACAAACGTAACAATACTTAAGGCATGTGATTTCTATCCTAAACCATAATATGTAAAATAAAGGTATTCTTGGAATATTAGCTGCATGTTTAATTGTTAGTCTAATTATTGTGACAATAATTATATTTATCATTTTAAATTTTATTTTCAGCAATAATAAAAATCTAAGCATTTCATTAATTGATATTTTAGAAAGTGAAAAAAAAACTTTTTCTTATAGATTAGACTTTTTCAATTATATTATTAATATATCTATACCAAAGTCTCAAACTTAAGAATTTGAAAATAAAACGGTAGTTCTCTGAGGAACAGGACATCAATTAAATCAGATTGCTGAATATAAAGGTTAACAGTTTCATGGTCAGTACCCACTTTGAATTAGAGAAATTCACAATCTACTTCAATTGAGAGAAGCTTTTCTAAGCTAAATTAGATTTCCAATTTTTAATCGATTGTGTCTAATAGAAGAATATCTATCTAGTTCTAGTTATTTTTCTTTTGGGAGATTTATAAAGAAAATCTCAGCCTTATAGCCCAGTGGACTGCTTCACTAAATTAGTTTTAATTGTTTTTTAAAACGTAGATTTGTATAAAATGGCGCATTCCGACATGGACGAATTCGCCTGTTCTAAGTAGATTTGTTTTCACATAATTTGTAAAATTACTTGCGGGCTAGAGGCTCAGGACATATAAAAAAGATGTAATGATATATAAAAATTGTAAAGAAACTAAATTTTGTCAAAATTTAAAATTGTACAAACACAATTGCACAATTGAAGGAGCATAATACTCCGGGTGTAAAGATGTCCGTCGCCATCTTGTTCTCTCTCTCCCCGAAGAATATCTTAAGGCTCACTTAAAATTAAGCAAAGAGACAGTGAGTGTCATAGGTAACTAGATTGTCATTCTTAGCATTGTTTATTTTTCATTATTGAAATATTTTTTGTATTATTGTATATTATCATACATACATTCTATATAATGTAATATACATGATATTGATAAATAGAATTTGATTTCAGCTTGAAAGAATCTATGTAAAAATATTAATCGTTAGAAAATAAGATACTTAGAATAATATTTCTGTTTCATTATTTATGTTAAAAACAAGTTTAAAATAAAGCATAATTGTCAAATAATATGCCGCAATGTGAGTTGCTCTAGTAATGTATAAAGCTTACCCTGAAATATAGAGCCCCATATCCCAGTGGTCAGGGTTCGAGTCTCCTGCAGGGTTATGTTTGGAATGATAGGCACAAAAAGAGTCAAGTAGCTTTGATCGTTCTCCATCGTAGTGAGGTAGATCCGATGGTTGTTGTTTGAATATTTCCAATCTAACTAACGCCAAGTCTATTTGTTGACCTAAGCTTGGATGATGGTAAAGGGCTTGAACCTGGAAAAAGAAATTACCACAATTCTAAGATTACTATTTTATCACCAATTAATTCCAATGAAAGGAAAGATGAAGCGACAACATTTATAGTATTAATTTACATCTATTGGATTTCCATCCTAGGACCATAAGATGTTTCTCCAAAATGTAAGTGACTGAAGAAGGTTTTAGCTTGGGTATCCGTTATGTATACAAGATTAGAAAATATTTGAGCTTAGATATCCATAAATTAGTATATAGTGGACCATATCAAATAATTAAATCCCTAGTTTAGGACACCCAAAACTTAATTGAACAGAAGCAAAACCAATCTAGCCAGTGGACGTCTGAATGACATCCTGTGGAAACCCAGATGATAGTTTATGTCCCGGAAATAAGACTTCCCGTAGGACATTTCTGGGTTCTTTCCAGGATAATCACAGGACGAGGTTTAGAATTACATTTGGAGAATGTTTACATTTTGTAGCGTGTTAAAATCAATGTTTATAGATCAGTAGTATATAGATGGCATATAGATCAGTAGAATTGTTGCATCCAAATTTATTATATCCATTCTTAATGCTACTTTAAGATAATTAATTACGTTGTTTTGTTTGTGACATTATTTAGAACTCAATGATTGTCCAACATCTAGTCTTACATTATCCGTGGTTTCTCCGACAATTTTAACTTTGTTTATGGTTAAAATTGGGGAAATAGCTATTGTAAAATGAAATGAAATTTTTGAGTTTTACGTCACACGGTTACGCCGGTTAGGCTAAAGGAGACGGTTATGATGAGAGATGAATGAAATGGTGGAATGAAGAAAGTGTGAGGAAACGGGAGAACCCCAAGAAAACCTACGCACATGGTGTATGTTCACCACAAAGTTCACTTGGCGGGAGCAGGGTTTGAACCCGGGACCCCAAGCACCAGAGGTGAATGCTGTACCACTGAGCCGCCGCGGCCCCAAAATAGCTATTGTGAACGTTATATAAAAACCAGTGTTGAATTCAAACTTTTGCCCCAAGAATAGCACTCAGAGAAGTCTTTCAAAAACATATCAGTACATCAGTTACCTAGGATTTTCTCCACAAGCACATATATTCATTCTTCATTTTGTGAGGGGACGCATCTTGGCTTCAAAGCTAATTTCTTTTTGCGGCTACAATTGAAATTGTTACAGACGACATAGAGAGGAAATATTTTTTGTGAAATAAACACTCAGCTACGAAATATTCAACATTATCCATTCCTCGCAGCTACTTCTACAAAAATCCATAAATCTCAGGAGAGCGTGTCCAAATCACAGAACTCTTCAGCACAAGAATATAGATACCAGCAAAAGACTAACAATATGAAAGAGCGATACTTAATAACATGGCCTATAAACCGTTGATGATAGTTAATCCAGCAACCAGCAAAATAAAATAAATGTTCAGCGATCAATTTATTTGTATAAATAAAAATGAAATTAACAATATTTGACATTGAATTCTTACTAGACCATTTTACCATTTTGATTATGGTGACCCTTGTCTAACTTATGATTTTAGAACATTTTTGGAAAATGATGGAGAAGAGGCGAAGAGGGTGACAAAAATAATCGAGAACGACCGATATTAGTATCCAATCCATAGTTTTCAGAGTTGCTGAGATGAATAGTGACACTTGAGATGGTATTTAATATCAATCTCTCATCGACATGGTGGAGGGATAGAGGGGAAGTGGGTGACAAAAGTAATCTAAATCAATCGATATTAGTGGCTAATCCATAGTGCTCGGGGTCGTAGATATGAATTGTAACACTGCAAATCTGTTTAAGTCCAAATTCATTCCTCATATGTGTTCTAAAGAGGAAGAGGTTCAAATCCTTTTCATGAACTTATTTTCCCGGTTCGAGAAACGAACATTTCAGCTAATTTAGCACAATTTTCCCTTCAATCTAGGGAAGGATTTATGTTGTTATTGCCCCACAACACTCGTAGAACCTGAACCTATCCACGTCAGTCATATTCCCGATTTAGAAGTAGAACATACCTTCACAGGTGAATTCGGGGCACAAGGAAGCTACATCGCGCCTGAATTACTAAACATGCTTACATACAACACTTCAATTATTTCATTAAACTTATCTGATTGCAGTGTCATAAGCTAATTTCTATTTCGTTGTGTCACTTAGAATAAAAAATTATGGTTATTTTAGTAAAAATAATACTTGAATTACTTCGGGAAAAATAGATGAGTCAGTACGCCAGCCGCAAATCTACACATATCTTTGTTTATGATCATTTATGGGGCGTTTACACTTAGTCGATTTGCGTTCGATTCAGTTGAATTGACGTCACTTTCAACTTAATCGACCGTGTAAACGGGAATTCAACTTAATCGCCTGTTGATCGAAAGCGACTAATCGACTGGCAACTGAACTGAAAGACGTTCTATTTTCTGTGGTTGAAATAATTGAACACATCCATCGATCTGATTCGGCCTAGTTGCTTCGATTTAGTGGCAAATGCAGCGAGTCGATTTAGTCGTGCGACTAAATCGACCAAGTGTAAACGCCCCATTAGAAGTAAGACGGGACAGTGTGGCCCATCTTCATGTAGGCTTTGGAGTGAAGTTGGTTTCTGCAGCATCCTTTCTAGGCTTGTTTTAGGTATTTAGTATTCATTGGACACTTTTCTTGTTGATGTTGATGATAACAGTATGAAACAATTCGGATCAACTGTTATATTCTCAGTATATATTCTCTGGTCTGTTCAAATCTTTTATTTAATTTCGTAATACATTAGTGAGATGGCTGTGCGATATTTAGAAAAACAATCCACAAACATTTTAGTATCACTGGACATGATAATTTTCCACTACATTTGCAGTACAAAAACACGCTGTTTTGAAAATAGTTTATTCATTGTTTCTTAAGTAACTTTTCACTAACAACAGGGCTCGCATAATCTATATCGACTCGCACAAAAGTCTCATATCACTGATGATAATATCAACTGGAAACTGCTGCTCTAGTCAATTAGTTGCTAGTCAAAACAGAATTTAATAACTGTTAGTGCCAACTGACTTTCAGGCCATATGGTGTTTTATTGTATGAATGATATATAATAGAACCTACTTACTCCGTTAAGATACGCAAGAAGCATATCTCTGAGTTGATTATCATCGTTTTTGAAGTAAGGTGAAAACATCTTGTAGCCTGCCTCGTCGAAGAACATGGCTAATTCAACTGTAGGACTAGATGTCGCTCTTGTCTGCCTTTCAAATATGTCGTTATCTTGAAGCTAAAATTTAAAAGAAAAAAAGGCAAAATCACAAAATTAAATACCCTTCCAAATATTAAACTATGTACAACACATAAATCAATATCTTTCCATTACTGTTGCCACTATTTTAAGCACAAACAAACTTTCTCAGTTAGATACTCAGTTTTATTTTGCAATATTATGAAACTATTATAATATTTTATAACATTATACTATTAGTGTGTAGTGATACGTTTATCTCAAACAGAATTACGGTACTAAAACGGTATAAGAGCTGAAAAATAATCCCAAAGATTTAATATACTGTCATATGTAGAAATTACAAGACGAAGTATGAGAAAATTTAAATTCATACCACAGATTCGTTACATGACTACACAATACTGGGTAGAGTTTCAGAGCTGCACAGCACATCTGACCTTTAGTACGGTGTGGAGCCTCAATGGGCTACAATCAGGGCCATGCGTGAGCTCCTTCGTGGCTAAGCGGTTAGCATACGCGCCTTTGGCATGGGAGACCCGGGTTCGATTCCCGGCGGGAGCTCATGTGGTTCGGATTCCACCTTAATAAGTAGGTTCACGTCTCATATAGACTCGCTGCTGAACGGGACGTTAAAATCACCTCACCTCACGTTCGATTACTCCTGCGAAATCACCTATCATGCTGTTTGTATGTGCGTCCACAAGATGTCAACACTGTCTGTTGGAGGATCGTGTTTAACAAGAACAGGCTGATAAACTGTGCACGTATCTATCTCAGTTGTTAGACCGTGAAAATCAGAGAAGTAGCAGTATCTAAAGCAGTGGCGGATCTAGAAGGTAAAAACTGGGGGGGGGGGCAGCTAGTACCCAGACTATTATAGGTATATATAAACTTTCAAAAATAAATAATAGCTTAAATTATTTTGTCACTGAAAAACTGGGGGCCTAGGCCTCCCCGGCCCTGGCCTAAATTCGCCACTGGTCTATCGTTCCTCGAAGAAGATTTGCATATGGGATATTATCTGGGATACATGTGATCAGACAATGTGATGTCGGAGTTGTCTGAAGGATTGGTATGTATGACCTGTCTCTAGAACATAACAGGTATAGCAGTTAATGGCTTGGTTGCCTTTAATCCTAACAGTCAAGCTTATCTCCTCGGAGCAATAAATCGAGATGCTGTTGAGTCCATACATAAAGCTACTCAGCTGAAATTGTACTGGTTAGTACTCATATCTTGCAATACAAATCTTGTGAGTTTAGGAGTTGAGATGCATTTCTGTTTCCATCTTGGTGCTTCAATCTTCACAAACAATATTGTTATTAAAACCATTATAGTCACTTCTAGTTTCAAGAAAAGAAGAATCTGGGCAAAATAAATTCAATAAAATGCAATTTAAATGCCCAGATGAAAATTTTAACGCGCAGAAGCTGTAGCGCTGCCAAACGGCGAGACATCATCTGCAAACGAAAGCACCCGAAATCTGCTAAAGAATAGTTAAACTCATGTAGGATCCAACTTCCCATTTTTCGTAAGTTGGTGAAGGCATTTGTGAATAGTGTCTTGTACTGAAATTAAATGTTTCTTCCAATGCCTTACACGTTTGGTCATTACCGGCCTAATGACTGCCTTGTGTAACCTGTTGACTTTGGTTCGTGGACGCTCCGTGCGGTGCGTTCTGGAAAGATTAAATATTGTTCTTAAAGTTGATAAACTACCGTTATATTTCGTTCATTTACAACAACACTCCCGAATGCTTGCGATTAGACAAGTGTAGGTTGTTTTACATTGGTTTGCGGGGACCCAGTCTGCCGTGTCGTGACAAAACGCTGTAACTTTGGCGGAGCAGTTTTGCGAAAAAGAGCCGTAAAGTTTTCATCCGAAAATGTGATCTGTATCGTGTAGAACCAGTTTATATTGACTTTGGAAACACGTGGTTACATGTAATGTTACGTAAATGCATGTTGTGTGATTAAATTTGGTGAAAATTGATTTGTTGACCATTATTGCCTAGTTACACTAGTTTACACGATACAGATCACATTTTCGGATGAAAACTTTACGGCTCTTTTTCGCAAAACTGCTGCGCCAAAGTTACAGCGTTTTGTCACGACACGGCAGCAGTGTGCATATACTGTTTCAGTTTCTCTCTCGTCATTACAGTTTCGTATTGCAGTCATGTCTCATTTCCCGCAACACTTTTGTCCAGTAAATCATCCCCTTCAGCGGATAGTGTTCCAAAACTTCAAGATCGCATACATTCACTGAGAACTGAAGCGCTTGGAGGATAAAGGTGGTATGTAACAAATTGAATATGATGGGAAAATTGACTTTTACAACTTTGTCCATTAACATTCCACCTTCATCGTTTCTAAATATCTGCACTAGGACGAGGACTCACCAAATAATGTGTTAGGTAGCATGAGTAGCATATAACACGTGCATGAACAGCCAGAATGCAACGTTTCGAAAAATGTAACATAACACCTTTATCCTCCAAGCGCTTCAATTATGCTATCAGTGAGCAAATTTGAATCTGTGCATACAAAGCTCCTTTCAGTCAAGTATCATAGTCCCAATATGATAAAGATCTGATCTTGAAATTTCAGAGAATTCAAAAGACAGTATCGAAATCGTGAGTTTACGTCTTTTACGGTCCACATGGATTCATGCATTAAACAAAGTCATCTGACAGCACAGGCTTCCTCTTTCGATCGCCCTCGTCGTATAAGCTGATGCATTCTTCTTTAAACTTTCTGCATTACTTGCACACAAGCATGATTCCTAAAGGTATCACCACAAATTGTATTCATTCTACGACGAATTATACTCTTCCCATTGGATAAAGGAGATTACATAACCCTAGTTCCCCCTGGCAGAAGTTTTGATTATATATGAGATGTTTCCCACGCGTCCTACTTCGCAATGATGAATGGCAAAGTCTGTCTAGCTAGCAGGGATGAAGAACGACCAGTGAAAAGCACTGCCTTATCTTCATCACATGTGGATCTCCTCTGGCAACATAGAGTTTGAAATAAAATAGCTCTTGTGTTAGGACCAAAAGTCAGTATTGCATGATCAGCACAAGTACTGTCACCGCCAAATAAAGAGACTATTCTCGATTTATTCGAAGAGTGAACGCAAAATTGTCAGACTATCAAATTCACGTAGACTTAAGATGTAAATGGGGGCCGCGGTGGCTCAGTGGTAGAGCGTTCACCTCTGGTGCTAGGGGTTTCGGGTTCAAACCCTGCTCCCGCCAAGTGAACTTTGTGGTGGACAAACACCGTGTGCGTGGGTTTTTTCGGGGTTCTCCCGTTTCCTCCCACTTTCTTCATTCCACCATTTCATTCATTACTCATTATCACCGTCTCCTTTAGCCTAACCGGCATAACCGTGGGACGTAAAACTCAAAATTTCATTTCATTTCATTTTAAGATGTAAACGTCTTCTTCAAAGTACAATATATTTCATTTCATTTCATTTCATTTCATTTATTTGCCTGTTTCATTAGCTTACAAAGCATGAGAAATTCTCATGTAAGCATTACAGTTGTCAGAAAGAAAGAAAAAAAAAACATACAATATTATCAAGTACCAGAAGTATACATCATGCAATCTTTCTAAAAATACAAAAGCACATAATTAGGTAACTGTTTCTACCACACCAGGCATGTACTCACGGGTAAGTATCTGTTTCCAACTCTTCGGTTAATGAGTCATTTAAATATTCTTTAATTGTATAATAGCACTTCTCAGTGAGTAGATTATATAAAGTTTTACCAAGAATGGAAACATTGGTCATATTTTTCAAGTACAGAGGAAGTTTATTATACAATCTGACACAATTCATGTACACGGTTTTGCTTATATTAGCATATTTTTGATGCATCACAAATATGTCACTACCTTGTCTTGTATTATGGCTATGAACATTTTTATTAAAGATAAAAAGATGCTTGTTTTTCACAGTAAAAAGAATAGATTTATAAATGTATAAGCTGGGGAGTGTTAAAATTTTTGCTTCTATGAAAACCTTTTTACATGACGATTTTGTGGGTAACCCAAAAATTATTCTAATCGCTTTCTTTTGCAATCGGAAAGTGCTTAAACTATTTTCAGCAGATCCCCAGTGTATTATGCCGAAGTTAATTAATGAATTAAACTTGGCGTAGTAAAAGCTAAGAAGTGCTTCTCTCGATACAGTACCTTGAAGTTTGTATAAGGCAAAACACACGCTACTTAGTTTCTTGTTTAAAGTGGAGATATGAGCAGACCATGAAAGATCATCACTTATGATTACACCTAAAAGCTTTGTTATGCAAGAATATTGGAGTAAGTTAGAAGATATTTTTATTCTAGGTGATATACGCGGTTTTCCTGGAAAATGAAAATGTAAGAGGATCGATTTATCATGATTTATAATTAACCTATTCGCTGTTATCCATTTTACTAATTTGTCCGTAAAAATGTCAGATTTCCTCTCAACTTCTTCTATTGATTTTCCTGATATTATCATACTGATGTCATCAGCATATAGAATACATTTCGCTGGATGCATAAATTCTAACAAGTCATTTATATATATCAAGAAGAGAATAGGACCCAAAATGGAACCTTGAGGAACACCTCTGACTACAGTTGATAAAGACGAACAAGTTGTTTGAAACCCATCTGCAGTTAATTTTGATATTTGTACCGCTTGTTGCCTACTGGATAAATAAGAGAGAAACCAGTTGTGAGCTACTCCTCTAATACCATAAGCATACAACTTGCTTAAAAGAATAGCATGATCAATTGTATCAAAAGCTTTGGATAAGTCGATGAATAGGCCAACAACATATTTACTGTTTTTTAATTCAAGAGCTATATTGGACATGTAATCAAACAAGGCTGTTTCAATACTTTTCTTATTTTGGAAGCCATGTTGTGATGGTGATAGTAAGTTACATGACTTCAAAAAATTGCAGAGTCGTGACTTCATCACATATTCAAAAATTTTTGAAAACGTGGAAAGAATGGAGACTGGGCGATAATTTCTTACATCATGCATACTCCCCTTTTTATGGAGAGGAATTACTTTTGCCACTTTTAACACTGATGGAAAACATCCTTTCTCAAGAGATAGGTTAACTAAATAACAGAGATGATTTACAATGAAAGGAAAACAAAATTTAATAACAGTCACTGGAACTTCATCAAAACCAGAAGATCCCGAATTAGACATCTTACTCAATATTTTCCGTAACTCCTCTACTGTTGCTGGAATTAAAAAGATGGTATGTGAATGCATTTGCAATTTCATCGAGTCGTCATAACTCGCTTGTATGGGGTCAGGTAATGGTACACTATCTAGAAAATAATCATTGAAGACATCTGCAATCCGCTTAGGTTCTTTAATAATTTCGTCCCCAACTTTAACATACTCAAAGTCGCTCTTTTTGTTGTTTGTTCTACCATTTAGGATTTTCCACATAGTTTTAGCTTTATTAGTAGAATTAAGTATTGTGGAGCTATTTGATAGTAATTTAGCTGTTTTAATTACTCTTCTGTATATTTTCCTGTACTTAAAAATATAATTTCGAAAGCTGTGAGGAAGTGATGTATTTATTTTGAGTAATCTATTATATCTAAATAGGTTACTTTTAGAAATTTTAATGCCTTTAGTTAACCACGATTTAGTGGACGACGTCCGGATTTTACGAGTAACTTTTGGAAACGCCATATTGAAGTAATGTAAGAAAGTTTCAAAGAAGTATTTAAACTTATATTCAGTGTTAGACATATTGTATATGCCATTCCAAGACTCGTGAGAAAGCAAGAAATTTAGATATTCCATATTATGACTGGAGAAAATTCTCTTTGTAACTGTGTATACTTTAGACTTAAGAACAGTGGTATTGTTTAAAGTGATTTTTAAAATAATCGCATCATGATCAGAGAAACCGGGATCAAATACTTCAAGATTATAGGCAAATTGATTTTTACTAATGATGAACTGATCTAGCGCACTTTTATTATGACGTGTCGGTACATCCACTAGCGCTTGGAGATTGTACACATTCAGCAGATCTCGTAGATCGGATTTCTTTTTTGCTTCCACTATCCAATTTACATTAATATCACCACAGATGATCATTTTTTCAAAGTCTTTTCGTATGAAGTCCAAAAGACTTTCGAGTTTCTTTAAGAAAACAGTAAATATGCCGGATGGCGACCTATAAATGCATATAATACAAATGTTAACACTTGGTAATTTAATGGCTACAGCTTCAAAGTCAAATTCACAGGTAAATTTTGTAATATCTATTTCAGAAGCTTTTAAACTGTTGTGAACAAATATGCATACACCTCCACGTTCGTGTGAAACACGAGAGAATTTAGTGATAAGATTAAAGTTTTCAAAATTGACCTCCTTAATAAGTGTATCATTTAGCCAGTGTTCACCAAGACAAATAACCTTACATTCTTTCAAATCATCAGCTAAAAGTACATCAAAGTATTCGAGTTTATTCTGGATCCCTTGTACATTCTGATGAAAAATACTTATTGTATTAGCTATCTTGGATTCGGATTTTCCATCTGGTGTGCTAAAAAAGTTACATTTCTTACGTTATTTTGTCCGGCTGCAAACGATACTGTATTATCATTGCTAAGACCTGTACGGGGGAAAGTAAGAGGAATGGGATCCCTGTTCCTGTTCTGAGCCTTAATCATATTACTTAAGTTTTCACATACATGACGCTTTCCTAGATTATTCAAATGTAAACCATGATGGGTGTGAAATTCTCGTGGAAGACTACTTACATCTAATAACTGTACATTTTTAAATCGACTACAAACTTTACTAATGATGCTATTTGTTTTATGTACTTCTGAGTTAACACAAGAACTCTTCAATAGATCATGCCGGTGTGGCAGATTAACTACTATTACATTTGTATGAGTAAGAGTGCTGAGTGTAGTCTTCAAAACACGGACAGCATCTTCAGACTCATTTTTTGACACATCATTAGTGCCTCCTATAAGTACAACAGTATCAGTATCTGAGAATGATTTCTGGTCCACACATGAATTTACAACGTTATTTAGTTTTGCACCAGGCTTAACAATACCTACTACGTTCATATCATCACACTCCTGCATTAATCTGGAAGCAAGACCACGACCGTGACTATCTCCAACAATGAACACCTTCCCTTGCACTTTTTTTACCCGATTTACTGAAATTGAGTTTCCATTTTCAACACCAAAACATGACTTACTGCTTGAATCCTGTGACGGAAATCTTGGGCGATCCTGCTGGTTTAAACGATCTACACGTCGCACTTGAATAGGCCTATTTCCTAGGCTAACTTGCTTTACACTATCACACTGGCCACTTAACTCACTGAATCTGTTTTTTGTTTCAATATTATAATCGTATTGTAGACCTGATACTTTATTACCCAGTAGTTTACCCTTAGTATTTGAGTTGCACACAGTGTCGTGTCTCTCTGCAGCTTTGACACTCCATTGGCAATTTGCTCTTGCACTTGCGTTGTGGATAGGGCTACAAATGATTTTCGGAGGGCTAGAATTTCCACTATATTGTGATTTCCAACCGGAAAAAGATGGTATCTTCGCGCTGTTATTAGGTTCACTAGTAGCATTTGGGACTTCGGCCGTAATTCTTACGATGTCGCTCCAGGTCTTTCTATTTTGCCTTGTACTTAACGATTCTTGACCCAATTGTTGAATTTTATCTTGGCGTTGTAGTTGCTGGATATCTTGCGCTAAGAGTTCGACAACTTTACGTAATGAATGTAGTTCCTCAAGAAGATTTGAAACAAACTCAGCTGAAATTGATACCTCACTGAGTTGATTGTCATTTGTTTTTTCACAGCTGCTACACGACATGCAAGACCAGCTTAAAATATTGGAATTTTTGTCAACTGCACTGCACTTGCCAAAATGAAAGAACTCCTTGCATCTTTCACACTTTATGCCGTTTTTCAATACTCTTTTACATTTACCACATTTAGTATTAACTGTAAAATTACCTGACATATGGGACCCATTTATACTGTCCAACACACTGTCCGCCATTGCGATAGGCATATATATTAGAATTGTAACAATATAGCTCCAACTTAAATTGAAAGAGCTCTTACAGACAACCCCATCACCATTGATCAATTGGTACATAATGAGTACAAAAGTTTCCGAAACCGTGGAAAATTGAACTATGGAACTAAATATCTCGAAAACTAGTAACTGTACAATTATACTGCGACTTGATTGAATTCACATTTGACCTTGAGAGTTGCTTTCGCGGCAGCCAATCAGATTACTGCAAGGTTGTTAATCCTTATGTAGTTGAGTTCTACTTCGCTAGATATGTGGTATGTTCTTAGCGACACGGAAGACTTCAACGTGTCTTAGTATTCGCTTGCTGAAGTCAATTTGTTGCTGAAAGTTTGACAAAACCGCGTCACACTCTCATTTGCTTATCCCAAGTGTCAATTCGGATGTTGCATGTATAAGGTGGTACATTTTCTTCGTAGATTTGTAATCGTTTAAATAAAAAAGAAACCATATTTCAGACATTCGGTGGCGTTGCAAGGGATTTCATCCAAATGGGTACTGTACTTTTAGAAACGGAGAGTAAGAACAAGCTCGAATGGGTCGAGTAGCTACCGGAAAGCAATAACACATTTATGACAGATCTCTATATCAAACATTTTTGTAAGATGGCAGAGAATTTATGTAGACTATAATTATGCATAATTGCATACCGCTAAGGGTAATAGCCTGTAAGTTCCAAGAGAAATTCTATTTAATGGCTACAAACTATTAAAGAATATAATTCTCCAGTCAATTTACAATGATACACTATGTAACCCAAGCGTTTTAGAGTAAAATTGCGTAAATAACAGCCAAAAAGCAGCATTTGCTTACAAAAGGAGACAACTGTGCCCTGCTGGCTCACTTTTACCGTAGAGTGCTCGTTTCTTGTGTTCAAAAACTTCGACGCTGGACTGTGCCATGGAAATACTGTACTGAACAAATATAACATATTCGAAGGATTTCTTGCATGCCTTCCACTGTCACTTACTTTCTTTATTCCATCTTGTGTCATTATCATTCAATTTCTCTCAGTTCATATCGCCTAAAGGTATAAAGTGGGATGTTAACCGATTTTTTTTTAATTCAAATTATTTTTGAAGTTCATCTCTTAATAAGGATAAAAAGAAACAAGTTTTTAAAATTATTATTAGCCTACATATTTTTTATGAACATATCGACACAAAGAAAGCAGATTTAATATGTGAGGTCATCCTATTCAATTGAACAAATTAACTATAGTTAACAGAGATGAAGGGGGGGATGCAACAGCATACGCAGAAGGGAGGTTCAAGCACCCAATTTCGTACAATTGCGGATGTTTGAATACATATTTTAAAAATATAGTAAATGCTTATTTTTGCCTAATATCTTGTTGAAAGGTGGAAGGTTAAAGACCTAAACTCCTCCCTTGCAGAGGGCAGCGAAGGCTTAGTGGTAGAGCGTTTGTTTGTCTCTGGTGCATAGGGTCCTTGCTTCGATCCCAGCTCGCGCCAAGTGAACTGTGTGGTGGACAAACACCGTGTACGTGGTTTTTTCGGAGTTCTCCCGTTTCCTCCCATGTTCTTCATTCCATTATTTTCTTCATTTCTCATCATCACCGTTCCTTTAACCTAGTCGGCATAATTGTGGGACGTAAAACTGAAAATTTCATTTTATTTCATTTTCCTCTCTTGCAAACGCCACTGGAAGCATATGACTATTCTCACAATAATCTTATCCCCATGAGCTTCGAAATGCACAGATTAAAGTTTTTTTCTTCATTGCAAATAGTTTTGACGTTAAAGTGTAAGTCTACTTTTATTGTGAGTCTACTTTTAATACACAAAAGCAAACTGAAAGGAAGGAATTGGTCTTACCTCATCTAAAAGATAGTCAATAGGCTCAGCAAGAAGAACTGAAAAATGAAGAAAAAAAATTAATTAACTAAAATATGAATATTAGTAATTGGAAAAGCCATACAATTGTTTCAAGTACAGTAAAACCTTTGAATAACAGACATCGACGGGATATGGTACTTTGCTGTCAGTTACAAAGAGGTTAAACAAACGTACATTATTCATAGCTGATGTGTTCATTGTACAGTCATTCATTAGTTGTAAATGTAGATATAGGCTAATGTCGAAATTCTGTATTCAAGTGCTCAAATTACTGGGGGAATTAGAACAAAAAGTATAAAGAAATAAAAGTGCCGCTCCAGGATATAATTATATGAGGTACAAACTACAGGGTTAGCGTAAATGATTCACCGGTTTCAAAGCACTGTTTATTTACAAGTATACGACGGGCGATGCATGAAAAGATACATGCACTCACCAAGTTCCTGGTGCACACTACAAATATTTAATGTGTGCACCCTTGATCACTCGGCACACATCCAAACGGTAATCCAGTTCCGTCCATACGTACATTCTAGCATGTTTCCGTCCGTGTCAGCCATAGCAGTAGTGATGCATTTCTGCAGTTCTTGCAGAATTACTGGTATTGGGGGTACATAAACTTTGTCCTTAACATAACTTTGTTCATAACCAACATCGAAATTTCGTATCTATCATATTGTGATACATATTCCTTGATTTACTTATTATTTAGTATTCAGATCAAGTAGAAACACTGTTAAGAATACTCCTGTATTCGAGGAAGTCGATTTAAAAAGTTGTCATGCTAATATATATATATATATAAAAGGATGGCTTGAAACAACAAACGGGGGAGAATGGCAGAGCAGACCCAGTTAGTGTTCTGCACTCTGCTCGGTCTCGTGGCTAAACGTTTACGTTACACGAAATACATTCACCTTTAGCTTCAAGATATATGCAACTTGCAAAAAAGAATGGATCCTGAAGAGTATGTAAGATTCACAACTAGAATGTACTTTACTATTAGAAGATTGGAAAAGTTCTAGTCAGGCATAAGGTCAGCGAACCATGATGAAGAATATGAAAAGTATTCGTGGGGCTATTCATGGACAAGGAATGTTTGAAAGCGTGCTTATGAGATGGACATACTAACCCTACAAAAAATTTGCGAAGAAATGAAAAAGTGTTCTGACAGAAGTCCGGCTACATCCAAACAACACATTGGCACGAGACAAACCCGTATAGAAAGAGATGACAAGCAGAGATATGGACAAGATGAAAAATTGGCTGTCGACACATCCTCCTTTTCCGGTGATTGATGTGGTTATGTCACTCAGTTCTGGTGTCGTGGGCAGTGTAAAAAAGTCAATTGCCACATGTCGCAAGAGTTATGGATAGCAACAGTTTCCAGAATTGTTGGTGGAAATTTCAGGTCTTTGAAACTAAAAGAGAGGAAAATAGTGACATTAACATTTGAAGTCAACTTTTTGAAAATAGGGTACAATAAAATGACTATTGACCCAATGACATTTCTCTAGGAATTTGCATTTACAAGCAAACACCGAAAGATTTATTAAAGTATTTTTTTTTATATGAGCTGACTCCTTACTTACTACCCCTTTTTTCAGACGACAGGGTGCGTAAGGGTACAAAATCATCCTTATATTCAAGATTTAGAACATTGCTAAACACAATCAAAGTTCCACTCAATCGAACTGTAGTGGTAGACAATGGTTTCCTTTTCCACGAAATTTGTAAAACATACGTCAAATTCATTCGTGATCTTTATGAAGCAAACGTTACGGTATCTTTGATAAGCATCCACTTTATCTTGAGGTGAGAGATATTAAGAGTACTGAAAGGTTCAGAAAATGTCAGGTGAATACATCAAATATAGCAAACGAAAACAACAAACTTCGTTTTATTTCACTACTAAAGAAGGCGGTAATTCAAGATAATGTAACTGTGAAACAAGGAATTGAATGTTGATGTGCTTATTGAACCATCTGCTACAACCCTCGCTGCAGAGTATAATTCTGTGGGGGTCATCGAGGAGGACATTGATTTGCTAATTTTCTTGACAAGTTTGGCTACTAAAGATCTGTTTCTCCTCGTTTATTTTCGAAAACCTGAAATAAAGGATGCTCCTGACAAATTGTTTTCCACACCATCTACAATGAGATTGTATATATCTAATCTATAAATTACTTCCATTTTCTTGTAGTTATTTTGGGCAACGGCGCTTAAAAGTGCACAATTTGTAGATAAGAAGAAGAAGAAAAATGTAGAATATTTGTTGATTTTATATAGATAATCATGTAATGTCAGTTGTTGAAAAGAAGATAGGTATTTGTCTATTGTTGCTATGGCAACATAATAAATATACATAAAATAAGAAGAATTAAAGTCAGAACCATTAAGTTGTTTAATCGTATTTACCAATTTTTGTGATTCGAACTGTGGGCTATAAATGTAACGAATTCAAATATAAAATATAACGTTACACATCCTAAAACTTCTCAGCACCTGAAAATCTACTTCTTCACGTTCTGAGTAAGTGTAATAACACATCATCCTTGTATTGATAGCAAAACCAAGTTCTGCACTTTGTCCCATAGCAAACCAGCATTGTATGAACTCATAGGTATCTTCAGAGATCTTAACATCAGTTCATGGATCGTATAGACACAATCTAATGATCCCTAATATGGTAAAAGTTCAATAAAACAATGTAATATTTTTTATCACTTGAACTACAGATATGATCAGTGTCATGCAATTTCATATATCCCTCGAGAAGTCGCGCTGAAAAAGTAACGCGAGTAGTCGCGCGCGGTCAAAAGGACCGCACGAACATAATGTGTTGCAAATATCGTTTTACACATTTTTCGTTTCTTAGAAACGTAATTTTGTAGATTTTCTGATTAAGAGGGAATAACATTTTTATTATTATAATAAATTTTACAGTAATAACTATTAGAGGAACCTACAACTAGACATGGACTGTTTTTTTTTATTTCTTATTTGGAATTAAATGTTTTCTCGTTATATATTTATTTAGATAGATAGCTACGCACTGGTTTTATTGAAAATTCTAAATCTAATGATGATCTTTTGTTTTTGTCAACTCTGGTTCGTCTAAAATTAGAAATGCAATAGTAAATTAGTAAAAAATATAATATATAAACGTAACACTAAAACAAAGCTTCACAGCGCATTTTACATTCAATTACAGCTCACTCGTAGCTAATCGGTTAGCATACAAGCCTTTGGCGTGGGACTTCTGGGTTCGATTCCCAGTGGGAGCTCATGTGGTTCGGATCCCACGTTAATCAGTAACGTTTTTGGATCCCACGTCTTGCATAGCCTTGATGCTGAAAACAGCGCTAAATTGAAATCAAATCAAATTTACATTGAATTATTATACGGTCCTCTTATTTTGAAACTTCTCCTATACAGCACTACATTGAATTATTTTTGGTTATCTTCAAATTAACACTATTCTACACCTCGTCGTTGCTTATTTCGTCCTCTTCTGCTCTGACTACATTCGGGGAATCGCTGGTCATTTCTGGGTTTAAGATCTTCAGATTCGCTCGCAGACTCCTCACTTCACCTTTCGTGTTCCCTCATATATAGGCTATACACACTTGTTAGCTGTGTCGACCTCTCTTCCGTCTATTAAAATAATATTTATGTTTATAAAGCTTAAAACATCTCGAAAGCAAAGGTTACGTGCAGAGTGGAACACTGAGAAGAAACATTACACGGTTAGTCGCGCGCAGTGGAAAGCACCGCAGAATCACTAAACAATGACTTGTAGTTAAACTAAACAGCGGATAACGGAGTGATTGAGCAGGAATGTTCGGGAAGGTGAGGGGGGAGATTAGCTAGACGGAGAAGTCTGTCGGACAAACAGAATGGACACACGATCGAAGTTAATTTCCCTGCGGTGCTTTTGACCGCGGCGCGACTACTCGAAGGATATCTAATGTTTTGCAAGAAGGGGTTGTAACATATTCACACAGATTAAGAATATGAGTCTACCATATAATACTTATAAATACAGTTTTTAATATCTTCTAATACCATCGGAGATGTATTTTATCCATGCATTTAGAATTTTATTTTGCAGCTTTATGTAGAGATTGACAAGAGTGGTATATAAATGTAATAACTGTACATATGTGTTATACATCAAATTGAGTCCTTATGACTTAAATACTGTTATTCTGATACCGACTTTCCATTTTTACGAGGTTGGTACACATAAGGGAAATTGTTTCGTACCCACCGGGAAGTGTAGAAGACTGAAAGTGCGACAGAGGGCAAATCAGAGAAGTGAAACTGTGTGAGGGCGTCGAAGGGACTGGAGCGGGTGCTATTTACAATAAGTGTAATTTAAAATACCTTAAGAAGTGTATCTAGGTATTGCAAGCGAAGGCAGGATGCTAGCACGTAGAAATGGAAGTGCTATTGAAATCAAGATGACTTAAAATGCATAAAGAAGTATTAGAGAGTTTATATTCTGTGCAATTAGTTCTCTACAGTAAGTTATATGTAATGACGCTTACGATAATTATGCTATTTTTATCTTATTACTTTACTTAAAAGAGTGGCACCTACCTTATATGTTGGTCTTTCTATGCGAAATACTATATTTTATCTGTAAATTTTTCTATCACTAACCTTAATTTTTAAAACCTGTATCAACTAAATACGTAACGCAACTTCATTAACAAAACATACGAAACATTTTTGTCTCTGCATTCTAATACATTACATCTTTCATTTAAAAACTAATAAAGCTTTACATGATGTTGAGAGGACAAAAAAAAAAAAAAAAAAAAAATATTGAGTGCGTCGTGTCTTCATTCTTTAAAAATCCAAATTATTTAAAAGCAAATTCATTTTGTAAATTCTGATTCTTCAAGAACTGAAAAAGAATTCCCCTGCATACGATAAGAAAAGTATTTTTTTTAAACAAATAAAGATGAAACGAGATCTGTTGTTAGTTTATTTTAGTTTTTATGAATGTTTAGCTGATTCATTAAAATATTTTATTTTCCAAAATATATCCTTAGTTATGGCGTTTTCAGTAACCCAAGACAAGCCTCTATTCTTCCGCCTTTATAAATAATAGAAATCCTCACTTACCTTCATCATCGGAGAAGCTGTTGGGCAAAAATGGCGCCCTCATTAACAAATGGGGTGAAGTATTATGAGATGGAGCCAGGAGCGAAGTTAATCTTGGTGTCAAAGGACGAATTTCAAAGGTGTCATTTTGGAGCATAAGAAATCCATGCTGTTAAAATGTAGAAAAGTAAAACATGTAATAAATACACTATATTTATATATGAGTATATAGAATACATAGTGTTAATGTAGATGTGTCGTAAATTTAGGAGATTCATTTTACTAAATTAAAAAGGTTCTAATATAAACGGGTGGAAAAAAATGCTTCCTTGCAGAGTTATAAACTGCCGAAAATGTGAAACGTTACGTTTTAAAAATTCCCTGACTTGAATACCATGGCACCTACCGCCAGTGATTTCAAGAATTGCACAGGAACTGACACGTGGTCTTTCTAAATATCAATGTTTTACAATGCTCTGGTAGTCATGCTATGAGTACTCAATTAGTATTCAAGTGTTTCCCCCCTCAGAGCCGTAGCTAGAGATTTCGGCGCCCGGGATGAAATAGAATTTGGCGACCCCTACACTCAGCTTACCAAGCTTTTCTTCTTTTTATACATATAAGACAACCAGCTTTTGTTGTTATGCTGCGCTGAATTTTTATCTAGCTGTTTGGATAGACTATTGCAACAGCCAAAAGTGATAATTATGTATTCTTTTACAAACAAGAGCTGTTCTCAAGAAGCTTATCATCATCAAAATACCGAACACGTATTTCAGAGTTTGACCTTTCTGATTTTGAAAACGCTCCTGCGTAGACTATGTCATTACTCGGCACCTTGTACATCAATCACCTCAATAACTTTTTAAGGGAATAAGTAAAAACTCGTTGTGACTCTTATTTAAATGTTTGGATTCCGATCGAAGCGAGCAAGAAAAGTTTTAACAAATCTATTTCTTTGCAAACTGACAATATTGGTTTAATAGGGCGCCAATATCTTTTCGGGGCGATGCGTCGTTTACTCATTTCCAACACTTTTTCTTTCTTGTTGCTTGTTCGGCGCCCTTTAGGTGTCAGTACCCGGGGCAACCGCCCGCTCGCCCCCTCTAGCTAAGGCTCTGTTCCATCTACGCCAGCGTACTTTATACAATTTGTGATATCGGGACAGGGGATTGTGGAATATTGATATTTAAATAGACCTCACACTAATTCCTGTGTAATTCCCTGAATGATTTGCTATAGGGCTCATATTTTTCAAGCCAGAAGATTTTAGAACATGTTTCAAATTTTCGGCGGCTTATAACTTTGAAAGGAGGTGTTTTGTGACCCATGCTTATTAGAACTTTTTTCTTTCATCTAATAATATAACTTTTTATTTCACCTTTCATCTAAAGTCTCCAAAATTTATGGAGATCGGCTACGTAGAAATTTGAAGTAGCCACCAACTACCCCTACAAAAATTGTTGCGGAAGTACCATAGGATTCTGAAACATGGATTTTTGGATAGGGCATATACTAGTTTCTAAGTGAAGAATTGACCCAACTACGGTATGTTCCATAGTTTTAGAGATATGTACTTTGAAATTTCATTTTTCCATGTTTTCGGCAGCCTATAACTCCGAAAAGAAACATTTGTGCACCAAGGTTGGTCTATATTTTTTGTCTTATCTTGATAGGAATCACCTCCCAAACGTTGTCGGTATTGTTTTGAAATACCCTGTATATTTAAAATCAATTCTTCAATCATGACTACATGACTTCTTTTAAGGTATGTGTAAAACAATATTGTCATATTAGATTGAAATAAAGAATTATTTTCCTTACCGATAAATTTTCAGAATCACACATACTATGATCTTTGATCTTCAATATCCTTTTTAAAAAATATACCTTTAATTATCGTACCGTCGTAATAATGAAGATAGTGTCTTTTTTTTATATGTGCATATAGTGAATAATTTAATTGTTTGATTTCTCTATAATTCATTGTACAGGGAAAAACAAACCTCATACATAAATTAAGTCTTATCATTTACATATATACTTTTAGGACAATAAAAACTACACACACACACACACACTGCAGGGGTAAAATTGCATCTGAAAAGGTAGGGGAACGGTAGGTAGCGGCATGATGCCACACCGTTCCCCCTGCCTATCTTTGAACATTGTATTTTTTTTAGAAACTGGGGGGACGTTGCACATATTTTTTCGAGTTGGGAGACGGCGTCCCCCATATTCCCCCGCACTTTTACCCCTGTATATATATATACGACGATATAGTCCTTATCTGGTGGTACGAAACGGTTTACATCAAACGTGGAATACCGTTTTTTGTTTTTTAACACTCGTATAACATGTTCGGTATACCCCAGGGGCAGCAGGTTGGGGGCCACTAGTACTTACATCTATCTATAATCACCTTCTTGAGTAATACCTACTTTAATCAGATTCGTTAATTCTTACTTGGCGCTTAGATTGGAGTTTAGTGTGTCTTTTTAGCACCGAGGTTATATAAGACGTGAACCTACAGCTTAACGTGGGATCCAATGAGATCCACTTAGTATTTTAAAAAGCGTTTCCAATAATATGTTTTGATGAATTTCTTCGGCAGCGACTTCAAGATTATAAAATGAGCATAGACTACTATCGTTTAGTTTAAGTATAACTTTCTCAAGAATTTTCGCCTCAAAATTTGTTTCCAAAGATTACTTGTAACACCTGAAACTCAGAAACGACTTTTCTTTATATGCATTTATTTCCACGAGTAGAACCACCACTTCCCAAACTGTACCAGAAATCTCTAAAGGTTCTCACCATTGTTCGTTCCCTACACAAACTGACAGCGGCAACGCTGGTGTCATCACGGTGTAGATAGTGACACACAGGTACAGGCGTTTGAAGGTGTTCTTCTACTTTTCCTATTCGTCGAATGACTTTTAAATTTGGAGACACTAAATGACGATTGGGCTGTAAACGAAGTTGAACTGGCCTGAAAAACAGGAAAAAAAAAATAATAATTATGTTCTATTTCATAAAGTTGATCTTTACATACCCTCATAAATAAATATTTGATTCTCCAAACGGAAAATTGCAAAATGTTTGAACTGTTTATTTCGAGAAGATAAAGATAATCGAATTAATAGAAAGTATTCATAACTTCTTTCTTACACAAGAACCAAATAATACTAGTTTAGCACCATACATACGACAAGCGAACAAAGGATTTTTATTTAGGTCCTGCAACTCTGAGAGCTGTTGCGCCAGAAGTTAGGAACTTCCAAAAGAAAGTTACTAACTTTCATCTTTAGCGGTTAGACTCTGTCAACTCGCTACTAGTTTTAGTTTTTGTTTGTTGTATGGATAATTTACCTCCTTACCCTTGAGTGATTTCAACCACAAAACTAGATGTAAAGCATAAGAAATACACATGTATCATGTATAACAAACATCAGATTTATATAGCCATTTTAAGATATTCCAAGAAACCCAAATGTTTCTAACCGAAAGCGTTGAAATCTTCTACTCAAGAAATGACTGATGAAAATATATATGTATCGAGTGTACCGTTATATGAATGTAAGGCATCGATTCTTCGAGAAGAGGATAGACGGAGAATGGAAGATTTTGAAATGTGGTGATATAGAAGTATGTTGAAGAATGGGTGGTTAACGTAATAACCGAAAGACTGCTGGAAATGGTAGAACAAGAAAGGAGAATGCTGAGAAATATTTCCAAAAGAAGAGATAGGATCAGGGTCAGCGCGAGGGGGGGTCGAGCAGTGCCACCGCCCAGGGCGGCAACTCTAATGGGCGGCAAAATTTGAAAAAAGAAAAGAATATTATCAAAATATAATGCTTCGTTATAGGCCCACATGAAAAAAATAAAATTGTGTTCAACTGAGAATGTAATTGAACTTACTTCACTCACATTCATGAAATTCAGAACATTCCCTTCATTTTCAGTTACCAAACTACTAGCCACAGGTATCTCATTCAATATTTCCCTTGCCGTCTTTCTGCTACAGAGCAAATGACAATAATTGTTCGTTGTGTACAAATTACACACAATAATGGAGAATGCCTCGCAAAAATTTGGTAACACTTTCTTAGTTTCGTACCGATAAAAGACACCACTTGTCTAGGACTGACAGAAGAAATAATTAAACAGCTAAAGGAAATAAACATTTCTATCGAAGACATGAGGGGCAAAGGATATGACAATGATTCCAATATGAAAGGCAAACATTCAGGTATTCAGAAGAGAATTTTAGAAATGAATTCCCGAGTCTTCTATGTTCCTTGCAGTAGTCATTCACTAAACATTGTCGTTAACGATGCAGCCACAGCATCTTAGTACGCCGTTTCATTCATTCATTTATTTATTTATTGTTTGTATAGTTAAAAGTTTGACATATTTTGCGTCAGTTCAACGTTGGACCATACTAAAGGAGCATATTAGTAGTCTCACTTTAAAACCATTAAGCACCACAAAGTAGGTGAGCCGAATTGATGCTCTGACTCTACTTACGTTATATATCAAATAGGGGAGGCTTATGATGCCTTACATCAAATAAGTAACAACAATA
This sequence comes from Thermobia domestica, assembly GCF_964235325.1. Lineage (NCBI taxonomy): Eukaryota > Metazoa > Arthropoda > Insecta > Zygentoma > Lepismatidae > Thermobia > Thermobia domestica. The sequence goes on from NC_137469.1 coordinate 38,480,513, forward strand.
GAACAGATAGAATAGTCACCCACTATGCTCTGTGTATAGTAAACCAGCTCCGTGACTTATACTTTCCTTTGCTCACTTGATATCCGGTATGACTTTTTAAACCACGTAAACATAGTAAGCAAAAGTCTCCAAAGCATTCATTCTCATGTGTTGGATGCAGTCGGGTTTATCGAAAATATATCTGAATATTTTGAAAGAGGCAAAAATGATGCAAAGTTTCATTCCTACTTAGTTTATGCTATGGAGTTAGCATCAGCATTGTATATAGATGATCCACGAATAGGTACTACAATCTAAGCTCGACGTCGAAAGAAGAGAGTGTTTCAGTACGAGGCAGAGGATGAAGCAATCGAAGATCCACAAACAAGATACAAGATCGATTTTTATTACAAAGTTCTAGACGTGATTGTGTTAGCTTTAAGAGAGATGTTCGAGCAACTTAAACATCACAGCGAGTATTTCGATTTTCTTTACGATATAAGTAATCTTAAAGATATTATGCTACCTGAATTTTTGTGTGAAAATTTTACTAAACTTGCCAGCATTTTTTAACACACGAAGAATCGAAAGATATTAATCCCAGTGTTTTGGAAGACGAACTAAAAGCGCTATATGCTATAATTAAGCCTAAGTTCACCAAAAGAGATTTAAAGATTAATTAAATGAAATAAAATCTGAGTTTTACCTCCCATGGTTATGCCGGTGAGGCTAAAGGAGGCGGTGAAGATGAGAAATGAATGAAATGGTGGAATGAAGAAAGTGGGAGGAAACGGGAGAACACCGAGAAAACCCATGAGCACGGTTTGTCCACCACAAAGTTCACACGGCGCGAGCTGGGATCGCACCAGGGACCCGAAGCACCTGAGGTGAACGCTCTACCACTGAGCCACCGCACCGAGGTAGTTCAATTTTTTGTTTCCATTTCATACATGTTTTTAAATAGAGCATCTTACTTTTTCGTGACACTTGAACGTCTTCTGTCAAAATAAGGTTTGACACGTAGCCAAGGGGGGGCTCCGGTGGGTCCGGACCCCCCTCCCTTCGAGACTAGAAATGAAAAAAAAATTAAGAAAGGATGAAACAAAATGAAATGAGAAAAAGAAGGATCAGCGTTAAAAATAAAGAAGCTACAGCAAACTTTTGGTTACTCTTTCTTTTGAGGAGATTTGTATTACTTGCAATACATGGTGGCGAGGTGAGCGAGATAACCTAGAAGAGTCAGGGAATTTGAAATTTCTAGAAAAGTTACGGAATTCTCAGAATTTCTGCTACTTGTCCGAGAGATTTCAAGCTTCCGAAAGCATAGTGCCGTTGTGTAAGAGCGTGGACATTTTTTATCATAATTTTTCGTCATCGCATCCTTGCAGTATCAAACATGTTATTTCAAAAACAATTTTCTACTGCTCCTTTAACCTGTCATTTGGAACAGACAGTAGTTGACGGAATAATAAAAACAAAAATTTATGTAGAAAAAGTTGTTAACAGTTGATTCAACAATGAAAGGAACGCAGATATTGTAAAATGTTTTACAAGACATTATTGTGAATGTACTTTTCACAATAGTTGAGGCCATAATGAAAGGAAAATTGTTATATTTGAATAAAGAGAGGAAGGACGTAAATATTGTAAAATCTTTTTGAATACGTTTTCTTATTATTTTACTCGAGATTTCTTCATAGTTTTGTTATTAAAATACTTACCACATATCCTCATTTAATTGTCCTAACTAACCAATATTTGTTAATAGTAAAGTAGTTTAGATTGATGGAGGTTTTGGGCCTTCACAATTTCATTTCTCCCCCCCCCCCCCCGTTGCGAAATCCTGGCTAAACGACTTAATATATGTTACAGTAAAATAGTTTAGAATGATCTAGCCCCTGGTGTGTGATGACCACAGTATTTCATGTTTCGGACCCCCCCCATCACGAAATCCTGGCTACGTGCCTGAGGGGCGGCATGTGAAAGTTTCGCCCAGGGCGGCAAAACTGCTAGCGTCGGACCTGGATAGGATGATTGGATACATTGTAAAACATTAAGAACTCATGCTATTAACTATGAGGGAGTTGGGGGTGGAAGAAGAAAATACCTCGCGGAATGTCACAATTGAAATATATATGGACCAAATAATAGATCAAAAGAGGAAAAGTGAGAAGACACATCAAATTATTCGAAAGATATCTGACCCGAAGAGAAGAGGAAGAAGTTTATCCTAAAGTTTTTTTTTTTTTTTTAAGTTGAGGTGAATTCACCCTTACCCTCGACTAATTTTAACTTATTGAAATAGACTTCATTGGCAAATCTCAAAGACAGCACAAGCCATTTTCCAAGAAAAGTCATGGCTAAACTAACAAGAAGGAGAAAATGGAATAAACTGGCAAGCCAAAGCCACGATAAAAGCAGAAAGCATGCATCATGATTCATGAAAATCTGATAGCTTCTAGGCAAGGTATAGCTTAACATGCAATTATTCTCGAAACTTATCATGAAGTTTAGTTTTCAAAGTTAGGGGAATAAATTAACTCTTTCGTTGCTGATCGATTTTGACCTCAAGCAGTGGGGATGATTGGGAAGCTTGAAAGGAAACATATGACATATTTCATCATAATGGAACAACCTTTTCATGAAAATTTATTGGAAGGTATACTTAATATATGCATTTTTAAAAGACTTCTGATTAATGTTAATCACAAATAATAAAGATAAATCTGAAACGAAACCGACATTATGCTTCATAAAAACTGGTTCTTTTCCAAAATTTAGTGGAATGTAATTTTAAAATTGGGGTAAATTCAGTCTCTCGTTCATAAATCTTTCTCCCTTTCTTCTCGAATTGGCAAACTAAACGATTGAACTGATGTCCTAATTGGCAATGCGATGCTACGCCACTGCCAGGCTACCCCTTCTAGGGAAATAAATGTACAAAGCTGGAGATAGAACTGAGAATTCAATACGTAATATTTGGATAAATATTAATGTCAATTGAATATAAGGTAGAGACCAAAACTTGCAGAGAGTGCCCCAAAAGTAGGTTTACAGACCTGCACCTATCAAGTATGGCATTTTAATTGGTTAAGATAGTGAATTTATTTGCTTTGGTTTGTTCCGAGCTTAAGGTATAAGTGAAAACAAATTCAGAATAGAGAAGGAAGAAACCAAGTCAATACCTGTATGGATAATAATAAGTAAATAATGTAAAATCTCATGACCGATCAGTACAGGAGTGAATACCTACTTTTGGGCCACTCTGTATATTCCCTGGCACAGTCGATCTTAATTAATTTAATAATCCACACTTAAAAAGTCTGCAAAGTAGTCCTTAGTAGGTTTAATAATCCCCAGTTACAATTGCCAGAGTTTACCTGCGTTGATTTAATATCCCACATTTAAAAGCGGCGGAATCGCTCTTAGTTGATTGAATAATCCACACTTACAATCGGTAGAGTCGAACTTATTGATTTAATAATTCACATTTATAATCGGCAGAATCGGCCTTCGTGGATTTAATAGCCTACAATTACAATAGGCAGGGTCTCGACCTTAGTTGAATTGATAATAATCCACTTAGAAACGGCAGACCTTAGTCGATTCAATAATCCAGAACTTGAAATCGACAGGGTTTACCTCACTTCACTTGAATATATACAGTTAAAATCAGGAAAGTCAACCTTAGTCGATTTAATAATTCGCATTTAAAATAGATAGTGTCGACCTTAATCAATTGAATAACCGAACTTAAAATCAGCAGAGTCGATTTTAGTTGATCTAATTTTTACAACTTTCTTACTTCGCTCTTTCAGCTCAAATCGTAAATGTTTGACGCTGAGATGTTATGCTCCCTTTAAATAGCAGGAATATTAAATTGCCCGAATGTGTTAAGATTATGTGAATTCAAGGTTTCAATCGTTTGTATTAGTCCGAAACGGAAGGAATAGAAAGCATAAGAATAACGAGATTGAATAGGTTGAAAGAATAATGCCTATCTCTTCTAGAAATAAAATTCATAAGTAACTCACTGACCGTCCAAACGCTTGGAAGTCGTATCTCAGTTCTTCTGTGCTGGAGTCTGTATCCAAACCACCTTCATCCGGCAGTACAATGAATGGATCGTTCAGGAATATAACTTCGTAATCAGGAATGATTAAAGAGGTATCTATTCCAAAATAGTAGTTTAATTCATCCAATGTCATTAGCTCATGAAGCATCTGAAAATAGAAATACAGTTATTAACTAGCTATACAGGAAGAAGTCAATCTTGCATTCTGGAAATGTGTAATATACTAGTGTACCACTTCCGTAGGTACGTAAATCAAGTTACAGTATAATAATCAGACTATCTATTAGATACATACATTACAATACATATAGACATAGGCGCCAATATTTATTTATTTTTTTAATGGATGCTCACGCTTCGGCACTTATAAAGTAAATTTTAAAAAGCATATATTCTAATTCTTTTAACTGACACAATAGATCGAACTGCATAATTTATACAGTTTACCAACATTGATTAGAGTCATTAAGTCTAGGAGGCTCAGGTGGGTAGGTCATGTTGCCAGAATGGAAGAAAGTAGGAACAGTTTCAAACTTTTAACTAGGAAATTCAATTGGAAAACGATCATTAGGGTGATCTAGGTCCAGAAGGGAGAACAATATTAAGATGACAGAAATAGGAACACAAAGTAGAAACTATATCCAGTTGGCTAAGGATAAAAGTCAACGAAGAGATTTCGTTGAACGCGGCGTTGAACCTCCGGGTTTCATAGGCCATAGGATTAGTTAGATACAATAGATCAGCGATTCCCAAAGTGAGGGACTCTACTGAAAAAGATTCTTCCCTAAGTTCACCCTCACTTTTTAAAATTTAAGTATATAATTTAAAGACAGGGAAAAGAATATTAAAAATGTAAAAGCGAGGTAGTATTTACAAAGTGCTATTGAAAGTAGAAACAGTTTGCAAATCTTTTCTTGCAGACCGGAAATTTCGGTGCGCAATTTAAAACGTTATAATTGCTGGAGCAGCTAAATGTACACGCTATACGAAAGGACTTGGAAACAATCACTAATTCGTAAACTAGTGTTTTGTATACAGGTAAGCAAGAAAGATCTATTGCTTTTTTCACCCACCAACTTCGACCGTCGATGTCACCTAAAACGTATCTGGAAGATCAAAAATAGTCCCAATCAGCATCAACCTTCTGCCAACGTTTTGGAAGGCCATGGATTTCATCGCGATAGAACTTGGTAGAACGTGAAGCGGAGAATGTATAAAGTGAATTTTGCACCTCTACTAGGGATTTGAACTTGTGTCCTCTAAGGTGATTGTCCAAGGAATGGAATAAGTGATAATCAGATGGTGCAATGCTCGGAGAGTATGACGGATGCAATAGTGTTTCCCATCCAAGGCATAGAACGGTGCTCCTGGTCATTCAAGCCACGTGGGCTTATCGTTGTCCCTTTGCGATTCAGAAGTGCTGGCTCCAGAGTTTTGAGTTTTTCTTGATCACGACTTAACTACTGGCAGTACACAGTTGCATTGATGCTCTGATCAGCTGGTAGCAGTTCTCGATGCACGATGCCGCGATCAGTCCACCAAACACATAGGAGGACCTTCTTCTGGTGCAGCGCTCGTTTTGGTTGTTTTGAAACCACTTCATGGGATGCTAAGCAATGATGACGGTGCCGTCGAGCTTCGTATAGGACCCAGTTCTCATCACATGTCAAAACCCTGTCCAGAAATGGCTTCTTCCTCAGACGAGACAGCAAAGGAACACAGGTGTCGGCTCGCGTTGCCTACTGGCCAGGAGACAAATCATGTGGGACACATCGACCCAACTTGTAGTGCTTCCCAAGTTGATGGAGGTGCTGCCGAATAGTTTCTCCACTCACACTGGATTATAATCCCAGTTCCTCACATGTCTGGCCACAGTTCGCCTCAACTGTTGCCTGAAGCTCTTAATTTTGTATGTGTTAGTCTTTCGGCATGTGGTGCGTCTTGGAGTGATTCGTCACCGTCCTTAAACTTGTTAAACGAACCATGCATTGTCCACGTAATCACGACACCCTCAACAAAGGTCTGATATATCTTCCGCCCCGCTGCAGCGGCGTTTGACCCCAGTTTGAACTCGTACAGCATACACCCCTTTACAGCACTCTGTGGACGTCCCATGTTCACTCTATCCTTACTAGTGTCATAAAGGCCTGTAAAAAACCGGAAATTTCGAGTAAAGATCCAGTTTTTTACCGTTTTTTCCCGAGCTTGGAAAAAACCGGAAAAAATTGAAAAATTGAAATTTTCGAATATTTTACTACATTATGCTTTTAAAATGAAAACTATTTTATATTTACTAGTTTACAGTTAAGATCATTAAGTACTTACGTTTCTTGAATTAAAATAGGGAAATTTTGTGGCAACAAATATATTTGTACCACTCCTTTAAAGTTAGTGACAAATATTTTAAAGAATTTAACATGTGATACTTCCGTTCGTTATTAGATCTATTAAAGACTAGCACAATACCCATTAGGGTGGGCCGAAAAAAACTTTTTTTTTCGGAATTTCGATTCGCCGGGTTGCGGAAAGGTTGTCTCGTGTTAGTGGTAGTCAACACACCAAATTTGGATTTTTTTGGTCAACCCCTTCCTCTGCCTCATGGGATTTGAATATTTTTATAGCTGCGGCTATGCAACCCGCACGACATACGGAGAAAATTGTGGTGCACAGCCATTTTTGTTTTAATTTTCGTTTGGCCGGGTTGCGTAAAAGTTGCCTCGTGTTAGTAGTAGTCTACACAGAAAATTCGGATTTTTTTGGTCAACCCCTTCCTTTGCCTCATGGGGCTTGAATATTTTATAGCTGCAGCTATGCAACCCGCACGACACTACGAAGAAAAATGTGCTGCACAGCTATAACCTTTGGTTCTCTTCACACTAGAGCATTCTGAGGCTGAATATAAAACGGAAGAGAAAAGTGAGATGCGATATTTTACCTATGTGGTTAAAAATTATAATCAATTAGACGAAATATATGTTTCAATTTATGTTCTTCATATATAATGTGAAAAATATGTAGTCAACCTTACATTGCAGCTTTTTTTCACGAATATCGTGAACAATTTCTTTTAGACCTGTTTATATTATTATTAAAAAATTTTAAACAAGTAATCTGATATCAAGTAATTTTGAAATCGACTATGCTATAATAGAAAATATATTACCTACAACTCTGTACACGACTATAGTAATAATACGTAAAGCATTGTTTTATATAAGTCGGAAACATTGTAATTTTATACACAGTCCAGCGGCCTGTGTGTTTCGGCGCTGGTCTGACCTGACAAAATAGTGTTAAAAGATATGAGTAATGATCAGCAATACCTTTTGGACATTTGTCGAACCGTTTCAGAAGGTTTGTATCCGCCAGACCTTCTGAAGGAAAAACCTGGACCAATTGTCCTGTCCCGATGGTTGATGATAGCTTCTCGCATTCTCCGATTATACGTATATTTGCACCGAGGATCCCGAAGAAGCATTTTGTTGGCTTGCACAGTATGTCAGCAAAGTATTTACACAAGTTTGGTGTGAAACAAAGTGAAATTCTTCTCTCTCTCACCAACGGGACGCGACACTTGCGGCTACTCGCTCGATCTGCATCCTTTCTTCCAGAGGAATTAAAGAAGAACTCTGTATATTGTGATTAGCTGCAGCGCTTACTTTGCCCATCCGGAAAACTTGTTGTTGGCAATGACCACCGACAGGAACCAGAACATCCAAGTTTTAGGATGAAAAAGATTAAAAGAAAGTATTGACAAAGAAAGAGATCAAGTTTTTCGTGAAATTATTCCGAAAGTAAACTTAGACGCAAGTAAATATGATCTATTGTTTCTCAACGGACATCACCAAGCCACAATTAACAATAGAATTTTCTTCGAACTAGATAAAAGGAAATATTAGTACGGTGGCTACAGCTTCTGAGGAAATTAGATGTTTTCCGTGCCATACAAGTGGTGGAGAGGATGATAAAACTAGTTACAGAAGCGTCAGTATTAGTGTGTGGAGCGGATTGAAAAAAAGGCTTTATGGCAAAATTAGAGTCTCGAAGAAAAAAAATGCAAAAATTGAACTTCCAGCAGGACTATCAAATGTAAATGAGCCAAAAAACGGAAGCAAGTGAGTGGGTGGGTGGAACTCGATTTGCAGCCACCTCCTTGTGGTGTGTTTTGAGGAGTTTCGGGGTGTATGTGCCAAGACGAGCTAAGAGATAAAAGAAAAGGTTTATCAACAATTTTTCATGACCTATATTCATAATTTGTTTTTGGAAACATCAATACAATTTCTTTGTCTAATTGATTATAATTTTTAACCACATAGGAACAATATTGCATCTCACTTTTATCTTGCGTTTTATTAAGATACAAAAATAATATAATGACAGTGTATTACAATTATACAAAAACACAAAAGAGTTTTATTGGCAGTCAGCAAAATTATTCAACTCTCTCCCGAAAGCACTTAGAGATGTCGAAGTGAGTACTTTTAGAAGTAAACTCAAATCACTCTTATTAGATAATCCAATATATGATATAGAAGAGTTTTACGAAATTACAAAGCAGTTAAAGTAAAAAATAACATAGTATTGAAGAACTATGAGAAAAATGAATTGACATGTATAATAGTTATGTATTGCATTGTGTTGAAATCATTATTCTTTGTATTGATTAGAGTTAAATCGAGAATTTATATATATTATATTATGTATTACAATTATATCTTTATATATTTCTTTTCTTCTGTAAAATTCTGTATGCATTTTTTTGAACATTTTGTAAATATTCTGTGTACATTTTAATCTGTAACTTTAAGATCTGACGATTGTAATGCTTTGGATGTCCTCTGAAGATTCTGCAATAAAGAGGATATGAATGTGAATATGAATATTCAACCTCAGAATGCTTTAGTGTGAAAAAGAACCAAAGGTTATAGCTGTGCAGCACAATTTTCTTCGTAGAGTCGTGAGGGTTGCATAGCTACAGCTATAAAAATATTTTAGTTCCATGAGGCAAAGGAAGGGGTTGAGCAAAAAAATCCAAATTTGGTGTGTTGACTACCACTAACACAAGGCAACTTTTCCGCAACCCGGCGAATCAAAATTCCCCCCAAATTTTTTTTTGGCCCACCCTAATACCCATTTTTCACACGGGGATAATAGGTTTTATTTTTAGTATAAAGGGCACCAAAACTGTCACCAATGAACTTAGAGACCCCAAAAACTATGAATTCGACACTAGTATCGGTCATTTAAAATTACTTTTACATGTCACCCTCCCCCTTTAGGAGTACTAATGGGGGCTGAATTTGGATTTAAACGGCATCGGAAGTGTCACTGTTCATCTCAGCCACCCCGAAAACTATACATTGGAAACTAATATCGGCTATTTTCGATCATTTTTATATATCCACCCCTTCTCCCTCCCACAAGTTGCGGCGCTGAATTTGGATTTTAACAGCATCGGAAGTGTTAATGTTCATTTCAGGACCCCCAAAACCATTGATTCAACACTAATATCAGTCATTTTCCATCATTTATATATACGTGATCGCCTCTCCTCTGTCCACCAAATTACAAGGATGAATTTTGATTTAAACTGCATCGGAAGTTACTGTTCATTTCAGCGACCAACAAAAACTATGGATTCGACACAAATATCGGTAATTTTCGGTCATATTTATATATATATCTCCCCGGCCCCAGGTTGTGGAGATAAATTTAGACTTAAACGGCATCGGAAATGTCACTTCTCATCTCAAAGACATAGAAATTGTGGATTCGACACTAATATCTATCATATATATATATATATATCGGGTATCCTAGAAATGGCGCCCACGGACCACAGAGCACTATTCTACAGGGCAAAATAAAGCGAAAAATGTTATATGATGGTTTGCCCTCCTGAGTCTCCTTTAGCTGCTATGGGGAATCAAAATTTCACAATGTGGCACGTCGCACATTAACTTGGATCCACTAGCATCACTTTATAAATACATCAAGCAGTTAAATCGATTGCTACACTTACAAGTGATGCTAGTATCAATGTATATCAATTTTAGCTGCCATCTAGAAACAATCAATGCAACTATTTGATAGATTAGTAGATCTATTTTATACTTCTTTATTTGCGACGTTGCCACATAGTGCAATTCGTGTCTCCAGAGAAGGACCTGAAAGGTACATAAGTATATACATTTTTTGCTTTATTATGACTTCTAGAATAGTGCTCATATATATATATATCCCCTTCCCAATTTGCGGTGATAAATTTGGATTTAAACAACATCAAAAGTGTCACTCTTCACCTGAGCAAGCCCGAAAATTATGGATTCGACACTGATATCGGCTATTTTCAATCATTTTTATATAGTATCTCTGCATCCCCGTTCACTAAGTTGCGGGCCTGAATTTTTATTTAGACAGCATCTGAAGTGTTACTGTTCATCTCAGAAACCCCGAAAACTATGGATTTGACACTAATATCGGTCATTTTTGATCATTATATATATATATATATATATATATATATATATATATATATATATATATATATATATATATATATATATATATATATATATCTTCCCTCCCTTTCCCCCAAGTTGCACTGTTGAATTTGAATTTAAGCTTCATGAGAAATGTTACTGTTCATCTCAGCAACACCGAAAACTATTGGGTCGATACTAAGATCGGTAATTTTCAATATATATCCGCACTTGCTTCCTCCAAGTTGCAACTTCAAAGTGAAATGGTAAAATCCATTATAGGCTCGACCCTAATCTATGTTCAAATTTTTTGTCGAGACCAGTCTAGTGGTTCAAGAGTTGTTAAGTTACAAATATAGTCACTTTCATTTTTACATACATGGATAATTTGTCGCACTAGAAAACAGGTATTTGTTTACATACAAAATTTTGTGCACTCCGCATCAAAAAATTGCGACAGCTAACGTTGTGCAGTTAGGCCACCCAATATACACCTTCTTATCCCATAATCGTGTCAGGTAAAGAGACCCCCTCTCTCTTCTCCTTTCTTCTCTCCCACACTAAAATTAGCTAACATGAACCCAATTCTAATTTCAAACTATACAAGTATAGTTTCTATAAAATGAAATAACAAAACCTATACAAAACAAGATTCACAAGTTGATGTAGAGAGAAAATGAAACACACACAATGAAAAATTGAAACCAATGGATGTCTATTACACAGAGATTCAGAAATGAGGCAGAAAGAGAGAGAGAGAGAGAGAGAGAGAGGAGAGGAGAGGAGAGAAAAAGAAAAAAGGGAAAACAGATAAACTGTGGAGTTCAAACATAGTATACATTATAAAGTTCCGTTTTCACAAATCCAACAGTAATATAGAAATAACGTTTGTTTTAACATATTTTTTCAGAACTATTTGAATTTATAGAGAATGCTTTAAACATTCATTATGTCAATTTTATAATGGATAGCATACTCAATTTCAAATAGAATTGTACATCTCCGACACACATCTACGATCGTCAAAACTTTAACACACATGCTTTGTTTCCGCGTGGCTGGATTGCAAATTCGGTAGTGGTTCATGGACGTTCTGACCCAAAATATATTCTAATATACCCAGTAGTTATATACTCCATTTCAGACTACTAATGCAAACAGAAAAAAAAGAAACGAAACGAAAAGAAAAAGAAAGAAAGAAAGAAAAAAAAATGAAGAGTGCTATTTCACTGCTAAATTTCTATCAGAAATACCCTATATTAAAAGTCCAAAGTGTATCGTAATGAAAAGTTACAAATGTTGGAAAGGAAAAGTTTATGTTCCCCATATATGTAGCATGTTTCAAATTTCAACGTGAATAAAACACATTGAATTATAGGATGGGAACAAATTGTTTGTGGAACTAGTATAAATAAAATTCTGTTTTCAAATAACCAAAGAGGTTGCCATTTTCTATTTTTTCCCGAAATTAATCTGTTCCGAACATCCAGCATCACTTTCATCTCCTCCGGATATAACGTAATTTGCACAGATAGAATGAACACGTTAAGAGCTCAAACGGATCATCGTGTCAGTCGGATGATGTTGGTTAAGTTATAGACCACCACTGGGTCGAGGATTCAAATTCGTAGTGACCCGGTAATTCGACGGAGACTCGGTAATCCAGAGGATAAAAAAGAGATTTTACTTATTCCCTTGCGTTTAAACAGTATTTCTGAGATGACCAGGACTGGAGATGTTATCCCCAGAGCACGAAAAACACTACGCCGATGTTTCCAGTTAATTAGATTTTCCAGACCAGGTATATCGGGCTCTTGCTCCGTTTTAACTTTGGAACATGAAGTGTGTGAGTGTGTGAGAGGGAGAGAGAGAGAGAAGTGAAAGATGCAAAGACAGGATAGGGAAACGTCAAGAAAGAGAGGGGGACGAATATAAATATGAAACATACTTATCATTGCAGTTTATGAGTAGAACGCACACACTGTTTACGCGACGTATCGCCAGTGATGCCTTGTATGTTCTCCATCAGAAGATGAATCTCTGTTTGCAGCCATTATTTTATGCGAAAAAATAATACTAGCTTATGGGGAAACCAACCAAGATTTTCCATTTGGAAGTCTGGCACGTTACCACTACACCAGCGATTACTTTAGCCAAACTTTGTTTAACAAATGATGTAATGTTTCTTTCTGAGAACGATAAAACGAAAGTGTAGACTGCAGATCAATGATGTCTTTGGAATGGCTTGGTAATTCCCTTGCCCGTTCCCAACTAACATTCGTAAATCGTTTCTATCATGATACAGGTGTTTGCTTCCACATTCTTATTTATTGCTTGTCCACTTTCACTCAACTATTCGTGATACAACATAAAAGTATTTAAACAACTTGAACGTGAGTACTCAGCTTAAAGGCATAAGAAACAGAAATAAAATCAATAATTAAATGAAAATACAGAATAATAATAATAATAATAATAATTAAAAAAAGGAGACAGCGAAAAGTTCATTGCAGAACAACTTCCAAAAATCGGCTAAAATAGTGCCGATCGCGATCTGGAGAATAAAGCTTGCGACGTGTACGTCTCAAAAAATCAAAATAAGTGCACGCATCCAGAAAGGTTACATAGCGCTGGAAATAAGCAAGAGTACTGGCTACAAGAAAGAGCACGGCCCGCTGTTTAGCTTGGGGGAAAAAACGAAAATCAGGGAAGAACATATGCTCCACCGTAAACTGAGAGGGCGGACGACGAGTGATACGTCCCACTAGTTCCTGAAAAGCGTGCCAGACAGGAGGGGCTCCAGCACATTAAGTGTAGCGATGAGCCTGAGTGTCCTCTTGGTTGCATGTAGCACACAACGCATCAGGAACGCGTTGAATCGCGAACAAACGCGCGCGTGTAGGGGTAAGCTGGTGTACAACCTGAAACCAAAGGACTTGCATGTACGAAGGTAGTACAGGATTCGAGAGATTGGCCCACACTTGCTGCCATCCGACAGAGGGAAAAAGCTGAACGACGCGCAGTTTCGTTTGAGGATATGTTAACATGGCAAGAGCACAATAAACGAGCGTGCATTGTGTGTCCTCGGATTGAGGATCACCCCGGAATACGTCCAATAACGGATGAAAGTCCGGACATACGCCGGACACTGGGCTGGGAAATGAATGAGAGGTGGATTCATTGGATGTTCATAATTCGGCCAGAAACAGCTAAACCAGTGATTAGTGAAAGAACCAGTTGAGGAGAGCGCGGAATAGGAGTCTGACATGAATAAAGTTTGGCATTTTAAGCGAATGTTGACCAAGCCTAACCCACCCATAGAACGTGGCAGATAAAGTGCGGTACGCGGAAGACGGAAATAAAATCCACGCCAGATATGCCAAAGGAACAGAGATTCAAAACGTTTGGCACATATCTCCGGTAAGGGAAAAACGCGCGCTCGATACCACAGCTTGGGTGCAACATAAATATTGATAAAGTGGATACGGTGGAGTAAATGAAGTCGACGAAACCGCTGGGAATAAAACAAACGGCGGGCTTGTGTTAAAAGAGGTGCCCAAATCTCATCATAGTGGAGAGTGGGGTGGGACGTGAAAGGTATGCCTATAATAGTTAAGGAAGAGACATGCGGTAAATTTGGGGAACCTAGAGTGTTCGCAGGTAACTGAAAGTCATTAAATTGTAACACATGAGTTTTCCGGTCATTGTAGTGAAGACCTGCGCAAAGAGAATAGCGCTGTAGAACAGGAAAGACTCTCTGCAAGGACGCAGAATCCACTCCAGTAATGGTTAAATCATCAGCGTAACCGAAAATATTTTGGCTGTGAAAAAGGTCCCGAGGGGGATAAGGTGGCCAAACGGTAAAGAAGCGGGTCTAAAACTAAGGCAAACAATATAGTGCTGAAACAACACCCTTGACGCAAACCACGCTGTAACGAAATGGGTGAAGATAAATGGCCATTAATTTGAAGACGGGAATTCGCCGTAGCATACAGATTCACTATTACCTGGCAGAAAGCTGAAGGAAAGCCCCAGGCGTCAAGCGTTAGGCGGAGAAAGTGATGATCTACGCTATCGTAAGCTTTGGCCAAATCAACTGCGAGGGCTCCTGCAGGAACCTGACGAAAATGAAAATATGCAAAAAGATCCCGGAGAGAACGAAGAGTGTATTGAATGTTATGAGTCTTGTGTAGCGCCGCCTGGAACGGACTAATTAATCGTTGAATAATAGGAGGAACTCTAGCTGTTAGAACCTTCGTAAATAATTTCAGGTCGACTGGTAATAAGGAAATGGGCCGGTAATCGGAAACCTCACGTGCAGTAGGCGATTTCGGGAGAAGCACCACTATAGCTGTATTGTGCGCAAAAGGGGCACCCGAGAGCAACGAATTAAAGAGTGAAACAAGAGTCACGCGGAGAAAAGGCCAATAACGCTTATAAAAGGAAAAATTCAAACCGTCGACCCCTGGGGAACTACGGCCTTTGGCACGCCGGAGAACAGAAAAGATCTCTTCCTCTGTGATAGGACGCATCAAGTCATGACCGTCACTCTCTGACAGCGTGTGAGGGATTGCTGATAAAAATTCAGGGGCGGAAGTGTAATCCTTTGTTTTTGCGCTCGCAAACTCGGTGTAGTACCGAGTAAATTCTTGTAACATGTTGAGCGAATCAGTCGTGATATTGCCATCCGCCATAACAAGGGATTCGATGAAAGTGGCACGCCGTTGACGCAGCAAAAGATCGACATGATACAAGGAAGATGTTTCCTCCGGAAAACAATGATATAAGTCCTCTGAAAAATATGCCTGAAGCGAGGCATGAGAATCTATCTGTCGCATCCGGCGTTTAAGATCATTGATACTGGCCTGATTGACAAGGGGCGGTGGTGCCGCCCAAAGGTCATAGAGCGCACGGTAGAAAAAATCGTATAACTGACGATCCTGTTGACGTACAAATTTACCACGCCATTGAAAAAAACTACGTATTTTGGATTTGCAATATTGAGTCCACCATGCTCCTACCGTTGGATAATATCGTTGCATTTTACACCAGTACTCAAAACGCGAAGTAAAAGCGTCTACCACTTCCTCTCGTGACATCACATCATTGTTGATGTTCCAATAGGAAGGGCCACGTGGGGCAGGAAGAGAAAACGGTAACTTAAAAGCTACTTCTACCGCTGCATTAGTAGACAGCGGGACGGGAATAGTTAAAACATGTAACACTGCTTTACATAAAGGGTCCGTTACATATGCCCTGTCTAAGCGACTGCGAGTGGTAGAACAGGTAAATGTCATGGCGTGCTTAGAATTAGAGGTGATCAGCGCATCATGTAACTTGAGAGCGCGTACCAGCTCAACTAAGGCATGACACAGAGGGGAAGGGGTGAGAGAGTCACGAGGATCAATCACCGCATTAAAATCCCCCACCACAATACAGTGTTGAACGCCTGGAGGAATTAAAGACGGAATAGTTGTGGCAAAAAACTCTTCCCTTTCTCGTATTTTGAGATATCCAGAAAAAGCATAGATACAGAGGAAGCACATATCTTGAATATAACAGCGAATTGCCCTACCATCAGGGGACAACATTATTCTATCGTAGGTTAAGCCTTTCCTCACTAAAATAGCAACACCAGTAGAAGATTCACAATTAATAATAGCATGATAATCAGTAAGAAAGTCAAATGAATGGAAAGTCAGTTCTGTTAAACAACATACATCCGGGCGACGCCCCTCGATAAATTGCTTGAGTAGTGCTATATTTTGCGCTGAACTAATCCGATTAATATTTAACGTAAGAAGGGTGAAAGAGTTTATCATTGGCATACTCACATTCAAAAAGAAAAAATATACAAAAAAGTACTTACGTAAAGAACCCGGAGGTACACTGTTATAGAAATAAATCAAATATATAACGAAAAACTAGCCCGTTAATAGAGAACAAACTAGGAAAATAAACACAATACCAAGACAAGCCATAACAGGAGACCACGAGTCGCACACAAAACTTCGTTGTCGGAAATTGAAATAAACACACTTTTGCACTCACTACAACTCGGAATCAGAAATTGCCTTCTCTTTCGAGCGGGTATCACGTGATATTGGCTGTTTCGTTCCTTGAGAGGCAGACAGAGAAGCAGTCAGCTCCTTTTTCTTCGTAACTGACCTTGACACTCTTCTTCTTTTTGCTGCGAGGCAGGATCTGGTTCCACAGAAACAACACTTGCTAGTAAAGGGGGGGTAAGAAAGGTATCAGTGCCAGATGATAAAGATTCACTCGTAATCAAAGAAGCGTCTTGATTCGCAGAAATAACAACTGCACGCGGATCTTCCAGTGGTGGCTCGGGAGGGAGCAGCGAAGGCACCGTCATTTGTGGAGATTCCCGCTCTGACGTCGATTTCGTTGATAACTCTGGAGCAACTGAACGTCGGGGTAACTCAGGGAACTCAGAAGTATCGGCGAGACTATTGACCCCCGCGGGGCCAGGGCCGGAGACCAAGGGGGCTTCAGCCACACGCTCCAAGGATCCAGATGACTGCAGGGTACGCGGCACCTTGCCTAATTCAGTCATATTCACAGGGCCCAGGGTGGGTTTCACGCCCACTGGGTTTTTTCTTTAAAGGACACCTGGAGATGGTATGAAATTCACTCTGGCAAAAAAAAAAAAAAACACGTAATCGGTTGCCCGTCATACGAAACACTCACTTTGTTACCCTGCACTATTAAACGGGATGGGATATGTTTATTGAGTTCCATATGGATGATACGGACACCACTATCAATAACAGTAGGGAATGGAGCAGCCAAAAATTGCCGTTCTACACGTCGTACTGTACCATATACATGGAAATGGTCTTCTAATACTTGGAGTGGTGCTTCCAGCAGAAAATCATAAACACGCACCATTTTCACTGGGTTCTCGGCCGGCAAGATCCTCACAATACTCGAATTTCCATCAGCGTGGTGAAATAGCACAGACTCCGGAACGATCGACGCAAACTGTTCATAGTCGTTGACACTCTTGAACTTAATATAAATGCTATAAGACTCTTCATGAAGTTGAAGAGCACAAATTTGCTCGAAGAGACGAGGAAAAGTCTTATTTAACCATTGGTAGACCTGGCTCGAATTGGGGCGTGAACTACGATAACGCTTGTCAAACATAAATTTATATTGCAAGTCCTTTTTATATGACATTGTACTATCTCGGGAACAAACACTAATTACACTGTAATCACTAAAATGGTCACTAACAGTCCAATTTAGGCCACAGAAAACGACCTAACACACAGCGCAAAGGTGTAGGAAAAGAAACTTATTACGTCACACTCCGGAGACTCTGCGATGTGCGTTGCTCGAAGGCTCGAGAAAACTGTTGCACTATCATGCCATCTAAAATTACAAGCCAAATATTAATTACTTTAGCCCTGATCTTTGGAACTAACCGGCTTCTTCCTGTAACGTTATTTGCACCAAAATGCACAACGAAATTGATTTATTCGACGACTTAGAGAGAAATATGTGCCCACTAATAAAGGAAAAACATACAATCGAGGAAAAAATAGAGAAATAAAACATATTTTGCAGTAATTTCGCCGTGCGAGTTCAAAAGTACTCAAATAATAATAATAATAATAACCTATATTATAAAATTAAAAATAACTATGTTTGTGGCTCCTAATCTCTTGAATCACCCGACCGATCTCCATCAAATTTTCAACATTGATAAGGTTCGGGCCTGGGAAGCTTTTTTTATCATTTTATTTTAACGGTAAAACTTAGGGGAAGGAGAAGAGGAAGAGGGTTGATATATAAAAATGAATAAAACGTAATAACTCTCTACCAAACCGATCGTAACCAGACCGATCTCTATCAAACTTTCAACATAGATAAGGTTCAGATCTTTGACCACTTTTATCAGTTCAGTTTGACGGTGAAACGTAGGTGCCGGAGAGAGGGAGGTATATATGTAAGAAAATGAAAATAAAAGTGACTGTCTTTGTGACTTCATCACTCTTGAACCACCCGACCGATCTCGATTAAATTTTTAACATAGATGAGGTTCGGGCCTAAGATGGTATTTATCTATTTACTTTGACGATATAACTTAGGGGTGAGGAGAGGGAGGAGTTAGAACCGGTCGGAATATCGTGAGTTAGAACATATTTTGTAATGTAAAAGCTATTAGCTGGCAGAATAGTTTGAACCGGATCATTTGTTAGGAAACGGTTCAGTATATTGAAAACTCGACGAACACGTATCCCATCATTTTGAAGGGCACACTTTTTAAGGATAAAAGTTTGCCCCAGGGTTCCCCGCAGAGTCCCAGACGGTTTCAAATGGCAAGAGGATTAAGTAACATATCATTTGAAAGGTGTTCTGAAATAAGAGAAGATGGAGCAAGTCTCCACTCTCTACCACAACCCTATGCAAAAAGGTGTCGGGTCAAAATGCAAACAAAAACGTAATTGAAAAGTCCATGGCCACCCCTATAAATCGGAAATGGTGAAGCAAATGTGAAAATAGAAAAGTATGTGTGGCATTATTTTCAAAGTACAACGATTTAAAGTAAAACCGTCTTGTCCCAGGGTCCCCCGCAGACAAGGGCGCCGATCCTGGGAGCCCGAGGCCCCCCCAAAGCTCATTTGGGCCCCCCTACTGTATTTGTGAATATACAATATTTGGCATAATTTGAGTGCAATTCGTCTTAAAATCTTTATATATATGTACCTTCTGCATCTGAATGGACCCCCCAAATTTACAGAGAAATCGACGCCCTTGCCCGCAGGGTACCAGGTGCGGTCCAACTCAAAGTTTTCAAGTTGCGAGTAGGGTTAAGTAGCACTTCGTTTGAAAGCTGTTGTTAAATGAAAGATGGGACAGGTCTTGACTCTCTACGATAACTCTGTGCAAAATGACAGAGGTTCAAATTGTAAACACAAACTTAATTGAAAAGTCTGTCGCCAGCTTAAAACATGTCGAAACGATATGCACTCCAAACTACTAAAGCTAGGAAAACCAAATTTGGCATGAATGTTGATCAGTGGGCGTATATGACGAAAAGATACGAAATGTTCAAAAACGCGACATCTTGAGTTCAAAATGCCCCACTATGTACCACATGCATGTCCAGCTCAAACCACTGGCGCTAGAGAAGCGAAATGTGGTATTTACGTTTATTGTCAATAGTAGATATCCACAAAAAGTTAGACGTATAATCTGTAATCCAATATGGTCGCCATCGTAAAAAATGAGTTTGTATATGAATGCTGACAATTATGTTGCATCTGACAATCACAGCTGACACTTATATTGCGTCTTCATTCATTCGATCCGTTGAAATAAGGAGATCTACGATTGCCACCAGGCGGTAGCTCTAACTGCCGCAGCAGATGATTCGGAGCATCATAGAACGGAGACTACTATTGTTTTTTTTTTAATTTATTTATTTACCATTTCTATTATTTCTTATTTCTTTGTTATTCTTACTTTCATTTTCTATCCTGTTTTCATCATACATAAATTAGTCTGCATTGTGAACTCATCTTCTTTCGTTTCACAACAGGTTTCAAATGATGCGCTACTTAACCCCACTTGCCTTCGAAACTTTTGAGTTGGACCCCACTTGGGACCCTGTTGGGGCTCTAGGACAAGATGTTTTCACTTTAAATCCTTGTATTTTGAAAATAATGCCACACGTGTTTTTCAGTTTTCACATTTGTCTCACCGCTTCTGATTTACAGAGGTGACCATAAACTTTTCGATTAAGTTTTTGTTTACATTTTGACCCGCCGTCATTTTGCGTAGGGTTGTCGTATAGAGTGGAGACTTGCTCCATCATTTTTCTATTTCACAACAGCTTTCAAAAACGATGTGCTTGACCTCCTTTCCATTTGAAACCTTTGAGTTAGGGCCCGGCTGAGATTCTGCGGGGGACCGTGGGGCAAACTTTTTTTTACCTTCAAAAGTGTGCTCTTGAAAATGATGGGATACATGTTCTCGAGTTTTCCACCTACGCAACCGTTTACGAACAAATGACCCGGTTCAAACTATTCTGCCGGCTAATAGCTTTTACATTACAAAATATGTTCTAACTCACGATATCACAACCGGTGGAAAGTTTAACTTTGGAATTCGTCTAGTTATAACATATCAAATTCAAACACACTTGTCTTGTTCGGATCTCAGCGGAGCCAGCGTGACCTTCTCTTGTGAGTGACTGATAAAAATCAAAAAACACACAATCACATCCGACATTCAAGATTCAAACTTAAATACATATTCCTAATAAAAAAAATGCTGAATTATAAATTGTTGAATTATTACGCCGAAATAGCACCAAAGAAAACCGGAAATGGTAATTACATATCAGATGAAAATCCTAACTTACGTTTAATGATGCTGGGTATGTACAAGTAACTATCTTTATTCAACTGAAAATATTACAAATGAAGGGTAAAGGGGGAAAGAAGGAATGTCACAAAACTACATTTTCGAGAAAGCGGCTTTTTAATATTGAAAACCGTGTACAAAATGAATAGGGCTAAATTACACGAACGATCACAATAAAGTTAAAGGTTATTTATTGTCCATTCGTTATTATACGCAGTGAAACAGTACCAAGAGTCACCAACAGATAGGCCAAAGCACTAGATAAAGCACACACACACGGACATTCCTTGTTTTGTTCCCTTACCTTTCAAACTCAGTATCATTGTAATTCTCAAACAAATTTACTCCTAGTCTGGTTTATTCTGATTGCTTGCCAAATTCCATCATTAACGTCATCTTCAGCCGAATCATTACCAAACACTACATGCCTCAACCCCCTCACCATAGTTCTGTCTGACAGCAATTCACACTTTACTCCCAGATTTTGAATTTACTTAACCAAATTTCGGCGGTGTAAATGTTATCCCTAGAGTAGTCTATTCACTCGGAGTAATCACGCCAGCAAACACAATTGTGTCCTTTTCCCGATTAAGTGCATATTTACTTCAGAGTAACAGCTTAATCTAGTTGAGAAAATCTTTGAAATGAAATCTTTTAGTTTAATATCCTTTAGACTAAGGGACAATGATCAAAGCAAGTGAATGAAGATGAAAGATTTGTTGGGATCAGAAAGTGGAAGGAACTGGGAGTACCCCGAGGAAACACACGGACTCGATGTTAATCTACAGTAGTTTGGAAAAACTCGTCCCTTGAGTATTAAATTCCATTCTACTATCGTAATACTAAATCGGAGAGTGAATTTGATTATTATTTTACATTTTATTTCTCTTCTTTTTTATTTGCTCGGTTTTTCTTTTAACCTCTTTTTACTTTTGTTCGTGACCAAAAACGAGTGAAACATGTCTCCCTTTTTGGCTACTCCACTGGAATATATAGATTTCGGGGTTGCAGGAATGGAAAGTGACACTCCTCAAGTCATTTAAATCCATCAGTAGGAACAGAGGTAGCGGGGACCAACATTTATGAGAAAAATTAAATTAAATCTTTGAGTTTTACGTCTCACGCTTAAGCCGGTTAGGCTAAAGGAGACGGTGATGATAATTAATGAATAAAATGGTGGAATGAAGAAAGTGAGAGGAAACGGGAGGACCCCGAGAAAACCCACGCACACGGTGTTTGTCCACAACAAAGTTCACTTGGCAGGGGCTGGGATAGAACCCGGGCCCCAAGCACCAGAGGTGAACGCTCTACCACTGAGCCACCGCGGCCCCGAGAAAAACTTCACGATCACTTTAAGAACTTCACGATCTTGTCAACTCGAGATTTAAAATTTTTATTTAAAATTAACAGAACCGTATCCCTGCATTTTTGAATATCCCCATTTTAAAGAGTTAAAGCCATCTTAACTCTAGAATGTCTGGAGTAAATTCAACCAGATAACATATGATTTACGATCTGGAAAAAATACTGTGACGGTAAGACACCCCTCCCTACCATCCCTAGGAGATGGGCAGAGTGACGAGAAAAATAATCCAAAGTGACCGACATTTGTGTTGAACCCATGATTTTTGGGGTCGCTGAGAAGAATAGTGACAGTCATGATGTGATTTAAGTCCAAGTTTAGCCTCCATCGGCCCTAAGGCTAAGAGAGGGTGAAAAATAAAATGTTCAAAATAGGGTGTCTACTGAAGTTGACGTGAATATTTCCAGTGTTCTGCTAGAAACAATTGCAATACATTCTGGTGAACTAGAAAAAGAAAAGGTCAGTGCCACACACGATTGTGTACTGTGGCATTTAACAGTCTGTAAAATATGCAGGAGTGCAAATTGGTTTTGAGATCGAAATTCGTGACTTTAGTGACTTTAAATATGAAAGTACTGACTTTGAAACGAAAAAAAAAACCGAGAAAACTGTGTCTCCAATATTTACTCTAACACTTTTTTAGTAGCGAATATAAGTTACACACTATCATGCATATATATTGTCCATTGGCCATCATATTCCCCACTGAATAGCTGTAAACACGTGCTAAACTCATTATATTATAGGTATTGTGATCCTAAGGAAAAGCCTCAACAGGCACAACCAGCCATCACTGAC
This sequence comes from Thermobia domestica, assembly GCF_964235325.1. Lineage (NCBI taxonomy): Eukaryota > Metazoa > Arthropoda > Insecta > Zygentoma > Lepismatidae > Thermobia > Thermobia domestica. Next base: position 38,503,605 of record NC_137469.1, read on the forward strand.
CATTTGGCCACTACAGGGCCGTATTTTTTTTAAAAAAGCAGAAAGTAACGATATTCTGGATTTCGGTGGAATCGCTTGAAACCGTGATAGGTTGTAGATATTGTGATCCTGAGAAAAAGTCTCAATGGACACAACCACCAATCACTGACCGTTTCCACTACAAGGCCACTTTTTTTGATAACAGCAGAAGATAACGGTATTCTGGATTTCGGTGGAATTGCTTGAAACTGTCATATGTTGTCGATATTATCATCCTAAGAAAAGCCTCAAAGGCACAACCACGGATCACTGACTGGCTAATACAGGGCCACATTTTTGAAAACAGCAGAAGGTAACGAGATTCTGGGTTTTGGATGGAATTGCGTGAAACTGAAAATTTTTAGATCTTATCCTATCCCACAATCCGGAAAAGGAATTGGAAGAGTAGCGGTCAACACTACTTGAGCATAGATAACATTCCAATGTTCATCTTGCGGGACAAAGGAAAGTTCTGAAAAAATCTATACAAAATGACCAGCCCAGTTCGAACCTCCCGTTGCGAACAAATTCTCTACCAACTGACCTACCGTTGCTCGGTAGCCACAAATTAACACTTTTTCTCAGGATCACGACATCTACAACATGTCACTGTTTCATTCATTTTCACCGAAATCCAAAATATCGTTATACCTGTCTGTTTTCAAAAATCTAGATCTGTAACGGCCAAATGGTCAATAATTAATGGTTGTGCCGATTAAGACTTTTTCTCAAAGTTTCATTAATTTTCACCAAAATCCAGAACATAGTTCCACTCGGCTATTTTCAATCAAAGTAGCCCTGTGGTGACCAAACGGTGGTTGTAGCCATTGAGACTTTTTCTCAGGATCACAATATCTACAACATATCATGATTTCATTCATTTTTACTGAAATCCAGAATATTGGTATCTTGGGCGGCTTTCAAATAAGTGACCTCGTAGAGGCCAAACGATCAATGATGGGTGGTGTGGCCATTGAGACTTTTTCTCAGGAACACAGTATCTACAACATATCACGGTTTCAAGCAATTCCACCTAAATCCAACTTCCACAAGGATTGTGCGGTGTCCTTTCTTATCTCGTCTCGAAACGTCATAAAAATTATAATTTTTCTCGTCTTAAATTTCAATATGTAATTCTCGTCTCGATAATTTCGAGACGAAACAAGAAATTTCGAAGATCTCGAGGATAACACTAAATAAGTTGCATGTTTTTCATGTGTTTCAATTAAATTGAGAAATATCTGTGTGTCTTATCTTTGGAGATTTCTTTTTATTATATGCTAATAGTCATATTGTGGAATCTAAAACTATTACGGAATAAATTTAATGTATACTGTAGAATTCCTATGTCTGGCAAATTTCCTAGTTCCGGTTCAATTTTGTAAAACTTGCTTTTTACAATCTTAAAAAGTATCCTCTCAATATGTCTTTGAACTTGTGGAAATTTTCTTCTAAATTATCACCGTTCCTTTACTAGTAATAACTAAGTTGATCTCTTAATGCAGAAAATTTACTGATTTTGGCTCTATCCTTCCAATATGCTTGAAAAATTTTACACCTTGGAGTTACAAACTGCATCTCGGAAAGCGTATATCTGTTTCTATTAGAGGAGATTTGTTTGTCTTGTCTCGTGGAAGGGCTGCACGTAAGTGGAGGATACTCCGACAAATACTTGTGGGCGGGAACGTAAATAAATCTCTCCCTCTGTTGTTTTTAAGTTCTCTAGCATCAATTGTGAATTTCTTTCGACTTTGGAATCCCCGAAAGCAATAACAAATAATCAGGACTTTTCTCTAAACTAAAATAAAATTGAATTTGAGAAATTGGTGCTGATTAAGAATCTGAGGCCATCAATTGTAAAATTTACAGGAGCAATATGTAATGCTATTTCAAAAGACCAATGCATAAGTATGAAAACTTAATGAGTACCTTACCTCTAACATGTGTTATAATATGGAAAACCGTAATTCAAAGTGTATACTATCGTATTTACCACGTAATACCACATACGGAAGTCATGATGAAGCTAACACCTTTGGCAGGGTGTTATTAAACCATATGAAGTTCCCCCTCTCCTCGCTTTTGCACATATCATATCTTTGCTACGCCCCTGTGCTGTCTCGATTGGATAAATTTTTTCCCTTTTTATAGGCCACCTAGCACAGGTCGGTTATTGGTTTCTGCACAATTGTTTTTATGGCATATGCCAGCGCGCCATATTTGTACCTATCACGGTTAAGCCTTCCTAAGGTGATCCTGCACCCAGGAATGAATCCTCTCCCATAGGAAGAGACGTTTTAAGGTCTTAAGAGAACATTTTGTCGGGAAAGAACTAAGTATGTCATAATATTATGTATTGTCCCAGGTTCCTAACCTGCACCAAGAAATTTTTGATTTAGCGACTGGTTACAAGAATAAGTTTAGTCCATTGATAATACAGGAATTTAGTGACCTTCGATTCGAATTATTACTTGGCTACTTTCATAAAAACGGAATTAGCAACAGTGCTGTCTATCGTTTGAACTTTTGAGGGTGTCTCACAGAAAATTTGTCGGAAGACCCAAGAAATATACGGGGGGCCCAGCTCATAGGCACCTCTAATTGTGGACCTCACAGAGCCTGGCCCCTGTTTAATCTACTAAACCGTTCGAAATATCAAGTTAAATTTTATTAGATGTAAAACAAACAAAGAGAAAGTTTCTCTGTTACTTCTTTTCAAACATTTGCTCTGGCTACACTACTGGAGCTTGATGCAAAGGCGCCGACTTTCCAAACTTTATGTGGGTGCATATCAATGGCGGGGCGTGTCAGCCTATATGCTTTCAGGGAAGTTTGATTGATTTAGTTTAGATAAGTGATAAAGTAAAATATGCCGGTACCATAAGGGTAATTTGGGGCTGCCCTAGCTTAGTCGGTAACACGGTTGACTTAAACGCAAGAGAAACGGGTTCAAACTAAAACTCTTGTGGGTGCGCCGCACCCACAAGATTATTTGTGTGGGTGCCAGAGCCCCGGAGTCCCGAAGCACCCATGTAATCGGCGCGGATGACTTGAAGAATTATTTTCTCCAAGAAAATCCATATTACCCTCCTAATAATAGGTGTTCTAAAAGATAATATTTTAGAGATATAGAAATACTTAGTCAGGGAAAAAATGGATTGTTTCAATCCACGATGGTACATAATTGCACCCAATTTTCTGCGCTTCTATAATTTAGAAGAAATTTTAATATTGCATAAGATACTGTTGAAATTATGAAAAGCAAAAACAAGTTTTAAACAAGACTATTTTCAGCGTGTTAATGAATATTTTCCCTTATCTTTCATTCCAGTTTGAGCCAATGTGCACTTAACTGTATTTGGAGTAAACAATATATAAATGGTAGCGGTTAACTTTTTAGAAAAACAAAACAAAACTGATTATCACTCGTCTGAAAAGTACTATAATCAATGACGAACACAACAAGAAGAAGAAAAGTCATTATAAAAATTTAATTTTAGGTTAAGCAGTGTACTTACATCAGCCACCGAGTTGTAATTATTTGTTTGTTGGATGAAAGCACATAAACTTCCGCTGAGGATTGCAAAGAAGAGAGCACACTGAGCCACCATTGTTACAAACTAAACACTAAACCTGAGGGTCACGTTATATACCGCCATGTTGGTACACCTGCTCTTGAAAATGTGTAAGTGACGCGCGCCATGAACTTGGCACCTGCCACTTAGGACATCGAACTTGGTAATTCTTCACTTTGTTTTCCGAACAACATTGCTAATTGATAAGACAACGGGAAGGCGGCGCTTAGAACGAAAATTCACACATCATCCCCCCTCCCTTCTTCGCTCATTCTGGATTTTGTACATTTATTTTTTCCCTTCGTATTCTTGGTGTTTTTTTTTTCTTAAAGCCAACAGGAAAAATTGGCATTGTGTTCAGAATTGCCATCTTTCTCGTAAAAATAACTAGTGATCAGGGCGCAAATCTTGAATGAACTTAAAAACATGACTTCAATTTGCTAACTAGCACAACCTTAGAATATTAGCTATCAACGGTTTAATGAGTTGAATATCCAAGCCATCTTTATTATTGAAAATGAAATGAAAATATCCCACGATTATGCCCATTAGCCTAAGGGAGACGATGGTTAAGGCTAATGAATGATGATGGAAGAATTGGTGGAATGAGAGTGTAGAAGGAAACGGGAATACCTTGAGAAAACTCACGGATACGATGTTGTTTATCACAAACTTCTATGGCCGAAGATCGAAGCAGGGACCTCACGCACCAGAAGCAAGCGCTCTATCACTGATCCACCATGCCCCATTATTATTATTATTATTATTATTATTATTATTATTATTATTATTATTATTATTATTATTATTATTATTATTATTATTATTATTAATAATAATAATAATAATAATAATAATAATAATAATAATAATAATAATAAATTGCGTTTTATGGGGCTTATATGCAGTAAGGATGATCTACGTAAGTGATTTGATGTTACATGAGATTATATTTGCAACGATTATACTACTATCTCGCTAGCTTATTTTTGCATTAATATTCAGAATGGAATCTTTCGTGCTTTGGTAACTGCGAAAGTTTCAATGATATCCTCATAATCCCAAGTCGATGCTGTTTGATGATCGACAGAAAGAGCTGCCAGATTTGTAAGTCGTCTGTGGCTCAAAGTGGAAAACGAGTACGATTTTATCAGCTTTATTTTACTGAAGGGTCGTTCACATGATGTGACAGACAGAGGCAATGTATGAAAATTTCAAGTTCAGTTGTCAAATTCTTATAGGCTTCAAACCCGATGGAAGACACTATTTCGGGATGCCTTGTGGAGAAAAGTCCAGCTGACTTTTAGCTTCCTGTGCAAATCTTACAAGAAATCCTTCCCAACTGTAAAATAGATACTGCATTATCTGAAAATACAGTAGATAGCACTTCCGAAGGTATATAATATGATCCAAAGTTGTAGATGCCAATGGACATAAATGACGAAATTAGGGATGGCCACATTTTTTCGAAAAATACTTTTTCGAAAACAAAAAACGAAAAACGAAAATTTTTCGAAAAATAAAAAAAATTTCGAAAAACGAGAAACGAAAATTTTTCGAAAAACAAAAAAATTTTCGAAAAACGAGAAACGAAAAATTTTTCGAAAAAATGAAAAAAATTCGCAAAAAGGAAAAACTAAAAATTTTTCGAAAAAACGAAAACCTAAAAATTTTCCGAAAACGAAAAGCAAAAAATTATTCAAAAAACGAAAAGCAAAAATTTTTTCGAAAAAACAAAAAACGAAATTTTTTTCGAAAAACGAAAAGTGAAATTTCCGAAAATCGAAAAACAGATTTTTCGAAGAGGCCATCCCTAGATGAAATTATGGCACTATAATGATTTTTTGAAAAGTGAACCCTTACATTAGTAAAATTTTAAGATGCGGATGGAGACATTCAGTTGAAAAATGTACAAGCTTTTCCAGGCAGATTACGCGTTTCTCTCGACGGTCTTTTACGAGTTACGCAATCATTATGATTAGATACGCGCTGATTCGTATTACTTTTTTCTTTCTTTCTAACATAATTTCCGTTTCTATCACAACCTTCCCCAACTTTGAAATTCTCTTTTCCAGATTAGTAGTTTTAGTTATTTCTAATTCAATTTGTTGCTCGTGATTCGCTAAAGTTTCAGAATGATTCTATAAAGTATCCCTTGTTCTACCAGAAGATTTCTTCCCATTTTGATCTACGTTCATTAACTTATTACCGATCTCTACATTAGATGTCTTAACTTCATCTAATTCTAGTAATTTTACCTAATAAATTTAAATTAAGTAATGTTAAATTTATTTACAACGTAAATTCATTATAAGAAACATTTTTAACTACGGTTAAAGAAGAGAAAAGTAAAATTTGTTGACTAAAAGTGTACTTTGTTTCAAAGAAAATAGACAAACTAATTTCCCTAATTAAATAAAATCAATGAGTTAAGAATTAAAAATTACGTGGACACTCAACATCCTTAAATTCTCAGTTAAAAATAAAATCTCTTCTCTGGTAAGTATTTTCAGGATATTAGTAGGTTTCAGAACCAAGGGAGCATACGAAGGATTACTGATAAAACATTCATCTTCTGTGTGAAGAGTCTTACTTCGATCCCAGATCATTTGATGGGTATCATTGCGTTTGTGGATTTTCTTAGGGTTCTTTCATCGCCCTCACACTTTCTCATTCTACAAATTTTTGTATTTTCCTTCATTTTCATTTATCTTTCATCTCATTTTACCTACAGGACATAAACGTGAGAACAATCCATTTTGTTTTCATCACAGCAAAGTCGTTTCTAGGACTTAATATTAGAGCCAAAACCCCTACCCCGAAAATTTCAAGTTTATTTATTTGTTTTTAATATTCGAGGCTCAGACCGGTAGCCAGCCCAAAAATGTAGGGGGGCCCGATCCAAAAATATTATAGTTCATCACCATATTATAGTTCATTTACAAGCCTACCGTGAAAATTTTTGGGGGGCCCGCAAAAATTTAGGGGGGCCGGCCCCCTAGACCCCCCTGGATACGGGCCTGTCGAGGCTAGGACCACGTAATAGCCACTAAACAAGAGATGAAGCCAAATTCAAGTTTATATTGCATAACATGGAATGTATTACTTTTCTAAAAAGAGTTCTTAATTTTTTATGGTACACCCAATCAATCCCAATTTTTTAAGGAATTTTGGTAATCAAAAACTACTTTATCCCCTGTATTTATCCTGACTATCCGTATATCCATCCATCTGGAAGACAAAAATCTCAAGAATTACATTATTCATTACCATCAATTTTAGGTGTCGAGTTCGTTCATGAACGTAGAGTTAGGGCTCGAGTTCGATGTTGAGTTAGAGTTAAGAGTTAGTTCATGGATAAGAGTAAAGAGTTAAGTTCGATATAGAGTTAGGAGTCGAGTTAGGCGTTCGTTCATGGATGTAGAGTTAGGGCTCGAGTTCGATGTTGAGTTAGTTAGGATGTAGAGTTAAGAGTTAGTTCATGGATATAGAGTTAAGAGTTAAGTTCGATGTAGAGTTAGGAGTCGAGTTACGAGTTCGTACATGGATGAAGAGTTGGGAGTCGAGTTCGATGTAGAGTTACAGGGTTGATCAAAAAATACGGTGAATGTAATTGCATAGTGCCATCTATCGATGTTATATCGATTTCAACTTGTAACCCGGTAGCCTAAACCTTTGGTACAATTAGTATTGAGTTTGAACGAATTGTGAAATGTTAATTGGCTTCCAGAGGCAAAAGAGTAAGAACGTGTTTACAGTGTTTGTCGGGCGCCAACATTAAGTTTTGTTCTAAACTGCAACAAAAGTGCCAAAGAAGCTCACGAAATGTCAAAATCAGTGTATGGCGGCGAAGTGGTGATATTGAATACTGTTTCCAACTGGATGAGCGATTTAAAAGTGGCAAGGAATCGATTGTAAATGAGCAACGATCGAGACGTCCTTCGACTACAAAACAGATTAAAACATGCAAACAGTGGCTCAAATGATTTGTTCAAACAGGCGAATGACTAGTCGAGAGCTTTCCGAAGAACTAAACGCGTATGGGTTGGTGAAAAGCATTTTAACCGCCGATTAAATGGGCAAATGGCTTCCGTCTTTACCACGGAAACGTGACGTGCCACACTTTGCTTTTGATCCGCGAGTTTTTGAGCGGAAAGTGTGTGCCTGTCCGTCCACACTTACCTTATTCACCAGATTTAGTATTATGCAACGTCTAGCTCTTGCCAAAAATTAAAACCATGCTTAAAGGAAAACGTTTTGACATCATTCGTGACATTGAGAGGACCACGACAGAGCAGCTGAACGCTCTTCCAAAAGAAGCCTTCCAGTCACGGATTCAACGTTGAGATAAGTGCATTGCAACCCAAGGACTGGATTTTGAAGGAGATTGAATCAAATTCTATGTATATTTATTACTTTGTTTTTAATAAAATTATTCACCGTACTTTTTGATCACACTTCGTAGGAGTTCGTTCATGGGTGTAGAGTTAGGAGTCGTCGATGTTCAGTTAGAGTTAAAGTCGGGATGTAGAGTAAGGAGTCGAGTTAGGAGTTCGTTCATGGGTGTAGAGTTAGGAGTCGTCGATGTTCAGTTAGAGTTAAAGTCGGGATGTAGAGTAAGGACTCGAGTTAGGAGTTCGTTCATGGGTGTAGAGTTAGGAGTCGTCGATGTTCAGTTAGAGTTGAAGTCGGGATGTAGAGTAAGGAGTAGAGTTAGGAGTTCGTTCATGGGTGTAGAGTTAGGAGTCGTCGATGTTCAGTTAGAGTTAAAGTCGGGATGTAGAGTAAGGACTCGAGTTAGGAGTTCGTTCATGGGTGTAGAGTTAGGAGTCGTCGATGTTCAGTTAGAGTTAAAGTCGGGATGTAGAGTAAGGAGTCGAGTTAGGAGTTCGTTCATGGGTGTAGAATTAGGAGTCGTCGATGTTCAGTTAGAGTTAAAGTCGGGATGTAGAGTAAGGACTCGAGTTAGGAGTTCGTTCATGGGTGTAGAGTTAGGAGTCGTCGATGTTCAGTTAGAGTTAAAGTCGGGATGTAGAGTAAGGAGTCGAGTTAGGAGTTCGTTCATGGGTGTAGAGTTAGGAGTCGTCAATGTTCAGTTAGAATTAGGATGTAGAGTAAGGAATGGAGTTAGGAATTCGTTCATGGATGCAGAGTTAGGAGTCGAGTTTGATGTTGAAAATGAAATGAAATTTGTCGTTTCACGATTACGCCAGCTAGGCTAAAGGAGATGGTGATGATGAGAAATGAATGCAATAGTGGAATGAATAAAGTGGGAGGATTGGGAGAACCTTGAGAAAATCCACGTACACGTGTTTGTCCACCACAAAGTTCACTTGGCGCGAGCTGGTATCGAACCAGAGTTCCCAAGCGCCAGAGGTGAACGCTCAACCACTGAGTCACCGAAGCCCCACAGTTAGAAATGAAATTAAATGAAATCTTTGATTTTTCGTCCCATGGTTATGCCAAAGAAGACGATGACGATGAGAAATAAGTGAAATGGTGGATTGAAGAAAGTCGGAGAAAACAGGGGAACACCGAGGAAACCCACGAGCATGGTGTTTGTCCATCACAAAGTTCAGTTGGTGCGAGCTGGAATCGAACCAGGGACCCCAAGCACCAGAGGTGAACGCTCTACCACTGAGACACCGCTGCCCCTGCCCCACACTTATAGTTAGGATTTAGAGTTAGAAGTAGAGTTAGGAGTTTATTCACGGATTTAGAGTTAGGAATCGACTTCGATGTGGAGTTAGAGTTACAGTTAGGATTTAGATTTAGAAATTAGAGTTATAAGTTTGTTCATGGATATAAAGTTAAGAGTCGAGTTCGATGTGGAGTTAGAGTTACAGTTGCAGTTAGGTTGTAGAGTTATGAGTCGAGATCGTTCATTTAGATTACATTCAAGAAATGAGTGATAGAAATCAATCATTTTCGATTTTAACGTTGAACACTAAGATGGAAACCAGGGGCGGATCCAGGATGGACTTCTGCGGGAGGGCGGGGGGTTGTAAAACTGCTACTTACTCGTAGAGCTACTTTTAAGAGCTCCAAACTCTAGGATGAGTTTTATTTATATATAAAATAAGAAAGTTTGCTCTTCTGGGGGGATCGCCCCGATCGCCTCCCCTGGATCCACCCCTGTCGAAAACGGTTATAGATAGCAAGAGGTAGTTTCCTATAATCTATTAAGCGTCTCAAGGATACATTTTATCTCCATCCTTAACTCTCTACTAATACGGGAAGTGATGGAAATCCTGTACAACTTCTGGTTCCAATGTGAATTGAGAAAAACATATACAAATACATACAAATATATGACAAGTCAAATTCCTTTGCGTGGTGTACGCATGATACTACTACTTTGTTTCTAGCTGTGTCAACCTTTATTTACAGCCAAACTGTTCATGCCTCTCTGTAAACTGTTTTCTGTTGCACTTTAAAAACGCCAAACTAGTAAGATTTGTATAAGTTTAGTTAAAATATTTGAATGGTTTGCAAGCCTGCCTGAGCTTGAACACAAAATATAGAATAGAGTATGTAGGATTCGAAGAAGGAAAATTCATATCCGCAGCCAACATTAAACGATGCCGAAATTTCTGTGCAATGTCAAATAAAAACGGCGTGAAGCAAAAAGTAGGAAGAAGAATGTAATATTAATGAAGTGATAATAAATGTAAAATACTATGTCACTAGCAGGTAGTTCCTTTCCAATATTCCGTTTCCATTAACTATTTAGCATTTTTTTCAAAGCTTTTCTTTTTCCGCTACAACAGAACAAGGAATTTGGTAGAATACCGGTAAAACCCATCTAGCCTATTTATATGTAAACAAAAGAAAAATTGCTTTCTCTTCCGTTTTTCTTCTTCTTAGTAACCGTTTTTTTTCTGTTGGTATTTCCTGACGTGTAAGACAGTCTAAAGTGTATTTTTTAAAATCTTTTCTTGAATGGAAATAATTCTTGTCCTAAAGTAAATGAACAGTTTGTGAGTCAGTGTACCGTACTTTTAAGAGAGAATCATGAATCATAGTAAGACCTCGAAATTGTACTCATACTTACACGGATCTACCCAAAAGCGACTAGAGCAGCGTTTCCCAACCGGTGTGCCGCGGTACACTGGTGTGCAGTGAATGGGCCGCTGGTGTGCCGCGAGGAATCGAAACAATTATTAATTTTATAGCAATCAAATTGCAAAAGGTAGGGAAAAATGTATATTTGTATTTCACATTGCTATGAAACTCTACTGTGAATCTACAATTTTAAGTTTCATACCGGGTTACTGTTCTGTACATTTCTAATGTTGAAAAAAAAATGGTTATCATTGTTATGACCATTATTGCTTCTTTATTGTTGCAGACTATTTCCTAACTTAAAAATTTAAAATATCATTCAATCCTTTCGACAAAGTACCTACATTTGTGTTTTAAAAGTAAATGAGATTTGTTTGTTCGTTCGTTATTTAGTGATCTTCCTTCTTAGTAAAAGGTTGGATACAGTTTTTAAAAAGAAAGCGTATTTTTAAAAACTTGAGTCTAATATTTCATTGCAATTGTTTTCTATTTTTAAATTAGAATGAAAAATAAGCATAATGATTTATCACGAAAAAAAAACAATGATCGAGCTTTCTTCTCTGTGAGTAGGAGACCAATAATCATAGAAAAAATACCAGTTTTATATTTACAAGTAATAATATCTATAAGTGTGCCGTGAGAATCCAAGTAACACCCGTACTGTGCCGCAAGTTGAAAAAGATTGGGAAACGCTGGACTAGAGCCTTTTTAAAATCTGATTGGAAAAAGGACAAAGAAAATTAACTATATTAATTGGAAAACTCAAATAAGCAAATTTTTGGTATAGCGGAACAGGACAGAATAATAATGAATGTAATTAAAAAGAGAAAGAGAAACCAGGACAATTTCATATGTTATAATGAAATATGTGGGTCAAAGAAGAAGAGGAAGGGGGAATGGCATAGTAAACAGAAACCATTAAATCAGATAGTTGATGCACCAAGTACACTGTAAAAAATGAGGTGTTGAAACAACACAAAATGAGTACCACTTTAGCGTGTTACTTGTGTGTTAATTCAGCACCAAACACATCGTCTTCCGAGCATATCAGAAATAACTCGTTACTACCTGAGATAATTTGCATTGATAATTATCGTTTAATACGAGCAAAGCTTTGCGAAATACAGTATACTTGGCACTTATGCCAAGTAACGAATAATGTTTTATGTTTTTTGTAATCAGTCACAATAATATTGTAAATATGTGAATCGTCTGACAATAGTTACATAGGCAACAGTTCTTCTATCTTCTGGTCACAAGTGGCAACAGTTGTCAGCAGTAGGCAACAGTTCTTCCATCTTCTGTTCTGTCCATCTGCTGTTTACAAGATACAAGAATAACAGATAAATAAAACAGATGGAAGCATTGCTATCTGTGAAACAGTTGTCAGATGATTCGCAGATTTACAACAATATTATTGTGACCGGTTACAGAAAACATACAATGTTATTAGTTACTTGCCATAAATGCGAAATATATTTCGCAAAGCTTTGCTTATACCAAACAATAAAAAACAATGCAAATACTTACAGCCAGTAAGGAGGTATTTGATATGCTCTGAAGGCGATTGTTTGGTGTTGATTCCTATTCACCAAGCAGGTTTTCGCCCATCATACTCTATATATGATCAACTCCTTCACCTCACCAGTCTCATCGTAAATCATTATAACTCTGTTAAACCATCCTGCCTACTTCTGTTCGACCTTGAAAAAGCCTTTGATAAAGTTTGAAAAAGCCTGTCACTTCTTCATAAGTTTGCGGTTGGTACGCACACATTGAAGCTGTAGTACAAACACAAAATACATAAATACCTTAAGAAAAATATTGTCCATCGCTAGCCACCACTTTCGCCCATCTGTCAGGCAATGTACGGATTCCGTGGCGAAAGAAGTCCTCATCCTTGGAAGCGATCCAGTCAGAGACCCATGTTTCGATATCTTCTGAAGAAGTAAACCGCTGTCCAATCAAATCGTTGTTCATGCAATCGAACAAGTAGTAGTCCGAAGGAGCAACGTCTGGTGAATACGGCGGGTGGGGTAAAACTTCCCATCCGACATTTTCTAAATAGGTTTTGACCGGTTTTGCGACATGTGGGCGAGCGTTATCATGTTGAACAATAAGTTTATCATGTCTGTTCTCCCATTCTGGTCGTGTTCTGGCCAGAGCTTGCTTCAAACGCATTAATTGTCGTCGATAACGTTCTCCATTCATAGTTTCACCCGGTTGCAGCAGCTCATAGTACACCACACCTTTCATATCCCACCATATGCACAGCATAACCTTTGCACAGTGAATATCTCGTTTTGGTTGTGATGGACCTGGTTCACCTGGTTTCACCCAGGCCTTTTTTCGTTTAGGGTTCTCGTAATGGATCCACTTCTCATCACCCGTAATAATTCGATGCAGAAACCCCTTTCTGCTCTGTCGTTGAAACAGCAATTCGCAAATGGTTTTTCGTCTTTCAACGTCTCTGTCTTTCAATTCATGTGGAACCCAATGTGACATCTTTTGAATCATTCCCATGGCTTTCAAGCGTTTGGAGACTGTTGTTTGATCAACGCCTAATGCTGCTGCAAGTTGTTCCTGCGTTTGACACGAATCCTGCTCGAGCAATGCTGTCAATTGTTCGTCTTGAAATTTTTTTGGCTGTCCAGCTCGCTCTTGGTCTGCCAAGCCGAAATCACCACTTCTAAACCGTGCAAACCACTTCTGACACGTTCGCTCAGCTAGAGCATGGTCACCATACACTTCCACCAAAATACGATGACTTTCAGTCGCACTTTTCTGCATGTTAAAGTAATGCAGCAGGACACCCCGCAAAAACACTTTATCAGGCACAAATTGCGCCATGTTCACTTAACTACAAACTGGTGTTGTTGACGCTTTAATCCACTGCCCTATACTACGAACGATACGCGATGACAGGGGTTTGCAACACATGTGTGGATACACGGAACTGTGGGACGCTCCGTTCGTTGCGCCATCTCTTGTCCACCCGCACGAATTAATTCCTAGACCAAATATATCTATCTTTTTTATCTATTTTCTGTGGTTACTTTATTCCTATTCTTCATATTTTCATCAGTTTATTTAGGTTCATTTCATTCTTAACGTAACAACTCATCATTTAATTAATATATAATTGTTTACCTTAAAGCAATTTTATGATTATGATCGCAAAGATCATAATGTCCAGGTTTGTGATAATAAAAAAAAATAATAAATATACAAAATCACTTAGCCCATGAATCTGCTAATCCTTGAGCCGTATCACATAAACTCATCCACCTAGAAGAGGGTGTAGCCCTCTAAGAGGATGCTAGCCTCTGGCTAGCAAGAAAAGAAAAAAAAACTTGGTGTTGAATTAACACATAAGTAACATGCAGAAGTGGTAGTTATTTTGTGTTGTGTCAACACCTCATTTTTTGCTGTGTATATTTTAGAGAATTATAACAATATTATGGCGATTCTTTTAGGGATTTAGGATTTAGATTTTTGGGCTTTAGGCATTTACGGCCATGTTAATCCGTCATGTATGAGGGATGACGTCCCTAGGCGGGCACACTATCCAGGAAAAGGGAAGGAAGGAAGCGGCCTGGAACCTTTAAGTTAGGTACCACCCCGACATTTACCTGGTGCGAATGAGGAAAACCCAGAAAAATCTCATTCAGGAGAATTTTCATTCTCATTCACATCTCATTAAGCTCTTTACACCTTTTCGACCGAATGCAGGGGTGCCCACAAGGGGGGGCTATGACGCAAACTGCGTCATTGAAATATTTGGGGGGTTAAAATCTATATAAATATGTTTGAGAGGGTGTAAAAATTAATCGAAAAGATTTTTTTTCATGGAAGAACCCCTACGGATAGGCAATTGAGGGGGGGGTGCGTCATGGACATGAGGGGGTGGGCACCCCTGCCGAATGCCATGACCAGGAATCGAACCCGGGATCGCTCGCACCGAATACGATAGCGGTAGCAACTGCACTACGCGGGGTCACATTTTTTACATGCAATACCCTGGAAATTTCCAGTGAAATATCTTACATATTAAGACCCTCACTGTAAACATTTTACACATTGTTGAGCAAAAGTTAAGGACGTAAGTAACTTTCGCATGCTGTGTCACTTCGAAGTAGCATAGATTGGTGAAACTTGCACTATACTTAAAAATTAGTGCTACAGTATGATATAGGAAACAACAAACAGAAATACATGATTAGAATAACAAAAACAGAACCTCTATACAGAGAGAATAACTTACACTGAAGGCATTGCTTTTCATGATGACTCTTTAGACATTCCTCTAGAAATGTGAAATGATCCTTATAAGGATGTATGATGACCACGTATAGTGATGCTTGCTTTGCAATGTGCTCCAATGTGCTATTTTGTACCCAACGCTGCTCACAAGGTTGGTAATGAGTTTTTGTGGTACGTATGGACTTCAATTCCTCCACCAGCGCTGTTGGTAACTGCTGCATGATCCTTGGTACATCTGGACTTTCTGCAAGACATCTTCCCATGACATCCCGTAGCTGGATGGGATGCAAGACGGGAGGATGGACAGGCCGATCTATTCGCTGAATATTCTCTCGTTTCAAGAGCTAAATAATCTGATTTGTTCAAGGCGTCACGCATTATCATCCATAAAGACCAAGTCAAAACGTAATCTAATTATTTAATTCTTTTTAACTGTTTTTCGTACGAGGGACCTATTCCATAATGGTTAGCGTCAACACAACGCAAAATCTGCATTTTAGTTTGCGATACTAATCATCGCAGTTATAATGAATTTTTGCAAATTTTAAGTTGCATGCGCTGCGCAATTTTTGCGAAGGCTGGTAATACGGAGTGAGTCCCTGGGAGTCATATAAAAGCAGAACTACCAACGTTAGACCTACTACAAAAATTAATACGTATTTTTTTACTCTTACGAAATTTAATTTACGATTTTACAAAATAACATTGCAATAATATGAGGCGAGGAAATAATTATTTCTCGAAGAGATGTTATTTCTATGACATGAGTAGCGGATGAACTTTGACGAGAGTGGGATTTCCTCTCATTCTCCCGTTAATTCAAACACTGATAATGTTCGCTTCTTCTTTCTTGGTATCCAGTCATGCATTACTTCGGTTCATAAATTTACCTTCCAACATATCATCTTCTTATATGGCCGCCTTTCTCATTCCTTGTACACCGAAAATTCGCAATTTTAATACTAAAGATACGGATATGATTCCCGGTTCGGAGTATATGTGATTTTAATATTCTTCCCATCTGATATACTGTACATAAACACCATATATATTCGTAGCTTCTTTGCTGAAAAGAGACGTTAAACTTTCAAATCAACCAATCACCTTTCAGAATGGTGGGAAAGTGTAGCCACATGGATGGAGATAATGAGAACCCTACCCCCCTAACTGGGTTTGTCTATGTTTCTTAGACTTGTTTAATATTTACAGGAAAACTAATAATATTTAAAATATAACGTAATAGAGAAGCGTTTTTAAAAGAGCATTTTATACCACATCAACACGTTAAAATAAGTAGAACAACTAAAATTAATTAACAATTTTGTACTCTAATTTGCTTAACTAAATGCACTTGAGTTTCACCTCTCTTAGTTTTAAAAATAATTTAGACATATATACACGCAAAAAATTGTCTTTCCTAAAAGAAATATTGTTTTCTTATAAATAACTTACTCGTATATTTCCTTCAACTTATGTTTCTACCTTTACTATAAAGTACTATGTTTCAAAACCAATACTGGAATAATAATAATAATAATAATAATAATAATAATAATAATAATATATATATATATATATATATATATATATATATATATATATATATATATATATATATATTATTATTATTATTATTGTTATTATATTATTATTATTATTATTATTATTATTTTATTTTATTTTATTTTATTTTATTTTAAGTGCTATGAACAGCTCATAGGCAAAAATACAGCACTATACAGCACCATTATATAATCATTTTAAACAGACCAGAAAATGTATAATATAGAAAGACTATTAGATCAGGTTAAGGCCTTTGTCAGAAGGTTAAGGTATTAAAATTATAAGGTTCAAACTGATATGTAAAACAATTTTTTTTAAAAAAAGCAGTCAATTTCATAATATACGATTAAAAGAACTATGCAAATTAGTCTCATTTAACTACCATTTAAAAGAATGAAACATTACTTAAAATTGCACATCTAACATGCAAAAATCTTGGTCATTTATTGTCATATTTTAATGTAAAAGACTGGTTCTTTCGATAAAAGTTTATAACTAGAGACCGAATGTTTAGGCATTAAAACCCTGGAAAATAGACAGTCAAATAGGCACTTAAAATTTTTAAAAAAATTAAAATTTCAAAAATTTTAATTTTTTCTAAGAAATGCTCTGATATTTCTCCTAACAAATGTTCATTTTAAATTGTACAACATTGTCATCCTTCTTAGTATTTCATGTTTTGAATTTAATGCAACCAATGTCGATCGATTCCTAACACTATAAATTGGCACTCTTATTCCTATGTTTTCTTAGTAATATTCGCTACTATATTTGTTATCCAACACCATTTGAATAAATAATTTATCCATAACTTTCCTCCTTTCCGACAGGGCTTGAAGTTCCCAAAATTTTAAGTAAGTATTTAATTTTTAGCAATTTTAAGTAATAATAATAATAATAATAATAATAATAATAATAATAATAATAATAATAATAATAATAATAATAATAATAATAATAATAACGCTGCATGTGTATAATATGAATGAATGTATATATGTATGGTGAGTTCTTAATGTTTTCGTATTCCCATAGAAGACTTTTAGTGTGTGAAAAACCTAGGCCTCCTGAAAATGTCATGTGCTTTCCTTAGAACAAGTTGGTGGTACAACAGTGGAAAGATGGGAATGGAATATTCAGGCCTAGAAAAGACTTAGACCGTCATGATATGTTTATTTACATCCTACTTCTGTCTTCGTTTTAGTTAGTAATAGTAATAGTAAAGTATTATAACAGAAACATGTAAATAACCGTTTTCTGTTACAACTGTTTGTGTATTCTCTTACATTTTACAAGGTTATGAGGCCTTGTACTGAAAAGATTTTTTATTACCTGTTTTTTTAAGTCTGAGGAAAACAGAGAAGTTAAGAATTCAAGGTAAACCTAACATTTTTAAATAAAGGAAAGATTAGCGAAAGTGTTATAACGGTTGTCACCGCCTGCTACAAAATTAGCACCTTAATACCTACTTGCAAAATTTTCTTTTCTTTCTTTTTTATTATTTTTTTATACGTGCTGGTTTTCTACATGAAAAGTTCCTTTCGTGCTAAAATAAATATCTATATATTAAAATGCTTCATATGTTTGTGGTCAAGAAAAGTGTATATTTTTGTGCACGTTTATATATTTGTGTCCAATCCTCTCTACAGCGAGTTGTTAGGAACCATAGGCTCTAGAAAAATGCCGCTTTCACTGATCGATTTCAAATTTTGTATAGATTGTTTAGTTCTAATTCAATATGTTTTTAAAAATGGCCCTTATTTCTTTATTATATCTTTTGGGGGCATACTAGAAGTATTAAAATTTTAAAAAATAAAGCATCATATCCTACGAGTTATACATCCCAACAACATATATTTGTATATGGGGTTAGTATATCTCTTTGGCGTTTGTTTCATGGCTAAATGATAATGAAAAACGAAGGATAATCATTTCTCCACTCCAAGCTGAATCTTTATTGTTTGGAGTGTTATGCCCAAGGAACACTATATATCACGGCATTATAATTAATTATGAGTGTGTAATGTATCTGCTTATTACATACTGCATCCAAGAAGAAAGGAAACACTGATCTTACATGAATTAGAAACTCGAACCGGAAGTAGGCTCCAATCTTGCAAACTGTGCGAGATATTGAAAAAAATCTCCCCTTTAGGTACCCCTTGCCGATTTTTATAAGGACGTGTTTTGCTTGTATCTATAAAGGGACACGTACGGATGTTGTGAGGAATGACAATGACATTCATGCTCATATAAATTGTGCGCTGTGTAGAGAGAGCAGGTTCAGCTGGTAAGTAAAAAAAAAAAAAAAAAAAGCGAAAGTTCCCATTTAAATTTTAATGAAATTGTAATTTAACGAAAACTCCAAGATTTTAATTAAAACAAGAGCAGTGTGTGATCTTTCAAGTATATTAGGAATTACTCTTAACAGCTAATACTGTTTACTTTCAAGAACGGAACCTTATACAATCAAGAAGTTCTGAATATTTTCTCTCAATTGTCTGTATCGTGCCTCCATGTTTGAAAGTAATCAAGTGTATATTTTTAACGTATAAGTTGAGACTAATCCAGGGGCTACATTACATACGAGTTTGCTTCTAACCAACGCAAAATTTACATTCCAGTTTGCGATAATCGGCATTACTTATTGATTTTATGAGCTATGTGGTTAGTATCGCGAATTCGGCATGGGAGACCCAGGTTAAACTACCGGCAGGTGTTCATGCGATTCAGATCCCACGTTAAGCTGTAGGTCCATTATTCATATGACGCTAAAACTCGGCATCCATCCATTAATTATTGATTTTGTGAATTTGCTTTATCACGACATAACGCAAACTTTACGTTTTCCATTTATCTAATCTCCGCAAGTTTTTTTTTTCTTTTTTGTTAGCGAAAGATCCAATATATTTCAATCAAAAATTTCACGTCCACGTTAAACAGTACCCTACAATCAACAATAATTCTCATTTCGATTGGTGTCAAAAAATCTGATACAAAATTTATAAATTGTAATGCAAATTTAAGTTTATTTCCCAAATTGCAAAATCTAAAAAACAAAGCTTTATATATATATATATATATATATATATATATATATATATATATAGATAGATAGATAGATAGATAGATAGATAGATAGATAGATAGATAGATAGATAAATATAGATAGATATAGATATATAGATATATAGATATAGATATAGATAGATATATAGATAGAGATAGAGAGATAGGTATGTATATATAGGATTTGTGACGTAAAAAGCAGAAAATTTTACCCCTCTTCTCTCCTTAGAATACGCATTTTCATCAAAGCAACAATATATAAACACAGTTCGAAGTAGGTACTAACTGTATTCAAAATTCATTTTAAACAGTTTAGCCGTTTTCCCGTGGTATACCTAGGTATTTGGTCTAGGAATTAATTCGTGCGGGTGGACAAGAGATGACGCAACGAACGGAGCGTCCCACAGTTCCGTGTATCCACACATGTGTTGCAAACCCCTGTCATCGCGTATCGTTCGTAGTATAGGGCAGTGGATTAAAGCGTCAACAACACCAGTTTGTAGTTAAATGAACATGGCGCAATTTGTGCCTGATAAAGTGTTTTTGCGGGGTGTCCTGCTGCATTACTTTAACATGCAGAAAAGTGCGACTGAAAGTCATCGTATTTTGGTGGAAGTGTATGGTGACCATGCTCTAGCTGAGCAAACGTGTCAGAAGTGGTTTGCACGGTTTAGAAGTGGTGATTTCGGCTTGGCAGACCAAGAGCGAGCTGGACAGCCAAAAAAATTTCAAGACGAACAATTGACAGCATTGCTCGAGCAGGATTCGTCTCAAACGCAGGAACAACTTGCAGCAGCATTAGACGTTGATCAAACAACAGTCTCCAAACACTTGAAAGCCATGGGAATGATTCAAAAGATTTCACATTGCGTTCCACATGAATTGAAAGACAGAGACATTGAAAGACGAAAAACCATTTGCGAATTGCTGCTTCAACGACAGAGCAGAAAGGGGTTTCTGCATCGAATTATTACGGGTGATGAGAAGTGGATCCATTACGAGAACCCTAAACGAAAAAAGGCCTGGGTGAAACCAAGTGAACCAGGTCCATCACAACCAAAACGAGATATTCACTGTGCAAAGGTTATGCTGTGCATATGGTAGGATATGAAAGGTGTGGTGTACTATGAGCTGCTGCAACCGGGTGAAACTATGAATGGAGAACGTTATCGACGACAATTAATGCGTTTGAAGCAAGCTCTGGCCAGAACACGACCAGAATGGGAGAACAGACATTATAAACTTATTGTTCAACATGATAACGCTCGCCCACATGTCGCAAAACCGGTCAAAACCTATTTAGAAAATGTCGGATGGGAAGTTTTACCCCACCCGCCGTATTCACCAGACGTTGCTCCTTCGGACTACTACTTGTTCGATTGCATGAACAACGATTTGATTGGACAGTGGTTTACTTCTTCAGAAGATATCGAAACATGGGTCTCTGACTGGATCGCTTCCAAGGATGAGGACTTCTTTCGCCACGGAATCCGTACATTGCCTGACAGATGGGCGAAAGTGGTGGCTAGCGATGGACAATATTTTTCTTAAGGTATTTATGTATTTTGTGTTTGTACTACAGCTTCAACGTGTGCGTACCAACCGCACGAATTAATTCCTAGACCAAATAATTACAAACAAGATCCCTTACAATTTTAAATAACTTTGACCGTTCCAATATTAAAGGTGCAGTTTTTTGATCTTTTTTGTCTGTTTAAAAGATGCATGGAAATTCCATCAGGATATGATGGATGAAACAGTGAAGTCTGTTAATATTTCGTTGTAAAAGGGTTCTTGTTCCTCAGTTAGATTTCTACATCACAAAGCCAACATAGAGAGTATAGGAGCTACACCCAAGCATTAAAAAATTCAATTATACTTTCTGTATTGTCTGTATCAACCTGTGCTCTTCACATTGCAGTTATCAAGCCAATATTATTCCGTGCAAAGCTATCTAGAACGCAACAGGTGAGTCAAGGTTGGTGAACTTGACAATTATCATTCGAACCCTCTTCCCCTTTAAACACATTATTTATTCTCCACGCTGTCTGCAGAGGATAAGGCATGTTTATATAATTACCCGCTTCTAAACTCAGCAGGGTAATGTTGATAGTATTGTGTAACAGAGAATTGTATACGTCAGAATAATATGATTAATTTTTACGAAGTTTCGTCAGTAGGTAAATGTCAGGATTAGGATCCAGACACATCCTTTGAGTTTGATACTTGCAAGGTATTGACGTTGATGTATATGAGAATATGATTTATTGTTGTTTATAGCAGTTCATGCAGGGGGGGGGCGGTTTTGAAAATCAGTAGTGGTGCTTTACTACGCAGTCCACAAAGCGAGGGATCTGGAGTATGGAATACATTAGGGGCACACCCACAGGCAGGCGCGGATCCAAGGGGGCTATAGGGGCTATAGCCCCCCTTGATGCTCCGGTATATAGTGGATAAAATGGGCTTCAATCCTGCTTTACACTGGATAATGCTGCAAACTATGGTTTAGCCCCTCCCTTGATCATATCCTGGATCCGCCACTGCCCACAGGAGTCTACCGTGTCCGGACCTCCCAAAAACTTCCTAACTCAACTTACATTTGTACACTTTCTTAATAAAACTATATTTGTTTTACATGGAAATGATTAATGTAGCATGAACATTTGATCTTACACTTCATCTATACTCTTTCTCTTGTAAAAAACTATCTAGATACATAACTTTTTTCTGAAAACATAGGTGGAAGTATTTTACAATTAGTTATCGGGTACAGAATAATATCCTTTCAATATTACATAGATGGAGTGGCAAGTAGTACTGGATACTCCCAAAGCTCGGAACCCTCCAACAAAAATTTTGGGTACGGGCCCGTAATACACCCAAAATTAACGGGGTCCGGGGTCTGCCAGGGAAAAATCATGAAAATTGATGCTCCTGAAAATGTAGTTCTAGGTATTTTTAAAAAAATGAAAATAAAGATATTTTTGTTTATTTTTTTCCCCACAGTGTAAAGTATTATTGAATAAGAGCTTGCAGTGAGGGCGTAATCAGCGAGGGTTTAGATTTCTAACCTGCCTTCCAGTGTTCGAAGTGGAAAAAAGCAGAGGCGGTATGTTTTATTGCGATTTTTCTCGGCTATCTAAATATTGAAATACAGTGAGGGAATGTAACCTAAAAGATTGCGTTTCTATTTACATAATGACTAAAAATCATCGGAGAGTTTCTCTGTAGTTACGGGGGGGAGGCGGAGTACATGGAGAGACTTTGATCCTCCGGCAACAACTCTCTGAAAAAATTTTAAAAATATCCCCTTATGTTGTATTATGGAGAATTATACACGAAAGTTCTCAAAAACCGAGTTTTTATATTAACAATTTCCTACGGGAAAACTGCAGGAACCCCCACTCGACTGAGGGGTATTCCAAACCTCCGGAAGATCCTCCCTTTACAGCAGACAAACCCTAACTTCGCCCATGCTCAAAACGCGACATACATACGCATTAAGACAAGAAGCCACACACATACACAAGAAAGAAGCAATTCAATACGGCATAACAAAATATAGACTAGATTAACTTTTTAAAGACACCTCATTTTAAACACAAAAGTTTGGAAAAGGATGAAAAATATGTCGGTGTTGTCAACCTAGAAATTATTTCTACATAAGAAATAAAAGCTATTCATCAATTACTGTCTCATCTACTCTCCAGTGACGGTATATCTTGATCACTGGAAAACCAGAGGCGGTATGGCATACCACCGCATACCGTTTCACTTCGACCACTACTCCCTTCCATAGTTATCATCAGGCTATTGTGAACTGCAACCTTTGGATTTACAGAATTCGAAAGGGCAGATAGCAAATAAAGGTAATTAATAGAACAAAATTTAAACCTATATTTTTATGTGATGATAAGATATTCAATGCAGCGAGTCGAAATTTCTCTTTTCACATTTTTCTTCTCCTCTTCTCTCGTTTTTTTTTTCTTTCTTCTCTTTTGCATGTGGATGCTGAGTACCACCACAAAAATTCTAGATGGTACTCGAGCACCAAGCATTCCCGGAGTAGTTCTTGCAAGCAGTCTGGTTTAACCACTATGTAAAATTAATTCCTTAATTATGTTTTTAAAAATTAATCATAGTGTTTATGCTCCATTGTTTAATTAACGATTTTTCTATGTTTTATAACACTTAGTGCGTGTTGTGTCATGTCAATTTTATGTATACATTTAACCCGAGACAGCCCAAGGAGTGCTTCGGAGGCACCCTGGTCAACTTGTAATGCCATTTTTCTTAATATGTATTTCATGTCGTGTCCTGCGCTCTAGAATTCTCCTATCTCTTTGAAATACACCCTCTGATTGCGTTTCCTAAGCTCTTTTTTTTTTTTTACCTCAGAAAAAATAGGGTTATTTTTTATACTAACGTAAAGGCCCAAGGGGTGCCTCTGAGGCTCGTATTGAAATATGTACTTTTCTAATTATTTGATACTGTTCATTGTTTATTACCATTGACAAATGATTTCATAGCAAAGTAGTGACTAGCCTTTCCTATTATTGACGGAAAATACAAATGATCGCAGTGGGTTCAGGTAGCTTGTATATGCAGCAGGGATTTTCAGAGGCACCTCTTGGGCCTTTTAAGTGTAAAATTAGCATGGGCTTTCTCGGGTTAAATTTGTAAATTTTTCAACCGTACGTGACAAATTACCAGTATTCTGTAAAGGACAGAAGATATAAAATCAACAAATTCACTCGAAAGTGATCCGTAATTGAACACTAATATATATTAATTAATTTCTCTTGACTGAGTAATATTAATTGTTTAACTTTAAATTTATAATTTTCTATTATTTTTAATCATTATTGATATTTTAACATCCACATAATATTATAGTAATGATACAAAGAAAAAGGCTAAATAGTGATTTAAATCGTTCCAAATTATAGGGGAGTTAAATAACACTTTTATTTTTACGTAACAAATTCACCAATTTGCGTGAATTCGTCGGTATTTTTTTTTCAGTAAACGTTTGTTATAGAGATTTACTTACCTGTATTATTATAATATAAGAGTATTATAACATTCCAAATCCTAGTGTTTCAAAATTTTAGTTTAGAAATAAGGAGAGAACACAATACAGGAAGTAATCATTAGTTTCAGCGAAAATAAATTAAAATAAATAAGAAAAAAAGAGTTCGAAAGTCAACGTAGTGTTCACTATTATGAAAATAGCTGCATGATTTCAGGGAACTACGAAATGTACCTCTCCCCCTGGGGGGGGGCATTAACCTGGGTTGCCAGTATTTTCGCAGTACTTTCACCTCTCGTTTATTCAGAGATTTTTTTTTTTAAATCATCACTGCCTGCAAATGATAAGTTCTGTCCATACTACCTGAAGCGGTCGAATTCTGTAGCGTACGCAAGAAGGGTTCTTGCGTTAAACCCCCCCCCCCCCCATCTTGAGCGAGATAGCATGCAAAAATCAAAGATTTAGCACATTGAGATATACTGTATAAAGAAACACCTAAAATGATATGAATTTGGGAGCTTCAACAATTTCCCCCATGATGAAATTCTGCGTACGCTATAGCTAACCCAATTTATTTATTTATTGTTGCGTTCAAAGGAAAATTTCAAACAAATTTCAAGATTTTTAATGAAATTTCTTTAAAAAGAGATCAATCAAAAATTGCTGATATTTTCTTCTGAAAATCTATCAGCGTCACCTATCGTAGGTCACCGTCAGGGGTGTCCGGGCCGCGGTGGCTAAGTGCAGCGTCCACCTCTGCTGCTTGGGGTCCTTGGTTCAATCCCAGCTCGCATCAAATGAGCTTGTGGTGGAGAAACAACATGTGGTCAGTTTTCTCGGGGCTCTTACGTCTCCTCCCACCTTCTTCATCCTACCATTTCATTCATTTCTCATCACCACCGTCTCCTTTAGCCTAGCTGGCATAACCGTGGGACGTAAAACTTAAAGGTTTAATTTTTCACCATCAGAAGACCAACTGTATAATGCGCAACAATCACATTAAGATGAAATATGAGATACCCTTTGCAGGGTAATCGATGATCCATATTGAGGTTAAGAAAGAATCCAGAGCAAGGTCGTACACCAAGAAGGAAGCCAGCCAGAAGTAAAGAAGGAAGTGTGAGAACAGCTATGCGCTTTTAGCAGATGCAATATATGATACGTATGCCCTACATATCCAACTGTTCAACCATTTACTATAGTGGTAAATGGTAAATTTACTTCCTAGTGATATTTTTTTCACTTACTTCTTACTTGAAGTTGGGCTATATAATCTTCTTCAGACAAGGAACTGCTTATGCATGTAGGCACACACAAGCACAATATTGCTTTCTACATCGGTTTCTTTGATGTTTTCACAAGAATTTCCGTTCTCACAAAATAGTTAAATAACTTATTTTTCTCTGCATAAATGTCATTTTACATAATGCAATTTACATGACCAAGAATATTGCAAGTTAATTCTTTCTCCCTTTGGGTTAATGCAAAGAAGTAATGATTATCATTAAAAAAAAAGTGACTAACGTTAATTTCTGTTGAGTTCGCAGTGAAGTGACTTACTCACACACTTCACATTTCTGTCAACTTCTTTGTTTCGTTTTAAAAGAGAGTTGACTATATTACTATTTGAACATATGTGTAAGGTTGGATTTTAAGTCTAGTATTGATATAATACTTAAGCATAGGGAATAGAAATTTAGACAACCAAAACGTTATTAATAATTTCTTTGCTGGAAGCTCGTGTGCTTTGAATCTTAAGTTATTCTACAGAATTTTCAAAATTGAGAAGGTAGGTGAGGCGATCTCTGGAAGTTATACCTACGGTATGGCAATAGTTAAAGTAGACTCACCATAGCATCGCCTGAAATTCAGATTTTGGGATATTATTATTATTATTATTATTATTATTATTATTATTATTATTATTATTATTATTATTATTATTATTATTATTATTATTATTATTATTATTATTATTATTATTATTATTATTAACTGATTGCAAAATAAATTTTTCTCCTGTCCAGACGAGCATACCTCTGACTGCAGTTTAGCCCTTTCAGCTCTGATTCTTTTGTTTACTCTCCGATTTTATTTTTGTCTTATTATTATTTTTGACTTAAGAAATGAAATACAACCGTCAATTTGTTTGCGGGTGTCATATTTAGAGAATTATGGACGAAACATTTTGCATACACTAGCTTTGAAATACGTATGTATAATACAAAAATTCCATTAATCGAAAACATCACTGTGATCTACATAGTTTAGAAACTCAAAACGCATCACTAAAACAGAAGGAGAATTTATTGCAAATAGTTTGTTTCGCCAAGAATAAAATAGCGTATGTGGCTGAGCTTTGTCCATCGTGATAGCCCCTGCAAGTACTCTACAAGAAATGTGCGTTGCTTCCTGACAACAGATGAAACAGGCACGTAGCCAAGGGGCGGGGGGTCTGGACCCATTCCTTCGAGACCAGAGATGAAAAAAAGAAGGATGGAACAAAATAAAATGAGAAAAAGATCAGCGTTAAAATGAAAAAAAAAAAAAAAAACTACAGGAAGCTTTTGTTTACTCTTTCTTATGAGGAGATTTGTATTACAGTAGGACGTCGATAATCCGAAGATTGTCCCTAGAAGCTTTTTACATTTTGTCTTAGTACTAGCGATAAACAAACAATAGGGTTGTCCGTCGGCGTTGTGTGAAATCAGTGTTTTTACAAAAGCTCATTAATATGTAATTGTTTGTCATGCATATTTTTATTTTTATTTTCCCTTAGGCCTAAACAGATTAAGTTTTACGTGTGAGTTACAAGAACTGTGTAATTTAGTGTACGAGCAGGTTCTTCAGAAACATTAAAAGTAAGTAGCCTTACGTACGGTATTGTAATTACTGTATGTACTGTATAACCACTGTATCAATGAAAGAGCATACCGTACAGTATATTTAAGCCTAAATAGCATTTTCTTGGTTATTTTAGAAAATCCGAACAATTTGAAAATCCAAACAACCTGTGGTTCCAATTAGCTCGGATTTTCGACTTCTTACTGTACTTGCAATACATGGTGGCGAGGTGAGCGAGATATCCTGGAAGAGTCAGGGAATTAGAAATTTCTAGAAAAGTTACGGAATTCTCAGAATTTCTGCTACTAGTCAGGGAGAATTCAAGCTTCCGAAAGCATAGTGCCGTTATGTAACAGTTATGGAAATTTTTAAACTTAAGTTTTCTTCATCGCATCCTTGCAGTATCAAACATGCTATTTCAAAAACAATTTTGTACTCATCCTTTAACAGGTCATTTGGAACCGACAGTAGTTGACGGAATAATAAAAACAAAAAATTGTGTGTTAAGAAAGTTCTGTTAGCATTTGATTCAGCAGAGAAAGGAACGCAGATATTGTAAAATATTTTGCAAGACATTATTGAGTATGCACGTTTCATAATAGTGAATATGTACTTTTTATAAGTTGAGGTCATAATGAAAGGAAAATTGTTATATTGAATAAACAGAGAAAGGACGTAAATATTATAAAATCTTTTTCAGTACTTTTTTTATTCTTTTACTCGAGATTTCTTCATAGTTTGTTATTAAAATACTTACCAACACATCCTCATTTTATTGTCCTAACAAACCAATATATGTTGATAGTAAAGTAGTTTATATTGATCAAGCTTCTGGACCTTCAGAATTTCATGTCACGCCCCTCCGCCCCGTTAAGAAATCTTGGCTAAACGAACCAATATATGTTCCAGTTAAATAGTCTAGAATGATCGAGCCCCTGGTGTGATGACCACAGTATTTCATGTCACGGACTCCCCCCCTTCACGAAATTCTGTCTACGTGCCTGGATGAAAGCACCAGAGAAATAGCGGAAAGTGATTTAGAAAGTTCAAAGAATACTGACATGAAAACCCAGCTATTTTGAATCCTCCACAGTAATAATATTAATCTTAAAATATGATGTACACAAATGTTACCACCAGGTCCGAAAGGGTTAATTGATTCTGGGACAAAACGTTGAAGAAATGTCACTGATAGTACCCATAAATTTACCTCATTGTACTCATTTAGTTCAGAATCTTTCTGTAGAAACCGGTGGAAAGAGGGTAGAATGGTAATTGCTCTCACATGGTTTTTCAGTGCTATAACCAACTTGTTTCCTGCAGCCGACTGGTTAGTAAGCGTTCCTTTGACAAACATGATCAAACATGATACATGATTGATTTCTGTTAGGGGTATCGAATTTAAAGGATTTCTTCTAACAGTAAGTGAAAAGTCATTAAGGACCCTAAAACGAAAAGGAAAGGGGGCACCTGGTTTCGCCGTCATTGCCCATGTGACCTCCCTCTTAAAGAACTCTGGTGCCACCACTGACCGGCGTTTCTCACATAACGAAACTAAAATCTATTTGTTGGTCCAATTTTGTATAAGTAACTAATTCTATGGCCTATGGAACCCGATGGTGCAATGCCGAGTTCATGTACATATTTTATGTATTGTAAGGATAAGAAATTTTGTAATCAGTGACGTACGCAAGGAGGGCTCCATTTCCCCCTCGACCAACACATTATGCAAAAATAAATATATACCTATCTATGCAAATACCTAAATTGATAGGAATTTGGAAGCCTGAAGTTCTACCCCCTCAATCTTCATGAATTTCTACGTACGTCGCTGTTTGCAATTACAAATTAACCTTGTTTCTTAGAAAGTAAAGTAACATTAACACATTTCTAAAATATTACTTTGCTTACTAAGAATATTATATATTACATTAAGTATGTTATGAGTACATAATCATATCAGTGAGTTGCCGCCTTATTGACACTCAAAAAAAAAAAAAAAAAAAAAAAAAGTTGTGATCGTAACCAGAGACGTCCTCAAAGGGCGGGTTTTCGGTGTTCGGACACCTCCCCCGAAATCAGGGTTGGCAAAAACCATGTTTTTCTTTCGAAAAAAAAAACTGTTTTTTTTTTTTTTTTTGTTTTTTTGTTTAAACCCGGTTTTTACGGTTTAAACCAGGTTTTTGGTTTAAATGATTTGCTATATGTGTTTATATTACATATGGACAGAAATAAGTTTGTTTCGCCTTGGTGTTATTATGCAACAACGGGGTTATGCTGGAAGGAGTCACATAAGCTTAAAGCGGAATCCAAACCGCTTCTCAGCTTACATCCGGGAGAAATTGTCCTCCATTTGAACTCGACACCGGGACTAGTTGACCTCAAATACGATGAGTCTGCCGACTCACTCACGAAGCACTCCTGATGAAAATACGTTGTACTGGTCCTTACACACTTGTAATATAATCATCAAGAGTCATTTCAGAAGGACAAAAAGATAAACAGTTGCACAAATGAAACCATTATATATAAGTCAGGAAACTCTCGCCTTAGCCATTGGAAAAATCCCGTTATTGCTTGGTATGTAAAATTTTAAGGTAAACGTATCATAATCAGTAAGTTAAAACTGAGGGATGAAACTACAGATTTAGTATGTAGATATCATTCAATAAAATTAAAACTGAAAGTCCAATCCAAGCTAATGTTGGAAGCTACGTAGGTAGTCGATAAATTTTACCAATTTCTATCAATATATTTAAGCAACCTTGGTTTCTTTATAAAACAACAGACATTCAAGCAAGGAGAAATATACAATTTGGTGTCGTTTCGTATGTTTAGGCTTAATATCCTTATGTAATACAGAGGTTATCAAGGCTTTCGCTTAAAGTGTCACCCGAATCGCTACTTGGTTTACACTTGAAAAAAAAAAAAAGGATGAGGTTCGACCGAGAATTGAAAATGGGGCGCCTGATTACAAAATGAAAATGAGATAAAACTAATGCAGATGATTTGATATGTGGAAACGTCATCATGAAGTTCACAAGATTTAAAGCATTTTTCGTACATTTTTTAATAGTTTAAACCAGTTTTTTTTTTTTTTAACACCCAGCTGGTTTAAACCCTGCCAGGAATCCCCACTTTTCGGTAAATTTAGTCTAATTTTAGGAATAATTTTACAAATTTATCCTCATATTTCGTGGGACTTTAAACTGAAAGAATGCATTTCATTTTCATTTGTATCCTCGTACTAGCGTCAATTAGCCGCTTCACTGGGTTAAAATACGAAAAATTAGTAATATGTTTTGTTACTCAGTCACTTTTTAGCAGAGCTCATCCGTGGCTAAGCGGTTAGCGTACGCGCCTTTGGCGTGGGAGACCCGGGTTCGATTCCCGGCGGGAGCTCATGTGGTTCGGAATCCACGTTAATCAGTAGGTCCACGTCTCATATAGCCTCGCTGCTGAAAGGGACGCTAAACTAAAATCAACTCAACTCAACTCACTTTTTAGCATTACTGAAGCGATCTCTGATATCAGTCATTTTCGATCATTTTCTCCTCCCCCAAGCTGCGGGGCTGAATTTGGATTTCAAAGGCATCGGAAGTGTCACTATTCATCTCAGCGACCTCAAAAACTATGGATTAGGCACTAATATCGGCCATTTTCGATCATTTTTATATCTTCCCCTCATCTTCCCCTAAAATGCGGGACTGAATTTGGATTTCAAGGGTATTGGAAGTGTCACTGTTCATCTCAACGACCACGAAAACTATGAATTCGACACTAACATAGGTCATTTTTGATCAATTTTTATATCTTCCCCTTCCTCCCCTAAGTTACACAAAGTGAAATCATAAAAACTATTCCAGGCCCGAACCTCATTTATGTTGAAAATTTGATGGAGATGGATAGGATGGTTCAAGAGTTATTAAGTCACAAACATGGTCACTTTCATTTTTATTTATATAGATTTAATTTGGACTTCCCCCTAAAAACAAATTCCTGTGTACGTCCCTGATTGTAAGTATATGTAGGGACTAGATAGTGCTCTTTTGTAGTGTGGATATATTGTAGACACGGAGTTAAAATATCATTATTTTGAAATCTGTTTTATAGATCTGGATATCAATACGTCATAATGTTTATTTTTAAAAATAAACTTACAGTGTGTGTGTGTTTTCACTAAGAACAAAGGAATGAAAGCATCCGAAGAATAAAGATACATAAAAGATGATATAATCAAGAGTGAAAAGAAAGGAAGGAGAAAGATTAAAATAAATCCGGCAACATGTGGCGTGGCAGAGTAAAGTTGAAATGTTGATATAGCCAAAAACGAAACTTTTTTTTTCTTTCTTTAACATAGTCACAGCTGTGTTGGCATGTTTAAACTAACACAGAGCGACCACATAAGCCCCTTAGAGCAACATACTACAAAAAAAAAGCATATATGTAACTCTAAGTAGCTATTGGCTTCTTTAAAACATTCCCTTCGCTCTAAAAAAAAACTACCATATCATCAACCCCTTCCACGCGTGTATCAAGACATGACACATTAGTCTTTCGTTCCTTTTTTTTTTGTGCGCCTTCTGAAAGATGAAAAAAACACTTACAAGGAAGATACGAAGAAGAAGGGAAGACAGTAGATCCTTCTATGTTCTGTAATTGATCCGCCCCCAAGTTTTCTCTCAAGAAATTAAATTCTTTTCCTTGTTTTATGGTATAACCCTCTCTCTGCTCTGCTCGTTATAAAGTAGAAGCGATTTCGTCATAGCAACCATAACAGCTTGTTGATGTGTGATGTATTCCTTCGAGAACAGATGAAATAGAGAGAGAGTGTGTGTTCAGTATAAAGTGATCTTAAAAACACTTGAAAGCAAAATAGTTAGTTAAGAAAATTGCATCATCATTAATGCATTTTTAAAAGAAAGTTTTTTTCGTTTCAAATTAACAACAAAACAAAGTAAACACGTTTGTTAATATGAATGATACATACACAAATGGAACTGAATCACCTACTACTACTTGTGCGGACTTAGAATACCACACAAGCACAATCGTTGCGCCGGCCATTTTATTTGTTTACATTGGTGTTGCTATTGGATGTGGTGTTATAGGGAATTTACTAATATTAGCCTCTATATTGTGTGGAAGATTAATTGGCAATACGGGTCCGCCATATCCTTTAATAATGAACGTTGCAGCAGTGGATTTGTTAACACTAACTCATCTTGCCCCTTTTGAAATATGGACCATCGCCGAGGAAGGTGTCTGGAGATTCCATATGGGATATTGTAGACTCTTTCTTGGACTGGACATGTTGTTAAGCACGGTGAATGTGTACGGTTTAGCAGCAATCAGTTTACACAATGGCCGATCTCCTGTGATGCTAGTGCTAATACTAATGTGGCTTTTAGGCGTTTCTTTAAGTATACCAGTGTTTATGTTTGCCGGAAGTGTTATGTACAGATCAAAAGTGCCTTTGTGTTCTTTACTGTTTCCACCATCTGATTCCCAATACAACCAAACACTACTAGTGAAGTTAAGTGGTGCTATATTTAATGTGTGTATTCCTGTGCTGTTATTAATATCCGGAACTGTTGTGGCTACGTTAAAACTGTGCGGTGCATCGCATCACTTACAACCACCAGTGCGTGATGCACTAAAGTTAACTCTTGTACTTGCCTTATCGTACGCGATTCTATCTCTGCATCGATCTATTTTTTCAATTTTATATGTGTTTCTTAACACATCTGAAGCACCGTATTTCCATGTGACGCCATTTGTAAGTGTGACGTCTCAATTGGCCA
This sequence comes from Thermobia domestica, assembly GCF_964235325.1. Lineage (NCBI taxonomy): Eukaryota > Metazoa > Arthropoda > Insecta > Zygentoma > Lepismatidae > Thermobia > Thermobia domestica. The sequence goes on from NC_137469.1 coordinate 38,536,838, forward strand.
CGCTGATATTCTCGATGCTTCATTACATTGCATGCTGTGTTCGTCCATTGTTTTACTATTTTATCAGCGCAGACATAAAAGCTGCTGTTAAGCTCATTGTATTCAAGTTAATAGCACATTGCTGTTGCTCAAAAAGTAAACAAAATTCTTAGAAATAACGGATAATGACAATGACTTCACGTATGAAGTTCAGCATTATATAATAAATATGAAAATCACTGATAATAAATTAGTTACTTGTTTTTTTAAAAAAAATAAATTATAGAAAAGAAATGTACTAAAACTCTATATATGTTGTGTAGTCTTACAGTAATGTCTTCTAGAAATAACCGTATGTTAACTTATTAGCTGACCAGCTGAAATGTCCCTTCTTCGCATGGGGAAAAAAGTGGAACAGTAACGGATCTAAAAGTTAAAAACTGGGAGAAGGAGCCAGAACCCAGACTACCATAGATATATAATGAGTTTACTATAAACTTTCAAAAATGTATAAATACTGTATTAGCTTCAATTATTTTTGTCACTCAAAACCTGAGAGGGCTTAGGCCCCCAGGCCCCTGACTAGATGCGCCATTGTTGTCCAAGTATTTAAACACCATCCTCCGTTAGGGTACACATTTCAATGAAAGTATAATAATAAGAACTCTATTTTCGGGGATTTAAGTTTGATCTCCTCCACCCACTTAGCATACACTTTTTTTTTTTCATCAAAGTGACTCGATAAAATTCCAATTTAAGGTAGATACTAACGGTTAAAAATTTATTTCCAGCAGGTCAGCCGACTTTTTGTGACGTGAAAGCGAACAACAAATAACGTTAAATTCAATACGGCGAAAAAATATATATAAAAAATGAGAAATTTCGCTCTCCCTTAAAATGAGAAATTTCAAAAATTGTTGAACACGTGCCCGCTTATTTTTAATGAATATTATATATATATATATATATATATATATATATATATATATATATATATATATATAGTTTCGTGCATAGGCGCCGACTTGAAGAAAATCGAGGGCGGGGCAAACGGTCATCGTATTCAGCTGTTTTCTATCAACTGCTTGGTGAAGGCCCCCTTTCCTCCCCCATATCTCGGTCCTTTACTGCGCTGCGAAATTCACGACCCAAGTCAAATTCGTTTAAAGCCATTAAAACAAATTCAAGTTCAAAATTTGAGAACTTCACTGGATCTTTGCGAACCACATTGATCTTTATTTTTCATATCAGTGCTGCCAGAGTGTTGGTTGAAGCCTCAGTGCTCTATTAAAAGCACCGTTTTGAAAACGGCATTTTCTATCGGATAAGAAGGCTTTTCCTAATATTGAATTAAAGCCATGACGAAGTTTATGATAGAAATTATTGCTGCTCTTTGCTAATTCTTCCTCGACTGGATTTTATTGAATGGGCGAGGACCCCACTTATAAATATTGTGGGGGGACCAAAAGTGTCCTTTCGCCCCAAAGTCGGCGTCTATGGTTTCGTGCTCATTCCTTGAAGGACTCGTGAGATGTTCTATTTTGCGCATAAATGTTGACTTTTGCATATCCCCATAAGGATATGCCCTCAAATCAAAGTGACATGATGTGAACCTATCTCAAGATAGGTAGTAACTATGATCTAATATTCTTTTTCAAATTGTTCAGCCGTTTTCCTGTGAGGCAATCACCAAACGTCTCTTTTAATGTGTCGAAAAACAAAAGTAAGTAAAATACCCCCTTCGCTCCTTAAGACAGAAGATTTTAGAAACTCTAGGATACGAGTCCGTTTATTTGTAATGGAGTATTTGTACCGAGTTTCACCGTCCTACTGTGTGCGCAAGGAAAGGTGGCTTCTGACAGTTGGGTAGAGCACGTGAAGTACTGGAGACACTGTTGCCAGAAGCTTCGTAACAGAGACAGCAGCTCTGGCGACAAACATAAGACATTTAACAAGTCGTCTTAACTACCGACAACAGCGCGGTCAGTGACCTTCGTTGCCTAGCAACAGCGTGAAAGAATACCGCTGTGATGGGCGATCCATTCTCCCTTTCGTTTTGTTTACGTGTGCTGCTATTATCTGTCAGAGGCCGCCTTTCAGTAACTCGATAATAATTTGATGGACTCATGAAATACTAAAATTTCCTCATAAATTGTGGCACCCTGCTTCCCTCACTTAGAATAGTCATTTTAATGAAATTGAAATTATGGAATCCTACGTTAAGCCATGGTACACTAACGTACCAAAAAATTATCAAAATCGGTACGGCGATCTAGGAGAAGTTAGCCCCCAAACATCGTTAAGTTCATTTTTACGTGCTTTTCTTTTTTTTAACTTACAGTTGTTCAACCCTGTCCTCAAATTCTGAAACATTAATTTAACTCATTTCCCTTTGTCATGCAAAATTGTCATTTTATACAGCGACGTACAATACATGTTTCCACTGCTACTTATACATATTTCTAAATATTTGCTTAATTACTGTAATTATGTTATAAATAATTGCTCTCCAATAAATATATCCTGTTCTGTTATACAACCAAAAGTGCTCTGGAGTTGGCACGTATAGTATAACATCCAGAGGATCGTAAATTACGTTTCAGATCGTGAAAGTACGACAGAGTTTAAGAACTAATTGAAATGAAATGAATTATTTCAGTGTAACGTTCCACGATTATGTCCCTTTTTCAGGCTGAGACGATGTTTAAGGCAATGATGATCGAAGAATTGGTGGAATGAGGAAGTGGAAGGAAACGGGATTATCCCGGGAAAACCCACGTACACGATGTTGTCCACCACAAACTTACTTGGCTGGGGATCGAACCAGAGACCCAACGCACCAGAGGTAAGCAGGCTGTCACTGAGCCACCGTGCTCTGGCTGATAGGTCTCTTTCAAGTTTTAATAATTCTCTACAGTAATCTAAGTAAACCACTCAATATTGTAGAAGAAATTAAACATTAATATGAAATATGACTGGGGTTGCCGATTCTGGAAAATGAAATTGAAGATACCCTCTCACAAATTGCCTATATCATATCAATCATATCATATCATATCATATCATATCATATCATATCATATCATATCATATCATATCATATCATATATCATATCATATCATATCATATCATATCATATCATATCATATCATATCATATCATATCATATCATATCATATCATATTATATCATATCATATATCATATCATATCATATCATATCATATCATATCATATCATATCATATCATATCATATCATATATCATATCATATCATATCATATCATATCATATCATATCATATCATATCATATCATATCACATATTGCCTATATCATAGGTGTGTCTTAATCAAATTAGCAGATATACCGCCGGTCCCACTGGTAAGATACCGGCTGGTTGGCAGCCTTACACGTGACAGAAAATTATTGAGTGGGATATGTCCTTCCTCCTCCTCTAACGATACCCGTGGTTTAGAGGACCTATTTTGCTTAATATGACTTTCACGTCCTGCAGTGATGACAATTACTCGCCGAACACCCTGTATATTTCACATAAATTCTAACTGCTTCAGCTGAATGTATACTTAAAAATCTCTAAATGTCTGATATTTTTTCTCTCCAACTATATGATCCTACATGCGAATCTTTAATTTTTGTATATTCGTTTTATGAATTTTAATATTCAACAAAATTATTGTTCGAAAAATTTATTCGGAAACTAATTTATTTTTCTAATAATTTATCGATTAATCGAATTATTATTTCAATATATACTTGCTCGAGTAACGAATAATTATTCGATATAATTACTACATCACATGAAGGAATAATTATTTCAGCAATGCACAACTTTTTAATATTTATTCGAATAACGAATGATTTATTTTTAATAATTACTAAATAAAGAAATAATTATTGGAATAATCTTAACAGCAGTAGTACAAATATCTGTAATAAATAAGCATTTCTTCCAAAGGATTTTTGAATCTAAAAGCTTCCGAAAAGACAGTTACAAATTAGTAATAAGCTATTTAGTTAATTCAGCTATTATTAGTGCTAATAGATCACTGAATACTCCTGTGTACATCAGTTAATCTGATGCATTGGCATGCATAAATGACAATCTTTGTTTATGTAGATTGCTCGTGTTGTGTGCTTTTTTTGTTACGCTTTGTGTAAAAACCTTTCTTTATTCTTTGTATTAGCAACATGCTGCTTGCTGTGTTTAGAGTGGGTCGCAACGAATATGTAAATTGCATACGATGTACGAATATTGTTTCTTTTTCATTATTTCTCGTTTCTCTTCCTATATATGATTGTGTACGTTATGCACATACATACTGTTCACTGGTGCCATTAGCTTTCATATCTTGGGTGGGACATGCTACATTTCACATGTGCAAGTTATGTTTTAACTGCACTTCATGGTTTCGTTTGGTTTAATTTGATAAAAAGAAATTTAAGGATTTATGGTAAACACAAGCATTCAAGACAAATTGTCATTTATAAGCATACAAATACACAGGGGCGATGCATTAGCGACACTATTATAACTCCCAAGGAATATGTAAATTAGAGTATTGGCGGACAAGTTGTTTCTAAGTATTCTATAATTGTCATCTTACGTATGACTTGTACCGATAATTTATTACGCCATTACTGACTACTCTGTATTACAAAGATCTAGGTATTAATATCTAATATTAAGAGCATATATATGGTAAGGATGGGGCAGATGGACGGTGGGGGCAGACCGACAGGAGTTAAGAAATATAGTAATAGGAAACATGCTAACCTGGCAACAGTGAGTCTAGTCGTGCGTGGTGTTTGGTTATAGTTCGTGCTTCATATCGCAGGAGTAGAATTCACTGAATATCGTGTGTATACAGCACTATTGCGAAGAAATTGGCAACAATTGCACAGAGGCAAGTGTCCCAAAACGTGATTTCTAAAAACTCGACTTCAGAAATTAAATATTTGGCAACGAAGGAAAGTTGCTAAACATTCGCGGAAGGAGCAGCAGACAATAGATGGATAGTCACACGCACCACTAGAGTAAATGAATGTTGCGTGCCATCTATTGAGTAGGATCAGAAATATTTCAAACCAATGTGTGTGCGGGGCAGACGGACACTCAATTAGCGGGGCAAACGGACAGTGACCTAAATGGTTAGTATGAAGTAGAAAAACAATATTTCTGTGTATGTATATTTCTTATTAGTACTACCATTTTTTCCAAAGATGGTACGTTATCGATCTCGCACAACTGACAGATGAAAATAGGAAAATGAGTCCATAGCCGCTGCTGTTAGAGCCGTACGTGAAGACAAGATGGCTCTGTCAACTGCAGCGACAACTTACAGTGTCCCTCGTAATACACTACGACGACGCGTAACGTCATCACACATAATGCGAAAGTTTGGAAATCATACTCATTCTCAGTACAGCACAAAATGAATAGGAAAAGCGTCTACTTGCCTTGGACGAAATGGGATTCAGGTTAACTACGCGAATTACGAAAGTTGGCGTACAACTTTGCTGTTGAGAACAAATAAAAACACATATTCAATAATGATGCAAAAATGGCTGGTAAAGATTAGGAGCATGGTTTCGTACAACGCCACAAAACACTTCGTGCGCTTTTAGCGCAATCATTGTCCTATGCTACAGCTAGAAATTTAACTCGTGGAAATGATATGTCGAGGGAGAAGACTGGGTAATGTGTACAGTTTTTTTTTTTTTCTGGTTCCACGTAGAATGCGATACAAATGGTCGTGATGCATACTTTGTATGCATTCATTGTAACAGTGTTAGTGGTTTCTAAACTGTAACTGTAACTGTCCGTTTGCCCCACCCCATGGGGCATATGGACATCTTGCACCCTTGTATACTAATTGTTCAATTTATCCTTGACTAATTGACAAACTGATTTCTTTGTTATATCTTTACTTTGCAGAAAGTTTACTGGTTTGTAAGAAAAATCTTGAGTTCTCTTCGGCCATTCGTATTCATACAAGCAACAGAAAACTGCTTAGCATGTCCGTTTGCCCCGTCTGCATATCTCCTCTTTGTCCTCCGATAGTTCCGCAACAATTTTTATAGATGTAGTTTGTGAGTACTTCAAATGATATGCCCGTAGCCAAACTCCCTCTATAAAAGTTGTTGCGTGAGTACTTTAGGATTCTAAAACATGTGTTTTTGGATAGCGCACATATTAGTTCCTAAGTGAAGTCTTGACCCGACTACGGTAGGTCCCATAGTTTTGGAGCTATGGACCTCTAAAGTACATATCTTCATGTTTTTGACAGCCTATTTAACTCCGAAAGGAAGCATTTGAACACCCAGATTGGTCTATACTTTTTGTCTTATCATGGTGTCAGGAATCACCTCCCAAATGTTGTCGGTGTTATTTTGAAACACCTTGTATATCAATATTGGAAAAAGATTCTAATGACTTTCGTGAACATTGGTGGAAACTAGTTTTTGGGTATGAGAAAGTGATTTACCGAGGTTTCATCGTTGGGAAAATTCGCACTTAAGTGTCTCCGGAAAATAAAATATTTATTTTCTGGTGAGGGATGGACTCCATTATATCTTAGAAACGAATCTATAATTCCCATGACATACATTTTCTGATTGCATTTTAAAGCAAGTCGCACAAAGAGGGTAGTAACGATAGCAATATGAAGAGAGCTTCAATTATATAGTCGTAATGACTAGTCATGAAATGAAGAAAAACGGAGAATTAGCTCTTACAGACAGTAGCATCATTTCAGATTTGGCTTGGGGGGAGGGCCAAGACTACTTGATATAAGTAAAATGTCGCGTTTTTCACTGACTTAATACTATTCTATTGATAAAATCTACATAAATTTCAAACTCGGGGAGGGGGAAAATGCCCCTCCCACCCCCTAAATGAACCCCTGCCTACAGAATGTATAAAATAGACCTTGAAATCTTAAAAAAAAAGTTATTTGAATTTTGTGGTCTGACACTTTATGTGCCATAGTGCAAACTGGTTAACATTGTTATTGAAACAATTAGAGTATGGTCATATAATGCGTTCATGAGAATATCCTCGATTTACGACAGAATTATCAGTCTGTGAAAAAACAATAATACTCAAATTTAATTCAAAACTCTACTGTAATTTGCAAAAGTGCTCATACGTAACATACCGTATATAATTTAGTACTGATTAAGAATATTCCGTCACACAAATGGATATTTTACTCTTAAAATAAGTGAGTGCATATGAAAGGGGCTTGCATAGGATATTAAATTCCACTGTCGGAGGAATTTTTCATAATGTAGCAAACCGATACGTACCTCATGTAAGTATTTTATGTTTACAAATGTGTATCGACAGCCAAGGGCGTCAATCAGGGGGGGGGACAAGGTGGGGCGCTCGTCCCCTAAGAGGAAATTGTACTTGGAAATATCGAAAACCCAATAGAATTTTTACATTAGTTACAGCAAAATCTGAAACTATATTTGAAACGTCGCGGTTGCTTATACTTGCCCCCATTCCCCTTGGAAACCACAACATGGGCGTTCTTGTCGACAGTCACGAATGTACAACCGCGAGCGCCATATTGAGTACACTGTTGGACAATGCATGAAGGGAAATATAGTTGTGGAAATGTTTGGTTGCTGAAAAGTTTAGATGACGGCGCTGTTCAACCAATAACATGTCAGCTTTCAAAATATTACAGTAAATGAGAAAAAAAATAACAAATCTATATGATGTTATTCACAAATATCAAACGAAACTTAAAAAGAAATTTGGTAATCAAACTATCGGCAGAGGATGATCATGATTATTATTATTATTATTATTATTATTATTATTATTATTATTATTATTATTATTATTATTAATAATAATAATAATAATAATAATAATAATAATAATAATAATAATAATAATAATAATAATAATAATAGTATTAGTATTAGTATTATTGTAAGGAGGCTATTCCGAATCAAGCCTTCTTCCTTTGCCTTGGCTCACATTGCAAGTACGTGAAGAAATTTTGTATGTTAGGTGGGTTAATGTATGTAAGGGAAAATGTGAAATGTCAATCCCGTAACAAAGATAGGGCGATACTGAAACGCAGCAAAAGAATGGATCAATTATTGTGGATTTGTGAGAGAACAACGATAGAAAAGAAGAATAGGAAAAGATTGTAAGAAGGTGCAAGGAAAGAACAAAGTATTAGATGTATATACAACTCTTGGTTCTCAAGAAACAAGCTAACAATTTTTGAAAAATTAATATTAACATGCGAACTATTTAAAGAAACCGTAACACAAAGGATAGAAGAGGAATACAATACAATTTTTCCCACAATAATAGATTAGAAGCAGTTTGTTTAAGAAGTGTTGGTGGAATACATTTGTGACAACAGCAAGAAAGATGATGGGAAGGGGAAAACAATTGACATAGACGAAAGTAAGTTTGTCAGAAGAAAGTACAACGTGGGAAGAGTGATGGAGGGGCAGTAGGTTTTTAAGAGATGTGGAACGAGAGTCTGGAAAATCCGTTTTTATTCCAGTTGACAATAGACAAGAAAAAACATCAGTATCTACAATAGAACACTGGATAGAGAAAGTACAATTATTGCAAGCGACTGTTGGACAGGATATAGAAACGTATCCAGTAGAGGATACACACATTTTATAGAACATAAACATACGTAGAACATAGCTAAAACAAACGTAGAATGTATTCAATATGGTGTATTTAAATGTATTAGTTATTTGCGATTATTTCTAGTAATCTTTCGATTTCCTATATTTTTACAAAAGGTGATAGACTTGAATCATGTAATAAAGAGCCCTTAATAAAAGTATTTGTGCGGAAGAGGGCTGAAAAGAATTCTTCAGGAAGTCCCTGAAATTAAAGTTCTGTTACTGAGTTAGAAACATCTCTCTCAAATAAGGAATATTAAGGAGTGTATTTTCTCTACTGGCACTGCTTTTCCTTCAGTTCCTGACAATCTAATAGTCACTCATTGGTTGTATTGGTTGACACACACTTCAATACAATACAACCAAGTACAGCTCTTTCATTTTCCTGGTAAAATCACAGTAGATTATTAACACGTTACAGCATGCAGACATTAACACATTACGAAGAGAAACAGACAGAGCGAGGGAAAAGTTTTACAAAAGAAAATGCGAGGACATAGAAGAATTAGAAAGAGTTGGGAAATATGAGAAAATGTACAAGGAGGTGAAATCTATGGAATTTCGGAGGAAACAAGGGAGTATTATGATGGCAGTAGAAAATAAGAATGGGAAGGTAGTCAGCGAGAGAAATGAGGTCATAGGAAGGTGGAAAGAATACGTTGAAGACTTATATGAGAGTAGCTGATAGACCGTGTAGCCTAAATGTTGAAGTGGAAAATGAAGTAGGCGAGGATGATAAAGGATTTAGTATTCTTCGGAATGAGTTTGAAAAGGCTATATCCGAGATTAGGAATGGAAAGGTAACAGGAATAGATAACATACCAATTGAATTCATTAAAAATATAGGAGACAAGGGAAAGAAAGAATTGTGGCGACTATGCAATGAAATATATGAAACAGGAGAATGGCCAAGAGACTTTCTGAAAACGATCATGATACCGATGGCTAAGAAATCGAACCCAAAGAGATGTGAGGATTATAGAACTATTAGTCTCATATCTCATGCAGCTAAAATTCTGCTCCGAATACTGAACAGAAGGTTATATGGAAGAACAAATAAAGATGTTGAGGAAGAGCAGTTCGGGTTCAGAAGAGGCAAGGGCACAAGAGATGCTATTGGATTATTAAGGGTGATCGGTGAAAGGTTTATAGAAAAAGGGAAAGAGGTGTATGTTGTATTTATTGATCTAGAAAAGGCTTTTGACCGCGTGAATTGGGAATTGTTGTTGGGAGTTCTAACAAAGATAGGGTTGGAATGGAAAGATAGAAGACTCATAAGAAACTTATACATGAACCAACAAGTAAGTGTTAGGATAGGGGAAGAACTGATGGAAGAGAGTGCAATTGGAAGGGGAGTTCGACAAGGATGCTGCCTCTCGCCAACACTATTTAATGTCTATCTAGAAGAAATAGTGAAAAAGAGCCTACATGATGATGATGGCATTTCGGTAGGAGGTAGAATGATTAGATGTATAAGATTTGCAGACGATATGGCGCTTGTTGCGGAATCTGAAAAGAAAATCAATAAAATGTTAGAAAAAATGAGAAAGGGCTTTGAGGAAGATGGGATGAAAATAAATATTAGAAAGACAAAAGCCATGGTGATTGGAACGAAGGGGTCTGTGTCAAATATAAAAGTAGGGGGGGAGAAAATAGAACAAGTGAATAGTTTTCGATACCTGGGTAGTGTTCTTAGTAATGACATGAAATGCGAACGTGAAATAAAAGCAAGGATAGGAATGGCGAAAGAAGCCTTTAAAAGAAAGAAAAGTCTGTTTTGTGGGACCTTGAACAAAGAGTTGAGAAAAAGACTCATAAAATGCTTCGTGTGGAGCAGTAGCGTACCCAGGAATTTATTTCGGGGGGGGTTCAAATTAATATGAAGCTATTTTATATTAAAATTGCTAAAATTGCCCCTAAAATTAGTCTAAATTTTTAAAAAGTCGAAATTTCGGGGGGGGTCCGGACCCCCGTGTCCCCCCCTTCCGTACGTCCCTGGTGTGGAGTGTTGTATTGTATGGGGCGGAAACGTGGACATTACGTAAAGGTGACGAAAATCGACTGGAAGCCTTCGAAATGTGGGTGTGGGTCGAGCGGAAAACGAATGAGAGAGTGTTAGAAATGATGGGTGAGAAAAGAACACTTTTAGATATTATTAGGAAGAGGAAGAGGAAGAGGAAGGTTGGGACATTGCCTAAGAAGAGATTGTATCATGAGGGACGTCTTAGAGGGTATGGTGGCGGGAAAGAGAGGGAGGGGGCGAAAGAGACTACAATTAATGGATGATATTAAAACAGAAAGATCATACGCGAAGACGAAAAGGTTAGCGGAGGACCGAGGAGCATGGAAGCTTCTCAGCTGCAGCAAGTGACCTGCCAATAAAGGCAGAATACCTATGATGATGATGACAGCATGCAGAGAAAGAATAGTGCATGGGAAATAACGACCTCTCCTGACTCACATTTAAGTAGTTGTCAAGGCATGGTGACTACTATTCTTACTTATTGAGTAAAAATACCTTTAAAAAATACCTTTAGAGTAAACGAGCAAAACGCAACTGTGCACCTATTGTACAAATTATTATTATTTTAATGGTAAAAAATATATATATATAAACATTACTTTTATACGTTATTCATACACAGATACATGTTACAGTAAACATTGGAAATGACCTTCACATGCATCTTAACACACATTGACTGGAAGACCAATCGGAAAATGACCATTAGGAAGACCTAGGCGCAGATTGGAGGACAATATTGATATGGATTTCGCAGAGATAGAGACAAAGTAGAAACTGGATCCAGTTGGCTAAGGATAGAAGTCAGTGGAGAGCTTTTGTGAATGTGGCATTGAACCTCCGGGATTCATAGGTCATAGGGTTAGTTTTAGAATTAACTAGTTAGCCTAACGTTCACGGATATTGTTTTGCAGAGGATGAAGTTCAAACTCATGTCTTCTCGTGTATACAGTAAGTGACCATATGAACAATGAGAGTAGTCATTAGCGTGAAGATGATCCATCAATAATTTATTATTTACTATTACATCCGCGTTTGTAAACTAAATACGAGAACGGAATGGTTAAGGTCCGCCAAGAATCGGATAACGAAATTAAATATTTTTTTCTTTAAAATGAACTGAAATTTTAATTGTCATTTCACTGATTTCTTCTTTACGTCTAGTAAAATGTTCCTTGCTTTTTTATTATATTTGGATTATTTATAAATTTAATATTTACTTAAATTAATTTTCATTATTAAATATTGAAAGTACAGGATGTATCAAAAAAGACTGCAATTTTGAAAACTCATGTTGATTTATTTATTTAGCTTACACCCATAGTTTTGGTGTCATTTTGTAGCAAAATACATTTTTTTTACCGTATACCTAAAGAGGTTTAATGTGGCTTCGATTGCTAATGTGGTAATCGGCTCCATCTGAAGTCGATTACCTGCAACATGTTAGCTGTGACTTGTTCAATTCTGAGGTAGATCCTGGCTCTGAGCTCTGGTAGAAAAGTCGGTGAGGGTGGAACAAACACGATGAACCCTCGAGAAGAAATCAAGAGCTATCAGATCCGGTGAACGTGGGGGGGGGGGAGGCGGGGCCATGCAATTGACCCACTTCAGCCGATCCACTTATCTGGACCAGTAAAGGCAGGCATCTTTGTTCCAACTGCCGCCAAGTGCTTGCAGTGGCTTGTTTCTGAACTAGTGTACTACATCAGTCAAGACTTGATGTGTTTTGCTACAAAATGACACCAAAACCGTGTCTGTAAGATAAATTAATAAACCGATATAAGTTTTCAAAGTTGTAAAGTCCGTTTGGATACACCCTGTATATGTTACAAAATTTAACTTTTAAAAAACTAAGGAAAATTTGAATACATTTCAAGAAGAAAACAATAAGATCAAACCATTAAAATTCCAGCTTATTTCAAAGAAAACAGAAAAATAATTCTTCACATAAATCAATGAGCTAAAAAAGCAAAGATGGCGCAGGTATTCCACACCGTTAAGTATAGATTTCATTATAGTAATCTAATCTTAACGACAAGACATTATATACTACGATGACATTTTTTTTTAAAAAAAATGCCAAAAATATTCCCTCATTCTAGCATGTACGTGGCAACCAATTGGTCATTACTTATTAACATATAAAGGGAAAACATAAATAAAACCAACTAATATTAAAAAAAATACAACAAATAAATTCGTAAAAAAATTGGGAAAAAGTAGGTAACGTAATGCGTACAAGATCTTCGAGAAAGAATGGTGGGGTTTTTGAAGTGCCTGCTAGCATATCGTATATTTTAATCACGCTCGAACCTAGCTATAGGAGCTAAATAAACGGTTCTGCTTGGTTCAAAGTATCCGTTTCTCGCCACGTGTAGCATATATATATATAGCATAAATCAAACGCCATACGCTGTAGGTTCTAGTTGTCGAGCATGCTACTGAACGGGGCTAGTAATAAAAATTGGTTTTGGCGTGGGTTCAAACCCGGCCCAAGGAAAGTTTTTTTTTAATTTTCATAACACTTTTATCATTGAAATAAGATGAAAAAAATACTTACTTGCTCTTGTACGTAATATACAATGCATAAAAAGTGATTTACTTACGTTACGAAACATAGCTGAGTAAGCGTCAGCGAGCGAAGGGGGTCAGAAGCCCCAAGGGGCTCGTTTTATTCCACCTTTGCCCCATGATAATACCACGTGACATTACGTCATGATTGAATGGTACAACTTCAATGTAAATCTAACCTCACTCACTTCCTTATCACGTGAAAAAAAATATGCGTGCTGCTATGTAGGAATGATACCACTTGAGTTGTTGAATGATACACTGTTACGTTAAACAACTCAAACAATTTATTCAGTGCAAAAATAAATATAGTGCTACCAGAATCCTCTATACTGTGAAAATTTAATTAAAATGTGTTTACATGTCAGTATATTTCTATCCATATCAGTATATTTCTATGTATGCACCATTTACAGCACAACAAATGTTCAAGCGAAAATCAATTTCATTCACAGTGTTAAAATCGATAATGTGAACCATATGAAAGCAGGAATCAACGAGGAAATTCGCATTGTTACCAAATACAGGGTGCTTCAAAAAACAGGAAATTTTGAAATTTAAATAATTTCACGAAAACAAATTTTTAAGAAAACTCATTTAATAGTAAAAATAATGCCATTTTTAGAATACACAAAAAGAAATCACAAGTTTACAAATCAGGGGATCAGGGAAGCCATTGAATGCCACCATTTTTCGAAATTGCATATTCCCCCAAACAATTGGCGTACAGCAGGAATCAATATTCGTGCTGTGTGGGACGTTGATCTATCTTGTTGAAACCAGGCTGTGTGAATAATGTGTGGAAGTCTCTGTAGTTGCTTTACAACAAAGGTTGCAAGTATGGCGACGTAAGGATTCGATTTGACTGTAATCGCATGGCCATTCTCGTCCTCAAAGCAATAAGGGTCCATCACACCGTATGATGACATAGCACACCGTATAGTAACTTTGTTGCTGAGCAATGGATGCTGGTGTAACTCCATAGGATTGTCTTATGTTCGTGGCGCCCAAAATTAAAATGGCGGCGGAATTCTCTATTTGCTCCCTATACACTGCCATTGTTCTTGTAAAACGTTTTGATCGCGAAAGTACGTTGCGCACCACTCCAAGCATTCATGATAACTAAATGGCAGGGTGTCGTTGACAGGCTGGTGTATGTTTTCAGTGTTACCAAATGTTCACTGTTGCCAACACAACTTTCAAAATTTCTCGTTTTTTTGAGTCACTCTATATATTCTCGATAGGATCTGGTCTGAAATTTACTATCTTCTGGTCGTGTGTCGTGTTGCGAGTGGTGTACACATAGAATTGCTATCTAAACGCACTTTAATTAATTTTTCACAATATAACGGACTCTGGTAGCACTGCATTTGTTTTTGTACTGAATAAACTATTTTAGTTGTCAAGTAAACCTGTATATTCAACCACCCGAGTGCCAACACTTGGCTTCACGAAACCCCACCATTTTTTCTCAAAGACCCTTTATTAATCTCAATTTGTGTATATAAGAGTAAAATGTTAAAAAACTTTCTATTAAAAGATAAAGTAAAAAAATGAAAACAAATAAAATATAAAAACATATGTTATTGACAACGAAATATACACTATTACTCAACAAAAGAAATTCAACTATACAAAGGTAATTTTATTGTGAATATCTTTGATAACAGTTACAGCAATGCACAAATGCTGAAACATGAAACAAGGTTAACATACGTTTTATTTTTTCATTTTCCTTTAATTTGTTTTTTCGAGTTTATTTCCTTCTTCTTCTTCTTCTTTTTTATTTTATTCCCTTGTACTACAACAGACAAAGAACCAAATCAGAAGTAACAGTGCATAATTTGAACACAGAAAGAATACAAAAATTTACTCACTTTATTATTTTTTTCACGCATTCAGAAGCAAATAGATAAAGAAGTTTGTATTTATTGTGAATTTGTTTCTCAATATTCAACCCTTGTATGCATACATCTTGTAACCCTTGTACATGTTTTTTTTCTTTATGTCTTGTATGTATTGTCATTGTTTGTTTTGTAAATGTATAGTGTATTTGTAAAATGGGTGCGTACTGGTATGCATATAAATGAATGGAATTAAATTGTATCTGCTGTGTATGCGTTCATTCTTTTGTTACTAAGTTTTGTTTTAGTATCAAACAACAACGAATCACCGAGAAATCTACATACCAAATAATCTATTCATTTTCGTTTTTCTTTTTTTTCTTTTTTTTTTCCTTTAGTATATCAACATCCATTCTTATTTTAATTAGGTTATAGTTTCTTTCAAGATTATAGGGACAGTAGATTAAAATTCTTTTAGAAAACGTTCCTCATGTATTATTAGCACGGTATGTAAAGCAAAAACCGCAATGCAATCAATGCATTCACAATTATAGATAATACGTATAGCTATATATATCTTTTTGAAACTTCTTTTCTTTAAGAATTCATTATTGTCTAGTCTAAAATTGTATTAAATTTGTTGAAAAATCAAGAGTTTTTTTAAAAGAATACTTAAATGAATTATTTACAAACAAACACACAGCCTTTTTTGTTACTCTCTTCTTCATGGCAAAGAAGAAACACAAATCTTAGTTCAAATGCAACAAATTAAACAAAGATATTTATAAAATTCTTGTGTAAATTTAAATGTTAATTATAGATTCATATGTATACGGTTAAAATATCTTGTAAAATGCGAATTAACTTTATTTCTAAACTGTTTCTACCATACAGTTTACATCTCTAACTTTCAATATGATCATTATTCTTTGTGATATATCGTGCAAATTGATTTTCCAGACTCAATTAGGTCAATATTTTGATAGCACCTTCTTGCAGCAAGACGGCACAACCTACAACCTACTACTGATGTAAGATGGTTTCTGAATGTCTTTTCAGACAAGTGGATCGGTAGGGCTGGACCTATTGCTTCATTATCGCATCCGCCTGATCCGAGATACATGAATCTCACGTTTAAGCAAGGTTCTTTCAGTAGCAGTGACATCCTATAGATGAGTTTAGGATAAGTTCAGAATTAAAAAAGGCAGTCAGGTAATCTTCAAGTAACAAGTAACGGATATTTTCAATAAATTGAAAAGTTTGAGTGGAGAGCACCGACTGCAGAATTCAGAGAGTATTTGGCTGTTTTGGAAAATGGACTGAGTGGCGTAGTTGTTAACACATCGGCACGGTAAGCCGGAGATCACGGATTCGAGTCTCGGTCCAGTCCAATAATTTTGCCCACTCTTTGTAAGTTAAGGAATTGAAAAGTAGTTTACCCAAAGGAGAGCAAGTGAAATGTTAGACATGTGAACTGTATTGCAGTGAAACTTTAGAAATAAAGTTTGAATGTGAAAAATGAATATTTATATGATGGATCTTCCCGCTCTTTGTAAATTAAGGAATTGAAAAGTAGCTTACCAAAAGGAGAGCAAGTGAAATGTTAGACATGTGAACTGTATTGCAGTGAAACTTTAGAAATAAAGTTTGAATGTGAAAAATGAATATTTATATGATGGATTCTTTGACATTTAAAATTGCACAAGAACTTAATATTTACCCTTATTAAACAAAATAATGACAATATGCTGACTTAGATGTACCAAAAACAAGGAACAGATCACATCAAAGCAGAATATTGATTACTGTACCATAAAAACATCAGTTTAACTTTTTTTTTTTCGTTTTTACACTGGAAGAATGTAAATAAATCGAAATGTTATTGTTCATGTTAATAACTACTAGAAATTGTTTCTTTAAAATCCTTTTTTTAAAAAAAGAAAAGAAATGGCATGTTGTCTTCAAAATGTAAATATAAAAATACTGTTACTTAAAACATATTATTATTATTATTATTATTATATAAATAGCAGAAGATTTACCATTTAAAAATTGGCAATTAAATGAAGCAATAACCTACGCTATTTAACTATACAAACGTTAGTACTTTGTTTATTGTCAAGGCCCATTACACACTCGAGTTTAACAAGCATTCTTCTTTTACTTCATTTATTAGGAAACAAAAGTAACTTAAAAAAAAATAAAACAAATAAATTTGTAAATGTGTGAGAATTCTGATTGGTTTGAAATCGATTTATTGAAATGTCTACGCTTGGTCCTATTCAAGGCTTTAATATAATGTTGATTTCCTGCAATTTAGACACTCAAAATACTTTTATCCCTTTCTCTGATTTTGTTTACATAAAGAAGATAGAAATAACTAAATAAAAATTAAGTAATTTCATATTTCAGTCTTTCATGCTCATAGGCAAAAATAGTAGAAAACAATACTTAAATATAGATATATATATATTTTTTACGACTTATTTAAAATGTTTTTAAATGGGTTAAAGACAAAATTAGAATCAAGCATATCCACATTAGTGTCAAAATTGTAATAAAAAGTTCACAATAAAATAAAAAATTAATAATTGTATAAACAAAATAAAAATATATTATTTGTCTATTGTTGGATTAATATCATACTCTCCCTGCAGTCACTTTTTATAGGATTTCTTTTTCGTTACTACAGTTCGATCTAGTATTTTTTTTTAAACTGCAAGTACTACCCTATAAAATTCTTAGTACATTAAGCTATCAATTCCTAGTTAAAACTTGGCAATAAATTCAAATTACATACATTTACAATTCATTTTTAATGAATTAATTATATTTTTTTTCTTTCTTACTGTTTTTTTAAATATATCCACTGGCACAGTCCCAAAACTTCAAATTTGTAAAAGTTTGTTTGAAGACATTGCGACAAAGCTTATCTGAATATGATACCAAAATAAAGTATTTAAAACCTGTGCCAACCCACTCTACATCATCTTCATTCTATTGCTTACTACATATTTAAACGCTACTGATTTTTTTTTTTCTGATTTGAATGGAAGACTCATATACGCGTTTGAAATCGCAGTTATCATATACGTATATATACACCCTTTAACAAGAGGTATATATATATATTCACTTTCACCAATTAAGGCAACCAATGCAGTTGGTTATAGATATATATGTGTGTATGTATATATATATTTATATGTGTGTGAATAATATTTATCTTCTTTTAACCATACTACGCACCATCACATTTTTTTTAAACTTTCGTATTTTTTCTACTTGGTCGTCTCACATCTTTTGCACTTTGTTTAAACTTGTCTTCATAGCATGTCGTAAGTTGAAATACTTGACAAGTTGAATATGATAACCATTTAAACTTAGGATGAGGAAGTTGCGTTCCTATTTTTATGCTTTCTTGTTAATTCGTACCTTCAGCACAACACAAGGATGTTCTTGCTGGCTTCTTCCTTTTCTTCTTCAAACACAACACAACACTTTCTTTTTTTTTAAATGTAATTTTAGTCTTTCTGTTATTTAAAAAGTATATTAAGGTTTATATATTCCTTTGGCTCTGTAAACTAATATATATATATATATAATGTGTGTGTGTATTTTTTTCACACATTCACCCACCCACCCACATACACACATGCTTCATTTGTCAATTAAGAGATATTTTTTTGTAGTTTTGTTTTCAAAATCATCCTGAGTCTTCAAGACCTACAGGAATTGTTCAGCACCATATTTACCCATCTCCAAGTCTTAATGTACACTACATACAAGTCCACACATATTTAGAAGAAAAGCTATAATTATTTTGCTTGCTTGCACAGTACCACAAAATATAAAGAAAAAAGTGTATTGTTTTCAGATTACGAAGGATAAAAAAACATTATTTTTTACCGCAAGTCATCATATTTATGCATTAAGAAAAAAGTACTCACATATAGTGAAACACATATGTGCTGGACTAATATTTATTTTAATGGAAGAAAATGTAATTCATATCAGACATACAGTAATTTTTTAATATACTTTTGTTTAAGTAGTATTGTGTTTTAATTATATGTGAAGTAAGTGTGTGTGTGTGTGCACGAAACCACAGAGGTATGTATGCATTTAAACTTTTACATTCGTACGTCATGATATACCGAAACACATTCATGCTTTCCTTTTTTTAACACACCCAAAAGCGTAAACATTATAGTAACATTCATACAAATAATAGAACTGTGAAGGTCTATTATGTATACAATATTAGAATTATCACGGTATTGTATTGTGGTTTATATTTTTACACACACGCACACAAAAGCACGAAAGTTATGAGTCGAAATGTTTCTGTAAAATCGAGATGCTTTGGTTCTTAATTTTGATAACGAGGATATTGTGTTTAGTTTTGGCACCATACAAAAAAAATACATATGTAGACGAAACGTAATAAATTACAAATACTTAAATTATTGTTAAATTTCTTGAAGTAAAATTACTGGTTTAATAAATTAGGCGAACAATATAATGAGGACTACTACTATATACATTCTAATTTATGATATGGAATAGTTAATCTCACTACTCAGATTTCTCTTTATATGTTTGGAATGATATTCATAAATAGAAGTTCTAAGATAACGTTATTTTTCGTAGCAAATTGATTATTGTGTTAGGATATTTAACAAATGATATGGCCATATTTCGCAGTGTTGGTTTCCACTTTGAAGAATATTTAATTTTTGAAGAATACTTATTTTTATATCTTCAAAAAATGTACAATTTTAATTAGTGATATGTGCACGGGTTTATCAACATAGAATGATAATTGAAATAATGAAAAAAAAAACATTCTTGGAGTTGAGTAGATATGGAATTTATAGAAACTTACACTAACATTAGTTTCAAACAGAAATAAACAAATGAATACCAGAAACTTAAGAATTAGTAAGTTTTTTTTTAATATTTATAGTAGTTTTTTAACTCCAGATATGTAAAGATTTTCTAAAATTTTTATACTTGTACCATATGTGTGTGCTGATGAACATTTAAGAGGTACATATAGAGAATTAATATCTAATATTTACTTCTCATCTCAATGCCTTTCAGACAAAGCTTTGTAATCCCTGATAAAATTAAAATTGTCTATTGTTCTTTACGTTTTTTTTCATATTCTTCTAAATTACTAGTATTTACGTTGCCCTGTATCAATGTTTAAAATACACTAATTGTCAAGAATTATTTGGACACATGAATATCGAACACTAGCAAGTACAATTTTCATAACTTGCTTACAAAGACTTCTATATTTATATTTATATTTATATATATATATATTCATATATACATATATGTTCAAGTATATGTGTATATACCAATGTGTATTTACAAGAGCACAAATCAACATTGTAAAACAATATATTTTATATTTATATATATTTATATACAAAATACAACTGATTATCTGGTCTTACTCAGGCTTTTAACATCTTACGTACTTTTCTACAATACATCAAACCGTATCAATTAAAAGAAACGCGATGACAAATCTCTAACAGTTTTTATACAAATTGAAGTATAAACTCAATGATCACTTCTGAGCATATCTTAGATTTTTGAAATTCCCTTCCCTATTATGATTATTGTTTCGGTTACTTTTACGCTTAAAAATACCATGAACTTGTGGGTACTTTTTGATGGTATTTATATATATATATATATCTCAATATATGCAAACAACTTGAACATGATAAGTATTTCCCACAACGTCAAGATATGTATACCTTTCGATATGGTATTACAATATGTATTTGTTTTCTTTTCTTTCCACTTATTATTTATTATATTCGGTTGGGAAAGTTTTGACACAAAAGCAGCACTTCCATTTAACAGACGTCATAGTAAACAAAAATTTTCATTTTTTTAAAAAGAAAAACAAAGCAAAAGTAGGAAAAATGCAGCACAAAGTACATGCTTTCATCTGAAAAATAACCAGCATTTTTTTGTAAAAAAAAGAAAGCAAAATTTCGCTCAGCAACTTACTCACTTACACACACATACACACACACAAACAAACAATCTACAAGATAATATTTTTTTTTTGCAATATCACACAACAATGCCATGGCAAATATTTCTTCCTTTTCTGTTTGTTTTCATAATTGAAAAAACAAAAAAAGAGATTAGTGTCTTCTTCGTATCATTCTGTTAAACTTTTTTCTTTAACTATTACAAGAAAAAGTTCCACACACACACATCTTAACCACATAATAGGATACTGTGCACAGCTAGCTTTCACGGACACCCACTGGGATGATAAGGAGAGAGGCACGACAAATATTTTTGGGAACACCAACAAGCTCATAACGAGAAAAAGGATTTAATGTCCTTTCTGTTTTGATACTTTTTTTAAATATATATATATAGAAAAAGAGTCAAAGTATGTTTTATAGTCACAATTATTAGTTTTTTGCGTAGAACTGCAATTCTTTGCTATTTTTTTAAAAAAAGTTTCAAATTCTGTTGTTGTTTTGTTTTATTTTCAAATACGGCTTGGTGCTTGTATCATTTTTGTTTATTCATTTTTTTTCTAATTGGAAACACACCTCATCTTCATTCCATCTATTTGAGTTTATGGTTTTCCTAGTTTAAAATAAAACTGAGATAATTTCAGAAGTAAGTTTTGGTCTATTTCTCTTCCACCAATCTATGTTAAATCCATCAATCTTATTTTCTTGTTGTTCGCTCACAAATAAACGTGGTATTCCTGTTGTACATTCCGTTTGCGCTCATCTCTATATATATTTATCGTATGTTATACGAGTGTAAATGTCTTTGTTACTTTGTGTATGTATTGTGTGTGTATGTGTGTGTGCGTGTGTGTATACTCCTATATACAAGCAAGCGTTTGCCGTCCATGTTCTTTTTTTTCGTTTAAAAAAAAAACTCATTTGTTTTACTTCTTTTTCAATCTTTCCCCTATTTATTGTCCTATCGTTTTTCTCTCTCTACTTGTTTTCTGTTTTCGTTTTAATTCCTTTCTGCTATGATTTTGCTTCGCTTTTTACCTTTCTCCATTGAAATTTGTGTCTATATGCCTGATCACGAAAAATGTGCTCCGTTAAACAACCACAAAGATATACTGAACACTAGCAACCAACTAGATATTTCTATTGTTCCACATCGTGCACATTGTTTGATCTTGATTTCCTGCAAAATAAACAAATAGGATTTTGTAAATAAATATCAAAAGTACAATAATATAAAGAAAATACACAATCATTGTAAAAGATGCCCTCACACTAAGTTAGTAATTTATTTTTTACGTTTGGAAGTTATCGGATGCATATTTATTATTAGAAAAACATGAATTTTACCTTACATTCTGGATATGAGAATATATTTCAGAACTTCTATTGTCCCTTTTTCAATTCATATAGAACTTATGGAATATTTTAGTGGACAGTGTAGTGGTACAAGATGAATTGAAAAAGGAACCAAAGAAGTCCTGAAACAATATATCGTTATGACTCTCATGCAACGTAGGGGAGGCGCGGTGGCTCAGTGGTAGAGCGTTCACCTCTGGTGCTTGGGGTCCCGGGTTCGATCCCAGCCCCCGCCAAGTGAACTTTGTGGTGGACAAACACCGTGCTCGTGGGTTTTCTCGGGGTTCTCCCGTTTCCTCCCACTTTCTTCATTCCACCATTTCACTCATCTCTCATTATCACCGTCTCCTTTAGCCTAACCGGCATAACCGTGGGACGTTAAACTTAAAGATTTCATTTCATTTCTCATGCAACGTAAGAGTATTTTTTCGAAAAAAAAAACTATGTTTTTTGCATGGCTTTTATGCCTGGGAAATTTTGAAGTTTTTAAAAATATTTCAACTCTATTGAAGAAGTAACGGTACGTTGTAACTTTCATTTTCCATTGTGACTTTTTAAATAGCATTATTATTTAATTTTAATAACTGTATGTTAAAACTATTTTGTTTATTACAAACCACATACAACTATTATTTAAAACAATAGTTCACAGCATTCTAACACAACATGATACATAATCAAATGCAGTTGAGTTCGTTCCTCAAGTCGCTGCCTTAACTTAGATTTTGGGGGAAATGTTATTTTGGCAAAACTGTAATTTCTATAGGTGGCAACACTGTAATTTCTATGGGTCGCAACACTAAAAATTCTTCAAGTTCATATTTTCTGTTGTAGAATAACATTATCTATGATTGTAGTAAGTTGTATTTCATTATCCCCTTTCACTTATGAAAATGAAGCAAAAGAAAAATGGAAAATTTTGTATTATTTTCAGTATCTCAGGTCTATCTTTATTTTCATATTTTTAGTAAGTGACATTTCATCGTGTTACTATCCTGTGATTGCATTTAAGATGAGAAGTCATTAGAAAACTTCCTTATTTTATTTCATTACAGCTTCTTCCAATCTTATTAGTTTTATACAAAAGTGTTCATATCTCTTCTGCCACATTTGAAGTAGCTCTTCCTTACCTCTGGATGATAATTCATGCACTTGGGAGGCCGCCTTCTGTACATACTCTCCCTGGGCTTTTGACATTGTGTTGAAGAATTGTAGTCCACCTCTTGAGGAACAATGCTTAATACTTTGCTGCCACAAGGACACAAAGTATCCACCACTAACAGGATTAAATTAGTATGTGGGATTTTCTGTACACTG
The DNA here is from genome assembly GCF_964235325.1 of Thermobia domestica. Classification (NCBI taxonomy): domain Eukaryota; kingdom Metazoa; phylum Arthropoda; class Insecta; order Zygentoma; family Lepismatidae; genus Thermobia; species Thermobia domestica. The sequence goes on from NC_137469.1 coordinate 38,560,650, forward strand.
AATGGCCTGTTGAAGAAAGAAAAAAAAAATCATACATCATTCTCAATCAAAATTATATAACTGATAAACATAGCGTCCTTAACTAGTTTGGTGATTCTATCAGACAATACATGACTTGTACATAACGAAACGTGTGTTTAATTAAAAAAGAAAAGAAAGAATCATGTATAATCTATATTTTTAAAAAATGAAAGTGACTTTATTTGTAATTGAATAACTCTTGAACTGCCCGACCGATCTCGATCAAATTTTCAACATAGATGAGGTTCGGAATTGGGATTATTTTTATTCATTTCACTTTGACGGTGCAACTTAGGGGAGAGGGAAGAGGGGATATATAAAAATGATCGAAAATGACCGATATTAACGTCGAGTCCATAGTTTTCGAGATCACTGAGATGAACAGTAACACTTCCGATGCCGTTTAAATCCAAATTCAGTCCCGCAACTTGGGGCAAGAGGAGGGTGGAGATATTTAAAAATTATCGAAAATGACCGATATTAGTGCCAAATTCATAGTTTTCGGGGTCGCTGAGATGAACAATGACACTTCCGTTGCCGTTTAAATCCAAGTTCAGCCCCGCAACTTGGGGGAGGGGGAGATATATAAAAATGATCGATATCAGAGAGCGCTGAAGCTATAGTAAAAAGAGACTGACTAACGAAACATATTACTAATTTTTCTTATTTTAAGCCAGTGAAGCTGGTAATTGACTCTAGTTAGCTATAAAACCTGAATTAAACAGAGCTTACCGCACTCAGAAACGAAGAGCTTTTATGCCTTAGAACAGCAGAAAATTTTATGTGCCGAAAATACAGTATTTCATGTTCCTTTTTTTAGTTTTAGGTTATTTTTACTTCCTAATAATTGTATTCGTAAATTTAATTTCCTGTAAAGAGGATAGGTGCTAATGTGCAATAGTTTCTTTGTTGAAGTTAAGCTCTCCTTTTCTGAACCGAGGCGATATGAGACGTGAATCTACAATTTGTGAAATCCAAACCACCATAATATGTTCAAATGTTCTCTCCAACCGTTAACCAAACTCGGAAGTTCATTTATCAAAGATGCACACGCTAGCTACTAGAACAGTGAGATGGGCTAAATGCATAATAGAAACGATATACTTATATGTCAATAACTAGAGGGATTTAGCATATGATCATTGCGTTTTCTCAGACTTTAATTCTGATTTTAGTCTCAATAAAATTATTCGAAGAACAGTCATTTTTTATTTATCTCTAAAATTTTGTGCAATCTTTATAGATATAGACTTACATTTAGCGTACATGAAATACGAACTAACAAACAATAGTAGTAAAGTATTTATGTTACACAACTTATGCATAACAAAATGATACTGGTTATTTGATTTTTTCTGTTCCATAGTTAATACATTATTGCACACAATCGATATACAGCATCTTGTATTAATCGGAAATTTGTCTGCAACAGAAATTAGTTACAGTATCTTAGGATTTAGTTAGGCATACTTTTACTGTGCAGATCTTATTTAAGCATTTTCTTGTATAATAGATGTTAATATTTAAGGGAAATATTAACATCTATTATACAAGATAATGCTCCTCAAAAAAATATTGTAATATTACTGAAGTTAATTGGTAAAAGGTAAATGATATTTTATTAATCTTGATATTAATATTATGTAGATTTTCATATTTTAAATGGACTTAAATAAAACTCAATTTACACTCTGGTGTTGTAAGGTCGTTCACATATGTAGAGCAATTAAGGAAGTCTCGTAACAACTCAAAACTATGTCTGGATAAAAACATTCATTTTAACAGGAAATATAACTTAAGTTATGTAGCAATGTGTCAACTCAATAACAAACACTTCCTACTTCGAGTCATGAAGAAATTCTTATAAATGTAATTGTAAGCGGAAGAATTGAGGCTACGGAAAACTAGGAAGAAAAGATAGGTTAACAAAAAGAGTAGTGAACTCGAGGGATCTTTGAAGTGACCATCACAGAAGAAGATTCGATCTATTAATTCTTCTACGATTAAATCTTGGTGAGTACATGCTGGTTACGATATCGATAATACACTTCTGTTATTCGACTTCATACCAATTTCACTCATATCAAAGTTTTAACTCCTAATTTAATATGACAGTCATTATTAATTTTGTCATAAGGCCACAGCACCAGTTTCGGGTAATTATCTAGTCTGATGTCTCTAGTTTTATTTATCCAATTAAGACATTACTATCTTAACAAATTAATGCTCTATCTAAATAAAATGGTTGAGTTTATTATGAGATTATACTTTAAATTGCCCTCATGCTAACATTTTCATTATTATATAAGTTAAGTATGGATGTAACTTCGTATGTCGACGTTCGATCCAATAAGTTGGCATACGTTAATATTGTACACATACTGCAAATTTCGTTGAATAAAGAAAAATGTTCTTTTCGATCATTCCGACAGCGTTATTTGGCCGTCATTATTAAGATGAAAGATCCATGAAATTATCTTAAAAGAGCTAAAATTAGGATCCTATGAAGAGTTAATCAGAAGAATAACTATCATAAAATAAACTGAATACAATGTAGCGCTGAAAAAAAATGTAAATGCATTATGAGAAGAGAATGGAAATATTGCCAACTTAAAAAAAAAAAAAACTTTGTGAAAAAAGATTCTTGAAATTTCAGCAAGATGATAAGTTGGCAACATTTCGTTTGGTTTCTTCCTCTCGCTATGATATACGTATAGCACTTGATACATGATGCTTGTATGACACATATCAAAGGAAAGAAAGCAGTTTTTTCATCCATTACTATGTCAAGAACCCTGTATTTTATCCATGAAAAGCATAAAATAAGAGAAATATGAATCCTAGACATTGTGCAAAGGAATACAGTATTAAACTGATTATTATTTGTCTCTCATAGTACTTCAGTAATAAGAAGTGAAAATCTAATAAAAGCAGCTTTATTAACAAAAGGAAATATTACTACTACTACTACTACTACTACTACTACTACTACTACTACTACTACTACTACTACTATTACTACTATTACTACTACTACTACTACTACTACTACTACTACTACAACTACTACTACTACTACTACTACTACTACTACTACTACTACTACTAATACTACTAATACTAATACTAATACTAATAATAATAATAATAATAATAATAATAATAATAATAATAATAATAATAGTCTCTACAAAATTATAAATGTTTTGAAGATAAGTTTTTTCACTTAAAGACATACAAGCAATTTCTATGATAGTACCGAGTGATTTAATCGTAAACTTTACTAACATTGAAAAAAACTGAAGAAGGAAAAACCATGAACTCGGTTTTCTTTCTGTTGAGCGGAAGTTAATGCATAATAACATGAAATTAAAACTTAGAACAAATCAATAAAAATATTCGGAATTTTTTTTAGAGAACAAAGTGTCTTTATATAAATATTTTTTTACTTATATTAGCGAATTAAATTTAAATTATTAAGTTGTGTCATCTTTGTTACTCAAACAACGATTGTGCTTTCACCTGCAAGCGGTTCAGGATTAGGCCAATGAAGATAAGGTCCATTCCATAAAAGCTATTTTGGCTAATTGGTACACGTCTCACGTACTAGTCACCGACTTTCGTCGCACCTATTTCTGTTTACTTCAAATGCCAAATTGTCCGTATAATGAAGACTATATATCTTCTCGCTGAGTATTCGGCACGTTCTTGTAGAACGTTGGGAATTCTGAGGCATTAGAAAACGTTTTAGGACTACCTGAACGGTTTTAGACGATATCACTGTTTATAGTGACCAAATTCTCGTTTTTCCGTCCCATTAGCATTCTCGGGAAAGGGGGGGGGGAGAGGTAAAATAACGACATGTAAAAATATTTGAAACAACCGATATAAGTGTTGAATTCATAATTTTTGGGGTCCCTAGTTGAGTGGTGATAGTTTTAGTGTCCTTTAAGTTTAGGCTCAGCTCTCAGTGAGGGTAAGATCCTCGATCACACCCGGGGCGAGCAAAAGGAGTAACTTATAAAACTGATCAAAAATTACCAATATTAGTGTGGAATTCATAGTTTTGGGGTCGCTGAAGTGAATCGTGGCATTCTGTATGCCGTTTAAGTCCGAGTTCAGCCTCCAACAGCACCCCAGGGTGAAAAAGTGACATGTAAAATAATCGAAAACGACCGATATTAGTATGAAATCACTCGTTTTCGAGGGCGATAATTTAATTGGTGATATTCCCAATGTCATTTAAGTTCAAGTTTATCCCTCAGTAGTGGTAATAACCCTAGAGTGTGTAGGAAGGGGGAACGTGTAAAAATAGTTAAAAAAAAGATCGATATCAGTGTCTAATTCATAGGTTTTAGGATCTCTGAGATGAATAGTGACAGTTTCGATATCGTTTAAGTTCACATTAAGCTCTCATTAGTACCTCTAGGGGTTTGTGAAGTAGGTAATATGTACAAATAATCGAAAATGACTGATATTAGTGTCAAATACCTAGTGTTCCGGATTGCTGAGATGAGTAGTCACATACTGTATACGTTAAAGTCCAAATTCAGGAACTATTAGTACTGGGATGAGAAAGAGTGAAAAATAAAATGTCTAAGATGACCAAGATTACTGTCCACTCTATCGGAGTTCATCGTCGAGTACTAAGTTTTCCAGGTCTTTATGTTTTTAGGTGTCAATCCCAATGATATATATAAGCTTTAGTTTAGACAAGAACGGTCATATGTCAGCTAGCTTGGAAATTTGCAGGGGCGACGCCGAAGGCGTTGTCAGTCGTTATTTGTTCCACTTAATTCTTTATTTTGTGATAGGAGCAACGCTGTCGGCGTTGCCCTTTGTTATTTATTCTACCCAGTTCTTTATTTTCTGAGCGGGGCAACGCTCAAGGTGTGGCTCATACATCTATATATATAATGATGTGTATGTATGTATGCATGTTCCACGATAACTCTGAAACGTATAAAGTTATTTCAACCAAACTTAGTACACGTAGTATTTCCAATCTGAAAAAAAAAAAAAAAAATATGTGGAGTAAGATACCCTTAGGTCTACTAGGGGTTAGGGTAGAAAGAGGTAATATGTAAAAGTAATTGAAAACGACATACATACATTAATATTGAATTCATAGTTTGCGGAATCGCTATGATGAACTGTGATTCTGACGCTCTCGATGCTGTATTCAAGCCGCATCAGCATAGTAGGTTAGAAGGGGGTGAAAAATAAAATATTCAAAATGACCGAGAATGGTGTCGAATCCATAGTTTTCGGGGGCAGGAAAAGGACTGACTCATTTGAATTTTTTTGGAACATAGTTAGTATCTACCTCTAGATGGGATTTTTTTTTTCATGCAACTTTAAAGTTCGTATTCTACATGGATAAAGTATTTCAAAATTTATGCCATAAGTAGAGTATCTTACGGATTAATATCATTAGTTTCATTGATACGCGTATCCTAAGGGGAAAAGGATTTGAATATTTCCCATACATCTTTTCTCCCCGTGCAAAGAACGGGTATTTTAGCTAGTATATGTACGTTGTCGTATGTATACACTACCGCTCAAAAGTTTTCGAACACCCCAGATTTTTGTAAGCATCTACTGTGATCCTATTATTTTGCCACGAGAACTTTATTGTCTTGCATCAGATGTACTCCTGCCTAAAGCATAGAATTTGACGACAGTTGAAGCGAGGTCTGAGAGGTACTGCAGACAACATGTCGAATTATAATTCTTAAAACTGAGGCAAAAAAAAAAAGGATATTTCATATATAAATATTACATACCATATACACAACTGTTCAAGTGCGAGGCAACAAATTAGTTTTGTTGATCGATATAGCAACAGTGGGGAAATGCAGTAACAGAAATTTGAAACAAAAATCAGTTTTCCAAATTTTGCAGTTCTCTATACCTTATGGATATGCTGACTTAAAAAAGCTAAAAATGCCATTCTTTGAAAAATATTTACGACGGTCAATATACATCATTTTTTGCTCAACTGTCGCTCAGTGGAAGCGTGTATGTAATGCTCGTCGTTACCATTTCAACGAGCAACAATGGAACCTACGAAACTATCGTAAACACTTTTCAAAGTATGGTATTTCTGGCGTTTTAAACATTAATATTCAACAAGGTATAAAGAACTGCAAAATTTGGAAAACTAAATTCTCTTTCTAATTTTTGTCACTGCATTGACTCTCTATGTTTACACTTTCCAAACAAAACGAATACCTTGCCTCACCTTCCACACTTTTGTTTATACTATGCAATATCTATATCAAATTGTCTTTTTTGGTTTCAATTTTAGGAATTATAATTTAATATATCTGCAGTTCTTCTCAGACCTCGATTTAACTGTCGTCAAATTTGATGCTATAGCCAGAAGAACCTCTGATGCAGGGTGGTAAAGTTTTCGTGCCAAAATAACAGTATCATAGTAGATGGTTACAAAAATCTGGGGTGTTCGAAAACTATGATTGATATTAGTTGTTTGCAACAGGAATAGTGAAGAAAAAATAATATCGAATAAAAATAATGCACAAAAAAATTATATATATATATATATATATATATATATATATATATATATATATATAAACTTTTAGAAACATCTTAAAAACCTTGGGGGGAGGTATGGAAAATTGACCTATTAACCTTCTCCTCCTACTACATGGTAGTGAAACAGATACTTTCTCCGAAATCCGGTGTTGCCAAGAAATTCTAGCTAGCTGACAATTCTCGACCAGAAGAGTGCGTATTCCTCTCTGTCACTAGAGATAGGTTTTGGCGAAAAAGAAGAAAAAAGTAGCGTAGAAACTCCTAATGGTTTGTGTTGTTTTGTTATTTGACACTTTGAGTGGATTTTTTTTTTTTTTTTTTGAGAGGAACAAAATTCGAACTGGACGGCAGCTCTCGGCAAAAATAGGGGGTGAGCAAAAGCTGATCTTCTCCGTCACATGAATAAGGAATGGAATGTCTTAAATGTTTTGTCGAAGAAAAAAGCAGTCTGGAAACTCCGAGTGCTTGATGTTGCTTTGTTATTTGAAACTTTCAACCTGATTTCAACAGAATATTTCTTTTTCCATTGAGAAGGAATGATCTATATATGCAGGCAAGTTGGTCAGTGTTTGTTTATTTCCCCCTTCTTTATATAGAAAGAAAGAACCCACATGTGTAAGCCATTAGTCACAGTGTAATGGGGACCAAAGCTATGGCAACGTCGTTGAACATAAGTTAAGTTACAATGTCACTAGTAAGAGGATATGATTGTTCGGACAGTTCCGATTACCACCCACTAAGGTTTTTAAGGCTCTGCCAGTTCTATATATATATATATATATATGATCCATCTTTCTGTATATCACCACGTAGGTAATATTAAGTCACACTTCCCAATATATCTTGCCTAGTACCCCTTTGTAAGCCCTAGAGATCCCGCTCACTGGTTAATACAGTATATTCTCTTATTACATGAGATTTTACGTTCGATTTCTGAGTATTTTTTTCCTCTTCTTTACTTCATATGATAAAATCTCTCAGTGTCATCTCTCCATTTTCTGGCTTCTCACACTCTTGCCTTAAAGAGGCATCTCCAGTTCGAGAACCCTGTACCAATTGAATATCAAGGGCTTCGTATCGAATATACTGCTATAATTATAATTTGGAATTATATTACTAGATCTTTTGCATGACAATTATTTACACGCCGAACGTTGGATCTTACTTATGAATCTAAAAAGTATACAAATAAACACATAAATAAGCAAAAATATACACACTTAATAATTTCTGTGTAAGAAAGTAATTATTCAGATATACCTTTCACATCCTGTAATGTGGCAGTTCGTTAGTTTTCCTTTCAACGGATTGAACGTTCCGCTAGTATTCAGCCTATCAGGTTGAAGAATGTACAAATCAACCTTCTTGTCGCAGGGTCGCATTTGGCTCTTGCTAATTGGAGTAGGTTCAGTGGCTGTAAACGAAGGTCCTTCATCTGGTGCTACGTACTGGTTGGTTTCGTAATCATCTGAATATCCTGTAGCTGAAAAGTATATAAATAATGCACAATTATTATAATTTTCAACTTCAATTAGTGACGGAACTTAAATTTCACTGCCTTTATACACCAATTCTTTGCAGAGTCTCACGTAAAAAAAATATAATTAATTCCCTTTCCCAATATTTATCAGGATTTCTGGAAGTAATTGCACATTTTGTGTTTCATTAGAACACGGAAGATCGAAAATTAGCCACAAATTGCTAAAAATGAGCACAAAGGGATACTTTTTATGTGGTTAGAGCTCCTACATTATGTATCATTATCACAGTACTTGTAAAAACTTGAAGTTCAAATATTTAGCTTGAGGTTTCTCTTAATGATTCTCTGATTTAAAAAAAAAAAAAAAAAAAAAAAAAAAATGCTGTTCAGGAATCTGCGAACGGTCCACTTATTTCGTAAGTCTTTTCATGACTGCAGGAATACCACTGCTGGTTGTTCCACTAATAATAATAATAATAATAATAATAATAATAATAATAATAATAATAATAATAATATCAGACGCTAAGTTGATTTGGTTGTACATTGCCCTGTCCGTCTCAGTGGGCGTATTTACTGTTGGGTAGGCCTCCAAAATTTGGATAGTTATGATATTGTAATATCTTTAGCTTTCAACATTGAATAATACATGTGGAATGTGGTATTGTGTGTTCATTTCAACATGTAGATTTGAAATATGTAATAATCTGACACAGTGCCATTAAAAAAAACATTGTTTTTGTTAGGTTGGCAACACTGCTAATCTGGTTATACTGCAGAGTGTAGCAAACAAATTCCCCTTTTTTTATACTTGCTTCATACAAAATTACAGACAAGTGATTAATGAAAATGAATGATTATGACCTGATGGAATAGGAATGGGAAGGGAAACGGGAGAACCTAAACAAAACCTACAAACTGCACCACAAACTTATGAGGTCTGAAATTTGAGTTGGGTTGAGTCGATTTTAATTTAGCGTCCCTTTCAGCAGCGAGGCTATATGAGACGTCGACCTACTGATTAACATGGAATCCGAACCACATGAGCTCCTGCCGGAAATCGAACCCGGGTCTCCCTCACCAAAGGTGCGTACGCTAACCGCTTAGCCTGGAATTTGACCAGGGATCCCTAACAGAAGAAGTAAGTACATATTTTTTCTTTATTACGTATTGTGTGTATTTTTTCTTGCTCTCTTTTTCGTTGTGTGTGTTTGTGTATTCTTTATTAGTAAATGTATTTGCATTATAAATTGCAACATGCTAACTACTGGAAGTTCAGACAACAAATAAATAAATAAACAAGGCAGACCATAAGTAATGAGGAGTTAAAAATTAAAATGTATTCACTTTGTATTTCACTAAATATAATTTATTCACTTCTTTTGGAGCAAAATAAATCACCAAGATACAAATTAATGTTTTCATGTATCTAACAATTTATTTGCGGCAGGTAATTACAACAGTGTTACAAAGTGCCTTTCTTCATTCATTTTCCTACTCTTTTTTCACATAGTAGCACATCTTACTGAACAAGGGTGTAGTAAATTGTGAGAAAACACTAACAACTTTTAGTGTTACCTCCTAACCAACCCATCATGAGTTTAACTGCACGAACTCTTTTCTAGAATCTCTAGACAAAAAGTCTGGAGGTGTCAAGTACAATAATCAGATAATGTAACTTAATTCACTGCTAGATTGAATACTAACAGAGCATAATAGCACTGTAAAACGATGGTGACTCATTTATTGTAATTGTTTAGTCAAAGTTTACCAATTAGATATAGCTGGAAGAGATACATCCAAATGATGATCACCTCTCTGCACTGATATGTAATATTAAATATGGTCTGTACATATCATTAAATCTCCACTATTGTATTTAATCTTATAAGAACATCAAAATATGATTTAAAAATGATATAAACATACCATCCTCATCATCTTGCGCTTTTGCCCAGTTTGGGTCCCACAGTTGATATAAATTCGTTTGTATCATAATCCATGCAATTTTCCCAAGGATCCAATGAAATAACCACTGAATTTGATGGAGAGGCTAGAAATATATAAATACAATTTATACATATAGAATGATGTAGAAACATTTTGCCACCAGTAGGATCAACATTCTTTAAATTCGTTTGACTCTTGTTAAACTAACAGAATGCTACAAAAATCTAAACGACTTCAAAAATTAAATGCAACAAAAATGTAAGCTAAACAAGAAAACTCATTAGAACGAATTCAATAAGTTGGTGAAGTCATTGGTTAATATGTAGCAACGATTATCTTATAATAAAATAATATTTGCTCTTTATTTATTCGTAAATAAAGTCACAAGTTTTACAAATATAACGCAATGATATTCAAATGTTGCAAGTAAAATCTTACCTTAACTTTCTAACAATATTGATAGTAATAACTTTCCTTTTAACTAATGGAAATTGTTACTAACATTATCACACAAATTTTTGTTGTATTCTTTATTTAAAATTGTTTCCTACAATTCTTTCTCCAGTTTGCATTTTTTTTCAATCGAATGTTTGTTTTGTAAAAATAACATGTTTATTTGTCACTCTTTTATTTCTAGGCTTTTCTAAATTTAAATAACGAAAGGACAGTAAATTTATATATATATATATATATATATATATATATATATATATATATATATATATAAACAAAAATGAAGTAGTAATCTAAATTCTAATCATTTTAATGACACGCTCAGAAATTCGAATTATCATTCTATTTACAAGTTTATGCAATTTCTGAAAACTATTTGCACTGTCAAACATTCGAATTCTGTCTGGAATCTTGATTACGGAGGATAAAAACAGGAGAAAGCAAAATTAAAACATCAGGAAAAAATAAGGAATAAACTTACCAAGGTGGAGCAGTGCTAGCGACACTTTGTCAAAAGCAAAGATCATATGTCAAATGATGGAAGCGTGGGTTCCAATATGGCGAGGTTAAATTTCACTTTCTTTTGTTTATTAGTGTTAATTAGTATTGGTATTTTTATTGTTACTCTAGCTGTATCGTGTACAAACTTTGTAATTACTGCTTCCCATTCATCATGTAACCATCCCCTATTTTTTTTTTTTTTTTTTTTAATGTATAAACAAATTTTCAAAAATGAGTCTTTTTACTTCATTTCTATCCCCAAGAAAATTTTTTAATCTTCTATTCTGTGTAAGGTTTCTTCTAAATGTTTCGACAGAGCCAATACCGGAGTTTGCGATTTAGCATCCCTAACATGTTCCTTCACACAGAGTTTGAGGTTTCTTTTCGTCTTGTCTATGTAACTGTCATGGCAACTACATTTTATTTCATTGATATCTGATTTATAATTGGAATCTGTGTAAATTGTGTAACTTTCTTCTCTAAGATTTTGGAGGGTTTCAAAGCTGTACAGAAAACTATGTAAAACTCTTCTTGGTACTACAGAAATTCGAACAATTGTTTAAGGTAGACTTCAAATATACTCCCAACCCCAATAAACCTTCGACAGGCGAATTTATTTCATCTGTCGAGACGACATTCCAAGTGTTAAGACCAGAATGAGAGCGAAAAGTTTAGATATCATTGTGTTGCCGCAATACATCTCGGCTTAAACATTCTTAGTGCCAGTAAAGAACAAAAAGAAAAAATATTCTAGGCTTATGACGCAGTTTAGGAAATAGTTGACATAGCATAAGAACTGGTGTATAAAGGCTAACAAAGGCAACAAATACAGTAATTATATCAAGGAAAATGTACAAGAAGATGATTTTAGAGGAAGTAGGAGATATTAAATTAGAATCTAACAATTTGAAAAAAGTGGTGATTTACACCAATAGAATCATTGTCAAGTTACATATTTTAGCTGATGCAGCTGGTAAAGCTCTAAACATTTATGACCCTGGACAGTGTTCGAAGTGGAAAAAAGCAGAGGCGGTATGTTTTATTAGGATTTTGACTCGACATACCACCTATCTAAATGTTGAAATGCAGTGAGAGTATATTGGCTAAATGATCGCATTTCTATTTACATATTGACTAAAAACCATTGGAGACTTCTTTGTAGTTACGGGAAAGGGGAGGGGCATGGAAGGACTTTGATCTCCGTCAACAACTTTCTGGAAAAAAAATCCCCTTATGTCGTATTATAGAGAATCACACACGAAAATGCTCAAAAACCAAGTTTTTATATTAACAATTTCCTACGGGGAAAACTCCCGGACCCACCACTTGACTGAGGGGTATTCCAAACCCCCGGAGATCAACCCTCCACAGTAGACAACCTCTAAATCTGCCCATGCTCATAAAACACAACATTTATATGCATTAAAGCAAGAAGACGCACACATACATAAGAAAGAAACAATTCAATATGGCACATCAAAATATAAACTACATGAACTTCTTTGAAAACACCTTACTTTAAAAATAAAAGGTAGGGAAAAAATAACAAAAATGTCGGTGTTGTTAACTTAGATATAATTTCTACATAAGAAATAAAATCTTTTTACGTGCAAAGCTATTCGTCAATTACTGTGTATAAAAATGGATTTATTAAAGGTATTTATCACCTACTCTCCAGTGACGGTATGTCTTGATCACTGAAAAACCAAACGCGGTATGCCTTCATCACTGAAAAACCAGAGACGGTATGGCATACCACCGCATACCGTCTCAATTCGACCACTGACCCCGGAATATCCATAATTTATATCTTACCAAACATTTACGAAGCCGATTTTCCTGTCAGATTTATTATTCAAAGACAGCGCTAGCCCACGTACAAATTAGCTAAATGGTTAATCAGTTATTTCATTCCTCTTACACATTGTATTAAGAATATTTATGAAGTGGAACAACAAATTTGTAACCCCAACCATATTAAAATGGGCACATGTAATCAATATGCACCCATCCATTCCTTTAAAGTTGTATAGGGGGCGCGGTGGCTCAGTGGTAGAGCGTTCACCTCTGGTGCTTGGGGTCCCGGGTTCGATCCCAGCCCCCGCCAAGTGAACTTTGTGGTGGACAAACACCGTGCTCGTGGGTTTTCTCGGGGTTCTCCCGTTTCCTCCCACTTTCTTCATTCCACCATTTCACACATCTCTCATTATCACCGTCTCCTTTAGCCTAACCGGCATAACCGTGGGACGTAAAACTCAAAGATTTCATTTCATTTTTTCCTTTAAAGTTGGTGCACAAACTGTAACAGTCGTTTTATACAGCAAAAATCTTAGTTTCATTGAAGCAAACGAAATACTCAGGCTCCTTGAAAGTTGCTTAGTATGTAATGTTTTCTCTTTTGAACGTAATATTTACAACCGAGTTAAAGATTTAGCTATGGGGAATCCATTATCACCTTTATTAACCAATTTGGTACTCCAAGGGTTTGAAAGTAAGATATAGAAAGAACAGGTGTTGGGTACGGTACGCTATTACAGATACGTGGACGACGTACTTTTCTTGTACAAAGATAACACACAGCTTTATTTTTCATTTTTAAAAAAATGAACAGTATATATAGTAATTTGAGATTTATGGCAGAAAATGAAATGGAAGGCAAACTTACTTATTTAGATATCAATGCAAGGAGACACAACCTTAAGTTAGTTACTAGTATCCATCATAAGCCCAGAGCCGGTACTCAATACAGAAGTATACTCATTATAAATCTGCGCATTATGCATTGATTAAAGTAAATTTTTGGAAGTAAATCTGACTTATAGATAGAAATTTATCATTTGTTGAAGCTTAGTAGTGTGAAATGGTAGCCAGTTGCATTATTAATAAATTGTTATATCCAGATTAGAAGGAGTTCACTTTTCAATAGGTCAAAATGAAAATCAATGACCCAAAATGGCTGGGTTTACCTATTTTTCCAGATTGACAACAGCAGAAGAGTTTTTCACCTCACATTTTCCTTACAGATTTGAGGCCTTCCAAAACCTTAGAGAAGAACATCACCCAAATTAACAGGTTGACTGATTACTGATACTGATTTGAGGGCACTGGTCCCACGAGGCCAATACAATTTCCTCTTACCTTTGGCTCGATTATGGATAGTTATATCACATTTTTGTCGCGATATTTTGTTTCTCTCGAAAATGGCCAATGGGAGGTAAGCACCATATGTGATGTTCATGGCCTCTCACAGTAATTTGTGACAATGAGCATCATATATGGTGCTCATGGCCCCACACAGAAATAAGATGAGCACTACATATGATGCTCATGGCAGTCAACCTGTTAAGAGCTATTACACAGGTCCCAATGATAAATCAGATATCTATGAAATACAATGCAGTTGCCATGACAGTTGCATAAGTAAGATCAGGACGAAAAGAAACCTCCAAGTTCGTGTGAAGGGATACGTTAAGGATACTAAATTGGAAACTGGTGTCAGGTCTTTCGAAACATTAGAAGAAACCTTACACAGGATAGAAGATTTTAAAAAAATATTGGGAGTTAAAAGTGAAACAGAAAGAGTCGTTTCTGAAAATATGCTTATTTATTAACAAATGATGAAATAAATTTAGATCGGGCATGGCTATATGATGAATGGGAAGCAGTTATTACAAAATTTGTACAGCATTGCCATAGCAATAAATATATCAACATGAGTTGGCAACTTTCCACCAATTAACAAAAGAATGCGCAACCCACCATATTGCAACCCGCGTTTCCAGCATTTGATGTTTAATCTTTGGCTTTAACAAACTATCGCTAGCACTGCTCTACCCTGGTAGCTCCTTTCTTTCATTTTCATGATGTTTTAATTTTTCTTTCTCCTGTTTTTATCTTCATTGACGAAGACTCTAGGGGAGAGTTGAAAACTCGGAAGCGCAAGTTGTATTCAGGAATTGCATAAACACGTAAGTAGAGTGATAGTAATCTAAAATTAAACAATATCAAATGGAACTTAAAAGTATGAAAACAAAGAATTGAAAAATCAAACAAATTTAATGTTATAATAAAAGTATTCGATTATGTTGTTTCCTAAAGATAAGATAAAAGTGTAAAACAAATGAAAAAAGAAACACGTTTAGTGAATAGATACAATGTAAAACCTCGACGAAATGATCGGTAATATTTTTATCATTTGAGTATACAGATAAATATATTTTTGGGATATTTGAAAATAAATGTATAATAAAATTTGTTTTTTATTTATAAAAGTTCTTTCATCATTAAGAATAAAAAGATAAGAATTAATTGCATTGCTATTTTAGAATTGTACCACTATCTCTGATGGAACTATTCAATTATCCATTAGTTTGATAAGTTTAATTTGCATATCTAGAATACTAATTTCTTAATTAGAAAAAAATACTTTTTAATACTAATTTCAGTAGTAATTACATAATTTAATATTAAGCCAATGGACCTCTCCGAAAAAGCTGCTCTTCTATTAAAAAAGTACATATTATTCAATATATAATCGTGGAAATATAATTTACTATATTTTAAGATAACAATATTATACGTTATTACTTACAGTAACCATGAATCCAGTATCACTGTACGGCGATTTTGAATCAACACAAGCACCTTGATAATCAAAAACAAGTACTTTCTTGTAAATTCTATCTTGTACTAAGGAGTCCATTATTGTACCGTCAATCTGACCAAAAAATTTTCCTGTGTGGTCAGCGTTTTCAGAAATTATTATAAATCCATTATTGTCAAGCACATAACAGTCTAATTCATCGGAAGCACAAGTTTTCTTACAGCCTGTTCGGTCATCGCACTGGAACAAACAAAATTATGATAATATAATTACAGTGTACGTACACAGATAACATCAATAATCTCAGAGCTTCATTTGATGCAATGAATAATGTATTCGTAGCTTAATTGTGCTCAGTTCATTCACTATTTACTAAATTTACGCTAAGATAGACTAAAGAATTAGATACTCGTAAAATATGAATTTTAGGTTATTTTTCTTTCTCAGTATACATTGTCTATTATATGCAAACACAGATTCTAAAATGCTGGAACTGGAAGTATTTATAATCCCTGATAATAATTATTAGTTGTAATGTTGTTAAATAAGAGTTAGCTTCAAGCAACAAATTAGAATCTTAAAATCCACAAACTGTAGTTGCGAATTATGGCAAACGATTTGAGAATCTCTAAGATAAACTGCTCTCTCTCCGCTGTGAAGCTGTAAACAGTAGATAATTGCGGTTTATCGTTAATTTTCATTCTGTTTCTAGAATGTGTCGAGGTCTTCACGCCTCTAACAAACTCAACTCAGTAGCAAATTGAAGATAGAATATGTGTGCAAAAGTATAAAAAGAATGGCATCCCGCAGATATCATGAGAAAAATAGCTATTACTACAAGATGGCACCAGCTCGTATCTGCTCGCTAGCAAGAAGAAATCTTCAAATAACGCATCTGAAAGTTTGGTATCAGAACCCAAGTCCGTTGGAACAAAAATCTCCACTCACGAACCAGACATAAATAGATATTAAATAACGACAATGACAAAAAACGTTAAATTTCTATATGCCCATATACTGTATAGCATTATGTACCCTGTATTCAAAAGAATATTACAATGCACAACTGAAAAATAATAATTATTATTAACAAGAATTTACATTAGTTGAGTTTAAAATGAAGTTAATAATATAATTTTGCAGAAATGCCTAATTCTTCCCGGATGATGCATTTCTCCTACGTATCAGATGATTGTCATCTCTATAAGATTCCCAGATAAGCACTTTAATTCTCCCTTGTTTAGGTTAGATTAGGGTTTGC
This sequence comes from Thermobia domestica, assembly GCF_964235325.1. Classification (NCBI taxonomy): domain Eukaryota; kingdom Metazoa; phylum Arthropoda; class Insecta; order Zygentoma; family Lepismatidae; genus Thermobia; species Thermobia domestica. The sequence goes on from NC_137469.1 coordinate 38,577,480, forward strand.
AGGAAAGTATACTAGATAGATATATACCATACATTTAACATATTTTAGCATGCTTTTTGTATTGTATTTAGGTATTTGCATTCTCCCAATATGTTTTCAGTAAAAAAAAATCCTTTCCATATTTTGTATTATAATATACATTTATTCACTTGGATGTATGTATACTCTTTTACAAGCCTACTGCTAATATTAATTAATTTTAGGACTATGGTATAATTTTACAACAATATAAAAATATTTATAGAAAGTGATATAAAAGTGTATGTGCAACTTCTTTCTATTTTTTGCCTTACACAAAGGTATTTTGGTGCGTATAATTCGAGGGTCATTTGAAAAGTTTTTGGAATGAGGTGCACGACAGTACTGATTTACCTATTGAAAACTGTTTATTCTTCACCATATAATATCCTTTAATATTATCACTCCTGATCCAATGATGTCCTAAGTAATTCTGATGGAGATAAATCTGGTGAATAAGGTGAATGTGGCAGCAAATCATGAATGAAGTCATTGATTTTGACCATTACAATGACATCAGTCTGGAGAAGAGTGTTCTGATACAAGATAAATTTCTTGTTTGATAAATCCGGCCTTTTTTCGTCACTGTTTTCCTTATTGCCAGTTGGTTCAAAAACTTTGCATACTATTCAGTGATGGTTTTACCAAGTAGAAGATAGTCAATAAGGGGCATAACTTTTGCCTTAAAAAAATTGAAGTCATGATATTGACTGAACTTTTCAGCACACATTATCTTCTTTAGAGATGAATAATCATGACGTTTCTATTGTTTTGACTACTGTTTAGTTTGTAGAGTGTAGAAATATACCCACTTTTTATTGGTGGTTATGAACTGACACGTAAGATTCACATTTTGATTCGTTTCTTGTCAAGTATCAACAGTTGCTTAACTACCTTGGACATAAGTATCAGTAGACCTGCCTCTGCAGCTTGGAGAATATCTTATTATTCGTGAATTATTTCGATGATCTCTGTGATCTTTGTTCCCATTACATCCGTCTCTAATCTTAAAATATTTAATTAGTTCGTATTGATGTTATTCACTTCTAAAATAAATATGGAAACCCTTGCAGACAGTTCCTTCATTCATAATCCATCCTTGGGTCAAAATGTTAAATACCTTTTCACTTGAAATGGCTGCAATATCATTTTCTATTAGTCGACGGTCCTTGAGTACCAAATCGTGCCCTTTTTCAATACTCTCTCTGGTGCAGAGACTTATTTGGTCTTCTTCTTTGCGGATCATCTTCCAGACTTTTACGACTGGGTTTAAATATCAGATGTCTATTTGGCAAAAATTGAAAATGGCCTAACCGAGTCTTCTAGAGTACTTGTCATATTATCAGAGCCAGATTTCCATGTTTTGCGCCCATGGCGCCTAGCGAAATTGCCGCCCCTAACCACACCAATCGCACCCCTCTCCAAAACTTCCGTTCTCCTGGATCTACGTCTTAAAATGTTACTTTTACGTTTGCTACTAAATTGTAATTATTACTGTTACTAATTATTACTATTACTAGTTATTACTGTTCTTATTTCTTATTACTCATTTTAAGTAATATATTTTAATTCCTATATCTGGCCAGCATTTGGAGAAAGATTCATTAAAACTTACCTGGCTTCTGCCTAACCTATTCAACATTACATGGTGTGAAAGACGGCAAATTATACAACAATCTTAAATGATATAAAGAGTTATATTATTGTACCTAAAAATTTACAAAATGACGTTTCTGAAACTTTTGTGGGTCAAAACTGTTTACGTCTTGCTTTGACATTGGCAAAATCATTAATAACGTCATCAAAATCAAGTTTAAAAGTCAAGTCATTTCCGATGGCTAAAACACCTAGATGAACCAGTCTCTTCTGAGAAAAAGTAGATCTCAAATAGTTTTTGATTCTTGACAGTGTGAAAAATGATCTTTAAGCTGCACAATTAGTTCCTGGTGTACAGCTAATGTAGGCCATACTGCTTCAAACCGAGCGAAATAGCTCTGTTTGTAGAGCGTTGGGTTCGCATTCGGAAGGTCGTGGGTTTGATCGTCACCGCCGACCATTCTAACTGGGATTTTCCCTATTTCTTTTCCTCGTTGTTATATATCCAGTGTAAAATGGCCTCCGGGCTGGCTGTATCTGATATTTGTTAAATAAATAAATAAATAAATACACGCCAATTTGTGAAAGTACGAGTGTCGAGCTGCCTACAGTCACCCTGTCCACCGACAACTGATCAAACCACCATAATAACCAACTGACTTATGACAATAAGTGCTATCTAATTGCTGCTACAATATTATTGTAGTCACGGCCATTTAAAAAAATGGCTTTCGATTATTTTATTGAGTCGTTGAAATGTGTATTTTCAATAGTTTTATCATTTTAAAGTACTTTTTAAAAATTGTCGCCCTGGTCCCGGGCCCGTATGGCCCATGCCTAAATCCAGCCCTGCATATTATTATGTATTCTGTTGCCTTCATACTCCTCTCCATCAAACATTTAATGAACGCTGAGTGTTTATCATTTTATTTAAACACACATGCACTGCAGTTTAACGTCAACAAGCACCTATAATTTCGGGTGTTCTTTACTAATCCAAAAAATAATCTACGGTTATCGTAACAGAAGATCTACATAATAATAACGTACTTGTTTTGAGCTGGTGCTGCCATCCGTAGGAATTCCTAGTAATTTTCAAATGACCCTTCGTTATCAAATAGTATAACTAGTCAAAGTATAGTGCCTTGAAATTAAACCTTCAGTTTACACGACCAATATGTCAATTGCCTTTCCTCATAGGTTGGAAAAACTTCTGAAATACACAATTATTTTGTGTTTTGTTTAGTAGATTGCTCAAATTCATTTAATAGACTATTCACCTTAATGTTCGTGACAGATCTTTCCGTGTATTGGAAAGGTGAATTTAAAATCTTCGCCTCTTTGCGAGTAAAGACGCAGTATCAGATTTCTTCAAAATATGTATCGTTATTCATATTTGAGTACTATCACGATGACAAACTTTTATAACTCAGTTTCAGGTAACTATAGTGATACATTAGTTTCAAGACGCCTTTTATGTTCCAAGTTGTTGGCGAAATACTTTAACTGATAACAAGGGTTATTAGTGAGAAATCTTTGTGTTATTAATTCTTTATTAACTTACCGCTGAAGTTTTGTTCACAAAATGTGAGAACAATGCTGAGTGTAAAAGTTGGATTCCTACAACTCCAACAGGGGCTTGGTATCCATTATGATCCACAAAAATAGCATGAGTTGCTGTTACTAAGGTATTTTTCCTATTACCTGAAACAGAAACAACACGTGAATTATATGCCTAAATTAAAATGTGCAGTGGTTAATCATTATTATTACAAACGCTTTTTTCTTTAATTTTTTTGATATAGTATTCTGTCTACGTTAGTAAAATCATGATCTAGTATTACTTTTATGCTTTGAATCTAGTGAAAGTTTCGCTAATTCAGTTGTAAACTAATTATTAAGAAATTAAGACATAAAATAATAATTGTTATTATTCTTTGTAATAACAATTTTTTAAGGTAGTGGCAGAAGAATGTCTTGAGATGAGGAAGGAAAACTGATCTCGATACACCGACTTGCTTCGATTGATTGACTTTGGACTACTTTCTTAATACCGTTGGAGGGAATTGAAGAAACAAACAAACAAACAACAAGGAAAAAAGAACCACTTTAACACAGAGTATAACAATAACAATAATGAATATTTTGTACAAACTATACGTTAGAAACAAACATATTCATAAGAATATAACGTATAAATCCATCATTTTAAATTGTTTCCTCCAATGTTTCGAAGAAAAACACCACAAGAACTTACTGAAAACAATTCTAAAGTTAGAATAAACAACGTGCGTCTGTACATTAATTGTGTCGGTATTTAGTAGACATGTTGAATATCTACACTACAACATTACAATATTTTGTATATACTACAAAATTTTTTAGAAAATGTTTTTTGTTTCGTTGTTATCATTAAACAATGTGTCTCTATAGATTAATTATGTTATCAGCTGATAAATATGTTGAATATATGTCTCTATATGCTATATGCTATACAGACATATATATTTATGTCTCTATTGTAACGTTTTGTAGAATATGTTCTTTGTTTCGTTGTTATCATTAAACATTGCGTCTCTATAGATTAATTATGTTATTAGCTGATAAATATGTTGAATATATGTCTCTATATGCTATATGCTATAAAGACTATATATATATATATATATATATATATATATATATATATATATATATATATTAGGGTGGTCCTTAATTTTCGATTTCCGAATTTCTTTGCTCCCAACCCCTAAATTGGTTCCATGTCGGACCAAATTAATCTGTGAAAAAAATGGGCTCAATCGAAGAATATTTAACCGACCCCCAAGCGACCTAAACATCTGAATGCATTTACAATGTATAGTATATGGCAAAAGTTTGTAATAAACTCTTGTAACTTAAAAATGGCTGAGGGAAAAGAATCATATCTTGGATAGAGGTTGTAGAAGTAGATCTATATCTGATACTGAGACGTAGTTTTTGAGACGTAGTTTTTGACGACAAGCAGACGTCTGCCTTTATTTTCCACTTATCTCTGAACATGTAATAATTATCAACTATGGAAAATAAAAGCTGCGAAGTAATAAAACTTAATATTCTGTGAGTTTATATCTCTGTACGGGCTGCAGATTTATAAAATTGTTGAATAGTTTCCCTTATTTGAATTAAACTATACAGTAAAGAAAGAAATGCACATGCCCATCTACTTGGAAAGAAGATGTGAACTTTCAACGTCGGTTGATTATATTGAAAAACATTGTGGTGGTGAATGATGTTGCAGAGAGAGGTGTGAAACTGATACAAGAATACGGGAACATTTTAACAAAGGACGAAAAAAAGAAACAATACATATTGCAGATAGTCATTGAACACAGAAAAACGTATCCAGATGCTACAAAAATTGGCTTAATGATGCAGTAGAATTTGGCTAGTTATCCACAGCCTTCAGCTTTCTTTTATTATCATTTTAAACATTCATTATATTATTTATGTAATTTCATTTCGTGTAAATAATTTCAGTATAGGCTGGTGTGTATTTCGACGGGATCTAATTATATAACAACATGTATAATTATTTCCTTGTTACATGTATTTAATAGTTTATTCATATTTCAGTAACCTATGAAGAAAAAAGCAATATTGAAAGATAATAAACTATTATTTCAAAGCTAAAAAGAATTAAATGACCAGAGATAAGTTGAAAATATAGGAAGATATGTTTTTGTAATGAAAGGTTACCCAAAAACGATGTCACAAAACATAATTTCCATTTAAAATTTTGGGTCCGAATACAAAATTGCGGACTTCAAAATGGCCGCCATCACGCTATTTCTCAGGGTCATATGTGGATTACTTCCAATCCCTGTATCCAAGATTTGGTCCCTTTCCCTTCAGCCGCTTTAAAGTAAGAAGGGTTTATTCCAGACTTTTCCTATATATTAACATATTGGATATGCATTCAAACTTTAGGTGGTCGCTTGGGGGTCGGTTAAATATTCTTCGATTGAGCCCATTTTTTTCATGGATAAATTGGGTCCGACATGGAACCAATTTAGGGGTTGGGAGCAAAGAAATTCGTAAAAATTTTTTTTGCCATGTAATTAAGGACCACCCTAATATATATAATAACAAAAAATATTTTAAAATAATTTAATATCCTCTATTTGTAATTACCATATTTCTCTCAGTTTCTTTAAGCATTTATACTAAAGCTTACATCAAGACAGTTAAGACAATTTTCTTTAGAGTTGAGTTCAGAGTTTGATGCCCACTTACTTGCCCCTTAACATATCTATTGATTAAGTGATTTAAATAAAAAATATTAAAACAAAAACTGGTTGCAATAATTATTCAACACTAATTTTAGTGTTCAGATTAATCACTACAAAAAAAGAAAGTCTAATTAACTGCAAAATATATAGTTTTAAATTTATGGGACTGAAAAAGAGAATGTTTCTAAAAAAGAGAGAAGTTTTAGAATTTCTAAACAATGTTCATTCTGTAGAAATGGGTTTCGTTTGTTGTTATCTAAGTTCATTGTGAAGGGAGTTCATATTACCACTGCTAAATATTTTAAATCTTTTTTTTTTTTTTTTAGTTCTAGCATTTGTTTATTTGGAGAGCCATGGACATGAAACAGTGAAGATGGATCATAAAACTCCCGTAACTTTTTAATACGTTTAAATATTTTAGTTTTGTCTGGGCAATGGGAAGTTTGAAGTATGAATGAAGATTACGAGAGCGTTTACTAGTAACTGTTGTACATTGACTAATCTTCAAGTAGCGCTAGCTTTACTAACATTCGATCCTCACAATAGGGTAGCAATATACTTCAACTTAGGCCTTATAAAAACAATTAAAGTATTTTACTTAAATTTGGAGTTGAAATATTCCATATTTTACTGAAGATGTGAACAAAAAAGGTTTGTTTCGGTAAGACATATTGGATATGTAATAGTTACTAATACGGACACTAAAGTTTAGTGTAGAATTTATCGAGATGTTGGGGTATTTTAAATTTTTATGTAACTATTTTAAATTTTTATGTAACTATATTCTCTGATTATTTAATTTGATGAACTTGCTGCTTATTGGTAATCTATCAGCTTCTAAAATATATGCTATGGAAGGGAACATACTAGCTTCTAATTTGCTAATGAGAAAAACTAAACCAAACTCTTAGAACAACAGCCCTTAGAGGGTCAGGCCCTACCAGCCGACTTCTGGCACCCATGCCTTTGGGGTGATCTGTGATCAGCGCAACTACTCTTCTTGCCGTTAACACTGCCTTTCAAGACTAAACTTTATTACGTTCTACTTTTAAGTAGTTCCGTGTTTGTCCTCACGATGCTAGGTGCACGCCGCAATGCCAACACAATCTGATGAGTACGAACTGTCACTCATTTTTACCTCTGACTAGACCTACACTTCATGACTTCTCTGAGCTTACAAAAAGTGGTATTTCGGGATGGCTAGGACATTGACTTAGTTTGTTAATAAGTAAGTATATTATAATTTTAAAGGTGAATAAATAACAAACCATCACTCATGTGCAATACATATTGACAGAAAAGTGTCAATCAGTGTAACATCTCTAAACTTGTTAAATAATTTAGGACTCAGTATGAAGATAAGACCCTTGTTATTAAAAGACAATTAGCGTCTCAATTGATATTTTTCTGCAACTTTTGCACTCACTTTCAGTTAAAGAAGTTTAAAACCAAAATAGTAACATATTATGATTTATTTTTTAAAGAATATGTGTCAATAATGTCAAATACTTGTCAAATGTTAGGCTCATTATCAGTACTACGTACCAGTTTTTAACAAAGTGAATATCTTCTTTCTATTAACACTAAAAAGTCAAAATCAATTAAACTACAAGGCTCATTCAATAAGTAACCGGAAAAGTTGTATAAAAATCTAAAATATAACTGTGATTGTTATATGTTTGTTGTTTTGTAGCGGCATCCTTGAGCTGTTCATCGCTGAGGCTGGCACACATGCGTTGCGCATGGAACACTGAGAAACAGTTACACAAGGTGCCGACACGCTTAAATGATTGCTCTAAGCTGAGACAGCAAAGTATCGTTAGATTTCTGTTGAGTGAAGGTGTAAGATGAATAGAAATTGATCGCCGCGTGGCAGTTCAATATGGCGATAAATGTATTAATTGAAGACAAGTTTATGAGTGGTGTTGAAAATTCTCCGGTTCCAGGTCACTCTTTCTCCGCAGTCACGGGAAGCAACATTGCTAAACTGGAAGATCTGATACTTTAAAAGCACAGTATCACTGTATGTAAAATTATTTCACAAATGGAGGTAAGTGAAGATCTTCCTCCATGTGTGAACTGAAGTTTAACAAATGAGTTTCTAATGGTGTGCTTTTAGTCCATGACAATGCGAGATCACACACTGCCAGTGTCAAGGACCTACGATTTGAGTTCTTACTCTATCTTCCATCTCCGATCTCGCACTCTTTTATTTATTTAAAAATGCACTAACTGAAGAAGGTTCTAAAATGGCAATAAAGTCCAGTCAGTGATACACGAATGATTACCCACATGTCCAAAAGATTTTTTTTTTCATGTGGATAGCGTATACTTTTCAAGCGCTGGCGCAGATCCATTAAACTAGGGATGTTCTATGTTAAAAATAATAATGTAGCTATTTTGGTTCTTGTAATATGATCTGATATTTCCGGTTATTTATTAATGAGCGCTGTATTTACTTACTTTATGTCAAAAATAAACTACTACATAACTAAGGTATTTCCTTACCAGCATCAAAATCTACTGAGAATACAAAACTTTGTGGATCAACAGTATATTGGTCAACAGCCCTCTTGTACCATACTTCATCAATTGCTCGCTTGTTCACTTCACTGAAGTGCCTACGAAAGTAAATATTTAAATATTATTTGAACATAGTACATTTCAAAATGAATGAATCTGATCTTATTATCTACTATAAACATCCACTAACATTTAAAAATAAACATGAGGCATATGCGTAAAGTAAGGTTACAATCTCTGTAAGTGGACAAATCATATTTCTGTGCGTAAGTTGGCTACGCTCGCTTTCACTGGTAACCTTCCGCTTCCTTCCCGTGGCTGTTTATCATTACTACGTGGAGTCTATTGCGAATAAAACGTGTTTATAATGGTGTCGACAATTCAGAATCCCATCAAATATAAAGTGCGGTTCGTCATACGTTTTCTTTGGATACAAGGATGTGTCCAATTCATGAAGTACTTTTTATCGTCTATGGAAATATTGTGAGTGGACAGCGTCTAGCTGGACAATATTTCCACGACGATGAAAAGGTCAAAAATGAAGTTGAAACCTGGTTCCAGGAGCAGGCGCTAAAATTTATTCACAAATGCCAATATCCCTTACAATGACTGAGCCGATTAAGAATCCCACTTAATATTTCAACGATAATGTTTATATTTTTCCATCCGTGTATATCAGGCTTAAGAATAAATTTGCTTCTCAATTATACATCCATTCCAAAAGAAAGAAAAAGAAGGAGAAATAATTTATAATGTTAAACTGATTCATGTTGATTGTGTGAATTTATATTTTAAGCAAGGATCTTATAAAAAAGAGGATCACAGTTTCGCCACCCCTACTCTGCCCACTCCGCCCAATAGGATCGCAATGTTTTGAGCCAATAATCATGGCGGAAACGAAAGTATCCAATCAGACAATGGCAGAAACGAGAGTAGCCAATCAGACGTGCCGATGCTCGGTTGTTTTTTGGCTTCATCGATTTAATAGGATGAAGATACATATGGGCAGATCCTCTATTTATAACATCCTTGATTTCAAGCTTGTAATTTTCTTTTCCCATAATAACGATTCGCTTTTGTTTATGGTTGCTTAGCAACCAAATCAAGAAGAGCTGTTTATTGAATGTAGTGTACTCAATATCGAATCTTATAAAAGAGTAGAAACTTGTGTGAGTTCAAATAATCTATTTAAAACTAATATATGAAATTTTGAACACTCTGGCATATGTTTTCTTTGCATTTATTGTTTAAACAATTTTTAAAACGATAAAAGGGCAAAATAGCGAACTGAGTAAACTATTAAGGTTATAATATGAAGTGCACTCCATCATATGTTTTCTCCAGACACAAGGTACAGTCAGTTAAGTAAGAGCGTGTTCGGGTTTACGCACAGAAATATTTATTCAAAATCTTTTTTAAATACATGAGTACATTCTATAAGATTAGAACAAAGATGCAATCCTGTCAAAAGGTTGTCCAATCACCATCAGTGTCGATGATTGCCTGACATCTGCGAGGCATGCTTTCGACCAAGCTCACGGCGTATTCATTGGGCAAGGACTCCCAAATGCGACGAATTTCTCGCATTAGTTGCTTCAAGGTAAATAATTTTCTTTACTTGATGGTTAAATTGGTATGGTATGGCAAATAAAACTAAATTGGAAGCATAGTTCATAAATACCTGGGTACATTTAACAGGATATGACGTTGCACAAATGTGCTCAAATCTAAATACGAACAATATGGAAATGAAATTATAAGTTTGAAAGGTATTGATTGACTCCAAGTCAGGTACTACCTTCCAATTAATAAAAATGTTACGTTTTAACACAGGAGTGGCTTCGATCCTGTACACTTACTTTTCTTGTAGGAACATTACAGTTGAGGCAAACGAGTTTTCTTTTATTTGGCATCGAGAGAGAAAGAAAGAGAGAAGTCGTGGTTGTAGACGTGAGAGAGACTACATGAATTCTCCATTATTTAGTACTCATTAAGATCTTAAAAACTAGGTTTAATCCTGAATGCAGAAGTACGTAGCTATCCATTTACTATTCTCTAATCCACAAGATGGGCAGATTTGTTAGGAACGTTTAGGTTTTAGAGAATTCCATTTAGGATAGGTTTTTGTGTTTTATTTATGGTTCCTTCAAGTTTTAGTAAAAAAGAATGTCATTCGAGTCATAAAACCGATTAGCTTGTTCTATTTTTCGAAACATAACTTCATATTCATTTTGTGCATGTATTTACGTACATATTTTCAAGGCGATATGCTCACTATCTTGTATCTTGTCTTTGTGTGTATATTTTATTTTAATTTGACTACATCTTTCTCCTTCTACTATAATATGTTCAAAAGTCTTATACATTATTACACGTAAAGCATAAAGTAAAGCGTAAAGCATCATATAGAGAATTAATATTTTATAGTGATTTTTATTATGAACCAATTTTTAGAACATTCATTTTATTTTGTGAAATGAACTTAAAAGAAGTACATTTAGTTTTCATTGTTGCATTTACATTCATTTTTCTTTACAATAGTCTCTTTGTTAACGTTTGAACCTCATCTGTGGGAACCAAAGCGATAATATACTCTTATAGCCTTTGTTTATACGTCGTAATAATGTTTGAGCCAATGAGAGTGGATGTGCAGACGAAATTAATAAAATTTTGTATGAAATGAGGGTTTCGACAGTACTTTTTACGCTTGGGTTCTAGATCCATGGACGGTGCTTCGTCTGAGAAGCTGGAAGAACGACATGTCATTGCAGAAGATGGCCGATAAATAGAAGGAAAATATATTTTTCTTTTACTTTTTTCATTTAACCTAGATACCGTGATGTAAACATGTCGATGTGTACGTATTAAATAGAGAAAATACAGTAATTGAATCATATATGTAATTTCTTCAGTATTTTCCTCGGTGCTTGTTATGTGTATAGACCTTGTATACTAGGTTTTATATTATGTTCTTTACAACGATATCAAGTTACTGAGGTTATGCTTTCAATATAACTCTTAGTATTGTGGTTTATTGCGGTTGTTTGTAGTTAGGTTGGAACAAAACTTCTATATTTTGAATCACATCACAATTTGCATTGTGACTGCGTTTGTGTGCAGATAGCTTTATATGCATTTAGGTTGTTATTGGCGAAACTGTCAATGCACAGGCACTGAAAGGATCTCAAGTTCGATTCCCGAGAACTTGCTTATTACGTTCGTTTCTTTTGCCATCCGCAGTAACCATAATATTTTTATTCTAATTGATATTATATCAAATCTCGTACTTAAATGTCTTATTTAATAAGAACTCAAGCAACTTTTGTAAAATTTTTATTATTTACTCAGAAAATTCTCTTTTAAAAAATCATAGATGTTTTGAAATATTTACTTACGGTACTTGAGGATTCCTTTTGAATTCCGATGTACCTGGATGATCTTGCCACCTGAGAAGTCCACTTCGAGTTGCAACGAACGTAAGAGTATGACCAAAGAAATCATACCCATGACTGAAAATAAAATTCTTTAATTAATTACTTGAAAAGGAATTATGATTTATGAGGTCTATGCAATCATTTTTAACCGATTTTTTTTAATTTCGAATATAAATTTTCGTTTTATAGGGTGGAAAGAAAATAACCTGAAAAATTAAAAAAAATATATATATATATTAGTATGATCAATAATAATTGCATTAGTAAAACATTTATGATACTTCAAAGATAAAATACATCTTGGATCCTGAGATTAAGAAAAAAATAAATATGTACTTAGTCCTTCTATTGTAATAATGACAATTAGCCAAACTACAATCTACTAATATATGTTCACAAAAGAACAAAAAAAAAAAAAATCTTCTCTATGTAGAATCTACTATTTTAAATATAGTATGCACACGATGAAAAATCTATTGAAAATAAAGCTTTATGAAGATAATGAATTGAGAAGTAAGAAAGTACCTGTTGAAAAAGACATTTTATTCCAGTTAATAGTAAAATATTCTGTCCAGTAAATAGTTGTGTTCTAGCACCAAATTATTACAGAAATACATAAGGTAAAGTATTACTATTATTATACGAACTGTAACACCATAAGATTTGGAACGAATGCCTAGTGCTTGATTGGAATCATGTATGTACAGTAATTGTGTTTATCCACACTTTTATGAATGTGTACGTATATATTAAGCTGATTGAGTTGTTTACTTTCTTGCTATTGAAATTAATTGAATCAGTAGTTTTGAAAAGATCATAAGTCAGAAAATGACAATTTTGCTTTAATTCAACTTTTTATTATTTTTTATTTTGTAAAACCGATTGCTCACAAATTGTTCATTTCATACAATGATAAGAAACCTCTACTTTCTCAAACAGATGTCGATCATTTCATATCTATCAGAATTTTCAAAAATTAAGTTTTTTTTTTTCGATATTCTCAAAACTTTACTTTTCTGACTCATGACCTTTTTAAAACTACTGATTCAATTGGAATCTGCGTGTAAATCTTAGAATAAAGAATAAGTGGATATTTAGACTAGAATGTCAACATCTAATTTTGTATGAAAATCGGTGAAACTAGTAGTGAAATGTGGATCTCTTGCAAGTGGTATATGGTGAGAATGCTTTAAAAAATGTCAGGTATCATCGTGTGATAAGAAAATCAAAGATTAACCAGAAAATCTTAGAAAAGAAACCACAAAAGTGAAAAGCTTACAAAGTTTGACACTGTCTGAGTATGCGATTATGGTTGATGAATCGTAAAATCGAGAACCAATTTTAACTGAAGAATCAGATATGCTAAAATTTCTGCATAGTATGTGCCCCAACCCTACGCCACACTGCAACTACGATGAGTAAGTTTCTGGTAAATATAAAAACCCCGTTTAAACTTGTAAATACATGTATAAAAATGCTATCTGGAAGGCGATAATAGCCAGTAATGTGTAACCCCAAACGTAAGTTTTTAACAAGCTGTTTCTGGAATTGAACAATATCACCTCGTATTATTTATGTTGCACAACATAAATCAATTGAAATCTGATTGTAAAATACACAGAAAAAGTACTTAAATAAAGCTCAAAGTATAATTTTCAACTCCATTTATTTTATATCAATAGACAAAACATGAGGATGGAACAATGAACTCCTACCAAAATTAAACCAGGAATTATGAGCATAATAGGACAAATTTATTAGTGATGTAATCAAGACTGTGGAAGATAGAAACATAAATTAGTTGTGAATAAAACCAGTCTTTTTTTGGGGAATGAAATTAAGTTTTCTAAAGATCAGAAATTGCCTTGCTACAGTGCAAAAGAAGGGAATTTATGGATTTTGGGACAAGACGTTAATAGCAATATACAATTTATAATAGTTAGAAAGTAAACGAGATTCACAGAGATTGTTTACGTTACTCAAGCTTCGTGAGAACTTTTTGCTTTTAATGATTATATATTTATTTCTACAAGATTTTGAAGATGATTTTTCAAGACAATGTGTTAAACATTCTCTGCATGAAATAAAGTTTCATATATATATATATATATATATATATATATATATATATATATATATATATATATATATAGAGAGAGAGAGAGAGAGAGAGAGAGATAAAATAGCCTATCTTTTCTTGTGTTATAATGCTTCGTTACTCCCTATTAGCGTTCTTTGGTTGGAATTACCATATTTTAATTTGTGAAAAATGTAAAAATTTAGATAAATTGTATATTTTTGTAAAACAAAAATTGAAGGTAATAAAATATTGTCTACGAACATTCACTGATACAGTCGATTCGATTGAAAATCAAAATTTCTAAGAAGAAAGAAAAAAAACTCTGCATCCTGTTTCTCATTAAAATGGTGAAGGGCAACAGATAAAAGAAAAAATGTTATTTTTTAAAGAAAAGTGAGACAGGGAAATGATTTTTCAATTTTTGCATAACTCTTGGATTTAGATCCTGTCTATTTGTGATAAAATACTAAGAAAATGTAAACTCAAAGTTGTCAGGGTATTTTGTATATTGGGTTGTTTATTATGAATATTGAAAACAACTTAAGACTTTAAAAGTAAGTAACTTTTATATAAGAAACTGAAAAACTAAGGATAAAACATTTCTTAAGCGATAAATGAATATTAATTATGTAAAAACTATAGTATAGTTTGAAGTACCTGAATACTGTTGGCTCCACCTACAATATGAAAAACTAAAACAACTTTGTATGTTTGGAACTAAAATCAAGTATATAGCAAAATTTTTATTAGAAACAGATATGCAAATAGGTGACTAGTGTTTTAATTTAACTAAGTTTTATAGTGCAAATATTCATTTTGATACAAATCGTTGAACTATGACGTGTATAATCCGAGAACTTCTTTCTTGTAATAGTTTATAAAGAAGAAAATAATTAGCCGCAAACAAACAAATCAATAAACTTTACAAGCATATTTTTTCGTTAATGATTTGCTTTGGTGCACTGAAAATAACAAAAATACAATATCAGAGGAAAAGATTACAACAATAGCATGTATTTATTTCTTTTGTCTTATTTCATTCGCAATGCAAAAATACTATTTTATTTGGCACTAGCTACAAATTAGAAGAAGAAGAAGAAATGTTATGAAAAATGTCATGAATAATCTTGATGTGTACATGTTTTATTTTTCTGTCGCTAAATCTAAATGTTTATTTACTCGTCATTAGGACAGTAATCCGGTTGTTATTGTAACAGTTTTCGTTACCAGGGATTTGTTTATAAGTAATTGTCAATATATGTAAGAACGTTTAAAACAACATAAAGATGATGTAAGAATGAAGAGAGACACTAATGCCATTTACAAACACGTCGATGAAACAGGGCACGAAATAAACTGGGAAGGAGCGAAAATATTGGAATATGAAGGGAGACAACTGGTTAGAAAATGGAAAGAAGCGAAGAGGATAAAAGAATTTTACGATAAAGCTATGAACTGGAATAGTGGTGTGAGTATTAATGAAGAGTGGGAGGACATTTTGAAAAGAGAAGAAAGAAGAAAGAAGAACGGTAGAATATAAGGAAAATATAGGGTTAAAATTTATTTATGTTTTTTTTTTTTTTCAATAATCAGGTAGTTAATTAGTATTCAATATTCAGGTAGAAAATATCAATATTTAGGTAGTTAATTAGTATTTATTTGAGTTAATATATGTTAAAAGAAATATAAAGATTTGTTAACAATGTATTATGTCTGTTAAGAATTTAAAATTATCACAACAATGGACATATATATTGAATTTTAATGAAAAGTAATTCCTAATTGGTAGAAATAACAAATGATGTCATGTTATTTATGATTTCAGTTGGAGTAGTAGTCTGAAGAAGGAAGTGATATACTTCCGAAACTGTAACATTTATAGTTGATTTATAATAAAGATTATAGACAGTCTTGTAAGAAAGTGTGTTTAGTTTGTGTATATAATTCAAGAAGCCATATAATATAGAAAGTGTATTAAATTGCTGTAAAGCAATTAATAATTATTTTGAAATATAGTGCTTTCTAAGTGATCAAAAACTAGTGTGTAATCCTTGTATTATAATCGTAGTAAATAGGAACAAATATTTTATATGAGTATACACTACGATAAATCTTTAAATAAGTAAATATTCGAATTGAGGTTATAAGATAAGGAACAAAGTAGCCAGAAGCAAAGTGACAAAGTACAACAAAGTAGCTTCAGATGAACTTTTCCATTTTGTGAATATCTTTATTAATAAAGCAAAATCTTAGCAATTTCTATTAAATAGAGAAAGTATTAATTTAAATAAATCATTGGCAATGTAGAATTAGAACAGCAAGTACAGGTATCTATAGGTTCAATTTTCCATTTACTTGAGTTGCTAAAAAAAATCTTGATTCCAGTATATAACTAATTAATAAAGTAAAGAAATTAGTTAAAAACAACGTTCACATCATCGCTTGTAGGCAAGTACTTTCCTGGTAATATTAAAATAGTCTAACTAGAATCAAAAATTGAAAAGTAATGTTTCAGTGAATCTTTAAGTAATGTAAATTGGCAATCATGAATCCAAATACGCATCTTGGTAGTGATGAAAATTATTAATGTAAAATTCATTAAAAGCAAATAAAGTTAATAAAGTACCTGCAAGAAAAAAGTTCATTATCATTTTCTAAATCTAATAATATAGTTCTACAAAGTTTTCAATGCGCTAAAAAATAAAGGAAAATAAGGATGTAAGTAAAAAAGCTGATTAAGTACATTTTTCCGGATAGCTATAAAATATAAGGAAAGATCAAAGATTAGTTATCTAAGATTTGCATGTTGATTGTTAAAGAAAACAGTATGTTAGTGGAAAATAGTTATAAATTATACAAAAGAAAATTAAAGAAATTAATACTAAGTTTACAAATCTTAAATACATAGACATTTGAATTAGCTTTAAACTATTTGTTAAAATCATTGTAATTATTCAGTTATATCTTTTTAACTTTCTTTTAAATGTACAGTTTAGTGCAAACATTATTTCTCCACCTCTGGAAACTAAAAGGTTCTCTGATCATAATATAAAAAATAGATTTTAAAAAATGCGTATGTGATATTGATTTGCATAGAGAAAGTTAGATACATCGTAAAGATGTTCTATGATGCCTGAAAATCGTGTTTACTGAGCATTGAAATAAGCTGCATTACACTTTCATCAGAGATATTATATATATATATATATATATATATATATATATATAATTTTCAAAGTAAAATGTTTTCAAAATCATTCGATAAAAGTTTAAAATTTTATTTTCGCTGTGGATTTATTTTAATATCTTCTTCAAAAAATTTTAATATTTCTGGAAGTTTAATAGAACATATTTATTTATTGATTTATTTTACTTCTCAATTTCTTCTTAGGAACATTAGGTGTTAGTTTACTATCGTAGATATATATACATAAAGTAAATTAATTTTCTGAATAATTCTAATTTTCTGGATATTGAAAATGGGTATAATGTCTAATCATCTCTCATTCATAACATTTGGTTATTTTATTTATAATATTTATAAAAATTACTATGTAATACTTGTTTACGTGAAATTTGAGCTTCGAGAAACTTGCCTTATAGTTTCATCAAAAAATAATGTTTTTTCATATATATAATCATTTTTAATGTAAAATTATTTAAAATTGTTTGACCAACATTCTAGCCTAATTGTATCAGTGCCCTAGGCACTGGCCTACGGGTATTTGTTGATCACCGAAATGAAACAGTGCTGGGTCTGGTCAGTCTAGCCGGATGGGTAATCGATTTAAAAAATCAGATAAATTTGTGTATACTGCGTTCACCCAGCATCGTGAAGATAATTGGTAGCTACCTAAAAGAGAGGTGAAGGATTCCCACCAGAAATGTAACAACAAGGCGTCGATACATGCCATTTACTGACAATACATCTCGCAATTCCAAATTGTCAGTTGATCGGCCTATGCCATTTGGAACTTCATAAAAGGGTTTTGTAATTTTTAACTATCAAATTAAGACTTTTCAATTAATATCGTCATGATCTCACATTATATGTATGTACAGCCTGGGAAAAGAAAAATAACATATATATATATATATATAGGGGCGGATCCAGGATATGATCAAGGGAGGGGCTAAACCATAATTTGCTGTTTTATCCAGTGTAAAGCAGGATTGAAGCCCATTTTATCCAGTGTATATCTGAGCGTCAAGGGGGGGTGCTATAGCCCCTATAGCCCCCCTTGGATCCGCCACTGTATATATATATATGTTATTTTTTCTTGTCGACGAATGTATAAT
Source organism: Thermobia domestica (assembly GCF_964235325.1). Classification (NCBI taxonomy): domain Eukaryota; kingdom Metazoa; phylum Arthropoda; class Insecta; order Zygentoma; family Lepismatidae; genus Thermobia; species Thermobia domestica. The sequence continues at coordinate 38,595,701 of NC_137469.1, forward strand.
TTTTTTAGTATTCGTTATAAGAAATTAAATTCTTAACTAACACATTTTAAAAATGCATTTGAAAATAAAATAACACCTTCCCAAATATAATAGGAGAATCAGAAATAATGTTTTTGTCTTTTAACGATTTTTATTTTGTTTTAACTTCTTTAAATTTGATTTTTTTTTGTAAGTTATCTTGAAATTGTTCATAATTTCGCACTGATTGACTTCAAACCATCTCTTGATCGAATATAATTAAATAAATCCGTTTTCTTTTATATAAACCTTTATTCTAACACCATGCATATATAAAGATACCGTATTAACAATAAGAAATAAACTGTTGACTAAAACCTTTTTTTTTTCATACACAAACTTAATTTCAACAATGTACTTTACCTCCTTAACAAAGCCAGCAGCGTGGCTATTGGGCTTTATTGCATAGAACAAGAATTTTAATTAGTGAAAAAATCGAGGTTAAGTGCATTAGATAGAACATGAGTTAAAAAACGTATTCAGATAACTTAGAGATATATTAACTGATCTCCAGCAATATTAAAAAAGAAGAAACTTAGAGAAAAAAATAATAAAAAATCTTTGGTGCATAAACTATAGCTAAAAAAATATTTTGAAAAGTTTATCGAAGGAACACTAGTAAAAAACAGGTATCGAAGTCAAAACTTCAAAAGTTTACATTCTCTAACTACTTAACTACAATGCTATGTCAGTAAAATACTATTATTTAATACCGTAAAATACATTGCACTCTTTGTTTCTACGGAATTTACTTTTAATATTATATCAGTTAGATAATAGTGTAGTCAGAAAAATAAACAGAACTTTTCACTCTTTATTTTTTTTTTTCTTTATAGTCCGGTAATAGTAAATCATCACAAAACAGAGAACATTTTTTATATTAAGAAAAAATTGGTTACTTACCAATAAATCCTTCCGTGGGGAAACTAAACACTCTCCACACGTATCGGAACAACGAGCTAGTTCCGTCTTCAGGGGTAAGGTAACAAAGATAAAAATGTATTAGAGGGAAAAAAAGATGTAGAAAAAAGAATAATACCAGAGAATGAACAAATATAACGTAAATGATGCTAAAATACCACGAGCAGACTACAGTACGAAAGAATGAGCTGAGTTGAAGGAAGCATGATGTCTATGTTACATCACTATTGCCAAATTTAAAATATACATCAAAGGTAGGTAACCAGATTTTTATCAATATTGCCGAAATCCAAATTTAAGATCGGTTTATATTTATGAATAAAGAATGATTCTTCAATCTCCCGTTGTTTCTTTGTTCTTGCTGCTAAACCTATCACATTAACCTGCTTTATATTGTGTGTATTTTGTTTTAAGTGAAGCGCCAATCCCAACATGCCCTCTTCTTGTGACATTTTTGAATATCTAAGAGAAGTAATAAGAACATATTAGACAATCAAAAAAGTCACAAGAAGAGGGCATGTCGGGGTTGGCACTTCACTTAAAACAACAAACACACAATATAAAGTAGGTTAATGTGATATGTTTAGCAAAAACAAAGAAACAACGGGAGATTAAAGAATCATTCTTTATTCATAAATAGAAACCGACTTTAAATCTAGATTTTGATAATATTGATAGAATCTGGTTACTTACCTTTGATGTATATTTTAAATTTGGTAATAGTGACGTAACATAGGCATCGCGTTTCCTTCAACTCAGCTCATTCTTTCGCACTATGCTCTGCTCGTGGTATTTTAGCATCCTTTGCGTTATATTTATTCTGTAGTATGTATTCCTCTTTCCACACACACTTTCTTTTCTCTCATCCGTCTTTGTCCTTGTCCCTTACCATTGGAGACGGGACTAGCTTGTTGTTCCGACACGTGTGGAAAGTAGTTTCACCACGGGAAGATTTGTTGGTAAGTAACCAATTTTTTTGTTAATTTGAATCATCCTCTCATGCGCCTACATAATAATTTTACATTTTTAATACTTTATCACACTAATTATTATAATGTCTTTCACAAAACGATGACTATATTGTTACCGAATCCTATAATTATGATATTCACACTTGTTCGTGCGTAGCCAAAAGGCACAGAATTCCTGGTGTTAACCCAGTATCATGAGGTAATTGGAGAGTACTTGAATTTAAGAGCAAGTGCACTTCAGCCTAAAAAGCGCACAAATAACACAGACACACATACACAAAATAAAAAGTTCCGTGTACCGAACCCCAGGATATGGATTCGATGTATTTTGTTATGAAGAATCCAAATTTTGAAATACATCGAATCCAAAATACATTCATACACTGCATCGAATGTAAAATACATCGAATCCATACCCTGGGGTTCACTACACAGAACTTTTTTTTCCTGTTACGTGTAGCCTCCCTATCCAAAATCGCTCAATTTTTCGCTCATAACAAAAAATTTACAGGGTCAATCGTCCTGGGGTTTCGAAATTTGGATTTTGTGTAACAAAATACATCGAATCCATACCCTGGGGTCCAGTGCACAGAATTTTTTTTCCTTTGTATTGCTGAGTTACGTATAGCCTCCCTATTCAAAATCACTAATTTTTTCGCCCATAACAAAAAATTGACAGGGTCAATCGTCCTGGGATTTCGAAATTTGGATTTTGTGTAACAAAATACATCGAATCCATACCCTGGGGTCCAGTGCACAGAATTTTTTTTCCTTTGTATTGCTGAGTTACGTATAGCCTCCCTATTCAAAATCACTAATTTTTCGCCCATAACAAAAAATTGACAGGGTCAATCGTCCTGGGATTTCGAAATTTGGATTTTGTGTAACAAAATACATCGAATCCATACCCTGGGGTCCAGTGCACAGAATTTTTTTCCCTTTGTATTGCTGAGTTACGTATAGCCTCCCTATTCAAAATCACTAATTTTTTCGCCCATAACAAAAAATTGACAGGGTCAATCGTCCTGGGATTTCGAAATTTGGATTTTGTGTAACAAAATACATCGAATCCATACCCTGGGGTCCAGTGCACAGAATTTTTTTCCTTTGTATTGCTGAGTTACGTATAGCCTCCCTATTCAAAATCACTAATTTTTTCGCCCATAACAAAAAATTGACAGGGTCAATCGTCCTGGGATTTCGAAATTTGGATTTTGTGTAACAAAATACATCGAATCCATACCCTGGGGTCCAGTGCACAGAATTTTTTTCCTTTGTATTGCTGAGTTACGTATAGCCTCCCTATTCAAAATCACTAATTTTTCGCCCATAACAAAAAATTGACAGGGTCAATCGTCCTGGGATTTCGAAATTTGGATTTTGTGTAACAAAATACATCGAATCCATACCCTGGGGTCCAGTGCACAGAATTTTTTTTCCTTTGTATTGCTGAGTTACGTATAGCCTCCCTATTCAAAATCACTAATTTTTCGCCCATAACAAAAAATTGACAGGGTCAATCGTCCTGGGATTTCGAAATTTGGATTTTGTGTAACAAAATACATCGAATCCATACCCTGGGGTCCAGTGCACAGAATTTTTTTCCTTTGTATTGCTGAGTTACGTATAGCCTCCCTATTCAAAATCACTAATTTTTTCGCCCATAACAAAAAATTGACAGGGTCAATCGTCCTGGGATTTCGAAATTTGGATTTTGTGTAACAAAATACATCGAATCCATACCCTGGGGTCCAGTGCACAGAATTTTTTTCCTTTCTATTGCTGAGTTACGTATAGCCTCCCTATTCAAAATCACTAATTTTTCGCCCATAACAAAAAATTGACAGGGTCAATCGTCCTGGGATTTCGAAATTTGGATTTTGTGTAACAAAATACATCGAATCCATACCCTGGGGTCCAGTGCACAGAATTTTTTTCCCTTTGTATTGCTGAGTTACGTATAGCCTCCCTATTCAAAATCACTAATTTTTCGCCCATAACAAAAAATTGACAGGGTCAATCGTCCTGGGATTTCGAAATTTGGATTTTGTGTAACAAAATACATCGAATCCATACCCTGGGGTCCAGTGCACAGAATTTTTTTTCCTTTGTATTGCTGAGTTACGTATAGCCTCCCTATTCAAAATCACTAATTTTTTCGCCCATAACAAAAAATTGACAGGGTCAATCGTCCTGGGATTTCGAAATTTGGATTTTGTGTAACAAAATACATCGAATCCATACCCTGGGGTCCAGTGCACAGAATTTTTTTCCTTTGTATTGCTGAGTTACGTATAGCCTCCCTATTCAAAATCACTAATTTTTCGCCCATAACAAAAAATTGACAGGGTCAATCGTCCTGGGATTTCGAAATTTGGATTTTGTGTAACAAAATACATCGAATCCATACCCTGGGGTCCAGTGCACAGAATTTTTTTCCTTTGTATTGCTGAGTTACGTATAGCCTCCCTATTCAAAATCACTAATTTTTTCGCCCATAACAAAAAATTGACAGGGTCAATCGTCCTGGGATTTCGAAATTTGGATTTTGTGTAACAAAATACATCGAATCCATACCCTGGGGTCCAGTGCACAGAATTTTTTCCTTTGTATTGCTGAGTTACGTATAGCCTCCCAATTCAAAATCACTAATTTTTTCGCCCATAACAAAAAATTGACAGGGTCAATCGTCCTGGGATTTCGAAATTTGGATTTTGTGTAACAAAATACATCGAATCCATACCCTGGGGTCCAGTGCACAGAATTTTTTTCCTTTGTATTGCTGAGTTACGTATAGCCTCCCTATTCAAAATCACTAATTTTTTCGCCCATAACAAAAAATTGACAGGGTCAATCGTCCTGGGATTTCGAAATTTGGATTTTGTGTAACAAAATACATCGAATCCATACCCTGGGGTCCAGTGCACAGAATTTTTTCCTTTGTATTGCTGAGTTACGTATAGCCTCCCAATTCAAAATCACTAATTTTTTCGCCCATAACAAAAAATTGACAGGGTCAATCGTCCTGGGATTTCGAAATTTGGATTTTGTGTAACAAAATACATCGAATCCATACCCTGGGGTCCAGTGCAAAGAATTTTTTTCCTTTCTATTGCTGAGTTACGTATAGCCTCCCTATTCAAAATCACTAATTTTTTCGCCCATAACAAAAAATTGACAGGGTCAATCGTCCTGGGATTTCGAAATTTGGATTTTGTGTAACAAAATACATCGAATCCATACCCTGGGGTCCAGTGCACAGAATTTTTTTCCTTTGTATTGCTGAGTTACGTATAGCCTCCCTATTCAAAATCACTAATTTTTTCGCCCATAACAAAAAATTGACAGGGTCAATCGTCCTGGGATTTCGAAATTTGGATTTTGTGTAACAAAATACATCGAATCCATACCCTGGGGTCCAGTGCACAGAATTTTTTTCCTTTGTATTGCTGAGTTACGTATAGCCTCCCTATTCAAAATCACTAATTTTTTCGCCCATAACAAAAAATTGACAGGGTCAATCGTCCTGGGATTTCGAAATTTGGATTTTGTGTAACAAAATACATCGAATCCATACCCTGGGGTCCAGTGCACAGAATTTTTTTCCTTTGTATTGCTGAGTTACGTATAGCCTCCCTATTCAAAATCACTAATTTTTCGCCCATAACAAAAAATTGACAGGGTCAATCGTCCTGGGATTTCGAAATTTGGATTTTGTGTAACAAAATACATCGAATCCATACCCTGGGGTCCAGTGCACAGAATTTTTTTCCTTTGTATTGCTGAGTTACGTATAGCCTCCCAATTCAAAATCACTAATTTTTTCGCCCATAACAAAAAATTGACAGGGTCAATCGTCCTGGGATTTCGAAATTTGGATTTTGTGTAACAAAATACATCGAATCCATACCCTGGGGTCCAGTGCACAGAATTTTTTTCCTTTGTATTGCTGAGTTACGTATAGCCTCCCTATTCAAAATCACTAATTTTTTCGCCCATAACAAAAAATTGACAGGGTCAATCGTCCTGGGATTTCGAAATTTGGATTTTGTGTAACAAAATACATCGAATCCATACCCTGGGGTCCAGTGCACAGAATTTTTTTCCTTTGTATTGCTGAGTTACGTATAGCCTCCCAATTCAAAATCACTAATTTTTTCGCCCATAACAAAAAATTGACAGGGTCAATCGTCCTGGGATTTCGAAATTTGGATTTTGTGTAACAAAATACATCGAATCCATACCCTGGGGTCCAGTGCACAGAATTTTTTTCCTTTGTATTGCTGAGTTACGTATAGCCTCCCTATTCAAAATCACTAATTTTTTCGCCCATAACAAAAAATTGACAGGGTCAATCGTCCTGGGATTTCGAAATTTGGATTTTGTGTAACAAAATACATCGAATCCATACCCTGGGGTCCAGTGCACAGAATTTTTTTCCTTTCTATTGCTGAGTTACGTATAGCCTCCCTATTCAAAATCACTAATTTTTCGCCCATAACAAAAAATTGACAGGGTCAATCGTCCTGGGATTTCGAAATTTGGATTTTGTGTAACAAAATACATCGAATCCATACCCTGGGGTCCAGTGCACAGAATTTTTTTCCCTTTGTATTGCTGAGTTACGTATAGCCTCCCTATTCAAAATCACTAATTTTTCGCCCATAACAAAAAATTGACAGGGTCAATCGTCCTGGGATTTCGAAATTTGGATTTTGTGTAACAAAATACATCGAATCCATACCCTGGGGTCCAGTGCACAGAATTTTTTTTCCTTTGTATTGCTGAGTTACGTATAGCCTCCCTATTCAAAATCACTAATTTTTTCGCCCATAACAAAAAATTGACAGGGTCAATCGTCCTGGGATTTCGAAATTTGGATTTTGTGTAACAAAATACATCGAATCCATACCCTGGGGTCCAGTGCACAGAATTTTTTTCCTTTGTATTGCTGAGTTACGTATAGCCTCCCTATTCAAAATCACTAATTTTTCGCCCATAACAAAAAATTGACAGGGTCAATCGTCCTGGGATTTCGAAATTTGGATTTTGTGTAACAAAATACATCGAATCCATACCCTGGGGTCCAGTGCACAGAATTTTTTTCCTTTGTATTGCTGAGTTACGTATAGCCTCCCTATTCAAAATCACTAATTTTTTCGCCCATAACAAAAAATTGACAGGGTCAATCGTCCTGGGATTTCGAAATTTGGATTTTGTGTAACAAAATACATCGAATCCATACCCTGGGGTCCAGTGCACAGAATTTTTTCCTTTGTATTGCTGAGTTACGTATAGCCTCCCAATTCAAAATCACTAATTTTTTCGCCCATAACAAAAAATTGACAGGGTCAATCGTCCTGGGATTTCGAAATTTGGATTTTGTGTAACAAAATACATCGAATCCATACCCTGGGGTCCAGTGCACAGAATTTTTTTCCTTTGTATTGCTGAGTTACGTATAGCCTCCCTATTCAAAATCACTAATTTTTTCGCCCATAACAAAAAATTGACAGGGTCAATCGTCCTGGGATTTCGAAATTTGGATTTTGTGTAACAAAATACATCGAATCCATACCCTGGGGTCCAGTGCACAGAATTTTTTCCTTTGTATTGCTGAGTTACGTATAGCCTCCCAATTCAAAATCACTAATTTTTTCGCCCATAACAAAAAATTGACAGGGTCAATCGTCCTGGGATTTCGAAATTTGGATTTTGTGTAACAAAATACATCGAATCCATACCCTGGGGTCCAGTGCACAGAATTTTTTTCCTTTCTATTGCTGAGTTACGTATAGCCTCCCTATTCAAAATCACTAATTTTTTCGCCCATAACAAAAAATTGACAGGGTCAATCGTCCTGGGATTTCGAAATTTGGATTTTGTGTAACAAAATACATCGAATCCATACCCTGGGGTCCAGTGCACAGAATTTTTTTCCTTTGTATTGCTGAGTTACGTATAGCCTCCCTATTCAAAATCACTAATTTTTTCGCCCATAACAAAAAATTGACAGGGTCAATCGTCCTGGGATTTCGAAATTTGGATTTTGTGTAACAAAATACATCGAATCCATACCCTGGGGTCCAGTGCACAGAATTTTTTTCCTTTGTATTGCTGAGTTACGTATAGCCTCCCTATTCAAAATCACTAATTTTTTCGCCCATAACAAAAAATTGACAGGGTCAATCGTCCTGGGATTTCGAAATTTGGATTTTGTGTAACAAAATACATCGAATCCATACCCTGGGGTCCAGTGCACAGAATTTTTTTCCTTTGTATTGCTGAGTTACGTATAGCCTCCCTATTCAAAATCACTAATTTTTCGCCCATAACAAAAAATTGACAGGGTCAATCGTCCTGGGATTTCGAAATTTGGATTTTGTGTAACAAAATACATCGAATCCATACCCTGGGGTCCAGTGCACAGAATTTTTTTCCTTTGTATTGCTGAGTTACGTATAGCCTCCCAATTCAAAATCACTAATTTTTTCGCCCATAACAAAAAATTGACAGGGTCAATCGTCCTGGGATTTCGAAATTTGGATTTTGTGTAACAAAATACATCGAATCCATACCCTGGGGTCCAGTGCACAGAATTTTTTTCCTTTGTATTGCTGAGTTACGTATAGCCTCCCTATTCAAAATCACTAATTTTTTCGCCCATAACAAAAAATTGACAGGGTCAATCGTCCTGGGATTTCGAAATTTGGATTTTGTGTAACAAAATACATCGAATCCATACCCTGGGGTCCAGTGCACAGAATTTTTTTCCTTTGTATTGCTGAGTTACGTATAGCCTCCCAATTCAAAATCACTAATTTTTTCGCCCATAACAAAAAATTGACAGGGTCAATCGTCCTGGGATTTCGAAATTTGGATTTTGTGTAACAAAATACATCGAATCCATACCCTGGGGTCCAGTGCACAGAATTTTTTTCCTTTGTATTGCTGAGTTACGTATAGCCTCCCTATTCAAAATCACTAATTTTTTCGCCCATAACAAAAAATTGACAGGGTCAATCGTCCTGGGATTTCGAAATTTGGATTTTGTGTAACAAAATACATCGAATCCATACCCTGGGGTCCAGTGCACAGAATTTTTTTCCTTTGTATTGCTGAGTTACGTATAGCCTCCCTATTCAAAATCACTAATTTTTTCGCCCATAACAAAAAATTGACAGGGTCAATCGTCCTGGGATTTCGAAATTTGGATTTTGTGTAACAAAATACATCGAATCCATACCCTGGGGTCCAGTGCACAGAATTTTTTTCCTTTGTATTGCTGAGTTACGTATAGCCTCCCTATTCAAAATCACTAATTTTTTCGCCCATAACAAAAAATTGACAGGGTCAATCGTCCTGGGATTTCGAAATTTGGATTTTGTGTAACAAAATACATCGAATCCATACCCTGGGGTCCAGTGCACAGATTTTTTTTCCTTTGTATTGCTGAGTTACGTATAGCCTCCCTATTCAAAATCACTAATTTTTTCGCCCATAACAAAAAATTGACAGGGTCAATCGTCCTGGGATTTCGAAATTTGGATTTTGTGTAACAAAATACATCGAATCCATACCCTGGGGTCCAGTGCACAGAATTTTTTTCCTTTGTATTGCTGAGTTACGTATAGCCTCCCTATTCAAAATCACTAATTTTTTCGCCCATAACAAAAAATTGACAGGGTCAATCGTCCTGGGATTTCGAAATTTGGATTTTGTGTAACAAAATACATCGAATCCATACCCTGGGGTCCAGTGCACAGAATTTTTTTCCTTTGTATTGCTGAGTTACGTATAGCCTCCCTATTCAAAATCACTAATTTTTCGCCCATAACAAAAAATTGACAGGGTCAATCGTCCTGGGATTTCGAAATTTGGATTTTGTGTAACAAAATACATCGAATCCATACCCTGGGGTCCAGTGCACAGATTTTTTTTTCCTTTGTATTGCTGAGTTACGTATAGCCTCCCTATTCAAAATCACTAATTTTTTCGCCCATAACAAAAAATTGACAGGGTCAATCGTCCTGGGATTTCGAAATTTGGATTTTGTGTAACAAAATACATCGAATCCATACCCTGGGGTCCAGTGCACAGATTTTTTTTTTCTTTGTATTGCTGAGTTACGTATAGCCTCCCTATTCAAAATCACTAATTTTTTCGCCCATAACAAAAAATTGACAGGGTCAATCGTCCTGGGATTTCGAAATTTGGATTTTGTGTAACAAAATACATCGAATCCATACCCTGGGGTCTTGTGCACAGAAATTATTATTATTATTATTATTATTATTATTATTATTATTATTATTATTATTATTATTATTATTATTATTATTATTATTATTATTATTATTATTTGTGACTGTGTAATTAATCTGGTAATTAATGCGCTCATCAACATCACCTAAACAGAATCTGTGCCATCTGGGGAAGCCTTTCATAGACTAAAATGCCAGAAAATTTAATTTGAGTTTACTATTGACCATACACAAGAAAAAATCACACTAAACTTATCAATTGAGTTTCAACATATGATACTTGAAAAGAAAACTATTGTTGTGTAGAATTTATTTGTTTCAGGCTTTATTTTCGTATTATATATGTATCGATAAAGAGTGTAAAGTTGAATGATCTTACTTATAAATTGCTTTTCTATAAAATTGTAATAGAGTTATACTGAAACTTATAATTAGGTAGGATGATCCACGACTCTGCAACTTTGCCAATGAAAATAAAATAAATTAATACTATGAATTATTAATAATTATGCATATCGAAGGCATTATCTGTTGACGTGTTTTCGAGAAGACCAAGATACAATTGAATCAGTTATTATGAGAAAGTCATGAGCTCATGAATTTGATTTTGAGAATTGGGAGATAAAAATTTTGTTTTGTTTAATTTTTTATAGTTTCCTTGTTTCTCTTTATAAATGTATAAAACTAGAAACTTATTAGTTAAGAATATTTCTAGACATTCATGTCAAAGAAAAACAATTTTGGTAAAGAATTGAATAATGTAATTAGAATAATGCAAAACTGAATTCATTACTCTTCTATAACTGATTCAATTTTTAAAATCAATTCATTAACATAGACTACACTATAAATTTTCAGTATGTAAATTCTTCTGCTTTAACGCAGGTATTTTTATATGTTCCATGTTGGAACTTTATTCATTTCTACATAGATATAATTATTTCATTCTTTACATATCCACATTCACACATGTTTACACGCTTTCGTAGCCATTTTTATATATGGTAATAATTACCATAAAAGCAGCAGAAACATGTTGAGAGTCAATGGGATTGAATTTTAGCTTACAACTTATAGAATTAATACTTAAATTAAAGTTATAAAGCAAATTGCTGGCAATTTGCATCACGTAACTTTCGAGTGATAAATCATAATTTGGTAATCGAATTTTATAAGTGAGGTGCATAGAGATAACCCACAAAATAATACATGAGCATATCAAAGTAATTTCTCTGAAATCGGAAGTTAGTAATTAATTAGGTAAAAAAGTTTGAACAAAAAACATCATTTGCACAAAATTGGATAAAGTGTTTCAAACAGACGATACTTCCATGAACTGACTCGGAACAAAATTGAAAATCAGGTCTCTTGGTTTAGAATATGTTAATATTAACCCACAGGTAAACATTGCTTCAACAAGTTTCAGAGACATCTTATGAGAAAATACGTTTATTATCGTATTTCAAAAATATTTTACAGTAAGTATATTTCGGAAGTAAGTTTATTTCGACATCATAAATCCTCTTTCCTTAATATAAATATATACCAAGAAACAATCATAATAGTAATGATAAGCACTTTGTTTTTTATACAAAACACTATTAAAATGTATTAGTGGTGTCACCAAAATATTTTAGTTGGAGTGGCTTTGGCTATAGTAATTCAATATTAATGTTAACTTATTACGTTTCTATATATATGAAAATTCCTTTTTAAAGTAATTTATTAAAATATGATTGTCTATTGGTTTTAATAAATATTATTGTTAAACAGATTTGATCAAAAATATCGCCGCCTCTTAATGCAAGAAGTAATTTTATTTGAGAACAGTAGCAAGAGAATTGATATTTATCTTTCTCAATTTGTAAATTTATCCTCTAACAATAGATTAATACTTTCAAAATTAAAGTTCAAAATCAAATTCTTCCATTAGGAACTTCATTTATAAGTAAATACCAAGAGAAGACGACTATTTGAATCCATATTTGTGTAACTAAAAGACAGATGTTCTCTCCAAGTTACAGTAAACTAGAATCAGATCGGTTCACTCAGTTTGAAGTTACTGAAGAAAGAAATTCTATAGTTGGTTATTCATTTTTGCTGGTAACTTTAAATAAATATCATGATTTGTAGGCAAATAGGGTGGTGTTCACTATGTACAGATTCTTAAGCCTCTCTAACAGAGTTTGGTGACTCCACTGAATTGTATTAAAATTTTGTAATTTATATTGTGCAACATTTAAGCTAATTGTTTGTAATGTTCAAACTTTTTTCCTTTTTACTTGAGTTCCTACTTTACCTTCTCCAGTGTGCTAAAAAATAATGATTTTTGTTATTAGTGTGCACTTACCTTTGTATCCTGTATGCTGTATTAGTTTGTTCATAATTTTTAACTTTTATATAAGCCTATGTTCTACTACTTGCACTAACTATTACAAACAAACTTAGTAATAATTTATTTCTCCAGATAATTCAGTGAAAATTGTTATATATTGAGCGGCTCGGTGGGGAGATAAGTGCTATAAATGTCACTTTCGGCGAAATTGAGTTATTAGGTGGAATGAGTTCAAATCGGATCACAGAACAGTATATTGGTAGTTTAAGTTTGGAAATGTACCCACAGAAAGGCAGAAACTTTATTGGCATGTGTCATTGCATTGCATTGCACGGGAATGTTGAATTTTCTTTTCCAGTTTACTTGAACTTAAAAAATGTCGCTTACTATGTAAGTTCGGAAATGTACCCACAGATGGCAGAGGAAACTTTATTGGCATGTATCATTGCATTGCATAGCACGGGAATGTTGAAATTTCTTTCCGAGTTTACTCGAAACTTAAAAAATGTCACTTACCAATTAAGTTCGGAAATGTACTCATTGATGGCAGAGGAAACTTTATTGGCATGTATTATTGCATTGCATTTCTGATTCGAATGTTGAACTTTCTTTTCCAGTTTACTCGAAACTTTAAAAATGTCGTTTACCACTACCTTCCCCCGAACCACTCATTATATCTACCTCATTTTGATAGGGCCTTTAAATATAAAATCTTATTTATAATTATATGTGGGATGTAGAATTTAGAGTGATATTTAGAAGCATGGAAGTTGTTTCTCTAGATCGAAAATTACTTTTTGCATAAATCATAAGGAAAATAGCAACCAGTGATCATGCTACTCCTATTTTTCCTGACTTACATTCACCTGAAGTGTATGGAGAACTATCACCAGTGCCTTGGAGAGGAAAGTTAAATATATACTTTATCAAGTCTACAAAGATAAATAAATCATAGTGGCTCTTCAGTGATTATTATTTCAATAAAGTATACTGTGCTTTAACTTGCCTATTTATTCCATTACTAATTAAGAGAAGTGATGTTGTTATCTGAGGGATCCACACTAAGATAGGGATGAGACCCAGGTGGCTCAGTTGTAAAGCGCTCACTTCTGGTGCGTGATGTCCCTGATTCGATTCTAGTTCTTGCCAAGTGGGATTTATGAACAAACACCGTGTGCGAGGGTTTTCTCGGTCTTTCTCCCGTTTACTCGTACTTTTTTTCATTCCACCATTTCGTTCATTATCATCAACATTCCCTCCCTTAGCCTCTGAGCATAAACATGGGACGGTGTAAACTAAAAAACTGCAACATGATTTTAGATTTATTTATAATAACTAAGAAATCAAGAGATCATTAATAGCGCGAGAAAAATCGAAGGAATACTTGTTTGAATATTATTTGCTTACTCTTTCACACGTTTATCTTACTAGTGAAAACACTATTCCCTTATGCGTTTTTAGTTTATTTACTCCTCTTTATTATTATTTACTGTTAGTGGTTACATGATTTACGGTGTTACATGAATAATAACTGATACAGTTGTTATATGGTTATATGTTTTCCAAACACTGCAAAATATAACGTGATTATGCAAGTATAAAATATTTTATTTGTCTTTTCCCTTATGTAGCAAGAAATTAAACTGTGATACTTTATGTTACTTTAAGTTAAAATATATTAAGTATTATAGATATAAAATTATAATCTTCTGAAGTTTTGTATGTGATATTGAAAATAGTAAAACATGTACAATGATGTGTACATCTTTTACTGGTACTCTAGTTCACGTGACTAAATAGGCAGATATTACACTTACATGTAACAGAAGTTTCAAACAAATCTGAAATTAAAAAAAAATAAAAAAAAAAATGAAACAATATGAAGTCTATATAAGTTAAATTTGTTCGGAAATGAAGTCTCAAATTTCCTTTTCAACGTAAGATAAATTGATTATTTTGGTTTATAAAACAAGTCTTTTTATCCGGGGAAAATCTTATAATCGATCAGGCTTTCTCGCCGCAAGATTTTCAAAATTGTGGAAGGAGGCGTTGAGTGAACTCTGAAGAGGTGAGTCTACAGTCTAGACTGTAGAAAAATTGGGTACTTGGGCACTTTCCTACTTTTTACAACTAAGAGCACAGTCTATTCTACAGAAAACAATCCAGATTACAGCGCCATCTATCCAATGCCGTCCAAAACTTTAAACTAGTTTTCTTGTGCACTACCATTTAATAATAACTAGGTACACTGAAGACTTATGTTGTTTGAACGGATATACGATATATATATATATATATATATATATATATACTTTTTCAAATAAGTGCATAATACATCGAACTTTATAAGGCAGTGTTTCTTGTTACTCACTCAAAGGCACCGAAATTATCGAATGTAGCAGCTGTAAAATCGATTAAAAAGACAAAGTCATTCGTGCAGAGCGGGGTAAATGGGTTTAAAAGAATTAGAAATGTAAATGACTTGCCAAGAGGATCAGTTCCTGCCATGACGGAGAAGTAAAACAAAATGTCTTTGATTTTATAAATAACATTCTAATCTAATTACAAAAGTCTCAGTTTTTGTTTTAAAAGTGGAAATTAGATATTGCAATAAATACTGCCAGACTACTTAAACGAAATATCTACAATTTAGAAACCTCTTTTAATCAGAAAAATATGCTGAAAATGCATAAACATGCAATAATTTGGATTGTAATTGAGACAATGTAGTTTTGATGGATAAAATGTTTTATCTGGGTATATTTTTCCCTCACAAGAGTTAACATCCGGGTCAACATTTGAGTAATATGGTACAGCGTACCATGAAGCTCCCGACAGAAGTCTACCTAATATGATAAAGCTAGACAACCTAATATATGATAAAAGTATAGAAGCAATTACTGTCTTACGTTAAATGTTTTGATCTGTTTGACATGAGATTACCATTTTAAATTTCTGATTATAGAACTCATCACTGATCCCATAGACGGTCCTTGCTGATATTTAGTTTGTGAAGTGCTAACTTGACTTTGGTCGTGCTTCACTTCCTGAATTGAGAGAATGCAGGAATTTGTTTGAATTGTGTTCAGAGTTAAAAGGGAAAAATCATTCGTGTTCCTCTAAATACTTGTTCAATCAATTGAGAAAGGGGAAATCACACATATAAAGAGATTGAACAATGACCTGACTAAAGTCCAGAAGGTACAACGTCGTTGCCTTCCCGCGCTTGGATCTGCTCGTCACGGGGATGTGGTAAGAGGATAGCCAATCATATTCCTTGCGATAAATAAGTTAAGCAAATCTGAAGGATGGTGATTGGCTATCCTCTTACCACACCCCCAGTGACGAGCAGGTTCAAGCGCGGGAAGGCAACGACGTTATACTTTCTGGACTCTAAAGATACACTAAAAAACATCATAATTAATACCTAAAATTTTAACTTGACTGAAAAAAAATGTCTCTCGGAATTACGAAGGGGAAATATTATTCTTATAAATTATATTCTTCCCCCAAAAGGAAAATTACTTTGGTAAAAAAAAAAAATTATAATTAATTGATTTATTTCGATTCAGATTTTTTGAAACTTCTGGAAGATAATTATAATAATAAAATTCTTATTATATAGTAACCATTAAATTAAATTGAGAAACAGATAAAGTAAAATAGTAGATAATTTAAGTATGTATACTTAGTTCCTAAGTAACAAAATAGGAAATGAACTTCTATATTTAGAAATATTTTGAATTTATATTTTCAGTTACAACGCGAATTAGATTTTAACATTACATTTGTGCATATAAAATAAGGTATAAACAAAAAGAGAAAAAATTAAAAATATGTCTTAACTTACATTACATTTTGTCACATTCTTTACTGCTTTGTCATGTAATTAATTTATAATAAAGATTATAGACAGCCTTGTAAGAAAGTTGTATTTAGTTTGTGCTTTGTCACGTACATACAAGTGAATATTACAAACAAATGACACACGACCGACACGATTGATTTTATAATCCTCCTAGTACTGTATTTTCTGATTTTTGTTAGAAATTATTTTAACTAGTTTATGAGAACTTCACTGCTTAAAGCTCCAGATTTAACTTGACCGCAAACTTCCTTAGATGGTATCTTTCCCGTAATCTCCTAGCTATGTCTCTTCCTTGGCTGTCTGAATATATACTTATTGTTGTCCTTCTCTCTAAAGTTTACATTTTGTATCTGACCTGGCTTTTCCTCTGCTTGTTTCTACTAGACTATTATAATTGTCAAATTTTGGGATTTGCGAATTGACTACTTTAGTTACGGTATCAATATACACACTACTTTTGTCCTTGTTCTTACTGTTTTTCTGCAACATTGTTTTGTTTATGTACTTGCTTTGTTTTCCTGATGTGTAATTTGTTGTAGAGAGTGGTTCAACAGTATTATTCACTTGTAAGGTTGCCTCTTTGTAGACTTAGAAAAAAACTGTCACTGAGGAGTTGAGACCAAAATCATATCCACAAAGAAATTGAATGTCAGCTGAAAGGAGGGAATTCGTGTTATTCTTCAGTTCAAAATCTTTTGTTGTCGCAATTTTAGTCAAGGAATTTGGAGCTTAAAATATATAAAATGATAATCATGCCTGTTGTGCTGTATGGTTGCGAAACATGGTCACTTACTTTGAGGGAAGAACGCAGACTGAAAGTATTTGAGAATAAAATCCTGAGACGTATATTCGGACCCAAGAGGAATCGGAACGGGGAATGGCGCAAACTTCATAACGAGGAAGTGAATAATTTATTTGTACCGTTTATTAAACATTGTTAGGTTCATCTAGTCTAGGAGGCTCTGGTGGGCAGGTCATGTAGCCAGAATGAAAGAAAGTAGGAACGCTTTCAAAGGTTTTACTGGAAATCCATTAGGAAGATCTAGGCGCAGATGGAAGAATAATATTAAGATGGATCTCGCAGAAATAGGAATACAAAGTAGAAACTGGACCCAGTTGGCTAAGGACAGAAGTCAGCGGAGAGCTTTTGTGAAAGCAGCTTCGAACATTCGGGTTTCATAGGCACATAGGCCACAGAGTTAGTTAGTTAGTTATGAGAAATTGTAATGCCTGTTAGATTGGTTAACAAATAAGGCTTTATTAGATTGGTTAACAAATAATAAATGAGTTATAATATTTAATAATCAAAGGTTCTTAAATATTCCTTGTTCTCTCTCATCCCCTTCAATTGGCTTTAAGATTTGTAACTACCTAGTATTAAGATATGATTCTTGTGAACAGTGCCCTCAGCAACTTTTTATTTTTCCTGATATTTTTCTCTTTCCCTGTGAGGAAGGATCAACAAAATTACAACAAAGTTTTCTGTTATTTGTATTTGTGTGATAATGCTAATTTTTGGTAAGTAAAATTTATTTACCTACATCCTTTCCTTTGTTTACCAAATATATAAATATATTAATACTTGTATTATTGAATTAATGTATTTAAAGAATAATATAAAGAATGACAAAATGTATGACTGGATTGGGATTCGAACTGGGACTAAATTCACACCTATAAAGGATTTATTGTGATATAAAATTGTCTATTTCCTCCACTTATCATTCAAAGAATATTAACAAGACAAATTGCATGAATGAAAATTTTCCTGCGGTACAACTATAATAGTTACGTAAAAAGTTTTACCAAACAGTATTTCTGTCGAAGTTCATTTCCTGTAACTTATTATATCAATGATAATAAAATGCTGGAGACCAGTTTTTTTTTAAGATATTAAGGAAGTAAAAGAAATAAATGTGTCGTCATGCACTGCATGCAGTTGTAAAACTAAGCCATAAGTATAGTGCTCAGAAAATAATTAATTAAATAAATGCGTGTGAAAAAAAAAAAAATGCTGAGTCTTATATATATAGAAATATATGTATAATAAAAGTAAGAAATACTGTATTTCTTTTTCGCAAGAATAGATGAAAAATATTTCTTGCTGTTTTATACATATATTATGAGAATTATGAATTTACCTCTTATTTTCTTTAACCGAGACTGTAACATTGTCTAGTCCTTTTGTGACATAAGCGTCAAAGACCAAGGATTGCAAAAGACTTTTATCACCTAGAAAAAAAGAAAATAAAGAATGCTGTTAGAATTTTTTGTCACTATAGCAAATAAATGTAATATATATTTTTATACACTATAACGCTTGATGATTTTTATCACATGATTCTTTAAAATTCTGATAAAAGAATCGGAAAAATGTCTTCATGTGGAAGATCTTACGAACACACAAACAATTTAAAGTTTGGTCCTGTATTCTATCCATTTTTCATACTTTTATTTTTGTACATGAAAATTGTTTATCATATGATTACTTCTAAAGTAAAATATATTTTGTTTATAATTAATGTGGTTACCTTTGAAATAAATACTTATCTCACGTGATTGAGACAGAATTGTGAATATAGTTTAATCATATATTATAATCATTTTTCATTCTTTTATTTTTGAAAATGCGAACTGTTTCTATATAATTATTTCTATAGTATTGTGATTTTTTAATATTGTGTAACTTAATATGTGCATCACTTTCTTTTATAGTAAAGAAGAAATTTCATACTTTATATCTTTCAATATTTACCTTTTTAATCCTTAAACAAGATGTTAATTACATTTTGATATGTTCTAAATCTAAAAGCAATATAGTATACTATATACACAGTTTTCAGATATTAATAATACTGTATATATACACACAGATGTATATTCACTTTACAACTTAAATTTGCGAATATACACCACTTAAACAAGCTAACACTTCTTAAAACAATCTTTCATATCCCTTCTAATCTCTAACGGACTACTATTATTGTGAACTGAATTAGAATGAATAAATCCTAGATACAATAAAAATGTTTGTTTTATTGATATTTTTTGAAGAGAATACCCTTTATAGAAGTTTAATCACACGTTAATTTTGCTTCAGTTAAGAAATAATCAAGAAAGTAAACATATTTGTCTGTATAATATTATACAACAAGGATACATTCATTTCATTATGTATACATTTTCCCTCCATTCTTTGGTTGGAGACAATTACGCAATAAGACAGCTTAAGTATATTAAGACTTTCAATTACACTGTATAAGTCGTTAGTGGTTCGACGAAACTATTTGTAGGTTTCTACAATTTTTAGGACTATCATAGATAATTTTTAACTAAAAATACAGCATACTTGGTGTTTACACTCAGTTATTGATATTTTATTTAATTCTTTCATAGGTTACTTAAAGATGTAAGAAGTAACTGTCATTTATTATCAAGTCTAGATTTAAAAACAGTTGAAAATCTACCTGTCACGTATAAGTTATACTTCTTAAATAAGGAGTCCCTTTGGGAATTCCTAGAAAAATCTCACTTCTTTCTTCAATGTCTATTTAAATCTTTTACATATTTTTATATGTTTATGATTTATATCATGTTACTAACATACATATACAGGATTAACAAAAAGGTACGGCAAAATTTCAGGGATGAATTCCTTATGGGTAGACAAGCAAAAAAGTTCATATGACCATATGTCAGGAAATGTATCGTTACAGAGTTACGGCCATTGAGCCGTCTGATGCTGTGAAATAGCCACATTCAGGTCGCCCTTTAATGTGATTCAATTTAAACCTCAATAGCTCACCCCCTAATTAAGATAGGAAGGCAATTTTGGTATCAATGTGTTCCTGAAGGATGAAGCTTTCCGCCGATATGTATTTCATGTTTGTGGATGCTATCATGGTGGACGGGGAGGGAAACTACCTGTTTGTTTTTTTTTTCATCACGCAGTTACCCTCCCCCGTTCACCGTGGTACCCTCCACATACATGAAATACATATCAGTCTAAAGCTTCATCCTTCAGAAATACATTGACACCAAAATTACCTTTCTAGCTTAATTACGGGGTGAGCGATTGAGGTTTAAATTGAATCACATTAAGGGGCGACCAGAATGTAACTATTTCACAGCATCAGACTGCTCAATGCTCGTAACTCTGTAACGATGAGTTTCCTAACATATAGTCAAATTAACTTTTTTGCTTGTCTACCCATAAAGAATCTACCCCTGAAATTTTGCCGTACCTTTTTGTTACACCCTGTATATGATTGAAAATAGTCAATGAATAAATGTACATATATGTAAAATCAAGTTTCAATTCGAAACAGAAATTCTTCAAAGTGTGAAAATGTATTAAACACTAATCTTATTTTTCATGCCAATCATAAAATACCAATAAATAAAACGCTTAATTAAGATAATATTTTAAATGAATATTCACTTATTAGTTTTTATGATGCTTTTGAAACAAGAATAAATGAAATAAAGAAAGTTAGATCCTATAGAATTTAGTTGTACTTACAGTAATAAGAATCCTTGTCCATTTTCTTTTTGTCATTGTGCACTACAAAAAGAAAAAAAAGTGATCAATATTTGCTTTACACTCAACCGTTTAGCAAAATATTTTTAATCAGTATTTTTTTTAAAAATCCAAATAAAATGTCATTATTATATTAATAGTACGTATGAGTAGTGTTTGGTCAATAAAGAGATAGTTAACCTTTCACTTGCCATTAGCGTATTACAACGTTTTGAATCAACACGGGATTTTTAAGTTCTTTGAAGAAAGACGAATTGAAGTTAAAATTACATAAGGAAATCCTGCATAAGTCCGTGCACGTGCAGATAGTGATTTCACAGAAGTAAATTGCCTCGGAGGCTTCGTCTTCACATTTCTTTACGGTAGTGCCTGGCAGTACCAACATTGCGGTACAGGAAAACGTAAAGACGAAGTCTCTGGGAAAATTTATTTCTGTGAAATGCCTATAAGTGGGGCTGATTCATGCAGATTTTTCTTTAAAATTTAATTCTGGCTCCTGTTCCTTCAGAAACCTGAAGAATCCCGTGTAGCTTCAAAACATTGTGACGTTGTTGTTAGTTCCAGAAATACAGAAATAAAAGTACAAGAATAATTATACATTTGTCAAGAAAATATTTTAGTATTTGAATTTACTTAAACAAACTAATTGGTTGTAGTGCAACTGCGTGTATAAAAATAATGTTTAATAATTAACTCGTTGTCTTTCTTTCGTACCTTATTTCTTGGTAGAAACTATTTCCTTCTAACACTACAGAAAATCAACTGCTTCTTGCAGTTGTTGGGCGATGAGAAACAGAGATAAGTTATATTATTTTTATAAATGGAGGTTAATGATAATGTATAAAGAAGTCGCTTAAATATAATTACATTAGTTACATAATCAAATACTCATACGATAATAAGATATTATTGTACCTTTGTTTAATTAAAATGTTGAAGTGGCTTGAAAAGTCATTTATGAGCTACGTTGTTTTGACCTTCGTAATAGCTCTGGGTGAAGCAGTGTTATCAGCAGGGTTAGAATTTTTAGGTGCGCACTTTTGTTTTCGTTTAGAGTGAAAATGAATTCTACCAAAGCTTTCGAGGTGCCAAACATTGCTTGCGGCTGGAGATAGAAAACTTTCTAGCACCTTGTTTTCAGTTTTGGGTCTTTTACCCGTTTATCTTCTTATCTGCCCCCAATCTTTCTTTCTCTTCTTTCCTCTTCTTTTACTGTTACGCTTTAAAATTTTATTCTAAATTTACCAGTCATCTGGATAAAGAAAAAAGTGCAAGAGTTTGTTGCTGCCCACAAGGACGGAAAGAAGGTAAAATCAGATCCTTGTAATCTTACTGGATAGCAATTAACACAACACTATACCGGTGTCGAATTGAAAAATCTTACCAAAAAGACAAGCAGAACTTCAACACAAATGTGTAGAATATTCCAAAGCAAATCAACGAAAGGTACAACAAACAAAATTCTCTCAACTCAACAAAAAGTGCAAGGACAAAAGCGTTGTACAGTTCCAAATATAGACAACTGTGTAAATTGTG
Source organism: Thermobia domestica (assembly GCF_964235325.1). Lineage (NCBI taxonomy): Eukaryota > Metazoa > Arthropoda > Insecta > Zygentoma > Lepismatidae > Thermobia > Thermobia domestica. The sequence goes on from NC_137469.1 coordinate 38,618,154, forward strand.
ATACAAAGGAGAAAATAATAAAAGTGTTATTAATGAACATCAACTATCTTCAAATTAAAGTGAAATAAAAAAAAAATTAAAGATGACCAAAGCTCTCTCACCTGATACCACACCCTGGACGGAAGTTATAAAACAAAGCACAAAAGTATGATGCCACCCACCCTCAGAGACAGTTTTTTTTAAGTCTACAAAGAGGCAACCTTACAAGTAAGCAATACTGTTGAACCACTATCTACAACAAACCACATATCAGGAAAACAAAACAAGTATATTAACAAAACAATGTCGCAGAAAAGAAATGAAATGAAATCTTTAAGTTTTACATCCCACGCTTATGCCGGTTAGGCTAAAGAAGACGGCGATGATGAGAGATGAGTGAAATGGTGGAATGAAGAAAGTGGGAGGAAACGGGAGAACCCCGAGAAAACCCACGAGCGCGATGTTTGTCCACCACAAAGTCCACACGGCGCGAGCTGGAATCGAACCAGGGATCCCAAGCATCGGAGGTGAACACTCTACCACTGAGTCACAGCGTCCCCCTCGCAGAAAAACAGTAAGAACAAGAGCAAAGGTAGTGTACATCTTGATACCCTAACTATAGTAGGCAATTCTCAAATCCCCAAAATTGACAAGTATAATAGTCTAGTAGAAACAAAGAGAAAGGTACATCAGATACAAAATGTAAAATCCAAGGAGAAGCCACTGCAATAAGTATATATTCAGACAGCTAAGGAAGAGACATAGCTAGAAGATTACGAGAAGGTATACCATCTATGGAAGTTTGTGGTCAAGTTAAACTTGGATCTTTAACCAGAAAAGTCCTAAAAAGTGTTTAGAATGTGAGTGGAAGTGTCGAAATTGCATTATCAATATGATGCAAACGACGTTGGCAATAACAATGCACAAGCAGTTATTTCTGAAATGCAAAGGTCATTTGAAGGCACCTCAAATTTTAAGTTTATTGTGGATACCTCATCGTCATGATTTAATGGGTAACACTTGTATGAAGCTTTGTAAACTTTGTATGGAATTTCAAAATTGTATATATCTTGGTTATAAGAAAGTTAAACAGAGAGAGCTATACTACTTTTGGGTTACACCTAAATAGTAAAGGGAAAAACCAACTATTGTTGTTAATTAAGGATATCATTCTAACTAAGATGTCTTCGCAAATAGTCGAACAAAAACCTATTCCTCTATTTGTGTTAGAGCAGGGAAACTAGTTGAGTGTTCTAAATTTGACGAATACATCGATCTGATTCAGAATATCTCGACTACAATTAAGGAACAATAGATTTGTAAGAGAAGAATATCAAGATTGTGGTTCATTTATTTAGTCACTAAGAAACTGTGACTAAGATGGAATAAACATGAAAACAATTGTGGAAAGCGTACAAGTTGTTTAAGAGGAGGAGAGAGTTTAAAAGAAGAATTCAGAACTAGAGAAGATGGTGTTGGAAATTACAATCGAGTGTGTTGAAAAACAAAGGGTCGAATCGCGTTCATGTATTGGAAAAACATATTAAGATAGTAATTGTAGATATTAAGCTATAAAGACTAAGATAAAGTATATTTCGAGCAGTTCAGTTTTTGGAGGAAAAGATATACATTTTGAGTCTCAGTAATATTACAGTAGGATGATTGTCATTTAGAGGTCCGCTCAAAAGGACATAACTCACAACTGACTTCTCAAACTACTTCAAATTCTAACTTACTAATTCTCTAATTTAACAATACCGCAGACCGTTAAGTAAGTTACATTTTATTTTCTTCTTCTATGAAATCTCTGTTACATTAACCCTAACTCCTATTTATCACAATAACATAGCATTGTATTTCCATCTCACTACTCTACAAGGACACTGAAACTATTTAGTTCAAGTTTCACGTTAAAATATTATCTTGAAAATAAGATATATGAGAATAAATTATATTTGGCATTTTTGTTAACGCTTTCAAGTCTTTGAGAGCTTACAAAACTATTTCTCAATATCTACCCAGTCAACATACGAATATTTTAAACTTTTTGTTTGTAATGCGTTTTCAAAAATGTCCTGGTACTCTTAAGTATTAAGCCATACCTAATAAATTTAATGTTCATATTGCGCACCTCCATTTTTAATAGAAATCCTGAGTAGAAATTTATTTTAGAATTTTGTTTTATCTTTGAAGCTAGTAAGCAATTTATAGAACCTACGTATATAGCAATTAAGACCCTTACTCATTGTCTGGGATCTCGGTCTTTGAGACATCCACTTCCATCCGGGCTTTTGAGTTCTCCCAATAAAATGAAGAACTTGTTCCTCTGGGGTTTTGAAATTGTGCTCAGATTCATAATTGTATTCGCAATACACCCTGAAATGAGAAGAACAATAAAAATTTGATTATACAATAAAAGAAAACGATATTAAAATTATGAGACTTTTTTTTATGAGTTCACTTAATGTAAACTAATCACCATGGACTAGAATTTTCGTAATTACGATAACACACTAAAATACTATTTACTGTAAATCGTTGTTTACATGGGCGTAGTGTGGTGTAGTGAAACCTTTCTATGTTGGAGACCGTTGGTTTCATTGAGAACTTGCCAACTTAGGCAAAAATTATATTTTAACATGGAAACCAGTGGCGGCTAATGTTTGTGTTGCACCGTTGCGCAACGACCAAAATTTTTCAAGAAAAAAATATTAGCAGTAGTAGTAAAGAGGTGAAGAATTTTCTTTCTATTACTCCTTTACATACCTTAAATAACATTTTTTACTTCTATAACTGTAAAATCCATTAATCCGTTTTAAAAAGCAGAAAACAATCCGTCAGAGAATGTCTAACTTAAGTTGCGTTGCAGCCAGCATACAACGACCAGATTTCTACAACACGAACATTGGAGCGAATGCTAAGTCTCTTTTCCCCTATCTCAGGAGTTAAAGACCCTGGTCGTTGCAGTGCTCATGCAACGCGGGACGGTTTTCAGTGAACGAGAAAAGAAGACACTTCGCATTAGATAAGATTTTTGAATATTATTTCATTCTCAATTAACAAGTGGCATTCATTTTTATGGATTCATAATTATATTTAAATTATGGAATTGTGCTGAAGAAAACCAGTATAATAATACAAATTAGTTTTTTTTAAATAAGGTGATCGCAGAATTACAAAATAAGAAAGAAAATATGTAGTAGTGCAGAACACAAATGAAAGTAAACACGCATTTGTAATTTAATTATTAGTTTATATAGATAATGAAGGCTTTTTGTACGGTAATTTGTGAACCAAATAATAATAATAAGTCAATATATAGTATTATATTTCAAGAATTATTATGATTCATTCATTTCTGAAGACAACGAAATTCGTTGAACAACAACCTGGGTGCTTTTGCTTCTGACAAGAATTGCAGAAATTCTAGTAATCCTTAGAACCTGAGTTGATGTAATGAAAAATAATAGGAATACCAGACTTAAGCGAGTTGTAATAGAAAATTTGCTGCAATCAAAAGGAGGAGAATATATTTTCTATTTAAATGAGTAATTAGATAAAATGTTCTAATTTTTAAGTTTTATTGCCATAATTATATTTATTTTCACATATCACATAGTATGTGCGTCTAAATTTATACTGATTAGTTAATGAATCCAGTTTCTATCTTCTGTCTCTGATCATTCGTACTGCAACACTCTAGATCAGCATCCACCAGCCGCCACTGACGGAAACGATGATAGATTATAATTCTCCTCAACAATTGCCGCTAGTGTTTAATCATTAGAACCCTGGGTACTGGTGCCAAAGAAGTGTGTAAGGAGTTGGAGTAGAATTACACTCTTCACTAGCACAGTTTTTCTTTCTCATAAAGTAAGATGAGCCAAGCCGGGAGGACAAGATTTCATTCCATTCCTGAATTGCACTAGTTATTAGTTCCGGGAGTGCATGTGGCATTTCAGCCAAAACCTGAACTTGGCAGGGCAAGGATTGTAGCCCTTTCCTGCTTTTCAGGGAGCTCTCAGGTCTGGGTTGCTCTCTGCCGGGCTGATCATACCGTAAACTTCGGCACTTTGCGGTGTCGAGACGTCTCCTAGCACCGAAAGAGAGCGTGATCTTGTCTTAAACGCTCCGTAGCCTACACTGGATAAGCCGGTAAACTTCCTTTATCTACGGAAGGTTCTGTCATTAATAGGTATAACTAATAGATGGACTTTGCTCCATTGCAATAATTAACGTATCACATTACCCTTCCTCGGAAGGCTCTGTAGTAACTTGTCAGGCTTTTGAAAAAAGCAGTTATTGCCCACAACAATTATTGCCTAGATTAAAGTGCTGAGGAGCTGACTTTTAAGGTGGCATACATACCCATTTCATCATGTGGAAACAGATTCTACACTATAGACTGTAACATAGCTACAGGTATGTCTAAAGTCCTAATTTAATTACTGAATACTGTTGTACTTCCAAACTGTGCTATGCATAAGTATAGGAAGTCTTACAGAACGGCTATGTCCGTCTATCTGTCAACAGGTATCAGAACAAAAACGGTAAGAGTTATCGAGAAGCTGTTTTCTTGAATAGATAGGTCCAAAAAATGGCTTCTGTTTCCTCCATTAACCCCCTATTCAAACCAGAAGTAATAGAAATTTAGCATTTCCGGTTTCAACATTCTTCGCAATAGAACAAAAACAGTAACAGATAATGATAAGTTGTATTTTTGGAATCGTTGCAGTATCCGAAGAAAAGATGCTATCTCTTTACTAGAACCAGAAATGGTAGAAATTCACTACTACTTCCGGTTCCAATATTGATTTCCGTAGAACTAAAACAGTAAGAGAGAGCAAGTAATGTTTTTTTTTTTTTTTATATATATATGTGTTCAGGGTCCAAGAAACAGGTTCTATTTTTGACCCTATTCCACTATTGCGACTAGAAGTTTTAGATATACTACTTTCAGTTTTAATATAGTTTGAAGTCTACCGTAGTTTTATACTATGAAACGATACTCAATTGTTTTGCACTTCATAAATAACGTATATATAAATATTACCTGGTATTTATTTTAATTTACCACTCGTACACTTTTATTATAACTTTGAAAATTGAATATGTTCATTTCACACAAAATACAACGTACGTTTTTTTCATTTCTTCTGCTTAGGACAATAAGTGCAGGAATATACTTTGCAAACCTATTTCAGTAGAAACTACTGTAAGTGTTATCCAAAGAAAACTGCTTTAATGTGAAACAATCAAAGAACAACCATCCTCAATAAGTGTGTTCAACTATTTGAAGTAATTATCAGTTGTGTTGGTAAGAAAGAAAAAAAAAGAACCTTAATTGGGAATTGTGCCTCTATGTTTGTACACTTAACAACATTAAATATTAAAAATAAATAATTGAACCCCATCTCTATACTATATCTTTTGCAGAAATAACTTTCCTTGATATTCTTCCGACACATTGACTTTGAGTTTATTAATCCTCTGAAGTATAACAATAGTGAAAAGTATCTAAGAAATAGAAAAATATGTTTGTTTTCATTGAACATTTGACTTCTATGTCCAATGCTGTGAGAATCGGTAGATAAAATGGGGTGCGTAGTGGCTGAGTGGTAGAGCGTTCACCCCCGGTACTTGGGATCCCTGGTTCAATCCCAGCTTGCGTCGTGTGGACTTTGTGGTGGACAAACACCGTGCTCGTGGTTTTTTTCGGGGCTCTCCCGTTTCCTCCCACTTTCTTCATTCCACCATTTCATTCATTTCTCATGATCACCGTCTCTTTTAGCCTAACCGGTATAACCATGGGACGTAAAACTCAAAGATTTTTCGATAGATAAAAGATAGAGATAAATTTAATATGGAAACTATAGGAATAAAATTATCTTATTGCGTTCCAATTACAAAATAAATAGATGAACAAGTGTTAGAGTAACGTGTATTAGTTATCTTATAGGTAATTGTAAGTTCCACAAAAATAAGGTAGGTTCAGTAGGTTTTACGGTATTCGAAGTTCATAGCAAATCTCAATTAATACGCGATTTTTGTAATTCCTCTGGTTACCACCAATCACGCACATATCTCGACATATATATCAAAAATCATACATTTGCCGCTTGCGGATGTTGCAGCTATATTTGGTAAGAGGAACTAAATATGCCACTGTGACTTTGTTCATAATGTAAACAAAGTATTACTTGCAATATGAATATATTTATCCTAAATTAAGTCATACTGTCTGCGAGCAGTTTTATAAGATAAAGTGAAAGGTCAGATATAGCTTTGTACAGTGCATCTTCAGATTTACTATGGTACTTTTCTGATTTTACCAAATATTTTCGGGTTTCAAATAGTTGCATCATTTTTTTTAAAAAAAAAAGCAATATCTATTATGTATATCTGGTGTAATGTGAAGGTGATTTGAAATATCAAAGAAATAGGTGAAATCAGTGGACTTCGTTTTTATTTAGTTTCAGAAAACATGAAGTTTGGGGGAAAATAATATAGATTTTTGAAGAAAATAACAATAAATACTTGCAAAAATTAAAAAAAAAATTAAAAAATCTAAGTCTTTTCTAATAATAAAATAAGGTGCGTCGTAATCACTTAACACTCTATATATTTGTATATTAAAGTATCATATGATTGTTAAAATTATTACTTAGAAGAAATTGTCGATTGAATATTTTTAAATCTTAACACTGTTATTTATACTCAAATTTATTTTTATTTACACATCGGGTGGGCACAATAAATTAGCAAAGAATTAGAAAAAATAAATAACATACCACAAATGTATTACTTCAAAACAAATTTATTTTTATATATGGATACATAAACGTAGTCATTATTCTTTATATTGTTAAAAAGGAATTTCCATTTATTGCAAGAAGAAACTCGATTCGACTTCGAAGTTTTGAGCACATTTTAATTAAGTTTTCTTTATTCATGAACATCATAATATTTTCAGTTTTAGCTTTAATATCCTCTCCATTGAAATGAGATTATTTAACAACATCTCCTTCACAAACGCTACATCTTCTCTCGGGCAAATTCCTCTCATCGGAGAAGAAAATCAGAAGTTTAATTTATTTGGGATGTTCTTATTGTGATAGGTTTTTTTTTCTTTCTTTCAAAGTTCCCTACCTTTGCGGTATCATAAACTGGCTTATTTTATGAGCATACGATTTGTATCTTATATCTTCAGCCACAACAATGCAAATTGAATGCTCAGTTCTCTTGCTATGGAGCGCATTGGCTTTGCAGGATCTTTATTGATCATTTTCATTGATAATTTTTATTGACTCTGTGGACGATTTTTGAAGTTGTGCGATCCTTGTATATCTTATGCTTTTCTTTGTTGATGCGGTAACATCAGAATCAGCATCGCACACGTTCTTCAAGTTGCAAACTGTACGTTAAAGAATATTATTGAAGTTAGCAATTTACCCTGCACTCAATCATTAAAATTACTGTTCCATTAAGATTGCGTTCCTTCCACATGACAATTTCCATCAGTATTTAACACTTATATCTGAACAAAATAACGTTTAATCATAATTTTAGAAACATTATTTATGAAAATTAATAAGAACAATGTAAAGTAATTAATAAGAAACATGTAAAAAAGGAGATGCAAAGTTATTTACCAATTTGTCGCGCGCATCCTGTGTTTATTTATAATTTCAAAACACTAGATACAAAATTCCACTACAGTCATAAATATAAATAATTTATAATAATTATATAATGAAATAAATATAGCAAATGTTAGTAGGACTCACCAATCAGGATGAACAGTCCAATTTGTTCCTTTGAAGTAATCTGTGACTGCATGAAAGCATTAATAATAACAATATTAATAAAAAATACTCATAGTAGTATATTATTCTCATTATAAAATTGTTATTTATAAAATATATCATTCAAAGACAGAAATGTGTTCCTAAAATATCATAATAAATGAATGAATACATATACACTCATTTCTCGTTTCAACAAATAAAAAAGAAGAACATCAATCCGATATTGTCTATTGCCTGAAAGTTCCGACATCCCATAATTCCATTACGAAAGAAAGAGAAATAATACAGTACTACGCTTTTAATTAAGTATGCCCTCGTTCTGACAGAGTAAAATACCAATACATTATAAATATGCACTATAATACAGTAAGTCCAAAGTGACGGTCCGCCAACTAGCAGTCGGCTCCCGAAACAGTGGCTAGTATCCAATGTTGTCACAATTCCATTCGTAGAAAGTAAGATTTTCAAATTGAATCGACTGCTCTAGACTTTGTTGCTTCCGGTTTCCTTAAGACCGAGAGATGAGTGTTGTTAAGGTTAAAAGATTGTGATTGGAACGAAGGGATCGGTGTCAAATATAGAAGAAGAAGGGGAGAAAATAGAACATGTGGCTAGTTTTTGATGTCTGTTAGTATTATTTGTAATGATATGAAATGTGAATGTGAAATAAAAGCAAGGATAGGAATGGTGAAAGAAGCCTTTAGGAGAAAGAAAGGTCTATTTTTGTAGGGTCTTAAATAAAAAGTTGAGCAAAAAGCTCATAAAATGCTCTTTAAACATGGACATTACGCAAAAATGATGAAAACGACTGGAAGCTTTCGAAATGTGGGTGTGGAGAGGAATGGAGAGAATTAGCTGAGTCAAGCGGGAAACGAATGAGAGGGTCTTAGAAATAGTGGGGGGAAAAGAAAATTTAAAATATTATTAAGAAGAGGAAGAGAAACTGGTTGGGTCATTGGATAAGAAGGGACTGTATCATGAGGGACGTGCTAAGGGGTATGGTGGCAGGAAAGAGAGGGAGGGGACGGAGACTACAATTAATGGATGATACTAAAACTGAAAAATAGTACGTGAAGACGAAAAGGTTAGTGCAAGACAGTGGAGCATGGAAGCTTCTCAGTTGCTGCAAATGACTTGCCAATAATGGCAGAATACATATGATGATAATGATTTAGTAGTGTAAGATACATATATACAGTGGCGTAGGGAAGGGGGGACCCAGAGAGGCCGCTTCTTCCCCCCAAAGAGGTCCGAAAATGTACTTTGGTACTTTGATGTTTGTAATTTTTATATATTTTTATGTTTATATATTTTTTGTTTGTAATTTTTCTATATGTACCTATAACCGCACTTGCCCTCCCCCCAACACACATCCTGGCTACGCTACTGCATATATACGAGCGTAAACTCCTACTTCCTATTATAGTGACTGTAAAAGGTTTCTTATGAGGTTTAATTTCCTTAACTTTTGCTGTCTTTTCCTCTTTTTTTAATGATAATCGACTACAACCAAAAGCAGAAGTGTAATCAAGAGGGAACGGCATCCACTTTTTCACTCTTTTTTTTAAAAAAGCAAACTTAGTATTTCTCAATTTCCTCCGTTATTTATTAACCCTTTAAGACACCTCATTTTTATTTGTATGTTCAGTGACCATTTATTAGTTTTAGTTTTACAAAATATCTATGACTATAACTACAAAAAATTACTATAAACATATGAAAATATAGATAGAAAATTTAAAAAAAAAGTAAGCATTCTGTTCATAGTATGTATCTCACCAAGGAATTCCCTTTATCTTCTTTAGCTAAAATCTATCCAAAATGTTTCCTATTTGTCTGTCTCATGACTACATTTCTGATTGAGAACTTTCATATTGTGATAGCTAGTAAAATATTGTATTATTTCTTCTCCCTCAAACCCACTTACAATATCTAGTTAATGAACTATAAATAATTCTGCGACATTAATAACAAACTAGATAAATCTTGACAACGTTATTTTGAATGACATAGCCAAATTTATTTTGGCAAGTGTTTTCTTCAGTATACAATACCTAGATATGATATGAAACATTAGGCTTAAATGACCATATGACTATGATACCCACATCACAGACTCCCTCTCCGCTTTCTCTCAATTCATCGTAATGGAAACATATCGTCGCATGAGAACGAGAAGAACGTAACTCCATTTTCGTAGTTCTACAGGCGAGAAGACAAAAATATTACTTTCTTAGAAAGATGTGTTTTTAATAAGATGGTAATTGAGCTTCATTACAACAGATGATCGACAAAGAGAACAGATGGCGTTACGTTCCATTTACACCAAGTGGGGCTTTAAAATTTATGTCCAAACATGAAGATAATAAAACCCGCATTTTTGGAGTTACGTTCCACTGGTTCTCATACGACGATATAATCCAAATACTGTTATCAGTAAACAGCAATAGCATCAGACTTCGTAACTATCTGTCAAAGTCATCAAGATCAGTCATTTCGAACTAAGTGCTCTGTTACGTCATGGTCTGTTGCTTCCTTTTCAGTAAACGACCTAGAGAGGGGAAGGAACTGGCAACTAACTTCACGTTGCTTAAAGACGTGGTGATGGCAGGCAAAGAAAAAGAATCGATAGCAAAGTTAATTGTTTTTGTAGGCATACTACGCGTGGATTTATGATTACGAATACACTACCAATACTTCCAGTATTCTCCTATCTTTCCCCCCACCTTTTCTTTTCTTATTGTGCTTTCCTCTGTTTTTATCATATTATAAAAGAACATTCTTACATCATACATTTGCTAGTCAGAAATGACTGATCTAGATCTCTAAGCATCATCAGGTGAACAAAAACTTTAAAAATTTCGAGTTTAAATATTAAAAAAAAAAAAAAAAAAAAAAATCTAAAGCTAACAATTGAGGAAATTCAGTCATACCTTCATCATCTGTCTGTTTTATTTCAAGCTCTTTCCTGGCTTCGTACAGGCCATAGTTATCTGGTATTGCGATCCCCAGAGAAAAGGGAGTGCCTTCTATTTGATGGAAGAAGTATTTATGTCTCCTAGTTACTACCCGTTTCTGAAAGAGAAAAGAAAGTGTACGAAAAAAAGTATTATTAAACAAGAAATACAATTTTTCTCTCTGATGGACCAAGTGAGAAATTAAATAATTTTACACTATTTATTTTTTTATGGCAAGTGCACAAGAGCAGAACAGGGAGGGGCAAACATATGGCTAGAGGGACAGAAAGTCGAAGACGTTAAGACGTTTGTCTATTTAGGAAGTCTAATATCCTCGGACGGAAGAAGTGAAAAAGACGTAAGTACAAGAATAGCGCAGTCTAAACAAGCATTCAATTGGAAAAGAAGACTGCTAACATCAGGAAATGTGTCGTTGAACGTTCGAAAACTATTTGAGGCGTTCAGAAGCCAAACCGATTAACTCCATTTTTTTTGTTATTTTTTAATTCTACACATTTTTACTTGGAAAAGGTGCATTATTTTCAGAGACAAAATCGATTAACTCCAAAGTGTAACAATTTGCCCCTAGAATGCGTAAACGTTCTGACCACTCTCATTTAAATACATTGTACCTAAGTTACTAAAATGCTCACTACTGAAAAGTCTCGTTTGGTGGAGTTAATCGGTTTGACATCTGAACATCTAATTTATTAAGACTGGTATGGAGCGTGGAGCTTTACGGATCAGAGACGTGGACATTGAGAAAAGCTGAAATATCCAAGCTGGAGTCATTTGAAATGTGATATTGGCGCAGAATGCTGAGCATATCATGGACCAAAAGTAAAAGGAATAAAGACGTACTAAAGGAAGCTAATGAAGGACGACATCATGAAGATAATAGGAAAAAGAAGAAACAGCATGCTTGGCCATCTTATTCGGCACTGCGATTGGATCACCGTGCTGATAGAGGGAAAGGCAGAAGGAAAACCAGGAAGAGGAAGACCAAGGATAGAATATCTAGATGCAGTTACGAAGAAGAGACCTTATCAAAGTACAAAACAGCTCTCCCAAGGGAGAAAAAATTAAAATTTCGTGTTGCCTACCAATCTATGGTTGAGGTGAGAAAGAGGAGACTGACTATCATTATAAACATAATGGCTGAAATTTTATGCACTCAAGTATACAATAGAACCACTCAGTGATCAAATAAGATGCTTATCGCATTTCTTTATTAATGAATAACCCTTCTCATGGATGTAAGGTGGAAAGTTTATCTCACAGAGATGTCTTAATAATAAACAGAAACATCTCAGTCTTGAGTCACGCTGATCGTAATAATAAATAATCACTCGCTACCTGCGCTATGGGATATTAAACTGTGCAGATTTGCCTATTAGAACTATTATAATATCTTAATTGCAACTAAAAACTGTATTGTTTCAATTTTATTATTTCAAAATAGCACAAGAACTGCAACTATACTTAGGTTTGAGCATTAATTTGATGAGCAAACTCGAAAAATAAATAAATTAAATAAAATGGTTAAATGTAACAAATTAGACCTTTTAATTAAGCACGATTTTAATCTATAGTGAACAGCGAGCGGGACAATTAGTTAGAATAATTACTAAATATTAAAAGTGGTCATAGAAAACTAATTATTGATCTAACAATAATGAATACAGTATCATATAGTAGGAAAGAAAAGATACTATAAGTACTTTCGCTATATATCTCATCTGATAGACAGAAGAAGACGTAAGGAGAAAAGTGAAAATATACTAAACAATGGAGAAATAGATATGTGAAATGTCCAGTGACTTCTCTGTTCTGTAATTTTTCTTTTATTTTCTCCCTACTTCCCCAACTATCTGATAAAGCACTTAGCGAAAGAGCTTATAGCGTACGATATCTTAGTATTGTGTGATAGTAGTCCTTATTTTATTTCACTAGAAAAATATTGTTCACAAAGGATAGTACGAATATCGTTTGCCTCGTATATATGTCGTGCGCGATCAATGAAACTCGTCTAACTTTTACTAAACTTGGCATGATAGAAGAAAAGCTATGAAATGACTATGTGGTTAGCATACGTGCCTTTGGCGTGGGAGACTCGGGTTCGATTCCCGACAGGAGGTCATGTGGTTCGGATTCCGTGTTAATCAGTAGGTCACGTCTCATATAGCTTCGCTGCTGAAAAGGACGTTAAACTCAAAATCAATTCAAGAACTTGACGAATTTGGATCAAAATACACACAGGTCTTTGGTTTCCCAAGTTACGAGGCATGAAAGTTGGGGTTGGGACTTAGTCAGATTTTCACGAAAAAATCTCTAATTATTATTTAGAACGAAAATAAATGGAACAAACCTAGAACTACCATATGAGAGTAAAAATTTCCGTCCACATACATTTTTCAAAATTCCTCGATTTGTCTGCATTTTCTAAGCTCAAATGTATTATTAATTCATTTCGGACATTTTAAATGTAAAAATATATTTGACTATTTGTATTCAAAGAAGGAATTGTCTAAAAGAAACGAGATTAGATCTACTGTAAAATATGAACAAAGAATTCTCACATACTTATTTGTATTTTACAGTAAATCTGATCTCTTTGGCAATTCCATCCTTGGATGCAAAGTCAACAATATGATCCTCTGTAAGCACTCTTGTTAAATAATTTCATTTCAATTGTTTCGTCATTCATTTCAATATATTTTTCACAATGTTTCATAAGCGAACTTGAAAATAAAAGATAAAAATTATCATTATTGTGTTGAAAGTTAATGTTCATGAAACGACTTAGCAAGATGAAAGTGTGACCGCATTTTTTTTTTTTCAGAATATGGTAACCCGAAAATAATATCTTAATCGTTAATTCAAGGTATAAGAAGTATATGATGAGACGGACGGTTGATTAGCTATGTTGCAAAATACAGATTTCTTATAAAAAAAATCAATGAAGAACAAATTGTTTCTTCGAGTAAGAAACTTACTAATTTCTTCTATTTTTTTGGTTACTAATTACTTTTTTATTTCCACCGCTTGCGATCTCCTTGTACAGTAAGGGACACTTCTGGATGGTACACCCATATGGAAATTTACGGCAAAAGTGTACCATCCAGAAGTGTCCCTTATTGTACCAACTAATATTTTAAAATATGATGCATCATACTAGAAATTGCTAATCCCTTTTAAATTGTTTTCAAAATAAGAGAAAATACAAAAGAATGTCAAAAAATTTTAATAGAAAACAATTACTTACAAAACTTTAGCTAAGTAAGCCACAGTGTCGTGCTTTCAAGACACTGCTTATCATCCTATATATAAATTTTCTAGTTCACTGGCAAATTACTCCCCATGTCGATCACCAATATCTCGAAGCTACTGTACCCTTTGTTTTATATTACTTTGTAAATAGGTGAGACCGGCGACAAAACTAATATAGTAGAACTACAAAAGTGTTTTATAAAAAAGTTGCCAAAAAAAAAAAAAAAAAAAAAAAAAAACTTCAGTGAAAAGCAAAGTATGGTTTGCAGTTGTGGTTTTGTCTACTGTAAATACATTTCTTTAATCATATTCTTTCTTTCCCGATGTTTTCTAGCTGATTAAAAAACGCCAGTTTGCAAATTTTGTAAATGTTAAGAAAAAGGATGTACCGGTATTTTGTTAATGAGTTTTAAACGATGGTTAAATGAAATAACTATAACATTTTCATTTTATATCACTTTACTATATCATTTTATATCATAATTTTATATAAGTTTCTGCTACCTTCAGCAATTATTCGTCTTTTATTTTAAATATTAATAGTCTTCATGATAGTTTTATTTTAGTGCAACAATGTTTCAGATTGTTAAAAGTTAGAATAATGTTGGTTGTAATAATAGTGAGCAGAAAGTCACTTAGAAAGGCATTACTCGCTTTAAGAAGAAGACGTCTGTGAAGTCTTTCAGTGATTGGTTTAAATTGGAATTTGGGATTAATTTTTTCAGAGTGGAACAAGATGGCGTCAGGTTAGGATGGATAGTGTTTAGTATCAAAATGATTTTTCTAAATTTTTACAAGCGCTATCTCAATTAATTTAATATTTATGAGTTTTTATTTGCTACAAATGATTCATATAAATATTAATAATTACATAAATATAAACTTAAACATTACTATATAATAATGTAACTTACGGATGAACTTTCTAGAAGTTCACCATACTAGAACATGTTGAATTTCGCATACTGAACATTTAGACACTTAAAAGTTAGATACAATTAATATGGGAAAAATGCTCAATTTAAAATATTTAACTAAGGATAATTTTTTCTTTGTCTTCCCTGATGATAACAAATGATAAAGCGACAAATGATAACTAATGTACAGTATTATGATTTGTTATGAGGATTACGATTTGTTACTAATATACGAGGATGGAAGAACATAGTACTTTTCACTATGAACTGAAAGATTTTTAAGTTGTGACAACTCATAAAGTTGAGATTTGCTTGCCTTTACTTATCATGTTTTGTCATCCTCATATAAATTTATGAGAAATGCAGATTATGACAATATGACTTCCAATGAGCGAAAAGAAAGGATTGGAATATATATATGTCTACAATTTCTAATCATACAAATATAAGTTGAAAACAAGAATCAGTGACATAAGCATCTGGGATTTACTGTCTACTAGCTGTTCTTAGGTGGAATGGAGGAACAGAGTATTGTTTTTAGGAAACTGAGGTTGATTCACGTACATTGAGCTGAATTTGAATGTGGCACTTAACTAGGAAATGTCGTGTTTCCACTAGGGATGGCCACAAAGTTCCGGTTCCGGCGGAGGTACCGGTCCTCGGAGATCCGGTTTTCAGAACCGGTTCAACCCGGTTCCAGAACCGGATCTTAGAAACCGGTTCCAGACCTGGATCCGAAAACCCGGTTCCAGAACCGGATCCGAAAGCCCCCAAAGACCCGTAAAGGAGGCACAAAGTTCACCTTCAAAAAAAATGCAAAGAGGACCATGCGCATGTGCCTTCCCCGCCCAGACCTGCTTGTGCCCCCAGAAAAAAAATTTTGGTCCACCAGTGGGTGTTTAGCCAAATGAGTTGGCCAGTTTGCCTGTTTATTTAGCCAAATGAGACAAGCGGCCACCGCCTGGGCGCCTGCCTGTCGCTTCCACCATTTCATCTAGCACACTGTTCACAGCCTGCCAGCTGCTCGGGTTTAGTGTAGGGATGGTCACAAAGTTTCGGTTCCAGCGGAACCGGTTCCGCGAGGAACCGATTCTTGGAGATCCGGTTTTCAGAACCGGTTCCAGACCTGGACCCGAAGAACCGGTTTCAGACCTGGATCCGAAGAACCGGTTCCAGGCCTGGATCCGAAGAAAACTGTTCCGGAACCGAATCTTCTAGAACCGGATCCGTTCAGACCCGAAAACCGGTTCTGGCCTCAACTGACTATTGCCCGACATGTGAGTTTCCATTGCAGGAAGCTGTGTTGCAGTTGGACTACAGGTATTGTATCCCACTCCTCCTTACAGGCTTTCTACAGGCTGGTGATGTGCGGGAGAGGCACCACTTGAGGAGTCCGAAAGCACAATCCATTGTACTGGTATCTAGATTCTTGACAGGGATATCAAATAACTGAATTGTTGAAATTCCAGTTTCCTGTTCCATGCGGCGATAGAATTCCAGCGATGATCTCGCCGTGTTGCTGGATGCCTTGTCTTTGATGCAGTTCAGTCTGGTTCACGTCTTGTCCATACAATGCTGGGATTTCATACTGGTACATTAGTCAGGACATGAGTCTGTAGCATGCAGCACTGATTTTGACGTTTCGCTCCACCTTTCGGAGACAGTTTGTCCCTGCACGAGAAACTTACCACGTTCATGAACTCTTTTAGAAAACAGTTTTAGCTGATCACGTCGGTGTGGTGGGCCCAGGACATTGTGCCCAATATTTCCGTACAATACGATTCACAGTGGCACGATCAACACGAATATTGTGCACTTGACACATTTCTACGACGCGCAACGCCGTGAACTTAGCGTTGGAAAAGGTCACAAGAAAAGCCTCCAAGAATCTGTTCAGTTTGGGTGGCATCAGACTACATTCGACCACACTGCCTTACTAAGTGACTAACGAGATACTGTTGCTTGTCTCGTGGTAATCTCACGTTGATGGGTTACGCATGCGCAGTAGAGTTGCACATTGACTTCAGCTCAATATAAATGAATTAACCTTTTTATAATGATGTTGTTGGGTTGGAGAATGAACCAGAATAATACACGAATAGACGTTAGATAAGAGAACACAAAGTAATATTAAAACGAAAGGTAGGATTCTAAGGAAGGGAATTTTGACAGATGTAGTCTTGTTAATAATAATAATAATAATAATAATAATAATAATAATAATAATAATAATAATAATAATAATAATAATAATAATAATAATAATAATAATAAACAGATACCCATCTCTCTTTAAAAAGCCCTGTACTCTAACCCTGAGAAGTCCTGTACTTGGAATTAAATCAAACAAATGTGTGTGGTTTATTTGACAGATTAAAGTGTTTATTTCAAGCCTAAGTATTAGAATTTCTTACATACGATTGTCGGAACATGTTCCTTTAAATCAAATTGGGTGGCCTTATTTTTTTGAACAAGACTATGTAAAGCTAGAGGATGTTGTTGGAATGAGAGAGCAAATTATGTACAAGAAGTAGTAAAATGATTAGGTATTCAATTTGGATTTATTTTATAGTATTCTATATTTATATATTTAAAATTATATGTTATTACTATTTTCTATATTTAAAAGTACAGATATTTTTGAAGGATTGTCTTAAATCAAGCCATATCATTTAGAGATGTAAATTCTTATCAAAATTGTATTAAATAACATTTTGGTCTCTTACATACTTTATTACAATTGTTAGTTAAACTCAGAAGAAAATATAATGTAGCATTAATTCCTAGTCATGATAATGTCTTTACCGATGCCTTAAGATGTTATTGCAAATTATTTCCTACTGGGCTCCATTGTAACAGAATACATATGGTCAATAAAGCAATAATATATTTACAACACATCATGACTTCTTCGTGATTCAATTTTTAATTTGATTTAGAATAGTATCACTTTGTATTTCAAGTTCACAAATGTAAAAGTGATCGAACACAATTTAACAATTATTGAAATTTATTCATTTCTCTCCTGAAGTAATCACTATAAGACAATCGTAATTTATTGCAGTATTTAAACTTACCATATCATCACAGTGTACTTTGACATTCAGCTCTGCTTCACCCTCTTTCTGATCTATCATATCGTGTCGTAGCTGAAAAAGATAAGCATAATTCATAATTCATATAAGGATCAACAGACTTAAATATTCATACTTAAAATACAAATTATTTTCGCCCTATAATAAAATATTTGATTACATTTTACGAAATAATGTAATTTTCTTGTCTTTTATGAATATTATATACACATTTCCATAAATTTAGAGGTAAAAAAGTGTCAAATTCCCTTGATTAGGCGCAACCTGTGTTACAAACAATGGATATTAAAATATACTTTTTAACGGAAATTTTCAAGTTCCGGAATGCAGCATTTAGAAAATTTTTAGATATTCTGTGAGAGGTTATGAACTATGTTGTCTGTTAAGGTCTTCGTTTTCTTGTTACCCTAGATACTGTGCGAGTTTTTGAACGAAGTGCAATTTTCATAGGGTTATTTAAAAAACCAGTAAAACATTCTGTAGCCGGTCTAGAGATATGGAATACGAGGCATAAATACACAATAGATCAAAAAGAGCCAAAAGTAGAGGGAGGAGCGTTGAAAAGGGCATAGTACCTACATTTTGTCTTGGCCTTGGAAACAGATCCATTCAGCTGTGCGATATTTTCTATTTGGAATTTTAACTTGCTCAGAATTTTGTCCAGTTTTGTCCATTTTTGTCCAACAAAGAAAACATTTTGTATCTTTCAAATTAACAAAGTAGTACCAGTTCAAAATTTGATCCACTTCGATCACCTGTAATGCGACATCTTCAGAATCGAATTTTAACTAGTTCAGAATTTTGTACATTTTTGTATCATCAAGATAAAATTTGGTACCCTTCAAATAAACGGGAAAGGGCCGTTTCAAAATTTAGCCACTTCGATCTCCTGTAATACGACATCTTTAAATTCAAATTTTAACTAGCTCAGAATTTTGTCCAACTTTTGTACAGTTTTGTCAAACGAAGAAAATATTTTGTACCATTCAAATAATGAGGAAGGGTCATTTCAAAATTTAGCCACTTCGATCAACTGTAGTGCGATATCTTCAAATTTGAGTTTGAACTAGCTTATAGTTTTGTCCAACTTCTGAAGATGTCACACTACAGGTGATCGAAGTAGCTAAATTTTGAAATGGACCTCCCTAGTTAATTTGAATGTTACAAAACTTTTTTCTTGGTGGTACAAAAATGTACAAAATTAGTACAAGACTCTGAGCTAGTTAAAATTCAAATTTGAAGATGTTGCACTACAGGGCCAAATTTGTAAATGGCCCTCCCTCGTTTATTTGAATAGTACAACATTTTTTCTTGGTGGTAAGAAAATTGGACAAAATTCTGAGTTAGTTAAAATTTGAAACTTCAAAATGTTGCACTACAACTAAATGCATCCCCCAAATTTTGAATATTACAAAAAAAAATCCTTTGATAATTTGAATATTACAAAAAAATTTGCTTGGTGGTACAAAAATGTCCAAAAATAGTACAAAATTCTATGGTAGTTAAAATCGAATATGAATAAATTGCACTACAGATGATCGAAGTGGCTAAATCTTGAAATGGCTCTCCCTCACTTATTTGAATGGTACAAATTTTTTCTTGGTAATACAAAAATGTACAGAAATTGGACAAAACTCTAAGCTAGTTAAAATTCGAATTTGAAGATGTCGCACCACAGGTGAACCAAGTGGCCACATTTGTAAATGGCTCTCCCTCGTTTATTTGAATAGTACATTTTTTTTCTTGGTGGTAAGAAAAGGTACAAAATTTTGAGTTAGTTAAAATTCAAATTTGAAAATGTCGCACTACAGGGCCAAATTTGTAATGCCCCTTCCCCGTTTATTTGAATAGTACATTTTTTCTTGGTGGTAAGAAAATTGGGTACAAAAATTGGACAAAATTCTGAGTTAGTTAAAATTTGAAATTTCAAAATGTTGCACTACAACTAAATGCACTCCCCAAATTTTGAAGTGGCCCTCCTTTGATAATTTGAATATTACAAAAAAAATTTGATTGGTTGTACAAAAATGTCCAAAAATAGTACAAAATTCTATGGTAGTTAAAATTCGAATTTGAAGATGTCGCATTACAGGTGATCGAAGTGGCCCTCCTTTTTAATTTGAATGGTACCAAATTTTTCTTAGACAAAATTCTGAGCTAGTTAAAATTTGAATTTGAAGACATCGCAGTACAACTAAATGGATCCCTTGGAAACGTATGTAGGCTTTTCTTTTCTTCAGTTTCATGTGTACTAATTTGTAGCATAAAATAAAAGCTGTAATTGAATACGGTATGTACAACTGTTTATTTTATTTCATTATGTCTATTATATGTACATTATCATAGATCTATCTTCGTTAACCTTAAAATCTTTGACGGAAATTTTTGTGAGTCCTGCTCAATTTTGGTGCTAGGCAGGTTTTACTGTATGCTTGTGCCCGAAATGTTTATTTACTTTACTGAGTATATTTATTCTTTATTTACAGATACTTGGCGCATTCTAATCTTTTATATTTGTATATAACATTGTAATATACGAATTCTAATTTTACATTCTGAGCTGTTTGTACGCGAAGAAGCCAAATGTATACAAGGAACCGTGGACGCCTGCATAGCTGAAAACATTAAAAGCAAACTTGCGTTTATCAATACTCATTTCAGTTTATTTTCAAAGATCATAACGAGATTAGAAGAGTGATGATTAGGACTTCGTAGTGCATTTGAGCTGTTTGATTCAATAACGAAACAGACTCCGACAAGACCAATCGGGCAAAGATGCACAGTCAATAAACGCGAAAAATTCTGGCGTAAAATTCTTGTCTAATGTAAATAAAGTGTTTCTGGGAACAACGACGCATGAATTTCCAGATTCATCGGCAAGTAACTTTGCTTCTTTGAAATACTGTCCCTTAACGACCTATTACACGGAAGGAACATTTTCGATGTTCTAAAATGTTTTGACTGACAAATGCAGGATGTTGCCAGAAAATACCGAAAACTACATAGGTGTATTGTAGCATTAATGCATCGTAGTTATACACCAAATATACGTAGTTCAAGTAATACAATTTTTTTCTCTAAAGATAATAAAATTTCTCATTTAACTTTAGTTTTTGATTGGTGCATATTTACTCTTTTTAGTGCATATTCGCATATTTTCAGTGCATATTTTCATGACTTTTAGCGCATATTCTGCCGTTTTTTAGTGCATATCTGTCCGAAGTCTAATATATGTATATATATATTTCAGAAGCCTGCGGTACTTCCGCAACAATTTTTATAGAAATAGTTGGTGGATACTTCAAATTATATGCCCGTAGCGAAACTCCTTCTATAAAAATTGTTGCGTGAGCACCTTAGGAT
Organism: Thermobia domestica; assembly: GCF_964235325.1. Taxonomy (NCBI): domain Eukaryota; kingdom Metazoa; phylum Arthropoda; class Insecta; order Zygentoma; family Lepismatidae; genus Thermobia; species Thermobia domestica. The sequence goes on from NC_137469.1 coordinate 38,639,543, forward strand.
CCTGAAACATGTATTTTTGTATTGCGCACATATTAGTTCCTAAACGAAGTCTTGACCGGACTACGGTAGATCCCATAGTTTTGGAGCTGTGGACCTTTAAAAGTTCATTTTTTCATGTTTTCGGCACCCTATAACTCCGAAAGGAAGCATTTGTGCACCCAGGTTGGTCTATACTTTTTGTCTTATCTTGGTGTCAGGAATCTTCTCCCAAACGTTATCGGTGTTGTTTTGAAACACCCTGTATTGAACTAATTTCGAAAACTTAATACTCCTTCACTATAGTTTCTAAATTAACTGAAACAAAAACTTCCGTTGTTAAATGGTATCTCCATGTGTATGAGCAACACAATACCAAACCTTTGAATTGAGTGGCTATTGCATGTTCTTTTTGTGTACCTAATCTCTGTTTTGATCTCTAATAAAAGTATTAGTTACTTAAAAAAAGTAACCCAAAACTTATCTCTAGAAAAATGAGTTACCTAAAAATTAAAATCTCAAAAGCTATATTTAAAACCCGATCAGGAGATGATGATATTTTGTTTAAGTACTCCTTAATAGCTCCGTATTAGAGAAACTATGTTTAAATTTGAAAACAGGATAGCTTATAAAAATACATTTAAAATATGTCTTAAAATATATTTTATTCTACTTTATCCTTTCAAATTTCATGTTTCTCCACAGGAACCTAAAACTACTACATTACCCTTCTACACGCAAATATAATTTTTGCAGTATTTTCTACTGTTATCACAACCTATTTTATTTTACAAATTACTCTTGGACTTGCTTTAATCATTAATACTCTGTATTAATATCAATGGTTCTTAGGCAACTCAATACTATATCGCACCCACAACAAAGGTATAGCAACAAAATTATTGTCTGTGACTGATTTCCCTTTCATCTAATAGTCTGATTGCCATGCACTAAGAAATAAGCTTTATTTGCTCATTAACAAAATAACGTAGTACCATACTTTTACTTCGTCAACAAGGGATATATATGTGGATCCCAAGTTACACTATCGGTCTCATATTATAATTTCGTCGTTAAAAGAAACTTTAAACTTCAATAATAATAATAATAATAATAATAATAATAATAATAATAATAATAATAATAATAATAATAATAATAATAATAATAATAATAATAATATTGTGCTCTTATTTCCAAATTACTTCTAGATAGTGCTAGTCATAAAGCACCTCCCTAAAAACTGCAATACTTATTTATACAGAGCGTTCAAAAAGTCTCTATACACCTGAATTGTCACATATTCAAAGCAACGAGAAAATTATTTTACTCAAAATTTATTATATTTTATGGCATAAAAGCACTATGTACAGGGCGTAGCATATACACACACATTTTAACACACATTTTCACAGCAAATGTTGGAAGTGTCCCCCATGAGCCTCCAAACATGCTTGCACACGATTTTGATCAACTGAACATCTATATACACAACTGTTTAGAGTGAGTTTGGTGTTTTTTTTTTTACCAACAGTGTAATTACTATTAATTATTAAAAATGCATTTTAAAACATTATGAAGCATCAAATAAACTTTGCAGCACTCATTTAGACGCATTGTTTGTTTGTTTATGTTTGTGGTGTGTGTGTGTATGTATGTGTGTGTGTGTGAGTGTAGGTGTGAAGTAATACTTACATGCAATAGGAGGGTATTATTTTCTCTAGGACCTCCATCACTGTCCACCAATTCTACTTCCGTTATATCAACGCTATTGTAGTTTGGCTTGAGGGATTCCTGGAACTAATGAAGGAAATATTGTTTTATTACATTTTCATGTCAAAAATTACAAAAAAACTCACTTTTACTACTATTAATGGTGTAACTAACTTTCGTATAATAACTTAGTTTAGAGCTATTATATTCAACAGTGTTTCTACGGAAAACTTTGTTCCTAGTCTACAGAGGCTAGGGAAGATTACCTACAGTGTATCAAATACTAAAATTAGTGAGTCCATGTTGATAAATTTGATCTCGGAAATGAGCGTAATGATCATGAAATGTAGTACATCTACTTTTCAGATACGACAAAATAATTTAACTAGATCTTGATCTTGGGGAAATATAAATTAGATGAATGGAGTGGAGGATTATGGAATGATGATAAGTTTATGGAATGAAGTGGATTTACTGTTTTTGGACGATACATACTGTTCTTAATAGAGATTTCTGTGCCAATTTTTAGATACTCCTTTCTAGTAATTTTTATCGATACTTCATATTTTCCTTTGCTTATGTATGCTTTTGGAGTATAATCTACATAATACATGTGTTGAAACAACATAAAAATTAGTAACTTATGTTCATTGTTCTGCTACTTATGATCAGAGTTTGAAGGCCGGTGTTTTAGATTCGTACCGCAAAGATCGGTATTCAATACATTACACTTCTATCGAAACTCACCTGTTTATTATTCTTGATAGAAACCAATAGCATTACTGATATGTTTTGCATTATTATTGTACAATCAGGGACAAAAGTTCTTTCCATTTGATGAAATTAATTTCATAAATAACTGGAGAATGGAAGGATAATTTGAGTACTGTTTTCAGTAAAATAAAAAGAATGCAGTTTTTTGTAAGTTACCATCACCGTTATTCTCAAAATACCAGCTATATTACCGTTATTCCCAAAATAAATTTTACCAAGCGGAAAGAATTTTTGTTGCCGACTGTACATTCACTTTAATCACTTCATTTAAAATGCACCGGCTTAAATGTTTGTCGGCAATGTCTACTAATGATAATTGTGTTGGTATTATTTCTAATAACGCCTTATTCCACGTACATTCCCCATATCATTAAGTCTTCTTTGCGTGAGAAAATGATTTTTTTTCATACAAGTATTACAACATCATGTTGTTTTTCTTGCTTTCTTATCCAATAGCAAACCAAAAAATATCCATAATTTTTCTCGGTATCTTTTAATTTTATACATTTGTAATTTTTTTTAAAAAAAATGATATAAGTAGATCTAGTCAAATGGATCACACACACGGATAATGCTAAAGCAAATGGTCAAACAAATCCCAGCATGAATTGGTTGATTGTTGTCAAATACAAGAACTCAATTCTCGAAAAGTAGCGAACACCTTTTCCATTTAGTTAGTTATCACAGTTTTGATATGAAAACTAGTCTTGTCATTGTCACAAACAAGTTTCTTATCATTGAAGGTGAAAACAAGTTGTTTTATATTATTTTTTAACAGGTGTAGAGGTAAAATCAAGAAATAAAAATAAAAGAGCTAGTTTCACTGGAATTGCAAACTGATATATTGAGATTGAAGCTCGATATTGAACTCTATAAAAAGGATTTCCTCTGCAGGTGTGTTTGCTTTATTATTTTAAGAAAGAAAGAAAAAACAAACACAACGAGGTTGTATTTGTGGTGTTTAGGTCTTTCTGAGTGCAAGTGCACTTTCCTTTCCTTCGCTGTTCATGAAGAGGTAGCATACTTAAAATCATGGCTTTTAAGATTTATTCTTTCTGGAGAAAGTAAGGGGGGGGGGCATTGCACAGTGCAGCAAATTACCTAGGGCCAGCCCTGCTATCAATGATAAATAGCATAATGTAGAAACAACAAACAGAAAATTATTACATAATAATAATAATATTCGCTCCTATTTAAGTTATATTAAATTTTTATTTTGTTTCCTGTTAATTATTTTATATAATCCTGCAACTATTAAAAGTGAAACTCAAGTATTTTGAGAAAAAATCATTACACTGTAACTTAACAATCAATGCTCATAAGTTTTAAATAATACGAAAAAGGAAGAGATGATTAAAAAGAAAATAGAAAGTAAGTATACTTACTTTGCCCTGTGATTTACTGATCTGCATGAAAATAGATAGTAAATAGAACAGATATTAGTAATTGGAACTAGTGTTTTTTACTGTTGTGTAAAAGGCAATTATATAAGCATTTTTATGTTACTTTGTCTATTGCTTTAACTATAAACAGAAAAAAATAATAATTTGTTTCAGATTAGCAGAACGTACTTAATAGAATCATGGAGATAAAAAAAAAGAAAAGAAAAAGAAAAAAAACAAAAGTTAGACTGGAAACACTCTGTATGAGGGTCAGAAGAGGAATGAAGAAAATAAACAATGAGAAATTGTAAACCAATGAGGAAATGCAAATAAAAAAATGAGATGGAATCAAATATTAGGACAAACAGAAAGAAAGGTAGGAAGGAAACTAGTTGGTAGACTTACTAGTAATACTACCCCAAGAATATATATTTACCTTATGTAATGATTGTTCTTCTCCTATTATCAAAACGCTGGTAATAAGACACTCAATTTCTCAACAATAGTACTATTTTCTTCATCAGTAGTGATTTTAAGCAAACATATATCGTTAATTTGAAATATTGGCAACTTTGAGAGATATATAGAAAGAGTGAAACTTCGGAGTATATATAAAAAAAAAAGAAAGAAAGAAAGAAAAGCTATTTGCAAATAGCCGTCTCCACTGGTCTAGTTGCTAACGCACGAAGTTCCGGGCTCGATTCTCGGTGGGACAGCATTGACCGCTTTACAGTGACTCAGATTCCACCGTAAACTGTAGGTCCACCTCTCATATAGTCTCGATGCTGAAAGGTATGCTAAACTTCTATAAATAAACAAAAACAAAAAAGAAAGCTCTAATATATTGTTTCTGTTGCAAATTTGTTTTCTTTGTTTCTTTGTAGTTCAATATCTTACCTTTGAATATATCTCTCAGAGTGACAATTGATCCAAATTATTCATATATGTTTTCTTAAAATTATTCTTGATAAAGGAAGTAACAGAGTTTCGGAAAACTTAAAGTGTGTTTTATTACCTGTGTTCTCACAACGGAAGAAAGGATTATTATAAGCTATGTATGTATATTTTTCGTTAGGATACTGTTTTAATCACTAACTGGTTCATACTGGCTTTGCTACTTTAAATAACTTACATTAAAAATACAAATCACTGAGAAAAGCAACGTTTATTTAAAAAAATAATAAATATGTGACAGTTTTGCGACTAACAGAACATATTGGCTTCATCAAACGCTGTGCAAACTGTCACACATTTATTATTTTTAAAATAAACGTTGCTTTTCCCAGCGATTTGCATTTATAGTGTATGTTTGTAATGAAAAGTATTGAGAATGGTATGATGAAATAAAAAAAAAGCGTTGTAAAAACTAGAGAAAGAAGGTACTAATTAATTCTGATAATTAAATGAGGTGATTCTTATGCCAAAACTAGGGTAGCAGAAGAAAATAGTGCATAGCAATTTAGAATAGCAGTTATAACTAATTATGGGATTACTGGAAGTAACATATATGCAAATATATCTTAAATATCATATATATTCAACAGCCAACCATTATGACCATCCGTCCTTTCTTTTAACGAAGTCGCTGGGCTGGCCTAAGAGGCACGGGGCATAGCAGAACTACTTGACAGATAATAACGGGGACAATACTCGATCAGTCAGTGTGATGCTTATGTGTAGAATGAGGAAGGCCGGCGATATATCAGAATTTGATAGGGCAAGATTGTGGGGCCCGCTAGGAACAAGCATCTGGAAAACAGAGAAAGCCTTATGTTAGAGTACCTATGGGCGTCAAAAATCTTAATCAACCCCTGCCTTCCAGCAGGATAATCACACCTTCAACTCCTTGTCACAAGGCGTACGTTATGCTACAGTGATCCGAGGAGCACAGTAGTGAATTTCAATTGCTACAATGGCCCCAAATTCACCCAGTTTTAACCCAATTGTACCTCTTTGGGGGTCATTGAAAGTCAGGTCCAAGTTCATCGACCCTGTTCGCGGAATTTCAGAAATTAAGTGCCTTGTGAATTCAGATGTAGTGCGCAATGCATCTAGCCACCTACCAAAGTCTCATTGCTTTCAAAACGCATTGCTGCTGTTCTGTGAGCCGAAGACAGATATATAAAGCAAATATTAGGTAACTGATGATAATGTTCTGACTGGTCAGTGTGTGTGTGTGTAAAAAAAAAATCTAATAGTAAATGCTACTCTTGTACAATTAATTTTATAAGAGAAACATTCAATGTGAGAAAGGACCAACCTACATTTCAGTTATTAAAGAAATATGATGAACGGCAGCAATTCAAAATAATTTCTTTATATAAATTATTTTCGTTATTGAATAAAGATTGCAAATTACTTACCTAGATGTGCTAAAATTGATTTTCCAGTCAATATTTCGACTGCTTTGCTGCAACCTTCCACAGCCTGCAACCTTCCTATGAATAAACCTTTATTGAGACCAAAATCCCTTTCATATCCTAAAGTAACTTTTTCTCTTTAAACAGAGTAATGTGGTCTAAACATCGTTGAGGTTATTTATAGATCATTCAAGAACAAAAAGAATCTTTTAGATTAAATAAAACTGTACAAATATTCGAAAATGTAAGAAACACTACTAAGCTTACATTGTCGTCATTACCATTAGAAAATAAATTTATAGGTGTATCTTATATTTTCGGATGTTTGTACAATTTTTAATCTAAGTGATTCAATGTATTCTTGAGAGGTCCATAAACAAACTCACCGTTGTTAAAACCACGCTACTCTACTTAGGTCAGTACTTCAGGATATGGAGGAGCGTTTGGTTTCAATCCATATCTGTACATAGACAAGCAAGGGATGACTGCAGCAGGGCAACAGAAATATGTCAGGAAAATCAGTTTAAGCGCATTTAGACAATGAATTTATAATTTTTATTTATTAAAGCTACGCTTCCCAATTGATATTTTGTTTCTAGTATATTCCAAAATTTGGCCCAAAATTAGCATTGTCCTTTGCTTTCCAAACATTTTGAAAACTGTGAAAATAAAACTAAGAATCTATAGAAACTACAGTATGTCTTGTTAATGATATTGTAATGGAATATCAAAACATCTTGAATAACGATTCTGTTTTGGCTAATTTCTACAGGAGGTATTGTAACATTCCTACAAATATTTGATTGTAACTTGTTCTTCTTTTCGTCCATTTGTTCTCTTTTCTTCCATTAAAAAAATTTTTTCATTTTCATCAAGGTGAACTATCATTTTCTGCAAGGGAAGCAAGCAAGATGAATATTTTTGCCATCCAAAGAGAAAAAATTGGAACTAGACCTCTAGCCGAATATGTCTCCAGCTTAATATGTGCTAACCACCCACTACCCAATCCTTCTTATACCAGGTACGTATATTTTCTTTTGAGGCTAGTGGTGAGCCTTCATATCATATGAAAGTATGTTACTCTGGTTCTCATTTAGATGAGGTTCTATTCCTAGCCTAGTCACACATATTTTAGATTTAGATTTCATGCACCATTGGAAGATAGGGAATAAAAGAAAATGGATTTTTTCCTTCATTCATCAATATATATGAGCATAACGTTTTTATTTCCTGTTTTCCAAAAGATAAACTAAGTAAATGATGTAGTTAATAATAGTATAACAACTTTTCAATATTTGTATTACTATTTGCTCTGTTGGTTGGTCACATTCTATGTTTATTCTATTCAAAAGAAGTCTTATTTCAATTATGTTCACAACTAATAGTACTAAATTTGTCCATTATCACATAAAGGAAATATCAAAGTATTTTACACTGCTTTGTAAATAACGGACAGTGTTGTGATAATCCGCAAGGTTCTGTCAAAAATATAGTTGCGGAAAAAAGTTAACATGAAGCATATAACGGATGATGCATTAAATAATTACATGACTGCAAAACGTCACGATATTTTGGTTTAAAGAAAAAGTCAGGGGAAGAATACTCCTGAAAGCCGAGTGTCGACAATCTCTCAAATTAATTTGGAAATCGAAATAAAACGGAACTTTTAGTAGTATTATTATAAGTCATGGCACAATATAAGCCGTTTCTCGTTAATTTATTTATTTCGGATGTGAAGTCTTTCCTACTTTACTTATAAGAATTTTAACATACATTGAATACAGGGTGTATCAAAATGGACTTTATAACTTTGAAAACTCATATTGATTTATTTATGTAGCTTACAGACATGGTTTTGGTGTCTTCGTGGCAAAATACATCAAGTTTTTTTTTCACCTTATACCCGCGGTCAAGAAGTTTGCCGCCGTTGATTTTGTAGGACTGTTCACAAAGCTTTGTCTCACTTGCTCTACAACGTCTTTAGATGTAACGGGACGACTTGAAGATTTGTTGTGTCTAACCGAATGTTTTATTGAATATCTAGTTTCAATAAAACATTTATGCCACTGATAAATAGTAGGCCTACTGGGAGGATCTTTACCATACTTCGTACGAAATTACGTTGCAAGTTGTCCCAGACTTGCATTTTCAAACCAAAACACACCGCTAGCACGCTCGAGACCAGTAAAGGCAGCCATCTTTACTACAATTGCCGCTAGCGCTTGCGGTGGCTTGTTTCTGAATTAGTGTACTACGTGAGTCAAAACTTGATGTATTTTGCTACAAAATGACACCAAAACCATGTCTCTAAGATAAATGAATAAATTAATATGAGTTTTCAAAGTTGTAAAGTCCTTTTTGATACACCCTGTATAAATTTCAGTTTCCTTCTTTTAATTTTTTTTTTTTTTTAATGGATCTTAGTTTTGATATTTTAGATGGTATTCCTTACATTTCCAGATGACAAGAAAGTGAAAGATGATTGGTTGAATATAACTTCGGGCTTTTCACTTTCTCTTATTCAATGCTTCAGATTTCTATTACAATTGAAATGTACTTACCAGTGGTCGGAGGTCCGGATGATAAAGGACGTGGCCATTGTTATTTATTATAAAAGAATATCCGTTGACTCCAAGCTGTAAAAAAACAAAGAGAAATGATCATTACTTAATTTTGAAATATGTACTTCAAATGTTCATTTTTAAGCAAATTACATTTCGCAAGATAAACGTAAAGTGATAGCATTGCATTAAGAAACGCTAAACTTAATTAAAATGTGAATATGAACCCATAGAGAAGATAGTTGTATTTCTATGTTTGGCTGTTTGTATTTTGATGATCCATTAGTAATGACTAATAGATTAAGGAATAATAGTGTAATAGCCTTACGATGATGACATAATAGTTCAGTCTAACAAGTGGTAGAGTAGATAGATTGTATATAATTGCACGACGTTGTATACACCACTACACTATTTCACCTTCGTATGGCTATATATGTTTACAAGATTAAAACAACAATCCTGAATAAAATGCTAGGATGGATGCAAGACGGGAAAATGTAAAATATAGTTATCTTAAACTTTGTGAATTTTCCTACAACAGTTGTTGGAATTGGGCAATTGTTAAATGTGTAAATGTCATTAATCTATAGTAAGTATATATTTCATAATTAGTAGTAGTGAAGACTTATGTGTTAATTTATGATAGGGCGTCTAGAGTTTATGGGTAATTAACTAGAAGATTAAAGTTAATAGGCATTATAAAAGACTTATGTTTGCACTCCCAATTCGTAAGATCTTTGTGAGTGATACTTAGGAATACATCACAATAATGATAGTTGTCATGCTGAATTCTACCAAGGTAAAAATTTACTGTCACGAAACTTGAATAGAGACCGATGAATGGGAGACTCTTCAATTAAATATCAATATGACTATATAGCTGAATTATGCCAAATATTCTTTGATCTTGCGATTTCAGAAAGACAATATCGACGTGGGCAGAAGAGAACCCACTTTTGTATCAAGAAGAGATTCATAAACCCAGAAAACAAAACTTTTCCTGGACCTATTTTTTTCTGCTATAAGCTCAAACTCAACACAAATATTTTCTTAATAAATAAGATACAACACAGTTCTGTGATGTGAACAATACTGGCATGTGAATGGTTTTTGTCAAAGAGTTATTTGAGTAATAATGCCAAAACATTTAACAAGGAAATACCATAATTTTAAGAAATACTCAAGAAACAGAATGATGTAGAGTGAGGATATTAATAAACGTTAACTTGCCAGAAACATAACTACCTCAAATAAACAAGGAGCGGGTAATAAGTTTAATTCATAGAATAATGTTTGGAAGTTGTTACGTAAGCGTGTTTTTTTTTCAATTTAAGAAAATCTTAGAACACTTTAATACCTAAGGAATCAATAGACAACTTGTCCCTTAAGTAAAATGTAGCATATTTTAAAATGTATCTATGTAAAGATATTGAAGTTTACAATCCAACTCAGATAATTACTGGGGAAAATATATTGTAAAGATTAGTGAGTGTAGTTTTCAACTAACTTGTGTAAGACACAGTGTATATTATATTGTATTTCTACTGAGTGCATTTAAGTCAACAATTTGTAGTTCAGGATGAAAATTAATTTACATTTAAGTTCTTCTTCTTTCTGTTATTAGTTCCAATTAATTAGAGAATTGAGCCTCTCGGGGGAACATAATGGTAAACGCCACTTTTAACGAAATTGAGTTATTAGGTAGAATAGGTTGGAATTGAACCACAGAATAGTATGTAGGTAGTTTAATTTCGCATATGTACCTGCAGATGGTAGAAGAAGTTTGTTTGCTATGTGCCATTGCGTTAAAGTGCATGGGAACGTTGATCTTTTTTCCCCAGTTTTCTCGAGTTAGAAAATGTGACATACCATTATGTTCCCCCTAGTGTCTCTATTAGTAATTAATTACAGAAGTTAATAGTAATTAAAATAATTTCTTCCCTGACTATTAAATTTTAATGAAATTTCTTAATTCAGTGTAATGTAAGCATATCTCTAACTTATCATCTCTAACTTTTCGTTATCAGTTTCAAGTTCAACACTCATTTCCTGAATTTCCAGGCCTATGACAATATTTATCATACATTCAGTTTATGATAAACAAGTCTTATCATTACTTATGATAAATATATTTTGAGTTTATGATAAACAATTCTGTTATTTATGATAAACATTCTGAGTTTGTGATAAATAATTGAAAATATTAAATGGATGTTTAAGTGTGACCCGATACCCATTGTAAATTTATTTTTTTATATGTTTTTCAACTTACCTTGTATGGTGGTACCAATTTTTTTATATGTTTTATTGGCACGTCAGTACCAACCACACCAAGCAATTCGGCCATTCTTTCATCATTCTGAAGTAAAAGAAGAAAAGATGTTAATGAAAGCATAGTAACATTTTTATTTATTTAAACAAGATAGTTGCGTTTCACATTGTAGACTTCTAAATTTACGAATTCAGTTTTGAAACTAGAAGTGTTTTACTACTTCTAGCTTCAATAGATGAGATAAAGTGGAGGTTGAACCTATTCTAGGGACGTAGTATCCATAAATAATAAGAATTCTGCCATCTCTTGCTGTCTTTGTTCTATAGCGGTTTAATATTGAAACCAGAAGTGCTTCATCCATGACTTCTGGTTTCAATAGAGGAGACGAAGATGGAGGCAGTGATACCAATATAAAACGTTATTAAATCCCATTTCTAGAGGCAGAATTTCCCATTTTGCTTTTTAATTTCTCATGTTATACTAATTACAAAATTGAAAGAAAAAGTAAAATGAGAGAGAGAGAGAGAGAGAGAGAGAGAGAGAGAGAGAGAGAGAGAGAGAACTTGAATATATGAAAAATGAAGTTATTGTATGTCACTCATTTTCTTCAATATATGCATGAACTATTCATAAACTTCGGACTTCCACATTTATCAAATAGTTTATGAATAAGTATTTTCCTTAATTGAAAAAGTAAATTGAAAAAACAATGAGGCAAACAAGTACAATTTATTGTCAGGATTTATTACTCACACTATGCTTCAGTCATTTTGTATGGAACGTTTTCCAACTTGGTTGTTTCTTATTTCGCATTTTACTTCTTTTTCGTAAATTATTTCCTTTCGAAAAATACCAGAGCATTATTTAACTTTCCTATTATCTTCTGGTCTTATGGACATTTTGTTAAGGTACTTCTGCACTAGTACGCCTTTTCCGGTATTTAAAAAAAAAAAAAAAAAAACCTTATCTCATGTTTATTGAGGACTCATTACAGTAATCTACTTCCCATCCATGAGACTTTTATTGTTGTCGATGAAGTATATATACGAAAAATTCCATATGTGTTGCCAAGTGCAACAAGAATTCTCTTTGTGTCTTTTTCAAGAAATTAATGTAAAAAATTTCCACAAAATGGGATTTTTCCCACGGGTTAGCATCACTGGATAGAGGTTGAACCTATTCTAGAGACGCCGTATTCATAAATAGTAACAATCCTGCCATCTTTTGCTATCTTTGTTTGTTTGAAACTAGAAGTGGTACATTTGTAGCACTTCTGATTTTCAGTAGTCTCTAGCAGAAATATAACCTGTTGTTGGTAATTGAATCTAAAAAGAAAACATTCTCACCATTTGTTGCCTTCTTTGCTTTATGGGGCTCCAATTTCAAGAGTGTGGAAATCTTTACTACTTCCGTTTCAACAGAGATAAAGGCCGAAATAAAAAAGAAAAGAAACAAAGAAAAGAAAAGAAAGAAAAAACAAATTCTCACTTCTTTTATATATATTTGTCGTCGGACAGAGGATAGAAGCGTTCTCTAAGACTTCCTACAGTTATGTATACAATAGTTTGGAAATCTCAAAGCCAATCAAGTGAAGAAGGCACTATATGGAGTCGAAGAACATTCTCAACATATTGTCAAAATATCCACTGTCTACATGTCGGTATACAATACTCTGCAAAACTGAAATTCACATATAGTGGTTGATATAGTTTACTGTAGCATATTAAGCTTTTCATATCTTAAGCATTGATGAAGAGATGGAACGCTAATTTACGTTTTTCTTTCTTTCTTTTCTTTCTTTCTTTCTTTCTTTCTTTTTCTTTCTTTCTTTTTCTTTCTTTCTTTCTTTTCTTTCTTTCTTTCTTTTTTTTTTTTTTTTTGAAAATCTGTGCTTAGTTTAAATGCGGTAATGTATATATGAGATTTAAAACATTTACGCTTCCTTTTTTTTAATTCAAAATTTAGAATCAGAACAAATTTTACGTGACTGTAGAAGACGTAAATTACGTTTCACTTTTATATGAAAATGAAATCTTTGGGTTTTACGTCCCACGGATATGCCGGTTAGGCTAAAGAAGACGGTGATGATGAGTTGAGTTGATTTTGATTTTGAGTTTAACGTCCCTTTCAGCAGCGAGGCTATATGAGACGAGACCTACTGATTAACGTGGAATCCGAACCACATGAACTCCCGCCGGGAATCGAACTCGGGTCTCCTACGCCAAAGGCGCGTATGCTAACCGTCTTAGCTACGAAGGAGCTCTGGTGATGAGGAGAAATAAGTAAAATGGTGGAATGAAGAAAGCCCGTGGAAATACACGCACACGGTATTTGTCCACCACAAAATTCACTTGGCACGAGCTGGGGTTGAACCAGGGACCCCAAACACCAGAGGTGAACGCTCTACCACTGAGCAACCACGGCCCTGCCACTCTTATATGAGGATCTTATTCTCTTTCACAATGTCTGATATATTACTGTCAGTATTTTTGACTAAAGAAGTAATATTATGGCTTTATTGTAATTAAGCATTGACATTTAATTCATATTCTTAAGACTTAAGCTGATAGTTTAACTTATTTTTGATATTAATATCTTCATGTAACTGTGAGCAAAAACATAAATACAGTACTACTGAAATACTACTGACCTCTGTTAAAATTTTTGTGGCACCAGATAATTCCCACGGAAACAAACCTACCTCTTACGTTAGAATGTTTTAAAAAATATATACAAGTTTTCAAAATAGAAATTTTATCTCTTCCATTAAAGACTGAAAATAATTTCCCCAAATTTCCTTTACAAAACGGATTTATTTATCGTTATTAGTGTTCTGAAATAAGGCATACGATGAAGACATTTACAGAGAAGTCCAAACATTATTAATACTCCCTTTTTCCGAATTTAATCATCTTTAAGTTTTGTATGCATATCGGAGAATAAAATGTCCCATCTTATTTGTGAAATGAGTACTTTGATCAGCTAATATATATACAGGGTTTTTCAAAACAACACCGACAACGTTTGGGAAGTGATTCCTGACACCAAGATAAGACAAAAAGTATACACCAACCTGGGTGCACAAATGCTTCCTTTCAGAGTTATAGTCTGCCGAAAATATATATAAACTTTAAAGTCTATAGTTCCAATACTATGGGACCTACCGTAGTCGGGTCAAGACTTCACTTAGGAACTAGTATGTGTCCTATCCAAATATCCAAGTTTCACAATCCTGCGGTACTTACACAACAATTTTAATAGAGGAGTTGGTAATTACTTCAAATTATATTCCCGTAGCCAAATTCCCTCTATAAAAATGGTCACGTGAGTACCTTAAGAATCTGAGAAACGTATTTTTGAATAGTGCACATACTAGTTCCTAAGTGAAGTTTTCACCCGAACTACGGTAGGTTCCATAGGTTTGGAGCTATCGGCCTTTAAAGATCATTTTCTCTTGTTTTCGGCAGCCAATAACTCCGAAATGACGGATTTCTGAACCCAGATTGGTCTATACTTTTTGTCTTACCCTGGTGTCAGGAACCACCTACCAAACGTTGTCGGTGTTGTTTTGAAACACAATGTATACATAACATATATAATTATTGCTAGAACTGAGTACATGAAAACGAAGAATCAAATTGTAGGGGGTACCTTTTCAAAAGTAAACGAAACACAACTTTATACATTTTAATGTAAATGTTTACCCACCCTGAGGACAAAAGGAAAGGAAAAAATAAAACTTATTTACACATAGAGACACATAAGAAGAATATTTGAAAAACTGTAAAAATTCCAAACTTAAGAGACACTGTCTTTGTCTTGTGAAAGGGGTAAAGGTTTCTGTTTAACGAGGTATATTGATGAGTATTTTCCTGTTTAGTCTCGGGAATCTTGATAACACCTCCCCCCAAAAAATAAACTAAATTACCTTACGTGCATTAGTATGTTTCGTAGAAAATTTTGATTTACCTGCTCAGAGAAGTTTCTTCTATCGAATACAGGTGTAGACACGGATGTCATAAGCTGATACTCTGGGTCATACTGATTTCTTGAATGAATCCCCTAGAAAAAAGAAACATATTTGGCATGACAAATTTTTTATTAGAGGAGAAGTCGATAATAATAATAATAATAATAATAATAATAATAATAATAATAATAATAATAATAATAATAATAATAATAATAATAATAATAATAATAATAATAATAATAATTTATTAGGCTACTGTATTTTACATTAAAATCGTTATTACTCACATAATTATGAATATTGTTTTACCTATTAAATGTAAACTAACCACTGGCGTGTAATCTAAGCCTACTCCAACCAGGGCGGATCCAGGGGAGGTAATCGCCCCCCAGAAGAAGAAACTTTCTTATTTTATATATAAATAAAAGCCATCCCAGAGTTTGGAGCTCTTAAAAGTAGCTCTAAGTAGCAGTATTACAATCCCTCCAGAAGTCCGTCCTGGATTCTCTCCTGACTTCAACGACATCTCTTAGCGACCAGCAGAACTGTATTCAGTCTTGTAACAAACACATAGCCAGTGCGTAGCCTCAACTGGTGTATCAGAAGTTCTCTGGACTTGTTGGTCGTTACATCTTTTATTCACATGACTACTCAGTTTGCCTCACGATGCTGAATGGAAGCCGAAAATTGGGTACACGGGCCGGAAATCGACCCCAGGATCACGCGAATGTGAGTCCAACGCTCTAACATTGTTTAACTTTTGAGATGGTTGATTTCCACTACCTCCATGAACGAATTCGATTTCAGGTTTTTGACTCTCTACGTCCTGGACAGATTGATGATAGTTCTTGATATTGTTTGTCTCCCGAACGGACGCACGGACAGACAGAGTACATATATAAAGGAGTTTTCGTAAATTAAACCCCTTTAATAAATTAGCTTTTATGCCCATAAAACTTCCATTGGTACACATGTATTAACATATCTGTCATTTACATTGAACCTTTGGGTCATTGTTGAGCTATTTTACCAAAAGCTTCATAGACTGAAGATGCCCATGAAACTTCTATTAATACAGCTGCATTAACATATGTGTCTCTTATATTGATTTATTGGTAATTTTATGGATATTTTACCAAAAGCTTCGTAGCCGGAGATGCCCATGAAGCTTCTATTGGGACAACTGCATTAACGTATATGTCGTATTCATCAAACTCTTTGGACCCCTATGAAGCTTCCATCGGTACCGCTGTATTAACGTATCTGTGTCTTGTCTTGTCTTCTTCACCAATTATCGGTGTTTTTAATAGGAGCATCAGCTTTATTAGCCAAGTATGCTAAAAATGTGTGTAAATTGAAATGTTTTTATTGTTATTGTATCTAATTTTGCAAATGACATAAGCCGCCATTTGCATTTTTCTGGTCGACTTCCTAGTCGTATTTCCTGTTACATATAGTATTAAATATGTTTTTAAGTATAAATTGTTAGTCATGTAAGATATGGGTAAATAGAGAAACAATTAGTCTTATCCAGGTAATAATTGAAATGTCTTAGTTAGGTATAAATATGGTCAAAATCGGGAAAGAGTTTCAGCAGGAAGAAGAGGGCCCGTTACCCAGAAGATCGGGGTGAAAATATTGGATAAAGTGAAATATAGATGAAATGAATGCGTGTAAAGTAATTGTAAATGGTATAAATGTTTTCGTGCTTAAACGTGATGTGTGTAGATGATGAATATTTTTCACTTTAACCACTTCCTCTTCAGCAGCTCACTATCGGAGGTGTTCACACTTTCATAGTCACCGCGGAACTCCTAGAGTCAAGTCGGCCCTGTCACTAAAGTTGCCTTTTGCCTAACGTATCTGTGGCTTACAGTATATTGAACTATTCTGACATTTTAAAGAAAATAAGTTAATAAAAAAATAAAAATTTAAAAAATAGACCCGAGATTTGCCAAGAAGCATTTGAGAGTCTTAATTTGAGAATCTAATTTGTGTCTTAATCTCTATTGGCTGTATCCACTTCTGTCTCTCTTAAGCCCTTCGAGGAAGTTTAATAGTTTGAATGAATGTATTCATGTAACGAAGCTATATAACTACTCACTTCTTGAATAAATTTGCATGATATTCCTAATCCTAATTTTCAATTTATTTCTTCACCTCAGCTTCCTAACATAGAATCCCATAGCCGTTTAGAACAGGGAAAAGATCTGATCCGTAATAAACCAACGTATTGGTTTAGTTTCCTCGCGTAGCTTTTTCTACATGCAACCACACAGCTACACAATTGTGTGATATATTGTCTGGTAGCATTAAAAAGTAAATACAGTTCGTATATTGTTAACGATATCACATTCCTTATATCCTACTGTTTTGAATCTTATAATTTACTTTTTCCTAGTATCTTTCAATTAAATATACTGTGTGTAGGCATATTTAGTTTTTTTTAAAAAAAGCAAATTAAACTAAATAAATTGTATAATAAACTAATAATACTACATACTCTGATATCTGCATAAACTGGTGTCCATTGGATTGGATGGTCATTTTGGTACATCACCATGGGTCGGGCCATTACATAGATGTAGTTGAGCACGGCTTCTCTGGCCTCATCTGGGCTGTTCACTTGAATGTAATACCCTATAATAAACATGAGATAATTAGACTTACGTAATGCAATAAATTACATAGATAACTTAATAAAATAGTCAACGTAGTTTAGATTATATTTGAAAAAGACTGATAATGTAAGATATATGTATATATTTTTGACTGAATCCCATTTTAATGAAGTACCATCTACTGCCAATTTTCTTGCAGAAAAACTTTGACCAACGAGGCAAAATCAAAAAGTGAGGGGCTCTACTAGACACTATTTGTTAAAGGACGTGGTCTGCACAGAAGTGGCATAATCGCAATTTAATTTACCTTAGTTCCTGAAATCATTTTTGAGGGAACTGACATAAGTTCACGTCTAATGCCTAAGAGCTATATTCCAACAAACAACTGAACGTTTCACGGGAACTGAAGATGGTCGTAGAGGAGATCAATTTTCCTGCCCACCCTCTAACTACGAGCCTCTTAATGTACTTTCAGAAAAACCTGTAGCTATCGTATATTTTTTTATTACTCCCTTTAGTATGATGTTCACGAATAATATGTTACTTATCCCGCATGCACGACCTACCCTACGTTATTGCATTCAATGAATGTCTGTGCGACCACTCCTATACTTCATGAGTGCATAATCTGTCTATTTAGGAAGGAGATAACGAACCCGCATAATATGGGTGGAGTTTTCCAGACTGGCGTTAAACTATGTAGCACAATGCTAGCTTTTATAATTCACTAAGTCAAATACACGTCACTTTTTAATTATTTGATACCACAACTTTCCTATGAATGTGTTCCAAACGTTTAGGAAAATTTACCCATTTACTTTGCACCATTCACGCACAACGTAGGGAACATATTTCTTATAGAACAGTTTCTATCGAGCCAGAATTTAACTGATGATTCTATTTGCAAAGTTACTAATTTTCCGTTCGTTACAACTTGCCACTCACTTTCCTTCTCCCCCATCTGGGCCCCCGCGCGAACTACAGTACCACGCGATCTCTCTTGACTTTGCCCTCTTTCAGTTTAATGTCCCACGTTTATGCCCTTAAGGCTAAGGGAGACGGATGATAAAGGTAAGTGAATGTTGATGGAAGAATTAGTGGAATGAGATTGTGGGAGGAAACAGGAGTACATACTTAGAAAATCTACGGACACGATCTTGTTCACCACAAACTTAATTGGCTGGGGATCAAACAAGAGATCTCACGCACCAGAGGTTAACGCTCTACCACTGAGTCAACGTGCCTCGTCCAACTTTGCCCTATGATACAAACAGTACATATACAATATACAATGATACAACATACAATGATGCATAGATTTACAAATTTAAAAAATATGTGTAAAGACGTACAATTTTTATTGGTTTCAGATCTTTCGTATTCTTTTTCATATCCTAGGGTGGAGACAGTCCAAAGAAATCCAGATTTTCATTTTACGTATAAATAAGATAAAGAGTTAGTTATTTAGTCATTTACGTATCCATGTACTTTTATTATTATTATTATTATTATTATTATTATTATTATTTTGTAAATAGAAAAATGAAATCTTTGAGTTTTACGTCCCACGGTTATGCCGGTTAGGCTAAAGGAGACGGTGATTATGAGAAATGAATGAAAGGGTGGAATGAAGAAAGTAGGAGGAAACGGGAGAATCCCGAGAAAACCCACGCACACGGTGTTTGTCCACCACAAAGTTCACTTGGCGGGGGCTGGGATCGAACCCGGGACCCCAAGCACCAGAGGTGAACGCTCTACCACTGAGCCACCGCGGCCCCATTTTGTAAATAGAATGTGTAAAAGTGCCAAGTAGGAGGGCGATCGCATTTTCTTCCGTCTTCCCGCTCTCATATGAACGTACATGTCTGTTCCTAACACAATCAGTCCTGCTGTACACTATGAGATAAATCCTAGGGAATATCTTAGGACAAATGTTATGGCATTTCACGTACGAAATCCTACCCTGTTTGTGCCATACACGTGAAGATTTTTCCTGTTTCAATCCTCCGAAGACGTGTCAGGTCTCACAACGCATACTCGGCCATCAATATTTTCCAATGCCTTCTGCCTTGCATGTCCGTTATGATGATAGAGCATTGAAATGCACTATTAAGTGCGCAAATAGCATCTTCGCTAGCGGGGAGAAAACAAATTTGTTTTCACTTTCTCTCATCTGATGTTGCTTAAATCGAAATCTTACGAATTTTCTTTCCAAAATAGAGCGTGCTCTAAACAAAAGAAATCTCATTGGATCTGGTTCAGAACATCGGAAATGACATGCGATATGATGCCATACACGTTGAGATTTTGACTCTAGCGAAATCGTAAGATATTTCCTAGGATTTATCTCATAGTGTATAGCAGGTCTTACTTGCAAATACTAGGTTAAAAAAAAGTAACGGAAATACGGAAACGTAAAAAGGTAAGACGATTCTTTTCTTCTCTTCCTTTTTTTAAAAGAAGAAAGAAAAAGAAGGCTAAGTATTCAAATCGCATGCAAAGAATTCATAATAATAAAACAATCCTGCAAAGAAGTAAGTTTTTATTCTTCTATCGCTGACAATATAATTATCGGCTACTACTGCGTTTATGACTACAGAGTCAGAATACAAAAGTATATAATCTTGCGCAATGTTGATATCTCTATCGTGAGAAAGCTCAATATATTCCTGCCCATCCCTATTACAACACGCGTACCTCAGGTACCTCAGCTATTACGTAACAGGTTATATATATATATATATATATATATATATATATATATATATATATATATATATATATATATATATATATGTAATCGACGACCTCGATGAAACAGTAGGAATTTAAATCTCTCTAAAAACTTATCACAGTATTCACACTTGCATGATAACGATAATATTAACAACTAACTTGAGTAATGTATATACATTTTCTCTATGAATAAGTATTTCCTTAAGTTTGTAACACAGATATACAATTAAATATTGCGGTTCCAGTTCGTTTAACCCTTCGGGGATCCGGGGCTTTTGGGGTATTTTTTAGACTTTCAGTCAAGCAGCTACAGCATCGTCACTATTTATCCTAGGATCATGGTTCATACCTCATTCTCTTCAGAATGAAGCTAGCTTTCAAATGGTACCACTTGCATGCCCATATCATATACCAGAAGAGGGAAAATTGATGTCAAAGGGAAAATTTCGGAGGGAATTTTTTCACACTTTGGGCTCCTCTGGAGCGGCCCTGTGTGAACGTAGAGATCTAAAAAAAATTGATAAATAGTACTTGGTAGACTCAATGTGTGTGCCAATTTTCAAGTTTCTATCCTGAATACTAAGGGCGGAAGAAATTTTATCAAGAATCCCCACAATGCCCCAAATTACCGCAAAGACCATGATCTCAGGTAAAAAAAAATTCCTGAGACATCCCTAATTACCCTAGAATCATGTTTCGCCAATCATTCTCTTCAGAATAGAACTGCCTTTCAGACGGTATGACTCACGTGTCTCCATCATGTACCTAAGGCGGGAAAATCCCGAAGAAAGGGATTTTTTGGTCAAAATATTAATTTTTTCAACCTTTGCCCCTCTGAACCCCCTGTTTTAACGCAGAAATCTGAAAAAAAATGGTAAATAGTACTCGGTGGACTCAATGTTTGTGCACAATTTCAATCTTCTACGTGCAAAAATAAGCCCACCAAAAAAATACCGAAAATGTCCAATATTCCCAAATTATGTTGGCCTGTAGAACAGTGCTCTGTGGTCCGTGGGCGCCATTTTTAGAACACCCGATATATATATAATTACGTTAGGTAATGTTTGCAATAATAATTTAAAGCAGACCTCCTTAAATTTTCATTGTTACCCCCAGACTATGCCAATACTGGAGTATAAGATAATGCAATTTACAACAATTTTAACATTCGCCTCGTATATTTTATGTTCCTTAAAAATGACATTTTCGGCATAATTTTTATGAGTTTGGAGAGTGAGAGTAAAAGAAAGCCCTCCAGTACCATGCATCATCAAAACATTAAACAATGATTATGAAATTATAAACTTTGTAATCTCGCACCAGAAATCGAACCTGGGCCTCGTGCAGCAAAGGTGCGCTCCATTTAATACTTTGTTTAATAAACGATGATACAATCAACAAATTTTGTTTTCGAAAGCAGTCTTTACAGGCGGTTGGAACTTCCAACTCTTCCATTAGAGTTTAGCCCTTTCAGCACAGAGGAAATTGTTAGGCATTGTTGTGTTGTAGTAGTCCTCATTCCGCTTCCAACCCACATACAAGCAAATATACTCAATGAACAGAAGAATTTATTCTTGGAAGCAAGTTGACGTTTATATAACTCAATCTCATTAGATAACGATGAGGTGGTTCCAGGAATATTAACAAACGAAATATCGAAATTCCATACCACTTCTAACCCTGTTGTGTTGAGATTTCTTTTTCCTACAGTTTATATATTCCACGTTATATAGGCCTATTTATTGGTTTGCATAAAAGTATAGCTTTGAAGTCATCCATGATTTTACACTTGGTTTTATGATATCTTCAATTGAAACCGGAAGTCAAACAAAAAGTAATTGATGTAGGCGGTATGACAGTCTTCATTATTTAAGTATTCACTGTGTAGATTCTCAAAAGAATCCACGTGGTTGGAGGACTCATATTTTCATAAAACATTATGATATTCCTGGAATATTCCATGCTATTTGTGTGGTTAAGGTGAATATATATACTATGGGGCCAACCGTAGTCGGGTCAAGACTTCACTTAGGAACTAGTATGTGTCATATTCAAATATCCTTGTTTCAGAATCCTGCAGTACTTCCACAACAGTTTTTATAGAGGTCGTTGGTGAATATTTCAAATTTTATATCCGTAGCTAAACACTCTCTATAAAATTGTTGCGTGAATATCGCAGAACTCTGAAATATATATTTTTTGATAGCACACAGATTAATTCCTAAGTGAAGTGTTGACCCGACTACTATAGATCCAATAGTAGTGAAGCTATGGACCTTAAAAGTTCGTTTTTTCATGTTTTCGGCAGTCTATAATTCCAAAATGACGGATTTCTACTCCCAGGTTGCTTTATACTTTTTCTTTTATCATTGTGTCAGGAAACATCTCCCAAAAGTTGTCGGTGTTGTTTTGAAACACCCTATATATATATATATATATATATATATATATATATATATATATATATATATATATATATATGGGTGATTCCACGAAAAAGGGAAATTTTCTGTCACGGGCATTTCTTCATACTACTACTAGAAAGAATCACCTCATTTTTATTTTGTTTGGTAGTAACCGTCACAAAGTAGGTATGCCATGTATAACAGTTTGCAAATATAACACGAAACATACGTAAAAAATTAATTATTACCCAGATTTCTCAACTCCATGGGCTGTCACAGACTACAGTTGACTGATTTTAATGAATAAATTACAACTGAAGTCGCAAATCAAACATCATTTAATAGTAATTAAATGGAAGAGAACATTTCAATCTTTCGGTTTTATGGAAAGTAAACCTTTATAACGATTATTTTCGAAAGCTTGACTATGCTTCGTTTCTGTCACCTCTATTTCGTCTCAACTCCATGGCATGAGAAAAAATTGTCATTGCTCTCAACAGATAGCATGATCGTCCACATTGGCAACATCCACAAGAAGACAAGGCAGACATGTTTGACTGAAGAACAGAAAAAGTTGTGTGCATGTGTTAAAAACTATAGGAAAAATATTTTTGTGTGTGGAAAGGAGGTGCGTATATTAATTGATACTCAACACCATGGTATTTATTACTGAATGTATTTGTATGGTATATACCTACTTTCCCTTGAGAAACCTACGCCTTAACGTAGAAAATTCGTACACAATTACTCACATGTACTGGTTAAAAAGAGGGCCGGTAAAGATAAATTATATTCGATTCTCTACTCCATGGTGCTCAACTCCATGTCTATCTGAAAACTAAGGAATCCACGGTGTTGAGACAAGTTCACGGAGTTGATAATCCTATAGTGTTGTTATGCTCATGCTCTTCCAAATATTTGTTCTTTCAACATAATGATTGAATTAAAGCTTGTTTATGGTCTAGTGACTAGTACGCTCGCCTTTCGTGCGTGGTTCTGGGTTTGTTTCCCGGTGGAAGCTAAAAAATTAATGGTGTTTACTTCGCACAGTGAGGCAATTGAAAAACTCATTTGAGTAGAGATGTACTGAAACCTGATCGCGCAGACCATCACAACGGCCGTAGGAACCGACACGCTGACCACGTGTCATTCACACTTAAAGGCCGGCTGGTGGGTCCTAGCCCATTTAAGGAGAGTTTCGCGGAAGTTCAGATTTGGGGCTGTCAGGTAGCCGGAGGTAAAACTTCAGTCAAGTCGAGATGGATGGTGTCTGTTTTTAACCTATTGACGTCTCAATCTATAAGTATTATGCGCACCAACAAAAAGCTTTTAAAGAAGCAATAAGAAAAATATTTTTGTGCATGGAAAGCAGATGCGTATATTAATTGATATTGGTTTATTTCCTCTCTTGATTGATTGATATTGGATTATTTCTTCTTAACTAATTTGTAACTTTTTCCAACTCATTATTGTCACACATGAGTCTCAATAGAAGTTTATTAAAAATTCCGAAAAAATATATTCGGTACGTACAACTTGGTACGCAGGCGTTTAACGAAAAAAAAAAACATCAAAATCTTTCAATATCAATGTATTTCTTATATTTCTAAATGTTTCTTGTGTAATAGTCTATAAGAAATAACATAGAACGGCAATGTACGGCCAGTCAATTTTATGACGCGGATCGGGAGGAATTTCTCCTGGCCCACTAAACCTGACGTTCAAAAAGTGTTGGCAGTTGACATTCTGTGTAGATTAGAACAGCCCTTCCCTGTTTCCTCAAGACATTTCCTTCATTGGAGTGGAAAATGTGGGTTACTTAACAAAGAACATCGAATTATCCAAAGAAAACTGAGAAATGATGAGTGCCTTACACTATCATTTAGTGTTCATTATACAGGGTGTTTCAAAACATCACCGACAACGTTTGGGAGGTGATTCCTAACACCAAGATAAGACAAAAAGTATAGACCAATCTGGGTGCACAAATGCTGCCGAAAACATGAAAAAATGAACTTTAAAAGTCCATAGCATAAAACTATGGGACCTACCGTAGTCGGGTCAAGACTTCACTTAGGAACTAGTATGTGCGCTATCCAAATATCCATGTTTTAGAATCCTGCGGTACTTCCACAACAACTTTTATAGAAGTAGTTGGTGAATACTTCAGATTATATGCCCGTAGCCAAACTCCCTCTATAAAAATTGCTTCGTGAGTACCTCAGGATTCTGAAACACATTTCTGGATAGTGCACATATTAGTTCCTAAGTGAAGTCGTGACCCGACTACGGCAGATCTCATAGTTTTGGAGCTATGAACCTTTAAAATTCAATTTTTTTTAAAAATGTTTTCAGCAGCCTATAACTCCGAAAGGAAGCAAGTGTGCACCCAGGTTGTCTATACTTTTCGTCTTACCTTGGTGTCAGGAATCAGTTCCCAAACGATGTGTGTATTGTTTTGAAACACCTTGTATATATACCAAATATACAAATAGACTTACCAAATGTTGAAAAAGTATTGCACTTTCGACGTGTTGACCTGATCACACAGAGAAGACAGACGGTTTACATAAGCTCAGAAAACAAATGAAGTAGACAATAGACAGGTTTAGTGACTACTTCATTTGTTTCGTAAGCTTATGTAAAACGTCTATCCTTCCATACGATAGTCAACATATTGAAAGCGCAATAATTTTTCAATATTTGATAACTGTATGTGTATTTCTTTTTTTCTTATTGTACGTCACTTTGGAACCTTCATTAGATATATTTTCATATGTTTGCAGTATTTTCTGGAGTATTTTTGTATAACAAATTATGATACGTGTCATCTAGTTTGTTAGAATTTTATTCAATATAAGGAGAATAATTCTAACTTACAAAAATTATTGGAAAATTATTTCAATTTTTATGTAAATTATAAGATTAATCACTTATAAACCAAAACTTATCACCCAGATGTATCATGTTTCTCAACTCCACAGCAATTTTCAACTCCGTGTTAACTAATCTCAACTCCGTGTCCTATGGTCTCAGCTCCGTGGGTGCTGAAAAGTTTATTATTTTTTATTTACTACACCAATAAGGATTCAGCGCTGCTGAACACCTAATTTACATGTACTTAGTAGTAGTAAGTGCATCTGAAATTTTTTTCAAAATAGGCGACCTTCAACGGAACAAAAATTTTCCAATTTCCCATATATATATATATATATATATATTGCTGTCATTGGAACATCCTTTACTTTTGGGTAGTACCTTTATGACTAGGAATGTTGGAACCTCCTATTATTTTTGAAAACTCTACCATATAATTTTCAAAGATTTTCTTACATTCAAAATTCAGAAGATTCAATACAATATTTATGCTACTTGAACTTAGTATCTTGAAAAAAAGCAATGCAGCCAGATGAAAAAAAAAAAAAAAGAAAAGAAAATGATTAAAGAACTATTGTACCTTTGTTGTTACATGCGATTGACTTCATTTCATCAGAGTTCGTTCCGTCTCGTCCTACCAAATACGTGAACACACGAACAGGAATATGAGGCATGTTGTGTTGTCGAAATATTTCTTGAAACGCTGATGGAGGACCGTCGGTTATAAGCATGATGGCTTGATTACATTGGGATCCCTGGCCGGTACGATTGTACTGAAAAAAGACAAGAAAAAGTGATACAATAGATAAGGTTTTTTTTAATTTTTTTATTTTATTATTTTTACAAGTGAATATGTAAATGCATGATTGTGCTGTTAAAGTCCTGGTATACTAAAAATAATAGAAAATTTACCATTTTTCTTTTGCTCGTTTTTCGTAAGTAAAAGGATATAGTATAATGAAATGTAACCTACCATAATCATAGACAATGTTATTCTTCAACAGAAAATATGAACCTTAAGAATTTTTAGTATTACCGTCCATAGTACTTACAGTGTTGCCAGAATAACAGCGACTAGGGGAACAAACTCAACTACATTTAGTTACGTACCATGTTGACTTGGAATCATGTGTAATACTTTTTAAATAGGTCTAATAGTTGTATTTAGTTTGTAATAAACAAAATAGTTTAACATACAGTTATTAGAATTAAATAACAATGTTATTAGTTCACAGGATACAAAAACAACATGATACGTAATCAAATGCAATTGAGTTAGTTCTTTTAGCCTTTGCCTTAACTTGGATTTTTTTGGGGAAAATGTTATTGTGTCAACACTGTAATTTTTGTAGATGGCAACACTGAAAATTCTTGAGGTTCATATTTTCTGTTGTAGAATAACATTATCTATGATTGTGGTAAGTTGCATTTCATTTATTTCCTTTCACTTAAAAAAATAAAACCGAAACATGTCAGGCTCTTAAGAGGATGGGGTTTATAGCTTAAAACTTTGCCTTGCACACCGTCACTGATTCTGTTACCTTGCTAGTGTTACAATGAAAAGTTTATAATATATGTGTATTTCAGTTTCAGTTTCATATTAATAGATGGCGTTGTTTTATAGCATCAAAATTTAGGTTTCGAAAATTACGCATGTGGATTTATATTCAGTTGCATAATTTTGTTCCGGTCAATGAGGTCTATCGGTTGGTGTGTCATTTTTGGACATTCCCCCCCCCTTCCCCGTTGAACACTAATAAGATTGCAGAATTTTAATAACTTATTCATATTCAGATTGTTAGTAAATATTGTGCTACATATTAAAAGAGTACGAATCAATATATCATTCGCCAATATGTGTTAAAAGTACATCGCTATAGTGTATTCCATGTTAGTAAAATCGCTCGGGAATCGTTGCGTGACCGAAAGAAATCAATCCACATAATAAAGGCGTTATTTCCATACTTTTTTTTTATTTATTTTTTTTCTTTCAGCAGAAGAAGAATGTAACTTCGTGCTATCTGTACTTACAAAGCATTTTCGTTTTTTTTTTTTTTTTTTTTTTTTTTTTTTTTTTTTTTTTTTAAAGCTAAAGCGGAAAGATGCATGAATCCATCTGACGACACGGAAGCTTTCACGTTCAAATAACTGATTCATTTCGTCTTCTTTTTGATATTTACTGAATATGGCACAGGAAATAGTCTTTGAGAAATACACAAGATGTGGCGGTGAATCTTTTTTTTTTCTTTTGAAACTTGTGGCTCTTTCATTTCTTATATGTCTTAAAAGTTTGCGAAGTGGAGGAATTTCTCATGGTTCACAGACCCTGTATAGAAGTGCATGTACTGAAGAGGGAGAGGTCTGGATAAGAAGCTTTGACAATGTACCAAATTATCTGAGTTTTTAACTTTTCTTTTTAATTAGTGGCAAATAAGTAACCCAAGATTTGTTATATGCATATCTAAACATATACGAATATATATAGGGTGAGCCAAAAGTCTTTGAAGAGCTTTACATTTTGGAACTTAAGAGGAAAGTGTGAGATCTGTTGATGGAAGATGGTAGTAGAGGGTAGATCTAGGATACGTGGCTACTATGGCCATCATCATGAAACCTGCCATCGTGAATGGAAGTTCGAAATTTCAAATGGGATGTTGAGTATGTCGCAATTCAAGTAATACTGGAGTGAGCTCAGGAATGCAAAGATCCAACTGTTTCTTTTATATCTTGTATGGTTTGTACATTACGAACCCTAAAATTTGAAAATAATCTACGCGTAGCAGTACCATAATACAGCACATGTTCTATATGCTGGCCATCCTGTCTATTGTAGAACTGAAATCTTTTAAGTTTTACGTCCCACGGTTATGCCGGTTAGGCTAAAGGAGACGGTGATGATGAGAGATGAATGAAATGGTGGAATGGAGAAAGTGGGAGGAAACGGGAGAACCCCGAGAAAACCCACGCACACGGTGTTTGTCTACCACAAAGTTTACTTGGCGAGAGCAGGGTTTGAACCCGGGACCCCAAGCACCAGAGTTGAACGCTCTACCACTGAGCTACCGCGGCCCCACTATTGAAAAACTGAGTGGTCGTATCCACTCCTACTACACACGCAACAGAATTCAGGTGAAATGTGGTTACACGCATGCATTACCTTATGCATGCGCATGCACGCACACATGTGTGATTTCCTTATAACGCGTGATTTCTCAGAATACACCATCTGCTTCAAATTAAAGGTATGAGGTCAGGGGATTTGAGTAGCCAATTCACTGTATCATGGCGATCATTCCATTTGTCAGGGAGTTGTGCATCGAACCACTGACGGGTACTAACGCCATAGTAGGGAGGGGCAGCATCTTGTTGAAAATAAGAATAAAAGTTGCCGTTTGGGTTCGGAAGGGAAGGAAACGTATGTTCCTACAGAACGGTCAGGTACTGTTGCACCGTTAAAATAGTGTCAATGAAAACTTCATCAACTATGCGGGTGTCCGACATGCCACTCGCAGGACTATGTTCCTTATTCCAATTAACCTGGCTGAGATTACTGTCATACTAATACCACAATTAGTAGGTATTTTCCAATTGATTTCCCCATTCAAATAGAAACAGGTCTTGTCGCTGAAGAGTATGTCAGTGTAAACGAAGGATCAAATTTAAGTTTGTAGGTCACGTGTAGAACTCTACCCATCGACCTGGATAATCCTTTATTTAGTTTACGTTGCATGTGCAGCTTTTAAGGAAGGATGCCAACGATTAGTATGTAATATCTGGAGTATGTAGGACACCACTTTTCAGTGATAGACGAGGAATACTGTGTTCTTGAGTCTTCACAAACGTTACATTCTTATCTACTTCACGTCTATTTTGCTTTTTCTTTCTTTTCTTTGTCAATGATCGGAACTTGATTTGAAACATATTTCTAGTTTTGTTAGTGATTTCTAACAAGAGAAACTATGTGGAAATATTACTTCCCTAATATATACATCTACAGTATATGAGGACATATACAGGGTGGGCCATTTATCTTGATACATCTTTGTAACTTTTAAACTAATAGAAAAAAAAATTGAAGTTTTGTACCGTGCAAATATCGACAATGAGACATTGTTTGATATATTCTGTAATATCACCAGATTAACAATGTTGCCAACTCAAAGTTAACTTTTTCAAATGGCACTAAGTCAGGTTATTAAGTCAGGCACTAAGTCAGGTATATTTAAAATCTACATGTTAAACAAAAACTTATCAGTGTTACTAACTAAGGACACTACAACATCCCAAACATCCATTTTGTGGGCCTTTATAACAATAATAACGCAAGTGAGACATACGGAGCAGTCCACGTTCAAAGTACTTTACTATGTAACACTGTGATCATGATATGACAAGTTTCGAATAAATAGGAAAAAAGATATAAGTGACTGAAAATTTTACTTTTTTTTAAAAAAAAATGCTTTATTTCGAAGAATCGTTTGGATAAGTACCTTATCCAATTGCATAGATGACTTTAAATGTTATATGGAGATCAAAATGTCATTTAGAGCAACTTGATATTTCAAACTATTTAGGAGAATGGTAAATACTGGCAAAGTTTGCAACACTGCTTAAATTATGTAATTCTGAGAAAGTGTTGCAATTATACCTACCGAAAACTATTGTTGGAATGTTATATAAAAATTAAAAATTGTTTTGAAAAAAATGTCCCACAAATAAACCGTTTTAAGCCATATATATCAACTTTAACCGTTTTTTTCCTATCTCCGGAATGGTTTGAGGTATAAATTGCTGTAAGCGGCATTATGATTTTATGTCAATTGAAAACCATCTAAGCAATTGAAAGCCAGCTATACACTACGAGATAAATCCTAGGAAATATCTTAGGATTTATCTTACGAAAAATGTTACGACATAACTCGTAGGAAATCCTACCCTTTTGTGCCATACACGTGAAGATTTTTTCCTGTTTCATATTCTCCGAAGTAGTGTTAGGTCTCAAAACGTATACTCGGTCAGCAATGTTATGGTGTGCCTTCTGCCTTGCGCGTTTGTTGTGATAGAGCGATGACTTTGTATTATATAAAAATGTATGCTCCTCGCATGCACTAATAAGTGTGCAAATAGCATCTTTGCTGGCGAGGAGAAAACAAATTTGTTTTCACTTTCTCTCACCTGTTGTCGCTTCAATCGAAATCTTATGAATTTTCTTTCCGAAATAGAGCGTGCTCTAAACCAGAGAAATCTCATAGGATCGTTCAGAACATAGGAAATAACATTCGACCTGATGCCATACACGTTGAGATTTTGACTCTAGGAAAAAGCGTAAGATACAGTATTTCCTAGGATTTATCTCATAGTGTGTAGCAGGTCTAAGGATCCTACTTCTTTATCCACTTTCTTGAAATAAAATCCTTTAGAAAACGTCAAATTTTCAATTTCTTCAATTCCTTTCATTTTGTTTCTACCTGTTCGAAATACGTGAGATGACCATAGTATTTGATAATAAGGTAGTTTGGATCTGCGTTACTGTCTGTGTCAGTTCCATTATTACTGTTGTAGAGCCTTCCAAAATTTAGTAATTTTTCGATGTTTTTGATACTGTAGCATTCTTGGTTTGCAGGTGTGGAATTGTAAGCTTTAGTTTTACATGTAGATTTGAAATATATAATAACCTAACGTAGTGTTATTTGAAAAAAATAAAAATTTATGTTGAGTTGACAACACTGTTAGTCTGATGGTATCACAGAGTATTTCAAACAATATCCCTCTATTGATATCTATGAGTTATGAAATTTCATTGTGTTGTATCTATTAGTTTAAAAAAAATTAGCAAGGCTTATCAAGATAAATGAACCACCCAGTATATACGAAGTGTGTTCAAAAAGTATTGAATCTAGTTGGCAACAATACATTTATTGATTTGGAAATCCGAAACACTAATCCTTTTCAAAATAGTCTCCTTGGTAATGCACACACTTCTCCTAGCGCTTCCGCCTTTATTGGAAACACTTCAGGAACGCCCAATGTTGAGCAACCGTGCCGTCGCATTTCGCATGACGTCTTCTCTTTAATCAAATCGGGTCGCTTTTAGTGGCATTTTCAGCTTGGGAAATAACCAAAAGTTACACGAAGCCCTGTTGCGTGAATAGAGAGCCTGACGACACACAGGAATGTTCTTTTGGATATGAAAGCCTGAATCAAATTTCGCGGACGCTCTTCTCATGCCCAAATTCTCGCTCAAAATTGAATGTACTGATCCGATCGAATGGTTTCCGCTGGGCATCGCCAAGCTTTTGGAAAAATCTGATACAATATCGCTGCTCAAATTTTACAAAATCTGTTTCTATTTTTTTTTTTTTTTTTTTTTTAAAAGAAAGATCCGACGATCGCTCACTACACTTTTTCACTCGTTGGCAGAAAGAAATTCGTGACTGCGCAAGTGTCCTCTCTACGTCTACACTGAAGTAAGTCTCCCGCGCTTCATTGGTTTACACGAGAAAAAAAATTAGGTCCCATACTTTTTGAACACACCTCGTATACATCTATTAATACATTACAATCTATTCTTGTCGTCCCGCCACAATACTACGTCTAAATACGTGTTCACAACTTCTCCCCTTTTTGCTTTCAGTGATTACAGTATCAGATGATAACCGGAAGGGGGAAGAAGAAATGTCCATTTCTAACGAGATTGTTGCATGTTTTAGTGCATAGTCCGTTGACGCAATAACTTAGAGCCATTCAACCTTTTATGTTTTCGTAACTTTTTCCTTCTTTTTGCTTGGAAAACTACAGTCAAGCATAAAATAGTGAACAGCTCTGAACTTGTTTGCGATCTATTATTTAGAGAACATATGAAGGGTAAGGGGAAAAAAGGAGGAATGTCACAAAACTGGATTTTCGAGAAAACGGCGTTTTTATACTTTAAACCGCGTAATAAAGAATAGGGTAGTCAAATCTTTTGCCCCGTGTTACATGGACATTTCGACCTTAAGGCATGCATGGCATATACTGTCAAATAGTACTAAGAGTCACCAACAGATACGACAAAGCACCCAATAAAGCGCAGACATGGACATTCCTTTTTTTTTTTCCCTTACCCTTCATATGAAACAAATTGACGAATTTCTAATTTTAATTGAGATCGTACTTAATACTGTGTAATTTGATCAAACACGAATTATGGTGTAATAAGGGATTGAGAAACTTTTCTTTTGTTTTGAAGATCACATTGACAATGTCCACTGCACAAGAAAGCTATATAATGATAGTTTTGAATAGACCTAGTTTTTGTAATTATTTTATAGTCAAATACTATCTAGGATCAATAGTAACAGATCAAAATCATATCCACGAAGAAATTAAATGTCGACTGAAAGCAGGGAATTCATATTATTATTCTGTTCAATTTTTTTTGTCGTCTCGAATTCTGCCTGAATGCATAAAACGATAATCATGCCTATTGTGCTGTATGGTTGCGAAACATAGTCGCTTTCTCTGAGGAAAGAATGCAGACTGAATGTATTTGAGAATAGAATTCCGAGAGGAATATTCGGACCCAAGAGGAACGGGAATGGGAAATGGCGGAAACTTCATAACGAGGAAGTACATAATTTATACGGTTTACCAAAAATTGATAAGGTCATAGGCTCAGGTGGGCAGGTCATAGCCAGAATGAAAGAAAGCCGGAACGCTTTCAAAGTTTCGACTGGGAATTCAATCGGAAAATGTCCATTAGCAAGACCTAGGAATAAAAAGTAGAAACTGGATCCAGTTGGTTAAGGACAGAAGTCAATGTGTTCAAGTTTTGTGAATGCAGCATTGAACAGATCTAGAGAAAAACAAAATCTTTAGGTTACATAAATCATTCCTTTGTCAAAGAAACACAGTTGTGTTAAGACAGTGTTCAAATACCGGTCGAGTTGCCTTAATTGGACAAATCAGGCGCGCACTCAGAATTTTTTGGGAGGATCCAAACTTTGGGCAGGGGTGTAATACTACAATACACTATGACTATATGTTATTAAAATGATGCTATTCTGCACCCGAAAAGACTATAACTATTGTTAATTATTGTCATCTATATGTACTCTCAACGAAAATATTAGAACTAAATTGCTTTCATAAGAAAAGGAAGGGTAGAAAGTAAAGTGTAAGATCAAATATTTATACTACATCAATCATTTCCCTGCTAAACAAGTCTATTTTTATTAAGGAAGTATGCAAATGCATACCAAATTATGAAGTTTTTTTTTGGGGGGGGGAGGTATGGACCCGGTGAAACCCCAGCGTAGATGAGCCTCTGGACGCGATTCAGACCGGTTGAACGCCCTGTGAGTGCACCTCTACTACAGACAGAAGCAAGTATATTATTTCAAAAGAGTTTTGGATGGTCCGAACCCAGTGAAACCTTCTCTGTTGCGCTCCTGCGTCACACTTTACACTGTCTGACTGAAAAGTTCGACGTCAATGAAGCAGTGCAAATTACCAGCAATCCTACACATTCCTGATAATATAGTACAATTAGCGTTCACAGAAGTTTTTGAACATGACTGTGAACATTGACTGAAACAAAGGTAGATGAATCTTGTCTGATTTTTGTAAAGATTGGACAGGATTGATGATAAGAAAAAAAAAGTACATAAATTTCTTAATAAGCCATAAACATGCAATGAACGTTTATTGCTCAAAATCACGAAACTTGCGTTCAAATTGAGGCAGTATGCTTCATTATGCACTTTCTTGTCCTTTTTTTCCCTCAAACATAAAAGCACGCCTTTGCACCTTTGGTCAGCTTTTAAAACTCTATAATATTTAGCGTTTAACGAGATAAAGATAGGCTAAAGAATCTGAAGAGAAGATCAATAAGATGTTAGAAAACATGAAGAAGGGCTGTGGAGAATATGGGGTGAAAATAAATATTAGAAAAACAAAAGCCATTGTGATTGGAATGATGGGGACGGTGTCAAAAATAGAAGCAGAAGAGAAGAAAATAAAATAGGTGACTAGTTTATGATACCTCAGTAGTATTATTAGTGATGATATGAAGTGTGAACGTGAAATAAAAGCAAGGATAGGAATGGCGAAAGAAGCCTTTAGGAGGAAGAAAATACTATTTTATGGGACCTTGAATAAAGACTTAAGAAAAAGACTTATAAAATACTTGGTGTGAAGTATTGTACTGGATTCGGCAGAAGCATGAACATTACGCGAAAAAAAAAAATGAAAAAAGGATAGAAGCTTTCAAAATGTGGGTGTCGAGGAGAATGGAAAGAATTAGCTGGGTCCATCGGAAAACGAATGAGAGGGTGTTAGAAATGTTGGGGGAAGAAAAGAACAATTTCATATATTATTAAGAAGAGGAAGAGAAACTGGTTGGGACATTGGCTAAGAAGGAACTATATCATGAGGGACGTGCTAGAGGGTATGGTGGCAGGAAAGAGAGGGAGAGGGGTGAAGGAGACTACAATTAATGGATTATATCAAAACAGAGAAATCGTACGTGAAGAAGAGATTAGCGGAAGACCGTGGAGCATGGAAGCTTCTCAGTTGCAGCAAATGACCTGCCAAAAAGCACCATCTGCATCAAAAAGTACCACCTAAAATACCGAATAAACGAGAAACGCTAGCGATATACGGTATGCGGTAAACAGCAATATCAAATGGAGCTTGTCAAATGGAGGTATGGTGTGGTGCGAAAAACATCGATAAATGAGGCGTCAAGAACGAAGTGATTTTTTTGTAATGGAACAATAGACAGAAACATAAATAATATGAAGTGATACAAGCGGAGAAATACAATGCCGTTTGTCTCATGCTTCTACTGCACATACTAACGGAGATATGATCATGGAAATAGTTGTAAAAACAGAATGACAAGTGGCTAGCTTGACGCCAGTACTTCGGTAGTATGGTATCTGAGGTGTTTGACAGAATTCTAAATTTGGGAGAAGAAGGGTAAATTTGTGGGCCAAGAATGGTAAATTTGGGGGAGAACGGTAAATTTAGGAGAAAAAGGTGGATCAAGAATGATAAATTTGGAGTAAATTTATGGGTCAAGAATCGTAAATATCGGGAAGAATGGTAAATTTGGGAAGACAAGGATAAATTTGTAGGTCAAAAATGGTAAATTTGGGTGGAGAAGGGTAAATTTGTGGGTCAAGAATGATAAATTTGGGGGGAGAATGGTAAATTTGAGAGGAGAAGAGTAAATTTCTGGATCAAGAATGGTAATTGTGGAAGAGGGGTAAATTTGTGGGTCAAGAATGGTAAATTTGGGGGAGAATGGTAAATTTGAGAAGGAACATGGTAGATTTGGGGCTAAAATTGTAAATTGGGGGAGAGAATGGCAAATTTGAGTAGTAGAATAGTACATTTGGGAAGAAAGAATGGTAAATTTGGAGGAAGAAGGGAAAACTTGTGAGCAATAGAGAATTTTGGTGGTTGCGTCCAAACCCATGGGGATATGGGCACCCTTGCCACTAAAACATCAATCTTAAGAAAAAAGAAAGAACACAGAAGACTCACCTTACTCAAAATTTCAAATGCAGCAATCAGACCGGAGGAAAAATTGGCTATATTTTCAGGTTTCATAGAATTCAATGCATTCTTCAGTTCTCTAATATTTTCAGCATTGGCCTACAATAGAAAGAAACAATAACTATTACTTTAATAATCATATTTATATTGGCATAAGTATTAGCAATTAGCATTTTCTTGTTTCACATTGCTCACAAGGAAAGACCATGAACCTGTCAACGGGACTTCCTAATCAAACCTAGTCCATTCGATAAACATCACAAAGATATGTTCATACACAAAAAATTAGGTGCCATGGACAACAGAGTAAGTCCCTGGGGCCCATTGACCCTGTTACTATAAAGAAAATTGTAGTCTCGCTCAAAATATTGTCACTTTTTTTTCTTTTTTTTTTAAAGAAAGGAATGTCGCCCTACTCAGTAGCCTCCCTAAAACCATTTCCTCTTTCATTTAGGACTGTCACTCTACTCACTAGTCCTACTCAAACCTTTTCACTTTTTAAGAGGAATATTGTCCTATTCCGTAGCCACATTCGAAAAAGCTTTCACTTTCTATAAGAAATGTCGTTGTACTCAGTAGTCTTACTCAAACCTTTTCAACTTTTTCAAAAGAATATTGCCCTATTCATTACCTTCACTGAAGTTGTTTCCTATTTCTTTAAGTAAAATCACCCTGCTCAGTAGTCTCATTAAAGCCGTTTCCTCTTTCTTCAAGCAATATCACTCTGCAGGGTGGCCTCAAAGTCCCGTTACTCTTGGGTAAATACTAATGTAAGTTTTCCCGTTACCTCTTGATAAATGCTAATATAAGTTTTCCCGTTAAACCTTTATAAATGCTAATGTAAGTTTTCCCGTTACCTCTTGATAAATACTAATGTAAGTTTTCCCGTTAAACCTTTATAAATGCTAATGTAAAGTTTTGCATTGTTTCAGATTGTGTGAACGATGGCTGGTACTTCCAGTTACAGTATTGAAGAACGTATTATTGAAAGTTGTTGGTTGAATGAGAGAAACCACACAGGTCAGACACTGGTAGAAGTACGTGCAGACTTTCAGACAAGATTTCAACGAGATCCTTCCCGGAAACAAACACTTTCACGATGGTTTCACACACAAAGCTTTCACTCAAGTTACACTTGCAATCCTTCTCAAAATGTCTCACAGAACCTGGCGGCAAATTATCCTTGGTCATGAGAATGACTAATCCTTTGGACACTTAATGTTGCCTATCTCAATAAAACTTCTCGAAAGCATTGTTGTTCATGTCATTCAGTTCTTTCCGTGTAGTTATTTACGTACGTTTAGTGGTTTATGTTACTTATTTTTTTAAGGGGTAACGGAACTTTGTGGCCACCCTGTACTCAATAGCCTCACTCAAACCATCTCCTCTTTCTTTACAGAATGCTGCCCTACTTAGTACCTTCACTCAAATCGCTTACGTTTTCTTTAAGAAATACAACCCTACTCAGTAGCTTCATTTAAAGCGTTGACTCCTTCTTTAAGGAATGCCGTTCTACGCAGTAGATTTACTCAAACCGTTTCCTCTTTATTAGCGGAGTGTCGTTCTATTCAGTAATCTTACTCAAACATTTTCACCCTTTAAGGAATATAGTCATTTAAATAGCCTCACTCAAACCATTTCCTCTTTCTTTACAAAATGTTGTCTTACTGAGTGTGCCCACTCAAAACTTTTCGTCTTTATTTAAAGAATGTCACTCTACTCAATAGCCTCACTAAAACCATTTCCTCTTTCTTTAAGGATTGTCATTTTACTCAATATTCTTACTCAAGCCTTTTCTACTTTTAAAGAGGGAATATTGCCTTATTCAATAGCCTCACTCGAATCATTCCTATAAGGAATGCCGATGTACTTAGTAGTCTTACTCAAAGTATTTCCACTTTTTAAAAGGAATATTATTTATTCTATTTCGTAGCCACACACAAACCGTTTCTTCTTTCTTTAAAAGACGTCACTCTAATCTATAGTCATTCTCAAACCATTTCCTCTATCTTTAAGCAACGTCAACCTAGCAAATAACCTTACTCAAACTGTTTTCCCTTTTTTTAAAGAATATCGCTTATACTCAGTGGTTTTAGTCATACCTTTTCCGCTTTTTTTAAACAGGAATATTGTCCTATTCAATAGCCTCATTCAAATCGTTTCATCTTTCTTTAAGGATTGTTGTCCTACAGTAGCCTCACTCAAACAGCTTCCTCTTTGTTTAAGGAATCCCGTTCTACTCAGTAGTCTTCCTTAAATAGTTTTCTCTTTCTTAAATGATGTTTTCCTAATCACTAGCCTTACTCAGACTGTTTTCGTTTTTTAAAATAATGCTGCCCTACTTATTAACCTTATCGAAACCATTTCTTCTTTCTTAAGAAATATCGTCCTATACATTAGCCTTGCTCAAACCGTTTCCTCTCTTTTCGGAGGAATACCGCCCTTATAAGCAGCCTCCACTCAAACCGTCTCCTCTTTTTCAATAGAATATCGTTATATTCAGTAGCCTCTCTGGAAAAACAGGATTGTACTTCAAAAGCAGTTATGTTTTCTCGTTTGATAATAACCTGGTTTAACAACTCTGAAGTGAAAGATATTTGACAGAATGCATTCTATGCCAAACAGAGTTAAAGAACCTATCAAATCAAAAGCTGCTCACGCTTCATACCAAATTTAGCATTATAAATATACTAATGAACAAAAAACATGTTTCTGAATCTGTGCTCACATTAATTTACACTCTACCGTTCCATCATTCACTCTGTTTATTTAAAATGCAGCTTCTACCTCTGTACGTACCTGAACTAATGATTCCTTAAAACATGGAACTAGTTCCTCCGTGACATCCGTGAATTTGTAGATGTTAACGAAGTCATTATTTCCCAGAGTATCCAGAATATTATAAACAATGGCTTTGGCAATTTCCTTTCGTGGCCCTGTCATAGAGCCTGAGGTATCCACTAAAATCACAACATCCTTTGGACTCGTTGCAGCTTCAATGTACCAGGAACTAGTGCGGAAGTCATATAATTGCTGTTTCATGTCGTTTTGAGGCCATTTTATTGCTGTAAGAAAATAACGAAACACATTAAGTTTTCAATGTGGTTTTATTTAATTGTCTAGTCTCAAACGTAGTATATTTCTAATTTCATGCAAGCTATACGACAAAATGTTATTAAAAATAAGAAATTAGACATGTCATTATGTACAAGATGGTTCAAAAACTATTAAGCGATTTACATTTGGCGCCACGCCGACATCTTTGTAAGTGGGGCGGTGAAACATCATTGAGTAAAGCCGATTGAAGCCTTTAGTCATCATACAGTGTTGGTCAAAAGAGCATCGAGTTTTTGTTTAGAAACGTTTAAAAATAACGATTCCGTTACAGTAACGCATTGAGTTTTCGACGACATTTTGACACTGGAAGAAGTGAAAAGATTCTGACGCGTCAAACAATATTGCATTGCATCATATAATACAATTGAGGTCTAATGTATCCATTGTCAACAAGAAACCTCGTGGTCGCCCTCGAATAGACCGAGCACCAAAAGACGTACGCTGAGTGGCACAGTCTTTTAAGCAGAATTCTCATTGTTCTTCTCATCACCATTCACCTTATACTTAACTCCTAGAACCATTAGACGCATCTTACATAAGGAATTAAAGTCCCATTCATTTAAGATTTAAATAATGCAACAACTTTTTTCCTTGTGATTTGAATCAGTGGAGTGAATTTGCAGGAAATTCTTGCAAATAATAATAATAATAACCCGGCGTGATTCCTGGATCACCTGATAATGTAAGACGACGAACGATGAGGACTGCGCTGCAAAGTTTGTGTCACTCTGCTTACGTTTACTGGCGCTCGCACAGTTCGAGGGCTATTAAATGACTTCTTGTTCACAACGGATGCACTAGATTCCAATTTTGTCATCCAATTCAATATCGTTTGGCGGAGTCTTTCCATTCCTTTCAATATCAAAATGTTGTTGGAAAGCTCGCTGCGTTACAGTAGCAGAGTTGTTGTTTATGAAGAACGTTTCCACAGCAAAAGCTCGATGCTTCTCCGACCAGCGCTGCAATATGATGACCAACGCTTCGCTCAGCGTTGAGTGTTTCGCCGGTCGTCAAATTTAAATCGTCTAATTATTTGTTGAGTTGAGTTGATTTTGGGTTAAACGTCCCGTTCAGTAGCGAGGCTATATGAGACGTGGACCTACTGATTAACGTAGAATCCGAACCACATGAGCTCCCGCCGGGAATTGAACCCGGGTCTCCCACGCCAAAGGCATATACGCTAACGAGGGAGCTCGCCAAATTATTTGTGCCCTACCTTGTATGTCCTTACTGTGAATGTTGCAGTCACCATTCATTTCACCTTAAATACAAGTGGCAAGTTGGTTAAATACAGTTAATGGTTGTTTAAGTCAAACAGTCTGTAAAATTATCATGATTTGCTAACCTAAATAACTGGTCCTATTGTAATCAATGATTTTTCTTAGACGATAAGCATTGTAAAATGTTGGGGACTTATATCAGGCCTTTTCACAATAAAATTTGCCATAAATTTCAGGCACAGCTAGATTTAAATCAGTGAAGAAAGGTGAACGATAGCCAACAAAACCGGTAAATGTTCACATATACTTAATATCCGTACTAATCAGTGGTCGAAGTGAGACGATATTCGGTGGTATGCCATACTGCCTCTGGTTTCTGAATGATGAAGGCATACCATCTCTGGTTTTTCGGTGATCAAGACATACCGTCACTGGAGAGTAGATGCTAAATACCTTTAATAAATCCATTTTTATTCACAGTAATTGACGAATAACTTTGCACATAAAAAGATTTTATTTCTTCTATAGAAATAATTTCTAAGTTGACAACACCGACATTTTTGTTACCTTTTCCCTACCTTTTGTTTTGAAAGTAAAGTGTCCTCAAAGAAGTTCATCTAATGTATATTTTGATGTGCCACACGATTTCTCGTACAAATTTCAAACAACAGATTTCAAATTTTTAGAGAAGGAACTTCATAACCTACCGAAGGCAACACTCCGTGCCGATTTGTTGTTTACAATTTCCTTCATTGTTGAAACAGTATATGGTTAAAGATTTGGATATTCAATTTCAAAAATTGTCATTTCAACAATGAAGAAAATTCTAAATAAAATAATCGTCTCGGATTGTTGCCTTCAATAGGTTATGAAGTTCCTTCTCTAAAAATTTGAAGTCTCTAGGCTGAAATTTGTAAGAGAAATCGTGAATTTTCGGGAAAGGTAAAAAATACATGAGAGAGAGACGAAGACTAGTCAAAAACTTGTCTCTTTAAACCAACTCTAACGCATACAAATGTCGTGTTTTGAGCATGGGCGGATTTAGGGGCTGTCGGCTGTAGGGCGGATCTTCTGAGAGGATTTGTAATATCCCTCAGTCGAGTGGGGGTCCGAGAGTTTTCCCGCAGGAAATTGTTAATATAAAAACTCGGTTTTTGAACATTTTCGTGTATAATTTTCTATAATACAACATAAAGGGATATTTATTATTTTTTAAAAGAAAATTGTTGGTAGGGGATCAAAGTTTCTCCATGCCTACCCCGCGTAACTACAGAGACGATCTCCAATGGTTTTCAGTTATTTTGCAAATAGAAATGCAATTTTTTAGGCAACATACACTCACTGTATTTCAATATTTAGATAGCTGGTATGTCGAGTCAAAATCATAATAAAAAATACCGCCTCTGATTTTTTTCCATTTTGAAAACTGGTAATGATTACTTACAGACAACTAGCATATCTTAATGAAGTATCATTAAATGCAGGATAAATAAATGTTTATTATTTTCATATCTTTACTTCAGTAGTTGTGATAAATATGGAAGATTATCTTATGTCCTTTCATATTTATAGTACAGTGTATACGGAAGAGTTGTTTCTTTAAGTGCTGGTTAAATTCTCAACAATACACACCAATCCGCTGCACAACATATAGGAGAACAGTTACGTGATAAGTGTGTTCATTTATCTTTTAAGGTTGGTTCAAAAGGACAAGTTTCGCCGATCGATGTCACTACAGTCTTCGTATCCCTTTCCTGTATTTCTTACCTTTCACGAAAATTCACGATTTCTCTTACACATTTCAAGATACAGACTTCAAAGATTTAGAGAAGGAACTTCATAACCTATCGAAGGCAACAATCCATGCCGATTTTTTATTTAGAATTTTTCATTGTTGAAACAGTTTATTGTTAAAGATTTGGATATTCAGTTTCAACAATTAAGCCATTTCAACAATGAAAAAAATTCTAAATAAAAAATCGGCATGGATTGTTGCCTTCGATAGGTTATAAAGTTCCTTCTCTAAAAATTTGAAGTCTGTAGCTTGAAATTTGTAAGAGAAATCGTGAATTTTCGTGCAAGATAAAAAAAAAAAAATGCATGAGGGAAATATGAAGACTGTAGTGACACCTATCGGCAAAACTTGTCCCTTTAAATCAACCTTAAGAAAAGCTTTTGATATCGTAAATAACAAAATATTACTGAAATGATATCTTTTAAATTTGCGTCTCACGCTTGTGCCTTGTATGCTAAACGAATG
This sequence comes from Thermobia domestica, assembly GCF_964235325.1. NCBI lineage: Eukaryota > Metazoa > Arthropoda > Insecta > Zygentoma > Lepismatidae > Thermobia > Thermobia domestica. The sequence goes on from NC_137469.1 coordinate 38,682,335, forward strand.
AATTACGAAAGAGAATGATGATGAAATAATTGTTGGAATGAAAATGTGGGAGGAAACGGGGAAAACCTCTAGAAAACCCATTGATAGGATGTTGTTCACCACGAACTCACATGATCTGGGATCGAAAAAGAAATTCCTAGCACCAGAGGTGCGTACTCTACTACTTAGCCACTGTACATGTTCAGTTGAACTGAGTTGAGTGACTATATCAGGCGTGGATCTACTGATTAATGAGAAATCTGAACCACATGAACTCCCGTCGGGAATTGAGCCCGGGTCTGCCATACCAGAGGCGCATACACTAACTGCTTAGCCACGTAGGAGCTCTGTACATGTTCAGGAGGATATTTTTCAAGCATATTTCAAAATGGCTGACATATCACTACTCGCTACTACATAATTCATTTACACTAGTGCTACAATATTTTATTAAATACTTCAATTCTGCGCATCAATATAAAAATATATGTTGTTTGTCTGGGAATGTCTATGATTTTAATTACTGTGACGATAAGTGAGAGGGCAATATAAATAGTATCCCCCAAGAGACGAGAAACCATATTAAATTCGAGACGAGACAAAGCGAGAATTTCATCGTGAGTCGTGAGCAACACTAGTTCACTCAGGACTCAGATCTCAAATCCTGTTTTAGTACTACATGATTCATGGTATAAAAGCTATAAATTGATGTGATTGGGCGAACATAGTGATTTAAGATTGAAATTTCTGGACTTTCGGCATCTATGGACATGTTAGCCCGTCACGTATGAGGGATGACGTCCCTCGGCGAGCACAGAATCCGGGTAAAGGGAAGGAAGAAAGAATTGGGGGAGGAAAGAAGCGGCCTGGGACATAAGTTTGGTACCACCCCGGCATTTCCCTGGTGTGAATGAGGAAAACCAAGGAAAATTCATTCAGGATGACTGACCTGAAAAAAACTTTTTATATTTTTTCGATCGAGTGCCCCCAATGAAAATCGAACTCGGGACCGCTCGCGCCAAAGGCAAGAGAGTTAGCAACCACAAGCGAAAATAATAAGAATAATCACTTATCAACGTTTTAAAGATACGCAAATCCTTATGTAATATACTCCAATAATAAATAAAGCAAAAAAAAAAAAAGTGGATTATTTTACAAAATGAGACGAGGAAAGCTTTCTGACAATCGAGACGAGACGAGAAAGAATTCTCTAAGTATAGAAATGAGACGAGACTTCTATAAAATTTGTGAGTATGACACGAGAAAATCTTATTTCCCATCTCATAGGCCAGTGGTTCTCAAACTTTCCGATAACGCGGACCCTCTGTTCATTCGGAAAGTGATTTATGGACCCCCTTGCAATGCTATCTGAAATTTCACATGGTATTAAAAAATTTACTAATTAGAATTACCACTGACTAGAAAAGGATCAAGAAAAATAATGCAATAAGTAATTTATTCTAAAGATTCATGATTGTTTCCTAGTGAACAAAATTTCCATTGAAAATAGAGTAACTTTCAAGACTTAAAACCAATGTCTTTCTTTTTAAGGAAATCGACTTGATAAACATGTTTTCAAATGTTGGGTCACTCATGTGAAGAAAGGTTTTTATTTTCATAATTGCATTGAAATCTGGAATAAGTTTAGTGTTGCCACGAGACGAGACGAGACGAGACTTCAGACTGTTTCGTCTCGTGCAAAGCATGTCTCGTCTCGTGTCTCGTCTCGAAAAAATGTGCTCGTCCCGCCTCGTGTCTTGTCTCGAGAGGTTCTGTCCCGTCTCGTCCCGTCTCCTTTGTCTCGTCTTGTCTCGTAAAAATATAGCAGCATACCATGGGAACGAAAGTAAAATGTAGCAGGCTGCACCAAACTAATCAAGATACAACTAACAAGGGAAGAGAGGGAGATTATATATCGAAGTGGAAGATGGTTTATACACCAATCGAAAGCACTAATGACGCCTATTACAAAACTGTAATAAAAATTTTCCGAATGCATATACTGTGCGAGTTATATGAATATACAGGGTGTCCAGAAAATCCATTTCCACCCCTTGAAATCGCAAACGATGAGACAGATGCTAAAACTGGAAAACACGTTTTTGATCATTATAAAAGTACAATGTATCAAAGCAAACATTGTTGTCCCAGGGCCACCCGCAGAGTCCCAGGCGGGATCCAACTCAAAAATTACAAAAGGTAAGGGGGTCAAGTAGTATATCGTTCGAAACTTCTTAGGAAATGAAAGAAGACGAACAAGTCCCAACTCTGTAAAATTACCCTGTGCAAAATGGCGGCCGGTCAAACTGTCAGCAAAAACGTCATTGTAGAGTCTATGGCCACCCTCCAAAGAAAGAAAAAAAACTGAAACGGTAAGACAGATGTCAAAAAAGAAAAAGATTTGTGTCATCTTTTCAAAAGTACAATGATTGAAAGTAAAAATGTTTGTCCCAGGGTCCTCCACAAGGTTCCAGACGGGGTCCTACTCAAAATTTTCAAATGGCAAATATGGTCAAATAAAGCTGTTGAGAAATAAAAGAACACCGAACAAGTCTCGATCCTCTAAAATTACCCTGTGTAAAATGGCGGCCGGTCAAAATGTACATCTTCATTTCGATTTTCTGAGCACGTTCACTTTCCATTTTGCAATCGGCACTTGTTTTCATTCTGAGACATTTGTACGTATTTACTCTTCCTGGTGCAAGGAATTCTTTCGTTTGAATCATTTTATAATTGATAAACCAGATAACGAGCATAAGTACCACTGTTGTGCAGTCATAAACATAAATAAGTAGAGGTAAGAGTCTTTACTTCTGATGGCTCCAACCTCTACTTATTTATGTTCGTGGAAGTACATTATATGTTAACTAGTCAGTTCTATACTCAAAGATGTCAAATGTTGTCGTTTCTTTTCTTTATGTCTTAATTTGCTTTTATTTTATTATTTTTTTTCTTTATTTAGATATTATTGGGCTCAAAGAGCAGAATCTCACAGTAGGGGCATTTCCTTCCTTTCCGTTGAGTACAAGAATTAAAGTGAAAAAAACTAAAACCCGGTTACAGAAAGAACAACTAAAATGCAAGATGTTTGCACAGTATTATCGTAGAGCGTCCATACTTGTTCTTTCTACTTTCATTTAATAACAGCTTTAAACGATGTGCTACTTGACCTCCCTTGCCATTTGAACAATTTGAACATGACCCCGCCTGGGACATTGTGGAGGACCCAGAGACAAATATTTTTACTTCCAATCATTGTACTTTTGAAATGATGACACACATGTTTTCCTGTTTTGACATCTGCCTCACCATTTCAGGATTTTTTTGGGGGTGGCCATCGACTTTACAATGACGTTTTTGCTGACAGTTTGACCGGCCGCCATTTTGCACAAGGTAATTTTAGAGTATTGAGACTTGTTCCGTCTTCTTTCATTTCCCAAGAAGTTTCGAACGATATGCTACTTGACCCCCTTACCTTTTGTAATATTTGAGTTGGACCCCGCCCAGTACATTGCGGGTGGCCTTGTGACAAGAATTTTTGCTTTGATACGTTGTACTTTTGAAATGATCAAACACATGTTTTCCAATTTTGGCATCTGTCTTATCGTTTGCGATTTCAAGGGGTGGTAACGGATTATCTGGACACTCTATATATCCATATAACTCGCATAGTATATGCATTCGGAAAATTTTTATTACAGTTTTGTAATAAGCGTCATTAGTGCTTCCTATTGGTATATAAACCATCTTCCACTTCGATATATAATCTCCCTCTCTTCCCTTGTAAGTTACAAGTATTACCCAGAACACACAAGACAAGAAATGTCACGGTAGCTACACCGTGAAGCCTTCACCTCTGGTGTATGTGGTAGCTGGTTCGATCTCGGTTAGTGCCATGTGAGCTTTGTGGTGGACAAACATTGAATGTGTGTGGGGACCGCGGTGGCTCAGTGGTAGAGCGTTCACCTCTGGTGCTTGGGGTCTCGGGTTCGATCCCAGCCCCGCCAAGTGAACTTTGTGGTGGACAAACACCGTGTGCGTGGGTTTTCTCGGGGTTTTCCCGTTTCCTCCCACTTTCTTCATTCCACCATTTCATTCATTACTCATCATCACTGTCTCCTTTAGCCTAACCGGCATAACCATGGGACGTAAAACTCAAAGATTTCATTTCATTTTTCGAATGTGTGTGTTTTCTCGAAGTTGTCTAGTATCCTACCACTTCCTTCATTCCACTAATTTTCCCATCATCATCCATTCGGCCAAGTTGCCTAAAGGTCTTAAAAATAAATTCAAATAAGCTCACAAGGCAAGAACAAATAGTTTACAAGATAATATATCTCTGCTGTTAGTTGTCTGAGGCTTCTTTTTCTTTTCATTCTAAAACATTGAAATTTGTTTCACCAGTTTCAATACACGAATATACAGTAAATTGCTCATAGGTACGTCGAAGATGAAGACACTAATGTTAAATAATGTTTACACGACAAGCAAAGTTCGATGTCAAGGTGTCATCATCCCCGACACTATCGTATACTATCAGCCCACTTGCTTTATAGTATCTGTATATATATATATATATATATATATATATATATATATATATATATATATATATATATATATATATATACAGAGAGAGAGAGAGAGAGAGATATGGAAAGATATAGATAAATAGAGAGATAGATATGTGTGTACACTTTGATTTCATATATTCCAGCCTTTAGGTTTCACAGTGTTAACCCATAACAATCCAAAAACTACTTTCCATTTTAGCATATTTAGATTTGTTGCAATTATTAAAAAAAAAAAAAGCTCGGAACCAAATAATTTTATTGAGTAATGGAAAGTATTTGATTGAAATTTTATATGTTACTGCACACTAAGCTCTACTTAAAGTGCCATAGTAATGGGAGCTGAACGACACATCGGACGAAAGAGTGCTTGGGGCCAGTCTTCACCTCCATGGTTCAAATCTGTTCCCATAACTGCGGGGTGTGTGCTACTATGTGGTGCTTGCCCCGTTTGTGTAACAAACTCATGACAGTACACCCAGATTAGCTAATGGCTAAAAAAAAAAGTTGATTTCTGGGTGGCCATTTTGGATTAAAGTTCCTTATACTGTCGGGATCTATTCGCAATCATACAACGTACATCTTCATACCAAGCCGAGCGGTCTGTGGCGATAGACCATCGGCTTGAAGGCCCCGGGTTGAGTCCCGGAAGGGTCATGTGTATGGATTTTAACAACATTTGTTTTTTCGTACCGTCTGGAACAAGGAAGAATTGCCACAAGAGTGGAAAGAGTCAATCATTGTTCCAATTCACAAGAAAGGCGACAAAACTGACTGTAATAATTATCGAGGCATTTCTCTTCTGTCAACATCCTATAAAATCCTTTCAAATATTCTGTTAGCAAGATTGACCCCATACGCAGATGAAATTATTGGAGATTATCAGTGCGGATTTAGACGAAATCGATCAACTAACGACCAAATATTTACCATTCGCCAAATACTCGAAAAGAAGTGGGAATACAATACCCCGGTACATCAACTATTTATTGATTTTAGAAAGGCTTACGACTCGGTTAGGAGAGAAACATTATACAACGTTCTTACAGAGCTTGGAATACCGAGAAAGCTAATTAGATTAATTAAGATATGTTTAAGGGAAGCCCAAAGTAAAGTCCGTGTAGGAAAATGTTTGTCCACGAGCTTCCACGTCGAAAATGGCCTGAAACAAGGAGATGCGTTGTCGCCATTATTATTTAACTTTGTGCTGGAATACGCAATAAGGAAAATCAAAGATAGCAACCAGGGCCTAGAGTTGAACGGCATTCACCAGGTTATGGCATATGCTGATGATGTAAATTTAATAGGGGATGATAGGAGAACAGTAGAAATAAATGCAGAGATATTATTAAACGCTTGCAGGGACATGGGTTTAGAAGTAAATGCAGAGAAAACTAAATACATGGAAGTGCGTCGGGACCGTAATACGGCAAATTGTGGAGGCGTTAAAATATTAAATAATACTTTTGATAAAATGGATACTTTCAAATATTTAGGATCAATATTAACAGACGAAAATCATATTCACGAAGAAATTAAATGTCGACTAAAAGCAGGGAATTCGTGTTACTATTCGGCTCAAAATCTCTTGTCGTCGCGAATTCTGTCGAGGAATTTGAAGCTTAAAATATATAAAACGATAATCATGCCTGTTGTTCTGTATGGTTGCGAAACATGGTCGCTTACTCTGAGGGAAGAACATAGACTGAAAGTATTTGAGAACAGGATCCTGAGAAGAATATTCGGACCCAAGAGGAACGAGAATGGGGAATGGCGGAAGCTTCATAACGAGGAACTACATAGTTTATACGGTTTACCCAACATTGTTAGGGTCGTCAAGTCTAGGAGGCTTAGGTGGGCAGGTCATGTAGCTAGAATGGAAGAAAGTAGAAACGCTTTCAAAGTCTTGACTGGTAGACCCATAGGAAAACGACCATTAGGAAGACCTAGGCGCAGATGGGAGGATAATATTAAGATGGATCTCGCAGAGATAGGAATACAAAGTAGAAACTGGATCCAATTAGCTAAGGATAGAAGTCAGTGGAGAGCTTTTGTGAACGCGGCACTGAACCTCCGGGTTCCATAGGCCATAGAGTTAGTTAGTTAGTTAGTCAGGGGGGGAATCGTACGGGATAAAAGGATTTCAGTCTGAAAAAATGGAGAGAATATCCTCCCCAGGATACTTTCATGGGAGTAAGGAATTAGTAAAAATATAGGATATACATTTTATAGCAGATTTAAAAATATGGTTTGGGTATCCTATTTCTTTTCTGTTAATTATATTCTTCAATGTTCGAATTTTGATCATTCTCATGATATTTTCTGCTTTCAACGGAGTTCCATGAATATTATACCAAATGTTCTTTACACTTATCAAGTTCGAGACGTTTAGTGCACCTGTAAGAAACAATTTCTGAAGATAATTCAGGTCCTAATGAATATTATTCACTAGGAAAGGGAAGTATTCCCCTCCTCTCGAAGCAGAGGGCAATTTCGCACTCTGGTCAGATCAAACATTTCCGCGTAACAAAACGAAGGTCCCCCTGTAAAACTTCTTTACCTAAAGTGTTATTATTAGTATCATAAATTTGCTAAAAGCAAACAATTTGAAGGGTTCGTCGATAATATCTTTGCTTCTTTTGTCATCCGCCCGCCTTCCAAACGAAGAAGTGAATTTTATAACATGACTGCTGTATAATAAGCGAGCGATTCGTAAAATGGTAAAAGTGTGTTTTTGTGTGTGTGTGTGTATGTGAGTGTGTGTGTGTGTGAGAGAGAGGGAGAGAGAGAGAGAGAGAGGGGGGAGAGAGAGAGAGAGAGAAGACAAAATTTTAGTTGCAAGATGACATACTTCAATTGCCGTTTTCGGTTCATATAGCAAAAAGAATACCGCCACCAGAGAATAAAGACAAGTGTAGACCTTACCCAGTTTTCAAATTGAATAGATGGTGGTGGTAGTTCGGTTTCTTGACCTTGTAAAAATCTTTCCTGTCTTTGATTTGTTTGTCATCATTCCAGCCAGAAATGAAAAAAAAAAAGAGAATTCCTCAGTTTACAGCAAGGGGAATTGGGGACAAGACATTAAGGATGATATTCCTGGAAGCTCATGTATCACGATTGTTTCATTCAATAGACAGAGGACACTTTTCTATGAAGGCTTTTCAACATGTTTTCTCACAAAGGGGATTTTCCTTTTGCAATCTATATGACCAATAGCAATTTCAATCTTGGCCATTCCCGCCAGCGTTTTCATTTTCGAGACGGGACAAGCAGTCTGTCTCGTCTCGTGTCTCGTCTAAGAGGGTTCTGTCCCGAAATGTCTCGTCTCGTGGCAACACTAAATAAGTTTTTGTTACCATCAATCTTAGGTGCGATTCCACATTAAGACGATTTCGCTTTAGGGTTTTATTTAATACTGCAAAGAGCAGAAAGGTCTGGTCACATAATTAATTGGTAGGGAAAGGCATCAAATGTTGCAATGTCTTTTTAGACAACTCTTCATACTCACAGTGCATATGCAACAAAAAGCTACAAAGTTCATCTTCTTTGAATACGTTTTTCCATGAAGTATCGCAGGGTAGTTCCAACAGCTGTTCTTGTTTTGTGTTACAGAAATTAATACCTTGCATGTCATAAATTGCTACATTAGTGAAAGGATTTCAATCCAACCATTAACAGGTTGTGGGACAGGGAAATATTATCGACAACTTGCAATTAATGCTTTCAAGTGTCCTACAAGTGATTTGTGCACTTCAGCAGAGAGTTTTCCACCTGACGAATCACTGAAATCCTGGAGCACTGGAAATGATGAATATTTATTTATTTTTACTCTTACTGCCCACAGTTGCAGTTTCTTAATCTTAAAAATACTTCTTGCATAATAGTTGTGAGTTCCATTTTATTACATCACATTTCAAATTTAGGCGTCGCGGACCCCCTAGCTAGGTTCCGCGGATCCCTGGGGGTCCGCGGACTCTACTTTGGGAACCAAAGCAACATGAAATATAAAAAGAAGATTCTTGTAAATGAAGTGAAATGAAATCTCTCAGTCTAACGTTCCATAATTATGCCTTTCAGGCTAAAGGAGACAATGATTAAAGCTAGTGAACGATGATGGAAGAATTGGTGGAATGAGAATATTGGAGGAAACAGGATTTTGGATTTAGATTTCTGGGCTTTCGGAATCTATGGTCATGTTAGCCTGTCATGTATGAGGGATGCCGTCCCTCGACGATCACGCTATCCGAGGAAAATGAAGGAAGAAATGATTAGGGAAGGAAGGAAGCGGTCTGGGACCTAAATATTTGTATTAGGTGCCATTTCGGCATTTGCCTGGTGTGAATGAGGAAAACCTTACTCAGGATGTCTGGCGTAAAAAAGGTTTTTTACATTTTTTTCGACCGAGTGTCTCCACCGGAAATCGAACCCGGAACCCCTCGCACCAAAGGCAATTACGCTACACGGAGCCACTTCGGAGGAAGACGGAATGCCACGGACACGATGTTGTCCACCACGAATTTACTTGGCCGGGGATCGAATAATGGACCCCATGGATCAGAGGTAAGCGTTCTACCATTAAACCACCGTGTCCTCCCTTGTAGAAATGTGATAGTGGGGGAATTTCCCCTCTGAATATATGAATCAATAATATAATTTTCCAATGACCAATTTCAACTTTTACTTATAGGCCACCTTTTGAACAATCTTGTCCCTCTGCACCCCCGCTCATGTGGTTCGGATTCCACGTTAATCAGCCCCCGCCAAGTGAACTTTGTGGTGGACAAACACCATGCTCGAGGGTTTTCTCGGGGTTCTCCCGTTTCCTCCCACATTCTTCATTCCACCATTTCACTCATTTCTCATCATCACCGTATTCTCTTTAGCCTAACCGGCATAACTGTGGGACGTTAAACTTAAAGATTTCATTTTCATTTTTTCCTTTAGCCTAACCGGCATAACCGTGGGACGTACAACTTAAAGATTTCATTTCATTTCATTTTTTCCACGTTAATCAGTAGGTCCACGTCTATATAGCCTCGTTGCCGAACGGGACGTTAAACTCAAAATCAACTCAACTCAACCCTCTCGACCCTCAGAAAAGCTTGAATTGACGCTGTTGATAGATGAATTGGCTTCGCACAGGATGTGATCAAATCATTCTTTCGGCGATAAACCTTCAAAATTGATTGGGCTTCTTGCTTTAACCAACATTTTTCCAGAAGCAAAACTCTAGGAACATATAGATACTGTCAGTGTATTTTTTTTACAAATTGTAGTGCTTCAATTCACTGTTGGTGATTCTTCGCGTTTTTACGTGTTATTGGAAAAAATGGGTGATAAAAGGACCTCTTAATTCCTATGTTGATTCAAAAACTTCAAAAAACGTGTAAAAGACAATAAAGGTCGATGTACGAAACAAAAAAATCCGACATTTTTCTTCCTATCTGAAACTTTCTCTATCCGTTACCTTTTCTTTGTTAAAAAAAAAAAAAAGAAAGAAAGCATTATATTCGCATTGCAGATCTCAATGTGTTATTAGTGTTTCATGCAGAGTTATCGTCAGTCAATTGGTGGCAGCCAATTACGAGCGTCGATATTGCAGTTGAAATATTTTGGAACGTTGCCAGTTTGTACGCTAAGCGAGTTCTACTCCCTCTATTAGCGCTAGGGGGCAGGAAGTGGCATATATTATTCTTTTTTTTTAAAAAAAAAAAAAACTTTGCTTTCCACACTGAACGTGTTTTCATCAATACCCCACTTATCCCATACCTTACCTAAACCATGTAATTTCTTTCACAAAATCATGTCTAAGCACGCTATTTCTGATATGATTATGTTTCAAACTATTGTAATTTCACGTTACTGAGAAAGAAAGTGATGAAAGCAAAAGAAGAGAGATTAATATCTATGTACGGAAAAAGAAAGCATTCCTTTCGTTTTCTTTGTTTCAAGGGATTGAGATTATACATCTTGATTTTGTATACCTGTCTATTTATTTGGTTTCCAAGCATCCTTGGTTCTTTCCCGTGGTCTAGTGCAGTGGTTCTCAACCTAATTTCTATTCATGACCCCCCATTTCTTCACATTATCTTGCAGCGACCCTCTTATAATTTCTGGTTTGTAATAAGTGTGTGTGGGATTTTTAACACACCTATTGCGGAGATCTCACAATATCCATCTCTTTCTATAATAGTAGAATCCATTTCTTGTATATACTACTGGATACAGAAACTTCTCTAAAAGCGAATGGATTAAAACCAAATTTGATCAGTTCATCATATTACAAATATCAAAACCGATCCGTTTTACTGTTTCAAACTGGAGGCTGTTTGAAAGTTTTAGAACTTCATATCTCCCTTAACTTTGAGTCATATGATTGAAAAAGAGTGATTTCTAGTTTTGGTTTTTAAAAAAAATGTGGGACAGTTGTTAAGATAGTTATTGACTATCTTAATTTTCGAGAGGCCACCACTTTGAGTTACCTCATGTTGTTGTGAATTTGATACATTGTTGCGTATGTGTTCCAAATGACCAAAACCTGTTAAAAGTAGGGATGGGCAAAACCGGTTTTTATAAAAACCGAAAACCGGTTTCTATAAAAACCGAAACCCGAAAAACCAACATTTCGGTTTTCTCCAAAACCGGTTCGGTTTTTCGCCGAAACCGGTTTCGGTTTTTCTCCAAAACCTGTTCGGTTTTCACCGAAACTGTTTTCGGTGAAAACTTTTCGAAAACACATAAAACTATTTATGTGGAAATGGATTCGGTTTCCGGAGAACAACGAAACACCATTCTGGTCAGAAATAGAACAAATTTTGGAAAAAAAACGGAATCGGTTTTGAAGAAAACCGAAACCGGACCAGGTAAAATAACCGAACCGGTTTTGGAGAAAACCGATAACCGGTTTTGGTGAAAAACCGAACCGGTTTTGAAGAAAACCGAAACCGGTTTCGGTGAAAAACCGAAAACCGTTTTTTGAAAATTTTCAAAAACCGGTTTCGGTTTTCTCAAAAACCGAAAACCGGTTTTTGTGCCCACCACTAGTTAAAAGCAACTTGTTTACATTTAAATTTTAAAAAAAAAGAAAAAACAAAATGCCACACTAAAAATCTACCTTCATTGTAGCGAGCTTGCTAGAAAAAAGACTATTCACTCACACCCACATACGTGTACAATTCTCCAAAGAACACAAAAGGATCCTAAACAAAGCAATTCCTTTTATTGCCGACAGAATAATTTGTCCATTGTTGATTTTTCAATATGCAGGTTTTGTTGCATTTGTATTTTTCTGGTATTTCGTACCTGTTTTGTTTAAATTGATTTTTCAACAATTCTGCATCTATTGAAAATGTTTAGTAGACCTATTTTTTGTTCTTAATAGTATGTATAAGAAAAAGTATGCTAATCAGAACAAAATTCAAAATAATACTTAAAAATATTTTCCGGTATTAGATTCTAATTATATTTATCTCTTCAGCTTATCTTCGCGACCCGCATGAAACCCTCTCGCGGTCGCGGCCCCAGGTTGAGAAACCTCGGTGTAGTAGGTAATGCCTTTGGTGCACAAGATCAAGGGTTCGATTCCTGGTGGGAGGGCATTGTACGCATTCGAGTTCTAGCATAAACTGTACGACCACGTCCCATATAGCCTTGCTTCTGAAAAAGGGCGCAAAACTTCAGTGAACAAATAAACAGACAATGTAAGCATTTTTTAACCCTTTATTGGGCAATGTTGCTCTCAAGCAACATCGAATTCTATTGCGTTATCCGCACGAATTATAACTTCAGTGATCATTTAATTGTCATTATTGCTTTCATACAATATTCATATACATGATTTGCGGGTAGCTTGTTTAGATATTTCTAATCTTCGTCAACAGGGGGCAGTCAAATTCTATCTCCTATTCTATTTCCGCGAAAGTTCTTGTCTTCATTTTCTTTATTTGTGGTTTCTTGATCTGTAGGAAAATATTTCAACGAAACTGTTGGTAATTACTGAGAGTATACTTATAATATTTTACCATAATAGGGGATTGCTGCTTAGTAGCTACACATAACACCTATTTTATGACAATGTTGCTTTGAAATAAACACCCTGTATTTTGTAATCAAAGTACAAAAATACTTTAAAAATTACTAAATTATGATCTAGAAGACATGGTTCAAGCATAAAAGCAAACTAAATATTTTAATGGTAATGCTATCAATGTTTGCCCATTAAAATTCTTAAATGTAGCCAATAAAGTACAACATTCCCCGTTTTTCTTTTTTGGTAGAGATGTGATAAAATTCTTCGATTGAACTACTAGCAGTAATGACGATCCTGCTGATCCGGCTTTAGGCTCCCTCTATTTATGAAACTCGATACATATTGAGCTTGCATTTTAGTTCTGCGGGAGAGTCCTACAGCCTGTTTCGCCGCCACTGAATTGGACACATACTTATGGAAGTCGTAAAGTAAGGTATGAGAAGCATTTAAAATACATATAAAGTGGGAAGACTGTCTTAAGGGATGAGCCCGATAGTTATTTGGCCGGAAGCCCCAAGAGCAGAATTACATACATCACGTGTAAAATTTAGGTAAAGGGGGTTCCAGCACACTGGCTTCCCCGGGAGGCGGGCTGTGAAGACGGTTCTGTCAAGTGGTTCCGCCCCATGGAAACGAAATGGATGGAAATTTGGCCAGATCGTTTGGTCATTGTTTAATCATGATTGATCGCCAACAATCAGCGTTTGATCACTAGGCGTAGTGACGTAAATGAGGAATTAACAAGTTATCCTGTTCACCTCCAGGAAATCAAAATTAATGGGAATTGGACCAGATCATTTGATCGTTGTTTTAGCAATTTGATCACTGACGGTCAGTGTTTAATCGCCACGCATAAAGACATAATAGTTTCATACTATTTTTGGGCTAATATGCTAATCTTATTAGCCCCCACGTAAGCAGATTCGTTGAAATTATGCCAGATAGTTTGATTGGTTTGATCCCGTCTGATTGCCAATATACAGTACGTATTTGATAGTCAGGCATAGTGACGTAATAAGATATCTGTTATTGCAAAATAGCAGAAAGCAAAATTGATTGGAATTTGAGAGATCATTTGATCGTTGTTCGTTCACTACGCATAATGACTTAATACGAATATCTTGTAGGGATCTGACAAGTTGATTTGTTGAGCCTCATGGAATCAAATTTAAAGGAAATTGGGTCAGATCGTTTGATCGCGATTCATCTTCGACAATCAGGGTTTGATCGACATGCATAGTGGGGTAATATGCATATTTTTTGTAGGTGGCTATTCCATTAGACTTCCAATGGAATTATAATCGATCAGAATTGGAGTCAGATCGTTTGACAGCAAAAATGAGTGTTTGATTGCGACGCATAGTGACGTCATACGTATATTAATCGCAAGTAGGCAGGATCATTTAATTGTTATTTGTTCATCGCATTTAATCGCCTATACAATCAGTGACTAAAACCAATCGAGAATGAGTAGCGAATTTAGCCCTGTTTATGAAAGGGGTTAGTCAGTGTTCGAAGTGGAAAAAAATGGCAAAGGCGGTATGTTTCATTACGATTTTGACTCGACATACCTTCTATCTAAATGTTGAAATGCAGTGAGGGTATACTGCCTAAAAGATTGCATTTCTATTTACATAATGACTGAAAACCATTGGAGAGCTTGTCTGTATTAACGGGGGGGGGGGGGGGGATATGTAGAGACTTTGATCGCCCGCCAACAACTTTATAGAGAAAAATAATAAAAATATCCCCTTATGTTGTATTATAGAGAATTATGCACGAAAATGGTCAAAAACCGAATGAGGATATTAACAATTTCCTGTGGGAAAACTCCAGGTCTCTCACTCGACTGTAGGGTATTCCAAACCCTCGGAAGGTCCGGCCCCACAGCAGACAACCCCTAAATCTGCTCATGCTCAAAACATGGCATTTGTGTGTATTAAGACAAGAATACACAAACATTCATAAGAAAGAAACAATTCAATATGGTACATCAAAATATAAACTAGATGAACTTCTTTGAAGACGCTTCATCTTAAAAACAAAAGGTAGGAAAAAGATAACAAAAATGTAGGTGTTGTCAAGTTAGAAATTATTTCTACATAAGAAATAAAATCTTTTTACGTACAAAAGCAATTCGTCAATTACTGTGTATAAAAATGAATTTATTAAAAGTATTTAGTATCTATTTTCCAGTGACGGTATACTTTAATAATTGAAAAACCATAGACGGTATTCCTTCAAAGATGAAAACCCTGAGGCGGTATGGCATACCACCGGATACCGTCTCACTTCGACCACTGGGGTTAGTGCTTCCCTGAATAAATATAATATGTTCCGTGAAGATTCGCTTTTTTTAAAAGTGTAGGCTTTTAATTCAATGTGAGCATATATTTTTTTAGAGCCTTCACAATAATTCCTACCACTTGATTTAAAATCAATCAAGTATTTGAAAGTTAACGTACATTTTTCCACCTTCTGTTTGAAAATGTGCTGTATTATTATTTTCATTTTAAAAAATATTCAAGTTTGACATAATATAGTGTATAAATAATGTTGCCCATAAGATTCGAGAGATTTCGATCAAACGATAAACGACAACCAAATGATCTAGCCCAATTTCGCTCAAGTTTACTTGCATAGGAGGTTAACAGGTTAACCTATTAGGCCCCCCCTACAAAATTATGCGTATTATGTCACTACACGTAGCGATCAAACACTAATTATTGACGATCAAACGCGATCAAACAATCTTACCCAATTCCGATCAATTTTGGTTCCAGGAGGGAGAGGCTAAAGGGAGCATAGACACACACACACTTGCATGACCAATTTGCATGAAAGATTTGTTTCATCATGCATGTTGGAAGAATGTTTTGCTCACACACGTAGTAACTTGATGACCTTGGCATTACGGAAGAAAGTGTCACGTGATTTCTTCCGCTGTCGTGATTGGCGGAACTAAATATAAAACAACCAATCACGCAAGTTCACAGAAGAGCTTGGAAACTTTCAACATGCATAAACAAGCCCATACACGATCAACTTGCCTGTGGTTTTATTAATTTTTCATGCAAGTTGGACGGTTTCTTCATGTATGTGTGTGCGTGTATGGGTCCTATAACAGATCACCGGTCTTATCGAGATCTTTATCTGTTCATACCTTACGGAACATTTTCAAGTGAATGAAATATGAATTTACTTGCTGACAATTGAAAGCTTAAACTTTATAAGTTCAACAAGAATTAGTGAAAAAGTTTCTACTACATGAGTTTTAAAGATATGTGCTATGTGCATGTCCTGGGGATTTCATATCCCTAAAGTTGCATTACATTACACGTAGGATCAGTGGCGCAAATCTATTCTCATTGGAGGGGGGGGGGGTTGAACGGGTAAGACCGTTTCCATAATCTATTTTTTTAAGCGATGTTCAAAATATTTATGAATTTGAAAAGCAATGTTGTGGAGGATCAGGGGAGCAGAGTTGTCTCCAACATTGGGAGGTGGGCAGATTTGAGGCTTATTCTGGGGGGGACATCGATTTCATCTCACTTTCCTTTGTGGCAATCGGACACAAATCATCACATTCCCCCCCCCCCAAAAAAAAACACTTTCAAATTAGATTATTGGGGGACAGTCACCCCAGTTCCAAGATTGGAAGTAACATATTCCCTCATCTCCCCGATATTTGCGCCAGTGCGTAAGATTCAAATACTATTTCCCATTTCACCTAAAATGGCGGATGTAATTTAATTTTTACAGTGAATGACAGCTGATAAAGCGATAGGCAAAATGAGAAGTATGTGAATTGACGAATGACTTGTTTCTGAGAAACAGAAGTTCGCAGATGTATGTATAACACAGTGTCTTGCTCTGGAAGCCACTAATAAAGTATTTATTTTGAATAATTTATGGCTAATTTATGGTGTAAGAACAATTTCATTTGTAAGTGGATTTGGTGATTAAAGAAGATTAATTGAGTATATAATAAAGATTATACACGAATATTGAAGTTGACAGCTTGTGTTTAAGTTAGTTTGCAATGTAAAGAAGAAACTGTTTCCGTTATGTAAACGCACATGTTGAATTAAGAGATAAAAAGAATACTGGACAACGTGTTATTTTCGTTATCACGCCATTTTAACAAGCAATTTCCTTCAAGCTTCCGCTGAAAGCAAGAAAATCTCTTTCGTTTTCTTCCCCTTGTTGCATATTCTTTTATTCTAATGCACAACACAACACATATGCGAGTGTGTGTGTGCATTTATTAAAAACAAAAAGTAAGTCTCCAATAAAGAACGAAGTTTTTCGCGTTTTGCGTGCAACATAGGGTTGCCAACTGACCGGTTTTTCCACCGACCTGGCCGAAAATATTGCTGTTATTTTGTTTAAAACCAGTAACCGAACCGAAACAAACTTCTTACCAGCCCCTTTATGACCGATTTTTTCAAATTTGCATCTAGTTCGAATTATCTATCTATCTATTAACATGCTACGAACACTACAAAAACGGTTCGTTCGTTCGTTCATAGCTAGTCATAATGACTAGCACCCTTTTAGAGAGTTATGCACTCTCTTAGGGAAGACAAAAACGGCTGAACTCCAACGTCTAACTTTGGATTTCAAACTTTCGATTTATGGTTATTTGTGATTTCAGGTTTTAAAAAGACAATATTTTAAAGTGCGTGTACTTTAAATCAATTATTTCAACACATCTTTTTTTATATATATATAGTTTATGTTTTAAAACTATTGTTCAAAGCCTCTGTATTTTAATAAGCCTTCTCCAAAATCAATGCAAATGAGTTGTGCTGCCATCTTTGGAGTTTATTTAAACTATGTGGTATATATGTTTGTGGTCAATCCTTTCGACAATGAGATCTCGGAAACTACAAGGTCTAGAAAGATGATGTTTTCACTGATCGATTGCAAATTTTGCCTAGATTGTCTAGTTCTAATTGAATATTTTAAAAAACTTGACCATTATTTCTTTATTACATTTTTACGGGTACACTGGAAGTGTTGAAATTAAAGAAAAAACTAAAGCATCACATCCTACGCATTATACATTCCAACACTACATAACTGTATACAGGAGTTGCATATTTCTCAGGCGTTTGTTTCATGGCCAAATTAGAATAAAAAAATGATGGATAACCATTTCTCCAGTCTGAAATGAATCTTTATTGTTTGGAGGTTTTGCCCAATGAACACCATATATCACTGACATGATAATTAATTGTGTTTGTAATGTATTTGCTTATTACATACTGCATGCAAGAAGAAAGAAAACACTGATCATACATGAATTAAATCCTCAATCGGAAATAGGCTCAAATCTTGCAAACGGTGCGAGATATTGAAAAAGTAATCGAAAAAATGTTCCCTTTACTGTATCTCTTGCCTATTTTTATCAAGACGTCTTTCACTTATGTCTGTAAAGGAATATATACAGACAGATGTGTGGAATAACAAGGAAATTCATGCTTATATGTGAATGATGCGCTGTGTAGAGAGCGCAGGTTCAGCTAGTAGATTTAAAAAGTAACTTTCATTCTGTAAATCCAAAACTGTCACCTTTCACCATCTATCAACGATTAATATATTTTGTTCATCTGTTTAAATAATTTTAAAGAGATGACACGGAATGTTGTATCATCGAAATTTTGAAATTTACTTGTAAGAAATGTTACACATTTATTGAGAATGAAAAAGGACTTCTTAAAGCAATTTTCTGTAGTTAAAGTATAAGTTTAAAATTTCATTTTTCCAAATGCAAAATTGTCACGTAAAGATTAATATACTTTCGTTAATCTGTTTCGATAATTTTAAAGTAAAGATGAATATACTTGTGTTAATCTGTTTCTATAATTTAAAAGAAGTGGTAGATATGGGTAAATACAATAAAATGCTCAATACCGATTTCAGTTTCTCATTTATAGCACAATGTATCTAATAAGCTTATTAGTGAATACACTAAGGATATGCAGAATACGAGCGCTAATGCATTTTTTCTACGATAGTACGTTTCCTTCCTATGGATGGGTTCGAACAGAGATACTTCACACTTAGACTATATCATAGGGTTATTTTGAGGAGGGTGTCGTTTTTTCATTTTCCAGAGTTGGCAACCCTAGTGTTGCATGAAAAAAGAGTCTTAGACCTGTCACTTTGGTGTATTACCTCCCCCCTTATACCACGAAATATACTCTACATGCAGAACATACGTACACTTCTGTAGCTTTTATAACCTATTCTTTCTCAATGTTATTTTTTACCTCCCATTGCACCAGCTTTAATTTTCAAGCTGATGCGTTTCAGTTAAACCATGAAATTACTGGTGTGGCAAAACGAAAAATATGATTTGTGCTACATCAAAGATGTGGACACACGCAATTCAGGCAACACGTTTACTAATGCATTTTGCTATAAACTATATAACCATTAGTACGGCATGAAAAGAGCAGTTTGATATGATCATATGATACCATCGATTTATTAATGTATACGGCGACTGGCTTATTTTCCCACTTTATGCACGGCGGTTGCAGTTCATATCTCATGAATACTGGACAGTTCTGAGATCGTTACAAAAGATGATATGTGCACTTTGATGTTATATATGCGATAAATATTTGCCATGAATATTATCAAAACACTTTAGTGTATGTATATACTAAAGGTGTAAACTAAATGTAAGGCAAATTTTCAGGAGGTGTTTTGTTAAATATAACGTGATTATTGACGCCACTAGATTCAAATAAGTAAGAGCTATCTATAAACGTTTTTTAAAAATCTAAGGAGACTAAAATTTTACCATTGATGTAAATACACAGTGCGGCAATTTGAAATTGAGACTAGAGCTCTAGAAAGAAAAAAGAGAGAGCTCACATAGAAAGTTTTAAAGTACGACCCTCCTATATCTACATCTTTACGTCCTGTCCGTCAGTGCATAGAAGTCCTTTTGTGGATTGCTGTTGAAAACTCTTGTCGTAGCCCTCTTGATAGCAGTTACGTCATCAAGATACGAACCCTTAATTGCAGGCTTAATTTAGGAAATAGAAAGTAATCGCACGAAGCCAGATCTGGTGAATAGAGAGGGTGGGACAATATACAAATTACCTTTTGGAACAAAAAGTCTTGCACAATCACTGCCTTGTGACTTGTGGCATTGTTATGGAGCAGACGCCACTGAACTTCCCGATACTTGAGCCTCCCACTTGAGATACGTTGCAAAATTCGCATTAATACTTCAAGGTAAAATGAGACATTAACAATTAGTACTGTAAACTCAAATTCCTTATGCACAATGCCCTTACTATCGTATAAAGAACAAAGAGCAAAAGCTTGATTTTGGATCTTAATTGGCACAGTTTTCTTTTTTTCTTTTCTTTTTTCTTTCTTTCTTTCTTTCTTTCTTTTTCTTTTTTCTTTTTTTTTTGGCTTGTGGAGAGTTAGGAGACTTCCACTCTGGACTCTTGACGTTTTATCGACGGGTTATACTGAAAGACCCATGTCTCATTCCCAATAAAAATATTCAGGAGTAGGGCCGGATTTCCCAATAGACCCGGTAGGCCCGGGCCTATGGGCGCAAGCTCCTAGGGGGCGCACGGCCGAGAAAAAAGAATAAAAAATATCTAGAAATAAAAATAAATAGCCATAACTTAACATTTTTTGAATTGATTAAAAAAAATGATTTAAAAAATTGCATCGTGGAGTGGTGTTTAAGCAATTAACGTATACGAGGCCTGATATAATTTTTTAATAAAGGTTTTTAGGAAAGTAACTTTAACCAGACTAGGGGTCGGAAAAAATTATTGGGCCTAGGGGCGCCAAAATGCTAAATCCGGCCCTGTTCAGGAGGAAGTTAGGGTCCTTATTGGCCGTAGCGATCAGTTCTTTGCAATGATCAATCCTGTCTCTTTGTTGGTCACTTGTTAAGGAATGAAGCACGAAACGAGAACAGACCTTCCTCTTGTTGAGATCGTGAGTTATTATTTGCCGCACAGTATTTTTATCTACGTGAAACTCCTCAGCAAGGATTCGCAATATCGCATTTATGTCTTCTGTGATCAGTGTCCTCACTTTCTCCACAAATTCCTGTGTTCTCACTGTTCTTGCTGCAGCCAGATATTCGTCATCTTCACTTGACTAATGTTCCTTCTTGAAACGCCTGTGCTATTCAAATACATGCGCACGGAACAAACATGTGCCCCCATACATTTGTTGCAACATTTAATAGGTTACTGTAGCAGTCTTACCCAGACGCGCACAAAACTTAATGTTCACTCTTTGTTCCATGTTAATCTTACGATGCAATTTAACAATACCCATCTACACTCACCATGCCCACACACGTAACTGTCAGTCAAGATTCATGTACTTTATTTAAGTTACTAATGAAACATTTCTCCTTTCTTTGCACCAGAGTTCACTTGTACAGCTTCTGAGCTACATGTTGAGAAAAAGAAATCAGCCTCGATTTCAAACTGCCGCACTGCATATTAATAATAATAACATGACAAATTATCTTAATTTCTCTTGCTGAATATAAATTGTGTTAAAAGTAAATAAGACATGGAAGTTCATTTAACGTGAAAACTAAACTACAGATGTTTTCACCTGAGGAATTGAACCTAGGTCTTCCCACTAAAAGTGACCATCTTGTAGATGTTGTTTATAAGATTCGTTTACAAAAGTTAAAATATTTTGTATAAATTACTGTATTTTTGCATTATTTGCTGTTAATACCTGTACAATAAATTATAATATAGTGATGAAATGTCGCATTTCCAACCAAAAATGTTAATGTAAAAGATTTTTAAATGTTAGATCAGTTATTGTAAGTAAAACAAGTTTTATACCTTGTGAAAGATTACTATTTTAAAATGTGCTTTAAATACTAATAAATAAAGAAAAAAATTAAACGAATAGTTTTCTAAGAATTTTTTAAAAAATGAAAAATACTCCATCTACTGGGAAAAAAATGGATTTAAAATCCATCCGCAGGGAGCTAATTCAGGAATGCTCAGAAACTGATTAAATCTTTCAGAACCAAGGGCGCCGATCCTGGGGGGCTGCGGGCCCAGGCTCCCCAAAGCTCATGTGACCCCCCTATTGTATTTATGAATATACAATATTTGGTATAATTTGAGTGCAATTTGTCTTAAAATCTTCATACATATACCTTCTGCATCTGAATGCCCCCCCCCCCAAATTTACAGAGAAATCGGCGCCCTTGTTCAGAACCTAGAAAACTCATTTCATTACCTTTATTTGACCGTAATTTGTTCAAGGTAATCACCTACCCCATAAGCATAGAAAATAATTAAACCTGAAATTTTCCAGCTTTATGCCCTACGCTTATAGGCCTATTCTTTAGACTGATTAATGAAAGTAAATGTTATGGAATGATAATGCGGGAGGAAATGGGAGAATCCCGTGGAAAACCCACGTACACGATGCTATTTATTACAAGTTCACTTGGTTTATAAAACTCTTAGCATCAGATGTAAAGGCTATCGTATATTCAAAGCGACTTAGTCTTATGAAGGATTCACATAATGGTAATGGCGATCAATATCAAACGATTTCCGGTAAACGTTGGGATTCATTTTTTTAACTAAAGTTTCTTTAAAGGACTTTTATCGTCTATTAACAATCAATTTTATTAGGGAAGATATTTTGAAAAGAAACTTTTTTTCATTTTATCAACATCAGCTAAATCATGTAGTCGTAGCTCGTGCCAAGTGAACTTTGTGGTGGACAAACACCGTGTGTGTGGGTTTCCTCGGGGTTCTCCCGTTTCCTCCCACTGTCTTCATTCCACCATTTCATTCATTTCTCATCATCACCGTCTCCTTGAGCCTAGCTGGCATAAGCTTGGGACGTAAAACTCAAAGATTTCATTTCATTTTTCATGTACTCGTACTTTTTAAAATGTAAATTATTTGTTTTTTTTTTCTCAAATATTAACATTACGTTTATATTTCACAGATGTTTTTTTCACTATCATTTCACGTTCTTTTGAATCAAAACCTTTTTCCGTCGTACTTTTGTCTAATCAAATACTGTAATTTCTCCTCTTACTCAATTTGAACACAAGGACCGCGGTGGCTCAGTGGTAGTGCATTCACCTCCTGTGCTTGGGATCCCTGGTTCGATCCCAGCTCGCGGCGTGTGGACTTTATGGTGGACAAACACCGTGCTCATGGGTTTTCTCGGGGTTCTTTCGTTTCCTCCCACTTTATTCATTCCACCATTTCGTTCATTTGTCATTATCACCGTCTCCTTTAGCCTAACCGGCATAACCGTGGGACGTAAAACTAAAGATTTCATTTCATTTTTCAATTTGAACACATTCCATCTTCGTGGCAGTTGGGAACAACCAATTAGAATGCTTGCTTCCATTCCTATACGAACTAAGTGTGATTGGCAATTATGCTTTCCCACAGTAATGATTTCAAGGGGATCCCGGGGAGGGGTAATTTCCCCCGAAGTCACGAAATATCACCCTGGGGGCTATATCTTCTGTCGCCCTCAATGTTGATTCCCAATATTTTTACAGTACAATTTCTCAAGGGCGCCGATCCTGGGGGCCCGGGCCCCCCAAACCTCATGTGGGCCCCCTATTGTATTTCTTAATATACAATATTTGGCATAATTTGATTGCAATTTGTCTTAAAATCTTCATATATATACCTTCTGCATCTGAATGGACCCCCCCTAAATTTACAGAGAAATCGGCGCCCTTGCTATTTCTCACCTTGAGTGTATTGAAATTCCACTCTGGAGAAAATTCTGAGGAGAGAGTCATATATGGCCACAAATTTGAAGTAAATATTGTATATTACTACACATTGTAGAGAGAAATGGCGAATGGTATATGAAACTTGAAGCTTCATTTTATCCATTTGCAATAAGATTCATGAGACCGAGCTTACGTCATAAGCGAAGATGGCGCTGGACATCCAGCAGCTGGAAGTTACACCGTAGATGATTGCATATTAGAATGATCTTGAGGCCGTGAGACTGACGGACGTGATTTTAACTTAACAGAGCTGACGGCGACTGTTGGAAAGTGGAGAAAAAGTTTACAACACGAAATATTCCGAAAAAAGAAATACTTTCTGGTAGGCCTAGCAATAGCAGCGACGCTGCAGTATTGCCAACTACTGACTATACATAGATGTAAACGGAAGAAACCTGAGTCAACAAAGTGAGGCTGGTTGTTATGGTTTTACATTGTTCCTTATAGACATAATAGTGTCGTCACACGACGCGATCGAATGTGTAGCCATATTTCTGACTCATCCTGTAGATTCGGACGCCTAGTAGATTCGGCAACTCACCTTAGTGACCAATTGCAAAGTAACTCACTTGGTTTTATATTTTGCTGAGGACTGTACGAGATCCATTGTATTAATATTGGATCAAAGCAGTTATGCAACACGAAAATATACATTTTGGGATTACTTGCAATATTGGAAAAAATATGAAAATGGCAAAAAGTAATTATTTCGGGCCATTTAAAACCTTTCGTACAATTATCCTACCTTTTTAAAGTAACTACTAAAACCGCATTGCTTTGTTATTATGTTAATATTTATATGAAAACATACAGAGAAGAACAAAGAGAGATGACATTATGTCATCTAGGACTGGATACTTTTTGTTTAGTTTGAAATGGTTCATTAACGATATACGAAGATTATTGGTTTAAGTCGTAGCTCTGTAATTTGTGATCTCTTCAATGAGTGAAATGTTATTTGATTGCAGTTTATACGTAGTTAGAAGACTAGAAAGTTAAGAATTGATGGTTATGGCTTCCCACGAGATTCAAAGACGCAAATATAAATAAATAAATAACAAAGGTCCTGCAGGACTGCAAATGGAGTCACGTATTCTTTGAACTTATGTTTCACTAGCTACTCTTCCGGAAGTACGTGGAATATTTTACGGCTGAACAAGTCGTGAAAGATCGAGTTTTCTTTTTACTTTAACATAAGCTTCACTTCAATGAAGAAATTCAATACATTCTGTACATTACACGTTGCCATATTACCCGATTTTAGCGGGTACCACCCGATTTTCAGGTCCTATATTCGTCCCCCGCTTAATCATCCCTTAATCACGAAAAACCATCCGCTTTTTTGGATTGGAGGAAATACATGATACAATATGAAAGACGTATCATGAGTAGAATTTTATGATAATATTTCATGCAATCGACATTTTTTTAAAAGAAAGTTGAAAAGAGTGAAAAATATGTTTAAAAAAAGTGGCATAATCATACACATTTTGGTTCAATCCATGAATACTAATGTATGATGTCATGGTTGCATATTTCTTTGATGACCATTCTGTCCAGTTCAGCTGAACAAGTCTATGTTTCTACCTAGTCTATGTGTTCACCTATTCTTTATATACCCAGAAATGATTGCAAATTGAATTACGGTATTCTTAGCATTTTGTTTAGATTAGATTCATTATTAATATTTTTCTTTCAAAATGTTTATGCTGTATTTCATATATTGTCAAACCGTGATAATTTTGTATGTTAGTACGATTTCAAGTAGAAATCTTTCAAAAGTAATTAGAAATTTTATACGAGATGGACCAAGACTCCTAAATACTGTATGTTTTACCTTTCATATGATAAAATTTTAGAAATTATTTTGTGTTTCTTGGAGAGAAAACCGTATGAACAATATCTGCCATATATGATTTTTTTTTTTTTTTGAAAACTTGCCATACAGATATCTTACAATTATAGATATCTTACAGTAGTACTTTACAATTCGAGACTCACATTTTTGAATTCAGTAGAACATTAAAGGCAAAAACTAAATTTGCTTTACTTTAGTTTCGTTATAAAAGTATATTGGAAGTGTCACTTAATAAAGAAATAACTTTGAAAAATAGTATGAAGGAACCCAGATCAGTATTTGTAATACACAAGCTCACATCAGTACTTACGGTTTAGAATCCCGCGCTTTTCTAATTTTAAAATATGGCAACCCTACACTTTGTCCCGGAGGAACCTATGCTATAAACAGTGGCGGCTAGTGAGGGAAGTCACAGTGGTAAAAATTACATGTTATCGCTATAAGCTAAAGCCACCACGTGCCTCTGGTGCGTGGGGTCGCTGATTCGATCCCCGACCAAGTAAATTTGTGGTGGAGAACATCGTGCTCGTGAGTTTTCTCGGGGTACTCCGTTTCCTCCCACTTTCTCATTCTACCAATTCTTCCATTATCATTCCCTTGCTTTAATCATCATCTCCCTTAGCCTAATGACATAAACATGGGACGTAAAACTCAAAGATTTTATTTCATTTTTCGCTTTAGATTGCAGATAATTACTACATAGCTTGGAAGAATGTTTGGAATGATAATTCTGTGCTAGCACATAGTTTCTGCTTCAAATCCACGTTCCTCATAGAATTCCAGGCCTCATTTAAGAGTCCCTATCACTGCGAAATTAAAATACCGCTAATTTTACAGTAATTATGTGATATCTTCGAATAGATAAAAGATAATCGAAAAGTGGATCAAGACCACCATAGACGATGTTATTTTACATGAGGTACCGTTATCACGAGTCACCTAGTAGCTTTCCGTTTGTAGTTATTTAGAAACGCGAAAATAAGTGTCAATTTTCTAAATGGCTGGAAATCGAAATAAAAGCAGATAAATGAGTTATGATAACGGTATCTCACGCAGAATAATATTGTCTAGGGAGGTCTTGTTCCACTTTTCGATTATCTTTTATCTATTGAAAGATATCACATAATTACTGTAAAATTAGCGGTATTTTAATTTCGCAGTGATGAGGCATCTTAAACGTTGTGTACAGGCGCAGGCGCGCACCCCAGAAATTTTTGTTATGAGGAGTCCAAGCTTTTTCTTGGGGGGGGGGGGGTCCAATACTACAAGATAACTACACAGTATATCTATGTAGTATTCAACGTATATTATTCTGAATCCGAAAAGGCGATAAGTAATTGTAAAATACTTCCACTTATATTTTCAACGAAAAGGAGATAGAACTAGATTGTGTTTATAAGAGAAAGAGTACAGATGAAGTGTAAGATCAAATTAGATTCGTCGGTCCAGAGTGCCTTCATCCATTGTTCATCGTTCCAACCTTTATTTTATTTTATTTTTTGGCCCAGAAATATCTTTTTGTAATGTTTCCTGGTCGATGGAATGATTTCTTTACCGCAATCCTACTCCCAAGTCCATGGATCTGGAGGTGCTGGGGGAGAGGTTCTATTTAATACCAATTGGAAATGACTCTTCCATATGTCTATTGGTACTTCTATTCTGTTTACTTGTTTTTCCCAGTGAACTTGTCTTTAAGAGAAGTTGTTAGTGTTGGACGATCAGTGCGTTTCCGTGTAATATTTACACCATTTTGTGACTATCTTTCAAGAGTCCGATGCACTGCTCCGCTCGGTTGCTGAGCGACTTTTTGCAGAGGCTATTGAGCACGTGCTTTGACTTTTAGTTAACAGTTTGTCTTCCGCATGTTGTATAGTGGAAACTGTAGGACCGGATTAAGAGTATTCATCCCGGCGAAATTAAAATACCGCTAATTTTACAGTAATTATGTGATATCTTCAAATAGATAAAAGATAATCGAAATGTGGAACAAGAGCGCCCTAAACAATATTATTTTACATGAGAAACCGTTATCAGGACTCACTTATCTGCTTTCGATTTCGAGCCATTTTGAAAATCGGCATTTATTTTCGCGTTTCTAAACAGCTGAAAACGGAAAGCCACTAGGTGACTTGTGATAACGGTACCTCACGCAAAATAATATTGTCTAGGGCGCTCTTGTTCCATTTTTAATTATCTTTCATCTATTTGAAGATATCACATAATTACTGTAAACTTAGCGGTATTTTAATTTCGCCGGGATGAAGACTCTTAACGTTCCTACTGTACTTTCACAGGCGAAGTCAGCAGGGGCCATATATTTTTTCAAGTCTCGGGCCTCCAGATGGATTAATCCGGCCCTGGGAAACTCGAAGCTGAAGGAAATACGTAAACAAAACAAAAGTTCCTTTTTTTTTTTTTTTTTTTTTTTTGGAATCAAGGTTCGAATTATCAAGGTGGCCATAACAAAAGTTCGAGATATCGAGATACCGTGTTCCTCATGTAAAGTGACTATATAACCTCTATAAACTCGAAATTTTATTCATTCAACTTCTAGTACTCGAACTTGTGCAAGTTCCTTAAATAAGATGAGTAGTAAAAATATTGTATATGTATTGTTTTGGAAGGGGCTTTCATGTCTAGACATGAGTAAAAGACAATACGTGAGCAACAATGACAGGACTACCAACAATGACAATTACGTAAAATCATAGATTCATAGCTTCGAGTTATCTAGGTCATATCAAGAGAAAATTTCTGATTTAAAATATAGAAGCAAAATCAATTTCGATTAAGAAAGGTTTTTAATTAGAAGCCACTGGCTTAGGCATTTAAATACATTGCATAATTGCTGATAGCAAATGTGGTAAGTATTCCGCCAAAATTCCTTAGTATGAGTAGCGTATGGCGGAAAATATGTCCAAAAATGACACCAATCAATATATCTCAATGAGCTCAATAAAATGACAAGCATTAGTATAAATAGTCATGAGTAGTTTTTAAGAAAATCGAAGAAAAGCTAATTTTTGTAAACCTAAAATTTAATGTTGTACGACAACCACGCCATCTATTAAGATGAAACTACTCCTAGAGCCTTACGAAGGTTTTTATCGTGATACACGAAAGACGGCAATACACAATATGGTTAATAATAGGGATGGCCAATTCCGGAATTTTTACTTTCCGGAATTCGTAAAGTAAAATCGATAAATTCCGGAATTCGGAAAAGTCCGGTTTTCGGAAGAATTCCGGATTTCAGAAAAATTCGGAAAAAATCCGATTTCGGGAAAGTGAAATTTCCGATTCTGGAAAATAAATTTTCCGGAATCCAGATTCCGGAAAATTTTGGCCATCCCTAGTTAATAATATGTAACCCAAAATTGTTATTAACTTTTAAACTTTAATCTAAAACATTATTCAAGGATGACACATGTATTAACCGATACATCACATTGAGCTGAACCAAAATCACATTTTTAAGGAGAAATCCTCATGCGTAATTTTTGAGAAAATTGAGATAAACGTCTTTAAAGGCGCTAAAAAATGTATGTTCTTCGTTGCCATATGAAACAGATTATTTATTTATTTATTTACTGTATGTGTAAAAATATACTATTAACTAGCAGATTTATCTATTTTATTTGTCTTCTCCTAACGATGACACACATATTCCTAACTATGACAAACATATTCCTAACGATGATACACATATTCCTAATGATAACACACATATTCCTAACGGTGACACACATATTCTTAACAATGATACGCAAATTCCTAACGATGACACATATTCCTAACGATAACACACACATTCCTAACGATGCGAAACATATTCCTAACGATGACACACATATTCCTAACGATGACATATATATTCCTAACAGTGGCACACATACTGCTAGCGGTGACACACATACTTCTAACAATTACAATGGAAACAATCCCCAAATATGTCAAATGTCGAAGGAAATACAATAATTGTTATCATTAGTTAGTTGTGACGTAAAGAAAGGACCAATATAAGTAAGATATCTTTACTATAGTTTCTCACTATGCACATGCTGTTTACCTATTATGAAGTAAGTATGGTCTTTAATCCAATCTATTCAGTGACAGTTCTTTTAGGTACTTTGTAATAGCTAGGACATGAGGGCATTAGCAGGTCAAGAAAAGTCATTTAGAAGGGACGGATCACCTATTGGACAATTAATGACATTAAAATACGGAGTTATACATCAAGTCAGAGTAAAATAGTGCAATATTTTATATATAGACCTATAGAAAGGTCGGTCGCCCCCTACAGCCTTCTCTATGAATCAGCCAGTGCATGAAAGGGTTTTTCTCTTCATCATTTTCTGTCAATTTTTCCCATTTTTCATATGTGGTCTCAGATTTTAATGAGTTTTTCCAGGACGATCTCTATTCCAACTGTTCCTCCAGATTTTTCTTTCTGGTGTCATCTTTGATCCCCTCCTATTTACGTTGTCTTCTTCGTCGTTTCTCGATTTCCATAATCATTACTTTTCTTAGCACGTTCTTTTTGTCCATTTCTCAGAATATGATCAAATTATATCAGCCGTCTCCTTTGCATCATTTTCTTAATTTTACCGTGGGTATATCGCTTATTCATTCAATCCCCTTTCCTCATTAAAAGTCTACCGTCTATCATTATGAATATTGCATTTGTACATGTATCATGTACTGTACTGCCTATTTTGACATATAAATCAGCGACATGAGCACTAATAAAATCAAACATTCACAGCACGTATGCTACACAACGAATCATATCGTAAAGATAGGAAAAGATGAATTAAAAAGATGTCAGGAGTGACGAATATTATCGTGAAAATAAAGTCATTGAAATAGTAATGGGCCGGACGTGTTAGAAGAAGAAATTATGATCCTTGGTCGCATACTAAGAGACAATAAAAATGGGCTTGGAAATTCCCTCATCCTCATACAAGATGGTAACAATTCAAGAAACACTTTTTAGTAAGAGAATTACCTGTGATAAATGATTATGGAGAAGAGTTGGTGAGATCTTCATCCAGCAATGGTTATATATATATATATATATATATATATATATATATATATATATATATATATATAATCTTAATGCAACATC
Source organism: Thermobia domestica (assembly GCF_964235325.1). Lineage (NCBI taxonomy): Eukaryota > Metazoa > Arthropoda > Insecta > Zygentoma > Lepismatidae > Thermobia > Thermobia domestica. Next base: position 38,712,713 of record NC_137469.1, read on the forward strand.
TCAAAGTTTCATGTGGTTTGGATCCCACGTTAAGTTGTAGGTCCATGTGTTGTAGCCTCAAGTTTTAATAGAATATATAGAAAACATAACATTATATAATAAAATGATAGTGTTGTAGTAAGCATACATAGCGTTGTATTGACATGATTTACAATTTAACTAAGTTTTGCTCGAAAAATTAAAAAAAATGTGGCAGAAGGCTTATTCTAATCATTGCTCGAGCATTTGAGGGATTGAACCTAAATCAAGATTTAAACCTGAGAACATACACTTCAAAATCAAGCACGCTGACCATAAGGTTTTTCTGAAACAAAATCACGTATGTACACTGACCGACCGGAATATTATGACAACCTACCAAATATTTGGTATGTCCACCTTTGGCTCGCAGGACACCAGCAATGCGGATCGACATGGAAACAATGAATCTTGGTAGATGGCTGGAGGTATGGCGTACCATATCTGCACACACAAGTAATTTAATTCCTGTTCATTTCGTGAAGGGGGCGATGAGTTCGGATCTGACGTTCAATGACACTACATCGGTGTTCGATTGGGTTAAGATCGGGCGAGTTTGGGGGCCATTGTAGCAATTGAAATTCACCACTGGACTCCTCGAACCACTACAGCACAATATCGGCCTTTTGACAAAGTCCGTTGCCCTACTGGAAGCATTTATAACTGGAAGCATGACCAACATGAATGGGTACGTGAGCAGCAATGATCTGAAAAGAGCAAGGAACCATCATGGTGTTCTTCACACGCACTACCGAGCACATGAATGATCAGGTGAAAGTTCCCGAAATCATATTCAAGCATCACCGGCCTGTCATCGTCCTACTGTGAATGTCTCAAGTGGCTGTTCTGAAAGATGACGAACTCGAACAGGGCCATCGATCTTATGAAGGTAGTATCATGATTCATCGGACGGTACAACGTTGTGCCATTGTTCGGCGGTCCAATGACGATGAGCATGTGCCCATTGCAGTCGTTATCAATGATGTGTGTTTAACATTGGTACATGTGTGAGACGTGGCTGCGAAGGTTCATATCTTACAGTACACAGTGAAATGTGTGCTGAGACACATTCGTGCTTTTTCCATTGTTAAAATCCGTTGTTAACTGTATCACAATTTGCGCTCTATCCTATTGAACCAACCTTGATAGTCTATGACATTAGACATCTTTCATGAAGTTTGGACATCCCATTTCTTGTGGTTTGGTGTTGTTTTTACCGTCATTTTTTCACTTTCGGCAGACACTAACCACGGCAGCTTGCAAACGTCCAACAACTCGCTCTGTTTTCGGGATGGTCATTTCTGGCCGTCTTGCGTCTTGCCATCACATTCTGGCTCTTAGCAAATTCTGATATATCGCAGTCCTTCCCCATTTTCCACGTACTAGCATCACATTGTCTGATTGAATGAAATCCATATTACCTTCTGCTGTGCACCATGACTTACGTCAGCCCAAAGAAATCGTTTTAAAACTAACGAGTGGTCATGCGTTTTGGCTGGTCATTGTATTACTACTTAGGTTTGAGTAACGATTGCCCATCATTTCATCCAGATATAAGTAGATAATCGTGATATTATCAAATAAATTTGTTTCCAACTCTGTTATTCAACAGTTAATTAAATGGAATTTGAATACAGTTTCCTTATCTGATTACGACAAGGTAATATCTCTGTTTGAAAAAAAATCTGTTTTAATTCTTGAAAGTCGAATTCAATTCGCGTTGAAAAACTTGTTCGCATCAGCTTTTAAACAACCCCGTCCACATACAATTACCAGTAGACGGGGAAATCACTTGCTTCCTTCCCTCTTCTGCAATTTTCACTGAATCAATCGCAGAGGGTCATTTTGAAAGATTGATCGCCAGTTTATGCAGTGTGTGTGTGTGTGTGTGTGTGTGTTATTAACACCATTTTGTTTCAGATACGTACTACAACAGTTTCAGTTCAATTGCTTGAAAGAAATGTGTTTCGATTAATCGATTGTTTTACAGCATTCCGTTAGTATCGACAACATTGATTTCCTAATCTCTCCTTTTAGTAATATGTTTTTCCGTTATGGCTACGTTGTATGTACACTATTTTGGCAGCTTTCACCATTGACAGATCATCTTTATATCGGAAAGATGAAATTATCTAAAAAAATATTACTAAACCTCGAAACTTGGTATAATACAGGAATTGTTATATATATATATATATATATATATATATATATATATATATATATATATATATATATATATATATATATATATATATATATATATATATATATATATATATATGTATATATATATATGAAATTCTAGGTTTATATGTTCGTGGTCAAGAAAAATGTATATGTTTGTCTCCAATACTTTCGACAATGACATCTCGAAAACCACAAGTGCTAGAAACGAGCCAATTTCGCTGGTCGATTCAAAATTCTGTGTAAATTGTCCAGTTCTAATTGAACATAAAAAAAAAAAAAAAAAAAACATGGCAGTCCTTTCTGAATTACATTTTTAGGGAGTACACTGGAAGTGTTGAACTTTTAAAAATGTAAAGCATCATATCTTACGAGTTACATTCCAACATCACATATTTGTATACAGAAGTTGCATATCTCTCAGGCATTTGTTTCATAGCCAAATGATAATGAAAAACGAAGGATAACCATTTCTACAGTTTAAGATGAATCTTTGTGCTTGGAGAGTTGTGCTCAATGAACACCATATACCACTGACATAATTAATTGTGTATGTAATGTATTTGCTTATTACATACTGTGTACAAGAAGAAAGAAAACACTGATCATACATGAATTAGAAACTCCAACTGGAAGGAGGCTCAAATCTTGCAAACGGTGCGAGATTTTGAAAGAAAATAATCGAAAAAATCTCCCCTTTGTAGTACCCCTCAGTGTTGGGTAAGTTACTTTAAAAATGTAACGCGTTACAAGTGACTTTACTTTCTTTTAAAATGTAACGCGTTAGTAACGCGTTACTTGCCCCAAAAAAGTAATTGTTACTTTACTTCGAAAGTAACGCGTTACTTTTAGGCCCGAAACTTTAAAAATCTGAAAAAAAAATATGTTTTCAATTTTCCGTACTACTACTACACTACTACTACTACTACTACTACTACTACTACTATTATTATTATTATTATTATTATTATTATTATTATTATTATTATTATTATTATTATTATTATTATTATTATTATTATTGCACGTTCTGCATCGCTTTATGTAAATGCAAGGACAAATTTTTACTTGATATATGAACATTTATATAATGTAACATTGATAAAATGCCATACTGCGTTACTCGTAGGGATGGACACGAGCGAGTTCGAGCGAGTTTTCTTTGAAACTCGATCCGACTAGGAACATACATCTTTGAGCTTGACCTGAGAACTCAACTCGAAAAATTTCCTCCAATTCGACTCGAATTAGGGTCGAGTTTCGAGTCGAGTTGAGCCAAATCCGGTGTGCAGTTTCGAGTACATTCTTCAAGTATATTACATAGACAGTATAATTATTATCAATGACACTACTACAACTTTTATTATTATTATTATTATTATTATTATTATTTATTATAACAAGACTGTATATAAAAATGAAAGATAAGCGGTTTGTATTTGAATACTAAAAAAACTAGTTGATTGCCAACCTCGGTAATCGTGAGGTCTAGGAGTCAAAGACATTGTTCAACACGAGCTTCTGAATTTGGGTTGAGAGTCTAGGTTGAGTATTCGAGCTCGAGCCAAACACTGTTAAAAGTTATAGGGCACTGGCCAAATATCTTCAAAACTGCTCGGCCCGGATTTAGAATTGTCAAAGACTCGAGCAGCTCTGCTCACAGCTCATTCACTACCCGAACCGAGAAGTGAGCTGAGCCAACAGCTCACCCAACCGACTCGGCTAGAGCCCTCGGCTCAGTTGAGCCGAACCGAGCAGATGGCTCATCCCTACCAAGCCAGCTCGAGCCGATGGTTCACCCCAAGTGAGCCGGCTCGAGCCATCTTCTCAGTTGAGCCGAGCCGAGCTGAGCTTGTTATTAAAAAATCTCTTGTGGTTCACGAGACGAGCTGCAAACAGTGTCTCGTCTCGTGAGCAACACTAAAAGTATTCCATATTACTGTTTAGCTTACATTTCTCATGGCTTTCGTTTTCCAGTGTAATCAGGCCATGATTTCAAGACGAGTTAAGACGAACGAGCCATTTATCAAACTCGACTGGACTTGAAACACGACGCGAAAAACTGAATCAACTCGGAACTCGACTCGAGGATATTACCTTTCACTTGACTCGAAACTCGACTTGAATTCGAGTCGAGTCTAGTTTTAGCTTGACTCGTACTCATCCCAATGCGTTAGAAAAAAATGGTTGCTTATTATTATTATGCTAAACTAATTATATAATAATAACAATGTTGTTATGTAAAATTAAAAATACAGAATATAGAGAAACATTACACTACAACTAATAAAATGAGAACACATGAACTGGGAGTGAACCAAAACTTGCTAGTAACTCTAAAATCGATACATGCTTTTTAAAGCAAGTTTCAAACTCTATAATCAACGGGACTTTAGGATAAGCAAACTGATCTGAGAGAACTCCAATATTACATACCGTCAGCCAGTGTTGGGTAAGTTACTTGTAAAAATGTAACGCGTTACAAGTTACTTTACTTTCTCTTAAAATGTAACGCGTTACTTGCCTCAAAAAAGTAACTGTTACTTTACTTCGAAAGTAACGCGTTACTTTTAGATCCGAAACTTTGAATATATGAAAAACTCTTATTAATTCATTTTTCCGTACGACTATTACTACCGCTATTATTATTATTATTATTATTATTATTATTATTATTATTATTATTATTATTATTATTATTATTATTATTATTATTATTATTATTATTATTATAACTATTGTAGCAACACTGTGTATAAACATGAATGATAGGCGGTTTATATCTGAATACTAAAAAAGTAGTTGATTGCCAACCTCGGTAGCCGTGAAGTCTAGGAGTCAAGGACATTGTTCACGAGCTTCTGAATTTGGGTTGAGAGTCTAAGTTGAGAATTCGGGTTCGAGCCAAACATTGTTAGGAGTTTATAGGGCACTGGCCAAATATCTTCAAAACTGCTCGGCCCGTGTTTAGAATTGCCAAGGACTCGAGCAGCTCGGCTCACAGCTCATTCACTATCGACCCAAACCGAGAAGTGAGCCGAGGCAACAACTCACCCAACCGAGTCGGCTAGAGCCCTTCTCTCAGTTGAGTCGAACCGAGCAGATGGCTCATCCCAACCAAGCCAGCTCGAGCCGATGGTTCACCCCAAGCGAGCCGGCTCGAATCATCGGCTCAGTTAAGCCGAGCCGAGCTAAGCTTGTTTTAAAAAATCTCTTGTAGTCTCGCTATCGAGACGAGATGAGATGCGAGCAGTGTCCCCTCTCGTGAGCAACACTAAAAGTATTACATATTACTACTTAGCTTACATTTCTCATGGCTTTCGCTTTCCAGTGTAATCAGGCCATGATTTCAAAACGAGTTAAAACGAGCGAGCCATTTATAAAACTCGACTCGACTCGAAACTCAACGCCAAAAACAGTGAATCGGCTCGGAAATCGACTCGAGAATATTACTTTTGACTCGACTCAAAACTCGACTTGGATTCGAGTCGTTTTAGCTTGACTCGTGCCCGTCCCTATGCGTTAGAAAAAATTGCTTATTATTATTCTGCTAAACTAATTATATAATAATAGCAATGTTGTTATGTAAAATTAAAAATACAGAATATAGAGAAACATTACACTACAACTGACAAAATGAGAACACATGAACTGGGAGTGAATCAAAACTTGCCAATAACTCTAAAATCGATACATGCTTTTTAAAGCTAGTTGTTCCAAACTCTATAATCAACGGGACTTTAGAATACGCAAACTGATCTAAAATAACTCTAATATTACATACCATCAACATTACATCAATAAAGTAGACCTGCTCATCAGGACACAGTTTATTCATATTAACCCCTTACTGTATGTCGTTAATTATGGTACCCAAGTTGTTGATAAATATTTCCCGCCGGGGCATCACCTTCAAATTCTGTTCACCATCATCTTCAGCTTTTAAGAAAAAGTATTCTTTCAAATGTTCAAACGATAAAATATTTTCGTTCTCCATCTTTATAAAAACAACGTCAATCAAAGTAAAATAGACTACCATTGCACTCGTAGTTCACTCACTGAATGTATTGATTTAAAGCTGTCAAAATCTTCCAAGTGCTTGCAATCAGTACATGTGATTTTCCTGAGGCTGTCCTCATCTTCCAAAAAGAGCAAGTGACACTATATTTTGTTATATAAATAAACAAATCAAATTGTATCTACGAATGTGTTTGCAAGCCTACAACATAAAGTTCGTAAGGCGAAACGGGAAAATGTACATCGAGATTTCCCGTTCCGTCTTACATTAAGATGAAAAGTGATAACAGGTTTTATATGCAAATTTCATTGCTAGAGGTCATAAGGCGAAACGGGAAAAGGCGAACATTGTTCCATTCTGAGAAATTCACTTCACAGGAAAGAAACATTTGTTTCCGAAAAATATATATATATTGTAGTTACTCATCCGAAATGTAACGCTAAAAAAGTAACGCAAACTAGGTACGTTACTTAAAAATTTGTAACGCGTTACCGTTACAGTTACTTTGGAAAAAATGTAACGCGTTACTAGGAAACGTTACTTAAAAAGTAACGCGTTACTTGCGTTACGTTATTTCCCAAGACTGCCGTCAGCAAACTATTTTCTAGTAATAAAGTAGGCCTGCTCATCAGAACACAGTTTATTCACATTAATCCCTTACTGTAAATCGTTAATTATGGCACCCTAGCTGTTGACAAATATTTTCCGCCGGCGCACTTCAGACACTTTACTTTTGAATTCTGTCCACCATATCCTCAGCTCTTAAGAAAAAAGTATTCTTTCAAATGTTTGAACGGTAAAATATTTTCGTTCTCCATCTGTATAAAAGCAACACCAATCAAAGTAAAATAGGCTACCGGTATCATTGCACTCCTAGTTCACTCACTGAATGTATTGATTTGGAGCTGTCAAAATCTACGACAAAATCTTCCAGGTGCTTGCAATCAGTACACGTGATTTCTCTAAGGCTGTACTCATCTTCAAAAAACAGCAAGTGGCACTACGAACTTATCTGTTTCTCTGTGTGTCTATGACTGTCGGTCACTGACATATGTAGTTCATGCTCGACTGTTTCATTCTGAGAAATTCACTTACAGGAAAGAAACACTTGTTTCCGAAAAACATACACATATATTGTAGTTACTCATCCGAAATGTAACGCGAAAAAAGTAACGCAAAGTAAGTACGTTACTTAAAAATTTGTAACGCGTTACCGTTACAGTTACTTTGGAAAAAAGTGAAACGCGTTACTAGGAAACGTTACTTAAAAAGTAACGCGTTACTTGCGTTACGTTACTTCCCAAGACTGGTACCCCTTGCCGATTTTTAAAAACCCTTTTTGAAATGACGGTACTTAAAAGTCCAACGATTACCTAAAGTAATAATATATTACATAACGAACACAATAATGTCTTCAGCCCAACTAAACTCACAAGTTTCTCTTCACGGCGCATTATATGATGCACCCCAGGTGGCAGTAGTATTCGGTAAAACTATTTGTCGCGGCAACAGTCGAGAATTGGCGGGAATGCTGTTGTGAAGTACGCATTTTACAGAAACTGAACATCACTTCGTGTTTTCGTCATTGTTGTGAATAGATTATTGCAGGTATGAGCCTCGTAAGTTTTATTTCGTTCTTAGAAGCATTTAATAATAAGATGAAATAGTCATGGTTATCGAAAAGTAAGAAGTTGATATTTTACGTGGGAAGGTTGATATTTTACTTACAAAGGGTAGGAAAATAGTAATAAAGCGTGGAAGACCAAGACACGATTCGCATATATATATATATCTACATCTCCACCAAATGCTCCAGTGAAGAGAAGAAAGACTGGATTTTCAGTGAGTAATAATATTAGGTTAGAAACTCTTGGAGCCCACTCGGGGCAGTATATGTCCAGAAAAAGAGGCCGGTGTAAATTTTGTCACCAAGAATATCGAGTCAAGACCACACTCACAGTACACATTATGTAAGGTATTTCTCTGTCAAAACGAAAAAAAAAAAAAACTTTATTCGAATTCCACCACGTGTAAACAATTAAAAAAACATTCTTTTGGTAATAATAGACTTTCTTTATTAGTCAATGAAGAGAAAAAAACCTTATCTCTAATATTGCAGTATTTCATCTATATTTTCTTCGAATTTGTTATGCCTGAAAGATACTTTATTTTATTGGGAATAAAAGAAATGTAAGATTATTTACTTGTAAACAAGACTCTATTAATGTTCTCACGAATGTTTACTGTAACACTTTTGTGAATAAAATAGGTAAAATTACGTAAAAATATATTTGTAAAGTAACCTGCTTTGAGGCAAATGCACGCAAATCATTTTGACAAATTTTGTGGAAATAAAAGGTAATGCTTTTCAGAAATTTGCAAATTTAGAGTATTATTCATTAAAATCTGACGAAACTTTTAAGTGTGTACGTGGTTCCCATAATGTACAAAAACAGGTAAAACACTGATTTCAATTATTATCCTGTTTAAGTATGCTATTTATGTTTCAAATATGGTAAAATAAAAATTTTCGGCACAAAAACAAAATTCAGGTCTTAAAAAGAGTTAAATCAATACGTATTTCATTTGTGTCTGTAAAGGCAGGTGTAAAAGTGAGTGGTATTGTGCGGGGGGGGGGACGCTGTCCTCCCACCTCCAAAAATATGTACGGCGTCCCCCCAGTTCCTAAAAAAAATAACAATGGGCAAAGATAGGCAGGGGCGGCAAGACGTAATCCTGCTACAAACCGTCCCCCTATCTTTTCAGATCCACTTTTATCTCCGTGTAAAGGGACATACACAGATATTGTGAGGTTGATAATGAGATTCATGCTCATATGTGAATGATGCGCTGTGTAGAAAGCGCAAGTTCAGCTAGTTTCTGCAGTTCACCGATTCAAATATTAACAAGTCTCGTTAAAACTAAAGAAAAAAAAAGAATCTAATACTCAAGGTTTGACGTTTTTAATGTAATTCTTCAGATATTAATTTTCTTGCAAAAGCTAATTCATAAATGTTCATAGTAAATAGGATTATTATATTTCGGGTTTCTAAACCTAGGGATGGACTCTTAGGAGGGTCCGAGGAGAGGTAAAAAAAAAAAAGGTAAAGTAATAACAATCTAGTGGGGGAAAATGTTTTTAAAGAAAATCTAGGTTCCTGAAAAAAAAATGGTTTGTTTTATTGTAACAAGAAATTCCTTTTCTGTGTGTTTCTCTTAACTAGGACTAAGCGGTTAGCATACGCGCCTTTGGCGTGGGAGACCCGGGTTCGATTCCCGGCGGGAGCTCATGTGGTTCGGATTCCACGTTAATCAGTAGGTCCACGTCTCATATAGCCTCGCTGCTGAAAGGGACGCTAAACTAAAATCAACTCAACTCTCTTAACTAGGAGGCGTAATATTGAACTAAGGAAGTTGGTCAAGTACTATATATGAAGCATTGGACTGTATGGTTCAGAGACTTGTACATTAAGGAAGTTAGAGAAGAAATATTTAGAGAGCTTCAAAATGTGGTGTTGGAGGAAGATGGAGAAGATAAAATGGACAGAGAGAGTAACAAGTGAAGGACTTTTGAAATTGATAGAAAAGGACGCTTCTAGCTATTATCCTATTTAGGAACGCCAATTGAATTGTACACTTATTATATATATATATATATATATATATATATATATATATATATATATATATATATATATATCGTGGCGGATAATTTGCAGCTTTATCCTGTGTAAAGCAGGATTGAAGCCCATTTTACCCAGTGTATATCTGAGCGTCAAGGGGGCTATACCGCCTATAGCCCCCATTGGTTCCACGCATAACACACAATTACAATTTATAATATAAGTTAATACATACCCGGATATTGCCGAAGAAATCCAGTGGCACTCCCAAAATACTGCCAAGATAGTGACGGATCCATATCATAGTTGTTCTCAAACAAAGGGTCCAGGAATCCCGACCACTTGATAGCATTTTTGACTTTAGGATCTACAAGAAATACAGAGAAGAACAATTAATTTTAATTATTGAAAAGAATAAGAAAAATACATATAGAGAAATTTTAATTGTCCCTGAAATAACTTATTAGAGAATCTAGTTAAATTAAACAAGTAAATTTATTAAAATTTGTGTATCAATTAAGTTCATAAGCTGACTAGCTAAGTGTCCCGTGCGTGTGCCCGCTCGGGATAGTGAATAATTTTAGATGTTGATTTAGCATCGTGAGGTAATCGGCGAAGCTAATTGAATTAAGAAGTAGTGCATTCTGGTCTACAAAGCCAGAAATGGCAGTCGATGTATTGACAGCACATCTCCCAAATACAAGTCATTTGGCCATCCATAGCCCTTCATAAACAATAACACCAAGGTTTGATTCTACTTTATTAATTAATTTTTTTTAAAAAAAAGTGATAGTAACTCATTCCGAATATGTTTTCTACTAAGTATTTAGTTCCCCTAATGAAGCAAAAGTTGCACTGCTAAAAACACAGCACTGAAGAGATTAAAGAAAGAAATCAATCTAGGACTAAATTAAGCTCAAATAAAGGGCAGAACAGTGTTTTAAAAAGTTCAAAACTAGTTAGTCTCCTACTAAAAATAGCCTATATTTATGTTAGTGAAGCTGATCAAACCTCAGAAATTGTTGATTATACCCCATCAAACGATGATGAAACGATTGACATGAAAATAAATTTAAATTCAGCGTGAAGGAGTGGGTGGGTGGATAACGCAGGTCTTCCTACTACAATTTTTGACACTCCGTCTGTATACGATATCTACAGTATATACAGCATTTCAGCTAATATATAGGGTGTTTCAAAACAACACCAACAACGTTTGGGGGTGATTCCTGACACGAAGATAAGATAAAAAGTGTAGACTGACTTGGATGCACAAATGCTTCCTTTCGAAATTATAGGATGCCGAAAATATGAAAAAATGAACTTTAAAGGTTCATAGCTCCCAAACTATGGAATCTACTGTAAAAATGAAATGAAATGAAATCTTTGAGTTTTACGTCCCACGGTTATGCCGGTTAGGCTAAAGGAGACGGTGATGATGAGTAATGAATGAAATGGTGGAATGAAGAAAGTGGGAGGAAACGGGAGAACCCCGAGAAAACCCACGCACACGGTGTTTGTCCACCACAAAGTTCACTTGGCGGGGGCTGGGATCGAACCCGGGACCCCAAGCACCAGAGGAATCTACTGTAGTTGGGCCAAAACTTCACTTAGGAAGTAAAATGTGCGCTATCCAAAAATGTGTGTGTCAGAATCCTAAGATACTCACGAAGCAATTTTTATAGACGGAGTTTGGTTACGGGCATATAATTTGAGTTGAGTTGATTTTAGTTTAGCGCCCCTTTCAGCAGCGAGGCTATATGAGACGTGGACCTACTGATTAACGTGGAATCCGAACCACACGAGCTCCCGCCGGGAATCGAACCCGAGTTTCCCACGGCAAAGGCGCGTACGCTAACCGCTTAGCCACGAGGGTGTCCCCATATAATTTGAAGTACTCTCCAATTACCTCTATGCAAATTGTTGCGGAAGTACCGCAGGATTGTGAAACTTTTATGTTTGGATAGAACACATACTAGTTCCTAAGTGAAGTCTTGACCCGACTACGGTAGGTCACATAGTTTTGGAGTTATGGGCCTTTAAAGTTCATTTTTCATCTTTTCGGCAGCCTATAACTTCAAAAGGAAGCATTTGTGCACCCATGTTGGTCTATATTTTTTGTATTATCTTGGTATCAGGAATCACCTCCCAAACGTTGTCGGTGTTGTTTTGAAATTCCCTGTATATATATATTCCTTCCCAGCTTTTAACCTTTTAATTGGCAAGCATTGATAGCATTACCATTAAAATATTTAGTTTGTTTTAATGGTTGAAACGTCTTCTTGATCATAATTTCGTAATTTAAAAAAATATTTTTGTACTTTGGTTGTAAAATACAGGATGTGTGTTTCAAAGCAACACTGCCATAAAATAGGTCTTATGTGTTGCTACTGAGTAGCATTGACCTATTATGGTAAAATATCATAAGAATATTTTCAGTAATGAGTAGCAGTTTCGTTGAAATATCTTCCTACAGAGCAAGAAACCACAAATAAAATAATAATAATAATAATAATAATAATAATAATAATAATAATAATAATAATAATAATAATAATAATAATAATAATAATAATAATAATAATAATAATAATAATAAAGAACTTTCGCGGAAAGTAGGAGATAAGCTTCTACAGTACTAAATTTGACTGTCCCCTGTTGCCAAAGATTAGAAATATCTAAATAAGCGACCCGCAAATCATGTATATGAATATTGTATGAAAGCAATAATGGCAAGAATGCGATGTTGCTTGTAACCAACAGTGCCAAATAAAGGATTAAATAGATTATTCAGACATGCTACACTTGAGAAAGGACCCGTCAATTCTCTACAGCATTTGATCAATGGTAATCTGCCAATGTATAAACACAGTTCGTTCCTGTAGCATATGGTTAAATCCTTGTTAGAAACATAAACTTTGATTTGTGCTGACACAATCTGATATGAAATGAGGCCCTGATGATTTTGTGGTTTGGAACTCACACAGGTGTTGTTGCTATGTAGCAATGGCCAGAAGAAATGTGTTTTATTTAGCGGAAAAATTTGCTCCAAATCGAAAAATTGCATGATTTAAGACGGGAAATTTGATATTATGAAACTGACAACAATGTATTACAGTTCTGCCATATCGTTAACAAACACTGATCTTTTCGTAACGATTATGATTTGTTTTAATTCCTGCAGTCAGGCCCGTATCCATGGGGGGGGGGCAAGAGGGGGCCGGTCCCCCCTAAATTTTGGCTGACCCCCATAAAATTTCACGGTAGGCTTGCAAATGAACTATAATATGGTGATGAAGTATAATATGATTGGGTCGGGCCCCCCTAACTTCTACCGCCCCCCCTAAATTTTTGGGCTGGCTACGGGCCTGCCTGCAGTGTAATAGGGCTTCATGTCTAGCTTTATTTCTCGTACAACACTTTCGGTTGCTTATTACTGTAATAATAATACTACTACTAATATAAATATACAAATACATATACATACAAGCTTATAATCATGTATTAATAATATTAATACTGTCTCTTTAGTTTACTATTCATAGAACCAGTTAAATGATTTGGATATCACCACTGCTTAGATTCGAAACAATTAACTTAATCTAACCTATCACTCAAGATAACCTAACATTATCTAACCTAAGCTAACCTACTAGGGAAATGTTCTGAATACAAATATTGAAATTAGTTTTTTTTTCTAAAATTGGAAAGAATCCCTGAAATTAAAGACTCGGAGAAATTCTTGTAAACGTAAGGAAAAGTAAATACGAGTGGCATTAGGTCACTCTATGCAGATACTGTACTCATCAAAAATAATTCGTAACTTGCATGATCCATTAACCAACGATGTTGAACTGATTCTACCAGCCTCTGAAAGTTACAAAACTGGTCCTTATTTTATGTTTTGTCCTTGTAAATTAACCTCAAAAGTAAATCTTTTTTTTATTGTATTGTTCTAACCGAACAAAGAACAAGTAAAAAACAAAGGGGGGAATAGAATGGTAAAGTTCTTTCTTGTTGTGGTGTCTGGCGGGTTGCTTGCGTGACTGAATGCTGTAGAGTCAACAAAGATTAGCGCGAAACACGCGCGCAATGATGGTTGGCCACAAACGGCTGTAACACGACATCAGCTTGTCTTCAAAGATAAAACGAGGAAGAATGAGTAGTGGGGGGAGATTAGTGGAAGAATCGTCTGTCTGTATTTTATTTGAACAGAACGCGAGATTTCACCAAGCATGGTCTTGTTCCTGGCAGAATTAAAAGAAAAATCAGCGATGTAAACATATTATATGGTTTACAAATGTCATAGAAGCTTAACAATACCACATTTTAAGTATTTTCGTAGTTCGTTTTCAACTTGCGTAGTAATTACTTTATTGTGTTATAGAACTTTTTCAATCTACTTCAATTGTTTGTTTTACCAACACTGGTGCGAATCCCCGGGGAATGAAGGGGGTCATGTCCACCCCAATTTTGGAACTGGGGGACAGTCCCCCCAATAATCCGATTTGAAACATGCTGTTTTGAGAAGAAATGTGATGATTTGTGTCTGACTGCCACACACAAAGGAAAGTGAGATGAAATTGATGTCCCTTGCTGTATAATATACAACACGTTCACTTCAGAAATCAGATTCATCTCCCGTAATATGAGTCTCATCTCCTCTTCAAGAATAAGCCTCAAATCTGCTCTCCCTCCAATGTTGAAGACAAGTCTGATCCCTTGATCTCCACAGCATTGTTTTTTAACTTCGTAAATATTTTGAACATCACTTTAAAAAAATATCGGAACAATCTTAGCCCCCCCACCCATGTTGAAGACAGATTTGCGCCACTGTTCACCAACAGTTATTAAACGATGTTAGATGTAACATCTCAATATGTAACAATTGTTAGACGTTTCATAGACGTTTGTTGTTAAGTAATCAGTGGCGTATTTAGGGGGGCTTCCGGGCTTAAGTCCCCCCCGAAATCTTACTTACTATAGTAAAGTATATGAAATATCTTGCAGAATTTTCATATTTCCAGGCAAAGCCCCCCCGAAAGCTAGCAAAGCCCCTCCCGAAACAAAATCGTAAATACGCCACTGTAAGTAATTCATTAGATTCATCAACCCTGGAAGTATATACATACACACTGAGGTCTGTAGAACCCTTTTAAATTTATATTGTGAATTAATTTTACCAGACTGATGAAAGGAAAGGAAGATCTCATTCGAGTGGAGGCGTGCTACGTAAATATGGTAACTTCCAGGCCAACGTGCCGATTGTAGGAAACAGTACACACTTAACGTAGAGAGTTGTCTGTAGAACATGTACACTCATGTCCAAAATGATTGTCGCATATCTATAACTGTTTGTTTGTAAGAATATAATTTGATAATGATTTTGCAGGGAACTTTTAATACTGATACTATGTGTATAATCGGGAAATGTATATTTGTGGTAAATTTCATAGGAAAAGAATTATAAATACGAAAATTAGAATGAGTAAAATAAAATGTTGCTAAATGGACAAGAAATTTTTATTTTCGTTCTATTGTTCCTATTTACTGCTCTTTTGAGATGAAATTTGACACATTCATGTCTTTGCCGATTATACACATACTAACATTGTAAGAAATACCGGGCGAATTCGTTATCAAATTATATTCCTACAATAACATATTCGTAGACACGCGACAATAATTTTGGACATGAGTGTACCTACCCAAGATTGTAGAGAATAGGCTACCATGTGGATACTGCACGACAAATGAACTGTAGGCATAACAGGATGCTAGGTTTAAGAGAAAAAACTTATTGGTGGGAGCTGGGATCGAATCAGGGACCCCACGCGCCAGAGATGCTCACTCTATCACTGAGCCACTGCAGCTCACAATTTGGGAATTAAGGAAGAGTAGTTCTAAGCTAATAATTTATTTTTCGAAAGAGAGAATTATCAAAAACTTTCTAAGGGAAGTCAGTGCTGTAAGAAGTATAATCCGCGTCTAAAAAAACCACTAATATTTGTAATAAATTTAGTACTGTGTCTCCTACGACACAATCAATCGGCAATCAGTAAACACAAAACGTTTATCTCTGTGCCAAAGTCAATCTCACAATCACAGTGGGGAACAGGACGTTTACGTAACAGTAACGGAGGGAAGGAGTGGGACATAGGCAACTGTCTGTAGGCTAATTACGTCAAAGACATTTCACTTACCACCATGGGCGGCGATTAGAGGAAGCAAAAGGGGGCAGTTGCCCCCGCACTTTTTTGAAGTAACCCATTAATGTATATAGTTTCATTTAGAAAAGTAAGTTTTTGTATGTATTTACTAGCTCATAGAAAAAATTGGTGCCATATATTTGCCGTTCCGTGAGTATGTATTGGTTGTCATTCCCGTGGAGTAAAGAAAACTACAGGAATTGCGTTTTAATTGCCACAGAAAATAACCCCAAAATTAACTTATTGAAGCACAACAATTTCAACATACTTTCACTTCTTACAAGGGCTCGATATATTAATCAGCCGCTTTGAAACTAATTCAGAGAGCATTTCGCGAAAAAAAAAAAAAGTCTTTCACAAGTTATTTTTTAATTGCACAAATATTGACAGTTCCTAAAATGTATTTTCTTCTTTCTAAAGTAAGGGGAAAAAGCGTAATAAGAAACAACTTCTATCTTTTTCATTGTTTTGTAGCGCAATATATGAGTAAAGTGGTGTGTTAGGGGTGTACGAGTGTATATACAATTAAATTTAGTGAATTCAACATAATTCTAGGTTTTAGTGTTATTTTGTATAACTGGAGTATGGAGTGATTATAAGTATTGTTGTGTTTTGATGTGCTCCAAGAAAGTGAAAACTGCACCAAATGGCAATGAACATGTTTCGGGAAGTTGCAGAAGCAAATATTTCTTTAATAGCATGTGTGGAATTAAAAATTAAGTTGTTCATTAGTCCCTGTTTCAATATGACTTTTGCAAAACAAGCATCATTATTTATTACTATGATTAATATTATCCTTTCTATTTATTTGTTTTGCAAATTTGTTATTCAATAATTTGATCTCACAGTTTTCCAGACAGAATTTAAGATGTTCATGAGCAAGGAATGAAATGTCTTCTTGCACTTTCGTTGTTTAAGAGTACAAAGGGTTACTACCTACTGGCGTTGCTCTTGCTCTTGTCAATTTACTTAATAAAATATGAAATACTATATACGGTATTTTAACTGAAAAAGATAGTATCCTCTTAGTTATACAATCTTTCGTCAAACAAAATATTAGAAACAAGCAGGGAAACTAACATTTATATGCAAATATTCAGATCATGTCTTGCCCCCACCCCGCACTTTTAACGTCAAACCGCCGCCACTGCTTACCACAATATAAGGTTTACAACAAGTACTATGTTTCAACTGTTGTATACTATAGTGTTACGTATGCATTCTCCATACATACATCCTATTCATGCATACACAATATGTAACCACAGAAAAGTGATAAAATCTAGCATGCAGGTGCATGTTGTGATACCCTTCCCATAAGTGGTATTGGATACGGATAACATAAGATTCATATTGGTTTAAGCAAAAATCCCATGTTGTCAGTATATAACCATAATTTCCACCAAGACCGTAGACAACATTTTTGTCAGTGTGAGATCGAGACTTAATGTAAATTCAGCTTCCCAAAATATTGTTCATATATGTTAAATTTCTATTTTGTAACGAGCGTGTGTGCTTACATATGTTTTCTGCAATACAGTTAAGTTTATTTGGGATCGAGTTCAAATGATAGGCCTGCTATCTTCTACGCTAAAAGACTGCCTATTTAGTACCTTCCTACACTAAGATACGGTATGTTCCAGTCACACAGCTTAATTAAACACTTCCAAAATCTTATGTAAAATCGTCCAAGTTTTCTGGGGCGTGCCAAACTCCTGTGTGTACTGTGTATACCAACAAATAAGTGCGTATTTGCAAGATAAAATTGAAGCTTTTGTGTCTTCGAACGACACATTTAGTTACCGTGTGCCTCCACTACAATGGAATGCCGATGCGAATTTTGTAGCATGTCTGTAATGAATGAGATTGCCTCTACTGCTTTCGACTTTCTAATCGTGCAGACGACAGTGGCGGATCCAGGGGGGTGATCGGAGCGATCGCCCCCCCCCTTAGAAGAGGAAACTTTTCTTAGTTTTATATATAAATAAAACCCATCCCAGAGTTTGGAGCCCTTAAAAGTAGCTCTAAGTATAAGTATTACAACTAGGTCTGTAGCCAGCCCAAAAATGTAGGGGAGGCCCGACTGAAGTTAGGGGGGGGGGGGCATTCAACCATATTATAGTTCATCACCATTTTATAGTTCATTCGCCAGTCTACCGTGAAAATTTTAGGGGGGCAGCCAAAATTTAGGAGGGCCGGCCCCCTAGACCCCCTGGGTACGGGCCTGATTGCAACCCACCGCCCCCCAGAAATCCGTCCTGGATCCGCCCCTGGCAGACGAATGAGGAAAACGCAAATGCGAACAATCCTCTGAAATGTTACGAACGGAGCATCATCTGCAGTGGAATTGACGAAGTTTCCAGGATAGATATGGCTAGGTAAAGTAGTGTATTAAAAAAATAAGAATGAAAATTAAATGAAAAAAAAATTCAGTTTAGCGTCCCACGATTATGCCCTTTAGGCTAAGGGAGGCGGATGATTAAGGCAAGTGAATGATAGTAGAAAAATTGGTGGAATGAGATTGTGGGAGGAAACGGGTTTACCCCGTGAAAATTCATGAACACGAATGTTGTCCACCACAAATTTACTTGGGAAAGAAAAAGAAAGAAAAGTACACCAACTTAGGTTAATTATTTCGGATCTAAATCGATAAAGTATACACCATGAGTCGTTATAAAATGTACTCATAAAAATATACTTAATATATACGTTATTGTCCATGTAGGTCACAAAGACTGAGTTTAGACAAACTGTTTGTTGAAATATTTTTTTTCTATTGGCTTCGTTCCAGTATTTAATTTTTTTTCAGAACAATACCTCCCCCCCAGAAAAAAATTTCGGGAGAATGAATTTGTTTTAATAAAAAATGGAAGAGCACCTATTACAGAAACCTGGAAATTACTTAAAGCACCATTGCAGAGGATTTCTCATTGGCCTCGTGTCATTCAGGTTCACAGTAAGAACTTTGAAGAGCGTGAAATTATGCAATGTATTTTATTGAATTCCAATGGAATGTGTCTGTCAGGAAACAAATTTGGTTGCCCAGAATGTCCGGTGATTATATCACAAAAAGTCCGGAAATCTCCAACAGGAATCCTACTGGGAAAGCCGTTTCCGAGATATAAACGGATATATGGATTTCCATAGGTTGTCCAAGTGGCTTTCACTAGCAGAAATGGGACTTCCCTAGACATCTGGATGTCCCAGGACTGACGTCCCATGGACATCCAAGGAACGTACGAAGGTATTTCAGAAGTCTTTGGCCTGACACTAAAGTATCGCGCCACTACTGGTAATAAAGCCGTTCGTGGCATGTAGTGCCATCTATGGAAGAAATAATGTATCAGTTTAAACTATCTAGCTGCATCAGTTCGTTGGAGAAAGCTAAATCTGTACTGTAGGGAGGAAAAGAGTGCTGAATCCATTCGAAGCTACAATTTTTAACTGCAGCCTTGGCAACAGCAGTCCTGTGGACTGGAGCTTTATCATGCAGTAAGCGTGCTCATCCCACAGCGATTTATTCAAATGACTGGCTCAAAGAACTGATGCAGCTACATAGTTGAAACTGATACATTATTTCTTGAACAGCTTATTTAGTATATGCCTTGAACAGCTTATTGCGAATAACTAGATATTTCATGCAAGCCCGGAAACTTTTCGAAATACCCTCGTATGGGTTTTATCCCAGTATCAATTTGAGAATTTTAGCGATGAGTTATTGACCTTAATCTACTTATTATTACATGCAAATAATCAGAAAATGTGTTGATAGGACATGGTAGGTAGTACTCTCTCAACAGGAAGGAAGATCCACCTGGATCATTGGTTGTCTGCATAGTTTTCGAGCCAGACTGCCCCCACCCCCCTTCTACCACACTCCATTTTCATCAGCTTATAACTCTGGAAGAATGAGTTTTTCAACCTATGTTCATTAGAATTATTTTGCTTATATTGAGTATGAATTTTCATCATTAAATTTATGTCTACCCTATATAACAGACATTATGAGCATGTTTAGGCTAGGACAAGCACAGTAAGCCGTTTTCAGGTCAGGAATAAACTGTCCATTATAGTGATTCAGTGCAGCGGCAGAAACATCAGCGATCTGTGAAGTGCATGTATATATATATATATATATATATATATATATATATATATATATATATATATATATATATATATATATATATATATATGTCCTATATACTACACAGATATACACAAACACATTTATATAACATCCAACAGCGACTGTGCTGCCCTCTGTGATCTCTCGTCTTGTCTCAGTGGATGATGCTGGTGGGTACTCTTCTTCTAGAAAGCAGATAACTTGACTCCGCAGAGAACAGAAAAGAGACAAGCGGGGGGAGGAAGGGAAGAGACCAGAGATACTATCGACGCTTGTGACGTCATCTACCCGCGTATCAACAGTTTCCTTTACAGCCGCTATTTTCCTTCATTCTCTACTCTCTTTTTTTGCCCCCTCTGTAAAAAAGAAATAAAAAGAAATATAAAGGTAATAAGGATAACTTAAAGAGAAAGAAAGAGAGAGAGTTTTCTTACAAGACATGGAACCAATAAACTAAAAGCAAAAGACCTTATTTGTTGAAAAGATGTTATGTAATTATTTTGACGGGTGAATCTGAGGAATAAAATCTTTTTTATATATATATGTAAGAAAGAAGGAATGTATTTCTGTCTCCTTTTGTTTCGAAATAGGTATCATAAAAAGACACTTACATTACCTTTTGATATACAGTTCTTTTTTCTTCTTTTACTTTCTTACCATTTTGATTTTTTCACACTTGGTTCTTTCATGTCGTGAGTTGAGGAATTGTAAGGTTGATTAGAATATTTAAAGAAGCAGAAAAAATTAACGAGATAAACAATAACTACGAAGTCTTCTAATATTTCTATCACTACAGATAACCAGATCGAAAAATTTTAAAATGAAGAATCAAATGTGTGTAGAACTGACATTTTCCAGACTTTAGACGACAAAGATTGCAGTGTCTAGATCTGATGAAATATCTAGCGAAAGAGGTCAGGAAGAAGCAGTAGAATACTTTTACTTCAGATAACCAGATAAACAACAGTTAAAATACTTTCTTGGAATATATCTGCCACCATGAGATAATTAGATAAACAATCTAATGTCTATCACCAAAAATAACCAGATAAGCAACAGGTAAGAATACTTACTTTGAATATGTCTATCACCACAGATAATTAGACACACAATAGCTAAGAATACTTTTTCCTATTATGATTATCACCACTTATAAACAATAGTTAAGAATACTTTCTTTCAACATGTCCGTCACTTCAAATAAACAGGTAAATAATAGCTAAGAATACTTTCTTCCATTATGACTATCATCACATATAACCGGAAAAGACATAGCTAGGAATACTTTCTTTGAATATATCTATCACCACAGTTAACCAGTTAAACAATAGCTAAGAATAGTTAAACAACAGCTATCACCACAGTTAGCCAGTTAACCAGATAATCAGATAAACAATAGTTAAGAATATTTTTCTAGAAATGTCTACCAGTACAGATAATCAGATATGCAACAGGTAAGTATACTCTCTTTTAATGTTTGTCAGTACAGATAACCAAATAAACAATGGCTAAGTATACTTTCTTTGAATATGCCTGTCACCACAGATAACCAGATAAACAATAGCTAAGAATACTTCCCCTATTATGCTTATCACTACAAATAGCCAAATGAACAACTGCTAAGAATACTCTCTTCTAATATTTCTATCACTACAGATAATCAGTTAAACAACAGATAAATTCGTATTTTCTTGTAATGTTCTTGTACTGGAAATTTTGTCTCATTCAAATACTTTTAAAGTTCTTTTTGAAATAAAATTAATTCCTGTAATAGCGTAATTTTGCTTTAATGTTAAAATTCTATAAATGATAAATAAATATATATAAATGGATCAAAATGAAATCTCCAATATTATATAGGCATATAATTATAAGTAAAGCATGCAAATGACATACCTCTTATTCTGGAGAAAGGAAAGACAAGAAAAGCAAGATGTTTAGTATGACTGGCTTCAGGAAGAGGTAAAGCAATTCCTTTCCTGTTCGGCACTAATTCATTTTGCCTTATCATCTGTACAAAAAAGTGGAAAGTTCTCTTTATTAATCAGTGAAAGAAAAATCTATGTTTGAGATTTACAGTATACTTTTCTGGATTTCAGAAAGACTGCAGGAGATATTTCATCTTGTAATTCTGAATTGACTCTTTCTCTCTCTCTCTCTGAGAAGAAGAAGGAGATCTAAAAGACACGTCTTGAAAAGTCGAGAGTGCTCTTGGTTCCGATATTACTTCTAGGGTTACATAACGAAGTAAATATGCTTTTAATATTCTACTCAGGTAGAGATCCACTTCTTATTTAATTGAAATGTAAAGAAAGTGGATTTTTTCTGTAAATTCTGGACGCTTTCCCAGGAAATGTTAAGTTTTGTAAGACTGAAAACTGTATTTTTTTAAAAAAGAAAATCAGTAATTATACGATTCCTCAAAGTACGATGGAAAGTAAAGTATCTGCAATGTGTCTTCTGGAAATGAATGTTAAAGGTTGAATGTGCAAGTTTTAACCATTTTTTCTTTCCTGCATCAAAAAGAAATTATTAAAAATACTGAACTGAATGTGCATTAATATGCATAGTTAATTGTGTACCATAGAAAATGTAACCCCTCTACATGTTTCGTAAAGATAATTACTTTTGAAACCCTCATGCATTGGAACACTTATTGCATATACATATGTCCTCTATATCGTTAAATATAACAACTAAGTGGAAGACAAAAATACTGGAAACGCTCTTTTAAAGAAAAGCTAAGAATATTGCTTTTTGGGTTGGTTGGAATTTAGCGTCCGTGTTCAGTATCGAGGCTACATGAATCTGAACCTTCAGTTTAAGATGGAATTCCAATTATAGTAATTCTTTTAGATTTCAAGGTTCTCCCATTGGACGTGAAACTCGGGAAGCTGTCCAAAGATGTACGTCTAGTCAGTAGATCGGCTAGGAAGGCCGTAAGAATATTCGAAACAAGAAGGAAGAATGTGTGTGTATATATAAGTATGTAAATTTATGTTACAGAGCCGTGGCTTTTGCTCAGGAGACACGGGTTTGACTCACGGCGGAAGCTCATGGGATTTGGATTTCACATTAAGCTGTTAATCAACATCCCATGTAGCACCTTGATAAAATAAATGCTAAATTCCAATTCAATCCAACTCATAAAACCGATGGCGGCACAGGTGGTATGCCTAGCAACTTGGCGGCCCCGGCATGATTTTTGGTGGAAGCGGGTGTTATTCTCGTTCTACCATCGTTCTCGCGAGGTTCAGAGGTTCATTCCAGCCCCTATAAAATAGAAGTGAAGGGAAATGGAAATGAGCTATAAGTCCTCATATGCCAAAATATAAACAGTATGGAAATTTATTTCACCTTTCCCAACACTTCGGCTTCTATGTCCTGTCCCATGCGATGGATTTCTTCTCATGTCACAGTAAATGTTGGAATCGTAAGCTTCATGCATTTAGGCAAGCAAAAGACTTTCACAACTCTAATGGTGATATGTTCTTGATGGGTGCTTTAATATTTACACCGCCACGCTGTATAACGATTAATATATATATACGTATTTGGGAAACTTTTCATAAATTTATTTTTCACTTCTTCCGTACATTCACCTCTACGTCAGAAAGAATTGCTCTATCAAAAATACTTGAGTCTCCAGTAAGAAAACCGTGGCCAAAGCAGTTATGCCCCTAAATGTTTATCTTTGCAAGTCTGTTTTTAAAATACTTGATTTTTAGACGATTTTGTTACATTTTCCTCTCAATTTGCAGATCCAGCATGTGTTGGAATTACCAAACGCTTTCCGCTCACAATTTCAAGCTATACGAAATTTTGGACATTTGATGTAGACAGAGGTAAAAGTGGATCTGAAAAGGTAAGGGAACGGTAGGTAGCGGCATGACGCCACGCCGTTCCCCTCCCTATCTTTACCCATTTTATTTTTTTAGGAACTGGGGGGACGGAGTACATATTTTTTGGAGGTGGGGGAACGGTATCACCCCCTCACTTTTACCCCTGGATGTAGATTAATTTTTTTTTTAAATGAAATGAAATCTTTAAGTTTAACGTCCTACGATTACGCACGTTGGGCTAAGGAAGATGGATAATTAAGCCAAGTGAATGATGGAATAATTGCTAGAATGAGAATGTGGAAGGAAACGGGAGTATCCCAAGAAAACCCACGGACGATTAAAATAAAGAGAACGTTACTAATAACTGAGATATTGTTGCATATAATAATAAAAACTCTAAAAAAACCGATATTTAAAAAACTATTGTAATTGATATTATCTTGAGATTCTAAAATTAAATATCTGTAGTGTGCCGAAGGCATGATGGCGCACTACATCTTCTTGCAGTTTCTTTTTTTTAACGCGTACTTACAGTGGATAAGTAAGACAACCCTGTGTATGTAGCAAAGAGAAACTTTCCCATGCATAGTGTAAGTATATAGAATGACCTTTTTGTTCGTTCTGTGTCTTCTATAATCTTATTTTTATTAATTTAAAAAAAATGGCACCCATTTTGTTTTACTGTAGAAGGCAGTATTCTGACAACCGCATGTAGGAAATTCTAATACTTAGGCTGTAATTAAAGATTTCAATTGGCTAAAGAGAATCAACATTTATTTTGATTTAAATCCAACTTTAGGTAAGAGAGCAGGCGTTTTCAGAGAGAGGTAAGTGACCAGGATTGTTTTTTGAATAAGACTGTCTACATACTGTTTCAGCCCATGTAATTCATAGTACAAAGTATACAGAGTGAAGGGGAAAGGAGTATGATAGGACAAATTGGATAGGGTAAAAGTTAAAAGATATGAAGTGTAAGTCCATTTGGTGGCATTGAGGGTGTCGAGTTGGAGGAAGGGATAGTAAGATATATGAGTAACTTAGAAAGCTTGATGGAAGAAGGAAAAAAGGAGAGAGAGAGAGAGGAGGAGGAGGATGAGGAGGAGGGAGGGAGAGGATGAACAAGTCGCCAGAGAACCCTTCTTAATTTCCAAGGTTTGTTTGAGGAAGGAGTTGAACTGTAAAATCGATGTAGAACCATCATCAATCTAGTGGAATAGAGGGAAGGAAATGCAAAGGCTAGTTTTTGGTTGGAAAAGAAAAAGGAGAGAAGTTTTGTAAAGAGTATAAAGTAAAGGAGGGAGGCAAAAGTGGAAAAGAAAGAAATAGAGAGAACGAATGTCTAGAGGAATGGAAAAGGAAAGAGTGAACAAAGATATTTCTTTGTGTGTGTGTGTGTGTGTGTGTGTGTGTGTGCAGAAGTTGAGAACGACATAGAAAAAAAAACTCGAGAAACAGAAAGCAAGGAAACAGAAAAAGTAAATCACAGCAAAAGGGGTTTCACGATCTGAGTTTAAAGCCATTTAAAATAAGGATAAAGAAATATAAGATTTCTGTCTGAGTGCATGAGCGAAAAAATAAAAGATGCAATGCCAAGCAAAAATTTTGCATGTTGCTAACTTGTGATACGAAGAAAAATCCTAAAGAAACCATAAGCAATACGACTCCCATATTTCAGGATTAAAAGAACCAAGACACTCTCTGAAGATTTAGATTTTATTAAAAGTTATGAGCTTGCTCCTTTCTGAAATATCAGAATTAATTAAATAATACGTCAATGTCTACCAAGAGCTACGTCACTATTGATAATTAGGGTTTGTTGAGTGACAGAGACTAGATTATTGATAATCAGTTGAGTATCGATGACTAATAAGACCCTTGTTTTTACATATCGCACAAATGACATTAACTTACGTTTTGGAGGAAGAAAACCGGGACAATTAGAGTACCGTACAATTTCTTTGGCACAGGTAGACAGATTATGTAAGAATGTAAGGTATGTGGGATTGTCCCGGCTCAATCGGGACATCTTGGAGCGCTAAGTATGACGACATGTACAAATGCTTTATACACTAGTGTAGTGTAAGAAAAAAGTACTCTTAACTAACAGGCTTAATATTGGACTAGTGGAAAGAAGTTGGCTAAGTGTTATATATATGGAGTATTGGAATGTACGGTTCAGAGACTTGGACACTACGGAAGTTAGAGAAGAAATATTTAGAGAGCTTCTAAATGTGATGTTGGAGGAAGATGGAGCAGATAAAATTGACAGAGAGAGTAACAAACAGTGGCGGATCCAGGATATGATCAAGGGAGGGGCTAAACCATAGTTTGCAGCTTTATCCAGTGTAAAGCAGGATTGAAGCCCATTTTATTTCGTGTATACCTGATCTTCAAGGGGGGCTATAGCCCCTATAGTCCCCCCTTGGATCCGCGTCTGGTAACAAATGAAGATGTTTAAAACGGATAGGAGAGAAGAAGATGCTTTTAGCCAGCACCCTTCAAGGAAGGCCAATTGGATTGGACACATCTTCCGAAGAACTTGTCTTCTTCATACCGCCATAGAAGGAGAGATGGAAGGAAAGCAAAAAATAGGAAGAAGAGAAACGCAAGTAATCGATGAATTAAAAAATAGAAGAAAATAACTGAAGATCGAGAAATGGAAGAAACATTTCCAGGTCCAAAACTTAAAAAAAAAAAAAAAACTCCCATGGCTCCAGAGTTTTGATGCACCCAGTATATACAAAGAACAAGTATATAGTTCATTTATAGATGCTAATCTATATTTAGTTCCATTAAGGAAAAGTGATTTTCTTTTACTATCTATATATATATAATATGAAAGACGAGGATTATTAATTACAGAAGAAGAAGAAGAAGAAGAAGAAGAAAAAGAAGAAGAAGAAACCTTAGTTATGAAAAGTAGCAGAGATCGGATCTGGAAATGACACTACCGCATCCAGACGTCACTGATCGATGTTCTCCAAAACCCACTTGGTTATACTAACAAACGTTTAAGCCCGCATCAGCTGTATGGGTTGCTTTCATTGGGATCTTTCGTATTCTCTTTCTGCACAAGAAGTGTTTTCGATTAAAATGAAAAGGTTTAAAAATATATATATATATATATAGAAAGTATTAATAGAACAGTTATGAAGTTTTCGTCAGAGAATACAACAGCGGATGGGTGTAACTTAGACAAGTGTAAAAAAAAAAGTCCAAATTTTAGGAGAGTACTAGTACTGTTAAAATTTGAATAATAGATTCCCCGAAAATTCTTTATTCGAATAATTTTTCGATAATTATTGGGGTGATAAATAACGAAAATAACGGATAACTAATAATTATTTAATCACTATTGGGATAATGAATAAAGAAAACAATGGATAACAAGTAATTGTTCGAACGAATAATTGTTCCAATAATTAAAGTGGCCAGAACTTTTACTTTCCAAAACGGGACGCATAAGAATCGGTGACGAGTGGTATATATATATATATATATATCTTACTTCCACATTGCATTTTGGGACTCAGCAGTGTTTTCAATTTGCAAAGTATACTGTACAAGTAAGAATGATAACACAGCGTTTGTAACTTAAGTACAACCCAACAATACTTAAGTACAACAATACTGCTTGAACACTCACAATTCCGACTCAATTTCCGCCTGAAGCGCAGAACACTCAATTCCCATTTGAACATTCAGAAGTTCCAGACACAGCTGAACCTTCCCAATGAGTGTTCGTACGGAAGAGTGTAGAATTTGCATTGACCATTTATGTTTTAAATAATAATTACTTGACACCTAGGTCATTTTTGCTTAAAGACGGGATATTTAGGAGTCTCGTTTGAGAATCAGACAAAAACGGAACAACGGTGGAAGAAAGGGACTGTCCCGGCTGAAACGGGACGTCTGGTCACCTTGCCAATAATGAATAGTTATTCGATAATTATTGAGATAATGAATAACGAAAATATCGGGTAATGAATAATTACTCGAAGAATTGGTCGAATAATGGATAATTATTCGATAATTATTGGGATAGTGAATAACGAAAATAACATAACGAATAACGGATAACGAATGAAAAATAAGAAAACAAAAAAGTAGTTAATGTCGTGGCTTAATAACCAAAAGATTCTTGGTTCGAAACTTAAATCCGAAGTCTGTGATATTTTTAATTTCTCATTCTCCAAATGTTAATATCTTTCTTTCTCTCTCTCTGCACAATTATCTGATGCTTCAAAAAGAGTTATCCACTTTAATTCAAGATATGTGATGTTCGTAGATTCGATTGTGAAACTTTGATTCTTATGTTGCACTAAGTCACAATTTTCCTCAGAATATGAATGCTTTCCAATCTTTAGTTTCTCCAATTCTAAGCTTGCATACGTGAATATATCCCTCTCTGTTCCCATATTTGACTCTCTCTCTCTCTCCAAGCTTTCTCTCTCTCAATGTCGTCCGCCACGAACTCACATAACATGGGATCAAACATCCGACTCTTGAAACCAGATGTTAGCCTTTACCAATGGTCATCGTGACTCCCTTTAGGTTTTTTTTTTTTTTTTTTTTTTTTTTTTTTTTTTTTTTTTTTTAGTAAGATGCGGTTATGCACTTTTAAATAGGAAACATGGTCACAAAATCAGTAAAACAATCACTTTCGTCCTAGGAATTTCGATCCCTTAAGATGCTTCTCGCAGTAGGAGACCAATTACAGAAAAGTTTATGATATTATGGCAAAAGTTAAGCAAGACCGGGATGTAAACAGTCATTTCAACGCCATTGATCTGAACATTCATCACTAGTGTTAAATCATTCGGAGAAAGTGAACTGGAAAGTGCTCTTAGCCGTTTTATTGCATGCAACCAGCCTTACTTTGCTGAATTTCTGGTTGCAGTGTATTTTAGGATATGTTTTTATGCAGGAATTGTTTTTTGTTAAATAATTAGTTATTACTTTTTAAATTTTTTGTGTGTATAAACTTTTCTTGTTAATAGTTCATTAGATTGGTGAAAATCGTACCGAAATATAACTAACGGTTCTCAAATATACAAGCATACATGCATACAGGTCAAATTGAAAACCTCCTTTCTTTAAAAAGGAAAATAATCAGTTTTAGTGGAATTTCTTTCCAGATCATGTTAATAGATGTCAAGTGACTATGACTGTATCAAACTCCGTCAAAAGGTAAACCAGTAACTATTTCCTGTCTTTTATTAACTTATGTCGTAAAAAAGCAGAAACAAACGCTGGGGATGGGTCCTGGGGGGTCCGGACTTCCAAAATCCCGACTTTTCTGTAAGTTTAGCCTAATTTTAAAGATGATTTTACAAATTTTCATATAATTTATCCTCATACTGAACCCACAGAAAAGCTTTAGACCCCTCTCGAAATGAAGTTCTGGTTACGTGCCTGGTTCAGAGAATACCAATCGGTTTTCCTAGAAATAATAGTTTTATAGTACCTAATTTACTGTATTTTAAATTTTCCTGAGTGAGGTTTTCACTTATTCACACGAGGCAAATACCGGGATGGTACCTAACATAAGGTCCCAGACCGCTTCCTTTCCTTTCCTTTCCTCGGATAATGTGATCTCCGATGGACGCCATCCTTCATATGTGACGCTCTAAATGGCCATAGATGCTGAAAGACCAGAAATCTAATTTATAATCCTAATCCAATGAACATATAGGTTATCGCGTTATTTCTCATTCTAATAACGAAATATTTCAGTTGGGATCATCTGGTGTTCAAGATGGACACCAGATGGTGCTATCAATAGGGTAGACTTGATTTGTACTATTTACTTCTCTTTTAATTCTCTGTAATATAGTAATAGGCTTTTATAAGGACTGAATGAAAATCAGGTTTAAAAGGGTTAAAACAAAGTAATCTTATTTTAAATGTTGTCGTGCATTGAAGACATTCTTACCTTCTCTAAAACTTTGATTGAATAGAAAAGGAAACGAAGAAAATTACAAATTCCGTCTTCTTTGGTATTATTTAAAAACTTTGGTTTGATGAATATAGGTAGGGAGCCTTACTTTCTCTCTTTCTAAAATGTTCGTGAATTTGGCGTTTTTGCTTGAAATTTGGAGAAAGTAAGATATCTTTATAAATGTATAAATTTAAGAGTTAGTTTTCTCTCTATTTTTTCTCTGTCTCTCTCTCGTTCCTAGCTTTCCAAACTTTCTAAGTCACATGAATTTCTTCTTTTTTTAAAACTTTTTAGAAATCCCTGTTGATTTGTGTTTTATTCAAAAAAATATAAGAAAGAAGTGAAATTTTTAATTTGGCTTCTCACAAACGCGCCGTTTTAGATTAAATGACACAGAAGATTAATGTAAATGAATAATTACGAAAGAATTGATAATATTAAAATGTGTGGTAGGACACGGGAGAACCTAGAGAAAAAGCCGGGACACGATATTGTCTACCACAAAGTCTCGTAGCCTGGCAGGGGTAAAAGTGGATTTGAAAAGGTAAAGGGAGGCATGACGTCACGCTATTCCCCGGGAGATATCTTTGTCCATTGTAATTTTTAGGAGGTGGACGGATGTCAAAGATATTTTTTGGAAGTGGTGGAATGATATCCCCCGCGTTCCGCCTCACTTTTACTTCTGCCTGGGTCCAACCAGGGATCCAGCCATAGTAAACCCATTATTTATTCTTAATTTTTATTATATATTTTTTACTTCGTTGTAAAGTTACGCTTTCCTTTTCAAAAGAAGGAACTGGTATTATGTACGTATGTACTCATGCCGTACACAAGACTTTCATCAACAGAAGGTTCAAGTATCCATGATTATATCAGGAGCAGGATCAAGCATCCAAAATCATATCTCTTCAGAACACCAGCGATGTTTGTATTCACACATTAATATGATAAATACACTAGATTATCGTTAATCAAGCCATATCTTGCAAAGAAGTTGGCTAGATTAGCGAAAGTACTGGATGATTGACACTGTCTGAAATTGAATTTACCATATACAGCACGATACTTTATTAAAAGTTATGTACATTATCACAGAAAATATAGAGAAAACTTAATGCTTAAGATTGTATTAGGATTATCACTCACTATGAAACATGTTGCACATTTTCAGTTGTAGCAATGAAGATCCTCGACGGCAGCATGCATGATCACATAATCACTTTCCAAGCAATAATAAACGGAAGCCACAATAGTAATGTATGTAATTTTTCTCAGCTATAGTATAAACTTCGACATCTGTGTAGTATTATTAGTGATGATATGAAGTGTGAATGTGAAATGAAAGCAAGGATAGGAATGGCGAAAAAAGCCTTTAGGAGGAAGAAAAGTCTGTTTTGTGGGACTTTGAATAAAGGGTTAAGAAAAAGACTTATAAAATGCTTCGTGTGGAGTGTTGTACTGTATCGGGCGGAAACGTGGACATTACGTAAAAATGATTAAAAACGACTGGAAGCCTTCGAAATGTGGGCGTGGAGAAGAATGGAAAGAATTAGTTGGGTCGAGCGGAAAACGAATGAGAGAGTGTTGAAAATGGTGGGGGAGAGAATAACACTTTTAGATATTGTTAAGAAGAGGAAGAGAAACTGGTTGGGACATTGCCTAAGAAGAAATTGTATCATGAGGGACGTCTTAGAGGGTATTTTGGCGGGAAAGAGAGGGAGGGGGTGAAGGAGACTACAACTGATGGATGATATAACAACAGAAATATCGTACGTGAAGACGAAGAGGTTAGCGGAGGACCGTGGAGTATGGAAGCTTCTCAGCTGCTGCAAGCGACCTGCCAATAAGGGGAGAATACCTATGATCATGATGATAGTATAAACAAATGCAAACTTCGATAGATTGTTGCAACATTATGCGCCAGACGCCAGATGTCGGGACCGGATTACTGAGAGGATGGACTACTGAGGGCTGGATTGGCGAGCGTCTAGTGTATTCATTTTTAAGCATAACATATTGTAGGAACAGGAGTTAAAACCCAGTAACTTCCTTTAGGTATGACATTGGTATGTACTGTATACACACAATATATATTCATTTAACATAAAAACTTAGAAAATCATTCAAATGTTGTAGTTTCCTGTGATTAAATTGCGTTAAAAATATACACAGATTTTTTTAAAATCTTAGAAACTAAATTATAGTTCGAATTCCGTACAATATATGAGTAACGAAAGAAGGAAAAAAGAATATCATCGTAATCTTTATCATTGATATTCTGCCATTATTGGCAGATCAGTTACCCAGACTGAGAATTTTGAATCACAATCTTCAGCTAACCTCTTCGGCTTTACATAGGAATTTTCCATTAATACCGCCAATCTGTAGTCTCTTTCACATTCTTCCTATTTTTCCTTTCTCTGTACCTTCTTAGTACGCCTTCCTCATGATACAATCCCTTCCCAGCTAATATCCCAACGAATTTCTCTTCCTATTTTCACTAATTACATCTAAAATTGTTTGTTTTCTCCCTCTACTATTTTTTAACACCTTATCATTCATTTTTCGTTTGACCCAGCTAATTCTCTCCATTCTTCTCCATACTTATATTTTTGAAAGCCTCCAGTCGATTTTCGTCGTGTTATTGTTACATAGTTTACAATGCTTCACACGAAACATTTCGTGAGTGTTTTTCTTAAGTTTATTCACGGATCTACAAAATATCTGTTTCTAAATTTCCCGTTCACCCTTCCTATTCTTGCATTTATTTCACGTTCGCTGTACTTCATGTCCTCACTAATATTATAACCAAAGTTCCCCCAAAAATGACATCTGTTACAGTTTTCTCGCCTCTGTACCGACTGTTTTGTTCCGATCACGGTGCTTTTCTCTTGCTCTTCTAGATCAGTTTATTTTCATTCCATATTCTTTGCAGCTCTTCCTCAAGATTTCTAATATCTTATTAATTTTCTTTCAAGATTCCTAAAGAAGCGCCGTTATCATCTGTAACCCGTTGTACACCTAATTATTCTACCCGGTATCGAAACACTGTCGTCATTAGGCAAGCCAGTTTTTACTATTTCTTCATCTAGATACTTATGAAAATAAAATTGGCGAGAGATATCTCACAAGGAACCGGGAGGGGGAGATGAGAACTGATGGAATGTGATGGCACCCGTTACACCAATATGATTCTACAAAAATTCTTTAAGAGTGGATACCTAGCTGAATGCCCTGAACGGTTTGTAACTCCCAAGGAATTCGCCTTCGATTTTGATGGTGCGAACATTTGTGATTACTGTGCCGCGTAATTTATCATTCGGTGTTCATGGTGCAAGTTAATGGTTAGTTTTGAACATTGCGTGAATATCGATGATATCCATTTTGTGAAGTGTAATACATACATCCCATAGAAGGTTGATCTCTGTACCTCTCGGACACGTATTTTCTGTCGCCCTCCTGATGCACATGGTAAGTCATTACACTGAGAGAAATGCATACTCCAGTCGGCATGTAAATGCTGTTTTTACCAGGTTACGCGCGTCACCTCATTAAGTAATGTTGTTTCATCCGTAGTACTGTCTACACCACCGTCCAGCGAAAATTTTGTATTGTAGGACCACCATTTCAAATCTAGAATTAACGCCATACCCATTCCGACGGTGGTAACTTACGTATATAATGTTGTTACCACCTTCCTACGATTGTTCCCTCCTGCTTCTTTCTAAATCTGTGACTCCCTACCTTACGAGAGTAATAGTTTTCAACACGAAACCAATCATGTGAATAAAATTATCCAATCACAGCGAGTCTAGTTCGACGCCGAACTCCAGACTTGGCATGGTGTTCCCACTTGCTGTACTTTTATACATGAAATTACATTACTTAAGGAGTGCACCCGCGTAAATACGATGTATCCACACGGAAATCCTAGTCCTTTTTTTCTCAGTGTAGCAGCTAATATTTTTCCTGTCATCATTGTTCGCACTATACTTTCAAATGAGCCTTGCTAGAGATTGCACTTGCACTCAAGGGGTTCCTTGCCAGTACAACTTCCATTCTTATAAGAAACTGAACATTTTACTATAAGTTCCTTTGTTATTTTTGATATTCTCTATAAATCAGCAATGATTCAAAACTTTCGGGACACCCTGTAGAATATTTGGAGCAAAATCCTTGATCCTTACAATAGTAATTGTCACAAAGTGAAATGTTACTTTTCCCTCAATCGATTCCCACGAATTTTATTGTCATCAAGGAGTAATTTCTGAAACTTTCGTGAACTAGTTTATGTAACAGAGATCCAGTTAAAACCTAAAGAAATCCTAGAAACAAATAAAGTGACTTGTTCTGTTGTGGTTAAGACAAGATTAAAACTGACTTACCTGAGTCTTTAGTATCCGGTGGCAGGAGGACGGAGCTGAAGCTGGTGTTGACCGGGAGGTTGTCGAAATGACTGTTCGGGGTGAGAGTAACTTCCTGGTAATCCTTCAGGAGCTTCCCGTCTGACGCGTACTCGTTCAATCGCCTCGAGTTGTAATAGTTCACCGAAAGTTTCTCGTCGAACTTATGCGATAGAGCTGCTTGTTCCGCGGAATCCATTATTCGCTGCAAAGAGAAATTAAAACAAATAATGTAGTTATTGAAAGAAATACGTCATTTTTTATACATAATATGCAGTGCTCTTTCTCTAGAAAAATAGTGCCTGTACTAACCATAGCTGTGATGATAAGAGTCAAAATTAAAGCGTAAAAAATTGTTATGTGCTGCCATCTATTGATTGCGTATACTCTTGTTCCAGTCGTCAAAACGATTTAAATTGAAATATTAATTTCGTAAATACATCAATGTCATAAGTATTCTGTCATTATTGGTAGATCATTTGCTGCAACTGAGGAGTTTCCATGTTCCACAGTCTTCACCTAACCTCTTCGTCTTTACGTACGATTTTCTATTGTGATACCATTTATCAATTGTAGCCTCTCTCGCTCTTTTTTCCTGCCACCATACCCCTGGTGACACAGTTCCTTCTTAGCCAATGTCCCAACCAGTTTCTCTTCCTCTTTTAATAGTAAGTATCTAATATTGTTCTTTTCTTTCTCACCATTTTTAACACCCTTTTATTCAGTAAGTGTCCTTGGGCTATCTGCAAGGTGAAAATATTGACACCCGGCATTTCGAATGCAGATATTACATGCATCTTCAGGGATTCTGATGAAGAGGCTGGGAATATATCAGCATTGACAATGCAGAGCACATGAGCTCGTCCTTCGTAAAGAGAAACGCTGGTATCTTTACCGTAAAAGAGAAACCAGAAGTAGCTCAAGTGGTAGAGCGTTGGCTTCGCATTTGGGAGGTCGTAGGTTTGATTCCCGCTGCCGACCATCCTAACTGGGGTTTTCCAGGGTTTCCCTCAGTTCTACCAGGCAAGTGCCGGGTTGGTACCTACTAAACAGGCCCTGGCCGATGTCTTCCCAAATCCTTTCCATTGTTGTTGTTGTTGTTGTTAGATATTCAGTGCAAAATGGCCTCTGAGCTGTATCTGGTGGTTGTTAAATAAATAAATAAATAAAGCAACATATTCATGAGATCTCATAGTGTCCCAGGAGATGCACGTTCACAGTTGAAACTATAAGGATGATGATAATATCCATGACATTCCCCTTGGATTTCAATAAAATGTACCTTAACGGGACAATGGGCGTCCAGAGGTCAACCTTTGTGATTTTCTCAGACAGAGTTCAAAATGCACCATCATAGGAAACCCGTATGAAGTCTCGTTTCCAGGACATAATCGTTTCCATACCTCCACAAGATGTACACGGAACGCCTGTTGGGAAAACTGGATATCCTGGGGACATCCCAGTATCGTAGACTAACATCCTTGAACGTCCAAGGATGTTTTTGTGCTATGTGGGGTACCACATAAAGCAGGTACGCGGGACGTTCTTTGGACTTCCCACAGACACATACTTGTCCTAGGACATTCGGGTTAGCAGCAGAAATTTTAAGGGTAATGAAAATATCCATGGAATTTTAATGAGATATGCCTGTCATGGGAAAAGATTTTGAAGCCCAAAAATTCTTTTGCGATTATCCTACAAAGAACCCAGAAATGTCCCACAGGAAATTATTAAATAAACTTAAGATCGAATCTATCATACGAGGTGTAGATAATTAAATCGAAAGAAATAGACCCTGCCGATTTTTGGTATAGGTTGTAAACCGGCTAAGAAGTGCCGAATTGAAGGGTAAATTATTAAATCGACTAGGATCGTCTCTGCCGATTTGAAGTGTACATTGTAAAAAAAACAAATAAGGTCGACAATAGACAAATACGAAAAGATTATGCCAAAAACGAAAAAAATGCGATTGTTTCATTATCAACGTAATTAATTTTTAGTTAAATGTAATTGAAATTCGTACGTATATAGAGCAGAGCGAGAATTTATACAATATTTAGAATAACCATACTGCCGTAGATGTTAATACAGTACGAGAAACGTTCTAGTGTATTACATCTATAACAGTATGGTTATTCTACTATTACTGCCTACCCTCATTCAGTCATGGAACTGACAACCTTTTGTTCGAACGACCCACAAAGAATCATTGTTCTCGCGTCTCTTCTCTCCTTCTCACACTGCCTCCCCTCCTCCCCTTTTATACCATTGTGTTCCCCATAATGTGATATACCACCAACTAAATTGCTCAAATTCAACCCTTGCTATATGCAAATGCTTCCCAAGAATATGCTAGCTATTAAATACAGTGTGCTTTCGACTGAAAAGGGAGGTGATGGTATGTACACTGTTTCAATTACGAAATGTCCGCCATATTGTTGGGAAATGTGAAATCCTATCTAAGCACTGAAAACTGATATTTGATTTACTAGGTAGTAACAAAATGTGCATTAGTATAATACACTACATTGTCTATCTACTTAGACACAGTAATAAAAAAGTAGTAGTGTCATGTGTACACCACGTGAAGGAGTTTGGTTCCTATGGTTCCAATTAATATTGAAATCGAAAGGGGTAGTAGATTTCTACCACTTCCGGCTGCAGTAAATGTACTAGAGTGGAGACGAAATATATCCTTGGAAGGCTTAATTGATTGCAGAAAAACATTTCTCGCTATTGTTACTGTTTTTACTCTCTTAACGATCAACGTTAAAACCGGAAGTGGATGTTTGCTGCCACTTCTCGCACACTTCAAGAAAACTTGATACATGGCGGAGGAGAGGGGGCGGAATTTTTAGATGAAATGAGGCTGCCGTGGAACATTATTTGACAAAGAACGTGCTCTGCTCAAGAGTATTATATAATGGCAATTTAATTTATCTTAGTCCTGGGAAGAGATGAATGTGATTATAAACTACGGGGAGCTAATAAAGGAATTTCGGGAGAAGGCACTCGCCTGTAGAGAAACTAAGCATGCCATTTTAAGGACTAATTCATGCTTATCACAACAAGCTAATAAAATTCCTGTTCGGTTGAGAACTGTTCGAGAGATTCAATTTGAAAGTTTATATAAATAAATGAGTATATGCACATTTAAACGCATTAAGTACAGCATTATTGACAGACGAATTGAAATCTTCGGAGATAACAGAGAAAATTGTTTTGCAGTAACTAACGGGTTTGTTAGTTCAAATTAGTAATTATACTGTTCACAATAATGATAGGTTAGAGATGAAAATTGATCACTGTTGTTCTTCTCTTCTATGAAGAAATGGCGCTAGACAAAAAAAACTTCCTTGCATCATGAATATTTGATATGTGCAATTGCATTGCATCCGTCAAGGGAAGAGTTCGCATAACCAAAGCGAAGGTGGTTCAAAAGGTATATAATTTGTTCGGTAACCTGCCTTGTGGAACACAATCTGAAACAATCCAATGTATCGCCTTGATCGAAACTGATTCGTTAGCATGGACATGAACTTTATTTGATTCTTTCGTTGGTAGATCATAAGGTCCGGATGAAGAAGTTTCATACTATGTACAAATTTCCTGAATTGGTCGGAATAGAAACATATCAAATGGTTGTATAAATCATGTGTGCAGTTCTTTGATATATTCTCAACCATTATGTCTTTGCTATCCTTCACCCAACTTGCAATAGACAATTTATCTGTGAATGGATCCCAGTGATCAAGCAGTAGCAAGCTAAAACCATCAAGCTTCATCATGGGAGAGAATACGTAATACGTTTAATTAGACATATACTCATGTTTTTTTATATAAACTTCCAAGTTGAATCTCTAGAACAGTTCTCAATCGGAAGATAACAGAAATTTAGTCAGAAAATACATCTCTTTCATTATGATAATTATAAATTAATGCAAAACTTAACCATTGTAACTTCCATATGTAGCACATTTCTATCTGGGAAACAATTTCGGAAGAACTGTCGAACACATATTACTCTTGATCCATCTATTCTAAGCGTTCTTTTTTTCTTCTTCTTCTTCTTCTCGGGTAAACAAGACTTTGATAGATTTGACGTAACTGTAGTTTCTCCTACCCTGAGCCAGACTTCTACTTTTCTTGTAGATTTTCTTCCCTATATCACGTGTTATTTGCTCCACGTATTTCAATCATTTTCTTCCTCTTGGTATTTTCCCTTCTGTCATTCACTTCATAGCCGACAGCATGATTCCTCTATGTTTCCTGATGTGTCCAATCACCCTATCTCTCCTTTTCGAAATATTATTCATTATACAGGGTGTCCAATATACAATGCAACCCGAAGTTTGGGATAGTAGAACTTTTGAACCTGAAGTGATACACGAATGATGGTTATAACAAAATAAAGCCTTGTTCATGCATATACTCGTATTTTTAAAGTAGGAACCAACGATTGAAGTACACTAGAAACCACATAGTGTTGCCAGATGTAACCGAAGGTGTAAATCATTTTTTTTTTTTCAAAACATGTAAATTGACTCATAACTGATGTTCTGTCATTAATTTTCAGATTGTTTGGTTGGGGTAGCTTAGAAACTATGGAGCAGAAAAAAGAAGTTTTCATTTCCACCGATAACTAATCGGATGAGGCCTCTGTAAGGGGAAACTAGGGAAATCGTAGTTTTCATAAATTAACACTCTGAATTGTCAACTTCGTTGATGATTCAGCGCATCAAAAGGTGTGCTAAAAATCTGTATACATTATGCAATTTCTGAAAACAATGAAAAACAAACTTTGAAATTATCATGATAAAACGTTTACTTACATGCACCCGGCAACACTGCTACTATCAGAAATGAGTTACCAGCTCTACAGCGGATGCTGGGAGTGTCCCCTGTTTTGATTCAAACACTGGTTCACACGTTTCACCAGGTTGGCAGCAACTTTACGAAGATTAGAAGTGTTAATGTTCTCAATGGCACTGCGAAAGTTCGTTTCCAGGTCTTGAATAGATCGAGAATTGTTCTTGTATACCTCTTGTTTTAAATTGCCCCATAGAAATAAATAGCAGTGTTGCCGGGTGCATGTAAGTAAGTGCATATCGGGTCCTACTTTAAAAATATATATGCATGAACAAAGCTTCATTTTGGTATAACCATTATTCGTGTATCACTTCAGATTCGAAAGTTCTACTATCCCAAACTCCAGGTTGCATTGTATATTGGACACACTGTACTTCTTTCTTCTTCTACCATTTCGAACACTCTTTCACCTGATATCTTCTAATTTTATCATTTTTTTTTGTAGTAACACATTTCAAAAGTTTCCATTCTCCGTTTCTCATCATCTCCTAGAGTCCGTTCTTTACATCCATACAATCTCTCTCTCTCTCTCTCTCTCTCTCTCTCTCTCTCTATATATATATATATATATATATATATATATATATATATATATATACAGGCCCGTATCCAGGGGGAGTCTAGGGGGGCCGGCCCCCCTAAATTTTGGCTGGCTCCCTACAATTTTCACGGTAGGCTTGCAAATGAACTATAATGTGGTAATATGGTTGGATCGGCCCCCCCTAACTTCAGCCGGGCCCCCCTAAAATTTTGGGCTGGCTACGGGCCTGTATATATATATATATATATATATATATATATATATATATATATATATATATATATATATATATATATATATATATATATATATATATATATATATGCTTTTGTAAGCTTTAAGGGGTGATCAAAAACTAAGGTTACAAAGCCTGCAGTGAAATGTGTATACATTATTTCACACAACCAATACAACCAACAGACAGTAGATACATTAGATTATTTTTCGACATAGTCTCCATATTGGTTGAAGGCAATTGTCGCATCGTGGGATAAGTTTGAAGATTCCCTCCTGATAAAAATCCTGTCCTTGCGTATTCAACCACGTTATCACGAAGTGTTTCACCTCCTTGTCTGAAACAAAGCGACGGCCTCCTAGATGTTTCCGAACGACATTTCTTAATTCTGTTATCAGATGCTGTAACGCTATCTTCCTGTTGTCCTAAATCAGCTCCTGAACGCGAACTGTGTTCAAATCTGTAGATGCCATGCTGGGTCGGCCAATGAGCTACTCGTCGGTGACGTTTTCTTTACCAGCCGCAAACTTTCGACACCATTGTGCGACATGCTGACGTTAAGTTGCAGTCTCTCTGTACACCTCTATCAGCTTCCGGTGAATTTCAGCCGCGGTTACAAGTTTTGCCCACAGAAATCGAATAACTGAGCGTACTTATTCGATTTTCTATACGAGTCGCCATTTGTGTTTACCTACAACTAACGCCGTTGGTGGCAGTTAACTGAAACTCTTCACAGTTACCAACTATATGTATTCCATTTACCGCACATTCCTCACTGCTGTATAGCAGACGAAACTCCAGAAATATCGGTTGTAATCTTAGTTTTCTATCCTCCCTCGTATTTCCGTTCTATGTCAATATTTCCATCAGAGGTTGTAAATTTTCTTCTAACGTATACGATTTTACATATATATATATATATATATATATATATATATATATATATATATATATATATATATATATATATATATATATATATTCATTTTAACATCTCTCGATTATGCACTGTTGCTAAGGGGGACGATGATGGTGATAAGGAATGAAAAGGTGGAATAACGAAAGTGGAAGAAAACGAGAAAACCCCGAGAAAATTCACTCTCAGGAGGTGTTTATCCGAGTTTGGCAGAACCAAAAATCACATGCATCATAGGTGAACACTCTACCGCTAAACCACCAAGGGTACATATTATGTCTTCTTTGCACCTATTAGATATTATTATTTTAATCCCTAACTAACAGATCTTCTGCATTTTTCCTGCATTTTTATTTAATGAAATGAAAATGCATAGTAAATATTGACGCATGTCTTTACCCATTTCTTCTTCACACATACATTAAATACAATCCCTTTTTTAGCATTCTTTTTGTACAAAGTTAAAGGGAAAAAGTACCAAAAAAGTAAAAGAAAACTAAGTTCTTGTATAATGCAGAGGCAAATTCATCAAATATACATTGTGGTCTTAAAAAGAAGCCAGTTGAGTGCTTTTTAATGATCGGCATCTCCGATGGGACCTGTTTTCGTGTCGAGAGCAAACGTTCGGTGAGAGTATCTCTATTATGGGTGAGAAATTCAGTAAACAGAGATAGTAAAAGCTTCTCTCTCTCGGCCGGTCCCTATAGATAGATCGTTATCACGTCGTGTAGAGAACTCCAAGGAGAGAAGCACTCAAAAGGGTTTGTTCTAAGCTGAGAGTTGGAACAGATCAGATGCCATTTTCCTCCAACCTTACTCGTAATAACGTTTTCCCTCTCGCTTTTAACTTTAAATATATATGTGAAATTACATTGGAATACTGGCAACGTGTTGTCGTAATATCATATTTAAAATACATTGAATTCTTAATGCAAGGAGTTGAGTTGAGTTGATTTTGAGTTTATCGTCCCGTTCAGCAGCGAGGCTATATGAGACGTGGACCTACTGATTTACGTGGAATCCGAACCACATGAGCTCCCGCCGGGAATCGAACCCGGGTCTCCCGCGCCAAAGGCGCGTACGCTAACCGCTTAGCCACGGAGGAGCTCTCTTAATGCAAGGAGTTTAATCTAATATAAATAAAATAAAATGTTTGTGTGTCTGTCTGTGTGCAGCCTGGGGACCAGAAGAGTGGACCAGGAGTTACCAAATTTGGGTTACGGGTATTTTGGTCCAGGCCCCAGACCACGACAAAGCGTTTTTTTTTTTTCAAATTTCGAACCAGCGGGTCTCAGGTGGGGCCTTTATCCGGACATATAAAAGT
The DNA here is from genome assembly GCF_964235325.1 of Thermobia domestica. Taxonomy (NCBI): domain Eukaryota; kingdom Metazoa; phylum Arthropoda; class Insecta; order Zygentoma; family Lepismatidae; genus Thermobia; species Thermobia domestica. The sequence continues at coordinate 38,754,968 of NC_137469.1, forward strand.
AGTAGAAAATGACCGATATTAGTGTCGAATTCATAGTTTTCGCAGTCGCTGCACATTAACTTCCAAATTCACCCCATTCTGCCACCGGGGGATACCGAGACATTTTAAAATAATCCAAAATGACCGATATTAGTGTCAACTCCATAGTTTTCGCGGACGCTGAGCTGAATGGTGATACTCCCATAGGTGTTGACTTCCAAATACAGCCCCCATGCGAAGAATGGGTACTTCAGCTAGTATTAAGTAAAATAACGACTATATTATGAATAATGAATTTTATTTCAATTCCAGCTATGACATTCATTGAACTCATATCTAAATGACTAGTGCTTTCTGTATACTGTCGCCAGTGCGATTCTTGTTGAGCACGCTTGTCTCGGATATCAACCCAAACAGTGGTTTGGATCCGAGTTTAAGCTGTAGGTCATACTTCATATAGCCTCAATTGTGAAAAACAAATTTGAACACCAATCAATCCATTTATTTAATTGCAACAGTATTTCCTTGTGTTACACGTCATCCTGATTTATCAATGATTTGTGAAGAATTTATAAATGATTTGGGTTTTAAAAAGTGGTTGTGTGGGCAGAAATGTCTTCTTTTTTGTTGGGGGGGGGGGGAGTTCAATAGTTTCAACAGTCGTGTGTTCGTATATATAGGGCCGGATTCAGGATTTTCTGAAGAGGGCTGCATCGAGTTTTTGGACGCGGGTGGTGGCGTTGGAAAGATCCGGGTCTTCCAAACACAGAGATAATGGCAGAAATCAGGCTCTGGCCCCGAGGCTCTAAAAATGAGTACCGAAGTGTAGGAGTCGGGTTGTCTCTATTCGCTTATTAGACATGCAGTTGTAGTACGCAGTGGTGGTGTTGAGAAGGTGTTGGTCCCTTGAGCTCTATGGTGATGTCAGAAATCAGACCCGGACCCCAAATTTGTTTTACACATTTCTTGTAGCTCAATCTCAATACCTGAGTGCGCAAGATAAAAGACAACAAAAAATATAGATCCACCTAGGTGCACAAATTCTTCTTTTCGGAGTTATAGGCTGTCGAAAACATGAAGAAATGAACTTTAAAGGTCCATAGCTCCAAAACTATAGGACCTACCGTAATCGGGTCAAGACTTCACTTAGGAACTAGTATGTGTCCTATCCAAATATATAAGTTTCAGAACCCTGCGTTACTTCCGCAACAATTTTTATAGAGGTAGTTAGTTAGAGGTACTTCAAATTATATGCCAGTAATCAAACTGTAATTTAGTTTGTCACATGAACAATGCTAAAGCAAATGGTCAAACATCACAGCATGAATTGCTTGAGTGTTTTCAAATACAAAATCTCAATTCTCGAAAAGTAGTGAACACCTTTTCCATTTAGTTAGTTATCGCAATTTTTGTTTGTGATTGTTTGTCACAATCAAATTCCTTATCACTAAAAGTGGAAATAAGTTTTTCTTTAAACTAACAGATGTAGAAGGAAAATCAAGAAATAAAGATTAAAGAGCTAGTTACACTGAAATTGCAAACTGATATATTGAGATTGTAGCTCGATATTGAATTCTATAAAAAATGATTATCATTTTTCCTCTGCAGGTGGGTTTGCTTTATCTTTCACTAACATAATAGATTATTATTTAAAGAAAAAACGGACACAACAACGCTCTACCTTTCTGAGTGCGAGTGCTCTGTTCCTCCCCTTCGTTGTTCATAATGGGGTAACACACTTAAAATCGTTGCTTTTAAAATTTGTTCTTTCTGGAGAAAGGGGCGAAAATTGCCGAGGACCGGCTCTGTCTTTAAGATACTCATAACCTGGTTCAGTGAGTCGAGATTATCGAAAAGGTATGATATATAAAATTCATGTTTGTTCATCTATTCTTAATATGTAGCGAGAAGTTCTAAATAGCCTTTAGTCTCTTCCCGACAGTTACCTCGAAGTATTTATGCCATACGTATAATTATGCAAGGCTAACAGCATGAATTTGTATACCAGACAAATAAATAAAGAAATATTCAGTTTTACATGTAAGATTTCTCTCTTTCTCTCACTGTCTCTCTGTGTATGTTTCCCTATTTCCTCGGCAATCTGCTTCTTTTACGGGAAAAAGTGGTCTGTTATACAGACCTTTGATAGTTTCACAGAGCATGAAGAATGCATAGGGTACTAAACGATCACGCTTTACATCCACAAACACACCCTGTCTGCAAGAGTATTAAGGAAGTGTTTTGGACCTTGCTTGCTTATCAAATATTGAGCATATTGGAAGCAGTCAGCAGGTAACAAAATGGAGAGCGAGAGAAAGGTACCTTGATTTTTATTTTATCATTTGAGAAGAAGGAGGAGAGATGTTCGGAATTTCACCTCATCCTACTATTACTAGCATGTTTCAGCTTCTTTGCTTTTTGCTTGGGTCCCTCGCTAGCTCGGGTTGTGTCTTTGTCCCTGGGATTTTCATCTGGTCTACTCTCCTCGATGGGGATATGGAAGGAGTAAAGAAGGAAAGGGGGGCCGATGCGAAAGCACTAGGGGGGAGGGAAGAATCTCCGTAAACAGGCCGTAGCCAACAGAGACACACAGACACTCACACACACACTAGTCAAAACAACGTAGTCCCAGAATCCCATACTCAGCATCTACTCCCAACAACAAATCAATAATTCTGAGGACTCACACACACAATCACTCACATGCACATATACTATTTCTTATTGTTTTACTTTTCTTATTCCGAAAGAGGGAACCATTTGGACTAGAAGCACTATTGGCTTTCCTACACAAGATAAATCTTGTCACTATATATATATATATATATATATATATATATATATATATATATATATATATATATATATATATATATATATATATATATATATATATTAGTATATGTGTTTTACCCATAACTCACCTAAGTTACAGCTTGTGCTTTCACTTTTTCTTTAATACGAGAGCTACTGTCAATTTTTAATGTACGGTATAGAGTTGACAGAGAAATGTGCTAAGAATACCTAATTTCACTTTTGTTCAGACTTTTCACTATGTTTTGAATATACTATTTAAAAAAAGTACTAAAAATGTTAGTAACTTGTTAAAGTAGATATCATATTACTTACAAAATAGTATAAATCACCGTATAGGAAATTAAATTTCTAGTTTGACATTCCACATTAGGGCTATAAATTGAAAGGAAGTGCGAATGATAAAGTTTGCTAAAAGACAGTACGGAGGATCACGCGTATATGTATTTTAATTTCCAGAAGTTTCAATTTCATTCGGTAGATGTCAACCGCTGAAGGATCTTTGCTGCCATCTAGTGACGCGATGTGTATACTTCTAGCATTCTACAACTATACATCTTTGTTTCAATAATAGAAAGTGGGATTGGATAGATACCATTACCTATAAAGGTATTAATAGGCGTATCTAAACACATTGTAATATCATAATCTTATAAGGCCCACTAGGGTTATCCTAATAAGATCACATTGTGTAGAATTAAACTATGGATATTTCGCTCCAAAGTACACAGAGAAAAATCCGTTCTCCGGACAGCGGTATATTGTACATATATACGGTATCCTCTTGCTTACTATAGAAATCAGTACAAAGCATACGTTATCCGTATGCTTCATAGGCACTACCCTTAGATGTTACATCATGCCGTTGCAGCATGTCTGACATCTAACAGTTTTCCGTATATCACATGCATATACTTATGTTACCTTCATCAGCTATATGTTATATACGTCCATTTGTATGTGAGATCCTGACCGCCTACATTGCCTCATACAGAAAGTACCTATAGATGGAACACTTTATAAAACATACGTTTTCAGTTATACGTCTGCTGTACGTTAAGTCCAATACGCATGTAACCTATATTTTAAGTACGCCACCTACAATTTTTTTTCTCAGTGTACGATAAGTGGTTGTATGACAATGAATGCACACGCATTTCTTAAGATAAAATTGAATTGGACAAACGAAGAATCTTGAAATACGTCACGTACAATCAGTGGCGTATTTAAGGGGAAGCTTCCGGCTTAAGCCCCCCCCCCCCGAAATTTTATTTGTTATAATAAAGTAAATGAAATATCTTGCCGAATTTTCACACTTCCAGGAATAAAGTTAGCAAAGCTCCCCCCCCCCCGGAAACAAAATCGTAAATATGGCACTGCGTAAATCATGGAACCCGAAACAAACTTTGAAAATATCACCAACAAGGATGCCACTACAGAATGTGAAATGTACTCTATCCGTAGACATCTAAGGCTCAATACCGGCTTTATATCTGCTCAAGAAAAGATTCAATTATCATCAACGCATTTGGCAACATAACAGAACTGAAGAACTTCATACCCCGTCATCGATGGACTGGTGATGACGGACTCAGTGCAGAACAAGAAGAACCAAACTAATTTCAAAGAGTAGTAAAGATAAATAAATAAAGGAAGCGGACTATCTTACAAACATAAACCTTGATTCAGTGAAGAATTTAAAAATGAAAAAAAAAAAAAACACAGGTAATAGGTAAGATTATAATTAAAAATACTGAAAGATACGAGAATAATAATCGTTTTGGATATTGCAACAGAAGATTGCTGTGAATATAATACAGTATAGAAACGAAATCCTTGGTGATATCTGCAATGTTTTAGATGGTTGGAAACGGTAGTTCTATAGGGTGTCCGCAAAGTTACGCAACCTGAACTTGGAAGCATCAGAACTTTTGAACCATAAGTGTGAATGAAATGAAACTACCACCCAGAAAAGATCTGTCTGTGAATATTTTTTGAGAAATAAACCACAGTGAGGAAGTTCAAGAATCATCTTCTCGATTGCCAAAAAACATACAATGTGATGAATTTAAAAAAACGCAATGTAAAACATCAGGAATTGAAGAGAGGTTTGACATTGTTTGTGGACAAATAGGAATTTAATGGATAAACTGGGTCGGAATGTATAGTTCTGAAACAATATCCATCCATATTGACACCAAGTTCAGATATCTCACGACCGTGATAATCCCTTAGCTTAATGGGCATAAAAGTTGGACGTAAAACTCAAGAAAAATCATTTTGAAACGATATGAGACGAGAAATAAAGCTTTCCCTCTCGTCTCGTCTCGTCTCGGTTCACGAATTGTCTTCTCATCTCGATTGTTGAGGAACTTTTTTCTTGTCTCATTTTGTAAATTAATGTACAAAACTTGTGCCCTGAATTTTTCCTGATTTTATCTAAAAGTTACCCGAATCCTTCCGCGCCACAAGAGGCCCACGAAAAGTGTGTTATACCAACATGTAAACTATATTTATTATTAGAGTGTATTGTGTAATGAATTGCATATGTTTAAACCGTAATAAATGCTTTGTCTTCATCTATTTATAGTTTTCTTTTTTTTTTAATATTATGAATCATGTAACATGACTTGGGTGACTTAGCGTTGCCCATGTGACCCGTGAAATATCTCGTCTCGAATTTGAGAAAGTACTTCTCGTTACATGGGCAACTGTAGCACCTTCGTGCTTCATGCATAAAACAAATTTTCCGAGATATGGTTGAAGTATTTCTGATATGGAAAACTGGGGACTTTCCCCACCCTATCCTCAAAATTTTACATTAGTGATGCCGTGACGCAATTACATATCTGTCAACTGTTGTCAAATTATGAATTTTCAGTGACTATCTAATCAAGATAGGTATCGTCGGAGAAGAGTAGTTAACCCAGCAACAAGGAGATTTCTCATTTTAAAAAAAGAAAAATATCAACAAGATGTGCGAAATATATCATCCTGTTGCAATCATACTCGTTACGTGAGATTCTTCTCTTGAAGAAGTATCATTAACTAAAGAGATTGATATTCCTAGATGAAATACCGCGTTAACGGGGCGGTTAAAAGTTCTAGAATGTTATTAGCATTTAACGAAAAAAAAATGTCTACGAGAAGCGATATTTCCAGGGTCTAACTTGTGGGGGAGCAGGAGGGGCAACTGTAACCCCCAGGGAAGCTTCCCGCCGTTTGAGGGGGGCCCACAATAAGAAACAATGTTCTTATTCCATATTCGATATGAACATGAAATTCATCAAAGAAGTTCACTACACTACGTAAACAAAACAGCACACAAAAATTAAATAAAACAAAGATGAGTCGTGGGCCCATTTCAGTAAAATATGTCTACTATTAGGAATCCTAGGAATAATAATTATTCTTATGGCTTTGAGATTTGTCAATATTGTCCCCTGAATTAATTTGTCATGTATGGATTGGGTCCAGGGGCGTAACTAAAGGCCATGAATTCCTTGCGTGCGGACGGCCCATAGCCTCTTGGGGGCCCATAAAGATTAAGACAAAGATGGAAAGAGGGGGTCTAAGACTTAGAAAAATAACTTTTCAAGGGGGCCTAAATACGCATATTAATGCTTTCCCCCAGAAAAAAATCTAAGTTACGGCTCTGTATATACCAATTTATAGATCTCATTAAGCTGAACAAAATTATATTGGTGAGTGCAAAACCTCATGAGCAGTTTTTGAGAAAATCCAGAAAAACGAATTTCTTTGTAAACCTAAAAATTGATGATGCATGAGATACTAAGGTGAAATTGATACGGCAGTATATACTTATGACACCAGGACGATGACAGTACATGGTATAGTTAATGAGATTTGGCTTCCAATTATGATTTACGCTTAAATTCTAATTTCTATTTAACTAAAATGGGGTCCAACGTTGATACCTATAGGATTAAGATTAGGAATTAGATTTCTGCGCTTTCGGCATCTATGGCAAATGTTAACCCATCACGTATGAGGCATGACGTCCCTCGGCGATTACACTGTCCGAAGGAATTGTGGAGGAAGAAAGGAATGGAAAAGGCTGGAAGCGGTCTTTGGGAGCATTATGCTAGGTACCATCCCGATATTTGCCTGGCATGAATAAGGGGAAACCCAGGAAAGCTTCTCTCAGGATGGCTGACCTGAAAACGCTGTTACATTTTCTCGACCTAGTTTCTACCGAGGAAATTAAACAGGAACGCTCGCACCAAAAATGAGAGCGTATAGCGACTATGCTACACGGTGCACCAATATTAGTCGATAGAAGACATAAAGCTTACAGAAAACAAAAATTTGCAAGTAGTTTTTTAGAGAATTTGGAACAAAGTATTGTAATATCCCGTCATATTACTAAATAAAATCACGTGCTTCGGCACAAGCACCAGCAAGCAGCCGATAGATGCTGTCACCGATGGAATACGACACGTCGACGGAATTCGAGATGTCCGCACGAAGAGGATTCCTTCAAACCCCTCCATAAGCTTTACTTCCAAAGACTTGATATATAAACAGACATCTCGAGGCAGAAAATATCAGTCTTTAACTGGTCATATCCTACCTATTTCTCCAAGCTGCATCGGGCGAGAGAGACTCCTCTAACCTTATCTCTGAGCTGCAACGGGCAAGAAATATCCTCACCTATCTCCAAGCTGCAACGGGCAGCAGAGGTTTCTTTAGACCCAGCTGCAACGTGCAGGCTTGTTCTTAAGCAACAAAGCTCAAACTTTGAGCTGCAACAGATAGGAAGTCCAATTATAGAGGAAAGGACTTTTTTCAAAAAAATGTCTTATTTGTAATCTGGTATATAAACTATATAACGTCTTTTATACGAAAAAAAAAGGCGAGGGGAAACCTATGTACCGTTCCTTTACCGAGTATTGCATTATTTTTTTAGAGCTAAAAAGAATGTCATTTGCTGCTAATAATAACTGGATTTTTTTTTGCTAGAACATGTTGAACTAGTCAAACAAATACCTTGTTAACTACACTATTGTTGTTTGACTTTTTCTGGCAATAATGTACATATTTCTAACTGTTATACACATACTACTTGTAATAAAAAGTACCGGCTACTTTACTAATATTTCTCTTTCATTTTTAAAATAGATCTTTTCATCATTCAGTTATTAGTCTACTGATTTTTTTATTTATGAAATGTGAAGAAAATTATATAATTTTCTCTGAAAAACTTCGAAGAAAGCTCATCTTTAAGAGTAAACTACCCAGTGGCGTGTTTAGGGGGGTGGCTATCGGGCTCAAGTCCCCCCCGAAATAAATTTGTTATATACACAACTTCATTAAAATTTGTCGGCACCCAGAAGGAAGAATATAAGTGCTTATTCATGTGTTGTGCATAGCTCCCCCGAAACAAAATCCTAAATACGCCACTGAAACTACCCCTTGTAATTTTTTTAAAAAAGAAAAATAACTTATACCATACTGTAGGGTGGTCAATGGAGTATGTATTTCTAAAATATGAGCTCCACTGTGGTTAAACGGTTAGGATACGCGCCTGTGACGTGCGAGCCCCGAGGTTCGATTCCTGGAGGGAGCTTATGTTTATCGGATCCTACGTTAAGCTGTAGGTCCACGTCCCATATAGCCTCGCTGCTGAATGGGACGCTAAACTCAAAATCACATTTTTGAAGTATGAAGGATATTCTTTGAACTGTTTTCAGAAAATTGTCCGGGAAAACTCACCCCAAGTGTAAATTACACTTTCTGGATTTCTTTCTACAATGCAAATTGCTTACAACATATTACAAAAGTTGCTAATTGAATATTGATTTATGAAATACTAACAAAATCATTAGAGTAGTTAGTGGGAAAATAGTAAATTTTGTTTCTAATCCTTTAGTAAGTTACTAATATTTTGGAATGCAGAAAGAAAATTCGAAGAAAACAAGGATATTTTTAATGAAAAAAATTAGCATAAAATTTAGTACGGATCAGGGGTAAAAGTGCGGGGGAACGTTGGGACGTTGTCCCCACACTTCCAGAAGATATCTGTGCCGTTACCCCACTTTCTAAGTAAAAATTACAATTGGCAAATATAGGCAAGGGCAACGACGTGACGTAATGTGTCCCCCTACCTTTTCAGATCCACTTTTACCCTTGGTACGGATACATTAAAGTACTTTGTATAGTTTCTTGACGCTTGTTAACACGTCAGACCGAATGAATGAACCAACGAAAAGGCATCAAAATTTTGAATTCGATATAGTTTCTTCTCTTTCATCTTCGTTCATAAGCAATATGGATCAAACAAGTAATATTATCGCAGCCAGTATTACACTTTTGACAGATGAGCAGTCAGTGGCGTATTTACGATTTTGTTTCGGAGGGGGCTTTGCTAACTTTCGGGGGTGGGGGGCTTTGCCTAAAAATGTGAAAATTCTGCAAGATATTTCATATACTTTACTATAGTGAGTAAGATTTCGGAAGGGGGCTTAAGCCCGGAAGCCCCCCCCTAAATATGCCACTGTGAGCAGTGATTTCTAACTTATTCGTATACTGTATATAGGCCTTTATTTCTCTTTAGCTTTCAGCCAACATAGGAGTGAAGAAAAGCTTTGCTAATGATAAAGGATAAACACTTTCAATATTTCGATGGATTTATAATGTTACATGGTCTTTATATAAGTTTACCAAAAGAGAAAGTTATACGTCATTCAACGGATCTTAACCAATATTCTAATTGAGATTTTTCTTATTTTTAGCTCCCGATGTAAGCAAATGTGAAGGAATATACAAGGTCTGTATGATAAGTAATGAGACTCGCCGCGCCGCGGCGCGCGTGTCGCTGGAGCGGGTTTGTCGGTGATGGAGGATGTAGGGGGGGGGTCCGAGCAAAGCAACGCACCGCGCGTCAGTTGGCTCCGAGCCTTAGTGGAGCGCGGACAAGCCTTGGACAAAGCCCTTGTGAACATTCTTGTCACGGCGGAAAATCAACAAACATGGAGGGTTCCATCGAACAGCGTTATGCGATCAAATTTTGCGTTCGCCTGGGGAAAACGGCTACTCAGACGCTTTCTCTCATCACGGAGGCCTACAAAGAGGAAGCCCTATCCAAAGCCCAGGTGTTTCGTTGGCACAGTGCGTTCCGGAACGGCCGGGAAAGCGTTGAGGATCTGGAGAGGGCTGGACGCCCGACAACAGTGACTACGGACGAAACTGTGGCAAAAGTGAGGGATCTCCTGAACTCAGACCGTCGATTATCGTTGAGATTGATTGCTGATGAACTCGATATGAACCACACAACAGTGCACAAGATTGTGACGGAACAATTGGGAATGAGAAAAATCTGTGCGAAACTGGTGCCGCGAGTGTTGACTGACGAACAAAAGCAACGACGTGTTGATTGTTGTCAGGAACTGTTGAACCTCATGAACAGTGACCCTAACTTTGAAGATGACGTCATAACAGGTGACGAGTCGTGGGTGTTCCAGTACGACCCTGAAACGAAACGTCAAAGCGCGGAGTGGCACACTCCTGCGTCCCCGCGCCCCAAGAAGGCCAGAATGTCGAAGTCAAAGGTGAAAACAATGTTGATTGTTTTTTTTGACAATGTGGGGGTGGTCCACAAGGAGTTTGTACCCCAAGGACAAGCCGTCAACGCCGCCTTCTACAAACAAGTCCTTGAGAGACTGCACAGGAGCGTCAAGCGGAAAAGACCGGCGATCGCTAGCCGGTGGAAGTTGCATCACGACAATGCCCCTGCCCACACCGCCTTCTTAGTGACCTCCTTTTTGACCCGGATTGGGGTGGAAGTCCTTCCACAACCACCCTACAGCCCAGATGTGAGCCCGGCCGACTTCTTCCTCTTCCCGAAGCTGAAGCCACGCTTGAAAGGAACCCGTTTTGCAGACGTCACAGCCATCCAAGCAGCCGTGACCACATTTCTAAAGGACATGCCGGCTGCTGACTTCCAGGGGGCGTTTGCAGCGTGGAAACATCGATTGCAGAAGTGCATCGACGCAAGAGGAGAGTACTTCGAAAGCTTTTAAGTCCCTGTACAGATCAGATCAATAAAACAATGTTTCCAGACCTGGTCTCATTACTTATCATACAAACCCTGTAATTTCACCCCAGGCGTGTTGGTGTGTACGTACCTATGAGGTACTTTATATCTCAAAAACTACTGGTCTAATCTAATTACACCAAATTCGGTACGTATGTAGCCCATCGTCTAAGGAATAAAGATCGTAATATTTGATGGCTGTGCTCTACCAGGGACAGGCTCAGCGTGGCTTGAATGTGGTACTTTATTTCTCGGTATCTACTGGTCAGATCTGATCAAAATTTGGCGGGCAAGTAATCCGGCAACAGAAGCTGTGTTCCACACATTTGCACGCCACGAACTTCTGAGTCCGGTTCAACAACTGTCTTCCACGTTTCACTCTTTCTGATATTGCAGTTCAAGGGAGGTCATAGTCACTCGGATGGTTTCTAGCTGGGCATCATTTTTGAAAACGGGTATTTCATTGTCATTATTTTTGGCTTTCTAGAGTGGAGTTCACTATCTCTTAATATAAGCAACTCTTTAATTACTGCGTAATGTTGGATACACTAAATTCTGTGCTCTTATAGGGAATCGAACCGGGGACGTCTCACACAAAAGGTATGGATGTTCATTGTTCGGATTCATTGAACCATGTACTATTATTATTACTGCTAATAATAATAATAATAATAATAAGAATAAGAATAAGAATAAGAATAAGAATAAGAATAAGAATAAGAATATCTGCTTCTTTTTTTCGAATGGATATACAAGGTCCCTCCCATGTGGAACAGAGATATCCTTTGGACGTCCAAGAATGGTCAGTTTCGGTATATCCATAGGACGTGCCATTTTTACCAGTGGACGTCCCATGAACATGCTATGCAGATCTAGAATTCTGATTATGTCTCGGAAACGTGATTTCTGCAAACTCCGTACTCTTTGTGGGAAAATCATAGGAAGAGTTTTGGACATTGAAATATTGCACTGTGACATGCACATAATTGAAATCCAACGGAAATCTAGCGAATATTTCCATTATCCTTAAAGCTTCGACTGTGACAGACACATCGCACTGAAATTCAACGGAAATCTCCTGTATATTTCTATTACCTCTAAAGATTATTTGTAACAGACACAATCCATTGGAATCCAACGGAAGTCTCGAGGATATTTCCATTATTCTTGAAGGTTATATTGTGACATACACCCATTGAAACCCAATGGAAATTTCATGGGTATTACTACTTAAAGATTCTACTGTCACAGACACAACCCATTGGAGTTGAACGGAAATCTCGTGGTTATTTCCGTTATTCTTAAAGTTTTCACTGTGACACGTGCATCCCACTGAAATCCAACGGAAATCTCGTGGATATTTCTATTATTCTTAAAGATTCTACAGTGACAGACATAACTCATTGGAAAATGAAATGAAATCTTTAAATTTTACGTCCCACGGTTATACCGGTTAGGCTAAAGGAGACGGTGACGATGATAGATGAATGAAATGGTGGGATGAAGAAAGTGGGAGGAAACGGGAGAACCCCGAGAAAACCCACGAGCACGGTGTTCGTCCACCACAAAGTTCACACGGCGCGAGCTGGGATCGAACCAGGGACCCCAAGCACCGGAGGTGAACGCTCTACCACTGAGCCACCGCGCTCCCCTATAATTCATTGAAGTCCAACAGAAATATTGTAGATATTTCTGTTATTCTTAAAGATTCTAATGTGACAGACATTTCCCATTCAATTCCAACGGGAATTTCGTGAATATTTCCATTATCCTTAAAGTCTCTACTGTGACAGACACAACCCATTGGAGTCTAACGGAAATTTCGTAGATACTTCTATTATCCACAAAGATTATACTAATTCGAGTCACATAACTAATTCGAGTCTAAAGGAAATCTCGACGATATTTCCTTATTCTTGAAGATTATAGTGTGACAGACACTCATTGAAACCCAATGGAAATTTCATGGGTATTATCCTTAAAGATTCTATTGTCACAGACACAATCCATTGGAGTTGAACGGAAATGTCGTGAGTATTACTATTGTCCTTCAAGTTTCTACTACGTCAGACACATCCCATTGAAATTGAATGGAAATCTCGTGAATATTTCCATCCTTAAAGTTTCTAGGGCGATAGTAAATGTCCCGAGAATGTTCGAAGAACGTCCTGTGGACATGTGTTTGTGGGCCGCTTTGATTCCTTTTATAATCTATTATTATTATTATTATTATTATTATTATTATTATTATTATTATTATTATTATTATTATTATTATTATTATTATTATTATTATTGCAATCATGAAGAACCGGCTAAGTATTCTACTGGAATCTAAGAGGCACCTAACTTCATTTAAGTAAAACCTGAGGAATAGCTCTGAGAGCAGCTAATAGGCTAATGATGTAGCTATTATCTGGTAGACAATGCATCCTCTGGTCCGTCATTACTTTAGTTGGTTAAGTAACGCCAGCAAATGAAGCATTATTTATTTATTACACGTAGCCCCAGAATTAGAAGAAAAGCTATTTTACACCAGAAAACAATGGTCATAGTGAAACATGCGAAGCCACTTCTGGAGATGGCCAAGACCTATATTAAATGTATACGACACGAAAATATAACTGAAGAAAATTCGACCCTTTCTGCTGGTTTGGCAGCTCGTGTGCGCGCCTTTGGTACAGGGTTTCCGGCAAGAAAGAAAAGAGATTTGAACATATTGTGGTAGTCGGATTTGCTGATCGTTTCCTGTAGCCTTGGCGCTGAACAGGGACGCTAAACTCCAAACAACTTACCAACAGAAATTCGGATAAAACTTAATAAGGCTTTTTGTCCGCAGAATACGAACCCTGAACCTCCGGGTTTTAGAGAGATAACTTATTACTTCCATCAACATCCACTATACGTAAAGTGTAGTTTTAGTTCAATAATCATAATAATAACAAAAGAAAATATTAAATATGATTGTCTCATAATACTCAAGAAATTTCTTTAACAATAATTTATTTAGCCTACGTTTATCTCGCACGTAATAGCATCAGTGTAAATTTTGGTGACGTTACAGGAGAGATTGACTCTAATTGGCTTTCATTTTTCTAACACACACATACACACACACACACACACACACACACACATATATATATATATATATATATATATATATATATATATATATATATATATATATATATATATATGAGTAGTAGTATTTTGTTTCTTATAATCGTATCGTTTGCAGGCAGGTGGCACCCTACTCGGGGACCCGCAGCGAATGAAAAGCAGAACCCACCAAATCGATCGCTCTAGAATCTCGGTACCAGCCACTCTTCAAAACCAGTGTGAAAAACCCTTTCGTTTCTCCTTCTTCTTTCTATCTATCTTTCAAAATGGTTGTGTGTGTGTGTGTGTGTGTGTATAGATGCTTTGAAAGGTATAGAAGAGAAGAAGCATAAGTACAAAGGGAAAAGGAAAAAGAAAGAAAAGAAAGGGAAAAGATGAAGTTATGGATACGAAATTGCCGATCAATGCGAAAGTTCCTTCAAAATCATTCAACCTTATAATATTTCCTTCTTCTTCCTTTCTTTTTTATCTATTTTTATTCCCTTTTTGTGTGCGTTTTAGATAGAAAGAAATGTGTCTTTTTCTTTATAAATATAATATTTAGCTAAATTTTCCCGTATTGTTCTCATAGAACTCATTTTAACCTTTTACCTAGACAGGGTTTTCCCGCCAAAATAAGAAGACTGATCCTTTAATTGAACTAGAAACAGCACCCAGACTTTTAAAGACAAAATATTTAACAAGAATTTTAGGAAAACTAAAAATGAATTAAAAAATTGCGATCTTGGCCAATAATTAGTTTTAGAATCAGGGTTCACATAATTTTTGAACGGCCCCTAAATTTTGTTTTCGTAATTTCTATGAAATAAGCACATCATAATGAGTTAACTAATAGTTTGGGTTTGGCTACACTATATGTAGTTCTCCAGATATAAGGAATGCAAGGACATTTTTGATTGAAATATATTGGATCTTTTGATTCAAACGAAAAGTATTTTACGTATTAGGTTGTTCCATATGAAATGACTGTTCTAGTACATGGGTTTTATTTATGTGATAAACACAAAATTTCTGAAAATGTTTAATCAAAGTATGCTCCATTCACAGTATATCAATACACTTCTCCCATCGACTACAAAGTGTTTTTTTTTTTTTAGCCAGTTTCAAATAACACCTTAGTCTTAAAGTCAATAAATTATTTAAAGACTGTTACAACAGCTTTCTGATTGACAAAGTGTTTGTTCAACAATTTAAAGAGATGATACGCAGTAGGGTACAAGCCTTGTGATAATGATGAATGAAGCAAAATTTTAAACTTAAATTCTTTAGGTGTCTGTAAGTTGACAGGCGAACATATGGTCGTGTATTTTCGTGGAGAAGAATTATGCTTTTTCTATTTACCAAAGCTGGCTCTGAAGACAACATTTTTTAATGCATAATATCAATGTTTTGACAGTAATACTGTATATTTGAGGAGTAGGCTTTATGGCTCAGTGGTAGAGCCTTTAAATCCGGAACATGGGATTCGTGGTTCGCTCCCTGCTCGCGACAAGTGGGCATTATGGTGGATCCGTGTTAGTGGATTTTCTCGGGTTCTCTTACTTTATTCATTCCACCAGTTTTATTCTTTTCCATCATCACCGTCTCCTTTGGACTAGCCGCCATAAACGTGGGACGTAAAGCTGAATGATTTAATGTGTATTTAAGGGTTTCATTCACTCCTAAGAAACTGTAAATGCATAACTCCTCTTTGATTTCACCAATCTCTCACTCCAAGCTTATAAAGGAGTGCACTTCATCTTCTTTTATTCTGAAAGGGATCACTAAACTGAAACGAAACTTAATTTATATCTCATACAATGGACGTCTTTTAATTATTACGTAGAAACACTGTTATTTATTTATAAATACTATAGTTATTTATGTTTTATTGATGTAAGTAATTTTCAAGAAATGCATTGTCAAAGCAGAACGATTACAAAAAAAATGTTCGTAAACTTTTAAATTTTATTTTAAACATTGAACGCTCTAAATAATTGACACTTTAAATATTTAGCGAGCTAAATAATTAACATATTATGTTTAACTCTCTAAATAACTAACGCTTTAAATATTTTACACCAGGCGCGCACCCAGAAATTGTTGTTGGGGTTCCAAGCTTTGGGGGATCTAATACTACAAGCCACTAGGTCTATCTACAATTAAACCGGTATCTTTCTGCACCCGAATAATAGGTAATTGTAAAATAGGTCTACGTCCATCTATGTTTTCAGAAGAAATGATAGAACTAGATTAAACTAACTAACTCTATGGTCTATGGAACCCGGAGGTTCAATGCCGCGTCCACAAAAGCTCTCCACTGACTTCTATCCTTAGCCAATTGGATCCAGTTTCTACTTTGTATTCCTATCTCTGCGAGATCCATCTTAATATTGTCCTCGCATCTGCGCCTAGGTTTTCCTAATGGTCGTTTTCCGATTGGTCTTCCAGTAAAGACTTTGAAAGCGTTTTTACTTTCTTCCATCCTAGCTACATGACCTGCCCACCTAAGCCTCCTAGACTTGATGACCCTAACAATGTTTGGTAAACCGTATAAATTATGTAGTTCCTCGTTATGAAGTTTCCGCCATTCCCCATTCCCGTTCCTCTTGGGTCCGAATATTCGTCTCAGGATCTTGTTTTCAAATACTTTCAGTCTATGTTCTTCCCTCAGAGTAAGCGAACAATAAAAGAAAGAGTACCGTAAACTGGGGTTACTTGGAAAATCTGGCGCTATTCGGAAAACTGACATTTTTGTGCTAAATGATATAATAATGAGAGAACTATGACAGATATTTCGTTTCCTTCCAGACCAATGAAAAGTAGGCACTTAAATGAAGCAATATGGATGGTTATATATGCGGTGTCCTATTTGGAGACTGGTATAAAAATTCTCACAGCAATTTATACTTTTTTGTGTTTTTTGAATTTTTTGTAAATTGACCCTGTGTTTCCGCAATGAAAAGTGATTTTTACCTGGTTTTGCTATATGTAATTACTTTCAGTAGTTTCCTAATGAGACAAATTAGTTTTACATTTCCACTTCCTTTCTGGGACAATCTGTGGCCGTTTTGTTATTTCCTTCTGTTTTTCTACTAAAAATGATGATATTGATCAGGGGATAGACAACGATGACATTATTGAAGTTTTGCCTAACCTACCTACAACTACAGAGAACAAGTTATTTTTCCATGTGACTGCAGCAAAGAATTTCAATATGTGAATTTTTGTCCTTATCGTACTGTGTTACATTTTTTATTATTATAACAGTACCATATGATATTTTTGCAAAGAGTCGACATAAATGTACACTTGTAAAAATGGTACCATGTAATTTTGTAAACCAATGTAAGGCAATTACTGATTTGATACATACATAAATTTCATCAAATTATGTAGGGCATGTTTTAGTGTCTTAAAGAAGTCTCAAGAGCTTACGCGTGTATGGCATTTGTCAAAATTTCCCTTGCATTGTTTGAAAAAGTACCGTTTATAAAGCATGTTGTAAAACAGTTTTTACTGGTTCTGTAGGTCTTCAGGAAGACAAGCTTACTACTGTAGTTAGTTTAGATTGGTTCAACAATTTATTGTGTTTAACTAAAAGGTTGTGCAAAAGGAAGTCTCTTTTTTATTTAAAACAACCTAGGAATATATTACTATAAAATAAACAAAGGCATGTTGCATATCAATCTTCTCAGGAAAGTGTGATCTTGCAAGTGGTTCTTTCCATATAGTCCTATCTTTCACACAGTCCTTATCAGTATGAAAATACATATTTTCCAAGTAGCCCCAAGAGCGGGTCTACCTTGAAACAGCACATTCTGGCTCCTGGGAGGTTTCAGTCTCAGAATAATTTTGTTATGACTGTAGGAAAAGGGAACATGAACTAAGCTCTAGAAACATCACAAGAAGAAGAAAAATTAATTGCAAAAAATTACAAAGGTAATATGGAAAAGAAAAAATCGAAGTAATCCCAGTTTACGGTACAGATGAAGAGTAAGATCAAATTTTCATGCTACATCAATCACTTCCCTGTTACACAAGTATAGCTTAGAAAATGTAAAAATGTATGTTGAGTTAGGAAGTTTTTGGGGGTCCCGACCCGGTGGCCCCCCGTGAGTTCACCCCTGTTTTGCACTGTAAATAATAACTTTGTAAAAATTTAACATTCTAAATGATTAACATTTTAGACATTTAGAGCTCTAAAATATTTGACAGTCGAGATGAGTTAGGCTTAGAAATGAGCTGAAAATCGTTCTAATCTCAACAAGTACGTTTTACGAAAAAAAATAATCGTTGAATTGATTTAGTAACGTTTACAGTAAAAAATTTGTGTACCAAATGTTTGTTAAAAAACGTCATTACTTTTAACGAGCTGGCAATAGCGTTTTATTAGGAGTGAATGAGCTACGGGGAAACAGGTATTATTGTGTTGTATGTTGAAAAATGGCACTAAATTTGTTTGAAACACCCCCTTTATGTTCTCATCATATCCTTAATTTTTTTAAAAAAGGAAGGTGTGTGATATTCTTTCGTGACTCTTAATCCAGTAATAATTGGTAAGAAATAAAATACAACACAATAAAAATTTTTTTTAGCACTTTCTGCTAGTCAATTTTCAATTACGTTAAAAAATAAATGACTATTTCCTTTCTTCTATTATCACCATAACGTTGTGTTCCCCTTCTCCTCCCAGCACCCAACGAAACCACTTATCCATCTTATAATACATCGTTTCCTGGAAATACTTTTCTTTGTTCTGATGAATTTCTTCTGGTTACTTTTTTTTGGTTCCCCTCCCACTTACCCCCTTGGTGTGCGTGGAAATTAAATCAAGAGACCACCACAGATAGAGAATCCACCTTTTCTTTTCTTTTTCATCTTTTCCCCCTTTTTTTCTCTCATTCAAACACTGAAACACTTTGTGTGTGACCTCTCTTTATCTCCCTTCTCAGGGGAACAGTTTATAAGAAAATCCCGACCACAATACCTGACAGACTTTTTTTCTTTTCTCCGTCTTATGCACCTGACCTTTTCCCAGGACCTCTGAGAGGGAAAAAAAGAAAGCGAAAGAAAACGAAAGAAACTCCTTCATTCTATCTATCTGTCCATAAGTTTATTGCATTTCTTTCCTCCCTTTCGTTTTGTCTTTTCAAGGAGCTAGCTAGTAGGTTTAGTGAATTTCACCATCAAATCCTATGATTGATATTACTTGTTTGCAACAGGAATATTGAAGAAAAAATAATTCACAGAATATATATATATATATATATATATATATATATATATATATATATAACTCTTCTTACATTGTTTATACTGACCTGTATTTTATTGTTATGCTGTTCTGATCATGCTATGAAAGTTTGATCCTAATTCCTCCATTTGTCTTCCTTTTGTTTTATTGTTATGCTGTTCTGGTTACATTATGAAAGTTTGATCCTAATTCCTCCATTTGTCTTCCTTTTGTTTTATTGTTATGCTGTTCTGGTCACACTATGAAAGTTTGATCCTAATTCCTCCATTTGTCTTCCTTTTGTTTTATTGTTATGCTGTTCTGGTCACACTATGAAAGTTTGATCCTAATTCCTCCATTTGTCTTCCTTTTGTTTTATTGTTATACTGTTCTGGTCACACTATGAAAGTTTGATCCTAATTCCTCCATTTGTCTTCCTTTTGTTTTATTGTTATGCTGTTCTGGTTACATTATGAAAGTTTGATCCTAATTCCTCCATTTGTCTTCCTTTTGTTTTATTGTTATGCTGTTCTGGTCACACTATGAAAGTTTGATCCTAATTCCTCCATTTGTCTTCCTTTTGTTTTATTGTTATGCTGTTCTGGTTACATTATGAAAGTTTGATCCTAATTCCTCCATTTGTCTTCCTTTTGTTTTATTGTTATACTGTTCTGGTCACACTATGAAAGTTTGATCCTAATTCCTCCATTTGTCTTCCTTTTGTTTTATTGTTATGCTGTTCTGGTTACATTATGGAAGTTTGATCCTAATTCCTCCATTTGTCTTCCTTTTGTTTTATTGTTATGCTGTTCTGGTTACATTATGAAAGTTTGATCCTAATTCCTCCATTTGTCTTCCTTTTGTTTTATTGTTATACTGTTCTGGTCACACTATGAAAGTTTGATCCTAATTCCTCCATTTGTCTTCCTTTTGTTTTATTGTTATGCTGTTCTGGTCACACTATGAAAGTTTGATCCTAATTCCTCCATTTGTCTTCCTTTTGTTTTATTGTTATACTGTTCTGGTCATACTATGAAAGTTTGATCCTAATTCCTCCATTTGTATTCCTTTTGTTTTATTGTTATGCTGTTCTGGTTACATTATGAAAGTTTGATCCTAATTCCTCCATTTGTCTTCCTTTTGTTTTATTGTTATACTGTTCTGGTCACACTATGAAAGTTTGATCCTAATTCCTCCATTTGTCTTCCTTTTGTTTTATTGTTATGCTGTTCTGGTTACATTATGAAAGTTTGATCCTAATTCCTCCATTTGTCTTCCTTTTGTTTTATTGTTATACTGTTCTGGTCACACTATGAAAGTTTGATCCTAATTCCTCCATTTGTCTTCCTTTTGTTGTAATGAAATGAAATCTTTAAGTTTAACGTCCCACGGTTAGGCCGGTTAGGCTAAAGGAGACGATGATAATGAGAAATGAGTGAAATGGTGGAATGAAGAAAGTGGGAAGAAAGGGAGAACCCCGAGAAAACCCACGAGCACGGTATTTGTCCACCACAAAGTCCACCAGGGACCGAACCAGGGACCCCAAGCACCGGAGGTGAACGCTCTACCACTGAGCCACCGCGCCCCCCTTTTGTTGTAAGATAGACCATGGCCGCTCCATTAGAAATTTGTACCAAAGAGGAACTACGAGCAGTGATCCGGTTTTTGTAGTCGGAAGGTGTATCAGGAGAAGAAATCTAGCAAAGACTTTGGGCACAATACGGGAACAGTGTCTACAAATAAAAATTCCATAATGGTCGCACAAGTGTTACGCACGAAGAGGGAACCGGACTACTGGTGAACCGTTTTTGAATTTTTCAATAACATCAAATTGTATGAAATAGTATAGTTGGCAGGTTCAATTCAGGTTTAGCGTTCCTTTCAACACCAACACTATACAAGACATGAATTTACAGCTTAACGTAGGATCCGAAACACATGGACTCTCACCGGGAATTGAATCCGTGTCTCTTACACCAAAGGCACTTACGCTATGCATATGGCACGAGGGAACTCTAAGCAGATAGTGGTCTTTTTCTTCGACTTTCGAGTTTTTAAATCTCATCTCCTAAAATCAGGGGTAAAAGTGAGGCGGAATAAGGGGAACGTCGTTCCCCACTTGCAAAAAATATCCATGGCGTTCCCCAGCTGCTAGAAATTACAATTTGGAAAGATGGGCACGGGGGATGGCGTGATGGCGTCCCCCTACCTTTTCAAATCTACTTTTACCCCTGCCTAAAATGGTTTCATATCAGATCAAAGGAACCCATGAGAAAAATTAGCTGAATTGCATAATATTAATGCAAAGTGACCTCTAAGCTTTGAATGCATTTACAGTACAGCCTACAATAAGAGGTAAAGGTACATCGTAAAGACAGTTATAACGTAATAAATATATATTACAAAGGTAGTAACTATTAAATGATAAAAATAAGTTGGAAATTACGTTAGATGTGTATTTACGGGGAAAACCTACCCCAAAACGATGTTAAAAGAATAAAGAAAGTAGGACGGAAGAACACCGAGAAAACCCACGCATAAGGTGCTTGTCCACCATCAAAGCCACTTGGCGCGAACTGGAATCGAATCAGGAACTCTATGCAACAGAGGTGAACGTTCTATCACTAAGGCAGCGCGACCTCCTGTTTAGGAGGCAAGAGGTGAGTCGAAGGGACACGATAGCACAGTCGTAGAGTGCTCAACAACTGTTCGAGGGGTTCTTGGTTCGATGCCAGGCTACTTCGTGTCCGTGAATTTAATCAAGGGTTTCTCGTCTGCTCTCAAATTCGACTTCTTTAGCTGCAAGAGCAAAATCTAGAAGCGTAAAACTGCAGATTTCATTTAAATTTCATTTGAAAAGTTGTGTCTGTCTCGTCTCGCAAGGATATGAATGTGATGTCTTGGAAAGTATTTACATGTTTCTATTGGAAACGGTCTGTCTAGTAATGTTGCCAGATCTGAAGATGAAAAGGCAGCGAGATTGTGATCCAAAGGTAGCGCATTTAAACATAAAAATGAATTATTTTGCAGCTATAGGCTACACTTTTACTAATCATATATATACTGTATATGGTGGAAGCACCTGGAGTTCGAAATACGTCAGTTATCTGGGTTGGCTACAGTCAGGGGAGGATAGAATAAAATATATGACCTTTTTGATTTTCAAGGAAATATGTTTGCTAAAAAATTAATTTCATACGCTCTGAAATACACTTTTCAACGTTTACAATATTCTTTTTCAGTGTTATTGATCAGTTTTTAGGTTCAGATGCTAAATTCTTTATCTGAGAGCTATGAATTTTGAAAAGTTTTATTGTAACCAAGGGCGCCCATGTTGTGGTTTCCAGGGGGGCAAGTATGAGCGACGTTTCAAAAATAGTTTCAAATTTTGCTGTAACTAATGTAAAAATTCTATTGAATTTTCGATATTCTGAAGTACAATTTTCTCTAGGGGCGAGCGCCCCCTGCCTCCCTGATGGGCGCCCTTGATTGTAACTCCACTTTATTGTCACTGTATTATCCATATTAACATAATGAATAACTTTTTTTATCTCAACTTACTCATTATGTTAATATGGATAATAGAATAACACAATTAAATGTGTGATGTTCATGTTTACAGAGCTCGGTAACACTTATAAGCCTAGGCATTAACTGAGACAGCAACACGATCAGTGACATTGCAACAGCACAAACTCAATAAAAGTCTAGGGTTGTCAGATCAGATTAGGAAGTACTAAAACAAGAATTGAACTAGTATCAAACATGTTACTTTTATTAAAACTATTGTTCATTGTGAATAGAATACGCAACAAACGAAACTTATTAAAATTAACAAAATAAAATTAATAATTTGTGATTTCCTAGCTCATTCTTAAGAATTATAACCGGCAGATAATTAAAAGTAGCCCCAAAAAATAGCTTGTCGCCCAACTTGTAATTTTCGTAGGAAGAACACCTAAAAAAATATCCAATCTGCTACTTGTTGCTCAATCTGGCAACATTGATATCTAGTTTCGTCTTACGGAAAACCATAGCCAGTGGCGTATTTAGAGGGGCTACCGGGCTTAAGCCCCCCGAAATCTTACTTACTATAGTAAAGTATGAAATATCTTACAGAATTTTCACATTTTCAGGCAAAGCCCCTCCCCCCGAAAGTTAGCAAAGCCCCCCCGAAACAAAATTGTAAATACGCCACTGACCATAGCTATGATAATATGTCTCTATCTCTCTGCTAGCCAGGATTACATGGACAAGACTGTACGTAAAATTATCCCGAAAGAGGCAAGAAAAAACATTGTTTTCTCTCTTTATTTTTACTAAAAAATTTTTTTCGCTAATCCAAAACTGAAAGAGACAAAAAAGAGAAGATATTACGTGTTTCTAGTTACTTCCTTAGCAGCACGAAATTGCATTCAACAGAATATATATGGAAGACCAAAGGACAATGGACGTAGATATTTGTACTATTCTTTATATGTATTGTTGGTCATAAATTTTAACGTTTTACTTTTGTTATTTATACATTGATAAGGAAACAAAACTATGCATAAAATATATATTACAACAACATTACAATATATTCCATATTTGTGTGTGTGTGTATGCGCATGTAGAAAATATCGGATTAGTTAGAAAAGCCAGTAAGTCATGTCAATTTTTCTGCATTACTTTCTTTATATTTTATGTTTTCCTCACTCAAGGTCAATCGAATGGGAAATAAATGCTATATTTAAATGCAAGAAATAGAAACGTTGAACGGCAAGAGAGAGAGAGAGAGAGGGAGGGAGAGAGAGAAATAAAACTATAAGAGTTGTGAAATACTTTCGTTTCTTCGTTTTATAAGAACAATTTCTTTTTAAAAGAATATATATTATTTTTAATATCGAATGTTACTGGCTATTATTTTAAAATTAATGTCACTTCAGGTTTTAAATCATGGTTTCTTATACATGAATACCTTGCATAAATCGGTTTTAAACAATTTGCATTTTGCTTTTTTCTATTACACATTTAAGAGTTGCCAAATTGGAGTTTTAACCACTAGAGAATACTCCATGAGCATTGCCAGAACGAACTTAAAAAAATAATTAATTTTTCTTATTAATTTCCATTGGCTTTATGCTAATTGTTCTATGCACTTTATTATTATACTCATTAAACAATTCTTGTGATATATCTATCCATTTATAATTTGCTTGAGTACTAAATTTTTTCCACATGCTTTGTTTAAGAGTTCTGTTAAAACGTTCTATGACATTGTTTTACGAAGACACATTCTCAAAATGGAGGGCTCGAAATTGAACAATTCGCGAAATATGATTTCTCTATGAATTACGGTTCGCGAGATATGGCTCCTTAGATCTCCCGAAATCCGAAATTTTGACCAATATCTCTGGCGCGAAAACTCTACGGTAAGAGTGGCGCGAAAACTTCCATTGATATTTTTTGCTGCTCTATCGAATATAGGACTTAAAATTTAAAAAATCTCAAATAAAAGACACACACACATACATAGGGACGTACGCGGAGGGTGGGACCCGGACCCCCCGACATTTCGACTTTTGTGTAAATTTAGCCTAATTTTAGAGGCAATTTTAGAAATGTTAATATAAAATACCCTCCTATGGAGTTTGGATCCCCCGAAATAAATTCGTGCGTACGCTACTGTACATACACATAGACATAGAGAATTCAGTAAGGAGCTTTTTAAGTTCGTTGAAAATAATCAAATAAAAACAGTAATAGCATATATAGATGGAAATACTGTAGAAGTATAGTCGATCTGATTTGCTTTGATTTTTAGTTTAGTGTCCTTTTTTCAGCAGCGAGGCTATATGAAAAGTGGACCAACAGTTCCACCTGGAATCCGAACCACATGAGCTTCCGCTGGGAATCGAACCCGTGACTCCAACGCCAAAGGCGCTTACACTAACCACTTAGCCACGAGGGAGCTCTGAAAAGTCTAGTCGAGTATTGGCTTGTGATATGATGATATTAACTACAATTTATAAAAATAAAACACGGTAGCTCAGTGGTAGAATGCTCACGTTTGGTGATGAGAGGCCCCACATTTAATCCCAGGCCATGTGAGTTTGTGGTGGACAACATTGTGTCTGTGGGTTTTCTCTAGATTCTTCTGTTCATCCTACATTCTCATTCCATCGTTTCCTTTTAGAAACATCAACTTTCTTTATTCATTCGCTTTATTTAGTTTACCGAATATATGTTGAGGGCAGAAAAGTTAAAGATTTAAATTTTATGTACAAATGAAGAAATTCTGTATATATTTAATTAATAACTTAACACTATGGCATAACTAATTTGTTCTGAAAGTCTACGAGGTGCAGTTTATACTTGGGGATGAGTTTTCTCTTAAGATTTTCTCAGAAACGACTCAGACGATTCTCTTCATATTTCATAAATAAATATTTTATTAATAATCTGACAATATAGTATAACCCACGTGTCCTGAAAAAAATCTATGAGGGCTAGTCTATTCTTGGGGTGAGATTTTCGGACGATTCTCTCAAAAACGACTCATGTCTATTTGTTCATATTTCATTAATAATTCTATAATATTCTGTAAAGTATTCATTCCAAAAGAAAGTCAAAAGGGG
The DNA here is from genome assembly GCF_964235325.1 of Thermobia domestica. Lineage (NCBI taxonomy): Eukaryota > Metazoa > Arthropoda > Insecta > Zygentoma > Lepismatidae > Thermobia > Thermobia domestica. Next base: position 38,780,775 of record NC_137469.1, read on the forward strand.
TAGTTTAATCTTGAAGATGAATGTCTTTTTAGATACTTTCTTAAAAAGAACCCAGGCGAGTTAGGTCCTACTTCATAAATACATATTTCATTATTATTCTTATAGTGCTGCATAAATCAGTTCCGTGGCATAAATCAGATCCTCGAGTTATACGGAATATTGGAATTGCTCTGTTTGGTGATCGTCGAATTATAGGAATATCGAGATTGTTCTGCTTGATGATCGTCGAGTTATACGGAATATAGAAATTACTCTGCTTGATGATCGTCGAGTTATACGGAATATAGAAATTACTCTGCTTAATGATCGTCGAGTTATACGGAATATAGAATTACTCTGCTTGATGATCGTCGAGCTATACGGAATATAGAAATTACTCTGCTTGATGATCGTCGAGTTATACGGAATATAGAAATTACTCTGCTTGATGATCGTCGAGTTATACGGAATATAGAAAATACTCTGCTTGATGATCGTTGAGTTATACGGAATATAGAAATTACTCTGCTTGATGATCGTCGAGTTATACGGAATATAGAAATTACTCTGCTTAATGATCGTCGAGTTATACGGAATATAGAATTACTCTGCTTGATGATCGTCGAGCTATACGGAATATAGAAATTACTCTGCTTGATGATCGTCGAGTTATACGGAATATAGAAATTACTCTGCTTGATGATCGTCGAGTTATACGGAATATAGAAAATACTCTGCTTGATGATCGTTGAGTTATACGGAATATAGAAATTACTCTGCTTGATGATCGTCGAGTTATACGGAATGTCGAGATTGTTCTGCTTGGTTATCGTTGAGTTATATGGAATGCAGAGATATCGTAAATCTAGTTACCGGTAGTCTGCTATAACAATCTAGGGCAACGTAAGAACCAGTATAAAAAATAATGGTTAAAAAATAATATAAAAAATAACCACACTCATTGATACTTTTGTGTTATTCGTTGCCATACGTCGAGCTGTATGCCACAATATTATAAATAAAAAAATAACCAATTTCAAAATATTGTAAGTTGAAAATATTGACAACGTAAAGTTCTAATGTTTCAGTTCACAACACTGCATGTGTAAGTCAAAACCTGTATTTTTCAAAATGAATAGAGGTACTACCTAACTTATTTCGATAAGTTAGCGGATATGAGTGCTTCTATCCAGACTTAAAATGATTCTTAAAATAGATATTAATTTTTAGGAGAGGCTTTCTATTCAGAAGGTGCCTTTGTATTCGAGTAAACGTAATATTACTTGATTTATAGCATACTACCTAGGTTACGTTCTACATTTTTCCTATTCTTCATTGTATTTGCGTTATTCCTTTTCTTTAAAAAAAAAAAAAAAAAAAAATGGGCAAGTGAACTTAGCAAAGAGTGTTAAACGCGTTATGGAAGATATTCTTGTGTTTTACTTTTTTTTATACATTACAGATTTTTAGTTTTCCAGCCTACGGGTGTCTGTGGCTGGTATGACAGACTTTAGCTTAGTGATATGTGGCCAGTCCATCGACTCCCGTACACATTATTTAAAATTTTGGTAGAACGTGAGTTTGAAATCTCTTAATTTATGTAGCTCTCAATTAGCTTTTGATGCTACATGAGCACCGTAAATTCCGAGCCTTTATTAAGAATCAAAACCAGGAACAAGCGCACCAAATACAACACGTTAACTACATTTTTTTTTTTTTTTTTTTTTTTTGCGGAGTATCCAACTACACGTAAAAATTCTAGCGAAAATCTTAAATCTTATGCAACCTGTATAACAGTACTGCTTATTTGGTTGCATACTCAGTACCTAACAAGTACAATTAACGGTTCTGAGGAAAATAAATTGCTTAAAAGATTGTCGTAGCTCATTTTATGAAAATGAAATCTTTCAGTTTAACGTCCCACGATTATGCCGTTTTAGGCTAAGGGAGACGGATTATTAAGGCAAGTGAATGCTGATGGAAGAATTGGTGAAATGATAAATTGGAAGGAAACGGGGGTACTCCCGAGAAAACCCACGGACACGATGTTGTTTATCATAAACCTACTTGATCGAAGATCGAACCAGGAACCCCACATACCAGAGGTAAGCGCTTTACCACTGAGACACTGTACCCACCAGCTCATTTTATGAGATATCGAGTTATGGGCTGCCAGTTCGAAAGAAAAATTATCTGCTTTTGAGGGTGAAGATTATCATAATATTCGAATGTAACCATATTGTTCACACTTTTGTTTTTTTCTATATGTCTAATTGTTATTTGTTTGTTTATTCTTGAATACGTATTACACACACAGTAGCATTCAATTTTGACAGGGAGGGGAACAAGATCGTTCCCCACCATAAGCGTTTTATATTTTTCTTAGTATATTGGTACACGATTTATTAAAAAGGTATGTGTTTCTCAAACCCTGGCGGAAAGGGGGAATTGCCCAAATGATTTCCTTGTACACTCGTTACTTGTATAAAAGTTATAAATGTATCAAAATAAAGTGCATCTTATATCAAACGTTATTATATTATTATTTAATTTTATAGAATTTCGAATATAACTCTTGGTGGCATACATTAAAGTTGGTGTCTAATAGAAGAGACTGAGCGAACATACTTTAATTGCTTGTTGTATTACAATTATACACTATCCCTATCAAACTTCTTATGTAAAGAAATCAAACTTAAAACTTACCAAGACGGCGTTCATTTTTATATCCATCATATTCTTCACTTCTTGCGCCATCTCTCTGATTAGTAACAGCCCGTCCTTTCTAATGACTTCCACATCATCATGCTTATATTTCTGCAAATATATATAAAAATGTTAAAATTATTAATTGTCCTGATATTAATATACATACTAAAACAACATTATGTAAAAACTTATTTTACAAAAAGATGCGTATGCTTAGAATGATTTTATAAAAAAAATGGGAAGAAATATTTGAACTTTCATGTACTTTAATTATAAATGTGATCATATAGTAGTACAAACAGTACCGTGCCTTGGGGAAGGCGAGCGGTGCGACGACCCCCGGCGCCGAAGTAATGGAGCTCAAAATTCTGGAGAAAAAAGGAAAAAAAAGATAGGAAAAAATACTTGGAATATATGTATGGGGCGGCGGCGTATATTCTCGCCCCGGGGGCTGATTTTCCACGGCACGGCGCTAAGTACAAAGTGGACAGTACAATCGTAAGTCAAATTAAAAGAAACTATACAGGATGCAAGTGGCGTATGCAGACTCCAGTAGGTTATCTGAACACGTCACATGTTAATAAAAGAACTGAAGAACAGCGCATCTCTTAAAGCCGGTTATCCATAATCTAATATTGTATTAAGTGTTTGAGCAAAGTGGAATTTGAACGTGTACGATATCAAGTTGTATGGAACTTTTGGATTGGTTACAACATTTGATACAACTGTTCTAAAATAAAACATGTTCTATTTCTATCCAAATGTGAATAAAATAAACGAAACTCACTGTGCGGTGGCACTAAACGTGAACACGAGAAGCAGTTGAAATGCTTATTGATGCCTACAAGCAGTAACTGTTTTGTATAACTGTAAACTAAAACAGTATTAAAATAAATACCACCACCAAGAATCCTTGTAAAAATTGTGGTTGTAGTTGGGCTGGCAAGTCCAGAAACTACAGTTTGGTGAGCGTTCACATTTCACATGCACGGTTCATATTTCCAATTGCTCCTTTATTTTAGGATTTACGATTTAAACTGCTTACTTTTAAATAACTGCCTCAAGCGAGTACCGAGTTGTGCACTCTATGTCTACCAACAAATTTGACAATTGAATGAAGAAATGTAAACAAATGAGCAACAAAATTAATTTTTGTATTTGATCGTTTGTAATGTATGTAAAAGTTTTAGCCAAATTATTTGTCCAAATGACTATCAAAAGATAAAGTTGATACAATATTTGATGGAAAACTATGACCGTGTATAACTGGCTTAATGCGAGAAGTGGCCCACTTATTATCTAACATTCTTAACCAAGGATCTCATGAAATAGAGGATCTGCCCCATATATATCTTAATTCTATTAAATAATAAAGCAAAAAAACAACCGAGCATCGGCACATCTGATTGGTTATTCTTGTTTCCGACAACGTTTGATTGGCTACTTTCGTTTCCGCCATGTTAGTTGGCTCAAAACATTGCGATCCTATTGGGCGGAGTGGGCAGAGTAGGGGTGGAGAAATTGTGACGTATGGCTTCAAGATTTTGTTGTAAGGGCAGATCCTCTATTTTATAAGATCCTTGTTCTTAACATTCTTCTTCAATGATTCTATCATGTTTCTTTGAATTCTCTTTTATAGTTTTTATTATGCTCACCTCCAACATTTTTTAAATTTTGCTGAATAACTCCTAGACAATGAAGAACTTCGAAAATTTGGAAATATAGCCAAATACTATTTACAAATTGCTATTGAACAAACTAACTAGCTATTCATAATTTGCAAATTTGAAGCGAAACGATTGACCTTTATTAATTATATTCTTAGAATGTTTTAGTGCATTAATTGTTTTTGTGGACGAACACGACATGTAAAGAGTTAGTTTGTTTGGTATAGTTCGTTAACATCCTGATTTTATTCAATATTCTACGGTTATGTCATATTTCAACTCTATGATCGGCATACTATGTTCAAACGCCCTTCCAATGGTGTAGCGATTAGCGTGTGCGTTTTTAGTACACATGGCCCAGGTTCGATTCCCTGCGAAAGAGTACAAAAAATTTACTTTCACAATCATTGAATTTCATTACTAATCCGTCTTCTTTAGCCTAAAGCAGGGTTTCAGGACATGTGGTACTTCTACGATGATGGTACGTGATTTGCTGATGGCGGTATTAATAATAATTAATATGCTTTGGTGGTGCATCAGTGAAAAAAAAAAGGCCTAAAGGGTATAAGTGTGGGACCTTAAACTAGACATTTCATTTCATTTTTAGAGGACATACTTCATTCATTACTAAAATATGGATCATAAGGCTTAAAGTCACTGGTGGATCTATCCCGGAGCCGGGAGGCCTAGATCAACCACGAGGGATGCGCACAAGACGAGTTGAGACAGGATTTTCATGACAAAATTCGAGTCGAGACACGGCTCTTCCAATAGAAAAATATACATTTTTCGAGTCGAGACCACTTTTTCAGCACATTTTTGAGACGAGACAGCCACAAATCTTGTCTCGTGCGCATCTCTATCAATCATTTTTTTCGGGGTTACATAAATAATTTAAGCTATTATTTAAGTTTTTGAGAGTTTATAGTAAACTCATAATATACCTATGGGTTGTGGCTGTCCCTCCACATTTTAAATTCTAGATCCACCATTGCTTAAAGTATGGAATAATTCATTTATAATTATAAAGGGACAGGTGGCTCAGTGGTAGAGTGCTTATCTCTGATGCGTGACATCCCTAGTTCGATCCCAGGCGAAGTAAATTTGTGGTGGACAACGTTGTGTCCGTGGGTTTTCTCGGGGTACTCCCGCTTCTTCCCACTTTCTTATTCCATTAATTATTCATCATCATTCATTTGCTTTAATCGCCCGTCTCCCTTAGCCTAAGGGGCATAATCGAGGGATGTTAAACTAAAAGATTTCATTTAATTTCATTTTTATAACTACACAGTTTAAATACTTGATTCATATGTTACAGTCTATGTTTTAAAAGATCAAGAAAAAAAATTTGATTTTAGTCTCGGGTTCGATTCCCGCTGCCGAACTGACTGGGATTTTCCAGGGGTTTTCCTCAGTCCTACCAGGCAAATGCCAGGATGGTACCTACTAAACAGACCCTGACCGATATCTTCCCAAATCCTTTCCATTGTTATTGTTGTTGTTACATATCCAGCATAAAATAGCCTCTGAGCTGAATCGGGTGATTGTTAAATAAATAATAATAAAAAAAAAACTCTCAATGAGACACGGGCTATAAGTTGAGAACCATTGAATTGGTAGAATAAACTTTTACCTTACTTGGGTTGCTTGGATTGTTAGTCGCATTGTATTGTGAAATATATATATTTTTTCAAATCTATTTTTCTATTATTTCTTGGAATAACTATTTTTATGAAGTTCAAAGGAAAAGTTTGTTGCAACAATTCACTCACAAACACAAACTCAATCAATCTGTTTGTTAGACATAAAAGAACACAAACGTACTCTTATTTTGTTACGAGTATTTTATAGGCTTGTTTCTGATTACTTATTGGTGCTCGTTTTTCTGCCCAAGTCGCAATAAAGAACCTTTAAACGCACAACTGTAAACTCTCAGACAGCGCGGTGCGGCGTGGGAGTTAAGTGTTGCGTTTCCTTCTATTCATTTATTTGTTTCTAAGTCTGAACTGTTAATGCGTTTATGTGTGTATCTGTGTGATGGCTACTCAATGAATATTTGCACGATAAAAGGTTTCTTCAATATCTATTTACGAAGTTTAAATTGAACTTGGTAATTATACGTGCCCACGCTTGGATACATTTCTTTTTGTGCGATTTTTACACTGATATGAGGACGTTGAATCAAAATAAATTATTTCTAAACGTATCTCCACATGACGTCACAAGAATAATGACCTCGAAGTTGGAGTATTTGAGGTACTGCTTAAGTCAATAGTAAATGTGCCCACCCTATGAAACATTTGTAGGTATTACGTCACAGTGGTCCGCACAAAAGTACGAAGACAGAAAGGCGCAAGTCAAAATGGCCCCGCGAAGAAACGGCCCGGGTCAAAAGGCCCTCACGACAAAAGGGTCCGAGTCAAAAGGCCAACACGACAAAATCGCCACGCGTCAAAACGGCTCTTGTGAAAAGCGCCTGAGTCAAATGGCCAAGGTTACAATGTCCCCGCATTAAAAGAGTCCCATTAAAAAAAGGGGAGCTCCACGTCAAAAAAGCCTGAGATTAAAGTATAAAAATTCATATTAGATTAAAAACATTTTGTAGCCAGTACGTGATTTATTTGTGTTGAAAGAACATACATATGTATTTGTATACAGGGTTAGTTAAAACTATTGTGATAGTCCTATAATAACGATATATCTGGACGGAAGAAAAGCAAATGTTGCATGTGGGTATTGATGTGGAAACTGCATTGAATATGGGCGTAGACGATTATGGCAGATACCTTGGATATCACGCAATATTTTTGCCAACAATATCCACTTGCAACATTTACTTTTCCTTTGTCCAGATGTATGATTATTGTTTCACATCCTTGACTGTCACACAAGCATCTAAGATGACCAAGCTATCGAATGAAACTCTAGAACTAAGAAAACAGCAGAGCCTAAGCTAGAGGGGGGTGAAAGGGGGGATTGTCTGTAATGTAGAAACGCCCACATGGGAGATTTCTAGTCTGAAAAATTCCGTACCTGTAATATATAGCTACAGGGAGCTAAATATGTTATCCCTAGCCTCTAAGCCGACTCAGAATCAAGTTTACTCAATTTAGGCGTTAATCTGGGCCTATCGCAAATCACAAATGCCAAAGGTAGGGTTGAGCACGAGACGGGACGAGACAGAATTTTCCTAACAAAATTTGAGTCGAGACACAGATCTTCCAATAGAGAAATATACATTTTTTCTAGTCGAGACAGCACTTTTACAGCAATTTTTCGAAGACAGCCTCAAATCTTGTCTTGTGCGCATCCCTAGCCGAAGTCATATTCACCACTTATTCCACCATACCGGACTAAATGCAATTGATTTTGATTTAAAGTCCATTTTTTTCACTAAACTAGTCAAAACAGGTCCTCACTGTTAAAAGTGGGTTATGAATTAATACTCAAGTTTGTAGCTGAAACAAGTACCTCGCACTGAAATGACAAAGAGGCAGTCAATAACACAGCAACACTAACATAGTGAAAAGGGAACATAAGTCATTAATGATAAAATACTATGACTATACTTGCCTTCATATTTGAATGGAGTACGAAAATAATGATAATAAAAACAGAGAAACACCTTATTATCTTCCTTAACCGCTATTAGTTATGAAATAATCTAAAAGTTTACTGTAAAGTTACAACTAATTTATGTCAAGTCAACTGGCAAAAAATCACTGTTAAATTATACTACTGAAGTTCAGTAAGACGAGTACTATTGACAATAGAGGAACAAAATAAAAATACAATCAACAAAAGCAAAAATAAATAAATAAATTAAACTTTTCAGTCGTATTTGTAACAAACGTTTCAGCATCAAATAACAAATCATTTTTCTTGGAAAGTATAGGCCTACATCAACATGTTGAGTTGAGTTGATTTTGAGTTTAACGTCCCTTTCAGCAGCTAGGATGTATGAGACGGGACCTACTGATTAACGTAGAATCCGAACCACATAAGCTTACGCCGAGAATCAAACACAGGTCTTCCACGCCGAAGGCGCGTACGCTAATCGGCTAGTCACGAAGGGGCTCCGATACATTAATATTTATCTGACAGCACCAATATGTAATTTCATTCAGATCAGTACGATCTATCAATTCGATAGGTCTATGTCTCATCATTGGTCATACTGTTTTCGTTAAATCTAATAATATTGTGGAATTAATACTAAAATTATGATAAATTAATGTTTACATTCAAATGATGATGGATGGTTGGTTGAACTAAGAGCTTAGAGTCCCTTTCAGCATCGAGGCTATATGCGACGTGGACCTATAGCTTAACGTAGGATCTAAATCATATAAACTTGAACGGAGAATCGAACGCGGATCACCGCGCTAAATGCGCGTAAGCTAACAATGTAGACACAAAGAATCATTTATTCAAGTCGTATGCAATTTGCCACTTCCACCTTGAAATTTTGTTTTAGAAACGTGTACTATCGAAAAAGTCGTACTTAATGAAATCTTCTCGGTTAGCGAAAAGTATCATTTCAGTGGTCGAAGGAACCTTTCGATGAAATGAGAGTAATTGTAGTCTCGTGTGACAATGGTGGTTTACGTATTGGGAAAAATTCCTTTCCGAAACAAACAATGTGAAACAAGGTTTGAGAACGGTTGTTTGTTTTGATCCACAAAACCTAATAGAAGCCATTCCTTAGATGCGTTTTAATTAATAGGAAGGAAGTATCACTTGATACGAGACAATCGTAAACAAAACACTTAAAATGAAGGAAGAGCCGAAATTGAAAGAATTTCAGGTTACTTAAAATTGAAGAACAGGAAATACTTTGAGTATCTGTGACAATACTATGGTTACAACAATTTTCAATGTATCTAGCCAATACATTTTAATATTAAAGTTACTTTAGTTTTCAATGTGGAAAGTTATGCTCTCCAATAACTGTGTTATTAATATGGTGGCAATATCCATATGGCTACTCTCCGCCCTTTGATCAAGCGGCTAGCACACGTGTCTTTGGTGTGAGGGGCCCGGGTTTAATTTCCGATGGGAGAGTACTGACCGCATTGCACCTTAAACAGTAAGTTCAAGTCTCATATAGCCTCGTTGCTGAAAAGGGAAGCTAAACTTCAATGTACAAGCAGACAAATACTCGTGCGTCCCGTTCAAGGACTAACATTCAGGTTTGGAGTATTGGAAATACACAAAACTGTATTGCAGAAACTAACTAACCAGGTTGCTATTTTTGCAATTTAGTTTAGTTCTTTTCCACCAGCGAGAGTGTATGACAGTACATAGCGTAAAAAATAGGATATGGGCAATTACTCGATTTTTTATCCAAGACGAACATATCTACTGGGAATCGAACCAGAGTTAACAAGTGCTGACAGCAGACACATTTATTAGTTCGGGTATTCCATCAAAAGTTTACAACCTATCTTCAAAATGACTACAATCATTATCATCAAAATTCTCGTTTACAACTCTCGTTCAAAGGTCTAAAACACAGAGTAAGTGTTCCTTTCTTGCGGTATTTACTAAAAATCGTGCTTTTTTCCATTATATACTAAACAAAAGCTAGCGTACTTTAGAATCCATGGTTCTTGCTTTAATGCAATTCAGTCAGAGAACTAAAAATAAATAGCGCTAATAAGTGAACAAACTAACATTATTGTTTATGTAACATTATTGTCATTTCTGAATTTGGATCCAAACCTCGCCATTGTCACTAGAACTTCTCGTACGCGGACTTCTTGCCAATCGTACCTGAGGAATATTTTTTTACTTTATTCCTCCTAGCCAAAAATTACTTCCCATTTACTACTAAATATTGGACCTTTATTATTACATAGATTAAATAACAACATAATTGCGGAATCACAGTAATAACTCTACTTTTAACGTCTCTGGTTTATGCCTTGCAAAGTAAAAATAAGGCATGTTAACTAAATACGAAATTGAGTTGAGTTTGAGTTTAAAGTCCTTTCCTGCAGCGAGTTTATATGAGACGTGGATCTACTGATTAACGTGGAATACAAATCATATGAGCTAAAGCGGGGAATCGAACCTGGATCTCCCACGCCAAAGACGAGTATGCTAACCGCTTAGCCACGAAGGAGTTCAATTGAATACGAAAGATGATGGAGAAAGCAACGGAACAAGGAAAGTCTATGAATCGGGAGAATCCCTAGAAAAAGCACGAATATGATACTATTTACCACAAGCTTGTATGATCTTGCGTAATGTAAATATTGTTTTAATTTAATGTCCCACTATTATGTCTGGCAATGAATCAAAGCAATTACTATGAAAGGATTAGTAGAATAAGAGTGAATCCTGAGAAAATCCACAGACACTATGATGTCCACCGCATTCTTAAATGGTCTGGGATCAAACCAGGGACCCCTTACACCAAAGATGAACCACTCTACCACTGATCCACCGTGCTCCTTTATATAATTTGGAAACAAACCACAAATGGTTATTACCAGAGGTGAGTGCTTTACCATTGACCCACCTCTATGTCAAGGGAAACTAATTTGAAATATTCTAAGTATGCGATGTACTTCTGCTATATCCTGAAAGTAGCTTTTTCTACCTTATTTGTAACCTTGAGACATAAACTCAGACTTATGAGCTCATAATTAAAACATTGTTTTAAATTGTTTATTCCATAAGGATACGGCACACATTACTAAAGAGATTATGATAAAACCACCAACTGTGGTGCTATCTCTGACACAAAATTACTTAAGCACTCATCGCGTATGTATCCCAGAGGCCTTCTTGTAGCTCCAGATTAACTTCTCGGCTCCTCGCTCATTACCTTCCCTGTGGTGGGATCACAAGTTCCACCGCGTCGCTCCACACAATGGGAGAGACAAAATTATCCCTTAATTGAGTCTTGCCTTCCAAAATGGCCGCCTCTCGTTTGTTCTTACTTTGCGAAAACGTAACCCCTTTTCTTCGCCATTTCTGCTATCGTTGGACCAGAACCTTTGCCATTTCCCGTAATCACATTGTTGTCTAGGTAGGAATCGTGATTTCTATGCCGCCTCCTAGCTTAAATGAAATGTTATTAAATTTTGATTCCAGTACATGTATACAGGACTTATGTACGGTCTCTCTTTCGGATTATAGATGTACTGTAAATACATACATACATAGGCTTGCTTATAAAGCGTCATACAGTTCACAAACAAACAGCAGAATCGATAAATACACCCTACGTCGGCAGGCACAATACAGTGTATAGTTAATGTTTATCAGAGAGCAGTTAATCCTAGCAGAGAGCAAGGAACTGTTTAGTTTGAATACTCTACAGCAGTGGTTCTCAACCTAATTTTTATCACGGCCCCTATTTTATCATATCCTCTTGCTAGCGATCCACTTATAATTTCTGGTTTGTAATAAGCTTATGTGAGATTTTTAATATACCTATTGTGGAGGTCTCACGATATCTATCTATTTCTATAATAGTAGAATCCATTTCTTGTATATAGTAGATGCAGCAACTTCTCTAAAAGCAAATGGATTAAAACCAAATTTGGTCACCTCATTCATATTATAAATATCGAATCCGATCGGTCATACTGTTTCAAAACGGAGGCCGTTGGAAAATTTTAAAAACTTTACAACTACCTTAATTTTGGGTCATATGATAAAAAAAAAATCAAGTGATTTTTAATTCGGACAGTTGTTAAAAAAAAGTTATTAAATATTTAAAATGACTTGATAATGTGCGTTACGAAGATTAAATCGGACATTGTCGCACTAGTGAAATCACACCAATGCTCAGATATCTCATTGGCTCTCAATTTGAATTGTATTTTAATATGCAAGTTTTGTTGCATTTATACTTTTCTCGTATTTCAATCTGCAGTTCTCATTAGTTTCATATCGTACCTCTTTCATTTAAATTGATTTTTAAACATCTCTGGATCTCTTGAGAACGTTTAGTAGATATATTTTTTTGTTTTCTCAACAGTATGTATAAAAATAAAAATATGCCTATCAGAACAAAATTCAAAATAATATTTAAAAATATTTTCCGGTATTCGATTCTACCCCTGCTTTACAGTATCACCTCATCTATTGGTAACAAGGAATGTTTTAGGATTAGTATTAGGAATTAGATTTCTGGGCTTTTGGCATCTATGGCCATATTAGCCCGTCACTAGGATTAGGAATAGAAATTAGATTTCTGGGCTTTCAGCATCTATAGCCATGTTAGCCCGTCACTAGGATTAGGAATAGAAAATATATTTCTGGGCTTTCGGCATCTATGGTCACATTAACCCGTCTCACATATGAAGGATGACGTCCCTCGGCTATCACACTACCCGGAGAATTAGAGAGAAAGTAAGAAATGGGGAAGGAAGGAAGCGACCACGGATTAATTACCATCCCGGCATTTGCCTGGTATGAATGAGAAACCCCCGGAAAACCTCACTCAGATGGCTGGCCTCACAAAGCTGTTACACCTTTTCGATTGGGAATCGAACCCAAAACCGCTCACAGTAAAGATGAGTGTGTTAGCGATTACGCTACGTTGCGCAGCGGGGCCACAAGGAATGTATTCAAAATAAAAATTGGTATTACATTACGACTATTTTAAAATTATTTAACAAGCTTGAAAACTTTATTTATTTAAGTCTAAGTACCTTATTTAAGTCTGAGTGATTTAAGTCCATTGACTTATATAGGAAATTACAAGACATAAGTTAATAACTGTTAAGATTGTGTGTGTCTGTGTCATCGTTCTGAGAAAACATTATAGTTGATAATGTATTCTTTTACATATATAGTACATAAATACAGTATATAGATTCTAGCCACTCCTTTCTGAGTGGTAGAAACCTTGTCAGAAAAAAAGTATTCACGTCACACGCCACGCTGTCAACCGACCCAACTGGAAATCTTTGCATGTGTCCCCCAAGGACTCACACAAGATTCACCATTATGAATAAAATTCGATCCCAAACTAATTTTGCAGTGTGGGGGGATGAGAGAAAAATAACCTCTTTTCCTATTTCTCTTTGTGGAACGAAGAAGTCGGTAAAATCCAACCAATAAAATTCGGGCCCATTTCAAACAAAGAAGAAAAAATACTTTCTTAATAGCTAGAGAAAACAAAATGTTGCAGGAATGGCGTATTTACGATTTTCTTTCGGGGAAGGACACTTTGCTAATTTTATTCCTGGAAATATAAAAATTTTGCAAGAGATTTCATTTACTTTAAAACAGTAAATAAAATTTCGGGGGGAGGAGCTAAAGCCCGAAAGCCCTCCCTTAAATACGCCACTGGCCTGCAGGTATTGGACAGCTTCTTCTTTTTTTCAGAGTATAGACCGGTTCAGAGTAACTATATAATATGTTAACTTTTCCTTCAATTTATTGACCCCCCTTGTTACATGAAATCCATCATCACCTCTGACCTTTCCGCCGTGTAATCAATTCAACTGATTCATTTGTTGTAACCATCATACGGTACCCTAATTTAATAACGGTCTCGGTGCAATTTAATTACAAGAGAAATGTGATTCAATTATTACGAACATTCGTACATTCACTTTCACTATCATTATACGATAATTTATCAAAAGGCTATTTTAAAAGAGAAGCCCTTTCAACGTTTACGAGTTATAGGTTAAACACAACTATTATTATTATTATTATTATTATTATTATTATTATTATTATTATTATTATTATTATTATTATTATTATTATTATTTCATGTATTTATAAATAAATTTTTGTATTATTAGGATTGTGTGTGTGTCACAGTTAGCGGAGTACCTTCAACGATATACAAAGGGAGTTTAGGACAGATGGGTATAATAATTTAATTATAAAGGTAACCAAGAAAGTTCTGTCGCTTTTTCACCCACCACCTTCAAATATCGATATGTCACCTAAAATGTATCTGGAAGATTAAAAATAGTCCCCATTAGTATCGAGGACCTTCTGTCCACGTTCTGGATTCCATCGAGGTAGAATTTGGTGGGATGTGAAGGAAAAAAGGTATCAAGAGTATTTTGCACCTCTACTAGGGATTGAACTGGCGTCCTCTAAGGTGATTGTTCAAGGAATGGAACAGGTGATAATCGGACGGCGCAATGTCCGGGGAGTATGGCGGATGCAATATTGTTTCCCATCAAAGGCGTAGAATGGTGTCCTGGATCATTCTAGCCACCTGGGGCTTAGCGTAGTCCAGTAAAAGGAGGACCCCTTTGCGATTCAGAAGTGCTGGCTTCAGAGTTTTGAGTTTTTCTAGAACACAGTTCAACTGCTGACAGTACACAATTCCATTGATGCTGTGACCATCTGGAAGCAGTTTCTGATTCACGATGCCATGAGCAGCCTACCAAACACACAGGAGGACCTTCTTCTGGATGCCATGAGCAGTGCTGGTTTCGGCTGTTTTGGAACCGGTTCATGGGATGTTAACCAATGATGACGGCGCAGTGTAACTTCGTACAGGACCCACTTCTCATCACATGTGACTACCCTGTCCAGAAATGGCTCATTCCTCAGACGAGACAGCAAAGAAACAAAGTGTCTGCTCGCGTCTCCTTCTTGCCCAAAGTCCAATCATGTGAGACCCATCGACCCAACTTGTAATGTTTCCCAAGTTGGTGGAGATGCTGCCGAACGGTTTCTCCACTCACACTGAATTTTAGTCCCAGTTTCCCATTTGTCTGGCCACATTCGCCCCAATTACTGCCTACAGATCTTCATTTTGTACATTTGTTGGTCTTCTGGCACGTGGTGCGTCTTCGAGTGTTTCATCACTGTCCTTAAACTTGTTAAACCACCGCTGCACTGTCCGCGTAGTCACAACACCCTTACTAATGGCCTCGCATATCTTCCGCTCCGCTGCATTGCCGTTTGAACTCGTACAGCATACACGCCCTTATGACGCTTTGTGGAAGTCCCATGTTCATTCTGTCCTTACGCAAGTTCACGGTGTAACTGAATTGCACAACCAGGTAGTATGTTGGATATACCCATACCAACAACTGACCTTCGCTTTATTTCCGTTCGCGATCAACTCACGGTGTGAAGGCCAATTGAACAGAACTTCCACAAAAAGCGACAGAACTTTCTTGGTTATCCTTATAGTTGCAACATAATGATGAAATTTTAGGTGGACATACGCTGGCCCTTTGGTTTCAAAATGGTAAATATTGTTGTTTACTAATGTTCACAGGTAAACCACAATGGACACTGAAGTAGATATTAGGATCCATCAACGGTAGGTAATGAAATTCCTGTTCAAAACCGGTAATGAATCAGACACATCAATGTATAGGAAGTTGCTTCCGGTTTATAGGATCACACAATTAACCTCACCAGTATCCCATGGGGGGTTGAACCGGTTTGGAAACCTAGACTTTCGTGAATAGATGAATCAGGCAGATAATCATCAACTCCTTTTTCTGGGATCAATGCGGTGTTATTTTTAAAGACTTCTTAGAACATGGCTACACAACTAACAAGGAGCATTATTTTTGGTCACTGAATAAGGTACGACGTGCTCTCCAGACCAAGAGACCGAAGCTGCAAACTAAGGTTATCAAACTCCATCATGATAAAGTCAAGCTTCACACAGCCATCGCGACAGAGAAGAAAATCATGAAAATGAGATAAGAAGTTGTTCCTCAACGATAAGGTAGTCCGGAATTGGATCATTCGGATTTCTTCTTGTTTGGTAGTCTGAAAGCCTAACTGCATGTAAAACCATTCGATAGCGACAAGACCCTCATTTCTTGTGTGAAACAATGGTGTAAAAATCAGTCACAGTACTTTTCTTTTTGAAGAATAAGGAAAGGATGCATGACTAGAAGTTAAATTGATTCAAGAGTCCGCAATAGAATGATGATACAAAGAGAAAAATTTCACACATGGTATCAAACCTGGGTCTCTTAGTTGATAGACATACACCTTACCCGCTACACTACTGCGCCTGTTTTCAAGACGTAAAGTGTTTCTTAGAATGTAAAAAATACTACTTTTCATGGAAACAGTAATTGAAGAACTGCAAGACAATGCTAGTTTAATAAAATGTTAATAAAATCATGTTCTCACGCCACTTCTGTGTCAAACCGGGCCAGTGTTGACCGCAAAACTGGATCTTTAGAGTTGAAATAACGTGCTAAAGTAGTAGCTATGATGGGGCACTGGTCTTTCTTAAAATTGAGTTGTATTAACATAGCCATTTTCGCTATGTAGGCAAGTGACGGCCTTCTTCCTTGATAGCTGAGAGCTTCCAGGTTCGAATCTGTTTACATACTATCCTAATAGATTCTTCCAAAGATTTCTCTTGGTTCCGCCAGGTGACTTTCGTGATGGTAGCTTCTAGTATTGAACTGTTGACTTCCATTCTATTATAATTGCGCTTATATGATTCCCTAGTACCAGAGACAACTTGCAAACCACTTGCTGTAAGCTAGAATTGCAGGTCGGCGAAGCTTGCATCCAGCTTGATTGTAAAAGTTGCAAGCATGCCGCAAGCTGGATTCTAGTAACGAAGTTACATGGGGGCAACCTTGCATTCAGTGTTCCATTCAAGCTTGACGCAAGCGTTTAACAAGTAACTCAAGTGAACCAATGAACGGCCAATGGTGCCATGTCGCTCTGCAAAGGGTCTAAAGCATGACTTGCAAGTACAACAAAAAGCAGATTGTATGAAAGCATGCGTTTCAAGTGCAAGCGTGGAAAGCCAAAAGCCAACCACGCGCCAACTGACCGAAAGCTTTCTTGCTACTAGGGTTGTCAATAATTTCATTGTAATTTGACTTCACGGGATGAAACTAAATTTATTAATTAAATTAATAATAATTCGTAGATAAAAACAACAAAGAATCTGCAACTAGGAATATCAGTGTACCGTAATATAAGTAAAACACACATAAATCTATTTCTCGGTTTCTTTAATATCCATGCTTGCCGTTTGGAAATGGATGTGGCACTAGGAATCCCTTTCCTGTAAAGCGACAAGAATAGGGAATAATACCAGGACATATACACATACACAAATACATGCTGCGTCAAGTTCTGCCACGCACCCTATCCTAGTTTTCGATCCATAAGAGTCCGGCTTCAACACAGCATCTCTCTCTCTCTCTATTTCTCTTTTGTGTTTGTCGCTGTTCTTAGATGGAATGTGAATTCCATAGTCGGCTCTTCTGTCGTTTCCCCGACGTGTGAATGTGAATCCTTGCCCCATCCTACTTTATTGTTTCTCCACTGAGATTACTTCCCATCACAACCAACCTACTTCCTTTCCTTCTGTCTCTCTCTCTCTCTGTTCTTTCCTCTCTCACACACACACAAGCGGTAATATTAATGCCACATTTTGCTTTGGCTGATTTTCACAATGGTAACAACAACTCTAACCAAAAATCTGCTTCCTTCAAGAGAATTTCGCATTAGTTTCCACCAGATAATGATATACTGAGAGCTATGAGTGGTCCTTATTCCGTGTGATCACAGTAGAATTCTCTGATGGCTTAGCTAACCCTCTCTGTTGGTCTAAATCCCGGCTCGAGTGCGTTGGTTGGAATCCCCCGCTAAAGGCCAACGAGATTCCAAGGTAAGGTGGAAGAACATTGAAAGTATTAATGATTTGGATTCTACCTTAATTCTACTTTTACCTTAAGTTTATGCACAAGCGGTGAAAAACGACTGAAAGCTTTAGAAATCTGAGTGTGGAAAAGAATGGAGAGAAATTCATAGAGGAAATGTTAAAGAATAGTAATGTAGAATGGAACAATTTTAGATGTAATAGAAAAGAAACAGAGAAGCTGTTTGGGGACATTTAGCTTAGAAGAAACTGTATGATGAGAGACGTCAGGAAAACGAGGAAGAAGTAAAACAGGGTATGGTTAATGAAAGGTACTGAAAAATCGTATATGAAAACTAAGAAGTTAGTTTAAGACTGTGGTGTATGAAAGCTTCCCAGCTGAGGCACGCGACTTACAAATACAGTGAAACCTGTCAACCTGGCCACCTCTCTAAGTTGGCCACCTGCTTATCTTGGCCTAGTTCGTCTTGAACCTGCATATTCCCATAAGACATTCGTTACTTACTACTCTATAAGTTGGCCACCTGTCTATCTTGGAAGTTGGCCACACTGAAGCAATGTTTACTCTATGATGATAATGATAAATTTACCTGCGTATCTTGGCCACGAAAAATACAGTTTTGTTATTTTTCTTAACTCTTTCGAATTCCCATATGAGAGGCAGATGTTCTATATTTGTGACTGGATACAAAGAAGCATAGATTCGCACGATTTGTTCTTGGAGGTTAATGGCAAGAATACTACCCTCATAAAAGGGTGGTGAAGGAAGATGGGAATAAGAAAAAGCACGTACAGGAATTCAGGAAATGGTTGTACGTATTTGTTTACCTTGTCTGTTTTGGTAAAACCATTAGCTATATCGGCTCCTTTCATCAGTGGGAAGCTTTAGTAATTCCGGAAAATTCTCAAGGTTAAAGCTCAATTGTCATTTATTGGCACCTGACTGCATGTCAAAAGGTAGCGGAGGTTTTGAGATGTGAATTCCCTCAAGATTTTCTCAAAACATCTTTTGGTCCGAAGGAAACACTTCTATGTCATTAACAAGAGGTAGTTAACTACGATATTAGAATGTGCATATCTGCCAAAAAGAATAAAGCAAATATGTGTAGAATGAACCACCATTCAGTAACAACTGAAAAGAAGTCTTATAAATTGCATATGAATTTCTCAATTTATAACTTAGCTTTTCTTGTTTTCAATCTGAATAACTCAGTGTGCTATAATATCAATTTCAATAAACTGCGTACATACACTTGTATTTCATGGTTGTTTGTGTTATTGTGTTTTCAATCCGAATAATCCAATGTACCAGACTAGTTTTCAGGAAGAGAAAGGTATGCATATATATTAAACATACTATCAAAAGCGCCGATCCTGAGGGGACCGAGGGGGCCCGGGCACCCCAAAGCTCATGTGGCCCCTATTTTATTTATGAGTATACAATATTTGGTATAATTCGAGTGCAATTTGTCTTAAAATCTTCATATATATACATTCTGCATCTGAATGCTCCCCCCCCCAAATTTACAGAGAAATCGATGCTCTCGCATACTATAGTAATATTTTCTAGTACTTATATTTTTATAATTACTCTATATACATTATTTATAAGTAGCTGTCGTGGCACTGCTTATTAAAATTTTACAATCAAGTAATACTAGAAATCCTATTCTAAAAATACACAAATCACACTTATTTTCTGTAAGTTGGCCACCTGTCTAAGTTGGCCACTTTTCGATGGAACCGATGGTGGCCAACATAGACAGGTTTCACTGTAATGGCAGAATACCGATTATTAAGTCTATGTATCACATAGTCTCGGTTCTGCAAGGAATCACTAAATTTCCACAAATAGGAATATTATGATATGCTGTTGCACAAGCAAACTATACCAGCTATATCCCCTGCTCGCTTGTCCAATGGCTTAACTTGCATGACCTTGTTGCACGGGATCCTGAGTTCTACTGTAGTGAAAGAACATCGAGCTGTAGGTCTCTTCAATGTAAACAAAGGACGTAAAGGCAAATCCATAATAAATCTTCTAGTTATGTCCAACTCTACACTGTAAAAAAATCGTTGTGTTATTTCAACGACATGCCTATGTGTTAACACGATTGTGTTAAAATATAACACAAACAGGTAGTTAGAACAACTCATTCTGCATTTGGAGTTGTGTGTCAAATGCCGGTAGGTGAAATGACACACAGCCTGTGTGTTAAATTAACACAAGTGTAGAATTTTTCGGTGTTGTTTTTTGCGTGATTGCCAAATATGTTGGGCATCTAATTATAAAGGCTTATGAATTGAAGCTACAGACAAACACAGTAGAAAGAAATACTTAAACAAATCAAGGTATATGCAAAATTTTAACATGCAAACCGCGCGCTGTGTTTTCAGTTGTTTCACGTAATGTTTCTGAAGAAATACGTCAAGAGCGAGAAACAATATCGTGTTACTGTGTCACTTCTACACTGTTCTAGAGCTCACCAGTCAACACCGGGGACTGTGCTTAAATATGGCGGAAAACAAGTTGAATCACGATTAAGAGGCAAACATATTATAAGGATATAGGTAAGTTTTTTATCATTATTGAACAAGATGTTGGTGAAGATTGTGTTTGGCACCATAAAGAAATACGTTACAATAAATGTTGGGGAGAACGACAAAAATTTTTATGAAGAGTTTCTATATGAAGTGTTTATTACTTTTATTACTTTTATAGTTTATTACTTTTATTTTAAAATTAGAATCTTCGATAAGTGTAAGCATGCACACCACATGGTTTCCCAACACACAAAAATTGTTACATCAACACCACACAGGGGTTATTTCAACACTGAAATAGGTGCTCATGTGGTTCGGATTCCACGTTAATCAGTAGGTCCACGTCTCATATAGCCTCGCTGCTGAACGGGACGTAACGTAAAACTCAAAATTACCTCACCTCACTGAAATAGGTGCCGTAGTAACACAGAAGTGGAGTCGAACTAACACCAAAAATGGTGTTAATCTGGTGGTCTGACCTTGAATTTTAACACAGGGAGTGTTGAATTAACACTAAAACGGTGTTACTTACACGGCTTTGACCTTGAATTATGACACAGATTGTGTGTTGAAATAATAAGAAAATGATGTTGAAGTAACACAGAGACTGTGTTATATTGATACTTGACATGGTGTAATGTTAACACAAAAGAATTAACACACTACACACTGTGTTACTTTCTTTATGTTGGTGCGACACCGCCACAAGTAACATTCAACACTTTTCTCCACACTACCGACCCTGACATTGTGTCGAATCATCACCGAAAATACTAACACAGATCCGAATTTAACACCGGTTGTGTGTTAAAGACGTAACACACCCCGTGTGTTAAAACGCCAACACCGTGGAGTCTGTGTTGAACTAACACTGCATAGTGGTAGTCACGCTGGAACCATTGCCCTGTGTTAAAATTGAGTTGAATTAACACAACCATTTTTTACTGTGTATGTTGTGTGGCGTCATAATTTGGTTCTCGTATTCTCAGTAAATACAAGCAATACGGAGTGTTTCAAAACAACACCGATAAAATTTGGTAAGTGATTCCTGACACCAAGATAAGACAAAAAAGTATAGACCAACCTGGGTGTAGAAATCCGTCATTTCGGAGTTACACATAACGAACATAACGAACTAATTTTAAATCTGTATAGATCCAATATTATGGGACCTATCGTAGTCGGGTCAAGACTTCACTTAGGAACTAATATGTGCGCTATCAAAAAATACATGTTTCAGAATCGGTAGGCCTACTCAAGGAGCAATTTTGATAGAGGGAGTTTGGCTATGGGCATATAATTTAAAGTACTCATCAACTATATGAAAATTGTCGCAGAAGTACCGCAGGATTCTGGAGCATAGATATTAGGATAAGGCACATACTTGTTCCTAATTGAAGTCTTGACCCGACTATGGCAGATCCCGTAGTATTAAAACTATGGACCTTTAAAGTTCATTTTTTCATGTTTTTGGCAGTCTATAACTCCGAAATGACGGATTTCTGCACCCAGGTTGGTCAATACTTTTTGTCTTATCTTCGTGTCAGGAATCACCTCCTACACGTTGTCGGTGATGTTTTGAAACACCCTGTATAGGGAGCAGAAACCAACTTCCAAGCCGCACTGATAACCTATAAAAGTAATTTCAAACTCAATGTTCTGTGACGTAATAATCTGCTTCTCAAATTCTAAGTAAATACTACAAACAGTGTAAGGAACAGACAGAACAACTTTCCCGTTATACTGATGACCTATGATAGTCATTTTCAACTCGATGTTCTGTGACGTCATAGTCTGCTTCTCTCAACCGCAGTAAACGCAAGAAGCAGTATACGGATCAGACAGAACAACTTCTACGTTGTGGAAGCGGTAGTAAGAAAGAAAAAAAGAAATTGAATACAATCGATGTTCTTTACTTTTTTTTAACCCAAAGTCTGCTATCTTCAACTTAAATAGAGTAAATAGTAATACTGTGTTTGCATAATTCTTGTGACGAGAATACGAAAATATTAACTCGAATTATTTGTTTACAACCAGCTTAACTTCTCAGTACCTCTTTCAAAATTGTATTTTTATAAATGCTTCTTTTTTAAGTGTCTTTTCGGTACTCTTACGTCCGAGGGAAACAAACATTTCTATACAACTTTCGAAATACAGTATATAACGTCTTTTTTTTTTCAGAATTCATCTTTATAAAGTCCATATATTGATGTCAAGGAATTTGGTGATATTTTCATATCTTTTTTCAATTCAGCGTTTTGGAAAATTCCAAACATTACATAATTGCATTGTACACAATTCAATGTTTGTTTTTTTTAGGAACACCAATTATTAATTATTTGAGAGGTCTCAGAACAGGAAATAGTGTAAAATGAAATGAAATCTTTAAGTTTTACGTCCGTGTAGACTAAAGGAGACGGTGATGATGAGAACTGAATGAAATGGTGGAACGAAGATAGTAGGACGAAACGGGAGAACCTCGAAAAAACCCACCCACACGGTGTTTGTACGCCACAAATTTCATTTGACTGGAGCTGAGATCGAACCGAAAACGCCTACACCAGAGGTAAACGCTCTACTACTGATCCACCATGGACTCCATTATGAATAATTTTCTATAAATGAGTCTGAGATACACGCAGACGCTAAGGCTATTTGGGGAAAAAACGAGGCGGAACGAAGTGGGGTCAGTATTAAATTAGTGGTGGGCACAAAAACCGATTTTTCGGTTTTTCACCGAAACTGGTTTCGATTTTCTTCAAAACCGGTTCCGGTTTTTTCCCAAATTTGTTCTATTTCGGACCAGAATAGTGTTTCGTTGTTCTCCGGAAACCGAATCTGTTTCCACAGAAATAGATTTATGTGTTTTCCAAAAGTTTTCACCGAAACCAGTTTCGATGAAAAACCGAAACGGTTTTTGGAGAAAACCGAAACCGGTTTCGATGAAAGACCAAACCGATTTTGGAGAAAACTGAAATGTCAGTTTTTCGTGTGTCGTTTTTTCTAGAAACCGGTTTCCGATTTTTTAAAATAAAAACCGGTTTTACCCATCCCTATATTAAATACACCAAATGCAAGCCCAACTGAAAATGACTTTAGGTAAATTGAGGTAAACTTAAATATATTATTTTGATGCAGTGAAAAGAATTCGAAAAGGGTGGCAACGGTATTATAGTATCATACACTAGCAGGCCTGTAGCTAGTGGGCTACGCAGAGAGAAGCTGAACCTTCCCTTGCACAGAGGCATACACGGGAGTCCAAGGGACCCGGACCCTCCCCCGAAATTTCTAATTCAGCTTACATTTGTACACTTTCTCAGCAAAATTATACTTGTTTAACAGAGAAGTTATTGATGTAGCTTGAAAATTTGATCTTTTACTTCATCTATACTCTTTCTCTTTTAAAAAACAATCTAGCTCTATATTTTTTTCTGAAAATATAAATGGAAGTATAGACGCAGAATAATACCCGTTCAATACTACATAATCGTAGGGACTTGTAGTGTTGGACCCCTTCCCCCAAAGCTTGGACCTTCTAACAAAATTTTCAGAATTCGTCCCAGCCCCCCTCTATGACCATCTTCAGCGCCTTGAAGCCTCCAGTGTTTTTGTTTTGACTCAAGAAAAATAAGGTGAACTCAAAACTCCCGTCGTACGCGCCTTTGGCGTGGGAGACCCGGGTTCGATTCCCGGCGGGAGCTCATGTGGTTCGGATTCCACGTTAATCAGTAGGTCCACGTCTCATATAGCCTCGCTGCTGAAAGGGACGCTAAACTAAAATCAACTCAACTCAACTCAAAACTCCCGTCAAAAAGTTATAGTAATCTCGGTTTAAAGACAGTCACTTGCTACAAAGAGAAACCACCCCCGTGTGCGGTTTCTTTTCATACTGTCCTGTTCAGTTTTTCTCTCCCTTCAAAACTAACTGACAGGTAATAAACTGAATCCAAGGTGTTGTCAAATCTTTGCCAACTATTCTTTTTCTTTCCTTCTTTCTCTTAAACAGCGGCTTCCCTTTGTAAGCAAGTGGCTACCTTTAGACCGAGGCTACTATACCTAGGCTCATTTTTCTTAGTGTTTTGAACAGTGGAGCCGGGGAGCCTAGGCCCCCCCAGGTTTTGAGTGGCAAAAAATTGAAGTTATTATTTATAAATTAAATATTTTTGAAAGCTTATAGTAAGAGTTGCCTTTTATTCTTTATTGGAGAATTTTTGAAACATTAGATATAGAATCAGTTTTGCAGTTTTTCTGTTCTCCAATGTGTAAAACAATACTTGAAGTCCGGAATGTCAACGCCCAACGCAGCCATAATATCCATCGGGGGAGAGTTAAGGTGGGAACATCTGTAAGACCCATGAAAAATTATAAATTCATGATATACTATCATAGTCTGAGTTCTGGCTTTCCCTCCCCAGTTTTTAACTTCTATATCCGCCATTAGTACTGGGGCCACGACGGCTCAGTGGTAGAGCGTTCATTTCTGGTGCATGGGGTACTTGGTTCGATCCTAGCTCGCTCCAAGTGAACTTTGTGGTGGACAAATATGGTGTGCTTGAGTTTTCTCTGGGTTGTCCCATTTCCTCCCACTTTCTTCATTCCACTATTTCCTTCATCTCTCATCATCACCGTCTCCTTTAGCCTAGGCGCCATAATCGTGGGACGTAAAACTCAAAGATTTTATTTTTTCCGGCCACTGGTACTGATTTTGGGCTTGATTCCTATTCTCCCTCTACCTACGCCTATGATTCTGAAATATCTTCGATTGTCTGTTTACAGAAATAATAATAATAATAATAATAATAATAATAATAATAATAATAATAATAATAATAATAATAATAATAATAATAATAATAATAATTACTATTATTATTATTATTATTATTATTATTATTATTATTATTATTATTATTATTATTATTATTATTATTATTAAGAATTCTACCTTTGCCAGATTCTAGGACTATTTTTTTAATTTTAGGTTTGGACATAGAAATGATTCTTCTATGTTTCTCGATTTTCAGCTTCCTCTTTTATCTCCTAATACTAGGAATACTAGGACTCCTAGGTCACTACGAAAGTTTTGAGATGTGAAAAAACTTACATACTTAAAATCAATTTAACACTTACATTTTCTCGAAGTATTCACAATTACACTGTACATACTTTTGCATCCTCGAAAACCACTTTTGGAAGCAGTGTTGCCAGTCTTTTTCTTCAAGTGTTGAAAGTTCATTCTCGTAAGCCAGTACAGCTTCTTCAGGGCCGCAAAATCTCTTCCCACGCATGCGATCTTTGATCCTGGGGAACAGAAAAAAATCACACGGGGCCACGTCAGGGCTATACGGCGGATGAGTCATAAATTTGACCTCCGTAGATTCTAAACACTGAATTGTGATGTTGGCCGTGTGTGCGGACGCGTTGTCATGATGAAGCAGGATCCCATGCAATCCAGTTCTTGGACGCCGTTCCCGAAGCTTCTGGAACACTTTTGTTAGGCAAACAGTGGTCTACCACTGAGCAGTAACAGTCCTTTGTTCTTCAAGTGGAACAGTTGCAACATGGCCAGATCTGGAGAAGAAAGTTGCGACCATCTTCTTCCCCACACTCCGCGGTCGCTTCACTTTCGTGGGTGGATTTTTGTCTGGAAAGATCCAAATTGTAGACTGGCGTTTATTTTTAGGGTCAAATTGATAGATCCAAGTCTCATCACCAGTAACAATGTCAGAGACTCGTAGATAATTTCCTCCATCAAATCCTGCAAGCATTTCTTCACACCATTCCACACGCATGCGCTTCTGCTGTTCAGTCAAAGTGTGAGGCACCCAACAAGATGAAACCTTCCTGAGCCGAAGATGATCATGAAGAATTTTTGTTACTGTTAACGATCCAATGTTCACTGTAGATTCAATGTCCTTGAAAGTTGTTCGAGGATTTTCTCGAATCATTTGTTCCACAGCGGCAATGTTTTCATCTGACACAGCTGTTGCCGGACGTCCAGCTCTCTCTTCATCTTTAAGCGATGTCCGGCCTCTTCTGCATTCACCAAACCACCGAAAAATTGTAGCACGGGAAGGAGCAAGGTCCCCAAATGCCCCCTGCAAACGGTCAAGGCTTTGTGTCTCGTTCAAACCACTTCTGAAATCGTAAAGGATCATTGCCCGAAAATGTTCCCTTTCGAGCTCCATTCTAGACAACCGAATACTGCTCACATCAACAAACAAGTGAAGGCGATACGGCCACGCCGATAAGCGAGGCGAGTTGAAACTTGCTTCGCTTCTTCGCTCTGGATGCCACTACAGAACGCAATTTTTGGAATTCAAATACTGTGCCACAACAATGCGTATCTCAGAACTTTCGTAGTGACCCTCGTATTTTCTATTTTTCAAGTCATCGATCATGTGTGTTATTCTTCCTACTCCTCGCTTTCCTTCCATCTTTCCTTCTATGGCGGTATAAAGAAGACAATTTCTTTGCAAGATATGTCCAATCCAATTGGCCTTTCTACAAAGGATGGTGGTTATAAGTGTTCTCTTCTCTCCTATCCGTTTTAGAACGTCTTCTTTAGTTACTCTTTCTGTTCATTTTATCTTCTTCATCTTCCTCCAACACCACATTTCGAAGCGCTCTAAATATTTCTTCTCTAACTTTCGTAATGACCAAGTCTCTGAACCATAAAGTCCAACTCCACATATACCACTTGACAAATATCTTCCTTAGTTCAATATTAAGACTGCTAGTTAACTGTAACCTTTTCTTGTTGAATGCTTCTTTAGCTATGGCATCTCCCAACCTGATCTCTTTGGTGCATCTCTCTCGTCAAAATACTTCCCAGATATTTCAAATGGTCGACCTCTTCAAGTACTCTTTGTTCTACTTTGATCCGTAAGGGCGCATTTCCAAGGGATATTCTCATGAATTTCGATTTTTCGATGTTAATTTCCACTCCATATAGTTTCCCAGTGTCAACTATTTTGTCAATCATCTCCTGTAGTCCTTCTTCGGTTTTAGCTATTATAACCGTATCATCTGCATACCTAATCTTGTTAATGATCTGCCCTCCAATCTTGAAATCTCAAATTCCCTTTAACGCTTCCTTCATGAACCATTCACTGTAAATGTTTAATAATTGGGGTGACATACTAATTCCTTGTCTGACTCCTGTTCCAATCTCCACACTATTGGTTTCTCCTTCATTTAAACGTATCTTTTCTTACAGAAATAAGGAAAAAATAAATGAGTTAAATGCTTAAACACCTCTATTGCTTGGTTATTTAAGATACGTTATATTGATTATGTTCGTAAAGAAAGTAAAATTGAATGATTCTTTTACATTAGTGTGAAGTAGCTATTGGATCCTTTCAGTAAACGAAGACTAAAAAAAAAAAAAAAAGACTGAAATCCTGTTTTTATAAGCTGTTAAACGAAGGCTAGTTACGTCATCGTTGAAAAGGAGGGCGAAGGAAGGGGAAAAGGCAGACGAGTGAAAATTGGGATTAATTTTTTTTTAGTGTGGCTTTTTCACTGTTAAGTGTGGTGTTTATTCAGGCAACGTGTGGGTGTAAATGTGATGACGACCAAGTGTGTTTTTATTGTTACAAGGTAGGTGGTGATTTGCCCCATAGATCTGGCACTACTGAGGTCTACGCAGTCAGAAAAGATGAAAGCTATTTTTAGGATGACTATATGCGTATAGATTAGCATCGTAAATAGCAATATTCGTATGGATTTATGAATATATTCAGTGACTTTTATATAGGAGATAATCTACCGTGTGAATGGATTTTTTTAAAAAAGAAAATATGTATCACACATAAAATATATTTACACGCAAGCACGCAACACGCACAACTTTAAAATTAAAGCTAGAATAGTATGGCGCCATTTTATCTCTATATTAATATAGGTCCATCTACTTAAAAACTTCTCCGTTACCCTGAGATAAAAAAGTAACACGAAAGTCGTATATATTTCATGCTAGAACTGAAATTCTTTTGCAACTAACAACGCAACGCCTAAAAAGAAAATTGGTCACTTATTTCTTACCTTCATTTGTTATTTTTTCCTTTCAAAAATTAATCACAAGGACAGCATATACCGTCAAGGACGTATGCATGGGGTGGATCCTGGGGTCCCGGACGCTCCCTCCACAAAATAATTTATTTTCTGTAAATTTAGTGTAATTTTACAGATGATTTTTACGAAGTTTAATATATTTTTTTCTCATATTGACTTTGAACCTCCCCAAAACGTTTGGACCCATTCGAAATAAATTTCTGCTTATAGGTGCCTGTCATATGCGACCTACAGGTAGGGATGCGCACGAGACAAGATTTGAGGATGTCTTGTCTCAAAAATGTGCTGTAAAAGTGATGTCTCGACCTGAAAAATGTATATTTCTCTATTGGAAGAGCTGTCTCGACTAGAATTTTGTCAGGAAAATTCTGTCTCGTCTCGTCTCGTGTGCATCCCTCACAGGTCTCATCCGACCTTCACGAAACTTCAGATGGAGGTAGATTTTGACTTGGTTTATATACATGCGAAATATTGTCTTGTGTCGACCTTTGACTCCTTGGTTTTTTCCATCAAAATTGGAGTTCGGACTTCAGAATTGAACATTGTCAAAAATAAATAAAACTAAAAACAAACGTGTTTTTTGCATAGTTTTTCCACCATTTTATTGCCCTGAAGGTGAGGGCTCCTTCAAAGAATCCTTTGCCAAAGTTGACAATTTTCCTTTCTTTTGCGTCCCTTCCGCTTCTGTTGTTCTTGGCTGCTTCGATTGGATCCATTTCGGAATAGAAACACCAAATATATCTCTGTAACAGTGCTTCCACTTCAACGACTCTTGCACAACATAGTTACACTCAGCTCGCGGTAGAGAGCGCTACCGGTAGAGAGCGCCACTGTGTGCGGCCAGTGAAGCAAGCACTGATAGATGCGAGGTTTTTTGAGCCCGGAAAAACACGTTTGTTTTCAGTTTTATTTATTTTTGACAATGTTGTCATCACTTTTAGGCACCGAAAAAAATGTATGTCGTACCTAAGGGTATAACAAATTTTTAATCAAAAAATCAGCGACGTGTCCCCCCCCCCAAATTTTTCCTACAATTTTTTGAAATTTCAACACGCAAAAAAATAAAGAAAATACGCGTCGATGATTTTGGAAAAAATTGCACATTTACATCTAAATAGTATCTACAATGTGAAACTTTCAAAATTTTTCGTTCACCCCACCAAAATTTAAAAATATTCAATTTTGAGCATGTATTTTACGATAATTCGGTAACGGGAGAGGGTGGGTGTCAAATTTTTTTTTAGTTAGTTTTAGGTCAAGGGTAACTTTTTGGGTCAATAGCGACCCAATTTGGATCAAGGGCCGATTTCACTATCTTACTAGGAAATACCCTTTAATGGCTCTATAAGTGATCGCGAGAATTATAAAGCTTGACCTAGATTTATCAATTTCACCCCCAAAAGAACACGAGGATTTGTCCCGGTGGTCAATCGCCATCCATCAAATTTTGCCACTGTCGTCTCTTATGTTATACGGAGAGCATCTCCCGAGAATACAGGATTGTTACCAAGATTCATTTTCCTTACTTTTGCTCTTGTTATTTTACATTTACCTTCCAACAATTTCGTGTATATTTCATATATCAATGTTTCACTAACAACTCTATAATATGGCAAAAGTCATTTATCTAGGAAAACTCCACAAATAGTAGTGTATTCTTGTGGGGTAAGTTTTCGACCATGCAGAGTAAACGACCGTGTTTCACAACCATACAGTGCAACAGATATAATTATCGCTTTATATATATTTTAAACTTTAAATCTCTTCAGAATTCGCGACGATAAACGATTTTGAACTGAATAATTACATGAATTCTCTGCTTTCAGTCGACAGTTAATATCTTCGTGGACCTGATTTTGGTCTGTTAATAACTCTTAAGCGTACCATTTTGTTAAGCTCGACCTGATCTATCAACGTCTTATCTTTCGACAATATCATTAAGGGCTATATTTTATTAACCACACTATATACTGTCCACAGATGAAGTAGGTCAGTGGGTCGTGAGTCTACAGGGCGTGACCTACTGAAACCCACCACCCATTGTGATCCACTCTGAGCCACCGACCCACCATGACCCACTCTGCTCAGTGCATTGTAGACAGCATTTTCTGAACACTGGTGAATTTGTCTACGTTTTAATTTCAAGGCCTCCATTTTAATTCCTTTTTCATTTGTTTCTATTTACTTACCTGAGATGACTATATCTAAGTGAAAAAAGAACATCAGACATTTTAGGATATTGGTATTTGTAATTGTAATAATAGCAATAGGACTTACTACTTGGCTTTCGAGACACAGTCACAGTGAGTAATGGTGGGTAGTGAGTCAGTGGGTTATGAGTCAAGTTTTCATTGATCGACGTTATCACGGATACTGTCGTCTTGCTAATACGATAATGAAGATATTTATAACCTTCAGTACCAGTCTTACCTTAATAGGTGGCGTGGTTTTCGCACAGGATCAATTTTTAGGTTCAATAAGATTTAAAAAAAAAAATTCTCGAAAACTACACATGAGATTTTACACTCATGCACATTATTTTGTTTCACTTAATGAAAACTATCGATTGGTATATGGATGATCTTTGGATATTTTTCTTTTCGTTCAACGTTTATGATGTTATACAGGGCGATCCGGAAGTGGGCGTACCCTTCCTTTAGTTTCAACAGTATAGTGTTAGTTATTGTAGAAAGTCTGTACAAAGTTACCTTCAAGTGTTAAGAGTCTTAAGAGTCATAAACATCGATATGATCACCATCCATGTCGTAACACAGCTGAGTTCTGTGCCAAGTTCTCGCAGATGTTTTGCGGAGATACTCCTGCGTCACGAGAGTGAAGGCGTGTTCCACAGCTGCTGCGTTGTGTGACAGCGAGTGTTTCTTACTTGTTGCTTTATGAAACCCCAGAGAGCATTGTCCAGTGTCGTCAGATCGGGACTTCTTTTCTTGGAGGCCAGGCAAAGGGAGCTGGCGAAGATGCACAACCTCTTCCAATCCAGCGGTCAGGAAACGTCTGATGTTGCAAACAACTGTTACCAAGCAGAAAACAGCACAAAACAAATGAACATGGATAGCAATGTTGTCAGACAATGCCAAGCAATGTTACCAGATAATGCCAAGCAAGGTTACGAAACAAATGTGGGTAAAACCTAAAATCGTCAGAAAACACCAATTAGGAGTACGCCCACTTCTGGACCACGCTGTAGAACCCTCACTTCATTGGAAAAGTGTCTGGTGAGCCCATTCTATGTATCATTAAGTAAATTGATTGGAACACAAAGAAATATTTTTCTATTTATGCGAACCTTAATGGTAGATCTTTTACTGAAATGGGCCTAGGTCACATATTCATTTAATTTATAATGAGAAAAATCCGTTATCCGGACAGTGGTATATTGTATAAATATACGGTATTCATAAGTTTACTACGGAAATCTATACGGAGCATACATTAATCCATATGCTATTTACGTATTGTTCTTTTCTCGCTTAGATGTTACATCATACAGCTGCAGAATATCTGACATCTAACAGTCTTTGGTATATTACATACATATAATATATTACATACGTCAGCTATATGTTATATACGTCCATCTGTATGAAAGATCCTTACGGTCTATGAACAATTCCTTTTTTCATACGGAAAGTACGTATAGATGGAACACTTATACGAGAAGTATTATCAAACACGCTTTCAGTTATATGTTTGCTACATGGGTTACATATAGTCGTATGTTAGATCCAAAAACTACAGGATTTACGCATGCAACCAACGTTTTTACTTACACTACATACGTTTTTTTTCCTCTGTGTAAGAGGATACTTTTGGGGAGGTGAACCTATTCCATGTTTCATTTATACAGTTGTGGTGTTGTATCATACGGAATAAGAAAGTTTTATATTTAACTGGGCCATCTGAAAAAAATGTGGAGCTTAAATGAGGGCACAGTTTCCACCCTAGCCCGCTCACAAGTTACAGCACTGAATGTAAATATCGTAAGATCAATATAAATGTTTGTACAACTATAAACGCATAAGGTGTACGTATTACTATAATGATGGAACTTCGAAGCAGCGAACACTATATGGAAGTTACATCTTAAATATTGTTTGATCAAAATTTCTCCCATAAAAAAAATGGAAATTTAGAAATCCCATCCTAATGGTTAGTCTGTAACTGCCACGAAAAATTATACTGCTTTGATACAAACGTAAAATGAAGTCCCAGTTGGATTCACTCAATTGATTCATTGCTATCAGTTAGCAAAAGAGTGTGCTGAATAAATTATTAGAAGCTGAGAGAACATTGCGTGACGTAATGCGAGACTCAACTTTTACGCTGCAATCTGCAACATCTACCACATTCGATGCTCATTTGTCATGCTCATTGTTGCCCATCAGCCTTTTTGCTTTTTTTCTCCCTTCCCCCCTAACGAACGAACGAAAGAAAAAAAGGAAGTAAAAGTCAGAAAATACAATCCTGAAGAAGTAATTACTGAACACACACATTCCTATTAGTCGAAGCATTAAAAACGTTTTTTATTGCGGACGGAACAACGAGGGAACCACACGAAACTGTCGTAACAAAAGACTGCATGATCACCTCGACTATTACGCACGTATTCATAGCATGTAATCATCTGTCCATAAGATTTGTCGTGCATGAGTTTTTCATGCACCACACTGACGAATTGGTGAAATAAATGTTAGGAAAGAAAGGAACACATACAAAAAGGATTGACAGAAATACAACTTAAGTCATAAGTTTATTCGTAAATTGTGGATTGTAGGAAATTCACTATTGGACTGCACATATATAAGGTGAGCCACATTGAAATAACATCTTTGAGTTTTACGTCCCACCCATATGCCGGCTAGCCTAAAGGAGACGGTGAATAGAAATGGATGAAATTGTGGAACGAAGAAAGTGGAAGGAAACGGAAGAGGCTTGAAAAAACCCACGCACACGGTGTTGTCCACCACAAAGTTAACTTGGTGCGACCTGAGATCAAACCAAGGACCACATGCACCAAAGGTGAACGTTCTACCACTGAGCCACAGAGACCTCATAAGTCAAATGTTACAAGCCAATTTCCCGTCAAGTAAGCATTAATTGGAGGAGTAAAGTGATAAGGGCCAAAATTGAAGAAGACAGAAACTTCAATAAAAAAGTATATGGAAAGCAAATATCCCCAGATACCCCATCAAAATTCCTCTAGGGCCAACTTGAAAATTTCAAAAGGCAGCAGAGGCCAGAGGGGTCTAGTAATACCTCGTTCATTACACCTGGAAAAGGAAACAACTTTGGTAGGAAACAAGTATCAATATGGGGAACCATTTACAAAATAGCCGCAAAAAAATGGGTCCAAGAAGAATAAGATTTATGGGAAATATTCGAAAAGGTATATTTGAATCCCCTTTTATCTCAGTTAGGATACTATTTCAAACTGAAATGATGAAAGCACAGCTTGACCAAATATTGATTATGTTCAAAAATTAATTTCAAATTGAGTCAACCAATTCATGCAAATAGTAAGTAAAATTGAGTAGTAGTAGTATTATAGAACCTGTTCCTCTGTGGACTTCCCCTCTTGTTTCGAAAATGCTGAAACTCTCTTTTCACTATTTTTTTTTTAAATGAGGATTTTATATGTCGAGTTTTATCTCCCTTACTTTAGGGACTGGAGGGATGTTCTATATACTCGTAATCTATTTTTGTCATGGGGCCGCGGTGGCTCAGTGGTAGAGCGTTCACCTCTGGTGCATGGGGTCCCGGGTTCAAACCCTGCTCCCGCCAAGTGATCTTTATGGTGGACAAACACCATGTGCGTGGGTTTTCTCGGGGTTCTCCCGTTTCCTCTCACTTTCTTCATTCCACCATTTCATTCATTTCTCATAATCACCGTCTTCTTTAGCCTAACCGGCATAACCGTAGGACGTAAAACTCAAAGATTTCATTTTTTTTCTATTCTTGTCATACAACTAGAGCACCTTCCCCGTTTAGTATAGGAATTACAATCAAAGTGAAACAATGGAAAGTAAGCTCAACCCAAACATTAGTTCAAAATTTATATTCAAATGGTTCGGCCATTTCTTCACCTACTGCATTTTATGGATACAATGTTCAAAATTACAATATTATAGAAATCGCCCATCTTTTCCCTTATATGTAGACGGATTTTTTCGAAAGAGGCTGGGACATTATTCTTATTTATCTTTAGTAATATGTTTTCATGTTGAGTTTCATTTCCCTAACTTAAGAGGCGCATGCACTGAGAAAAAAAATTGTAGGTGGCATACTTAAAAAGATAGGTTACATGCGTAATTCCTGTAGTTTCTGGACTTAACGTACAGCAGAAGTATAACTGAAAACGCATGTTGTATAATACTTTCTGTATAAGTGTTCCATCCATACGTACTTTTCGTATGAAACAATGTAGGCGGTCAGGATCTCACATACAAATGGACGTATATAACATATAGCTGACGAAGGTAACAAAAGTATATGCATGTGATATACGGAAAACTGTTAGATGTCAGACATCCTGCAACGGCATGATGTAACATCTAAGGGCAGTGCTTATGTAGCATACGGATAACGTATGCTCCGTACTGATTTCTATAGTGAGCAAGAGGATACCGTAAATTTGTACAATATACCGCTGTCCGGAGAACGGATTTTTCTCTGTGTGAGATATTCTATTTTTGGCATATAATTGCACCCTTTATCCAGGAATATTCCGACAGCACATAAGGTGGGGTGTAGTAAGTTAATGTGCCAAGTGGATAAGTATGATGTGTAACGATATGTAACATCAGAAGTTTGGATTCTGGGTTCGAACCCCAGTTCAGCCTTTCTGAACTATTTTCTACTTTCTTGCAGTTAGGCCAATAGTCTTTTATCTTATTTCTTCACTAATATACAATTTTAGATTACATATTGCATTTTCTAATTTTTATTATGAAGATTTCTACATATATTATTTCATAACATCAATGTAAAACACAAACACAGACAATGTTTACGCCTATCTGTAACAGGTGAAAATAGGAAATTACTTTTAATAAACCCTGTAGTTGGTTCTTTGGGAAAGACTGATACTTCCTATCTAATTTGTGCTAATTAATGTGTCAGTTTCCTAAGTAGAGTGTAAAATTAACTAATTACTGAAGCAAACTTTATACGGTATTTGTTTTTATCAATCCGTGCGATGTGATTCTGATTTAACACGCTACGAAGTAATTGATGATTGTGGGTTGATTCTACGCCGATTTTCTCTTTCACCAATCATGTAGCCCCCCTTTTTTTTTTCTTTGGAGCGGAAACCCAGAGAGACTAACATCTCTTGTCATAATTTTTCATTGATAAGATCAGAAAGAGTGACTGAATGACTCATGAATGAGATGAATAATTGTGACAAATGAATCACGCGACTTCAGTCTTTTTAGTTCTTCTTCTTACCGCTAGTGGAAAAGGGAGAACTGAGTTGATACCAGAGTGGCGGCCCTTGGGGAAGTGACCTCGCTTTTTATCACTACAATTAAAAAGGAATTATTATACATTTTACCGTTACAAGTTGTGCATAATAATTAGTATACATTTTAAGTTTTATTCCCTTATTTTACAGAGAAAAAAATAACTTTTACCATTGTGACTTCCCTCAGGAGCATCCACTGCTTCCTACATAGAGAAAGTGAGGGAAAGTGCTACATATAAATAGTATTGGCCAGAATAGATGACTTACCACCTGGGGCGAGAGTATACGACAGCACCCCCGTACATATGAATAAGGTCGACAGACCAGCCGCGAAGCGCCGCCTTGGTTGACGCGAAGCGTAAGAGAAGATTAAAAAATAAACCCTGCTTTCCTTTGATTTTGAGCACTTTTTTCCTTTCATTTTATATATGTGGACATACATTTTTCTAACATGAATAATATTTTTCTTCTCTTTTTTCCTTTCCTTGTTTTCTTTTCTCCTCCCGAATTTTGTGCCCCCTTACTTCGGTGCCCAGGGCCTTCGCTCCGCTCGTCCTTCCTCCACGGCACGGCACTGTGGTTGATGATTTGTTTGTACTATTTGTAGCCTAATGCTCTCCGCTTAGCATGGTCATGCAGTTCTGCACTCTATCTACAAGGCTATGATTCAACAAACGGGTTAAAGTTTTTTACACCATATATATAGCAATTTATATATATATTCAACAGAACAGAATAATAAATATATCTACATTTTTTATTTCTTTTTCTTTTTTTTTTCCAGTGCAAGTCGCAAAGGAGAATTTCTTCTTCGTTTTGAATACTCGCTCTCTTTCTGAGAGGAAGATATTGGAAAGAATAACGAAGAAGAAATGAAAATAAGAGACAGAAAAAAAATGATTTCCTACAAAAGACCTCGTGATCAATAAGGCAAAAGCTAAAAAAAAAAAAAGAAAAAGAAAAAGAAAAAAGAATTAAGCCTTAAGTCAAAAAGTACAAACGAAACAAAAAAATCTTAAAAAGCAAAGCAAAGAACGGAAAGATAAGGAAGAAGAGGAAAATATAGATGATTAATGAAGAAAATTATTGCAGGAACAAAATCGCAAACTTTTGTCTTAGATTTCGTTTGTTTTTAGAGAGAGACCAGGAATGAAAAATTACTCTCTTTTTTTCTATTTTTGTAACATCCTATAATCAAAGGTAACTTGTTTGTTTTTCTTTTTCTAGACCTCCTCTTCGCCTTATTTACCTTGCTTTATTTGAAGAAGAAGATGAAGAAGAAAGAAAGAAATACAATCAATTTTCTGTTTCTTTCAGTTGCTTCATTTGTATGGTTTATGGATAATGAAATTTAGTTTGTGTGATTTACCCAATCATTCTATTGAGAATGAAACTGGCAAGAACAAGACGTCAACTCATTCCATACTTCTTAACTTGACAAAATGATGTTTTATTATAATTTATGTTAAAAAGGTGCCCTATTTACTATAAAAACTATTCCTATTACCTTAAGTTGAATTTTGTCAAACGGTAGAACCAGGCTTGTAGCTAGCCCAAAAATGTAAGGAGGCCAGTTAGAAGTTAGGAAGGCCCGATCCAACCATTTTATAGTTCATTCGCAAGCCTACCGTGAAAGTTTTAGGGGGCCAGTAAAAATTTAGGATGGCCTGGCCGTCCTAGATCCCCGTGGATACGGGCTTGGATAAGACATGATTTTATGCTTTACAACTAAAAATAAATAAATAAAAAATCATTTGCTTGTTTCTTTTGTGTAGGATACAACTAATATCGTAAAGAGGCCTTTTCATTTTACAAGAACTTACAGCTGTCTTAAAAAAAACTTGAAACACTATCTTTCTATTTACTGTGTACATATTACAACTTCTTGAAAGCAAGAAAGGTATTTCCACCTATGCAGCACTGCACTCTAGTGGACAAACAGTGAACCTCCTCATTAAAAACGTGTATTTTGGCGCACTCCCCCTCCCTATCCAAAAGAATCCGTTGTTTCGGAAGCGGAGAAACTGTTTTTCCTTTATGTCAGCGGGAGGGCGATAGCAGGTAGCAAGCAAGACGTCCCAGAAAGTTGCACACTGTTCAACTCCTTGCAAGATGGAAAAATGTTTTATGACCCTTTCAATACTATGTGTACATGGTGAAATACGGTAGGGTTTCAAGATTTTTTTAATGACAGCTACAAGTTATTCTAACGTGGCAACTCTCTTTAAAACCAAAGACAAGAATACCTGAAACCACATTGCCACGTTAAATGAATCTTGTGGCTGTCATAAAAAAATCTTGAAACCATACCATATTTCACCATGTAAACATAGTCTTGAAAGGGACACACAACATTTTTTTCCCATCTTGCAAGGAGTTAAACCATGTGCAACTTTCTGGGGCATTTTGTTTGCTACCTGCTTTCGCCCTCCCGCTGACATAAAGGAAAACACAGTTTCGCTGTTTCCGAAACAACGGATTCTTTTGGACAGGGAGGGGAAGTGCGCCAAACACGTTTTTAATGAGGAGGTTCACTGTTTGTCCACTTGAGTGCAGTGCTACATGGGTGGAGATACCTTTCTTGCTTTCAGGAAGTTCTAACATCTAAACATTAAATAGAAAGATCGGGTTGCAAGTTTTTTTTAATGACAGCTACAAGATTCTTATAGCGTGACAATGTGCCTCGCTGTTTCTCGTATTACGCATATTTGCGAACTGGCGACAGGTTTCTTAATTACTTTTTTTAAAGGACTTTCGTAACCAAATCTCTTTTATATAAAAGGTGTCCCATAAACAATGAAACTTTTGAAATGCCTGACATTTCTGTTCTAGTAATTTGGCAGCACTGAACGAAACACAATTTTCATCTGTAGTTTTCGTGGTTAGTAGCCACGGAGGCCCGAATAACGCATGACCGTCATCCTTCTTATGTACTGGAAGGAATAAAGTGCTTCACGGCGGAACAGCGTATGGTATAAAGC
This sequence comes from Thermobia domestica, assembly GCF_964235325.1. Classification (NCBI taxonomy): domain Eukaryota; kingdom Metazoa; phylum Arthropoda; class Insecta; order Zygentoma; family Lepismatidae; genus Thermobia; species Thermobia domestica. Next base: position 38,819,811 of record NC_137469.1, read on the forward strand.
GCTCCATTCCTACCTGTACAGAAAATAGACAAGAAAGTTCTTGAAAATTGGTGGTTTTCAATCTAAGACATGGAATTTTTCCATTCACACCTGCCGTTTGGGTTACACTTTGGTATGATGCCTTATCTTAAATGAAAAACCAGCGTTGCCAGTTCAGCAGGCCCTTTCATTGGCTCTCAACATAACAATGATGCAGTACCATTGGGAAACAGATTTTAGGTATTCTAGGTTCTCTTACAACAAATGTACTCTTTTAACCGTGTCATTTTTGCGTGCTTTTACGTTTCGTTCGAACAGCTTTGCTGAACTGAAAACGTTGCCTTTCCATTTAACACAGCAGTGCCGTGCATTGAGGGGAGCGAGGGGGATGATGGTCCCGGGCGCCGAAGTAAAGGGGCGCATAATTCGGGAGGAAAAAAGAAAAGAAGGAAAAAGTAATAAAAGTGCTGAAAATCAAGCAAAAGCAGGTTTAGTTTTGAAAATTTTCTTACGCTCTGCGCCAACTATGGTGGCGCTTCGTAGCTGGTCTAGCGACCTCACCCATATGTACGGCAGCGCCGTTGTATACTCTTGGCCCGAGCGCTGATTTTCCACGGCATGGCACTGTAACATAGGACATTTTAGCAGCGTTGAGCTCAAACAGCTGGAGCAATTGGACAAATTCTATCATTTCAGATTTAAAATACATCTTTCTAACAACTTTCCTCCTTTTCCATTTTTTTCGTATTATTTCTCGTAACGGAGTTGGCCTATGGCCCCGAAGTTTTTATATACCTGTAGTTTAAAAGGATTTTTTGTTATTTAGTATACAAAACAACTTTCTTTTAATTTAAAAACTTGTTTATTATCCTAAATTTTAGCGATGAACAAATTCAATTTAAATCCATTGCAAACAGACCTTGAATAATACGGTTTTGCATAGAACGAACCTTTTTGGAACAAATAAACCCGCGAAAATGTAAAATATTTCTTTAAAAGAAAGAATTAATTGTCGAAGAGAGACTGAAAATGCGACATATTTCTTTAAACGGACGTGTAAATTTTCGGAGACACAAAATGAAAGGCATTCCTTTTAATGCACTTGTAAATGGTCAAAACGAGACAGAAAATGCAAAGTATTTCTTTTAACGAACGTATAAATTGTTAGAAAGAGACTGAAAATGCAAAGTATTTCTCTATAACACACATGTAAATTGTCGGAAAGAGATAGAAAATGCAAGGTATTTCTTTTAAGGAATGTGTAAATTGTCGAAAAGAGACATAAAATGTAAGATATTCCTTTCAATGCACATGTAAATGATCGGAAAGAGACAGAAAATACAAGGTATTTCCTTTAACGCACGTGTAAATTGTTGAAAAGAGACTGAAAATGCAAAATATTTCTTTTAATAAACGTGTAGATTGTCGGCAAGAGACAGGAAGTGCAAGATATTCCTATATAACGCACGTATAAATTGTGGGAAAGAGAAAAAAAAACTTTTTTCGCCTTACTATTCTTGTAGTACGTCCCCTTCATACGCCTCACCCACCACTCCCTCTTAAATACTACTACAGATACTACTAGTAGTAATACTACTACTAATTCAACTACTAGTATTACTACTATTATGACCTATTGGGTTTGCCAAATATCTCACAACACCACGTGTACGGTATACATCACGAAAGGTCAACTTCTCTCATAATATGGTTAATTGGGGAGAGGCGGTTATAATAGGCTTCGAAATTTATGGATCGAGGGAGAGAGTACAGTGGTGGGGTAGTAAAAAAAAAAAAGCAAGCAAATCGTACGGCTTATACGGGGCTGATGACAAAAGCGGAAAGTACTTCTCTTCTGTATTGACATAACAGTGGAAATTAAATCAATGTGCGAAGCCGTTGATATTACAGGCTGTATTATACGGATATATCACATTAGATAGACGCATGTACAAACGCATACTTCATAATTGATTGGATTATGAGTTTTATCTTTGAAAATTTGTGGCTTACGTACAGATTAGTAATTGGAATGGGAAATTACATTTCTGTTATCAAAGTGGATTTTTTTTAGATGCAGGAACGTCATTTACGTGGATGGGGGAGTTCCATTTTTCCTTCCCCCTGAGCTCAAGAGGTATACATATTTTAATTAATACTATACTAACATACTAATAAAGATTGTAGACCACTTATGTCAGTGGAGAATTTTTTCCATCACTTCACCATTTTTTTCCAAGCAAACTCGAAATGAAGCTACTGTCTAGATAGTACAGAGTATTGTAAATATTTCCTTTTAGATTTAATACATCAAAAATAAGAAGATAACTTACTTTTTTTCTGAGAAATGCCTATCTTAATAGTAAACTATTGGTAGTCAACAAACATTTATTATTGACTGCCAGATTTTATTCGCGACTATTTAAGTATCGGGACTCAGGAACAACTATCAGATTACCTCTATTTGCTGGATTTTGATTGACTCATAATATTACTCTGCTTGCTGGAAATAATCTTTTCTCTAACAGTTAGAAACTTTCAATTAACTTAGCAGCGTTCTACCTACGGTTACCAGTTGTCTTCTTTTACAACAACATGTCGTACTTTTGGGATGTGAAAATTTGTCCGATCGAATTTTAAGCAAATATAAAAATGTTCTTTTATTTCGGAGAATAGGAAATGCTTATATTATAATGGATGTTCAAAGACAAACAGTTATAGTCTACGGATATGAGACTCTTAGTGATACTGTTGCTTTTTTCCTGAAGTGGGACGAAGTCCACTTTGAATAATCTTCACTTAATCTCACGTTTATGCCATCCAGTAGGCACTCAAAAGTTCTTCAAAGTGATGAGGCGGGGAAGAGGGCGTTGAAGCTTCAAAGTTGGTATAATTACAGGAGTGTGTATTTATAACGGATAATCTCAAAACTAAGATCTCCTATCCTTTTTTTTTAAAAAATACAACGAAACATTTTCAAAAATGTTTATATTATTTTAAAGCTTGTACATTCATATATTTTTTCTACACAAAAGTCGCAAAATTTGCTATTTTTCTGCGTCGTCATGTTGGTCGATGCATTTGTGAAGGCGCTGTGACAGTTTTTTTTAATGCCCAGATCATATCAGCTCGGCCCCATGTGTTTGAGGATATGTTAAGCATAATTTTGTACCTTGTCATCGTCGCTGAAGTGTATTCTGGTCATTTTTTTTCAACTTATGAAACAGATGCTCTTTACTCAACCTTTGCGATTGTCTTACCGAAAAATTGAGGTCTCCTGCTCTTTCCTCCGTCGTGAATTTCAGTGCGACTAACTGCAAAACTCCCTACACCACTTAACGACCTTTTTTGACATCCATGTACGACTCGCCAAAAAACTTCAGTGAACTGCCGATTGATTTCAATAGATTTAACGCCTTTTGCATTGAGAAACCGAATAACTATGCTAACTTCGTATTTTCCGATAGCACCAAGCGGGAGCACTATTACAAACGACTGCCATGTCATGACTGAGCGTTCTATTGAGGTGCTCGCAGGTTTGTTTGGAAATAGGGAAACAACAAATACAACAATGTTGCCAGGAGCCGCACGAACAATTCCCTACTACTCGAGGTTTGAAGACGTTACTTTTCAGATCCCTTCATATATATGGTGAATGTTTATTTTGCATATTATTTTGCTCAATGAGGAAAGTTAAAACCTCGAATATCATCTTGCGTACATCATTGACACCATCAATTTGACATCACATTTACACCATCAATCGCAATATCAAAATTTGCGTAGCAATTTCCTGTTATTCCGAGGGATTGCGCTTACAGGATTTATCACTGTCACTATGCGGACATTATAGGTAATCATGTGGAGATGTTTCCAACTATTGACGCACACTGAAAAAAAAAGTATGTGCCATAAAAACGTAGGTTACATGCGTAAACCCTGTAGCTTTTGGACTTCACGTACAACCCTATGTAACATCGTGCAGCAAACATATAACTGAAAAAGTTAGTTTTATACGTACTGTCCAAATAAATATCCATCCCATATGAAAGAAAGACACATACAGATGAACGTAAATAACATACGTATAGCTAAGTATGTAATATACTGAAAATGTTTAAATGTCAGATATCCTGCAGCGGTATGATGTAACATCTAAGCGATAAAAGGGTGGCTCGTATGTAGCATATGGATAACGTATGCTCTGTAAAGATTTCCGTAGTAAAATATGGTATTCCTATATTTGTAGTACAATATATCATCTGTCCGGGTAACGGATATTTCTCAATGCCACTTTCCAAGATAATAATGCATCAACTTGCATTGCTGCAGATGTTGAAGCATTGTTCCATCAATATCAGGATGAATTAGAACAGCTAAGCTAGCCTTTCCAATCCCCAGACTTAAATATTATTAAACAGTTGTCTTCAGTTCTGGAGCTCAGACTCCAAAACAGATATCCCCGGTTCGATCCTGGGTCATATCAAATTGTCGTGGGCACTATTGTGTCCATGGTTTTCTTATAATTCCCCCTTATTCTCCTACATTCTCATTCTACTAATTCTTTCACAATCATACAGTTTCAATAATCATACACCTCCTTTATCTTAAAGGGCATAATTGTAGAAACTTAAATTAAAAGTTTCATTTTTTTTTAAGAAATTAATTTTCTTGGACTACAAAAACTACCTTTTCCACATGCTTCTGTACTGCAGGTCTAGATATTTCGTGAGGGTACTGCACCCTCGTAATCTTAAAAATCTCTATGGTGCAATTTGATATTATGTGGTATTTATTGTAGAGTATTGTATAGTGCAACTTCTACCATACATTATCTTGTTTTATGATTTAAATAGGTGTCGAAAGTAGCGTTAAACCACAGGGTGGGGCAAATAAAAGTGGCCCTGACGAGTGGATACGATTGGACGTGAATGTATGCATGGAACCACAGGACGTGACGCGTTCAGATCTTAGTGTAGGCTGTGTTAGTGTGAATTAAGCAGTGCATAGGTGAAGATGGTTCTCACAGTGTGGCAGAGGGTGTTCGTTGTAGAAAGTTAGGTGAAAACAAATTCGTGGAAAGAGTGTGGTTAGTAGTTGTTTGCTCATAAATTTCATGATGTCAAAGTGCCAGCGAAGACTGCAATGCAACGATTAGTCAGAAAATTGCGTCAGACAGAATCTGTTTTGAACAAGACATAAAACATTCCGAAACGTGCCCGAACACATGAAATTGTGATCATGTTCATTCATGTAGTCATTCAAAAGATGCATGGTGGTTATTTTCAACATCTGCTATAACCGGGTTAGCGAACTATTTTCTTTCCTTTGCTGTGTTTCTTTGTATCCTGGAACTCTGTTCTCTCCAGGCATCTTTTATTTGCTCCACCTTGTATAATATAACCAATCATTTGCTTTTTCTCTGCCTTCTTTAAAACTTTACTTTCGAAAGTCCTCAGTAACGGCTCAACCTATTCATCCATACAGTACTGCCAGAAAAATTATGTTTCTGTATTATTTTCACGAGTGCTTTAAATTTGTTAGATATTGGTTGCAACAATAAAAGCTTTTGTGGAGGACGCAAGGCTCAGTGCTAAAGCACTCACCTCTCGTGATAGAGGACCTTGGTTCAATCCCTGGCCGTGCCAGTTTGTGTTGTCAACATTATCTATAAGTTTTCTAGAGGTTCTCCCGTTTTCTGCAACATTCTCATTTCACTATTTTTCTCATAATCATCCACTATGATTAATTATAGGGTATCGTATAGGGTATAACCATGAGATGCCAAAGATTTCATTCTTTCAATTTCAAAAAGTTTTGAATATAGTACTAATATGCATTTCCACAATTGGTCTATTTCTTTCTTTTTTTTAAAATTTTATCACTAGTTTCGTTCCTAGTTGTTATCACTATTTTTAAATACAGTATGTCCCATTCACTATGGAGCCTATTGCTTTTCACTACAACTCACACTTATAGCCACAAAAAAATTTAAAAAAAAATAAAATTCCTGGCGCAACAGACCTCAGGGGGCCAGAACCTGTTAATCGATTTGTGGTGTTTATACTTTGAGATGATGTATGGTCAACACATACATTTTTCCATCGCCAATATAGTGCTTACTTTCTAGACTATAGTTCGATAATTCTTTTTTTTTCAAGTGAGTTCCCATTTGTACTCACGACGCTGATTAGACACGGCTATACCAGTGTTCGTAGGTTTACTTTTAAGAAAATTTCCCTCGACTGACACAAAATTTTCCCTTTTCTTATCAAATTTCCCTAGATTGCTGAGTGTCCAATTCCTATGATAGAAATTATGTGATAAGATTAATTTAGCTATATTAGATGAAGTATCAACCACATTTGTTTTATTCATTTGCTTTTTCCTTCCGTTCTATTTAATCTTTTCCTTCACTTTTTTTTTTACAAAAAAAAACACAAATACACCCAGCCAACAATGAGTACAAATTATTGCCAAGGGCGCCAATTTCCCTGAAACTTTGGGGGGGGCATTCATTAAAAAAATACATGTAACAATACATATAACAATAAAAATATATATAAAAATATATATTCATAAAAATACATGGGGCCCACATGAGCTTTGGGGGACACGGGTCCCCTTACCCCCCACCAAGGATAGGCACCTTTAACTATTGCTATTATATTGGTTTATTTCTGAAGAACAAACAAAGATGTATGCATTAATATTGGTCAATTAATCAACCCAAGAATTTCCCTGTATTTTCATGATTTATCGAAACAATTCCCTTTTTCCTTTTTTTTTGCTAAACTTACTTACGAAATTTCCCTAGATTAGGCAAATTTTCCTCAAACTACGAACACTGGGCTATACTAACATCATCTGGTGAATATGAACGGTTACCCATCTTTTCTCTGACAGGATTCTACATAGCTTGACTTTACTGACTCATGAGAAGCACTATTCCAGCGCCGATATGGGAATTAAAATACACATGGACTCACTTTGGTTTGTGAATTGACTGTTAACTATATTAAGCATTGAAAGTGGCCACCATTGACCTGCAGAAACACTTGATCGTGATGTTACATATTAACGAAAGTTTTCATCAACTGTGAAGGAGTTACCAGTTCAATCTCGTTGCTTAAATTCCCTTTCAGTGCTGTGATATTATATGGATTGTCCCGATACACACTACTTTTCAGGTGCGCACCTAGATTTTTTTGTTGAGAGGAGTCCAATAGTGCAAGCCACTACTTCGTCTATGTCGTATTGAACGGGTATTATTCTGCACCCAAAAAAACGTTAGTACGTGTAAAATACTTCCATGCATATTTTCAGAACAAATCTTTAAACTAGATTGTTTTTTTTTTTTTTTTTTTAAAGAGAAAGAGTATAGATGAAGTGTAAGATCAATTTTTAATACTACATCAATCGTTTCCCTGTTAAACAAGTATAATTTTATTGAGAAAGTTCAGTTGATTTTAAGTTTAACGTCCCGTTTAGCAGCGAGGCTATATGAGACGTGGACCTACTGATTAACGTGGAATCCGAACCACATGAGTTCCCACCGGGAATCGAATCCGGATCTCCCACGCCAAAGGCGCGTACACTAACCGCTTAGCCACGAAGGAGCTCTTTTATTGAGAAAGTGTACAAATGTAAGTTGAGTTACGAAGTCTTGGGGAGGTCCATACCTGGTGGACTCCCTGTGAGTGTGCCCCTACTGCTTTTCAATATACCAGCACAAACAACAGACAAGACGATACTGGTTTCCAATACTCAATCATAGATAGAGGCCGATTGCAAGTGAAAGACACTGTATTTATTTTATGACTTTTCCCGTCTTTACGCTGTTAAAATATTATCTTTTTCTTACACGTGGTCACGGGTTCAAATCCTATTGAGGGTACAAGGTATAGGACACAACCCTTAGAGATGGTTTGGATTCTATATTTAATAATAAGTCTCCTCCTGCATAATCTCGTTATTGGTAAAACGACAATCAGAAATAGTTTGTAACTGTTATGACGCAATAGTACGCGAAATAAATCAGCACAAATAAAAAAGGAAAGAAAAAAATATAAATAAAATACAGAGGCGATTAAGCTATGACATAACAAAAAGCACAGAAGTATTGATTTTGTAAATATTGGAAAAGCACGATGAAAATCTATATCCAAACATTATAGGGTGTCATTCTCTATGGGGAAAACTGATCTCTTGCTGAGTTAGAGCAACTGTTTTCCAATAGTGGGATGTGTTGTGTGTGTATATGGATGGTTTATTCAAAAGCGCTGCCGGCGCGACGTGGTGACTGTGTGGGAGGCAGAGCAAATATATCTATTGTTTGGCTGTTACTCGCTAGCACATGTAGTATCATTTCCTTTCGGATTATACAAACCCGCTCAACAGTGATGTACATCCTGGTTGTATAATATACAAGGATATAATAGCGTATTAATTTTAAAACAAAAGTTATGCATTATCTTCCTTCGCACACAAGAGATTCATTACTCGCATTACTATTTGTAAATTGTAGTCGAAAATATTAAGTGCACTTCAACTTCAACGGGTCTTATTAAATGATATATATTTAGAAACAATCTGTTCGTCGAGCTTAGAACGAGAAATCTTCAAGCTTATTGAAGAGCCAGAAGTTAAATCCGGAGTGTATTCCTTGTGTTCTTTATGAATAAGCTTGTAAAACTATATTACTCTGAAGTTTAGGAAAGAGCAGGAGCGCATTCACGGAGTATCCACCGGGTACGGACTCCCCCAAAACTATCTAAGTCAGTATACATTTACACATTTTGTCAATAAAACTACACTCGTTTAACAGCGAAATGATTGATGTAGCATGAACACTTGATTTTACACTTCATCTGTGCTCTTTCTCTTATAAAATCAATCTAGTTCTATTATATTTTCAGAAGAAATACTCGCATCTATTATGAAAACTTTATACTTGTATGTTTATTTTGTTATATTAACTTAGAACATACAATCATTTAAATATAGGATTGCGTGTGTCTGTATCCTTGAATATTATGCAACTGGGACATACATCTATGTTCAACGGGTTTGTATAATTGCATATATTTTTTTGGGGTGCAGAACAATACCCGTTCAATACTACATAGAGGTAGTGGGTTGTAGTATTGGAATTCCCAACCTCCTCCCAAAAAGCTTTGACCTCTCCCAACAAAAATTACTGAGTGCGCGCCTGGGAAGTACTGTACACGACTAAATATTTTTTTTTTTAGTCAAATGACGTCACGTCTTATTTCCATTTTTCTTACAATAATCATCGTTACTTTAATAAAACTTCAGTTACAGTTAAAAATTGGGTCCAAATATTTCATCTAAATAAAACAGTTTGGAAACACAAGTTTTGAGTAATGAGTTTTTGTGTTTTGCGTCCTTGTGCAACACCAGGTTCATTAATTACGGGCCATACTATTAACATGGGCTCCGAGCGACTACTGTTAACTGGCGTACAATCCCTCATATAATATCAAAACTTACGCTCAGTATATGTCTTTCCCCACTACACTATTTCGCCTATAAGAGAGCTGGACTTACAGGAGATTGCTACTGGGTCTGGCTTTATAAATAAACGTTTTACCGTAATTTGCTTTCTTTATTTTTCCTTCTTAGCAGCCTGATTTGTAAACTCAGCAAACTCTGATTAAATGCCACACTTGTTTTAGAACGTCTGATTAGACTTTTAAATGTCAAAATATGTTGAATATTATTTCTTATAGTTTCCTTTAGCGTACATGGTAAAATATTTCAGTAGATTGCGTCACCGCCTTCGTTGCGGTATGATTTTTTTTACAAGTGGAGAATCACTATTCTAAACAAAACAAAACAAAAAAATGTTCATCATCATCATCATCATCATTGTCAACCATCATCAATCAATTGCTACATATAGGTCTCTCCATAACCGTCTACCTTGGCCAATTCTTTCCTACATTACTTCAGAATGCTTCCATATATATACCGTACTTCAGAACATATATGAATCGAAGTAATAACGTCTATCTTTATCATGAACAATCATTTAATTTACTTACTAGTCTCCAGTATTAATGAGTGTATTTAAAAAAAAGAATGAACTAAACTGAGCTGAAAAGTGTAAGAGGACCTGGAAAAGAATATAAGAATATTATAGTAAGAACACCCTGTCTTCTACATTGTTTGAAATGAAATTGCACTACGAAAATGTGATATAAAAGTATAGTAAAAGATAAGAAGAAAACACCCCTTTCCAAAACAAATGTATATAATTCCCCTTTCCAATAAATAAATAAATAAATAAATAAATAAATAAATAAATAAATAAATAAATAAATAAATAAATAAATAAAAATAAATAAATGAATAAAATAAATAAACAAATAAAATAAATAAAGCTTCCCACCAATCATCGATTTACGGATGTTGGGACACTTTAACAGCATCGTTTGATGGGAAAAGATCCATTGAGAACAAAGACTGTATTCTTGTTTTATAAGAGCACGATCCCTCACTCTACTAGTCAAGTGCCTAACAGTTCACTGTCAGGCTCATAGATGTCACTAGCTGCGCTGGATTGTACCTAACGGCAAGAGATGTCGCTAGCGTGCAGACAAACCAAAAAGGCTGTAATTGACAATGTTAAAGAGGATAGGCCCTATCTTAGGACGAGGAAACTGTATTGATCTACTAATCACGGTTGAATATCTGACGATTAAACGAGTTTGAAAACTTAATGCATTACTTTTTACTTTTTTATTTTATTTTATTTGATTTATTATTAAAATGAATAACTGGCGGCTAAGCTGATACATACATTTGTTTACCACTAAGAAATTGAAAACCATGTTCCCCATGGCCGGTGTAATCGATGGCTGATCAGCTGAATGTTAAGTATTAACCTACTATTTCGGCGAGACGGTGGTAAGCATCCTCGTGTGTGTTCAAATGCTACGTCAGGAAAATAAATTGATGAAAATCAGTTCACAATTCTCTACCGGTAGCCAATGCTACAAGCCTACTACTCTATTGTGAAAAGTAGATGAAAACTTCTATTCTCTTGACATTGTAATAGATCCGCCATCTAATATAAAAACTTTATATTTGTAATATGTGTTTATCTTGTCATATTAACTAATACTATATTAGAAAAGAACATCCAGCAATTTATATAAAGGACTAGCCTTTGGCTAGCTGGGGGCTTCGCTACCAGACCTCTCCATTTGCTCGGCCTACGGCCTCACACCTCTTAAACGCACAATTCTACCGTATTTCAACTATCTAAAAGATAAGATGTTATATCCCAAGAAAACGCCCATTTAAATAACGTGAGAATTATTTTCTCTCTCCTTTAGACCCTTTAAAAACTAGAAAAATTCACTTTTGTGAATTTTCCTGTGAATTAGGTCCGAAAGACAACAATCATGCCAAATTCCAACATTCTTATCTTGTCGGAAGTGCTTAAACATTTTGGGGTCTACAAGATGTCCCATATAAATAACATGGAAAAAATTTTTCAGTTCCCCATAAAATCACTCTACAGTTGAAAATGTTTATATTTGGTGATTTACTTAGGTAACGCTAACGAAAAAGTACAAGCATACTGAACTTCAAGCTTTTATTCCAATTCCAAGTACCTATAATAAGAGATTATAGATAAAAAAAAAAGACCCATTTAAATAACATGAGGAATTTCTTCACTCTACCTTTAGATCCCCTAAAAATTAAAAATATTCACTTTTGGCAATTTTCCTGGGGTTAGTCCCGAAAATCTACAATCATGACAAATATAATCATTATAGCTTTGTAGGAAGTACCCAATAATTTTAGGGTGTAGAAGATTTTCTATATAAATAACATGGGGAAGATTTTTCAGTTCCCCATAAAACTACTCTAAAGTTGGAAATGTTTATTTTTTACTGATTTACATAAGTAAAACATACAAGCATACCGAATTTCAATTTTTTATTCCAATTCGAAGTACCTAAAATATGAGATTTTAAGTCCCCCAAAAAAGGCCTATTTAAATAACATAGAGAATTTCTTCATCCCCCCTTTAGACACCTTAAAAATTAAAAATATTCACTTTTGGCAATTTTCCTGTGGATTACTCCTGGAAAGCTACAATCATGCTAAATTTCAACTTTCCACTTCAACCAGAAGTACCTCGTTGTCAGCTCTTGTAGTTTTATATACAGTTAGGATTAGGATTATCCTTAAATATTATGCAACTGGAGTATACATCTCGGTAGAACGGGTTTGTATAATTGCAAAGGACTTGTACTGTCAGTAGAACGGGATATTGTAAAAAGAAAGAAAGAAAAAATACGACTGTATTCATTTGATGGATCCATTTTAGCCCTGAAGTGAAAACAAAACGGAAAAGAACAAAATGAATTAAAGAAGAGAAGATAAAACTCTTCATGTATTGCATGTTGCAGCATTTCAGGATAACCTTTATAATAGACACTTTTATCAGAAAACGAGCAATCTAGCCACATCTTTTCTTCTATCTTTTTTAATGTTTGTGTGTGTGTATTGCGAATGTGTGGTCTAACGGAGGTACAGTAGGAGTATGGGGAGAGAATGAATGTTAGTCATAAAGAGATAGGTTGGTCACGCTGTCTGTGTCGTCAGGAAAGATCTAGGAAAGCTGTGGAACATGGAAGCGAGTCGTTCTCTCTCTCACTTTCACTCTCATGAAACATTCAAGTGGATTGCACGTGAACCTGTCACTCCTTGTTAGGGCTCATCACGCAAGAGAGAGAGAGAAAGCATATAGGCTCTTCTCTGTCTATTTCTCTACTACTCCTTCGGCCAACTGTTGCTTTGCCTCCCAAGAGAAGGACAGGATAAGACAGAAACATTACTGGGCATCCCATAAGCAAAATTTACATTTATATTTTATATCTTTATGTTCACAAGGAAAAAACGCATGACAGCTGACCGTTCACCTCTTAAAGTAACCGTATTTAGTAAAAATTTAAATTTTGTGTCCCTTTTAGCACTCGCTTACCCAAGGGTTCCCACAGACGGCTTTAGGGCACAGATTATTGTCATGAAATCGTTTTGGGGGATATACATTTTCATTTTTTTTAAATGTAAATTTGACGAGGAAATTGTTAAATTTGAAACGCAGAGTGGTATATTTGGGGCCATAATGGTATATTTTGATGGGAAATTGGTTAATTGAGGAGCAGAATGGTAAATTTGAGGCCATAGTGGTAAATTTTGAGGGGGAAATTGGTTTATTTGGTTCAGAATGATAAATTTGAGGGGAAGAATGGTAAATGGGATCATAATGGTAAATTTTACGGGGAAATTGATAAATATGGGATAGAATGGTAAATTTTAGGGGCAGACTGGTAAATTTGAGGGACACAGTGATAAATTTGAGGGACAGAGTGGTAAATTTTGAGAAGAAATGGGTAAATTTGGAGTCGAATGGTAAATTTAGGGGAGAACGATAAATTTTTGGAGGAAGAATGTCAACATTGGGAGATTGCTCCCAGATCCTACACTTAGTCTTAGTCCTGTAAAATGTGTAATTAGGTAAACCTGAGAAGTAAAGAGGCAAGAGTGTCTTGCGATTACTTCACCTCCTATATGTAAAATGGAATAAAAAATTTCTAGTTCTAAGTCCAACAATTATACTCTTTACGCTAGAGGAGATGGGTGATTAATAAAGGTGAATTATTATGAAAATTTAATGGAATGGAAAAGTGGGAGGATATGGGAGATTCACGAGAAATCCCACAGACACAATGTTGTCCACCACGAACACACATATCTCGGGGGCACAACAACCCCTCGCATCAGGGGTGGATGCTCTACCACTGAGCTATGTGCCCAGTGGCGTATTTACGATTTTGATTCGGGAGGGGCTTTTCCTCTTTCGGGGGGGGGCTTTGCCTGAAAATGTGAAAATTCTGCAAGTTATTTCATATATTTTACTATAGTAAGTAAGATTTCGGGGGGAGCTTAAGCCCGAAGCCCCCCTAAAAACGCCACTGCATGTGCCCTCTATCTCTAATGTGTCTTGGTGCCAAGTAAACTACTGTCTTATCTCGATACCACATCATTGGAGTGTCTCAAATGTAAGAGTGGCGTACCTTTATCTTTAAAAATGTTCAGATAAATGTGTCGGAACTTTAAAAGAAAAATTGGTAGCCAATAATTATTCAAGAAGAGACTAAATATACCAAATTACTTATTGTCTTCGGCACCTTTCACAAAATCATGTCCACTAAGATAAACTTATGTACTGAAAGCTTAAACCATGACGCCAACCTTAGTCCGTCACTAATGCCATATTCATTAGTACGACTCATAAAAACAATCAAATTACCTAAGAACGAAATTTGCCTTACGTAGGGTACTTAAATAAAAACTAACTAAATGTTAAATGAGTTAAGAACATTTTTCTCTTTATGTAAAATTTATTCATGAAATTGTAACTGTTGCAGTTTCTCTTTCTTCGTTTGCAAAATAGGTTACGTTTGACATTTGTGAAACTACAGTATAGTTTCAAACTACAGGTACTCAATACTGAAACCCGGAAATGGTTAAAGTACCACTTACTGGTTGCAATAAAGTAACACTTACCGATGAAATATGCTCTTACGACACTATCAAGAAATGGTTTCTCGCTATTTATTTTGCTATCCCTTTTGCCCTATGAAGAATATTGAAAGTAGAAGTTGCAGCAAATTTTAATTACTTTCGGTTTTGATTAGAGTGATAACGGTAGAGAAAAGGTCTTATTCTGGAGAGTTGAGATGCTGAATTCAAATATATATTGTTAGGGACTATAGCCTCCCTTATCGCTTAGGTATACACTGGATAAAATGGTCTGCAGTCCTGCTTTATACTGGATAAAGTGGCAAACAATGGTTTAGCCCCTCCCTTGATCATATCCTGGATCCGCGTCTGGATATATAAATATACAGTGGCGGATCCAGGATATGATCAAGGGAGGGGCTAAACCATTGTTTGCTGCTATATCCAGTGTAAAACAGAATTGAAGTCCATTTTATCCATTGTATACCTGAGGGTCAAGTTGACGCTATAGCCCCCTTTGGATCCGCCCTTATGTATATATATATATATATATATATATATATATATATATATATATATATATATATATATATATATATATATATATATATATATATATATATATATATATATATATATATATATATATATATATATATACTCTAGTAGCAGAGAGAACTTGCAAACCGCTTGCTGAAAGCTTGAATTGCAAGTCTGCCAAGCTTGCATCCAGCTTGATTGAAAAACGTGCAAGCATGCCACAAGCTGGATTCCAGTAACGAAATTATATGGGGTAACCTTGCATTTAGTGTTCCATTCAAGCTTGACGGAAGCGTTTTACAAACCAAGTCAATCCAATAGCTAATGAACCACCAGTAAATGCTTTGAAACTCTGCGAATGGTCTAAAACATCGCTTGCAAGTACAACAAAAGGCAGATTGTATGAAAGCATGAGTTTCTAGTGCAAGCGTAGAAAGCCAAAAGCCAAGCGCGCGCCAGTTGGCCAAAAGTTTTCTTGCTACTAGGGTACGATTAACTTTAAAACCTGAAGTGGTACAGTTCTACCTTTTCCGGTTATAATAAGAAATAGGAACCGAGATGGATTCTATTCTCTGAAACCGAATTTCATATTTTAAAAAAACATTTCTCATTATACCTTATTACTACCATTTCTTCATGTGAATCAATTTTGGAAACAGAAGCTGCAACCATTTCTGGTTTTCCGATAGAAGGAATTCAACCATTTCCGGTTTTATAGTGTCCGCGACGACTCGTTAAGCTTAGGCTGTACACGAATGATAGAACTGCTTTCTCTCACATGTGATGCATCGGATAAATTCAGTACGATTTGTGGGGATGCCTTCCGAGCGCACACTTGAGAGCAGCAGAAGTACACCAACAACGTTTCCAAACTTAAAATATATGGCAAACGAGCGACAAGAAAAAAAAACGCACCTAATGAACACTAAAAATTATTGAACTAAATGGTAACAATAGCAGCAAAAATATAATAATAATAATAATAATAATAATAATAATAATAATAATAATAATAATAATAATAATAATAATAATAATAACAAAATGAAACTTAGCTGCTATCTGATAACATTGTACCCTCAGGAGATGTTCTCCGTACAGCACGAGACGACAATGGAAAAAATTTCATGGACAGGGGATTCACGACCGGGACACACCGTCGCGTTCTATTGGGTGGTGAAATTGGTAAATCTAGGTCAAGCTTCACGAGTTCTCGCAATCACTATAGTAGGGTAAAAAAGGCAGAGAGTGGGTTTACACGGAGAGAGACAATACCCTGCAATCTCGAGGGACCGTACGTTAATCTGGTAACTTCTAGACCAAGTGCCCAACCTAGAAAACACCATGCAGCGAATGAAGAGAGTTGCCTTTAGGAAACATATATACCCAGGACTATAGGGAATATACTGCAACCTGCAGTGCTCATGTACTGCAGGACTTACGAAATGTACTAAAAGAAGGACGTTGTGGTGGGTAGAAAGAAGTTGTTGATGGATGATTGGATCGATCCAAGGACCCCACACGCCAGTGGCGCGCTTTCTATTACTTACACACGATAACTCACAGTAAAGGGAGTAAAGAAGCGAGTACTTATAGGCGAACATTGTATTTGTCGAGAGAATGAAAGCTGTCTGTGCTTGAAAGTGTATTTAATTATGTTTAGAACGCCAATAGCACCTTACACCAGACGACAAGACAAGCAATACCAAATGGTTACCTGTGTATCAACGTCATTTTCTCAATCACAGCTGGAAGAGAAGTATGTTCCGTGGCAGTATCAGCGGAAAGGAGTGGGGGAGGAGATAACTGTCTCTATAGTTGCACGTATGTCTAACATTCAGCAAGGATGTTTCTTACGTTTTTTTTTCCTGCCCGATTACTCTTCCTTCTTTCCTTATCAATCTATCGGTATATTTTTGTATTATCCTTCTATACAACCTTTGTATACGTATAACGTCTATATCAACATGATTCTGAGGAAAGAACGTATATAAGACAGCGGTAGGATGGCGGGTCCACCCTCCAAATGGTGTGGCATACTGGCAACGTATAAAACAGAGAATTCCGCACATTTCTTATGGAATCCAGATATTTGTATATCTGAATTTTCCCGCCAATACGTACATGACATTTTTCTCCGTATATCCTTGGTGATGCTAAATCTAACTAGATCAGAAAACCGTTTCTCGTTATCTATTACCATTTTTGCTCTACAGCGATTATCATTCAATCCGGAAATGGGAGATTTCTACCACTTCAGGTTGAAAGAAAGAAATTTGAACGAAGATGGAGCCTATTCTTTGGGCTCTGATTCCATATCAGGAAACTGTTTTTATTACTATTTTCGCTCTGATATAAGTCAATAGAGTATTTTGCGTTATCAGGAGTTCCACAAGGCTCCAACCTAGGCTCTTTCCTATTTCTATTATTTATCAAGGATCTTCCAGATCGCATACACAATAGTGAAAAAGTGTTAGCTGACGATCTCAAGAAAAAAAAGATAAAATCTGTTGAGTTGATTTTGAGTTTAACGTTCCGTTCAGCAGCGAGGCTATATGAGACGTAGACCTAATGATTAACGTGGAATCCGAACCACGTGAGCTCCAGCCGGGAATCGAACCCGGGAAGATAAAATCTGTGTATGATTGTCTTGATTTACAACACGATTCAGTTAATAAGCTTGGAGTAAATATACGCAAACGTAGTGTATTATCATTCAGTAGAAACAAAAGTACCTTTCAATATGATTATAAGCTTAATAATACTTCTACAAGTAGACCTAATACAGTTAAAGATCTAGGTTTTACATTTGACCTTAAATTAACGTTCAATAAGCATATCGAAAATGTTACTCATGATGCGTTTATATTATTAGGATCCATGATTAGAAGTGGTAAGGACTTCAGAAATACTCTTTAAAATGTATTATTTATATACAGGTGGTGATCAGAAAAATGGAAACACCCGTAGTTGGCAACACGTCAGATGTATGGGTTGGCAGTGGTGTCGTGGCGCCCGCAGCGCTGGACCGCTGGTGGTGGTGTGTTAGGTCGGTCTCCATACTAGGTCAGGCGCAGTAAAACAGCAGTGTCCAGTGGCTGTAGAGACGGAGATAGTGTATAATGGAAGACCTCTCAGATTTTCAAAGAGGGCAAATTGTTGGTGCGCGGTTATGTGGAGTGAGTGTGACGGCAGTGGCTACTGTGTTAGGTGTGTCGCGTGGGACAGTGTCGAAGGTGATGACGGCCTACACAACCGACGGGAAAACCACATCGGGGAAGCGGAACAGTGGGCGGAAGAAAATCATGAGTGACAGGTCACGCCGGGTATTAAAGCGCATTGTCACGCAGAACCGTCGTGCCACTGTGGAGCAAGTGACGGAGGAACTCAATCAGCACCTCCCCCACCCTGTTTCGACAATCACAGTCCGCCGCGAATTACATGACATGAACTTACGGGGTCGTGTTGCACGGGCCAAACCGCTCATCAGGGACCACAACGCTTTCGCACGCCGCAAATGGAGCCGCGACCATGCAACTTGGACCGTTGAGGCCTGGAAACGTGTGATATGGTCGGATGAGTCATCCTTCACCCTATTCCCAACCACGGGCCGTGTTTATGTGTGGAGAACGCCCAAAGAAGCTTATGATCTGCAGTGTCTCCGCCCAACTGTGAAACATGGCGGCGGCTCGGTGATGCAGTGGGCCGCCATATCATGGTTTTCATTGGGTCCTGTGGTCACACTTAGCGGACGAATCACTGCCAACGATTATGTAGCAATTTTAGGAGACCACTTGCATCCTATGGTTCGGATGTTGTTCCCGGACAATGACGCCATCTTCTAGGATGATAATGCACCCATTCACACAGCTGGCGTTGTTGCAGCGTGGTTTGAGGAACATCGGGATGAAGTTCAGCACCTCCCCTGGCCCGCCCAATCCCCAGATCTCAACATAATTGAACATCTGTGGTCCGTCTTGGAAACACGACTCCGGCGACGATTTCCACCTCCACCCTCTCCCACAGAACTGGCCGATACCCTGCACGAGGAATGGTGTAAAATTCCACTTGCTATCATTCACGACCTCTATGCCTCCATACCACGTCGCATCAAGGCTGTTCTGAAGGCGAAAGGTGGCCCGACACCATATTAATCTGATAAGTTTCAATTTCGTTCAGGTGTTTCCATTTTTCTGATCACCATCTGTATATGCACCAAAACGGAATATGCTGCCGTGATTTGGAATCCCACACAACAAAAGTATCTCCAACACATTGAAAGAGTTCAATCTAAATTTCTAAAGTATTTGGTATACAAAATAACTGGAATTTATCCCTCACTTGAGTCATAGTACACTGATAGACAATTTTCATATTTGCTCATTAGAACAAAGGCGTAATATTGCCGTTCTGGTATTTCTCAAAAAAAAAAAAAAAAAAAAAGTTCAAAATGAATTCGATTGTTCAAACTTTATATCTTCGTTATACTTTCATGTTGTTTCAGTTACCACTAGAACCAATAATACAGGTCTCTTTTACTGCAAAAAGACTAGGACCAACATAATGCTGAAGTTACCAATCTGTATAACATGTTCTTTCAATAACAAATTATGTCATAAACGTGATGAAATTGATATATGTACAATGTCCTGTCAAACACTGAAAAAAAAAAAAAACGGTTGTAAAATTAATTATAATATTTCAACCTTCTAACTGGGCATATGCCTGTTGTGTAGATAAAATAAATAAAATAGACACAGACTAAAGGATTAGCCGTTCTACAAGACTTATGTTGTAGTGTTTGAAAGTCTAATAAAACGTTTAACACAAATTAATCATAATTCAACATGACGATAAGATGTTGAAATCTCAACTCAACATGTTTGTACTTGTTAACCTATGAGATACAAATGTTAGAAAATATTAAATGCACGAAGACGTCTACGGAAAGATGTGGGAGTGGGAGGAGAGTGTAAAACTTTAAGTGCATACGAGAAAATGAAGTTGAAACGTTAAATAATTGGCCTTTTTTGATCACAGTTGAAAATAAGATTTAAAGGAAAATTATAGGTTATTAATTTCCTATTTCTTGAAAGAATATCACGCTCGTTTCGAGTTAACAAATTTACGATTATGTCCATCTCAAGCAATCTAAAGTTCCTGCCTGTATTTAGCTGTTTGTGCGTGCGACTGTATGTCTGTTTGTGTGTGTGCACTCGTGCATCTATGGATGTATGTTAACAGCTTTGAAAATGGCTGAATAAAGAGATTTTTGCACGCACATACATTTTGTTCCCTCCCTGTTTTTCATGCATGCAAACTGTAGAAAAGAAGGAACATATATATGTATATCTACAAATACTGAATCCTCCCTTTTCCCCCTTTTCGTGGTTTTCTGAGACATGCATGTAAACCATCCCCTCACAGGTTGTCAGATACAATCACTTACTTTGTAGGGTTACTTAGTCCACTATACTGGTATATGTATTTATCTTCTGCTTGTATGAGTCTTAGGTGTGGAATTTTGCTTCTATTTCTTTTTTTTTTTTAATTCCGGCTTATCTCCCCCTATTTCCCTAGGCAAGCGCGAAATTTGCTCAAGCAACACGCAAATACCCGAGGAGAAGGGACAATTGGCAGCTTTCAATTCGTTTCCCTAGCAGAAGGAACGCTGAGCTTTTTGATAAAAACGCTTTCAGAACTGTCCCTTCAAAACTTACTTCTCCTTTGCATAAAAATATTTAATCAATTCTCTATATCTGGAGTTCCAATTGCAATTTTTCTTTCTTCCTTATATGAGAGAAAATTTCTATTTTTCATGCGTCGAACAGGACCATACGCTGTTATATAACATCAAGTTAATAAATATACCCTAATATACTTATCAACTATAGCATCTAAAATTTGAAACAGTCATACACAGAGGCGGCATTTAAGGGGTTGGAGTTCTAATTTGCTCCCATGAGTTTTTATATGTGAACAGTATACCCTGATGAAATATACTATGGAAACCGTAAAACTACTTATCTCGGTAAAAAAAAAAAAAAAAATGAACCTCTACCCTACCCCTAAACAAAACATAAAATATGGATATTTACTCTATGTACAGCAGTAGACTAGTGATTAGCGTTCTTATGTTGTAATCGGGAAGTTCTGGTTTGAATCCAGTGACAAATCGAATAACTTTGTTTTGGAATTTTTCTTAGTTTTACGAAGCAAAGCCTCGGTGGTAACATTAAATACAGGCCATGGACGATTCCCTTCCACTTCTTTTGTCTTTGTTATTTCTTGTTATCAATTATTACTATAGTATAAGTCAGCCTTAAGATAGCTGAAAATATTTACTAACTAAATATTTCAACTTTGTTGTTTATCGAAATCGAAAACAAAATGAGCTATTTGCTTGAGTACATGACTTGAAGGATGGTAGACTATGTAACAGCATAGTATCTATTTACTCGTTGGAGGTTTGGTGGAATAAAATAATGTTATGCCTAGATTGAACCATTTAAATATAGGAATATTTTGTTCATACAACACTTTCATAGCAAAGTATGCGGGGAAAAAATGAAACGAAATCTTAGAGTTTTACGTCCCACGATTATGCCGGTAAGGCTAAAGGAGACTGTGGTGATGACAAACGAATGAAATGGTGGAATGAAGAAAGTGGGAGGAAACTGGAGAACCCCGAGAAAACTCACGAGCACGATGTTTGTCCACCACAAAGTCCACATGGCGTGAGCTGGGATCGAACCAGGGACCCCAAGCACGGAGGTGAACGCTCCACCACTGAGTCACCGCACCCCCCCCCCCCCAAAGTATGCGGACAAAAAGTTTTGTTCTTGAAGTGCGGACATATTTGCATAAATGCTGCTATATATGGTAACACCAAATACACCTTCTTTTATAGCTGAGAAATTATTTCTGTCAATCAGAATTTATTGCTAAACGAATGACAATTGACATGAACGCAAATTAGAATGATTTCAAGTCGAAAATATCTTCTTTCACACTGGTTTTGCAACTAGAATTCTATAGTCTATGACCACGTATATTTGGTATTCAAATGACGTGTGTTTCCTATCCTTATCTTATTATGCGTATAATATTCCGTGATATTACGAAGCTTAACACTGTAACTTTGTTCATATTGTCTAAAATGGCTCAAATATACGTAATTCGAACATGAATGAAGTTTTTTTTTTATTTATTTATGAGATGAAATGAAATGAGATAATTCAGTTTAACGTCCCACGATTATTCCCGTTAGGCTAAAAGATACGGATGATTAAGGCAAGTGAATAATGATGGAAGAATTGGTGGAATGACATTGTGGAAGGAAACGGGAGCATCCCGAGAAAACCCACGGACACGATCTTGTCTACCACACACTAACTTGGCAGGAGATCAAACCAGGGACCTCACGCGCCAGAGACAAGCACTCTACCACTAAGCCACCATGGTCCTTTTTGTTTCATTATGTTTCTTGAATCCTTCTCACACCATGTGCGTGGGTTTTCTCGGGGTTCTCCTGTTTCCTTTTACTTTCTTCATTCCACCGTTTCATTCATTTCTCATCATCACCGTCTCCTTTAGCCTAGCCGGCATAACCGTGGGACGTAAAACTTAAAGATTTCATTTTAATTTCGTTTGAATCCTTCTCAGTTTATCGTCAAAATTAAATTAGGCGAAGGTGCAAATGAGAACATAGCAATAGTGTCAAAAACATTTCCTATTGTGCATTTTGTTTTTTCTAAATTCTTCCTTCTTTGGAAATGTATTTGTGTTTTTTGCTTATTAACATTTTATTATATAAAACATAGTTTAAACATGAGAAATTCTAAACAAAATTCCTATGGTTTTATATTATTTGAGAATGAGATCTGTAATTGCCTTATAAATAATTATTTTAAAAATTGTACTTACTCTTTTTATTTCTTCTACTTTCGTCAACTGCTTTCCCACTTCCCAGAGTTCCTCACCTAATTTCAGCGCCCAGTTTTTTACCCTGTAATTAAAGAGAAATAAATTTTAATTAACTTATGGTCCACGTTATGGGGCTACAACTTACAAGAAATATAAATGTAATCAGTTAGGGACTAAAATAATGTTTTGGAAATAACTATTTCATTATTTTTTTTTTATCTCCTCAGATAATTTCATTTGAATATCTACATAGCTAACGGGTACATCATTACATGATTAATGGGTACCTTATACTCACCAATTAGATTTTCGATTTGAACACGAAGTACTTACTTAGAGTTTATTTTTAAAAAAATCCGTAATATCAACTCTAAGTAGTAGATTATGTATCAAAACTTTATTGCTGAAAAGGAACGTTAAAATTAAGTCAATAAATGACTCAATGTCTGCTCACTGTTGCCTCATAATCAAGTCAAGATAGTGAATTTAGCCTACCGTCGGATCTTATACAAAAATATGGTGTTAATTAGAGATGCAAAAAAGCCGGCTTTTTTGAATCGATGGTTTTTTTCACATAAAAAGCCGGCTTTTTTGGGAAAAAAACGAGAATTTTGGAAATTTTGGCTTTTTTCATTTTCATGATTTTTCTATCTAAATAGCTTTCTTATAGTATATTCTATACTTAGATAAGAATTCCATGACCTAAATGCCATATTTCGCTCTAAAATTCACCATCAAGATGAATGGAGCACATGTTTTACGAATTAAAGCTAAAAATGAAGAATGTAGTATTTGAGGGCAATTTTAGAGGCTATTTAACTTTATTTTAACTTTTGAGTTATAGATATTTTTTCTTCTCGATATCATTTCAGTTTGTCGTCTGTTTCATTTCTAAGAGCTTAGTACTCTAACTTCTAACGCAGAAGTTAAACTTACGTTTTTCTATATATCCGTCAAAGTGTACGTTTTTCAATATATCCGTCTAACCGTACTTCCACATTTCTGTTATACTGTAGCTGTGCAACGATTTAGCAATAATTTTCCGGATACAACCTTGAATACTAATTTATACAAGTAATCAGTAGCGGATTTAGAAACGTACTTTGGGACGGGTTTCTCTGATTGTTTCATTTTCTAAAATCTCCTAATCTTATTTGGGAGGAGCTTGAAGTTTATGAGTACAGGCATAACTAATACTGTATTTCGTTTCGTTTATATATTTAGCGATAATCTTCCGGATACAACCTTGAAAATCATTTTATACTGAGAATCAGTGGTGGATTTAGAAAAGTATTTTGGGAGGGTTTTTTTTCTTACTAATGTTTAGTTTTTCTAAACATTCGTAATTTTTATTTGACGGCAGCTTAAAGTTAATGAGTAAAGGCATAACTAATAGATATTTCGTTTGTTTTAGACATTCAGTAATTTTGGGGAACAGGCTTCATTCCGAAAGACCGCCCCCCCTAACCCTCGCAAAACCGTCACTGCTGGTAATTAGTAATAATAACGATTTAAAAACAATAAGAAATGAAGTCAGCCAACTCACAGTACACGCACTATTTCTACTTCATAGATGGAATGAAGAAAAGTTTTGTCAGAATGGTCGAATGCTGAGTTGAATTCCGGACTTCTCGATAGAAGCGCAAAAGCTCCAGTCAATCATGTTTGTTGTGCAGTTTAACTTAAATATATTCCGTAGTCCTTTTTTTGTGTGTGTTGGTGGGGTGGGGAGAGTTCCATAATGATATGAAGGGTGTGAGCCAAGAACATGGTAACTTACAAATTTTCAATTGCTGAGTTACGCAGCATCAGATAGGCAGCAACGCATACCGCTTCGTTTAATCCCTCAGGTATAGACTTATGTGAAAAATCAGCTTTCCGATTTTCAAAATGGATTGTGCAGCAGAAAATTTCTAATTTCTTAAAATGGTAAAATTATGGGTTACCATGTTCTTATCTCACACCCTTCATGTTCAATCCCTCTTGTTAAAAATACAGAAAACTTGATTACTGAATAAATCGTGATGGTGCTTATATAAAACTGTAGAATTTCAAGAATATACAAAACCAAAAGCTCTAGGTGTGCAGCCTGTAAGTGTATCATATAAATCTAAGTATTTTTCTTATGTTTTATTTTAATTTTATTTTGTTCCAAAAAGAGGGTATGGAATATTTTGAAGTAAAAATATTACATAGAATTTTGCTACTTATTTGAGTA
The DNA here is from genome assembly GCF_964235325.1 of Thermobia domestica. Classification (NCBI taxonomy): domain Eukaryota; kingdom Metazoa; phylum Arthropoda; class Insecta; order Zygentoma; family Lepismatidae; genus Thermobia; species Thermobia domestica. The sequence continues at coordinate 38,845,042 of NC_137469.1, forward strand.
TTTTTTTAAAAAGAAGTATTTACTTTTAGGGTTGGCTGGTTTACACCAGCTGTTTTTCTTCTTTTTTTTAAATAAACAACTGGTTTAAACCGAAAAAAAATAAAAGGTACGAAAAATGCGAATCGTGTGAACTTCATGGTGACGTTTCCATAGATCAAACCATCTGCATTAGTTTTATTTCCTTTTCACCTTTTAATCAAGATGTCCCATGTTCAATTCTCGGTCGAACCACAACCCTTCTTTCATGCGTAAACAAAGTAGCGGTTCGGATGTCATTTTAAGCGAATTCTTCTCCTTGATAACCTCGGTATTACGTAAGGATGTTAAGCCTGAACATACGAAACGAAACTAAATTGTATATTTCTGCATGCCTGAATGCCTGTTGTTTTATAAAGAAGCCAAGGTTGCTTAAATATACTGATATAAATTGACAAAATTTATCGATTGCCTACGTAGCTTCCAACATTAGCTTGGATTGTATTTTCAATGATATGTACGCACTAAATTTGTAATTTAATACCTCAGTTTTAGCGTACTGATTATGATACGTTGACCTTTAAATTTTACATGCAAAGCAATAACAGGATTTTTTCCGTTATTGTTTTACATTTAGAGTAATGACGGGATTTTCCCGATGGCTAGGGCGGGAGTTTCTCAATTTAAGAAATTTACTGACCGGACTTCTTTAAGCTTATGTGACCTCTTCCAGCATAACCCCGTTGTTGCATAATAACACCAAGGCGAAACAAACTTATTTCTGTCAATATGTAATATAAATACATAAAGCAAAATATCTAAACCCAAAAAAACCTGGTTTAAACCAAAAAAGCCTAGTTTAAACTCCCCCCCAAAAACGGTTTTTTTGGCATTTTCAAAAACAACCATGGGTCTTGCCAACCCTGCTTACTTTTGTATGTAGGAGGTTAAAAAAATCTTATTATATACATTGGTTAATCCTTTGGAATTCATAATGTAAATATGTTGAGAAGTAAAACTGTTTGAAATATCTTTTCGAAATTCATGGTTTATTTTCGAGTTTTTATATTATTATCGGCATCAACCACTAATTAAATGACTTTTTGTGTTGTAGAGAAGCGAAACAAAATCTGGTTTATCAATTTAAAGCAGAATTTTCAAAAAAGTCCAAAATTTCCCAAAAAAAGCGAAGCAGAAAAAACCGAGTTTTTTTCCAAAAAAGCCGGTTTTTTTCCCGAGCCCTTGCATCTCTAGTGTTAATACAGTTCTACTTTGATATCAGCATGACTACTATTTTAGCATCTTATTTCAACACCAAGGATCCAGTGTTGAGGCTAACACAAACCAGTGGTTCTTATCATGATTACCACTGTAACATTCAATTTCAACACCAAGGGTCCAGTGTTGCGGCTAACATAAGCCAGTGGTCCTAGCATGATTACCACTGTAGCATGTTATTTCAACACGAAGGGTCCAGTGTTGCAGTTAAACGAGCCTGTGGTCCTATCATGATTACCACTGTAGCATTCAATTTCAACACCAAGGGTCCAGTGTTGCGGTTAACACAAGCCAATGGTGCTAGCTAGCATGATTACCACTGTAGCATGCTATTTCAACACCAAGGGTCCAGTGTTGCAGTTAACACAAACCAGTGATCCTAGCATTATTACCTCTGTAACATGTTATTTCAAAACAAAGGGTTCAGTATTGCAGTTAACACATGCCTGGTGTTTTCGATTTGAAACAGAACTGGTGATGAATGATTGAATTAGACGACGGTAATAATTTTGCAGTGTAAAAATAAGACCGTGGTGGTGTTAAAAAAAAAACTAGTTGCAAGGTAAACGCAACTCATTGAGGAGCTACTGAAATGCAACATTAAAATCAGGTCAATCAATGACTCAATGTCTGCCCACTGTCGTTTCATCGTCGGGTCGACATAATGAATTCGCCCTACTGTCGGCTCCTATACAAAAAGATAATGGTTTTAATACAGCTCTAATTTAATACATACCACTGATCCCAGCGTGACTGCCACTTTAGCATGTTATTGCAACACCAAGGATCTAGTGTTGCGGTTAACACATGCCTGGAGTCACCGGTTTGACACAGAAGCAGTGTTGAGTAATGTTAATTTAGACAACGGTATTAATTTTTCAGTATATAAAAAAAAAGACCGTGACGATGTTAAAGAACTAAGAGGTTACTTACTAAGAACAATGACTTAAAAATGGTATCAAAGCTGCTTCAAGATCTTGTGTATCAGACAGATGCATTTATAGTGTAATTTTTTTTAACGTGTTCATTGCCTTGGAGAAACGTCATAAATTTCTAATTTCTATTGAGAATTTATTTTAAGTTTAATTTTGAGCTAAGAACAAAGCTTTGCGCGGAAAATTTCACATTTATCCCTAGTAACGAACAACGTGCTATATTCTTTGCAATTGTCACGAAAATGACTTTGATGGTGTATGAATTTTCCGACAAAATTTACATTAGCAGAAGTCTGTATACGTACGTTGTATTACCGTCCGTCAAACCTAGTTGCACACGAATGTACTCACAGCAGGAGCGCACGAAACAAGAGGACATATTCAATCCAGGAAGTATTTGGCATGAGAAATCCGGATTCGATCCCGGCGGGAACTTATGTGGTTCAGATTCCACGTTAATCAGTAGGCCCACGTCTCATATAGCCTCGCTGCTGAATGGGACGCTAAACTAAAATAAACTTAACTCAATCCAGCAAATTAAAAAAAAAACATTATTGCACGTTTTCCTTTTTTTGTTTCCTTTAAAAATATTTAAGGTAATTGCGTAGGAGTCGAAAGAAATATTTTTCTCATGACTGTGCAGTGCATGTACGTATAGTTATTTTCACAGTAATCTTGTGGGGTGATGTGAACACGAATATTAAAGTAATTTAAAACTGTTTTTCAGTTGTTCATTACTACTAAATTTCTAATGTGTGTTCAACAATGCAGCTAAACCAGAGAGAGCAAGTTGATGGATGAGATACATTTGGAAGCAGGAAAGGAGGAGGGGACCGCCATGAGATCGTAGGTTTGAAACGCGTAGGAGGTAGATGGCGAGACGAGAAAGTTAACATATTTGTCCTTGGTTTTAACTTTCTCTGCACGAACTCATTTTCAGCCTTTTGCGACAAGTTCTCGAGGAGATAAAGAGGGGAAAAAAAGTACAGAAAAAGTTCAAATAACGATTATATAACAGTTGGGTTTGCTGACGTCATATAAAGAGAGGGAGGACCATAGAAGTGACCGAAAAGGTTATAGAATCGATATGGGTCAAGATGCGAAGACTGGATCAAATTGTATTGGAATTTCCTTTTTAACGTTATGTTAACCTTTCGCACCCAAATTTGTCAAATATTTAGTTTTTCCTTCTTGTTTTCAAAAAGCATTTTAAAAGCATCTATAATTTTTTAAAATATATTTGTTTGATAGAGTGCAAACAAGTTTTTTTACACTATAATTTCTATGGACGACAACAGTAAAAATTCTTCAGGTTCATATTTTCTGTTGTAGAATAGCATTATCTATGGTTACGGCAAGTTGCATTTCATTATCTCCTTTCACTTATGAATAAACAAGCAAAAGAAAAATAGTTTTTTTTTTTTTTTTAGCAAGGCAGACTCTTAAGTTCTAAATCTCTCTTTTCAACGGCGAGGCCATACGAAAGTTGGGTCTAGAGTGTAACGTGGGATCAAAATCCCCTGAACTGTCATCAAGGATCGAACCCAAATCTACCGAACCTAAGTTTGAAACGATGCCAATTGAATCATAAGAGATCAATCACAATTGAAACTAATTTGAGAGGAGTGACAAACAAAACTAAATTAATCAATATGTATCTGATATATAGGGTTATTTTCATTTTTGGACAGTAGACAAATATCAGTTCTATGGTCCGAAAGTGAAAACACAACTCAACCGGTTTTAGAACTCAACTATTCAATTATAGATAAGATTGGTTTTTCAGATAACTAATGTATATGACGAAAAAATTTAATAATAAAGAGAATAAGGAACGTTTCTACGTACAATAAAGGGAGTAAGAGACTATTGAATGTGTTACGAATGAGGAAGAAGAAAACAGAAGGAGAGGACTAAAGAAGAGAAGAGCTGATGGAAATAAGAGAAATGGTTTACAAGATAAGATGCAGTGATTGTAATAGTTGTTATATTGGTGAAAAGGGAAAGGAGAAAGGAGAAGGAGATTAGAAGGAGAAAGAAATACCATTTTTAAACACATGAGGGACATGGGACATAATAATAATTGGTACGAGATTGAACTGTTAGCACGGAAATAAAGGACGTTAATAAGAATGTGGAATGAGGCCAGATTGATTGAAAAAGAGAAAAGCTGTGTTATGAATTGAAATACAGGACTTAACACATTGATCACCAGAGCATTTATTTTCTAGTTTTACTGTCTGCGCCAAGTTGATGTGTATCAAAAATGATACACGATGCATAGGTGGAATACCTACTTAAAGGAAAGTATTCAACTGACGCTAGAATTATTACTGCAACATGATTTTCCAGCGCCCTGACTACAGGTAAGATGTGTTAAATATACCAGCCTGTATATCAAATCGTATACACGTGGCGATAGAAAAAACGTTCGTTGTGTATCAGAAATGATACACGAAACGTAAGCGGAATACGCCGTGTGTAACACCTGTGATCAATGTGTTTTGACGGACAGTGGGGCAAGTTATTGGAAAGACTTAATTTGTAGCTTAGTTTTCTACCGGACGAGAGGGGGAAAATGAATATGTGATGTTTAGTTTCACTTTTGTCAACTTTTGTTATGATTGACTGCATTCGTTCTGATCAGCCAATTAGCATTCAGAACCATTTTCCGGGATCCTGTTATATTGAGATGCTACTCCCTTTTGTTTTTACAGTGTCTGATGAAGCCATTATCTTCAGTTAGTTGGCGAAACTGCCACACAGATATTATTTAATAATAAACGTTGCTTTGTTCAGTGACTTGTTTTTCTAATAAACGTTGCTTTGTTCATTGATTTGTTTTTCTAATAAATGTTGCTTTGTTTATTGATTTGGTTTTCTAATAAACGTTGCTTTGTTCATTGATTTGTTTTTTTAAATAAACGCTGCTTTGTTCATTGATTTGTTTTTCTAATAAACGCTGCTTTGTTCAGTGATTTGTTTTTTAATAAACGTTGCTTTGTTCAGTGACTTGTTTTTCTAATAAACGTTGCTTTGTTCTGTGATTTGTTTTTTCTAATAAACGTTGATTTGTTCATTGATTTGTTTTTCTAATAAATGTTGCTTTGTTCATTGATTTGTTTTTCTAATAAATGTTGCTTTGTTCAGTGATTTGTTTTTCTAATAAACGTTGCTTTGTTCAGTGATTTGTTTTTTTTAATAAACGTTGCTTTGTTCATTGATTTGTTTTTCTAATAAACGCTGCTTTGTTCATTTATTTGTTTTTTTAATAAACGTTGCTTTGTTCTGTGATTTGTTTTTCTAATAAACGTTGCTTTGTTCTGTGATTTGTTTTTCTAATAAATGATGCTTTGTTCATTGATTTTTCTAATAAACGTTGCTTTGTTCTGTGATTTGTTTTTCTAATAAACGTTGCTTTGTTCATTGATTTGTTTTTCTAATAAACGTTGCTTTGTTCATTGATTTGTTTTTCTAATAAACGCTGCTTTGTTCATTGATTTGTTTTTCTAATAAACGTTCCTTTGTTCTGTGATTTGTATTTCTAGATAAAGTTATTTAGAAGGCAAAGTTAATATGAACCAGATAGTTTAATGCCGTTTTCAAAAATATAAGAGCATGTTTTGTGCATCTATAAAACACAGAAGATACAGTATAAGTGCATCTACTGTGTAGGTATAATATACAGAAAACATATAAGAACATCTACTGTGTAAGAATAATGTAAAAGAGAGATACATAAGAAAACCCCCTCTGTAGATATAATACACAGAAGATAAATTTTCAGCTAGAGTGCTGGATGAAAACAGCGAATAGACAATGCGTATCGAAGCATTCAAGCAGCAATGGAAACGGTATGTCAGGAGGAAAAATCATGAAGGGAAGTTGTAGAAAGAAAAATACTGTAACTTGGAATGGGAAAGGGGAAAAAACTGGGATGAAAGACAACAGAAAGCAAACGACGGGGGAGTTAGGTCGACAGCAAAAGCACAGAAGAAATGATTGAATAAAGCATAACGGTGGACATAGAGAGACACTCAAAAATCTTCAACTGTTTTTTCCCTTCCCCTCGATAGAAAAAAAATATATATTTCCATATATATTTGTTTCTCTCTCTCTCTCTCCCTCTCTCTCTCTGTCTGTCTGGAGACCATATCTGAAGAAATGCTTGCTTTGTGTTGATTTTTCTTTTTATGTTTTCTTTTCCTTTACTCTTTGAGGGAGAGGGTAAGGGAAAGGCAAGGAGAATGGGTACCTTTTGAAACGGCTAATGCTTCCATGTTTCCGCTTCCTGAGTATATCCTACGACAAAACTCTTTCATCAAATATGTACGAAAAAGAGAGACCAGAGAACTTGCAAAGGGAAAAAAAGACGGCAGAAAAAAAACACTGTAGAAGAGTAGTTGTAAGCGAAAAGAAAACGTCACACCTTTTTCTTTACTCCATTTTTTTCTATTTATACATTCAAGTCTTTCTCCCACTTTTTTTTTCATTCAATCAGTTGTGACTACATTTATCTTTTCTTAATTTTCAAAGTCGTCTGAATTTACTCAAATTTACTGACGGATGATTCAATGTTATCCCAAATCAAACAAATCTTTTTAAACTAAAATTATTTCTTCTAAACAAACAACAGAACAGTTTTATCTTTCATTCATCTTACATTCAGCGCAAGTAGTACAAATATTTTTAGTAAACCCAGTTGAGAATGCTCGAAAAATTTTGCCAGAACGAACTTAAAAAGAATTAATTTTTTTCAATACGTATACGAGTTATTGATTCAATAATGATTGCGCCTGACTCAATAATCATAGAATCAATAACTGGCCTTAAGCAGAGTGTCAAGTTACCCGAGAGGATAAGATAGGATGACTTCACTAAGAAGTCGGGCAGAATGACGGCAAGGAAGCTCGGAGCTCTGGGCCCTAAGATATTGCGGACTCCGTCTGTAAATACGAACGTGAGGAACCCAAGAGCAAGGAGAATGTCCAATTGGGTCAGTCAGGCCTAGGTAATTGCGTACTCACACCATGTGAACCACAACCAAGTGACCTCTTGGACGCAAGGTGCCGATAAAGCCTAAAACAGCAGTTTATAAAGGGCTCGGAAAGGTTTGCCTTTGAAACAAGTTGGTGGAAAACCTAACGGGCGCAAAAGTTGCAGAAGACTCTAAAGGTTAAAGCTTTGGCATGCGTGGCAAAAAAAAAAAAAAAAAAAAAAAAAAAAAAAAAAACAACTGAGAACGAACGAAATAGTTGTTACCATCCTGAAAAGAAAGTTGATTGGTCTGCGCACAGCACAAGGGCCGAAGTCAAGTTGAGAAAAGTTCATCTTGGTGCAAGCAAAGACGTTGTATATATCTGAGGAACGGTCGCCAGTTGGCCAGTGGTCACCGCTTACTATTTGGTACCAAAAGGTTCACCATCCAGATGTTAGGTATTGATCAACACTCCGGTATCATTTCTCTATGACTTACGGTTACGGTATGAGATATGGCTCCTTAAATCTCCCAAAATCGGAACTTTCTTGGCCAATATCTCGGGAACGGTGAGAGTGACGCGAAAAAATCCATCACTTTCTCAGGTAGTTTTTTATCTCTTTCAAATGGAAGGCTCAAAATTTAAAAAAAAATCGCAAATATCTAAGAGAAAGAAAGACAAACAGACAGACACACACACACACACAGAGAGAGAGAGAGAGAGAGAGAGACATAGAGCATTCAGTAACGAACTTTTTAAATTCGTTGAAAATTTCTATGAATCATTGCGAAACAAGTCACAATAATGTAAAAAAAATATAAGTTAACAGAATTCGAGGGATACGATTTGTCTATACACTATAAATAACAATGAATTTGAGGTTATCTGTTACATGATTGCGGAAAACGACTCAACTGTCTAAAATGATTTTTTTTAAACATAATGTGTACTTTGGTTCTGTAGATTTTTTAAATCATGTCTCTCATTAAAATGTGTTCTCTACGGAATGGGGTAGGTTCAAAATTTATGTCAAAAATAGCGTTACTTACAAGACCTTGAAGTTGAGGAGGTGAAACTTGGTTTATAAGTGTACTCATATCCAAAATGATTGTCGCATATCTATAACTGTCTTCTTGTAAGAATATAATTTGATAATGATTTTGCAGGGTACTTTTAATATTGATGCTATATGTATAATCGGGAAATGTATATTTGTGGTAAATTTCATAGGAAAAATAGGAAAATTAGAATGAGTAAAACAATATGTTGTTAAATGGACAAGAAAATTTTAATTTCATTTTATTGTTCTTATTTACTGCTCTTTTGACATGAAATTTTCCACATACATGTCTTTGCTCATTATACACATACTAACATTATAAGAGTGATTATTATAAGATTTATTATAAGAATTCGTTATCAAATTATATTCCTACAACAACATATTTATAGGCATGCGACAATAATTTTGGACATGAGTGTACATTCGCTTTTTTAGGGGGACGCTTTGGCTCAATGGTAGAGCGCTTACTTCTGGTGAGTGTGGTACTTGGTTCTATCCCCAGCCAAGTGTGTTTGTGGTGTCTATAGGTTTTCTCGGGGTACTCCCGTTTCCTCCCACTTTCTCATTCCACCAATTTTTCCATCATCATTCACTTGCCTTAATCATCCCTCTCCCTTAGTCTAAAAGGGCATAATCGTGGGACGTCGAACTAAAAGATTTCATTTCATTTTCGTGAGAAATATAATTAAATCTGGGTTCGATTCCCGGTGGGAACTCATATTGTTCTGATTCGATGTTAAGGTGTAGGTTCACGTCTCATGTAGCTCAGTCCTGAACGAGACACTACAACCAATCAATCAATCAAATCGAGTTCTATTAATCTTTCAACTGTGCTGCTGTAATATTTCTGTTTTCGTGCTTCTGTCTAATATAGCAAATTAGAAAAAAGAAAGAAAAAGAATAAACCAAGGGGAACCGGGTGGATGGAAGATCTAACTTTCGTAGTTTCGAATTCTTTCCAAATATTATGGGTGTTATATATCCTTTCATCATTCATTGAATTACCGTAATCCATTCGAACTGAAATCTTTCAGTTTAACGTCCCTCAATTATGCCCATAAGGCTAAGAGGAACGGAGATTAAGGGAAGTGAATGATGATGGATGAATTTGTAGAATGAGAAGGTGCGAGAAAACGGGAGTATCCGAGGAAACACACGAAAACGACGTTGTGTACCATAAACTTACTTGGTCAGGGATCGAAGCAGATACCCCACACACCAGAGGTAAGCGCTCTACCACTGAGCAACCGTGTCCTCACAATCCATTCGAAATCATCTCCTTTAGTTTAAAGTATATTAAAGTTTACCCTTTGAAGGGGTAGGTAGAGGTAGGGGTAGGTATTGTAGTATTTCACAAAAATACTACAATATAATTATCTCTCTCTCTCTCTCTCTAATGTGAGGTAGAAAGTAAATAGCCCAAGACCGTGCGGCCTTGAGACAGGATCTCTACAGAGCACCGGGCAATCCCAATGCTCCGAAGCAAGCAGTGAGGGACTTAAAAGTCACAGAGCTTCGAAGCAAGCTAAGTAACTCACAAGGGAACCTTCCGAAAATGATAGTTGCAGTGAAAGATGTGACCTATGCCAATTGAAAGAGCTGTAACAGAGATGTTCATTTCCAAAAAATTAGCTGCCCATAGCAATAGGTTCAAAAAATATAAGGGGCGGAAGTCCGGGAAACAACAAGGTTGGACAAGAGGGGGAAAGTGCAAATTCCGCAAAAGAGGGGGGCACGGCAAAATACAATGCTGACAAGTGATGTATAGAAAGAGACTTGTCACAATAGGGAACAAATGAAGGCCACCAGTGGGGTTAACAGTGTTGCCAGCTGCGATGAAAAGTACATGTTTTGCAAAGAGCAGTATATGAAGTGAGTGCAATATTCAGTGTCAATCTGTCATGTAGAACATAAGATATGACGTGTATAATCAGTGGTACAATCTAACAAAAGAGAACAGAAAAAACAGAAGTATGAAAAATACGGGAAAGACGGAGTTGGCCATAATGCGCCACATTCGATCATGAGCTATGCATATTAGAATGAACAAAACAAGAAGCACCAACTATGCAGGAAACCGACGTCCCTAGAGTCGAAAAAAACGAGTTCCAAAGTTGGCAGCACTGGCCATGAAAATCCAGACAATTCTAATATAGTTAGGCCACTCGCTTCACACAAAGAAAATTTCGGTAACAGGCATTCGCCTCCGCATCATTTGTACATGCTCGTCCACATTGTACGTGCAATTGTTCGATGAGATAGTGGTCCAAACCGAAGATACATTTGCAGTGAGCGCAGCGGAATACTGCCAATCCGTCACACATGGTACAATGTTCTACATGTATCGAAACAGTACTCTAGAGGGGTCGGAACCTTTGGTGGTCTTTCTATCACATATCCACACCTATAGAAAGCAAACATAATCAAAGGCTCGATCTGCTGTGTGTTGCTGTCGCAGTACTATCACCGCCTATATGATATATTCAGAGTGTCCCACCTAACTCTGCGACTGAAATAGTTTCAAAGCGAAAAAAAAAATGTGACACGTCCAGTTGTGCAGGAATGTACCCATGTCAGCGGGCGACAAACTTCTGTGAGACTCAAGTGCCGCGAAGTCCCCCATCATAGGGTCCCAGGGGCCAACTTCAAAATTTCAAATAGCACCATCGGTCGAGTTATATTTCTTTCGATAACTTGGAATATGCCACAACGCATATCAGAAATATTTACTATATGGGATTTCAAAATGACCGCCAAAAATATCTGCTCGGTGACAAGAACAACGCGCATTTTTGGCGGCCATTTTGAAACCCGTGCTTCATATAGCAAATGTTTCTTATAGGCGGTGTTGTATCTATCCAGAGAAATATCATCCGCCCCCTGTTCCCATTTGAAATGTTGCAGTTGACCCCTCGAGCCTTATGATGGGGACCCTGGGGGATTTGCTTCTTACAAAGTTTTCTTGGCCCTCGACATGAGTAAATTCCTGTGCAATTAGATTTGAACATTTCTTTTCGCTTCGCAGCAATTTGAGATCACAATGTTCCATGCCATGTTAAGACACAACATATATTTGTGTTGGCCATTTTGAAAAACATGTTTCATATAACAAATGTTTCCTATAGGTGTTGTTGCACATTCCATGATCTATCAAGAGAGTTACCACTCGGTCCCTGTTGCCATTTGAAAGTTTGAAGTTGGCTCCTGGGGTCCTATTATGGGGATCCTGGGGGCACTTGCTTCTCACAGACTTTTATCACCCCCTGACATTAATACATTCCTGCATAACTGGATCCGTCACATTTTTGTTCGTTTCGCAAATCTTTCAGGTCACAAAGTTTGGTGGGACACCCTGTATATTCCCACATACGACCCAACCATGACATAATGCTCACTACTTCTATTATCGGTTGTTGGCTCAACCCAACCATTTCATGTTCCCCGACTTGACATTGCCTCAATCACTCTAGCATTGATGCATTCCGAGTGATGCCTGTTGCCGGAATTTTCTTTTTGTGAAGCGAGTAGCCTAACTATATTAGACTTGTCTGGATGTTCATGGCCAGTGTTGCCAACTTTGGAACTCGTTTTTCTTTTCGACTCTCGGGACGTCGGTTTCCTGCATAGTCGGTGTTTCTTGTTTTGTTCATTCTAATATGCACAACTCGTGATCAAATGTGGCGCATTATGGCCAACTCCGTCTTTCCCGTATTTTTCATGCTTGTGTTTTTCTATTTTCTTTTGTTAGATTGTATCACTGATTACACACGCCATATCTTATGTTCTACATTACAGGTTGACACTGAATATTGCACTCACTTCATATAGTGTTCTTTGCAAAACATGTACTTTTCATTGCAGTTGGCAACACTGTTAACCCTACTGATGGCTTCCATTTGTTCCCTATTGTGACAAGTCTCTTTCTATACATCACTTGTCAGCATTGTATTTTGCCGTGCCCCCTTTTTTTTGTTGCGGAATTTGCACTTTTCCCCTTGTCCAACCTTGCTGTTTCCCGAACTTCCACCCCTTATATTTCTTAAACATATTGCTATGGGCAGCTAATTTTTTGGGAATGCTCATCTGTGTTACAGCTCTTTCAATTGGCATAGGCCACATCTTTCAATGCAACAATCATTTTCGGAAGGTTCCCTTGTCAGGTTGGAATCCCGACAGAGCTCCGAGCAAGCCAAGTCAGGTGGAAGGTAAGCCAATTGTCCCGCAGCAGACTAGAGGCTTTGAGGTTTGGTTTCTCCTAGAGCTCCAGGCAAGCTAGAGCAGAGGAGACCACGAGAAGACTGGTGACTTCCCGTTGAATGCTCTTCATTATATAGGCGCTCTGGGCAGCGGTGGCGCTGCAGCTCCCTTCTTGTCATGTGACTTGTTGGTAGTGCTGGTGCTCCGTAGTCTGCTTCTTGTAGTAATCAAAAGTGAAGTGTAGTACTCCATCGTAATTGCATGTAGTTGATGTTTACAAACAGGAGCAACTGTAATTGTTTATAAACACAAGCACGTGATACATTACAATACAGACAATGCCCGTAAGACTCAAAAATAAATACTACCGTGATCAGTTGTGCTGATCCTATAATACGTTTCTGTTGAGAACAAGATGATGTGATGGGTAACGGCGTTGAAGGTTAATTTTACCTGATGATTTGTGCATTCGTCAACTACACCGGATTAGAATCCAGGTGGTGATTCAAGACCCATGTTAATATGGTAATAGGTCCAGTCCTTTACAATCTCAATGTTAGATAAGCACACAAGCAGTGACGACGCCAGCTTTAATTTCTTGGGGTGAGGGCAAATGGAGGAATAGAGCTATTTTTTGTATATCAAAAATAATATTGTAACCGCGACGATTCATGAAGCCTGGGCTCTACACCAATCATAGAACTGGTTTGTCTCACGTGTGATACATCGGAGGAGTGCGGTATAATTCGTGGAGCTGCCTTCCCAACGCACACTTTTGTAAACTTGAAACAGCATAATTGTATCAGCAATGTTGACAAACTTAACAGACATAGTGGACGAGCGATAAAAAAAAAAAAGCTGCACTTAAAGAACTATAACACGAACGATGAAAATTGGATGGTGTTATGCATCAATTGACCAGTGCCATTTTTCGATTTTCGAGATTTTTACACCAGTGTGTAGGAGACAATACAAATAAAGTAAAAAAAAAAAAAAAACGTTTCAAACCTTACTATTTGCTTAAACGTTCAGGAAAAAGCTATTCGACCAAGCACCACGAACAGGATTGTAATAGTAACATGTTTGTGTTTCCTTCAATATCTCAGAACCATGTTTTGGCGCTTAGTCAATTGATGCATAACACCGTCCAATTATTCGAATTAACAGTAACAATAATAATAGTAAGAACATAAAATGACTACAATAATAACAACAAAACAACGATTAGCTGCAATTCGACCACACTGCACCCTCAGATCTTTTCTGTATAGAGCGAGAGTCCACAGTAGCAAAATTTCATTGCTTGGGACCAGTGGTGTATTTACGATTTTGTTTCGGGGAGGGCTTTGCTAACTTTCGGGGGGAGGGCTTTGTCTGAAAATGTGAAAATTCTGCTAGATATTTCATATACTTTACTATAGTAAGTAAGATTTCGGGGGTTGGGCTTAAGCCCGGAACCCCCCTAAATACGCCACTGGTTGGGAGTGACTTCTAGGACACACCCTTGCATTATATTGGACGCAGAAATTGGTAGATCTTAGGTTGATCTTCACGACTCCGTACGATCACTACAGTTCAGTGTTACTTGATCTACATTACAATACAACATCTCTGGGGTTGGCGGTGGGAGGTTGCCGCCCCTCGTACCTCACTCTAGCGTAGTCACTGAACATAAGACACACACACAAAAAAAAAACTACAAACAATGCAATTTATTCATTTGTTGTTGTGTGCACACATATAAGAGTTCTCTAACTAAATATTATAAAAATTGAATAACAGAAAGAAAACTTTTGGAATACTGCGATTGAAGGTTAAAAGGTTTCCTTTTTTTTTTTTTTTTTTTTAACAAAAGTTCAGTCCTACTTCACTGCTTAAATCACAAAAATTTTATTTGCAAACAATTTCTCCCTTTTTAAAATTTTATTTCTTATATATATATACATATTTTTTTTTTACCTTTTCTTTCCTTTTTATGAAGAAACGTCAAACACTTTCTTGCATTTTCTTTTATGGTGCTTTTGATGAAAAAAGTTTTCCTCTCCGAAGTTTTGGATAATTTATTTATTTAATTTTCTAGCAAATTTTGTATTGTTTACTTTCTTTGTATAAACATTCTTTTTTTTCTTCGATATTTTTTCCTTCTTCTTTGTAAAGCAAATTAGAAATTTAGTTGCTTACATTAAGTTTTGTTTCTTTTCTTATATTTTCTAACAAAATTATTACACGTTTATATTAGAGTGTTTATTCAATTTACAAGTTACCTTTTTTTTAAAAAAAAAGTCTTTTTGTGTAACATAAACAAGTTTCCCTTCTGTTAACAAAATTTTATGACGTTACAAAACTGAAATAATGAAGTTGTTCCTTAGCAACAACTGAACTTTCATAAGAAATCAAGCATTTATATGGAAAATATACATATTTAAGGTATTTTCTACATTTTCCATAATTTTGATTTTAAAAATTTATTGAGTGATTTAAACACAATAAATAATAATAAGAAAAAACAAGTAGCTGTGTCACGTGTACATCACGTGAGGGAGTTTGGATTGTATAGCGAGATATTTTTTTTCAATTAATATTGAAATCGAAAGTGCTAATAGATTTCTACCACTTTCTTTAGAGCAGAATTACAAAATACAAATATAAATGATATACAGTGAAATCTCGTTAATTCGAAGTCGAAGGGGACACGGAGAAAATTCGAATTATCCAAAATTCGAATTAACCCAAAAAAAACTCATTTTTAAGTAAAATAAATAGTACAAAATAACTGTACTGTATATGAAAAACTAATTAACATCCAATGCATCTTATGTTTAAAGCAACAAATTTTCCTAAGGAATTAGAATACACGCCGGCTTCGACATTCTGCATAATGCACACCAATAGATCTCAAACGAATCTGCTAACTTTTGTGTCACTGCTTTTAGTTCAGTTAAAAGGAACTGGACAAATGTATCGTTCTTACATGTCATTTAGTAGTTGAGGACAGGGTTCAAGGTCGTTCACACTTCTACAGAAGGGATGGACACTTCCAGCTTATTGAGGAGAGATGCATAACCACCTTTTGCTGGATTCTCTATACCCGGAAGGAGTTCAGTGGAGGTGGTATAAACAAACAAAGCTTTCCCTTTCCTATGGTAACCTCTGGATAAAATAACAGGTAAACAAAGGTCAGTTGAAATTGCATTGTTCTGTTTGCAATCTCTCGAACACTTCAAATTTTTCCAGTGTAAATACTTCGAATTATCCAAACAGGAGGTTCAAAAGTTCGATTTACCCACAATTTTTTATCATTGTTTTTAATACAGTTTTCAAGGGGAATAAACTTTTGTTCGAATTATCTAAGTTCGAATTAGAAAGAGTCCGCTGTATTATCTAACAAATCGGTGTATGAGAAACTCCAGATTTTGAGTACAATAGTTTCACAAATGATGAAGGAACGCTTTGTAGTGGAAAGGAGAGGAAACCATAACTAAAGCATAGCTACCCCCTTCTCTCAGTTGTTGCCATATCAAGAACCATAGGTCAATGCAACAAAAGCATGAAAGACGAAAAGGATTAAAAAAAAAAAACCGAAAGTGATTACTGTATGAGTCTAATAAGGTAGTTCTCCAAACTTCAGAGTGATTAGGGTCCGAAATCTGAGATGTTTCCGGAAGTCCGAAATATGTGCATTTGGGCCACTAGTGTATGTGTGTATATAGAAATGACTACAAGTGTGAGTGCATGGTAATGGGAAAATGGTTAAAAAAAAGATTATGCGCATATGTTGAAATTTACATGAATATTAGTCAATATAATTTATACAAGTGTGCAAAATTATTTTAAAGAACCTAACGAAGTAACCATAAGTTAAAATAATTATTTAATATGTATTTTTAAAAATGTAAATATATATTATTAAGAAACAACTTGCAATTACATGTTCAAATAGTGTTTTTAACTGTAAGAGCCAGGATTGTAATAATAAAGACTGTAACAAAGAAATGTCTAAAGGGATGTTTTCTACAAGACTTTTATTGCAATTTAGCAGATGAACGGAACACACATCTTCCGTTATTTCTAACATTTTACTTATTCGTGTTCATGACATGTTTACAGCCGTTACCACAATCAGAGAAGGTTTGTAGCTTTGAGAGTCACTTGATCTGTAGATATCTATATATATAAAAGAGAACGTACAAATCCTTTGTGAACTCATCACGCTAATACGGCTGAACCGATTTCTTTCATTTTTGGGGGGTTGTTAGGATTTGGACCCTAGATGGTTTTTATCATATCACTTTAATTTTTAATTACCAGTGTCTTGAGATAATGGACCATTCAAGTCTCCATAGTTCATCATAGGTAAAAATAAACGTATGTATATGCAACCCGCATGACCACGTGACTCGGCGGGTTAACATAAATGACAGGCGCTTGCAATTTGAAAGCGAAAAAGTAAAAATTATCTAAGTAACAAAGTTTATTGCGTTCCGGGGTGACCGCAGCGAAGCGGGGTGAACGCTGCTAGTCTTCTTATAGTTTAGGCAAATTCTTGAAATGAAAGATGTACATGTACACAGTGTTGAGCAGACCTAGACTAATATCTCAGAGTTTCTAGATAGCATAGTTGCGACTCCATTTTAGGCACGTACGCGCCTTTGGCGTGGGAGACCCGGGTTCGATTTCTGGTGGGAGCTCATGTATTTCGGATTCCAGTTAATCAGTAGGTTCCATCTTATATAGCCTCGCTGCTGAAAGGGACTTTAAACTGAAAATGGATCAATCAATCAATTTTTGATAGTTTAGCAAGATGATAAACTTTCATTTTCTTCCTTAATGCATTTAACATGCTTTGACTTTGCAAAATAGACAAGCAAACAGAAATAAAAGAGACAGTGCCGACTATACTTTTTTTCATAAATAATGTTTACATTTATAGTAAAGATTACGTTGATGCGTGAAATGTTTTCCATTTCGTTCGAAAAAATGATTGAATTATTTTCCGGTTCAGTCCTCTCAATTTGTACTACCGGTATGATATTTTGTCCCCTCGCTGGGCCTTCTTTCAAGGTTGAGAATACCTAGGCAGCTGTTTAGTTTCCTGAAGGCAGAAGTTTCTCCGTTGCTATTGAGGAATTAAAAGATAATATCAAAGCAAGAGACTTGACACTTGCCTACATTAATATGCCTAAATGTACTCACATCAGAAGATTAGAACAGTTTTCATGTCAATCATGGGCGGTCGAGTTTGGTTTTCACGTCAACCCTGTAAATAGTACTTTATAACAAATAAGCATAAATTGGGGTTATGTTTAGCAGAAAATGTCCAGAAGCACGTAAAAAAAAATACAAAATTTAAAGGAGAAATGGATGATGCAAGTACTTAGGCCTAACATAATGTAACCAAATCTAACCTAATCTAACCTAAGCTAACCTGAACTAATCTAAACTAACCTAATATTAGTAGAAATAAGCGAAATTTTATCATTGTTTGTAAAATTATGCTGGATTCCGACACAAACATAAATTAACCTAACCTAAACTAAACTAAACTAACCTGATTTGAACAGAAATTGTAATGTTTTTTAGAAAAAATTGCTGGACCCCTTCTGCTAGACATAGGTCCATAAATTAAATCTCGACCGTATCTACTTTATGTTTAAGCAAATTAAACTTCCTTTTCACCCATTAATTACGTTCATCTTTCTTTTTTATAAAGGAAGTCCCAGCCTTAGGGCCTTGTGGACTACGTCACTATATTCGTTTTAATTATAAATTGTTTGAAATAAGTAAATGTACTAAAATCGCCGATTCTTTAGTACCTCAATTTGAGTTTTATATTTTCAGGTACAGACTTAAATCCTAGTCACCTATGTCACTTAATATTGTTCTTAATAATTGTTTTACAAAATACAAATTGACATTTTATACAAGTCTTTTATTGGAAAATGTTCAAATATTCCAATTCTCAAAATTTGGAAACTGCTATAAATTTGATGTTTGACCTGTGTTCTTAGTTTGTTACTTCAGTTCAATAATATGTGTCATAATGTTTGTTTCCGTGATCTGTTAATACCAACTTAAAAAAAAATAATTTCAACTACTACAAGGATTTGGTTTGGAAGTGTACTTGCCAGAACCAGTAGCTTGATTCTGTAATACTGGTTTAATTATTTCACATGATTAATTATGTAAAGGTAGCGGCCACTCATACTTGTATATTAACCATTTACATTACCTAAAATTTCCTAACTTGTTCCTAATAAAAGCTCCGTAGAAGACAACAACAATCGAGTAAAGTAATCAAGTTTATCAGCTTGTCAGTTCATCAGTAACATCATTGAATTGAACATAAGAAAGTTTATTTT
The DNA here is from genome assembly GCF_964235325.1 of Thermobia domestica. Taxonomy (NCBI): domain Eukaryota; kingdom Metazoa; phylum Arthropoda; class Insecta; order Zygentoma; family Lepismatidae; genus Thermobia; species Thermobia domestica. The sequence goes on from NC_137469.1 coordinate 38,863,829, forward strand.
ATTTTAAATAATAAGTGTTCCTACATTTGTTAAAACGTTTGAATTTGTTTATTAGAAAGATCTGAGACAACAGCTCCACAGTTATCTGTTGCATTTCCTGGTGAATTCAAGATGGCAGCAGAGTCGACTACGAGAATTGAAGATTCATCTCTGAGAACAAATAAGACCAAAATTCAATTCCTTTTGGAGCAAGCGGAAGCTCTAGATAAGATGGAAGAGACAAAAATATGCGCCGACGCAAGTCTTAAGGCTCATAAATTAGCAGTAGTTTACGAATTAAGAAGACTGCCTGTTCTTCGTATATTTCTTTTTATTATATATATATTTTTTTTTCAAAAACCGGTTTTGCCCCTATGCACCGCTTTAACCCCGTCATACCCTATATTTTCTACTTGCAAAGCATAAACTCGTAAATAATGCATGAATTTTCAGTCTCTTGACAAGATATTGAGCGGGGTTTTTAGGGATAGAGTTAAGAAGGGAGGGGCTAAAAATCTAGATAGAGGGAAGGAGCAAGAATAACGCTTAGGGAGGGGGAAAGGAGATATGAAAAGGAAAAGCGTACGCAGGAATTTTCCGTTCCGTGTCAAACAGCATTATACGCATGTCTGAGCCAACGTGACTAATTGCCTTAGTAATTGCTGCTGACACCTGAAGCCTGCGATTGCGTTCTACTTTTCTTTTCTTTTAGCATAATATCTTTCTTATTTCTTTTTCGTTCTCCATCTTCTCGCTTATAACATTTTAATTTCTTTCTAATTATCTGGGTACTAAAACTCACAGCATTAGAAATGTACTCCAACTGGATAAATCGTACATGTAATGTGAAAGAATTTCTTCTTTGTTTTTCTCTTTTTTAGTTTAACGTCCCGCAATTATAAGGAAGTTGGTGCGATGATAATGAACGATAGGGGAAAGAAAGTTAGGATTTAGAATTTAGATTTGTGGGTGCATCTATGGTTATTTAGCCCGTCACGTATATGAGGGATGAAGTCCGTCGGCGAACACACTCCGGGGAAAGGGAAGGAAGGAAGCGACCTAGGACCTGTATGTTAGGTACTATCCCGGCATTTGCCTAGTGTGAATGAGGGAAATGAAAGAAAACTCTCACACAAGATGGCTGGCCTGAAAAAACTGGTAAACTTTTTCGACCGAGTGTCCCCACCGAGAATCGTACCACTAAAGGCGAGAGCGTTAGGGAATACGTCATGCAGGGCCACGTATTTTTTCTATGCGTTTTCTTAGTTTAACGTCCCACAATTATGCTCGAATGCTAAGGACGTTGGTATGATGATAATGGAAGAAACGGGAAAGAAAGTGGAAGAAAACAAGCGTATTCCGAGAAAACCACAGAACACGGTTTTGTCTAACCCACTTGGCGAGAGCTTAGGTTGAACCAGAGTCATTAAACCCCAAAGGAGGGTGCTCTACTACTAAGCCACCGCAACGGTCCTCACATTTTGATTGTAAAAATCTTTCAGTTACCTCCCATTGTTATGTCGGCTAGGCTAAAGGAGACAGTGATATTGAAAAATGAATGGAATGGTGGAACGAATGAAATGGGAGGAAACGGGAGAACCCCCGAGAAAAACCCAACGCACGGTGTTTGTCCACTACAAAGTTCACTTGAAGTGAGCTGGGATAGAACCAGGGACCCCACGCGCCAGAGGTGAACGCTCTACTAGTGACCCACCGCAACAGTATTTTCATTGTACTTCATCGATTTCAATTTTGGTAATTCTTGCGTCAAATTAATTGATTTATTTGTACCTAGGTATTTATGAACTTTATTAGTTTGGTTTGATTAATTAGAATTTAACGTTCCTTCTTTCTATACCAAGGCTATATGAGAGGTGGATCTACAGCAATGGTTCCCAACCTAGGGGTTCGCTTCTTTGGAGACCGTGAAGACCAAGCAAGGGAGCACAAGTTATGACAGAAACAACATATGAAATTATGAATAAAACATAACTTTTAATAACAATTTATACTTTAGCTTTAACAAACTTCAAAACGCTATATTATGTTTGATATTTTGTTTTTTCTATTCCTATTCAAGGTTTCTACTTTATTAAAAACTAAATAATTAAACAAATTATTTGTTTCTTTTTTTCAAAATTATCAAAAAAATTAGTACAAAATGCTATTTCAGTATATAAGATGGATTAAAAAAACTTATCAAGAAGAAGCAAATGAGAAAAATCAGTGTGATGGTTGATATTGATTTTTTTTTTCACGAGTTTCTTGATATTTGATGATAAGTTCAACAAAGCACACCTGAGACAATTTTCCACTTCCAAACAGTTGCCACACTTTATTTTATTGTGGTCAACGTCGAAAATCTTGATTCACAGAGGTAAGTTGTGGATAACTGAACAAGAACTTTTAAGGCTTGTTTTAAGGCTATTCTTAGGTAAACAGGCAGGAACAAACCCAAATTCAAAGACGTAGACTGAAATACCTAAGTTTGTGGTGGACAACACCGTATCCGTGGATTGTCCCGTTTCCTCCTAAATTCTCATTCCACCAACACTTCTATCATCAATCACTTGCCTTAATCATCTGTCTCCCTTAGCATAAAGGGCATAATCGTGGGACGTTATACTAAAACAGTTAATTTTATGTTGTAAAGTTATTTTTTTTTGGGAGATCAAATATTGGTCCACATAAGGAAAAGGTTCCCATAAGCGAGGTGCGTATTTGAAAAAAAAATCCCAGCATTTCAGTTTCGCCAACCCACATACACACACACAGACTTCTTATATATATTGATGATTGATTTCTGTTTACGTCTTTTGTCAGCATCGAGGCTATATAGGACGCGACCTATAGTTTAAAAGGAGAGCTGAACAACTGTAGTTACAGATATTCAATATTATCATATTTTATGTATGCGTATATCATAGATGTGTATAAAATCTAACTTTCAGGATAATCAAATTAAATATTAGCTGAAGAGGGTAAATAACGAATGTGCTTTCCTCGACCTACGCGACTATTCTTTTTAAAAGGAAATCGGGCTTTTGAAATCTTTTTAACAATAGAAATCGATTGCCCTATGCAGGGAGCAATTGGATACGGGCCAACGTGTCCGGAAAGGAAGGCGAAAAAATATCTACGTAAAGCTCACAAGAAAAGGGAAAAAGCTCTTTCCGGTACTTAAAGTGAAAAGAAAACTGATGTTTAAACATTTTGTTGTTCAAATACTTACCTTTCGATTTTTTTAAAAGAAGTACTTATCTCGTTATTTTTACAGCTAAACTGTTCATATCATTTGCTTGGCCACAAACATAAAGAATCTTATGACTTCTGACGTAAATTCAAATTCATCGGATTACCAGTTTCCCTGCGTCCTTCTCTCCCCTGAAATGTCATTTCTAAACTATTTCTCTAAAAGTTGGGAAAAACTAAATAGCTTTCTTGCACTCGAAAACTGTTGGTTTCCTTTTTCTAAAGCAGTACTTAGGCAAAATATCATTCCTAAATAGCTCCAGCAAAGTAATGTCTTACCGAGTGTGAGGTATCATAACAGTCGAACTATGGGATAGGGGGGACAGAAGAGACAGAATTACAAGAGAAGAAAACTCTTCGCACTAGAATATTTCGACATGCAAAGTTCACATATTTGAACATCCATAATTTCTAAACTATGTAAAATTAGAGGGATAGCGTTAGTCTAGTGGTTAAAACATTGGAATCACATTCGAGTTGTGTCAGGTTCGAGGCTCAGTTTTATCCACAGTCGTGAGGCAAACTTGGGAGGCACCTGAATAAACGACGTGACAGCCACTAACTCATGAAAGCTCCCGATAAGCCTGTTAAAGACAGTACGACGCAGCGCGTTGACCACGTTTACGTAGGACTAGCTCGGGAGAGTAATGCTTCCGGAAGTAGGAACGAGATACACGGTTCTGATTGGTTGGCGTTATCCATTTCTTACCACGTAGCCCTCATATAGCAGAAATCAAACGCTTGCTGCTGCTGACCTCGTGGCCGAGCGTCCTAGTAACGTAAATTGCTTTTGGCGTGGTTCAAACCCGACCCAGGGAAAGCTTTTTTAAATTTTCACAACACTTTTTTATATTTAAATAAGATGAAAATAATACTCAAAAAAGTGATTTACTTACGTTTGTGCAGATAAGAAGTAGGAGGAGGAGGAGGAGGAAGAGGAGGAGGAGCAGATTAGAAGCCCCGCAGGGCTAGTTTTGTTCTACCTTGACCCCATGATACACATTTTGTGACCAACTTAAAACAACTGGCTAGGGTAGTGCGTAAAACAGCTGGCTAGAGTAGCGCGCGAAAAAGAGTACTTCTGGGAGCATTACTGTACCGAGCGGGTCGTGTTTAAGTCACTACTCTGGCCTTAATTCATGCCGGCCGCTAACAGATGGTGTTGAAGCAGTTCAGGCCCTTGGCTAGTTATGTAAGATTAGAGGTACCATTAACTAATAGTTCACTCATTATATGTGAAATATATGTTAATTGTTTTTATACATAAATTACTGTAATTACTTTTCAACCTTCCGACAATAGTATGGTGTTATTTACCCTCCAGTCAATTTTTAGTAAGAGGGAATTTTCTTTTTAAAAAATTAAGTCGGGAAGAATCTCAATCAATTCCCGAAGATTTCGCATCTTGGCTTACTTAAACCAGTTTCTCGCATACGAAAGCTTAGATTTTATCGCAATCTCGAATTTTAATATTTTTGACACTTTTATTATTGTAATGGCAGTGATGTAGGTTAGCAGGATGGCTCCACGATATGTTTTTGCATTTATAGATAACATATGTTTGCATGATAAATAACGTTCTAGAGATTTCTTGTAGAACACGCACCATATAGATGATTTCAATTTTATTACGTACACCAAACACTTTGCTGATTTGAAGTCCTACCGTATGGCGATTCGTTCTTCAACAATTTCCTCGACCTTGTAAATTCGAATCGAATTCTCTGAAAGCACTAAGAAATAACGGTCCTCGTTTTGATCTTGGAAACAAGTTGAGTGTGTTGATCGTTGGATCTTCTGCCAATATTTTGACGAGTACGTTATCACGAATAGTAAAGTTAAAATTATATACTTGTAGACTTTATAGTTAAAGAGAGAGCTATAATACTCAGTAAGCATTTGCGTAATTTCATTTTCAGGAATTTCTCTCATTAGTGTACTTTGAACTGTAGTATTGAAAGTGTAAAGAATAAAGGGTTATATGGGCTGATCATGAAGATCTTTGTTGTGCTTATGATGATGATATATGTTTCAGATGTTTGTGTGTTTGTTACGATTTGTATGAAGGCGAAGTTTCTGTTTCCATGTCTGACAAGTAAGAGTTAGACATATTTGCTGTGAAATGTCTTTAAACAGACGAATATTTATGCTTCTTCACATAAAACTCTTTTGTTCGTCGTAAGGACGCGAGCGGGTTTGTGCTTTCAGTCGCGCTTTGGCGGCAGGATCTCTCTTTAAGGGCGTTATTTTTTACAACTTTACATTGAGTTTATGCTCCCGGCCTCGGTCCTAGACGTGAAACAAGCAATATTCTAAGTATTGTTTATTTCTTTAATGAACTTTAATGACCCTTTCTCAGGAGTGAAGCTATGTGAAACATGGTCCTACAGTTTAATGTGAAATCCGAATCACCGCAATTAATTTAATGCTCTTTCGCCGAGAATCGAACCCAGAAACACTTGCGTCAAAGGCACTCGGGCTAGCCACAAAATAAGAGAATAGGGTGAGAGAATAGGCTAGCTACAAGATAAGAGAAGAGAATAGGGTCTATATTATTGAAGTAAGATAACTTATGTGAGTTTAGTGTATTTTTCAAATTTAGTTCATTTATAAGCGTTACTTAAGGTACTTTAGATCGGTAGTTCTCAACCTTTTTTGATTAACGGCTCACTTTACTGAATGTCCAGGACTTTTTTGATATTTTTATTATAAATAATAATAATAATAATAATAATAATATCTATTATAATAGTAAAACAAATTAATTTTTATACCCCATGCCGTAAACGCGCCAACATCTAGTGATCCACTTGCTGGTAAATGTTGATCGTTGATATAGCGTTGCGTCGAGGGATTGCCGCTAGTGTGCCAGTGACGGCAGGGTTTTGTCAAGTCGAAACAGATATCTAGAGTTGGGGTGTTGAAGTTACCACCACGTAGCAGCGAGGACTTTATTTTGGGTCCGCACTCCTTCGATTTGTCGCAGAGAATCGCGAAGGGACCGACACGAACTATCACGAGTCATATGCATGCGTTTATTATTATATATTATGTTTTCCTGACGAATTGTTCCTAAAGTAAGCTACGGGAGTCAAGAGTAACCCCTGCCTCTACATCATGAAGTGAAAAATCTTGAGATGAGTGTGTATAATTGTATGAATTTAGATGACAACTGCCGCCAATCATTAGAAACTGAATATAGGAGAACAATAAAATAAAGTAAATAGATGCGCGTCATTTTGTTATAAAATTACATGGCGAACACATTTTATCTGATCCCAAACAGTTATCGTCGAATATGAACAGTTAAAGGAGCAATCTTATTACCCAAATTAAAAAGACCTCAACAATTTACCTCCTCTACAAGCCTGCATGGCGAAGTTGGAAGAACACGCGGCTAGTAATCATAAGATTGGTGGTTTGTGCCCACCCCGGGATAGCTACTTTTCCTTTTTATAGAGTTTTCTAGACTCACCTTAATGTAAACAAATCATGCATATAGGCGATTTAACATATTTTGGGGTAATAATTTTGTGGTTGATTGGCGTTTGGTCGTGTCTCTGCCGCTGGTGGTATAATTTTCAAAACGGAAGTGGAGCCATCGCGGATCGTCGCTGCGGGGCCACCAATTTTTGGTGAGATGCCACTAGTTGCCCATCGGTGGTCCACCGACTGTATAAAGCACTGACGATTATTGGTAGCGTTAGAGGTGTTAACTAGTACAGTCTGTATCGATTTTAACTAATTATTATTAAATTCTTTATGACTTTTAAATGCTAAAATTACCTACACACCGTAGGGGATTGCGTGACACACCAGCGTGTCGCGACACATCGGTTGAGAACCACTGCTTTAGGTAACAGACTTGTTCATGTTCCCTTGTTTTCGAAATAATTTAATAGTATCAGCCCAACGATACTATCTCTAAAACATTCAAGAAAGAAGTATTTACAAAACAGAACAAGGGAGAACAACACATAAAAACATAAAAGTAGGTAAGTTTGATTGCAAGAGAAATGGTACGGTAGCACGTCATTCGTAATGTCACTTTTTGGGGGGCCAAAAAAAGAATAAAAAAACTTGAAACGTATTTTCCTTCCTAAAACTACTGCTAGCGATGCTTGGCAGTGGAAAGATCGTATAATGAAGAGAGTGTTGGATGCGATCGTCCCTTTCCCCGGATAACAAACACTTCCATACTTTTACGAGACATCAAGTCTCGGCCTTCTTGTGACGAGACATCGAGTCCCATCAAACGACGACAACAGCAAACACAAAACGACACTAGGAGGAAAAAAAGGAGGGCGAAGCCACTGTTGAAAGACGAGTTCAAACTTGTCGTCTACTCAAAAGAGGCTATAGCTTGCAGAATGGGCGTTTTGCTACAAGAAATATATTGGTGTTTCTAACGAAAGAACATTTATATAGTGGATATATATTCGAAGGACAACTAGCTTCATTGTCTCTAAAATTAAGTAGCATCGTTAGTTAATTACATTGTTTTCTTTTTCTTTAAACTGTAATGTTCCGATTTATTGATTGATTTATTTGTTTGTTTCAGTGGCGGTTCTCCTAGATATATATTTGGTGCAAGTTGAAATGAAAATCGGACGGTGTTATGCAGCAATTGAGGAAGCACGAAAAAAAGGTTCTGAGATATTGAAGGAAACACAAACATGTGACCATTACGATCCAGTTCCTGGCGCTTGGTCGAATAGTTTTTCCTGAACGTTTAAGAAAATAGTACGGTTTCAAACAATTTTTTAAACATTATTTACATTGTCTTCTACTCACTGATGTAAAAATCTCGAAAATCGAATAATGGAGCTTGATTAATTGATGCATAACACCGTCCAATTATTTTACAGCATCACAGTACTAGATATGGATCTTATATACGACGGATTTACATTTTCGTAAAATTACAAGAACTTTTGGAAAAGTCAAAGGTTCGTGTTCCGATATCATTGAAATTTTACGAGTGGTCAAGAAAAATTCAGTTGTAGCAACAAAACATAAATGTAATCAGATAGACAGCATCAAATTTAATACACAGACAGATCTTCTCCAAATCTAATTCTGTATGAAGCCCTTTCTCGATACTTGGCTCGAAGTTCGGATTTGGAGGGTTGAAAATGTATGTAGAAACTTATGCACATTTCTAGCGGTTTCTAAGGACGTCTTGTGTGTCATTACGTCATAGTTGTACGGATTTACATAACAGCAGAGGGTAAACTCCAGGGAATTGAGTAAAACATTAAGCACTGTTCTAAATTAAGATCCGACAACGACGAATGCATAGAGCTAGTTATTTATGCAAGAACAAGTTTTAACCAATGCTTTATCTCTCTCTCTTTCTCTCTCTCACTCTCTCTCTCACTCTCTCTCTCTCTCTCTCTCTGTGTGTGTGTGTGTGTGTGTAATGAAAGAGAGCATTGCAGGTCAGAATTCTTGAGTGAATATAAAATGAGATATTACTTTTTGGAAGAACATATTAGAAGAAAATTTAAGGAATGTACGCCATGGAACATTGGAGGGAATTAGTTTTCTGGGGGAAATAATGAGCTGATTGAAAGCTGTACAAGCTCTTTCCCTACGTACACTGTAAAAAATCGTTCTGTTATTTCAACGACATGCCTATGTGTTAACATGATTGTGTTAAAATATAACACAAACAAGTGGTTAGAACAACTCACTCTCCATTTGGAGTTGTGTGTCAAATGCCGGTAGTTGAAATGACACACAGTCTGTGTGTTAAATTAACACAAGTGTAGAATCTTCGGTGTTACTTTCTGCGTGATTGTCAAATATGTTGTGCATCTAATTATAAAGGCTTATGAATTGAAGCTACAGACAAACACAGTAGAAAGTAATACTTAAACAAATCCAGATATACGCAAAATTTCATCTCCGACATTTGCTGCATGTATTGCTTCTTTTTCCTTGCGATTGTGTATTAGAAGCAACAAACGCATCAACTTTATTAGATAGCAACTGTCGCCGATCATTTGAAAGTGAATATGGAAGAACTATAAAATAAAGTAAATACACAGTCGCCATTTTGTTATAAAATTAGGTCTACATGGGGCGCAGACTTTATCTTATCCCAAACGGTTATCGTCGAATATACGCAGCTTAAAGGAACACTCTGATTAGCCAAATTCAAAAGACCTCAACAATGTATCCCTCTACAAGCGACGTTTTCTTCATCGCCTCCGTGGCCAAGTCGGAAGAGCACGCGGCTAATAATAGAAAGGTGGGTGGTTCGTACCCTCCCCCCGCAACTGGAGTATTTATTGTTTTTTTAGACTCAGCATAATGTAAACGCATTATGCATATAGGCGATTTAACATATTTGGGGGAGTAATTTTGTGGTTCATTAACCCTTACGGCACGGCTCAACACCGGTTGTGTGTTAAAGACGTAACACACTCCCTGTGTTAAACGCTAACACCGCGGGGTATGTGTTGAACTAACACCGCATAATGGTAGTCACGCTGGAACCACTACCTTGTGTTAAAATTGAGTTGAATTAACACAACCATTTTTTTACTGTGTAGGACGATAAATTAAAGTACCCAAATAATCAGAAGTAGTACTTCTTTTGTCCATAGTTTATTTTAAATTTTAACAACTTCTCGCTATCTATTATCGTTCTTGCTTTGAAAGGATTAGAATTGAAACCGGTAACATTAGATTTGTTCTAATTACCGTTTTGGTTGGACAGATCATTATGAGAGATGAAACAAATAGTTTTAACACTAAGTCCATTAAAAAAACTCTTTTCGTTATCTATTACCGTTTTTATTTTACCGTGATCAACGTTAAAACCGGAAATGGCTTATTTTTATAATTTTCAGTTTGAATAGTATGACAGGACCTAGTTTTAGGACACTGAAATCATAGCGAATTATAAAATTCCCATTGTCTCTTACTGTTTTTATTCTGATAACTGTCACTAGAAAGACGGATGAACGGATCTAGCCGTTCTATGAGACTTCTCATACTTATGCATAGCACAGGTTGGAAAACTATTATTACTAATTTATTTGGAAATATAACAAAACTTACTTATTAGTGCTTTTGTTTTCTTTTCGAATTGGGTAGATTTTTTTTTTCAACATAATCTCCTTTTAGATTGACACATTTTTCCCAGCGTTTCTCCAACTTTGTTTAAGCCGTCTAAAAAGTAGGAATTCGGATGGCCCTCAAAATAGACATGTGCTTGGCGATGACCTCCTCGTTCGACGTGAATCATTTTCCGCCGAGGCGTTTTTTTCAGGTTTGGAAATGAAACAAACCCACTGGGGTCAAATCTGGAGAATACGGTGGATGTTGTAATAATTCTAATTTTAATTCCGTAATTTTCGCCATCGAAACTTGTCTTGATGCAAGAGATTTTTTTCTTTGCCAAATGAGGACACTTCTTCTTGATTTCTTCTCTCAACCGGTGCAATAATGACACATAACCGGTACATCCCAAAAAATTGTGGCTATCACCTTGTCGGTCGATTTCACCATATTCGTCTTCTTCAGAGCTGGATCGCCTTTAAAAACCTACTGTTTTGATTGTTACTTTGTTTCTGGGAAGTAGTAGTGTATCCATGCCTCGTCCACTGTTGTGTATCGACGCAGAAATTCCTCGGGATTGCGACGTAAAAGTGTCAAACCAGCCTCTGAATTGGTCTACCCATCTTGCAGAGATTTTGTTTTTCAAACCCAATTTTTCGTGCAAAATTGAAAGCGCTCTCCTTGTGATATGCCTGTGACCTCAACTATTTCGCACACTTTGATTCGTCGATCACTCAGTACCATATTGTCAATCATTTCGGAAGAAGTCACTTCCACTGAGCGTCCCGAACGATGTTCATCATTTTGTGGATAACGGCCACTTTAAACTCACTCACCCAATTGTAAACAGTCGCAAACAGAGAAGCAGATGTATCATGAACTTTATGCAACTCCACTTTGATCTCTTTCGATGTTAAACCTTTTAAATAGATGTGTTTAATAACCCGCACGAAACTCATTTCTTTCCATTTTTCTAAATAAGCATAAGTTTGTTTCTTCATGACAATGAAACCACGTGACGCGTATAACTGAAACTTTAACAACAGTCTAATGAGGAATGATACTTACCAAAAGTAAACCTTTTTTCGATACTGTACGAATATCATCTTTCCGATTTTCTAAGGATTTATTGAACGACCCTCGTATGATCCAATACATTTCATATTGGCAGTATTCCATGTTCAACGTAGAGAAAGTGTAGGGTAGAAAAAGAACAAGAAGATACTCAAGCTCCCGTTCAGGAGCTATTGCTATTGGCTGGAGTTTGTTCTAATGTCCAATAGAGAGAGAGCCATCATCTTTGTCCAAACACAGATAGTTCTTCGAGGGAGAAACGAGCGTGTTTAAGTATCTCTCTTGGATGACAATAATTATTATCAGACCAAAAGGCCTTCAGAAGCAGTGTTTCCATACTCAAAGATCGTGCTTTGTCGCAAGAGCAGAAATAATAACAATTTGTCAAAAAAAAATTATTAACTGCAAACTTACTTAACGACATCAAAAAACAATTATTATTTTGGAAGTAGACGTTTAATATACTTATGCAATATTATTAAATAAACTACACTATTTACAAAATCAAAAATTCTCAACTAAAACACGTATTAAGATGTTCTTACTCCTTATTTTGGTGCTGGTTTACTTTTGCCACACTACATTTTGGAAGTTTTACAGGTAAAATTCAACACTTCGCCTGAAAAAACATATTTATAAACATCAAATTTTTTTTAACAAAAGAGACACTGACCAAAGCTTAAAACTTTACTTTATTTTAAATTATAATTTGTAACTGTTTCGGATATCTAGCATATCCTTCTTCAGACGCGATCGAAATTAATGAAAATACTTACTATCAAATTTCTGCAGGCGATAGAATTAAATACGAAGTAATACAGCAGTATTTTAGGTTTACAAGTGTAGGGTTACTAGTGTGAAATCGTTACAAGTGCTTTACGGTGGATAAAATAAATGAGTGAATATTAGTATTAAATACTATTTTTCATAGGCGCTATATATCTACACTGTGCATATAAGCTCTATTGTATGTTTACAAATGCAGCGCTACTAGTATGAAACCATGACAAGTGCTATTGAAATTCGTATCATTGCCAAAACCCACTTGTTTTCACTACCCTCGCTTACGCGTATACCTACCCTCGCTGATGCGACTGCTCCCTTCGGACGCACTCCCGCACTATCGGACGGGAGCACCAGTTTTGTCCTGCCCTGACTCGGTTAGATTATAACATTTATGCATTTAGTAGCAACCCAGCACAAGTTTGTTTGTATTTTTGCACTGTTTTTATGTCATACATCCTGATGCCGAATTTATAAGAAAATTGTAATAGAATTGTATTTTTTCAACAATTACTTCTGATGGCCTCCTTGAATTTTATTTGTGCCTAGAAAGATATGTTCATGTCGCCCATTGCAAATAATTTAAGACATAATAAGAAGGAAATTAGTAAAAGAATTATAATTTTTCAACAATTATTTCCAGCGGTGTGTGAAAAGTAAACCTGCACGCTTATTTTAAATGTACGATGTCTCAATCTGTCAATCACGCTAACTTCACATACAGTCACGTTAATAGATGTCGCTAACTGTATCCTACATATTGCAAAGAAATGGAAATGCCACTAGCCTGCAGGCAATTTGCAGATGAGCTGAAGGCTTGGGGCAGCCAACTAGCCTTTATGAAGTCCGGCACCCCGTAATTATATGAGAAACTGTAACGTGAGAAGTCTGAGCGATAGAGAAAAGATTTAGGGCCCTATTTCGTAACAATTTGAGTCAACGAAACACAAAATTTGGTTTTAGACAGCGATTATAGACATTAACAGTTATAATTGAGTTTTATGCATGATTTGGGTTACATTACGTTTCACAGTTTTTGCTCAGGCTTGTACTTAATGGACCTTTTGTAACTGCCAAATAATTAATTTAATAATATTTTTACACAGAAAAAGACGTATGTTGCATACGTTAAAATCTAGGTTACATGCGTAAATCCTGTATTTTTTGACTTAATCTACGGGTATATGTAACATCTTGCAGCAAATGTGAGAATGTATGTTTCAAAATACTATCTGTATAAGTGTTCCATCTATATGTACTTTCCGTATGAAAGAAAGAACTATAGGCGGTCAGCGCCTCACATACAGATGAACGTATATAACATATAGCTGACGTATTTAACATACGTGTATGTATGTAATACACGAAAGACTGTTAGATGTCAGACATCCTACAGCAGCATGGTGTAACATGTAAGCAGGGAGAAGATAGTACATATGTAGCATATGGATCACATATGATCCGTACAGATTTCCGTAGTAAACATACGAATGTCATATATTTGTACAGTCAGCATGAAAAATTCTTTCCGTTTGATGAAATTAGTTTCGTAAATAACTTCAGAATGGAAGTAAAATATGAGTACAGTTTTCAACAAATTAAAAAGAATGCAATTTTCTTGGACGTACAATTGTACGTTCCAGTTATACCATCGTTATTACCAAAATAGATTTTACCAAAGACTGAAAGAACTTTCGTCGCTGACTGTACAATATACCACTTTCCGGATAACGGATTTTTCTCAGTGTACAAGTATTAAGAACTGCTGTGACTCAATGGTAGAACGCTAGTCTGTGGTGCGTGTCGTGTCTATGTGCATGCTAACTCATTCCAAGTGACTCCTTTAGCCTAGCCGGCATAAACGTGGGACATAAAACTCAACTCACTCCAAGTGAGCTAATGGTGGACAAGCACTGTCAGTTTAATGAGATGTGCGTGATTTTCTCATGATTCTTCCGTTTCCTCCCATTTCCTTCCCTCCACTATTTCATTCATTATCATCTGTTCTATTTTCCTTAGTGTCGGAGCATAATCATCGGACGGTAAGCTAATATATAAGTAAATAATAAGAAGGATTAATTGTGTTAAATTTGAACATGATTTTAGATGTCAATATATGAAAGCATGCACTGGATTTTTAACAGAACGTAAAATATTAGTTAAATTATATTAGATATTGTATCACTGGTAAATGGAAGGGGAGAATGGGGAAATCGAACAGCGATAGGTGCTGAGGAAAGGGGGGGGGAAGAAAAGGGTGAGATGGACAGCGACCAGATGAGAAGACCAAAGACAAGGAAAAAGAACTTAAATGGAGTGGTTGAGTAATCTTGGCTGAAAGGGGTCCTCGTCCAATTCGCCGCGAGTGGGCAAAGTCGATACCAGTGGGGAGAGAGATGATCTGTCCCCCTCGTTCCCTATGTTTTGTCCTTTTCCTTTCTGCGGACACAGGTCTACCAGCCGTGTGACTCCAAGAATTCCACAGTTTCCTGATTTCTCTATAGTTAAATCACATTGCATATATCTCTTTGTTCCAGTACCTCTGTCACTGCATAATTCTTAAATAGCATTTTGGAGAAATTCTTTTGTAAGTAACATGGATAACACAAGAAATTTTCAGCGAAGGGGAAGTTTAATATAAAAGTATGTGTATTCCCATGTTGGTAATTAGTTTACAAATTGAAAGTGGGAAATGTTAATACCAAGAAAGATCAAAATACTGTCTACTTAAAGAATGAAATTCGATTTACGTGATACACATAGTATTATATGTCAAAATTCAGAATACAACAGTTATTGGAGTAGAGACTAAAAGTAAATTCCAAAGTAGATATTAAAAAACGTTTAAAATTTTAACATATATTGATATTTTAACTCTTTACAAGTAGATGTATGTCACTATTAGGACAATGTGTGTCACCTATAGAGGAAGTCTTACAAGAATACACACAATCTACTACTTAAGAGTGGATTTTTATATATTGCAAGGTTCTACCTGTGCTCTCAAAACCACGTGCTAGCTTTGATTAACTTCAAATGCCAACCACGAAGGAGAGTCGTTAGCCATCGCCAACGATCGTCAAGTAACGAAGATTAAAGAAGACAGCAACATTTCTGGATAAAAGAGGCCAGAACACCACAGAAGGCACCAATCTCCACCGATTGATTACAATCTCCATTCTCTAGGATACCTGGTTTCTGAGAGTTCCTTTATCTTTACCACTCTCTAGAACGCCTAGTCTCTTAGAGCTTCTTTTCTAGGATGTCTGGGCTCTGCAAACATCTTACCACTCTCTAGAACGCCTAGTCTCTTTGAGCTTCTTTTCTAGGATGTCTGGTCTCTGCAAACATCCTACCATTCTCTAGGACGTTTCTAGCGCTTCTGGCCTCTGCAAATATCCTAACACTCTCTAGGATGCCTGGTCTGCGAGAGCTTCTTTTCTAGGATGTCTGATCTCTGCAAAATCTTACCACTCTCTAGGATGCCTTTTTTTCTGAGAGCTCTTTTTCTAGGACGTCTGGTCTCTGAAAACATCTTACCACTCTCTAGGAGGCTTGGCCTCTGAAAGCTCCTTTTATAGGATGTCTGGTCTCTGCAAACACCTGCCATTTTCTAGAACACCTGCTCTTGTAGTTTTATCCTCCTCTCTAGGACACTCGGTGTCTGAGAGATACCTACACAAACACTCTTTGACCACAAAGAGTCTTGGATAATGTGACAGTAGGACACTTGGTCCCTGGATTCCTACAAATTCACCAACAAACCACGAAATATCTAAGAGGAACTTGATATTTGAGCTGTAATTATTTACACACACACACACACACAAACACACACACACACACACACACACACACACACACATATATATATATATATATATATATATATATATATATATATATATATATATATATATATATATATATATATATATATATATATATATTTAAAAAATCGGTGTACCATTTTATGCTCTACCCTAAAGACAGAATTTTACAATAGGTCCTATACAGTATAAAAATAAATAAGCAATATATTCAACCAGAATATAAAGTATTAATTATTATTGGCAATGAAAGACATGCTTTTTGGAGCCATAATTATTAGTTTTTTAAAATATATTTTTCGAAAATTAAGCATGAGAATTTACCCTCAACTATCTCATTTTTGTTTAGTTCGTTGTAATAGGTATATCTAATTTTTAGACAATATTGTAGCTAAATATAAATTAAAGTCTAAGAATTAACCGTAATTTTCGGCAATATTTCATTAACTATACACTGTGTTTTGTCGTTTTGCAAGTATCACAATGTAAAGTTTGATAATAGGATAGATAAGGATCAGATTTATCGTAATTGATGGCGGGGTTATTATAAAGTATCAAGTTTGAATTTTTAACATTTTTCCCATAAAAGAGATAAGCTGAACCATCCAAATTTAAATAAATAGTATTCTTGTCCTAAATAGCATTTACCAAATTTTGTTTTTTCCACAATTCCTAAATTTAAAGGTGGACCTATGTACCCCTCCCAAAAATTAAGCGGAATACATCAATGTACACCCATGTCCAAAATGATTGTCGTATATCTATAACTGTCTTCTTGTAAGAATATAATTTGATAATGATTATGCAGGATACTTTTAATAGTGATACTATGTGTAAAATCGGGAAATGTATATTTGTGGTAATTTTCATAGGAAAAGAATTACAAATACGAAAATTAGAATGAGTAAAACAAAAAGTTGCTAAATGGACAAGAAAGTTTTTTTTTTTTTCGTTTTATTGTTCTTATTTACTGCTCTTTTGACATGGAATTTATCACATACATGTCTTTGCCGATTATACCCATACTAACATTATAAGTAGTACCGGTCGAATTCGCTATCAAATTATATTCCTACAACAACATATTTATAGACATGCGACAATAATTTTGGACATGAGTGTACCTATGTCATATAAAAGAGAATAGATCCTTGTATTCAATCATATAATAACATAACGTGTTAAAACCTCATCAAAGAAAATATATTAGGTCAATAAAATACCACGTAGTACAATGTATTGGTTACATTTATACTTTTCGGGAATTTTTTTACCCATAGGAGAGGATAAGCAGGCAAATCAAATTTATAGAAATGTATATTAGGGTCTTAGAGAATATTTACCAAATTTTGTTTTTTGACAGTTCTCAAATTTAAGAGGTAGGCAAACACACCCTTCCTAAGTTTGAAAATTAATCATCAATGTACTCATGTCTTATGAACGAGAGTAAACTCCTGTACTTACCCATATAATCACATAATGTGTTAAAGGCCCATCAAAGAAGGTAAACTAGATCAATAACCAAACACGTGGCAATAACATGACAATACTAATATTTGACCATTTTTAACCTACAGAAGGGAATAAGCAGAACCATTCAAAATTATATTGGATCCTAGAAAACATTTACCATTCTTTTTGGCAATTCCCAAATTTAAGGAGTGTGCCAGTGTACCTCTCCTAAAAATTAAAAGAAGTATACCGATGATCCCGTGATCTATAAAACAGAATGGACTCCTATACTTAACTATTACCCGTATAACGTGATAAACACACATCAAGGGGCCGCGGTGGCTCAGTGGTAGATCGTTCACCTCTGGTGCTTGGGGTCCCGGGTTCGATCTCAGCCCCCACCAAGTGAACTTTGTGGTGGACAAACACCGTGTGCGTGGGCTTTCTCGGGGTTCTCCCGTTTCCTCCCACTTTCTTCATTCCACCATTTCATTCATTTCTCATAATCACCGTCTCCTTTAGCCTAACCGGCATAACCGTGGGACGTAAAACTCAAAATTTTCATTTTATTTCAAACACACATCAAAGTAGATACAGTAGATCAAAACCACCAAAGTTTGAGTTTTTGGCAATTTTATACTCGTAAAAGGGAACAAGATGAACCACCCAAAATCATAGTTGTTTATATTTGAAATCCTAGAGAACATTTACCAATTATTGTTTTCTTGACAATTCCCAAATTTAATGGGTGGTCCTATGTACCTCTCCCAAAATATAAAGTACCCCATTAATGTGCCCATATCTTATGAAAGGGAATAGACCCCTATACACACCCATATAATCGTATAATGTAATGAGGCTTCATCGAAGAGAACAAAATAGGTCAAAAACTTCCGAAATCTGAATTTTTGGTGACTTGTTACCCATGAAAGCGGACGAGATGGACCCCCAAATTTACAGAGATACACACTCCGATCCTATACTACCATACCAAATTCTTAAATTTGGCAATTTCGAAAATTTAAGGGAGTGGCCTTATGTACCTCTCCCATCCCAAAAACTTAGGGGAAGGGCCAAGGCACCCCTTCTAAAGTCGAGAGGTTATGATACTATGACATCATACCACGTAATTAGGTAATGTAATGTACCTAAGCCAATCAGATAATCGTTCGCCTATCTGTCGCCAATACTTGATGATTAGCCGGATTCTTAGTGTGCGTGACCCATGACTCTATTACCAGTGAACCACTAAAATATTTCTGTGTTGACCTAGCGCCATGAGGTAATTCAGGAGCAAGTCCATTAAGAAGTAGCGAACTGCAGTCTGCTCACCTCTTTGGATTGAAATAAGTTGTGTGTTGTGTGTGCTTCAGGAACGTGGTTACTGTTAGTCTCTTCCATGATGTTTCTTTTTTTTTATTTGGCTACTTAATTGTTATGGATGTTTGTAAGTAATGTGAGTTCCACATTTGTTATTGCTAGAAATGTGGAGGTTGTGTAGTTCGAACCTCGAGTTAAATAGTAGATTCATGTCTTATATAGCGTCGGTGCTGAAAACAGACCATAAATTCTGACCCACAACGTCAGCTTGATCGATTGATTGAATCAATGACTACCCTGAGAAACCTTAAATATTTTGCGAAAGAATCTTTAGTCTCGCTAAAACCATCTCAGGAATCTACGGTACATTGGATATTATTCTTTTCAAACGACGCTGTATTTTACTTTTCTTTATAGAATCAGAAACAATTCAAGTACGATTTGTAGTTGAAAACATGTGTTAAAAAAAACTTCTTCTTCCACTGGTCTACTTTCCTTTCCTTGTCCATCAACTGAAATTCTCTTTCATGACTTTAACATCTGCCGGATGTTCGAGGTCGTATATCACTAGACGGACCTTTTCATACAGCACCGTTTTTTATTGACTGTTTTATTTGCTCTTTCTCTCTTGCTCCCTTTTATGGTCAATTTCTGGTCAGGAATCAGTTTGAAAGAAGTCACCGCTGTCGTCACACGCAATTTCGAAGCAAAAATAAGAACTGCGTGAATTGTACATTGCTTTATGTAGAGCAAACATTTTTAAAAAAATACTTTATTGCATGTATGGCACTTGTTTTCAATCTGACGTTATATAGGAAATATAAACAACATATACAGCATTATCGTTGCATTTCTTGCAATAATATCAAGAAGCCAGATCCTTGACAGCAGGGACGTACGCAGAGAGTGGGTCCTGGGGGCCCGCTCCCAGAATCCCGACTATTTTGTGAATGTGATCTAATTTTAGGGGGTGATTTTATAAATTTTAATATAATTTATCCTGATATTGAATTTGGACCACCCCCAAAATCTTTGGGGACCTCCCGAAAGAAATTTCTTTGTGCTTTAAAATATTGCACATAAATATGTACTAACTGAAATTACTTCATAAAGAAAGAAACAACATTGAAACGAACTGTCGTTTCGGAAATCTCTTATGTAAACTTTCAAAACATTTAAAACAAATGGTAGTAAATATAGGATTACAAATGAATAAACAAAAAATATTTGTTGTTTATTTAACATTAGCTGAAATACTTGTTTTTTGCATAGGAAAATTATGATTTATTGAAAATATTTCAAATGTGTTTGAACTTCCTTCACCCCTTAGAATATGTACTTCAATCAAAGTCAAATATTAAAAACACCAGCTCGACTCAAGTTCTACTCATGTTCAAAAATACATTTCAAAGAATTTACCTGTTTCCTCTTGTTGCTTTCACCATAGTCACGAAGAAATTAAATGTCTGCTAAAAGCAGGGAATTCGTGTTATTATTCAGTTCAAAATCTTTTCTCGTCACGAATTCTATCAAGGAATTTGAAGCTTAAAATAAATAAAACGATAATCATACTTATTTTTCTGTATGGTAGCGAAACATGGTCGCTTACTCTGAGGGAAGAACATAGACTGAAAGTATTTGAGAACAAGATCCTGAGACGAATATTCGGACCCAAGAGGAATGGGAATGGAGAATGGCGGAAATTTCATAACGAGGAACTACATAATTTATACCGTTTACCAAAACATTGTTGGGGTCATCAAATTTAGGAGGCTCATGTGGGCATATCATGTAGCCAGAATGGAAATAAGTAAGAACGTTTTCAAAGTTTAAAGTAGAAGTTTAATCGAAAAACAACCATTAGGAAGACCAAGGCGCAGATGGGAGGACAATATTGAGATGGATCTCGCAGAACTGGGAATACAAAGTAGAAACTGGATCCAGTTGGCTAAAGGTAGAAGTCAATGGAGAGCTTTTGTGAACGTGCATTAAACCTTTGGGTTCCATAGGCCATAGAGTTAATTTAGTCACCTTCACCACCTCCTTAGAAGTGGAATTTTAGAAAATGCTCAGACGCGTATTCATTTATTTTTGATGAAAAGTTTATAAACCGAGTTTTATTTTCCTAACTTCAGGAAATCGTGAGATACTCTATTTTTGGCATACGTTTTAAATCCCCCTCCCTTAGAATACATATTTTGGTCAAAAATGATAGAATAAAGTACCGGACCGAGGATAGTGCTAATTACGTTCAAAAATTCATTTGAAACGGTTTGGCTGTTTTCACAGTAAATAGTGAAGTACAACATCTTTTTTTAAATTTATATATTTTCTCACATCAAAATCAGAAAAATCGTTCATATGGGCATGTGAGAAAAAGCGCGTAGTTACAACTAGGACTTATTCAAAAGCATGAAAAGCATACATCGCAGCAAGTGTTATTTCCATATACAAGAAACCGTGGAGTAGGTAGTCCCTAATAATCCTGACTTCCTGCCGATACATTCCATGTTCACTTATGTAAAGGCTTGCTTGCCTTTTTTTTTTTTTTTTTTTTTACTTTGGATCCTCCTTTGAGTCCATCCCGGCGAAATTAAAATACCGCTAATTTTACAGTAATTATGTGATATCTTCAAATAGATAAAAGATAATCGAAATGTGGAACAAGAGCGCCCTAGACAATATTATTCTACATGAGATACCGTTATCACGAATCACTTATCTGCTTTCGATTTCGAGCCATTATGAAAATCGGCATTCATTTTCGCGTTTCTAAACAGCTGAAAACGGAAAGCCACTAGGTGACTTGTGATAACGGTACCTTACGCAAAATAATATTATCTAGGGCGCTCTTGTTCCATATTTCAATTATCTTTTATCTAGTTGAAGATATCACATAATTACTGTAAAATTAGTGGTATTTTAATTTCGCCGGGATGAAGACTCTTAAGTATAAGCAAATTTGGGAATTCTGTTTGGAAAATGTCTGGGAATTAGATCCTGTGGGGAATTCCTTGCATATTATTTAAATAGGTATTGTTTGGTTGACGTACACAGAGAAAAAAGATGTATGTGACATGCATAAAAAAGGTAAGTTACATGCGTAAATCCTGTACGATTATATGTAACATCCTTCGCAAATGTATAACTGAAAACGTAAGTTTCATAATATTTTTCGTATAAGTGTTCCATCTATACGTACTTTTGGTATGAAAGGAAAACTCTATGTAGGTGATAAGGGTTTTACACACAGATGCAAGTAAATAACATATAGCTGACGTAAGTAACTTACATATACATATGTAATACACGGAAGACTGTTAGATGTCAGACATCCTGCAGCGACATGATGTAACATCTAAGGCACTATGTATGTAGTATATGGGTAACGTATGCTCCGTACAGATTTCCGTACTAAACATATGGCTTCCGTATATTTGTACAATGTAGCACTGTCCATACAACGATTTTTTCTCAGTGAATTAGTGACATCTTTTATAATGGCTGATATGAACCGCCACTCCACGATTCATCGTTTTTTGAAATAATGAGTGATACTATGTATTTTTTTCAATGCTTTTGGACGACCCTAGTTCTGAAATTATACAGTTTTGTCAACAAGTCAATATGAACTTTCATCATTTTTTTTTATTATTTTGACGTCAGGAATAATCTCTTACTAATAGTCGGTATAGTTCATACACCCTACCAGGCCGGTAGCCAGCCCAAAAATGTAGGGGGGCCTGGTAGAAGTTCGGGGGGGCGACCCAACCATATTACAGTTCATCATCATATTATAGTTTATTTGCAAGCCTACCGTGAAAATTTTTAGGGGGGCAGTGAAAATTTAGGGGGGATCCGGTTCACCCTAGCCCCTCCGTGAATACAGCCCTGCACCCTACATCATAGTGAATCATTCGTTATATCAATCAATGAAATAATTTTATCACTAAACTAACCGGAATAAATAATCCTGGTTCCTAATAAGGTGAATAAGTCACTACTGAGCTAAATAAGTAGTTTTCTATTTTTATTACCTATTACTTAATCTTCAATTAACCAGACATCATTCATAGATATTGTTTCAGAGAGGGATATGCTATCATTCTGCAAAAAAATTCCTGTATTGTTCCATATAAATTGAGATTATGTGAAATTAGGTGTGCCGAAAAACCATATTTCACGGTTTGGCTGTAAGAAATAAAAATTTAATTTTTGTCCACCACCACGGCAATTATTTCCGTTGCTCTTAAAGAAGAGAATAACATAAAATCTGCCTCTTCCTAATTCAGAAAGGACGTATGTTGGGCTTTTAGATCTGTTCTCTCTTTGGTTATATTTTTTTAAAAATATTCATCCTTCTTTATTATTTTTTTAACCATTAAAAAGTTTTTCTCCATTCTTTTTTCAAGCGCCTTTCACGCACTTGGACGTTCTCGTTGTGTTTTGACGGTTACTGTGTGGTGGCGGAAGGTTTAGATAGGACATTCAGCGGGAGAAAGAATCTTCACAGAAGGTCAAGTGATGTATTACCTGGCGAAACCGCTGAATGCCTTTGCCAGGCGGGAGATTCTTCCGTTCTTTTTCGCCTTCTTTTCCCTTTCCTGGCTTCAACAGTCGATGATCTAACGCGACGCGACGAATCTTGAGGAACTCGCTCGATACCCGGTCCGCTCACTTATCGATCGGGCGTGCCTGGTCCGTGCGGCGCAGGATGCCTTAGTTTGGAGTTGCTCGGATAGGCACGGTGCAGCTCGGAAGGGAAGGCTCGTCACGGTGCGTCTACTGGCAACCAGGTCGGTTGGTCCATTTCCCTGCTTCCCGAAACCGTTTCCATAGCAACAATACTAATCTCGCTATTACTGCATCACCCTCCTACCGTATCCAACTCCCCTTTACACACACACATATATATATCTATATATCTATACGGATATACTCATACACACGGACATCGTAATACGTTGCAGAGATTTTTTCCCTACTTTTTGTCGAATAGTTCAATTTTTGGGGTAGACATAGGTATATCCTTGGTTAGGGCATGAAAAAGAAATTGATCGAATTTTTTTGTGAGCCTTGTCTAGCGAGAGACAGTATCCTGAAAGCTATGCCAAAGTACAGACGCCCATGTAAAACAAGTTTGCAGAGTTTAGTTATTCCTAATTGCATTTTGTGACTAAAACCATTTTTAATTGACATGGTTAAAGCTCTCTGAATGTCAGAGGGTTTTTTTTTTCATTCTGAATACCTAAAAGAGAGGAGGGTAAATGCATCGCCCCCTGCATTGTAGGTAATAACACACATACATACATATTAGGTCTTTTGCTTCTAAAAGGGAGGGATGACGCACTTTAATAGGGTACGATGTTTTTAGATTTACAAAACAGGTAATTTAGTTGTAAGGTAGAATAACGGCTTGGTAATAAGTTTAAAGCAGATAGAAGACTGGGGGAAAAGAGGGCGTTTCGAAGACATTTAAAATAGGAGGATTAAATTTTTATATTTATGAATTATCCTATAAAAGAACGTTTTATGTAAGATAAAACCATTCTCGTTTTCTCATTATTACTCAGATCTTTATACGAACAAGCTTTCTGCTTTAAGTGTTTTATACAAAAAAGAATGGTTATGAGATTTGCGGAACGAAGGTAGTAAAAAAAAAAAAAAAATAGCGTAAACGGAATGTCTAGGATAATTTCTGATGCTGCTTATACTCATACCAAATATCAAAGTAATTCAGAATCAATTAAACAAATTCTCAAATAAACAATACTAGCCAGCTATGTGCTATATTCCCTCAGTAAAAAAAGGTACGGAATTTTCTATTTTCTTACATGTAGTATGAGTATCACTATTTGGATTATGTGACAATAGATCAGGTGCGCACTAAGAAATTTTGTTTGGGAGGGGTCCAATCTCTGGGTGAGGGTCAAATACTACAAAACACTAAGTCTAAGCAAGTATATTTTTTGGGGGGGATAAATGCGCAAATATATGTCGAGTTAGGAAGTTTTGAAACAGGACCCGTACCCGATGGACACCACGTTGGTGTGCCCCTGCAATAGACACAGTCTGCTACTTAAGCGTATATATATATATATATATATATATCATATATAGAGGGCGCGGTGACTCAGTGGTAAAGCATTCACTTCCGGTGCTTGGGATCCCTGGTTCGATCCCAGCTCGCGCCGTGTGGACTTTGTGGTGGACAAATACCATGCTCGTGGGTTTTCTCGGGGTTCTCCCGTTTCCTCCCACTTTCTTCATTCCACCATTGCATTCCTTTCTCGTAATCACCGTCTCCTTTAGCCTAACCGGCATATAAGTGGGACGTAAAACTCAAATATTTCATTTCATTTCATTTTTTTTAATTTCATATACAGTGTTAGCAGAATTAAATGGTACATTATACACTTGAAGTGTAATTAGTGAAGCCCAAAAGGAAGTATTGAACTAAAATCGTGGAAGAAAATGCTCTAAACGAAACAATTGAAAAAGCATCTCAAGTGCAAAAATACCTAAATTCTTGTAAACAGATAAACTAAGATTTCATCAGTGACATAACCCGTATCATCTGCTTGCTGATTAGTGAATCTTGTGCAGAACCTTAAGCTGAAACATTATTTTGGTTAAGAGTTTCTTCAAAATTGAGGTAAACCTAGATATAACGTTTTGGAGATATTAATATTGGAGTTCAAATTACTCTTACTAAACAGAGATTGAATTTTGAGAGAATGGCAAAGGCAACGAACATGATTAGTTGGTAGTTGTATGTTAGTTCCTCCTCCCACAAAGTGAAATGAGTGTATTTCCAAGCATTGTACAATATTTTACTACATATCTAAATTAATAATTTCTTGGTAGAATGAAAGAGTCTTGGTGGTGAATAAAAATGTATCTTTTTTTTTTTAATTTAATGACTCCAAATTTTTAGCAATTCTTCAAACCAATTTTATTTTGAAGAAAAGTACTTATATTGCACACTAGCAGCGTTCACCCCGCTTCGCTGCGGTCACCCCGGAACGCAATAAACTTTGTTACTTAGATAATTTTTACTTTTTCGCTTTCAAATTGCAGTAAATGTTAACATTATAGCGCCTGTCATTTATGTTAACCCGCCGAGTGACACGGTCATGCGGGTTGCATATAAATACGTTTATTTTTATACCTATGATGAACTAACAAAGGATTTGTACGTTATGGACACTTGAATGGTCAGTTATCTCAAGACACTGGTAATTAAAAATTAAAGTGATATGATAAAAACCATCTAGGGTCCAAATCCTAATAACCCCCCAAAAATGAAAGAAATTGGTTCAGCCGTATTAGCGTGATGAGCTAACAAAGGATTTGTGCGTTCTCTTTTATATAATAGATATCTTTAAAGCAGATAAATATTAATGGAACAAGTACAGTTTAATAGATACTTTTATTTTATTTAAAATAGTTCTTTCCTGGTGTTTACAAAAACAATTCCCACAAATATTTACACCTGATTATCTTCCTATTTTGATTAAAGTACAGATGTACGGTTAATGGCCCAGAAAAGGTGGTTAAATTGTGATTTGATATTTGTTTTTAATTAAAGTGGTGAAATGTGAATTACAGAACATAAATATTACTCGAGATTTTTATCTACGTGTGGGCCAATATTAGAATAAAGAAGTGATGTGTGCTGTATGTAATATGTGTAAAAAGTATGCAAACCTATTACAATATTTTTTATTTGATATGTACAGGGTTTTCATAAAGTCTGGACGGATTTAATTTGCTTATAATTTTCATAAAAATGCTCATAATGAAATCAAATAAAGTGCAAACGGTAGCGGAAGGATTAAATTTTTAGTTGGGAACACTGTTACCGTATCAAAGATGGCGTCGGTGAAAGAGAAAGCGCAATGTGTTCTGTAGTACGCAGAGCTAAAATCACCAATTCTGGTGTGCCGAAAGTTCACCAAAGAGTTGAAAAAGCCGGCACCGACTGAGAGTGCAATCCGAAAGTGGCATGCTAAGTTCTTGGAGACAGGAAGCGTCCTGGACCGTCCTCGAAGTGGGAGGCCGCCAACATCGCCTGCAACAGTGAGCAGGGTAAGGGAAAGCATCATCAACAGCCCACAGAAGTCAATTCCTAGACGGTCCTACGCGAATGTGTGGACGTAAATGGCGCCCAGTTGGAGGTGTGGCGGTGAATGAACTGAGCTGGTGCAGATTACAGGTAAAAATTTAATCCTTCCGCTACCGTTTGCACTTTATTTGAT
This sequence comes from Thermobia domestica, assembly GCF_964235325.1. Lineage (NCBI taxonomy): Eukaryota > Metazoa > Arthropoda > Insecta > Zygentoma > Lepismatidae > Thermobia > Thermobia domestica. The sequence continues at coordinate 38,890,851 of NC_137469.1, forward strand.
TTCAATATGAGCATTTTTATGTAAATTATAAGCGAATTAAATCCGTCCATACTTTATGAAAACCCTGTATAATAACATTGTATGTACAGAAAATAACAATTTAATATTTCATGAAACATGTGTGTAAACACCTAAGTACAACCTTATAAGGAAATATGGAATTTATTTATTGAAAATTTGATATTTTTTTAAAAATCTGCACCTTAATATATTTTTATTTCAATAACGATTGCTGTTTAAATATATAAAATACAATTCAATAAATAATTAACTTCAATAATAATACAATAATAAATGTTGGAATTTAAAAGTAAGTGAATAAATAAAACGACTCCATGTCTAGAGCGACACTTTCAGCAAAATAATTCTGCTGATTTCTCGTGGGAAGCAGCAACCTAAACACTTCCAAATACATTGAGACTAATGTTTGAGAAATGGTCAATGGTTCCTCGTAGAGAGACGATAGATAATCCTTCAGTTTGTTCTATTTTGTCATTCATAGTATCTTTCATTTTAATGTCTTACAGTAAGAATACTTCTAGTTCTTTGCCTTTGGGTATGGTACCCTGTATTAAGGAGACATTGCCTTTTAGAACTGCCATATTTATTCTTTGTATAAGGAAGGTGCTTGCTCTGTCATCGCCAGATAACTGCGTGATACGTCTGCCTATTTCTTTTATAATTACTTAACTATTGAAAACCGATTTCAGCGACAATGAATTAATTGACATCAGTTGTCACTAGAAATTCATTGTAAACTTTTATCTTTTGAAAAGCCCATATATAATTTGCTGTGAATAGAGGTTAACCTAATTACTATATAATTTTATTTCCGTATTTAGCTAAATAATTTCTTGTAATTTAGAAGATATTTTATAAGAATTCTTCAGTGTATTTTCAATTATGAGAAATTAGTTTTTTTTTAAAAAAAAAACTAATAACAAAAGTAGGATCCTCACGTATACAAAGAGGAACGTGAAACATTTTTTCTGAGTTACAAGTTGACAAGTTTAGAATAAGTCAGATTTGGAGTGTCGAAAGAATAATAAATATTAAATTTTTATTTTAAGTAGAATTTTGTTTTTAGCATTTGTAGAGTGGCCTTATATTAAATTTCCAATTTACATAGTTCATTACACATTTGTTGTTATTATCAGCACATGTACGTTTAAGTAAGTGAAGTTACACATATTTATTTATTTATTTATTATCATTTATCTTTTATTTATTTATTTTTGGCGTTGTAAATGATTTTCTGCACAACTAAAGGTTCTCGTTTTGATAGGGTGCAGGAAGATGTGATTTCCAGTAGGAGTGCGTGTAATCATGAGGCTTGCATTCCACGTCAAGTTCTAGAATTACATTCTATATCGGAGGCTACAACTTATGAGCCTTGCTCTCGAGGTCAAACGGACTCAGATTCTGTCAAGGAGCGTGAGCTCTATAAGTGGATTGCATCCAAGTAAGAATCGAAGATAGAGTCAGCTCAAATAAAGTAAGTAGGTGCGAAATAGAACGAACATGAGCCTAATAGACCCTAAGCTTGAGCGAGTATGAGCCTGGGATAGCTTAAGTTTCATTGAGAGTATGCTAAGGGACAGCGTTTATGGCATTTAAAAGATCTGCGATGTTGCCATGTCTCTGCTATCTGCTCGCGCTAAAGTGTGAGTAATTAAGAACTAATTATAACTTTCTACATTTTTTAAAATAAATTTTGTAGCGTTTCTTCACATAGTCCCACGTTTATTCACTGAGGCTAAGAAAGATGGTTGTGATAGGATGGATGATAATGATGTAATGACGAAAGTGAAATAAAACCGGAGAATGGATAGAACGTCCCACGCACACTCGTTGTCCATCACAAAGCATGCTTGGTGAGAGCAGTAATCGAACCAGGGATCCCACGCGCTAAACCTAAACACTTAAAAACTGAGCCACTATGGCCCCATTTTTATGTTAATAACTTCCTTGTCAGAAAGTTATTAACTAAAATTCCGAAGAGTGAATCTTCTCCTCGGTGGTTGAGCTATCATGTCTGTTGCAAACGGTTCCCAGACTATATGAGTTATGATAAACAACATCGTATGTGGAGAGTATCCCGATTTGATTTTTAAAAAATATCAAATTTCCTCTGTATTCTACGGAAATTGGGGCCAGGTCTACGTGACAAATAATTAATCAGTTCCTTGTTCTTCGAAACAATTTAGATGTTGAAGCCTAAGCAGATATTGTCAGACAATGCATAACCTGGCTGCGAAGGAGAAATTTGACTACTGCATGACATTAAGAGACCAATTCCCAAAATGATGATGATGAAAGATTTCTTTTGCGAGAGAATCATACCTAAAGAACTGGTCACCAAGCGCTATGTCCAGACTTTAGCATTTCGGGGATGCTTTTGTGGGAACATTTGAAACAGGTTATGTACGAACATAATCCACATAGTCTGGAAGGGCTTAAAGTGAACATCACTCAGAGTTAAGACAACGAAACTTTCAAAGGTTGCGTAGAACAAGGAGAAATTTAAAGTCAAATGTATTGAAATAGACGAACACGATTTCCAACAGTTACTGTTATCACGTTAGATTAAAATCTTTAATGTTTTCTGTTCTTATACATGGTGTTTCAGAACTACACCGATAACGTTTGAGAGATGATTCCTGACACAAAGATAAGACGAAAAGTATAGACCAACCTGAGTGCACAACTGTTTCATTTCGGAGTTATAGGCTGCCAAAAACATGAAAGAAATTAAATTTAAAGGTCCGTAGCTCCAAAACTATGGGACCTACCGCAGCCATGACAAGACTTTATTTAGGAACGAATATGTATTTTATCCAAATATCCATGTATCCTGCGGTATCCGCAACAATTTTCATAGAGGTAGTTGGTCAGTACTCCAAATTATATGCCCGTAGTCAAACTCCCTCCATAAAAATTGCTGCGCGAGTACCGCAGAATTCTGAAACATATTTTTGAATAGCGCACAAATTAGTTCCTAAGTGCAGTCTTGATCTGACTACGGTAGGCCCCATAATTTTGAAGCTATGGATCTTTAAAGCTCATTTTTTCATGTTTTCGGCAGCCTCAGGTTGGTCTGTATTTTTGTCTTATTTTGGTATCAGGAATCACCTCTCAAACGTTGTCAGTGTTGTTTTGAAACATCCTATATAACGTTGAGATTAGGAAGAACGGTATCTATTACGTATTAACCTGGGCTGCAAACATAGTTCAGAGATTAAATCCGGTGCAGTAGTTTGCGGGAGCACGAACTATCATGCAAAACCAAGCGACAGAGCTTAGGCCATTGTCTATCACCATCCTATCTTGTCTCTAAGAGAGCTGGACTACAGGACCAAAACCGTCGACCCAGATACTGTAGCCAAAGGACGTATATTCTGTATAGCAGCAAAGGATTCTTCCTTAACCAACAAAAGGTGTCCCATAAAGAATGTAACTTTTGAAATGCCCGCCATTTCTGTTCTAGTAAGTTGGCAACACTGAACGTTACACGATTTTCATCTATTGTCTTTGTTGTAAGTAGTCACGGAACGCGATCGTCGTCTGTTTTCTGTGCGGAATTGAGCACTTTACGACGGAACAACATGTTATCGTAGTAAAAACATATTACAAATGTGTTAAATGTTGTGCAGAAACTGTTCGCAACTTACGCTCTATTCGGTGCTCCATGACTACTAACTAACAAAGACAATAGATAAAAATCGTGTAACGTTCAGTGCTGCCAACTCACTAGAACAGAAATGGCGGGTATTTCAAAAGTTGTGTTCTTTATCGGATAAACCTTTATCCCGTTTTCGTTACTAGCCGTGCTCGGTGTTCCACAACAATAGTAAACATTACACTGTTATAGAATACAGTACCGTACGTCACTTATTATTGTAGTGTCAATTGTATTTTAACAGTTTGGTGTTTTTCCTCCCTGTATAGCATAGACCGTAAATAAGTGTGGTTCGTGTGATAGTATATTGTACTTTATTCAATATACAGTATTTCGTTGAAGTACTTGTCACTCAAGCACCTTGTGATCGAAACTTTTGATTTAAGTGAATTATATTTAATGAATTAAAATGTAACCTTCTTTCTAAACAAGAGCTACTATACAATTTAGGAATTTTGAAATTGTTGTTTTCATTTTAAACGATTTTTTCGCTATCAGACCAGCTTCCGGTCTAGCGAATAACGATTAAGTAGAACTCTAGTGTGTGTATATACGTATATCTTTGTGATTACGTCCAAACTGCTTTTTTCTATGAGTACGCTTTTAAATTGAGCACCCTGTAGAATGAATTGAATTTTCCTTGTCCGCCTTGGACACCATGAAAAAGCACTTGAACTGCCATTAAAAATACCGGTCTCTCTTTTCTCCTCTCCATATATCTATATGTATTCCATGAGGTAGTCACAAAAGAATCATGACGCCACTCTGGCACTTTTACGAGTGACTTGGTTGGTTATTCGAATTTTCTTCCCAGTCACACGAAAAAGCGGTGAATTTTCCTTAGAGCTAATAAACTTTCCGCGAAATGTTCCAATCACAGAGAAGAAAGGGCTTTGAGAAAGGTAGGGGGAGGGAAATTCCCTGTAAATCATAAGACCGTACTTTTCTTTCTTTCTTTTTTTCCTTAAGTTTTCATGTCGGCGCTTGTATACAGTCTCTACCTTTTAGTATGACAATAGACTGTTGTTTCACCGTTAATGGTGAAGGACGTAAATATAATGCAATGTACAGGTAATATTGTTATTATACTTAATTTTTTGTTTATAGTTTTCTTACATAATCAAATTGTATGTTTTTCTTTGTTTCATTTAGTAAAATTCAACTTTTATTAGGAATTAGATTTCTGAGTTTTCGGCATCTATGGTCATTTAGCCCGTCACGTTTTGAGGGACAACGGCCCTTGGCGAGCACACTGTTCTGGGAAAGGGAAGGAAGGAAGCGGCCTGGGACCTATAAGTTAGGTACCACCTCGGTATTTGCCTGGTGTGAATGAGGAAAACTCAGGAAAACCTCACTTAGGAAGGATGGTCTTAAAAAAGCTTTTTTACGCTTTTTTCGATCGAGTGCCTTCCACCAGGAATCGAACCCGGAACCGCTCGCACCGGAGGCAAGAGCATTAGCGACTACGCTATGCTCGGCCACAATTCAACATTTATGTAACATGTGTGTATGTAAATAAAATTCTAAATACAAATAATATGGCTTCATACCTATAAAACAAAATGCTTTTTAAAAAAAAACTTTCGTGTATCGAAATGCGTGTATAAATGTCAAATACTGAGATATACACCCATCAGTTCATCTCGTTGAGCCGAATAAAATTATATGCGCGAAAACAAATCCTTATGTGTGTAGTGCTTACAAGAAAATAGACTAAAATAATTTTTTTGTACGTCTAAACAAATGAATTTCGTTTCACAGTATGAAATTGCAGTAGACTTTCGAACTATGGGAATTCAATACTCAAACTTCAAGTAGTAAATCTATAACTACTGGTCGCAATAGATTGTTAAGACCAAAGATCATAGATTATTAAATCACAATAGTTTACTCTCTCCTTGTCGATTGATTTTAAATCCTTGATAGTGTAGGTGATCCTGAGACAAATATTCGGACCCAAGAGGATCGGGAATTCGGAATAGCGGAAACTTCATAACGAAGGACTACATAATGTATACCGTTTATCAAACTTTATTAGGGTCATTAAGTCTAGGAGGCTCAGGTGGGCAGGTCATGCAGCCAGGATGAAAGAAAGTAGGGACTCTTTCAAAGTCTTAACTGGAAGACCAATCGAAAAACTATCATTAGGAAGACCTAGGCGCAGATGGAAGGATAATATTAAGATGGATCGCGCAGAAATAGGAATACAAAGTAGAAACTGGACCCAGTTAGCTAAAGACAGAAGTCAGCGGAGAGCTTTTGTGAACGCTGCATTGAACCTCCGGATTCCGTAGGTCATAGAGTTAGTTAGTGCGATGATTGTGAAACCTAACAGTTATTATGAAATATATATTATTTCCAAATCGAAGGGGAGAGGGTAATCTCCCTACATGCGGGGAAGACATTCACTGCTCACTGTTGACATTTTTTAATCCCAAACATTCAGGTCTGTTGGAAAATCTCCAAGAAAATGCTCAAATATTCTGACAAAATCAAGTAATGTTTATGAAAGTTATTCTGATTTTTTAAAATCGTGTAGTGGAGTCTAATCCACCCTTTGCTCTTCCCTGATTTTAGGTTTATTCAGAGAGATGATTCGGAAACCCCAACGAAAATATTCAACATCTTGCTTGGCTTAGCGCGTAGTGTAATTATACCATAATAAGAAAAAGTTAATTATTTTGGGCAAAGTGACTTTTGTGCCACTCTGTTCCTTAAAATTGATGATTTGATTTTCATAAGTGTTTTTGATAAGTGTTTCGCACTTTTGATGTGAACTCGTACTTCTGCCATTTTAGCGTAATACATTTTGGAGCATTCTACAAACGGAGTTTCTAATATTTCATGAAGTGTTTTTATTTATTAAAATGGGGCAAGTGTTTGTAGCTAATTTTTCTGTCAATTGAATATAAATGTATATAAAAACTAGCTTTTTGGTTATTTTTCATTAACTACGTACTACTTCTACCTGGAAAGTATTATTTCGACTTAATTTTCTTAAGAGGCATAACTTCGCAACATAACATAATAGCATTTTTTACATATAATTAATGACAAAGTAAAGTTGAATATTATACGCATGTTCGTAGTGGAAAAAAATATATAACTAACTCTATGGCCTATGGAACCCGGAGGTTCAGTGCCGCGTTCACAAAAGCCCTCCACTGACTTCTATCCTTAGCTAATTGGATCCAGTTTCTACTTTGTATTCCTATCACTGCGAGATCCATCTTAATATTATCCTCCCATCTGCGCCTAGGTCTTCCTAATGGTCGTTTTCCTATGGGTCTACCAGTCAAGACTTTGAAAGCGTTTCTACTTTCTTCCATTCTAGCTACATGACCTGCCCACCTAAGCCTCCTAGACTTGACGACTCTAACAATGTTGGGTAAACCGTATAAAATATGAAGTTTCCGCCATTCCCCATTTCCGTTCCTCTTGGGTCCAAATATTCGTCTCAGGATCCTGTTCTCAAATACTTTCAGTCTATGTTCTTCCCTCAGAGTAAGTGACCATGTTTCGCAACCATACAGAACAACAGGCATGATTATCGTTTCGTATATTTTAAGCTTCAAATTCTTTGACAGAATTCGCGACGACACGAGATTTTGAACCGAATAGTAACACGAATTCCCTGCTTTTAGTCGACATTTAATTTCTTCGTGAATATGAAAAAATATATACAGAAAATAAGGTTTCTTTAAACAAATCTACTTTATCAGGTTTTACCCACTCAAAGAGGATTCTGTCCTAGTGTGTCGTCTTGTATATGACCCACCATGCTACTATGATGTTTGGGTTGCATATGATGCAAGGGGTTTTACTACAAACCTGGAAACTTCTTTAATATCTTCCGTGCATCACACTATTTTTTATTTTGTATAGTATTAATTTAATATAAAAATCAGAATTTAGAAACATAGAAAGGCAAAACAAGCTTTAGCAGGAATAAAAACATACCTGAGACTCATTTTAGTATGGAAAAAAGTACAGAAATTGCCCAATTCAAATGATTTAACAGTTTCAATTCTAAGCCGAGTAAGACTCAGGGTACATTTTTAATGCAAATGGACGAAGGCGGAGTCTAGCTAGAGCATTACAGATGAGTGTCTCGGATACCTTACATGGATGGTGGTCAGTTCACGGTTGTATGTTGAGGCTCGCACCTAAAAGAAAATATTATTTGCTTGATATCTTGCGATGTTGGACCTAATTCGCCCAGAGTGAATTATTACCAGGGTAGGGCATTTGGATTTCTACACTTCATTGTTTGGTCTTCATCTGGGCATCGCAGTTTTACTACACATTAGAATGTTTTACTATACATTAGAATGTTTTACTACACATTATAAGAAGCAAGCTTTTCTTAGCTTGTTGAGTTCTATCCATCTACAAACTTCAAAACTTGTAACGCTATTATTTTTTTTTTTGTTTTTTGTTTTTTCTTCTTTCATAGGCCTAAGCCTGGAATATTTCCTGTCAAGAATGCTAGAAGCTGATGTGGCAGGAAATTATTACCCCCTCGAATTCCCATTTATTTGAAATGTTTAAACAGAAAATCATACTATAGCAAAAGATACATCAAAGAAACACCTCGACGAAGGGGGGTAATAATTCCATACGGCATCATTACTCCCTACACGCGGTGTTTCTCTGATGTATCTTTTGCTATAGTATGATTTTCCGTTCAAATATTTCAAGTTAATGGAAATTCAAGGGATGCTAAAGTTTCCCTGATAAACTGAGAACTAACATTTCACGACCACTGTACGTTCCTTAAAAGACTAAGCTACCTGTGATATACCTAGGACCTAGATTGAAGACTTTGCCCAGGACCGAAGCGGTGCCCTAAAATGTCTACTTCTGGTAAAATTATAAAGATCTTGTATGCTGAAAGCTGTTGTCAGAATTCCTTGTTTTGCGGTACTTCATTTAGAAATGTTGATGAACGTGTTGTGGTAAGGTCATATTATTATTATTATTATTATTATTATTATTATTATTATTATTATTATTATTATTATTATTATTATTATTATTATTATTATTATTATTATTATTATTATTATTATTTGCAAAAATACATGAAAGAGTGTAAAAGAATGAAGAAAAATATCAAACTTTGTAGCAGTTTGACGCTACAATATTATCAAAAGAAAATAAGTTTTGCATCTTTTCCACATTATGTTTCTGTTGTAAGAAGTTCTCATAAGAAAAAGAGCACTTGTTTTTGTCGTAACAATTTCACCGAACAATACCAGTTACTTTCATGCTAAAATATAATTTTTAAAGATTTATTTGCTATGAATTTCGCATGCCCACTTTTTTTTGTTTAGTACTTCATAAACATCTTTTAAAAATACACTAAACTGTCAGGAAGCTGGAATTTGCATTGCTATTTCAGGAGCAAAAATACCAAATGATTTTTCAAGATTCCGTGAACGCAAAAAGTTTTAAATTTTTTTAACGTACCAAAACCGTTCTAAAAATCAAATAAAAGCATATATAAATCAACCAAAAGAAATTTCAATTAGTTCAAAGTTAACGTACGATTATATTTGAAATCTTAATCAACAAACGACTGTTATCAACCGTATCAAAAGCTTTTTACACATCTTGTAAACTTTCCAACGAAAAACCTTGTGAAATATTATACCATGTCATATGGCGCCTGTTCGAATAGGTAACGACGTGTGGACAATGAATAGGCTGCCAACAGCATTAACTTCTGGTTTTAAGACAGGAGTCCTCTAATTCGTAAATTAAATAGCTTTTCCGAATTTGCTTATATGATACTCCGTTAGCAATAAAAATTCTATGCTTAACCGGGATCAGAATCCAGAATTAGGCGCACTAATGACCTAAACCGCAATTATTCACCTATAAGATAGATTATTGTTAATATAATTATCTCATATTATAATGATGTATCGTGCAAATGAATTGGGTTAATGAAAACGAAATGTCTATTAATGAAAATAAAACGAAAACAATGTCATAGACGAGGATAGCAAATTGTGCAGTGACCAGCTATTGTATACACAAGGAAAACAGAGAAAACATTATAGTTCACGTCACCTGAATTGGCGTATGGCGTCAGTCAATAAGCTCGCAGTGTGCTGATTTCAAACCTTTAGTGAGGAATTTAATCTTTCGTAATTGATTTTGTTCATATTTATAGTAATTTATGAATGATTAGATACCTCACTGAAGGTTTGGCAACATCACACTGCAAGCTTATTGATTGACGCCATACGCCAATTTGAGTGACGCAGACTATAGAAAAGTAAAATGTTTGGGAGCAATATTTGACGAAAGGTTTTTGTTTGATGAATATATGAAATGGTAATACTAGAGATCTCACAAAACTTTAAAGTTTTCTATTAACTCAACATAAGAATATTAATTATATTGACACATATTATATAACATTTTAGTAAGACCAAAATTAGAATATGCGTGTCTAGTATTGGAACTCTGTAGCTGAAGTTCCTTTAGAAAGAATACAATATAAGTCATTAGACACTTATCTTTTAAAATTTGACACGATTTTACAGCTTATAGTTATGGACAACGAGCAATATTTTAAAACATTTTCATTGAGAAAAACTAGACTCGTGTTACATGACCAGACACTAGTACAAAACTTGAAAAATAATAAATTCTAGCACTTATTCAGTTCAGAACTTTACTGAATAGTTCCTAATGTTAGGACAAGACAAAGTAGTACAAATATTACACTATACTAGACATACTGGTTTTTTAGGTATATTTTTAAGAAAGTACAATTAAATATTACGATAATTCTATTTTGAGGCATTTATATAAAACAACAGTTTATGCGATTTAATATGACAATTAAAACTGTAAATTAAGGTTGATTGTAAATTTAACTTAAGTTTAATTGAAAGCAACATGTCAAGCTGTAAATTAAGATTGGTTCCAAGGTGTAGGATACTGAAAATTAAGATTGATTCGAAGCTGTAGGTCAAACTGTAAATTAAAATTGATTGCAAGTTGTAACCTATGTTTAATTGAAAATAATATGTCAAGCTGTAAATTAAAATTGGTTCCCAGATGTAGGAAACTGAAAATTAACATTGATTCGAAGCTATAGGTCAAACTGTAAATTAAGTTTAATTCAAAATTGTAGATTAAGCTGAAAATTAAGTTTGCTTGTAAGCAGTGGGTGAAACTTTAAATTAAGATTGATTCCAAAATGTAGTAGAAAGGAAGTGAACACTGTATTTATTAATTCATTTATTTTTGAACATTAATGTTTCGAATTTCTAAATTTGACCAAGTGCTGTATTTAACTGATCGCTAATTCTAACATTATAAATAACACATTATTATTATTATTATTATTATTATTATTATTATTATTATTATTATTATTATTATTATTATTATTATTATTATTATTATTATTATTATTATTATTATTATTCATGGTACGGTTGGCTTTCCTTTCATCTTTTAGACTCTCAAAGGCATGGAAAAGAAATCGTCACATAAAGAGACAAGTTTTGCAAGAGTCTCATCCGTGAAACAATGGTGTTTGACGATCCCCTTTTGTCACTTGTGAAGGCGCAATTTGAGCATCTGCAAAAGGGTCTGAAACCACAGTTGTCTGGTTAACGGGAAGTTTTCAACCCGAAGAAACTTCTCCTGCGGTTTACACAGCAACTTTTGTTTTCTCTCTTTTCCTTTTCTTTCTTACTCCTTTCTCGTCTTTCTCTTTATCTTTCTTTCTTTTTTTTAGACGTCAGATTGCGACGTCTGTCTCCACTTAAACTTTCCAAAAAATCTACAATATTATTAATGGAAAAAAATGTTCAAAGATTAGTGTTTAGGTTCGCACATAGCCTCTGTGAACCTAAAATTTAATGCTGTGGGATAACTACACCATCAATTAAGATTAAATTGATATTGAAGTATACACAAATCAAGAGTTTTTCGTCATGACACTAGCATGAAGCACCCCTGACGATCCGATTGGGTCCTCATTTGGAGACGCGAATTGCATTAGGTGGCAACGTCGCAGATAAAGAACCATAAGGTACAACTACTACTCTATCAAATAGTTGCGACAATTCTTTCCAGATGACAGTTAAAGTCTATAGATGTTGACACTACCACCAGGTATGAGTGTGACAATCGATGTAACTGTTTGGTGGGTTCGTAGAGCAATGCTTATGGATACAAGTTAATCTGCGACGTTGCCACATAGGGAGACTTTTGATTTGCCGTAGCGACTGAAGACAGCTCTGGAGGGTATGCCATTATATAGCATTTTCACTTTATTTGGACCTGAATAATGGCTCTCTTTGTCCGTTGGTTTGTACTCCTCTGAAGATTTTTTTGCGCTTGGGCATATTATTATAATAATATTGTAATCCCCACCCCTTTCTCTTCTCAATCCCCTTTTTTCCCGTCTGGGTCAAAGATCAAAACCGCTGAAACACATGTCTAATTATTTTAAGTGAAAAGTACATATATTAAATTTCATGTCTCTAACCCTTAGAGATTCCGACATACGGACACTTAACATCATAACAAATTCCACTCCTATTTCCCACTTTCCTAGTAAAATTTCCAAAACTTCTTTCTTAGTGGTATCTTACGTCCGAATCCCATGCACTGTCCAAATTTTAAGTTTCTAGTTTTTAAGGGATTTGTCCCAGGCAGTGGCGTATTTACGATTTTGTTTCGGGGGGGAGAGCTATGCAGAACACTTGAATAAATACTTATATTTTTCCTTAGAAATGGTAAGAAAGATTATTGTTGTACGTGGAATTTCGGGGGGGAGGCTTGAGCTCGATACCTACTCCCCTAAGTACGTCACTGGTCTTAGATGTTGATTAGTTAATCAGTCTTCTTATACAGAGATTATTATTCCGTTCGTCCGGGAGATAAGAAAAAACTAATCAGAAGAATCGCCCGGTGGATCACCATCAAACTTGGCCAGGGTGTACAGAGTCATAAGTTAGGAACCAAGTTCGCTGATTGGAGGCGGTATTAAAACCGGAAGAGAAGAATTCTACCATTTCCGGGCTTTTATCCATCCCAGGGATACATGCCATATCAACCCTTAATTTTCTACTAAAATCGGAAGTGATACAAATTCCCTACAATTACCGGTGCATAGAGCGGAAATGATAAAAGATTGAGAGAAACGTTTTTCTGTAGTCGATCTAACGTTCTGAGAATAGCTCATATTTTCTCTCTTAACTCCATTCAAACTGGAAGTGACAGAAATCAACCACTTCAAAATTTAACGTTGATCGCAATAGAGTAAAAATGGGCATAGATAAGCAAGAAAAGGTTTTTCTGTAATCTATTCAGTGTTACAAGAAGTTATTCCATCTCCACGTTAATCTCATGTGGTGCAGTTTATTTCTATCACTTTCAGGTTTAGTAGAGAGTTTATGGTGGGGATGAAAAGTATTCTTGAGAAGCTAAATCGATTGCAAGAAATTGCTTCTCGCTATCTATTACCGTTTTTCGTTCTATGTTGATCAGCAATAAAATCGGGAATGATTGATTTTTACGAGTTACGGCTAATGGATTATTACATGCATCAATGAAATCGGATTTTATATTTCGATCCTCTACATTCTAGACAAAATTGGTTTTGATTTATCAACTAGATTTTTTTGAAATATCTTTTTGTCTCCCGGGCGGATGGACACTCGAACAGATGGGTTAAACATTAAAAAGTATTGGTTTCAAATTACTAGGAATGGGCAAAACCGATTTTTAAAATAAAAACCGGAAACCAGTTTCTAGAAAAACCGAAACCCTAAAACTGACATTTCGGTTTTCTCGAAAACAGGTTCGGTTTTTCACCGAAACCGGTTTTCACCAAAAACCGGTTTCAGTTTTCTTCAAAACCGGTTCGGTTTACACCGAAAGTGGTTTCGGTGAAAACTTTTGGAAAACACATAAAACTATTTCTGTGGAAATGGAATCGGTTTCCGGAGAACAACGAAACACTATTCTGGTCTGAAATAGAATAAATTTTTAAAAAACCGGAACCGGTTTTGAAGAAAACCGAAACTGGATTCGGTGAAAAACCGAAACCGGTTTTTTGAAAATTTTCAGAAACCCGTTTTGGTTTTTCTAAAAACCGAAAACCGGTTTTTGCGCCCACCTCTACATATTACCCTCATTGTCCTGTTTTGAATGAAGGAGTTCGAGCGGCAAAATGTCTCAGTGGTAGAGTGCTTACTTCTAGTGCGTGGGGTCTCTGGTTCGATCCCCGGCAAAATAAGTTTGTGGGTGGACCATATCGTGCTCATGCATTTTCTCGGGTACTCCCGTTACCTCCCACTTTCTCTTTTCCATCAATTCTTCCATCATCATTCACTTGCTCTAATAATCATCTTCCTTAACCTCACAGGTATAAACGTCTGATGTTAAAGATTTCAGTTCATTTCATTTCTCCGAATGAAGGATGTACCTTTACCTTCACCTTTTACCTAAACCAAACCATTTGTTGAAAAAAAGTATAGTTTTGTTCTACTTTTTAATGATTATTTAGACAATTGAAACCTTAGATCTACTGCGCTTACAATTAAAGTAGCCAGCTTTCTGGCACCAATTCAAGATTCTCGCACAGGTCTTTGCCACCACTACGAATAGTATGCGATTGATTCATTTGTTGATATAGAAGGACATATCTCGCTTATTTATCATGATTTTACGTAAATTGATGCATAATCGTAACAGGGAAAGGGAACCTTTAATTATCTGTATTGAAAATGTTCAAATTACAAGTAATAGCGGTAACGATAATTGTGAACGATTTAATGAGTTGGTTAAAAAGGGGATATTCTTCGCCACCAACATAAAATACTATAGAATGCTGGTGGTTACCAAGAAGTGTATATTATTTACATTATGATAAAGGCGGGCTGGCTCAGCCTGCTATCCTGCAAATACAGGGTGGGTCACGTTATATCTCATTGAGCATACAAGCATGAAAAATTAACTTCTATCTTTATAATCAATATCAATATATATAATAAAAGTAAGTGTGGTTTGTCCGTGCGTGCCACAAAGGCTCCGAAACCAAGACCCGGAGCCCCATGGGAGTTATATGGTATTGTATCCCTGTATCTCCCATCCATGAAGAGGTTTGACCAGCAAGGGCCCTAGAGGGAGAAAACGCCCTAGCAACGGTGTTACTGTGATAAAAAAAAATGGGCTAAATTTTAACAACAATGCATGCATTTCCTTATTTCCAATTTTAATGTTGCTTTTCTTTCTACACAAATCATTATTGATCGAATATTCCAGAATGTTCTAGAATTATCAACAATCTTGGTAGAATTTTCAGGATGCTCTAGAACCTTTTAGAATGATCCAGGAAGTTCTAGAATGTTCCAGAGTGTTCGAAATTGTTGTAGAATGTGCCAGCATGTTATATTATTTTCCTATAGGTTCGAAAATGTTTTAGAATGTGCACCACTAGGGAGGTACACATTAAGAATATGAGGTCATTTTTATTAAAGTTTACAGGTATCATTATCATTATGCTCAGGTTCTTCTCAACCTATTTAATGTTTTGAAAGGAAAATGGTGGGGTTATATCTACGTGATGATGGGAGCCAGACAACAGAACCTACCTTAACCTAACCTTACCGAATCCGAGTTACTACTACTATTTGTACTACTACTAGCACTACTACCAACTACTATTACTACTGTTTCTACTACTACTACTATTTGTTCTACTATTACCACTGCTACCCTATTACTACCAACTACTACTATTACCATTTGTACTACTACTTCTACTAAAGGCTGCATTCCATATCTAAACACAATCATCTCAGAGGCGCCCATGAAATTTACCTGTTCAAGGTTGAGTATCGCCATGCGCCAACACAAGAAGAGTCTTATAGAGTAGCGACACTGTTTCCACAAAGAAACGAGTTTCAGAGTTACGGTAAGAATTACTTATTCAGAAGCATAATTAACTAAAATTATAGATTACTGAGAAACATCTTTTCTGGGAGGTACATTGGCAGAAAGTTAAATACATGTCAGTTTCATCTTCAAATTACTTAATGCTCTTTGGCACCAGTGTGCTCAAATAGCACCAAAGAAAGTTAACAGGCAACGATGGACTGAAGTCTGAGCCATTACATTTATTTACAAGTTTGTTTAAAAGAAGAAGATATAATGTCTACAGACATAGTTGAAAATACATCGATGCTTTCAGAATTATCACAAAGCACCTAAAATGTCCGTTCTTCGCACAAGGAAAACACGTTTATAGGAAATGAATTACTCTCAATAAATTGGAAATTAAATATGTGCCAGGGAAGCTTTTAAAATATAAGATCGGATCAAGGAAAAGTGAAATTGCCAGACAGTAAATTGTATGCCAGTGATATGTTTAAAACGTAACAAGTGAAAGTAAATTGCTGAAGGTGAAACTTAGTGAACAGTGTATTAAATGGAATTTAAGAATGTTAAGTAATAATAACGTTAAACAGAATGCCGAAACGTAAAAGAGGAGGTAATCTAGCCACTAGATAACAAATGTAGTTTATTAGCAAGTATTATAATAAAACAATTTAGTTAAGTACGAAATAAAATGAAAATAACATTAAATACAAACCAGACTTTCCTTTCACTACAATTTTCTTCATTCGAATTAATAGCATTATTGTCGCTTTTCTTTTTAAATGAATTTCCGTTCACCAAATTTTCCATTCTTGCATAACCGTGCACTTCATACATAAAAAGTATGAAACTTATTAAATAGTCACAAATCAATTTATAGCGAGTCACTATCTCTTATAAACATATTTCCCCCGTGCGAAGAACGGGCATTTCAGCTAGTAAACAAATAAATAAAAATAGTGTTACATTTTTTAAAACTTTTTTCTTCATGTTTATCGGCATTAAAAAGTTCCATACAGAATTGGGACCTCAAACATTGGGAGTCCTCGAACGTTAGTACATTTTTGAAGACATTTAGCTTACGTATTAATATACAGGTTATAAGATAAATTGATATTTGGAGAAGCATATAACCAATGTAAAATACATTTTTAACATATTAATACTGTGGGCCCTCGTTATACGGTGAGTCCTCAGTTGTAACATATTAATACGGTGGACCCTGTGGCTGCCAGCCACCTCTTGCTTATAGAACTATTTCATACCGAATGAAATGAAATCAAACAATCCGAGATGAGCTGGATTTAAAAGCTCCCGGCGTGGCAAACTGAGCAACACAGATCCTGTTGTCGAGCCGAGTCTGTCCCTTGCCACACTTGAAGGAACAATTTCATCTCCTTCTGAGTTTCTCTGCGACAGTAAGATCGACCTAATAGGAATGTGTTACTTAACAGGTTTTATTTCTCTCTATTTTATCGCTCTAGATCTATTTTAATATTGAATTCGGTTAGTTTGGAAGTCTAGCATAGTTTCAACAACTATGAAACAAAACTTACTTCTTTTCCATACTTCTTAAGATTGTTCCACTTGAAATAGCGTAAGATTCAACGGAACGTTTGGTTCTGCGGCGATGAATCTTCGGTTGTCTTAAACAACGAAATTAGTTTGCTCTCAAAAAAAAAATAATATTGCAAAAGAATCTAGAATAATCCTCTCGATGCACGAATATATATTGAGAAGATATGGATGAGAAACTAATCTCTTTTTGTGTACTGCATTAATACAGAAGAATCAAAAGACAAAGTATTTATCAGTATATAAACACACCTCTGTGGGTTTCGTATTGTTAAGGCAAGAGATGGGTTGGGGAGAGAATGTGAAGATTTTGCTATAAACCTTCCAAAACACAAAGACAGGACGGCTCAGGAATTGACAATACGTGATGGTATTTCTCTTATAATAGGCTTTTTCTTCGTTTCCTCAATTTCCAGTCGGTCAGACATGCCACGGATCGTTCGTTTGGAAAAGGCCTTGTTTTCTCTCTTTTTTCCTTTCTTTTCTCCTCTGCGAAAAGGATTGCCTCTTGGTGCTGCGGAGTACAAATACAAAGAAAACATACAAACGCGCACGGCAAGTAAGGCAAGACACAGAAAGGAAAAGGGAATTGGACCAAGTTTGCTTCAATACTACAAACAAGAACAACAACACGCTGTAACATCAGTTTTACAATTTTCTTCTTCTGTTTCTTCTCTTTATTTGTTTGATTTCTTCCTCTTCTTGTTTTCTTCTTTTATCTTTCCAAAAAGGTAGAGTTTTGTAAACTGAAATCAGAAGATAGAAATGTAATGAAGTAAGTTCTATTCTATATTTCTTGTGCCTATGTGTGTATGTGTGTTTGAAACGAAAAGTACGGGGGTGGTTCTGTGCCTATGTGTGTATGTGTGTTTGAAACGAAACGGACGAAGGTGGTTCTGTGCCTATGTGTGTATGTGTGTTTAAAATGAAACGTACGGGGGTGGTTCTGTGCCTATGTGTGTATGTGTGTTTAAAATGAAACGTACGAGGGTGGTTCTGTGCCTATGTGTGTATGTGTGTTTGAAACGAAACGTACGAGGGTGGTTCTGTGCCTATGTGTGTATGTGTGTTTAAAATGAAACGTACGAGGGTGGTTCTGTGCCTATGTGTGTATGTGTGTTTGATACGAAACGTACGAGGGTGGTTCTGTGCCTATGTGTGTATGTGTGTTTGAAACGAAACGTACGAGAGTGGTTCTGTGCCTATATGTGTATGTATGTTTGAAACGAAACGTACGAGGGTGGATCTGTGTCTATGTGTGTATGTGTGTTTGAAACGAAACGTACGAGGGTGGTTCTGTGTCTATGTGTGTATGTGTGTTTGAAACGAAACGTACGAGGGTGGTTCTGTGTCTATGTGTCTATGTGTGTTTGAAACGAAACGTACGAGGGTGGTTCTGTGCCTATGTGTGTTTGAAACGAAACGTACGAGGGTGGTTCTGTGCCTATGTGTGTATGTGTGTTTGAAACGAAGCGTACGAGGGTGGTTCTGTGCCTATGTGTGTATGTGTGTTTGAAACGAAACGTACGAGGGTGGTTCTGTGCCTATGTGTGTTTGAAACGAAACGTACGAGGGTGGTTCTGTGCCTATGTGTGTATGTGTGTTTGAAACGAAACGTACGAGGGTGGTTCTGTGCCTATGTGTGTTTGAAACGAAACGTACGAGGGTGCTTCTGTGCCTATGTGTGTTTGAAACGAAACGTACGAGGGTGGTTCTGTGCCTATGTGTGTATGTGTGTTTGAAACGAAACGTACGAGGATGGTTCTGTGCCTATGTGTGTATGTGTGTTTGAAACGAAACGTACGAGGGTGGTTCTGTGCCTATGTGTGTATGTGTGTTTGAAACGAAACGTACGAGGGTGGTTCTGTGCCTATGTGTGTATGTGTGTTTGAAACGAAACGTACGAGGGTGGTTCTGTGCCTATGTGTGTATGTGTGTTTGAAACGAAACCTACAGGGGTGGTTCTGTGCCTATGTGTGTATGTGTGTTTGAAACGAAACGTACGAGGGTGGTTCTGTGCCTATGTGTGTATGTGTGTTTGAAACGAAACGTACGAGGGTGGTTCTGTGCCTATGTGTGTATGTGTGTTTGAAACGAAACGTACGAGGGTGGTTGAGAAAGTAATGCCTCGAAGTCTCTCACTAGGCGTATAGTAACTCAAATATTCTGAACTGTTTTCCATTAATGCACTGATGTTTAAACTATAGAACGTGACTTGTTTCACCCCCCTATCTCTTCTCGTTTCAGAGTAATGGAGCAATCCATGATATCCAGTGGTGAAGTCCGGTTAAAACAGCGGACTGTCATTGAATTTCTGACTGCGAAAAGTTGTGCACCTAGGAACAATCATAGCCGGCGACGAGTCGTGGATACACCATTACAACCCGGAAACGAAGGATCAGTCGATGGAATACCGCCATACGTTCTCTCCTCCGCAAAAAAAAAAAATCAAAGTTGTCCCATCTGCAGAAAAGAACAATTTTTGATAGTGTTAAGAAGAGGAAGAGAAACTGGTTGGGACATTGGCTAATAAGGAATTGTATCATGAGGGGCGTGTTAGAGGATATGGTGGTAGGAAAGAGAGGGAGGGGACGAAGGAAACTACAATTAATGGACGATATCAAAACAGAAAAATCGTACTCAAAAGACGAAGAAGTTAGCGGAAGACCATGGAGCATGGAAGCTTCTCAGTTGCAGCAGGCGATCTGCAAATAATACAGAATACTTATGAAGATAAAAGGAATGGAGCACTTAACTCATCCTTTGATATTTTTTGTTTTAAACTAACAAAAATATCAAACACTTCCGTTTTAATTTATTTATTTTGAACTAATTGTGCCATTTAAACCGATCTTTCAAACGTGTTCATCCCAAAGGACTCAAAAAGTGGAACACTTTTTTTTTAATTATTTGATCTAAAGGAATTAAAGCATGGAACACTTCCTTTGAAATTCCTTCATTTCAAGGGGGCACGTCCATGAAGAAATTCGTCAAAATTCTTCATTTTAAGTTAATAAAAGCATTGAACTCATTATCGAAATTCTTGGGTTTTTAAAGGTTAAAAATATCAAACACTTTAATTTGAATGCGTTGATCATAAATGAATGAAATTATTTGAGGAACTGCTCCTCAAAATTCGTTCATTCTAAAGCAGCAAAATTATGAAACTCTCTTCTGGAAATTTTTTCGTTTTAAAGGGATGGAAGCATGGAACCCTTTCCTTGAAGTTCGTTCATTTTAAGGGAATAAGGGGATAAACCCATAAAACATGCCCCATGAAATTTGATTTTTTTAAAAAGATGCATATAACGAATTGGTCTCATTTTAAGAGGAAAATTTGTTTCTGTGGAATTTAGCAACCCTTTTCAGTACCAACATATAAGAAAGTGGATTTACAATTTAATGTTGAGTGCAAGCAAAGTGGACTCACACTATGGTCCAAATCGGTTTATTTTAACGGAATGTAACCATGGAGAATGTTTCTTTTAATTTCTTAATTTTAAAACAAAAGAAACAATACAGCGTGTTTGTTCGAATTCATTTATTTTAAGAGAATAACACACTTTTTTTTAAGAAAGTGTAAGTTTGATTTATTTTCTAGCTGTAAGCAATCGTCGTTGCTCGATCTTAATTCAGAACCTGGATAAATAGAGAGGAAGACAAATGTCTTTATTATTCCATTGTTCGGTTATTTATCCTCTGCTGTTATGTAAGCCCGCAGAACAAACAAGTAATGGGGGTTGTATATGGAAAGGCGTTCTCAGAAATAACTAGAGAGGAAATGTGGATCCCTTTTGGCTCTCCGCCCCCTCCCCGAGTCGAAAATAGAAGAAACGGCTTCTTACATGATTAGATCTGGTAAAAATATATATGTATACCAAAATTGGTAGCTCAAGGTTACTCCATTATAGGCTTCGCAAACACACATATACACAACATTATTTTATGTATATCAGGATAGATACAGATTTATTGCAAGACACCACCTGTTGATTGAAGAATCCAATTTCAGTGACCGTAACATATACAGTACTTAAGTATTTAAACGGTATTTATATGTTTACTATTTCTGTACAATGAATTCTCTTATTAAGTACATTCGTTCTGAACCTCCTATGTTGTTTCAAAGAAATACTTATTATAATATTCTTGACACATATTCTTTCATTTTTGGGTGGAACTGAGTGGAAACATAATTCATTCTCTAAAGTAACTTGAAGAAAACATATTAACTTCTTTTAGAAATATTCAAATGAATATGCGTAAAATTTAGTAGCTCAAATTTTATTGATTTGAAATTTTCTTTAAATATTATGTTCTTTTCTTTAGATTGTAAAATTGTAAAATTTGTGAAAAATGTTGAATATTTTAATACTTGTAGTGACAACACAAATATTTCCGTGAGTAGTGTTTTTTTTTTTTAACCTCAAGAAATAATTATTTAAGAAATACCTTCTTATACAGTCTTGTACTAAACAACCTGTCCAACTAACTTTCTTTGAAATGCCTGTTCACTCCTACCCACAGTTGCAATTGAATCCACATAAATGTAATATAATAATTATGTTATATAAATTATATAAATGGTACCTTATTCTTATAAAGTGAATATTGGGTAATTTTGATTTTCGGTCAAGGCTTAAACCAGATTGATCTGGGTGTCCGTAGTCCCGTCTGTTGTGGGGTTTTGTCTTAGGATTAGTACAGAGTGACCAGTTAATATATTTTGTTTATATTTCTTTTAATTGTTTTGACTGCTTGTGAAGTGTTCTGCTTGACTCCTGACGTATGGGGACGATATTAGAGTGACCGACATGTAGTTGCTACAATATGCTCTGCTAAGATGGTGGCAAGCAAAGTAGGTGGCCAAGATTTTTGAACAAGACTGTACATTCTTGTGAAACAGGAAAAGATGATTCCTTATAAAGAAAAAAAACGTGAATGAATCCTAATCAAGTGAAATGTAAAGAGAACGCACAATTTTAAACAGGAATTTGCAGAAACTGATCATGGGATAATTTCAAAGATAATTTCAAAGATAGTTTTTTTTTTACGTTTGTAAGTTAATCCAAGGATAGGATTAAATTTGACAAAGAAAGAAAAAAGAAAAGAAAGAAAAAGAGAAAAGAAAAGAAGAATCAATACACTAAGTTTCGAGGAATTTCTTTTTCTTTTACTTCCGTAGATTGATCAAACTAGTCGTAAAACAAACGTAAAGACACGATTAGAGAGATAGAACTTTGGTAATATAAGAATAAACTAAATCATTGGAACATGTTCTTTGGCTGACTATTATTTGACGTGCTACAGCTTCATTATTTCTTGGTTTCATTTTGTACTTATTTAATGCAAATAGAATTCCCAAGTAATATCCTCACAGTATTCGGTCTACTGTAGAAAATCTTAGGTCGTCCGAAATTTGTCAAAGAGAGTGTATTACCATTTGGCTTAACAGAAGCTGTAAAGAGAAAACTTTTGCTGAGGTTTGATAGAAAATTGTTGTAAAATAGGGGGGAAAATTCTGGAGATTTCTTAGATTTTCTAGTACAAAAGGAAACATTTTTTTGAGAATTTTTTACTTGTTAGTGAAATTTGCAATAAAAGAAAGTGATTCCTTTAATCATAAAATGGGATAGGAAAGGTAAAGTTTTGTGGTTTTGTGGCTTAAACTTCGAAATTAAGTTCTACTAACACCACTGGACTTAGGTAGGTAGACACAAACTCTGTAGTTCATTGTCCTCTTTTGCTACACAAAGCTTCACATCCTGAGACAAATCCTCTAACAATAATAGCACCACCACCAACAAGGACTCTGTCTAGACTGTTTGACCAAGGATGGTTGCAAGAAGCTCTCATGTACGCCCCTTTTTTCTTTCCTATGTTGCCGTCTTTGTTATCATGCGACAAAGCTACTGCAAGAAGATTGACTTATCTCCGAAAATCAAAACAAAACTTACTTTTCTTTTCTTTTTTTAAGTGAAGTTAATAGGAAAACGAAAACACGCCGGTGAAGAAAAGTGAGCAGTCACGTTTTGGTACTAAACTGACATCAATCACAGGAGAAATGACAGTTAAGAACGGAACAGAGGATAAGTCAAAAGAAGAGAGATGATCATGTAAAAGAAGAATCAAGAAAACAGGAAGAAACAAACAAGAATAAAATTACTTCTAGCGTAGAGCAGAGCAATAAAGGAAAGGAAAAACATGATGACATTAAGGACAATTTATTTTTTAAAAAATAAAATTTCTTTCATTTACATAAAGTATTTACTTACAATTTCAAGATTTATTTGAATGAAGAATACTTTTTTTTCTGATTACCCAAAATGGAACATTTGCAAATAGTTTAATTGCAGAAAACTCACAATTAGTTTGACACACTGAATTGTTTGCTACTTAATATACGTAATTATATTCTACCCCTTGTCACTCTACAACCAATGTTACAAATCTTTTAAGCACGATTGTATAATATTGCAGGATAATATGACCCATAGACTGACATGGTTTCGTTGTTGTATTAGAATTTAGTCTGTCTTTCAGTAGCTAGGCTATATGAGATGTGAATCTACAGCTTAACGTGGATCAAAGCACATGAGCTCTCACCCGGACTCTAACTCGGTTCTACCGAAAAGAGGATTTTCATACGTTTCTCAATTATCCATAGCACGATATTAATGTATTTATCGAATATTATTAACGACTGCATGTTATCATTATTTGTTTTGAATAGCCAAAATGAATGCTTTCATGAGTACTTGAAATGATATTTTTTTTTTAAAAAAAATCTTTTTATCCTCGCACAACTATAGAAGGGAAGAAAATATGGTAATTGTGAAAACAAGCAGAATTCAAGATTTCTACGTTTTAAATCATTTCATGACCCCTACATACCGAAAAAAGTTATTTTCGAATGTATATTCATCCGTTTCACTAATCCCAATGTGTGTGCACTCATCTGGAGGTCATCCCGTTCAACATGTCTCGACTAATTTTGAGCCTGACATACAAAAAATAGTACAAAATTTATTATTTTTCTTTTGCTTGTTTTTTCATAAGTGAAAGGAGATAATGAAATACAACTTGCCGTAACCATAGATAATGCTATTCTACAACAGAAAATATGAACCTGAAGAATTTTCAGTGTTGCCATCCATAGAAATTACAATGTTGCCAGAATAACATTTCCCCCAAAATCTATGTTGAGGCAGCGACTAGAGAAACGAACTCAAAAGCATTCAATTACGTATCATGTTGTTTTGGTACCTTCTGCACTACTTTTTAAATAACATTATTATTTAATTTTAATAAGTGTATGTTAAAACTATATTGTTTATTACAAACTAAATACAACTATTATTTAAAAAGTAATTCATAGGATACCAAAATAACATGATACGTAATTGAATGCTTTTTAGTTCGTTCCTCTAGTCTCTGCCTTAACTTAGATTTTGGGGAAAATGTTATTCTAGCAACACTGTAATTTATATAGATAGCAACACTGAAAATTATTCAAGTTCATATTTTCTGTTGTAGAATAACATTACCTATGATTGTGGTAAGTTGCATTTCATTATCTCCTTTTCCTTATGAAAAACAAGCAAAAGAAAAGGTGGTAAATTGTATTATTTTTAGTATGTCAGGCTCTTAAGGTGTTTATAAGAGTTCCCACGGAAGTTTTTTTTCTAAGTTTTCTTCCAATTTTCAAAAAATAAAGGGAAGTTGATTTTTACTAAAGGGTGAAAATGAAAAAAAAAATCTCTTCTCGAAAACGATTCTAACATTTTTTTTTTTTTTTTTTTTTTTTTTACATTTCATACATCTATACACATTTTATTGTCAACACTAGAGTCACTGTGAACAAAGCTGTTAGTGAGGTGAAGTGGATAATGCTAAGGAAAATTAGAGCTGGGAACACAGCAATTGTTTGCATTGAGCAAATAGACTCACTCATCAAAGCCAGTAGTTACTTAAAGTGGGTGGTCGAGTTGTATCTGGCTTCTAGCAAATACTATAGGCAGCAGGCGTCTTTCATTGAGAGAAGATAAGTATCAATGGCTCTTATTACTTCGTACGCAAATCAATATTTATTAATAATTAGTGGCTAGAGCAAAGTTCCTGTCATTGAGGCATTCAGGAAGAGTTTTGACATAATTAGCAGTTACGTTAGAAGCGGCCTCGAAAAGAGATGGGATAATATAAAGCGGGTAACCTAACCAAAGACGGGAGGAAGTAGATATAATAAAGTTACATGTTAGAACATAACGAATCTTGAATGTTATTCAGCAGGACAGAAATAAAAAGTAATTTTGCTGTTCAGACATATTTTCTTAATATTTTCTTAATTTACATCAAATTTCTAATGGTAAGCTTCATGCACTGTTTTGCTTCTAATGACCGCTATGCAGTACATGAGTCCTTTTAAGCAGTACTTGAATGAATTGGTAGTGTCAGGTTTAATATCACTGGAATAATATCATTAAAATAAATTGGCATATTTGAATACAAGATTGTTGAAATCCATTCATCTAATGATAAATTTGAAGGCCTAAATGAAAAATCTATAAGAATAGTTTACTCTTCCGGTAAGTTTTATCGAACTGTTGTCGAATAAGACGCAGGAGATTTAGTTCGTATTTTATAAATAAGTACAGTGAAGTCCCGGTAATCCGAACACGTTTAATCCGAACATTCGGTTAATCCGAACAGGTCCGAAAGGAAAATTTAATTTTATTTATTTATTTCTTTATTTGTCTTGAAAATATGCAGTTTTAGGAAATTAATAACTAAAGGATACAAATGGATGCATGTCTTCTTAGAAAACGAAGTAAACTTTTGTTAAATACAGTTTTTTCTTTAATATCTGTATTTAAGCCTTAAGCCACAATACGACAACTACTCAAAGTTTGAAATAAATACAGAAATACTGTACAATATTGAAATTTGCTGTACAATATTGAAGCTTATAAGTTTAGTATGAGTGAAATACAGTAATGTAATAGAATAAGTACTGTAATAGGATAATAATAATGCTCCTAACGAAGAGATTTGTAACTACTGTACGTGACAAAATAAAGGCATCAACTTTTTCCAACATTTTTCCAGTACAGTACATATACTGTAGTCAGAAAACGTGTTTTGAAATCGATGCGCTATGTATTACAAACAATAGACCCGTTCACGCGCTACAAACCGCGATTTTACTGTTATTCCGGCTAATCCGAACAATCACGTGATCCGAACAGGGTTCTGCTCCAATTAGTTCGGATTAGCGGGATCAAAACTGCGTAAGCGATTCCTCATTTTAAAAAGTCCACAACGAGCAGTTTACTCTTGGAGGTATGATTTTCTTTCTTTTGATCCTTTTTAGAAATATGACCCTGGCAATTTTGTTCACATTTTATGAATATATTAGCCTTTGGCTAGCTGGGGGCTCTGCCCCCAGATACCCAAGTATGCTCGGCCTACGGCCTCGCATTTCTTATCTATCGGCCTTTGTTCTTCATATTTTCTTAATCTGCCTATCCGGGGGCTTTGCCCCCACACGCTGTCTTTACTCGGCCTATTGATACGCACCTCTTGAAACCACAAATCTATCGTTTCTTTTCCTATTTCAACTATCTAAAAGATAAGATTTTATATTTAAAACAAAACGCCCATTTAAATAGCATGGGAATTTCTTCACCCCCCTTTAGACCCCTAAAAAATTAAAAATATTCACTTTTGGCAATTTTCCTGTCAGTTAGTCCTGGAAGGTTACAATTATGCCAAATTTCATCATTCTAATCCTGCCCGAAGAGCCTAAACATTTTTGGGGTGTAAAGACGTCCCATATAAATAACATGAGAAAGATTTTTCAGTTCCCAATAAAACCAAACCACTCTTCGATTGGAAACTTTTATTTCTTGATGATTCACTTAGGTAACGCTAACAAAAACGTACAAGCATACCGAATTCCAAGTTTTTATTCCAATTCTAAGTAACTAAAACATGAGATTATAGGTAAAAAAAATGACCCATTTAAGTGGCATAGGGAAAATTCTTCATCCCCTCTTTAGACCCCTCAAGAATTAAAAAAAAAATCACTTTTGGCAATTTTCCGGAATTATAGGTTAGTTCCGGAAAGCTACAATCATGCCAAAATTAATCATTGTAGCCCTGTAGAAAGTGCCCAATAATTTATGTCAGCTCATGCAGTTTTATATATAGTTAGGATATTTTATTAATATTCATAAAATGTAAGTTATTTCTTTATGGAGAAAAGCCAGGAGTAGTTTACTTTTGGTACGAGTTCGGAAAATGACTTATAATTTTTGTTCACATTTCATAAATAAATATTTCAGTAATAACTCTAGCATAACATGATTTAAATTAAGAAATTTGAGCGAGAAAGTTTAGACTGGTGGCATGTAACTTTTATTTTGAAACCCCCCCTCCCAAAAAAAAGTTACTCTAATCTTTATTTCAAATACTCAGAATAGAACACCCAAATTTTACATTTCTCCGCTTCGATAAAAATAACTGCTGGCAACAAACTTGCACTGATCAATTTTATTTATACTATTTTTACGAAAAGAAGTTTAAATCTTCTTTTTGAGCGTAGTATTATTAGTAACACGTAACTGCTCAACATGAAGCTTAATGTCTGTTTGTTTGTTCTGTATAGAAGTCCCCATTGTTAGCCTGGTTCAATTTTAGGTATCTGTAGAAAAGTATCTGTATGTTATTTAGAATTTTTAAATGTATGTTCTAAGGGCCAGCAGCTTCAAAATTTAGTAGAAACCCCTGAAATTATACAACCTACATAACTCTATTATATTCCTGATTGCATGCTGTTCAGGATGCACTTTTGGTACTAAATTCTGTCCGCATTAATACAGAAAGGTAGAAATATTTCCAATCAGTTGAGCGTAAATTACGTACTTATGTGTAAATTGAGCCAATTACTGAAGTTTCTTTAAAAATTACTAGTATAAATGATTTTTTAAATGTGCAAACTTGCTGGTACTCCGCAGTAATATTAATACTGAATTTATAAATCCAGCAGAAACAGGTGCACACTAGCTTAAGAAAAATAGGCAAACAAATAATGTGATGCGTCCTATCCAGTATTCTACTATTATCATGGTACGGTCATTTCTCACTTACCCACCCTGTACAAAATGGAATAACGATCCGAACAAATTTTCTTCCGCCAAACCCTTGACTGGTTATGTCTCCATCTTTATGAAGAGCTGAGAAGCCCAAAAAGCGTTCCATCCACCACGTCTAGGGAACGCCAAAGCGTTAGAGAGGTAGAAGGATCCAGTCTCTTCCGATGATATATTTTCCTTTAAACAATCATCTCCCTCACCCCTTTGTTCTGTTCTTGTCTTTGTTCCTATTCAATGCGGTTCATTAACTCTGTGAGAAGAACGACTTTTAAGAGGGACACTGCAATAGAGAAATCAGCCATTGGCTGTTCTGTTCGCTGCCTTTTATGAAGTTAATATCCACTGAACCTCCCTGCCACGATTCTTCAACGATTTTCTTAAACGCTGCTATATCTAGCTTCCCATATAGAGGGTGATTCTACTACATTTGCCTGAGTAACAGCATTTAGACTTGGGCGAAAAATCGGTCTGTCCGCTGTACTCCTCTCACAATCAATTTTTGAAGGACGGAATTGCAGCATTCTTCCGATTAACGCTGTACTTCATATTTCAGTGAAATCAAGAAAAACGAAGAAAACTATAGCATACTTGCATATACAGTAGTGCTCAATAGGACGTTTGAAAGCGCACTATTGTCATATTTTGGACCCTGAAGAAACCAGCATTTCAGTATATATCAGTCATGCTCTGTACAGCATGACTCCACCGATAACCAAGGAAATTCCAAAATGTTCCATACAGCATTTTTGGGGGGAATACTTCAATTGTAAACAGACTTTAAACAAATCACGGCATACCGTTCACTTTAACCAATTTATAAATCCCCAGCACCTATATGGCAACTAAGCATTGACATTTCTCAACAAACCACTAAGAGCCAATTTGATTGGCTGACTGGCCTCACCTGCGCAACAAAAGTACCTAAAAAGTCTATTGGATTATTGTACATACACGTGTTCTATCAACAATTATATAATACTGCTTTGGCGGGAGGAAGGTAAAATCTCCTCGATTCTGCCGGGAAGATAAATATTGATTAAATTGTATGTAACAAATATTACGAATTACTATTTCAGACCCATCTCATGTGCCATGTGGTCAAAGAGGTTATTGATTTTTGGGTTTTTGTTTAGCATGGTTACGCATAATTATGTTGTTTTTCAGAACGAAGTTAGCTCTTGATTTCAGTACAGATAGCTCCCCTATCGCTTCACGGTACTGGATTAACACTGAAATTCCTTTCCATTTATTGTTGAATTTAACTTTCCTTTACAGTAGCAAGTGATATTTAGATATAGACTTACAGTTCAACATAGAACCCGAACTGTATTTACAGTTCAACACAGAATCCAAACTTTATTTACAGTTCAACACAAAATCCAAACTTGATTTAAAGTTTAACACAGAATCCAAACTTGATTTACAGTTCAACAAAAAAATCCAAACTTTATTTACAGTTCAACACAGAATAAAAACTGTATTTACAGTCTTAATTTTAAAACAAATCTGTCCAATCTTCCCTCTTTGACAAGTCCTATACTCTTATCCATAGTTGGAATTAAATAAAACAAAGATGAATTTTATTTGACCTAATTGAGATCTCTGTTTAGAGCCAAAGTATTAGATTTTCCTACGTATGGTTGCCAGAATATTTTTTTTTCTAAAGCAAGATGTGTGGCCAAGATTTTGGTATAAAGCTATACTTCAACTGGATGTTTCAGATCAAAGGCGAGAGGCATTAAACATTGGACTTCACAAGATACGTGAGGACGAATGGGACGGTATCTACAGCATAACATGGAATTCGAATCACAAAGCAAGTGTACCGGGCATCAAACTCGAAATCGTGAACAGAAGTATCATTACATTTGAAGCTATTGAAATGGTCAGATTGCTTCACGTACATTGTGAAACATTCAGGGCAACAGACTTTGGACTAGTTTTAAGAAGTAAAAAGTGAATTTCCCGACAAAAAGGGGGTAAAAATTTTACTTTTCTCTCCGGCCATTGATACTTACAGTACTTGAGAAAACTTAAATTCCATTTCCTCTCGGATGGTTGAGTTTCTCTCTCATCCTTCCCTTGGCTTTCGTCTAACACGCAGTAATCTTTTCTAAAGAACCCTTTTTTCTTTTTTCTTTCTGTTTTTTATATAACATTCTGATTCACGTTAGGAGGTTTTTAAGAGGAGTCAAAAGAAAAAAAAAGAGAAAAAGTATTACCCTTCCCCTTTAGCTACGAAAAAGTATGAAAAAAAAAGTAGAATCTGCTTAGCTCCATGGAACAATTTCCTACACCTGGTACCCAGTTTCTTGTTGGCCCAGTTTCTTCTTCCACGTCTATTGGTCCTTTCTCTTACAGTCTTTCCTTCGATTCTCGCACTCACACACATACACACATAATCTAAGAAATTGTATCAAATACAATTAAACAGAAGGCTTATTTGGGAATTAATTTCTTTAATTTTTTTTTTATAATTCAAACCGAAAGGTTTTGCATAGGAAATTTCAATCCTCTTTTAGCTCATAATATATACAATCATGATAATTTTATTCCCATACTTCTATTTCAGAAAATAAACTTTTATTAATAAAACAATTGCAGCAAATACATAGGTCTATGTCATGTTCGTTCGTGTGTAAACACGCTTGATATACAAGGTAAGTTTTTTTTTAAAAAACTTGGGATTGAAAAAATTCTGGAGAATTAAGCATCGTACGAAAAACAAGGGACGAAATAATCTTTTAATTTTGGAAGGGAAAATTCATTTGATGTTATTTCCTTAAAAAACCGTTGTGTATTAAATAGTTACGATATGGTTCGCACCAGTGGCGTAGGGAAGGGGGGCCCAGAGGGGCCGCCTTCCCCCAAAGAGGTCCGACAATGCAGTTTGGTACTTTGATGTTTGTAATTTTTTTTATATATTTTTATGTTTATATATGTTTTTGTTTGTAATTTTTCTATATGTACCTATAACAGCACTTGCCGTCCCCCCCCCAAACACACATCCTGGCTACGCTACTGGTTCGCACACATTGGTATGAAGATTGATTCAAATTGCTTGTGCTAATCATAAATACTAATTTATGATTTTTATCTATACTTCAATAGCTTGTAGCTTTGAACGGTGGAGTTATTTCTTTCTTTTTTATTTTATCCATTGTTTATTAAAACATTTTCACTTATTTATACAGGGCGATTCACGAGGAAATGTATTAATTACGGGAGGTGATAGAGAATATGATTGTGAGCATATGAGTATCTATACGTATCTGTTCTAATGTATAACTAACGGTTTTCACGTGAGAGGCAATTAATTTTTTGGGGCTCATTTGAAAATCAACAACACCCACTAAAACATTTATAGAATATATTGTAATTAGTGTTTCTCACGAGACGAGATTCTCGTCTCGTCTATTAAATTCTGAGGAAGTCTCGCCTTTTGTGTGTGTGTGTGTGTGTGTGTGTGTGTGTGTGTAAAATTAAGCACAAAATTTATGCCCTGATGCTGTCTTAATTTAATCTCTAGAACTTATCAAAATCCTTCCTCGTCACGAGAGAATCACGAATTGTGTGGTGCAACAAAACATTTTAAAAAAATATATTTATTATTGGAGTACATTTGGTAATGACTTGCATATCTGTAAACGTTGATAAATCATTTTCATTATGTTCGCAGAATCACTTTATCTATTTATAGTTTTTTTTTTTTTATAATAAGACTCATACAACACGTCTCGTGAACAACAGGAGTTCTGTTGCTGTAAGGATATCAATTCATGCATCATACGAATGGTACTGAATTTGGCTTTCAAACTGTATATACAGTACGTTATAATAATGTTAAGGAAGAAAAAGGAATAAAAAAAATACTTATTAAATTTTCTCGGAAAACGTCTCGTTTTTACTAACTTTTTTTTTTTTTACTTGTATTGAGTGGCAACACTGACACTGAAAGCTGTTAAATATAGAACACACGTGATAGGACTTATTTTTTAGTCCGAATAAAATCCCTATCTTATTTCGTGATTATGATTTTCCTCCTGATTCACGCTGTATATGTTTACGTTGTGTCAATTGTAAAACAAAAAATAATCCATTATGTGTTCTATGTTATACAGTAAAACCTGCCTTCAACGGATCCTTTATTAAACGGAAAACTGTCTTAAAGGGAAATATTTCATGGTCCCATGGATTTTGGAGTAAAAGACATGTAAAAGTCCCTTGATTAAGCGGAAACTGTGTTATGCGGACAACGGAAAGCAAAATAAACCTTTAACGGAAAATTCTGAGTTTCAGACTACATCGTTTAGAAAATTTTTAAACATCCTGTAAGAGGGTAAACATATACTGTCTGCGATAAATACTTTGTTCTTTTGTTAAATCTTTATGGGCAGTGTTGACCTTCGTCAATCACTACTCATATTCAGCTCCCACAATTTTTCGCTAGTCCTACGTAGCATGTCAGCTGTCAGTTTTCTTTGTAGGCGTA
The DNA here is from genome assembly GCF_964235325.1 of Thermobia domestica. NCBI lineage: Eukaryota > Metazoa > Arthropoda > Insecta > Zygentoma > Lepismatidae > Thermobia > Thermobia domestica. The sequence goes on from NC_137469.1 coordinate 38,923,669, forward strand.
CTTCTGTTCCGCTTGTGTAGCAACTAGCGATAGCCAACAAAAATGAGAAGAAAACTGACAAAACAAAGTTCTGGACTAAAGGAATTGAGGTAAAGCAGAAGTTATATATCTCCATCACGTGTCGTGAAAACAAGGAGGAAAGAGTTCAGAGGACTTTCAAAATTCCAGAGAAAGCTTTTCTGTGTCCTGAAGTATACCGCAGCCAAGTAGTAGCAATGTATGCAAAAAATCCTGCTTGACTATTGGGAAAAATAAAGGAAAGTGTGCATAGCATATTTTGTGTTTATTTTAAGTTTTTTTGAGTATTAATCCGTAGAAGGAAAAAGTACTGTACCTAATTGAACAAGTTGCGTACATCAATATATTTTCTCATTATGTCCGTTATAAGCATATATATATATTTTAACGGAAAGGTCTATCCCCATTAAGCGGAAACCTGTCTTTAACGGAAATTTTTGCGAGTCCCGCTCGATTCCGCTGAAGACAGGTTTCACTGTACTTTGTTAGTTGGAAATATACAGTAAATCCAGGCTTTGTAGCGAGTTGGCAACAGTTCAGTGAATTTAGACGCAAAATATACAGCTGTACTTCCGTCGCGTTATCGCCCAACAGACTGTAGAGAGGCAAGGGGGTCACTAAGCTTGCAGCCAATAGGTAAAGACCCTCTTGCAACTCTTCTTTTTCCTTCTTTCTCTCTTACTTTGCCATTGGTAGAAAACATCTCATACACAACCCCATGACCTTCGACACTTTCTACCAAGTTGGCGAAGTACGATTCGATTCCAGAGTGTTCTATCTGAGGGTAGGTAGGAAAAGATAGATACGGTAACATTGTATTCTACATTAAAATTCAATTAAGTGTGTTTGACAATATTTACCTATACAAGTTACTAGAAACTAATTAAAACCGTAAATATTACTATTTTTTATAACGTTTTCTATCTATATACACTAATCGTTACGGCTAAGTCTTTTGCCCACTGTTATACATTGATATTTATACAGGATGTTTCAAAACAACACCGATAACGTTTGGGAGGTGATTCCTGACACCAAGATTAGACAAAAAGTATCGACCAACCTGAGTGCACAAATGCTTCCTTTCGAAGTTATACGCTACTGAACACATGAAAAAAAGAAAAAGTCCATAGCTCCAATACTATAGGCTTTACCGTAGTCGGGTCAAGACTTCAGTTAGAAACTAGTATGTATCCTATCCAAATATCCATGTCTCAAAATCCTGCGGGACTTCCACAACAATTCTTACAGAAGTAGTTGGTGAGTACTTCAAATTACAGTGGCTCAATAAAGAAGTCGGACACTGTAACAGTATGGATTGGCTTGGATTTTTAAATCAACCCTCGTATTTCCCCAGCGTCAATTCTTAGAAATGATACGCAACCAGTTAACATTTGGAGGAGAACAATGCTTAAGAATTTGTCACCCAAAAGGTGCCTCACTTTTTCAAACAGTCTCGCTTCCTCCCGTCAGCCCATATTTGGAGGAGGAATTTAGCTACTCTCGTTTTGAACGCCCACGCAGTGAACTCTCATGACGATGACAGATTTTTACGTGACAATGTGAAAACTATCAATAATCGTCAGTTCCATAACTTATTGGAATAATCAATGTTTTTAATGTGATTTCTATTAATCTATGAACCATTCATTATATATTATTAGCAATAGAATAAAGTAAAAACTTAATGTTTTCTACGAACTATATTTTAATTTGTCAGTGTATTCTTGCGCTGCTAACTGACAACTATGTGACGCAGGAAGAGGACGGGGAGAGAGGACATTCTCTTTCAAGATGTGAAGGTGCAAGTGTTTCTACTTGGAGAACAGACAAGATTGTTCTCCAAATACTCTCAAAGGAGAGAGTATCATTCTTTCAAGATGTGAAAATCAAAGTGTTTCATAATGTTATAATAATACTAAGTATCAAACTCACACTATCCAATATTAATTCGCATCATATAAAAATGCTGTAAAAAGGAAGAAATGCAATGAAAATTTGTACTATACAGGTCCTAATAGTTTACTGTTCAAATAATAGTTTTTACGCCTCCTAATGAAAATAAATATATTTTGTGAACTTTATACAGCGATCGAAATGAAGAGTTTGTAGTGAACTGCATAGCCACTAACCGATTCATCATATTCGTTCGGTCGTAAACTTCGCGTATTATTTCGGTATCGTATCGGTTCGTATACCACAGTGATTGGGCCTTCCTTTTTTATATAAGTGAAATCTTGTGTTTTGTGTTCTTATACATGTGTAAATGTTTTATATTCATTGAAGTTAAAAGTTAAATATAAGTGTTTTGCAAATATTTCTTTTTTTAATATGCAATGAGAAACAATATTTAATAATTTCAAAGTGTGTGACCTATATTGTCTTTCTCAGCGAATGGAGGATATTACCTTCTAATAGTGTACATGGCTTAGAGTAGAATTAAACAGGTAAGGTATTTCTAATCAGTGGAGGTCAAACATTACTTTCGTTTCCCACTATCCATCTGGCGTAAAGCATGCATTGCTGTCCCACTTGTATTCTTTTACAGGTATTGACCGAAGTTTCTTGGAGCTGACGTACCAGCGACGGTGGGTATACGGCTTATGCCTGTGATATGTATAACGCCCGAATCCCAGGGCCGTGGGAGTGAGACTCTTTGTTTACTTGCCAGTTCCTTGTTGGATCTATTAGTCTTTTACAAATGAATCATGTTCTAAGGGAGACTCCAAAAGAGATCCAAGGTTCGAATCCCAATATTATTGTATCTGGCTTTCGTCACGGAACCCAGCACCCTTATAGCTGTCGCTCCAAACAGAAACACACTATAATTAACAGTAAAATGTGTTTCGACCTCCCAAACTCATTATAACACATACATATTCACACATTCAAGAGGGAATAGACATTCGAAGAGTAGGCTTCAAAGAACAAAAAATATATTTTAAGTACTCTATATTATTTACTTATGGGAAATAGAAACATCAATGACAAAACTCAATTTCATGACTACAAAAACTACAAAAAATGATAATACAGCTAAAATCCATGTCAAAAAAGAACTCGGACAGTTAGCACCACTCTCTTTCTTTTTTGGGCTTAATAAGGGAATTTCCAAGAGTTTGTCTACTTGACAGTTTTAGATGTCCAAAAGAAGCGAGTTGAAGCCGCACTATTTTTACGTGGATGAAACTGTGTGTTTAAAAGTTAAAATGGGAAGTCAACGTGGGCAAACATCTTTAGCAGTAAGAGAGCTGTTTCAAAAAATATATAAAGAGGGAAAAATCAGTTCGTGATACTGTGAAAATAGTAGATAGGTCACTGTCCACAGTTCATGATATTATTATACGTTTTAAATCAACTAAATCAGTGGAAAATACACCAAACATTGGTAGATCTAGAGTGTTTTCAAAATCATACGAGAGATGGATTGTACTATAAGTTAATAAAAACTCCAAAACAAGTGTCCTAAACTGGCCAAAGAAGTATCAGAACATTAAGATAAAAGTTTGCATCCCGAAACAATAAGATTTGTTTTAAGGGAAGCAAGTTACATGGAAGAGTAGCCCGTAAAATACCGTTCGTAAGCAAGTGCAATAGCCAAAAGAGACTTAGTTTTGCAAAAGCTTATAAAAATAAAGATTTTTCGTTTAGGAGCACTGTGTTATTCGCGGACGAAAGTAAATTTAATTTGTTCCGCTCAGATGGTTAATGTTACCTCTGGCGAAAACTTAATGGAGAACTCAGAGCGAATAATCTACGATCCACTGTGAACCATAGAGATGGCTCGGTAGTGGTTTGGGGCTGTATGTCCTCTGCTGGTCCAGGTAAACTTTGTGTAATCGATGGTATTATGGACCAAATAAAGTATTTAAATATTCTGAAGCAAAATTTGGTACAAAGTGCTGAAATATTGGGAATAATAGAAAACTTCCATTACTACCAGGATAACGATCACAAGCACAAAGCACTCAATGTGCGTTTGTGGTTCCCGTATAATTGTCCGTATGTGCTGGAAACACCTCCGCAATCTCCTGATATTAATGTTATTGAGCACTTATGGGCTTATTTGGAAAACCAGTTAAAATATCATACTATTAGAACAAAGGAAGACTTGGAATCAGAACTTCAGACTGAATAAGCAAAAGGTGATCCTTCCTTCTGCAAAAAAAACTTGTAAAATTCATGCCAGGAAGATTGAAAGCGATCGTGAAAAATAAAGGATTGACTACAAAATATTGAAAATATCTAATAACCTTCTAAACTTTTGCTACAAATTAAGTGTCCGAGTTCTTTTTGAACATGGATTTACGCCATGTTTTCACTTTGTGTAATTTTTATAGTCATGAAACTGAGTTTTGTCATTGATGTTTCTATTTTTCATAAGTAGATAATGTAGAGTAATTAAAATATATTTTTTGTTCTCTGTAGAATACTCTTGGAATGTTTATTCCTCATGGAATGTGTAAATATGTATATGTCCGACTTCTTTATTGAGCCACTGTATATGCCCGTAGCCCAAATCACCTCTGTAAACATTGTTGTGTGAGTACCTTAGAATTCTGAAGCATGTTCTTTTAGATATCGCACATATTAATTCCTAAGTGAAGTCTTGATCTGACTACGGTAGGTCTCATAGTTTTGTAGCTATGGACCGTTAAACTTGATTTTTCCATGTTTTCAGCAGCTTTTAACTTCGAAAGAAAGGATGGTCTATACCTTTCGTCTTATATTGGTGTCATGAATCACCTCCCAAACGTTGTCGGTGTTGTTTTGAAACACCCTGTATATTCCTTAATTAAAAGATGTAATTGCTTACATTTAACAAACTTTTTTTATTTATTTATTTAGGAGTTGCTTTGCCAATTATCCCAAAATATATTTATTGATTATATTCCAAGCAGAGTAGAGGTAAAAGTGGATCTGAAAAGGTAGGGGGGCGCATGACGTCACGCCGTCCTCAATGCCTATCTTTGGCCATTGTAATTTTTTTTAGAAACTGGGTAGACGCCATAGATATTTTTGGAAGTAGGGTAACGGCGTCCCCCCGCGTTCCCCCGCGCTTTTACCTTTGAAGTAGAGTCAATCTACAAAAATCGTCAACAGTTGGTGAGATTCCTACGCAAACATTGCTCAATCTGATTAAGTACTTGATTCACTTTTTAAAAAAAATATTTTTTGTAAATGTTTTAAGGTTTTAACTAGAAGAGTTAATGTTCGTATCGATATTCAGCATTCAACATTAACGGTACAGCAGTTCTGTGCCGTGAAAAATCAGCGCCCGGGGCGAGTATACGACGTCGCCCCAATATATATATTTCAAGTATTTTTCATCTCTTTTTTCCTTCTTCTCCCAAATTTTGCGCCCCAGTTACTTCGGCGCCCGGGGCAGTCACGGTGCTCGCCCTCCCCACGGCACGGTACTGCGGTAAAGCGAAGTTTACTAGTACATGAAATTATTATGGTGCAGTCACTATAGATAGTAATCGTCTTCAAGCATGATGTACTATACTTTGGTCAGTACTTCCGGCATAATTCACTTCCGGTTAATTCTAAAGGAATGTGCTACATATGGAATTTACAGTGGTTATATTTTGGATTGACCAATAAAAGAGAGTTACCATATTTCTACTATTTGAAACCAGGGTAGTTTGGTGTGAAGTAAATACTCATAATTTAAACCCAATACTTTGGTGTGAGCTTTACTTTAAATCCTTTCATTGTAGAAAGTACCTTGTCAGTATAATAGTTCTTTTATTTAATTCCTGTTAGATGTATCAGTAATGATGCTAAGGAAAGTAAAACGCATCTTACAAGGAGAGAGCAAACTTTGGTAAATGAACTTCGGGATCATCTTTTGCGAGGTACGGTAGTAGTGCACACTTAAAGTGTTAATATTACAAACTGGGAGAGCGCAATAGCCACAAATAGCCTTCAAAAAGCGTCTTAAAGTTTTCTACTAGCCACATATATGATACGACGCGTAAAGTTATCAAGTGACGGCGTAGCAGAGTGAGAAGTATCTATAGCTCACGTGAAAAGAGTCTCGGGTTCAATTCCCACTCGAGTTAGCTTTCCTTCCTTTTACCAATAAAGTAGTCATTTGTAACTACAAGTAATATATAAATTACAAGGGGGGATGAGGGGGAAATTGGTAATACTGGATGTATGCTATAGCCAAAGGGGATTTCCTCCTTGCAATTCGCACACTGTGCACAGATATAAACACGGAGCGTCAAGAACATTTTTACATAACGACTGTAGTAACCATAATATAACTCGTGATATCAATATATTTACGGAATAGGTTACATTTTGTTGCTAGTTAACATGGAACATTGAAAGGTTTTACAATTGATTTCAACATTTCTGTTGTTTTATGCATTATAAACATATGGTGAATTAATATTTTACTTGAAGTTACAAATGGCTACTTTGTTGGTAAAAGGAAAAAATTGACCCGAACGGGAATCGAAGCCAAGACCCTTTGCGCGTGAATTATAGATGCTTCTCACTCTGTCACGCAGTCACTTGATAATTTTATGCGTCGTATCATATATGCATCGAGTCAAAAACTTTAAGACGCTTTTCTAGGCTACTTGTGGCTAGTGTGCTCTCCTAGTTTGTAATATTAACACTTTAAATGTGCATTACTACTTCGCGAAAGAGGCCCCGAAGTTCATTTACCAAAGTCTGCTTTCTTCTTGCTAGGTCCAAATATTTTATATGAACTCTGCAAGCGTGATGTGGTGTACTCTACAAATATCCCCTATTACTATAAGTTAGGTTTATATTGTGTCTCTTAATAACATATAGTACCGAAAATAATGTTTTAGAAGAATAAAAAGATTTTTCAATACTGAAAACCGGGACAAAATGATAATCAACGGGGCACACGGATAAGATCCAACAAACCGGGACTATCTTGGTCAAAACCAGGGGTAAAAGTGGATCTGAAAAGGTAGGGTGACGGTAGGTAGCGACATGCCGTCAAGTCATTCCCCCTGCCTATCTTTGCCCATTGTAATTTTTTTAGAAACTGGGGGGACGTCTTACATATTTTTTCGAGGTGGGAGGACGGCGTACCTCCGCGTTTCCCCTCACTGTTACCCCTGCTCAAAACAGGATCTGTGGTAACTCTACCTACAAAAAATATTGTAAAAAAGGGGATATTGAAATTCCTGTCTGATTTGGTATCTTGTAACCACATTCCTATAAGCAAACAGAAATGTTTAGCGCACACAGATGCCGCTGAATACAGTACCTAATCAGATGTTTTCAACTTCGTTTGTTATTGGGTCAATATGGTTTATAAAGCCGATGTCTACATTTAAACGCTATCGTAAACAAATCATTATTCCATAGCTTTGCACATTTCTTTAACTAAAGCACTATGGAATAATGATACGGTTACAATAGCGTTTAAATGTAGACATTGACCTCTTAAACTATATTGACCCAATAACAAACGAAGTTGGAAAGATCTGGTTAGATTCTTATTCAGCAACAACATTTGTTTTTGCTAAAAAAAATTCTGTTTGTTTATAGGAATGTGGTCACAAGATATATAATTTGCATTGAAATTCATGAAAAATGAAATGAAATAGTCCCTTTAAATTTAACGTCACACAATTATGCCCTTTAGGCTAAGGGCGACATATGATTAAAGCAAGAGAGTGATGATGGAATCAATGTTGGAATGAGAATGTGGGAGGAAACAGGGGTACCCTGAGAAAAATCACGGGCACAATGGTGTCCATCACAAAATTACTTGGACGGTGATCGAACCAAGGACCCCATGCACCAGAGGTAAATGCTCTATCACTGTACCACCGTGCCCCCTCCCCATTATTATATGAAGATATTTTGTAAAGAAGGAAAGACATTCAATCAGTTCTGTAACAAAAATCTTTCGGCCTTCATTAAGAGATGGTATTTTGGAGCCGTTAATCAGCATGTTGGCTCCGATGTAGGAGGGTATCTGGAGACACCCCAATCAGTCTGTTGGTCCCAGTGTTGGAGAGTATTTCGGGGTCCCAATCAGCGAGTTGCCCTTAGTGTAAGAGGGTTTAGGAGCCACCAATCAGTTCAAGTCCCCCATCAATGAGTTAGTTCCGGTGCAGGATGGTATTTATGTTTCTCCCAAAAATCAGTGAGCTATTTTGAAGATCTTGATCTTGCCTAAAGCCATAGCAACAGCCTCCTGTGTTTTGAATATATGTATATATGATTTCTCGTTTGGTTCTGTTGGATCTTCCCTCCTCGGAACAAGTAACATCGTTAAAATAAAACAAGATAGCCTACTAGACCTTTCAATTTCAACAAAGGTATATTACACATAAAGTTCTGATAATAATCATAATGATTTACCGTAAAACGGGGCTACTTTGACAGGTTTTGGACTAATTTAGATGTGTACACGGGACACTTTCTGCAACCAATGAATGATACTATTCTCATTATAACAATAGGTATCTAGGCTATCACATCCACTACTAAACCTAAGTCTCTACAAGTAAGTTTAGGCGGGAATAAATTAAGAAATACCGGTCAATCTAGCCGCGGGGGTGGGGCTACTTTGACATCTTATGTATTTGCTCCATAAGGTCAAAGTTACCCAACGTATGGAGTTATTTTGACATGGAATTTATGTAAAGTGTATAAAACACTGTTTTGGTCATGTGTAAGGTACGGTATGCTGTATACTTGAAAAGCACGAAATCTTTATTTTGTTGTGGTACATCATTGTACACCACTATACAAGTTTTTCTAAAGTTTTACTTTTAACATCTTTTACTTTGAACATCACGGTGCTTTACTTTACATTCTTACTTTATTTTTTAATCTACTTTACTTTTAACATAATTACATATGTACCGGTATGTTATCTTTACATGTAACAATGGAAAGAAAAACCTTAGTCGTCAACATCACAGTCGTAACAAGCATACTGAGGATTTTTTGATCCACCATTACAAAACCCACACACCCATTTTTTGCACAGGACACATTGAATCCACTCTATTCCACCCTTCCACGACACGTTGATATATATCGTCCGAGTGCGAATTAGATTATTCATTTTGGGGGGAATAAACAGTAGAAGTCCTTATATTATATATTGAGGGACAGGAAGGATATTGAGAGGGGGTAGAAATACAATGGGAGAAATCCCTCATCCCCTCCGGCAATTCGCACCGTGGACACATATCAGCCTTTATCTATGAAAGTATATGCAACAATTCTCACAGGAAGCACGAATTGCTCATCTGTCAAAGTAGCCCCACTCTATGTCAAAGTATCCCCGGCATTGATAATTGGTTTCGTTGTCGTTCTGGTATTCTTCAATCAAGGGCTCAGCCTAAGCTCACTACTGCAAGATAGGTGTGCATTGTAGCCTACAATGTTAATCGTTTTAATCATTTTAATCGTTTTAATCATTTTAATATTTAATGAATAACCGGGAAATTTGAGAGTTCAGAAATATTTAATAAATAATGAGAGTTTCAAACAGAAGGCAGGATCTCTTCATCTGGGAGCTCCGGAAGTTTGCCCTGAATGCACTACCGATTCTTTCGGTGTGAAAAACCTTGTCATTGCGCTATTTTGCACTATTTTCCTGAAGTGACTAATTTAAAACTGAACATTTTTTAAAACTTATCGAGAAGATTATTATAATTAATCGAAAAAGTTACATACTATTTGTAGTGTGTTCATTTTCAACAATATAATACGAAAGCAAGAAATAGATTCGGCAATTGGATAATTTCACCGCGGAAAAGTGAGTATACCATCAATTTAAGTAGCGGAAAAAATGAAATTTCTCTTTCCTCTTAGTGGGAAAGAGTAGAAAAGGAATTGTTGAAGTAGGTAGAGCCATCTGTGGAGAAGGAAGGGTAAAAGGTGATTAGGAAGAAACTGCTTTCACCCTAACACTCTAAAGCCTCATCTTGATCCGACAATTTCTCTCATCCAAAAACCCCACCCCTTTGAGTGTAGAATCTCGCGACAGATGGCGGGAGTGTAGATGCTACAGCGTGTTAATAACCTCCAATGATGCTTTAGACGTGAAATGTTGAGATGAGCGAAAAGCAAGTTTGAATAAAGACGGAGACGGGAAGATAAAGGTTCAGATAGAAATTAGAAAAGTAAAAGTGCTTCTATCCCTTCAAAGACAGGTATTTTAAATCAATCTTTCTACGGAAACGAAAAAAGACCTAAAAAAAACAATCAAACAGAAGTTTTATTATATTCCAATACATACAAGGACTTGCTTCACAAATTAAACGTAAATGTGGTTTATAAACTATATTTGTCCTATTGGTCCGAATTTCGTGTTTATACACCACACCTATATTCAACGAAACCATTAGGTGTGTGTTTATATGCCACGGTCATCCGTAAAAGATTAAAAGTACCTTTTACGGATGACCGTGGCATATAAATTGCACAGAATATCTCAGCAATAATAATATTTCATTACACCAAAATATACTGTACATTCTATTTAGAAAGATATTTTAAAACAGTGTACATTTAGGGATACCATACGCGCCGTTTCGACTGGGACAGTCCTGCTTAGAAAACCCTAGTCATGATGTTCCATCGGTTTACATTCTGTCCCAGTTTTCAGTCGTGACGATCGGTTTATTTTTGTCTCAGCTTTCAGTCTTGACGGTCGGTTTACTTTTAGTCCCAGTTTTCAGTCGTATCGATCGGTTTACTTTCTGTCTCAGTTTTCAGTCGTAGTGATCGGTTTACTTTTGGTCTCTGTTTTCAGTCGTGACGATCGGTTTACTTTTGGTCTCAGTTTTTAGTCGTGTCAGTCAGTTTACTTTTAGTCCGTTTCAATCGTAGCGATTGGTTTACTTTTTGTCCCAGTTTTCAATAGTAGCGATCAGTTTACTTTTAGTCCCAGTTTTCAGTCGTGACGGTCTGTTTACTTTTGGTCTCAGTCTTCAGTCGTAGCAATCGGTTTACTTTTTGTCCCAGTTTTCAGTCGTAGCGATCGGTTTACTTTTTGTCTCAATTTTCAGTCGTAGTGATCGGTTTACTTTTTGTCCCAGTTTTCAATCGTGACGATCGGTTTACTTTTTGTCTGTTTTCAGTCGTAGCGAACAGTTTAATTTTTGTCTCAGTTTTCAGTTGTAGCGATCGGTTTACTTTTAGTCCCAGTTTTCAGTCGTGACGATCGGTTTACTTTTTGTCTCAATTTTCAGTCGTAGCGATTGGTTTACTTTTTGTCCCAGTTTTCATTCATAGTGATCGCTTTACTTTTAGTCTCAGTTTTCAGTCGTGACGGTCTGTTTACTTTTGGTCTCAGTCTTCAGTCGTAGCAATCGGTTTACTTTTTGTCCCAGTTTTCAGTCGTAGCGATCGGTTTACTTTTTGTCTCAATTTTCAGTCGTAGTGATCGGTTTACTTTTTGTCCCAGTTTTCAATCGTGACGATCGGTTTACTTTTTGTCTCAGTTTTCAGTCGTAGCGAACAGTTTAATTTTTGTCTCAGTTTTCAGTTGTAGCGATCGGTTTACTTTTAGTCCCAGTTTTCAGTCGTGACGATCGGTTTACTTTTTGTCTCAATTTTCAGTCGTAGCAATCGGTTTACTTTTTGTCCCAGTTTTCAGTCGTAGCGATCGGTTTACTTTTTGTCCCAGTTTTCAGTTGTGACGATCGGTTTACTTTTTGTCTCAGTTTTCAGTCGTAACGGTCAGTTTACTTTTTGTCCCAGTTTCAGTTGTGACGATCTTTCCACTTCTTTTTTGAGTACTCTGTCCTAATTGCAGTTTTCTAGAATAATATTTTAGGTACGCACTTTTCCTTTAACAGCTACATATGAGGCCTTAAATATCTTTAATGTATTTGAATATTGGTATAGTTTGTGTCTTATAGTTCCTACTTTGAACCTAAAAGAGATTTTGCTTTCCTAATTATCATTACAGATACAGCGAATAGGTATTAAATAAAAGGTATGGGCCATTGCAGTAAACTTTCTCTCTCCAATATCTTAAACTAAATCATGCTTTATTTTATTTATCATTCGCCGACAACGTTTGGGAGGTGATTCCTGACACCAAGGTAAAACAAAAAGTATAGACCAACCTGTGTGCACAAATGCTTCCTTTCGGAATTATAGACTGCCGAAATCATGAAAAAATGAACTTTAAAGATCCATAGCTCCAAAAGTATAGGACCTACCGTAGTCGGGTCAAGAATTAGTAAGTGCAGTATCCAAATATACATATTTCAGAATCCTAAGGTACTCACGCAAAAATTTTTAAAGCGGCTACCGACACATAATAAATTTGAAGTATTCACGAACTACCTCTACAAAAATGGTTATAGAAGTACCGCAGGATTCTGAAACATTGATATTTGGAAAGGACACATACTGGTTCCTAAATAGTCTTGACCCGACTAAGATAGGTCACATAGTATTGGAGCTATGGACCTTTAAAGTTCATTTTTTCACGTTTTCGGCAGCCTATAACTCCGAAAGCAAGCATTGGTGCACCCAGGTTGACCTATACTTTTCGTCTTATCTTGGTGTCAGGAATCACCTCCTAAACGTTGTCGATGTTGTTTTGAAACACCCTGTATATAAGTACTTACATGCATACATATTTGAACACGTATACAGATATATTCATCGCTAAGATTTAATAGCGTACGTCGATAATTAAAATTCCATTTAATTTGAAAGAAAACAAAAAATAATTTCCTCCCTAAATCAATGGAATTTAAAAAAAAAAACGAATATGCTATTCACTCTGTGGAGTGAACTTTCTCGTACTATAAAATAAATGACATAATCTACGGTATATTAGTGAAATATTGACTTGTGCATGTAAATATATATTTATAATAAAGTCATAATTACTAACTTCTTGTACGAATTCCATATCTAATCCTAAACTATCCCTTTAAACCGTCTTCCTAATTTCCAGTTTCCTAAATAAGTTGCCGAGTCCCAGAGGAAAGAAAAAGTGACCGCCATTGCCTTTTGTCTAACGGCTTAGTTACCCGAGTATCTATGCTACGTGGGTGAACTCATACCTGTTTTCGGGCACTAGACTCAGACAGGACATGAACACTCGAATGTTCACAACACTTAATTAATCCTATTTGTAATTGGGTGCATGTTAGCTCAGTGCTAGAGCGTTTAGTTCTGGTGCGAGAGGTTAATGTTTCGATCACAAATCATGTGAATTTGTGATTTTTAGAACATCATGTTTGTGATGCGTTCTCTCATCTTCTCCCACATTATCATTCCACTAGCTATTTCATAATTATTCACTTTCATAACATGTTTCTTTTAGCCTACAAAGCATAGTTGGGGACGTTAAATTGAAATTTTCATTTCATTTTTACTACAAATACAGTAAAGCCCGATTATTCGCGGAATTGAGTGGCAAGTAGTGCTCTCAACGGGTCGGGTCGAGTCGGGTTGAAGACCGACCCGACATGACCCGCGACCCGAATTGACTGACCCGACCCGACCCGACCCGACTGACCCGAACCGTGATCCGACCTGATTGACGTGACCCGACAACCCGACCCGAGCTGACCCGGTTGACCCGACCCGAATAACCCGACCCTAGCTGATCCGACTGACCCGACCCGACAACCCGACCTGAGTTGACCCGATCCGAGTCGGGTCGGGTCGGGTCACGGGTCGGGTCTGGTCAACCCGATCCGTTTGAGAGCACTAGTGGCAAGAGCACCGCAGATAGCGAAAATCGTGGATAATCCAGAAAAAGACTAAAAATTAGGTGCAAATACAAAATCTACAGCCCGCGTAGCGTAGTCACTAACGCTCTCGCCTTCGGTGTGAACGGTACCGGGTTCGATTCCCGGTGGAGGGCACTCGGTCGAAAAACTGTAAAACGGTTTTTCAGGCCAGCCACCCTGAATGAGTTTTTCCTTGGTTTTCCTCATTCACACCAGATAAATGCCAGGATGGTACCTAAATTATAGGTCCCAGGCCGCTTCCTTCCTTCCCTTTCCCCGGATAGTGTGCTCGCCGAGGGACGTCATCTCTCAAAACATGACGGGCTAAATGGTCTTAGATGACGAAAACCCAGAAATCTAAATCCTAAGTCCCTAAAAAAATACAGTATTTAAGTACAAAAACTATGTTTTATTATTTGCATTGTTCAGGTCATTAAGGTTAATGGTGACAGAATGTGAGAACCATGACCAAAACAAAAGAGAAACAGCCTTCCACTCATTCACAAATCCCGAGAAGGCCTATAGGATTACGATGCACAATAAAGCTGTCAATAATAGAAGACCTCGGGAGAAAATAACGATAACCCTCAAAATCGTGAACAATAAGTGAAACAGCATATGTTGCTTGACGCTGGTGGATTTTTTACCCCTCGAAGCGCTGCCGAGTTTGTTCAAAAGCTGACAGAGATATGGCGAATTCCTTACAGGTTTCTCAATTGTGTCACTCACTACGTACCCAAACATTCAAAGCATTGTATCCAGTGGCGTATTTACGATTTGTTTCGGGAGGGGCTTTGCTAACTTTCGGGGGGGGCTTTGCCTGAAAATGTGAAAATTCTGCAAGATATGTCATATACTTTACTATAGTAAGTAAGATTTCGGGTGGGGGGGCTTAAGCCTGGAAGCCCCCCCCAAATACGCCACTGATTGTATCTCAAAATCAAGTCAGTGAGGGATATCATTATTTTCCCCCGAGGTCTTCAATTTTCGAACTTCGCACTGTAGGCAGGCCCGTATCCACGGGGGGATAGGGTGGGCCGAGCCTCCCCCTAAAATTTTCACGGTAGGTTTGCAAATGAACTATAATATGTTGATTAACTATAATATGGTTGGGTCGGGCCCCCCTACATTTATTGCCTGGCTACCGGCCTGACTGTAGGGGCTATTGTATATTTCCGGTTGTTAGCTTGGATTAATTTTTTTCTCGGTTCGTAATTCAGTGGTCGTCCACGGACGCGCAGTGAATAATGAATGTAATTTACTACCACGCAAATCACTCTTCCCAATTCCCGTTTTCCATACCTTTGCAATAATAATCGACTACTGCTTACCAGAGTAGAGTTGCACTTTACAACGTGCACTATTGTTGGAAATATTGATACTTTTTTTACAATATAATTTATTTTTTATGTTTTAGAACATACAGTACTGTTTGCATGTGTAGTATTAGTCCGCGGCGACTACTTATGAAGAATAACTAACCGCGACTGCAGCAGGCTTGAAAAAAAATGTTTCGCGGTGTTTGCGGATAACCAGCACCGCGGACCATCCACTCCTGGATAATCGGGGCTTTACGATACTTGTAAATTTTTAAATATTAAGAACCTAACTTACTAAAAATAATACAAAATTTACCATTTTCCTTTTGCTTGTTTATTCATAAGTGAAAGGAGATAATGAAATGCAACTTACCACAATCATAAATAATGTTATTCTACAACTGAAAATATGAGCCTGAAGAATTTTCAGTGTTGCCATCCATAGAAATTACAGTATTGCCAGAATAACAACGCCCCTAAAATCTAAGTTAAGTCAGCGACTAGAGGAACGATCTCAAGTGCATTTGGTTACGTATTATGTTCTTTTGGTTGCCTGTGAACTACTTTTTAAATAACGTTAGGTTAGGTTAGGTTAGTTTTAATAACTGCATATTTAAACTAGTTTGTTTATTACAAACTAAATACAACTATTATTTGAAAAGTAGTTTAAAGATACCAAAATAACATGATACGTAATTGAATGCTTTTGAGTTCGTTCCGCTAGTCGCTGCCGTAACTTAGATTTTGGGGAAAACGTTATTGTGGCAACACCGTAATTTCTATGAATGGCAATACTGAAAATTCTTCAGGTACATATTTTCTGTTGTAGAATAACATTATCTATTATTGTGGTAAGTTGCATTTCATTTTCTGTTTTCACCTACACAGTAAAAAATGGTTGTGGTAATTCAACTCAATTTTAACACAGGGCAGTGGTTTCAACGTGACTACCACTATGCGGTGTTAGTTCAACACATACCCCGCAGTGTTGGCGTTTAACACATTGAGTGTGTTACGTCTTTAACACACAACCGGTGTTGAGCCGTAACGTAAGCGTTAATGAACCACAAAATTACTCCCCAAAAATATATTAAATCGAATATATGCGTAATGCGTTTACATTATGCTGAGTCTAAAAAACACTTTAAACAAATAAAAACACGTATACCAGGGGTGGGGCACTAACCACAAAGCTTTCAATTACTAGCCGCGTGCTCTTCCGACTTGGCCACGGAGACAATGAAGAAAATGTCGCTTGTAGAAGGATAAATTGTTGAGGTCTTTTGAATTTGGCTAATCAGAGTGCTCCTTTAAGCCGCATATATTCGACAATAACCGTCCGGGATAAGATAAAATCTGCTCGCCATGTAGACCTAATTATATAACAAAATGACGACTGTCTATTTACTTTATTCTATAGTTCTTCCATATTCACTTTCAAATGATCGGCGCCAGTTGCCATCTAATAAAGTTGATACGTTTGTTGTTTCTAGTACACAATCGCTTAGAAAAAGAAGCAATAAATACATCAAATGTGGGAGATGAATTTAGAACACCTAAATGGCACATGCCTAGCACATCTTGTGCTGTTAGGGTTTCTTCAGAAACATTATGTAAAACAATTGAAAACACATCGCGCGGTTTGCATTTTGAAATTTTGCATATACCTGGATTTGTTTAAGTATTTCTTTCTACTGTGTTTGTCTGTAGCTTCAATTCATAAACCTTTATAATTAAATGTCCAACATATTTGGGGATCACGCAGAAAACAATACCGAAGATTCTACACTTGTGTTAATTTTACACACAGACTGTGTGTCATTTCAACTACCGGCATTTGACACACAACTCCAAATGGAGAGTGAGTTGTTCTAACCACTTGTTTGTGTTATATTTTAACACAATCATGTTAACACATAGTCATGTCGTTGAAATAAGACAACGATTTTTTACAGTGTGTAAATAAACAAGCAAAAGTAAAATGGTAAATATTGTATTATTTTTAGTAAAGCAGGCTCCTAATAACCACGTACTAAACTTTACTAACTCCTTATTCCAATTTATTATTGAAAAAATCTCGTCATTATTTAATTTATTAAAATATCAGCGATTTAAAACTAAACTAAACCCTTGGTTCTACAGCTCACAAAGAGCAGACTATGCATGTTCTGTTGGGACTTACATGGTACGCGCATCGATTCCTAATGCCATTATTTCTAGTTTTCCAGTCCGAAGTTCACTAACTTCTTCGTTCAGATAGACTTTCAAACAACTTACAATAACAGTGAACATCGAAATTATGCAAAATAAAATGAAATAAAATATTCAGTTTTACGTCCCTCGGATACGTCGCGTAGGGTAAAAGAAGTAGCGGTGATAATAAGAAATAAATGGAGTGGTGGAATGAATCAAGTGGAAGGAAATGGGATAAACCCCGAGAGAATTCACGAGGATGGTGTTTGTCCACCACAAAGCGCAGTCGGCCTGAGCTGGGATCGAACCAGGGACCCCGCGCACCAGAGGAGAGCGTTCTACCACTGAGCTACTGTCATCCCTTCAAAAGTATGTGCTTACATTTAAAAGCTAATAGTAGATAAAGCAGTTATATTATTACATGGTTGACTTCAGTAAATTGTACATCATATTTGAATTAACCTTTCGTTTTTCAAATGACATTTGGAGTTTCTTCGTGGCTAAGCGGTTAGCATGCGCGCCTTTGGCGCGGGAGACCCGAGTTCGATTCCCGGCGGGAGCTCATGTGGTTCGGATTCCACGTTAATCAGTAGATCCACATCTCATATAGCCTCGCTGCTGAACGGGACGTAAAACTCAAAAATCAATCAATCAAATGACATTTGATCAAAATAGCTAATTTCAACTATAAAAAATTACTATCTTCTCAATTAAATTACTTTATTGTCTATAAAACTGTTATTCAGTAAAGTACACGCATATCTTCAGGGATAAACGATGAATTATTAGGGAGATCGTAAAATTTAAAGTAACATAGTTCTATTAAATTTATAGTATGCTGATCCTGTTTACAGTAATACTCGATCACTTAAGTGAAAAAAATTCTATAATTTATTTTTAATATAGTTACTTATAATTTGAATTAAGGGTAGTCCAAATCGGAGAGTTTATGCTGGAACCAGGAGCGTCATTTGAAGAGGGCAGGGAACAGCTTGTGAAACAAATGCTTTTTAATAAATTATGTACTATTATACTAATAAAAAACGTGAATTTCCTGTATAGGTAGACAACTTGGTTTGAATAGAAATGTATTGTTAGGAATACATTAAAAAATCATGATAAAATGGATAACACTTGTCTATATTTATGAAATAATATCCTGCGAATTATACTACCCCATGTACAGATCTCTTACGCGGGTTGCCATGTAAAGGATATTTTAAAAATACAATGATGCATTATAATAATAATAAATTGGCATACAGAATACTAGTATTTGACACAATGTAGCATCCTTCGCTTATATATAAGGTGTATATGTATATTTATCCTGTGAATGTGTGTGTGTCTACTCTCGATTAGCTTTGCATCTTCATTCTTTCATTTTTTTTCTCTGTATGTGTGTACGAGTGAGTATGTACACATATTGAGTGTGTGTCTCTTAAACATCACGCTTTATTGCATTCTTTTGCTCTTTGCCTGGAAGTTGTTTGCAGCGAGTAAAGTTGCCTTTGTGGCATCACAAGGACACCCCCTTCCCCTCCTTATCGCTTCACCTTCTCATGTTCCTATCTAAAGAGAAATTGCCAAGAAGATTTTTTTTTCAAAAAAAGTACTATTACTGTTGTTGTTAGTGGTATTGTTGTTGCAACTATAAACTTTTATAGAGGAAGAGGAATTTTAAAATGTTTCAGCGCCGACAGCAAAGACAAGTTTAAGCAGTTTTACCCCTCAGAATTCTCAAGTCGACTCGACTCGAGTTCGAGATTTTGGCCTGAATTAAGGTCGTTGACCTCAATCCGGTCGTCGACGGTGGTACGTTGTGCATTTTTCTCCCTCCAGGATCTCTCTCTCTCTCATCCTCAACCCATTTCTCCTGGAGACATGAAGAGAACGAGAGGAAGAGAGTATTTGTACGTACTACATTGGAGCGCGCCGCCGACTAGTAGAGCGCGTGGATGGAATAAAGTAGTGGCAGTTGTTGTACGCGGTAGGATATCCTGGAGCTTAGTAGAAGGTGAGAAGCATTTCCGATTGGTCGGTTGGTATGGGAACACAGAGTGAAGAACTTCCCTTTTCCACCACTGTTTTCGATTACTCTTTCCCAAACTAGTTAAAATTCCAATCAGCAAATTTTATAGTAAAATCCTCCTCTTCATTTTTTTAAAAAAAAGAATGATCATTTTTACTGGTTGTCTCTGTCGATAATTGTACCGTCATTTATAGTTACTAAACCCACTTTTCTTACTTAGATGTCCAGACACCTTTCTTATTGCCATAAAGCACGGTCACTTTCAGTTACTACATAACATTCTTGACACTTTTCAATATCGTAATGTCTTTCGAATCGCCACCAAGTAGAGTTTATTCCAGCTATTATAACCTTCCTTATTTATTCTCTGATTACTTTACCGTGATGTTGAATCTTTTCAGCTTCTCAGTAGCGTAGCCAGGCTGTATGTTTTTTTTTCCGGGGGGGGACAAGTGCTGTTATAGGTACATATAGAAAAATTACTAACAAAAGATATATAAACATAAAAATATATTTAAAAAATACAAACATCAAAGTACCAAAGTACATTGTCGGATCTCTTTGGGGCGGCCCGGCCCCTCTGGCCCCCTTCCCTACGCCACTGCAGCTTCTATACCTTTGTCACTCACTCCAGTACTCTCATTCCTTTCTTATCACCGTCAACTAGAGCAGGCACGTAGCCAGGATTTCGTAATGGGGCGTGGTCCGTGACATGAAATATTGTGGTTATCACACCAGGGGCTCGATTATTATAAACTATTTTACTGGCAACATATATTGGTTCGTTTAGCCAGGATTTCGTAACGGCAGGGGGAGGGGTGACATGAAATACTGTGAAACTATTTTACCAGCATATATTGGTTTATTAGGACAACAAAATGAGGATATGTCAGTGAGTATTTTAAAGCAAATTATGAAGAAATTTCCAGTAAAAGAATATAAAAAAAGTATTGAAAAAGATTTTACAATATCAATGTTCTTTCCTCTGTTCACTTAAATATAACAATTTTCCTTTCATTATGACCTCAACTATTATAAAAAGTACGTATCTAATAATGTCTTGTAAAATATTTTACAATATCTGCGTTTCTTTCGTTGTTGAATCAAACGTTAACTGAACTTTCTTTCCACATAACTTTTTGTTTTTATTGTTCCGTCAACTACTGCCTGTTCCAAATGAGAAGTTAAAGAAGCACTAGAAAACTGTTTCTGAAATAACTTCTTTATACTGCAGAGAAGCAATTACGAAAAATTATGATAAAAAATGTCCACACTATTATAAGACGGCACTATGTTTTCGAAAGCTTGAAATTTCCCTGACTAGTAGCACAAAATTCTGAGAATTCCTTAACTTTTCTAGAAATTTCAAATTCACTGACTTTTCCATGATATTCACCTCATTCGCCACCATGTATTGCAAGTAATTCGGCAAATGCGTTTTTCCTAAGGCTGCAGTGGAGAGGAAACAATGAGAAGGGCATATGCCGACAACACTGTGCTCAAGTTTGCCTATCATTGGTTACTGCTTATTTAACTTGTTATTTGGTGTAACCAGTGGCCTATTTAGGGGGGGGGGGAATCTTACTTACTATAGTAAAGTATATGAAATATCTTGCAGAATTTTCACACTTTCAGGCAAAGCTCCCCGAAAGTTAGCAAAGCACCCCCGAAACAAAATCGTAAATACGCCACTGGGAGTAACCAAACGCTTGCTGTAGCTTTTTATTTTATACGCTGATTCTTCTTTTTCTCATTTCTTTCTGCTTCATCCTTCCTTAATTTTTCATTTCTGGTTTCGAAAGGGAGATCCGGACCCCCTTAGCTACGTGCCTGAAGTAGAGTCTTTTTCAGTTACTATAACCTTCTTTGCTCACTCAATACTCTCATTCCTTTCTTGTTATCATCAAGTATAGACTTTTTCACTTACTATATCCTTCTTTACCTATCCCGATAATTTCATTCCTTAAATTGGATTGATTTGAATTTAATGTCCCGTTTTCAGCTCCGAGGCTATATGAGGCGGAACTTTCATTCCTTTTTTTTTTATCACTACCAAGTAGAGTCATTTTCAGTTAATTCGCTTCAGAATTTTCATACCTTTTCTACCACCATCAAACACAAAGTTATATTCAATTGACTCAGTATGAAACTCATAATGAAAACAAAGAAAATAAAGGAAAGAAGGGTATTCAATATATATCTTTTCTTTCACTGTTTTAATTTAGCATGTTGTACAAATAGTAACGACGAAACCGAAGATTGTCCAAGAGAGGGAATTGTGTGACATTAAATACAACTTACAGAGATGGAAGGAGAAAAATGTTCCAAGGGTAACTATGAGGACATAGTGAAGTCATTTATGGACTTGAAATAGCTATACACAATTATATTCGGCGCGATAAAATTAGTCTACAGATTACCAAAATAATAAAGTAAATTATTATTGTCTTTAACACTTTCAAGTGTAAGGTCAGAAAATTGTTGCCAAAATGCTTACTCACAATATTGATGAAAATTTAAATTGAGAATGATTATTTCAATTATCGACTCTATCTCTCATTAACGACCAGGTTATACTGTTATAGCTTGAAACGTCAAATTTTGCGTAACATTTATAATAAGAGATTGTGTGCTAAAAATTATAA
This sequence comes from Thermobia domestica, assembly GCF_964235325.1. Taxonomy (NCBI): domain Eukaryota; kingdom Metazoa; phylum Arthropoda; class Insecta; order Zygentoma; family Lepismatidae; genus Thermobia; species Thermobia domestica. The sequence continues at coordinate 38,945,603 of NC_137469.1, forward strand.
AAGGAGGGACTTCGAAACCAAGTATATAATATTGTATGACACTTTCTTCTTCCCCCTCTCTCACCCTCGCTCCATAGGTATATTCAGAGGTAAAAGTAGAATTGAAAAGGAACGGTAGGTAGCGGTATGACGTCACGCCGTCCCCTTGGCCTATCTTTGAACATTTTAATTTTTAGGAGCTGAGGGGACGCCGTACATATATATTTTCGAGGTGGGAGGACGGCGTTCCCCGCGTTTACCCGCACCTTTACCCCTGGGTATATTGGAATCCAAGACAAGAGATGGCTTAGAAAATGAAAAACAAAGATGGGTTTACAAAATCAGGTAGACAATAAAAGCGACAGACAGAAAGTTGGGGGGGAAATGGGAAAGCCCCGAACCCAACAGTGAACTGATTACTTGATAAAGCTAAATTTTGCACATCACATATGTATACACTGAGAAAAATCCGTTCTCCGAACAGCGGTATATTGTACAAATATACGGAATTTTCTTGCTTACCACAGAAATCAGTACGGAGCATACGTTATCCGTATGCTACATACGCACTGCCCTTAGATTATACATCATGCCGTTGCAGGCAGGATGTCTGATATCCAACAGTCTTCCTTATATTACATACATATACCTATACTTACACATATGCGTCAGCTATATGTTATATACGTCCATTTGTATTTGAGATCCTGACCGCCTATATTGTTTCATAAGGAAAGTACGTACAGATGGAACACTTATACAGAAAGTATTATAAAATATGCGTTTTCAGTTATACGTTTGCTGTACGTTAAGTCCAAAAACTACAGGATTTAAAAATGTAACATACGATTTTACGTACACCACATACAATTTTTCTTCTCAGTGTAGATTATGTGGAATAATCAGCAGTGATTATAAAGAATGCATGAGGGTGCCTTAGTGGCAAATCACTAATCTCTAATGCAAGGGGTACGTATCTCGATCCCTGGGCACGTGAGTTTTTGAAGAACAACATCGTGTCCGTGGGTTTCCTAGAGGTATTCAACTTTCCTCCAAACTCTCATTCCACCAATTATTTCATAAACGTTTACCTTCATTGATGATTATGTATATTTAATAGAAGGTGACAGGAGAACAATAGAAAGAAATGCAGAAGTCTTACTAAACGCTTGCAGGGATATGGGTTTAAAAGTAAATGAAGAGAAAACTAAATACATGGAAGTTCGTCGGGATCGTAATACGGCAAAATGCATTAGAATATCAAATAATACTTTTGATAAAGTGGATACTTTCAAATATCTAGGATCAATGTTAACAGACGAAAACCATATTCACGAAGAAACTAAATGTCGACTAAAATTAGAGAATTCGTAAAATCTCTCGTCGTCGCGAATTCTGTCGAGGAATATATAAAAAGGATAATCATGCCTGTTGTTTTGTATGGTTGCGAAACGATGTCGCTTACTATAAGGGAAGAACGTAGACTGAAAGTATTTGAGAACAAGAACCTGAGACGAATATTCGGAACCAAGACGAACGGAAATGGGGAATGGCGGAAACTTCATAAAGAGGAACTACATAATTTATACCAAACATTGTTAGGGTCATCAAATCTAGGAGGCTTAGGTGGGCAGGTCATCTAGCCAGGGTGGAAGAAAGTAAGAACACTTTTAAAGTTTTAACTGGAAGTCCAATTGGACACTTAGGAAGACATAGGCACAGATGGGAGAACAATATTAAGATGGATCTGGGAGAAATAGGAATACAAAGTAGAAACTGAATCCAGTTGGTTAAGGATAGAAGTCAATGGAGAGCTTTTGTGAATGCGGTATTGGACCTCCTGATTCCATAAGCCATAGAGTTAGTTAGTTAGTTACCTTGATTGATTATTCGTCTTCTTTAGCCTAAAGAGCCAGGGGGGGCACGGTGCCTCAGTGGCAGAGAGAGCTCACCTCTGGCGCAAGGGATCCCTGGTCCGATCCCAGCTCGCGAAAAATGAAGTTTGTGGTTAACAATCACCGTCTGCACGGATTTTTCTGGGTTTCCTTACACTTTCTTCATTTCACAATCATAATTCATCTCATAATCATCGCCTCTCGTAGCTTTCGTGCATAATATTGGTATGTTAACCGATAAATAAATAAATAAATAAATAAATAAGGAAATAAAGGACAACGGCTGACACGTAAAACTAGCAATTTCAATCATTAATCATTCAAAGATACCATGACGCAAATTGCGACAATGACATTTTATATTGGGGCCGCGGTGGCTCAGTAATAGAGCGTTCACCTCTGGTGCTTGGGGGACCCGGGTTCATTCCCAGCCCCCGACAAGTGAACTTTGTGGTGGACAAACACCGTGTGCGTGAGTTTCCTCGGGGTTCTTCCGTTTCCTCCCACTTTCTTCATTCCACCATTTCATTCATTACTCATCATCACTGTCTCCTTTAGCCTAACCGGCATAACCGTGGGGCGTAAAACTCACAGATTTCATTTCATTTTCATTTTGAAATTTTATATTACGAAACAGAATATCCATACATTCAGATTAAGAGCAAAGTACAGAACAGAAATAAAGGACAAAAATCATCATTAAAAATAAGGATGATTTATATCTTTTATTTCTGTCCTGTTACATATATCGCTTTTAAAATGGAAGGTATATTTTACCAGAATGTGCGGGGAATGCGATTTAGATCTCGGAGAGGATTAAAATCTCTGGGTTACATATGACAAAATTGGGTTAAGATGGTGACAGGGAAGGAAGAAAATAGTCAAACGAATGTCAAGACATTTAGTGATATTTTTTTAAAAATTTAAACTCTCAAAACGCATTACGTCATTTCTTATGATCATTACTTTGTAGAACTCATTAGTATAATCATTTCGTCTCCAAGTTATGTGAGTTGAAAAGTAACTAATTTCCTGAAATTACGTTCGCTTAAGAAGCTGAGTTACGATTTAAACTTGAGAACTTGTTAGGCCTTAAGTTACACTCCAAGTCAGAACGGTATTATGAATGACACATATTGACAATATCTCTGTATAAAGAGTCTAACAATTAAGACTTTTTTTTACAAAGTAAGTTAAGATTTTTTATCTTTAAATTTTTTGAGTGTATAAAGTAAAAGAAATGCTTACATTTTCTGGTTTAACCTAACTACGCCTATTGATTCCCTTATCGTCATCTACTATGATCAAAAAGGTGGTTCTTTCTACTGAGATTTCTTGTGATTATATGATTAGTCAACGAGCTTTCGGTACAAAAGATCCAGATTCGATTCCCGGTGGGATCTCATGTGTTCGGATTCTATATTAGGTCTACGTATCATACATATATATAGCTTCGGTGCTAAAGAAATATCAAACTTGAAATCAACAAATAATCTCCCTACTGTACATTTCATCGTTATATCTTCTGTGTACTCACAAAAAATTAAAAGAAAAAGTACAGTTTATCAAAGTTATAAGCAGTATTGTGTCACTGTTAGCGGAATTTGTGTGTATGTGTGCAACCGTTACATGGCGAACAATATTAGATACAAAATCCGCTATAGTGATCGCGAGGATTCGTGAAGCCTGGACAATACACGAATCATAGAACTGCTTTCCATCACGTGTGATCCATCGGAAGAATTCGGTACGATTCTCGGAGCTATCTTCCGAACACACACTGAGAGAAAATGAAATGGCAGAAGTGCACAAACAACGTTGTCAAACTTAGAAAACAATGCAAACAAGCAACAACAACAAGAAACGTAAAGAAATATGACACGAAAACTAACAATTGAATCACTTTTTATAAAACGATACGTGTCAGAAAATCCAAGTTCTGAGAAAAATGAGAAAAACTAAACTGCACAGTATAGTTTCTCCAAAAATGTCTATTTATTTATAATATACCAAGTGTAGACAACAGCTTGACAGGTGTAGATGTCTTACAAAATGTGTATCTACGCGTAGCAAAACACAATAGTATTGGTAACTTCGTGTCTGACAAAACTTGGCATGTGTCGCAGTAGTTCTTTCAGAAAAAAAATGTTCCGGGAGGCACACTTGGTATTCTGGGGGGGGGAGTGCAGTGCTGATATCATTCTATTTATTATTATATTATAGACGTATTAGTTTGGTCGCCTCCGGGGAGCACTCTCAGAGCTCCGGGGGCAGTGCCCCCCAAAAAAATTCATGTCTGGGAGAAACACTGATGTGTCATTTTACAAAAAAAAAAAAAAAAAAAAAGATTCAATTATTCGTATGAAATGGTGACAATAAGAAGAGCAAAAATATAAAATAACAACAAAACGAAACTTAGCGGCAATCTGACAACACTGTGCCGGCAGAAGATGTTCTTCGTACAGTGCGAGACTCGATATTGGCAAAATCTCATGGGTAGGGGTTGACTACCGAGGCGCACCCTCGCGTTTTATTGGGTGGTAAAATCGGTAAATTTAGATCAAGCGTCACGATTTCTCGCGATCACTATAGTTAACAATATATTTTACATAACCCTATAAGGTACATAAACTCAACAATATATTAGCGTTCAAGAGAAAAAAGGAGAAAAACAATATTAGAAATTTAAAGAGAAAATCGAACCGATAGTATTTGAAAAGAAATTATATTATAAGAGATCTGATTGAAGATGTGGTGAAAGTAAAAATAAGAAAATGTACAAGATTGGATTAAGGGGTGTTCTAAAAAAAATATTGTTTAAATATTGAATATTTTGAATTGTAACTTGTGTTTGGAAGTGTAAATAGGAAAGTTGTAATCGTGTTCTATATTGAATTTATTTCACGAATCCGGAAAGGCAAATATGTTTTTCGACAGTTATTTCTTTACTTTCCTTTTTGACTGTTTCTTTCTCCGTAGCCTCTTTTCTTCATTGTTCTGTTTTTGTCATATTTTTGCTTAATATTTCTCGCATTCTCGTTTTGTGGTTCTGTCTGTTGATTCTCTAGCCATGCCAGCGCAGCTGCGCTAGTCATTTGTTCGCGTCCGACCTTGCGGTATTAGTTGGTTCCGCGGCATGTGAAGACAGCTTCGCTCCTCTCTTGCTTTCTTTCCAGGCAGACACACACACACACATACACAGAGAATATCGAGCGATTTTGCCTGGCTGGGGCCCGCAAACCGTGACGTCATTCTCAAAACAGCCACTCTTTACGGTGGTTACAACCAAGTTCGGGACCAGGCGCGAGTGAGTGATCACTTCGATACAAAAATTCGCATTAGTTGACGTCAAAACCAAAATGGATGGCTAAAGGAAAATCTCTTTTCGTTGTTTTCCTTCTATCTGCATCTCCACAGATGTGAAGAAGAAGAAGAAGAAGAAGAAGAAGAAGAAGAAGAGGAAAAATAAGAAAATAAGCATAAATTATGATCCTAGAAGACAAGTGACAACAGGTTTATTAACAACTTCTAGTGATAGTGTGGATTTTTTCCTTGTTTATTTTATATTTAGAAAATTGTTTAAAAAACAATTTATACATGGACCAAAATTTAATTAGAAAATCTCAGATGTCAACGTTATACAAACCTTTTTCTTACTTATGACTTTTTGTACTACATTTTGAAGAAAATGAATCAAAGTAAAATATTTTAATTTAACGTCCGTTGCTTATGTCTTGAGATAGACTAAACAAAATAGATGACAAATGGAAGGAAATGATGACGGAATAATTTATGGAATTAGGTTATTGGGAGGAAATGAGAGAAACCTAAGAAAACCTACAAACACAATGGTTTCCACTACAATTTCGCATAATCTAGGATTGAACCGGGGATCCTTCGGGGCTAGAGGCAAGCTCAATACTACTTTTCCAACCGTGTCCGGTATTTTCAAAAACAAGTTTATTAGTAAAATAAGCTAGAATGTGAAATGTATTAAATGTATCACAGATATACCATTTAGACTAATAAAGTTCTATAGTTCGACCCCAGCTCGCGCCAAGTGGGCTTTGTGGTGTACAAACACCGTGTTCGTGGGTTTTTCTCTGATTCTCCCTTTCCTCCCACTTTCTTCATTCCACCATTACATTCATTTCTCATTATCACTGTCTCCTATAGCCTTGCCGGAATATGCGTGGGGCGTAAAACTGAAACATTTCATTTCATTTCATTTAGTCTAAAAAAAAGATGGAATGATTATAAATGAATGGAATGAAATTTTAAAAAAGGAATGATTATAAATAATTCTTAGCAAAACCCACTAGCATGATGTCGTCCTCCAAAAAGATAAGCATTTTACCACTGAGCCACCATGCCCTCAAAATTGATGGAACACATACAATGTAGAATATAATGATTTTGATGATTTCATTTCTATCTGGTGAGATCGAATGGTCTAAGACGTTTAGGTTGGCTGTTGGAAAACTTATCTGTTGCGTGTTCAAATCCAGTTTATCGGACCGCGGTGACTCAATGGTAGAGCGTTCACCTCTGGTACATGGGGTTCTTGATTCGATCCCAGCCAAGTGAACTTTGTGGTGGACAAACACCGTGTGCGTGGGTTTTCCTCGGGGTTCTCTCGTTTTCATCCACTTTCTTCATTCCACCATTTCATTCATTTCTCATCATCAGCGTCTCCTTTAACCTAGCCGGAATAACCGTGGGTCGTAAAATTTCAAAATTTCATTTCAAGATGTCAAATCCAGTTTACGACATGGGCGGAATTTCATTCTACTAATACTCTAAGTACTCTAATACTTTATATACACTCATCCCTCAATTTTGCGGACTTGGATTTAATGGATTTCTGAAAGAACAAAATCTACAGCAGCCAATTCAAATTTGAAACTTATGATTTTAAATTTAAACTGTTGAATATACTATATAATTCTCCAATTTGCAAGACCTGATTTTTAAACTAAAAATGCTAACTGTTGAATAAAAATGTGTTTACAGCATACAGGTATTTTATACTCTCAGAATGGATAGTGTATTTCTCAGAATGTACAGTGGAAATGAATTTTATCCTCTTTCTTTCGTAATGTGAGTTGAGTTCGTTTTGAGTTTAACGTACCTTTCAGCAGCGAGGCTATCTGCCACGGGACCTACTGATTAACGTGGAATCCGAAGCACATGAGCTCCCGCCGAGAATCGAACCGGGGTCTCCCTCGCCAAAGGCGCATACGCTAAGTCACGAAGGAGCTCTGTCTTTCGTAATGTAATAGTGTATATTAGCCACTGCAGACTTAGTCTCTGAAATCATGGACAATCTGCAACCTCGGACTCCTATTACTTCTTTTTAGTGTGCTAAAACGAGGAAAAGTGTACTCATACAGATGTAATGATTGCAGGAGAATTACAGAATGAAGGAATAAATATTTATAGTAAGTATTAAATTGCAAAAGTCATATATTCGACAATAGATTTACTTTATCATTACCATTGACCGCTTCTGATGGGGAGAGAGGGAGAAGAAATAGAAACCCAATGAGGTTAAAATTAACTGTACACATCACGGAAATAGTGTAATAATCACCTATTTTTTCTTATGTTTCTTAAAACTGAATTAAAACCTTTGTTTAGAGAAACGAATGATTCTTTAAAAGCATTTTAGCATGTTTGAGTCCTAAGCCCTGGTAGAACTGGAGAAACATTAATGTAAACGAAAGAAGCACGAGTCTAGCCCGGATACTATGTACAAGTCTTTCAAATAATTTATCATGCATATGACCCACTCAGTGCCGGATTTACATATAAGCTAAACAAGCTATAGCTTAGGGCCCCACTCTCTTGTGGGGCCCCCAAAATAAAGGAAAAAACTGGATTTACATTTCTGGAATATAAGAGAAATAGTAAATAAGATAGAATCTACGTATAGCAACAGTGCTTCATGTTGTGTAGGTCCTATGATGTAAGTAATGGGGCCCTTTTGCTAGTCTGCTTCCTAAAATTACTAGTTTCTTCATTTCTGTATGTAGGGTGCCTACATTCATCTCGATAGACCCTACTTAACGGGTCCTATTACCTTAGGGCTTAGGGTTCCACCAAACCTAAATCCAGCTCTGGACCAACCGTACCGTTATAATGTTTGGGTTGCACATAAATCAAGAGGCTCCGAAGATACAGAAATATAACATTTGTCAGCGTCTTTTTTGTATTTATCTACATTTACTAATTACACACTGTACTGTATTATAATTTCTGAACAGAGTCACTTTTATAAGGCTTTCTATCCTTGCGCATAGCAGAATTTAGAATTTTTAAAGATAAGCTTTTATTTCACCTGTTACCAGGTTAACTGTTTTCACAGAATTTTACCCTTTTTGAAACCATTTTTACGCTCCTGTTAAGGGACCCGATCCTAGGGGGCCGCCCCCCCAAAGCTCATGTGCGCTCCCTTATTGGATTTATGAATATACAATATTTGGCATATATATCATTTAACTGACTTAGAACGGTAATTGGACTTCTAATCATTCCAATTCCATTCTGATTTGAACGCCATTTGCCTTAAAATCATCATATATATTTTACATACCTAGCTTCCTAACACACAAGTTCTACCTTCTGTCAGTTTAGTGACTTTTTAAAATATGTATATCAGGTAGCAAAAAATAAATAAAAATAGATAGATATGCAAAATACAAGAAAATACAAGGCGTGATCCAAAAGTACGGTGAATGTAGTGGCAGGCCCGTAGCCAACCCAAAAACTTAGGGGGGGCCCGGCTGAAGTTAGGGGGGCCGATTCAACCATATGATAGTTCATCACCATATTATAGTTATTTTGCAAGCCTACTGTAAAACTTTTAGGGGGCCAGCAAAAATTTAGGGGGGCCCGGCCCCCTAGACCCCCCTGGCTACGGGCCTGTGTAGTGGCACAGTGCCATCTATCAATGTTGTATCCATTTCAACCGGTAGCCTAAATCTTTGGTATAGTGAATGTCGAGCTTGAACGAGTTGTGACATGTTAGTTGGCTTCCAGAAGCAGAAGAGTAAGGAGTGTCTGTCGCGTGCCAAAGCTGCAAAAACAAAAAGTGAATAAGAAGCTCACGAAATATCAAAATCAGTGTATGGCTATGAAGCGGTAGCATTGAAGACTGTTTACAAGGGGTATGAGCGATTTTAAAGGGGCATGGAGTCTGGTGAAAACGAGCAACGATCGAGACGTCCTTTGACGTCAAAAACAGACGAAAATGTGGAAAAAGTGGCACAAATGATTTGTTCAAACAGGCAAATAACTATTCGAGACCTTTCCGAAGAACTAAAACATCTCGTATGGGTCCGTGAAAAGTATTTTAACCGGCGATTAAATGGATAAATGGTTTCCTTCTTCACCACGAAAACGCGCTGTGCCACATCTTGCATTTGATCCGCGAGTTCTTGGTTGAATAAATATTCCTGCCTGTCCATATTTGCTGTGCTTTCCAGATATAGCACCATGCGACTTCTGGTTCTTCTCAAATATTAAAACCGGACTTAGAGGAAAACGTTTTGACACCGTTCCTGACACTGAGAGGGACCACGCAGAGCAGCTGAGGCCCCTTCCAAAAGAAGCCTTCCAGGAATGCTTCTAGTCATGGATTCAACGTTGGGATAAGTGGATTACTAGCCAAGGACTGTACTTTGAAGGAGATTAAATCCAATTCCGTGGGAAGGTTATTACTATATTTCTAATAAAATTATTCACAGTATTTTTGATTACACTTCGTACACGACAAATAAATCTTGAAACATTCTACTTTAAGATAAATAGAATATTCATTGATATTTTCTCAGAAGTTTATTCGTATTATCATATAAATCTACAATTCTCTCAATTTGTTCTAATTACCACAGTAATTAATACTATAACTTCAGCCAACATATGGGTCATACCTAGGGTTGACATATGTAAGTATTTTGTACGGACTGTTCGCATTTTTAGACCCGTGTCCGTATTGTACAAAGCATGAAATAGGAAAACGTCCGTATTTCACAGTTTTTGGAGCTGCCTGAAAATTTCCGAGTCGGGAATCGCTAAAATCTCGGGTGAAAAGAATTGTTTTCATCATGTAACTTATTTTTTAGTTACCATTAATAAAATAGCTTACGCTTTTAAATTGTCATTTTTCCATTCCAGTTTCTTTTTTTAGATTTAATATATGTAATTTAATGATGATTTATTATATTTGTGGTAATGAAAAAAAAATATAAAACATATTGGTTTCCAATAGTGTTTTAAGTATTATCGTAAACAATTATGTGATAACCTAAAAAGGTGATTTTTAGGTAAGAAATTTCAAAATATTTGTTCTGAGTTTGGGTACCGTATCTTTGATAGGTCATTTCAAGGTTTGTCAGTATTTTGCATCAAAAAATTATGGCAACCCTACTCATACCCCTTACAATCTGATCAGCCACTTATAGCTCAAATTCCGACATTGACAAGAGTTTCTCTATGAACGACTTTATACATACAATAAGCATAACGCAGCAACGCTACTCACTTGTCATTCAATCTCTTAACACTTTGTGCGATTATGCTTAATCTAACACTTTGTCAGACATCTTACAGCTCTAACTGTGTTACAACAGAATACAAGTAAAATTACCTTAACACAACACATTCATCTATGTTCGTTAGCGAAGTGCCGTAAAACAACCACACTGCAAACAGCTTTCAGGGTACAAAATCTGTACAATTTCACCTCTAGATGTCAAATATATAATGTTTTGTTGTTTTTGTGTGAGTACGAATTAATTTCCCATTTAACTGAGGACCGGCAATTACCCTCGGCAAGTATCTGACAGACTCATACGTAAGACTCGAACTAGACTGGGGCTTCTTCCGTTTGGGTTAATAAAGTATTCCGAGTCCTACTCGAGCTTAGGATTGAAAGTGTTGAATCATTTGATTTGAATTAGATTAGAATTTGAACTTAGCGTCCCGTTCAGCAGTGAGGCTACAGCAGACGTGAATCTACAACTTAACATGAAATCTGAACCAAACAAGCTCTGCGTGATGTTATATCAATCGAGTTGTTGAGTTGATTTCAGTTTAGCGTCCCTTTCAGCAGCGAGGCTATATGAGACGTGGACCTACTGATTAACGTGGAATCCGAACCACATGAGCTCCCGCCGGGAATCGAAGTTATATCAATCGAATTGTGCAACTTAAATACTTATTTTTTGATATATATATATATATAATTCTTAATTCAATGAACCTTAAATACGTTTTTCTTCTTATAAGATTACTAGATGTCACAAAGCAACTGGACGGAAAATAAAGCACTTCGTTTAAACTTCATATAACAATTTGTTCTATTGTTAGAAAAGAGAGAACAAATGCTCACCAACAATTGAAATGCAGCTGTGTACCATAAAAGCTATCTCAAGTCATACTGCATGATAAGAGCACCTGCGGTAGTAATGACAGAATGAGGATCACATAATTTTGCGATCGAAACAGCTGCCACAAAACAAAGTGAATTATATTTTCAAGCACCACAACTACTTACAAGAAATGTCCTAGCAGCTTATCTCTCATATTTTGAGATAATACTTACTTCAAAATACGAGAAGCATAAGCAAAAAAGCGTGTTGGGGTCAGTCTCTGATTCCCTCCCCCCCCCCCCCCCCACTGATATTCGAGTTTTATTACTACTTGTGCATACAGTCATATAGATTATGATGCATCGCTATTGGACGCAGTTTCACATTGGTTTGTAGCATTTTTAAAATCCCCTGGCCTTATATGCAACCCAAACGTCAGAACGGTATGGTGGGTCATATACAAGATAAATTATTTGAAGATATGTAACACACAGGCTAGATTAATGCTTGCTTCTTTCCCTTGCATTAATAAGATTCTTCACTCTCCAGTCTTATCGGGCTTAGGACTCAAAAATTCTAAAATGCTTTTAAAGAATTATTCGTTTCCCTGAACAATGGTTTTTCTTCAGTTGTAAGAAACATAAGAAAAAACATATGATTATTACATATTTTGCGTGTTTTGTTCAGTTCATTTCAACCTCTTTACGTTTCTATTTCTTTTCCCTCCATCTATCCAGAAACAGTCAATTTAACGATAAAGTTAATGTATTGTCGGATATACGACTTCTTCAATTTACTGCTTGATATAAATAGTTATTTCTTCATTCTGCAATCATTACAGCTGTATGAGTACACTTATCCTCGTTTTAACTGACAAAAAATGGGTAAAAGCTGTCCAAAGCTGCAGATTGTCCATGATTTCTGGGACTAAGTCTGCAGGGGGTAATATCAATAATAACCAGCGTTTCTTTCAGAAAACATGCTCCGGGAGGGCACACTTAGTATTCAGAGGGGCACATATTATTTTCACGTGTTATTATTATATTATAGACATATTATTTTGGTCTCCTCCGGAGGGGCACTATCCGAGCTCCAGGGGAGACAGCGCCCCCCCAAAAAGAGGTCTGGAAGAAACACTGATGATAACATTACGAAAGAAAGAAGGGGATGTGTATGTCCACTAAACACTATCCATTCTGAGAGTATAAAATACCTGTATGCTGTAAATATATACACCTTTATTCAACATTTAGCATTTTTAGTTTAAAATCAGATCTTCCAGATTGCAAATTATAAATTGAATTCAACGGTCTTAATTTAAAATCAGGTCCAAACTTGAATCGTCTGATGCAGTTTTTGTTCGTTGCTTCAGAAACCTGTTTAATCGAGATTCGTAAAACCTAGGGATGAGTGTATGTAATGATTTGTATTAGTAGAATGAATTTTTTATCGCTTGTGTATTAACAAAATATGCTAAGTATTTGTGCTGGAATGTTAAAATTATAGGCTACATATATTTGACGATACATGCAAGTTGAATAACAGTTATCCCATTTATAATACAAAAACATGTCAGTCTGTGAGTTACGTTACTATCCTGAATGTTATGCAACCCTGCTTAAGAAATGCTGCTTGTAGAAATACAAGGAGTACAATATTCGTATTATAAACACAAGTTTGTAACAGTAAGGAGTCATGTTAATAGACGTTGCTAAGTGCGGTATCACTTGCCTGTCTGACGCTGATAGATGTCACTACCTGCTAGATTGTTGTGTGTAACGAAGTCCTTGAATACTGAGTAAAGATGTGGGAGCGAGTTACGGGTTATTGGTGGGAAAATTAAAAGAAAAAATGAAATCTTTGAGTTTTACGTCCCACGGTTATGCCGGTTAGGCTAAAGGAGATGGTGATGATGAGTAATGAATGAAATGGTGGAATGAAGAAAGTGGGAGGAAACGGGAGAACCCCGAGAAAACCCACGCACACGGTGTTTGTCCACCACAAAGTTCACTTGGCGGGGGCTGGGATCGAACCCGGGACCCCAAGCACCAGAGGTGAACGCTCTACCACTGAGTCACCGCGGCCCCCGAAAATTAAAAGAAAATAGCAAATTAATATATTAAATATAACCAATTAGAGCTTTGAATTAAGCACTACTTTGACCCAGGGGTAAAAGTGAGGGGAACGAAGGTGGACGCAGTTCCCCTACTTCCAAAAAATGTTTATTGAGTTTCTCCACTTCCTAAAAATTACAATAGACAAAGATAGGCACGGAATAAGGTGTGAAATTATGCGTCTCCTTACATTTTTAGATCCATTTTTACCTCTGGTTTGACCTATAGTGTACAGTGGGTCGAAGTTTCGGGAAGCAACAACAGGTACAGCTAAATATTACATGTTCAGTGAACAGATGAGAAACGCAACTTGAATGTTAATACTTGTAAAATGGTTAAAAATATGTTTGTACTGTACACATAATATGTGTATACAGATTATTATAATCGTATGGTATCTAAGACGAATTTTCTGAACAAAGTTAGAGGTAGCGAAAAGTATCTCAGGAGTGCAACATAAAAGAAATTTGTCCAAAATTCCCTTGGTTTTCTTTTTAATTTGACAATATGGTAAGTTTTGACAATTTGACATATGTAGAATCTTGTTCAAAAATTATTTGCCGTCCACCTTTCTTTGGAACCGATATCTTTACAACTGTACATAGAAAATTCTAATAATTGATTCTTCTTCTTCTTCTTCTTCTTCTTATTATTATTATTATTATTATTATTATTATTATTATTTTTATTATTATTATTATTATTATTATTATTATTATTATTATTATTATTATTATTATTATTATTATTATTATTATTATTATTATTATTATTATTAAGTGTTCTGCCTTTTGGCAGGACCTGAAACTAATGACTCTTTTTTTTTTAATTTTAGATTTGGGCCTGGAAATGTTCTGTTATCCACTTTTCTCAATGTTCAGCTTCCTCTTTTAATTCCCAATATTTTCTTCTATTATTCAAATCTTCTATCACTTCTATTCTTCTTCTTCCTATTCCTCGCATTCCTTCCATATTTTCTTCTATGGCAGTATGAAGAAGACAATTTTTTCGCAAGATGTGTCCAATCCAATTGGTCTTTGTACGAAGGATGGTGGCTAGAAGTGTCCTCTTCTCTCTTATCCGTTTTAAAATATCTTCGTTTGTTGCTCTCTCTGTCAATTTTATCTTCTCCATCTTCCTTCAACATCACATTTCGAAGCTCTCTAAATATTTCTTCCCTAACTTCCGTAATGTCGAAGTTTCTGAACCATAAAGTCCAATACTCCTTATAATACAGTTAACCAATTTCTTTGTTAGTCCAATATTAAGGCTGCTAGTTAAGTGTGACTTTTTCTTGTTGAATGATTCTTTGGCTATGACAATTCCCAATCTGATCTCTTTGGTGAAGTACGCGCCTTTCATTAAAATACTTCCCAGATATCTGAAATGATCAACCTCTTCAAATTCTCCTTGTCCTACTCTGACTTGTAAGAGCGCATTTTTACTGGATATTCTCATGACTTTCAATTTTTCAATGTTAATTACAATTCCATATAGTTTCCTAGTGTCAACTATTTTGTCAATCATCTCCTGTAGTCTTTCTTCGGTTCTAGGTATAATAACCGTATCATCTAAGTAAAGATTTCACCTGGGCGGCCAAGTTTTTCCGAACAAGACTGCACACTCCCACATATATATTTCACATTTTTCTTTTTAATTCATCAAGTCGCTATCGCTCTCGCCTTCGGTGCGAGTGGTCCCGGGGTTCGATTCCCGGTGGGGGTACTTGTTTGAAAAAGATTCAATAACTTTTTCAGGCAAGCCATCCTGAATGAGTTTTTCCTCATTCACACCAGGCAAATGTCGGGGATAGTACCTAACTTATAGGTCCCAGGCCGCTTCCTTCCTTCCCCAATTCTTTCTTCCTTGACTTTCCCCGGATAGTGTGCTCGCCGCGGGACGTTATCCCTCAAAACGTGACGGGCTAAATAGCCATAGATCCCTAAAGCCGAGAAATCTAAATCATAAATCATTTTAATTAATCGAAAATCAAGTTGGTGATGATCCTTCATAATAATTGACTATGTAATAAAAATTATATATATATATATATATATATATATATATATATATATATATATATATATATATATATATATATATATATATATATATGTCCAATCGCGTTTTCCTAGTTTCTAAAAGACAAAAAATACAACATAAAACAAAAGGATGTGAAAATGAAAGTGGAGTACTTAATTACAATTCTTTTGGATCGCTTCCAAAAAAAAGTAAGTAAAAAATACACACATTTCGTCTTCTAAAATGTACCAGAATCAACTCATTCGCTTCTTCTTTCTATGGCTTCTTGACTTCTACGTCCTTTTCATTTGCATATACTTCTTCTCTTTTCTCTCATTTCTTCTTTCGAATTCATTTCTCTGCACTTCTTTATGCACTCTTATATTTTCCTTTTTTTTCTTTTTCTTCCCCTCTTATCCTGGTTTTTAACAGTGCTGTACTCATCAGTTTTTTTTTTTGAGAGGCGCTCAAGTGCCTTGACTGCGTAATGCGGTAGCGGTCTTCTGTCTTCAAATGTCCAATTCAATTTACATCTTTTCTACCCCTTTAATATATACATTCTTGTCGTCTTACTTTCTTCATTAAATTGATTTTTTTCGGAACTTTTTCTTTCCTTAAAAGAAAGGGATACTTACTACCCGCATAAGGATTAATCAACATACTAATGCAATGCTAATTTTTGCTTCTTTTTTTTTGCTAAAGTTATATATGTAGTCGTTTCTAGCTAACCAATAACGTGATGGCCTAGTCAATTTATCTACCTATTAGAAAGAGCCTAGAATACATTTTCTTGTTATGGTGAAATTTAACTATTTTTCGACGCTTAATTATTTAATTTTATTGAAAAATGTAATGAAATGATTTTTTTCAGTTTTACGTCTCACGGTTATGCCGAATAGGTTAAAGGAGACGCTGATGATGAGAAATGAATGAAATGGTAGCATGAAGAAAGTGGGAGGAAATGGGAGAACCCAGAGAAAACCTACGAACACCACGGTGTTTGTCCACCACAAAGTCCATTTGGCCCGAGCTGGAATCGAACACAGTACCCCATGCACCAGAGGTGAGCGCTCTACCACTGAGCTACCGCGACCCATTACCGATATTAGTGTCGAATACATAATTTTTGGGGTCGCTGAAATGAACAGTGACCTTCCGATGCCGTCTAAATCCAAATTCAGACCCGCAACTTGGTGGAGGGGGAAGATATATATATATATATATATATATATATATATATATATATATAGTTAGTTAGTTAGTTAGATAGATAGATAGATAGATAGATAGATAGATAGATAGATAGATAGATAGATAGATAGATAGATAGATAGATAGATAGATAGATTAATTAATTAATTATTAAGCTAAAACCGATTTAAACAGAGATACAGAAATACCAATAATAATAATAAGAAGAAGTACTGCAGAATGAAATATGAAATCTTTAATCCATGATTGTATCCTTTAGGCCAAACGAATATAATGATTAATAAAAATGAATGATTTACGTATGAAAGATTTGGTGGAAACACTGATTTAGGAAAAATAGGAGAACTCCAGAAAATCCCATGGATATTATGTTGTTAATCAAAAAACTCACATTTCTCAAACTAGAAAAGAGGTGGCTGCTCGCTCTACCACTAAGCTACAGTGTTCCTCCTACTAGCAGAATAGGAGAGATTTCTTTCTCAAAAGTACAAAAATAGGATTACACTTAGAGGAAAGGAAATTCCTTTACTTTTTCACTTAAAAATAAAGCTTTAATTTAATAATATTGCTTTCGAATAAATTTTAAGTCATGTAATTATATTTTATATTAAACCAATAAATATATGTCAGATTTATATATATATATATATATATATATATATATATATATATATATATATACAGGGTGGTTCAGTAATGTTGGACAGCCCTGAATAAATCGGAAACCAGAAGAGATATTAGCAAGAGTGTGGTGGATCCAGATACTTGTGGAAGGGGGACGTCTTTTGAGGTACCACACAATGTTACCAGGTCAACAGTGTTGCCAGCTCAGTACAAAGTTGTATTTTTTTAAATGGAACATATAGAAGTTTATGCCATCAAAAGAATTAGTACAGAATGTGAATACCAACAAGCAAAAGCGCATCTGTCAGTGTTGCCAAATAAGGAAGTTATAAAGCTTCAAAGAACAAGAAATTAAAGTGTCCGTAGGGCAAAACTAGCAAAAAGGCAAGAAAAATAATACTACGGAATGAAAAGGAGTAACAGAAAGAGTAAACCAAAGAACGCACAGCATCCAGTGAGTAACAGGGTTGCCACAGCAAAGGGGGAAAAAATTGAAAATTTTGCAGTTGCTATAGGAGGAAAAGTGCCCATATGACATAATGCTGGAAACACCATAGAAAGTCTATGTAAGAGTCAGGAATCCTAATAGCGTTTGTTCGAAAGCGATATCTCTAACCGTTTTCGAGATACACCAAAGGTGCGCGGGGTTTGCAACACTGCATAATTGATTTGACGATTAGACCCGTGTAGTTCTTACATTTTGTTGGGCGTATCATTTTCATTACTCGTTCCTGTAGTTTGGAGGGCGAGGGAATTATTATGCAGTGTTGCAAACTCCGCACAGCTTTGGCGTATCTCGGAAACGGTTAGAAGTATGGCTTTCGAACAAACGCTATTAGGATTCCTGACTCTTACATAGACTTTCTATGGTGTTTCCAGCATTATGTCATATGGGCACTTTTCCTCCTATAGCAACTGCAAAATTTTCAATTTTTTCCCCCTTTGCTGTGGCAACCCTGTTAGTCACTGGATGCTGTGCGTTCTTTGGTTTACTCTTTCGGTTACTTCTTTTCATTCCGTAGTATTATTTTTCTTGCCTTTTTGCTAGTTTTGCTCTACGGACACTTTAATTTCTTGTTCTTTGAAGCTTTATAACTTCCTTATTTGGCAACACTGACAGATGCGCTTTCGCTTGTTGGTATTCACATTCTGTACTAATTCTTTTGATGGCATAAACTTCTATATGTTCCATTTAAAAAAATACAACTTTGTACTGAGCTGGCAACACTGTTGACCTGGTAACATTGTGTGGTACCTCAAAGGACGTCCCCCTTTCACAAGTATCTGGATCCACCAAATTCTTGCTAATATCTCTTCTGGTTTCCGATTTATTCAGGGCTGTCCAACATTACTGAACCACCCTGTATATATATATATATATATATATATATATATGTGTGTCTGGCTACTTGTTATTAGTTCTCCAGATTGTTCAATAATCATGCAAATTGCATTTGATACCCCTATCAATCGTCATTACATTACAATTATAACCAGTCGTTGTGGGGATATCTCTATCCCCCCGGTGCCCCTTGCTTCAGCTGCAGGAAGTATTAGGTACTGGGAATAGGGGTTGGGGGATTATATATCGGACGGATAGAACAGAGCGAAAGAGACAGATAATATGTATGGGAAGGGAGGGGAGGAGAACTAGAATGGTGGGAGAAAGAGACGAAATTATACTAGAAGAGACCCGAGAGAGAGAGAGAGAAAGAGAGAGAAACATATTTGTAATTACGATGTGATGCAGACCGATTCAACTCCATCATCGGTACTCTTCCCTTTATATTCCAACATTACGGCGAGAGTTTGTCGACATGTGTGAGAAGATGTGTTACAACGGAGCAGTTTCTGCTTTTAATCAATAGATGGCACTGGATTTGGTGGCTATATCTACTAAAGTGTTCCCAAAAGTAAAGATAATATAATCGCGTATATACCGGATTTAGGACTTTAAGTTAGATTGTATGTGATTGTTTTCTAAAGCAGTGGTTCACAACCTTCTTTGACTAACGACACATTTTACTGGGTTCAGGACATCGCGATACGTTTGTTTGATATTTTATTACAGATAATAATATATTATAATAGTGAAACCAATTAGTTTTTATAACGGTTCTTCATAGCATTATTATTATCACTGGAGGTGTTGACTGGTATAGTCTGTCTCGATTTTAACTAAATAATTTTTAAATTCTAAAATTTCGCGGCACAAATTAGAAGACTACGTAACACCAGTGTGTCGCGACATATCGGTTGAGAACCACTGTTCTAAAATATATTATTATCAGTATCGATCGGCCATATACTAATGCTTGGCAATCTCGCTTCACAGTTTGGAGGTTCCTGGTTAAAACTCCACATCTGACTAATTCAAAGTTCAACGCTGGCAAGTTATTGTTACATACAGGATGCTTCCAAAGCCACTGATAACACGTTTGGAAGATGATTCCTGACACCAAGATAAGACTGCAAGTATAGACCAACTTACGTAACCAAAAAGTATAGTTTAGATAAATGATTCCTTTAAGTGTTCTGTCTAGTCGAAAATTTGTTCAAAAATATTGTAAAGGCAGACATGACTTGATAACAAAATGTCGGATCATCCATAACTCGGGTCGGTAAAAGGAAACGTCCATAACTTTTAGTTGTAGATTTTATTAAGGCGGTTGCTACCTCTTCGCTGAGTCGAGTTTTCCCCTATCTAATAACATTGGAACTTTTTTCGTATTTTTCTCAGCAAGCAATGAACAAATCCTTACGAAAATTTGCATGAAGTCAGGTCGATAATAAAGGATTCGTTATATGAGCTTATAAATTTACTAAAAACCTCCAATTAAGTTATTCATTCCCCCCTTTTCTTTCATGTGAATATTTGCAACAGTGCGATCTC
This sequence comes from Thermobia domestica, assembly GCF_964235325.1. NCBI lineage: Eukaryota > Metazoa > Arthropoda > Insecta > Zygentoma > Lepismatidae > Thermobia > Thermobia domestica. Next base: position 38,965,716 of record NC_137469.1, read on the forward strand.
TGTTTCTCCCTGTTTGTGTTAGCAGCGTGAGGGAAATTCGGGCTAGCCATTTAAAACAGGTTTTTAAACTCTGTCCATATCACCTCTGTGGAATGAAATTTTCTAGCCCTCTCGTCTTTTTCGGGGACAGATTTATGGCACTGAGAAGGAGTGGGCACTCTTTATTTTCTTTGCTAAACCTATTTCTTTTAGTATATTCGTCTAGTCTCATTCGAAGTGTTTGTGGTTACTTTCAAACGTAGCAAGGTGCCTCTTGCATTTCATGTATTTCAGTCTTACACCTGGTAATTGGTAATACAAATATAAATTAGCAGACGGTTGTGATAGCAGATAAATTTCCTGTGTGGGGGCCGGTGGCTCAGTGGTAGAGCGGTCATCTCAGGTGCATGGGGTCCTTGGTTTGATCCCAGCTCGCGCTAAGTGAACTTTATGGTGGACAAACACCGTGTGCATGGGTTTTCTCGGGGTTCTCCTGTTTTCTCCCACTTTCTTCATTCCACCATTTCATTCATTACTTATCATCACCGTCTCCTTTAGCCTAACCGGCATAACTGTGGGACGTAAAACTTACAGATTTCATTTCATTTTCAAATTTCCTGTGTGAAATAATAATAATAATAATAATAATAATGTGACATTCGCTTTCGTATACATTAAAAGTATCTTTATTCAATAGAGACAGTTCGCATCTAATTGCTTATAACTATCTATACTTGACGGGGGAAAAGCTAATGTAAAGAAGAATGGATCTGTTCTCGCTGTGTTTATATTTTTCTGCTTTCAGCAAAGAAAACGTACTCCAACGCCTCCTCACTGAAATGCCATAAATATGTCATTGTTGAAAAGGGTCCCCTCACAGCTGTGGACAATGTTCAAACTTCAAAGAAACCCTCAGTTACTCGCCGCAACCTGCTAGAAGAGAGAACGCAGTGTCGTCAATGCGTTGCTGCAAATCTTCACATGAAAAATAAGGGGGAATGAATAACTTAATTGGAGACTTTTAGTAAAATTATAAGCTCATACAACGAATCCTTTATTATCGACCTGACTCCATGCAAATTTTTATAAGGATTTGTTCATTGCTTGCTGAGGAAAACACGAAAAAAATTCCAATGTTATTAGACAGGGAAAAACTCGACTCAGCGAAGAGGTACCAACCGCCTTAATGCACAAGTGGACGTGTTGCACAGGTAGTACAAGGCTAATCTCAAAAGAAACTGCAAGTCCCTGTGATATAATGCCAATGCAGTACGGTAGTTGAAAGAGAAAAGTAAAAAAAAAAAAAATGAAGTTCAATATTTCAACGAGCAGAAGTTAACATCGTTCAAGTTAGAAGATTGATCCGAACTGTAGCAATGGCATACTGAGTTAGAACTCTGATTGCCCAGGATAAATTTTGTTGTCATTCTAATTGTTACTCGGCACTAATTATACAATTATCTGCACAGACACGTATGCAGGCTTTAATTTTGAGAGAGGTCCAAAGCTGTTGTGGGAGGTCGAAATTTAATATGAGGATAAATTATATTAAAATTAGTAAAAACCACTCCTTACATTATACTAAATTTACAAGAAAAGGTTCGAAAGGATTTCGAGGTGAGTCCGGACACTCAGGACTCACCCATGCCTCCATATGTCCTCTGCACAAAACTTAGGTTTATTTGGAATCTAGCACCAATGATAGGTGTTCTTTGCGACTCTCTAAGCTAGAAATTTACGAGGGCCGTTCGGAAAGTAACATCCGATTGGTTAAAAAAAGAAACAACAAAATAACTAAGAAGAATTTATTATATACATCTGAAAATTACTTTTCTGCTCTATTTTTTAAACACAATTTCCATAAATATTCAAGCACTTATCACATCTCTGCACTAGCTTAGAAATTCCATCAGCATGAAAAATCTACCGCCTGTGTCTTGAGCCACAGTACTTCCTGTAGCCTAACCTCTGTGTCACTACTTCGTATAACACAGTCCTGGAAATGCGTGGAAATTCATCGTTAAGCTCTGAGATTGTGAAACGTCGATTTCCAAGAACTTTTCCATCAATTTTCTGAACGAGCTTATGAATGTTTGTTCGTCCACTTTTAAATGAACGAACCCGTTCACAAACAACTCCTTCACTCATTACACTTGGTCCATACACGGCACAAAGTTCCCGATGAACTGTTGCTGCCGAATATTGGTTTGCCGTAAGAGAAAGTATAAGAACTCGCACCTCGCACTTGGCGGGATTTTCTATTGCAGCACACATTTTGTGACGCTACAAAAGTGCAATTAATGATTAGAAAACCTTCACTCTACCAAGGCTGGGTGCAGACTGGTCTACCGCGCACGTCTTTGCACAGCAGCGTTGCCAGACTCACAGCTCGGAATTAATCCAAAACCTGATCGAAATTATGCTAGACCCTCATAATTACTAATTCAGGAGTTTTAAAAGAAAAAAAACGAAGTAGAGATACGATAACGTAACTTAAAATTCGCAGAGCGCAAGAATGCGTGGATAGAACTCAATACTTCACGCACCAATGCATTAAATCAACTAAACTAGTGCAGTCGTTGCCAGACTCAATGGCGTATATATCATATAAATGAATGCAAAGTGTTTGTTTACATATTTTGAAAGAAAATTACCTCGCAGCATAAGCGGAGTTGGGAATTGTCTGCTGGGGGTCAGATTTTTGGTCGGTCTCGGACCTTTCATTTCAGGAATAAAGATGATCATGAAGTCAGAAATAAAGATGGTGAAGTTGTCAAAAAGTTGGGGAGAGAATGGCCCCCATAGCTCCGCCCATGCCTCGCAGTTAGAGGATTAGAAAACCCTGGGTGGAGCCACAAAAAAAGCCCAAAGCTTTTGTAACTTACTTCGGAAAATGAGACTGCCTGTATGGTTTACCGACTGTGTGAATCAATGGGAGAGGATACATTTCTGCCGTTCTTTTTCTTCCCACGACCAACTTCTTTCTCATCTCCAGGTTTTGCGGCTTTTTGATAAACTTGCTGAAATTATGCTAGATTTGGGCAGGATGCTAAAAGCAAGATGCTAGATGCTAAAGACATGTAAGTTATGCTAGATCTGGCAACGCTGTTGCAAAGATAGTAGCGCTGCCCCCACTACCTCATGTACAGTGACCAATCGGAGGCTAGGCCCTACTTTCCGAACGTGCTTCGTGCATTTCTCGTGCATTATATCCTTCCAATATAAGACATTCGAGCTGTACAGTCTTTATTAAAACCTTTAAAAATAAAATCATCCAAGGACTCCAGAGTCAGCCAGAAACCAGTGTGTACTTTGAACGTAAATAAAATATTTGGTGGAGCAAAATTACAATAACTTCAGATTATTTGCAAAGTAACAAAGACAATAACAAATCTGTGTAAATGAGATTTACAAATGTTTCCAAAGACAACGATGACAAAGAATCCAGTTGACTTCATTTCCTGTTCTTTTATTGGGAGAAGACAAACCTCTCCAGCTTTAAAAGATCAAGGACAACAAAGGGAAACAAAATAAAGTAACAAAGGCAAAGGAATAACAATAAAAAGAAGCAAAGGAAGGGAGAACATTCGTTAACTATTCGTTTCTCTACAATAACAGAAAAAAATCGTATCGCGTCTTGTTTCCACTCCAAATGAAAGTTGTTCCACTTAAGCCTGTGAATGGATTTTGTTAACTGTCCTCAGCGAAACACAATCTTCTAGCTTACAGCAGCAGCAGAGAAGGCTAACAATATCTAAAATCCGCTTCCTTTGGATCTGTCTATGTGGAAGGCGTTTCGAAGGATTAATTGCAGGACAGCAGTCCTTCTCCACCCACGGTCTCTCTCTCTCTCCTTATCTTTCTATTGTTGTTGTTATTCTTTTTTCTGTCCCGGTTGGAAGCCATTTTGGTTTGCTCTTTCTTTTGTTTCAATTTGTCTCCAATGTAAAGATTGTACTACTACTACTACTACTACTACTTCCTTCTGGTACTACTGATTCAACACGCTTTCAGGAAAGAAGCAATTTTCAAATTTACTTGCTAACCTGTAGATAGACTTAAGAAATGTCGTTAAACATTATTTTTAACCCTCATACACACGCGCTAAATTTTAGGACTTAAACACACGCGCGGGGTGTTTACACCCCACCTATTATATTTTTATTACATAAAATTTATTGTATGTATTTGGGATATAAGACTAAAATTATGTAAAATCAACCTTTTCTATTAGATATAATTTTTACCGGTAGATTTCTGATTTCATCGCCATTTTTAAAGAAAAAAATATTTTTACCCTGTTTTTAAGTTTCACATTTTATACGTTGCTATAAAAATTTTAATATATGTCTTTAAATTTTTAGTGAGTGTTTCTAGTGTTTGTATATGTTAAGAGCATGAATATATTAAACAATCGCATGTATTTTTTCGTATGTTCATTTCAAGCGTTTTTTCAGAAAAATAGCATTAAACATTCATTACTTACAAATATTCAAAACAACATGTATTGCAACTTTCTCCACTAAATGAATATAAAAATGTTATTTTAATATCATGTAGAACAAAAATAGAATAATATCATATGCCATGAAAATAGAAATTAGAATTTTTTCTAACCGTATTACACATTTAGTGTCGTTTCCCCCACGCATCAAGTGAAAGAGCAAAGTTTTAATTGAGGGCACACTCTTTACAATATACAAGTCTGTACTTCCTGGAGATCAATTTGTTGCAATTGCAGCATGAAGATTGGGTTTTCCTGTCCTTTTGACGCGGGCATATTTCACACCCTCCATAAGTTCTCTTTTCTTTTACCTTTTAGAGTTTATCTTCAAGACTACTGATGCGCTTGACTGCTGCTTTCAGATAAGGGGGAGGGAATGTAGAGATAGCTTAGATGCAATGTGGACCTGCAAAGCTGCAAACTCAGTTGCTTCCCTCTACTTGGTTTTGCACTCCAATGTTTGTTGTTTGAAAATGGCAAGAGCAAATACCTGGCAACGTTTGTCATGTCAAAAAAAAAAAAAAAAAAGCACTTTAAGTGGCTAACGCTTACACTTTCTTGACACAATATGCGTTCCGCACAGCTTCTCAACAACACCAATTCCGCCTATATGTAAATTATAATCAGTTATCATAACAGTTTTTCCTCACCTGTGTCTGGATCAATTTTGTTCTCATTGAGCATAAGTTCATGCCGCAACAACTCTTCCGGGTTTGGGAGCATAAGAAATGATAGTCATATCCTTGGAAAATGCGAATAGGCTTGAATATTTCCTTCCTTTTTCTTTCTGCTTTTAGTTTCTGCGGATCGTACCCGTACAAGTTGTTCTCACTCTTGTTCAGTATTTCTATCATGTCCGCTTTCATGTAGATCATTATCTGCGTCACTAGAATCGTTAGGAATCAGTTCTTCATCACTCCCAACAGAATCAAAGAGGTTCCTTATTCTCTCTTCCTCTTGCGCAACGCTGTCTATTTTGTGTCCTCTCCTTACGGTAACTTTTTTAAAAGTTTATCAGAATAATATTGGTCTATATAACTATAACTATAACTATAACTATATATATATATATATATATATATATATATATATATATATATATATATATATATATATATATATATATATATATATACAGTGGCGGATCCAGGATATGATCAAGGGAGGGGCTAAACCATATTTTGCCGTTTTATCCATTGTAAAGCAGGATTGAAGCCCATTTTATCCAGTCTTAAACTGAGCGTCAAGGGGGGCTATAGCCCCTATTGCCCCCCTTGGATCCCCCACTATATATATTAAACACACGGTTTTGGAAAACCTAGATTTAAAACTTGACAATAAATATTACACAAACACATACGTGGGGTGGATTTCACCCCAGCGAAAATTCTATGTTCCATATACCACAACCGCTTAACGAAAACTAACTGAATGTTAGGTGAATACAATTAGCAGTTGCAGCCAGAAAGGTATATATAAGCTGAGGACACTACAATCGTTCTTCTTTTGTTAGCATAGAAATAAAATGGTTTGGGGTGGATTTTACCCCAGCGCGTGTGTTTAAAGGTTAACAGAAAAATACACACTTATTTCTTGGTATACAAACTACATGGAAGGGTGGATGGCACACTGACTCAGTGTCAGTGTTTACATCTGGTGCAATAGGTTCTTGCTTCGATCCCTGGCCATGAGAGTGAGTAAATATCGTGTCCGTAAAGTTGTAAACCCGCCTGACTTTTGATGGGACACTGACCAATTGAACAGGTGTCAATCTTTGAAAAAAAAAAAAAAAAGAAACATAGGTGACTTTCCAAACAAATAAACAGTTTTTGACATTTCACTTTTGGATATATATTTATGTGCTCCTAAATGTTTCTTTTATTGAATGTCTGATGAAGACAACGATAAGTTGTCGAAACTGTAACACTTTATTTTAATTTTAACACATAATTATATTAAACTCTGGTCATAAAGTGTTAGTGATTCATATACTATCACTAAAATCGGCTACAGTTTGCAGAAACCATTATGGAATAGAATGACAGACCCACACACAATTTATGTTGAATCAAATGGCATATAATAGTACTGATTCTCACTTCAATAATAATAATAATAATAATAATAATAATAATAATAATAATAATAATAATAATAATAATAATAATAATAATAATAATAATAATAATAATAATAATTTATGTTTATATACAGTTTTATCAAAAATTACTGAGGTTTCATTGAATCAATGATCATTTCTATTCAATATTTCGACTTTTCTTAAATAAAAATAGCTAGTTTTTGGCCCTCTGTACATAAATCGTGATTAATTAATAGGTCTAATTCTTTAGTCCTCCTAATAATAAATATTCCTATAAGCAGAAAAACAGTTTAGTACCATTACTATTCATTTTCAAATAATGGTGCTTGGAGTTCCGAGTTTGATCCCAGCCCCTGCCAAGTGAACTTTGTGGTGGACAAACACCGTGTGCGTGGGTTTTCTAGGGGTTCTCCCGTTTCCTCCCACTTTCTTCATTCCACCATTTCAGTCATTACTCATCATCACTGTCTCCTTTAGCCTAACCGGCATAACTGTGGGACGTAAAACTGAAAGATTTCATTTCATTTTCATTTCATTTTCAAATAAATTGAAATACAACAGTTTAAAAATAAAGTAACATACGAGAAAAACGAAATAATGTCCCACGATTATGCCCTTAGGCTAAGGGAGACTCATAATTAAAGCAAGTTAATGATGGAAAAATTGGTGGAATGAGAATGTTGGAGGAAAGGCAGTATCCCGAGAAAACCCAGAGGCCGGGGATCGAACCAGGGACTCCACACACCAGAGACAAGCGCTCTACCACTGAGCCATCGTTTCCACAATAATACAGTTTAAGCTGCAAATTAAACCGTCGCAATATATTGGTGCAGAAAAACACAAATATCTAATGCTCAAATCTGAATACACAGTTACGACCCTAATTAATTTGAAATAATTTAATCTCATAATACGAGTTATTTAACCCTTTAACGCGCAATTTTTCTAATCAGACTGATTTTTTTAAAATTTGGAATGGTTTCTGTGTAGGAAACACGGGATTTTTTTTTTAAAAAAATAATGCAAATATTATGGGGTCTATGGGACATTTTATGGTGTTTGCATATAGGGTCTATGCAAAGTTGCGCTTTGACATCTGCTAAGTCCACTAAAAGCATATGAAACTAATAAAACGCGAAGAATTGTCAGCGTACTTGCTCGTTTACACTCTTTACACTTCTGTCCAACACAGAAACAATCAACAGATCAAAATTTGTCCACCTTAACGAGCAAAGAAAGCTCAAAGACGACAAGATAACAACTCCGCGTGCAGCAAGTAAGACAAAGGGACCAACATTGGCTTACTATGACATCTAGCTTCAAATTCAGAACTTCATTAGTGAAAGGGCATCTTAGCTGATATGCAAAGTCGAGCCGGATCCAGGATTGTCTAAGGGGGGTGTACAAATAACTACCAAAATAACCAATCACACTGAAACTCTTCAAAGTGACATGTGGCTTTACACAATAAGATGACACAAGGATATTATGTAAATTCTAAATCCTGACGATAAAATGTATTTTGTTTTTCCCATAATTTCCAACTGTCTCTTTGAATTAAGAAAAAATAGTTATCTATCAGCTACTTGATAAACGTAAAACATCGAAATTTACGGATATCTTAGTTACATATTGAAAATGTGTGACATACAATAGTTTCATTTTTCATTTTCATTTTGTAATTAGTATAAAGTGGAAAATTCAAGAGCAGAATGAGTTGAGTTGAGTTGATGTTAGTTTTAACGTCCCTTTCAGTAGCGAGGCTATATGAGACGTGGACCTGCTGATTAACGTGGAATCCGAACCACATGAGCTCCCACCGGGAATCGAACCCGGATCTCCCACGCCAAAAATTTCTGCCTCTCGAGATGGGATTTTATAATATTTAAGGCTGGTATCATTGATACCAAGTCGTTCAATCGATTTTCCACTCGAGGGGGATTGAGGGTCCACACGTTCTGGAGGTTCAGAAAAATAGAGTATCTCACAAGCATTTCAAGTTAGACAACCAACAACATTCTCATGTGCTTCGGGTTGCATACTGTTCAGGCATTACAAAGAATTGTCACATTTGCTAAGCGGTTCACACATTCTAGAGGTTCAGAAAGTAGAGTAACTCAGAATTTTTCATATTAGGCAACCCACGCCACTTCTTTGTGTTGCAAGTTGCATACTGTTCAATCATTACGAAGAATGCAACATTTGCTAGTAGATCAAGTGTTCAGAAAGTACACAGCACCTCAGAAACCTTTCAAGTTAAATAGCCCACAACATCCTCATGCATTACGGGTTGCATACTACTCAGTCATTACGAACAACTAATACTGTATTTTCTAGAAGACACTGCACAGCATTTTGGCCTTAAAACAGTAATTTCCGACTAGCCGATGTATATTGTACTGGCAAAGTTTTTACCCTCAGACCAGGGTCAGAGAGAAATAAGTAAAGCAAAGGAGAGAAGAGGATAAGATTAAAGAATGGAATAAAGTAGTCTATCATAGATTCACGGGTAGCGTATCTATAAAAACCATCACCGTTTTTGTTGGCCTATCATTACTACCTTTATAAATGCCAGGTTTCCTTTCCTGTCTCCTCCTTGTTTTCTCCTTGCGTTTTTACTGAAAATAGGAGCAGCAACTGTGATGTTACACAGCATCCAGTTGGAAGTGGCTAAACGAACTTCATTGACCTCATTCAGATACCAGTGAGAGAAAGACGGAAGTGAAATTTAACCAGCGATACCTTGACGTGGACAAATTTCGCACAACTTCGTTCAAGGAAATAGGCATTGTTAAGGGTGCCGATCCTGGGGGGAAGCCGAGGGCCCTCTTCCCAAAGCTCATGTGGGTTCCCTCATTCTATTTGTAAATTTACAATATTTGGCATAATTTCAATGCAATTTGTCTTAAAATTCTCGTATATGCTTTCTGCATCTGAATGGGCCCTCTCAAATTCTCAGAGAAATCGGCGCCCTTGGGCATTGTGATGGACAAGAAGATAAAAAAGTACTATAAAATCGACAATGTTGGTGATGACAGTATTGCCAAAGATTGCTTCGAGACCACAGAAACCCCAGTGGCGTCACTCTGCTGTCAGTATGTCACTCTGACATCATTTTCCGCATTCCCACTATGCAGAGGTGTCACTTATACAAGCAGCAAATACTGCGCAACCTGAATGAAGACGATGCGGGCCCCGAATCAGTTTAGAAAGCGGTCTTCATTTTGAAACATGATCTTCATTATTTTGTAAGTGGCATTTTTTTTTTTCGCTGATGAAATGCAGTGGGCAAGGTTAATTGATAAGGTAAAACTACTAAGTAAAAGCTAATTCTATGAGAAACTTGGGTTCTTCAAGGCATGGTAACAGATCTCCTCACTACATCTTATTGTATATACAGCAGGACTGGGTAATCCGAATGAAATTCTGTGTCACACAACGAGGCATGAGTAACAAGTATGCCTTTTGAGATGTTCTCTTCATTTGTGCCGCGTGACTTTTGGGACACTCTGTGTTATTTACTTATAATGATTGCTAAACAGCGTGCCAAGCATCTTGTCATTTGAGGGCGGCGCTCCAAACCCCTTTAAATGCTGCTAGCAAATGAGAGTCCAGCGGTATTGCCACGTTTATTTTGTACACATCCACGTCTATCCTCTGCCATCTGATCACGCTGTAGTTCGTCTGCTTAGCCATAACCACACCCCTTAGCAGTCGGCAACATCGCGTCAGAGCTTGCGTTGTATTCGTTTATCTGAAATGCCAGGATGTTTGTCACAGGCTTTAGTATCATTTTTAATGCATGTAATAAAAAATACATTATTGTATTTAAAATTAAAGCTGCGAATATAAAATGAATATCTGAAATGTATATGTCTAAGCCATGTAAATGGCAAAAGAGAAATATTCTCCCTGTTAGAAGTTATGACTTAACGGCATTTAAATTGTCAAAAGTATTAACATACTTGTAGAAATGTACGTCTTAACGGCATTTAGAAAGGAAAAAAGCATGCTAGTAGAAATTTATCACATAACGATATTAAATGGCAAAATTAGAGTTTCACACATACAATCATATCTTCTTTAATCAAAGCTACTATTATTGCGTGTCAAGGAAAGTTATCACATGCTACCTACGGCATATTATAATTGAAAATTGAATTAAGGGGGGGGGGGGTCTTCGGGAATCTACAGCCCCGGGCCTCCAGATGGATAGAGCCCTTCACTCTGATTTTAAAAGAAAAAACTCAACTGGCTATCTAGAAAGAATCATGAAGATACAATCATCATAAAATAAAATATGACCAAAAATATGAAACATATTTCCTTAACGTTCCTACTGTATTTTCACAGAAATGTATTAGGTGAAGTCAGCAGAGGCGACATATTTTTTCTAGCCGCGGGTCGCCAGATGAGTTAATCCAGCCCTGAATGTGTAATAAACGAAGGCAAGATGATGAACTTTTAGTGGACATCCGCCTTTTTACAACTGCAACAACTCTGAAAGTAATAGGCTTCGTGAGAAATAGATACACTAATAAGCCTCCTGTACTTAATAATATATGGTAAGGTAAAAATAAAAAGTGCAGAAAATGGACACCCGCCATAGTGAAGATAAGAAAACGATATTTTGTTTAAAGCTTACGAAACACACTAATCTACGATCACACATTATAATTATAATAATATATTTATTTTTTCAACGTCTTTTTGTAACATATATAAAAAGTTAAAACCATCCCTCAGACATCGACACATCTCCAACCACCGACGTAACAGCAACGTATACCCGAACCAAAACGTTGAGTTTCGCAAATGATGGATTGTTTGTTGAGCGACATAGAACAAAACGTATCGATTCCTGTACAACCAATGTTTCTGTCACATGAAAATAGTTTAGTTTGATTTGTGTGGTGCATGAAAAGAGGGAGGGGGAGTTGTCTCGTAAAGAGGGTGGTATGAGAGGGGGTTATACTGTGAGGTGTGGTGTGGTATGGTAGTGGAAATGGGGGAGGGAAATTTTCACGGGAGGGGATATAATGAAAGGTAGGATAAAGACACAGCAAAAACAAGAGTGAGAGTGAGAGAGAGAGAGAAATGTGGAGAAACAAGAAGGGGTTGAAGCAGGGAGGGAGAAGAAAGATTCAATAAGATGACGTCACAGGGACAGAGTTAAAGGAAACGTCTTTGGCGATCCTTGGAGATGTCGCTTCAGGACCTCGCGTGATCGCATCGACCATGGGCGGGGCCAAAATCAGGGTTTCGAAAGGGGAACAGAGGAGTAGAGTAGAGATACGGGCCCAGTTGGTGCACCGCTTTACCACGCCCACAATAACTAACAACATATACACAAAGTAATACCAGTAGTACTAGTATAGAAGGTATGCTTTTAGCAAGCTAATATACTCGCTAAAGGAACTTTTACCTACACAACTGCAAATATCCGAGGAATTCACCGCCTATATCCCAGGTACCATACTGAAGGAATTTCCTAGCTTCCTTCGCCAATTCTTACACGTTTCTAATTACAATTTATCTCGGCAAGAATGAAGAACAAATATAAATTAGGGATCAAATAAAATAAAGAGTACGAATTTCCGAGTGCAAAATAATCGCAAATTTTTGTACTAATAATCACGCGTTCAAAAATGATTCATTTAGAACTGAGAGTTACCAAAAATGATAACGAGTAACTTAGAAAGCTATAAAATACAATCTAGTTAATTTGAACACGTTAATTTCTACATGCATTAGAAACGTTTCTGGCACTTACAGGCCGTTAAAGCATACATATCAACTAGCATAATTTTTCTCTTCTACTATTTAAATGTCGTTAGAGCAAAATTCTTACAGTAGGACATCTAGATTTCAGCATTAGAACACAGTCATTATGTATTTAATATGCAGGTGTAATTTTGCTCTTTTGCCGTTTAAATGTCATTATAACTAATTTATGAAAGAATAATGTCAATCTTTTACGATTTAGCCGTCGTTGGTACATTCTAATGGCTTTTAAGGAGTTTGGGCTATCAAAATTAGCCTCCGTACTTACCCTATATGTATCCGTCCATCTGTCCAGGAGACAAAAAGAGATCAAGAAAAACTTGAGGGTCAAAACTTACGAACCGTGTTCTTGTATGAAGACGATATTCAAACCAAGAGAATAATTCAAACATTTTCGGGCTTAACTGATTACTATAGAGTAAAAAAACGGTAGTAGATAGCGAGAAGCGGTCTCTTGTGTCCCAAGAACACATTTAAATTCTATTCATAACTGGGGGCGCGGTAGCTCAGTGGTAGAGCGCTCACCTCCGGTGCTTGGGGTCCCTGGTTCGATCCCAGCTCGCGCCGTGTGGACTTTGTGGTGGACAACCACCATGCTCGTGGGTTTTCTCGGGGTTTTCCCGTTCCCTCCCACTTTCTTCATTCCACCATTTCAGTCATCATCACCGTCTCCTTTAGCCTAACCAGCATAACCGTGGGACGTAAAACTTCATTTCATTTTAATATTCATAACTGGGAGGAGACGTTGGCTTAGTGATAAAGCGTTTATATCTGGTGTATGGTGTCCCTGGTTCGATCCCCGGTTAAATCTTGTCTGTGGGTTTTCGCTGCGTACTCTCGCTTCCTCCTATATTATCATTCCACAAATTCTTCCATTATCATCCACTTGCCTTAATCATCCGTCTCCCTTAGCCTAAAGGACAAAATTGTGGGACGTTAAACTAAAGCGAAAACGACAAGATATAACGAAAAATATTTTCTTGTTTTTTTTAAAAAAAAATGATTTAGCATTATTCAAACACGTACTCTCTCTTAACCCTCTATTCATACCGGAAGTGACAGAAATCAACCACTTCTGGTTTTAACATTTATCGCTATAGAGTAAAAAAACTGTAATAAATAGCGAGAAGTGATTATATCTACAAACAATTAAGTGTCATAAATATTCATTATATCTTCACTCTAATCTCTGTACTAAAACCGGAAGTGGTATAAATCCACTATAATTTCCGGTTTCAATATTAATTAACAAAAGTATCACGCCGTTCAAACTAAATGCTTCAAGTGGTGTACACGCTGTTTATTTTAGCTCCAGTAAATTCATCCTTGTCTTTAGAGCAACGTAAAATGCGAAATATTTGTAAGGGATAATGCTTAATAATGTGTGGTCAGCATGTTGCTAGTCCAATCGTCGTTATTCTTGATTTTCCTTATACCAAACTCCCGCAACTTCTTTTCGTAAAAGTAACTCTTCGATTGTCCTCACGACGTTACGTAAACTCTGCTGGAAACACCATCTCTCGTTAGTGTTACCAGAACTGATTGTAGTCCAAAAGTAGCGGATTTGAACTATTTGTAGCCAAAACATAAAAAGTCACATGTCGGGTTGGAAATGGTCAAGCGGCGATCGGAGTTTCGGAATGTTAGTGCTGGTCTGTTATAGAGCTAACTTCATACTACGTCAGCTGCAATAGAACTGCAGTGGGCAATGAACTGGGCAGGTGGTCATAATATAAAATAGTCGTCTTTGCTGCTTTTCAAGAAGACGAGTTTGTTTAAGTTAGTTTTGTGGGCTCTGAAAAGCATTTTGCAACGTTTACAGTATGTTTATTTACTGTTATTCCTCACTTCTTTAATTCTTTTGCTAAATTATTTATGTGGGAGCCATGCATTTTCGAAGATTAATATTGTAATTCCACTTACGCTACGCATTATGTTAATATGAACAATACAATAACACAATTAAATTTGCGATGTTCGCGTTTAGACAGCTCCCCATTACAATAAGCCCACTCATTAACTGAGACAGCATTACAGTCATTGATCCTACAATAGCGTAAACTTAACAAAAGCCTAGAGTACGTTTGTTTTATCTTGGCACGCTTCACGCCTAAAGGATGGATCTGTCCAGGCCCGTAGCCAGCCAAAAAACTTAGGGGGGGGGGCTGAAGTTAGGGGGACCCGATCCAACCATATGATAGTTCATCACCATATTATAGTTCTTTTGCAAGCCTACTGTAAAACTTTTAGGGGGCCAGCAAAAATTTAGGGGGTCCCGGCCCCCCTAGACCCACCTGGATACGGGCCTGGATCTGTCTGCAACGCATTGTTGCCATGCCACGGTTAAGTTGACAGTTACAATATGCTAGGAAACAGTAAAACGCGACACCACTCACAAGTCCCTGTAACACAGTTGTTCGCGTGTGGCAACTAAGCATTTCAAATTCCCACCAAATAGCAATGACCTGATTTGATGGGCTGGCTCACAACTAATGTCACCTACACGACAAAGCCAATAAGACGGCTATTGGATTAAAACGTTCACGTGAGTGCTAGCAGAAAGTACTTTAAAAAAGCCAACCAAGTGCGCTGGCGGGAAGCGTGCTAAGATAAAACAAACATACTCTAGTGTAGTCAACAATAATTAAACTAATACCTAGGTATAGAGCATGTTAGCTTTAGTAAAACTATTGTTCATTCTGAATACTCAACAAATAAAACTTTTATTGTATTATATAAAACTAATAATTCGTGATTCCATACAGGGGTCAAAGTGGGTCTGAAAAGGTGGGGGGCGGTAGGTAGCGGCATGGCGCCACGTCGTTCTTCCTGCCTATCTTTGCCCATTGTATTTTTTAGGAACTGGGGGAATGCCGTATATATATATTCGAGGTGGGAGAACGGCTTCCCACCGCGTTTCCCCGCACTTTTACCCCCTTGATTCCGTATATAAAAACAAAAAAGTATGGCATTCTTAAGACTTATAGCCTGCAGATAATTAAAAGATAAAAGTAGCTCAAAAAAGTAGCGTGTTGCCCAATTTGAAATTTTAGTAGCGAGGACACTTTTAAAAAATCACCGAATCCGCTACTTGTAGCTAAATCTGGCAACATTGATTCTCTAGTGATGACCTATATCTAAGTGTTGACTGGATGCTATATGGAAACTGTGTGTCACTCTTAAGATTGTGTATGCCACAGTTGGGACTTTGTGCATTGTTGTTAGAGGGCAATTCAATTTGTTACTTAAAAGTGTACTTTTTTCTTACATACACGGTAAATATGAGGGCAAGTCAAGAAAGACTTGGACTGATTTTTTTCCCGGCAGTTCTGTTAACGCTGGAGCTTCATAGTTTGGCATACAAGTAGGGTGGGTCTTGCTGTGCATATATATAAAATGTTGTTAAGGAATCATTGCATGTTTGGTAACCACGACTTTTTATTGCAGGTGATGTTCTGCGCCGCCTCTAGAAGTCGCCTGTAGAAGAAATGAAGTCATTACGAGATGAACAATTTGCTATACGGTTCTGCTATCGCCTGGGGAAAAGTGCAACAGAAACTCTAGGAATGTTGAGAGCAGCCTACAAAGAAGACGCTCTGCCACGAAGTACCGTGTTCTGGTGGTTCAAAGAGTTTAAAGAGGGCCGAATGACAATCACGAAAGCTGGTGGACCAGATGTATCAGCGTCAGCTGTTACTGAGGTGAACATTAACACGGCAGCAGTCATTGTTAGAGAAGATCGCCGCATCAGTATCGACGATCTGGCAGCCGCACTACGCATATCTCATGGCAGTGCCTTCAAAATTTTGCATGACCACCTCCACATGAGCCGAGTGTGTGCGCGATGGATTCCGCGACTCCTGACACCAGAGCAGAAGGCCGTTCGAGTGGAGACTTGCAGGGAGCTGTTGCAAAGGTTTGGGGATGGTGGAGACGCCTACCGCACCGTGCGACTTTTTTCTATTCCCTGCCCTAAAATCCAGACTGCGTGGACGCCGCTTCTCCGATAATTCCGAGGTTCTGAAGGCATCGGAGGCGGTTTTGAAGGACCTCTCAAAGAATGGCCTGCGACACGTGTTTGAGGACTGGAAGACTCGAATGAAAAAGTGCATTCAAATGGGCGGGGACTACTTTGAAAAGGATCATGTGCCTGTTGCTGAGTAATAATAAATTGCCTAGAAAAAAAAATCAGTCCAAGTCTTTCTTGACTAGCCCTCGTAAATAAATAAATAAATAATCTGTTCCAGCATTAATTACAATTGGCAAAGAACGACATACTTTTTAATGCCATAAAAATTCATTTTTCTCGATTTTTTTTTCAAAAACTACACATAAGAATTTGCCCTTGATGGTTGTTTCATGGTATGTGGTGGTAGGATTTGGAGTAGAATGGTAGTTATAGATACTAATTAAACATGACGTTTATAACGGACAATAAATTTTCTATTCATAACTTTCAATACGGTATTTGTAAAATGATCGGGTGTTTAAAAAGTTTGTCAACTTTTTATGTGGGGTGAGTGAAATGTGTACTGTATTGACGTTACGATTTTTTCCCTCATTTCTTTTGAGACGGTTATGCAATCAGATAGGCGATTTTAAAGCGCCATATCTGGCAATATTGGGAACTACTTGTTCTGGCTCTATACCTCTGGGTGACGTTAAGGTCATTCAGACTGAAATGAACAAAGTGGAGTGTTTGATTCCAGAAGTTGGGAAAGTGTTTAAATCGTTGCAAAAGTTAGATGGGCAAATTTAAAAAGCAAAATCGTATTGCATTCGGAATATATAGAAAAGAAGTTATTCTTGTATTTGAACTGAATTGCAGTTCGTTATTCATTAAAAGTATTATATTTCATGGTGCTATTATCGCGAGAAATTATATTTTTCGATATTAGCAAGTGGTCTTCAAATTAAAGCGTATATGAGTGCACATATTACAATCTCCTTGGTGTAACATGATCATGGTGAGTTTGTTTTTTGAATTACACGTATGTTTCGAAGAAATCAGTTTTATTGACAAACAGGGTTAATATTAAAAATAATAAGTGAATTATTTCGGAATATTGTAGCATTGAAGACGTTAATGTTTGATTATGAATTATGCCAAGTGCTTGTTTAAATGGAACAGTATATAGTTCTTGTTAAATGTGTGTAATGAGAGGCTTTTCGTATCTTCTTTTTGGAATATATTTTGAGGAAGTTTATAAAGTTATTAGTAAAGAGGACTTAAATATCTTATTATTTAAAAAATATACTTTCGCCTAAGTTTATGGCTGCCCTGTGTTTGTTGAACAACTTTCTATACTCTGGAGTCGTCTTACCATTGATGATTATTACAAAAGGTACGTATATAGACAAATTTAATTTTTACGTGAAACGTGTCCTAGACTATATTAAAATAGCTAGAGCCTCCACGAACGAATTTTATATTTATAACGAGAGCACGTTACAAGTTTTGGTTGCAGTTTTTCTGTTATGCAATGTGTAAAGCAATACTTGAAGTCATTAATGTCAACGTTCAACTTATAGCCACAATATCCATCAGAAGACAGTTAAGTTGGAAACTTCCGCAAGATCTACGGGGGAAAAAATATAAATTCATGATGTACGTATCAAAGTCTGGATTCTGACTGTCCCCCACTTTTACCTTCTAAATCCGCCACTTCTGATGCGATTGGAAAAATTCCATTACTCTAGATTGAAGACCACCAATTTCCAACAACTTTTCATATTGGTGAAACATACAATACGATATGTTGATTCAAAAGATGAATAGAAAGAAATTTGTTTAATTCTTTTGAAATTCATAAAACCTAAAACAGTATGACTTCATTCATATCTCATTTCTTCCTTAATTTTGCTTTAGAATACAAAGATTAGGGAAATTAAAGATGGCAGCACGGAACTACTGCTTATTGGTCTTGTAACTGGCTGATAATAATTGGATTTGATAAATGGATATCAAGGCAATACAAGAAAACGTGATTATCTTCCTCGTAGCATGTAAAGAAATATCAGTCTAGAAATGAATGATAAAAAAGACAAAGTATACGTGTTGACAAATGGAAAGCGTATTCGCACTTCAGCGTATTTTAATCACGCTCGACCCTAGCCTTAGGAGCTAAATACTCGGTTCTGATTGGTTGAAGTTACCCGTTTCTCACCACGTACCATACATATTGCACAAATCAAACGGCAACTGCTGTCGATCTTCGTGTCCGAGCATGCTAGCGCACGTGTTACTAATGAAAATTGTTTTCGGCGTTGGTTCAAACCCGACCCATGGAAAGTTTTTTTTTATTTTTATTTAATTTAATAACACTTTTATCATTAAAATAAGATAATACTCATTTGCCCTTGTACGTAATATATAATGCATAAAAAGTGATTTTCTTAACGTTCCGAAACAACTGAGTGAGCGTGGCTAGGGTAGCGCGTGAAAAAACACATCCCTTCAGAACTAGCATAAACATTGTAATCAACAGTTGATTTACATTTCACATTGTGAAACAACGTTAGACCTAATTTTAAAATCGTAACTGATAGATTTGTCAGTTCCAGTTGCAATGAACGAATAAAATTGGATACGTAATATATGGAGACGCTGAACCCTATATAAGAATAAATTCTCTCTTTATGTTATCCTTTTCGCCCGGAGACACAACCTAATGACATAAATAAACTACATTCGTAATTACAAATATTACGAATATTGGTAAAAAAGAAAAGAAAGAAAAAAAGAGAAACGTTGAATTAAATGCCATACAAAGACAAAATAACTATCGAGTAAGAACTATAATAATGTCAAGAACAAACTAGATAAAACGCTTTCAGTTTTACGTCTCACGATTATGCCATGTAGTCTAAAGGAGACGGTGATGATGAGAAAACAATGAAATGGTGGAATGAAGACAGTGAAAGGAAATGGGAGAACCTAGGAAACCCACATATACAGTGTTTGTCAACCACAACGTTCATTTGGTGCGAAGTGGGTCGAACCAGTGATCCCATGCACCAGAGGTGAACGCTCTACCACTGACCTACTGCGGCCCCAAGTTGCTTAAAAATACAGCATTATAATGCTATGAATAAGTCTTCCTGGCAATGAATATAAATTAGTGAAATTATTATTATTATTATTATTATTATTATTATTATTATTATTATTATTATTATTATTATTATTATTATTATTATTATTATTATTATTGCTGTATCTCGGTTTAAACTGGCTTCAACTTAATAATCTGACAGTCTTCTCTGGCAAGTGCAGATTATTTGAAGAGTTTTTCTTCTCCAAAGAACTTTCTGATCATATGACAGTTGTCTAGTATTACTGATTTTCTTTTTTTTAAGTTTGTTAAAAGGTATTCTGCGTTTATCTGTACCAGTTTCATCACAGTGCCTTTAGGAACAATTGCTATAGCTGAGATAATGATTGGTCTTACTACTGTAACTGCCTGACATTTCCATAACTTTTTGATTTTGCTTGCTAGGTCTTTATATTTGCTTATTTCGTACTCAATGTTGTACGTATGTTATGAGTCAATGGTACTACTTCGTCTATGAGAGTTATTTCTTGGTCCGTTTTATTGATAATAGTGATGTCGGGTCTGTTTGCAGGTACCTACGTTACACCCGTTCTGATTTCTCGATTCCAGTAGAGTTTGTATTTATCGTGTTCAAGTACTGGGCTTGGCTGGTATTTGTAGTATGGCTTAGTATCGGTGATTAATTCTATGTTATGTGCCAAAAACTGGTGAATATTTTTTAATGTTTTTGTGACTTCTTAGATAATGTATGGCAGCTATTATATGGCATGAAGCTGTGATGTGTTCAATTGTTTTTTATGTGTTCCCGCATTTTCTCGACTTTTCACCCGATATTTTCTGCTTTAATATGTATTTTCAATAGATTCGGGTTGGTATAACTCGGTCCTGTATGGTCATCATAAATTCTACTGTTTCAGAAAAGAGTAGTTTTTTTTCTTTTCTTTTTTTTTTTTTTTTTTGTGCCTGGCAAGTTTGTCTGTGTCTGTCCTCTAAAAGATTCTTAAATGTTTCGTGGAGTTCTTTTGATTTCCATTTGCTATGCTTTTGTTCATTTGATTCATAGTTTGACCATGAACTTTGTCATAACTAGATTATTATTATTATTATTATTATTATTATTATTATTATTATTATTATTATTATTATTATTATTATTATTATTATTATTATTATTATTATTATTATTATTATTATTATTATTACTGAAGATTTGAGATTTGAATGTTAATATCAGATCGTCCAGAATAGCAGATGTCAGACAAAAAATAAATACGACCAACGAACGGGAAGGAATGGGGCGTGAGGTGTGCAGGGTATACGAAGAGGAAGACAAATTAACAAAATTAGGAATCTGTTCGAAAGGGGGTTCAGTATTTTAAAGTGGAATTTGTAGCAGTCTGCTATAGTTTCCATTTTAATGCTAGAAAGATAAGAAGTGAGGTAGTGTCTTAACGCCTATATGGACCACAGGTAATATACTTGGTGGATGAAAAATAAGTATTTCTAATAGTCTATGAAAAAATATAATTTTACTCATTACATTTTGAAAACACTACTGTAATATAAAGTATTTTTTATTATTTCACATTTCTTGGTTCACTTAGTTCGATCGTTAACAGTTGGAAGTAGCAAAGTCAATTTAAACAAACATGGCAAACCGATTATCCGTTTGTTTCTGGCCGTTGGCTTTCATGGTGTGGATCTCACGAATGGCCAACAAGAAATCCAGATCTTATTACTCCGTGTCATTTCTTCTTATGGGACTACACTAAGAAGGAGGTGTACAAATATAAACCACCCACAGCGGAAGAATTGGAGTCACGAATTCAAAGAGCTTATTACCAACATCCGAATTGACTTCCTTCACAAAAGTATCAATTGTATCCCTGGCCGAAAATTTCTCTCTATTCTCTCCTAAAACTACAGTTTATGAGTTCACCCTCAAGTATCTAATTTTGTTCAGTTCGATGTGTGATCTATTGAATCACAGTGTCCATCTCATTTTTAAACAATATTATGGCTAAACAAAATTTCATGTTCCTGAACTAATCTTAATTTTGATCTATATTTCATTCATTACACCAGTAGTTCAAGAAAGTGGGGTCCATGGGACCAGCCAAGGGGTCCGCGACACCTAAAAATTGAAATGTGTTGTAACAAAATGAAACTCACACCTATTACACAAGAAGTATTTTTTTCAGTTACTAAAGAGAAAACAATTAGAAATTATACCTACGTTTATAAATTTAAGTGTTTTCCTACTTTACCAAATTTCTGCCCTGAAGTTCGTCAACCGTTATACAGGACTACTTCAAAGTGAGAGAAATTTCTTCTTTGTTAGGGCAATTTTTCAAAAACAGTTGTACATTAACTGTACGACGCCTCTGAATTTCATGGATTTCATCTTCAAGTGGCGGAAAGCTCCCACCACTACCACCAATTCCAGATTTTTTTTTTTAAGTAAATGTTAGTCATTCCTGTGCTTATAAACATCAAGCCTCCTCCCGATTCTGGGATTTCTAAAATTCTGGGATTCTGGGATTAGAAACCGCTGCCAAAATATGTTCCTACATGTGCCACTGCGAGTAACTCTTGACTCAAATTGGTTTGCATGTGCACTGTGAGTACCAAGAGTTGTCTAAAAAGGCATTGCAACGTTTGATGCCTTTCCCTACCACTTACTTATGTGAGCAGACGTTTTCTGCTCTTTGCAGCATTAAAATCTTAAAGCGAAATCGTCTTAATGTGGAATTGAAACTAAGATTGATGGTGACAAAAATTATTCCAGATGCAATGCAATTATGGAAAAACACAAAAGATTTCATTCCTTACATGAGTGATCCCACATTTGAGAACATTGTTTATCAAGTGAATTTCCTTTTTAAAAAATTAGTCTTGAAAGATAGCATTGGAAGAGGGTCCGCAGATCGCTTCTCGAATGAACACGGAGTCCGCAGATTGACTCCCGAATGAACAGGGGGTCCGCAGATCGACTCCCGAATGAACAGGGGGTCCGCAGATCGATTCCCGGACGAACAGGGGTTCCGCATTATCGGAAAGATTGAGAATCACTGCATTACACTATGCACTGTCATCTTGCTATTGGGATATTGAAAAGCTTGACAAAAGAGTGTATATACGTATTTCATTATCAGTTTCATTTTAGTGCTGAGGTTATAGTACAGCATAAATTTCCAGGTTACCAAAAAAAACTCGATTTTCTCGAAAACTACGCATGATGATTGACACTTACCGAGCGATTTTGTTCACATCAAACAATTTGTATCTGTTAAACGCTAATGTATTGTAAACTTTATGTACTGTGTATGCACAGTATGTGTATACAGGTACACTTTTAACTAACGGATTCTATTTATCTTGGTTTGTATTCTTTCAATTGTAACACTCATATCTTCAATACAGTGACACACATACTAATACATACGCGCGTACTACTCGTAATAATAATAATAATAATAATAATAATAATAATAATAATAATAATAATAATAATAATAATAATAATAATAATAATAATAATTATTATTATTATTATTATTATTATTATTATTATTATTATTATTATTATTATTATTATTATTATTATTATTATTTTAAGACTGGCACGATTGCTCAGTGGTACAACACTTACCTCTGGTACCTGGGATCGCTGATTCGATCCCCAACCAAGTAAGTTTGTGGCAGAAAACATTGTGTCCCTGGATTTTGTCAGTGTACTCCCATTTCCTCTCATATGCTCATTCCAGTAATTTTTCCATCATGATTCACTTGCCTTAATCATAATCTCCTTTAGCTTAAAGGGGGTAATCATGGTACGATAAACTGAAGTATTTTGTTTCATTTTTATTTGAAGAAGAAGATGTTTACGATTTCTCAGTGGAACGCTTACTTCTACGCGTGGGGTACCTGGTTCGATACCCGGCCAAGTAAATTTACGGAGGACAACATCGTGTCCATGTGTTTTTGCGGGGTGCTCCTGTTTTCTCCTACATTCCCATTTCACCAATTCTTCCATCGTGAGGGGCCGCGGTGTTTCAATGGTAGAGCGCACTACTCTGGGGCATGGGGGTCCTCGATTCCATCCAAACAGGCGCCAAGTAAGCTTTGTGGTAAACAAACACCGTGAGTGTGTTTTTTCTCGGGGTTCTCTCGTTTCCTCCCACTTTCTTCATTCCACCATTCTATTCATTTCCCATTATCACTGTCTCCTTTATTCTATCCAAGCGTATCCGTGGGACGTAAAACTTAAAGATTTTCTTGCATCATGATTCACGTGCCTTAATCATCGTCCCTTTTAGCTTAAAGGGGATACCCGTGTGATATTAAATTGAAATATTTACTTTCATTTGAAGTAGAAGAAAAAGACGAAGAAAGGTAGATGTGATAGAGTTTTTATATCTTACATGTATAAGAAATGCCAAATAATCCTGTTGAAGAGTAATTAATTTACCCACATTTATAATTCAACGCACAGTAAATAACTAAATAATTATAAATGTGGATAACAATTTAGTATTATATCCTTTTACTTTCCTAAGTAATTTGTATTTAGGAAAGTAAAAGGATATAATACTAAATTGTTATCCACATTTATAATTCAACAGACAGTAAATAAGTAAATAATTTGTATTTAGGAAAGTAAAAGGGACATAATACTAAATTGTTATCCACATTTATAATTCAACAGAGAGTAAATAAGTAAATAATTTGTATTTAGGAAAGTAAAAGGATATAAATACTAAATTGTTATCAGCATTTATAATTCAACAGACAGTAAATAACTAAATAATTTGTATTTAGGAAAGTAAAAGGATATAGTACTAAATTGTTATCCACATTTATAATTCAACAGACAGTAAATAAGTAAATAATTTGTATTTAGGAAAGTAAAAGGATATAGTACTAAATTGTTATCCACATTTATAATTCAACAGAGAGTAAATAACTAAATAGTTTGTATTTAGGAAAGTAAAACGATATAGCACTAAATTGTTATTTATGTTCACCCTTTTAAAAAAATGAAACTGGAGTCAGTGTGTGAAATAGCCAAGAAAGAGAAATGGATAGTCGTAAGAACACTTTTGAGAATCACGTTTTTTTTTTGGGGGGGGGGTAAGAGATAAGAGAGAAAGGCATGTGTGTGTGTATATATATATAAAAGAGATATGAAACTCAGTATTCAAAAATTCATGAAAAACTTCAACATCTATTCAACACCAGTGGGACCATTCCTCTTTCCGTTTGCCCAACTCGAAAAAGAAGTTAAGAGAGAGAGAAAAAGATGATCGAAACATAGGGGAAAAGTTTCAGTAAAGAAAAAGAAGAAGATACTAAAAAAAAGAAATGAAAAAGTATATTAAATTTGTTTCTTCCTGGAAAGGGATCAGCTCTTTATTAAAAATTGAAGCTAAAACGTCCACACTTTTCGTGAATGATTCTGTTTGAAATTCTCTTCTCTCCTCCTTTTAAACCTATTTCGTATACTTTCCTTTCTCTTTCTCTTCTCATATTAGGTGATACCAGAAGGAAAAGAGAAAAATGTATCCAGTCTGGGATTTCGGATTTCTCATGTTTGAAATGATTCTCACGTAAGTCAATGAAGGAATATATATATATATATATATATATATATATATGAAGAGATGTGTCTGTTCTCTATTGGTTTGTGTCTGCAAGAGTTGGCTGCTAAAATAATAATGAAGCAGGTTCTCAATGTGTCCGTCTATATAGAAACCATCTGAAACCGATACCCGGAGTAGCTACACAAGGCTGTAACCGTCTGCTATGGGCCGTAAAAGGCCGTAGTTAAAGGGGGTACAACAAGACAGCTATTTCCCATGGACCAGGTTCCCAGCTTCTCTGTCTCATTTGAACACTAAAGAAGAAAAAAGGGGAAGAAAATCCACTGATGTTGCGACTTGCAGTTTCGTCTATTAGTATTTGTTTTTTATTCCCTTTTTTACTGTCATTTATCGTGGGTTTCCTCTTTCAACGCTGATTCTTGTTGTGTATATGTAGTGTAATACAAGTCTCATCATGTTTGTAACAATACAACATCAAAAACAATTTTCTTTTTCGTTTCACTTTTTTCTCTTCAGATTTTTGACCCGTAAAACATTATATGAAGTTGATCGAACGCATGGGTGGGGAACCTGCGGTCTTCAGAGTTATAAAGTGCAGCCTTCTAGGTTTGTTGTGAAAAATGCTAAATTACACGCACATAAGAAATACGAATTATACCAGAGCTTCCTTGTGGCTAAGCAGTTAACATATGCGCCTTTGGCGTGGGAGACCGGGTTCGATTCCCGGCAAGAGCTCGTGTGGTTCGGATTCCATGTTAAGCTGTAGGTTCACGTATCATATAGACTCGCTGCTGAAAGGAATGCTAAACTCAAATGCTGGGAGACGATGGATTCTGATCTGGCCACTGATTTGATAAATGCAGTATCAGATTCATCGTTGTGCCATTGCTCTGCAATCCAATGACGATGTGTACATGCCCATTTCAGTCGTAATAATGTGCCGTATAGTTAACATTGGGACATGTGTGGGATGTCGGCTGCGGAGGCCCATATCTAACGGTGTGTGGTGAACTGTGTACTCAGACATGTTCGTGCTTTGTCCAATGTTAAAATATGTTGCTAATTATACATCAGTTTCCGTCTATCTTGTTTAACAACCTCGACAGTTTAAAATATCGGATATCTTTATTGAGATGTGGCTGTCCCATGCCTTGTCGTTTAATGCTGGTTTCACCCTTTTCTCACCTGTGGAAGACACTAACCACGGCAGCTCGCGAACACACGACGAAGTGCGCTGTTTCCGAGATTCTCGTTCCGACTCGTCTGGCCATCGTTATCTGGTCCCCATCAAACTGTAATATATCGCTAGCTTTCTACATTCTACGCACAAGCACTACTGACCATAGATGGCCATTTTGCACTGAGCTCACTCAGGATCACGTTCGCTTCTCTCAACTGGACTCAGGCTCACTTCTTTCAAATGGGTTCGGGCTCATTCGGACTCGCGCTCATTTCTCTCTCCTACGTTCGCATTCATTTCTCCCAACTGGACTCGCGCTCACACGAACTCGGCCTCACTTTCTTCAACTGGGGTCTCTCTCAGCCGTCTCAACTGAGTTCGCGCTTACTTCTCTCAACTGGGCTCGCGCTTAATCGCACTCGGGCTCACTTCCCTCAGTTGGGCTCGCCCTCACTTATTTCATTGGGGTTCGGGCTCACTCAGGCTCGCGCTTAATTATTGAGTTCAAGCCCGATTAAGCGCGATTGCCAAGCTCGCGAGCTTCGAGCTCGTGACTTTGGACACCTATGCTACTGACTGATCGAGTGAAATCCGTGTCCCTGTTCCTTCTGCTGTTCCCCGTGACTCTTACATCAGCCCAACGACTTTGTTCATAAAGGATAAGCTAGTGTTCATAATAGTTTGACTCATCTTTGTGAAATATTATAATCAAGCACCAATTAAAATTTAAGAGCATAATTTTAAGCTATACCTCATCATAAATAGTGTGTATTGCCATCTCGGTAATGTAATTATGAAAAGCTTGATGCGGGTATTCTTAAAATCAATTTCATTATAATCTAAAGTTAATAAGTTACTTCTACGGCAATACATAAAATTGCTTGTGTCCTTCCACTATTCAACAGATAAACTACTCCCTATTTTTTCGTACTTGTAAACGGCAATACACAATATTATTTGTATTTTTCTTCTGTTGAAAAGATAAACTATACACTGTTCTATCTTACTTGTAAATGAACATAAACAAGCAGTGTTGGTAGATTGAGATAAATTCCCTTAATCCAGAAAAAAAAATTGGTAGTAAACTTATGTAAATGTGTTAAAAAAAGGGGGGGGGGGGAATTTGTAAGGCAAAATCCAAGAAATATTCGGGTTAAGTTAAGACCAAATTTTACGGTTCTGTTTTCCTTCTATTTTCACGCTGAGACTAATCGATAAAACTCTCAAATCTATTCAGTTCTATTCGAAGTCTCATTTTTTTAAAGATATTGGCAAATGACCAACTCCCTCCCCCAAGACTCTGTTCTCCTCTTGCTACTCTGAAGAAGAATGGAAATATTGACAGAGTAAGGGGTCAGAGGGATATCACAGAAATTGATTAAGGTTAAAAACCCAGATTTGTTACTCAAAGTCAATGTTCTCTCTTTCAATTAAGAAACAATGAAGTAAATCATTGACGAAGGTGCACAAATACCTTTTACAAATTATGGAAAATATAAGGGAAAAGGGGAATTTTTGTATCATTCTTGGAGGGATGCAAATAATTTTGTCTGCTGCCATTTAGAAATACAGGTTGTAAGACCGAACAAAGAGTAGTTAGTAGCACAAGCAACTCATATGACTTGGTGTATGTAGACTGAGGGAAATTTCTCTAATGTATGGAAGGGTAGTGGCAAAATTTACCAGCGTGGGAGAAAAAGTTATTTGTGTGGCAAAATTCAGAGAAATAATCGGATTTTGTTGTTCTGTTTTCCTTCTACCTTCTATTGAGAAGAATCGATAAACCTCAATTCCCTTTGAAGTTCCACTTTTTTTGAGGTCTTGGAAAACGACCCGCCTGTTCTCCTGTCTCTACTGTGGAGAACGTTTACAGTAATGAGGAAGGGGACAGATCACAGAGGCTACTTAAGGTCAAAGGTCGCGAGTTATATGATTCGTATCTGCTTTCATGGTCCTAATTGTCCTGTGCTCATTAAGTATTCTTGATGAGTTGGTCAAGTGTAGGCGTCTGTGAATTGTGGTGCTTTTTCTATTTCTTTTTGTTTTGAATAGAGGCGACTGTTTGTTCTAGCGAGTCTCAGAGCACAAGGAAATAAGAGGAACATCCTGTAATGCCACAAAAAGTATGGAATTTTAGACGAGAGCTGATCGAACAAGAAAACCTTTTTAATAAGAAGAGATTTAAAACTAAGTGGTTGGATGCAAAAGTCCAAGGGTTTAAAATTCTAAATTGTGTATGGTATATTGAATGTGTTGGAATGAAGTAGGTTTAATTTAACTGTATTTGAATGAAATGTGTTCAAATTACTGTATTTGAATGACATGTGTTTAAATTTTTGTATTTAATTGAAATTTGTTTAAATTACTGTATTTGAATTAAGTGTGTTTAAATTACTGTATTTGAATTAAGTATGTTTAAATTACTGTATTTGAATTAAGTGTGTTTAAATTACTGTATTTGAATTAAGTGTGTTTAAATTACTGTATTTGAATTAAGTGTGTTTAAATTATTGTATTTGAATTAAGTGTGTTTAAATTACTGTATTTGAATTAAGAGTGTTTAAATTACTGTATTTGAATTAAGAGTGTTTAAATTACTGTATTTGAATTAAGTGTGTTTAAATCACTGTATTTGCATTAAGTGTGTTTAAATTACTGTGTATGAATTTAAGTTACTGTATTTGAATGAAGTGTGTTTAAAATACCGTATTTTAATGAAATATTTTGAAATGACTTGATTTGAATAAAGAGTGTTTAAATTACTACATTTGAATAAAATGTATTTAAGTTACTGTATTACGCGCATAACTATCCATTGTAGTTAGGATATGTAAAGTACCTCTAAACTTAAAAGCTAAACTCCTAGCGCAATAGACATTTTGGGTCCCTGGGTCATTGGGGTGATGTGTGGTCAGCACACTGGCTTCTCTCGCTGTTGGCTTTCTAAATCGGACTTCGTTGCTTCTTTCTTTCAAGTAGCTCATCAATTTTTCTCACGACGCCGGATGAGCGCCACAATGACCAAACCATCTATAAAGTACGAAGTGTCACCCATCTTTCCTCTGACCAGACGCGACACTGCTTGACTTCGTTGATCTCACGAGACACGACATTCCAGCACGGGTAGGACATTGGTTACAACACCCTCCTATTGGAATAAAACGGGAACTGTAGATCTGGACCATTTACGTCAATGGGACAGTAGTGACACTACACAGCTCAACTCTCAACTAGTTGCGTTTACTACCGACAGTAACGACATCATACGGCGCAACTATAAAGTATTTTTTATGCCACCGAAGTTAATGGCAGCATTGTCAGTCCTTAGCTGATTCCATAATAGATTCCATTTATTGTATGTCGGAACATTTGTTTTATTTTACATTAATTCACAAGTTAACCCAGCGATCCTCGAGTAAATAGAATAAATATACAGTGGCGGCTCCAGACTTTTATAAGAGGGAAGTCACATCGACAAAGGGAAGAAAACAGACTCTTACTCTCCTCCCTTCAAGCCCTCTCCTCCCAACTTTGGGAACATCAAGTGAATTTTGTTTTTCATTTTAAAGTCATTCTTTAAGTTCTGATGAGAGTTACAAATAAAGGGTGCGGCAGAAATAGTTAGACGATGTAAAATGAACATAGAAAACGTAACCCGATAGATAACGTGCTCATTGTTGTTTTGTTTTGTAAAGTGGTTCAAAGCATTGTGTATGCATGTAGATTTGTTCGGCTGTTCGGTGCGCATGCTCAGTATTGGAAGAATTACGTAAGCCTTCCGTCAGTAGCCATGGAGCGTTTGTCGGACGAACATCGCGCTTTCGCAGTGGAGTGTTTCTTCACGAACAAAGGCTCTGCAACAGTTACGCAGTGTAAGTTTCGGAGTCACTTTAACATTGCCAGAAATGAACAAATACCAACACGACAAACTATTCTTAATTGGGTGAAAAAGTTCCGAGCTCCGGCTTCTGCAAGATCAAAGAAACCCCCAGGTCGTCGACGTCAATGAGAACACCAGGCAACATAGAGAGGGTTCGAGAAGCATTAATTAGAAGTCCAAGGTGTTCAGCTCGTCGGCATGCTGTGTCACTTGGCATGTCAGATAGGAGTATGCGGCGAATATTACACCAGGACCTACACTTCCACCCATTCAAAATTCAGATGATTTACAAGTTGTTCCCTGAGGATTTTAATGCTCGTGTACAATTCGCCAATACGCTGTTGCAAAGGATTAGTGAGAACCCAAACTTTTTACAGAGGTTAATCATGTCCGACGAGGCTCATTTTCACATTGATGGGTGTGTAAATAAGCAGAATTTCCGTTACTGGGCACCAGAAATCCAAGGTTGTTGCATGAAGTGCCCCTTCATAGCCCTAAAGTAACAGTATAGTGTGGTGTTTATTTTGATGGGATTATTGGACCATACTTTTTCAACGACGAAGATGGTAACACTGTAACTGTCACGTGTGCTCTATATGTGGACATGCTCGAAAACTTTTTACTCTCAAACTGTGACGGCGTCGCCTTAGGCCTACCGCTCACTGGCGACAAAACAGTTGCGCAACTATCTCGTCGCTGTCGCCTGCAGTGAGCAACTTTACGAAGACAAAACAGTTTTGTTGCCATACCCTCGCTCACTGGCGACGGCAACAGAAAAGTTGCCGAGCATTTGGTATCACAATTTACATAATCGGCAACCGGAACAGTTCATATAATCGCTGGTTTCGGGCATTTAAAAAAACTACAGCCCATTAGAATGGTGAAATAAACAAATTTAAATAAATGAAATAAGACCTTTTTGGATAAATTTCAAAATCTTCCTTTTCTACTAATTTCAAGACGTTCAATCCAATATAACTATATTCTTAACATGTCCCTCTCTGGGGTCTCGAGAAAAATAATCTCAAAATTGGGTGGATTGAGCGTCTTTAAAATAGTACGAAAGGTCTATTAGACATGTACCCTATCGTGGGCACCCTTACCATTTACATGAGTTTTTTTTTTCTAATCAATTCACACTCGGAATTAGCGTGCACAGGTTTTCGAGCGTGTTAAAGGTGTATAAGTTCAAAAAAGTCATGAGTAGAACTAACAATGCGGAACTAAATAATTTGAAAAGATTAACTATGAGGACGGGGGATGCACTCAGATGACATAACATTATTATAACAAGATCTTCTAAAATGTTCTTGCAATTTTTAGAAGTAAGGGGCCATGGCTCTCCAATAAATTGTCCTAAGTACACTAATGCTATCAAATTTTGGAAGGTAGCGTCAACAGGGGCGTCATTTTAAACTTTGCTTGAGGGGGGCAAGAGTAGTACCGACATAAGACTTTCACGTTTTGTACTAGTATATTAACAGACAATAGATTAGAGTATATATATATATCAAATTCTTGGGGGAAATTGCCCCCTCCTTCCCCCCTAAATGACGTCCCTGAGCGTAAATGAGTGACAAAAATAACAGCATTATGTAAGCTAATACGAACGGGAACAATTATTCGAATCAAAAGATAATAATAATAACGAAAATATAAAACGACTGGAAATAACTAACAGAACGAAACTAACAAAAGCGGCAATCCGACAACACTGTACCGTAACTGTACTCTCAGATGTTCTACGTATAGCCATAAAATAAAATTTTACTTTCTTTGCTCTTCCCGCGTATTCTTCACGTTTTAAAACCGGCCATTTTTATACTGTACAGTTTTTTTTCTTTTTTATATTTGAAATGGAAAGAAAATTGAGAATGATAATTTTATCTTTATTTCTTCTAGGTGTGGGAAATTAACGGAAGTAGTAGTGTGTAATGATAATGACAGCGATATGTCATTATTAAATAAAGTGCACTCATGTCGAAAATGATTGTCGCATATCTATAATGTCTTCTTGTAAGAATATAATTTGATAATGATTTTGCAGGGTACTTTTAATATTGATACTACGTGTATAATCGGGAAATGTATATTTGTGGTAAATTTCATAGAAAAGGAATAATAAATACGAAAATTAGAATGAGTAAGACAAAATGCTGCTAAATGGACAAGAAAGTTTTATTTTCGTTTTATTGTTCTCACTCTTTTCACATGAAATTTTGCACATACATGTCTTTGCTGATTATACACATACTAACATTATAAAAAGTACCGGGCGAATTCGTTATCAAATTATATTCCTACAAAAAACATATTTATAGACATGCGACAATAATTTTTGGACATGAGTGTACCTACCTGTGTTGTTTTTTCTTGGCTGGAAAGGTCATTCTAGTTTCTCACAGCGGTAAAACACACTTCCTTCAACAATTTCTTCTTTATATATATTTCTTCTTTAACGCTGGGCGTTTCTCTATTTCCTCAATTAATTTTTCATATCTTTATCACTAATTAAAGACATGCTAGTTACTAATCAAAGAATGTGTTAGTTTCCTTTGCGAACACTTCTTTTTCACGCGCTACACACGGAACGAACTGTTACGTGAAAAAACTTGTAGAAAACATTTATTTTTTTTACCTTTCTACTTGGCGGTACCTCGGCAACTTTTCTGTCGCCGTCGCCTCAGTGAGCGGACTCCCATAAGACTCAATGCATTTTTAGATGTTGCGCAACTGTTCCGTCGCCGAGCTGTTGCCCTGCTTGGCGACACCTCGGCAACTTTTCTGTCGCCGTCGCCTCAGTGAGCGGACTTCCATAAGACTCAATGCATTTAGCCAGAGCAACAAGATAGTTGCCCGACAAAATGTTGCCAGTGAGCGGTAGGCCTTAGACAGATGTGGTTCCAACAAGCCGGGACCACGTCACGCACAGCAATTGCATCGATCAACATTCATGGGAGAATGTTTCCAGAACGGGTTGTCTCTCGTCGCGGCAATGTTCCTTGGCCTGCACACTCGCCCGACCTATCGACATGTGACTTCTTCCTATGGGGTTACTTGAAGAATTAAAGCTATACAAGAAATAGGAAACAATTTTATGTTGCTAGCAACGTGCAACCTATTTCTTCAATTTTAATTTCTTAATTGACTTTGAAAAAAAAATCACTCGGTTACATATGCACTAAAATACGAAGAGTGTAATTTGAAAATGATACATAACCTAGGTACGTACTTGTAAGTAATGGTAAAAAGTTAACAAGATTTTTTTTTCGTGTAACATTTATTAACTTACAAAATAGGGACATGATGAGGCATTAAAATAGGGTGTATTCAATTTCGATTGTTTCTAAAAACAAATTAATAATTTTTGCAACCATTCTTTTTTCAACACCAAGACGTAGACCTAGTGTTCAATGTAAAATCTGAATCATATGTACTCTTGCCGAGAATCGAACCTCAGGATTCTATGCTGAAGACAAATGTGTTAACCATATATGTACAAGGAACGTCAAAATTTGCATTGGGTTCCGCAAATCTACCAGGGACCAAAGTTACTAGGCTCCCTTACTTGTTCTGCGCCTTAAACATGCCTTACATTATAATTGACCCAAACCCACAATAATTCTGACCATCAGGCTAGTAGAACAATAGAAATTTGTAAAATTTGAAACTTTAAATATCTTTGCAAAATTAGGAAACACAAAGTATTATCATCAATATTTTGCTTTCTAAAATACGGAAGTAACTTTAAAACATAAAACTTTAAAAGAAATATCTGGGAAGATGAAAGAACAAATCATGGCATTTCATGTGTGTGTGTGTGCGTAATAGTAATGTACAACAGAAAGAAAGAAATATTACAATATTTGTGAGGGTCTAGATCATTTGAAGCCGATATTGGTATTCCAAGGATAAGCAAGTGAAATATTTTTTATTTGATTTTGACTGAAAACGTGATTTACAGAATTATATATATATAGAAAACCTGTAATATAGATAGA
Organism: Thermobia domestica; assembly: GCF_964235325.1. NCBI lineage: Eukaryota > Metazoa > Arthropoda > Insecta > Zygentoma > Lepismatidae > Thermobia > Thermobia domestica. The sequence continues at coordinate 38,999,803 of NC_137469.1, forward strand.
TAGATAAAAGTATAGATAGATAGATAGGAGTGTGTGTCTTATTCGTTCCTTAGATGCTTAGAAAAAGAATGAAAGGAAAAGAAAAAAGTTATACATATACCCTACATTAGTTAAATTCGAAAATTCTAAAGTGCATTAAAGTTATTTTAATTTTTTTTTTTTTTTACTTTATAATAATGCATATGGACGTCGTAAAGCAAGCACAAACCTTAATTGAAAACCTATTGCAGTGAACTTTCTCGACCTTGAAACAATATGACTCATTCTTCTCGGAGAAGCAGAACAAAAAATTCCTTCTTCGCGTACCTCCCTTCATGCACGCAAACAGCTACAGATCATAGACTGAGGCTCCACCCACTACCCTGCCTCAAGGAGGTAGCAAAAGAAAATTTTCTGTCACAGAAATTGTGTGATTACATTGTACGTAATACCAAGCGTTTAAAGGGCTGTTCTGTAACAGCTGCGTACGCTAGAAAGACCCAAGTCAGAACACGTGAACAAAAAATGACATCAAGTAAAACATTGTGACTTAACGCAATGTTGCATTAATCAGGGTTGTAAACTCCATATTAAAATAACTAAAATTTTATTATTCGTATACAGAAATGAAGGTCCATAATTGTTTGTTTTTTTTATTTTTTTCTTTGTATTAATTGGGAAGGGACTTGACTTTGTAACTACATTACATAGCCGCCCCTGATAATATATATTTACTATATATATTCTCAGATAAAATAGTGTCTACAGCTTACTTTATGTTCTTAGCAATACCGATATTATCAAGAAAGTGATATACACAGTGCAGTAATTGGGATAAAAGATTTAGTCTGTAAGAAATTAACGAATAACACGTGGAACCATCTTATCTCGTTTTATTCAAAGTGGGAGGATATTATATCCACATACTCTTCATAGTTCAGAAATCCATTAAATATCTTCTGAAAATCCTGTATCGTAATGGTGTTCAAAATTCTGGTCACTGCTTTCTGGATAATAGAAAAAAAACTTCAGTTGTGTTTTTAATTTGGGGAAAGGATTGCGGACTGATCTGGCGAGTACACGACATGCGGTAATAAACTTCTTTAGACCAAAAGCTCACCAACAATTTCTGCGTACTGTGCTGGAACAACGATGCACTGTTTCCAGTTTCTGCTCCTCCGATAAGGAATGAGTTACGTAACGTGCACACAGTTTCCGTTTCATTAAATCATTCGCTATTGTTTGGTTGGCGAACAGTCTCATTCATCCCTACAAAGTGTGATGTTATCATGAAGCTTGCCGTTTTGTCATTCCAAATTATATTCCGAACTTGTCAATAATTTCAACCATTGTGACAGACCAGCTTGGGCATGAGCGCTTCGTCACCTTCTACAGACTCTCTGCCAGCACTAAGACAATTCAGAAATACGACAACGAGAAAGGCAATTGTCTCCATAAACTTTTTTCAACATTTCAAGTTTTTTTCGTTGGAGGGAGCTCTTTCCTAAGCGTGTACAGAAGTTGATACTCACTCTTTGTTCCACTATTAAAACGATTATGAGTAACCACAATACTAGTCCATATTTAGCCACATCAAGTTCTCCGAGCTCCAAATTTCTACAAGTGTTTCCAAGATCATACCCAAAATTTACCACCATGAAAAACTTCCGTGCCAAAAAAAAAACTAATTTTGCAGCAATATAATCAGTCTCCTTTCCTAATTGCCGCACTGTGTATTTCTATTGTGAAATTCAAGTCACGCCGTGAGTTAAATCTAGTGAAGTTGGCGACTACATAATGTAAAATTATCTCCCTAAGACCACACTCTCCCTACGCCACCATTTCACCTTCAAGAAAGCTGAAAATGAAATGAAATAAAATCTTTAAACTTTAAGTCCGACGTTTATGCCGGCTAAGCTAAAGGAGACGGTGATGATGAGGAATGAATGAAATGATGGAATGAAGAAAGTGGGAGGAAACCCGGAGAACCCCAAGTAAACCCACACACGGTGTTTGTCTATCACAAAGCTTACTTTACGCGAGCTGAGATAAAAAAAACGACCCCATGCACCAGAGGTGAACGCTCTACCACTGAGCCACCGCGCCCCCCTCAAGAAAACTGAGTTACACACTTCGCAAGTCCCACTTAATCTCTTTGATATTAATCAAAACGACCAAAACTTTTGTAAAGGCCCCCACGCACCATAGTCGAAACTCTCTCGCCTTCGGTGTGAGCGGTCCCGTGTTCGATTCCCGGTGGGGGCACTCAGTCGAACACGTGTAAAAAGCTTTTTCAGGATGAATGATTTTTTAATTGGTTTCCCTCATTCACACCAGGCAAATGCCGAGGCGGTACCTAACTTATAGGTCCCAGGCCGCTTCCTTCCTTCCCCAATCTTTTAACCTTCCCTTTCTCCGGATAGTGTGCTCGCCGAGATACGTCATCCCTCATACGTTACGGGGTAAAAGGCCATAGATGCCGAAAGCCCACAATTCTAAATCCCAATTCCTAAATAAAAAATTTTGTAAGAAATAGCATGTTTTGTGTATATCTTGTAGACAACAGAAATTTCTTGAACAGAATCGCACCGAATCTATTATAAATTCAAAGAAAATTATGACTTCAAAATATTCTATTCTAGCACCGTGGCTATAGTAAACATGGAGCTATAGCATAATGTAAAACCACAAGCATTATGGATTCTAGTGACAGAGTGCCATTGAAAGAAAAAAAAGAGAAATATCCAAATTAAATTATAGCAGCGCTCTCTTTTTTTCTTTGTACCGTATTACTCAAATATATAAATAGCAGCATATTGCAATTACTTTTTTAAAAAAAAAAAACTTAAGCAGATCCTATTTAATTTATCTGTTTCAATATCCGGCGTCCCTTCTGCATAAAAGCTTTTTACTGATTTTCTGTCCTCCGGCAAGGATTGAATAACAAACCTGCCACCCACGCCTTATATTTTGCCAATAAAATTTGTGTGTATATTGAATTTGTGTGTGTGAGAGCGTTTTTTCTCCTCTTGTTTGATTTTTCCCATGAATACACTTTGAATATGATAGCACAACAACTAACATCACGAAATAAAGGGATGCTCATCTTTCTCATGGTCCAAGACGCACCTCCCAAATTTTCCTACTCATTACCTTCTCCCCACAAACTTTTTTTTTTAAAAAACTTCCAAACTTACTCGAAGTTCCCAACTTCCAATGTTTCCCCTCCACATTAGGAATTTACTCAAAACATCTTTTCTTATATAAAACTGTAAAGTTACTGTAAGCAACGGAGTCTATTTTTAGTGTGGGAGACCCGGGTTCGATTCTCGGCGAAGTATCATGTGGTTTGCGTCTCATGTTAAGCTGTAGATTCATGTTTGATACAGGGGCGCGGTGGCTCAGTGGTAGAGCGTTCACCTCCGGTGCTTGGGGTCTCTGGTTCGATCCCACCTCGTGCCGTGTGGACTTTGTGCTAACCAACCGAGAACATTTTTGTAAACCGCTTTATTCCGGCAAGAACTGGCAGTAATGTGCTTCATTCGAAATTACCCATGCAATACTCAGGACCTTTCTGAAGAAAAGCATAGGGATTCTTCGCGTGACAGACCGAAACCCAACTCCCAGTTATACCTACTGATGGAGGGCACTCCCCTACCGAGCAAGAGTCTACCTGAATCTCATATATCGAGACCAAAGTGCTTAAGGCGAGCTCATATCCTGCTTTCGGTTCCAGAGGGCATTTCGGTAACCTCAAAATACCTGATCCCATGACTACAATCCAACCCATTTCTGGGAACACCTGGAAACCAGGATCCTACTTCTGTCTACTTCAGGGTTATTGCTGAGATAGCTACCACATGCACGACAGGACCCAATGACTTGTACAGGTCGCCTATTTCGGAGTATTACAATCTCTCCACTCCCAGCAGAATCTCCCCTGGCACAAATACGTCTATCTTTATGAGAAAAAAAATACAAATATTACGTTTTTTGAAACACATCCCCAGGAAAATATAGGAGGTCGCTTCATGGATCTTAGGGTCAACAAGCACTTTTAAATTTCATGACAGTTGTATACATGTTTCGTAAAGTAAAACTACAAGAATCTTCAAAGAAGACTTATTGGTATACATAAAAGTTCTCATAGGACCACTACTAAACAAACATTACTTGCAATGCTTCAAATACCAAAGATTTGGGCATTCGCAAGTAACTTACCAAGCTTTGCCTCGGTGCGTCAAGTGCGTTGGCTTTCATGAGAAAAGAAGACCACAGATACACCAGCGAAATGTATCAATTGTAAAGGCGCTTATCCTGCTGATTATTTCGGATGTCCACGAATTCAACAAATCGTACAAACAAAAAGGAAAACAACATCAGCAAGCACAATCTAGCATTCAATACCTCTTCAAGACACCACTGCTACATCCACTTCAAGACCTAAGCCTATAATATCACGCATCATCACAGCTTCAACACCGAAGACGTTCCCTGATGATAATTCATCCTGTGAAGACATCATTCAAACTATTAAAGAACTTCTTCAACTTCTGAAGAATTTGAACCTGACCAACAAAGTACATACCAAAATTACCCGTTCAATACTCAGAACCTTTCCGAAGACAAGTAAGAAGATTTTTAAGCGCGACAGACCGAAACCCAACTCCAAGTTATACCTACTGGTGGAGGACACTCCTTTAGTACCCGGCTATTTGAGGCGATCGCAAAGCGTATTTATTGCTCATGCGTACTATTGGAATACGCTGACCATGTATTTAAATGTAGATGGCTAATCATAAACGCGAAAGCAATAAAATCGCTGAGAAAACGTCAGCTCGAGCGTATTTGGTGCGGGTCGGAACAATAGACCACCTGCTGTTTAAAAGATTTCAAAAGGAAGGAAAAAAGGAAATACGTGTTGCCAGGCAAAGGGATTGTAGCAAGAAACAGCTGCTTGGAAGATGGTTTGTGCAGAGTATTGGAACTCTGCTATTACACACCTGGACCTGGCAAAAAGACCTGGAAATCCTGACTGGCTCACAGTATGAATTACACATCTGGTGAAAGTAAAATTACTGAATAGCCACTTTGGTCGCGTTCGCTACAGGGTGTAACAGGGGGTAAGACTTACGCACCTACATGTCAAAGCTGAAAGCCGCTCCAGGTCTGCTCAGCAAATTTATCATGCTCATGGATTTCTCTGAACTATTACCATGAAATCAAGAAACCTTTTCAGCACTTCATTGCTTGTTATAAGATGCATTCTTCTTGTTTTATTTTGAATTGTTGTGCATTTTTGTATTTTGTAACTTTATAGTGTACCAGCCAACCACATCAATAAATAAATAAATTTTTGTTACCCATCTCCAAATGAAACTACATTAAATGAATACTCATGGTCATAGATAACGCGTTACCTTGTGCGGCCGCCCATCTTCAGATGGGAATCAAACTGCACGTTTTAAAAAAATATAGTTTTATACATGTTTAATGAATTATCAAAAATAAGACACCAGCAACACGATATGCGTAAGTTTTTTTTTTTTTTTTTTTTTTTTAGAAAATGGAGAAAAACTTTTCTTTTTCCAAACCTAAGAATTCATTTGTATGAGAACAAGGACACTTATTGAGATGAAATTGATACTGAAATATATTTTCATTAAACTCTTCATTGTGACTCTAACAAAACAATGGTACATAAGGTATAGTCTGATATTGTCTGTTAACTATTACATAGGTTGGATAAAAAGTACTGGCAACCCTGCCGGCACGCGCCAGTCTAGTGACGGAGAACCGCGAGGTGGCAGCACCGGAGAAGACAATCTCAGTTGAGGAACTTAGGTGAGTGGAAACGCTGTTGAGTCAGTCAACGAGAGCAGTGGCGTCAAATTGGTATCGCGAGTGGAAACGCTCTAAACACAATGTTCACTAAACATGAACAGCGTTCGTGGATCAAAATTGAAGTGGCACGTGGTTGTAGTGCACGAGAATGTTTTCAGGGACTGCGGGAAGCCTGTGGTGATGCAGCGTTGCCATACCGCACCGTAGCTCGATGGGTTAAAGTGTTTCGTGAAGGCAGACAGAACGTGGAAGACCGCCAACGTTCTGGACGACCTCCAGTGGACATGACAATTCAGCTCTTTGCATCCTTGCTGGACGTGGATAGACGGTGGACTGCGCGTGAGTTATCGGCAGAGGTTGGGGTGTGCCATAAAACTGTGCTTCACATTTTGAACGACATCCTGGGTTTTCGCAAAATTGCAGCACGTTGGGTTCCACGTGTCATTACCGAGGTGCAGGAAATGGTACCGATATGCACTGGCACAAGAATTGCTGGACCGCCACCAGAGGGAGGGTGACAATTTCTTGGGCAGGATCGTTACAATTGATGAAACCTGGGTTCGATCCTACGAACCATGTTTGAAGCGCCAATCCAACGAATGGAATCATCCCGGTTCCCCTCGGCCAAAGACTGTGCGCCCTAGTCAGGGAGGAGTGAAGGTGATGTTGATAGTGGCGTATGATGTCCAAGGGGTTATCCTGCACCATGCTGTACCAGCAGGGCAGACTGTGAATGCGCCATATTACTGCACGTTCTTGCAACACCATCTGCGTCCCGCACTTCGGAGAAAGCGACCTGATCTTTTGGCACGGACCCCAATCATTTTGCATGACAATGCACACTGTCACACAGCTACCGCCGTGACGGACCTTTTACATGCCTGGAACTGGGAGATTCTGGAACATCCACCATATTCGCCGGATATGAGTCCGTGCGATTATGACCTGTTTTCCAAGATGAAGCAACCACTTCGCGGAGAACGATACAACACCAGACAGGCCATCCTCAATGCCGTAGGGCGGTCGCTGCGAGACATAGCCAGAGAAGAACGTGCTGACGGAGTACGGCGCCTTCCATACGTGTGGCAGAAGGTTGTGGACATGGGGGGTGATTACATTGAAGGAATGTAGAACGTATTTTCCCTTCTAATACAGTCATTTGTAAATTATAACAATTTTGCCATTACTTTTTATCCATCCCTTGTAAATATTAATTTCTGTTTAAATTAAAATTATTTTTTTTAGTTTAACGTCCAACGATTATGCCCGTTAGACTAAGGGAGACGGATGATTAAGGCAAGTGAGTGAGTATTAGTGGATTAGGATTTAGGATTTAGAAATTAGATTTCTGGATTTTCGGCATCTATGGCCATGTTAGCCCGTCACGTGTAAGAGATGACGTCCCTCTTCGATCACATTATCCAACGAAAGGAAAGGGAATGGAGAAAGAAATGGGGAAGGAAGGAAGCGGCCTGGGACCTATAACTTAGGTACCACCTAGCATGTGTGTGGTGTGATGGAGGAAAACCCAGGAAACCTCACTCAGGATGGCTGGATTGAACATGCCTTTACACTTTTTCGACCAAGTGTCTCTACTGGGAACCGAAGCCGGGACCGCTCGTATCAAAGACGAGAGCGTTAGCGACTACGCAACGCGAGACCACTGAGAATTGGTGGGTTAAGAATGTGGGAGGAAACGGGAGTACCCTGAGAAAACTCACGGACACGATGCTTACTTGGCCGGGGATCGAAGCAGGGACTTCACCCCGCCAGAGGTAAACACTCTACCACTGAGCCACCGTTCTCACAGTATTGCTCCTTAAACCCTTTAGTGAGCAGCTTTGCAGATAAGCAAAGTTTACTTTGAAATTGTATTACATCATGTAGTTTCTAGTTCGGACATAGAAAATGCAGCTTTGCGTATCAGCTAAGATGCCCTTTCACTAATGAAGTTTTGAATTTCCCGCTAGATGTCATAGTAAGCCAGCGTTGGTCTCTGTATTACTTGCTGCCCGCGAAGTTGTCACCTTGTCATCTTTTGAGCTTTCTTTGCTCGTTTACGTGGTCAGGTTTTGATCCGTTGATTGTTTCTATGATAGACAGAAGTGTAAAGAGCGCAAAAGTGCAAGTACGCTGACAATTCGTCGCGTTTTATTGGTTTCATATGCTTTTAGTGGACTTAGCAGATGTCAACGCTCAATTTTGCATAGACCCCATATGCAAACACCATAAAATGTCCCATAGACTCCATAATATTAGCATTATTTTTTTTAAAAAAATAATTTCTGTATCTCCTACACCGAAACCACTCCAAATTAAAAAAAAAAAAAAAAAAAACAGTCTGGTTGGAAAAAGTGCACATTAAAGGGTTAAGTATAACATTTGTCCAAAGATTAGAAATATATAGATCAGGTATTAGATCACATCGATTGAAGCGAAACGAAACGCATGAGTGTAATTCTCATGTGTAATTTCTGAGCAAATAAAAACAACATGTTATTGGCGCTAAAAAAGCATATTCGTTGTCAATAATAACTCATAATCTTTATTTTACTAAAATATTGTTTATTTATTTCTGTACTGAATATACAAAAAATACATGGTTAAGTAGAAGATTGTATTTATTGTTGTGAGTCTCCTTCTATCGGTGACATTATGTACTTTTCACAGTGACAACAGTGCTATCAGTGATGTACACAGATTTAACAGTGACACAGGTACGCTGGTCATGTTATTACGCTTAAATAATAATTTAATCGGAAATTGTGGGAAAAACGAAATCTGACTAATGTAATGAATAGAGGCACGAGTTTTTCGCACTAAGAATTTGAAATTTTCGCGTTTCGCTTTTCATATTTCGCGTTTTGTCGCATTTTCCAAATAAAGTTTCGCATTTTGTAGCTCTTGTGGAAAAGAATTCCCTGATATTTTTACAATTGTTCCTTTTATTCATAGATCACTATAAAAATAAACCATTAATTACCTAAAAACAAAATACACTGAATATTTCACTTGACAATGTCAATCTCATTTATAGAAAATTATATTTTTTTCACATTAAACTGAGGAAGATCAGTAACTAAACTTACTATGAGTAGGAAAGTATTCCTGTCTTGAAAACACACAGGCACAAGTTGCATTTAAGCATTAAACATAAGCATGTTACCTGTTTCCACATTTTCCTCCTTCACTGTTGTACGTTTGTCACTTATCATCAGTCCATACTTGGAAAAAACCTCTTACAATTGGCATTGCTTGTTGGAAGCCACACATATGTAAGTGCATTTACAACAAACAATCATCACTTCGGAACTCCCCATCCAGCTGCGATGGTGATAGCTAACGGGCAACATGTTCCATATAGTCGTATCCTAATTACCTAAAATGCACAGTTCATGCCCCGTTCTACCGTTTTGTCAGTGGAAAACTAGCGTTTTAAAGTAATGAAAACGTATTTTTAAAATTTCGCGTTATATCACGTATTATTAGAAATTTCGCGCAAAACTGCCAATTTCGCGTTTTATCGCGCAACGGAAACCAATGAAAATACACACAGAATATCATAAAACGTCAAAAAACTGAAAATTGCTTAATTTTGGCACATTTCGTTTTATCGCGCATTGCGAAAATCTCGTGCCTCTAGTAATGAGTTAGCTTACAAATTACAACGATACTGTACAGAGCCGAGGTCTCCAAACTACGACTCGTGGGGCAACACCGCCCAGCGAGCACCACCTGTATAATTCGTCTAACCAAGAATAATTGGTGTTTTTCGTAATTCTGCCGCTCTCCAATAGGTGGTGTTGATCTACAGTATGTTCGTATTATGAGGAAGCTCGGTCCTGGCTCTTGAGACTTGTGGGGAAGTCATTGTGTTCTTAAGCTAAAAAGTTTAGAGGTCCTCTGCTGTACAGCATAATCAGAAGGTTATCCTGGTTGGATATTCACAAGGCATTGTTTTCCTTAACTCTGGAGTTACGTATATTATTTCTAACCAACCAATGCTTTATCCTCAGTTACAGAACTCTATGCACAAATACAAATGATTAATTGTAGTTTCATATCCAAGAATGCAGTAGTAGCCAACGCGTCGATCGCACTCTCCTAAGATGTCCGTGAGAAGTAACCCGCGATGGTCTATGTCATCCTCCCTATATTTTCATTGTTCTTGTCTTATTACTCCCTCTAGCAGCCTAGCCCTCAAGTATGAAAAATGTTGTCCAACCTTGCAATAAAGGTTATATTTTTACCTTGAGTGCATAAAAGGAAGAGTAACAAACAAGGAAAGAAGAATAAAAGGTTTACAAGGAAGATTAATTGAATAGTTGAGTTCGAAAACCGGTCATCTCCGTCGAAGCTAATTTGAGAGGAGTGACAAACAATACTAAATTAATCAATATGTACCTGACATACAGGGTTATTTTCATTTTTGGAAAGTAGAAATATGTCAGTTCTACGGTCTGAAAATGAAAATAGCCCTGTATGTCATATATATATTGACTAATTTAGTTTTCTTTGTCACTCCTCTCAAATTAGCTTCGATGGAGATGATCGGTTTTCGAGCTCAACTATTCAGTTATAATCTGTATTCGGATGAAACACATCAATTTTTTTTCATTTTTTTAAGTTTAACTTTCCATAATTATGCAATGTCAAATAAGACGATGATGAGATGGATAATAATGGAAGAATCAAGGAAAGAAGAAGAAAGGGAGGAAACGTAGTTTGTTGCAGTGGAAATTGCGAAGTCAGGCGATAGTCCATGATACAAGTGATCCGATAGAACGTAACCGTTGGTACCAGAACGTATTTACATCTGGTAAATACGCTTTAAAAATCGGTCACTTTATTTTGTTCGAAGTGAGGGCTAGGTTTCACTCAGAGTCTGTTGAATGAGTAACTGAGGAAGCCTGGAAAGTCGAAACGGCAATAGAGTGATGTTGACCATATAATTTCCGCTATATGCCGAGGTCATGGAAGTGTAGAACTTCACCTTCATACCACTTGTGAGCTAAACTCGTTTGTCTGGAGTGAGAGTTTACCTTTGTCTTAACTTTTTTATTTTCCTATGCAGCAACTAGTGATGAAGTATAATAATTTTCTAGATCATGAGACCAAATATGGTAAATTTATGGATATAGTTGACTATTTTTTTTTAAGGAGTTTGGTTTAAGAAAACCTTCTGTATACATTTACTCTGTCCAAGTGTCTGTACTGGAGACACAAAATCCTCAAGAACTACTTGATGGATAATCATCAAATTTGGTCACGGTGTAGATAATAAAAACTTAGGAACCGAATTAATTTATGGATGTGAACCCTTCAGTTCTTTCCAAGATATGGACAATAAAAATCAGGCTCCTCATATATTTCTATGAGAGTAACTGGATTATCCTTGCTTCATAGACTACCCGCAGTGCTTATGTAAATTAGCGGGATGGTATAATGCTTAGGATACAAAACACTAATGTCTCCATGGAACACAACGTTAAAATGAAACTAAATTACTTTTGACCAAACTTTTTCACGTGGTGTACGCTATGACACTCCTACTTGTTACATATATAAGCTCGAAACAAAATAGAAAATAAAGAGAGAAGACTGGTAAGAGACAACCTATAATAAAGAAGAAAACATACAGTAAAAGAGACAGTATATACAAATAAAAAGAAAAGAGAAAAAATGTCACCGTGGGTTCGATAATTGCCTTGTGGTTTGTCATATCACGATCCGTTATCTTGTGTAAGTGTGTGTGTGTGTATGTGTCATACGGACTGGCTTGTCAGTCACACGACCACACTATATGACATAGTATACGTACGACACAGTTTTAATGCCATTCAATACCGATGTTCTCTTCGTCGTACCCTCCCATAGTCACAGGGAGGGAGAAGTAATAGCTTGTTTGGTTGGTGGAAAGGGGAGGGAGGAATGAAGGAAATAATCATACGTGTACACGCATTGTCGTTCAGAGCATGCGCTAATTCGTTTATGAGTATGTTTGTAATAACCTTCCCATCTATACAGTACACACATATAGAGTGAGCCCAAAATATGACAACTTTAGAGAGATAATTCTTTGCATATAGTGGGAAAGAAAACATAAAAGTTTATTTGCTTTATGATTGATATTGAAAAGCTTTAATGAGGAGCCAATAAAATTAAGTTGTTCTAATGTAATTTATTGAGAGAGGTGAAGTATATCATAAGTTGTATCTGTGCCATTAGATCTACAGAGTCTGTCAAAGAGAAAAAAATGTATACATTAATGGAAGAAAATTATATTGTGAGTTAATTATACAAATTTAGCATATATTACAATAAACTGTGCTAAACACAGTGAAAAGAGGGCCGCGGTGGCTCAGTGGTAGAGCGTTCACCTCTGGTGCTTGGGTTCCCGGGTTCGATTCCAGCCCCCCCAAGTGAACTTTGTGGTGGACAAACACCGCGTGCGTGGGTTTCCTCGGGGTTCTCCCGTTTCCTCCCACTTTCTTCATTCCACCATTTTCATTCATTACTCATCATCGTCGTCTCCTTTAGCCTAACCGGCATAACCGTGGGACGTAAAACTCAAAGATTTCATTTCACAGTGAAAAGAATCACATGATTCCATGTATGCGACATGAGATATGGAGAGCCTCTTTTCTATGTATCGTTTTATTATAGGCACCCCACGTTTTCTTGCTACTATGCAGGATGCATAGAATCTAGGAAATATTATAGATTTGAAACGGAACATGGATAGCCTCCGTTACTCTGAATATCTTAAAGGATTGACTCCATTTAGCGAACTTGGTAGAGATAGGCTAATTACAGCAAGAACACCAGCATATCCTTTAAATATAGGCAACTAGCATTTCTTTGTTACTGTGCAGGTTGCATAGAATGTAGGGAATGCTAGAGATTGAAAATGGAGCATGGCTAGTCCCTGTTACTCTGAAGATCTTAAGTGATTGACTCCATTAGCGATCTCGGTCGAGATAATTACAGCAAGAACACCAGCATATCCTTTAAATATAGGCAACCAGCATTTCTTCGGTACTGTGCAGGTTGCATAAAATGTAGGGAATGTTAGAGATTGAAAATGGGCCATTGCTCGTCCCCGTTACTCTGAAGATCTTAACTGATTGACTCTATTAGCGAACTTAGCCGAGATAATCGCTTCAGCTGTCCACTACAAAAAAAAATAATAATAATAAAATAAAATAAAATAAAATAAAATTAAAAAATTCGCTTTCGTTCAAGATTTATAGGCTAATGAGGACGGACGGACGGACGGATATACTAAAATAAATTTAACTGCATGTTCCTAATAAAGCACAACACAAGTTTTCTCCAGCTGTACTGTATAATTACTGAAAGTGGTCACAGTGTTTGCTGTTAGCAACCTGACATGTCCAGGGGTGCTCATCGCCCATCACCGTAACTTGGAAGTTTTTCTAGGGGGGCAAAGGTTAGTATTTGGAATACCTAGAAAATATGAAGTTGAGCCCCAATATTTAAAAAATGAAATTTGGGACCAACTAAAATTTAAAATTTTTGGGACATTTTTATTGCTCCTAGGAGCGCCACTAATGTATGCTTCATCTGCAGGAATTATATTTTGTCTAGCTTAGCAACATTTTGAATTATTTTCAGCTCTTTTAGAAATGGTGTGCTGGGTTCATTTCATGTTTCACAAGTTAAATTTAGGCGAAAATATTTGATTCAACTTAAAACCTTAAGATATATATGTATTATTTCTGAAGATCCTAATAGACATTTTACTGAGTTAGTCCCAGATCTCATTTTTGCTTCATTCAGAGTTTTTCTTTGAGTGAGTAGTGCGTGTTGTTTTTCAGGATCTTGTGAACCTATTCCATTCTTCATTTATACATTTGTGTTCGTATCATATCATATGGAGTAAAAAGCTTTTATCTTTAAGTCAACTTCACGAACACTAGGAGCTTAAAGTTAGATCCCCGCAGGGACGGCCGTGCCATCCCCACAAGAGTTTGGGTATAACCCCCCAAATTTACCAATCTCCCCCGTAAATATGCCTTCCTCCCTCCCCTGCCTATTGACACCCCTGCACAGATGACAATGGTTGCTTAAGTAATTTCCTGGAATACATGACACCTTTTAAGATCTCGCTTGAAGGGGATTAAAAGTTTTATAAGGTGGTAAAGTTGAACATGTAGGAAGAACGTGGGAGGTTCTGTTTCAAACTCATGCCTCTACTGTCGTTAAATTTCAGCGACATTTTCAAACTTGAAATACTAGTTTATAATGAACTTCCGGTTCTCAAATGTCAAACATATACCATTCACTTTGTTTCACTATCGTTAAGTCATACATCGCTTGTTACAATCATGAAAGTACCGATATCTGTTGAGGAAATACTAAACTATATGTTGTAGTTATAACAGAACTTACAAGTTAGAAAATAATATGTGGTTACCATCTACATAAAATTATGTGTAGCCTATGTTTCTTACTTCTAGGAGGTCCGGTTGACGTTTTGACTGAAGTAGGGTACAAATTACATTTATACTTCATCTTAGGAAAATATCTTTGTTCAGATGATGGAGTAGCAGCAAGGGCTCCGATTTCTCTGTAAATTTGGGGGGGGGAATTCAGATGCAGACGGCATATATGAGGATTTTAAGACATTTTTTTTTTCAAATTATGCCAAAAATTGTATATTCACAAATACAATGAGGGGGCCACATGAGCTTTGTGGGGCCCGCCCCCCTGACCCCCGCAGGATCGGCGCCCTTGGGTAGCAACAGTATTTTAAATTATTTTAAATTCTTTTGGAACAATACGATGCTTTACAAATTAAATTGAGAGGCTAATATTTGACACAAGCCTTAAGAAAGTATTTCTGGAGTCCCTAATTATAGACTTTTACTGAAATGGACTCGAATCAAAATTTTTGCTTCATTTAAGAGATTTGACTTTCTCTGTTGTTTTTCAGACATGATAAACCTACTGCATAGTAACTCGTTTATACATTTATGTTCGTATAGTACAGGGGCGGATCCAGGACGGACTTCTGGGTGGGGGCGGTGGATTTTAATACTGCCACTTATAGCTACTTTTAAGAGCTCCAAACTGGGATGGGTTTTATTTATATATAAAATAAGAAAGTTTCCTCTTCTACTGGGGGCAATCGCCCTGATCGCCCCCCTGGATCCGCCCCTGGTGTAGTATTACTTGGAGTAAGAAAGTTTGATCTTGAAGTGGAGTTTTCTTGAAAGGCAGAGAACTTGATGAGTTGTCCCTTCCCCCAACAAGTTACGATCCTGGTAAGCACCAGTGATGGAACAGAGGTAGAGCACTCAGCTCTCAAGCAAACGGGTCTCTGGTTCGATCCAAGCCCAAGAGAGCTTGTGCTAAACAACATCGTGTCCGTGCGGGTATTCTCGAGGTTATATTCCGGTTCCTCCCACATTTTCATGCTATAGATTATTTCATACTCATTCACTTTAATTAATCATCCTTCACTTTTAATATTAAAGAGCATATCCGTAGGATGCAAAACGGCAGAGTGAGAAGAATCAGCGAATCAAGTGCAAAGGGTCCCAGGTTCGATTCACGTTCGAGTCAAACCTTTTTCCTTGTTTTTTGCTTCAACTAATAAAGTAGGCATTTGTAAGTATAAGAAAATATTAATTAACCATATGTTTATAATGAATAAAACAATAGAAATTTTCAATCAATTGTAAATTCTTTTGATGTTCCATGTTAACTAGGAACAAAATTTAATCTCTTCCGTAAATATTATTGTTACTGCAGTCGTTGTGTAAAAAATGTTCTTGAAGCTTCGTGTCTACATCTGTTGACAGTGTGAGAATTACAAGGGGAATGAGGGAGAAATCTGCTTTGGTTATAGCAACATCCAGTACCGGTATTAGCAAAGGGGATTCCCTGCTCAACTCCTTTGTAAATCGCACACTGTCAACAGATGTAGACACGAAGCATCAAGAACATTTAATACACAACGACTGTCGTCAAGGGCGCCGATCATGGGGGGCCCGTCCCCCCAAGCTCATGTAGGCCCATGTATTTTTATGAATATGTAGTTTTTATTGTTATATATATATTGTTGTATGTATTTTTTATGAATAGCCTCCCCCCAAATTTACAGAGAAATCGGCGCCGTTGACTGTCGTAACCATAATACAACTCGTGATATCAGTATATTTACGGAATAGATTAAATTTTCTTGCTAGTTAACATGGAACATTGAAAGATTTTACAAGTGATTTTAAAATTTATGTTGTTTTATTCATTATAAACATATGGTGAATTATTTTATTTATAGTTACAAATGATTACTTTATTAGTTGAAGCAAAAAACAAAACAAGGATTGACTCGAACGGGAGTCGAACCCTGGACCCTTTGCTTCTGAGTTGCATACTTTACTCACTCTGCCACGCCGTCAGGTGATAAATTTGCGCGTCGAACAGTATATGTGGCGAATAGAAAACTTCTGAAGACAGTTTTTCTCCCTTATTTTTGCCCATTGCGCTCTCCCAGTTTGTAATATTAACTTTTTAAATGTAAGCTACCTCTTCGCAAAAGATGGCCCCGAAGTTCACTTACCAAAGTCTGCCTTCTCCTTGTAAGATGTACAAAATTATATTAAAACCCAAACGACTTGACGTGACAGCCCTTTGTAGACCTGAGCCGCTTCAACGCCATCTGTTAGCGACCGCCTGAATTACGTCCAGCCTAGAACTAACACGTGGTGAGCGTATCTCTAACAGACGTATCAGGACCTATCCAAACTTACTGGTCGTCAAGTCTTTAATTCACGTGGCTTCCCAGTTTGCCTCACGACGCCAGGTGGACACCACATAGTTTTGGAGAAAATTAAAAAAAAAAGAATTTGTTTGTAAACCTAAAAATTGATGCTGTACGTGAAACCAAACTACTTATTAAGGTGAAACTGATACTGAGTATACGATCATCAAGCTGTTCATTATGTACCATCAAGATAACAATAACGGTTATTAAGATATAGGACAAAATTATCGTTAACTAGCGTTACCCATGAGATGAGACTAAACAACATTTTCTTGATGAGATACGAGACAAAAAAAAAGTGTCTTCTGATACAAAAAAAAAAAAAAAAAAAACTTTCGAGACGAGAAAGCATTTTGACGACACCTTTTCCCAAATCGTGCCTAATGGGCGACACATCTTGTATCGTTAACATTTAATCTTAAATTTCTGTTTAAGAAATATATTGTTCACAGTCCATACACAGGCCCGTATCCACGGGGGGGCAAGGGGGCCGGTCCCCCTAAACCTTGGCTGGACCCCATAAAATTTCACGGTAGGCTTGCAAATGAACTATAATATGGTGATGAAGTATAATATAATTGGGTCGGGCCCCCCCTAACTGCTACCGGCCCCCCTAAATTTTTGAGCTGGCTACGGGCCTGCCCACACATATCAGTTGATAGATTACGTTAAGCTGAATATAATTATGATAAGTTTTAAGTCATATATCAGGTGATATAGATGAAGTAATGGTACATATTATACGTGAATACATGCATTTTTATAATTAGTATGTTTCTACTTAGGCATCCACAATGATCCATATTAAAATTTTAGGACACTTGTTTTATAGTAATATAAATAATGACTTCCGCAAAACTATGAAGAAAGAAAATCAGTTATGTATGACGCAACAATACTCCTTTTTGAGCAAAATGATGATAATCTCAATAACATTATAGGAATCGTAACAGGAATTAAACAAATAGCTGAAAATAGATTAACAATAATTAATGACAAATTTAATGTAATTAAGTTTCAAACCTTTACATTATTAAGTGGAAATGGGAAAGATAAGAGAAATCAATTTCATCTCACTTTCTTTTGTCACACTCGGACACAAATCATCACATTTATCCGCAAAAAGCACTTTTCAAATTGGATAATTGGAGGGACAGTCTACCCAGTTCCAAGATTGGGGAACATGTCCCCCTCATCCCCTCGTGGATTTGCACCAGTGAATATGTGGCAAGTGTGACCAGATACAAACTTATTTAATTCGAAGATATGGTAGATAAAATTACATTTGTTTATCTGGTCAGATAATACTTTGCAATTTTGAGTTAAAGCTCTTATGATCTTCAAATAAATTTGTTTCCACGTAATTACAAGCGAGGGCTCCTTGAACCCACATCCGTAAAATTACGTACTTTCTAAGCTAAATTTGAACTACTTTTTGTTACATCACTACAACAAATTGTTTAAGTAACCGTAACTAATAAATACATGAAAAAAAGAACGATTGTCTGATAATATTTTCTTGAATTTTTATTAAAAAACATAAACTACCTTGTTTCTTCGAGGATTCGAAGAGTCATATAAACTGATTACGGTTGCGGAACACATAAAACAAGATATTACAATGTTTTAAGTTTTTAGAAGTTTCAACTTCGTCCGTTAGATATCAACCGTTGGATGACATCTGCCATCTACCACTTCACAATTACATATATTTCCAATAGTAGAAAATGTGATACGAATGTCTATCGTTACCCATGAAGATGTTAATGGATTGATTCCATTAACAAGTTTCAATTGTAGAAAATGGGATCTGGATATCTACCGTTAGCAATGAAGATATTAACGAATTGACTCCGTTAACAAGTTTAATAGTAGTAAATGGGATCTGGATATCCACCATTAGCAATGAAGATATTAACGGATTGACTCCATTAATGAGTTTCAATGGTAGAAAATGGGATCTGGGTATCCACCGTTAGCAATGAAGATATTAACGGATTGACTCCGTTAACGAGTTTCAATAGTAGTAAATGGGATCTGGATATCCACCGTTAGCAATGAAGATATTAACGGATTGACTCCATTAACGAGTTTCAATAGTAGTAAATGGGATCTGGATATCACCGTTAGCAATGAAGATATTAAAGAATTGACTCCGTTAACGAGTTTTAATAGTAGAAAATGGGATCTGGATATCCACCGTTAGCAATGAAGATATTAACGGATTGACTCCGTTAACGAGTTTCAATAGTAGTAAATGGGATCTGGATATCCACCGTTAGCAATGAAGATATTAACGGATTGACTCCGTTAACGAGTTTCAATAGTAGTAAATGGGATCTGGATATCCACCGTTAGCAATGAAGATATTAACGGATTGACTCCGTTAACGAGTTTCAATAGTAGTAAATGGGATCTGGATATCCACCGTTAGCAATGAATATATTAACGGATTGACTCCGTTAACGAGTTTCAATAGTAGAAAATGGGATCTGGATATCCACCGTTAGCAATAAAGATATTAACGGATTGACTCCATTAATGAGTTTCAATGGTAGAAAATGGGTTATGGATATCTACCGTTAGCAATGAAGATATTAACGGATTGACTTCATTAACGAGTTTAAATAGTAGTAAATGAGATGTGGATACCTACCGTTATCAGGGGGTAAGAGTGAGGGAGAACGAGGGGGCACGTTGTTCCCCCGCTTCCAGAAAATATCCATGATGTCCCCCTACTTTCTAAAAAATTACAATGAGCAAAGATAGGCACGGGGATGCGCGTGACGACATGCGTCCCTTCTACCTTTTCAGACCCACTTTTAACCCTGCCGTTACCCATGAAGATGTTAACGAATTAACTACATTAACGAACACGGATATCGAAATAATCGCTCTAGCAATCTATTGCAAAAACTATTCAAAAATTCGCAATCGTCCAAAAGTCTACGTGCGGAGTAACGGATAAGTAGATGCATGCACTGCCATTACAACATTATTAGGCACATTAGCGTCATCCTAATAAATGTTTGGAAACCTTTTCCTATAGAGGAAGAATTTTGGTGTACAATTAATGACGTCTCAATTATTGACCACCAAATTTTTACACTATACAGAAGATCTTGGAAACAATTAACTAGCTCATATAATGACAATTTGTAGATACTACCTGTCTTTCTTTCTACATTTTAGAAGTCCCTTCATTGTTTTTATGTTATTTCCTAATAGTAAAAAGAAGTTAGGATGAATTTAGGGGAAAGTCTTTACAAAGGAGGTAACAAAGTTTTATCTCTTATTCGTTTAAGCAAAGTAAAAGTAAAAAAAAAAAACTATTATTACACTTCCAAACTATATATAAAACTACATGAACTGACATAAATTAAAGGGGTACTTCCGGTTGACGTGGAAAGTTGAAATTGGACATGACTGTAGCTTTCCGGGACTAACCCACAGGACAATTGCCAAAAGTGAATATTTTTATTTTTAATGTGTCTAAAGGGGGAAGGAAGAATTTCCCCACAATATTTAAATGGGTCTTTTTTTGACCTATAATCCGATGCTTTTGGTAACTGAATTAGAATAAAAACCTAAATTTGGTATGCTTGTACGTTTCCGTTAGCATTACCTAAATAAATCAGTAAAAGTAAATATTTTCAACTTTAAAGTGGTTTTATGGGGAACTGAAAAATCTTTCCCATGTTATTTATATGGGACACCGTTTACACCCCAAAATTATTGGGCACTTCCTGTAGGGCTACCATGGTTAAATTTGACATGATTGTAGCTTTTTAAGACTAACCGACAGAAAAATTGCGAAAAGTGAATATTTTTAATGTTAAGGGGTCTAGGGAGGAGATGAAGAAATCCCCATGTTATTTAATGGATCTTTTTTGGATCTATAATCTCATATTTTAAATACTTGGAATCGGAATACAAGCTTGAAACTCGGTATGCTTATACGTTATCGTTATCGTTACCTAAGTAAATCAGTAAAAGTAAAAATTTCCAAATTTAAAGTGATTTTATGGGTAACTGAAAAATCTTTCCCCATGCCATTTACATAGGACGTCTTCTACACCCCAAAATCTTTAAGCACTTCCGTCTGGATTAGAATGAAGAAATTTGGTATGATTGTAGCCTTCCAGGACTATCCGACAGGAAAATTGCTAAAAGTGTATATTTTTAATTTTTAAGGTGTGAAGGGATGAAGAAATTTCTATGTTTTTTAAATAGGCGTTTTCTTGGGATACAAAATATTATCTTTTAGATAATTGAAATAGGAAAAGAAATTTCCTATCAAAATACACATTATCTGATGAAGGCAAAGTTAATTTGCCGAAACTGTAATGCTATTATTTATTAGTTAATATATGCTTTGGTCAGAATTTGTCTGTTAATTTATACAAAAAATCAAAAATAAAATGGAAGTAAGACAAACTTTTAGAAGCTCACAAATGATATATGCTTTTGTATTTTCTTTTTCAAAAAAAAAATTCTTTTCTTACTGCTGTAAAGAAAAGAAAAATCCTTCCCAACCATAGTGTTTTAACAGAAGAAGAAAACGAGTGATTTGAATTTACATTTCTTTCCTCACATGTGAAGTGAATAAACTTTTTTTTTTTTTAAAAAAAAGTTAATACGTAAAGGGCAGAGAAAGACAAGAACGAAAACCATCAATCTTAATCAAAACCATGTGACACAATGCATGTTTGCTTGCGTGTTACCTGTACATTCCAAAGAAGACTTGAAAGATGCATAATTTATATAGGCAGTTTATATTTTAAGATGGAAGTTTGTTCTTCTTCTTGTTCTCCATTGCTTCTTTTATTTCACTGTTAAGAACAAACCGTGAAAAGACTAATGGACTTAATAAATAGTTTCTTTTAGAAAGGCTATTAATAAACCATTTAACATCAAAAGGAAACACCTACACATTTAATCATTTGTTCAATCTTGTTTTTGTATTTACTTACAACATGATACATTACAGTTGTTTTTATTAAGTGTTTAGTTGAAAGAACATCCCTTAAAAGTTTACATTTGTCAACTTTCTAAAGTTTAAAATTTATCAAACCAAGACAGTGGCGGATCTACGGGTAGGGCCGGCCCTAGGCAATTTGCCACCCCGTGCAAGGCATTATTTAAAGCGTTCCCCTATCTCCAGAAAGAACAAATCTTTAAAGCCACAATTTAAGCTATTCTACCCCATCATGAACAATGAAGGGGAGGGGAAGGGCACTCAAACTCAGAAAGGCGTAAACACTATAAATGCAATCTCGTTGTGTCTGTTTTTCTCTTTAAATAATAATCTATTATGTTAGTGAAAGATAAAGCAAGCACACCTGCAGACGAAAGATGGTAACTCTTTTTATAGAATACAATATCTAGCTTCAATATCAATATACCAGTTTGAAATTCCAGTGCAATTAGCTCATTTATCTATATATCTTGATTTTCCTTCTGCATCTGTCAAAAAAAAATTAAACTCTTTTTCCACCTTTAATGATAAGGAACTTTTTCCTGACAAAGGCAAGACTAGCTTCCATAACAAAACTCTGGTAACTAACTAAATGTAACAAGTGTTCGCTACTGTTCGAGAATTGAGTTCTTGTACTTGACAACAAACATGCTGGGATTTGTTTGACCATTTGCTTTAACACTGTCCATGTGACCTTAAATTAATGGGACCTAAACATGATTTATGAATGCGGTATTCAAATAGAAGGTCAGCTTAGTAAATGTAACTACCATCATTATGAAATATGTTTCCAACATGAAATATTTGTTTTAAATAATATAGGTATTACAGATTTTGTAGCCTCTCGAAACTTGCCATCCCCTGCAAATGCACGTGTTGCATATATGGTAGAGAGCCGTCCCTGTTCACAGGAAGGATGGAGTGGGCAAATGTATCCCTCTAAATAATAACTTTTTAGAAAAATCTAAGATCAGTGTGTTTGCGATACACAGAATTAGTAAACGTCCCTCACTCAACTAATGTTAGTTTAATTAATAGTGATCCGACTAACACATATGTGTCTGAGTCATTCAAATACATTATAGGGTTCTACACAGACTTATAAGTTCCTGTTTTAATCTTTAAACCGTATATGTATGTATATTTCAGTATAACTCTGGTATATCTGAAGCAATTTCGACAAAGCTTTGCATGCACATTGAGAAAAGTCCACTATCCGGACAGCGGTATATTGTACAAATATAAGGAATCCGTATGTTTACTAAGAAAATCTGTTCGGAGCATAATTATGTTATCCATATGCTGCATATGTACTGCGTGTTTCGCGTTTAAATGTTACATCATGCTGCTGCAGGATGTCTGGGATCCAACAGTCTTCCGTATATTACATACATATACGTATGCTAAATACGTCAGCTGTACGTTATATATGTCCATCTGTATGTGAGATCCTTACCGCCTATATACAGTGCTTTCTTTCATACGAAAAATACATGTAGATGGAACACTTATACGGACAGTATTATCAAACATACGTTTTCAGTTATACGTTTCCTACAGTATGTTACATATAATCATAGTTAACTCCAAAAACTACAGGATTTACGCATGTAAACCATATTTTTACGTACGCTACATAGTTTTTGTCCTCTGTGCACATGACTTACAATCTAAAAAGAACTGTTGGATAAGACATCCCTAACATGGTAGGAATGAGTTAGCATTTTCAATGGTATTTACAAGATGATAAGTTTATTCTAAAGCTGGAGGAGATGATTCTATTCATATCATAGCTGCACTGCTTCCCTTCATAAATTACAGGGTAGCACTGAAGTTCACTAAGAAAAAGTTCAAAGCTTCAATACAAAACTCATTTGAAACCAGTTAGGAGAAATAACAAAAAGATCAAAACTTTAATACAAAACGCGTTTGAAACCAGTTAGGAGAACTAATAAAAAAAACTCAAAACTTTAATACAAAACTCATTTGAAACCAGTTAGGAGAACCAAGGAAAAGTTTAAAGCTTTAATGAAAAGTTCAAAACTTTAATGCAAAAGTCATTTGAAACCTCTTAGGAGAACGAATGTAAAAGCTCAAAGCTTTAATGTAAAACTCGTTTGAAACCAGTTAAGAGTACTAATGAAAAATTCGAAGCTTTAATGCAAAATTCGTTTGAAACCAGTTAAGAATACTTATGAAAAGTTCAAAGCTTTAATGCAAAACTCGTTTGAAACCACTTAGGAGAACTAATGAAAAGTTCAAAGCTTTAATTCAAAACTCGTCTAAAACTAGATAGGAAATCTAATGAAATGTTCAATGCTTTAATGCAAACTTGTCTAAAACCAGTTAGGAGAATTAATGAAACATTCAAAGCTTTAATGCAAAACTCGTTTAAAACCAACTATAATTAATGAAAAGTTTAAAACTTTAATGCAAAAGTCATTTGAAACCACTTAGGAGAACTAATGTAAAAGCTCAAAGCTTTAATGTAAGACTCGTTTGAAACCAGTTAAGAGTACTAATGAAAAGTTCAAAGCTTTAATACAAAACTCGTTTGGAACCATTTAGAGGAACTAATGAAAAGTTCGAAGCTTTAATGTGAAACTCGTTTGGAACTACTTAGAGGAACTAATGAAAAGTTCAACGGTTTAATGCGAAACTCGTCCAAAATCAGTTAGAAGAGCTAAGGAAAAGCTCAATGCTTTACTGGAAAATTCGTACAAAACCAGTTAGGAGAACTAATGAAAAGTTTTCAAGCTTTAATGCGAAACTAGTCTGAAACCAGTTAGGAGAACTAGTGAAAAGTTCAAAGCTTTAATGCGAAATTCATCCAGAGCCACCTAGGAGAACTAATGACAAACTCAAAGCTTTAATACAAAATCGTTTGAAATCTGTTAAGAAGACTAATGAAAAGTTCAAAGCTTTAATGTAAAACTCGTCTCAAATCTCCTAGGAAAACTAATGAAAAGTATAAAGCATTTTAACGCAAATTCGTCTGTAATCAGTTAGGAGAACTAATGAAAATCTCAAAGCTTTAATGCAAAAGTCGTCTAAAACCAGTTGGGAATACTAAAGAAAAGTTCAAAAGCTTTCATTTGAAACTTGTCTGAAACCACTTAGGAGAAATAATGAAAATTTCAAGGCTTTAATGCAAAGTTCGTCCAGAATTAGTTAGGAAAACTGAAGAAAAGTTTCAAACCTTTAAACGAAAACTCGCTCCACAAAAGTATAATCGATTCTCACAGAGTTTTCGATTAGATTATTTAAATTATATAATAAACTAGTGCAATTCTGAGCGAAAGTACATTATTCGTAAACGTTAACTATCATGTTCTCACAAGGAAGGGACATGAACCTGTCATCCGGACATGGAAATCAAACCTAGTCCATTCGATAAACATAACATATATATGTTCATGCACAAAGTCCCTGGACGGGACGGAGCAAGTCCCTGGATCCCAATAAACCTTTTAGTATAAAGAAAATCGTAGACTCGTAGTGAAATAGCTATTGTATCACCACTGTCCATGGGAAAGTCATGGTTTATAGTTCATTGTCTTCAGCATGAAACAAGTTTTCCAGAGGTGCTATGTATTGGGTCCATAACGTACTTGAACAGGGAAAATTGGGAGAATGTGGGGAAAATTCCCTCCAGAAATCCCTCTCATCAACTTCGGACCCATCTGGAGTGCCCCGGGTAAAGGCACTCAATCCAAATGTATCTCAAAGAATATTATAGGGAATAAGAAATAATTGTAATAAGTTTTGCATTGATCGACATAATAGGTATGAGGGAAAGCGTGTATTAGTATACAAGCTTTTTCCTCATATATATCCCGTTAAGATTCTTCCAATTTTCAGAACTAAGGGGCCATGGCCTCCCTAGGAAAATAGTTACGCCAATGCGTAACGAGTATAGACACTATTAAATATGTCGAATGCAAGCTTCACTAAAATTGTTATGCGTAAAATGAGGTAAATTAATAACATTATTTTCGTCAAGTAGAAAAATTCTGGGAAGGGTCAGCTTTGCTTCTAGGGGGACCGGCCATCCCTGGCCCCCTTCTAGTTCCGCCTATGCCCCTCTCCTACCCACGTTGCGGGCCACGGCATCGAAAATGCCATTGTTCATCTCAGCGACCCCAAAAAGTATGAATTCGGCACTGATATTGGTAATTTTGATTCTAAGTTTTATCGTCAAAGTGAATAGATAAATACCATCCCAGGTTCGAACCTATCTATATTGAAAATTTGATCGAGATCGATCAGGTGGTTCAAGAGTGAAGTCACATAGACAGTCACTTTTATTTTTATTCTTTTTACATATATCTCCCTCCCCCACCAATAGGTTCAACCGTAAAAGTGAAATAACGAAAACATCCCAGGCCCGAACCTTATCTATGTTGAAAGTTTGATGGTTCAAGAGCTATTAAGTTTCATTTATTTTTAAAGATTTCTCCCCTCCCCTTACCCTCTTCTAAGTTCTACCGTTAAAATGATATGATAAAAACCACCTCAGGTCCGAACCTCATGTATGTTGAAAATTTTTTAAAGATCGGTCGGGTGGTTTAAGCGTGATGAAGTCACAAAGACAGTCACTTTTATTTTTACTTTTTTTGACATATGTCTCCCCTCTCTTTCCCCTTCGTTGCACTGTAAAAGTGAAAAGAAGGAAACATCCCAGGCTCGAACCTTATCTATGTTGAAAGTTTGATCGAGTTCGGTCGGATGATTCAAGAGTTATTAAGTTTTATTTATTTACATATATTTCCCCTCCTCCCCTCCCCCTTTCCTAAGATTTACTGTCAAAATGAAATGATAAAAAAAACAACTTTGCAGCTTTGAACTTCATACATGTTGAAAATTTGATTGAGATCAATCGGGTGGTATAAAAGTAATTCATTCACGGACATAGTCACTTTTATTTTTCTATTTATTGATTTTTGTATATCTCCCCCTCCAGACCCTTCGAACCTATCTAAGGGTCTACGTTGCTCCGTCAAAATGAAATGATAATCATCCCAGTCCCGAACCTCATCTATATTGAAAATTTGATCAAGATCGGTCGGTCGGTTCAAGAGATTAAGAGTCATAAGCATAGTCACTTTCAATTTTATAATATAGATTAATAAATTACATTAATATCCACATGATGGTTCCATCAATATCGTTTCATTAACATACAACCTTTGTCATTTACACTGAACTATCAACTATTAAGCCATTAAAAGAATCTTCAGAGACCAGACATATACAAGCGAGAAGTATTTAGGGTTAAATCGTGATTCTTAATCCATACTAGCTCTCCAGCTCTTTCTTAACACGATGAAATGAACACAAGCAAAGAGTATTCGGAAGCAAAGTCTTGAGGAAATTTTTAATAGATGAAGCGAACGAGCAAACGGATGATTGGAAAAAGGTACATAACGCAGAACTCCACAATATGTATACAAGTCAAAAGGTAATATAACTACTATTAGGTCAAGATGTCTAACATGGGCGGGACTCGCCACCCTTATGGACGAACCATAGGGTAATATATGAGGTATTAGGCCAAGACGCTTAAGATAGGCGGGACATATCTTTCTTATGGACTAAACATAGAGTAATATTAAAGTTATCATGTCAAAACGTCTAAGATGGACGGGACATATCTCTTATGGACGAGACATAGAGTAATAGAAGAGTTATTATGTCAAGTTGCCTAAGATGGACGGGACACGTTACTCGTAATGACGAGACATAGAGTAATAGAAGTGTTATTATGTCAAGACGCCTAAGATGGGCGGAATATATCTCTTATGGACGAGACATAGAGTAATATAAGAATTATTAGATCAAGATGTCTAAGCTGAGCGGGATCCTCTCATGGACTGAGGAGATTTATGATTGGAAAGTTTTGGGTGGGAATTCCCTAAGTAGTCGAAAAAAGAGATGGGAATGAATACAGTATAAAACAAGATCCTCGAGAAGTAGGTAGTACCAATCCAGGCTGGATTGGTTTCGAATAGAATAGAACCCATTGGCATTCTTTTGTTTTTGTTATTATCCTTCGGAATCCTTATTCCATACAGTTAGTTTAGCGTAAAATTTCGTATTCTTAATGATAACTTTATATATAGTCAACTAAAAAAAAGAAGAGATTATATAAAGAGAATTCTTATGATTCTCTCGAAACTTCTAATCGTCTGTATGCACGTAGTATGGCGTTTTTAAATTATTTACTTTTAATATTTAGAATTTTGAGAAACTCATTCAAGAATCTATCTTACATTTCTTATCTTAGTTAAGATGCAGATTGAGTCTACATGCATGCAGAAAGGATATAGATAGTTTTCTTTCTTCAATAAGAAAAATAATAAAAGCAAGGTTGAAACTTAACTTACTGAGGATATACGAATCTGAAATAAATTTAACAACCGTAGAAAAACCTAATCTATGCTAAACCAATCTCCCCTACACTTACCAAACTTAAACTAACCTCACCTACACTTACAAAAACTAAACTAATCTCACATATTCAGTAATTATCAAACCTAAA
The DNA here is from genome assembly GCF_964235325.1 of Thermobia domestica. NCBI lineage: Eukaryota > Metazoa > Arthropoda > Insecta > Zygentoma > Lepismatidae > Thermobia > Thermobia domestica. The sequence goes on from NC_137469.1 coordinate 39,027,940, forward strand.
TTAACCTCACATACACTTACCGAAGCTAAACTAACCTAACATACATTTCAAGCTGAACTAACCTCACCTTTACTTAAAGTTAAACTAAACTTACTTACACTTACTAAAGCTAAACTAACCTCATCTACGCTTTAAAAGCTAACTTAACCTCTATTACGTTTAACAAAGTTAAAATAACCTTACCACAGTTAAATTAAACTCTCTTACACTTACCAAAGCTAAACTAACCTCACCTACACTTAGCAATGCTAAACTAACATCACGTACACTTAAAGCTAAACTAATCTCACCTACACTTAAAGGTAAACTAACCTCATCTACCTCATCTTAATGCTAAAGTAACATCACTTATGCCGAACAAAGTTAAAATGACCTTACCACAGTTACTAAAGCTAAATTAAACTGTCTTACACTTGCCAAAGCTAAACTAACCTCACCTACACTTAGCAATGCTAAACTAACATCACTTATACTTAAAGCTAAACTAACCTCACCTATATTTAAAGGTAAACTAACCTCATCTACACTTAACAATGCTAAAGTAACATCACTTATGCCGAACAAAGTTAAAATAACCTTACCACAGTTACTAAAGCTAAATTAAACTCTCTTACACTTACCAACTAACCTCACCTACACTTAGCAATGCTAAACTAACATCACTTACGCTTAAAGCTAAACTAACCTCACCTATACTTAAAATTAAACTAACCTCATCTACACTTAGCAATGCTAAACTAACATCACTTACGCCTAACAAAGTTAAAATAACCTTATCACAGTTACTACCAAAGCTAAACTTACCTCATTTACACTTAGCAATGCTAAACTAACATCACGTACACTTAAAGCTAAACTAACCTCACCTACACTTAAAGGTAAACTAACCTCATCTACCTCATCTTAATGCTAAAGTAACATCACTTATGCCGAACAAAGTTAAAATAACCTTACCACAGTTACTAAAGCTAAATTAAACTGTCTTACACTTACCAAAGCTAAACTAACCTCACCTATACTTAAAGGTAAACTAACCTCATCTTCACTTAACAATGCTAAACTAACATCACTTACGCCTAACAAAGTTAAAATAATCTTATCACAGTTACTAAAGCTAAACTAACTTCTTTTATACATAACAAAGTTAAACTAACCTCGCCTACACCTAACAAAGCTAAACTAACCTCACCTACGGTTACCAAAGCTAAACTAACCTCAGATAAACTTCACTAATCTAATGTGACATAAGTCTAATGTACAAGTAGCCAGAAAAGCATATTTATTATATACAAAAAGCACTTACATTTCCGTTAAGCGCGCTTCTAAATAAACCTTAGCTGAGGAGTGTAACGTCGCTTCTGAAGTACAATTTCTTACGCCACAAGAATCATGCTTATTCCAAGAAACTTCAAATTAATAGCTACATTCTTGTTACAGACGTAAAGAAACTTCCACGAGAGACAAAGGAAACATGATGTTATCTATTACTTTGATTTCTGTTTAGTGTAACTTTATTTACCGTAAAACATCGATAAGATACATTTTGGTGAGAAACTCATGTCTTTTAGTTTTAACTGCACTAATACTGTAAATTCTGATAAAACCACGCAAAAATGCACAGAAGTATTTAAAAAATAAATGCACAACTGTATTAAGCAGTCAAATCAAGTACTTGTACTGCGTCATAAAAGACGTACGTGTTAAGAAAAATTTCAGAAAAATTTTTAAAAAAAATGTGTTTTGATCACGCTTCTAGTATTTGCCTAATGAAATGTTTCCAGTGTGTAGATTCTTCAGACGATATACACCACTGTGGTACTCAGTGGCGTATTTACGATTTTGTTTCGGAGGGGTCTTTGCTAACTTTCGGGCGGGGGGCTTTGTCTGAAAATGTGAAAATTCAGCAAGATATTTCATATACTTTACTATAGTAAGTAAGATTTCGGGGAGCTTAAGCCCAGAAGCCCCCTAAATACGCCACTGGTGGTACTAGAGTGCCTGAAGTTGTCCTGGAAATTTTCACAGCTTCGAAAATAAGGATAGATGCCATTTTTTGTTTGTCCCATAAACAACATAAGATTTCTACTCTTATGATTTGTTGATATCGTACCCGAGATGCTGATAGTGTTGATGCGTAATTATTTTGCAGCCATGTATTGTTCAAAAGCTCAGCGTAGTTTGTATAATCTTACAATTACGCTTTCAGTTAGTAGCCTTCTTCTTCTTTTTTTAAAAATTATGACATCGGAAACATTATCCCGACTCTTTCTGCAAAAGAAATGGCTTGTCTCGTTGAGGCTTTTTGTAATAAACAGTATATGGTAAAAAAAAATCAAATATGTATGGAACGAGAATGCCTAGAAGTTAAAGTCAAAATAGTGCAAAGGTTGCTTATTTCTAGTATAAAATTACAGAGGTATCAACTTTACGCATGCTAGAAGCGTTTCGAATTTCTGTAACGATAGTTGTTGAAAACAATTTTGATAAAACCTTTCGACAGAATCTTGTTAAAGTTTCTCGAAAGATAACTCATCTCTGTGAGACTAATGACAGTTTCCATTAATGACAGTTTGATATATTTTAAGAAAAAATATTAAAGCATAAATTATGTTTTCTTTATTCAGTTAACCATTTACAAAAAGAATTACAAATTTTCAAATCCCTGAATAGTATACTACTAACGTACATGGGCTTAGTATTATGTAATTAATCCATAGGTAAGTTTATTCGTCCTAACACTGTTTTCTGAACACAACCAACTTCTTTATTTAAAAAAATAGTTTTATATCAATCTGCTTTTTTAAAAAAAATCAATTTATATTTACTTTTGAAACGAAGTAGATCTCCTAAGAGTAATCATTGATTAATCCTATTTGGCGTACTTATGTTTGTAATGACATGAAAAGTCTGAATTACAAATATACCAAGTATCTTTTCTAATTCACTTTTCCGCTTTCTTACTTTTTTGGATGCCACTGTTTTTTGGGTCAGAATGGATATTCTGCGCTAGACCTACTGAGAAATCCAAAATTGTTGTGATCATTAGAAGTAACTTCTGATTTTTATGCTAGACCATAAAGATAAATTTTACATAAGCTTTACACGATAAATCCATTTATTATCCTTGGTATAATAAAAGGAAGTTTTATATTTGTGAAAAACTCAAAGTCGTTCATTTTGACATTGACTTGGACGAAATTTTGTGCCGGAAACGATCTCAAAAAAACGTTTCCATTGTAGCAACATACGGTAATATTGGCACGTACTGACAACACAACATAGTCTCACTAATATATTTCAACAATAACAGAAAATAGGATCTCAAATTGAGACAGATACATGATAAACATCTTCGCTTACAGTAGAACAACTTCTATCTGTAAAATTCCCGCTTTGCGAAACACAACAACCTGATGTGTCACTTATTTTTATCAGCCCTTGTGACATCTAGAGGAATGATCTACAAAGGAGTGTTGCCAAGCCAAGAAGGGAAAATTCTCTAATAAACAACGCTTTAGAAGAGAAAATTGCTACAAAAATTTACGGATTTTGGAAAAAACTAAATTATTTTTTTTTTTTTGTTATTTAAAAGTCTTCTTTTAAATATCCTTATTTTTACGTATACAAACTACTTTAAATACATTAGAATCAGGGGAGGATCCAGGACGGATTTCTGGGGACGGTGGGTTATAATACTGCTACTTAGAGTTACTTTTAAGAGCTCCAAATTTTGGGATGGGTTATATATATAAAACTTTCCTCTTCTGTAGGGGCGGTCGCCCCGAACGTCCCCCTGGATCCGCCACTGATTAGAATTGATAAGTTTAAAACAAATTTTGAGTTTTAAATTAATTAAATTAAAGTGTGAAAGACCCAATTGCATATATAGAAAACTCAATTGAGAGTTTTTATGTTTTTAAGCAAGAAACCAACTTATTTGAAAACTTTAAAATCGTTTAAAATGCCAATTCGTTGCATGTAAATTTTGGTGGCAGTATGGGTATTCAGTCTCCAACACCGATCATCTAAATATAGCCTTTAGTACACCTTATATCGCCCTGTAGACAAAGAGAATTCGTAAAACGAAAGAAATTGAATTAAACTAATTTGGTAGCAAACTAAATGAAAGGAAGCCTGAATAGAGAACAACACATGCTCACAGTATTTGCCCCGCTATAAAAGTGTAGGACCCAATGCTCTACCACTAAGCCTCAATGATCCCTTAACATCTTCTAATTTGTAAAGAAAATAGGTAAAGTTATGACACTAATAGGAATTGTTTCTCAGCACCAAAATTTAGATTCTTTTTGGTGAAGTCTAGGATTGCTAATTTGGATTATTTCAAGGTAGATTTAATTTTGGGGGGGAGGGATAACTAGCCAGCACCAGAAAACCAATAATCTTATGTGGTCTTAACATATGGTGTTCTTGGTTCAATCCCAGCTAGTGCCAATAAAACTTTGTGGTGATAAAATTGTTCACAAAAGCTCTCCATTGACTTCTATTCTTAGCCAACTGGATCCAGTTTCTACTTCGTATTGCTATTTCTGCGAGATCCATCTTAATATTGTCCTTTCATCTGCGCTTAGGTCTTCCAAATGGTCTTTTACCGATTGGATTTCCAGTTAAAACTTCGAAAGCTTTCTACTTTCTTCGATTCTGGCCACATGAGCTGACCACATGAGCTGACCGCCCTAGTCTTGGGGATTTTATGACCCTGACAATGTTTGGTAAACGGTCAGTTTTTTTCTGGATTTTCTAAAAAAATACGCATGAGGTTTTACATTCACGCATATGATTTTGTTCAGCTCAATACTTTATATCGATTGCCTAAATGTTTTTCATCTTTAGGCTTTTTTCGTTAAACGTTGATAAGTAGAATTTGGTTGCTTATAGGCCTATTTCCCTGAGAGCAAACAGCAGTTCTCATGTGCGAACTATTTGTTGTGACTCTTCTACTTTCTCGTTATAATCCATTTTTAACTGTAGTACAGTATGTTTTGGCGTGGAAGGTTCGGGATTCGATTCCCGGCTTCAGTTCATGTGGTTCGGATCCCATGTTAAGCTATAGGTCTACATCTCATATAGCTTTGCTGCTGCTGAAAGGGATCCCAAGCAGGGCGGTGGCCAGCCCAAAAATGTTGGGAGAGACCCTGTAGACGTTAGGGAGGGCCGATTCATTCATATTATAGTTCCTTCCCATATAATAGTTGATTTGCAAGTCTACCGTGAAAATTTTAGGGGAAAAGCCAGTAAAAATTTAGGGGGGCTGGCCCCTCTAGACCTCCCTGGATACCGGCCTGATCTCAAGCTCAAAATCTAATCAAATCAAGCTGTGTAGTACAGCACGAACTTGTACAAATAAATCAAAGAAGAAAAAGACACTATGGAATAAGGCACCAGAAACAAGATTAGTGCCATGTTTTCAAATCGCCATTTCAGCACCTTCGAATTCTCTTTATAAATGCCATGATTTTAAAAGTAACCTTGGAGACAACTTTTCTTGTGCTATCATTTCGGGAGTATTTCCTATCATTCTGCGAAAAGGAAACGAATCATATTTCGTTTTCAAAACCCAATCCCTTTTATCTGGACCTATCAAGTCCAACTATCGATTGTTAAAAGATAAAAAAAAAAAAAAAAAAAAATCAAAAACTGTTAAAATCGCATTAACAGCGTAACTGCCAATTTGTGACAATGTCAGTGTTTCAATCATAAAATATAAAATGTATGGACTGTAAAACGTTGACAGCGTATTAAATGATGTAGATTTAAAAGAAGTATTAAAATGATTATTTTGGCCCTATGATCTAGCGGAATTTTAGCAACCCTGAACAGTTTCTTTTGTAAATTTATTCTCGACAAATGTTTTGCCTTTTGTGCCTCATTATAATGTAATTTCTTTCCGTATTTCATTACGAGCAAGGGCACCCAAGCTGGTTGGTTTCCAAGGGGAGCAAGTATAAGCGATATTTCAAATATAGTTTCAAATTTTGCTGTAACTAATGTAAAAAATTCTTTTGGGTTTTCTATATTCCCAAGTACAATTTCCTATAGGGGGGCAAGCGCCCCACCTTGCCCCCCCCCCTTGATTACGAGTATAAACTTTTAAGTAATATTAATTTTAAAGCATATTATTTCTATTCTAAACCACATGTTTCCAAAGGGTCTACATCTCCTTTAGGTTCATACATGCACAGAACGTCACACACACATTTCATATTAGAATGTCTTTAATTTTCAACTTTCTGTCTATAAATGGCCCGAAACAATGTTTGCCTTCTTCAAAGTCTACTCTAGCAGCTTCAGTTTCGATATATTTTGTCTCATTATTTCTTTATGGCGTTGATTATATAATAATATCAAGATATCAAGATCTGGGGTTGCCTAAAGTTAAACTCTGCCATAGAGCTTCTTGTGACACTCCCTTCATTTTTGTTTTAGCGACCATATAGATTTTCAAGACTGGAAATTCCAGCAGCTAGTCTAGCATGAATGCAACCGGCTTCATTTCAAACTAACAACCAGATTGAAAGAAATAATAAAAATTTTTGTTACGAAATTAAGTGCATTTGGTAGCTGAGAGAATTTATTGGATGCAACGTCTCCTAGTTCGATTTCGGTAGGGGACATCAGAATGTCCCTCTTTTTTTTGAATATAAAGGTAGTGAACAAAAATGTTGAAACTGACTTAACAAAACTGGAAACTAGTTTCGTTAAACAAAATAATATATTAGCTAAAAAAAAATATTGTCAAAGTTTACGAAAATCTTGAAATATAATCGTGTAGTAATAGGTTCCCAAAGACGAAAGAAAAAAAAAAAAAAAACTTTATAGCGCATGCAAGAATACAAAATCAAGTCTCAACTTGTTGCTGAGAGAGAAAACAGCGATAACTGATAACATGCGATATTAGAGAATAACGAATCAACGCGTGGGCGAGGTAATACTTTAAAGTTAACATGGATTTATTCTGGCTAACCATTATTGTACACAAGATGAGGAGGGAGGTATACCATTAGCGCGCAGGCCCTACTCTCCTATCAGCCGTATACCATCATTGAAAATTTTCACACACGCGTAGTATCTGACAGTACACTCAGTGACAAAATTTGATGAGCTCTGAATCACATTTTTAGGATTTTAGAAGAAATATTTATCAAAAGTAAGTAATGTTGAAAAATTACCGAAAACGAAGAATAAAGATATAATATTTACATGTTTTTCTTTTACACTCCTTTACAAGTTCACTCCTACCTGGAAAATAAAGTAACTTGAGCAGAGAAATCACTGCTTGATCAGAACTTCTTATTACAAAGTGTAAGTTTAGTGTGGTACTTACTCGTTGTGCGGTATATCTTCATCCTGTTCCAACCCTACAGCGAAACATATCGCCAGGACAAGTAGTAAGGTCCAGTGGCGCGCCATGTCCGCCAAATTTTTTTTCGTTTTCTTTTTAGAACAATAATTGTTGCTTTTTTTTTCACGCACACATACACACGAATCAAGCGTCCCGCATTGCACCCACCATCCCACCGGAGGGGTGGTGACTATGTTTTTTTTAAATATATATATAAAAAAGAAAAAACACACCAGACGAAAAAGCAGGCGAGCGGCACGGCTTCAACCACTAAACACACACACACACCCAGCTCGAGTCTTCAGTCGGTTCGGTCGGTAGGTACAAATCCCGGGCAACTTGCGCCAAGAGAACGCGCTGCTATTGATTAGAGCTAAGCGCAGCAGTGTTAGTAACTCCGGAACATAAAGAGTAGCTAACCATTCAGTGTGGAACTAACTAACTTGTTTGGCGCTGTCCAATCGTAAGTCTTCCTTCCTTGCTTCGGGATATCGTTCGTCTTTCACGTTAATTTATCTTTGAACCCAACGCATTTTGTTTTACTTTTTTTAAACAGAACCTCAAATCTGATTATAAATATCTACATGCTGTTACAAAAGGTAATATAGATTTAATTAAAATATTTGTTTTAGAAATTATCTGTTTAATAATTTGCTAATCAATCAGTAAACAAATAATAAGACACATAGTTTAAATATACAAATGAAGTTTTTAAAGAAGTATTAGTAGTCCTTCAATCATAAAAGCGAAAATGTCTGGACAGAATACTTTAAATACTATCACGGACATTTTAGGGACATCATTTTAGAATTCCAAATGAGAGTTAACTTTTAATTTTTTTTTAAAAAAAAACAATGCTTTCTTTTTAAAGAAAGAAATAACAAACAAAGCAAATCGTGTCAAAAGTAATGATAAAAAAGTTCAGATTTCAAGAAAATTTCTTTCTTTTTGTAGTCTGCTTATGCATGACTAAAAATAAAAATATGAGGAGCGCTCTAACATATAATTAAATTTATAAATTCTTCAATTCTCTCATAAATTGAGTAATTATATAAGCAATCATTCATTATGTTTTTCTTTTTAATCACTCATAAATACCTAGGTAGATTACATTTTTTTTTTTTTTACATCTGCTTATGCATGACTAAAAACACAAGCATAAGGAGCGATCGCATATATAACTAAATTTACAAATTTTTCAATCATCAAATAAATTAAGTGACTGTATGTGAAAGCATTCATCATACTTTTCTTTTTAGTCTTCCTTTTCTTATAGACTTCCTTTTTTAGTAAATTTTCTTAAAAACAGAAATATTTTTTTTTTTACTTTTTAACACAGTCTATTCTGTTTCTTAATTTAAAAAAGAGAGCGCGCTTTTTTTATAAATACGTTATTTTATTTTCATATGTTATAAAAAATCGTGAACATTTAAAAATGTTCAAACATGTGAATGTTAAGCACCTGTGTTCTAGATAATCCCGCCTTACTCTAAAGTAAATCTGGTTTGCATACGAAAAGGCATATATCATGTTTAAAATCTAAGAAATATATAGAAATATATCAAAGTAACAATGTAATATTGTACTGTCACGCAGCTTATGTTGCTGTGCAAAATATCATTATTGTATGACGTCCGGAAATGAGTCAAAATTAAGGTTGCAAAATATGAGGACACGGTTAAACCATTCCAATTAAAAGGAAAAAGTGTAAAAATGGTAATTTTTGTGTTAAAAAAAAACTGTATCACCAATCAGTTGCATCTTTTATTACTGCCATTTTGCAATTGGGCTTCAGAGCTCGCACTCACTAACTTTACTGAGGCTTTGAGCTCACTAATCACAAAGGAGCTCACGTTATCTCTCACTCGCACACCCTATCCTTAAGATGAGGGGCGCGTAGCTTTGCCTTCTTCCTTTCCCGTTGTCCGATTTCAATAAATTTTGCTTTGTTTGCATGCTACATGTTTCCATATGTTTGTGACCCAAACTCAAAGCACTGAAACTAATGAACAAATTTTTATTGCCAGTAAAGACTGAAGATGGCGAGTCAGTAAGAACAGTTCAATGATGTTGAAACTAGACCAGTCATGACACACGCTTCTTTTAGGGGGAAGTGATTAAACAAACGCAGTACAGAAACAAGAAATGTGTCGGGGGAATATATTGAATAAATCCATCATAAAACTTTAACTTCTTTTTCTTGGGAAAGCTAAATAGACTTCTTAAGAACACTCACGTTAGCTCCACCTTGTATTTACCAAACTTATTGCACTCTCGTTTGCTAAGACCTCGAGCAAGAAATATTGAATAAGCCTTGCATTTGTTCGTGCACTCGCTTACTGAGATTTATGCTGGCTCGAACTGGAGTCCTGGCTCACTATTTATTCATAGAGGTTGTCCTCACACTGAATTTGAAATTCTTCAAAACCACCATTGCCTCCAGTTCATTGTTCTCAATGCTATTCTTTGGAACATATGTAACATTTTGTAACTAACTCTATGGCCTATGGAATCTGGAGGTTCACAAAAGCTCTCCACTGGCTTCTGTCCTTAGCCAACTAGATCCAGTTTCTACTTTGTATTCCTATTTCTGCTAAATCCATCTTAATATTGTCCTCCTATCTGCTTCCTAGATCTTCGTATTGGTCATTTTCCGATTGAATTTTTAGTTAAAACTTGGGAAATGTTCCTATTTACTTCCATTTTGGCTACATGACCTGCCTAACTGAGCCTCGTAGACTTAATGACCCTAACAATGTTTGGTAAACGGTACGAACTATGCAGTTCCTCGTCATGAAGTTTTCACTACTCCCCCATTCTCGTCCCTCTTGGCTCCAAATATTAATCTCAGGATAATGTTTTCAAACATTTTCAGTCTGTGTTCTTCCCACAGAGTAAACGACCATGTTTCGAAACCATACAGTACAATAAACATAATTATCGTGTTAAGCTTCAAATTCCTCGACTGAGTTATTCGTGACGATAAAAAGATTAGGACTGAATAATAACAGGAATTCCCTGCTTTTTGTCGACATTTAAAATAGTACATAAATTAAAATAATTACGTCTAATGGCAAATTTAAAGCTTTTATGATTTTTGTATTAGAAGAAGATAATATTCCTTCTAACTTATTTTTCTATCATTATTATTTTCTACATTTGACAGATCATATTTTGCAAAATCTCGGCATATTGTAGATGCATCAGATTCCTTTTTACTAATCATCTTGTTTTTGTGACACACAGAGAAAAATTCGTTCTCTGGACAGCGGTATATTGTACAAATATACGGTATCCTCTTGCTTACTAGAGAAATCAGTACAGAGCATACGTTATCCGTATGCTACATAGGCACTGTCCTTAGATGTTACATCATGCCGTTGCAGGGTGTCTGACATCTAACAGTTTTCCGTATGTCACATACATATACTTATGTTACTTTCGTCAGCTATATGTTATATACGTCCATTTGTATGTGAGATCCTGACCGCCTAAATTGTTTCATATAGAAAGTACATATAGATGGAACACTTATACAAAAAGTATTATAAAACATGCGTTTTGTTATACGTCTGTTGTACGTAAAGTCCAAAAAACTACAGGAATTACGCATGTAACCTCTCTTTTTAAGTACGCCACCTACATTTTTTTTTCTCAGTGTATCATTCCTGTGGCAGCTCTAATGCTTTATATAGCACTTTGAAGATCTAATTCATAAAATGAAGCTCATATCAGTGCTTTGTGCGCAGGTCATTTGAGACTCCATTGACATGTAACGCAAGTCTTGTTTATCTAATATATATCAAGAAGTAGTATGTGTGTTCAAGAGCAACGAGAATGGGGACTGGTGTAATGAGAAACTGCATAATTTATACGGTTTACCACTAACGTTGTTAAGGTCATTAAGTTTATGAGTCTTAGGTGGGCAGGTTATGTATCTACAATGGAAAATAAAGTAGAAAAACTTTCAAAAATTTAACTGGAAATCCAATCGAAAGAAAAAGAACATTAGGTAGACGTATGTGCAGATGTGAGGACAATATTAAGATGGATTATAATTAGTAAGTAGTGTTAAGTTTCGTAATTTGAGCACTAATTTTGGGGATAATAGTCTGATAGAAGTATCTACAAACAACAAAACCAAATTTTATTGCTTAAAATAAGATAACATATAAAATATATGCTGAAACACACAATGACCAATAAAAAAGATGAAAATGTAATCTTTCAGTTTAACCGTCTTACGATTATGCTCTTCAAGATAAAGGAGACAATGATTAAGGCAAGTGAATGATGATGAAAGAATTGGTAGAATGAGAAAGTGTGAGGAAACAGAAGTAATCCGAGAAAACCCACAGACACGATGTTGTACACAACAAACTTACTTGACCGGGGGGTCGAACCAAGAACTCTACGCACCACAGGTAAGCATTCTACCCCTGAGTCACCTTGCCCCCAACAATGAGGGATGAATTGATTAATTATTTAGCGTTTGATTGTAGAACAGGAATGTTACAGTGAAATGAATTGATGAATTATTTAGCGTTTGATAGTAGAACAGGAATATTACAGTGAAATGAATTCATGAACTATTTAGTGTTTGATGGTAGAACATGAATATTACAGTGAAATGAATTGATGAATCATTTACCGTTTGATTATAGAACATGAATATTACAGTGAAAGGAATTCATGAATTATTTAGCGTTTGATGGTAGAACAGGAATATTACAGTGAAATGAATTCATGAATTATTTAGCGTTTGATGTTAGAACATGAATATTACAGTGAAATGAATTGATGAATTATTTAGCGTTTGATGGTAGAACAGGAATATTACAGTGAAATGAATTCATGAATTATATAGCGTTTGATGGTAGAACAGGAATATTACAGTGAAATGAATTCATGAATTATTTAGCGTTTGATGGTAGAACAGGAATATTACAGTGAAATGAATTGCTGAATTATTTAGTGTTTGATGGTAGAACATGAATATTACAGTGAAATTAATTCATGAATTATTTAGCGTTTGATGTTAGAACATGAATATTACAGTGAAATGAATTCATGAATTATTTAGCGTTTGATGGTAGAACAGGAATATTACAGTGAAATGAATTCATGAATTATTTAGTGTTTGATGGTAGAATATGAATATTACAGTGAAATGAATTGATGAATTATTTAGTGTTTGATGGTAGAACATGAATATTACAGTGAAATGAATTGATGAATTATTTAGTGTTTGATGGAAGAACATGAATATTACAGTGAAATGAATTGATGAATTATTTAGTGTTTGATGGAAGAACATGAATATTACAGTGAAATGAATTGATGAATTATTTAGTGTTTGATTGTAGAACATGAATATTACAGTGAAATGAATTCATGAACTATTTAGTGTTTGATGGTAGAACATGAATATTACAGTGAAATGAATTGATGAATCATTTACCGTTTGATTATAGAACATGAATATTACAGTGAAAGGAATTCATGAATTATTTAGCGTTTGATGGTAGAACAGGAATATTACAGTGAAATGAATTCATGAATTATTTAGCGTTTGATGTTAGAACATGAATATTACAGTGAAATGAATTGATGAATTATTTAGCGTTTGATGGTAGAACAGGAATATTACAGTGAAATGAATTCATGAATTATATAGCGTTTGATGGTAGAACAGGAATATTACAGTGAAATGAATTGATGAATTATTTAGCGTTTGATGGTAGAACATGAATATTACAGTGAAATGAATTCATGAATTATTTAGCGTTTGATGTTAGAACATGAATATTACAGTGAAATGAATTGATGAATCATTTACCGTTTGATTATAGAACATGAATAATACAGTGAAATGAATTGATGAATCATTTACCGTTTGATGGTAGAACAGGAATATTACAGTGAAATGAATTGATGAATTATTTAGCGTTTGATGGTAGAACAGGAATATTACAGTGAAATGAATTGATGAATTATTTAGTGTTTGATGTTAGAACATGAATATTACAGTGAAATGAATTCATGAATTATTTAGCGTTTGATGGTAGAACAGGAATATTACAGTGAAATGAATTCATGAATTATTTAGCGTTTGATGGTAGAACATGAATATTACACTTCGTAGGAAATTATTTGGCTCAGCTAGTTCCCTATATGATTCATATTGTATGTATTAATACAATGTAAAATATTTAAAATTTCTTTTATTGTATATCAAGTGTCTGCTCAAGATCTCAAATTACCTCAGAATATACTGCAGTTCTTTTATCAATAGTTAACTTTTTTTAAATCCATAAGAAAGAAAGCTTCTATATCTTTACTTTATGAAGAGACAGTGTAATGTTTAATTTTTCAACTAATTTTCATTTTCCAAATGTCAATTTCTTAGTTGAGTACACTAAATATAAGATGATTTTGAAAATAATTTCAAATCAATTTTAAAGTTGATTGAAGTTCGGATTTCTAAGGTGGATCACTAGGTGTCCTCGGTGCTATGCTAAACGCTGCTTGAATAGTGCGGCGTTGCCAGGTAATGTCGAGTGTTTACGGGTGCCAGATAATATAGGAAGTAATCATGGAATTTTGCTTGGATACTTACTGGAGAAATTAATTTTCGACCCTTACCGCAATTCACAGCTAAGTTCCGCTTCTCGAACTGCAACGCTAGAATCCAGGAATTTTCTTATTGTGACTATCACAGTAAACGTACAAATTTGGCAACAACGTATTATGGCGTTCTGCACAAGTTTCTTTTCAAAATCTATTTCGTCAAATGTAAATTAATATTTAAATAAAATGTGAAACATAACATGAAAAACGGTCAAACAATATATCTATTTCGTAATAAGATCATTACTTTAAAGTACTTTACATATTCAAATAAACATTTCATAAAATTAAGCACTTCTAGTAAGATCTAACAGTAACTGCCATCTTATGTGCTCATTGTAAAATGGATCGAACATTTTCTTTTATTTGTTCCCTTTTTCGATATCAGAAGACACAACCAAATGACCCAGTCAGTGTCTTGTGTACTAGCTGAAACATAACTTTATCTTATAGTATAATATTTATGCTATGTAACGTTTCATTGCGCAGTAGTTAAGAGAATGAGCTAAAATATGTACTGACTTCCGGGTGGTGATCCACCTTAAAAGATCTCATACAATGGACGAAATTCGAATGTGTTTATCTTTATATTATTATTATTATTATTATTATTATTATTATTATTATTATTATTATTATTATTATTATTATTATTATTATTATTATTATTATTATTATACTTCTCAACTATTCTATGCATAAGCGTCGGAAATCTTAGAAAATGACTTTGTCCATCCATCTGTCTGTCGACAGGCATTAGAGACAAAACGGTGGTATTTTGCAATCGATTCAGTGTCCCAAGGATAGATTCCTTCTCCTTTGTCATCTTTATATTCAAGCCGGAAGTGATTCAAATTAGTCATTTTCGGTTTCAAAGTTTATCACCATAAAACGAAAACGGCAACAGATAGCGAGAAACAATTTTTAGCAAATGATTCAGCGTCCCAGTTCAACGTATCACGACTATCCCGAACCACTCTACCAAAACGGAAGTGGTTCGTATTGATTATTACTTCCGGTTTCAATACTGATTTCAACAGAGCAAAACGGTTAAAGATATCAAGATACTGTTTTCTGCAATCGATTCAGCCCAGCGTCTCAAGAATCGGTTCCCGGATGTGGTTCAAATTAGCCATTTCCGATTTTAACATTTATCGCCATAGAGTGAGAAAGATAACATATAGCAAGAAGCTGTTTTTGCGAACGAATCAGCATCTGAAGGCAACGTATCATACTCTCGCATTACTACTATACATACTTTACGAGTTGATGCCTTTTCCGACGCACCGTATAGATTTCTACACTTGTCACTCAACATTCTGACAACGATATATATTCACACATTGAATTTGGACGCAGCAGAAAGAGATATCTTTGTCTTTTATATCATTCATGTACATCTACCTCACATTCCGCCATCTTAGCATTTGTTTTTCGTCCATAATTAACATTAGGCTTCCATCCTGTCTATATCAGACTCGAGTTGCCCAGAGATATAAGATAACCCCATCATGTGTTTAAACTATTATGATTTTGGTGTGAACGTACTTAATTGCATTTATTCATAACCATATCATATTAAGTATATATTTACAATTTCAGAGTATGTTTAAGCTATAACGTAGTCAACAAGAAACGATGGCCACGTTGTTATAATTAATTACGTATTATTTTTCACCTTAGCACTTTGAATGCATTTCTGAACTTATTTGTTTCCTCACTATTATTATTATTATTATTATTATTATTATTATTATTATTATTATTATTATTATTATTATTATTATTATCCTATTTTCTTTATAATTAATGTATATTTTGTTTTTTCGTCAAATATTAATATAGTTATAACTGCACTTAAACCAACTATAATTGTTTCCAAATCGATAAAACTTACTTTAACATCCGCCAAGTGAACTTTGTGGTGGACAAACACCGTGTGCCTAGGTTTTTTCGGGGTTCTCCCGTTTCCTCCCACTTTCTTCATTCCACCATTTCATTCATTTCTCATCTTCACCGTCTCCTTTAGCCAAACCGGCATAACCGTGGGACGTAAAACTCAAAGATTTCATTTCATTTTTTACTTTAACATCTGCGCCAAAAGGAAGGGTTAACCTTTTAATGGTTAGGAGTTGAAGTATTTTCCTAAACGATAATATATCACTATCTAAAGTAGAAGAGAAGAAGTATAGTGAAGGGTAAGGAAGTGAAAGAGAAAGAGGAGAAGTATTTTCCCTAAACGTTTTATATCCTAAACGTGATTATTAACCGTTTGAAATGAACTTTTGCACGTAGTACCTGCATCAAGCCAGGTTTTTATCATATTTCTTTCTTATTCATAGTTTAAGAGAATAGTGGAAATTCGAAGTTCGTCGGGATAGTAATAACGCAAACTATGGCTGCGTTAAAAGATCGAATAATATAATACTATTGATAAAGTGGATCAATACTAACAGACATAAACCATATTCACGAAGAAACTAAAAGCAGGGAATTTGTGTTACTATTCGGTTCAAAATCTCTTGTCGTCGCGAATTCTGTCGAAGAATTTGAAGCTTAAAATATATAAAACGATAATCATGTCTATTGTTCTGTATGGCTGCGAAACATGGTCGCTTACTCTGAGGAAAGAACGTAGTCTGAGGGTATTTGAGAACAAGATCCTGAGACAAATGTTCGGACCCAAGAGGAATGGGAATGGGGAATGGCGGAAACTTAATAACGAGGAACTACATAATTTATACCATTTACCAAACATTGTTAGAGTCATCAAGTCTAGAAGGCTCAGGTGGGCAGGTCATGTAGCCAGGATAGAAGAAGTTAGAAACGCTTTCAGTCTTAACTGGAAGACCAATGGGAAAACGACCATTAGGAAGACCTAGGCGCAGATGGGAGGACAATATTAAGATTGATCTCGCAGAAATAGGTATACAAAGTAGAAACTGGATCCTTAGTTAGCCAAGGATAGAAGTCAACGGAGAGCTTTTGTGAATGCGGCATTAAACCTCCGGGTTCCATAGGGTATAGAGTTAGTTAGAGAAAATTAAAAATTTACCTTATAAATTAAGTATCTTAGGACCTCCTCCGTTTAGGCAGATAAAACTCGGTATACAACTTCGTACTGCAAGTGGGTAGGTGGCCAAGCATTTCTAAAAATTCCTCTTTTATGGAAGGGAAGAAAGGTATTTTTATCTTTGTTTCTTGATAGTTAAAAATGACGCTGAGATTGCCCTCTGGTTATCACGGGAAAACGAGTATACCGTTTTGAAATGAATTTCTACCTATATTTAGCACTTGGTTCGGACCAGTTTTTCATGCTACTTCCATTAAAATACATATCCTAAGGGGAGTAAAGAGGATATGTATAATCCAAATATAAAATATCTCAATAATCTCTCATCTTGAAACATAGGGAAACTTGACAGATAAACTCATCAACAATATGTGACCACGTGCACCATCAGTTTCAAAAATTTCGGCTGTAAGGAGAAGGAGCGAATACAGCATCATCTAAAATATCTTAATTTCCAACTATATGTTTATGAAATGGCGAAAGCGAGGAAACATTGAAACTTTTTTCAACATGAATTTTTGATCATTGCACATGCGTCAACCTGCAATTTCGTTTTGAACATTTTGCGTTGAAATGTTTGTCCTAAGAGGTTGAGGGGGTTTAAATTTTTCGCAAGTTAATTATTTATAAACGTATTTTCCTCTGCGAAGAATGGGTACTTTAACTAATATAGCAATAAGACATTCAAGAGTCAAGCATATATAGTTGCAGGGGTGGCGATTGGAGGGAAGCAAGAGGGGGCAATTGCCCCCACTTTTTTGAAATGATCCCCCAATGTATATAATTTCATTTGGAAATGTAAAGTTTTTGTGTGTAATACTGGTTCATAGAAAAAATGGTGCCATATAATATTTGCCATTGCGTGAGTACGTGTTGGTTATTTGTCTTCCCATGGAGTTAAGAAAGCTACAGGAATTGCGTTTAAATTGCAATTCAAAGCAATTAATATTGCAATTGGGTATTTCTTTAAATGTCGTAGCATTGCTTGTACTATTTATGGAATTAAAATATAAGTTATTCATTAATCCCCAGTTTCAATATAATTTAAAAAATAAGCCTCATTATTCATTACTATGATTAATATTATTTTTTATTAGTATCAAATTGGCCCCACCACTTGAAAGAAAACGAAAAAAAATAATAATAATAAGAAAAAATAATAATAATAATAACGTGCAATGTACTGGAGAGAAGTCGCTAAAATTAATTCTCTTTAACGAGGACGATTACGAAACATTACCTACTAATTGAAATCCGGATTATTTTCTAATAAAGTAAATTCCAATAAACTTTCTTGTTATTGTTGATTATTCCATATCGGACTCCCGAAGAAAACTCATCTAAACAACTTATTGACCGTGCCAATAGCGACTACTCTCAATCATGACTCCGTTTTCTTTCATTTAGAAATAGAAAAGAAAGAGAAGAAAGTAGAAGGGTAAAAGAAGGAGGTAGGAAAAGAAGAAAGAAAAGAAATAGGGTATTTTAATAAGAAACAGATTACTGGATAATTCCGGAAATATAGTAAAAGGTCGGGAAAGTCGTTGAAAGATGAATCATTCTAAATGTTATTAACGACTAATCAATTTTGGAATGCTTCGGAATAGACACATGTTCCCTCATACCACCCAGACCTAGCTCCAGGCACCACGATCGTGGGATTGCCCAGACCTAGACCTGGAAATGAGAAAAGTGAAATCATTCTTTGTACTGTTATTCTAACCGGTGATTGATAACCATCCAGCATCTGAACTCTGTTCTCTAGGATCGACCACACATATGAATTAGCCAAGAGGGGGGAAAAAAATCAGACTTATAAATTCAATATGAATTTATGTATCGTATCGATAAGAGTCTCAACTTCCTGGAAGAAAGATGTCGTATTTAGGCTTATCCTGCTATTTCCGTTTCACTCTTAGAGCCGATTTAAACCATTAGTAGCGGTCCTTCATGACCTAGGTTATTTACCTTAACACATATATTAAAACATGACACATATATTATAGATGTTAATACAACAAATGATATCACTAAAATTACTTATATTAAATCTATCATGCATTCACACGCTCACTCACTCAGGACAGTGTATATATGTTTAAAGGAAAATCAACTAGCTACAAGGGTACAAATAGTTTATTACATTCATAGTGAAAAGGAAAGACAAAACAAGTAATTATGAAGAAAATATTAAAAGCACAAGTTCTTGGTTATATATTAATAGAGTACATAGTGTTATATTTTAGTAAATTTTTGTATATTCAATCATATTGACAAATGGAAAGAAAAGAAAAAAAATATAATTACATGTACCATATCTTAGGCATGCTAAAGCAAAATTATGATTTGCGACATACGCAAAAAGACACTTATTTCACTTACAAAAAAAATTGGACAAAGAGGAAAGAAAAGAGAAAAACAACTTTTAGATGTATTAGAACTTATATGAGTCTCTACCTCACATTGATCAATAAAATATTAATAATTTTGAGCGTTCAAATCACAAATCACGCACTAGTCGTAGTGTCCAAAACATTTCGCTCCATTTAACTTAGTTGGTGTTTATATATATATATATATATAAACACCAACTAAGTTAAATGGAGCGAAATGTTTTGGACACTACGACTAGTGCGTGATTTGTGATTTGAACGCTCAAAATTATATATAATTAACAAAAATATTGTATATTATATAAAATTATATATATATTATACAAAATTATATATATATAGTGGTTTACAACACACCATTCATCGACTATATTTGGTTTGTAACTCTTAACAGTTTATATCTGCAATCGCACACTGCTACGTTTATACCCCTCTAGGGATTTCGAGAAAATCACTTACACTAGAGGATGTTTCTCCTCTTAGACGGTCTATTTCCAAACTCTATAATTGAATAATTTCAAATTATTTATCCAACACTGGGACACGTCACGAGACCTTTCCTTTGTCCAGGGTCACTTTTGTATATATGTATACATGGTTCGGATTAAAAAAAAAAAAGAAAAACAATCTTCACAGGTGTACGGAGTATGATGGTTTAAATTGAGGAAAAAGGAAAAAAAAAACTGGTCAAGTCACAGGATACATATGCAGGTGAGAAGGATTCAAGGTGCACTTTCCACGATGGTTTTAGGTTGGTAGTTCAGGGATAATATTCATCATGATGTGGGTTACGTTTAGACCTGCCGTTACTTTTTAATACATGCCATCAAATAATTACATAGATTATCATTCACATCGATTCAGAAGAAAAGGAAAATTACGTGAGTGCACGGCGGTATTCTTGACAAAATCTACATTCTTAAATTCGTCGGAAAACTTACTGGTAAACTATAGCAACCAATACACGTTTAGGGGGACAGACACGAGCGCTCTTACATATATTCATAATACATTTAATATCATACTTTTACTTTGAAATCATATTCACATACTAAGTACATATACATTTCGACGTATTCATTTCTCTATATATATATATATATTTATAATAAATGCGCACACATTTAAATTAATCACCCCAACAATAATTTTTTTTAAAAGGTTGCAAACATTGTCCAATTAAACAAATGACTTCCGACATTACATATGAAAAAGAAAATCGATTTTTTTTTCCTGATACCGCGCGTCTATAAATTTCAACTTTTATATAATCAATTCGTGCTTAAATAATAAAAAAAACTTTGTGAGGCAGGCACGTAACACAGAGCATTCCTAAAGATATAACTAGATAACCTAAAATACAATTTCTGGGCCCAGGTCAACTACAAGGTAAACAAAAACCAAAACAGAAAGGAAAGTGACCAATGGATTAAAAAAAACTTAAGAGGGACGACGGTGAAAGAACGTAATTTAAGTGTCGTCAACTACGAAGTCTTTGTTCATTTTGGCGATAGGTCAAAATGTGATGGAGGACCCAATCATTATCTACTCTATCCATGAATTATGTATTGCAACATCTCAGCTGGTAATATCAGATCAGAGTTGTACGTTAAATAAATCGTAAGCGACAAGTTCAAAATCGGGGGGGGGGAGGTTGAAAATTTAAAAAAAAAATCTCGAAGTAAGAAGGAAGAACGAGACAAGAGAGAGAAAGCGGCGCCAACGAAAGGAGAAAGATTAAAGTACTACTCACTACTCAGAAGAGTGATCGAATTTAAATATATAACAACTCATAGCCAAAAATATTCACATATGCCGGAAAAGGGTGGTTTACTTAAATACGTAAACTAAAAAGGAGTCCCTGCTGCCAAGGATGCAAGTTCTGTGTCCATCAGATCCCAATCCCACAAGAATTTGCTTGTAAGATTGAAATCCGATCCCCGTATCCGGCCCAGACCAGCAGGATAAAAGGAGAGGGGGAAGGGACCAGGTAACTGCGTCCCCAGTTTTGAAATCTCTAAGTAAGAAAAAAAAACATTCGACCCCTCAGAAGAACTAAAAAGGTTCAAGGACAGTAAAGAAACTAGAGTAAAAGTAATAGCTAAGATATCCCTAATTAGTGATTTGCCAAAATAAAAAAAACTAAATAAACTGAATTTTGGATCGGTGATTTCAATGACCAAACATCACCGATAGCTACCCTGCGCAGACACGCCACAGTCTGGGATGTCGCTAATTTCCCTCGTCTAATTAAACTAAGAAAAGAAATGAAAATACTTAAAGGGACTAGGGGTCGACATCCGGGTACGCGATAATAAATTTCAATAATTAATTGTTTTGATTCTGTAACCCTGTCAGAGCTGTCGCCTCCATGAACATTGTAAGCTAGCCCGAGTAGGTAACGTGAAGAAGAAAAAAAAATCTCACGGAGCAGGATATTCTATTTTTAAAACCGACCAGAAAATATAATTCACTACAGCCCCGTTGTATAACTATTGTCTTTCCGTAATTTATTATTCAATATGTCTAGTCAGCGATTATATGATGCTACCCATTCTATCAGATGGTATTACTATGGTTGATTATTATTATAACACATTAAACTACAAAGTATTACCATAGTCCGACTATATATCGCCCTCCGGTCCGCGTGATATTATGGTGCAGGGGTCAGAACCTGAGATGTTTCTAGCTACACGTATCTACTCAATACGTATACAAATATATATCAACACCTGGCGAAGTATGCACTGAGCTACTATATATATAACTATATGGGTGTTCTATCATCTATATTCATCTACTACAATATTCATATAATTCATATTCATATTCAAATAAATATTCATATCATCATCTTTTTCCATTTACTACGACGCTATATTCTACAAACACCCTGTCTCCTCTATCTACGCCCAGCCTACATACACATTTCATCATAATACTTTAAAATCTATAGTCACTACAAACATTTCCCATTCCGATCACTGCACGACAACCTCAC
The DNA here is from genome assembly GCF_964235325.1 of Thermobia domestica. NCBI lineage: Eukaryota > Metazoa > Arthropoda > Insecta > Zygentoma > Lepismatidae > Thermobia > Thermobia domestica. The sequence goes on from NC_137469.1 coordinate 39,050,400, forward strand.
TCGAACTCAAGACTTTCACCACACACACAATACTATGTAATACCTGGTAGCTTTATTAAGAAAGAAAAAAATCATACGTATGTTCACTGAAAAATAGAATTATCTGCGATAATATTTAATGTTTATGAAATTCTGACAACAATGAAATTATTCTGCAGCCACACAAAAAAAGAAATGAACATTTAATATAATTTCAAAGCGAAGAACTAGCATCATATCGCCCGACTTCTGTTAAGAAATTACATATTGTTTATTTACTTAAATATTTCGATTTCTAGACTAAGTAGAATGTTGTAATTTTCGGAAAATATTAATTTTGGGTCACTTAACCTAACTGTATATGCATATGAGCTGGGAATTATATTTTCTAGGTTTTATTTCGAAAAGAAAGGTCAATTCCATGGAAACTAAATCACTAAAACATCGACATAAGAATGACGGTTAATACTGAATTTTGACACTAGGAGGCTAGCGACGATATGATCGACCCTTGAACCACCGAATGTGACCTTGTACCCGGAATTTTGATACTACGACACTCTCATTTTCCGATATTACTATAGATTGATATGTTGCGTTTAGCTATTGATCGTATACGAATGATACACTGTCCATAGTTCATTATTCCACACACTCTTTCATCACTTAACTACAATTGCTAATGATACTACATTACAAACACATACATGCCACATCCATGACTACAAACTACATTAATACATGTTGTACTAATAAATAAACATTCAGATTTTCTTTTTTTTTTAAATCGGCTCTATGAAAGGTAACGAAAGGAACGGAAACAGAGCCAGTTGGCCCTTGTATTCACCGATTCACATTCTTTAAACTGTTTAATCAATGCCCCCGAGGGGACATATCAAAGTGTTGACTAACAATAGGACCCCTGCCCTGAAGGGGCAGGAATCCGGAACAAAACTACATGTTCAAACTCATCCCGCTGGAAGCCGTACTCCCAAGTCAGGAGTCAGATAGGAGCCCTCTTGAAACTTTACACGTGCATTATGATCACTATCCTAACTACAAAGAAATTAAATACCGCCATGTTACTACTAAATAAGTACAAAAAGAAATCACATTTACTACATACACGAACACAAACGGCAGTGGGGCAGGCCTAACGTAACTCTAAAAGAAATAGTTTTACAGATAAAAGTATTTTAAGGGAGAAAACACTAATCTTCCGAAACTGTTTGTGGATATTTAAGAACCACTAGCAAACTGATGCACTTCGTAGAACCTGTCCATCACTAATTATATCTGCTCAACATGGCGTTACTAAATTATGCTTCCTATTTTTGCTTTTTTAGTCCAGTTTTGTTCTGAAAACTTAATAGTTTTACGGCTCCTTGAGACCTCCAGCGATTTTACATGTTAATAAAATCCAAATGTTACCTATATTTGCAGCTTTTCTAGCTCCTTTTTGACTTTCTGAGCTAGGAGATCCGAATCTGGCGTCTTCAGTGAAACTTCCCGGCATGGAATGGAAATAATTGCGCCCTAATATCATAGCGTGGGTTTATCATCCAATCAAAATAAAGCATTTTGGCGGTGGGGCTTTGAAACGAATAAAATTTGGTAAAATCTGGATTAAACTAGTTTTTAGAAGGACCTAGGTATCTAAAAGAGAGGTGAAGGGTGGTCCTGAAAATTCTGTCGAATTTTAGATTGGTTATTTAATCTGAAAGTTCCGTCCAATAGTGGATCTATATTTTCAGATAGCACTGACACCGTAAGAATTGTAATAATCCATTTACACATCCATATACAAGACTTATAACTAATTTAATATATAAATAAAGATATTGATTCCCAAAACTATAATCCGTAATGAATTTTTTTTTTACAGTTTTCCATGTTAATTTGAAATAGAATAACGAACAATATTATGAATTATATGAACAGCCAGAAATTTTTTTTTTTTGTTGAACGTCAAGTACAGTCGGTACAAAAAAATTTCGGGCACCCTCCTGTTAAAACATAATCTCATTAGACTGTAATGGCATATTACACACTTTTGGACGGAGAAAAATAAATAATGCAATTCGTTTGTGCTACGTAAGTGCTGGTTAGTGTTGTTCAAATAACGCCGGTATAGTGAAATTAATTTCCGTCAAGTTGGCCCTGCTTTTTCCCCTAATTGAGGTAAAATTGATTTTCTAATGACAAACGTTTGTGTTACGTTAGTGCTTGATTGTGCCTCAATTTGTCCGCTGGTGGTGTTGAAATTACACGTCCGTGAACTTGGAGCATGCACTTAACGCACTAACGATAAAATTAGTGTCTATCGTTATTGCATCGTTAGTGCTTCTTAGTGGACTAAGCCCTAACATTAGTGCTTCTTAGTGGACTAAGCCCTAACGTTAGTGCTTCATTAGTGTACATTTTACAAGTAAAAAGCCTTTGGCAGCCAAATTAACGCTGGCCCCACTTTAAGAACTAACGAAATAATTAATGCCATTCGTTAGTGCATCCTTAGTGCTTCTTAGTGCACCATTCCCTAACGTTAATGCTACCTTAGTGTAGACTCTAGAGCCAAAACAACGGTACACGCTGGTACCCCTACTTAAAGCAGTAACGAAGAAATTAGTGCTATTTGTTAGTGCATCGTTAGGGCTTCTAGAAAATACTAATAGTTTCGTTAATGCTTTACTATTAATGTAGATATAGCCAATTATATGTCACGAAACTCCCATAAGAAATGCATGGGGAACTTTTCATTGTGTCAAATTCCCGACAAATTAAAAAGCACTGATGACCTCTTCTAGTGTAATCGTTAGTGAATCGTTAGTTCTTCTTACTGTACCAACCCTTAACGTTAGGTCTTCATTAGTGTCGATATCAATAAGTAGATATCGAAACGCAATAAGTAAAAAACCTTTGGGGGTGATCTTGGTCCCTACTTGAAGCACTAACGAAGAAATTACGTTAGTCTTTTTACTGCACCAACCCCTAACGTTAGTGGTTTTTTAGTGTAGATGCTACAAGTAAGAAACCCGTGGGGTACCAAGTTCATCTCTCTCTAGTGTATTCTCTAGAGCCGAAACAATGATAGGGAGTAATTACACTATTACCCCCCACTTTAAACACTAACGAAAAATTAGTGCCATTTATTAGTGTATCGTTAGTGCTTTTGAAAACGCTAATAGTTTCGTTAGGGCATCATTATTGTCGTAGATATAGCCAATTATATATCACGAAATTCCCTTAAGAAAAATATGTTAATTTTTCTATGGGTCAAATTCTCGCCAAATTCGAAAGCAGTAATGATCTCTTCTAGTGCAATCGTTAGTGCTTCGTTCGTGGCTGTTAGTGCATCAACTTCAAACATTAGAGCTTCTCAACGTGAATGTTTTTCTAGGGAGGAGGTAGTGTGTAGTTAGCATCCCCTAAGTTTTATTTTATAGCGTCCATACTATTGAAGCACTAATGCTTGGAGTTCTGCAATAAGTCCTAGTAGTAACCATTACACTACATGTGTCATTATTGCTTTTAAATTTGGCGGTAGTTTTACAAAATGAAAGATTCTACGGGTCTAAAGTTAGCTCCGCACGGTTCTCAAATGCTACTAAAACCTTTTACATGTTTAGCGCTTCTTTAGTGTACATTAGTGCACTAAACACTAACCTTAGTGCTATACTACTTTATTAGTTATTAAAGAATAACTCAGTCAGGGTTAAGTTTAGATTTTTCAAGTTTTTCACAATTTTACAGTAATTTTTCCACAAAAGTGGGACTAACACCAGCAGTTAGCGCATTGTTAGAGCTCTATGAAACAGTAAGCCCTAAGGTAAGTACTATCATAATTTAGGAGTTATAAGTGAATAACTCACTCAGGACTAAATTTAAATTTATCGAATTTTACAACAATTGTCTCACAAAGAATAAACGTCGAAGGTTCGTGCATCGTTAGTACTCCAAAAAATTTTAACTTTAGTCCTATTTAAGCTCTAAAGTTAGTGCTATCGTAGTTTGGGAGTTACTGATGAATAACTCGTGGGGGGGGGCTAATTTTAGATCTTTCAATTTTTGTAGAATTTTACCCTAATTGTCAGACAGAAATAAGATGAACACCATCGGTCACTCTATTATTGGACGTAAATTAAATAGTAAGCGCTAACGTTAGTATTATCACAATTTAGGAGTTATTCTTAAATTACACGGACGGTACAGAATTGAAACTTACTGAATTTTACACTAATTCCTCCATAAAGGTAGGACAAACGCTAAAGATTAGTGCATCGTTAGTGTTACATAAAAGACAAAGCACTAACGTTAGTGTTATCATAGTTTAGGAGTTATTAATGAATAACTTGGATGGGACTGAATTTAAAATTATCAAATTTTATTCTGTTTCACAAAGGTAGGAAAAACGGTAAAGGTTAGTGCATAATTAGCAGTCAAAAAAAAAAACTATGTACTAACGTTAGTACTATCACATTTTAGGAGTTTAATGGATAACTCCAGCGGGGCTATTAATTTTACACTAATTTAGATTAACATTAGAGTTTTCACTTACACAATTTTATACTAATTGTCCCACAAAAGTGGGAGAAATACCAGCGCTTACTGCATTGCTAGAGCTCTATAAAACACTAAGCACTGTCGTTGTATTTTCATGAATAATTCAGACAGGACTTAATTTAAATTTGTCAAATTTTACTATAATTGTCCCACAAAGGTGGGATAACCGCCAAAGGTTAGTGCACTGTTGGTGCTTCATAAAACATTAATCACTAACGTCAATGCCGTCACAGTTTGGAGCTTTAATAAATACCTTGGCGGGACTAAATCAGGTTTTTCAACTTTTACAGAATTAGTGTAAAATTTAATAAATTTTAATTGAGTTTCATCCGAGTTATTCACTAATAACTCCTAAACTATGATATCGCTATCGCCAGTGCTTACTATGTTTTAGAGCACTAACAAAGCACTAATCTTTAGCGATTATCGTACCTTTTGATTGACAATTATTGTAAAATTCTATAAATTTAAATTTAGCCTCCAGCGAGTTATTCATTAATAACTCCTAAATTGTGATAATACTAATATCAGTGCTTAGTTTATGGAGCATTAAGCGCTGGTTTTGTCTCATTTCTGTCTGACAATTAGTGTAAAATTGTGTAAAAATTGAAAGGTTTAAAGTTAGCCCCGCCCGAGTTGTTCATTAATAACTCTAAACTACGATAGCAGTAACGTTAATGTTTAGTGTCTTTTGGAGCACTAACGATGCACTAACCTTTGAAGTTTACTCCACCTTTGTGGGACAATTATTGTAAAATTCGATAAAACTAAATTAGCTCGAGTGAGCTATTCACTCATAACTCAAAAAACTATATTAGCACTAACTTTAGTGCTTGGTGTTTCGGTAAGGAATAACGATGCCCTAACTCAGCGTTTCCCAACCGATGTGCCGCGAATGGACAGCTGGTGTGCCGCGAGGAAATCGAAACAAAATTATTAATTCTATAGCAACCAAATTGCAAGACAGGAAAAAATGTATATTTTTGTATTTCACATTACTATGAATTTCTACCATAGAAAAAATTACTGTAATTGTAATATATTATTCTACATCTATTACTGTGTAGCAGACAGTATTTCGGCTCGTACACATTTCCACGGTTAGCTGCTATGCTACGCTTCAATTGAGAGTCATGCTAACACCGAGAAATGGAAGCACTTGTACGATAAATATCAAGTGAACGTTCGTAGAACACTCATTTGCACGTGAATGACAGAACAACACTTTGTTCAACAGCTGTGTTTCGACTTCGACACATCGCAAGCTGTGTGATTGCAATAATATGCACCGGTTTTGGTTAAAACAGCAAAGTTAAAAGTACCAGACATTTGTTTGTTCGTTCGTTATTTAGTGATCTTCGTTCTTAGTGAAAGGTTGGATACAGTTTTCGAAAAAGAAAGCGTATTTTTAAAAATCTGAGTCCTATATTTCATTGCAATTGTTCTCTATTTTAAAATTAGAATAAAAAATAAGCATAATGAATTAGCATGAGGAAAAACCAGTGATCGAGCTTTCATCTCTGTGAGAAGGAGATCAATAATCACAGAAAAAAATATCATGGTATTTTATATTTGCAAATAACAATATCTATGAGTGCGCCGCGAGAATTCAAGTTACACCCGTAATGTGCCGCAAGTTGAAAAAGGTTGGGAAACGCTGCCCTAACTGTTGACATTTATCCCATCTCTGGAGGACAATTATTGTAGAATTCAATAAATTTCAATTTATTCCCACGAGAGCTATTTACTAATAACTCCTAAATTATCAAAACACTAATATTAGTGTGTAATGAACGAAGCACTAACCATGTGAAATGTTTTGGTAGAAATTCAGATGCGTGCGGGGCTAAATTTAGACAAGTGACATTTTCCATCTTGTAAAATTCCCGTTAAATTTAAAAGCACTAATGAACATAAGCAATGGTAACTGTTATATTAGGGGGTCTTATTGCAAAACTAGTGCTCCAATGCTCCCATTGTATGGACACTAAAAGATTAAACATAGGGGAAGCTAACTACACGCTAGCTCACAAAAGTATTCACGACAAGAAACACTAATGTTCGGAGTTGGCGCACTAGTAAACACTAACGTTTGCATTAGAAGAGATCATTACTACTTTTGAATTTGGTCGGAATTTGATCCAATGAAAAATTTCCCATGAATTTCTTATGGGAGTTTCATGATATAATTTGCCATATCTACACTACTAATGAAGCACTAACGAAACTATTAGTGTTTTCTAAAAGCACGACCGATGCAGTGGGTTTCATCGTTAGTGCTTCCTCGGGAGGCTAACATGCAGTTAGACCTCCCAAAGTTTTTTTCCCTTCTGGCATTCAAACTATTGAAGCATTAATGTTGGGAGTTAATGGTCTAAGAAGCACTAACAATTGTACTAGAAGAGATCATTAGTGCTTTTTAATTTGGCGGAAATTTGAGACAATGAAAAATTCTCCGTGTCTTTCGTAGGGAGTTTCGTGACATGCAATTGGCCATATCTACAATAATAGTAAAGCACTAGCGAAACTATTAGTGTTTCTAGAAAATTAATGATTCACTATCGATTTCACTAGGTTTCATTATTAGTGCTTTCTTGGGGGCTAAAGATTTTTGCTTCTAGCGTCCAACCTATTTAAGCCCTAATGTTGGGAGTTGGTGCTCTAAGAAACACTAACGAAGCAATAACAATTGCATTAAAAGAGATCATTAGTGCTTTTGAATTTGACCAAAATTTGAGCCAATGAAAAATTCCCAATGTATTTCTTACGGGAGTTTCGTGACATGTAATTGGCCATATGTACAAAAATAGTGAAGTACTAAGGAAACTATTAGTGTTTTCTAGAAACATCAACGATGCACTATCGATTTCACTAGGTTTCATCGTTAGTGCTTTCTTAAGGGCTAAGGTTTTTTGCTTCTAGCGTCCAAACTATTAAAGCAGTAATGTTGAGAGTTGGTGCTCCAAGAAGCACTAACGAAGAAATAACGATTGCACTAAAAGAGATCATCAGTGCTTTTGAATTTGGCCAAAATTTGAACCCAAGAAAAATTCCCAATGTATTTCTTACGGGAGTTTCGTGACATGTAATTGGCCATACCTACAAAAATATTGAAGTACTAGCGAAACTATTAGTTTTCTGGAAACACCAACAATGCAATAACTATTGGCGCTAATTTTTTCGTTAGTGCTTGAAGTGGCGGCCAGAGTGTAATTACATACTATCATGCTTTGGCTTTAGAGCCTGCACTAATGAAGCACTAACATTAGGAGTTTGTGCACTAAGAATCACTAACAATCCACTAACGAATGGCACTACTTTTTTCGTTAGTGCTAGGATGGGGGCAGCCTATACTTAATACCTACCACTGTTTTGGCTCTAGAGCCTACATTAATAAGTGCTTACATTAGTGGTGATTAAGAAGCACTAACGATGCACTAAGAAACGGTAGTACTTTTGTTAATGCTTGAAACGGGGCAGTGTAAACTTGATCCCCAAAAGTTTTTAATTGTAGTACCTACACTAATGAGCACTAACGAATGGCACTAATTTCTTCGTTAGTGTTTAAAATAGCGACCATGTTCACGCTGGACCTCCAAAGATGTTTTACTTGTAGTACTTACACTAATGAAACACTAACGTTAGGGGTTAGTGCACTAAGAACTAATAACGATTGCACTAGAAGAGATCATAAGTGTTTCTGAATTATGCGAGAATTTGACACAATGAAAAGTTACCCATGTGTTTCTTATGGGAGTTTCGTAATATGTAATTGGCCATAATTACACTAATATTGAAGCACTAACGAAACTATTAGTATTTTCTAGAAGCACTAACGATGCAGTAACGAACGGCACTAATTTTTTCGTTAGTGTTTGAAGTGGGGGAGCCAGCTTGTACAATTGTTTTAGCTCTAGAGCCTCCACTAATGGAGCAGTAACGTTAGGGGTTGGTGCACTAAGAAGCACTAACAATGCACTAACGAATGGCAATAATTATTTCCTTAGTGCTTAAAGTGGGGGCCAGAGTGAACATGGAGCCCTGAAGGTTTTTTCCTTGTAGCACGTACATGAATGAAGCACTAACATTAGGGGTTGGCGCACTAAGATGAACCAATGATTGACACTAATTTTATCGTTACTGCGTCAAGTGGAGGCTAAGTTCACGGACTTGCAATTTCTACACCACTATCGGACAAATCGAAGAACGATCAAGAACTAACGTAGCACAAACGTTTGACACTAACTAACTAACTCTATGGCCTATGGAACCCGGAGGTTCAATGCCGCATTAGCAAAAGCTATCCACTGACTTCTATCCTTAGCCAATTGGATCCAGTTTCTACTTTGTACGGTGTATTCTTATCTTTGCGAGATCCGTCTTAATATTGTCCTCCCATCTGCGCCTAGGTCTTCCTAATGGTCGTTTTTCAAGTGGTCTTTCAGTTAAGACTTTGAAAGCGTGTCTACTTTCTTCCAAACTAGCAACATGACGTGCCTACCTAAGCCTCCTAGACTTGATGACCCTAGCAATGTTTGGTAAACCGTATAAATTATGTAGTTCCTGGTAATGAAGTTTCCGCCATTCCCCATTCCCGTTCCTCTTGGCTCCGAATATAATTTTTGAATAATAACGTTTGATACTACTTAAGAGTCTTCATCCCGGCGAAATTAAAATACCGCTAATTTTACAGTAATTATGTGATATCTTCAAATAGATAAAAGATAATCGAAATGTGGAACAAGAGCGCCCTAGACAATATTATTTTATATGAAAAACCGTTATCACGACTCACTTATCTGCTTTCGATTTCGAGCCATTTTGAAAATTGGCATTTATTTTCGCGTTTCTAAACAGCTGAAAACGGAAAGCCGCTAAGTGACTTGTGATAACGGTACCTCACGCAAAATAATATTGTCTAGGGCGCTCTTCTTCCATATTTCAATTATCTTTTATCTATTTGAAGATATCACATAATTACTGTAAAATTAGCGGTATTTTAATTTCGCCGGGATGAAGACTCTTAATGGAATAACGTTGACACTACAAAATTAAATTCTACCTCAATTAGGGAAAAAAGCGGGGCCAACTTTATAAAAATTATTTCGTTATACCGGCCTATTTGAACAGCACTAACGCTCAAATTTGGGCACTAACCAGCATTTACGAAGAACAAATGTTTGGCATTAGAAAATCAATTCCATCTCAATTAGGGAAAAAAGCGGGGCCAACTTGACGGAAATTAATTTCGTTATACGAGCGTTATTTGAACAGCACTAACGCTGAAATTTGGGCACTAACCAGCACTAGCGTATCACAAACGTTTGGCATTAAAAAAACAATTTTATCTCAATTAGGGGGGAGAAAGCGTTATTTGGCCCCGAAATTTAAATTGTTCATCACATTGTTATTTTGATAGCACAAATATTGAAATTTGGGCACTGACTAACACTAACGTAGCACAAACGAATGTCATTTGGTTTTTCGTCCAAAAGTGGTGGGTCCAACTTGATACTAATTTATCCTTTCCATTTATTTGTTTTGCAAATTTGTTATTAAATAATCTAATCACACAATCTTTCAGACAGAATTCTAAGATGTTTATGAGTAAGGGAATCAAATATCTTCTTATACTTCCGTTGTTTAAGAGTACAAAGTGCTACTACCTACTTGCGTTGCTCTTTTCAATTAGCTTAATAAAATGTGAAATACGATATACGATATTTTAACTGAAAAAGATAGTATCCTATTAGTTATACAACCTTTCGTCAAATAAAGTGTTACAAACAACGAGGAAAAATAACATTGATATACAAATATTGAGATTATGTCCTGTCCACCCACTTTTAACATCCAAACGCCGCCACTGTATATTTGTATACGTAGTTAGAAATTGACACCGATTATTTTACCTTGCTAAGCTCTTTCTGACCTGATTACTTCTGCAAGTGAAAAAAAAAACAAACCTATATTTCAAGTTATTTTGCTTCAAGTTTAAGAGGATCGTGACAGAACAGCAAACAGCTGCAATCTATCGGCAAAGAATGGAACTACAACGTACGCTGACAATTGGAAAAACTCGCCTCGTAATAATTATGGACTGTGAGACTCACAGTGAGAGCGACGAAATTTTGTCACGGCCAGAACTTAAAGGTCTGCACGGGCCGGGAATTTTAACCCGGGGCCGGCCCGGCTCAACCTGTGAATTTGCAATGAGGCCCGACCCGAGTCCGAAATATGTTTTGGCATTTAGGCCCTAGCCCGGCCCGAGCTCATGTGATAATCAAATGAGCCCGAAATCAGCCCAAATTACAGAAATTTAATATTTAACGCAAAATTGTATTTTTATTTACAGTAATTAGAGGTTTAATTTTGCAGTTGTGCTTTAAAAGTTCTGCAGAAAGAACTGTCCAATAAATATCGTTGTACAGTGTATTTACAAAGTTAAGTCCGAAAAGGCCCGAGAAATATGGTTGTACATTACAAAATTTACAGCCCGAGTCCGGTCCGGGCCCGAAGTGATATATGCTTTGTAGGCCTGATTCCGGCCCGCTGGTCAGGTCGGGCTTAAGCCCGCAAGCTCGACCCGAGCCCGTGCAGACCTCTACCACAGCTAGATTTAGGTTCTACGATGCCTTTAGGCAGCGTTTTCCAACCGATGTGCCGCGGCACACTGGTGTGCCGCGAATGGGTCGCTAGTGTGCCGCGAAGAAATCGAAACAATATTATTAATTCTATAGCAATCAAATTGCAAGACATAGGGAAAAAGGTATATTTGTATTTCACATTACTATGAACCTCTACTGTGAATCTACAGTTTCAAGTTTCACCTTGTGTTACTTTTCATACTGTGTTTCATACTAAGTTTCACATTGTATTAGCAAAATTTTTTTTTATTATTATGACCACTATTGCTTCTTTATTGTAGCAAATTATTCCATAACTTGAAATTTTAAAATATCATACAAATTACCTAAATTTGTGTTTTAAAAGTACAATATATTTGTTTGTTCGTTAGTTATTTAGTTATCTTCCTTCGTAGTGAAAGGTTGAATATTTTCGAGAAAGAAAGTGTATTTTTAAAAACTTGCGTCCTATATCTCATTGCAATTGTTTTCTATTTTTAAATTAAAATGAAAATAAGCATAATGATTTATTACGGGGAAATACCAGTGATCGAGCTTTGTTCTCCGTGAGGATGTCAGTAATCACAGAAAAAAATGCCACGGTATTTTATATTTACAAATAATAATAATAATAATAATAATAATAATAATAATAATAATTCTATAAGTGTGCCGCAAGTTGAAAAAGGTTGGGAAACGCTGCCCTAAGCATTTGAAAGTAAAAAAAAAAAATGAAATGAAATCCTTCAGTTGAACGTTCCACGATTATGCCATTTAGGCTAAGGAAGACGGATAATGAAAGTAAGTGAATGCTGATGAAAACATTGGTGGAATTATAATGTGGGAGGACAGGAAGTACCTGAGAAAACTTACGGACACGATGTTGTCTACCAAAAACTTACTTGACCAGGGGTCGAACCAGGGACCCCACGCACCAGAGATAACCTCTCTATCACTGAGTTACAGTGTCCCCCTCCATTTCAAAGCAATGGGACTATATGTCCAGTTGTTCTTTGTCAATGACAAATTGTCGCTGTTTTTTTTTTTTGTGTGTGTGTGTGTGTGTGTGTATTGAATATACTGTATATGTTAATTTACGGACTTAATAGGTATGCAAAAAGTAGGCACCCTATATATATAGAAATAAGCAAACTAGCGATATTTTAGGGAGCAAGTTAGCAGGAAGCCTCATAGCTTACACCATAGGATTTTACACAACACGGAACGTGTTATTGGTTTCATTTTATTACCTTATATTATGGAAGTACATTCAGATTTTTCCTTTAAATTTTTGGGGGGCCCTTAAGAGATTGAGGCCATAAACAACATCTTGTTTAACTTATAATTAAATCCGGCATTGGTCATGGTCCTGTGCCTCGCACGCTGTGCCCCTCACATCCACTTTCCAGAACACCTCTACAGGACGCGTGACGTCAGATTGAAACTGGATACGGGGTGCTGATATGAAATGTGCAACGTCTGTTGAAATGTCTTAACCACATAACACTTGGAGATGAAACCGAAGCAAAGGTTTGAAAATGTATCGGCTAAAATTATTTCTTGAATTCTTAGAGAATGATCCAGATCGCCGATTACAATTCTGAGAGATTATGTTGAATGCAGAAAGACAAGGTGATTGCATCATTCGAAAAATGTGTTGATATGGGCGTAACTGTATCTATTACGCAACAGAAAATTCTCATGTAATACTTGAATAACAATTGAATGAACCTGAGGTTACAGTTTGGGCGAGACTTTTATGTAAAGGGGTCATTGGACCTATCTTTTTAATGGAACTTTTACCTACGACCTGAATCTTCACATGTTAAGGGACATTGTTATTCCACAATTATGGTGACATGATAATTACAACTTCTATGTACAGCAAGATGGAGCACCTGTCCACTATGCTGTAGCAGTGGACTAGTTTGTTAACAAGGAAGTGACGAATCGTTAGATAGGTGAACGAGGGCCAGTTGAATGGTTACCACCAGTGGCGTATTTAGGGGTGGCTTCCGGGGTTAAGCCCCTCCCCCGAATTCTTACTTACTAAAGTAAAGTATATGAAATATCTTGCACAATTTTCACATTTTCAAGCAAAGCCCCCCCTCCCGGAAAGTTAGCAAAGCTCCTCGAAACAAAATCGTAAATACGCCACTGGTTACCACGATCACCAGACTTGCCCGGAATGGACTTTTTCTTTTGAGGTTTTGTCAAAGATAAAGTATTTTGGAGGAAACCACGCTCTATTAACGTCTTGACTAATTTCATAAGAGAAACGTGCCAAGAAATTAATGAGAATAAAAACGTCTGTACCAAAGCGTGCTTGAGTAGAAACTAGACTCCAAGAATGTTTAAATGATGAAGACCGGCACTTTGAGAACCTCCGAGGTTATAATTCCCATGTCATCCTAATTGTGACCTCATAAAGTTATTGCTTTTTATACTCATTACTAATGCGTAACTACTAACAATGAAAACAAGCATATCTCTTGTAACTGCATAACTACTTCTGCACTACCTGCATATATATTAGTCTCACCCTTTAATATAATTCTATATCAGACCAGAGTAGCCCATGAGAAAAATTACCTCAATTAAATAATATTAAAGGTACCCCAAGCGACCTCAAGTTTGAAATACATTTACACTATACAATATGAGGCAAAGGTATTTTGTAACTTTGGAACAGCTAGAGGGAGTGACATCATAGCTTGGATAGGGGTATAATAGAGGTAGAACTGCATCTATTACTATATATTATAATCATAGAGGCCATCTTGAAGTACGCCACCTTAAATTTAGATCCAAAATTTTAATAGGAAAGAGGACATGTGATATCGTTTTATTGTTGCTTTTCATACCTTCAATTTATGTTTAATCATCTAACAGTTACTTCTTTCCTAATATCTGTTCTTTAACTTACAATTATATTTTCGAACTACAACAAGGTACTTTTGCTTACTATACCTAAGTTGTTTTGTCTATGTTCAATTGTAACTTTTCAACGAATGAAGAAATTTGTATAGCCAGGTATCTTCTTCTTTCTCACCTCAACCATATGTTAGTGGGCAACATAAAAATCTTAAAACTTTTCTTTCCTTTGGGAGAGCTGTTTTATACTTTGATAAGGTCTCTTCTTCGTAACAGCATCTAGATATTCTATCCTTGGTCATCCTCTTCCTGGTTTGCCTTCTGCCTTTCCCTCTATCAACATGGTGACACAATCGGAGTGCCGAATAAGATGGCCAAGCGTGCTGTTTCTTCCTTTTCCTATTATCTTCATGATCTGTCGTCCTTCATTAGCTTCCTTTAGTACATTTTCATTTATTTTTCTTTCGGTCCATGATATGAGCAGCATTCTGTGCCAACACCACATTTCAAATGTTTCCAGCTTGGATATTTTAACTTTTCTCAATACCCACGTCTCTGACCAGTAAAGCGCCATAATCCATACCAGGGTCTTAATAAATCGTTTTCGAACGTCCAACGACACGTTTCTTGATGTTAGCAGTCCTCTTTTCCTATGCTGAATGCCTGTTTAGCTGCGCTATTCTGGAACTTACGTCTTTTTCACTTCTTCCTGTCAACGTCTTAACGTCTTCGATTTTCTCTCCCTCTAGATATACGTTTGTCCCTTCCTGTCCTGCTCTTGTGCACTTCATCACTTTGATTTTCTTCTTATCTATCTTCATTTTGCACCTTTTTTCAGTTGGATGTTCAAGTTTAAAAGTGCTTCCTGTAAGTCCTTTTCATTCTCCGCTATCAGTGCTATGTCATCGCCAAATCTTATTATGCTGAAAATCTGTCCATTAGCTTTTATTCCTTTCTCGTTTTTATCAAAGAATTCTTTCATATCCTCTTCTATATAGACGTTGAACAGGAGAGGTGAAAGTCCACATCCTTGCCTTACTCGTTTACTTATTCTTACTTCCTCCCGATTTCTTCCTATAACAGCTTTCTGGTTCCTGTAGAATTTGTATATTATTCTCCTGCCTCTGTAATCCACTTTCAAATTCTTCAATTCTCTCAACATGATATTCCAATCTACGTTGTCAAAAGCTTTTTCTATATCTATATATGCTATCACAATTGGTTTGTTTATTCGGATGTGCTGTTCCATGATCCATGCAGACTTAGTATTGCTTCCCTTGTTCCCCTTTTCCTCCTTGATCCAAACTGGTCCTCCATAACTGTTCTTTGATTTACCCTTTCATTCGTTGTGCGATAATTTTGCACAGTATTTTTGATGCAAAACTTAATGTTCTGTGTTCTTCGCATTTCCATGCGCCTTTTCTTTTCGGAATAGGTACCATATGCTTTTGTCGAAGTCTCTTGGTATTTTCCTCGAGATGTACATTTTATTAATAAGTTTAAATAGTTTCTTCTTTGTTGCTATTCCGAAATTCTTAATCACTTCCGAGATTCTAATCACGTACTTGGTCTATTCCTGGGACTTTACCATGTTGTATTTTCTCCAAAGCATTATCGACTTCGCACTGTAAAATTGATGGTTCTAATCCATTTTCATCGACGTCTTCTTAATTCTCTATATCTTCTTCGTTCACTCTGTCTCCTTTGTAGAGTTCTTCAGTGTATTTCTTCCATCTTCTTGTTATCTGCTCCTCTTCTATTAGCGTTGTCCCGTCCTTGTCTATGATGATGTCTGTGCGTTTCTTTTTCTCACCAAACTGTTTTCTAATCTTTCTATATACCGTTTCTGTATTACCTTTGACTATATTTTCCTCAATTTCCTTCCACAAGTTGTTTATCCAGTTTTCTCTGGCCTTCTTTACTTCTCTGTTGATGTGATTTTTGCACCTGCAGTATTCCTCTTTGTTATCTTGAACTGTCTTCTTTTCTCCATCATTTCCAATATTTCTGCTGTTATCCAGTATTTATATTGGGTTCTCGGTTTGCTTCCTATGTGCTCGTCAGCTACCTTTATAATCCCTACTTCCCATTTCGAGTTATGCCATCACCCACTAAAGCTGCCTTAGGCATCTCTTTGTCTGTCGCAGTTGCAAATTCTTTTTTCGTGTTTTCATCTCTCCTTAGCTTATTTCTGTTCCATCTTTTGTTTGGTTCCGCCACCCTTTTCTTCTTAAGTCGGAGTTCGCTCTTCATCAAAACTAAATTATGGTCTGAGTCAACGTCTGCTGCTGGGTAACTCTTACTGTTCTTCACTTGATTTCTAAATGCTATTCTGTTTGGAATCCTATCTTTCTTTTTCTACTGATCTTGTCAATGAGTATTTTCTTCTTACTGGTTGTTCGAAAAGAGTATTTGTCACAGTCAGATTATGGCTTTTGCTCAACTCTCTCGCATTCCTTTCTCCTAGGCCGAAATTCCAGGTTACATTCTCTGTGCCTTCTCCGACTACTGCGTTCCAGTCACCCATGATGATTAAATTGTCCTGGTCTTCAACTTTCATCAATACTTCTATTTGATCATAGGTTTCTTCCACTTCCTCATCTGTATACCTTAATGTAGGCATATATAGTTGGATTATCGATTCCTCGGTACTGCTGCTATCTTCAACATTACTATCCTTTCAGATATAGTTAACAACTAGCTGGTATAGTTAATAATACTATTACTGGTTAGGTATAGTTAATAATATTTATTAATTTCTGGGTTTGGCGCTCTCTTTGAATTATGTATTTTAAGAGTTGGCAATTCTATTTCATGCCATACAATGGGACAAAAGAAAATCAAGAAAAATGAAATATTAAAATATGTTTTCATTGTTTAAAAAATGTATTAGCGTTCACTTCTGTTATTTATGTATGTTGTTTATTAATTTGTGTCCTTTGGATAATAACTAATATTTAAACGTTAGAAAACGTTAATCTTATAAAGAGTCAGAGCGTGTTTGTTTTTTTTAATGTGTCATGCAAGCAGAAGACGTACCTAGAGAAATGCAACAGGTTGTCAGAGTCCGAGTACCTATAAGCGTGTAAGTATTAGGAACATTTCGATCAAGTTATTTCATACTGTACTAGTATATACTGTATATATAGCTTTATTCTTGATCAGATATCGTATACGTACCTGAGCACTAACGAATTTTAGTTTAAAATGCAGCATTAGCTATAATGCTTAGACTTTCGCAAAACTTCGTTATTGACTTCCAAATTTGACCTTCTAGGTACTATTTTAGGTAACAATTTGCAATAGAAGTCCTAAAATTTGGAAAATTTACTGTTGGAATGTGTAAAAGTGTAAAAATGGATCTGAAAAGGTAGGGGGACGGTAGATAGCGGCATGATGTCACGCCGTTCCCCCTGCCTATCTTTGCCCATTGTAATTTTTTAGGAACAGGGGAGATGCCATATATAATTTTTCGAGGTGCGGGGACGGCGTTCCCCTTGTTCCCCCTCACTTTTACCCCCTGGTTATTTCTAGAGCTTCCAGTCGTCTCGGATTTACATCGTCGGTTTTTTCAGTAATTCTTCGGAGTTTCAAATGCTCCAGTTTCCCTCCAAGACATAAATCAAGGGTTAAGTTCCAAAGTTGGTCGTCCATTTCTAGCAAAATTTTGAAAATTTACCGGGGAAGAAATTGATAATTTGCTTGTTTGTATACTTGATAATATGTAAGAAGAGCAGAAGTTGTGTTTATTTTTTTATAAGCGGTTATATACATGTACTATATTTGGCAAGCGGAAGGAACTATTTGACATAACGTTACCACATGGTTGGATTGTGGGAAAGTAACGAGCATTTGTATTCTGAGCATGGCTGGAAGTGTACAAAGACGTTCCATTTGGTATCCTTACTCAGAGCTGAGAAATTACACTCTATTAATGTTAACAAACTGGTCCAAACTTCCTTAACCCAAAACTAACCCGACGTGACCCTACCCTACTTATCCCTACCTTACTATACACTACCCTACCCTATTCAATTATATCCTTTTTTTAAACAGTCCTAAAAATTTTTGATTTTTAAATTTTCGCTGTTATTACACCTTTTGTCGAAAACCAGGCGGACGACCAACTTCGGAATAAATGCCTCAGTCAATATTATTTGTACGGTAATAAAAAATAAAATTCCCAATTTTACTAATCATCAATACATATTTGATAATAAAGGGGGCCGCTGTGGCTCTGTGGTAGAGCGTTTATCTCTGGTGCTTGGGGCCCCGGGTTCGATCCCAGCCTCCGCCAAGTGAACTTTGTAGTGGACAAACGCCGTGTGCGTGGGTTTCCTCGGCGTTCTCCCGTTTCCTCCCACTTTCTTCATTCCATCATTTCACTCATTCATCATCATCACCGTCTCCTTTAGCCTAACCGGCATAACCCTGGGACGTAAAATTCAAAGATTTCGTTTCATTTCATCTGATAATGAATAATCCATCTACACTGTCACTCATTTTTGGGAGTCTTGACGATTAATTAATTCTCATATTTCAGCAAGAAGCACAAGGGATGTACCGGTTGTTCAGTCTAGAAATTCGCTAAGTCTAATATTATGCCATAGCAGACGAGTGTTTCATTATGCGTGCGTCATATCTGTAATGCAGAAATGTAATGGGGAATATGCTGCGTATACCCACCTAATACTTTTATAGTACAGTGTAAACTCATCTTAAATTTACGAAAGAACGAATACATGGGAGTGGCTATACAATGTAAATGTTTGAAACTGTCGAATTAATACCCACCAAAAATTCTAGTATTATATCACTGCTGTAACGTAGCAAATATTGAAGAAATCGGAGAAAAATGAACAGTATACGATATAATCTTCCGTAAGTCAACCATTGTGAAAGTCAAGGATGAAGAAGTTTTAGTTTTTTCTATTCAAATGTACGAGGTGAAACAAAGAGAGTGTAATAAAATGAGCACTGACCACTTGAAAGATAGAATGTATGTCTGTTCAGAGAGCAAACCGAGTAGCTTAATGGTTAAGGCTTCGGAACCAAGGGCGCCGATTTCTCTGTAAATTTGGGGGGCTCATTCAGATGCAGAAGATATATATATATACTCGTGCTCATAAATTAAGGATAATGCGGATATATGGTGAAACAACGCTCTGGTGGGCGGTTTTCGGTTGGAAATCACCTCGGGGTATGACCATGCGGTGCATTTGACCATTCGGTGCGGTGCATGCAGTGCGGTCGTCGCACGGTGGCGCTGGCAGCAATCCAAATACGCATAGGGGTTTTGGTGCATGTCAGAGTACGGTGCAGCGTGTAAGTGTGCAGATGTTGTCAGACGTGTTAATGGTGACTGTGTGTTGAAAATGGCTCAAAGAACACATATTGATGACGTTATGAGGGGTAGAATAATAGGGCGACTCGAAGCTGGTCATACACAGCAGGTCGTAGCACGGGCCCTCAGTGTACCACAAAGTGTGATCTCAAGATTATGGCAACGATTCCAGCAGACAGGAAACGTGTCCAGGCGCTACAGTACGGGACGTCCACAGTGTACAACACCACAACAAGACCGATATCTCACCATCAGTGCCCGCAGACGGCCACGGAGTTCAGCAGGTAGCCTTGCTCGGGACCTTGCCACAGCCACTGGAACAGTTGTCTCCCGACACACAGTCTACAGACGACTGAATAGACATGGTTTATTTGCCCGGAGACCTGCAAGGTGCATTAAACTGACCCCTGTTCACAGGAGAGCCCGTAAAGCCTGGTGTCAGGAACACGGTACATGGTCAATGGAACAGTGGTCCCAGGTTATGTTCACGGACGAGTCAAGGTATAGTCTGAACAGTGATTCTCGCCGGGTTATCATTTGGCGTGAACCAGGAACCAGATACCAACCCCAATGTCCTTGAAAGGGACCTGTATGGAGGTAGTGGTTTGATGGTGTGGGGTGGGATTATGATTTGGTTCACGTACACCTCTGCATGTCTTTGACAGAGGAACTGTAACAGGTCGGGTGTATCGAGACGTCATTTTGCATCAGTATGTTCGCCTTTCCAGGGGTGCAGTGGGTCCCACCTTCCTCCTGATGGATGATAACGCACGACCCCACCGAGCTGTCATCGTGGAGGAGTACCGTGAAACAGAAGATATCAGGCGAATGGAATGGTCTGCCTGTTCTTCAGACCTAAACCCCATCGAGCATGTCTGGGATGCTCTCGGTCGACGTATCGCTGCACGTCTTCAAACCCCTAGGACACTTCAGGAACTCCGACAGGCATTAGTGCAAGAATGGGAGGCTATACCCCAGCAACTGCTCGACCACCTGATCCAGAGTACGCCAACTCGTTGTGCGGCCTGTGTACGTGTGCATGGTGATCATATACCATATTGATGTTGGGGTACATGCGCAGGAAACAGTGGCGTTGTGTAGCACATGTGTTTCTCAACTTATCACCACAATACCGTGGATACTGTGGATATCACCAATACCGTGGTACTGATATGTTTCGTTTGTTCGTATGTTGTGTTCACTATGTGCCTATGCTATTAGCCCCAGTTTTGTGTAATGCCACGTTGTGTAGTACCACAATCTGCAATTATCCTTAATTTTTGAGCATGAGTGTATGTATGAGGATTTTAAGACAAATTGCATTCAAATTATGCCAAATATTGTATATTCATAAATACAATAGGAGGGCCCACATGAGCTTCGGGGGGCCCGAGCTCCCCCGGCGCCCTTGATCGAAACAGAAAGTCAGAAAAGAGCTCCTTCGTTGCTAAGTGGTAACCGTACGTGCCTTTGGCGTGGTAGATCCGGGTGAGATTCCCGGCGGGATGTCATGTTCGGATTCCACAGGAATCAGTAGGTCCCGTCTCATATAGCCTCGCTGCTGAAAGGGACGTTAAATTCACAATCAACTGAACTCAAGAATGCCGGGTTCACCAGGTCTACTTATGATAGATATGTTTGTGAGGAATAATATATTGCAGAACCTAGAATAATTCCTGTCCGTTATGAAGAGTTATTGAAACGTCTGGGAGGAACAAGGACTGTCCGCGTCCGTATCTGAGAGTGTCCGTAAAAGAGAGGATTTTGTTCCATAAGGGAACATATATTTTTGCCGGGACAGAAAAATGTGCCGTATTATAGAGGTGTCCGTTATTGAAAGGTGTCCGTTAAGGGAGGTTCCACTGTAATCTTTAAAAATGAAAATTTTCCTCTACTAGATCATAAATAGCCTACATTTCTCCTTTTCATCTCCCTTCGCGACTATGGCGTTGAGAGATCACACTGTACAGTGTGTTCAGAATTGAGAGATCATTTAGCACTTAGTGGCTTTTTCTCTGATTTCCGTCAAGTATGGAGTGTATTTTCCAGACCCGAAACCAGCCATAGAACTTTGGGGGGGGGCGGGCATGAGTATGTTAGGGGAGCCAAGTCATTAAAAATTCTCTTACAAATATCTAAATTGTGCATTTTGTATTGAGATCTGGAGGGGCCATGAAAAATTTATGGGGGCCAGGCATCCCTAGCCCCCCTCTAGTTGCGGGCCTGGTATTTTTTGTGATGCCTAAGAATCAATCATCGGTACACTTTAAGGTTGAAATTAATCTTTTAAAAAGCCACGAATTCACCTTTCAACTTACGAAAACATCTTATGCTTGTTTATTATTATTATTATTATTATTATTATTATTATTATTATTATTATTATTATTATTATTATTATTATTATTATTATTATTATTATTATTATTATTATTCGTTTCTGTTTATGTTCAAGAGTTATTTTTCCATGACTGCTTGTGTATTAGTTATATTATAATTAAATTGGTTGTTGCACCGCCAGCCAACTACACACTGTAGGCTACTTTTCCGAGAAGTGGAGTGATGTGATTTTATATGTTATGTATAAAAGATTTTTAAGAACTTAGGTAATAAAATACAGCATATCAATTTGAAATTGAATACACATTTATTTGAACATGTAATTAACGTGAATCCTTAAAAGTATCAGAGGTATTAATTAAATTACTCGAAACCTTACGTGAATTTATGAAATATCACGTAACCTTGGGGATGTTGTCAACTAAGGGTAAGAGATTGTTTATATTGATTTTGTGTATTATTATGTTTAAACCAACGCCATAGCTGTTCTTATCTACTAGTTTCCCGAATATCATCAAGTCAAGCAGCGCTGCGGGTGGTCAGTAATTGAAAGTTGTCCTTTGGAGAAAATTAGATGTCGTTGAGAGTGCAGCGTTAACCTAATATCATGAAGAAAATTGGGGGAGCAACTTCAAGGAAATCATAAACCGTTTCCGATCAAAAGAACAAGAAACAACAGTGATAGAACCCGTGACGCTCTGTAGTCCGCCCCTACACATTCATTAATTTAAAATTACTGTGTGATTGCGTTAAACACTTTTAAATTACGTGCCTGGAAATTTCCTATGCACTCACACTTGTTTATTGAGTTTTGCAGGTATATTAGTACTATTGGCTCCAGTGATGATTTCAGAACATTTCCCCCGGCAGGAAATTTAAATATGCAAGGGGTAGAAGTAGTACTGCGATATCTTTTCTCAAGAAACAACATCGATCGACTTCAAAGAAACGCCAAAAAGTAGAAAATAATAAAAGACCTAAAAAAAGAAAATATTATTAATAAAGCTCTTAAAAGCAGAGAATAATGATAAAGCTTATAAAAGCAGAAGATACTACTACTACTACTACTACTAATAATAATAATAATAATAATAATAATAATAACAATAAAGCAGAAAATAATTATAAAGCACTTGAAAGCACTTAATTCATTACTATTATCTATAAAAATACTTTGGAGTCTATGGCAAACCAAACAAATTAATACCTAGATTTTTGGCTTCGAACAGACTTCAAACTTTTTATAGAGAATAATAATGAATTATTTTCTGCTTTTAAAGCTTTATTATTATCTGCTCTTTAGCACTTTTATCTTTTTATATTTTTTGGTGCTTTTGTTGAAGTCGGTTAGTATTCTTTTTTTAAAAAAGAAAAAATGTTTGTTTTATTGCGCTTTTTTGCTAATTTTGCTAATTTTCTTCTAAGTTTATTTAATTTTTCCACTTCTTCATTTTCTCAGAAGCTTAGGTACCTAAATTAAAAGTAGGGCATTAACTTCTTATAAATTGCGTCAGCTTCCGAAAAATGAGTCTGAAAGAATGTCGCCCTCACACTCGCAATTGCAGCAGTGCTTTTTTTTTTTTTTTTTTTTTAAATAGGAATTACTGTAGGATATTAAATTGGTTTGGCAAATGCTTTGCAATCCTGCCGATTAAATCGTAGGGCCAACGTTGACATTTAGTTGGTGTGCCGTTTCTCACAATTGAGTCCACAGTGCTGCTAAGGCGCCTACATTTTTTGTTTTTCCATTCATACTTCCATGTCAAGAACATTGTATAAAATACTTAATACTATGCTAGGATCTAAGAAAAAAAATGAAATCTTTGAGTTTTACGTCCCACAGTTATGCCGGTTAGGCTAAAGGAGACGGTGATGATGAGTAATGAATGAAATAGTGGAATGAAGAAAGTGGGAGGAAACGGGAGAACCCCGAGAAAACCCACGCACACGGTGTTTGCCCACCACAAAGTTCACTTGGCGGGGGCTGGGATCGAACCAGGGACCCCAAGCACCAGAGGTGAACGCTCTACTACTGAGCCACCGCGGCCCCTGCTAGGATCTAAGAGAAGTGGAATCTACTTTCTGTTACGGTATTGTTAGAATGGAGAGGTTTTCCGTACTCACATATATTCTTCTCACTCTTCCCTCGAAACAGTTGCATGATTTCACGATTTGTCAGGGAGATACGAGTAAGATTGTCCATCGATATATAACAGTTTCACGTTTTATAGTAGTATACTACCAGAATACCCGTTCTTTGTAACAGAAGAATATGTTTCATTTTCAACATAAAGGGCTGAATTTAAGTTTAAACGGCATCGGAAGTATCACTGTTCGTATCAGACCCCGAAAACTATGGATTCGACATTAATATCGGTCATTTAGATCATTATATATATATATATATATATATATATATATATATATATATATATATATATATATATATATATATATATATACAGTGAAACCTCTCTAAAGCGGA
This sequence comes from Thermobia domestica, assembly GCF_964235325.1. Lineage (NCBI taxonomy): Eukaryota > Metazoa > Arthropoda > Insecta > Zygentoma > Lepismatidae > Thermobia > Thermobia domestica. Next base: position 39,074,608 of record NC_137469.1, read on the forward strand.
CAACCGTGGGGAATCAAAAATTGTCCGCTATAGAGAGGTGTCCGCCTTAGAGAGGTTTCAAAATTTTCTTACGTAAATTAGTAAACAAGGTAATATGTAATTAGAAAAAATATTTTTGCATGAATCTTGTATCTATTTACGAATAATACAAAAATGTTACTGTACCTGCATGTCCTCCGCCATCCAATAATCTATCCATCCAGGCACAACATAGAAATAAGATATTATAGTTTTCTGCACTTTACATTTATTACTACTTACTACGTTTTTAGTATGTTGCTTTAATTTATGTGTTAATTGCAGTCCAGTGGTGTTTTTTTTTTTTTTTTTTTTAAGACAATATGCATATCCACGGGCAAAAAATACCAAACTTGTCTTCTGCTTGGTTAGAGATTCCAGCAGGACAGTAGAATAACGTGTCATCCCAAACGACGGGCAACTGTCAATCACTTTTGTGTCTAAAACAGGTTTGGAGGGAGTGGAATACAAGCAAAGGACATCAGAGTGTTGTTAAACACAAACACTTCGTCTAGATCGCTGAGCAGACAGTTCAGGAGGCAAAATGTTGTCTACTTTTCAACTTGTTTCTAGAGAAAGTGTCCGTAATACGGAGTAAATAATACCTATACAAGACAGAAAAGACTGTCCGTGTCCGTACTAGAGAGTGTCCGTGTCCGTACTAAAGAGTGTCCGCTTTAGAGAGGTTTGTCAATACGTTTTTTCCTATTACAGTGTTTGGGGATTACAAAATATGTCCGTTACGGGAGGTGTCCGCTTTATAGAGGTGTCCGTTAGTAGAGGTTTCACTGTATATATATATATATATATATATATATATATATATATATATATATATATATATATATATATATATATTCCCTCCCTTTCCCCCAAGTTGCACCGTCAAAGTGAAATGATAAAAAATCATTCCAGGCCCGAACCTCGTCTATGTGGCAAATTTGATCGAGATCAGTCAAAGTATGTGCTTTTCAAATAGGGAGGTATTTTAAAGAATGTGTTTTTTCAAACTGAGGAAGGGACAATTGACCCTACCAACCCGAAATAACAACTCTGTCTCAAAGTTGCGCAAATTCATTTTCGACATTCTTGAAGGTATGATAGAATCACATTATGCAACACCACAGATAAACCAACGATATGTGTAGAAGTTTCGTAAGGATAACAAGGAAAAGTTACTGCAACGGATTTACAGGGTAACAATGAAAAAAGAAGAAATGTGAGAGTAAAAATTGTAAATAGTATTCATAGTGATTTTTCCTACATTCGTTTTCCGAAAAGAAAGAAAAAAGTACTAGAGTTATGGAAAAATATTGTTGTTGGAATTACGGCACGTAGTAAAATGTCGTGTAGTACGGAACGAAGCAAGTACGAATTTGAGAATGAAAAGCTACTATAAGGCATAAAAATCCTCTAAATGGATTTAAAATAAAACTAATGAAAACATGCCATCTTGTAAGCAATAATAGTAAGCAAGACTTAAGGATTACATCAAATCAAACAAAAATTGTCTAATTATTTTAACTTTCGCATTTCTGTGATGGTATTCAGTTCTCACATCGTGATTTAGTGAAGTTCTCAATGACTGTTGCCGATAATTTATATTTATTTCAGTCTACATATGTCGAAGGTTGCTACACTGCAATTGCTTCGCCGCGCGATTCTGCTCTTCACAGCTTTTACCACTGGAGAGCAAGTGGCGCTCAGTATCGGACAAAAGTACTAGTTACAGAATTGACAATTTCACCAATGGTTTGTTAAATAACTTAACAGTTGTTTAGCTGTGACAGTTCGTAAAATTTTAAAGACACTTTGAGTTTAATTAGTTAATATTATATTATTGTGATGAAACGGCCAGTGCTCTAAACGTCATATTACATAGTATGTAACGATAGGTTAATTTTTAGTGAGAGATCTTTCAGTTTTATGTCCCACGATTGGGCCGTGTAGGCTATAGAACATGGTGATGATCAGAATTAATAAAATGGTCGAATAAAGAAAGCGGAAGGAAACGGGATAATGCCGCACATTGTGTTTGTCTACTAAAAGAGTTCACTTGGCGTGAGCTGAATCGAGCGACGGACCCCACGCACCAGAGATGAACGCTCTGCCACTGAGCCACCGCGGCTCTACCCCAGTTAATTTTAGTGATCTTTATTGAATTATTTCCGGCAATTATTGTTAAGATTATAAGACGTTCTTGTTTCTCAATCTGAAAGACATGGGTTCAATTCCCGACAACGAAGAGAATTATCTAAGATACAAGGATTGAGGCTGTCTCGTTTCAAAAAAAAAATATTAAGAAAATTATGTCTCGTCTATTACATACATCGACGTGGAATAAAAATAATAATTTATGTGCGAAAATGGCTTCGTCCATTTGCGAGATTATAAATTTGGAACTTAAGTGTCTACAACATTGAATAGTAAATATATCAAGTAATTTTAAAAGTATTGAGTCTTTTGGCACGAGATGACATTAGTGAATCAAATTTCAGGGTGTGAATTACAGCGGAACAAACTTAAGGTGGATCACTACCCGGAAGTCAGTACATATTTTAGCTCATTGCCTGAACTACTGCGCAATCAAACGTTACACATTATAAATATAGTACTATAAGATAGAGTAATGTTTCAGCTACAGCACAAGACACTGATTCATTTGGTTGTGTCTCCTGATATCCAAAAATGTAACAAATAAAAGAAAATACTTGATTCGTTTTATAATGAGCACACAAGATGGCACTTGCTGTAAGATCTTACTAGAAGTGCCCAGTTTTATGGAATGTTTATTTGTATGGGTAAAGTGTTTTAAAGTAACGATCTTATTACGAAATAGATATATTGTTTGACCGTTTTTCGTGTTATGTTTCATATTTTATTTAAATATTAATTTATATTTAAGGAAATAGATTTTGAGACGAAACTTGCGCAGAACGCCATCATGCGTTGTTGCCAAATTTGTATGTTTACTGTAGTAGTCACAATAAGAAAATTCCTGGATTCTAGCGTTGCAGTTCGAGAAGCGGAATTGCGGTAAGGGTCGAAAACTAATTTCTCTAGTAAGTACCCAAGCAAAATTCCATTATTACTTCCTTTATTATCCGACATCAGTAAACACTCGGCACTATCTGGCAACGCCATACTATTTAAGCAGCGTTTAGCATAGCACTGGGAACACCTAGTTACCAACCTCAATGCAATTTGACAGTTGGCAGTTAAAGCTAGTAGATACGAAAAATGTGTTGCAATCATTATAATCAGATTAATATATTGTGCTGTGCAGATGTGTGAAATTTTCTTAAAACTGCACTACATTTTACAATTTCATTCCATTAAAGGCGCAAATGCTGCACAGACTCATGAAGAAATTTGTTCTTATATAAAGGTAACCAAGAAAGTTCTGTCGTTTTTTTTCACCCACTACCTTTTAATATCGATATGTCACCTAAGACGTACCTGAAAGATCAAAAATAGTGCCCAACAGCATCGACGACCTTCTGTCAACGTTCTGGAAGGCCATGGATTTCATCACGGTAGAACTTGGTGAGCCGTGAAATGAAGAAGGTGTCCAGTGCATTTTGCACATCTACTGGGGATTTGAACTGGTGTCCTCCAAGGCGATTATTGGAGGAATGGAACAGGTGATAATCAGACGGTGCAATGTCCGAGCAGTATGGCGGATGCAATAGTGTTTCCCATCCAAGGTGTAGAATGGTATCCCGGGTCATCCTAGCCACGTGGGGCTTAGCGTTGTTCTGTAACAGGAAGACTCCTTTGCGATTCAGAAGTGCTGGCTACAGAGTTTTAAGTTTTTCTCGAACCCTGCTCAACTGCTGATAATATACAGTTTCATTGATGCTCTGACCAGCTGGTAGCACTTCTCGATGCATGATGCATAGTACAGTCCACCAAACACACAGAACATTCTTCTGGTGCAGGTTGGTTTCGGCTGTTTTGGAACCGGTTCACGGCATACTAACCAATGATGACGGTGTCGTGTAGCTTTGTTTAGGACCCACTTCTCATCACATGTCAACATCCTGTCCAGAAATGGCTCCTTTCTCAGACGAGACAGAAAGAAACACAGGTATCTGCTCGCGTTGCCTTCTGGCTCAGAGTCAAATCATGTGGGGCCCATCAACCCAACTTGTAGTGCTTCTCAAGTTGATTGAGGTGCTGCCGAATGGTTTCTCCACTCCCCCTGAATTGTAGTCCCAGTTTTCCACATGTCTGGGCACTGTTCGCCTCAATTGCTGCCTGCAAATCTTCATTTTGTACACGTGTTGGTCTTCTGGGACATGGTGCATCTTGGAGTATTTCGTCACCATCCTTAAACTTGTTAAACCACCGCTGCACTGTCCGCGTAGTCACGACACCTTCATCAAAGGATTGGCATATTTTCCGCCCCGCTGGAGCGGCGTTTGACCCCAGTTTGAACTCGTACAGTATACATGCCCTTATGACCCTGTGTAGAGATCTCATGTTCATTCTGTCCTTACGCAAGTTCACGGTGTAACTGAACTGCCACAAGCAGGTATTATGTTGGATATACGCATACCAAGAACTTACCTTCGCCTTATCTCCATTCACATTCAACTTACGGTGTGAGGGCTAATTGAACATAGGCTTCCACAAAAAGCAGCAGAACTATCTTAGTTACCTTTATAATAGGAAAGATATGTTATAGAAAAAGTAACAACTACAATATGGTTTAGTGGGTTTCGCTTTTGAAACTTCGATGTCCAAATCAAGTGATGGTATTGTGACAAAAGTCGAGTTAGTGTATAGGAAGTCATAACATCACAAATGGTCTAAGCACCCATCACCGAACAGTGATATATCTTATTTGGAGAAAGCTGGCTACAAGAAAGAAGCTCGATGCTTGAGTGATATATGATATGACTCGAAAACATTTACTCGATCGAATTTCTATTGACAAATCTCTACTGTAACTAAAGATATTACTGAAACACTTGATCACCCCAGTTATAAAAAGTGGAAAACTTAAAATGTGAGAAAACGTTCGTTGTTGAAGTGAGGAGAATCTCCGCAGTTTGTGTCAAAGCCTATACTGACATCCTGGAAGTTTATATTGTGCGTTTGATGGGATTGGAAGTTAATAGTGCATCCCGAACTGCTGGCGCAAGGTGGAATGGTACACTCGAATCTGTACAGTGGACAACTAGCTTGAGCGTACTTAGTAGTTCAAAAGAAACTGCCGGAACTGATCAACAGAAAGGATGTCCTATACAACGCTGACAATGGCAGACAGCATGGGCCGTATGCAGAGTCGTTTTGACGCATGATTAGTGCCGTACTAAAGAGTTTTACTAACATATGTTTCCTGCAGTAGTCAGGCCTTTAGTATGACGCTAATCATACATCAAAACGACTCTGCATAAGGCCCCATATATCAGTAACGACCTGTCAGAAGTTGGCAGAACTTGGCTGGATGGCGACTTAACATATATCCCGGATCTAGCACAGTTAGATTGTTTGCTTCAATCTCGGCGGAATACTAAGAATGGTGTTAATTTAGTTTGAAACGAAACCGGTAAAAACCATGGGTCACATCTCTTTTAACCAGAGACAACAGAAGTTCTATAGCGACAGGATTATGGCAGATTATAGAATAAAAAGGTGTATATGTAGTTTCATATATATATATATATTTAAATGACAATAAATGTCTTCTTAATTTTGACCTGCAACTGCTCAATTCTTTCTAGACAACCTGTTATTACCAAAGACGAAGTTACATATACTCTAGATTACTTTTTTATCTACGACATACTGTGCCATTGTTATTGTGTTAAGTCGATTAATTAATTGGGATTTAATGTAAATTTCCAGCACTATATTTTAGGTATAAGAGTGGACTTTAAAGTGCAACACAAAGAGGTACTCGAGTTTAAATTCGAGTTAAGCATCTTTCTACCTAGGAAATCGGTTTTAACACAATCATTATAACAAGAACAACGTAAATATTTCATCAATCAGTTCCACAAAAGTTATGATTTTGCCATTTCAAAATGTATAGCAAACATAAATGAACTGTTCTACTTGATAAGAGCTTGCGGGAATGCCATTATGTTAATAATCAGAGGATAATAGACTTACGTCAAGTTGGCGACCATACTTGTAGCCACCACACTAATATTAACATTTCTTTGTGCTAATTTATGCTGCAGTTATCAGAAGTAGTTCTTTTTATTAGAGTTTAGTGTCCTTTTCATCAGTGCATCTATGTAAGGCTTGGACCCACAACTCAACGTAGAGTCTGAACCATAATAGCTCCTATCGAGTGCTGAATCTCGAGACTTGCGCTCTAGAGAGTAATAATAGTAAATGAAGGTACTTAATATGTCATTTTCAGTTATGCCATTTTATATTTACAATTCATATAATAGAGGGTGAGTCAGAAAAGGACTTTACAGCTTTGCAAGCATATAGAAATTTATTGAGATTACTTAGAAGGACGAAAGAGGTGTCAATTTGTAGCAAAATTAACATCAAAATCTAATTTTGGTTTAATGTCAAAGCCGTTGGTGATGTGGCAAACATTCCATCGGAACTTAATTTCTTCCCACACTCGTTCCAGTTGATCGGTGTGACTTCTGCAACGGCAGCATAGATGCGATTTCTCAGGCCTGCAAGATTGTCTGGTAGGGGGCGGAACATACACTCGATCTTTAAGAAAATCCCACAGGAAGAAATCCATAGGTCTCAAGTCTAGGGAGAAGGTGGTCATGCAATTGAACCCGCACGGCCAATCCGTAGATGTGGAAAGTGAATATTAAGGAAATCTCGAACTTTCTTGAGGAAATGAGGAGGTACACCGTCTTTCTGGTAGTAATAGGTCACATCTTGTTGTTCGTATTCATCTATTTGATGAACTGCTTGACAATTTCGTGCACTACTTGAAATTTGGGTAAGATGGTTTTCTGTTTCACACTAGGATTTGTTTACAATCTGATATAACTGAGTTTGCGGTGTATCTTTAGAAGTGATGTCTATAAATGTAGTTTTCGTACAAATCATGTTTTCACTTAGATTGAATCCATGAAATTATGGAGTTGGAACTATCATTTAATAATAATAATAATAAAGCAATGATAGAATTACAAGAAAAATTAGTAAATAAGATTTTTTTGAAGAAAATTAATTAAGTCAACTAATGATCATCTTTTAACACAGACCTTAGTGGCTCATCTAAACTTACTTAAAAGGCTTTTAACTAGTTAACAATTTTAGGGCAATATCAAGTAAGTAATCGGCGTGGGGAACTGATTAACACATTGGCTTTCTACCAAGGTGGTCTGGGTTCGGATTGTTTGCAGGTCCGATATTTTTAACATACTTCAATTTTAATCCATACTCAGCGTGATAAGCAAGATCTTGTTCTGTGGAGAAGGAAAGAGATGTTCAAGTGGCAAGATTGACGGGAAATTCGGGTCCAAGAAAAGATACAAGATTTACAAACTTATTTCCTTCAATTGTTCCAGATTTAATACTTTCAGTTAATTTTAACTATATTGTAACTAATGCGTGATCAGTGATTTTTCTCTCTTCTCACGTATAGTATGTAGTGGAATAGTCCCACATACACACAAGGAATTATAATGTCATTGATATATGACACTCAATGAAAAACGCGCTCCAAACAATAGAGATTAATCTTAAATTGGAGACATTACCCGTGCATCAACTCCACAGCAAAAGCTTGCTTCAGTGCTCCACAGGGTCACCAACTGTCGTCTCCTGGTGTAAATTGGGTTACATCTGTCCAGTCGCTTGTGATACCAACAAAAGTATTGGATCTGATCTTATGAAGTTACAATAGTCAGGGGGAGATATTTTCGGTATTGACTATACAACAACAGAATTTTGGTTAAACATATATATAAATTGCGACATAGCCCTAGTAGCAGAAACAACTTGCAAACCGCTTGCTGTAAGCCTGAATTGCAAGTCGGCCAAGTTTGCATCCAGCTTGATTGGAAAGCGTGCAAGCATGCAGCAAGCTGGATTCCAGTAACGAAGTTACATGGGAGAAACCTTGCATTCAGTGTTCCATTCAAGCTTGACGCAAGCGTTTTACAAATCAAAGGAGACAATAGCCAATGAACGGCTAGTGATGCTATGGCGCTCTGCGAAGGGTTACAACGATCTATATATATAAAAGAGAACGCACAAAATCCTTTGTCCGCTCATCACGCTAATACGGCTGAACCGATTTCTTTCATTTTTGGGGGGTTGTTAGGATTTGGACCCTAGATGGTTTTTATCATATCACTTTAATTTTCAATTACCAGTGTCTTGAGATAATTGACCAATCAGGTGTCAATACGTACAAAAAATCCTTTGTCCGCTCATCACGCTAATACGGCTGAACCGATTTCTTTCATTTTTGGGGGGTTGTTAGGATGTGGACCCTAGATGGTTTTTATCATATCACTTTAATTTTCAATTACCAGTGTCTTGAGATAATTGACCATTCAGGTGTCCATACGTACAAATCCTTTGTTATTAGTTCATCATAGGTATAAAAATAAACGTATTTATATGCAACCCGCATGACCCTGTGACTCGGCGGGTTAACATAACTGACAGGCGCTATAAATCACTTGAAAGCGAAAAAGTAAAAATTATCTAAGTAACAAAGTTTATTGCGTTCCGGGATGACCGCAGCGAAGCGGGGCGGGTTGGGGTGACCGCAGCGAAGCGGGGCGGGTTAACATAAATGACAGGCGATATAATGTTAACATTAGTGCAATCTTCTATGGTTTTTATCATATCACTTGAAAGCGAAAAAGTAAAAATTATCTAAGTAACAAAGTTTATTGCGTTCCGGGGTGACCGCAGCGAAGCGGGGTGAACGCTGCTAGTATTGTATATATGACATCTGTGAATTACTTCCATTTCTAATTGTAGCTATTTTGGGCGACGGTGCTTAAAAGTGCACAATCTGTTGTGAAGAAGAAGAAGAAAAAGGTAGAATATATGTGGAGATAGATAAAATAATCATGTAATGAGAGTTGCTGTAACAAGATATAGTTATTTCGCGTTGCTATGACAACAGAAGAAAGATTTTTCATGGAGTCTTGAGAATAAAAGTTAATTGTGATATGCATTTGATGTGCTTAATTTCTCTTGCAATTATGAGTAAAAATTAAGGTGCTGGATCGTGTTGACTTACTCGGACTGTGGGCAATAATTGTAACAGAAAGGTAAAAGAATTTTAACGGTAAGTTAAAAATAAGAGTGAAACGTTACATTATTTAGATTATGATATCCGCCAAGGACCCTTGAGATTTGTTTGAAGCAAAGTAAGCAATCTCATAAATAACCGTCAACACGAAGTACACTTTATTAAGAAGTAAAAGTAAAATTTATGGTAACATTAAAATTGATATAGCCAGAGTCGAAAGTGTTAATGATGAAGTTGGTAATATTGAAACATCAGGATCGGATACATCAACGAATGTGGCTGACCTTATAAAACAGTTAGGTTAATCCTTATCACAGCGAATGAAGCAAATGGATACTACATTTGAATAAAAGTTCCAGCAAATGGATAGCAAATTTGAACAAATTACACAGTCCATGACACAGCAAATGGATAATAAATAAGAGCAAATAACAGAGCAAACTAAACTAGAACGAACAGACTGTAGGATGGAACAAATGTTGCACAGATTTACAATTGTACAAAGTTCGGTGGAAGTAGTTGAAACTCAAGTTAATTAGTATAGCAATCAGATTAGAGTTATAGGAAGAAATTAATACTATCAAGGAAAAGATTATCACCATCAATTATAATACTGATCCGATCATCAGCAGAGACCATATGTCAAATGAACCCAGATTAGCTATAGAAGAAAGTGAAATACCGGAAAGCTATTCTGAGAGAGATGATAGTGCCTCTAGCATTGGGAAAGAAGAGAGAAGACCACATTCATCACATCGTAGGAAAACCAGATACGTACAGTCTAAACATTTGAAACAGCCTCATAATAATCATCATATCAGATTTAGTGAAATAAGGTCTTTGACCAAATTTAGTGGAAGGTCTGAAGACATACCAGCAAGTGCAGTTTTGGAGAAATTCGAAGAAGAATGTGACTTAATTGCTGTAGATAGATTCAAATTACTTAAAATTTTACCACACGTTTTACTACCTCCTTGCTCTGTTTGGTTCAAAGCGATTAGGGGGAATTTACGTAATTATTTAGATTTCAAGAACGCACTGCTTTCAAATTTTGAGAATGCTTTATGCTGGCAAACCGAGACGCTTTGGTTCGAAACAGACGTTATGATCCAAAATTTGATAAGAATCTTACTGATTTTGTAATTTCCGTATACAATGAGTTAAAGTTAATTAATCCATACCAACAGGAATCACGAATTATAGCATCGATCCGGATATTGTTACCTTTTAGGTTGCAGCAAATACTGATTTCTGCACAATACATTAATTTCAATCATCTAATTATGATAGTGCAAAATTTTGAAAACCAATCAATGGTGGAAAGTAATACTAATCGAAACCAAACTAATAATAACCGAAACCAAGCCAATCATATTCCAATCCGGAATATTAATGTGCGTGAAGACTGTAGTCCTAATGTAAGAAGTAATGATAGATTCAATTATACCAGTAATAGAACCGAACCCAATTTCAGAAGAAACAGAATTAGTAATCGTACAACATTTAGAAATCAGGCAAACAGTATATCTAATTTTTCTCGAAATGGATTTCGTAATAACTTCATAGGTGGCAGAAATTCTCAAAATAGAAACCAAAGAACTGGAGGAATTCATAATATACAGAACGGTATTCAATATTGTGCGATTCAACGCAACCTAATTGAATCTTTTGGTAATGTAACTTCAGCTACAGTTATGGAGTCCGTCAAAGTATACCAAAGGTAAATGGATACATTAGTTCCTTCAGAAGTTTTATCTAAGATTAACATATATAATGTTGAGTTTTCAGATTGATTTTTAATATAATAATTTCTTTATTTGTATTATTCCTGTTAATGATATTAATCAAGTATTGTTTTGTTTCACTTTAAGTATTGTTATGATTTCTTTGCGATTCGCTTAACTTACCAATATTGTGCTTTCAGAGTATTTTATAATTATCTTAATTATGCCCAAATTGAAGAAATAAGTTATGTAATATTTCAATATACCTTAATTTAATTTGTCTATTAGCTCCGATGATATTGAATTAAAGAATCTATTTTAGGATCTAAATGATTAGCAAAAGGTTCGCATTTTTGAATAAGTTCTCTTCGTCGGTAATTTCCTTGAATTAAAATGAAATTGATTATTAAATGAATGTAAGATTATTGTTAAAACAAAATTAAATTAATATACCTGTATTATAATTTATGTGTGTGAGGGCTATTCGGAAAGTATGGTAGCAATGTATGTAAGATATGTAAAGGTCCAAGATTTTTTCTTCAATTATAACCAATTTAAGAAGTCCTAGTCGGGAGCCATATATACAACGATATTGTATATATGACATCTGTGAATTACTTCCATTTCTAATTGTAGCTATTTTGGGCGACGGTGCTTAAAAGTGCACAATCTGTTGTGAAGAAGAAGAAGAAGAAGAAAAAGAAGAAGAAAAAGGTAGAATATATGTGAAGATAGATAAAATAATCATGTAATGAGAGTTGCTGTAGCATGATATAGTTATTTCGCGTTGCTATGACAACAGAAGAAAAATTTTTCATGAAGTTTTGAGAATAAAAGTTAATTGTGATATGCATCTGATGTGCCTAATTTCTCTTGCAATTATGAGTAAAAATTAAGGTGCTGGATCGTGTTGACTTAATCGAATTGTGGGCAATAATTGTAACAGAAAGGTAAAGAATGTTAACGGTAAGTTAAAAATAAGAGTGAAACGTTACAGGGTCTCTAGAGCATCGCAAGTACAACAGATTGTACGAAAGCATGCGTTTCAAGTGCAAGCATAGAAAGCCAAAAGACAAGCACGCACCAACTGACCAAAAGCTTACTTGCTACTAGAGAACTCAATTCGCATTTAATATTTTTATTGCTATACATTATTTGTACGAATTTTATCATTAACATTGTTAATAAGGGTTTTGGTAAATCCATCAGAAAATTAAAATTTGAACCCAATTATTTAATTTACTGATAATACTTTGTAGTATCATCAGTAGGGATGCACGCGAGACGCGAGAAGTCTCGTCTCGTCTCGCATTTGCGAGACTAAACCATGTGAGACGAGACGCGAGACGAGACTCCATTAAGTCTCGCACGAGAAGTCTCGCGAGACTTCTCTCAGTCTCGCAACATTTATGAATTACATTTAATTGTATATTTAGTGATTTTACATTTATTGAGTTTTCTAAGTTGAGCGTTAATGTCTCCAGTAACAAGAAAGTGATTGGGGCAATAGGCATTTTATGAGATTTATTATTATTCACGGTTGATTTTCAGAATTAAAGCCTTCTTTAGTTTCTAAACATCATTAAAAAAGAAAAGCTTTGTAAATTGGAAATTTATTACAGCATCGATTTAGGACTTTATTTTGCGACACAAACACATACACGCGGGCGCGCACGAATACATGAACTTCTGTTTTTGGTTTGAAAAGCGAATAAGACTCCCTATTGCTGCGAAATGTGATATTTCTGTTGTTTCTTTTTCACATTACTGCTAGCGATTAATGTTGGGAGATGGCGGAGAAATCCCTCTCGTTAAAGTTTATCCCCGGTCCGGATCGCAGAAATAACATAATATTTTTACATGGAGTAAGTATTTTTTCTATATATTTATCAAAAACATCCTCCTTTAGTACGGAAGTTTAATTCAAACACTGGTTTGGTAGGATGGCCCTATAGGTTTGGTGGGAGATGGTAGGAATGGCCCTATATCTGTCAGTAATTTTATTTTCTAAATCTGGCAACACTATATAAGTTGAAAGCGAAAGTTGATAAAATGCGATAACGCAACATTGCTATAAGCGCGAACGAACCAAAAGAATTGGGTCGTATTGTGTTGTGAGGAGTTCTTTTGTTATCTACAAGCGCTTTTGGTGGTATAAAAACATGTTTATAATGGAAAATCACCCTTCAAGGAAACGACCAAAACGTGTAAATGTTGATAGTGGCGACGATATTTTAGAAGAGCCAAATGAGGACCCAGTTGAAAGTGAAACGGATTCAGGTACTGTTTCTGCAAGTTCGAGTCTTGATCCATTCGAAACAGCAGGGCGTAAAAATAAGTTCCAGGATTACTTTGAAATTGCGACGAATGCTGAGTTGGCTATTTGTAAATTATGTAAGCCTAAAAAGATAGAATTGAAAATACATTCTCGTAATATAACGCGGTGAAGAAACACTTGCAAAATATTCACAAGAAAGAGTACGCGATTCTCTACCCCGACCGCGACAAAGATCAGAAGAGTAGCTGCAGGAAGGAGGATATAACAATATATTTCCCTCAGAAGAAGGAAACTAAGGTAAGTGCATAGCATACTTGACAGTGTCTAAAGTGTTGAAAATTAATTATCACTATTCCCCGCGGCGAGCCATTGATATAATTGTTATTAGTATATAACATAATTATGTTGTATATCAGTTATTTAGGTTAGTATATTAGTATATGTTATCCACAAGTCCGTTCACACAAGTAATGTTATTCCTTGGTGGCTGGTGTAAAAGGAGATAGGCGACAATAGATGGCAGCACTGTTCTCCTACACAAGTAACGTATTTTTATATTTTCTCTGCTGCTTCCACAAATTTAATGCTAGAGAGTTTAAATGTTCTGAAAAGAAAGTTAAAACCTATTCTAAGGGAACAATCCGTGTCAATTTTGGATATTGTGACGTTAGAGCATTCCTCGGACTAGAAGCAGGCAAAGACAAGGTTGAAATCCGGTTAAATAAAGACGAAGAAATTTACATATAGATTACCACATTGCGCTTCGACAAAGCCGACTGGTCAGGATATCGAAATTACCTTAGTAGCATTTTTGCAAACTCAACCCTATCAGAAACGGAGGAAGATCTTCATAATTCTTTGGATAAAATAACTACAGCACTCCATGACGCTACCAGCCGTTTTATACTGACTAGTACATCCCATAGTTATCGCCCAGCGCTCCCACCCCATTATTTACCACTTATCAGACGTTCACGAGCACTCTACAGAGATTACAAACGTACAGGAAATCTAGAGTCATTGCATTTACATCGTCAATTTCAACGCACAGTTCACAATTATGTTAAAGCATATAAACTCCGTCAATGGATAAAAGCTTGTAATAATTTGGGATACGATGCACACCCATCCAGATACTGGAACCGTTTCAACATGCTTACTGGTCGCAAGACCCACACTACCTATCCTCTCCTAGAAAATGAAAATCCTTTTCAGACAGATAAAAAAAAGCAGACGCCTTCGCAACCTATCTACAATCTATTTTCACGACGTCTGAAGCAGCCATTCCTCGCAGGCATCCCACACATACCTTTAACATAAATTCACCAGAACTTCAACCCAGCACGTCTCATGTTTTACCCGACCATCCTCTTGCTACGCCTATCACTGTAACAGATATAAACTCCGTCACGGCTCGCAAACGCAATACTGCCCCTGGTCTGGACTCACTCACTTACCGCCATGTCAAAGAAGAGCCTCTCCTTACTACACCTTTTAGCAACTATATTTACGTTTATTCTCCGCACAGGTTATCTTCCCCCTCAGTGGAAGACTTCCAAAATACTCATGTTTGCTAAGCCACACAAACCACTAAATTCCGTATCATCTTACAGGCCCATACAATTAACTCCGACTTTCAGCAAAATATTGGAACGCATCCTTGTCAAAAGACTTCACACTCACTTAACAGCGAAAGAATTTCTACCTTTACATCAAGCTGGTTTCCGACCAGGATATAGTATTAACGATCAGTTACTTCGCCTCACCAACATGATCACTAATCATTACAATTTTTCCAAGCCTGCCTGTTTAGTTTTATTCGATCTCGAAATGGCATTTGATAAAGTATGGCACCTGGGACTTTTATTCAAGCTTCTGTCTTTCCGTCTTCCTATCACGTACATCCGCTTCATCTTTAATTTTCATTCAAACCGCCTGGCTTACATCTACATCAATGACAGTGTCTCTTATCCTGTTTTTCTTCATAGCGGCGTTCCTCAAGTCTCTGCCTTGTCCCCACTGCTGTATCTGCTTTATGTCGCTGACATGCCGTCCTTACCGCAAAACATTCATACTTTTCACTACGCCGATGACACGGCTTTCCTGGCGTTAACGAAAACTCTCTCTCAAATAAACAATGCGATGAATGAAGCTATCCGTAGCTTTAGCGATTGGTGTCGAACGTGGCCATTAACAATAAACGCTACCAAAACTCAGACCATAGTCTTTATTCCACCAAAACGTCGATCACGAGTTCATCGAAACCCAGCTCGTCTTGCCCTTACCGTCAATGATACTGCCATACAGCACTCAAAGACAGTGAAATACTTGGGTATAACATTTGATCATCATCTTACGCTCATCAACACCTACAAGGTCTTCCTCCGTCCCGTTCTTACATATGGTTTTACCTCATGGGTATCAGCAAGCGCAAAATATTACGAAAAGCTGTTAATAATGGAACGACATGCTCTCCGCCTAGCCTACCGCATTAAATTACCAAGTCCAACCCGTGAATTGTACGACCGTATCACATTTCCTTACCTTCTTTATCATATTGAAGCTCTTCGTATTAAATATATAACTCAACGGTATGACAGCGAACACGCTTTATTTTTTGAAACCGTTTACAGCGACGCTCCTCACACTCACAGCCATCACCACGCGTCTACACCTCTCTTACTGCTTTTCGCATTATATAAATATACCGTACCTCCAAATCATCCGAACTATAACATCATCAGTATCCTCAGCACATCACACGTACCGGCCCATATCTCACCTTCATATCATGCACAGTAAACCCGCTTGTTACTAACAGGACCTCCTCACGTATAACAAAAATAAATAAATAAATAAATAAAACTTATGGATGTTTAATAAAGTTAATAAATGTCTCTTTGCCAAACAGAAATTAATTTTTTTCGCCATAATAATGTTAAATCTCTTTCCCAAATAGAGGGTGTAGCCCTCGCAATGGGTGCTAGCTACACCATAGCTAGCTAACTTTAAAAAAATACATATAGATATAGTAAAAGGATCCGGGTTTGGTTCAATGAGTTCAGAAAAACATATACGGAAACGTTATATTCTTTATATCCTAATTACATTGGCGACTTTTTTTGGGGGCAAAAATGTGCCCGCATCGCATACTGGAAAATATTGCTGGAGAACTCTAAGCTAGAAAACAATGTTGGATCCAGCAAACAATTTATGCTGGTTTTGCTGTAAATTATGCTATGCGAAAATTAATGGTCCAGCAATCAAATTCTAGCTCAACTTTTCTTTTAATTTGGAGCGGAGTGGACACAAGTTCGGATACCATGTTGAACTCTAGGTTCCGTCTCCTTAGGATGTTATGGACATTCATCCCATGGAAAGCAATGGCAAACCACCATGGGTTCACCTTGCCAAGGGACTTTTAGGTCAAATATCTGCCTTCGGACAGAATATCACATCATCATTCATTAACAGCCATAGAATAAAACATTGCAAAATTTTAACCCAGAATATATGAGAGACTGCGAGACCATGCGAGAAAGTCTCGCGCGAGACGAGACTCAAAATTTTATGTGAGACGAAATTTCACATTTGCGAGACGAGACGAGACTTTCCATTTCTCGTCTCCTCTCGTCTCGCGTGCATCCCTAATCATCAGTAGTAGAAGAGAGTTTATTAATAATTATTTTGTACTCTGTAGTAGAAGGGAGTTCATTAATAGTTATTTCGATTGCTGAAATGTTTTATTCTTATTATTCAGTAGAAATCGATTTGTTCATGTAAAGTTGAGAGAAGACGTACTAGAAATTCCAATCAGGAGTTTGTACAGGGTATACTACTTGATATCGGCCTCATTACTTTCCACTGCTAGTCATCAAACAGCAACATATGGAAATTAATATATAAGTTGAACTGTTTCGATTCATAAGTTGACTGTTGATTACGGAACTGTTGCAAATGTCCGCCATTGGTCTGATGACATTTTTGGACGCGACAATACGTGTGAAAAGGTGCTCACTAGTTGAAATTTAAACATGTCGCATTAAAGTTGATCGAAATTTCTCAAATTTTGATTTGGCCCTTCTCCCTTTATTTGAATGGTACAAAAGATTTCCTTGATCAGGGGCTTACCAAGAGCCGGACAACCCGAGCAACTGCCTGGGGAGCCACACAGTCTGGTCTATATTCTTGTAAAGTAGCGTCAATTACATCATCTTTTTCCATTCCACCACGAAAGAAGAGAGTTTTAACTTATAGTACTAGGGGAGCTGTATCAACAAATGGAGACATGGCATAGAAGTAAGAGTAGAGGGATAGTTGGTATTGCTTATAGCTGCCATGTTCTTTGTGAACTTTTCCCAGGCAATGAATATTATTTTGTTTTATATATGTTACTCTCTTAAAGTAGCAGGGAAGGAGGAACTGTATATAATACTTTTGATTTCTTAGAACGATACTGCCGCGCCAAACTGACGGCTTTTGTTGATAATAGTATCTAGGAGATGTTATTGCTTCGCTATGTACAGTTCTTGCCAAATAATTCATTTTGAAAGTGTTCGTGAAATCGAATATACCACTCAGCAACAACATAGGACGGGGTTAGAAGCGGCACTACTTAAAAAAAAAATCAGCAAGTACCTTTGAATTAGGGATGGCCAAAATTTTCCGGAATTCGGAAAAATTGCGATGTCGGAAAATTACGGAATTCGGAAAAAATCCAGTATTTAGAAAATTTCAGAATTCAGAAAAATTACGGATTTTTTCTGAACTCCGGAATTTTTTCGATTTAATTTTCCGCATTCCGGAAAGTAAAAATTCCGAAACTGACAATCCCTACTTTAAATCCTTCTCCCCACAGCGTAAAACACGTTCAACATATAAGAAATCTATTTATTGGTATTTCACATTATTAGAATAGATTGTTACAAAGTTGCATATATGGTACATGACTCTTGATGTTATAAGCATTACAAAGCAATTTACAATACTGCAGTAATCATGTCACTATTAGTAGTATTCAAAAAGTGCTGTTCGATATTGTTTGTGTTTATACATAACAGTACATAAAAATAAAAGAAACTCAATGTAATTGATACCATATACCTATACTAAATATACCTATATCATCAATTTAAGTATGAATTTCTCTTTTAGAAAAACAGATTTAAAATATTAAAATCACTGTAATAAAACGTAAAAAATAGACTAGGATTAGGGGGGTGCCAAAAAGTCACTTTGTTCCGGTGAAAATTTTGCCCTAGTCTGCCCCTGTCATTGGTGGTAAAAAAAAAAACACACACACACACACAAACTATCACAAATTTGTGAGCTAGCTAAAAGACCGAATTTGAAGATAGCGCACTACAACTAAATGGACCCGAGAACTTCTTTAGAATTACTACTCAAGAATTATTAATGCATTATCTTTGGCCAGGATGTAGAGAGGGTTAAAAGTTAGGGGCCGAGTTCGCTGAAGGGATGATATTCAATCCGGAAGTGATAGGAATAAACAAATTTCCTGTTTTAACATTGACCATTATAGAGCAATAATAGTAATAGATATTGAGAAGCAGTTTCCATCAATCGATTAAACGTACCAAGAATACATTTTATGTCTATTTTTGAAACTCTACTAAAACAGGGGGTCTATTGGTCACGAAAGTCACGAAAGTCATGAAATCAGAAAACGGTCATGAAAGTCAAGAAAAAGTCACGAAATTGAGCTTTTGGATCACGATTTTTTGTTATTTGTATAAATATAAGTATAGACTGGAATATTTTGTTCAATAAAACATCAAAATGTCTATGGTCACCAGTAGACGTTACTAAATCGTAAGCAAATCATCCTTCTATTGCATGCATGAAAATTCGGCCCAATTCGCAACCAAATTCGCTCTTGAGAATGTTACTAAATTTTATAGTTTGGAAAAGAAAAAGTCACGAAATTTCATTTTGGAATTTTAGTATACACTCTGTAAAACCAGAAAGGATGGAAATCCACTACAACTTCCGGTACATAGATGAAAAATGATGAGATAGTGAGAAGCTTGCTTCTTTTTTAATCGATTTAGTGTTCTTAAGTGCTTCTCTTTAAACTTTCTATTCAAACTCGAAATGGCAGAATTCAACCATTTCTGGTTTAAAGTTTTCTATAGATTAAAAACGATATTCGATAGCGAAAAGTTGTTTCGTGTTACAAGTTAAGTGTCTTGAGATTGTGTTCAGTCTCCATTCCCTATTAAAACTGGAAGTGTTAAAAATCCAGCACTTCCGGTTTCAATATTCAATGACAAAATATCACATTTCTCTCCATGTTTCTTCACGTTGTGTACATAGCCACTCGCACGTCTTTATATCTGTGCTAAATCGTACGGGATCGATGCGACCCGATCTGAGCTGTATCATTTAAGTTACGTACCCAAACTTTTATTGGATGATTCAAAATTGAAAGTGTTTGGGCCGGTTGAACCCCTTGTGAGTGCGCTCTTGGAGAAAGCAAAAATTCAAGTAAATTACTTAGAGTAGCAAGAACCCGGTGCTATCACATTTTCATTGTGGCGGGCTTTTAGCTGTTTCAACCTAAAATTGCCCATAAGGCTTTTACTACGAGCAGCAATGACAAATAAAGTAAAAATGAGATCACAACTTTTCAGTGTAGGAATTCGTCAGTGACAACCTTCAAATGCATATCGTCTCTCCGTGGTGGGCTGTATGGAGGAAGGTGATCAAGGAAGATACTTTCTTTACATATACATTATACTTAAATATCTTCTTTTTACACTTACTCGTTCATACATACCCTTCTTCTTTTATATTATTCCTTTTTTCATTATATATTTCTAACTTTTCCTACCTTTTTAGCCCCGTCCGTCTGAGTACTTAGCCCCCTTTCACTGTCGGAACTTCTCTCTCGATTCAGACCTTTTCCGGATTTTAATTTTTCTTTTTTCTGATTGTGGCCTTTACTTTTCCTAATTATGACCATCACTTTTAAACAATTTAGTTTTCATTTCAAAAAATCCTTCTTGTGAGATACACTTAAGACAAGTTTGACATGTGTAGCCTACATGACATATGGCCGAGGCACACAGTGAACCATTAGTGGTCTAGGGAGAAGAAGAAAAACTTTCAGCGTGTGCGCATGGCATGTGAATTTTATGTTTGAAACCTGCAAACATAACTGCGTGTAAATTGTATATACCTGTGAAGTGCGTGAATTGTTTTAGTAGAAATGGATGACGATTTATTTAGTGTATTTGAAACAAACACCACACCAGATGAAGCGGAACGAGAAGTGGAACAAGTCAATTACGTAATTAAGAGCGATATATGGTATGTTCCGTATAAGGCATTTGTGGAATGAGAGTAGTTCTAACATGCTTCGCTTACCTTGCTTGAGTAGCATGTACTTTTCGAATATGTGTGCTCGGATAGTGCTTTTTATTTGTCTGTTTTATTAGTGGTTTGTTATAACAATTGATGTTTACTTGTAATTGGAAGATACATTTACGCGCGACGTATGTGCCCTTGCACTTTTTACCATGCAGTTTTACGGTATGGATCCATAGGAGGAGTAGGAGTAGCAGTAGTAGTAGGAGCGGGTAGAAGCCCAGCAGGGGTTCGTTGAGTTCTGTTCTCGACATAAAATGGGAAAATAATAGACTTCACCAAATTTTTCCGTACTTTTTACGATCTATGGATTCGTATAGTAAAACTGCACCTTTTTACAAGCAATATATACGATGTCTAATATAAAATAGTTCCTCAGTTGCATAGGTTCTTAAGTGAATTTTTTCGTGTTATTCATCGGGAATAATGGCTACATGTAGAGTGTATCGTCTATTATTATCCCAACGGGAAGTATTTATATCGTTAGTCATTAACATTGAACACGATTTAGTTTAATTCCTTCCGAAGATTTCGCGTTCGAAGTCCGGTTTAATAATCAGTGGGAGATTAAGTGGTTCAGATCCCACGTTAAGTTGTAGATCCACGTCTCATCTAGTCTCGCTATTGGATGGCTAAAGGTCAAAACAAGATCCTTTGCACTATTTTTTGGCATTACTCGAACAGACTGTTCTACCAAAGTTTCACCCATTTTAAGGTTTCTTTTTTACAGAACATGCACTAAGTGAGGAGCTAGTGCGTAAACCACGAGCCAACTTGTGCAAGGTAGCCACTAAAAAGCATGAATGCTATCTAACCAACTCCAGGCAGGAGCGCAGCAGGAAGGCCCGGGCGGAGCGATGGGGTGTGTCCGTAGAAAGAAGGCGCGTCAGCGACGGGGGGTATACACATAAACGAGGATAGTGGAGACTACATTAAATATCCGCTATAATTTTCATCTTCAAAAACACTTAAATAATCGTAATAATTCTTACCTTTAAAATGGTTTCCCGGGTACAAATGGCCTGCTGCGAGGAGAAATTCTTCTGTTTTAAATTCGCACAGTTGATTTTAGGTTTCAACATACCATGATGTTGCAAAAACTTTATAATATGACGCTCTTTATCACACAATTCTTTGAAATAAAATCGTATGTTTGCATTATCCGTCGCAAACGTGCATTGCTAACACGAACAGATCCTTCTCGCCGTTTCTTTCCACCTTCTTCGCATTCTTGTATTCTTCCGCTTTAGTAAATAGTTATACTTAGAATACGTTCACTACCATTCAAAATGTATTTCAATATGATATCTAATGACAGAAATTCCTTATATTCACGTCCTACTTTATTTACGAAAAGTGTTTCACATCGTAAATTTTATTTTCAGTAGAACCGTCTGCTCGAGTGAACCGTATTTTTTTTTTCTTAACCCACGTTTATACTCCAAGGCTAAGAGGGGCGGTGACGAGATGGATAAACCACGATGGATTAAATTATAAAAATCGGAGGAAGTGGAGATCCATGCACATGGAGTTTGTCTCACAAAGCCCAACCAAGTAATGTAGAAGTTTAAAATGTGTATATGAAGTTAATGATTGAGAATAGGTGTACTAATATTTGGGTAAGGTGCATGTGCAGAATAGACCGTCAAATTAAAAGAAAAAAAAATACTGATTTTAAATGATTTCCTAAGACGTTCTGAAGTATTAGTATGATTAAATTTCTACTGATGCCGCTCTTCCCTCCTCCTCCGTGAATGGAGAAACTTGAAGCTGTTTTAAACGTTATTTTCCTAATTACTTATAGGCTTCTTAATATACCTTACAATTCGTGCCGTTTCATTTTCCTATTTCAGTTGTTTTCCTATTTAACAAATATTTGTTAATTTTCTGCTATTTTTACTCTTTACGGGTTAAGTGCCGCAGATGGTGGCCCCGAAACGCAGAATTTACGGAGTAATGAACAGAATCAGACGAAATGGCAGCACGAGAGTAACAAAAAAGGGACTAGGTTCACTTTTAACAGATGGTTCTACCAAATAGAAACTTTATAGGTAAAATACTATGTGGAACGTTTTTCGTGAAGGAATGAATGTGTGAATAAAAGTTACTAGTGTCAGTGCACAGCATACAGAAATGAATTTTACGTGATAGTTAATTTGTTTCGTGTAAGTGTGATCTACTATCCTCATTTAATCGTATACCCTCCGTTGTCGCTCGGGCCCTCCTGCTGTTCTCCTACCATGATTTGGTTAGATAGGACTCGTGGTTTTTAGTGGTCGTCTAGCACAAATTGATACGTGTGTTTTGCGCTATAGTTTTTAGGCTGTACCTCTACACTGTATTAATACTTAGCCTCCCTCCAGTCTGGAAGTAGCAGTGGGGCTTCTCATCCAGTGTATGCTCTGCTAAAAGATATACAAAGCTCTAGCCTATCCTGAAAATGTGTCATCATTTGGTAGGACCGCCTGCTCGAGTAATGCAATTTTCTGTTATCTTTCCTCTTTACGGGTTAACTGCCGCATGTGGTGTCCCAGAAATACAAAATTTATGGAGTAATGAACAGAATCAGACGAAATGACAGCATGAGAGTGTCAAAAAAGATAATAGAAGTCATCCGTGTATGGTGTTTAATTAGAGAGAAGATCGAAGTTAAATTCTGGACTATATAAGTCTACGTATTGATGTGATACAAGGTAAACAGGCAATAAAACAATTGGCATATGGCATTGTTCCAAATCCACTGTCTTATTAATTAACCTTGGACATCTTATTAACTATCAGAGATGTAGAGCGGAAAGCAGGGGGGGGGGAATCATGATTTTTAAAAAAATGATTTTTTTTTTATTTAAATCTTTCTCCTCGCATAATACAAGTCGCGAACTGAAGAAAAAGCATTAGGAATTAGTATTAAATGCTAATTATGCCATTTAAGTGAAAGTATTGGGGTTGAATTTTGAACTATCCCCAGTCGTTAATCTATATCAATCCCAAACAATGTTTCTTAACCCTTTTAAATTATGGCTCTTTTTAAAGGTAAATTGTAGACTTTCAGTCAAGCAGCTACAGCATCATCCCTATTTATCCAAGGATCATGGTACATGCATCACTCTCTTTAGAATAGAACAGCTTTTGAAACGGTAACATTCACATTTCCCTATCATGTCCCTGGAGCGGAAAATTTTGAGAGTAATCGGCTTTTTTTATATATATCCTCTCTGGATTCCCCTGTGTTAACGCTCAGATCTCAAAATCAACTGGGAAATACTAAGGGGTGTACAAAATTTCAAGCTTCTATCTTGAGTAATAAGGGTGAGGAAACTAACAATGAGTTAAGAACATTCCCACAGTCCCAGATGACCCGGATGTAATATAAAAATTTCCTCATCCATCCATCCCTATTTATCCTAGGATCATGATTTGTACATTATTCTCTTCAGAATAAAACAAATTTTCAAACGGTACCCTTCAAATATCTCCATCATGTATCTGGGGCGGGTAAATCACGAAAAAGGAATTTTCTGTTAAAAATATATGTATATTTTAAATTTTTACCTCTGTGGACCCCTCCCCCTGTTTTAAGGCAGAGATCTGAAACAAATCTGAAAAATACTGAGGGGTACACTGAGTAAATGTGCAAAATTTCAATCTTGTAAGTCAGGGTGTCTATCGGTCACGAATGTCACGAAAAAGTCACGAGATCAGAAAACGGTCATGAAAGTCACGAAAAGTCACGAAATTTAGCTTTTGGGTCACGATTTTTTTTTAACTGTGCAAATGTAAGTACAGGTTGGAAAATGTTGTTCTATAAAACGTCAAAATTCACCATCAAAAATGTCTATGGCGGGCTTTAGACGCTACCAAATCGCAAGCAAAGTACGTTTCTATAGTATGGATGAAAATTCGGCCTAATTCTCAACCAAATTCGCTCTTGAAAATGTTAGGAAATCTTATGATTTGGTAAAGAAAAGGTCACGAAAAAGTCACGAAATTTCATTTTGGAATTTTAGTAGACACCCTGTAGGTGCAAAAGTAAGCCCGCGAAAGATAATATTCCCCAAATACCCCAGATTCCCGCATAAAACAGGATCTCAGGTAACAGTTTCTTGAGACATCCCTATTTATCCTAGAAGCATAGTACGTACATCACTTTCTTCAGGATAGAACAGCCTTTCAAACGGTACCATTCATATTTTTTTCTATGTCTCCATCTCAAGCGGAACAATCACGAATAAAGCTATTTTTTGTTAAAAATATCCTTTTAAACATTTTTGTCCCTCTGAACCCCGCTGTTTCCACGCAGAGATCTGAAAACATCTGAAGATTATTAATGGGTGCACTGAACGAGTGTGCAGAATTTCAGTCTTCTGAATGCAAAATGTAACCCGCCAAAAAATAATAATATTACGCATAACAAAAGATATGTTTTTTTTAAATTTATGACGTCATCACACACTATCCCTCATCACAGAAAGGCGTGAAAGCATATGTAACGTGTTCTAAAATACCTCCAGTCTTGAAGAAAACGAAGTAAAAAACCTTATTGGTACTTTTTTAATCGAACAATGAAGATTCTACCCTATCACCTAAAAATGGGTAATATAATTTAAAAGGTTAAGCATTAGGGAAAATGTACACTTTTTTCACAAAAGTTACTGATATTTGGCAGGGGCCTGTTTTTAAAAACTCAGAATTAGCTTGCGGCATGAAATACATATATTTCGCGTAAAGTTATAAAATTAAAAAAAAAAAAAAAAATGGGGAGGGGATAGAACCCCTCTAAATACGCCCTATTATCTGGGAACAAACAAACCGGCACGCACAAACAAGAATTTTCGTCTTAAATGTCGATGGTGATTTCCTCGTTGGAATACTTAGCGATTTGAAAACCCAAACACAATGTTACGAAAAGAAGAAAGCAGGATTGCTCCGTTACCTATTCAAAACGTAAAGTTCCCTAATCATCCTCTGCATGACACTTGTTTTCATACTATACTGTACATTTGAGTCTCATTGTATTATGATTTTTAACTTCCATAATCAAAATAACAGAACAGAAACGGGATTTTACTTATTTTCACTTTAAATTAATTTATTTCGGAATTCGATTTAAGTCAACGATTTTTATTAAAAAATCAGACTGATTTAAATCAATCCACCCTGAAGAAAAGTAATAAAAGGGGAGTTACATCTAAACCAAATGTGAAATATGGCAAAATTTGGGTGCTATCCCATTCGGTACGTGACGTTTGGGCCCCGCCATTTGGGCACTGGACGTTTTGGCGCGAAGCCATTTGGGCGCGAGTTAAATTAAAAAGTCATTATGTTAGGCGCTGAGTACTAAGTTCGAATCAAGATATCACAAGGTGTCTACTGTAATGGAAGTCCTTGAATTGTACTGGATTTTGTTTTACATACTAGAAATACTGGAATTTGAAAATTCTAAAAACTGAATTAACAGTTAAATTTTGTAAATTTAAGTTTCAACCAAAGTTAAGTGTACTTTTTATTTGATAATTTTTCAAGCCAAAGGTAAGTAGACCAGGCTAGATATGATTGACTGTATTACGTACATAGTGAGCCTATTCCATTAAAAAACTTAAAGCAGGACTTCTACTGTAGTTATGCAATAAGTGTGAATGTCAAACACATTTCTAGTGGCTAAATGACCAATATATGTACACTTAACTATTATTTTTCACTTTGAAATCGTTCTTTTTTTCCTTTCGCCACTTTCGTTAGTGTAGATTAAATGCTTACAATGGGACGAAAAAAAAGTGTGTTAATTTTTGATTTTTATATTGGAATGCTAATAAAAGCAAGTGATACCAGAAATACGGCATACTACAGTTCCTAAACTCAATATCTTAGGCACCCTGTATTAACATCTTTCCCTCAACTCGATTAGGAATTATGATTTTTAGATTTCTGGGCTCTCGGCATCTAAGGCCCGGCCGCTTTTAGTGGCCCATTAATTATTAGGTACCACCCCGGCATTTGCCTGGTGTGAATGAGGAAAACTTCATTCAGGGTGGCTGGCATGAAAGAGCGTGTTACATATTTTCGACCGAGTGCCCCGACCGGGAATCGAACCCGGGACCGCTCAACTCGAGTGCGCGGAAATCTTTTATTGGTAGTTCTTTATTGGACTTAAGGAAGAGAAGAGTTTGGCAAACGTAATACGAAAGAAAACAAATTTTAATATTCATAAGTGTGTAATTATTAACTTTAAAAAAAATACAAAAATTAAATCAATATGTTTTAATTAGCATTAAGAAAATTATTAACAGTTCGTCTGATTCCTTCATTTCCTAGCTTTCTTATATAATACAAAAATTAGATCAATATTAGATCAGAAGTACAAGAATCGTGAACAAGCGAAAAATTAATCCATGACGAGATTAGGCAACAAATGCTACAAACGCATTAAACTACTTAATTTAGATGAATAAATAAGATAGAGATAGAAAATAGATAGATAAATGAGGTTAGATAAAGATAGAAGTGTAGGAAATGTATATATCTTGATTCGCGGTTAGTTTTCAGTTCCTAGCTTACTTTATATTTCGTAAATTGTGATTTTTACTATGTATCTCGCGCCCAAACGTCTGGCGCCGAAACGTCCGCGCCCAAATGGCGGCGCCCAAACGTCCTGTCCCGATCCCATTTTATGGGGCCTTAGATTTGTAAAATGCACGGAAGAATTGTTACTTGATTTCACAATAGGATTGTAGAAGTAATCAAAGTGTATCGAGATCGTATTTGTTACATTTATAAGAAGGTAAAAATACGAAATAGAAAGTGTGCTCTTTACTACGTAGTACTCCAGCGGTAAAATATAAAGTGAAGTACTATTTGAAGACAGTGTGCAGAATGATCACAAAGTGTTGCAAAGCTATGGCACTCGCAAGACAAGTATTTTTATGGCATATAATTAGTTTTTCTAGTATCCTCGTTTATTCATGTATTCACCCTCGTTGGCGTGCCTGACTCCATTAGATAGCATTCGTGCTTTTTAGTGGCCACCTTAGCATGAGTTAGTTTGTGTTAGTTTAGCGTGAGTTCATTCGTGTTTTATACACTGCAGTTTTTATACCATATGTGCACACGCTGTTATACTCAACCCTTTCAGTACTTATTAATGCACCCCCCCCCCCTTTTAAGAATCACTTTCTGAAACAAGTACGTTAGTGCATTTCCAGCTAAGAAAAAACTATATTTCATGAATATAAGAGTACTGTGTGGCAATCTAGTACAGGAGAGGAGTATTTTCGTATAAGTGTTTTGTAATTTTTAATGTGCCATTGACGTGTATTTGATAGGGAGTTCCATCCCCTCTACAAATTTATGTAAATAACACTGTATTAGGGTGTTGTTATTTTGCTAGTTGGAAATATGAGAAGGTAGAAGTTCGTTGTTTTCATTTTTTTTAATAGTACGTAGTATGCAACACTTATTAGTTGAAAGGTACTTATTTTACGCAGTAATACAATACATATAATTATATATCTAGTAAAGAGCAAAGAAAGCAGTTATGTAAGAAATATTTGTGATTAACAGTTAGAGTGAACGACGGAAGCGAAAGAAAAGTAATTCTAGGTAAGGTATTGTAAAAACTAATACAACGTTAAGAAAAAGGTTCGTGTGAGTCTAATCCAGGGCCGCTGTCTGCATTAACAATCTTCACTTAACTACCTCTGCATTCATGTTTTGTTACTGCGCAGAAGTAGTACCTTTCAACTGTTCAATGTTGCAAACTGTGTCATATGTTCCGAAATTACGAAAACATTGTTTCAATGGAATTATAAACATGTTTCCATAACTTATCACTGTCAGGGAGGATCTAGCTTGGCATAAACACTACATTGCATAAAGCATGAACAGGGTGTCTATCGGTCACGAAAAAGTCACGAAATTTAGCTTTTGGGTCACGATTTTTTTAACTGTTCAAATGTAAGTACAGATTGGAAAATTTTGTTCTACAAAATGTCAAAATTCACCACCAAAAATGTTTATGGTCGGCTTTAGACGCTACCAAATCGCAAGCAAAGTACGTTTCTATTGCATGGATGAAAATTCGGCCTAATTCGCACCCAAATTCACTCTTGAAAATGTTAGGAAATTTTATGATTTGGTAAAGAAAAGGTCACGAAATTTCACTTTGGAATTTTAGTAGACACCCTTATGAACCAACTTGTGCTAAGTGACCTATAAAAAGCACGATTCCTATCTAACCGAATCAGGTAGAAAGAGCACACGGGGAGGCCCGTGCAGGTGCATGTCCATAGGGAATAGGTGCATCAGTGATGGTGGGTTTACGCGTAAACGAGGATTGTGGAAAAACAGTGCATACAGATATGGTATATAAACCAGAGTTGGCAAAAACCATGGTTTTTATTTAAAAAACAAAAAAAAACTGTTTTTTTGGTTTAAACCAGGTTTTTATGGTTTAAATAATTTGCTCTATATATTCATATCATATATGGACAGAAATGAGTTTGTTTCGCCTTGATGTTATTATGCAACAACTGGGTTATGCTGGAAGGGGTCACATAAGCTTAAAGCGGAATAAAAACTGCTTCTCGAGTTACATCCGAGAGAAATTGTCCTCCATTTGAACTCGGAACCAGGACTAATTGGCCACAAATGCGATACGTCTGCCGAATCACTCACGAAGGAATCCTGATAAAAATACGTTGTACTGATCTTTACATGCTTCTTAATATAACTATCAAGAGTCATTTCAGAAGGACAAAAAGATAAACAGTTGCACAAGTGAAACCATTACACAGAATTACATATGAACAATTTCAAAGTACTACAGAGTACAGAAGAACTAATTTAGTTCAAGTTAGTTAACAACGACTTTTATTGGTCCAAATTAAAGAAATACACCGACTTAATCTGCATATCAATAAGAAAAGTGAATAAAGATACGAATTATTTGAGTCCACTTTGGCTCAGACTCATTTATACATAAATAGATACCAAAGATACTTATTTCACTAAATGCCTTTCGTGAGGTCTGTATGACCCCCCCCCCACACACACACACAAAGTACGGCATTTTCGATGTATTTTATCAATAGTAAACATTGAAACGAAACAATATTTAGAATTTTTCTTCGATTGCAATTACATAACAATAATAACAACTACAAAAAATCACAAAATAAACATTTATAAACTTAAAAAAAAAAAAAGTTGCTTTTGTAGTATAATCTTTTTGAGTAATGAATGGGGAATTTAGGTCTGAATATAATACGAATAATATACGGGAGTGAAACGTGATAACCCACAAATGTGTGTTCATCAAGATTTTACAAACACACTTTTGCGAACATTTTTTGTTTTTTGGTTTAAACCAGTTGTTTTTTTTGAAAAAACCAGCTGGTTTAAACCTTGGTTTAAACTAGCCAACCCTGATATAAACACATGCCTTGTGTGTGTGTGGCACAGCTTTGTAGCACTTCTATGATCACTTTGTAGGCTATCTTCACATAACACTTCCTTTCATGATGTCTTCCTCGTGGAGTACAACGTGGTAAGGAGCACACTGCATTTCGTATTCCTACCTTATCCATATAAGACTTAAGATCCCGATATATTCTGATCACTTACACAATCCTGTTGTGAAATCAATTCACATATTTCTTCCGTAGATTTTACAACTTTATACCCTCCTAAAATAGGATATCACCGAGCTCCGAATGGTCGAAAGTTGCGAGCATTAGTGCTGTTAGAAACATTCGGCACCTTTTTCTCCCTCTTCCAACACATACTACCTAGATTAGTTAATAAGATAGTGGTATATTGAAACACTGACACATTATGTATTATTGTAAGTTTACCTAATATGACTTCGCTACACATCCATCATATAGTCCAATATTGAACATTTTTCTCCATGATTAGTCCCCGTCAGTGATGACCTTTATCCTTTTTCTTTGTCGGATGTGTAAATTTGATTCAATTCTATCAATTTTCCCGTAAATTTTATAATTTTAGGGGCCACCGGCAGAACTTGACCCGTTATTGCTGTGGATTGATACAGATTGATAATATACATGTAAACTGTTGTGCTTCCAGACGTATGCCATAAATATTTTGCAAAGGACACAAACGAACTTCTGGTGGTTGGTCACTGAAAGCGTGAGTGCTATCTAACCGAGTTAGGGAAGGAGTCCAGCAGAGAACACACACTGGGATGCATCTGTACGTAGCAAGGCGTCAGCGACGGAGGATATGCGCATAAACGAAAATAGTACAAAAAAACACTTGATACCTTATAAAATCACGTAGGTAGAGCACTTGTAATGGTTTCACACTGATATACTTGTAAACATGAAATAGAGGTTTTCTACATCGTGCAGAAATACTCTACTGTTGGAAATTAGTATGTTACACAGTCTCCTTTAATACCCACTCATTTTAACCCCATAATAGCCCTTGTAATGATCTAATGCCAGTAACAAAATCCTTGTTTCCTGCATTATGCAGAAATACTCCGACAATGGAAATTAATATTTTAAATGATTCATATGCACTCGCTCATTTTAACCGTAAAATTTTCACTTTTATGACGGACTATCGTTCACCAATGCCGTAAAGGAAATTTACAGGTAAAAAAAAAAAATATTGCCTAAGTATGTAATTTATTCTTACTACATACCTTTCAGGTAAGTAATATTGGAGCATTTTAGAGGACGAGAATGTACTACTTTTGAGTAGATTGCAATTTTTCATAACAAATGCATTGTGGGATGTGAAGGATTTTTTTTTTTTTTTTTTTTTTTTTGTAAACATTATTTAGGCCTACCTTGTAGTTTGCAAGGTATGAACCAGTAGTGAAAGATTGCATGAAATGTCATAAATGTTATGAATATATGACACTGATCACAAGAAAAGCTCCTTCATAGCTAAGTGGCTAGCGTGCTTGCCTTTGGTGAGGAAGACCCGGGTTCGATTCCCGGTGGGAGCTCGTATGGTTCGGATCTCACGTTAAACAATAAGTCCTCGTACAGCATATCTCTCGCCTGTCGATTCTGAAGGTATGTGTCCAATTTTGTAGCATTTGTAGCCAAACTTCATCTACTCACGACACTCTGAGAACAAAATGTCTCTGCACCCATCTTCCTCAGTGTGTTTATTTTTATTTATTACTAGCTGAATATACCCATCCTTCGCATGGGGGCTGTATTTTTAAGTCAACGCCTGTGAGAGTATCACCATTCATTTCAGCGACCGCGAAAACTATGGATTTGACACTAATATCAGTCATTTTGAATTATTTTTACTTGTCTCGGTACTTCCTCCCACCAGTGACCCCCGACCCGTATACAATGGTAGATGAATTTGTAAGTCATCGCTAATGAAAGTGTCACCATTGATCTGAGCAACTACGAAAAGTACGGATTTGACACTAATATCGATCATTTTCTATTACTTTTACATGTCCCGGTAAATGCCCCCTGAGACACCCCTGGTTCGAATTTTGACGAAAACGCTTCGCCTTGGTCTGGGACCTGGATCAAGGTATCTGTAAGCAAAATTTGTTAATTCTCGGTCTGGTCCCCAGGGCGGTTCCGGTAGACGTCCCTCCCCCTGAGAACCCCCTGGTTCGAAATTTGAAAAAATCGCTTTGTCTTGATCTGGGGCCTGGACCAAGGTACCCCTAACCAAAAGTTGGTAACTCAGTCCACTCGTCTGGTCTCCCTTCCGCACACAGACAGACAAACAAACACACAAACAAGCTCTTTATTTTATTTAAATTAGATTATTACTGTTATTTGTTTTTTCCGCTTACATTTTGATCCACTTGACCAAGACTTGAGCAAGGAACTGAAAGTTAGAAAACGCCAGGATTCTGCAGGAACTAAGTATAGTAAGAAATTAATCTATGATTAACCGGC
This sequence comes from Thermobia domestica, assembly GCF_964235325.1. Taxonomy (NCBI): domain Eukaryota; kingdom Metazoa; phylum Arthropoda; class Insecta; order Zygentoma; family Lepismatidae; genus Thermobia; species Thermobia domestica. The sequence goes on from NC_137469.1 coordinate 39,107,140, forward strand.
TTTCCTTATGTTTGATAACGTATAATTAGCTAGATTCCTGTGTGAGCTCCTATGGTTCAGATCCCAGGTTTAGCTGTAGGTCTGCGTCTCATCTATTTAAGAATTGCTATTCCTCAATAACCGCAACTTGATAAGGAGACTTTTGAGTTGTCTAAGAACGAGAAAAAGTTGTTTAATGTTATAAAGTAAAAGAAGAACTCGCCAGTCATGATTTCGAATTAATCTACGATTACTGTTTCCTGGATATTTGGCAAAATGAAACACATCATCCCGTGTAATGTAACAACAGTAGTTTTGGACTGTAGTGTAGTGAAGTTGACAGCAAAAGTGGATATTATCCCCTTTACAATTTTTTGCTTTTAGAAACTTTGAAATAAATTCACATTCTAGTATTCTTCTGAATAAATTGGAGGAATTCTGTTTTTCTTTTTTGACTACTACTTTTCGAAGTTGCTGACGATTAGTTCTACTGGGGATGTTGACTTCTGCTGACAACTGTACAAGTTGCTTGTAGTTTCTTGAAACCTACATTTAGTTGCTAATTGTAGTATGCATTGTCAACTAAACCCTACGACTCTATGTTTTGTTCATTTCTAGGGTTTAATTTGCAAGTTTGAAGCAATTTCTTGGGATGGGTGTGTCGTCTTCAAGTACTTTGTATATATCCTTATTTTCTGAGATGCTGCCTCTTGTGTGTCGTGCAGTCGACAGACTTAAGTATGTTCGCTTGTAGTGTTCTTGTTAGAAATTATTGATCAAGGAGTAGCAACTATTTATAGTGAGTAATGAAAGAATGTCTCCGAAGATATGCGAGAAGTATCATCCTAAGACCAAAAAATTAATGCTGATATTGAAGTATTCTGTCAGTTTGAGTAAGAATAATAATAAAATCCGACGAAAAGTTTCAAGAGCTAGAGTTTCTGTCTGCGGAAGAAAAACATTTGTATTTCATTCCTAGTAGTATAATTTGTTTTATTCGTGTACATTAATCCAACCTTGAGCCTGAACATCGTGTACATTAATCCAGCCTTGAGCCTGAACATCGTGTACATTAATCCAGCCTTGAGCTTGAACCTGTGTACATTAATCCAGCCTTGAGCCTGAACATGTGTACATTAATCCAGCCTTGAGCCTGAACATCGTGTACATTAATCCAGCCTTGATCCTGAACATCGTGTACATTAATTCAGCCTTGATCCTGAACATCGCATACATTAATCCAGCCTTGAGCCTGAACAAAACTTACGTCTTTGGTCTGATGTAAAAGGAAGTCATGATATTCACATACCTAGAATAACTATAAGCAAAATAGTGGCACTTCTTGTATATATATATATATATATATATATATATATATATATATATATATATATATATATATATATATATGTGTGTGTGTGTGTGTGTGTGTGGTGAAATATTGATGTTTTTGGACTATTTTTGAAAGTCACTGTGGGCGAACTGACTAAATTATGTACAAAGAAATGATTCATTTCTGTATAATTGTGCCGCCGCAGTGGTTGTGGTAGAGCATTCACCTCTGGTGCATGGAGTCCTTGATTCGATCCCAACTCGCGCCAAGTGAGCTTTATGGTGGACAAACACCGTGTACGTGGGTTTTCTCGGAGTTTTCCCGTTTCCTCCTACTGTCTTCATTCCACCATTTCATTCATTTCTCATCATTACCGTCTCCTTTAGCCTAGCCAGCATAACCATGGCACGTAAAACTTGAAGAATTCATTTTATTTTCTTTTTTCTGCATAATATCTATAAGGCTTCTTAATGCAGCACTGAAGGTAAACCCTACACAAAAGAAAACTGATTTCTCGTTGTCTTCTCAAACAAAACTGAGCTGATTTTGAACTGTTTTTTATTATGAGAAGATAATAGTGTAAATGTGCCCTGAAGCGTCCAGCAATCTTGCTCCGAATTATAGCAGTTTTAACCGTGCCCTTAACCATAAAATACCATTTTTCAGAACCATAACTTCGGAGACACTGAATGTTCGATATATTTTTGTAGTGTGTGATGTACTTCTCTCATAGCAAGCTAGTTTTGTAATTCGTTGCATTCATTGAATTTATTTTTGTTGATAAGATATTGACAAATTAATTATATTTTTATAGATTTAACAAAGGAATCCCGGAGTGGATGTAAAGTAAATCAATGATTGTTAAGCGTGAGCAGGAGTGGACATGGGTATTGTGGATTAAGAGCTTCAATTTAACATGCGTCATAAACACTGTTTACAATACAGGGTTCACAATGACCTTAAGTCAGGAAAGTATACTATATTTCATCGGCGTCGGGATGTGGCGCCCCCATCGCCCAGTTCTTCGGAACTGCAATCAGCCACTGGTCCTCCAGGTTGGGGGTTGTGCCGGGCCGATCACCCGGCATTTAAAACCTGCGATCGAGCGTCGAAAAAATATAAGCCTCGGATATGGACTGCTCTTTCTAGAAGACAACCTTGCTATGGACTGGTTTTGCTTTTGGATTTTCTTGGATGACGCTGGACCCGGGGCCGTGGGACGGAGGAGTGCAGCGCATGCGCACCCAGCAGGACCGGAAGGAGTGATGCCCTGAAAGGGAATGCTGGGAGTCTGCGGTGCGGGAATCTCCAATGAACCATTGGTCCCTCCCCTTACACGGTGGGACGTGGGTCCTCTCAAAAGTACCCATCAGTCGGCGGTGCAAGTGGCTCTGCCTCCTTGTCATTTTGACTTGGTGTCACAGCTTAGCTTGCTGACAAGGGTCATGCAGGTAGGACCTGTCAGCCTCGTTGGCCGCTTCGAACCACGACGAGGAAGCTGAGAGGATTTTGGGCTTTCTTCAGTTATGGCTTCGCATCAACCACCCACCCAGGATAGAGAGAGAGAGAGGAAAAGCTTGGTCTTGCACCAAGATATTTAATTATCAAAGACAGATCAACTGACACAGTTGGAGCCTTAAGTAAATTGTCACCCTTTATAGTTCATCGTCAGCTTCATCATATAGCCACAGGAACGTTTCCTCCTGGACATATTCGTAAATTACGAAATGGGACGCTACTTGTTCAAACGACATCAGAAAAACAGTCTCAATTACTTTTAGCTAGTACTCAGTTAGGACCTGTTCCTATTCTGGTTGAGTCTCATCGACAGTTAAATACTAGCAAAGGAGTCATCACATGCTTCGATTTGAGAGAGTTACCGGAGGCGGAAATATGTGCCGAACTTACGGATAGCCATGTGACAGACGTCCATCGAATTACTACGAAGAGAAATGGTACAGTACAGCCCACGGATTCCTATATCATTACTACTTTCGCTCTACCTGACCTTCCAACGCATTTGAACGTTGCTTACCACCGTTTGAAGGTCCGCCCTTACATACCACTACCCTTACGGTGCTTTAACTGCTAACATTTTGGCCACTCAGCCCCTTCCTGTCATGCCTCTGCCATCTGTGGCAATTGTAGTTCCGCAGCTCATGGTCCGGCCCCATCGAAGTGCGCTAATTGTAAAGGTGGCCACCCAGCTTGGTCACGTGACTGTCCTAATTTTATGGCTGAGAAGAAGATCCGTGAACTGATGGTAATCGAGAAGATCTCCGCAGCTGAGGCTAAACGAAGGCTACAGCCGAAAGTTACCTTCGGCACCAGTTTCTCTTCCCTTCTACGGACCAGCAGATCACAAGGTACTCAGACAGTCAATTCTGCTACCCAGACTGACATTGAGGTTCCCAGTGCGCCAGTCTCTTCCAAGGCGTCCCGTACCACTGCTTCTTCTGTGAACCCAGGACTATCCCGCACGAAGCACCGATCATCATCCGCTTCGCAGCCTAAGCTTCCATTGAATGATCATTCGCCTCCACGAATCGTTAAGCCAATTCCTGCTTCTCAGCCTCCTACCGCTCCGGCAGCTGGCTCTATCTCGTCTGCCCCTAATCACTCCATAACCCAGTTTTTGAAGCAGTCAAACAGCCAGCCTCCTACCAAACCCCTCACTAAGAAGGAACGGTAAAAACAGCTCCAGGCTCAAGCTTCCAAGGCTGCCTCTCCCTCCTCCACAGCTGCTTCTACCAAGGCATCGAAGAAATCTTCACGCACCCAGTCTTCTAGCCCACCTGGGGCGAAGAAACAGAAGCATACGTCACGTAGTCCACCTAGTGATGATGAGTCTCTTATGGATGATATGGTGGAGGAGGAGCTCGATAATTTTACCCTTGTGGAAGGCCGTGAAAAAGGCAAGCGCAGTACCTCGCTTCTTGTTCTCGATGCTCGTTGAACATGTCTCTTCTTCAATGGAATTTAAATGGCTATTCCACTCACTACGAGGAATTTAAGCAGTTATTGACATTGTTTCATCCTACCATATTCTGTCTTCAGAAAACGCATTTTACCTCTACTAGCAACTCAGTTCTCTCTGGTTACACTGTATATCGTCATGATCAGCTTACTGCAGGTCGTGCAGCAGGTGGTGTAGCAATCAGGGTCTCTGATGCTTACCATTCTGCTCTCATCCATGTGAATAGTGCTTTCCAGCTTATAGCTGTTCGTGTCTTCTTAAGACAACCTGTTACTTTTTGTTGTATCTATCTTACGCGTCATGACGTCTTTACTGCTGTCGATCTTGAACAGATTGCCCGACAGCTTCCATCCCCTTTTCTGTTTGTGGGTGACTTTAACTCCTACCATGCACTGTGGGGCTCTCCTCGTACTGAGCCGCGAGGTCAAGAGATTGCCACTTTCCTTGGCAACACAAACTCATTGCTCCTCAATGATGGCAGTCCCACACATTTTACTACTGCTACTGGTACCTACTCTCATTTGGACCTCTCCATTTGCAGTCCTCAACTTGGTGCCCATCTTACTTGGCGCGTGCATGTTGATCTCTGTGGCAGTGATCACTTTCCTATTCTTGTGCATGGTCTTCCGCTCATCCATTTGCTCCGTTCACTGCCTATAATCTACGTCAAGCAGACTGGGATCATTTTTCCGCCACTTTTCATTTCACTTTAGAACCTCGTTTTACTGTTGATGGTCATTGTGAGGCCTTTCAGCAGAGTATCCTGGCAGCTGCACATGACTCTATTCCTATCTATGCTGGTTCCCGGTGTAAACGCACCGTTCCCTGGTGGTCTGAGGAGATTCGTGACGCTATTCTGGCCCGACGTCGAGCACTACGTACTTTTCATCGTGCTCCTACAGCTGATAATTTGGCTCAATTTCGTCTTGTTCATGCTCGAGCCCGCTCTCTGATTAAGCAAGCTAAGCGTCATAGCTGGCGCACTTATGTTTCTTCTCTTACTGCTGGCAGCTCCATGACAGCGGTCTGGTCGCAAATTCGTCGTCTACAGGGACATGTTTCCTCCGTTGCGGTTCCATCCCTTATTATCGATGGTGTAATGGTCACTGATCAGGACAGAATTGCTGCTGCATTAGGTCGTCATTTTGCGGATGTATCCAGTTCTACTCACTACTCGGCTGGATTCCTCACTTATAAACAACGCACCGAACGTACGCCACTTCAGTTCCGCTCTGCAACCGCTGAAGCTTATAATCTGCCTTTTACTACTGCTGAACTTGCTGCTGTTTTGGATTCTACGAAGGACACGGCACCTGGTCCTAATGGCATCTGTTATGCTATGCTCAGGCACCTGCCTGAGGATGGCAAGCAACATCTTCTTGACCTGTACAATCGCATCTGGCTTGAAGACTCCTTCCCCGATGCCTGGCGTGAAGCATACATTATTCCTATTTTGAAGCCTGCTAAACCTGCCACGTCCAGTGGAAGCTACCGCCCGATCGCCTTGACTAGCTGTCTGTGTAAACTTTTGGAGAAGATGATCAATACCCGCTTAGTCTGGTTTCTTGAACACCATGGCCTCATTTCCAATCTTCAGTGTGGCTTTCGGCGCTTCCGTTCCACTACTGATCATTTGGCGCATCTTGAAAGTGCTATTCAGGATGCATTTCGTCATCAAGAACATCTAATAGCCACCTTCTTTGACCTTGAAAAGGCCTTTGACACCGCTTGGCGATATGGCATTTTGCGGCAACTCCATCTCTGGGGCGTACGTGGCCACTTGGCTCTCTTCATCCAGAATTTTCTCCAACAACGTTCTTTTAGAGTCAAGCTTGTAGCTACTCTTTCTGCTCCGTTCCCACAAGAGAATGGCGTTCCACAGGGTAGTGTGTTGAGTATCACATTGTTTGCTGTTGCAGTGAACAATGTGATGTCGCAGCTCTCCCCTTCTGTTCATGGGCTGCTTTATGTGGATGACTTTACTATCTACTGTCGCTCACGTGATCTCCGTACAGTTACTCGCCAGTTGCAGTTAGCGCTCAACCGCCTTCACCGATGGTCTACCACTACTGGTTTCAGCTTTTCTCTCACCAAAACACACTGCGTACATTTTTGTCGCCTTCGTCACTGTGCCTATGATTGTTCCTTGGCTGTTCTCGATTGTCCTATGTGGATAATGTTCGTTTTCTGGGCTTGGAGTTTGATCGACGACTTACCTGGGCTGTTCACGTTCGAGACCTGAAGTACCGCTGTCTCCGCTCCATGAACTTACTACGTTTGGTGTCCCATCTTTGGTGGGGTGCTGACCGTGTGGTGATGTTGCGTCTATATCGTAGCCTCATCCGCTCCCAATTGGATTATGGCTGTGTTGCATATGGTTCTGCTCGACCTTCCATCCTACGTCATCTGGATTCTGTTCATCATCTTGGCCTTCGTTTGGCGCTTGGAGCTTTCCGAACTAGCCCTAATCCTAGTCTCTATGTCGAGGCTCATGAACCATCTCTTTCCCACCGTCGGGACTGCCTGCTCCTGCGCTATTACATTCATATCCGTGCCGTACCTGACCATCCTTCGACCTTTGCCCTTGAGGCTGGTGCTCGCTATGACAGATATCAAGCACGACCTACTGCTACCCGGCCTTTTGGCATTCGTGCTATAGACCTTGGGGCTTCTCTTGGACTCGATGTCCCTGCCATATATTCATTGGGCCTCCTGCCCATTCCTCCATGGACAGTTCTTCCACCAGTTGTCAGCTTTCATCTAACGCAATTTACGAAGTCTGTTACCAGCAATCAACAATTTTGTCAGGAGTTGTTCTCTTTTCTGGATACGTACCGTACCTACGCTGCCTTCTACACGGATGGTTCGAAGCATGAAGATTCTGTTGACTGTGCCTTCGTCACGGATGATCATAGCGCTGGCTTGAAGCTCCATCCTACTTCCACTGTGTTCACTGCTGAATTGGTTGCTATTCTGGAGACTCTGCATTATATTCGTCGACGCCATCTCCGACATATTCTCCTGTGCTCTGACTCCAGCAGCGCTTTACATAGTCTCACGGATGTGTCAACTGTGCACCCTATAGTTCAGCAAATTCTACTCTCTTGCCATTCCTTACGACTTGCAGGTTGCGATGTCCAGTTTTGTTGGGTGCCTGGCCATGCTGGTATTCCAGGGAACGAGCGTGCTGACCGTGTTGCCAAAGAAGCTGCCCTTACAGGACCTGAGTATCCGTCACCGCTCCCCAGCTCTGATATTCGCTCTGTAATCAACCGTCTTCTCCTTCAGCGCTGGCAGACAAACTGGGATGAGCACCTTCAGAATAAATTGCATGCTGTCAAGCCGCGACTTGGTGTTTGGGCCACGAGTTCTCGTCCTTCAAGACTGGAAGAACGACGATTGGCACGAATACCTATCGGGCACAGCCATCTGACCCATGGCTACCTGTTACGTCGTCAGAACCCGCCTTCGTGCACCCAGTGTGGTGCATTCCTGACCATCCGCCACCTTCTTGTGGAATGTGTTCCTCTTGCTCCTGAGCGAGCCCGCCTTGGCTTACCAGCTGATCTGTCTACCTTGCTTGGAGACGATGTCCAGATGATCCAGCAAGTTTTCACCTACTTGCAGCTTTTGCACGTCTTGCGTGATCTGTGAGTGCATTTCTCACATTTCTTTTAATTAATTTATTTCTGCTTTTATCTACCGTTCGTGTTTTTTCATGGTGGTTTTATGCTTGTCATAGCATTTCCTTGCTTTTATCTTCTTTACTGCACTGTCATATTCATTACTAATTATGGGCTGCCCCACGTGTGTGCACCTATTGCCGAGCTGCCCTGGCAGAGAAGATTAACATGCTGTTGTGTACTAACCCGTCCTTGTGTTTGTGGATCGAGTTTGCACATTTCTTGAATGCTATGACATTTTAATTCATAAATGACCGAACACCTTTTACGTACTCCAGACTTTGCTTTTACTTTATTATATCTGTGATACTATGCTTTTTTGTTCTTGGGTACTTCATTTTTCCTGTCAGAGAAGGGTGCAAAAGACCTCGATGTCGACGCGCCCATATAAACCCTTTCAATCAATCAATCAATCTACTATATTTCATGGAAGAATCCGGTATTTTTTTTAGCATCCTTCGAAGATATGAACATTAGAAACTAGTGGTATACTGACCACGCTTAATACATACATGGGGAATGTTCAGCCTGTTTAATGGACCGGTTCCACCAACGTAGGTACCCAGCCCGTAGTTCCTCTATCTTGGACAGTTGTTCTGATGTACGAAGTGCACCCTCAACTTTGGTTCGCGAATGTGATGTAACCCTTATTCTCTAAGAGAGTGGGATATGCCCATTCCGCGGCCAGACCGGAGTCCTGAGTGCCTACCAGTAGCCTACTGATGGAGGCGGTCTTGCTAGCGAGTCAAGGCCTCCCATGCTCACCGTTACCCAGGGTCTTGGGATGAGCTCACACAGGCCACGGGCGACCACAGCCCGGCAGAGTCCAACCCAGTTCCGGGATCTTCAGGCATGCCCGAGGGAGCTTGTTCATTCCCTGTTCTGTCTATCCCTATCGTTCCTTAATTACCATTTTTTGTGTAGAAGTACCGCGCATACGTCGAGATATTCCCGGATCCAAAGGTACGTGGTAAGTCACCATTTGCGTTTGATGCTAGTCCTTATCTTGAAGAATTTGCACCTTTTTCCGGGATCAAAAACCCTTGCCGAGATACCTGAGATGGGCACTTTTCCCCAATCACCGTTCGGTCTTCGTGCAGGCAGGAATCTGACATTCCCCTGACGGTTGGATACGGGATTACTTCTAATTATGATAGAGGTACACCGTACATTACCAGAGTTAATGACTGATGTAGACTGTCTGTTTTCCAAGACATGGTCATTTAGAAAAGGAAATCTCCCCCTCCCTGGTAGGTTTGTCAAGCAATACTGGACTACCTCGTTTTTTATGTGTTGAGGTACCACGTTGAGACACTCGTATCTCCTCCCAGACCCAATGGTAAATATAAATCACCATTATTGAGAGGGACCATGCCGACTGGCCTCCCCCGGTAGGGTCGTCGCGAAGGAAATGTATACGAAGAACGCCTAAAATAATGAAGATACGCTGTAGAATAAGTTAATAAGAAAAAGGCTTTTAAAAGCCTTTAGAATTAAAGAAGCTTTGAGAAGCGCCAAAGGGTGTTAAAAGTTTAAGCTTTGAAAACGGAACAAATTAAATCAAATGCTGAAGAAGGAAAAAAAGTTAGGTTTGATAGTAGTAGATAATGATATATATCGACATATTGTGTTTCAATATATTAAAGATATACAGAATGCCGAGATATTAGAGCTACTGTTAGTGCACATCTACTGTTTAACACACTGGTTTATTGTTTCCAAATGCAGGAAGTTTGACGTACATTAAATATTCACAGTAAGAAAATTAGCTTATACTGCATTAAAAAATAAATAAATAAAAAGAGCTTTTGATGGCTATCGGAATGGTTGAGACAAATTAAAATAATGTTTATTCTTTCTTGCTTGTTGTCTTTCTTCCTTCTAAAACTGACTGTACAATGGGGACAACTTGTCTTTCAAGCCTCTAGCGGCTTGTCGGTGACATGTTGAGTGGCAAAGAATAAAGAAAGTGTTTAATCTTATGCACTGTCAGTCATTTTGAATGCTATAATGGAAGGAAGTGTAGTCAGGTCAATATAAGTGTAGAAAATTCAGAGAGAAGAGGAAGCACTAGAAACGAGGGAGCTTCGCACAGAAAGTTCCTATAAAAAAAATCACTTAAATTATGGGAAAATAAGAAAGTAGCGAACCGAAATACAGTAGACTCCCGAGTATCCGACCTAATTTGGTGGAAGGACAGACCTGATAACAAGAAAGCCGGATAGGCCGGAGTTTTATGAACTCATTTCTTTATGAACATTAAGCATATCCCAAGGACAGTTTATGAATACTTTACTGTACGCACAGTTATAATCAGGAATAGCGGCAAACGTACTATATTGAGGTCCGTTACACACTAATGAAACAATGAACAAGGAACAGAACGCTTGTCTTTGTTGTCACAACTTGTATTTTGCACATGACACGTAGGAGGATTGTAGCAGACGCCTACTTCCAATGCTTTGGCTATGTTGCCAATGCAACGCCTTGCCTTCCTCATTTAATTACGAGAAAAGAAAACTAGGCGGGCTAGTCGCGAACAGGATACTCGGGAATCTACTGCAGTATTAAAAGAGCGAGGATGTGGTTGAAAAAAATTGGAAAGTGTGGATGAAGGGAGTTGAAAATGAGACGAGTAAAGCAGAAAAGGCCAGAAACAATGGAATAATTATACATAACAACAAATTATGAGTTGGCTTTCAATACGTGATTGAAATCCTCAAAGAATTAGTTGTTTACCATATATATTTCTATTAGAAAATATATTATAAAGAAACTGTTATAAATAGTTAAACCCTCAAAATACTTTAAGCCTTACCACATGCTTTGTGTGCGAGTAAATGTAATTTCTCAATATTTATATATTTGCATCCTCATCGCGTATCCTGAAAACATGTGTGAATCTTGTTAGAACGATTGTTATATTCATTTTGATATATTTATTTATTTTTAATCACTGACTTTATTTGTTGGCATCGATATGTTAATTTATTTGCAGCCGTGTTGCTATAATTGTTTTATTCGTATTTATACTAATGGTATACGTAAATGATCACTAGAAAAATTTTAAATAAAATTTTATTAATTAGAAGTATCAAGTTGAGCTAAAATTTAATAATTAATTAAGGATATTATGTGACGCATGTTCATAGCCATTTGTAAACGTACTCTTTTCTTTACCGGTTCTAATGTTTCCTATATTGTTTCGGTGTTTCCTGACACCTTCAACAGATCTGAGCAATTCATGTCACTTCTTAGAATGTTGTCTTGTACTACTGACGGTACACGGTAAGCAAGGATGATGTAAGAAGAAAATAGAGATGTTAATATGATAGTGTAATTTCCGTGCTCTAGAATCCTCTTTTTTTTCGAGGGTCTTACTTTTGTTCTAAAACTTTCGTAAGAGATTTTATGAAGACCTATAATTTTGTGCTAGTTTGTATAAATCGTGCTTACTACTATCAGGACTTTGTGAAGATGCTAATATAGCCTCTTCTTTGAACTTTGATGATTACGCACTTTTTCCACTTGCCGAGGATTTTTCAAAACATACAAATGTTCACATTATACAGTAAATACTTAGGCAACTTCTTACGAAGGACCACTATAACTGTAATATTTTAAATGTGTCTTCTTTTTCTGTTTGCTGGATTGGTGAAAAATCTTTTTTCAATTATTTGTTTTACCAGGTCTCCTTGTCGTATGCCGAAGTTTCAGTTAGTACCTAAAACTTCACGTTTTTGAGTTATGTTGCTAAACAATTTTCTGGATTCTGAGGAGTGTGTTCAGCTTCCAAAGTGACTAACATAACGTTGTCTTTGTTCTAACCGTGTGCAATGTTTACGCCATCTATTAAGTTAAAGATTCTTATTTGAATATTGAAAAATCATTATTATTGGTAATGAAATCCCATTCCCTATCCAATCTCCTTTTGTCAGGGTTCAAACTAATTCCGTGTTTTGATAGAAAATGATTCATATAAGTACACTTCTTCATGTTTAAGACGACAAACTAGTAACACTATATGCCTTTCCAATAATGTGTTTAGGTGAATGAAGGTATTTCATATTAAGAAGTTTTTGACCTCCATCATTGTTTACCGTCGCACAAAATGATGCAAGTTAAGGTTCTGAGAAGTGATTTGAGTTCCCCAGATCTCCTAAGGAAGGTGTCAGGGAACGTCGAAACGGTCCAGTTAATAGTATGTTAAATATTAGACGCAGTGAATAGGGAACACGTTTACAAATAAGATAGTAGTGTTTAATTTAAGTTCGAATTAGTTATTCAGTTGTATTATACTTCAACCTTCATCGCTACTTTTTGTTACAAAATATTATTTTACAATATTCTTATTTTCTGAGCTTGAAATTTTGTTTTCACAGAACTCCTCGAAGAGTTCTCAGTCTAATAAGTATACTGTTAATAGCACATAAAGAAGGAAAATGAGAATGACTGGACGGAGACTCAAATCCGGAATCTCCTGCGTACCGTGCCGATGCGTAGAACAGATACACCACTTACTCCTGAAGTCGGTGCTTTTCGGTTAACGTATCGGCACGGTATGCCGGAGGTCCTGGGTTCGAGTCTTAGTCCAGTCATTTTAATTTTCACTCTTTGTGAGTTAGTGAATTCGCACCTACATAGAATCTGATGTGTAAAAAATTCGGTTATTTCCTCCTTTATGTATAGTGTTAATAAATTTATTAGATCTCAGAATAACTATTTTGAACTTATTAGCTGCTGTATTAGTACGGTGCTTATTCAGCACAACAATATAAAAGAATTCTGATGTTAGTGATTGGATCTGAATAAATAAATAAATAAATAAATAAATAAATAAATAAAAAAAGAACACTACTCGATTATTTTGATACATAAGTTTATAACATAGTCAAGCACTCATCCATCGTAACATATTTATATATTATAAAAACATCTGAAAAATGCAATTTACCATATTAATATGACGTTGGATCACCTTTCGTCCTCAAAACAGTTCTGATGTGACGTGGAAGTAGTCATAGAGGTCGTGAATGGTAGCAACAATTCCGCGAGATAGGTTGGAGACGGAAATATGCGCCGAAGGGGGATTGTGCGGGCCAAAGTATTCAACTTCATTCCGATGTTCCTCAAACTACGCTGTAACAGCTTCAACTGTGTTATTGGTGCATTATCATTCTGGAACCAACATCTGGTCCGTAGGACGCACATGGCCTTAAAATGGCGACGTAATCACTGACAGTCGACCAGTAAGTGTCACCTCAAGACCCACTGAAAACCAGGATATTGTGACCTACAGCGTTACAGAGCCGCCATGTTTCACGGTTGGGCAAGAAACACAGAAGACCATATGCTTTTTAGGGCGTCTGCCTCAAATAAGCACGACCGGTAGTGTGAAATAAGGTAAACGATCACTCATCTGCCTTATCACGCGTTTCCAATCATCATCGGTCCATGTTACATGTTTGCTGTACCATTGGCGTTGTGCTATAGCGTTACGGTTCTTTATCACGAGTTTCACTCGTGCAACCCGATCCTTTATCTCCATGCTCTGTAATTCGCAGCGAACTATGGTTGTTGATACAGCTGTTGGAGGTGCAGCTTCAGTTCCTACGTCACTTGCAACGCAGTCGCATGACAGTTCAGTGATAATCCGCTTTAATGCTTCGCGGACCTATCACTGTGGGTTTTCTTCCAGCCACTGTTCCTCTTCGCCGATACGATTTTGCCATGATTTTTGTAGGACATCATCAAGTTCGACACCGTCCCTCGCGACATACCCATTCACCACTTTCATAACGCTGTCACCACATAATCAAGTGCAAAAATTCACCCCTTTTGGAAATCGAGGAGGACAAGGAGGAAGAAAATATGATTTTTTTAAGAAAATAATTTTTGTTGATTTTTTTTTTTATTTAAACCTGTTTTTCTGATTTAAATAAAATCTTTCTCCTCGCATAATACAAGTCGCGAACTGAATAGAAAATATTAGGAATTAGTATTAAATGTTAATTATGCCACTTAAGTGAAAGTATTGCGGTTGAATTTTGAATTAATTCCCAATCGTTAACCTATTTCAATCCCAAACATTGTTTCTTAAGCATTAAGGTAAAAGTACAGCAACGTTTATATCAACATGACTTTTTTTTTTTTTTTTAAACAAAAGTTGCTCCTATTTGACAGGGGCATCTGTTAATAAAACTCGGAACTAGCGTACGGCACGAAATACATATAAAATACTGAATTTCACCTAAAGTTATAAAATCTAAAAATATTTAAGTTTCGGAGAGGGGATCGGGTCCTTCTAAATACGCCTCCATTATTTGGGAAAAAACTAACAAACGCGCACAAAAAAGAATTTTCGTCTTAAAGTCCATGGTGATTTTCCCCGTTTTAATAGTTAACGATTTAAACCCCTATGCTTCGAAGAGGAGAAAGCAGGATTGCGCCGTTACCCGTTCAAAACAGGATTTTCCCTAATCATCGTCTGCATAAAACACTCGTTTTCATATCTTCCATAATCGAACAGAAACGGGATTTTACTTATTTTCACTTTAAATTAATTTATTTCAGAATTTGATATAAATCAACGATTTTTTATTTTAAAAATAAAGTGATTTAAATCAGACTGATTCAGATCAGTCCACTGTGCAAGGAGGTCTCCTATTTTACACGGTCACTGTTTGCTCGGTTTACTGCACACTGCCGTTCTGCTTCTTCTCACGTAGTACGTAGTTTGTCCAACGCTAGCATACCGCCACCAACAGTTCGGCATTGTTAACCTACTCATTGATGTGTTTCCAACTCCAGGTATTTCCATTAAATTGATAAATATGTCTAAAAGAAGAGAATGTATAATATATGGATTGTTAAAATGCACTGTCCTTATGATAATAAGTAGTATTGTACGTAAAGGATTGCTGACATGTTGCAAATTTAATGTATATTTATAAATCACTTAAATGAGAAAATTGTGAGAACATTATTATCCAACACTAAGAAGTTACATTGTATGTGCTTTCGCTTAACGTATCATCAAATAGGGAGTGGAAGAAGAGAAAAATTAAAAGGAAGAGAAAGTAACTGATAAGTATCTAATTAGACGCCAAGGTAGAATACAGTCATGTGACAAGTGTTGCTGGAGTGTACAAGAAAAACTTTCATACGAAAGTTATTTAGGGAAACAGAATAAAACTTATTTAAGAAAAATAATAGAAAACATTGAAAGAAAGATAATATATATTTCCGTCTGTATTTTGATATAGACGGAAGACACTTACATTACTATCCATCAGAGGGTCTAGTTTGTGGATGGGTAATGTAAATATCTACTTATCTCTGAGGGATGTGGGTCATTCCATGTCAAGTTACCTAATTTTAGAACATAACCGTGCTTCAATGTCTCAGATTCTCATCATTTTTTTTTTTTTCATGCATAAATACCAATGAAATTATACTAAATTAATTTTTTCAGATTTTATGGATGAGAAATGGGCTGGGGAGAAATTTTTGAAAAGTGTGAATTTGGTGCCAACTTTACTTTCTGCCACTCAGCATTGTGGAACTAAAATTACCATAACTTCCTTATTTTTTAAGTTATTGAGCTCATCCAGGTGTCAAATGGAAAGCTTAATTTTTGCTCTTTCATTGTGTATGTAGTGCACCCAACTAGCCCTAGCGAATTTTCATGTATCCGCTTTAATGGCTGTTAAGATGAGCACGGCACGAGTAAATAGTGATACACTAATCCTAAGTACCTAGTGTACCTAGAATATACTCTAGGCACGTATACATTGTCTGCATTTAAATTCACATGTCATTGTTCTATTTAGTAGAATAACTCTTGCCTGAGAAACATATTCAACTTTAACGAAAATACGAGGGGAAGACAAAAAGTAAAGAACCTGAGAAAAGGTACATTTATTCTAATGATAGAAAACTGAAACATACACTATTTTTCTACATAATCTTCCTGCACTTCAACACACTTTTCCCGACATTTCACAAGTTTGTTATTCTATTAAAAAAAAAAAAAAAAAAAAAAAAAAAAGTTGTTGCACCTATAACCAATTTTGCACCGCATCAATGACTCGCTGATGGTTGATGTTTAAATTTTTTAACTTCTGGTGATGATGGGTGTTTCCAAACCATGCTTACAGCCTTACTTTCCAGTTCGTAATGATGTACTCAGGTTTTATCTAGTAACGATTTGTTGTAAAATAAATCCATCTCCTTCGCGAAGATAACGGGCCAAATGTTAAAGAGAGAAATGTCCAACTTTTGTGCCTTGTACTTCGCGATAATAAACAGCTGTCGCCATACTGCGCTTGCATTCGACGAATAATTTCCGCAGGTTTAATACATTCTGCAAACAAAAAGAGAATCACTGCTCTCATTTCCTCCCTGGTGCAGATCGACAATGGAGCTGCCATTTTTAACGGTCTTCTACACTCCAACGACTAACGCGGGAATCATAGTGACACGCTGCATAGAAGTGTTGCAGACGACACTAAATCAGCGCTGGATATTAGCAGTGTTACCAGACCTTACTGCGAGAAATTGCAGAAGTCCCTTTACTTCTCCCCGTATATCTAAACTTACATGACGAACAACATTGCACAATTAAAAATACCACTTAGAAACGGATATTAGATAAGAAGAATCACAGACAGACACTATAGATGTGAAAGTAGAAACAACATATCAACAGTAATTCTTGTCAAGCCCACTGTGTCTGTCCTACCTTTCACTTCTCCCTACCTTTCATTTTGTTGTATGCTTTGACCTAATTTTCCGTACTATGTAGTTTCAAGAATTAAATTCCTTACCGTAAATGTTGAGGGTTAATCTACGTCAAAAGTTTGCTATATATAATCTTTCAATAAGTTTTTACAGTTGTAAAATGCTTGTGTTGTCTTTCTTTATAGATGCTTATCTCATTTGTAGGTATAAATTAATAAACAACTTTTAAATGTCAAATTGTATTCTCGTATTTTTCAGTACGGGCTCCGAAGATTTGATTAGCCCGAAAACAAAAAGAGCATTAGACGATGATTCGACACCCGGATCAGAGAAGAGGCAAAGGACCGAATCAGTTTTAGATGATATAAAGTAAGTCTTTATTTGTTGTTATCTAACTTAAGAGTAGTTTAAACAATATTCTCGTAAATGTAAGTAGCTTATACGTAAACTTTTACAGTGGGCATATAAAGTGTGTATGTCTAATATCAGAGAGAGACTGTGAATTGTAGCTGTACATAAGGGTGTAAATAAAGGCTATCATTAGGTACGAATGCAGCTATATTCAATGTAAGTGCAAAATCATCTGATGGTTCTAACATATTCATAATGTTTAATGGTCGATATTGTGATGGTATGCAGGCTCTGGATAATGCTGTAAAGTTGTTATTAAGATACTGTTAGTAGAAAAAGAAAAGAGCAAATATTACCAAAATTAAATACATTCTTTAAATATACTAACTGAACCTGTGCTGTTTACACAGCGGGCAATTCTAATATGAGCATGAATCTCCTTCCCACTTCACACTATATCTGTGCAAGTGCCTTTATGAACACAGGCGAAGGACAAAAAGACTAAAAGTGAGTGAATTGCTATAGACAAACATAAACGTAGTATTTTAATATATAGAATGTTGGGGTGAGTTTGTGGAAAACTTGGATAAGTAATAGATGATACCAAATGCAAATATTTTTTCTTATAAGTCCATATCCGAGTCCACCTCACTGTGGGTTCACAAGCCTTCGAAGGTGCCAGCTTGCAATGTTGCAATAGGTTTTGTCATTCAGATTAAAGCAAAGTGCCTAAAATGTCCACCAACCCGATATACGAAGCACATCTACTGATTGCCTTTCACAAGGGTATCAACCTTGTAGCATTATTAAACTAATAGGGCCAAAACGATGCCTAAAATGGTGGAATAGAAAAATAAAGAAAAGCTTTTTTGAAAATTTGAATGAGAACTGGCAACTCTACACAAAATTTGGAATCGACCAAAGGAAACGGCACACGTGGTTTTCGAGATCTCATTGTCGAAAAGATTGGCCACAAACATATAAACGTTTCTAGCACTTTAATATATAGATACTAAGAGACCCACTCATCAACGCTCATACTATACTACTATAGGTATAAACGTGAGTTTTGGGCAGAATACTCCCTTTGTCACGGAAGTAAGGTATAGAACTTTTTTTTTTTTTTAATTCTTATTGTAAGATGGGTAAAGTTTTTTTTTCTCAATAACAGAATAACTACGAATCCATGAAGTGAGGAAAATGAAACTCTGTGTATAAACTGCATTAAAAATAACTGAACATGTATCGTATCTCAACATTCTCGAAATTCCGCTCCTAAGGTGGTAATATGTGTCCATTTCTATAATACTTAAATTTCCCCTTTTTCTTTGTTCAGAAAGTGCCCAATGTGTGAATTCCTTTAAAGTAGGAATAGTAAAATTCGGTATGTAAACTCTTCATGAAAAATATGGAAATACGTATTTCATCATTTTCGAGAATTCCAGTTGTAAAGGTTGTGGCCCCGCATGGAGTAGTCGTTAACGTTGTCGTCTTTGGTGCGAGCGGTCCCGGGTTCGATTCCCGGTGGGGGCACTCGGTCGAAAAAGTGCAATAGCTTTTTCAGGCCGCCATCTTGAATGAGTTTTTTCCTGGGTTTCCCTCATTCATACCAGGCAAATGCCGGGATGGTACCTAACGTAATGGTCCTAGGCCGCTTCCTTCCGTCCCTTTCATCGGATAGTGTGCTCGCCGACGGACGGCATCCCTCATATACGTGACGGACTAAATGGCCTTTGATGTCGACAGCCCAGAAATCTAATTCCTAATTCCTAATCCAGTTCTAAAGGGTGCATTTTCTATAGTTAAATCTCCGATTCATTATTCAGAAAGTACCCAATATGAAAATTTGGTTATGTTGGAGTTGTGAAATTCGTTATATGATTTCTTATAGTACGGAAGGTATAACGTCGTTGCTTTCCCGTGAAAAGTTGTAGTGACGTTTATGGGGAGTGACCAGCGTGGTTACTCGTGGCTCGCTGAGCGCGGTAGTCGGTTGGTGGTGAGGGCAGTAGAAGGTTACCCTCTTACCACACCCTCTGTGTCAAGCAGATCGAAGCGTGGAAAGCCAACGACTTTATACCTTCTGAACTATAATTAGTAGTAAGGAACTATGTATTTCAGCGCTTTCGAAAATTACGCTTAAAGTTGAGAAAGTGGGTAAGGGCATTTTCCACAATATTCAAATTTCTGGTTTTATAGTTATTAAACCTTATTCTTCCTGTGCGATGAATAAACACGTTTGCTAATCGATTTTTTAAAATATAAAAAAATAAAAAGCTTTTTTGTTTTCTTTTTCAATATGGAATTTTTAGTAAATCCACTTACCTCCACTGTAGCCATTCGTTTTAAAGATTAGAAAGAATTCAGTTTTATTATATTTTCATGGCATTAGTCAGGTCTTGTCATAGCTAAATGTTTTAGTGCACACAGTCTGTGTTTAATTCTCACTGGAAGCATAGAACAGCCAGTGTTGACGCTGCGTCGTGAAGCAATTGGGGAGCTGTTTTTAATTAAGAGGTGCGGTAAACTTCTGTCTGTAAAGCCATAAATAATGGCCATAGGATCCTATGATGTTTGCTGCACTTAACTCAAAACTGCCGTGCCGGTCATAATCTTTCGTGAACTGTAATACCAGAGACTGAAAGCATATTACAACCTTCTTTAGTCAGTATGAAACCCAGCATGATTATCACAATTTAGTTAGTTTTTAACTTGATCTGCTGTCTGTAATGGGTGTATTGGGATCAAAATCGCATCTTCGGCTGCCTGTCGGAAACAGTTTTCGGAGAAAACATGTTCGTAAATACACTGCTCCACAAAACTTAAGCAACCCGAGAGAACGTGGTATAAGTGACGTGTGTGTCCCATTCAACACTGGTTAGTGGCATGCACATACACAGAGACACACAGGCGAGTCGAGCACCCACTCTATCGCATAAGCAGCATCGTTGCAAGCGCGGTGAACAACTTATGCCATGATCCGTACACCACAGCCCAATAGTGTTCGAGGCTCCAAGCATTGAGTTAGTGGTTCTTGTGTGGGGTACACACCTTGCAATGGCTGGTAGACGACATTTGAGTGACTTTGACCGCGGGCAAACAATTGGGCGGTGGAATTCGGCCGATCGCAAATGAAAGTGGCGCAGGAATTCAACGTGAACAAAAGTGTTGTGTCGAGGCTGTGCAATCGCTTTCAAAATGGAGGTGAAGTCAGTAGACGTCATGGAGGAGGCCGTCCGAAGAAGACGTCGGCCGTCGAGGACCGATTTCTCACAATTTCTGTCAAACGTAACCGTCAACCTTCATGCTCTCACCTGGCCAATGAGTTGTTTCAGGATACAGGACAACGCGTGAGTCGTTAAACTGTTCGTCGGCGACTCAATAGAGCAGGACTGTATGCAAAACGGCCTGCGCTGTGTGTGCCATGAAACTGGAGCACAAACGTGCGCGTTACACATGGTGTCAGGAACATGTTGTATGGGGGAAACACCAGTGGGCGCGTGTCATGTTCTCCAATGAGTCGAGATTCAGCCTGTCGTTACATTCTGATCGGACTTTAGTGTGGAGAGAGCCAGGAGCACGCTATCATCCAAACTTCATTGCTAAATGGCCCTCCTATGGCGGTGGTTCCATTATGGTTTGGGGTGGAACTATGCTGGACTGGAAAACGGACCTCCATATTGTGCAACATGGCACTTTGACAGCACAACGGTACCTGGATGAAATTCTCAATACACATGTGCGCAATTTCCGCGCAGCATTTGGCCCAGACTTCCTATTCATGGATGACAATGCCCACCCACACCGTGCACATCGTGTGTCCGAGTATCTGGAGAGCGAAGGCATTACGCGTATTGCATGGCCTGCATATTCGCCGGACTTGAATCTCATCGAGCATGTGTGGGATGCTCTTGGGCGGCGAATAGCGCAGCGCAGTTCACCAGCACACACTCTCCCTGACCTGCAAACAGTTCTCCTCGAGGAGTGGCGCCATCTGCCACAAGACTTGATCAACACTCTGATTTGCAGCATGGAGGCCAGATGTCGTGCCTGTATAGCTGTTCGTGGTGGTTACATACCATATTGACTGTCTATGCTCTCGCACAACCCAGCTTCACCTGTTGAGGTATCGTAGTGCTGAACTTTTTGGTCACCCTGTACATCCTAACTGTATAGTTCGTCTTCACTTGCGTTGCATTGTGCATCTGGACCGTTTGTTTGTTCATTATACTTGGTGCAGTGATCGTGTCGTTTTATTTTCTGCCACTTTCTTCGAGTTGCTTAAGTTTTGTGGAGCAGTGTAGATGCTTACCAAAATAATGAAAACACCTAAAGAAAATTCAACTTCACCGGATTTGTATGGCGTGAGACCACCGTTAGCGTACAGTGCAGCTCTTGATTCGTCGTGGAATGCAGGTATGTAAGTCATAAACAGTTTCCAGATAAATAAGACTCCTATCCTTCTTATCTAGGCACTTAGCTAAGCAGTTTTTAGAAATAAGCCTTTTGAAAAACGCCAGATTTTCAAATTGCAGCTTTGTTCCTTCGAAGTACATCATATCATGATCATAGTATTCGATAGAAAGGTATTTTGGATGTTTATTGTCCTGTCCGTTTCACTTGCGTTATTACTGTTCCAAAAGCTTTCAAAATTTGGATATTTGATAATGTAGCGTCCTTAACAATTGTAAGTTTGTAAGGGTGAATAATAAATACGGGATTGTAAGTTTTCATGTAACATAAGATTTAAATTTTGTAGCAACCTGACGTAATGCTATTTGAAAATGTTAGGTTGACAACATTGTTAATCTGGTGGTATTGTAGAGTATGACAATACTCCCTGTCCATATTTGCATGGTACGAAATTTCATATATAATATTAATTTTAAAGCTCCAAGGACGTATCAAGATAAATTATCCACTCTGTATATGCCATTCGGAAGTAATGAGTGCCTCAGTCAAACCCTGCTAAGTGGTTAATATATGTACTTGCTGTGCGCGGTCTCGTTTTCAGTTTCAATGAGAATACTTAGATGCAAACCCTAGTATTCAGATCCCTTTTTAAGCAATAGGCCCTATCCCATATTACAATATTGCAACGGTTCTGGAACAAACTAGTAATGGGCAGTGAAACCAGTTTTCGGCTTTTAGAAAAACAGAAACCGGTTTTTGAAAACTCAAAAACAGTTTTTTAACAGTTCGATTTTCTATTAAAACCATTTTTTTTTTTAAATCAAAACCTGGTTTCGTTTTGAACCGTTTCGTGTTTTCTATCAAAAAACTTATTTTGTTTTAAACCGGTTCGATTTTTTCTATGAAAAACTTGATTTCGATTTAAGCTGGTTCGTTTCTTCTATCAAAAAACTGGTGTCGTTTGAATTTTTTTTTTTTTTTTTTTTTTTTTTTTTTTTAATGAAAAAGCTGGTGTCGTTTGAAACAGGTTCGGTTTTCTCTCAGAAACATTTTACGTACTAACCTGTTTGGAAATGAGTACTACAAGAACAAGAACACCTAATTTGCTTCAGCGAAAATCACACTGGTTTCAGTAAAGACCCAGGCGTTTTTTTTAAAATGCTATGACGCCACTGGGGAAAGCTGAAGATGTTTTCGGTTTTTCTGGAAACTTGTGTCCGGTTTTCATAAAAATCTGTTTTGCCTATCCTTAGAAGGAACACTTAACACCAATCAGTCAGTCAAAACAGGATCATGTTTACAGTTTTGCACCAACCAGCAACTTTATTCACAGTGTATGTTAATTTATCTGCACAAAAATGTAAAATATCTGTGTAGACTTCTTCCACAATCCACCCAAATTGTGAGAATAGGGTAGTAGCATTCATGAAATTAGCCTAATATGTGTTTTCCAACTTATTTTTGGTAGCGAGGTAAATAGGAAAGAAGAGTCATAACAGACAGGTCTTTCGATCACCAGCCTACGGTTGAAACTGCTGAACAATGCTGGCCGACTAGAAAAGATTTGAGAATCAGTAAACTTAAGAACAAGTATCCTTCTGAACTTTCTTATGCTTCACAAGCTAAGGCTATATATATAAGTTTCCCCAGTCGTCTGTGGACAGAGGTGGGGATGCAAGACCAAAAATAGCATGTGAAATTAAAGATCAGACGTACCTTTATTTTTCTACATAATTACAGCGTACATTGAGATGTTTGTCACACCGGTCTATAAGCTTAAGAAACTCTCCCAGGAAAAACTCAGGTGCCTCTTCTGCGCACGGAAGAAGCGTCGAATAGCTTCTGTGACTTCCGCTGTGGTTCCAAAACGCCTGCCGCGTGGAGTCTTCTTCAAAGATGTAGTGGCCGTGCACGTCCTTCCAGGTCTCTGCATGTTCAATACTTGCTGCTACCCCTCACTGAATTGACGATACCATCTCCGCACCATTTGTTTCGACATCACATCAGACCCATAGACTTCCACGAGGCGGTTATGAATTTCCGCTCCCAATATGCCGCGTGCTCATTCATAGCGGACAACCACTCGCACTTCCTCCTTTGACCACAACGTCAAAACGCGCCTTCTCTCCATAGCTACCAGGCTTAGACTGAGTGACTTGTCTCCGCTTTGCGCAGGCGCTGCGACGGCGCCATCTGCAGGATTATCGGCAAATGATATCTACTTGTGTCTGGGTGTGTTGCGCTTGCAACCGCTGCACAGTGGTTCAGGACGAGCAAAAAGCTGGCCAAAACCCAATTTTTGAAAATTGCGTTAGAATGATACTGGTTTAGTGTATGATTTAAGAAGTATCCAAAGTTTACTATATACAAACAATAAACCCGAGTAACATGTAATGGGTGAGTTAGAAAGGGTGGAAGTTAACCATTGTGAACATGTCTAAAATAGTTGCCGAATAGAGTATTTGACATTCAAGTTCATAGAAACACTTGTTGTATATGGCACCAATATACGTTTCAAGCACTGCATCTGTCCAAAGTAGCTATGTAGTATCTTCTATATGTACGTTTCCCCAAACAAAATATGTTAATGTGACAAAATCTCATTTGTGTTAGCAGAAGATCCACAAAACTGCAAAGATTTAGTATAGTGCCCAGCGTTCCCCAGCGGAGTTGTTGAAATGGCCTGAAAGAATAATCCATGATGAATTGTTTTTCATGAAGTTTAGGTGCGAATATGTGCGAATTCGTGAAATACATGTTTCTTTGTGATTGTGTGTGGTGACAGTACACCGAAATTAATAATTCTTACTTTTTACTTGCTGGACGTCTATAGTTCATCATGAAGCTGAAACACATCCAGTTCTATGAGAAAATGAGAGAAATGAAAGGACATTGCCAGAGGGAACAAACACGGCATGTCGAGACCTGGTTTTGACGCAATTGGGCATTGGTGGTCACCCAGCTCACGGTAGTGAAGATATTCGAAGAACTCTTTCCAGGTTTTGCAGCAAGTGTACCAAAAACTGTGTAAGAGTGGCAGAAATCATTACATCTTTCTGAAGACACATACATGGCTTAATGTAGAACTGACGTTTACAATTCAGGAACAGATGGAACATTGATCAAATCGTGGAGGAAGGATTTCAAAGAATCTAGTGACCGAACCAAACGGAGAAAAACGGAAGACTTACGCACATCTGCAAGTACACTCATGTCCAAAATTATTGTCGCATATCTATAACTGTTCTCTTGTAAGAATATAATTTGATAATGATTTTGCAGGGTATTTTTAATACTGATACTATGTGTATAATCGGGAAATGTATATTGTCGTAAATTTCATAGGAAAAGAATTATAAATACAAAAATTAGAATGAGTAAAACAAAATGTTGCTAAATGGACAAGAAAGTTTTATTTTCGTTTTATTGTTCTTATTTACTGCTCTTTTGACATGAAATTTGCCGATTATACACACACTAATATTATAAGAATACCAGGCGAATTCGTTATCAAATTATATTCCTACAACAACATATTTATAGACATGCGACAATAATTTTGGACGAGTCGTCGGGCACCAGGACAAGAAGATGCAGCAAAAGTACTTCGTGAGGTCAGAAACAACTCTGATTAGAGCTCGTAAGATAAGACAAGCGTTTATGAGCGCAAAGGACCAGAGCATTTAACTCAAACCGTACACCAAAGAAGAGGTGTTTGCATTATTTCTCGATGTTAAGTTAACCAAAACCCAATGCATCTGTCTACGTGTTGGTGCCAAAACATGCAACGCAAACATTTATCCAAGTTATCACCAATTACTCACCGAAACATGAGATTCAGAAGCAGTTTAGAGAAAAAGTAGGCCTTAATGTTGATAGACCCAAAGCACGAGACAGTGGAACGAGCAATGGTGGAACAGTGCTAGGAGATTTTTTGCGGACCCACACCAATCTCCGCAAATAACGGAATTTCTGAACAACTGATTACACGTTTTTCGGTGATTCTATCTGTAATCAGCGCTGGACTTGATGTTGATCCCAAGACTTTTGACAGTTATTCACTAGAGACAGCCAAACTGTTTGTTCATCTTTACAGTTGGTTCTGTATGCTTGCTAGTGTCCACAAAATACTTGTTCATGGTTCGGTTGTGATACAGAACGCCGTTTTACCAATAGATCAGCTTTTCTAACAGGCACAGGAGGCACGGAATAAAGACATACGAGCATTTCGGGAAGATCACTCACGCAAATTCTCTCACACGATCAAGAATCGGGACATGCTGCATATGCTTCTAATTATTTGTGCTGTATTTCTTTCGAGTATTAGGTACGTGGCTACCGGAAAGAAAAGACGGTGCTTGTCACACGAAGGACGACTGCTGTTGAAGACATCGAAGCGTGGAGGGGAAGGAGCCAACGCTAGATCCAGCATCCAAAATAATGAAGGCATCCCATCTGCATTCAGCGATATTGTTTGTGACTGTGATGACTGACGTACAGATTTGGTTGACAAAATCAGTTCTCGTTTTTCATTTGTGTATGAGTGTAATGAAGACTTGTATGTATGAGTATAGTTCAGTATAGTATGTGTGAGTGTACTGGCATATTGCACACGAATACACAGTACTTTATTAGTGTTTACAGTCATTTCCTACTAACTCTCTTGTGCATATAGGGCTAGTGCAACCGAACTATAAACGTGTTCGTTAATTCTTAGTACTATAAATATACAGTTCTCACATATTTGAGACTTTATAAGCATTTTGTACATTTTTATAATCAATTATAGTTTTTGGCCAGGTTTTTGCTCATCCTGAACCACTGTGCGCTGTCTTGTTTCCCTCATTGTTGTTCACTTTCCTGGGGAAAACGAGAGGAGGAACTTATTTTTGAACTTCCCCTCGTATTTACATCGCAGTGGATACATTTTCTATTGCGAAATTAAATATCCACAAGTATCCTGTCTTCGTTAACGGTAGGCTGTATTTCAACTGCTAAGGGCTGCTGCAGCCAACTTTATGGTAGGGTCAAAATTGAGTTTTTATTTATTTAGTAGTAGAATTTTTACTTCTTAAAATAATCATTATATTTTATTTTATTTTTCAGCTTTGAAGAATATGTTCCTCGGATAAAGATACATAAAGTGGAAACTCTTGAAGCTTGTCTACATGAAGTAGCTGTTCCTCCTAATATGGAATATATTCCCCTGAAGACTCCAACAGGGACGCCAGCGAGAACATATAAATTCATTTTAGATCCATTTCAAAAGGAAGCCATTTTGTGTGTGGATAATAATCAATCTGTTTTGGTGTCTGCCCACACATCGGCTGGGAAAACCGTTGTTGCAGAGTAAGTTGTTATACTTCAATAGCGTATTTAGCTATGAAAAATAAAAATACCACATTACGTGTAAATCAGATAGATTACTTTGATTAGCTTTAATTTAATAGTCATATATATATATAACAAACTCGCGTACAAATGGCCAAGTTTAGCACTTAAATTTTCAGTAAATGCTATGACGCCACTGTCAATCGATTCTATTTGTCTACTATTCTCCAAACTATTGCCTAGCATTAGATTTCCACTGAAGCATATTCCTCTGCAAACAGAAAGCGGATACTTGTCTCCTTCCTTGTAACAGGCTTTCCACAGGCCATAAGTAATGGACGCGGTTAAAGGAACGCGTACTTTTGACGAGTCCAAAATAATATATATATATATATATATATATATATATATATATATATATATATATATATATATGTGTGTGTGTGTGTGTGTGTGTGTGTGTATGTATGTATGTGTGTATGTATGTATGTATGTATGTATTGATTGATTGATTGATTTATTTATTTATTTATTTATTTATTTATTTATTTGAATGCATGTTGTATTCACCCAACGAAGTAGCTCAAGTGGTAGAGCGTTGGCTTCGCATTCGGGAGGTCGCGGGTTCGATTCCCGCTGCCGACCATCCTGACGGGTTTTCCTTAGTTGTATGAGGCAAATACCGGGATGGTACCTACTAAACAGACCCTGGCCGATACCTTCCCAAATCCTTTAGATTGTTATTGTCGTTGTTGTAGATATCCAGTATAAAATGGCCTCTGAGCTGTATCTGGTGATTGTTAAATAAATAATTAAATATTCTTACGCACTTGGTACTGGAATCGATTGCCAATGAGAGAGAATTGTTGGTTTTGATCCAGCTCCATGAAGCAATTTGATAACCCAAAAACATCCTTTTCTTTCTTTTTCTTGGTAGAACCCATAATAAAACCCGAAAATACCTACCTCCAGACATGTACTTCAGATCTCGGATTGAAATGATAACCTTAATGTGGTTATAGTTACTTTCTTCAATTGTGTTTCTCAATATTTGCCTAGTTTCAGAAGTGACTCAAAATATCTGTTTACCAAGAGGATATACTCATTGTTTCCCATAGATTATAGCCTCGATCCCCACTTAGAATATACAATAAATTTAATATCACAAGATCCTTGGAACACCAAAGATTTATACTTATACCAATTATCACTTTAATTTGCTCAGTAGTTATTCCGTGATGCGATCCAACAGAACAGAAACTCACATTCGTTTTTATATAATCGATGTATAATAACATGAATGCATAAATGGTATTTTAAGTATAAATATTCCTTTAAATGTACCTACAACATTTAATAAAATCAAATTTTGTCCAATAAAAGTCACTAGGCTGGGTTTTCCACAACACTGACTTCGAGACAGGTAGCCTAAAAATTTACAGATAATCAGTGTTCGAAGTGGAAGAAACCTGAGACGGTGTGTTTTATTATGATTTTGACTTGACACACTGGCTACCTAAATGTTCAAATGCAGTGAGGGTATGTTGCCTAAAAGATTGCATTTCTATTTACACAATGACTGAAAACCATTGGAGAGCTTCTCTGTAGTAACGCCCCGGGGGAAGGGGGGGGGGTCATTGAGAGACTTTTATCCCCTCCAACTCTGAAAAAAATACCCCCTTGTGTTGTATTATAGAGAATTATACACGAAAATGTTCAAAAACCGAATGAGGATATTAATAATTTCCTGTGGGAAAACTCCCGGTCCCCCACTCGACTGTGGGGTATCCCAAACACTCCAAGGTCCGCTCCCACAGCAGACAAGTCCTAAACCCACTCGTGCACAAAACACAGCATTTATATGCATTAAGGCAAGACACACACGTACAAACATACATAACGAAGAAAGAGTTGATTATGGTACATCAGAATGTAAGCTAAGTGAACTTCTTTGCAGACACCGCATTTTAAAAACAAAAGGTAGGAAAAAGGTAAGAAAAATGTCGGTGTTGTCAACTTAGAAATAATTCCACATAAGAAATAAAACCTTTTACATACAAAGCTATTGGTCAATTACTGTGTATAAAAATGAATTTATTAAAGGTATTTAGCATCTACTTTCCAGTGACGGTATGTTTTAATCATTGGAAAACCAGAGACGGCTGCCTTCATCAGTGAAAAACCAGAGGCGGTATGGCATACCACCGCATACCGTCTCACTTCGACTACTGCAGATAATGGCATTGGAAATCCATGTGTGGTTGAAGGTTTGGCCATAGTACGCATTTGAAGTTCTATTCTAGTATATTCTCCAGTTAGTCGTGGACTTCGGTTAGGATTGCGTAGTGCTAAGTCGACCAATTGGTAGCCTAATATGCAGGATAGAGTAAAATATGATGGTATACACTATTACGAATTAAACAAATTAAATTATGTTCATAGACTCAGTTGCATTACTTTCGTCTTCGTATGAATAAGCGTCTATAAATATCAGTAAATTTGTTTAAAGTTCACACTATTAAATTTCTTACGAGTCCTGATCCAATGTAACTGCAACCATACATATCACAAAACACAACCAAATGTATTTGTTCGATTCCCGATGTGGACAATCGGTTGAGAAAGTATAAAAGCATTTTCAGACCAGCAATTCTGAGTGAGGTTTGCCTGGCTTTTCCTAATTCCGATAATGCTCCCACGCTACTTGTTTCGTTCCTCCCCAATTCTGCGTGTGATCACCGGAAGACGTCATTACTCATACCTGACGGGTTAACATGGCAATAGATGCTAATTGCCCAGAAATCTAAATTTATTCGTGTACAAGTTTTACATTAATGCGCACAAAATCGAAATAACAATAATAATAATAATAATAATAAGTCCATTTAACCGTATTGTAATACTTAGTAATAGCTATATAAGCGAGTCTGTTATTTTCTGTTATGTCTGTTATGTCTTTATTCTCAATTTTCCATTTGCAGGTACAGCATAGCCATGTCCCTACGAGATAAACAGAGAGTAATATACACAACGCCAATCAAAGCGTTAAGTAATCAGAAATTCAGAGAATTTTTTGACGAATTTAAGGATGTTGGCCTAATCACTGGGGATGTAACTATAAATCCGACAGCTAGTTGTCTTATAATGACTACAGAAGTAAGTACTACTATATTTTCACCTTTAACGTTTGGTTAGTGCTAATGAGTTTAAACTTCATCAAAATTTTCACATTAAAACTTGAAGTTTCCGATAATTTAATATCAATTGAGATAGTGTTCTTTTTACGTCCGTGTATGGCCTCGATTTTGTTATTTTGACGACTGAAGCGTAACGTACTGTAGTACTTTTTTTTTTTTAATTCCTTGCAGGCAGTAATGTTGTCCGGTTTCTTTATACATATGTATTACACTTCTTTTTCCCTTTCTTTCTCTGTCTCGTCGAGTGGTAATTTTTTGAAGTTGCATTATACTTGAATTTAAAAGGTTCAGATGTCCTGATTAGTAAAGCAAGGTTTTTTTCCCCATCTGTCTTATCCCCACTAAAACTTTTTTTTTTTTCTTTTGTTATCTATCCCTTATCAATGCTAACAATAGTCAACGAGAATTTAATGTTTAACCTCTTAACTTAAAATTCCGAATTGTCTCGGACTTTTAGTTCTTACGAAAAATTAAAATCTCAAGGAGATTCAAGAAAGTTGAAATATTCTGTAAATTTTGTTTAAACCAAAAATTTTCTCGTTTTATTATATACTACTCTAGTTCTAGGTAGGTATATATTCTAGAAGCAATAAAACCTAACTAGTATGTATTATTCCAGTTAGGTTTATTGCTTTATATAATTGCACCACTGGCAATGTTCGTTTTCATAATGAGCTTAGAAACGTTTATTGGCACCTCGTTCTTAGCTGTGTTCCTTAATCTGTTTTTCTTGGTTGTGTGAAAGAATTTTCATTTTATAAATTACAGTAGAACGAAAAGTGAGAATACTGTCAGAGACAGTGAGAAAACTAGTATTCTCGGAATTTTAAAGTAGCTTATCTTTAAGCATTGTAAATGGCTTGAAATGTAGTTCCCAGTTTGTATTTTCCTGCACAGCTTTAAAGGGTTTTTGATGATAATTTAGTGTAAAATGCCCACTTCAGGAATTAATTTTCAGTTTGTATATTCATATTCCGACAAAACAAATATAGGCCTATTCAAAATTTCGAAGTGACTTCTTTTTTTATTTATTGTTGGGCATAAACCTTCAAAATTACATTATCAAAATCTTAAAAATAAAATAGTTTAATTTTACTGACATGTGAAAAATAAATGGTAAGTGAAGGGGTTAATGTGATTTTTCTAAACAAATCCGTAACAAGGTACAGAAGAGTAACACGTTTAGAGTTTATGTATAAAATATATTTCATGTTTGTTTACCTTACATTTCCGGATACTTGTACAATTTTTACGAGGATAAGTCAAAAATTATCCACAATGTAGCCATAACTTTTTTTTTTTTTTTTTTTTTTTTTTTTTTTTTTTTTTTTTTTACATTGTTCATACTGACTTCTATCTTTGTGTATTTTATCGTTATGTTATTGTGGTCATGCTATGAAAGTTTGATCCTAATTCCGCCATTTGTCTTCCTTTTGTTGCAGATAGATCATGACCGCTCCATTAGAAGTTTGCATCGAAAAGGAACAACGAGCAATGATCCGGTTTTTGTGGTCGGAAGGTATATCGGGGGACGCAATCCATCAAAGACTTTCGGCACAATATGGGAACAGTGTATTGCCGCAACGGAGTGTTTATAAATGGATTGAAAAATTCAAAAATGGTCTCATCTTGACTTGTCCTCGTCATTTGTGACCGTAGATGGTCGTCCGGCTCCTTCCTCGTGCGTAACACTTGTGCGACCATTTTTTAATTTTTCAATCCATTCCTAGACACTCCGTTGCGGCAAGACACTGTTCCCGTATTGTGCCGAAAGTCTTTGATGGGATTTCGGCCCCTGATACACCTTCCGCCCACAAAAACCGGATCATTGTTTGTTGTTCCTCTTTGGTGCAACCTTCTAATGGAGCAGCCATGATCTATCTGCAACAAAAGGAATACAAATGGCGGAATTAGGACTAAACTTTCATAGCATGACCACAACATAACAATAAAATAAACAAAGATAGAAGTCAGTATGAACATATAGCTACATTGCGGATAATTTTTTACTTACATTCGTAAGATGAATTTAAGAACATTTATAAAAGCAGTTCATAATTTTTATCATTAGGTATACATACAGTGCGAATCTTAACCTTAATATATTGTTGTTAGTGATCATTTCAAGAATGTAAATAATGGTAAACTGAATAGCGATGAGCTCTAATGGGCTGATTTTTCTTTTTCAGATTTTGCGAAATATGCTTTACAGGGGTTCGGAGATAATGAGAGAAGTAGGATGGGTTGTATTTGATGAGATCCACTATATGAGAGATAAAGAGCGAGGAGTTGTTTGGGAAGAAACGTTAATTCTTCTGCCTGACAGTGTACATTTTGTCTTTTTGTCTGCCACCATACCCAATGCGAGACAGTTTGCGGAATGGGTGGCTCATCTACATAAGCAACCTTGCCATGTTGTGTATACAGACTACCGACCAGTACCTTTGCAACATTATATTTTCCCAGCTGGTGGAGATGGAATTCATCTTGTAGTGGACGAAAATGTAAGTATATAGCCCCTGTTTCCAGAAAGCTTAAAACTATAATTACAAGACTGAAAAACTAAAAAGGCACGACTGACCCGAAAATCAAACCAGTGCGCCAACCACTACGCTACTCCGTTCAGCTTCTAAATACTGTTCATTCTGGAGATTATTGTTTACTTCTTGTTTACGATCTCAGCTGAAATCGGAAGACCACACTTCAAAATTGCTTATTCTACTGTATCTTGTTCGCGAATCACTCTCCTGATCTTAACAGTCTCTAACACTTTACCTCATTATACTGAACCCGATTCCTATACACTTACTTTTATCTTTAACAATACTTAATTTTTACTATTTTTCCTACTTTTATTTCTGTTATCTCCCATTATTTTTATTATTAATATTTACCATTCATAATTTATGTTCTTTTATTAATTTATAATCTTATTTTTCAATTATTTTTTTCTATTGGTTATCCTTGTTTCTCTTTTACTCTTGACTAGCTCACCCATCTTCAAAACTTTTTTCTTTATTTTTTTTTTTTTTTGTTTGTTTGTTTTCCCCCCTCTCCCTATCTGATGAATCATTTAGCGAAAGTAGAGATCTTTCGTGGCTAAACGGTTAGCGCACGCGCCTGTTCCGTAAGAGACGCGGGTTCAATTCCCGGCTGGAGCTTATGTGGTTCGGATTCCACATTAATCAGTAGTTTAACGTCTCATATAGCCTTGCTGCTCAACGGGACGATAAACTCAACTCAATTTAGCGAAAGTTATTGTTCCTTTTGGTTACAATGTGTGTGCAATTATATTTTTATTCATCATTCGGTTTCCATGACCAAGTCGGAATTCTTTTGTTTCAATTTCTAACCTGTGAAGACTTAGGAGTCTTAATCGTCAATCTTCCTCATACAGTGGAACTAGATTTTGGAAATTGCCAGGCCCTTTGCACAGGAAACCATTTATCAGACTACTTTTATATAAGATGACGAGGGGGCAATTATGGTAGGTAAGCGTAAACTTCTTATATCCCAAAATAATATATTGTAATATACCAAATTTTGAAAAGAAGTTCTTTGTTACGAGAATACTATAGTATTTAAACTTGATTATTTCTTTCATCTTAGATACTTTGACATAGAAAACTCTTATTGGTTTGGAAACTGTTCGTGTGTTACGTTAATTTCTTCATAAAGATATAGAGTAAAATGAATGATGACCTTTTCTAAAACATATCAGACCTTTCTCTAATATGTATTGTATTTATATACGGTAAAAAGTTTTCGTCAGGTCAAAAAAAATTTCTGTTTCGTGATCACTCAAATGTGGGATTTGTCATTTTCTCACTAAGCTGCTCAATTAAAATAATTTATAATTACTGTCCTAGTACGGTCATATTTCCAGTACATCAATCATTTGAGAAAAAAAATTTGTGCCTTGCAACGATTTTTCACGGGGAGTATTCTGGCAACTTTGCATAACTTAAAAGTGCGGAATGATCTTGCGTAGGATTTAAGGAGTATTTCATCCGAGTCTAAAATGAAAAATTCCATCATATGATACGTTTAGGTGCTCAGCTGAGAGAGTCACACCGAAAAAGAGGCAAGCGAAGTCTTGGAACATTATGTGTTACTTTATATTCAGAATGTAAAGTGAGGTGTTTTTATATTGTTGAATACTGTCAGTTTACTCTTATCTCTTTCTTTAAACTAGGGTGAATTCAAAGAAGACAACTTCAACACGGCTATGTCTGTTCTTCAGAATGTTGGAGACGCCGCTAAGGGAGATCAGAAAGGAAGGAAAGGAGGATTTAAGCAGACTCCAAATTGTTTCAAAATAGTCAAGATGATAATGGAACGGAATTTTGCGCCTGTAATTTGTTTCAGTTTCAGCAAAAAAGATTGCGAAGCATACGCATTGCAGATGTCAAAGCTTGATTTTAATACGAGTAAGTCAATGTTGCTTAATCTTCGACTTGTGAATTAGGTATCCTACGCTGCTGTACATGCTGTAAACTAAACGAAGGGGAGGGGTCGCGGTGTCTCAGTGGTAGGGCGCTCACCTCTGGTGCATGGGGTCCCTGGTTCGATCCCAGCTCACGCCGAGGACACAGTATGCGTGGGTTTTCTTGGGGTTTTCCCGTTTCCTTTTACTTTCCTCCTTCATTCCACCATTTCATCCATTTCTCATCATCGGCATGTCCTTTAGCCTAGCTGGCATAACTGTGGTCTCGTAAAACTCTAAAGTTTTATTTATTTATTAAACGAAGGAGAGGGTTGTTCACCAATAACTGCAGATTTTTCCAGGCTGTTTCTAGGTAGCTAAGGTTACTAATTACTGTTTCCGGCATTGAATGTTGAATCTTTTGTCAAATATTCCAAGTACTATAATTTCTGTTATTTGAAAACCATATGTTATAAGTAATCTTTTCTTATAATTACGGTTAAAGAATTATACTAAACGTTCTATGCTTGTCGCCAGAACTGGTGCCACTATTGTTACCTTACTGTTAGAGGCAACAGCGCGTCTAACGCACCACATGTTCTGCCCAGCTATCAGACACCAGCTTCTCTTAACCACACAGTAAGTAGTTTAATAGGTGTACAACCAAATCATAAGCCTGGTTTTACAATGTATAAGGTTTGGAAACTGCTATCAGTTAAGACAGTTTGCATTAAAGGTTAAGTGGCCAAATTATTAAATTGGTTTTGCAGTGTTTCAGATCATGAAACTTCCATCAAATTAATGCAATTTGTGTTAAGGGCTTAATTTGCTCTGTGGCCCGATAAGCTAAATATTTCATTTTCAAAAGAAAGTAATACGAATATTTGAGCTTAGAAGAACAACAAAGAATACAATTTTAAAACAAATTATAAAATATATTTAAATGAAAAGTAAGTGAGGGAAAAGAAACTTGTAGAGAAAGAAACTGAAAGAAGTTAAATGAGTGGCAATAGGTGTTGGTTTCAGTTTAAGGTAGAAATTACGATCTTTTTTAAGTCTTTGAGTTCAGTGAACGCATGCATGTAAATGACACTGATCTCTTTGAAGTTTCAAATATAAATTTTTATTTTTTTATTCACAGGGTTTCATACAGCACTAAGCCAATTGACTGAAACTGAACAACATAACAATAACAAGGAAATAAAATAAAAACAATAAAAAAATTAATACACCTCAATAAAAGATTCACCTCAAAATTTACAGTGTTCTCTTTACCTGAGTTCTAAAGTTTTGTTCAGAAGTAAAAATATTACATTCTGTTAGCAATGTATTGTAATCATGCTCTAGTCTGTAAAACAGGGAGCGTTTTACAATTGATAATCTAGGTGTCTCGTAAGTTAGCAAATTAAGAGAACGAGTTCGCCAGGGAGGAACTTGAAAGTTAATCTGTGATAGTAAATATTCAAAATCAATTTTACCGTGGATAATCTTATATAGGTAAAGTAGATCTGCAGCTTGGCGTCGGTTTGTCTGAGGTATATAAGTTCATTAAAGACATTATTTCTTGTCTCGTGTGGTCACGTAACTCGGGAATTGTAAATCTAACTATGGTTATAAAGAAATTAAAGACCGAGTCAGTGCGTGATAGATTAGTAGGTACTACCATATTCTATACATGTGAGCAATATTCAATGACCGGAGCAATATAAGCCTTATAAAATCTTGCAAGGCCATGGAGACTTCATATTTCAGGAGATCTATAAAATAAACCAAGTAATTTCGTAGCTCTGGATGAGATCGAAGATATGTGAGTCGTAAAAGATGGGTTTCTTTTTTTTTTTTAAGTCAGAAGAAGTACATTCTTTTTTAACGAGATAGAAAGGATAGAACATTTGTTGGGGTTTAAAGCTAAATTCTAGTTAGTATATCAGTTACTATGTCAGTTTGCTATGTCAAAGTATAAAACAGCTCTCCCAAGCAAGAGAAAAGTTTTAAAATTTCCATGTTGCCCACCAACCTATGGTTGAGGTGAACAAGATGATGATGTCCGCTTGCAGTAATAACTTATAATAGCAACATTTTTTGAAGTAATATCTTATAATAGCAATATTCAATTTGAAAATAGCTTTATTATGAACCGTAAAAATGAATTTTCCCTTTTTGTAATAGTGTTTGCTTCTCTGTCTTTTTTTTAGTTGAAGAAAAAGTTCTTGTTGATGAAGTATTCACCAATGCCATGGAAGTTTTAAGTGAAGAAGATCGTAAATTGCCGCAAGTAGAAAATGTTTTACCACTGTTACGTCGAGGAGTTGGTATTCATCATGGAGGTGAGCTCTTGCTAATCGGTGTTTATATTTTCTGGACTCTCTCCCTTCGGAGAACAGCAAAATTACAGTTATAGACGTCCAAAAGCTCATGACTTAGTTAACTTAGTTAAGTGCTGAAGAGAATCAGAGAAGGTTAATGGAGGCACGGTGGCTCAGTGGTAGAACGCTCACCTTTGGTGCGTGGAGTCCTTGGTTCGATCCCCGGCCAAGTAAAGTTGTGGTGGACAACATCGTGTTTGTGGGTTTTCTCGGAGCAGGGTGGAAAAATCAGGATTTTTTTTTTAAAAAAATCATTTTGGTTGATTTTTTGGATTTAAATCGATTTTTTAAATTTAGATCAAATCTTTCTCCTCGTATAATATAAGTCGCGAACTGAAGAAAAAACATTAGGAATTAGTATTAAATGTCAATTATGCCATTTAAGTGAAAGTATTTGGGTTGAATGTAGAATTAATCCCCAATCGTTAACTTATTTCAACCCCAAATAATATGTCTTAAGCATTAAGGAAAAAGTACAGCGACGTATATCATGATTTTTTTTTTTTTTTTTTTACAAAAGTTCCTGATATTTGGCAAGGACATGTTTTTAAAAAAATCGGAACTAGCTTGCAGCTCGAAATACATATAAAATACATAAATTTCGCCTAAAGTTATAAAATCCTTTAAAAAAAAAAGTTTCGGAGAGGGGAGCGGACTCCTCTAAATACGCCACTATTAACTAAGATCAAACAGACAGACTCGCATACAGAAGAGTTTTCGTCTTAAACGTGCATGGGGATTTTTCGCGGTGGAATAGTTAATGATTTAAAAACCGTATGTTACGAAGAGAAGAAAGCAGGATTCCACCCTTACCCGTTCAGAACGGGATCTTCGCTAATCAGGCTCTGCATGAAACACTCGTTTTCATACTGTGCTGTTGCTGTACACACATTTGGATCTCATTGAATTATGATTATTATCTTTCATAATCGAAATAACAGAACAGAAACGAGATTTTACTTAATTTAATTTATATATATATATATATATATATATATATATATAATATTTCAATTACAAAGTGTATATTACTATACTACAGCAACGAAATGTGGGATCAAATTAGTTTCGTTGAACATAAAGTACGGGACAAGAATAAACGACCAAAAACGCCATTGAAACTAATGGTGATTTTAGTCGTTTATTCTTGTCCCGTAGTTTATAGCAAAATTTGTTAAACATTATCTGGAAGTTCCACATAATTGGCACAATAATGTGTCAAAATAATTGTTATTACAACTATTGCGGTATAAAAATTGTTCAGTCAGACAATAGAACAGTAAATTTCCATTAAATTAACTATCTTCGGTCCCATGTATAATCTTTTCCCATATATAATATATAATCTCCCTGATACAAACATATGTGTTTCACTATGTTACAATCATTTACTTTCCAATTACCATAATGACCTTATTTGTATAGTATGCCGTCCAGTTGTATAAATGTTCAGTGTTGTCCTTTGTGTTAGAGAAGAAACACCTCATCTAGTTCCTTTCCATGTGGTAAGATGCCAAGAACCGACGACACGTTGCCACGTTGGATAGCAATAGATATGCGTTGAATTAGGAAAGGGGTTGAACGAACATCTCCAGTAACGATAGAAATATGTCTGCCTACTTCTCTAATAAAATCAAGGCTTGCAGATCCCCAAGCACCACTAGTCTCGATGGCACTTGGAGCAAAAATAAATTTATCAAGGAGGTTGTTATATTTCCTTCGCTTTTCTACCTCTATGACTAGCAACAGCTCCAGCATTCATAACAGCTAAAGGGAGACTTGAATGGGCAAATGTATCTGAACACGTAAAGTCCCATACTAGTGATTTGTCTCTCAACCAAGGAACTAATGTCATGCCATCAGGTCGTTTACCATCTGAACGACAACATCCTTCAGGTTCATGTATGGAAGAAATTCCAGCTGTGGTAAGGGCTCGTAAAATAATATCATTCACAGAGAAATGTCTAGCTTGTCTATCCATGCTCTTCATGCATGAAAGGCCATGCAGGCCATGTTGGTTAACTTGATCCCCGCAAGCTGGACAGTAATGTGGCTCACAAATACCTGAACCTAATCTTAAGGCGACAGCGATTCGTAATGCTTCATTAGTCATATGAAGACCTAATGGTGGGGATTGCATTCAACCATGCCCCAGCATGTAGGGATGAGGCAGCACGAATCCTGGCTTTATCCTCTGAAGCAATAACTGACTGTAAGAGAAGTTCATGAAAATGCGCTGCAATTGGTGTATACCAAGATGCCTGAGAACCTCTTTTGTTAATTTCTGGAAGATCTGTTAAATTTTTTCATTTGGTAGAGCCTTTTTGAACTGTGCCATCTTGGGTCTAGGTGGTAACCTTGCGGAAGGAGAGCCTCGACTAAACGAAGAGATCCGTGGTAGGAAGGACGCTAAAAAGAAAGGAAAGATTTTACTTATTTTCACTTTAAATTGATTTATTTTGGAATTTGATTGAAATCAATGATTTTTATTTAAAATAAAATCAAGTGGTTTAAATCTTGATTTAAAGCGTGATTTAAATGAGACTAATTTAAATCAAACCACCCTGTCTCGGAGTACTCCCTTTTATTATTCCACCAATTCTTCCATCATCATCATCATCATTCACTTGCTTTAATCATCCGTCTCCCTTAGCTTAAAGGGCATGATCGTGGGACGTTAAACTGATTTTTGAAGGTTTAAAGAATTATGAGAACGATGCAATGTAGTTCGGTCACCTGAACCAAAGTGTGTCACCGGGTTGATAGTTTCAAAGACGGTGGAACAAGTTTAGAAGGCGACGCACGCGGTGGACGAATTACTGCGATAAATGACATGACCATTACTTCTGTAGAAAAACAGTTGATGAACAAGAGGCGAGTGAGTATTGATAAGATTAGCGCTAGTAGAGACATTGGTAAACGGCTAATTTATGTGATCGTGTGCAATCATTCAGGTGGAAGGTTTCAACTCGTGGGGTACCTCAACTATTGGACCCAGGATGAAAGCTTCGTATGAGTCTTGAGAAATAAGAAAATATTAATCTTGGAGTTGCTTAACACATTGACTGCCGGGCATGAATCACGTAAGGTCGTGCACCGGGCCGAGGCCTTTTTCAGGTATACACTGTCTGCAATATGTGTATCAGTTTTACGCACATGGCCTGCCAAGGAAATCACCTTGTGTATCAATTTGATACACATGGCAACCAATGTGTTAAGCATCCATAAAATTAAATTTTTCATATACGTTTCAACGACTTCGTGTCATTATCCCGGATCTATTTAAGGAATTTTTACATTAATTCATGGACTTGCATTACCGAAAACATTCCTGTCGGTAGAGAAACTCTTTGTGTGCTTCTTTGACCTTAAACAATCCTGAATTTAGTTTAGAAGAATCCATTTGAAGGGTTGATGTATTTCAGTATCACACAATTGAGTGGTCTCCTTGTACGTCTTTGGTTACTTTTTTCTGAGATGAAGAACCGGTTTATTTTAAATCTGCACCAATAATCCCCAAAATCCCCTTTGTTAGAACTCTCGAAATAATAGAATATTATATATATATTACCCTAAAAAAAATGTTCTTCAATGTCCATTTTCACATGTTGTAAGAACTTTTTGTTAAAAAAAAAAAAAAAAAAAAGTAGTACTCAAACCAAATTCCAATACTAACAGTTAAACAGACACTTTAAAAAACTTTCCTTTTTTAAAAGATTTTAAGAAAATATAGATAAAAATCCAAACCACTGATTTTGAAACAAGTTTCTATTTCGTTATGTTCTTGGATATTCATCTTCGTCTCTTTGTAACAATAATCGGAAGTCAAGATTAATATTTTATCATTGAATATATATCTTATTAGTTCATCAAGTGTTGAGAAAGTTCCTCAGAACTCGGATAGGGCAGCACTATTCCGGTAGTGTATAGAAAATGGTCAGATTATAAGATAGGCTATTGAGACTAGTTCCTCCAATTGTTCTGTAGAAAACAATGGGATTCAGAGGAACTTTTTTCCTTGACGTTGCCACTGATATTAGTCCAGACTGAATGCTTGTAACTTGCCAATACAGAAAGAAAGGAGGAGTAGTATTTTTAAATTTAGTATATTTAATCTCCGTGTAATGACGTAGATTGATTGTTTATCCGGATTTATTACGTGTGATTGATTGTTCATATTCATATAATAAAATCAAACGGTATTTATCATTCGTCTGGCCACAACTTTTAATACGACGTTTCAAGTTCTTGCGGAAATATTCAGTTATGTTCAGCAAAATGTATAAAACAATAAGAATAAGCATAGATAAAACCATAAATAGTACTACGTGTAAATATTACTGTAATTTAAGTTTGTTGACACCAGAAGTAATTAAATTTTGCTCTATTTTTTACTTTAATTTTCCTATTTATTATTTTTGTAGGTCTTCTTCCAATTCTGAAAGAAACAATCGAAATTTTATTTTCTGAAGGTTTGATAAAAGCCCTGTTTGCTACAGAGACATTTGCAATGGGTCTTAACATGCCTGCGAGAACTGTATTGTTCACTGGAGCGAGAAAATTTGATGGAAAAGATTTTCGATGGGTAAGTGCATTCATATTGAAGGTTTTAACATCAACAAAGGAATTTTCAGTTGAATAAACGAAAATATTAGTATAATATGAGAGTCACTACGAAAGTTTTGAGATGTGAAATTACATATTAAAAATCAATTTAACACTTACATTTTCTCAAAGTATTCATCATTACACTGTACACACTTTTGCATCCTCGAAAACCACTTTTGGAAGCAGTGTTGCCAATCTTTTTCGTCAAGTGTTGAAAGTTCATTCTCGTAAGCCACTACAGCTTCTTCAGGGCTGCAAAATCTCTTCCCACGCATGCGATCTTTGATCCTGCGGAACAGAAAAATCTCACGGGGCTAGGTCAGGTCTATACGGCGGATGAGTCATAAGTTTGACCTCCGTAGATTCTAAAAACTGAATTGTGATGTTGGCCGTGTATGCGGATGGGTTGTCATGATGAAGCAGGATCCCACGCAATCCAGTTTTTGAAGGCCGTTCCCAAAGCTTCTGGAAAACTTCTGTTAGGTGTACCGCTGAGCAATAACAGTCCTTTGATCTTCAAGTGGAACAGTTGCAACATGGCCAGATTTGGAGAAGAAAATTGCGACCATCTTCTTCCCCACACTTCGCGGTCGCTTCACTTTCGTGGGTTCTGGAAAGATCCAAACTGTAGACTGGCATTTATTTTCAGGGTCAGATTGATAGATCCAAATCTCATCACCAGTAACAATGTCAGAGACGCGTCGAGAATTGCCTCCATCAAATCTTGCAAGCATTTCTTCA
Organism: Thermobia domestica; assembly: GCF_964235325.1. Classification (NCBI taxonomy): domain Eukaryota; kingdom Metazoa; phylum Arthropoda; class Insecta; order Zygentoma; family Lepismatidae; genus Thermobia; species Thermobia domestica. The sequence goes on from NC_137469.1 coordinate 39,149,287, forward strand.
CACCATTCCACACGCATGCGCTTCTGCTGTTCAGTCAAAGTGTGAGGCACCCAACGAGATGAAACCTTCCTGAGCCGAAGATGATCATGAAGAATTTTTGTTACTCCTGGCGATCCAATGTTCACTGTAGATTCAATGTTCTTGAAAGTTGTTCGAGGATTTTCTCGAATCATTTGTTCCACAGTGGCAATGTTTTCATCTGACACAGCTGTTACCGGACCTCCAGCTCTCTCTTCATCTTTAAGCGATGTCCGGCCTCTTCTGAATTCACCAAACCACCAAAACATTGGAGCAAGGTCCCGAAATGCCCCCTGCAAATGGTCAAGGCTGTGTGTCTCGTTCAAACCACTTTTGAAATCGTAAAGGATCATTGTCCGAAAATGTTCCCTTTCGAGCTCCATTCTAGACAGCCGAATACTGCTCACATCAACAAACAAGTTCAGGCGATACGTCCACGCCGATAAGTGAGGCGGGTCGAAACTTGCTTCGCTTCTTCGCTCTGGATACCACTACTGAACGCAATTGTTGGAATTCAAAATACTGTGCCACAGCAATGCGTATCTCAAAATTTTCGTAATGACCCTCGTATTAGACTTGCCTAAGACTGCATCGCTATATTAAATTACCGTACAGTTTTGATAGGATATCACATCATCTCAACTAAAGCTTTTCTGTTTCAAGTGCGCCCCTGCTAGCGCTGCTGTCGATGTGTATTTTTCCGTACCTTCCCCGAAAGAGGAAGGACAAGTTGATATGGCCAAGTTCCTTCAATATTTGGATACGGACAGAGTTCTTTCCTCAAAGCTGAGGGAAGATTTCTTCCGTGAGAGAGCGGCGGGGATGAAGCCAAAGTATGTTTCACATATTTTCCGAGGGCACACTTGAAATAGAAAAACGCTTTATATCGAAACCTGAATGTTGTCACTTCTCATTTGTGGTGTTAACCGTAACTTCTTGACCATTTTTCACCAATAACGTTCAGACTCGTAAAATACATTATTGAAATTACTACGTTATTGAAAGGAAGAAATTAAACGTGACAAATGATCATCCTGAACAAGACGATGATCACGTAAGCTATATGAAATGGCTAAAATATCGGAAGGATAAAAGTTATTAATCTTTTTTTCTGTGTAATGTTGATGTTATTTTATTGTATTGATTTAAGCCTTCTCTTTTGCTTGTAGCTCCGAGGAGGAGAATACATTCAGATGTCTGGTCGAGCTGGCCGTCGAGGCCTCGATGAGAAAGGAATAGTTATATTGATGATCGATGAGCAGATGAGTCCTGAAGTTGGTCGAGAATTGGTCAAAGGTCATGCAGACCCAATTAATTCAGCCTTCCACCTTACCTACAATATGGTATTAAATTTGCTGAGAGTTGAAGAAATTAATCCAGAATATATGTTGGAAAGAAGTTTCTTCCAGTTTCAGAACTATGCGGAGATTCCGCAATTGTTAGAAAGTGAGTTGCTATTAATTTATTTATTAGTTGGTACAGTTGTCAACAAAAGTATGTTCTTCTTTCTTCATATTCTTTTTTTGATAGTGTCTTTGAAAAGAAATTGGATTCAGTTTTTGGTATTGTACAGAGATTTGAATCCTCTCTCCTTCAACTGTTCTCAAGATGATAAGTTTGTTCATCAGATATTGATAAAAGACCATACAAGAGAAAGATGTGAACTTTTGCTAGTGTCTGTACAATAGTCAGTGCAATGTAGCATAACGATATTATGGATCCAAAACATGAGTTGGACAGTGTCTAGAAATTAAATATTTCCTCTCTATTGCTGTTTAATGTTTTATTTTAGGATGTGGTTTTAGGCGACCTCAGTGGTCGAGCACTCACGTCTGGTCCTTGGTTCTATCCCAGCTGGGGCGCCTAGTGCTAGTGTTCTTCGAAGTAGACAAATACTATATAGGCTTTCTCGGGGTTCTCTCATTTCCTCCCATTTTCTTCATTCTACCACTTCGTTCATTATCATCATCACCGTCTTCCTTATCCTTGGATCATAAACGTGGGACGTTAAACTAAAAGACATTTGACGTACATTTATATAATTAGTAAAAAAAAAAAAAAAAAAATGTCTAGATGCATTTTAATTGCATTAAACTGTTTCAGTAATCTCTGTTGTTTTCGTCAGCAGTTTTGAGATACTCTCATAAAAGTAGTCGAAGGCAGCAGAAATCGCTGAAACGTTTAAGTGCATTAACACAATAATTTACATATATTTATTACAAATTATTTAATATTTTCTTATTTTCATAATAAAAGATAGATCTATTCTGGGGCAATTTGTTAACATTTCATTTCAGTTACATTGACTCCTGATTGAAGAAACTTTTTTTTTTTTTTTTCATATAAAAAATTAACCTGGCTTTACGTTTGAAAATAGTGTCTGCAGAAATTTTTTGAACATTCATGCTCAGTTGCACCAATCGATGATTAAGATCGAATAAGGTAATCTGTTGATTATTAATATCTTTGGATAAGAACCTTACATCGTTGCACCAACAATTAGGGAAAAAAGGATTAACTTATCCACGAATAATCGGAAGTTGCATTAAACCATGATGTTTATGGCATAACGTCTTGCAATATCATACGTTTGTTTGGCTAAAAAGTACGTGTAACAAGTGAAAACTGATTCGCGTAACATGAAGCAACTCTTGTTAGTAGATTTGGAAAGAAAGAGAGCGAAAAACTTCACTCCTCGGGGAGGCGAATATGTCTTAATGCTGATATATATATATATATATATATATATAATATATACTGAAAAAGAAGCTGCATTTGTGATATTTCAGAATATATAAGTAGGGGCGCACAGTTTTGTGTTATGGATAAGTACGATGGCGTGGGAGGTCCGGGTTAGATTCCCGGCGGATCTCACGTTAAACTGTAGGTCAACGTCTCACGTAGCCTTGCTGCTGAAAAGAGACAGTGATCATACATAAATTATAAACTTCAACCGGAAGTAGGCTTAATCTTACAAACGGTGCGAGATATTGAAAAAATAATCGAAGAAATCTCCCCTTTATGGTACCCCTTGCCGATTTTTATCAAGACGTCTTTCACTTGTGTCTGTAAAGAGACATGTACAGATGTGGTGAGGAATGACAAGGAGATTCATGCTCATATGTGAATGATGCGATGTGGAGAGAGCACAGGTTCAGCTAGTTGCTTATTAAAATAGCATTGGTCAAATAACTTGCAGTTTTCAAAATTTCACGAAGACTTAAAAGAACAACTTGCCATTTTGCGAGGTCAGACTCTCAGTCGATCTCAATGAAACTCGCGCTTATTAACTGCACTGGGTTCGTGCTTACTAACGACCAGGCTCACAATCCTCAAGCGAGCTCTCGAGCTCGCTATCCGTTGGGCTTGTGCTCATTTATTGCGCCTGAAGACCGGGTCCATGGGTTTGGACACTTTGGCTACAGACTATGTTGAAATTATGAGAAGTGTGGGACTGAGCCTTCGTGTTTTTCTCTCTCTCTCTGTCTCTCCATAGTAGATCACTGTATAACATTGTAATCAACCTTTATAAGCTTGAAGGATATGATGACTCTATGTAGCCTTTTGGATTATCGTGTAAAAATATAAATTCATTTTTCAGATTTTTCACCTCAGTAAAGTACTCAGTTCTCTAAAGAATGTGGGCTCAGTGGTACAGCGCTCACCTCTAATGTGTGGGGTCCCTGGTTCGATCCCAGCTAGTACAAGTGGGCTTTGTGGTAGACACACTGTGTGCGTAGGTTTTCTCAGGTTCTTTCTTTTTCTTCGACTTCCTTTAGTCCACCATCTCATTTATTCTCATCATAATCGTATCCTTTAGTCTATACGTCATAACCGTGAGATGTAAGTTTTTCATTTTTCGAAAGAACCCAATCCTTCAACAACTGCAAAGCTGCAAATCGTGCGGTTCAGATATAAACTCAATTCTTGTAATTCACAGAGTTTTTAAATGAAGTGTGTTTAAACTCCTGTATTACGTACTTAGCTATTCATTGTTGTTAGAATATACATCACTTCTATTAGAATAAAGGGGGGGGGCGGTGGCTCAGTGGTAGAGCGTTCACCTCCGGTGCTTGGGGTCCCTGGCTCGATCCCAACTCGCGCCGTGTGGACTTTGTGGTGGACAAACACCGTGCTCGTGGGTTTTCTCGGGGTTCTCCCGTTTCCTCCAACTTTCTTCATTCCACCATTTCGCTCATCTCTCATCATCACCGCCTCCTTTAGCCTAACCGGCATAACCGTGAGACGTAAAACTTAAAGATTTCATTTCATTTTCATTTGTATTAGAATAAAAAAAGAACTGTTAACTTTGCATTTTGTACTAAGAGAAGCGAGACCATACGACGTAACATTAAAGCTGTTGATTCCACGGAAGTCGACAGTGATAAGCTCTGTCCTTAGCCGATTAATATATAGAAAAGATATCTTATATAAGTATTTACCTGGGTATATATCCTTAATAGTAGCATTTACATTTCTGAGACCATTTTGTAAATGTTACACATTGATTTGTTTATTTCTAATTTCAGAATTGAAGAAATGTCAGGCTAATTATAATAGAATAAAAGTTCCACGTGAAGAAGAAGTGGCTTCTTATCACAGAATAAGGGAACAATTGACCATTCTTGGAAAGCAGTTTCACAGCTATTTGACAAAGCCAAAATACATAGTACCTTTTCTTCAACCTGGAAGAATGGTGAAGGTAAGGCAGTATTATTCATAATTAAATCATTATGTTCTGTGGTTAATCGAATGAAAAATATGTAATTCAGTTTAAAGAAAGGAAAGAAAGCCACCTTTCTTATAGTTCAACAAGTTTTTTTTTTTTTTTTTTAATAATAATAATAATAATAATAATAATAATAATAATAATAATAATAATAATAATAATAATAATAATAATAATAAGCTATTAATAACAGGTCCAGATTTGTGATTAGGCTGAGTAACTGGAACTTGGGGCGGTATATTTGGCCTCCACTTCCCTCTTGTATATTACAGAATAAGTGAATTTATTGCTTAAAAAATAAAGTAAAATAAAATATCATGGAGACGTTTCTGCATTACTAATTATAATATGATGCATCTTTTCGGAGTGATCCTGGCGTATCTCTATATATAAAACAAATCTTGACTGATTGAATAACGCTATGTCAAACTGCTTAACCCTTTTGGGATTTTTAAGATAAAACCTTAGACTCTCAATCAAGCAGCTACTTTATCATCACTATTTATCTGGGATTTTTGTTCGTACCTCATTCTCTTCAGAGTAAAGCAACCTTTCAAAATATTGATAAAGTTTGCAACACTTCTTAATTCATGTAACTGCGAGAACTTGTAAAAGCTTTTGCTGTAATGTTATAAAAGAGAAACAAAAACCACAACCGTTGTAAATATTTTTCACAAATGCGTTATTTTCACCAGTGTTACGAACTTTATCAATGTTCATCATATCTGCGGAACTGTTCGGGATATCGAAGTGCTGTAAACGGCAAAATGATTTGTTCGCCAATTGCAAATGATACTAGTAACTAGATATTATACCTATCTAATCATTTTTTTAAAAAAATAAATCCTTCAAAAAAATTCAAATTTTCAAGCCCTTGTAACTTCGTTCCAATTTATTCGAAACAAGTCATACCATGACTATGGTATCCAACGCTAAGGTACTTTCGATGTGCATTACAGGCTTTCCAATGCTTCTAGATTCCCTATTTTTCCTATATATTTGCATCTCTTCCTATAAACTCCTATATTTCCTACATTTTAACAAAACCACCTATATTTTTGTGGCTTCGCTACTTCCACTTGTGAAAATAACATAAGGAAATAAGGTGTGGATGGTTGGAGGGCCTTTTGTCTCCACAGTAGGGTGGTTGAATGGAGACTCTTCTGTGTTTCATCCTTTCCTGCTTATTGTCTAAAGACAATTACATCAAACAATATACAGTTAACGCAAAAAGTATTCATACACCTACAAAATTGAACAAAAAATAAACTAGTTTCGTCATATTCGTTAAGAAGTTCCATGGAGTAGTGATTTTAAATACGTCCAATTAATTTATTTAGGTATATCAATACTTTTTGCACTAACCGTAGGCAAATAATTGTAGAATATGTTACACATAGTAGAATATCTTACCTTAAAAAATTTATCTTGTCTTACAAATACTGATTTTCTGATGCAGATCATTTTTGCACTTTCCTTATGGTCGTTACTTAGTACTGGTGAGCTACGTACGAAAACACTAAGAAACTCGTATAAAATTTTGCAACAAGATAATTACCTATTTAATTGTATTTAGAGTAGAATGTATGTTCATATAACAATTAGTGTAATTTCCATTTTATTTATTTATTTATTTATTTATTATTTCTACCTATTGGATAATTGAAATATTCCTTTTTCACAGCTTCACGAAACCTATATTTTTTCGTCGCGATTTTTTTTTTCTTTTTTTTTTTTTTTTTTTTTTCATTAGCATTGGAAAGCCTGACATTATCGTGTCTATCTCGGTTGTGCTATATGTGTGATAGAGGCTTTCAGACTTTGGATGTTTGTGATACTATAAATAACATCCTTAGTTTACAACACTGAATAACAAATGTGGTATTTTAAGTTTTCGTTTGACATGTCGATTTGAAATATGTAATAATTTGACGTAGTGCCATTTGAAAAAGATAACTTTATATTGGATTGGCAACACTGTTTGTTGGGTATTTGTGTTTAACACCTGAAAAATATGTCCCCCTCCTTGTAGTTGGTTCGTGCAAAGTTTCGCATTTTTCTCTCTTTTGGTGTCCCCATTATCACGATTGGACATTATATATGATGCACGCTGTATATAAGGAAACTTCTCCCGGCGACCATCTTCTTAATGTATTTCTTTCTTTGTTCAGGAACTAATGTAGATTCTCATATGGTGAATGTGTTTTGAACTCCTGTTTAACCTGGCCACTAGGCGATAGAAGGAATCACGAGCACCGTATCGTAATTGAATACTTTATCTATGAAACAGATATTAACAGCAAACATTTTGCCGAGTTTTTCCTCGCCCGATTGCTGCCTGGAAGTGCTTTGTTTTCAGGAATTAGCCGAGAACGAAATATAACTACTGTTTTTCGTTTGTCAGGAGGTGTTTCATTTCCTACGTTTATCTGAAATATCTTGGAGCAAGATGAAAGTGAAAGTGCTTTGTGTCTAGAAAGTGTAAAATTCTGAAATTGGAATGAACTTGTCAATTCAGAGAATTAAAATGAATTCCAATATTAATGCTTTTCGTAAATTGAATCGGATTAAACCTAACTCAGATGACTTTATTTTGTACCAGGGGTAAGCTCCTGTCTCCGTTCCCCGAGTAATTGTCACTTTCGATGGTGGTAGTGATTGTTGTTTTTGTTGTTAATTGACTGCTGTAAAAAGATTTGGCTGCTGTAGAGAAATTAACTATGAAACTGTTGTTTTCTTTCCAGATAAAGAACGAAGACGACGACTTCGATTGGGGTATCATAATCAATTTCAAGAAACAGAATTCCAAAGACAACCCAACCAAGGATGCCACATACGTTGTAGATGTCCTACTGCATGTAGCCAAGGGGTCTGTGTCAAAATCCAATCCGAAGCCAAAACCATGTCCTCCTGGTGAGAAAGGAGAAATGGAGGTGATACCAGTGTTGCTTCCGTTGATTGACCAGATTAGTTCTGTCCGAATCTATTATCCAAATGACTTACGGCCTGCAGATAATAGGATGTCAGTTCGGAAAACTATTGAGGTAAGAATGTATAGTACCTAAAAATCCTAATCACTGCAAAATTAAAAATACCGCTAATTTTACGGTATTTATGTGATATCTTCAAATAAAAGATAACCGAAATGTAGAACAAGAGCGCGCTAGACAATATTATTTTGCATGAGGTACCGTTATCACGAGTCACCTAGTAGCTTTTGTTTGCAACCATTTATAAACGCGAAAATAAATGCCGATTTTCTAAATGGCTGGAAATCGAAAGTAGATAAGTGAGTCGTGATAAGGTTATCTCATATTATGTAATATTGTCTAGCGAGCTTTTGTTTCACTTTTCGATTGTCTTTTATTTATTTGAATATATCACATAATTACAGTAAAATTAGCGGTATTTTAATTTCGTGATGGGGCCTCTTAAGAGTATTAGTCGACTTACGAGACAAGTCTGCCAGATTTCAGAAAGTTACAATAATCAATATTTTTACAGTAGGTTTTTTTTTTTTTTTTCTTTCTTTCTTTCTTCCCGAGTAGCTTAATTTAGGTCAGTGAATTTTGTGGCAGATTTCACATATTTCCAACTACTGCATAAAATAAAACTATAATAAATTTTACATCATCTTTTATTAATACCGTATTTACGCAAATATAAGACGCACCACCAATTTTCGAAGGAAAAAATTGGAAAAAAAATCCTCGAATGTAAGACCTTGGCGAAATAAAAAAAAAAAAGCCTACACTGCATTGATTTTAAAGAATGAAAAAATAATAAACATGAAAAAACAAATAATCTTACGGGGAAAATAAAGAAACATTGAACCTATTGCTGGAATTTACGGTATATTCATGTGCATCTGCTAGTTTTCTTTTCCTAATGTAATTACAGTACAACACTTGCTTGCATCACTTTTATAGCAATCTGTTATCGGTGTCATGTTACCATATTATACCAGTATGTATATTATACTGGTATGCGGGCTAATTTTAAAGGGTTTTTTTATTTCGCGTAAAATGCACAAATAGTTCTGCTTTCTGTTCGTATACACAAAATACACATTTTTTATAGAATCGTGACTAACAAGATTAGCAATTTTTAACAAAACTCCATCTAATCTAGCCTAAGTTTGCACAACTCAAATCTAAGATGCACCTTGATTTTGGAGGGGAAAAAATCGACAAAAAAAGGTATGTCTTAGAATCGCGTAAATGCTGTATTTAGTGCTATAATCAAAAACAATAGTTTTCAAAACGTGTTTGTTTTGGAATAGGTGGAATAAAGCCTAAACATAGATAGGTATTAAAGTACTTGATACATGAAAGTTCCTCAAACACTGGAAATAACGCCCGAAGACAAAACTGGATATAAACATACGTTTGTTGGCTATATATGTGGTATTATTTTATTGCACATACATATTCATAATCAAGATAAAATTATAAATTATCACTCACTAAGACATTTGCAGCAATAATTAGTGAGTGAGTACATTGTATAGTCAGGTTCAAAAAATCTCGGGATATTGACGTATGTTAAGTAAGCTCTGGAGATTTGCCCGTATACAGGATCACCACGCACGTCGTAATCACTCTTTATAAGCTTGAAGAATATGGTAACTCTATGTAGTTTATTGGAGTATCCTGTAAAAATATAGATTCATTTTTCAGTTTTTTTCACGTCAGTAAGGTACCCAGTTTTCTAAAGAATCTGGGCTCAGTAGTAGAGCGTTCACCTCTGATGCATGGGTCCCCTGGTTCTGATCCCAGCTTGCGTCAAGTGGTCTTTGTGGTGGACAAACACCGTATGTGTAGGTTTTCTCGGATTCTTTCGTTTCCTGCCACTTCCTTCATTCCACTGTTCCATTCGTTCTCATCATTATCGTCTCCTTTAGCCTACACGGCATAACCATGGGACGTCAAACTGAATAATTTAAGTTTTTCATTTTTCGAAAGAATGACACTTCAACAAATGCAAAGGATCACCACACTACACATTTTTCGTCCCATTGAGGCCATGCTTTTACAAACTTTTATATCAAAAATGTTATTTATTGAGCCACATGGCTGTACATGGTTTTACAATGTTTAAGTCAGTCTTTCAAAATCTTCAAAAAGCGATGAAAAAAAGAAAGAAAGAAAAAATATATCAGAGAATATCAAATAAAATTATAGTTTCTCCGTATATCAAAGGATTAGCATATACCCCAGCGTACTACTGCAACTCGTATTTTGTTTCTCCTTCAGCTTTCATGCAGAATTCGTCTGAACTCTGAAGACTCGCACGAAATTCGAACACCTTGTATGCCCCATATATCGTACGGGCTTCTTAGTGAACCACCCCAGGTCTTTTTCTTTTTTACTTCAAGTATAAACAGAAACACTGAGATGAGTGTTGAATTATTTTAAATGTAAAGTAGAAATACAAAATTTCATGTCTAATTTGAACGGATTCCGAAATATAAACATCTTGTTATAATAATTCCAACCCCATTCTATCGTTTCAGATTTCGAACATTTCTTTCTTCCCTTATAGCTCAAATGTCAAAATGCGCTTGAGTCCAAGTACCAGATTTCATGCTTGTAATCCTGAAGAATTCCGTGATATGTACGTCTTATTATAGTAATCATTACCCTCTTCCATTCTTTACGAAGTCCAATTTCCAAAGTAGTGGTATCTTGCGTCACAAATCCTACGTATTGTCCAAGTTCCTAGCTTAAGCTGTTGGGCCTAGGCGTTGATTGGCCGGTGTCAATACGGACTTCTTTTATATATAAAGGAACTTTGACAATTATAGGTCGTGGTTGAATCAGTATTATGGGAACATGGTGGTTATCTAGTAAAATGTTAGTAAAATAAATGGTAATTGCTTTACCCTGAAATGCTAATTAATAACTATAATATATTGTTTTTTTCTTTTTCTTCAGGAAGTAAAGAAGAGATTTCCCGACGGCGTCCCTTTACTGAATCCAATCGCAGATATGAACATAAAAGACAGTGTATTCCAAGATGTAGTTAAACGGATAGAAGCATTTGAAGAAAGGCTGTATTCACATACCCTTCATAATCACGAAGATCTGGATGAGTTGTACGAGAAATATACTAGGAAACAGAAAGTAAGTAAATATCATGTGTGTATGTGTGTGTGTATACTAATAGCCTGCTTTGAAACAGTGAGAAGAAATTACTTCGTAATTCTGTTGTAGGCTTGGGGGAAATAATCGACAGTCATCTTAATCGAATCTAGGACTCAAGTACTGTGTGACTTTCTTAATTATAGAGTGTTATTACAAATGATCCTCCCATGTACAAACCTGAACAAATTTTCCTGAACAACATTCAGACACGTGAAAATGATATCGATGGAAACAAAAACTCAAAAATTTTCAGTAGCTGTTCAAGTTATCTCATCGTTTTTGTCACTAAGGCGATAGGAGAGAAAGTAACTGGCAATGAAGACAGGGATTTCAAAAGGCACGATGATGAAGGCAAGTGAATGATGATGGAACAATTGGCGGGATGAGAGTGTGGGAGGAAACGAGAGTACCCCGAGAAAACCCACGGACACGATGTTGTCCAGTACAAACTTACCTGTCCGGGGATCGAACCAGGGACCCCACACACCAGAGGTAAGCGATATTTAATATTTTCAGACTGAAGTAATAGTGTTTAAAATGCTTATTTTATATTTTCGGGTTGAACTAATAATCTTTTAAAAAACTTTTTTTAGGTGGAACAAGAGCTGAAAGGCTTGAAACAAGAATTGAAGAAAGCAAAGTCATTATTGCAGATGGATGAATTAAAGTGCAGGAAGAGAGTGTTAAGAAGAATGGGATACTGCACTGCTTCAGACGTCATAGAATTGAAGGGTAGAGTTGCGTGTGAATTGAACAGGTATGTACTTAGATACTTTTTTTTTAAATACATATTACAATTATTTTTGTTTAATCCTCTAATGTAAACATTGATGTTTAGAGTAGACTTTCCTAGTATCTGCTCTGTACAGCTCCTTACGAACTTTGGCGTCCCTAACTGTGTCCTTGGGTTTCAGATGTCCTCCAGCATTTCTTCACTCCTAGTCGGCATAGATGTTTTGTTACATCATTAATCCATTCGATAATCTAGCTTCCTTCCTTCTTGATGAATATATCGTCTCTTGCATTCTACTTTTCTACTTTCTTTGTCCAGTGAGCTTAGACAAATATACGGGGTGTCTGAAAAGTCTCCTGACATAGGGTAGCTCTGAACTTATCAGAGTTACAACAAAATATAAGAGGGGAAACCGTCTCCAAATATGTTGTTTTCAATCTAAAGTGAAGGAATTTTTTTTAAAATCGGATGAGCCGTTTGGGCTGTACACTCTTTACGCGCCCAATGTCAGATGAAAACGGAACGTTGCGATTTACCTGGACCTATGACATAAGTGAAGGAAGTGACTGTCTTTTACGCTAGCATGTCGATATCCAGCCTCCATTTCAAACATGCCCTCATTGACTTTATGTAGTGGATCAAAGTAAATTGCAACGTTGCGTTTTCATTTAACATTGGGCGCATAAAGAGTGTACAGTGCAAACGGCTCCTGATTTAAAAAAAAAAAAAAAAATCCTTCACTTTAGATTGAAAACAACATATTTGGAGACGGCTTCCTCCTCTCACATTTTGTTGTAACTCTGATAATAACAAAGTTACCCTATGTCAGGAGACTTTTGAGACACCCTGTATGAATCTCTGCCTTCACTTCCCAATATGTTGGAGACCACGGTGTCTCAGTAATAGAACGCTTACCCCAGTGCAAGGCGGGTACATTGTTTTCTCGAGGTTCTCCAGTTTCCTCCCACTTTCTCATTCCATAATTTTTCACTTTAATTAATCATCCATCTCTTTTAGCCTAAAGAGTAAAGAGTAATTGTGGGACGTTAAACTAAACATTTTACTTTATTTCATTCCCGATTTGTTGCTAATTTCATCATTGCTTTTATTCTTCAATTGTCATCTTCTTACATCGGTTCTTAAATCTCTCAAGCACTGTGGCTAGCTCTGCTATGCTAACCACCCATTTCTGTTTGTAACTGAAAGGTTAGCATAACGCCAATTACATTTCCCTAACATGATATAGTATTTGTTTGCCCACTAGTTGTTAAGAGCATACCATTATCAATATGCCACAGAAATTCTTTTCTTGGTGAATTATAGCAAATTGTTGCTGAAAATTCGTATTAATATATATATATATATATATATATATATATATATATATATATATATATATATATATATATATATATATATATATATGTATATATATTGAAGCCTAACTCTTGTTTAGGGAGCGTAGATGGCTTATCTGCACAGTGCTTGAAAGAGTTAAATATTGCGTATTACTCTTTCGAATCGTATTACCCTAATGCTTCTTCTCTGTTTTATGCTGCTTTAGTGTCTAACTGGTATGCATTTAGTGCACGAAATTCCGGGATGGATTCCCGTGGAAGAGCACAAAAACTTTAATTTTACAATCTTTTACTTCCATTAATCGTCCGTCCGCTGTAGCCTAACGAGTATAATCATGGGACGTTAAACTAAAAAGAAAGAAAAAAAAATCATTTTTCTATTTTGTTGATTAGAAATGCCTCCGCTTCATAGATTATTAACAAAAATACACGCACGTTCTCCCTTCTTTTCCAGTGCTGACGAACTTTTGATGACAGAAATGATCTTCAATGGAGTGTTTAACAATTTGACCGTACCTCAAAGTATTGCCCTTCTGAGTTGCTTCGTATGCGACGAGAAATCAACATCCAGTGTTAATATAGAAGACCTTACAGGACCTCTTCGGCAAATGCAGGTACGTACGTTATATATTTAAATTTAGTTATTTATTGAAGAGTTTATATTATTTCTTAATGATTTCTATATACACTGTGGCTTGCTCGATTTCAGTTAACTCCCAGTTGGCTCACAATGTGGCCACTAGGAATCGAACGCACATCGTTATTTCATTAAAGGTATAGATGAACATTTGGCATTCTTGCAGCATTCGCGAAATCCTGGCTGAGAATTTCCCGACCGGTCATCCTAACATCTTCTTTTCAGGGTTCTCAACAATTCCAGTCCCTCGAAGTGAATATCAAAATGATTACCTAGGCCTTAGCCGACTTCCTCTCTTCGCACCTTCTTATGTTAATACGTCTAATATGAAATGTCCTTTTAGCTGTATCTGCAACATAATAAATAAATAAATAACTTTAACCAATTTACTTTTATCTCACAATTTTGGTATTTTTTACCCTCAGTCTTACTCAGTGAATGTGTAATCTTTGTCTCACGTAGAGAAATAACAAAATACAGGCAATTAGTACTAAGTTCAAGATGTGGTTCTGTAATCCAGCTTCTTGTATGCGAAGTAGGATGATGAGATACGGTCTATACTATGAAGGTTACGGGCTCCTACCACCAGGCACACCATCAGTGCGGACCTGTACTCACAACAGTTACAACAGGTGTAAAATTCAGTGCAGCAGAAGGAGCCAGCGTTGATTAATGGCAAGTGTCCACGACAATGTGAGACCATACGTGCTAAGGATGACCAGAAATACCATTCAGCTACTTGGCTAAGAGCTACTGTACTATCCACCGTACATGCTGGATCGAGCCGTTTCATTGCCTGGTTAACCTCCTGCATGACTTCCACAGTAAGGCAGACGTGCGACATGCACTCAGGGACTTCTTTATATCCAAGACTCCTGAATTTTATCGCCAGGGCATTGCGCAGTTCCAGGAATGTTGCAAAAGGGAGGAAATAACTTCCAGATTACTGTGCGTTTAGTACTATGCGCCGTATGTCTATCTGTTCCTTTCAATCACGAACGACAAAAACTTGTTTGGTTATCTTATATAAAATTCATTTGTCGTAAATATCTGATATTTGATTGTCAAAGCTCAGCAAATGTTAGTTGTGGTACAGTCAGTATGTTCTGGTTCAACACGAGCATCAAAGAGTGAGAATTTGTGACTAGTTTAAGGAGGGTTGGTGTGGTGTAGTGGTAGGATAGAAATAGGGGAAGGTAGTACACAGTGGGTCAATGTTTAAAACTCTCAGTATAAATCCGTTTAATGTAAGTATTACTGGAATTTGTTCTGTGTAGAACATGGGCACATGTCTCCATTACATTCGTAAGTAATTTATTAATGTGTAGCGCTGCTCTATATCTTAAAGTTACAGTTAAGGATATTTTTTGTAAATTGGTTCACTGTGTACCACTATCGTATACAGTGGATTATATATACGTACACAGTGGATCAAAGGAACAAAATATTGAAAGTAATGAATAAGAACGCACGATAAAGGAACCCACCATCTGAACATTTCCAAATCTACATAAAATTGTAAGCGTTATTGTCAAAACCTGTACCATTACTCATAATACAAAATAAATTCTAAAATTCTAAATAGAAGTTAGAATTGAAGTATTACAAGCGTCTTAATAGCATACTATTAACTTCAGGAATTGATTACCAAAATAAATAATGCAAATAGCTGTTATGAAACAGACTTTTTAGACAAACTGATATCTTGTCCGGAGAATTATTGGTTCTGGATTAGTAAATTTAGTAGTTTAAGTAAGTAAGCATAGCATAAACAATTTGTTACAAAAATAGAGAATATATCTTTCACTCTCTGCGTTGAATTCAACTAATCTGGTTATGCAGATTATTAGTTTTACTATGACAAGAAAAGCTTATAGGTCCAAGTCGATATTATCATCCTTTGAAACTTCAAAAGATTAGCGGAGATCAATTCCCTGGAACTCTACCAGCAACCTGATATTACCAGACAGTATTTTATTATTCACAACAAGAGGTTTTGGAAGCCCTCTTACTATATAAATATTGTATATGGGTGAAATATCTGGATTATTTGGTTGGACGAAACTTTTATGCATCTTCTCACTTCTCCTTAGAGACGAAATCTAAAAATCATCATCATTGTCTTTCCTAGTCGTGATTTGACCAACATAAATTATTAATGTATCCGCGAAAGAAATCTTACAAGAACGTAATCACCAGGTTGAAGTTCTCTTTGGCCCTGTTCCAAATCATCATAAATAGTAGTTTTTGTCTCTAAAGTATCATCGTCCGTCTCCCTTAGCCTGAGGGACATCATCATGAGACGTGAAACTGAAAGATTTCGTCTTCTAAAATAACATCATCATCTGAAGAATCTTATGATACAATTGGCTGAAAATCATCATTCTCTGTTGAACTACCGCTTTTCTTTCTCTTTCTTTAGGGCGGAGGGTCTTTCTTTTACCTTTCTGTTTCCGATTGCTGCTGAATTTGGACTCCCTTATTCACTGGACGGCTTTTGCCTTTCTTTTTACGATGTTTCTTGAGGTGACAGAAAAACACTGTAAACGTTCTTCTTTCCAGAAAGCATTTTCTCTCGGATCTGCATCTATATTCTCTACTTCTTGAATTACAGGATTGTTGCTTGAGGAAGGTGCATTGATTTGGTCTTCTGTGTCTGCTTTTGCGTACATACAGCGTAGAAAAGAGAATCAAGGTCTGTAAATATATTTTGATCGTAAGAAAACATTCTTGTCTTTCTAAAACCTATTTTAATGTTGGTTGGAATCACTGCTCGTGTAAATGCTATTCCGAAGCATTGAGCTATTTCGTATATTGACATGGGTACGATTGGGTTTTTGTAACAACTAGGTATGCGCTTTCCATGGTCCAAATACAGGCACATCCAGCGGTTGTATTGTATTTTATTGCTAGAATGTGGTAACAATTCTTCATTCATCCATCCTGATGGAGTTCTGAAACTGAGTGTGTTAGGTGATATCTCATTGATCATGTGTTGTTTAAAATATTTCGTAGGGTAATTCATAGCTGGTGGCAAAAATATACCCGATGCTCACAGTCACACACGTCGTAACGTAGATCCCTTTTTTGCCACTCGCACAGAGATTTAATTGCTTGGCTTCTTTCTGTGTTATTACTTTCTTAGATGTCTGAACTCTTGTAGTTCCTGTCTCATCTAAGTTGAAAATATGTGAAAGGTACAGAATTTGGGATATTTAGTAGATAAGTTACGTAAATTATTAAAGAATGCCTCAATATTGTTTTTGAATGACGTTAATCTTAATGAGTCCAAGATTGACGCTATTCAACACACCTTATGGATTTCGAATACTAAGATCTTTATTATGCTTCACTCTAGATCTGAAATTTTTGCTTTTCCTCCACGAAGCAGGTATCGATATATTGTTGTTGTTGGAAATTTCATACACCAAACGCTCCACGGCAATCGTAGACTAACAGTAACACATTTTGCTGCACGTTTTTATATATTTCACAGGTAAATGCTCTAACTCAAAGTGAATATTTGTCATACAAAATAATTTGGCTCTTGGCTCCATTTTATTGTCACCTGGTACTTTCTTAATTTTTGGCACATACCTGTTCAAAATTGTGTAATCAATGTTCTTCAATTTGCCAACACTGCTAGTAAAATATCCCTGCTCCATCACTAATTACACTGCTTCTCTCATCTAAGTGTCTTTCACGCTGCCTATTTTGCGTGTATTTCCTCGTGGTCAAACCATTAATCTGTAACGTGTAACATGATAGTAAAATCTCCGTGAGATACCAATACTATGACGTGTTTCTAAATGAGTATGCCAAATACATTGAGCTTCTATAAACACACAATGAGGTACAGAGTGGATCAGTCCACTATGTAGCACACCGATGTGATCCACTGTGTACTTGTTGGTGTCAACCAAAACAATTACCCACAACAAGAAACTATTAAAGTAGAAGAACAAAATAAACAATCCTATATCACAAATACATTCTTACCTACTTCCTCTGTCTGTAATATTCTAAATTACAAGATAAATTACAACGTCACAGCACTCGCTTTTATTACTCTATTTTTTACTTTAGCACAAGCGAAACAGATTTCTCACCACAAGTGAGAAGCATACATTGTAGTTGACATTTCGTTAATAGGTGAAAACAGAGCAGCTGACATGCGCTAGGTGAATTTGTGTAATAAAGAGAGATTGGATGTTCAGGCATTAAAAACCTAGAAAATAGGCAGGCAAATAGACACTTAAAATTTAAAAAATAGGCAGTAAAATAGGCACTAAAATGTAACTCGAAGTAATGAAGATCGGCAGAAAAGTTTTACGGCATTTTTTCACTACAAAGAGCACTCATATTTCTCGGAAGTCAGAATTCTTTCTTGAAATACTAAATTATATATTTTTCCTAATGAAATCTTATTTTGAAGAAAATGTATAGAATAGGCAACATTTGGCACTAAAGCAATTATTTAGGCAGGAAGGAACGAAATAGGCAAAATGAAATTGGTTTAAATTGAAACTATAATCCCTATATAAACTTTAAAACGTTATTTTACATCATATCTTTAATATTAAAGAATAGGCAGTTTGCGTAACATCCGGTCTCTAGTAATAAATAAATTAATAACGTCTGATCCACTGTGTACTACCTTTCCCTATAGGTTTGATTCTAGGTTTAGTCTCATATTTTCACTGTTTAAATTTCGTGTTAAGTTTTACTGATTAAAATTTTGTATTTGTAATTTCCAGGAATTGGCTCGTCGAATCGCTCGCGTGAGTGCTGAAGCCAAGTTGGAAATTAGTGAGGACGTTTACGTCGATCAGTTCAAACCGTTCCTAATGGAAGTGGTCTACCAGTGGTGTAAAGGAGCATCGTTCTCTGAAATATGCAAAATGACAGATATATTTGAAGGTACCATACGTTTATTTCTTTATTTACTTTATAATGTACGCGTTTCTTGCTATGCGAATAGTTTCCAAATTTTATTTTTTCCCTTTCCAACTTTGTCTTACACTGACTGGGCATACTAACTCACTCACTCTATGGCCTATAGCACCCGAAGCTCACATTCACAAAAGCTCTCCTTTGACTTCTGTCCATAGCCAACTAGATCCAGTTTCTACTTTGTATTTCTGTTTCTGCTAGAGCGACCTTAATATTGTTCTTCCATCCGCGCCTAGATCTTAATGATATTTTTCCGTTAAAATTTTGAAAGGATCCCTACTTCCATTTTGACTACATGACCTGCCACCTGAGGTTTCTAGGCTTAATGAGGGTCAGTGTTAAGTAAATTGTATAAAATACAGTTCCTCCTTATGAGGCTTTCGCCACTCCCCATTCCCGTCCATCGTGGGTCCGAGTATTCACCTCAAGATTTTATTTTCAAATACTTTCAGTCTGCGTTCTTCAAAGTAAGCGATCATGTTTCGCAACCATACAGCACAGTAGGCATGATTATCGTTTTATATATTTTAAGCTTCAAATTCCTCGACAGAATGCGCAAAAGCAAGAGATTTTGAACTGAATAACAACACAAATTTCCTGTGCTTTGAGTCAACAGTTATTTATTTATTTATTTATTTATTTTCGTGGATATGATTTTCGCCTGTTCGTTTTGTCGAAAGTATTACATGATATTTTAACGTATTCATAGTTGGTAGTATTACGGTCACGGCGAATTTCCATGTATTCGTTTTCTCTGCATTTGCTTCTAAACCCATGTTCCTACAGGCGTTTAGTAGCAGCATTGCACTTCTTTGTTGCCCTCATGCTTACTTGATTTGGAGTTTATCGTCCTTTTCAGCACGAAGACATAGATCTGTAGCTTAACGTGGGACCCGAACCACATGAATTTTCACCGGGAAACGAACTCAGGTCTCCTACGCCGAAGGCACATACGCTTAACCATATAGCTACGAAGGAGTTCTCTATTATCCACGTATCATCTATCAGATTGACATCACCGGATTAGTCATACGGTTTTACGAAATATAATATTCTTCGAAAATACTGTGATATCTATCTATCTATATAAATAAAAATGAAAGTGATTATGTTTGTGACTTAATAACTGTTGAATCAACCGACCGATCTTGATCAAATTTTCAACATAGAGGTTCAGGCCTGAGATGTTTTTTTATCATTTCACTTCGACGGTGCAACTTAGGGAAGGGAGGAAATATATAAAAATGACCGATATTTTGACTCTATATAGTTTTCGGGGTCGCTGAGATGAACAGTGGCACTTCCAATGCCGTTTAAATCCAAATTCAATCCCTCAACTTGGGAGGGGAGGAGGGATATATATATATATATATATATATATATATATATATATATATATATATATATCGGGTGACTGGTAATTCGATGCATTCCTTGCAAGGGGATATTCTACAGGTACTTTGGGACATTTTTGCCCATATGAACCGGTAGTCGCAAATCAATAGTTTCTGTGTAATTTGAACATGTGTGATTTCTTTGAAATTTGCCGGCAAACGAGAGGTATGCAAGAAAATTTTACCCCGACCCACTTTCACATATCGTAGAGCTATGAAATTTAACATGTGTAAGCCTGCATACCTATGTAGGTCATATGGTATGTACGGCTCGTTACTCTTCACCGTTGCTATGTTATAGGTCCGAACATGAAGTAAGGCGTAGTGATATAAAATCCATTATTGCACCTAAGAAATCAGCGTGGCAATATTGCAGATGTATTTACCCCTAGAAAATGAATGCATGGTTGGGACGAGGTGAAACGAAGATGGTGTGCGGTCAAGAGAAATCGCTATTACGGATTTCATGCCCAGGGTCGTACATCTGTCTGACCAAGATTCGGGCAATGAACGGGTACGTTGTTTTCGGACACCTTTCGTCAGCATTGCACGCTCTGGGATTTCACAGAAATCCGTAACGAACGTAGGCATAGTATATCCTGGTAATTGTGGTACCCTGGAAAGCAAGTAGTAATACCCCATGTTGATCGCAAAGAAATGTGTTCATCACGTTGGTCACTCTGAGTTGAACGTAGACTTTCTTTAGTGGTGGTACGTCGGCACGCTGTCATTGGTTTAATTAGGTTTTCCCTCGTGTCCTTCACTCCCACCAGGCGAAGGCCGGAATTGTATCTTCTAGGAGGACAGGACTAGTTCCTTCCCATGTCGTAGAGCCATCTAAAAGACCGGTGTGACCCCGAAGTTTGAGGTTCGAACCCTTCCTTGAGTAATTCCCTTGCATAAATATATGTATAAGTACCTAGTCAAAAAACTGACAGCATGCCGATGTATCACCACCAAAGGAAGTCTGTGTTAAACTGTAAGCGACAAAAGAGATGATCACGTTTATTTGCGATGAGCATGGGATATTACTACTTGCTTTCCAGGCAAAAGGGAACGACAATTCCCAGGATATACTGTGCCTCACTGCAGCGTGCGTTGTGAGATTCTGTAAAATCCCAGAGCATGGCATGCTGAAAAAAGGTTTCCGCCTTCTCGAAAACAATGCTTCCGTTCACTGCTCGAATGTTGGCCAGACAGATGAACGACCGTGGGTATGAAATCCGTAATAGTTCGCGTTTTCTCTTGATCACATACCGTCTTCTTTCCACCTCTTCCCAACCATGCAGTCATCTCCTAGGAACAAATACTTATGCGATGATGCCGCGCTGCTTTGTGAGGTACAGTAATGGATTTTATACCACTACACCTTACTTCACGTTCAGACCTATAAAACAGCAACGGTGCAGAGTTACGAGCTGTACATTACCACATGAACTACATAGGTATGTAGGATTACACATGTAAAATTTCATCGCTCTACGATATATGAAAGTGGGTCAGGGTAAAAGTTTCTCGCGCACCTCTAGTTAGCTGGTAGATTTAAAAGAAATTACACATGTTCAAATTACTCAGAAACTATTGATCTGCGTCCCCCGGTTCATAGAGGTGAAAATGTTCCAAAGTACTTGTAGAATATGCCCTTTGCAGGAATGCATCGAATTACCAGTCACCTTATATATATAATGATCGAAAATAATGATGCTAGTGCCGAATTCATAGTTTTCGAGGTCGCTGAGATAAACAGTGATACTTCCGATGCCGTTTAAATCCAAATTCAGCCTCACAACTTGGAGGAGGGGGAATATATAAAAATGATCGAAAATGACCGATATTAGTGTCGAATCCATAGGTTTTGGGGACGGTGAAATGAACAGTGACATTTCCGATGCCGTTTAAATCCAAGTTTAGCCTTCAATAGTATTGTTTAATTTTTATTTATATAGATTTTCTGATTTTGCATTATATTTTCTTTGTTTCTGTCAATTTGAGAGCGCTTTAGTAACAGTAAAAACTGACTGACTAACGGAACATATTACTATTATTTTTCTTATTTTAACCCAGCGAAACTGGTAATTGACGTTAGTGTTAAATATTGCCTGTATTGCGCCGACAGGCAATCTCTTTTATATCTCACCCTGCTTTTGTGATATTTGCAGATGCCGCGAGAATTGGACGAAGTATAGTGTAGCTGTAGTAGTATATATTGCGAGCAGTGATAATAGTCTCATTAGCAAGTAAAAGACGATGCTCCATACTCACCGCTATAAATCACAAAACAGTAGCACTTTAGAAGGATGGGTCCTCGTCTTCATCTGGTTGCTGATTTGAGTCTGAAAAAGGCTAAAAAGTATTTTTTTAAAAAGTCAAGTCCGCTGAAGGTGGGGGCCGTGTCCGTTGAAAGTGCTACTGTTTCGTGATTTATAGCGGTGAGTATGGAGCATTATCTTTTACTTGCTATAGTGTAGCTTATTAATATATTCGATCAAAGTAATTGAGCTGTGAGCAACATATCCATAAAGATGTTGCTAGTGTGTAGGCAATTTGCGGACGAGCGGGATTTGGGGGGGCAGAACTAGTATTTATAATGTGAGAATTTTCAAGATCCTTTTGTTCCCTTTTCGATCACAATTTACGAAAAAAAGAAACTAACAGCAAAACAAAATTCACATTCTTAATAATCAATCAAAATTCAGTGCACAGATTTTGATCATTATGAATGTGAATTTTGTTTTTGTGGCTGACGAAAGATTTCTGAAATTTTTCATAGGATAAATATACAGTCAGTTTTATTATTAGGATCACGCAATGGGACTTACAGAATGGAAATGAAATGAAATGAAAATGAAACGAAATTTTTGACGTCCCATGGTTATACCAGTTAGGCTAAAGGAGACGGTGATGATGAGAAATGAATGAAATGGTGAAATGAAGAAAGTGGGTGGTAACGGGAGAACCCCGAGAAAACCCACGAGCACGGTGTTTGTCCACCTTAAAGTCCACACGGCGCGAGCTGGGATCGAACCAGAGACCCCAAGCACCAGAGGTGAACGCTCTACCACTGAGCTACCACGGGAAGTGAAATGAAATCTTTTAGTTCAACGTCCCAGGACTATAGCCGTTAGGCTAATGGAGACGATTATTAAAGCAAGTACATGATAATGGAAGAATTGGTGGAATGAAAAAGTGGAAGGAAACGGGAGTACCCCGAGTAAATCCACGGACACGATGTTGTCCACAACAAACTTACTTGGCCGCGGATGGAACCAGGAACCCCACGCACCAGAGATAAGTGCACCACCACTAATCTGTTAAAATCTTCACGGTAACTATCCATGTTCCATTTTAAATCTATAATATTCCCCAGCTTCTATGCAACCTGTACAGTAGCAAAAAAAATATTGGTTGCTTATAATAATGGGATATGCAAGTTTTTTTTTTTTTCTTTCTTTCCTGCAAGATATCCCTCCGAATACTCCATATATGGAATCTTGTGAGTCTCTTTACTGTCTTTAGCAGAGTTTATTAAGTTAATATAATGTGCGAGACACTCTCCGTATAATATTATTTATTTGTTTCTTTCAGGGAGTATCATTCGTTGTATGCGTCGTCTAGAGGAAGTATTGAGGCAGATGGTGCAGGCCGCCAAAAATATTGGGAACACAGATCTCGAGAATAAATTCAGCGAAGGAATTAAGTTATTAAAGAGGGACATTGTCTTTGCTGCCAGTTTGTATTTGTGATTGTGCACGACCATTGATTTGAAGCAGATAATTAGTTATTTTTCCGTGCAACGTCGTACGCGTGTACGTATTTATGTGGTGTGTGTATGTGAGTGAGTGCTTGTGTGGATAATTGAGAAAGAGATAAAATAGGTATAAAAGAAAAATGATTAAAGTATGTTTTTATGTGTTTCCGCATTTGTTAAGAAAAGACTGAAAATGAAATGAAATAAATTTGTATATATAAAGTGATCTAATTTAGTGTTTAGCCCTATATAGGCGTGTGGTAGTCTTACTCACGATGGCTACTTTGAAATTGCAGCTCACTCGAGTTCGCGTAGTTTCAGGCTCATGCTCGCTTAGACTCACACTCTTGCGAGCTCAGACTCGCTATTCTCAATAAGGTTCGCACGTACTAGCCTCATTGGGACCCGCATTACATTGAGCTTGGGCTTTGGCCTGCTATCTACTTGTAGGATACGTGCTTACGTGGACTCACTCTCATTTATTTTGAGTGTGAGGCTAATTGAAGGTGAGAGCCATTTTCGTGACTTCGGTCATCTCGGATACATACTGGTTTTAAACACGTAAAACTTGGAGAAATGAATTAATGCGCTTCTACAGGGTGTTTCAAAAAGTGTCACAGTATTTTGAGAATAGATTCCTTACATCAAAATAAGAAAGACGAACCTGTGATTGGAAGCCTTATTTTATTGGGCGCCGAAAACATGAAAAAATGAACTTAAAAGGTCCATAGTTCCACTACTATAGGACCGATCGTAGTCGGATCAAGACATCATTGAGAAACTAGTGTGAACTATCTAGATATCCATCTTTCAGAACCTTCGGTACTTGCACAATCATTATTAGAGAGGCTGTTTGGGAGTACTTGATCATTCTCCACCTACTTCTCTAAACATTGGTGTGCAGGTACTGAAGCATTCTCAAACATGGTTATTTGAATAGTTCACATGCCAGTTCCTCAGTGATGTCTTGACCTGACTACGATAGGTCCCATATTAGTAGAGCTGTGAATTTTAAAAGTTCACTTGTTTCAAGTTTTTAACACCCTATAACTCCGAAACTGTTCACTTTTGAGCACAGGTCCATATGAACTTTTTCTGTTCCCAAAATATTGTGACACATTTTTGTTAACACAATGTATATTTATAAATATAAAATGGTACAGACACCCGAAAAAGTCCATACTTCTTCCTTATATTTCTGTTAAACGATAATTGCGCAATAGATGAGACAATTAGAATACAGTAGTCATTGCCAGTACTTAATGCTAGAATTCTTGGTGGGTATACACTCTACCGTTTTCAAAAATAAAACGTCCCGACCCCCCAGTTGCAAACGTTCTTTCGTAAATTTAAGGTGAGTACACGCAGGTATATTAAATGAAATGAAATGAAATCTTTGTTTTAGTCCCATGGTTATACCGGCTAGGCTAAAACAGACAGTGATAGTAACAAATGAATGAAATGGTAGAATAAAGAAAGTGGGAGGAAACGAGGGAACCCTAAGAAAACCCACGCACACGGTGTTTGCCCACCACAAATCTCACTTGGCGCGAGCTGGGATTGAACCAAAAATCACATGCACCAGATGTGAGTGCTCTGCCATTGAGCCACCGTGGCCCACGCAAGCCTATGAAAATAATAGGTTGGTGCGTATACGCCGTATACTCTCATGTATACCCTAGTATGTCCGTGGTTTTAATGTACAAAGAATGTACACCATAATGTTCTCTTTTACATATCGAGAACTATATTCAGGTTCTGAAATTATTGAGGACGTGTAGGATAAAGGTAATCACATTTTCTAGTGAGTAAATATAGTTAATATGATTAACTGAAGCAGACTTCTACCATTCCATTCAGTCGGTATTTGTGTTTCTGTTAGTCCCGTCCTTATAACGTAATTTTTTTAATAAGGTATGACATGTGCCCCTTAATTACTTAAAGTTAAAATCTGTGAATAAAATGGCGGGAAAACTTGTTATTTGTTGAAGTTTAGCGCCGACGCTAAATGAGACATGGACCTACAGAGTTTAAGGTTAGATCCGAAGCGCTGTAATGCGTTCAGGTTTGTATGCTTTTCCAGCGGGAATCAAACCAGGGACCACGTGCATCAAAAGCGCATATATAAACTACTAGACCAGCTGGGAGGGCAAAGAAGAAAAAAAATGTAAGTAAATTCATTCGAAACTTGGAACTTTCTCCATGTTAATTACTGTATATGAGGTAATTTTGCAGCTATTTTGATTATATATTTTGAAAGATTACGAATCATTGTTATTACTTGGATTTAAATCGATCGGGAATGAGAGGTTCAATATATACCACTCCTCGATTTATCTTTAAACGCCCTTGCAAGTTTTAAACTAACACATGAAATTTAATGAAAATTTGTCACATACAAATATCTAGAAGAGAAGAGGGGGATGATAAGTTCTCTGCCCGACTCCCTTCCGCATATGTCATCGTGTAATCATTCATTGCATTTGAAACATTGATCTTTTGTGAGTTTGAGTGCCAGCTGGAATGATCGCAACACTAACGGATTTTTCTTTACAAAAATGTGGAATTTACCAAGGAGGAGTTGCGAGGTGTCTTGAAGTTGTTCTTCCTGTAACAAAAGTCGCTTAAAGAAATCCATGATTGCATATAGACACATTGGGTATACATTACCCTTCGAACTCCACTGTGAAGAAATGGTGCTTAAACTTTGAGTGTGGCGGTTTTTCAACAAAAGATGGTGAAAGACGTGAAAGGCCAGTGTTAGTGTGAACTCAGGAAAAAGTTAATCAGGTTCATGATTTCATTTGGAGTGATAGACGAATTTTACTTTAAGCGATAGCTGAGACTTTGCATATATCCAAAGAACATGTGTGGTCAGTAATCCATGATCAGTTGGCCATGCACAAGCTTTTTGCGAAATGGGTTCCCAGACGTTTGAACACCTATCAGAAACGCATACGTGTGACGTCTTAGTTGATTTTGCGGTATCTTGGTGAGCTCAAAGGACGATTTTTTTAAAATTGCCTTGTTACACGTGATGAAAGTTGGTTTTCCTACTTTTATCCTGAGATTAAACAACAGTCATGCAAGTGGTGCCACTCAGGATCTCCAGGCCAAAGAAATTCAAAGCACGGAAGTCCGCAAACAAGGTGCTTGTCTCAATATTCTGGGATAAGGATGATGTTTTATCAGACTACCTTCTAAAGGGATAAACAAACCGTAACATCAGAGTATTACTGCAGTCTTCTGATTATTAAAGAAAAACACCAGGTAAAGCTGAGAAAAGGTGTGTTGTTCCTGCAGGACAAAGTTCCCGTTCACAAGACTGATAGAACAATGAGTTTTCTGAAGTATCTAGAGTTTCGGTGCATTAACCACCCACCTAACTCGCAAGACCTTGCGCCTTTTTATCTGTTCCTTAGACCGAAAATGGTTCTGAAAGGACAGAAATTTAGCTCTGATAACTAGGTTATAGCAGCTGCAGAAGTTTTTAACAAATTATATATATATATATATATATATGTTACAGAAATTGGAGCAATGATGTACCAAGCGTGTGGACCTTTGGGAAGAATACGTTGAATAGGCTGACACTTTCGTGCCTGTAGCTAAAGTCCTTCCAGGTAGGGCCGAGAACTTATCAGCCTGCACCCGGCGTCGGGATGTGGCGCCCCCATCGCCCAGTTCTTCGGAACTGCAATCAGCCACTGGTCCTCCAGGTTGGGGGTTGTGCCGGGCCGATCACCCGGCATTTAAAACCTGCGATCGAGCGTAGTTACAAATAAAAGCCTCGGATGTGGACTGCTCTTTTAGAAGACAACCTTGCAATGGACTGGTTTTGATTGGATTTTCTTGGATGACGCTGGACCCGGGGCCGTGGGACGGAGGAGTGCAGCGCATGCGCACCCAGCAGGACCGGAAGGAGTGATGCCCTGAAAGGGAATGCTGGGAGTCTGCGGTGCGGGAATCTCCAATGAACCATTGGTTCCTCCCCTTACACGGTGGGACGTGGGTCCTCTCAAAAGTACCCATCAGTCGGCGGTGCAAGTGGCTCTGCCTCCTTGTCATTTTGACTTGGTGTCACAGCTTAGCTTGCTGACAAGGGTCATGCAGGTAGGACCTGCCAGCCTCGTTGGCCGCTTCGAACCATGACGGGGAAGCTGAGAGGATTTTGGGCTTCATTTAGTTATGGATACGCTTCAACTACCCACCCAGGACAGAGAAAGAGAGGAAAAGCTTGGTCTTGCACCAAGATATTTAATTATTAAGGATAGATCAACAGAAACCGCTGGAGCATTAAGCAAATTGTCACCGTTCCTAGTACATCGTCAAATTCATCACATTGCCACAGGAACGTTTCCTCCTGGCCATATTCGAAAATTACGGAATGGGACGCTCCTTGTTCAGACGACCACCGAAAAACAGTCACAATTACTTCTCGCTAGTAAACAGTTAGGACCTGTTCCTATTCTGGTTGAGCCTCATCGACAACTAAACACTAGCAAAGGAGTCATCACTTGCTTCGATTTGCGAGAGTTACCAGAGGAGGAAATATGTGCTGAACTTAAGGATAGCCATGTCACAGATGTCCATCGCATTACAACGAAGAAACATGGTACCATACAGCCCACGGATTCGTATGTCATTACTTTCGCTTTACCTGACCTTCCAACGCATTTGAACGTTGCTTACCATCGATTGAAGGTCCGCCCGTACATTCCTTTACCCTTACGGTGCTTTAACTGCCAACATTTTGGCCACTCAGCCCCTTCTTGCCATGCCTCTGCCATCTGTGGCAATTGTAGTTCTGCAGCTCATGGTCCGGCCCCATGTGTGGCCCCATCGAAGTGCACTAATTGTAAAGGTGACCACCCAGCTTGGTCACGTGACTGTCCTAATTTTATGGCTGAGAAGAAGATCCGTGAATTGATGGTAATCGAGAAGATCTCCGCCGCTGAGGCTAAACGAAGACTACAGCCAAAAGTCAACTTCGGCACCAGTTTCTCTTCGCTTCTAAAGACCAGCAGATCCCAAGGTACCCAGACAGTCAATTCTGCTACCCAAACTGACGTTGAGGTTCCCAGTGCGCCAGTCTCTTCCAAGGCGTCCCGTACCACTACTTCTGTGAACCCAGGACTATCCCGTACGAAGCACCGATCATCATCTGCTTCGCAGCCTAAGCTTCCCTTGAACGATCGTTCGCCTCCACGAATTGTTAAGCCCATTCCTGTTTCTCAGCCTCCTGCCGCTCCGGCAGCTGGCTCCATCTCGTCTGCTCCTACTCCCTCCATAACTCAGTTTTTGAAGCAGTCAAACAGCCAGCCTCCTACCAAACCCCTCACTAAGAAGGAACGAAAAAAACAACTCCAGGCTCAAGCTTCCAAAGCTGTCTCTCCCTCTTCCACTGCTTCTTCTACCAAGGCATCGAAGAAATCTTCACGCACCCAGTCTTCTAGCCCACCTGGGGCGAAGAAACAGAAGCATACGTCACGTAGTCCACCTAGTGATGACGAGTCTCTTATGGATGATATGGTGGAGGAGGAGCTCGATGATTTTACCCTTGTGGAAGGCCGTGAAAAGGGCAAGCGCAGTACCTCGCTTCTTGTTCTCGATGCTTGTTGAACATGTCCCTTCTTCAATGGAATTTAAATGGCTATTCCACTCACTACGAGGAATTTAAGCAGTTATTGACATTGTTTCATCCTACCGTATTCTGTCTTCAGGAAACACATTTTACCTCTACTAGCAACTCAGTTCTCTCTGGTTACACTGTATATCGTCATGATCAGCTTACTGCAGGTGGTGTAGCAATTGGGGTCTCTGATGCTTACCATTCTGCTCTCATCCATGTGAATAGTGCTTTCCAGCTTATAGCTGTTCGTGTCTTCTTAAGACAACCTGTTACTTTTTGTTGTATCTACCTTACGCGTCATGACGCCTTTACTGCTGTCGATCTTGAACAGATTGCTCGACAGCTTCCATCCCCATTTCTGTTTGTGGGTGACTTTAATTCGTACCATGCACTGTGGGGCTCTCCTCGTACTGAGCCACGAGGTCAAGAGATTTCCACTTTCCTTGACAACACTAACTCATTGCTCCTCAATGATGGCAGTCCCACACATTTTACTACTGCTACTGGTACCTACTCTCATTTGGACCTCTCCATTTGCAGTCCTCAACTTGGTGCCCATCTTGCTTGGCGCGTGCATGATGATCTCTGTGGCAGTGACCACTTTCCTATTCTTGTGCATGGTCTTCCGCTCATCCATTCTGCTCCGTTCACCGCCTACAATCTACGTCGAGCAGACTGGGATCATTTTTCCGCCACTTTTCATTTCACTTTAGACCCTCGTTTTACTGTTGATGGTCATTGTGAGGCCTTTCAGCAGAGTATCCTTGCAGCTGCACACGACTCTATTCCTATCTATGCTGGTTCCCGGTGTAAACGCACCGTTCCTTGGTGGTCAGAGGAGATTCGTGACGCTATTCTGGCCCGACGTCGAGCACTACGTAGTTTTCATCGTGCTCCTACAGCTGATAATTTGGCTCAATTTCGACTTCTTCGTGCTCGAGCCCGCTATCTGATTAAGCAAGCTAAGCGTCATAGCTGGCGCACTTATGTTTCTTCTCTTAATGCTGGCAGCTCCATGATAGCGGTCTGGTCGCAAATTCGTCGTCTACAGGGACATGTTTCCTCCGTTGCGGTTCCATCCCTTCTTCTCGATGGTGTAATGGTCACTGATCAGGACAGAATTGCTGCTGCATTAGGTCGTCATTTTGCGGATGTATCCAGTTCTACTCACTACTCAGCTGGATTCCTCACTTATAAACAACGCACCGAACGTACGCCACTTCAGTTCCGCTCTGCAACTGCTAAAGCTTATAATCTGCCTTTTACTACTGCTGAACTTGCTGCTGTTTTGGATTCTACGAAGGACACGGCACCTGGTCCTGATGGCATCTGTTATGCTATGCTCCGGCACCTGCCTGACGATGGCAAGCAACATCTTGACCTGTACAATCGCATCTGGCTTGAAGACTCCTTCCCCGATGCCTGGCGTGAAGCATACATTATTCCTATTTTGAAGCCTGCTAAACCTGCCACGTCCAGTGGAAGCTACCGCCCGATCGCCTTGACTAGCTGTCTGTGTAAACTTTTGGAGAAGATGATCAATGCCCGCTTAGTCTGGTTTCTTGAACACCATGGCCTCATTTCCAATCTTCAGTGTGGCTTTCGGCGCTTCCGTTCCACTACTGATCATTTGGCGCATCTTGAAAGTGCTATTCAGGATGCATTTCGTCATCAAGAACATCTGATAGCCATCTTCTTTGACCTTGAAAAGGCCTATGACACTGCTTGGCGATATGGCATTTTGAGGCAACTCCATCTCTGGGGCTTACGTGGCCACTTGGCTCTCTTCATCCAGAATTTTCTCCAACAACGTTCTTTTAGAGTCAAGCTTGGAGCTACTCTCTCTGCTCAGTTTCCACAAGAGAATGGCGTTCCACAGGGTAGTGTTTTGAGTGTCACTTTGTTTGCTGTTGCAGTGAACAGTGTGATGTCGCAGCTCTCCCCTTGTAGAAGGCCCATGTCCTTCTCCATCATCTGCATATCGAAATGCAGATGAGGGGCACATTTGCCTATTAATATGTAAATATAATGGATTTTGTGGTATAATTATTTGCTTAACATTAGCATATTCTGTGCATATTATTTCGATATTATTAGTAATGAAGTGTAAAACACCAGCATAGTACGTAAATATTAATACAATATTGTATTATATTGTATTTATTTCATTTGTGTTTACTGCAATTATAGGCATTATATAGTGTATTAATGGGTTGCATATATTTACTGCGTCGTTGCATAATGTATAGCGTACAGGGGATTATGGAAGGAATAATATTACAAGCATAGATGAAGAATTAATTAAATTGGAAATGTGAGGTTCTATAGGAATCATACATGATTTTCAGTACGCTTGGAAGAGAGCTAGCGCTGAGAAAAGTTTTTTTTTTTTTCTTTCCCGACTTGCTGTCGCCTAAACTACATGATGTGAGGTCTCTCGCAACTCAACATGGAAAAAAATTACCAAAATTGAAACAAAATAAGTATCTCAATACACAGGAAGTAGCCACGAACTTCCTTGGTAAATCTACACTGAGTTTAATACAGTGTGTGGAAACAAAGTGTTTGTATTATTTCAAAAGCCATAAACTTTTTCGCTTCTACATGCGAAATTTTAGCTTTCAATAGGTGTGATTTCCAATGCACCGAGTCAAGCGTCCTTTCCTCCCCCCCTTCTCACCAGAAACCAGTAACCTGGCTAGCGAGCCTTTTACTTAGTTCCCGAAATGCAACACCAATTTGAAATTATATACTCTGATTTAACTTATTTTCTGTGTTTAATATTAATATTTACGTACTAAGCTAATACACGTTCTTGGAAATACCGCACAAAATTCTAATTAATTTTAACAGCGTGTTTCCCTTATCGAACAAGACACTTGGATCTTGTATTTGTGAAAAATAAATAATTAACAAAGATGTTTCCTTCAATCTTTCTCCAAGCAAACATGGCTGATTATTAGCAAACAGTTTGAACGACAGCCACAGAAATTGGGTGTACTGCTGCTTCTGAGAGAGATGACAGTTCATAAATGGTATAAATATGTATTCTTTGTATGTTTACCTTTATTTTGATGTATAATATCATATGTTTCTAAAGTTTATTTGTATGTAACAAGTAAAGAAAAACAAAAAGTGTGCGAAAAACTTTCATAGTTTCTGCTGCAAGCAAAAAGTTCAGTGTTGGCCGTTGCTCAGTGTAGGGGCAGCACGTGTCAGCCAAAAAAGGGTGAATTTGGCAACGGATAATGGCTAAACAAGTGCATTGTGCAGGTCGGACCACACGCAAATCGCCTCAGGGCAGAGAACCTTTTGTCAAAGGTTGCTTGAGAAAGCGAGTTTCTTCGTTTCCTTGTTTTTGCCAAAAACATATACTCGTTTTCCTAAGAAAACGAGGTAGTTCAAGTCAAATTCGTGAAGCAACAACATATAGTTTTCGGTTCGAGGGAAGTCACCTGACTTCACTAACAAAGTGTTCGATACCCAGAACAAGGTGTAAGCAAATTGTTTCCGGCTCCCCTGGATTTGTCCTGTAAACAACTAAATACGCAAGTGCTTAAAACTCAGGTTTTTTTTATAAAGCTATTATCATATTACTAAAATGTGTAAAACCTACACATATCTGCAGTTTCTCATCAGTGGTGCTCAATAAAAACAACATATTTAAATCTTGTTGCACCTTCCAAATTTTAATATGGAAAAACTCAGTTTTTCAAACATAAAAAAAATACATACTTTACAATATCTCAGTTAGAGGTATAAAAACCTAGGCCAGCAACGTCTCTAAGCTGGGCCTGTCCTTGGACATTTAGTACAAGGTTTCAGCAATTATATTTTGCTTTTTAAATAGGAGCTATTAAAAGTTCCTTCATTGAACGTGTAAAGTCCAGCTTACCATATCCCCTACCAAACATTTTTCATTTTAATGGAATGGAAATCTAGGAGGACACTGTGTAATACCACATGAAACTTGTGAACAGCGTGTGAATATTAAAACAGTAAACCAGTATATTAAATTGTGTTTATTTTTATCTTCACTCTGTGTATTTATATCACAGATATTAAAATATGTTTCAGTAAAATACCTCACTCCTCTAAAACTGTTAAAAACAAGAAACTAAAAAATTATGAGGAAATAAAAAATGTTGTAAATATCTCTCTCTCTATATATATATATATATATTTTTTCCTTTTGAAAGGTCAAACAGACCTTTATTACTTTAGGTTCATCCTACCTTCTCCTTTTTGTTATTTTTAGTGTGTTACCATTATCTAGCATATATATATACCGGGTGCACCATTTATAATGTCCCACCTTTATAACAGAGGAACTAAGACAGTTAGAGAAGCGAAACTTTGCACGAAGCAACTACAGGGAGGGGGACATCTATCCATGTATTGGGTAACATCACTAGGTGAACAGTGTTGCCAACCCAATATAAAGTTATAATTTTTTAAATGGAATGACATAAATTTAATACCATAATTCGAATCAGCAATGAAAACAAAGACGAAAGAGATGACACTCGCAGATCAGTGTTGCATACTTTTTGAGAAATATTGTAAAACATATGTCAAATTTAAACGCCTTTAACACACACAAGGAATGAAGTAGTAACTATTTGTGCACATTAAATGAAATACTGGAAAGAACTCTTTAAAATGACTTCAAGTTTAGAAGGATCAGTTAAACAGTGTTGCCACAACATGAGAGAGAAAAAATGAGTTTGGAAATAGTGCAATAACTTGGAAAAAGTCCCTAGTACAGTATAGGTTCAAATGCATAAAGGAAATCAGTATGTCATAAGGAGCATTGTCACGTTTATTTGAGATCGATAAGTCAAGTACTTACCAAGATATTCGGTACTCTGTAAAAGCTGAGAATTTTGTGCTGTACAAGATGGTAACGCTGTTTCAAAATTCCCTTTTTTCCCTCAGCGTTGGAGAAATCGTGAAGAAATGATTAAAATGAAATAAAACATTAACCAATGGACATACAATGAAATGAAACCCATTTGAGTCCTTGAAGGGACTAATTAAACGTAATGTGAATATAAATTGTTCTTGAGTGAGTAAATCAATTCAAATTTTAACAGGATGGTAGAAATACGTTTACGAGACCTACCTAATAGCTATTTCGTGCAGTGAATATACTTATTCTCGTGCAACTTTAGGGGAGTAATATCGAAACAATAATATTATCCGTAAATATTACCGACTTGTTATTATTTCTTTTTTAAACACGAATGAATGAAATAAGTAAGAGTGTTCCAATTGAAGCAATA
The DNA here is from genome assembly GCF_964235325.1 of Thermobia domestica. Lineage (NCBI taxonomy): Eukaryota > Metazoa > Arthropoda > Insecta > Zygentoma > Lepismatidae > Thermobia > Thermobia domestica. The sequence goes on from NC_137469.1 coordinate 39,183,920, forward strand.
CAAAGGATGATTTGTGAGCACAATTTCTTTGGCTGTATTGTAGCTGTTGGGTGTAGTCAAGTGGTGTAATCAGGATACTTATTCACTTTCTTCGTTTGCACGTCTAAGAGGATCATTCGAAAGCATTGTGCAAGAAATTGTTCATACAAGAAATGCAAGAAGTCATTATAACTGCTATGCCGATGATCACTAACAAAATGTTAAATATTGCTTTGCGTTGACGTAACCCATATCGGAATAGTTCCCCAAGTCTTTGGCATTACCCATCAGGTCACGAAACAAATTTCTTTGTGTGGTATAGTTTGTACAGATGAACTCTCACTTAGGAACTTAAAATTTTAAAGTCATTGGCCCTAACTGACAATTTTTTTTTATTTATTATTATTTTGCTACCATATTATAAATCGCTACAAAGGTTAGCTGTATGAGTTGTAGCCTATATGCACCAATGAAATAGGCATTTTTTTCTGGAAATACCTATTTATATGTACCATAAAATTCGTGTATTTTTTAAATTTCTACTTTGCCGCCAACTTTTCAAACTGCCCGTTATCTTTTGTATTTGTCAGCTCATTTATTGAATGTATAGTTACAAATCATCGAATAAGTTTGAAACGCGCTACTGCCTTTCATGTGAAGCTCGACATAATGTTTTAAGTACATTTTTAGGAAGATTTCTCGTGCAGCCTTACTTTTGCCGTACAACTCGAAATAATTGTTCAAAATTTACAATTCTTTACAAATTCCTTATTATTGTTTACTAAATGATTTGCGCTGGCCGACATGGAAACATGTTAAATGGAATAGTTAAATTTCAAGGGGACCATCATAATTGTTGAAAAATTAAAATTCTTCTAGGATTTGCGTGTAAATACGGCGTCCGGATGTATGCATAAAAACTGCAATGCAAAAAACAAGAAACAACCTTTGCTAGTAGGCCACTAAAAAGCACGAATGCTATCTAACCGAGTCACGGCAGGGCGAAACTGAAGGGCATCTCTAGAGAGGGGGTGAGTCCGAAGGGAGCAGGTGCGTCAGCGAAGGTTGCTATATGCAAAAATAAGGATAGTGAAATGAGTGGATTTTGGTAATGATATGAGTTTCAATAATACTTGTCACGGTTTCATACTTGTAGCGTTCCACTTGTAAACATAAAATACAACTTAGGTACACTGTGCACAAATACAGCACCGGTGGAAAATAGTTTCTAATACAACCATCATTTATATGCACTCACTTATTTTATCCCTAGTAAAGTACTCGTAAGAATTTTACACTATACACCGCGCCACCCGAATTGGCGTGTGGCATCAACCAATAAACTCACAGTGCACTGTTACTAAACCTTCAGGGAGGAATCAAACCATTCATAATTAATTTTGTTCGTATTTGTGGACAATTATGAATGAATAGGTTCCTCCCTGAAGGTATAGTAACAGCGCACTACTATCTTGTTGGCTGATGCCACACGCCAATACGAGGGACGCGAACTATAGTAATCTGCACTTGTAAACATAAAATACAGGTGTATTACTTTGTGTTTAACTCTAACGCTTGCAGAAAATTGTTCTTTATGTCTTTTCATGCAAAATACGGACTTTTACCTGTAAATCTTTAAAAATTTGTTGCGCCAAAAGTAAAAAAGCACCATATTTACTATAAATTCAAAGGTAAATAAATTGACCAAAATGCAAGTACTAGCAAGTAGTAAGACTGACGTAATGTACTGTATACTGGCTCACGCACAACAATGCGTGATATGTTTGTAATATAGTGCTGATGGGATTCACTAAAATTTTACTTAGGTGATTTTTTCTTTCTTTTTGTCCTTGAACATAAAATATGAGTTAGGTTACGTAGGTTGGCTTTGGTTAGCTTAGTTTAGTATACATTTAGTCAGTCTTGGGAAGTAACGTAACGCAAGTAACGCGTTACTTGTAACGCGTTACTTTTTAAGTAACGTTTCCTAGTAACGCGTTACATTTTTCCAAAGTAACTGTAACGGTAACGCGTTACAAATTTTTAAGTAACGTACCTAGTTTGCGTTACTTTTTTCGCGTTACATTTCGGATGAGTAACTACAATATATGTATATTTTTTTTCGGAAACAAATGTTTCTTTCCTGGAAGTGAATTTCTCAGAATGAAACAATCCAGCATGAGCTACGTATGTCAGTGACCAACAGTCACCGACACAGAGAAAGAGATAAGTTCGTAGTGCCACTTGCTGTATTTGGAAGATGAGGAGCCTCAGGGAAATCACGCGTACTGATTGCAAGCACCTGGAAGATTTTGTCGTAGATTTTGACAGCTCAAAATCAATACATTCAGTGAGTGAACTAGGAATGCAATGATACCGATAGTCTATTTTACTTTGATTGGTGTTGTTTTTATAAAGATGGAGAACGAAAATATTTTACCGTTCGAACATTTGAAAGAATACTTTTTTCTTAAGAGCTGAGGATGATGGTGGACAGAATTTAAAAGTAAAGTGTCTGAAGTGCCTCGGCGGAAATATTTATCAACAACTAGGGTGCCATAATTAACGATATACAGTAAGGTGTTAATATGAATAAACTGTTCTTGATGAGCAGGCCTACTTTATTACTAGAAAATACTTTGTTGATGGTATGTAATATTGGAGTTCTTTCAGATCAGTTTGCTTATCCTAGAGTCCCGATGATTATAGAATTTGAAACTAGCTTTAAAAAGCACGTATCAATTTTAGTTACTGGCAAGTTTTCCCCCAGTTCATGTGTTCTCATTTTATTAGTTGTAGTGTTAATGTTTCTCTATATTCTGTATTTTTCATTTTACATAACAACATTGTTATTATTGTATAATTAGTTTAGCAGAATAATAATAAGCAACCATTTTTCTAACGCATAAGGATGAGCACGAGTCAAGATAAAACTCGACTCGACTCGAATTCAAGTAGAGTTTCGAGTCAAGTCAAAGGTAATATTCTCGAGTCGAGTTCCGAGCCGATTCAATTTTCCCATCGAGTTTTGAGTCCAGTCGAGTTTGATAAATGGCTTGTTCGTTTTAACTCGTCTTGAAATCATGGCCTGATTACACTGGAAAGCGAAAGCTATAAGAAATGTACGCTAATCAGTAATTTGGAATACTTTTAGTGTTGGTCACGAGAGGAGACACTGCTCGTATCTCGTCTCGTCTCGATAGCAAGACCACAAAAGATTTTTTATAACAAGCTCAGCTCCGCTCGCCTCAACTGAGAAGATGGCTCGAGCCGGCTCGCTTGGGGTGAACCATCGAGTCGAGCTGGCTTGGTTGGGATGAGCCATCTGCTCGGTTCGGCTCAACTGAGCCGAGGGCTCTAGCCGAGTCGGTTGGGTGAATTGTTGGCTCGGCTCACTTCTCGGTTCGTTTCGATAGTGAATGAGCTGTGAGCCGAGCTGCTCGAGTCTTTGACAATTCTAAACCCGGAGCGACCAGTTTTGAAGAGTGCCCTATAACTTTTAACAGTGTTTGGCTCGAGCTCGAATATTTAACATAGACCCTCAACCCAAATTCAGAATCTCGTGAACAATATCCTTGACTCCTAGACTCCACGACTACCGAGGCCGGCAATCAACGAGTTTTTTAGTATTCAAATACAAACCGCCTATATTTCATATTTATATAGAGTGATGTTATAATAATTATTATTATTAATAATAATAATAATAATATAAGTTGTAGTAGTAGTAGTGTCATTGATAATAATTATATTGTCTATGTAATATACTTAAAGAGAGAACTCGAAACTACACACCGGATTTGGCTCGACTCGACTCGAAACTCAACCCCAATTCGAGTTGAGTTGGAGGAAATGTTTCGAGCCGAGCTCTTGGGTCAAGCTCAAAGATGTATGTTTCTAGTCGAATCGAATTTCAAAGAAAACTCGCTCGAACTTGCTCGTGCCCATCCCTACGAGTAACGCAGTATGGCATTTTAACAATGTTACATTATATGAAAATGTTCATATAACAAGTAAAAATTTGTCCTTGCATTTACATAAAGCGATTCAGAAGTGCAATAATAATAATAATAATAATAATAATAATAATAATAATAATAATAATAATAATAATAATAATAGTAGTAGTACGGAAAATTAAAGTAATATTTTTTTCACATATTTAAAGTTTCGGACCTAAAAGTAACGCGTTAGTAACGCGTTACTTTCGAAGTAAAGTAACAGTTACTTTTTTGGGGCAAGTAACGCGTTACATTTTAAGAGAAAGTAAAGTAACTTGTAACGCGTTACATTTTTACAAGTAACTTACCCAACACTGCATTTAGTAAACTCCTTCTATGATACTGCAGCAAACGTAAAAATTTGTGAATTTTGCATTAATATCACAAAAATCATTGGTTCAAGTTTTCTCTTACAGACACAATTGCTAGGTCGTAATTACTGAATGTCTTAAAATGTTTTATACGGCATTGCATGTTTCATTCTGCAGTGAATTGTGTTAACGAAATTTAAAATATGGCTTTTTTTCGATTATCGGTATGCAATAATAATAATTATTGCATCGTTTCTGCGTTCGTTTGCGATTCGCAAATTTTGCGAACATTATTACGAAATTAGACTCATATACTGTTATTTAGCGTGGCACATAGACTGTTATTTGTTATGGTACCAATAGCTTCTAATGTTTACAATTAGTATTTAGATGTACCGCTACGTACAACATTATGTCCTAGCAACTGTTCGGAAAATTTTTTGCAATATATTGTACGACAGTCACTTCGAAAGTTCTGCACACTGAAAGATGTTATGCAAGCTAATAATTTATTGTACAAAATATCTTTACAGGCGTTCAATACAATCTTCATACTTGTTTGTGACAACTTCCCAACATTTGGCAAATTCTGTATTCTGGATAGGGCACCTTCATTGTTGAGGAGTCTGATCACTCGGGTCACCTCACTGAAAGCTTCATCAATCGAATCAAAACGTTTTCCACAGAGTGGTTCTTTTAATTTGGGAAACAATTCAAAGTCTGGTGGGCTCAAATCAGGATTATATTGGGAAGAAAAGTATTTCCCATCCATACTTGTTAAGTGTCACTCTTACTTGTAGAGCAGTATGCGGCCTTGCATTATCGTTCAGAATACACCAGCTGCAAGAATGTCGGGATTTCTTTCAATACTTTTTGGATGCAAAACATTTTGCAGAAACAACTTGTAATATACGCCTGGTATAGACGTCCCCTATGTCACTCTATTGTAGCCATCTCTCCATTCGTATCATACGCGAAGATCATCGTGAGTAAAACGTTTGATTCTTGCTAGCAGAATTTCTTCGGGCGTGAAGAGTCTGAACTGTTTTAATGTGACGACTGAAACTTCAGTTCTGGTTCAAACTCTCGTATCCAGGTTTCATCAATTGCAACAGTCGTTTGAAAAGCTGATCTTCTGTTTGATAACGTTGAAGCAATTTTTCTGCGATTCTTTTGCAACATGCTTTCTGCTCTTTACTCAGATCATGCAGAACCCATCTCGTCTTCATTTTCAGCTTTTCAGTAATAATTTTGTAACGTGAAGTGACAGATATTTTGGTCTCATATGCAATTTTCTTACATATTTTCGTCGACCCTCTCTCAAAATGTCATTCACAATAATCTCAGGAGTGTAGTCTGTTGCAGTTGATGGTCTTTCACATCTTGAGGTGTCCGCAATGATTACACGACCTTCACGGAAACGAGCTGAGCACCGAAATACAGTGCTATGATCCACTACACTATTTCGACAAACCTCCCGCAAAACATTGTAAGTATCAGTTGAATTCTTTCCACATAGAGTTTCGATGTTGATATAGGAACGCTTATCATCATGCGCATATACGCTGTCGCTGAAATCCCTCCTCCATACGGACAAAAGCCCGTGTGAGTTTGCAACTTCGTTCAGTTCAAATAGATGAAATGACCACCATGCATGGGTTTGCACGTATTTTTCCGAGAACAATCGCTTTTCAGACATATCATTTTGCAGTATATCATAATTCTGTATTCAATTATTGTGAACCATTGTACAAAAAACAAAAGATTTTGATTGAATTATAATAGGAAAATACTGTGGTTAAGCCTTCTTAAAGTTAAACTGCGAGGGCACGGTTGCTCAGTGGTAGAGCACTTACCTCTGGCGCGTGGGGTCCCTCATACGATTTCCGATGCAGTAAGTTTGCGGTGGATAACATCATGTCCATGGGGTTGTCGGGTACTCTCGCTTTCTCTCACATTCTCATCCCATTAATTCTTCTATCATCAGTCACTTGCCTTAATCATTGTCTCCCTTAGCCTAAATGGCATAAACGTGGGACTTGCCTTAATCATTATCTCCCTTAGCCTAAATGGCGTAAACGTGGGACGTTATACAGAAAGTTACGCTGCGCTAAGTAGTACGATGTCGTATATAATTTGCAGAAGAACTATGGAATATTCTTTACACAGTATGTTTGCACTATTTTGTTTACAAGCATACCCACCTTTGCTAACGCGCCTGGTCCCTATAAACACCTTGATTTTCCACTACTTTGGCCCAGCCCTGACTTGGTTAAATACTTCCTTGTTTTTTGTGGCCATCCAGCATAGATTTGATTTTTTTTACACTCTATTCGTTTACTCGTCAACTCACTACGGATCCAATCGTTCATGGACCCACCAGGTTCTCCATTTCCGATCAGATACATTTCCTGTTTTTAATGGACATCTAACAGGGGTTGTTTGGTGTTTGTTCCATTATAGCTTTTATGGCATATTTCTACGTGCTGTACTTTTACTCGTAACGTTTGGGTCCTCATAAGGGAGTCGGCACCTATGAATCCATAAATGCAACTCACTTCTTAAAAACAATTTATACATTATTTGTAGTTAATTTCTTGGTGAATGAAATACAAAATAAGTTGTGTATGGTCCCCTAAAATTGGTCAGTACGTATAAATATTGGATGATCTGAAAAATTTGGCTACCATTTAACAGAACTTAGCCTATGTATTTTCTATTCAAATTTTACAACTATTAATATCTACGTTTTATTGTCTTTTCCAACTTATATTCAGGAGAAAGAAATTAAATTAAAGAAATATATGTTTATGATGATCAAGAAACAATTATTTGTAACATACATTACAAAATTCATGAAACAGAAAAAATATTCTGTTTCCTTATTTTAAATATTTTGCTTTGATTCAGCATGTCACAGAATATAACTTGTGTCACAGATTAGTACTTTAATTTTTCTCCAAGGCAGTGGGAAAAAAGGGAATTTTGAAACAGCGTTACCATCTTGTACAGCACAAAATTCTCAGCTTTTACAGAGTACCGAATATCTTAGTAAGTACTTGACTTATCGATCTCAAATAAACGTGACAATGCTCCTTATGACATACTGATTTCCTCTGTGCATTTAAACCCATACTGTACTAGGGACCTTTTCGAAGTTATTTTACTATTTCCAAACTCATTTTTTCTCTCTCATGTTGTGGCAACACTGTTTAACTGATCCTTCTAAACTTGAAGTCATTTTAAAGAGTTCTTTCCAGTATTTCATTTAATGTGCACAAATAGTTACTACTTCATTCCTTGTGTGTGTTAAAGGCGTTTAAATTTGACATATGTTTTACAATATTTCTCAAAAAGTATGCAACACTGATCTGCGAGTGTCATCTCTTTCGTCTTTGTTTTCATTGCTGATTTGAATTATGATATTAAATTTATGTCATTCCATTTAAAAAATTATAACTTTATATTGGGTTGGCAACATTGTTCACCTAGTGATGTTACCCAATACATGGATAGATGTCCCCCTCCCTGTAGTTGCTTTGTACAAAGTTTCGCTTCTCTCACTCTCTTAGTTCCTCTGTTATAGAGGTGGGACATTATAAATGGTGCACCCGGTATATATATATATATCTTAAAAGTGTGTGTGTAGTGCACTACGGAAATGGTAATAATTATTAGTGTATCAAAGTTTGGATATCAATACATCCATCCTATTTTATGTTCCTAATTCCATTGTGGAAAATAAAACTGCCAGCTCTTACCAGAACAACTGTGTATTCAATTTACTATATGGTAAGTACCTGTACTAATAATATGTTTGTTTTCAAAAGTGTAATTCAAGGAGGCATTTTCCCCTTGATTGTATGTGTTTAACCACCTCTCTGTATGGGGCTCAGAAAAAATTCTGCCTAAAAAACTAAATAACAGTCATAAAATAGTAAAATAACATACAGGGTGCTACCTGTAAATTTTATTATCAAATTTATATATTTTTTTTAACCTTATTTAAAATATATAACTAACTCACTATTTTAACATCTTTAAGCATGGCTGTTATGCAAATTGCCCTAAAATCTACTGTTTTACAAAACATTAATAATATTGCTCTACCAACTTCATAAGGGAATGGCGGCCCTTACAGGAAAAAACCATATCTCCAAAAGGGAATAAATCATTTTTACCTAGTTTGTATCTTGCATTCTATGCAAATATTGCAGTTAATTTAAATATTCCCAGCCACTCTCCTTCATTTATTTTTTTTTATGTTGTGTTGGTGTTCTTAAGTAAACAGTAGTTTCGGCTCTGGCTACCTAGCACCTCACACCCTTCTGTTCATGGGCTGCTTTATGTGGATGACTTTACTATCTACTGTCGCTCACGTGATCTCCGTACAGTTACTCGCCAGTTGCAGTTAGCGCTCAACCGCCTTCACCGATGGTCTACCACTACTGGTTTCAGCTTTTCTCTCACCAAAACTCACTGCGTACATTTTTGCCGCCTTCGCCACTGTGCCTATGATCCTGATCTGTTCCTTGGCTGTTCTCGATTGTCCTATGTGGATCATGTTCGTTTTCTGGGCTTGGAGTTCGACCGACGACTTACCTGGGCTGTTCACGTTCGAGACCTGAAGTACCGCTGTCTCCGCTCCATGAACTTACTACGTTTGTCCCACCTTTCGTGGGGTGCTGACCATGTGGTGATGTTGCGCCTATATCGTAGCCTCATCCGCTCCCAATTGGATTATGGCTGTGTTGCATACGGTTCTGCTCGACCTTCCATCCTAAGTCATCTGGATTCTGTTCATAATCTTGGCCTTCGTTTGGCGCTTGGAGCTTTCCGAACTAGCCCCATTCCTAGTCTCTATGTCGAGGCTCATGAACCATCTCTTTCCCACCGTCGGGACTGCCTGCTCCTGCGCTATTGCATTCATATCCGTGCCGTCCCTGACCATCCTTCGGCCTTTGCCCTTGAGGCTGGTGCTCGCTATGACAGGTATCAAGCACGACCTACTGCTACCCGGCCTTTTGGCATTCGTGCTATAGACCTTGGTGCTTCTCTTGGACTTGATGTCCCTGCCATCTCTCCATTGGGCCTCCTGCTCATTCCTCCATGGACAATTCTTCCACCAGTTGTCAGCTTTCATCTAACGCAATTTAAGAAGTCTGTTACCAGCAATCAACAATTTTGTCAGGAGTTCTTCTCTTTTCTGGATGCGTACCGTACCTACGCTGTCTTCTACACGGATGGTTCGAAGCATGAAGATTCTGTTGGTTGTGCCTTCGTCACGGATGATCATAGCGCTGGCTTGAAGCTCCATCCTACTTCCACTGTGTTCACTGCTGAATTGGTTGCTATCCTGGAGACTCTGCATTATATTCGTCGACGCCATCTCCGACATGTTCTCCTGTGCTCTGACTCCAGCAGCGCTTTACATAGTCTCACGGATGTGTCAACTGTGCACCCTATAGTTCAGCAAATTCTACTCTCTTGCCATTCCTTACGACTTGCAGGTTGCGATGTCCAATTTTGTTGGGTGCCTGGCCATGTTGGTATTCCAGGGAACGAGCGTGTTGCCAGAGAAGCTGCCCTTACAGGACCTGAGTATCCGTCACCGCTTCCCAGCTCTGATATTCGCCCTGTAATCAACCGTCTTCTCCTTCAGCGCTGGCAGACAAACTGGGATGAGCAACTTCAGAATAAATTGCATGCTGTCAAGCCGCGACTTGGTGTTTGGGCCACGAGTTCTCGTCCTTCAAGACTGGAAGAACGACGATTGGCACGCTTACGTATCGGGCACTGCCATCTGACCCATGGCTACCTGTTACGTGGTCAGGACCCGCCTTCCTGCACCCAGTGTGGTGCATTCCTGACCATCCGCCACCTTCTAGTGGAATGTGTTCCTCTTGCTCCTGAGCGAGCCCGCCTTGGCTTACCAGCGGATCTGTCTACCTTGCTTGGAGACGATGTCCAGATGCTCCAGAAAGTTTTCACGTACTTGCAGCTTTTGACCGTCTTGCGTGATCTGTGAGTGCATTTCTCACATTTCTTTTAATTAATTTATTTCTGCTTTTATCTACCGTTTGTGTTTTTTCATGGTGGTTTTATACTTGTCATAGCATTTCCTTGCTTTTATCTTCTTTACTGCACTGTGATATTCATTACTAATTATGGGCTGCCCCACGTGTGTGCACCTATTGCCGAGCTGCCCCGGCAGAGAAGATTAACCTGTCATTGTGTACTAACCCGTCCTTGTGTTTGTGTATCGAGTTTGCACATTTCTTGAATGCTATCACATTTTAATTCATAAATGACCGAATACCTTTTACTTACTCCAGACTTTGTTTTTACTTAATTTTGTCTGTGATACAATGCTTTTTTGTTGTTGGGTACTTCATTTTACTGTCAGAGAAGGGTGCAAAAGACCTCGCTGTCGACGCGCCCATATAAACTCTTTCAATCATTATCAGCCTGCATCGTACAGAAGGGGATTGTTTAACATACTCAGTAATATCACCCGGTTAACACTTGTCACCAACCCAGCGTGCTGGTTTTTTTTTTTTATTTTTTTTTATGACTACAACTTATTACATATTTTAAATTTACATGTTAAACGAATAGTAACAATACTATATTTGTTCTTATTGTTATGCATTGATACGTTTGTCCCGTTTGCATTATTACTGTTGTAGAAATCTAAATTTGGATGTTTGTTATTCTGTAGCGTCCTTATAACTGAATACTAAGTATGGTACTGTAAGTTTTCACTTTAAATGTAGAATTGAAATATGTAATAACTTGGCGTAGAGTCAATTTAAGAAATACAAGTTTATTGAAGTACTTTGAACAAACAGATGGCGTCGCCATGGATTCTCCATTCTCACCCGGAGTAGTTAGTTTCTACATGGAGCACTTTGAACATGAAGCCTTGAAGAAAGCACCACTTGTACCCATATATTTCTATAGATATGTTGATGACACCTTTACTATTTGGCTACTTGGGCCGTACAGGAATTCCTGCAGTTCCTAAACAACTAGCATCCGAATATTAAATTCACTATGGAAATTGAATAAGAAAGTCGTCTCCCATTTGTTGACATCTTGGTATACAGAAGACCAGATGGCAGCCTAGGCCATAGCGTATATAGGAAACCGACATATCAAGACAAGATTTATATCTGAACGCCAACAGTTTCCTTCACAAAGCTCAACGGTGAGGAGTTCTCAACACTTTAGCACACAGAGCATTCTCCATTTCCGATAAGGATTGTCTAACAGAGGAACTTAACCACCATGCTCCAGAATGGATACTCAATTAGAGATATAAATATGGCCCTTAAAAGAGCCAAAACGAAGGATATTAATAAGGAAAAAGTACAGTAGAATCTACAAATGAAGAACGGAATAACACAATCAGTCTCCCTTACACTGGCAACACTTCTGGAAAGCTTAGCAGACTATTCGCCCAGTACAGCATCAAAGCAATACATAAATCTCCAGCAAAAATAAAAACTTATTGCGACCAGCCAAAGACGATCTGGGCATACCGCATTCCTTGTGAATGTGGCAAGGCATATATTGGACAAACAGAAAGGACCATTGAAGCCAGATGCACAGAACATAACAGTTACATTAGATTAAACCAACAGAAAACCTGGGATGGCCGAGCTGAGTATCAATCAGAAACATAAAATTTTATTCACAGATACTAAAATAATAGCAAAATGCTCAAGAGTTTGGGAAAGAAGGATAAAACAAGCTGTTGCAATCACGAAAGGAAGAAAAAAAACTCAACAAGGATACAGGATTCCAACTGAGTCAAACATGGACACCTGCCATTTCAAGCAGCAATCAGAAACCGCCATTTCAACCATCAATCAGAAGAATCCAAATACGCACACATGAAGTATATATTCCACGCTCTCTTTTTGCCCTATCATATTTGCCTGAAGATGAGGACAATGCAAGCCCTCGAAACGTTGCAAGATACAACAGTATTTTACCTGGCTGCTAACCTGAGAAAATCTGTTACAATACGTCGCCAGGAAATCTTCAATAGATATTTTAAGTTTATTCAACTTATATTATTATCCTTTTTCAGTCGTAATTAAACTCGATAATTAACTTTTAGATAATGATAAACTTAACTATTTTTTATATTTATTATTTGGTACTTCACTCTGAAATATATAAGGCAACAGCACTGGAGCGCTGACACATTACGTTTGATATTTGCCTTCTTGCCGATGTAGAAGTCAAGCATGCAACGTACTGTCAGTATACAATGGCTGACTGCAGAAGAAGTATCTTGCTCTTCTGTCCGTAGCTCACAACTAACTTGGATACGTTGTCATAATCGAAAGAGGAAGAAGAGGCAAATAACACAGGTTTGCGATAACTACAGTTATAGATAAATAGGAATGGTAATAAAACATCACCACAACAGCATTATCACATTTCCGCATTCGCCTTACTCACAAGATGTGACATCTTAAGACTTTTCATCTTTGAGAATATAAAATTTACCTAAACAGTCACCACTTGAACAGCTTGAAGAAAATCCAGTGCAAACTGCAGCAGATCCTTGGTGCGCTTCAATAGAACTTTTTAACACACGTTCCAGCAGTGGCAAGAACACTGGAATCTATGTATCACTAGCAAAGAGGAATGATACTGCCCAATCCTAAATCAGGTAACTACATTCTAGTCTATTGGTTTTTTTAGCCTTGGGATTTTATTTTTGTATAATCCTCGCGATTTGTATGCAGGACAACTTTACTGATACCAACTTCATATCACTGAGCAGTAAGAAAGTACTTTCGAAAGTTGTACGAGGATGTAAACAGTTCTTCGTTATTATCCATTTTGTTTTTCAATAGTACGAAGCACAAATGTTACGAACAGGTAGTGCATCAATGGTTGTTTAATTACAAGCACAAAGATAATTGTTTCAGTAGAAAATTAAATATAAGTACGTTAAGTTTTTCAAAATGTTCGGGACTAGTAGTGGTATTTCTTCCGAAATCCACTTGACTCGGTTGGTCGCCATTGCCCTCGTAGCAGTACCCATCTTGTCGCATAGATTTGTCCAGAGGATCTGCCATTTTTTAAATGTAACCAACTTGGAATCTATGTTCGGTAATGATGTCCAACGCAGCTTTCATTTCTCCTTGGATTATCTTGAATAAAATCATGAGCAATTGAAGTTCGTCTTTACTGTGAGAAAAAATAAATAAATAAAATTACAAGGAGCTCAGTTAGACGAGTAGGATTGGTGGGTGAACATTTTTAAAGTAAAAAGTTGGAATGAACAAGGACGTTAGCATTTTCAGTTGTAGGTTTCAATATTATGTCATTATTCTCGTTTCGTTATTTACGCACAAAATATACAGTTTTCTGGAAGTCTCTGTGTGAAAGTGATGGAAATCATTATGATGATTTACTGCATGTTTTCGAATGAATACATTTTTAAGAGCTAAATTGGGACAAACTGATTTATTTGTTTCAATAACCTTAACTTTATCTAATACATTAAGGTGAATAATTATCCCTATAGTTTAAAAGGGACTACTTAGTGTATTACTTTTATTCAACATGTTATTATTACGGGATTATTAATGATTGCCAGTATCCCAAAGTACGAGAAATAGGGCTCAATGTAGTTGTCTTTCTCAGTATAGCTACCTTCCGATAAGTCTGAATTGTGCCTTAAGCTTAAACAAGACAAAACAAGAATTTTAGGAATAAACCAAAAAAAAAAAGCATCAAAAGATTGCGATCTTGGCGATTAGTTTTGGATCAGGGGCCATAAAATTTTTGAACGGCCCCTAAATCCAGTTTTCATATTTTTTATGGAATAAGCACATCATATTGAGTTAAGTGATAGTTTGGGTTTGGCTACAATATATGTAGTTCTCCAGATGTAAGGCGTACAAGAAAATTTTTGATTGAAATATATTGGATCTTTTGATGCATTTTTGGATCAGGGGCCACAAACTTTTAGAATGATCCCTAAACTTTTTTACACGATAAGCACATTATACTGAGTTAAGTGATAGTTTGGGTTTGGCTACACTATAGGTAGGTCTCCAGATACAAAGCCTAAAAGAAAATTTTTGACCGAAATATAATGGATCATTTGTTCCAATAAGGTTCCTAGTACGGAATGCAAGTTTGCAGCCTGCCATTGAAATATCACGCCACTAAACCTTATGTCATGTATCAGTTTCAGCTGTCTAGCCGCGTCACTTTATTGGAGGAAATTATTTGATAGTTTATATGAGGTTAGGGTCCCGTTCAACAGTGATGCTATATATGAGATATGGACTTACAGCTTAAAGGGGAATGTGAACTATATGAGTTCGCACCAGAAATCGAAACCGGGTCTCGTGCATCGAAGACGCGTACACTAACCTAGTGGTGACAGTAACGGTAACGGTTTCGAAGGTGAGATACGTAAATCTAGTAGGTTGATTAAGAAGCCTATGGTTGAATTAACTACTCGATTTAACTAAATCTCACTATTTCAAATGTGTTCACGGAAATCGATTGTGTTCACCATTTCTAATGGGAGGACGCGTCCTGTCACAAGCTACGAGGGAACTCGACAGTCATTTAAACAAGTCGCTGTTGTGCATTAAGTACGCATGCAGTATGATAATGTTCCAAACCACACACTGATGTTGCCAATTTTGCAGTGGACTCAGTACCCTCTCTACAGCACAAATTTATTGCTGTAATCTTCGTAACAACAGCCGTGTGGACTAGAGCATTCAAATGACAGCCTACAATGAACTGATGTAGCTACATGGTTGAATCTAGTGGTGCTATTTAGCCGGTTATACCCAGACATAATAGTAAATTTTACCCGGTTATACCAGAAACAGTTTAGAAATTCTTACAGCTACAGGGTTAAACATCTACCGCCTTATGCAGAGTCGTTTTGACGTACGACTAGTGTCATACTAAAGACTTGACTACTGCAGCAAACATATGTTAGTCGAACTCTTTAGTATGGCACTAATCACACTTCAGAACGTCTCTGCATAAGGCCCATGGGGTCTTATACTGCTTGTAGACGATCCAAGAAAGCTTGAACAAGACTCTTGTTCAAGACCATTCAAGACTATTTGATGAAAATGACGTCAGCACTGACGTCATTTTTCTCTTGAATTCAATAGTTTCGTTCAAGAAATTTCGTTTTGGCCCTGTTTTAAACAATCCAATTCAAGAGCATTCAATAGCCAATCAGCGCTCGAGCTTGAGTGCAGGAAAATACAAAACAAGTATGATGGTGTTGTGAGACAGAGCTGCAGTTGAATAAATATCTTTTCGTTCCTCTTTTCCATAATTATCTGATATTCCAAGTGTGTATTATAATAAACAAAGCTAATATTTGCGCCGAAAGATATTATTAGTATTTTTTGTTGATAATATTCACGATTTATATAGTTATAATGCTTGCATGCCCCAGGCACGTAGCCAAGGGGTGGGTCCGGACCCCCTACCCCTTCAGAACCAGAAATGAAAAAATTAAGGAAGGATGAAACAAAAAGGTACGAGAAGAAGAATCAGCGTTAAAAGTATAAAGCTACAGCAAGTGTTTGGTTATTCTTTCTCATGAGGAATTTTGCGTGGAGGAAACGGGCAGAGGGCAGGTTGAAAATTGATATTATTGTAACGGAGCATTCCGAATTCCATCTAGCTCCATGCTAATGCTATGGACTACAAATGACGATCGATCTATGGTTCGATCAGATAGAACTTAAGAAATGCTCACAATCACCAATAATATGAGCCTGGCAACATAGATTCCAGTTACATTTGTTAAAGAAATTTTTAATCTCGCGGCAACACTAATACATTTTATAGGATGTCTTTACTACCGACAGAGATCTCGTTGCTATCTTTGACTACATTAAACGAAGATAAGAAAACGAAGAAGAAAGAAGGCAAAAAGAATCGAGTTCGAATGACCCAGGAAGACTATATCTTTCTCAATATTTTTTAATATTCTTTTACTAGAGATTTCTTCACAATTTATTAAAATACTTACTAGCATATCCTCATTTTATTGTCCTAACAAACCAATATGGGTTTGTTAACAGTAAAATTGTTTTGATTGAGTAAGCCCCTACAGTGTGACCACAGTATTTCTTGTCACGTACCCCACCCCACCCTATTACGAAATCTTGGCCCACCCTAAACGAACCAATATATCGGTATGCTACCAGTAAAATAGTTAGAATGGTCGAGCCGCTGATGTGATAACCACAGTATTTCGTCACGGACCCCCCCCTATTACGAAATCCTGGCTACGTGCCTGCATGCCCATAACTTTTGTTAAATTTTGAGGCAATGAGAAGTATAATTATTAATTTGAGAATTTAATATACAAGAATACCGGGTGTAGATTAAGTAAGAAGAGTCCATTAAATAAAAAAATATAACTGACTTTTCTTGATTTAATAAGACGTTTTATACTGTTATTAATCTCTGATAATATCAAATAATTGCGTACAGATTGATAATATGCTCGCAAACTGAAGTATCCTGGAAATGATTACATGTTATCCTACTGTAATCTAATTATTTTATCACGAATCCACACGTAGTATTTGAGAAGTTATTTCTTAAGGTAGAGGTTGCTTTCACGCGTGCAGATTAATTTTACTAGTGCTTTTCCGTAAGGAGAGATATAAATCGTACTCTCGTGTCACAAACCTGAGTGACTGTGTCTTCTTTTCTTTCTTTCCTTTGCCCAGAGATGTTACATATTGAAGTATTTGTTCTAACGTAGAATCTAATTCGTCAGTTATACGTGCTTGCTTTTGAATTACTTTCCGAAAGGACATGCCATTAATAAATTTTGTTTGAATCGAAACCAAAAAACCGAAGATGCATTATTTTAATTCTGGTGGTGTTGGGATCGAAGCCAGATCAAGACAATTGAATAAAAGAAAAACTAAAACCGCTAAGTTTTCTTTAGAAATTTTAGCGCCTCCACCATGCGGTGTTGCTATGAGTTATCTATAATTTACATAGAACTGGACGTATGCAAGAGGTGTCATAGTGATAACCAAACTTTCTTAATAATCTAGACATCGATATTTTGTACACAAATAACCGTGATTAATCTTTTCTGTTAAAATAAAAGAACAGGATTTGTGAGGAATGTTTCTAATGTGTATGTAATTTTGATCAGTAATGTATATTTGAAACTTCCCTAGCACTGATTCATGACACGGCATTGACAAATATGAAACAGGTACATACCTTCTGCTTATTGATGTCGTCTAGATGAACAATATAATACACACTAGTAACAATGTGTTCCTCCTGATAGATCTGCGATGCTACTACTGCCCTGACTTCTGAAAAGCCCAGTAGTTTTGTTACTCGACTCGAGGCGAGGTTATGGAACTTCTTGTACTCGTGGTGAAATACGTAAAGACGGGAATCTCCGAAATCCACTTCTGGCATCATATTTGTCAATGCATGAATTGAATTGTGAAAGCTAGCTGACTTCAGTGCTGGGCAGCGATTTCAAAGACGGAATTAAATAGCAGTTTTTTTCAGATAAAGGATACATTAGTTAATCACAATTTTGTTTTGAAATATCCATAATATCCTTTCGCTGTTCGTTGAATGTCATTTGAAGCATATTGAACTAAAAGTACAATCACGGGCAAAGTTTAACGATGATATCGATGAGCGTCCGTGACAATATATTAGATAAATTTTATAATTCGCACGCTCGGTAGTGATTTTTACCAGTACTCTGGGCTACTGGGGTTCATTATTGGCCCTAGGGCTCGCGCGCACCTAACGCTGCTTCTGTTCATGGTAGACTGTGTTGATAGGGATTCTGGACTCTTGAAATGAAAGAAATAAATTTTCTAGTATTAGGTATGTACTATACAGAACGGGTTGTTAAAAAAATTACAATAACATCACTGGTTGAAACTGGTATATTATTTTTTCGTAGATGGCAATATATGACAATACGAGTGGTGCGATGTTGTGTGAGATCGGAAACTTTCGCAAATATCCTCGTATATTCTGAGTAATATTGCTTGAGAAGTACAGTATAATTATGAGTTAGTATAATCTGTATGATAATTATACGAAATATATACGAAAACTGCACATCATGTCTAAATAGCTGTTCTCTGTGCGAACAGATTGTGAATTAAAGTATTTGTAAAGTGTTACATGAAATTAGATATGAAGGATGATAAAACAAAAGTTACAAAGCATAAAAGTTTTATATTATTCACTGTAACTTAACGAAAATTTATTAGTAGATTAATAACATAATGTCTGTTTTGGTGCAGATTTGAAGACATCGGGTTCTAGTAGCCGAGAAGTGGACATTAAAAATGATGACTCGTCTCGAAAATTGGTCAACAGTAAAAGTAAGGTTAGTGGTGCGGTTCCTGCGGGCCTAAACCACTACACCTGCTGACATTCATAGGCAGATTGTAGAGGTATATGGGAAGGACTAAATTTCAAAGTAACATGTAGGGAATTGTTGTCGTGCCTTCAAAGAAAGACGATCCAATATCGTTAATGATTAACCTTGGACACAGCGGTAGACCCAGTACTTCAACCGCTAACGTTACGTTTGGAACGACTTGAGCACCTTTTCTATAGCCCTGACCTAGCCCCAGTGACTTTCACCTTTTCCTTGTTCTAAAATAAAATATGGCTGGCTACCATTATCTGGCATGTGATTATGTCAAACCCGCTGCCTTACGGTGGCTACAAGAACTTGACACGTATTTCTATGCAAATGGTATAGAAAATTGTATCTGGCGTTGTGATAAGCGGTTGAACAAAAACTATGGTTACATTAAGGACTATAGTTGAGTGTCCTCTATCATCAGGTGTGTTGATTTTCCACCTGTCACACGCTACAAGAACTTGACACGTATTTCTATGCAAATGGTATAGAAAATTGTATCTGGCGTTGTGATAAGCTGTTGAACAAAAACTATGGTTACATTAAGGACTATAGTTGAGTGTCCTCTATCATCAGGTGTGTTGATTTTCCACCTGTCACACGCTACAAGAACTTGACGGGTATTTCTATGCAAATGGTATAGAAAATTGTATCTGGCGTTGTGATAAGCGGTTGAACAAAAACTATGGTTACATTAAGGACTATAGTTGAGTGTCCTCTATCATCAGGTGTGTTGATTTTCCACCTGTCACACGCTACAAGAACTTGACGGGTATTTCTATGCAAATGGTATAGAAAATTGTATCTGGCGTTGTGATAAGCGGTTGAACAAAAACTATGGTTACATTAAGGACTATAGTTGAGTGTCCTCTATCATCAGGTGTGTTGATTTTCCACCTGTCACACGCTACAAGAACTTGACGGGTATTTCTATGCAAATGGTATAGAAAATTGTATCTGGCGTTGTGATAAGCGGTTGAACAAAAACTATGGTTACATTAAGGACTATAGTTGAGTGTCCTCTATCATCAGGTGTGTTGATTTTCCACCTGTCACACGCTACAAGAACTTGACGGGTATTTCTATGCAAATGGTATAGAAAATTGTATCTGGCGTTGTGATAAGCGGTTGAACAAAAACCATGGTTACATTAAGGACTATAGTTGAGTGTCCTCTATCATCAGGTGTGTTGATTTTCCACCTGTCACACGCTACAAGAACTTGACGGGTATTTCTATGCAAATGGTATAGAAAATTGTATCTGGCGTTGTGATAAGCGGTTGAACAAAAACTATGGTTACATTAAGGACTATAGTTGAGTGTCCTCTATCATCAGGTGTGTTGATTTTCCACCTGTCACACGCTACAAGAACTTGACACGTATTTCTATGCAAATGGTATAGAAAATTGTATCTGGCGTTGTGATAAGCAGTTGAACAAAAACTGTGGTTACATTGAGAACTATAGTTGAGTGTCCTCTATCATCAGGTGTGTTGATTTTCCAGCTGTGTCTCACATATAAGTCATAATAGGTTTTATAAAATTTTTTCGACTATTCCTCGTGCAAAATTATTTTTGAAAAATAAAATTTAAAATAATCAATTTCTTATCTGTGCTCGCAGAACGAAACTATTAGTGCTAAAACTTGAGTGTCAAATATAGTTTATTAGAAATATTTTACATAGATATTAATTCATAAAATAATTTAATAATTTTTTGTGACTTCTTATTTTAAAGAAATTATGGTCGGCATACGGGTCTTCCTCCTGAGCATTTGCATGTGTTCCCACTTGGATCTATACACGCTCCATACTGTCTGCATATCGAAGGATAATAAAGGAGATTGCACACTGGAACTGGAAAAAAGAGAAATATGAAATTAAGTGTGGCGTATGTTCAAGAAATTGACACAATGCCAATTCCCATGTACTATGCTGTTCGATAAAGAATGACCGCACTCTTTATTGCTGTTTTGAGGCAAAAATTTTATAAGTCCAACTTCGGGTACCTTCGAATGAAAGTAAACAATGTTCGAACCTCCAAGCCAACCTTTGCAATCGGGAAAAGTTGTGCAGATGTGTTTTTAGTTTCTTTAAATATAATAAGACTTGTTACTAAATGTAGAAAAAGTAACATTGATATTTAATGATACAATATTTCAAAACCAAGTATTCATGTCAGCACATGCTTGTTTGTCATTTAGCTTTCCATACATAAAAGAACATTTAGATATGTAAAGGAATCTTTCCAATGAAAGGAAACAGAGAACATAGTTCTCGCATACATAGTAAAGTTAAAAAGAGAAAGGAGAGAGAAAGCCACAAAATTTGCAACGGATAAGAATAGGGTTGTCAAATGTCCGTATTTTGTACGGTCTGTTTTTATTTTTGGGTCCATGTCCGTGTCCGTATCGTACAAAGCATGAAATAGGAAAATATCCGTATTTGACAGTTTTTGGAGCTGACCCAAAATCTCCGAGTCGGAAATCGCTAAAATCTCGGGAGAAAATAATTATGTCTTTATCATATAATTTACACTTTTAGTTACTATTAATAAAGTAGGTTATGTTTTTAAAAGTCTCTCATTTTTTCATTCCAGAGTTTTTTAGGTTAGATTTAATATATGTAATGTAATTGCATGATTTATATTTGTGTTAATTGAAAAAAATATGTATAAAACATGTTAGTTTCCAATAGTGTATTAAGTATTACTGTATACAACTGTATGATAAGCTAAAAAGCTGATTTTTAGGTAAGAAATTTCAAAATATTCATTCAGTGTTTAAGTACCGTATCTTTGAAGGATCGTCATTTTAAGGCTTGTCCGTATTTTGGATCAAAAAATTATGGCAACTCTAGATAAGAATGACATTGTCTTGAAACTTCAGTTACATGACGTTAGAAGGTACTTGGCCAGGATCGTCATGTCAGCTCAGTGGTAAACAGCGGGACTTCAAATCGTGAGTTCGATTTCCGTTTGGGTCAAAAGTTTTTTGTATGAAATTCTATTTTCTTCAATGTATGAAAATTATATAAATAATTACAATAAAATAAATCAGTTGTATATATATATTTATATAATCATTTCAGGACATAAGTAATTATTATGTTTAAAATGTAACAACTGGGATGTTGGAGGTGTTGACACAATGTCTGTATATTATGTGTGAATTTTAAATATAAATTAAGAAAATATTGTAATAGAAATAAATAAGTTATGTAGTGTATTTATCTTCAGTTACTTGCCATACGGGGGTTACTTCACAATATCCTCATTACAGCAAGAGATTTACGTTCTTGAAAGGAAAAGAGAATATGCGGTTTAAACAGAAATTATCCAAACTCGAATCTTGGTTTCAGACACAAAACTTACGATCCCCAAAACCATATAAACAGGAAATCTACTAACACCAAGTCATGTCTAAGTGACTTATTTATACTTTAGAAAGAAGTCAGAATAGGATTTCTTTGTAAAGGATTTCAGTTCAATACTCTGCAGTGCTTTTGTATATGGAAGTGGTCTCTCTCTCTCTCTCTCTCTCTCTCTTTTTCTTTATCTATATATATTTGACGTTATGAACACGTACTGTATTTTCCTTAATTAAAACAGAGAATTGAAAATGCTGATGAAAATAAGTACAATTTGTTCATTTTGTGTTATTTCAACACCTCATTTTTTACAATGTACAATTAACGTTCTTGGCGATTGTTTTTTGAGATTCACAATTCACTTCATAAATCACTTTAACAATAACGTCCATTTTATAGTAACAAAATTTGACAATTAGCATTAACTTCGCGTTTATTAAAGATTTGTTTTTCTACTCGCCTATAAACAATTTTGTTGGCACTAGTGGAATAGATATTTGAAATATCCCTTAAATCCTGCCTATTTTAACAAAAATTACCTTTATCCCATTTCGAAAAATCGTTGTCAAAATATCCCACAATATGGAATTTTATCCCACTGGTTGGCATCACTGAATGACAATGGAACGTTATATTTAAATAATAATAATAATAATAGTAATAGTAATAATAATAATAATAACGCAATCCTTTGCTCCTTCACGTGCCCATTTCGAAATTTGCATACATAGCAATACACGGTTTATTGAAACCACGGATCACTAAGTAACGTGTGCACTCACAACAATGCAACTTGGCAGACTATGATGCATCTATCCGGGGAAATTCGAACTTCTACAGGTTGGGGCTTAGTATTTAATTTTCAGCAGCACCTGGTATTTTCCGAAGATAAAAGTAGGCTATTATTACAAAAATTAATTTCTAGCATTTCCGGTCGGTTGATTTCTTCCATTTCCGGTCGGTTGCTTTCTGCCACTTTCGGTTTGCATGGAATCTTGTAAGTGCTGACTGTATGTTCTCTTGAGACACTAAATCGATTGCAAAATTGCTTGTCGCTATTGGAGCCTATTCTTGAAACTGGGAGCACTAGTAAATTTCAACTATTTTCGTCCTCAGTAGAATATTGCAGATGATATATTTTCTTCAGACACTAAATCAATTACATAAAAAGAAATCTTGTCGCTATCTATTACTGTTTTTGTTCCAGCGATAAGCATTGAAGCCGGAAATATAATTAATTTCTACAACTTCCGGTTTCAATAGAAGGCTAACGGAGAAGATGGGGTCTATTCTTGAGACGATCAATCGTCAGCAAGAAACAGCTTCTCAATATTTTTCATTGTATTTGCTTTTATCGTGTTTCCGTGTGGAAATCAGTACTGAAACAGGAAGTACTAGTAAATGTTAACCACTTCCGCTTTCAGTAGAGTGTTGCGAGTGGTGGTGATGAATTACAGAAAACCGCGTATCGCTATTTATTGCCGTCTTTGTTCTATGGTGATAAACGTTGCAGCCCGAAATGGTTAAATTTGAATCACTTTCGTTTTGAATAGAAGATTAACGGAGGAGAGGGAACCTATTCTTGGGACAATGAATTGATTGCTTAAAACAGATTCTCGACATCTCCTACTGTTTTTGCCCTGATACTTGTCAAGAAACTTACGGACGGACGTAACCGTTCTGTAAAATATCCGACATTTATTGCTTATGCATGTTAAAAATAGTACTAGTCATTTTATAAAGAGACGCATACGACAGACAGTAAAAAGTTCCCGGAATGTTGTAGATTTGACATTTGTGATGCAGTACAGTCCTTAGATTGCCTAATTATGAATTTAACAAGTTTTAACAGGTCATAATAGGCAGTGTACGAGTAGTGTCAAGGGCGCCCATGTTGTGGTTTCCATAGGGGGGCAAGCAAAAGCGACATTTTAAATATAGTTTCAAATTTTGCTGTAACTATCTTAAATATTATATTGTTTTTTTGATCTTTTGAAATACAATTACCTCTAGGGGGCAAGCGCCCCATCTTGCTTCCCCCTGATGGGTGTCCTTGAGTAGTGTAGCTGAAAGTTGGTGTAAAGAGACAAGCTTTCCCTGTAGATATCACTACAGTCTTCGTATCTCTCTTAGGTAATTTTTACCTTTCACGAAAATTCACTATTTCTTTTACAAATTTCAGCCTAGAGACTTCAAATTTTTAGAGAAGGAACTTCATAACCTGTCGAAGCCAACAATCCGTGCGGATTTTTTATTTAGAATTTTCTTCATTATTGAAACAGTTACATTGTTAAAGGTTTGGATATTCATTTCAATAATTAAACCATTTCAACAATGAAGAAAATTCTAAATAAAAAAATCCGCACTGATTGTTACCTTCGATAAGTTATGAAGTTCCTTCTCTAAAAATTTGAAGTTTCTAGGTTGAAATTTGTAAGAGAAATCGTGAATTTTCGTGAAAGGTAAGAAATACATGAAAGAGAGATACGAAGAAGACTGTAGTGACATCTATTGGCAAAACCTATCCCTTTAAACCAACCTGAACTGAGGTGTGTGGTAATCAGTTGGTGCAATATCGCAGTTCGAACAACACGCAAACATTAAGTTCATGTGAAAATTGGGGAAATCCTGCTTCAGAGACTGTTATCCTTAAAAATAAGTTAGCGGCATCGGATTTTTGTTTACTTTTCCCGAAGCCATAAATGGGTCTAAAAAGCATAGATGTTCATTTTACTTCGACCTCACTCACCCTCGCCTTCGCAGTAGCAGTTGGCCCTCGCCCTCGTTCACCCTCGCCCTCGCGAACGGAATTGTCCATCGCCCTCGTGCGCCCTCACCCTCGCTGTCGAAACTTGTCCTCGCCCTCGCGCACCCTCGCCCTCGCCGTCGAAGCTTGTCCTCGCCCTCGCGGCCAAAACTTGTCCTCGCCCTCGCGCATCCTCACCCTCGCCATCGAAGCTTGTCCTCGCCCTCGCGCACCCTCACCCTCGCCATCGAAGCTTGTCCTCGTCCTCGCGCACCCTCGCCCTCGCTGCCGAAACTTGTCCTCGCCCTCGCGCACCCTCGCCCTCGCCGTCGAAGCTTTTCCTCGCCCTCTCGCACCCTCACCCTCGCCATCGAAGCTTGTCCTCGCCCTCGCGCACCCTCACCCTCGCTGTCGAAGCTTCTCCTCGCCCTCGCGCACCCTCACCCTCGCCATCGAAGCTTGTCCTCGCCCTCGCGCACCCTCGCCCTCGCGATAGGAGTTGTCCATTATCCTCGCTCGCCCTCGCCTTCGTGCTCAAAACTTTTCCTCGCCCTCGCGTACCCTCGCCCTCATATCATTGAGGGCGAGCGTAATTGATGGTGAGGAGGCCTCGAGAGGGCCTCCTTCGTGAGGATCAGAGCATCAATTATTCAATCTATTTGTTGAATTATTTCCTTATCGTCAGTGGCGGATCCAAGGGGGCGATCGGGGTGATCGCTCCCCCCCAGAAGAGGAAACTTCTTTATTTTATATATACAAATAAAACGCATCCCAGAGTTTGGAGCTCTTAAAATTAGCTCTAAGTAGCAGTATTACAACCCACCACCCCCACCAGAAGTCCGTCCTGCATCCGCCCTTGCTTAACATACGTCCTAAAGAAAGGAAACTAAACATATCATCGTATAACTTACTGTGGAACACCTAAAATGTAACAACTGTTACAATGGAGATCTCGGTCGATAGTGACGTTTACATCATTTATCAACAGTATCCAATGCCTTTACTTCAAAATGTTCCTTGAACTACAATGCAAGCATAAGTATGCAGCCACACAAGGGCGGCTCTCATGAGGGTGAGGGTGAAATCAAGGTTTGATGAGTGGCGGTAGAGTGACTGCCGCGAACTATCTGTCAGAATTTGACAGTCAACACGTTGGCAATCCCTGATGTATGTAGCGTAACTAAGGAATTTGAACAAATTCAAAGGGAAAGATCTAAAGAGCTTAATTTTGAAACTCCGTCAGCAAACAAATAAAATACTTCAGAACACTATTGTTGAATTATCACTCGGAAATATATACCCACTCTAACCTATAACATGAATGACTTCATTGATTTGAATGTGAATCTAAGTTAATTGGTATTTTAAAATATAAACTGAAAAGTGTCAATGTGCTTGTAAGGTTAATTTCGATGCTCAAATATTGTTAATATTCACCACTAATTTGTCCTACCTTAATGTTAAAATTTTAAACATTTTCTATATATTTTACATCCCTGGAGTTGGTGGCCCCGCATCGTGGAGGTTGTGGGGACATTATCTAAGCCTTTGGTCAAGTGACCTTACATGTGGAACTGTCAAGTGACCTTACATTTACATAGATTACTATTGAGATAAGTGGGCAAAACTGCATTCAGGTTTACACCTATAATTTCATGATTCTTAGTGTTCATCCTCCCGAAGGGGAACTTTCGAAGATGTCCTCAATTCTAACTATAGAGAAACGTTCTCACTAGAGATGCAAGGGCTCGGAAAAAAACCGGCTTTTTTGGAAAAAAAACTCGGTTTTTTCTGCTTTGCTTTTTTGCTTGGGAAATTTTGGGCTTTTTTCAAAATACTGCTCTAAATTGATAAAACAGACTTTGTATCGCTTCTCTATAACACAAAAAATCATTTAATGAGTGGTTGATGCTGATAATAATATAAAACATCGAAAATAAACTATGAATTGCGAAAAAAGTATTTCAAACAATTTTTCTTCAACATATTTACATTATGAATTCCACAGGATTAACCAATGTATATAATAAGAATTTTTTAACCTCCTATATACAAAAGTAAGCAGAGTTGGCAAGAACCATGGTTGTTTTTGAAAATGCCGAAAACCCGTTTTTTGGGGGTGGTTTAAACCAGGCTTTTTTGACTTAGATTTTTTGCTTTATGTATTTATATTACATATTCACAGAAATAAGTTTGTTTCGCCTTGATGTTATTATTCAACAGCGGGTTTATGCCGGAAGAACTCCCTTAAGCTTAAAGAAGTGCGGTCAGTAAATTTCTTAAGTTGAGAATCTCCCGCCCTAGCCATTGGGAAAATCCCGTCATTACTTGAAATTAAGACAATAACGGGAAAATCCTGTTATTGCTTTGCATGTAAAATTTAAAGGTCAACGTACCATAATCAGTACGCTAAAACTGAGGTATTAAATTACAAATTTAGTACCGGTACGTAGATATCATTGAAAGTCCAATCCAAGCTAATGTTGGAAGCTACGTAGGCAATCGATAAATTTTGCCAATTTCTATCAATATATTTAAGCAATATTGGCTTCTTTATAAAACAACACGCATTTAGGCATGCAGAAATATACAATTTGGTTTGTTTCGTATATTTAGGCTTAACATCCTTACGAAATACCGAGGTTATCAAGGAGAAGACTTTCGCTTAAACTGACATCCGAACCGCTACTTGGGTTACGCATGAAAGAAGGTTTGTGGTTCGACCGAGAATTGAACATGGGGCACCTTGATTAAAAGGTGAAAGGGAAATAAAACTATTGCAGGTGGTTTGATATCTGGAAACGTTACCATGAAGTTCACACGATTCGCATTTTTCATTCTTTTTATTTTTGTGGTTTAAACCAGTTATTAAAAAAAATAGTTGGTGTAAACCAGCCAACCCTAAAAGTAAACACTTCTTTTTAAAGAATACACAAATAACTAGCAAAATAGTATGTAGTATTTTTACTTCAAAATATTCCACACCCTCTTTTTGAAACAAAATAAAATTAAAATAAAACATAAGAGAAATACTAAGATTTATATGATACACTTAAAGGCTGCACATCTAGAGCTTTTGGTTCTGTATATTCTTGAAATTCTACAGTTAAGTTTTATAGAACCACCATCACAGTTTACCCAATCCTCAAGTTTTCTGAATTTTTAACAAGAGGGATTCAACATATCATTACGGAACTCCCCCCCCCCCCCCAAAATAAAGACTACGGAATATATTTAAGTTAAGCTAAATACAACTGCACAACAAACATGACTGAGTGATTAGCTTTTGCGCTTCTATCGGGAAGTCCGGGATTCAACCAGCATTCGACCATTCTGACAAAGCTTATCTTCATTCCATCTGTGAATGTAGAAATAGTGCGTGTACTGTGAGTTGGGCGACTTCCTTTTTTAGTAGAAATAGTGCGTGTACTGTGAGTTGGGCGACTTCCTTTTTTATTGTTTTTAAATCGTTATTATTACTAATTACCAGCAGTGACGGTTTTGCGAAAGTTAGGGGGGCGGTCTTTCGGACTGAAGCCCGTTCCCCAAAGTTACGGAATGTCTGCAACAAACGAAATATCTATTATTTATGCCTTTACTCATAAACTTTAAGCTCCCGTCAAATAAAAATTATGAATGTTTAAAAAAACTAAACATTAGTAAGTAACCCTTCCCAAAATACTTTTCTAAATCCGCCACTGATTCTCAGTATAAAATGATTTTTAAAGTTGTATCCGGAAGATTATTGCTAAACATATAAACGAAACGAAATATTAGTTATGCCTGTACTCATAAACTTCAAGCACTTCCCAAATAAAATTAGGACTTTTTAGGAAACGAAACAATCAGAAAAAACCCGCCTAAAGTACTTTTCTAAATCCGCTACTGATTATTTGTATAAATTGGTATTCAAGGTTGTGTCCGGAAAATTATTGCTAAATCACTTCACAGCTACAATATAACAGAAATGTGGAAGTACGGTTTGAAGGATATATTGAAAAACGTACGCTTTGACGGATAAATAGAAAAACGGGCAAGTTTAACTTTTGCGCTAGAAGCTAGAGTACTAAAAGCTCTTAGAAATGAAACACGGATGACAAACTAGAGAAGAAAAAAGATGTCGATAACTCAAAAGTTAAAATAAAGTTAAATAGCCTCTAAAATTACCCTCAAATACTACATTCTTCATGTTAGCTTTAATTCGTAAAACATGTGCTCCATCCATCTTGATGGTGAATTTCAGAGCGAAATATCACATTCAGGTCATGGAATTCTTACCTAACTATAGAATATACTATAAGAAAGCTATTTAGATAGAAAAATCATGAAGTTGAAAAAAGCCAAAATTTCCAAAATTCTCGTTTTTTTCCCAAAAAAAGCCGGCTTTTTATGTGAAAAAAACCATCGATTCAAAAAAGCCGGCTTTTTTGCATCTCTAGTTCTCACACAACAGAATAAACATAATTTCAAACCGTTCATCATCTATATTTAGAAAAAAAATAGCACTCTACTAACGTAATTTGCTGTTTTGGAAAATATAAGTTTTACTTATGAATATCTGGGAATCAGTCGATCTGTCTGTATTCTGACGTATTAGAGTTCGGATCCCTTTATAATTCATCACCGATGCCGATGCTAAATGGTACGTGAATCTATAGTTTATGGTAGGATCCGAACCACCATAATGCGTTCAAACTTCACTCAAGGGAATCGAACCTGAGACTTGCTGCAAAGCAGACATGCTTGCTAGACACTATACTAACTTCCTTTGTATATTTCAATATCATTAACTTTCAGTAATCACCGGTAATCGACCTATAACCAGAGTCGAAGTCTAAGAGGGAATTATTGAAAATGTTTAATTATCCTAATTTTTATGTAAATATTTCACTTTAGAATATTAGCGCTTAAATACTCCTCTCCAGTGTGCGAATTAGATAATCTATATTGGGGGGGATAAAATTAGGCCAAAGGACATAGTCTGAAGGTTCAAATTTCAAAATGAGACAATAAATGCCTTACCCCCATTATATATATATATATATATATATATATATATATATATATATATATATATATATATATATATATATATATATAATGTGTGTGTGTGACATCTGTAATAAATAAGAGATTTATTAATTTAATAAATCTACCGACAATAACTATGCATATATATATTGTCTGACATACACACCCCACTAAACCTTTCTGAACGTGTTTTAATGTTGTACTAACTCTTGTCCCCGTAGCTCTCTAAGGTTTATTTAGTTAATAATTCGGCTCGAGCGATAGCCATGATCACAAGCATATGTTAATTTTTCCACTCATATTGAAAGCTTCCACTTTGCATTAATACATACAGGTTGCAAAAAGAAACCTACTTCAGTCTTATGAAAACCACTAAAATTATCAGTTAAACCGGACATATCTTTTAAAAAAAAAAAAAAAGAAAAAAGAAAAAAAAAGAAAATCTAGATATTAGCCTATCAAATAAGAAATGGATTGTTGCTGGTCCCGATTTTTCACATCAAGGTCAAATCGAAGGGCAAATATTTAAAATCTCTCAATTCAAATTTCGAGCTTGTGCTTCTACTTTCCGCTAAAGCTGTGTTCATCACGACTTTTTTCTCCAAATATCGATTCCGTGATGGGCACAGAAAGTCAACACTTAAAAATTACTTTACTGTTAGGTTGAAGATGAGTTGATTCACTATGGGCTACGTTATTCAAATAAAGTAAAACATTACACTGAAGTTTTTCAGACAACATTAATTGCGTGGACAGCAAACTGTACAGCGAAAAGATGGAAAAATGAAGGGTTAACTTTAAAAATAAAAACCGCTCCAGTTGAAATGCTTATACAGACACGGAGAATGACACGGAGAACCAGCCGTATTAACAAATGCTAAAAAAAAAAAAAAAAAAAAAAAAAAAAAAAAAAAAAAAAAAAAATCTTGAATTATTCGCTTATTCACCTAAAAATCACCTTCATTACCATGTCTGCTCACTAGGAGCGTATCCCCCAGCGTGTACGTTAACATATACTTATGAGAGAATACCTATATCTCAGATTTTGAGTACAGTTTCAAAAGTTCATTTCCGTAAACTGTAAAAGCAGTGATTACTATGCTAATTATCACAAATTAAATGCAACTTTTGAGTTGCATACACACAACCTACTAGGGAATGAAGACCATGTGCTAACAAAGAGTACACTGGAAAATGAAATAACATGTTATAACAAAAATTAAAATAAGATGATAATCGATACAAATATAGAGGATGAATATGACATATCCGAACTTCGCAAAGTATGGTAGAAGAAGCTATTTGTTTACTTCTTCTTGGCCAACCGCTAAGAACATTTATAAATCTATATGTGGCTTTGTTATACGCAATTAGTACATTCAAATTCACAAACGATGACGAACTGAAGGGTACGAAGGTACAGTTGCAAGTAACAACCGTAGTCATAATAATATAGTTCTACTAAACAACGTTGAAAATAGTGGGTAATTAGGTGGTAAGTAGAAATGACCAAAACTGAACAGTTTACATCAATCATTTCGAAATACAGTTAGAAGATTAAATTTACAAGAAATAACAAAAATCAGTGAAATTTGGAGTTATACTAAGCATAGTTTGAGGGGGAAAGCGAGCATCCCCGGTGGGGATACTTCAGTTGACTTCTTTGGGGGGGAACAAAATGTGATTGAGGGGGAAAATCCCCCTCATCCCCCCCGGTAATTCGCACCCTACTCCTCTCCCCCATACAACCATTACACACGCTAATACTATGTAACAAACAGTAACGACTACATATTATCAGGTGCAACATTTAATCAATCAACATATAACATATAAAGCTTATAAAATTTTAATTAGTCAGCTGGGTTACATCTTATGAAAAAAGTTGAATAATTTCCACCTCATATGTTAGTTGTTTGACGTAACGTAAGCATGAAGGTAAGCTTAGATCTTTGTTCGAAATTCACATTGAAATGATATTCGCAAAGAATCTTCAGTGGGCTGAATCTCTTTCGTACCAGGTTGGCTACAAGACTGCGATAATCGTAGGACGTAAAAATGAAGATTTTATTCCCCAGTCAGAATTTTTAAACTATCCTATCTCTTCAAGTCAATAATTGTCTGTTTTGCATTATTACTTTTCAACCACAGAGCAAAATAATTAAGTCACTCTACTCCTGTTTTAATTATGTATGGCAGCGTGTAACAAATTGTTGCGAGGTCCTGGGCAAGAAAAGTTTGTGATCGCCCTTTCAGTTTTTAATTGCTAACTATAATAAAATTTCTGGAAATCAATTAATCTACACATTTAATTATTTGTGCTAAAGAAAATAAAGGTTTGTTTTCTTACTTTCCCGTTCCACCATTTCTTTCATCATCATTCACTTGCAATTTCATCCATCTCCTTTAGCAGTTACATAACTCTGGGGCGCTAAACTAAAGATTTCATCTTTTCCTTCATTACTACAATCTTAAAGTTTTCACGTATTAAAGTTTGCACGACATTATTAATTGTTGAATTGGTGGATTTATAAAAGTCAGTGCTAAATCATTTTAGGCTCGATAATCTTTCCAAGGCCCCTGGAGGCACTAAGCTCTGAGCGTGCCATTTAGGGAGGAACGGTGGCTCAGCGATAGAGAAATTACCTTTGATCGAAGGGTCGCATGTTCGATTCCCGTCCAAGTAAGTTCGTGGTGGAGGACATCGTGTTCGTGGGTTTTCTGGGGATTCTCCAGTTTCCTACCACATTCTCATTCAACTATTTCTTTCATCATTCACTTCTGTCCCCTTTAGCATTTAGCTTGCATAATCGTGGGATCTTAAACTAAAGATGTACCTAAAACAATCGTAAACTGGTAGGACTAGGAAAAAAAATTCATACTCAGAATTGAACGCGAGACCTCTTCGAAGGTTTACTCTGTTATGTATGACAGCTTCACTAGTTAAATATAACCCTTCTTTTCCTTCATCGCTTTGTGGTTTATGATCAACGTATCTGTTTCCATCCAACAAAATAAGAACGAGCTTTCTTATCAAATGAATATCTAATTGTTGAAATTTCTGTATTCAAACAAGCATCACATGATTTTACGCTTGGACGCACTTTTATTCACAGAAGCACTTGTATTCACAGAATTCTTTGGTCTTGGCAAATTCTAGGAATTGAATTATCCTCAAAGTGACACATTTGGTAGTCTCAGTCTCACTATTGAAGAATGAATTGCAGAGATGTGAATCAGATCGCTAAAAATATTTCCGACAAAGGCATAAACCTCTGCAAATCCCTGCTAGCTACTATTGAGATATTTCTACCTGAGATGGGAAGCGACACAAACAAGTACCTCTGAACCTTAAACGAGTCATTGGAAAATTCCACGAACAAAGAATAGTGTGACACCCAACAGTTTTATTTTTTTACACTTTGAAAAAAAAATTATTCTGTTCACCTGTTAGTTACATTATTTTCCTTCTAAACGCAGAACGTTTTTAAATATGGATATATTAAATTACACAAAATACAGCCTAACTCCCTCCCTCGTGGCTAAGTGGTGCGGGAGACCGGAGTTTGATCCCCCGCTTGGTCATGTAGCTTTAGCAGTTGCGATTATAAGTCCTGTAATTTCATGAATGTTGAATACCTGTAAAGTCTCCTTAAATTTCTAATTATAACTCCAAAGGTTCGATCTCATGATATAAAGCTGTCTTCTAAAAAAAAAAAGTTAAAAACAAGAGATATTTGTGCGTAATGTTTGATGTCTGTTATGTCCAGGATAATTGTCTGCTGATAGACAAGCATCCCAGAAGAGGTAAATATGTTCAGTATTTGGGCTATGATGCAGTGCCGGCGGTTGGACGTTAAAAGTAGGGGGCCAAGACATGATCTCAATATTTGTAAATCAATGTTCGTTTTCCTGGTTGCTTCTAACATTTTTCTTGTCGAAATGTTGTATAACTATTAGGATACTGTCTTTTTCAGTTAAAATACCATATATCGTGTTTCATATTTTATTAAGTAAATTTACAAGAGCAACGCAAAGTAGATACTAGCGCTTTGTACTCTTAAACAACGAAGGTGTAAGAAGAGGTTTGATTCCTTGCTCATGACTATCTTATAAATCTGTCTGGAAATTTGTATGATCAGATTAGGGGCCTATTTAATAATAAATTTGCAAAACAAATAAACAGAAAGAATAATATTAATCGAATAGTAATGAAAAATGAGGCTTGTTTTGTAAAAGTTATGTTGAAACTGGGAATTAATGAACAATTTATATTTTTTAGTTCCACGCATGCTATTATATATTATTACTCTTAGAAAGACAGTAAATACTACAAGCGTATGCTGCGACATTTAAAGAAATACTTTTGCAGCTTCCCAAAACATATTTATTGCCATTAGGTGCAGTTTTCACTTTCTTGGAATATATCAAAACTCAACAATATTTAAGGGAGCGCGGTGGCTCAGTAATTCACCTCCGGTGCTTGGGGTCCCTGGTTCGATCCCAGCTCGCGCCGTGTGGACTTTGTGGTGGACAAACGCCGTGCTCGTTGGTTTTCTCAGGGTTCTCCCGTTTCCTCCCACTTTATTCATTCCACCATTTCACTCATTTCTTATTATCACCGTCTCCTTTAGCCTAACCGGCATAACCATGGGACGTTAAAAAAGATTTCATTTCATTTCATTTCAACAATACTTAGAATCACTCCACACTCCAGTTATCCCAAATAATCCTAAAACCTAGAATTATGTTGAATTCACTAAATTTAATTGTATATACAAAATTGTATATGTACACCCCTGAACTCGTATATTACACTGCAAAACAATGCCGCAACTTTGACGTGGGAGACCCGGGTTCGATTCCTGGCGGGAGGTCATGTGGTTCGTATTCTACGTTAATCGGTAGGTTCACGTCTCATATAGTCTCACTGCTGAAGGGATATTTAAAAAAATCAAATCAAATATTCCTTACTATTAGAAAGAAGAAAAGACATTTCAGGAACTGTCGATTTTTGTGCAATTACAGAATAAGTTGTGAAGAGTGTTTCTTCCAGACATGTTTTTTTTTGGGGGGGGTACTGCCCCCCGAAGCTCTGAGAGCCTCCCCCCGAAGGAGACCAAAATAATACGTCTATAATATAATAATGAATAGAATAGTACCTGCAGTGCCGCCCCGGGATACTAAGTGTGCCCCCCCCCCCCAGAACATTGTTTCTGAAAGAAACACTGCTTATGAAGGACTTCTTTTTCTGCGAAATGTTATCTCAATTAGTTCCAAAGCGGCTGACTAACATATCGAGCCCTTGTAAGAAGAAATGAATATGAAAGTACACTCGGATAGGTTAATTTTTGAGCCATTTTTCGTGGCAATTAAAACGCAACTCCTGTAGCTTTCTTAACTGCACGGGAAGACAACTAATACGTACTCACGGAACGGCAAATATTTTATGGCACCATTCTATGAACCTTAATACATACAAAAACTTTATATTTCCAAACGAAACTATATAGCGACATTAATGGGTCATTTCAAAAGAGTGGGGAGTAACTGTCCCCCTTTGCCCCCTTAATCGCCGCCCATGCTATGATGTGTGGCACATTTGTGCGAAATTAATAATAATATGATTAAACTGTTTACCCACAACAAAATCCTGCTCGTTTTGCTGAAGTGGCTTTTCCTAAGTTTTATATGTTTCATATATCCTACAGTTTTTTTCAGGCTTTTTTTTTAATTTGTCCAAATTTATATTTCTCCTTGTACCACACAATCGTTCAATACTTGCACTATAATATTTACAATCAGTATCCTGTAACGTATTTTATTCCTAATAAAAATCATTGAACAACACAACATACGAACCCTATCTCACTGGCTTGCACGCGAACCTTTGGTTCATGGGGTCCTGGGGACAATTCCGAGTGGGAGAACATTGAACGACAGTGGATCGAATTCCGCGTTAAACCTATAGGTCCACTTCTCATATAGCCTCGCCGACGAAAGAGACGCTAAATGGCAATCAGTCAACAGTTGCAAATTTCGGCTGCATAAACAACTTATGTCTTGTGGAACTTATTAAATTTATTTTGTTAAAGCAGCTCTTTTAACAAAATTTCAGTATTAACGTGTCAGATATTTCTATTTAAGGACAAGAAAAAACATATTATTTATTTTGTAACTAAATGATAGCTCTACCCACGTAGATTATAAAAGCAGAAACAATGAAAATCGATACAATAGTGACTGACATTATTTTAACAAATATTGATTCAGATAATAGTTTGGGCTGTCACAAAACTATGAAAAGTTAAAAATTCCGATTAATTGTAACAACTTCATCAGTGGTGGACATTGGAGGAGGATGTATGCTATTAATCAGCCCATTTCATGGGCATCCAAACTCACGAGCCCAACACTCGCTAGATCGGCATTCGCGCTCAACCGTTCTCGGGTTCAATAATTAAGCGCTACCCCGAGCGCCAATGAAATAAGTCAGCGCGAGTCCAACTGAGGGAAGTGAGCCCGAGCACGATTCCCAAAGGAATAAATGAGCGAGAGCCCAATTGAAAAAAATGAGCCCGAGTCCGAGAGAGTCCAGAGCAAAATGGCCATCTATGAACCATAGTCATTCCATCAAGTCTTGATCTACTGCATTCTGATGGTTCTCTCATTGATTGTGTTTGTTCAGATATCAGCGTTCTTGTCATTTACTGCTGAATGACGTGAGTGACTGTCTGTCTGTCTACCAACACTCTTTAAACATGACAGTGTAGTAGACACTTCTTATCTAAAACGTCTCCAGCACAGGGAGGGCAAAAATGAGGCACACTTACTTCTTAATGTAGCGCTATTTCTACCCGGAAACTTTCATGGGAAAAATCAAATATTATTCTTATTTGCGTTATTATTTTTAATAATTATGTACGTACGCACGAGAAATTGTCTACTGCAATTAATTGAAAGGAAAAATACGATTAATGTATAACCTTGCTATGACACTAACTTTTCATCTAGGGGACATGGCAGATGATATTTTAAATTTTGCCTCTCTCCAAAAGAGGTCAAACAGCAAACTCCAAAACAGTTGCTTTTAAGGAAGCTTGTCCTCCTCCCTCGCGTGCCCTCGTTCTCCTGAAGGAAGTTGTCTCTAACCATCGTTCATCCTCGCTCCCGCAGTAACACTTGGCCCTCACCCTCGTTCACCCTCGCCCTCTTCGTCGAAGCTTTTCCTCGCCCTCGCGCACCCTCACCCCGCCATCGAAGCTTGTCCTCGCCCTCGCGCACCCTCGCCCTCTTCGTCGAAGCTTTTCCTCGCCCTCGCGCACCCTCACCCTCGCCATCGAAGCTTGTCCTCGCCCTCGCGCACCCTCGCCCTCGCTGCCGAAACTTGTCCTCGCCCTCGCGCACTCTCGCCCTCTTCGTCGAAGCCCTTCCTCGCCCTCGCGCACCCTCACCCTCGCCATCGAAGCTTGTCCTCGCCCTCGTTTACCCTCGCCCTCGCGAATGGAATTGTCCATCGCCCTCGCGCGCCCTCACCCTCGCTGTCGAAACTTGTCCTCGCCCTCGCCGTCGAAGCTTGTCCTCGCCCTCGCGCACCCTCGCCCTCGCGGCCAAAACTTGTCCTCGCCCTCGCGCACCCTCACCCTCGCCATCGAAGCTTGTCCTCGCCCTCGCGCACCCTCGCCCTCGCGGCCAAAACTTGTCCTCGCCCTCGCGCTCCCTCGCCCTCGCGTCACTGTGGGCGAGGGAACTTGAGGGTGAGGATGCCCTCGAGAGGGCCACCCTCGCGAGGGTGAACATCTCTGCTAAAAAGTATCCGTTTTTTTCACCGTAGAAGAAATCAAAACCAACACGAACTTTGGAAGATGTCAAGAAAGGACTTTCGTCGGTGTTTCCGAGAATGGGAGGAGCGGTGGAGCAATTGTGTGTGTATATGTGTGTGTGTTCCGAAGATGCCTACTTTAAAGGCGAGTTGAGTTGAGTTTAACGTCCCGTTCAGCAGCGAGGCTATAGGAGACGTGGACCTACTGATTAACGTGGAATCCGAACCACATGAGCTCCCGCCGGGAATCGAACCCGGGTCTCCCACGCCAAAGGCGCGTACGCTAACCGCTTAGCCACGGAGGAGCTCTACTTTAAAGGTGATTAAATAAAAATGTGCACTTATGTTGTGGTAATGAAGACTTACAACTAAATTCCGTGTACTTTGTAATTGATTAAATGCTCTCTCATAATATACTTCGGCTCCTAAGTTACAAAGTATATTATATGCAGACAGTTTCAGTGAAAAGCTAGAAATCTCACGTGACTAGTTCACAGTAGCACCTCTTGCTTGCTACGAAGAAACTAACTTTTCATCTGACGTTAACTGTGTGGAAATTTTTGAATCTAGCCTTCGGCTAGCGTCTAGGGAAGGTGTCGTAGGCTCGTAGTGCGTGCGCACAGTAGAGGTCTGCATGGGCCGGAATTTTTAGCTCGGGCCCGGCCCGACCCGTGAAATTATAATGTTATAGACCCGACCCGAGTCCGAAACATGTTTTAGAATTCAAGTCCGAGCCCGGCCCGGGCTCGTGTGATAATCAAATGAGCCTAAAGTACGCTGAATTACGGAAAGTTAATAATTAACGCAAAATTGTATTTTTATTTACAGCACTTAGTGGTTTAACTTTGCAGCTGTGCTTTAAAAGAACGGTGATGTATTGTTGCAGACTACATTTACAAAATTAGACCCGAGAAATATGGTTGTATATTTAAAAGTTTACGGCCTAATCCCGGCCCGGGCCCGAAGTGATATATGCTTTGTAGCCCCGAGCCCGTGCAGACCTCTAGCGCCTAGACAACAAAATATACAGGAAAGTTAATGTTCAACCCTAAATACAGTAGTCCAAGAAAGTGAATTATAAGAAGTGTGTACGTGGTTGCTTTTTTGTAAGTTACTAATATGTACAATAGTAGCAATAAATAAGTAGTAGAAAGGTATGCAGTAACGCGGATTTTCATGCAAGAGTCCGTTGCGTTCTTTGCTTGTGATGTGACTGAATAGCTAATTGAGAAAATTGTTTAAGTCAAGGATGTTATAAAATAGAGGATCTGCCCTTACAACAAAATCTTGAAGCCATATGTCACAGTTTCGCCACCCTTATTCTGCCCACTCCGCCCAATAAGATTGCAATGTTTTGAGCCAACAATCATGGCAGAAACGAAAATAGCCAATCAGACGATGGCGGAAACGAGAGTATCCAATCAGACGTGAAGATGCTCGGTTGTTTTTTGGCTTCACTGATTTAATAGGATGAAGATACATATGGACAGATCCTCTATTTATAACATCCTTGGTTTAAGTACGGTTCTACGTGTTGTCTGCACACAGAAATCGCAAGCAACAGATGCTTGCATGAAAATCCGCCCGTATACTTAATTTTCTATCTGGAATTTCCGCATTGAATCTACTATCCATAGACGATCGAAACGAATTTACTGTTAGCGAAGCAGATGAAAGCATGCTGATACTCGTGGCTTGTGGCAATCAATGACGTCACATGCGAAAACTGATGGCAGCGCCAACTTCTTGCGACGAAATTGGACGTCGATTGGTTCTTTCTCCCCGTGCAGACGATCAAAACGGATTTCAACATGCATATAGGAAGACATTTGTCTGTTCTGTGTATATTCTTACATAACCCAAGT
The DNA here is from genome assembly GCF_964235325.1 of Thermobia domestica. NCBI lineage: Eukaryota > Metazoa > Arthropoda > Insecta > Zygentoma > Lepismatidae > Thermobia > Thermobia domestica. Next base: position 39,223,504 of record NC_137469.1, read on the forward strand.
TGGTGCATTTTTTCCGTTTTTTTTTTTAAACTTGAATTAGACCTTACTCGCAATAAGAGCATTGGTAGGTCGAAGTACCTCTTTACAGAATAGCGCTAAATTACAAATTCTTATTAAATATTTGTTCTTTACAAAAGTAAATTCTACATTTAAAGTAGAAACTTACTGTTTTTAGTCATTACATAAGTTACAGTTACTACTATGACGATACAAACGAAGATAATCTTCATTCTTAGACGGTGGTCCAACTAAAACCTATAAAAGAGTCGAAAACTCATTAGTATCATGTACCTTATATGTTTTGATATTTTCAGTGAACTTCATAGTTATACCAACAAATTACTAGTTACCAATAGTAATAATAATGGTAAATCTGAAGATCGTTGTTAAGTATAGGGTAATTTGGGGCATAAGCGGCGCCAGGATCTTGGTAATGTGGGTGTAGGCTAGGATGGGACAACATATCCTAACATTGTTGCCAGAACGCTCTGCAGTATTGAGCCTTAAGATCTCAAAAGCAATCCCTAAGTTTTGCTTTTTTTTTAAAAAAAAAAAAAAACTAGAAAGACCTGTATGATAGCAAGTAGCTTATGAGAGTCTTAAGTCACTTAAATATATCCAAACATAGGAAACAAGAAATATACAAAATAGAAAGGATTATTGTGGGAAATCTGAAAATTGAAGTTAATGTGGGTGCAGCTGCACCCACTGCACCCACTGTGGCGCCACCTTATGATTTGAGGTAATATGAGCAGTAAAAGAAAAATGTTAAAATTTCTCATAGATATTAAAATATAATTTGACAACGAACAGTACAGCAACGTAGACTGATACATTCTGTTTACTCTCATAGAGTTTGCTTTCAAAAATATTTAAATGGTTGTCAAGAAAACTAAAAATGCTAACCCATATTTAACAAAATGTATGTGTACTATGGACAGGTATTATGAATAAAATGAGAAGGTGCCTCTCATTGGTACTTAAAGTATCCATGAGAAACTAAGAGCAAAATATAATAATGGATGAAATAGTACTAAATATTGAACAAATTTAAGCCGTACAAAACACTATAAAATACATGAAAGCATTAAAAGGAAAATACACAGTAATATTCTTAGCTACTTGAAAACTAGAATGTTAAACACCGAAACCAAATGTGATAAACTTAAGTGTATATGATATGCTAAAAGTAAAATATAGTTTTTGCTCATATGATTCATTTTACTTCCAACGTAAGCGTCATTTGCTATTGCATTAGGGTTAGAAAGGTAGAGCGCGGAACCCGTTGACTGCCTTTGTCATATTTTCGATTTTCACCATGCTTGTTATAAAATGTGGCAAACCCCAAGTTTTGTTAAAGGTCGACCTTTGTGATCACACATTAAAATGCTTGGCACTTTGTAATGTGTATTTTTCAGTGGTCTTAAGGGAGATTTGTCGGTTGTAGCCAATTATTTGAAGTCAGACAGAGGCGTACTTTGAAGTAAAATATAATTTTTGCGCTTACAATATTTTTCAAAACATTCTCTTTCAAGATGAAAAAGGTATGTACATAGTGGTCCGGAAGTGGGCGTACCCCTAATTGGTGTTTTCTGACGGTTTTAAATTTTACTCACATTTGTTTGGTGACATTACTTGGCATTGTCTGGCAAATGGTATCAAATACACTGTTCTGACATGGCAGGATTGAGCGCCAGCGCACTTCGCGCTTCACGTGCCTGAATCAGACGTTTTCTGGTCGCTGAATTGGAAGAAGTTATGCATCTTCACCAGCTCCCTTTGCCTGGCCTCCAAGAAGTTCCGATCTCATGACACCAGACAATGTTCTCTGGGGTTTCATAAAGCAACAAGTAAGAAACACTCGATTCACACAACGCAGGAATTACGAGCAGCTGAGGAACACGCTTGCACCCTCGTGACTCCGCAAAACATCTGAGAGAACTTGGCGCAGAGTTCAGCTGTGTTACGACATGGATGGTGATCATACCGATGTTTATGGCTCTTAAGACTTTAAGGTAACTGTGTACAGACATTCTACCATAACTAACACTATACTATTGAAACTAAAGGGAGGCGTACGCTCATTTCCGGACCACCCTATATAATATGAAAATGTTTCATTGTTTAACTGATAATTGTTAATTGTATGTTTATTATAACTGCCCATTTTGTTCAAAATAAATATGCCCATGTAATGACAATGTTTAATAATTTCCAGCACTGCAGTTAGAATGTAATCGGGCAGCTCCATCCTTTGGCTGTGTAGTGATAATGCAATGTCTGTAGATTACCATAAATGAGCTGAATTTTGTATTCAAAAGATTACAGTGCATGAATTCCTTATATCCATGATACTGAAATTTATAAACAACAAAATGTGCAAATCAAATAACGACAATTATTTATTTGCCTTTGTTCTTTTTTATTTTTCAAAATAACACAAAATAACAGCTCAATCGTCGTGCACATTTACCGTATATCCAGCTTTTAACTGGTGTACACAATGTTATGAACTAACAAATTCAGTTTTAGATTAATTATGGTATGAGTAATACTCTGAAAACCTTAGTTCTGCCAATATTACCCAAAATTACTTTATCAATTATTTTTGGAAATACTGTCAAAAGAGTTCACTTTTGTATAAATAATAAAATAACTTATGTAATGTATGTATGTTTGGAAATGTGCTTCCAGATTTTATTTATAATGTTGTTTTTTTCTTTCCTTAATGGCATCCTATATTTACATTCTCCATTCAGTGGAAAAATATGGCAACCATAGGTAGGCAAAGATCTCAATGCTACTTTTTTTTTTTTTTTTTTAATGAATACAGTAAGTTTACAACAACTATTTGCCGCCGTTATCGATATCATTACATTTTCGCTCCTTGTAAAAGTAATAGCCTGCCCTGTTGACACCAGTGTTGGGCAAAATCAATTGAAATCAATTGCAATTGATCAATCAATTGAAAGTAATTGCTCTGAAAATCAATTGCAATTGATTTCAATTTGTAATTGACAATTAATTTCAATTGCAATTGAATTCAATCATAAAATTTGCAAATAAATTTTCGTCAATTGTTAATTGTTAATTGGTCACCAGGCAATTGAAACTTTTAATTGTTAATTGTCAATTGCAAAGGGTGCAATTGAAACATTTAATTGTTAATTGCAATTGACAATTGAAACTTGTAATTGTTAATTGTAATTGTTAATTGTAATTGAAATCAGCAATTAAAACTGAAGATAAGAAGATGTGTGTGTATTGTGTTGTCCACTTGTTACTGTTTTATATATTTCAAATAAGGTACTTATAAGAAATGCTGGATACCTACCATCCCTTCCCCCCCCTGGGAAGAATCCAGGAAACTAAGTATTTTTTAAAATATATTATGTTTATGGTTCTATCCCCCTCGAAAGAACTCTATATGCCCGTCATGCATACAATAGGAATGGGCACCAGCGAGTTCGAGCGAGTTTTCTTTAAAACTCGACTACACTCGAAGCAGACATCTTTGAGCTCGACTTGAGATCTCGGCTCGAAAAATTTCCCCCAACTCGACTCGAATTCGGATCGAGTTTCCAGTCGAGTCGAGCCAATTCGAGCTAAATCCTTTGTGTAGTTCCAAGTACTACTATCTTCAAGTATCCTACATAGACAATATAATAATCAATGATACTACTACTACTACTATAATTAATTATCATTATAACACCGTGTACCTGTATAAACATGGAATATAGGCGGTTTGTATCGGAATACTAAAAATTAGTTGACTGTCGATCTTGGTCGTCAAGAAATCTTCAGAAGGCAAGGACATCGGTCACGAGGTTCTTGGTTTGAGTTCAGGAGGAGCAAGTATTCGGGCTCGAGCCAAAAATTGTTAGAAGTTATGGGACTCCAGCCAAACATGTTCAAAACTGCTCGACCCGGGCTTAGGGTTGTCAACAGCTCAAGCGGCTCGCTCACAGCTTATTCACTTATCGAGCCGAACCGAGAAGTAAGCCGAGCCAACAGCTCATCCAACCGAGCCAGCTCCAGCCGATGGCTCACACGAGCCGAGCCGAATTGAGCTGATTGCTTACCCCAACCGAGCCCGTTCGAGCCATCGGCTCAGTTGAGCTGACTCGAACCCAGCCTATGGACTCGTTTCAACAGAGCTGGTTCGAGCCATTGGCTCCAATCGAGCCGAGCCGATGACTCGTCTTTACCGAGCCGGTTCAAGCCATTGGCTCAATTGAGCCCAGTCGATGGGTAATCCCAACCAAGCCAGCTCAAGCTGTACGCTCAGTTGAACCAAGCCGAGTCGGTTGACATCACTATTCCGGTTGGGCTTCTACTTTGGCTAAAAAATTGGACCGTGCAGTTCTCAGCCTTGATGGTAAGAACTACAAAAAATGATAAGAAATCTTTAGTTTTACGTCTCACGCTTATGCCGGATAGGCAAAAGGAGACGGTGATGATAGGAAATGAATGAAACGAAGAAAGTGGGAGGAAACGGGAGAACCCCGAGAAAATCCACGAGCACGGTGTTTGTCCACCACAAAGTACAAACTGCGCGAGCTGGGATCGAACCAGGGACCTCAAGCACCGGAGGTGAACGCTCTACCACTGACCCACCGCGCCAACTGGTAAGAACTACAGTATATACTTATATTGGTGCTCACGGCGTCATTAACTTGTTCCGCCACCAACGAATTTCAAGGTACTTTGTTCTGCATCTTTTGTGCGTGTTTTGTGTCGCTTTATGCGCCTATTCCCACATTTTGTGCATCACCGGAAGTGGGTCAAAATGGGCCTACAAATATGGCGGAACAAGTTATTGCTCTTCTGCCACCAATGAATTTCGAGATTGTTTCCTTCACATCGTTTTGTGCCGTTTTGTGCGTCTACTTCCGTTTTGTACGTCGTGGGAAGTGGGTTAAAATGAGTCCCCAAGGTGGGACGAAAACGATCAAGAGTTCCGCCACTATTAAATCTCGAGGTCGTTTATTTCACATCGCGTACCCTTTTGTACGTTATAACGACTCACCAAGGGTAGTCGTCAACCTGGTCCGTCTAAGTAAGATATACAAATATTGAGTGGTAGTATTAATTTGCATGTAAAAATTATCTTTAATAATTATATAGCATTATTCTCACCTTTTCTATTAAAATGATAACGTCGATGAACGTTACTAAAATGATTTATTAGCTGATATACTTTATAATATATTTTCCTTCAAACTGTCAAGCACACAAACTTGCTGACTAGGTATCCATAAAAAAATTTACATCGTAACAACTATCCCATAATAATCATTTACATATCTCAAAAACATTCTTCTTTTGTTATTATCAAATTAACATTCTATTAAGTATAGTTCACATGTATTAGCACTTTCTGCCCAAGGTACAGGTAATTATTAATCTATCCAAAGTATTTTGTTATATAAAATGTCGCCCGACAATTGGACTGAATATAAAAGTCATGAGTGAGCTTGGCTTTTATCTTCAAGAACCACTGGTCCGTTTACAATAGTGCTCTTACTTTATATATGTTCTTCATATTTTGATCACACCTCTTATATATCTTTATTACATTTCATATATATATAGATATATTTATAACAAATCGTACACTTCAATAATACTTATCTTTTATTACATTAATTATATTTATTTCATTATTATCAAAAACATCGTCGCTTATTAATATAATTAACGAGGGTGAAACACAAATTACTATAATTAATAGTTTTGATCCTTATTAAAACAGTGAAGTTATAAATAATGTTTAATCTTTCAGGGCGCTTTAAATAACAAATAAGTTAGATGTTGCATTCTAATGTATACATCGTGATACTAAAAGGTCATAATAAAGAAGAATCTTGTTCGGATAATATATAGGATAGCTCATAAAAACAGTCGTCGAATAATTAATTTTATAGAATAGATCTTCTTCTTAACATAATCTTTGACAGTTAAATTTTCAACACAAACTGATATAATGACAACAATTCTTGTACTTAATCAATCATGAATTAAATTATAATCCTTCACGTTAATAAGAAAGAATTCAAATCATTGAAAACTTATCGTTGATTAATGAAAATCAAAAAAAAATATAACTGAACAAAAATCAAAAATTAAACAGAACCTACGTTTGAATAACCAAAAAGGAAGAAAATAAGTCTATTTTTACATAAACAGAAAACACCCTTCTGGTATAATATATTTTTTTTTCTTTCAGTCTTCTTCATTTCTATTTATTTGAGCAAGAATGTCAGGCGCAACTAACTCTTTCACTAGATGCATCCATTTTTCCTTTGTATACTGAGTAAACTTCCACACCTTTAACTCATCTATATTACGAAGTCCAATTGACGTACCTGTTTTAGCGTTCAACAATTCGAAAACTTTAGGATTTATTTCCTTAAAACATAAATAAGGACCTGAGAAAATGTCACAAAATTTATAAATCTTCTTTAACAACATATTACTTTGTGGATGTTGTTTAACAAAAACTAAGTCATTGACCTTGATCCGATATTTTCCTTCTTGCAAAGACTCTACTTGTGAATTACGTTTCAAAAATTTGTTATGTCTTCGGATTTTTACCATATTCACTAAACTGGAAGAATCCATAATTGTCGAATCTTCTAATTTGACATCAAAATGTTGTTCCACAGGGAAAACCAAATCAGAACCATTATGCACATTAGCAGGAGACACACCTAAAGTGTCTGATATAGAATGATTCAAAAGGTATGTGATTTGACTGACATGTTTAATCCATTCGGCATGTTTATTTTTACAAAAATGTCGAAACAACATACCAAAATTGCGATGTACATTTTCTACAACAGAGCTACTGGGATGGTACGGAGTTACAAAATGAATTTTAATGTTAGCCTTGTTCATGGCTTTGAGGAACACATCACTTTTAAATTGTGAACCGTTATCGCATAATATATGTTCGATAGGGCCACAATGTGGAATATATACATTCATAATTTTATTTACGATAGCAGCGGAAGTTGCTCTACGCAAGGGATAGGCTACTACATATCGTGAAAAGATATCCATGGTTGTTAACAAATAAGTTTCTCCAGTAGCTGCTCTTGGTAACGGTCCATATAAATCGATCGACAGAAATGAATGTGGTCTCTCAGGCGTTATTGAGAGCATTGGTTTTTGTATAGCTTGGTAATTGTGTTTAATTCGCATACACTCAATGCAGTCATTGATATAATTTTTGAAATCTTCAGAAGGCAAGGACATCGGTCACGAGGTTCTTGGTTTGAGTTCAGGAGGAGCAAGTATTCGGGCTCGAGCCAAAAATTGTTAGAAGTTATGGGACTCCAGCCAAACATGTTCAAAACTGCTCGACCCGGGCTTAGGGTTGTCAACAGCTCAAGCGGCTCGCTCACAGCTTATTCACTTATCGAGCCGAACCGAGAAGTAAGCCGAGCCAACAGCTCATCCAACCGAGCCAGCTCCAGCCGATGGCTCACACGAGCCGAGCCGAATTGAGCTGATTGCTTACCCCAACCGAGTCCGTTCGAGCCATCGGCTCAGTTGAGCTGACTCGAACCCAGCCTATGGACTCGTTTCACCAGAGCTGGTTCGAGCCATTGGCTCCAATCGAGCCGAGCCGATGACTCGTCTTTACCGAGCCGGTTCAAGCCATTGGCTCAATTGAGCCCAGTCGATGGTTAATCCCAACCAAGCCAGCTCAAGCTGTACGCTCAGTTGAACCAAACCGAGTCGGTTGACATCACTATTCCGGTTGGGCTTCTACTTTGGCTAAAAAATTGGACCGTGCAGTTCTCAGCCTTGATGGTAAGAACTACAAAAAATGATAAGAAATCTTTAGTTTTACGTCTCACGTTTATGCCGGATAGGCAAAAGGAGACGGTGATGATAGGAAATGAATGAAATGAAGAAAGTGGGAGGAAACGGGAGAACCCCGAGAAAATCCACGAGCACGGTGTTTGTCCACCACAAAGTACAAACTGCGCGAGCTGGGATCGAACCAGGGACCTCAAGCACCGGAGGTGAACGCTCTACCACTGACCCACCGCGCCAACTGGTAAGAACTACAGTATATCAGTGTTGGGCAAATTTCAATTGAATTAACAATTAACAATTAATTTGTAAATTTAATTGTTAATTGCAATTAACAATTGAAATAAGTAATGGTTAATTGTTAATTGCAGTTGGCCATTAAAAAAGGAGAATCAATTGCAATTGATCAATTGATTGAAAGTAATTGCAGTGGAAAGTAATTGCAATTGAATTCTGTAATTCAATTGCAATTGAAATTAATTGGCAATTGATTCAATTGCAATTGATTTCCACAGCAATTACTTTCAATTGATTGATCAATTGCAATTGATTTTCACTGATTAATTTTCAACACTGTAGTTCAGAGAGGGCGTGGGGCAATGAAAACTTTAGCCACGACCAATTGACTCACCACCCGTCGTGACCCACGACCCACCGTGACCCACTCTGACCCACCACCCACCATAAATCACTCTTACCCACTGTGACCCACAGACCCGCCAAAACCCATTGTCATCAACTCTGACCCATGATTCACGCCCTCTTCTCTACTGACTAAAGAGTTTAAACTTGTAATAAAACAAGCCTATAAAATTATCACTCATCGGAGTTTGAATTTCTACGATCAATCGCTCAAGCATCGCACTAATACAATAACAGCGGATCTGACCTTTCTAATATAAATAAAATAGTTTGTTCGTGTGTCTGTGTGTCTATCTTTGTGCGGCCTGTGGACGGGACGAGTGGACCGAAAGTTTTCAAAATTTGGTCACGGGTAGCTTGGTCTAGGCCCCAGACCAAGACGAAGAGGTTTTTTTTTTTTTTAATTCCTTACTATGGGGTCTCCAGGAGACGTTTACCGGGACCGGCCTGGGGACCAGACAAGTCGACCGAGAGTTACCAAATTTTGGTCAAAGATACATTGGTCCAGGTTTCACACCAAGGCAAAGCTTTTTCGAAAAAATTTGAACCAGGGGGTCTCAGGGGGGCGTTTACCGGGACATGTAAAAGTAGTAGAAAATGACCGATATCAGTGTCGATTTCATAGTTTTCGCGGTCGCTGAGATCAATGGTGAAACTCCGATCGCATTAACTTCCAAATTCACCGTATTCTGCTACGGGCCGTGGGTCAATGGGGGGGAGGGGGGAAATACCGAAACGTACAAGTAATCCAAAATGACCGATATTAGTGTCAAATCCATAGTTTTCGCGGTTGCTGATATCAATGGTGACACTACCATTAGCGATGACTTTCAAATTCATCCACCGTTGTATGCGGGCCTTGGGTCACCAGAGGGGGGAATTCCGAGACATGTAAAAAAATAATCGAAAATGACCGATATTAATGTCAAATTCATAATTTTCGGGGTAGCTGAGCTCATTGGTGAAACTCAAGACCGCGTTTACTTTCACATTTAGTCCCCATCAGATAACAAACGGGGGCATTATGAAGGGGATCACGAGACATGTAAAAATAATCCACAATGACCGATGTCAATTCCGTAGTTTTCGCGGTGGCTGAGATTAATGGTGATACTTTCATTAGCGATGATTTTCAAATTTAGCCAGCATTGTATGCGGGCCGGGAGTCACCGGGGGTGGGGAATTGCGAGACATGTAAAACTAATGGAAAGTGACCGATATTAGTGTCAAATCCATAGTTTTAGCTGTCGCTGAGATGAATGGTGATACTTCCACAGGCGTTGACTTCCAAATACAGCCCCCATCGGCTGCAGACCAGAGGCATTGTTTTTTTCAAAATTGGAACCAGAGGATTATAGGGATTTTTACAGGCATATGTAAAAAGTAGTAGAAAGGGCAGATGTTAGTGTCACATTCATAGTTTTCGTGGTGTTAGTTGGGGGTTGGTGGGGGCCAGAGGAGATTGTTTCACAATACGAACCAAGGGGGTCTGAGGGGGTGTTCACCGGGACATGTAAAAGTAGTAGAATTTGTGTCGAATCCATATTTATCGGGGTTGCTCAGACGTATAGTGACACCCCCGATAGTGTTTACGTTCAAATTCAGCCCCATCGGCCTTCCCAATGAAAGCACATGTACGTTGTTGGATATATATTCACACAAAATATATCCAATGTTAGAAATGTTTCTTAATTGTTCTCCCGTTGTTCAATTTGTTTACATTGATATTTTATCTGATCCGTGCGACGAACGGGTATAACAGCTAGTACGAAATGGTAAAGTGTTTGTTATGGACCAAATTACAGTGAATTCAATTATATATAAATAGATAATTATTATAATTATAAGTAATAAATATTTCCTTGTTGAAGCATAGAGCTCCTCCGTGGCTAAGCGGTTAGCGTACGCGCCTTTGGCGTGGGAAACCCGGGTTCGATTCCCTGCGGGAGCTCATGTGGTTCGGATTCCACGTTAATCAGTAGGTCCATGTCTCATATAGCCTCGCTGCTGACCGGGACGTTAAACCCCAAAAGCAACTCAAAATCAAATCAACTTGTTGAATTATACATATTTTTCAGTGGAAAAATGAATACAATTTAAAAGTCCCAAATCAACGTAAAGTAGACCAACTTAAAGGAAAAATGTATAAAATTTTCCATATAATTAAGCTTACAAACTTAAAATTTCCATGTAATTAAGCTAAATTACCATTTTTGTGTCGTTTTGTGCGCCTATTTCCTCGTTTTCTGCGTCACCGGAAATGGGTCAACGTTATCCTACAAATATGGCGGAACAAGTTAATGTTGTTCCGTCAGGAACAATTTCGAGGTCGTTTCCTTCACATCGTCTTGTGCGTGTTTTCTACCGTTTTGTAAGCCTATTTCCACGTTTTGTGAATCAATGGTAGTGGGTCAAAATGGGCATTCAATGTGGGAAGAAAACTGATCCACTCTCCCACCAGTATCGAATTTCAAGGTCGCTTTTTTCGCATTGTTTAGTGCATATTTATGCCGTTTCTGCGCATACTTTCACGTTTTGTAGGCCAACGAAAGTGGGTCAAAGGTGACCTAAAAATATGGCAGAGAAAGACATATTCATTCCACTTTCAAGGTCCATTTTGACCCTCTTCCACTGATGCACAAAGCGACACAAATCATGTATAAAAAGTGTGAAGGAAACGACCTCATTTGATGGTGACGGAACAGCATTAAGTTATTCCGCTATACTTGTAGGCCATTTTGACCCATTTTTGTTGTCGCACTAAAGTGGAAATAGAAGCACTAAAGTGGAAATAGGAGCACAAAACGGTACAAAGCAGGCACTATACGATGCGAAAGAAACGACCCCCCAAATTCGATAGTGGCGGAACAATGGCTCTAGTTTCTCGAACCATTTTGACGCATTTCTGGTGATGCTCAAAACGTGGAAGTAGGCGAACAGAACGGTACAAAATACACACTAAACGATGCGAAAGAACCAACCCCGAAATTCGATAGTGGCGGAATAGTGAGCCATTTAACTCCCACTTTAAAGGCCCGTTTAACTCACTTCCGGTGACTACAAGACGAGGAAGTAGGCACAGAAAACTTTTTAAAAAATAATCACTAAACGATGCGAAAGAAACGACCTAGAAATTCGATAGTGTCGGAACAATGGGTCATTTTGGTCACACTTTGGACGTCCATTTTCACACACTTCTGGTGACGCGCAAAACGTGGAAATAAGAGCACGAAACGGCACGAAACATTCACTACTCGACGCGAAAGGAAGGACCACGAAATTCGGTAGGTATAGTGGTGGAGCAGTGGGTCATTTTCGTCCCACCTTCGAGGCCCATTTTGACCGTCTTCCAGTGACGCACAAAACGTCGAAATACGCGCACAAAAGGGTATGCAATGTGAAATTAACGACCTCGAAATTCCATAGTAGCGGAACTCTTGGTCATTTTCGTCCCATCTTGGAAGCCCATTTTGACCCACTTACGGTGACGCACAAAACGTGGAAATAAGGGCACGAAAATCCACTAGTCGATGCAAAAGGAAGGATATCGAAATTCAATAGTGGTGAAACTCTTGGTCATTTTCATCCCACCTTCGAGGCCCATTTTGACCATCTTCCAGTGACGTACAAAACGTCGAAATAGGCGCACAAAAGGGTACGCGATGTAAAATTAACGACCTCGAAATTCGATAGTGGCGGAACAGTGTGTCATTTTCGTCCTACCTTGGAAGCCCATTTTGACCCATTTCTGGTGACGCACGAAACGTGGAAATGGGGGCACGAAACAGCACGAAAATTCAGTAGTCGATGCGAAAGGAAGGATATCGAAATTCGGTAGTGGCGGAGCAGTGGGTCATTTTCGTCCCACCTTCGAGGCCCATTTTGACTGTCTTCCAGTGACGCACAAAACGTCGAAATAGACGTACAAAAGGGTACGCGATGTGAAATTAACAACCTCGAGATTTAATAGTGGCGGAACTCTCGGTCATTTTCGTCCCATCTTGGAAGCCCATTTTGACCCACTTACGGTGACGCACAAAACGTGGAAATAAGGGCACGAAAATCCACTAGTCGATGCAAAAGGAAGGATATCGAAATTCAATAGTGGTGAAACTCTTGGTCATTTACATCCCACCTTCGAGGCCCATTTTGACCATCTTCCAGTGACGTACAAAACGTCGAAATAGGCGCACAAAAGGGTACGCGATGTAAAATTAACGACCTCGAAATTCGATAGTGGCGGAACAGTGTGTCATTTTCGTCCTACCTTGGAAGCCCATTTTGACCCATTTCTGGTGACGCACGAAACGTGGAAATGGGGGCACGAAACAGCACGAAAATTCAGTAGTCGATGCGAAAGGAAGGATATCGAAATTCGGTAGTGGCGGAGCAGTGGGTCATTTTCGTCCCACCTTCGAGGCCCATTTTGACCGTCTTCCAGTGACGCACAAAACGTCGAAATAGACGTTATAACAAAATACTTTGGATAGATTAATAATTACCTGTACCTTGGGCAGAAAGTGCTAATACATGTGCACTATACTTAATAGAATGTTAATTTGATAATAACAAAAGAAGAATGTTTTTGAGATATGTAAATGATTATTATGGGATAGTTGTTACGATGTAAATTTTTTTATGGATACCTAGTCAGCAAGTTTGTGTGCTTGACAGTTTGAAGGAAAATATATTATAAAGTATATCAGCTAATAAATCATTTTAGCAACGTTCATCGACGTTATCATTTTAATAGAAAAGGTGAGAATAATGCTATATAATTATTAAAGATAATTTTTACATGCAAATTAATACTACCACTCAATATTTGTATATCTTACTTAGACGGACCAGGTTGACGACTACCCTTGGTGAGTCGTTATAAAAATTTTGGTTTACCTCACCCGGGACCTTTTCATAAATTCTATACCCCGAAGTAAAGTAAGGGTGAATTTACTTTTACAATTAATTTAATGAATACAAATTTGACCATATTGAGAAGTGGTAGAATAATCATAAGGAAAATGGACACTGAAATAATGGAGAATGAATCCACTAATAGTGACAACGGTGAACCTAGTGTAACATCAAGAATGACATCGGAAGACCGAATCTTGCTAGTTTTACAGCAGCAATTGAGTCAGATGTCTACCGAATTAAAGCAGACGATGAAGCATAACTCTGAAGAATTAAGTAGACGAATAGAACAGAAGTCTGATGAATCTAACAAGCAATACGAAGAATTGAAGCAGACGATCGAACAGAAGATAGAACAGAAGTCTGATGAATCTAACAAGCAATACGAAGAATTGAAGCAGACGATAGAACAGAAGATAGAACAGAAGTCTGATGAATCTAACAAGCAATACGAAGAATTAAAGCAGACGATAGAACAGAAGATGGAACGGAAGTCGGATGAAACGAAACAATTAATTATCCAGACGATGAGCGATATTACCTCGCAATTCGAGGAAAAGTTAAAAGGGATATCGGAGGAATGCCAGGGTAATCACAACCACCTGAGCCAAGAAATCAGTGATATAAAAAAGGATTTAGAAGTAACTGAATCTTCTGTTCAACAACAAAAGATCCAGGTCATCAATAATGCTAACAACATACGAGCAAATACGCAGTCGATAGCTACGTTACAGGAAGAAATTAGAATGCTACAGGTTAAGGACAACACATACCGTAATAACATGTGTAGTGATCGCTTGGAGTTTCCCCACTCACCAGAGATGAACTCGCCTTCGCCGGTGTCTGATGATGATATTATATTGGAAGAAATACATCCAAAGAGTACAGATGGGCGAAACATAGATGGTGTAACGACACATCATGTTATGGATAAGAATTATCACCCAATAAGTACACGGAATGATAAAAGGAAGGTAAAATTAAGTGTTAAGATGAGTGAAATTCGAGCTATGAGCAAATTCAGTGGTAAGTGTAACGAGAATGCTACTTCTTTCTTAGAGAAATTCCAGGACGAATGCAATATTATGTGTATAGATAGATCACAATATATGAAATTAATTCCTCATGTATTACTCCCACCTTGTTCATTATGGTTTAAAGCTGTACGTGATCACATCCATACATATGATGAATTCAAAGCGGCACTAATCGCAAATTATGAAAATGACTTTTTGCTTGCGAATAGAGATGCTACCATTAGAAATCAACACTTCAATCCTCGATTGCATAAATCTATTGTTGAATTTGTTGTAAATACATACAACGAATTAAAGGTCGTTAATCCATTGCAATCGGAATCGAGAATAATCGCATTGATTCGAAATTTGCTTCCATTTAAATTGCAACAGATCTTATTTTCCACACAGTGTATGAGTTTCAACCATTTGTTAATGCTTGTCCAATGCTATGAAACTCAATACCATGCCATGAATCAACAAGCAGGAATGGGTAAAAATAAGAATAATTCAGATCATTTGGTGCCTGTTCGGAATTTAAATATCCGAAGTGTGAATAATACGGAACATAACCTAAGCCGAGTATACTCTAGCAATCAAAATGAACAAAATAGACAAAGTTATGTAGGGAATCCGCCTAACCCAATTAATCGTAGTAATCCATATGTTAGACCCTATAATCAAAATAGGTTTAACAATAGACGAAATGTATGGCGAAATTCTAGGAATACAGCGAACTACGTGGATAGACGTAATGGAAGGACAAGAGATGGCACTTCGCATCAAGATCCAGGTATCGAAGTAATTTCTGTACAGAACAATAATACGGGACATTATCACGATTGTGCTGTGCAATGCACTTTATTAGAACCCTACACCAGTATGAATTTAAACTAATTACGGCTGATGTGGTAGGGGTTAAACCCATATCAGCTGTAGATTCTCTTGAACATTTATCTAAAAATTTAAGCGATAATTCTTATGAACATTTATCTTCTAATTTACATGTTCATGTTAATGATGAAAATGATCTTTCACATGACGTCTCTGTAAATAATTATTCAGAAATAGCAATTAATAGATGTCAGTACTAATTTATACCTGTTGTAAATCGTTGTTGGTTCGAGGATGATACTGTCAATGATGGTTTTAATATTGAAGAAAATTTTGTATTTTTAAAATCTTATAGTACAGCTAAAATACCTATTAAAGTCAATGGGTTAAGCACCGAAGCTTTACTAGATACAGGAGCAAATGCCTCTCTATTATCGTATTCATTGTGGAAAGCAATTACTAGTAATTATTCGAATCCCAAATTACAAAAGGCTGAGAACCTTATTATAGTTGATTTTACCGGTAAACATAAAAACAGAGTAGCTGGAATCACTCGTGTGACAATAACTATTCAAGATTTTGAAATATCAATTCCTATTCTGGTAATAAAGGAACTTAACGAGAAATTAATTATGGGTTTAGATTTATTATCTCAATTACGTGTCATGCTTGATTTTAAAAATCAAACGTTGACTATACCGGGTATACCTCAGGAAATCGTGCAGAAACTGCTTCCAAAATTAGATAATCTTGCTTGTCAATATAATGATATTTCTCCTGTAGTGAATAATGATTCTGTTAGTGCTGAAAGTGGTAAACTAAATGATCAACGAATGGAAGACACACGAAATGTGGTGGATATAAAGGACGATGTATTATTTTCTGAGCGTGTTAAATCACTCGAAAGCAGCCTTGACTTTACTGATAATACAGTAAAAGCTAACTTTAAGGATATCTTATATAAACATAGAAATGTCTTTTCCGAACGTCCTGGGCGTTGCAAGGATTTTGTTTATTCTTTTAAAGTTAAAACAGACAAACCCATAGTAACCAAGCCTTATATAATTCCATATAGATACAGGGAGAATGTACGTCAGCAAATTACAGATATGTTAAGAGATGGGATCATTAGGCCTTCACGAAGCGTCCATCTTAATCCATTACATGTTGTTCCAAAGAAAAATGGTTCTCTACGTGTGGTATTAGATTTGAGACGCACGAATAGTCATATTGATCTGGAACAAGTGAGGTACCCTCCAGTGGAAGAAATACTAGCTTCCTTACAAGGGAACACTGTATTCGGAAATTTAGATCTAGTGATGGCGTATAATCAGGTCGAATTACATGAAGATTCTAAACCGTACACCGCATTTAGTTTTGAAGGTCACATACGAGTACAATCGTGTAGTCTTTGGGCTTATCAATGGTAGTGCGGCGTTAGCATCCTCCTTGAACAAAGTTCTAGGTCAAGACTTACGTAGCAACGTGATAACTTATGCTGATGACATCTTAATCATGGGAAAAAATCCACATGAATACTTGAAGTACTTAGACATCGTTTTAGACAGATTGGAAAGTTCGGGCCTTACTATCAATCTACAGAAATCCAAATTTCTGCAGAACTCTATAGAATTTCTTGGGTACCAAATTGATGTCTCTGGTTTACAATTCAGTCCATCTAAAGTACAAGCCATAGAAGATCTGCCTGCTCCAGTAAATGTGAAACAGACACGACAAATATTAGGGCTCTTCAATTGGTTTCGCAAAGCCATCCCGCGATTTGCTGAGATAGCCCAGCCTTTATTTATGATCATAAAGAAAGGAGTACCATGGCAATGGGGTCCGATCCAAGAACACAGTTTCAATAAGTTGAAGGAATGCGTGAAGCAAAATATCCATTTGAACCATCCCAGATACGACGTTCCTTTCTATGTTCAGTGTGACGGTTCTCAACTTGGAATCTCTGCAGTACTCTGGCAACCTAACCCAACTATTCAGGAACCGGCTGTTATTTATTGCGCTAGCCGTACTTTAAAGAAAGCGGAAAAGGGGTACACCACAACAGAGATCGAACTTTTGGCTGTACGTTTTGCAATACAAAAATTTGCTCCATATCTTAGCGGATGTCATTTCATAGTACTTACCGACCATAATTCATTGCGATACCTTAACAGCGTACAGGGATATAATAACAGATTACTTCGCTGGTCGTTAGATCTTCAAGCTTATGATTTCGAAGTACAACACATTAAAGGGGTAGATAATGGACCCGTAGATACATTATCACGTCTGTTTCCTGGAGAAGAACAACATATTTTGTCCATTAACGAAATTAAGATCTTACAGGATGAAATAGCTACCATTTCAATAGAAGATTTACGAGAACATCAAATGAAGCATCATGAATATAAACAAATCATGAAACATTTATCTTCATGCGGTGAAGGATGCAATTGTCCCAAACAATGGAATCTCAGATTTAAATTATCTAATGGAATTTTACTCATTAAAGATTTTAAATTCAAATCTAGGAACAAAATTTGCGTTCCACCTACGTTAACAACACGCGTATTAAAGGCCTACCATGATGATTTCGGACATTTTGGGTACGTAAAGGTATGTGCCTTGGTTAATAAATCCTTTTACTGGAAGGGAATGAGAGCTCAAATCAAAAATTATATCAATGACTGCATTGAGTGTATGCGAATTAAACACAATTACCAAGCTATACAAAAACCAATGCTCTCAATAACGCCTGAGAGACCACATTCATTTCTGTCGATCGATTTATATGGACCGTTACCAAGAGCAGCTACTGGAGAAACTTATTTGTTAACAACCATGGATATCTTTTCACGATATGTAGTAGCCTATCCCTTGCGTAGAGCAACTTCCGCTGCTATCGTAAATAAAATTATGAATGTATATATTCCACATTGTGGCCCTATCGAACATATATTATGCGATAACGGTTCACAATTTAAAAGTGATGTGTTCCTCAAAGCCATGAACAAGGCTAACATTAAAATTCATTTTGTAACTCCGTACCATCCCAGTAGCTCTGTTGTAGAAAATGTACATCGCAATTTTGGTATGTTGTTTCGACATTTTTGTAAAAATAAACATGCCGAATGGATTAAACATGTCAGTCAAATCACATACCTTTTGAATCATTCTATATCAGACACTTTAGGTGTGTCTCCTGCTAATGTGCATAATGGTTCTGATTTGGTTTTCCCTGTGGAACAACATTTTGATGTCAAATTAGAAGATTCGACAATTATGGATTCTTCCAGTTTAGTGAATATGGTAAAAATCCGAAGACATAACAAATTTTTGAAACGTAATTCACAAGTAGAGTCTTTGCAAGAAGGAAAATATCGGATCAAGGTCAATGACTTAGTTTTTGTTAAACAACATCCACAAAGTAATATGTTGTTAAAGAAGATTTATAAATTTTGTGACATTTTCTCAGGTCCTTATTTATGTTTTAAGGAAATAAATCCTAAAGTTTTCGAATTGTTGAACGCTAAAACAGGTACGTCAATTGGACTTCGTAATATAGATGAGTTAAAGGTGTGGAAGTTTACTCAGTATACAAAGGAAAAATGGATGCATCTAGTGAAAGAGTTAGTTGCGCCTGACATTCTTGCTCAAATAAATAGAAATGAAGAAGACTGAAAGAAAAAAAATATATTATACCAGAAGGGTGTTTTCTGTTTATGTAAAAATAGACTTATTTTCTTCCTTTTTGGTTATTCAAACGTAGGTTCTGTTTAATTTTTGATTTTTGTTCAGTTATATTTTTTTTGATTTTCATTAATCAACGATAAGTTTTCAATGATTTGAATTCTTTCTTATTAACGTGAAGGATTATAATTTAATTCATGATTGATTAAGTACAAGAATTGTTGTCATTATATCAGTTTGTGTTGAAAATTTAACTGTCAAAGATTATGTTAAGAAGAAGATCTATTCGACGACTGTTTTTATGAGCTATCCTATATATTATCCGAACAAGATTCTTCTTTATTATGACCTTTTAGTATCACGATGTATACATTAGAATGCAACATCTAACTTATTTGTTATTTAAAGCGCCCTGAAAGATTAAACATTATTTATAACTTCACTGTTTTAATAAGGATCAAAACTATTAATTATAGTAATTTGTGTTTCACCCTCGTTAATTATATTAATAAGCGACGATGTTTTTGATAATAATGAAATAAATATAATTAATGTAATAAAAGATAAGTATTATTGAAGTGTACGATTTGTTATAAATATATCTATATATATATGAAATGTAATAAAGATATATAAGAGGTGTGATCAAAATATGAAGAACATATATAAAGTAAGAGCACTATTGTATACGGACCAGTGGTTCTTGAAGATAAAAGCCAAGCTCACTCATGACTTTTATATTCAGTCCAATTGTCGGGCGACATTTTATATAACAAAATACTTTGGATAGATTAATAATTACCTGTACCTTGGGCAGAAAGTGCTAATACATGTGAACTATACTTAATAGAATGTTAATTTGATAATAACAAAAGAAGAATGTTTTTGAGATATGTAAATGATTATTATGGGATAGTTGTTACGATGTAATTTTTTTTATGGATACCTAGTCAGCAAGTTTGTGTGCTTGACAGTTTGAAGGAAAATATATTATAAAGTATATCAGCTAATAAATCATTTTAGTAACGTTCATCGACGTTATCATTTTAATAGAAAAGGTGAGAATAATGCTATATAATTATTAAAGATAATTTTTACATGCAAATTAATACTACCACTCAATATTTGTATATCTTACTTAGACGGACCAGGTTGACGACTACCCTTGGTGAGTCGTTATAACGTACAAAAGGGTACGCGATGTGAAATAAACGACCTCGAGATTTAATAGTGGCGGAACTCTTGATCGTTTTCGTCCCACCTTGGGGACTCATTTTAATCCACTTCCCACGACGTACAAAACGGAAGTAGACGCACAAAACGGCACAAAACGATGTGAAGGAAACAATCTCGAAATTCATTGGTGGCAGAAGAGCAATAACTTGTTCCGCCATATTTGTAGGCCCATTTTGACCCACTTCCGGTGATGCACAAAATGTGGGAATAGGCGCATAAAGCGACACAAAACACGCACAAAAGATGCAGAACAAAGTACCTTGAAATTCGTTGGTGGCGGAACAAGTTAATGACGCCGTGAGCACCAATATAAGTATATACTGTAGTTCTTACCAGTTGGCGCGGTGGGTCAGTGGTAGAGCGTTCACCTCCGGTGCTTGAGGTCCCTGGTTCGATCCCAGCTCGCGCAGTTTGTACTTTGTGGTGGACAAACACCGTGCTCGTGGATTTTCTCGGGGTTCTCCCGTTTCCTCCCACTTTCTTCGTTTCATTCATTTCCTATCATCACCGTCTCCTTTTGCCTATCCGGCATAAGCGTGAGACGTAAAACTAAAGATTTCTTATCATTTTTTGTAGTTCTTACCATCAAGGCTGAGAACTGCACGGTCCAATTTTTTAGCCAAAGTAGAAGCCCAACCGGAATAGTGATGTCAACCGACTCGGCTTGGTTCAACTGAGCGTACAGCTTGAGCTGGCTTGGTTGGGATTACCCATCGACTGGGCTCAATTGAGCCAATGGCTTGAACCGGCTCGGTAAAGACGAGTCATCGGCTCGGCTCGATTGGAGCCAATGGCTCGAACCAGCTCTGTTGAAACGAGTCCATAGGCTGGGTTCGAGTCAGCTCAACTGAGCCGATGGCTCGAACGGGCTCGGTTGGGGTAAGCAATCAGCTCAATTCGGCTCGGCTCGTGTGAGCCATCGGCTGGAGCTGGCTCGGTTGGATGAGCTGTTGGCTCGGCTTACTTCTCGGTTCGGCTCGATAAGTGAATAAGCTGTGAGCGAGCCGCTTGAGCTGTTGACAACCCTAAGCCCGGGTCGAGCAGTTTTGAACATGTTTGGCTGGAGTCCCATAACTTCTAACAATTTTTGGCTCGAGCCCGAATACTTGCTCCTCCTGAACTCAAACCAAGAACCTCGTGACCGATGTCCTTGCCTTCTGAAGATTTCTTGACGACCAAGATCGACAGTCAACTAATTTTTAGTATTCCGATACAAACCGCCTATATTCCATGTTTATACAGGTACACGGTGTTATAATGATAATTAATTATAGTAGTAGTAGTAGTATCATTGATTATTATATTGTCTATGTAGGATACTTGAAGATAGTAGTACTTGGAACTACACAAAGGATTTAGCTCGAATTGGCTCGACTCGACTGGAAACTCGATCCGAATTCGAGTCGAGTTGGGGGAAATTTTTCGAGCCGAGATCTCAAGTCGAGCTCAAAGATGTCTGCTTCGAGTGTAGTCGAGTTTTAAAGAAAACTCGCTCGAACTCGATGGTGCCCATTCCTATTGTATGCATGACGGGCATATAGAGTTCTTTCGAGGGGGATAGAACCATAAACATAATATATTTTAAAAAATACTTAGTTTCCTGGCTTTCTTCCCAGGGGGGGAAGGGATGGTAGGTATCCAGCATTTCTTATAAGTACCTTATTTGAAATATATAAAACAGTAACAAGTGGACAATACAATACACACACATCTTCTTATCTTCAGTTTTAATTGCTGATTTCAATTACAATTAACAATTACAATTAACAATTACAAGTTTCAATTGTCAATTGCAATTAACAATTAAATGTTTCAATTGCACCCTTTGCAATTGACAATTAACAATTAAAAGTTTCAATTGCCTGGTGACCAATTAACAATTAACAATTGACGAAAATTTAATTGCAAATTTTATGATTGAATTCAATTGCAATTGAAATTAATTGTCAATTACAAATTGAAATCAATTGCAATTGAAATCAATTGCAATTGATTTTCAGAGCAATTACTTTCAATTGATTGATCAATTGCAATCGATTTCAATTGATTTTGCCCAACACTGCAGTATATAATTATATTGGTGCTCACGGCGTCATTAACTTGTTCCGCCACCAACGAATTTCAAGGTACTTTGTTCTGCATCTTTTGTGCATGTTTTGTGTCGCTTTATGCGCCTATTCCCACATTTTGTGCATCACCGGAAGTGGGTCAAAATGGGCCTACAAATATGGCGGAACAAGTTATTGCTCTTCTGCCACCAATGAATTTCGAGATTGTTTCCTTCACATCGTTTTATGCCGTTTTGTGCGTCTACTTCCGTTTTGTACGTCGTGGGAAGTGGGTTAAAATGAGTCCCCAAGGTGGGACGAAAACGATCAAGAGTTCCGCCACTATTAAATCTCGAGGTCGTTTATTTCACATCGCGTACCCTTTTGTACGTCTATTTCGACGTTTTGTGCGTCACTGGAAGACGGTCAAAATGGGCCTCGAAGGTGGGACGAAAATGATCCACTGCTCCGCCACTACCGAATTTCGATATCCTTCCTTTCGCATCGACTACTGAATTTTCGTGCTGTTTCGTGCCCCCATTTCCACGTTTCGTGCGTCACCAGAAATGGGTCAAAATGGGCTTCCAAGGTAGGACGAAAATGACACACTGTTCCGCCACTATCGAATTTCGAGGTTGTTAATTTTACATCGCGTACCCTTTTGTGCGCCTATTTCGACGTTTTGTACGTCACTGGAAGATGGTCAAAATGGGCTCGAAGGTGGGATGAAAATGACCAAGAGTTTCGCCACTACTGAATTTCGATATCCTTCCTTTTGCATCGACTAGTGGATTTTCGTGCCGTTTCGTGCCCTTATTTCCACGTTTAGTGCGTCACCGAAAGTGGGTCAAAATGGGCTTCCAAGATGGGACGAAAATGACCGAGAGTTCCGCCACTATTAAATCTCGAGGTTGTTAATTTCACATCGCGTACCCTTTTGTACGTCTATTTCGACGTTTTGTGCGTCACTGGAAGACGGCCAAAATGGGCCTCGAAGGTGGGACGAAAATGACCCACTGCTCCGCCACTACCGAATTTCGATATCCTTCCTTTCGCATCGACTACTGAATTTTCGTGCTGTTTCGTGCCCCCATTTCCACGTTTCGTGCGTCACCAGAAATGGGTCAAAATGGGCTTCCAAGGTAGGACGAAAATGACACACTGTTCCGCCACTATCGAATTTCGAGGTTGTTAATTTTACATCGCGTACCCTTTTGTGCGCCTATTTCGACGTTTTGTACGTCACTGGAAGATGGTCAAAATGGGCTCGAAGGTGGGATGAAAATGACCAAGAGTTTCGCCACTACTGAATTTCGATATCCTTCCTTTTGCATCGACTAGTGGATTTTCGTGCCGTTTCGTGCCCTTATTTCCACGTTTAGTGCGTCACCGAAAGTGGGTCAAAATGGGCTTCCAAGATGGGACGAAAATGACCGAGAGTTCCGCCACTATTAAATCTCGAGGTTGTTAATTTCACATCGCGTACCCTTTTGTACGTCTATTTCGACGTTTTGTGCGTCACTGGAAGACGGCCAAAATGGGCCTCGAAGGTGGGACGAAAATGACCCACTGCTCCACCACTATACCTACCGAATTTCGATATCCTTCCTTTCGCATCGACTACTGAATTTTGTGCTGTTTCGTGCCCCCATTTCCACGTTTCGTGCGTCACCAGAAATGGGTCAAAATGGGCTTCCAAGGTAGGACGAAAATGACACACTGTTCCGCCACTATCGAATTTCGAGGTCGTTAATTTTACATCGCGTACCCTTTTGTGCGCCTATTTCGACGTTTTGTACGTCACTGGAAGATGGTCAAAATGGGCCTCGAAGGTGGGATGAAAATGACCAAGAGTTTCACCACTATTGAATTTCGATATCCTTCCTTTTGCATCGACTAGTGGATTTTCGTGCCCTTATTTCCACGTTTTGTGCGTCACCGTAAGTGGGTCAAAATGGGCTTCCAAGATGGGACGAAAATGACCAAGAGTTCCGCTACTATGGAATTTCGAGGTCGTTAATTTCACATTGCATACCCTTTTGTGCGCGTATTTCGACGTTTTGTGCGTCACTGGAAGACGGTCAAAATGGGCCTCGAAGGTGGGACGAAAATGACCCACTGCTCCACCACTATACCTACCGAATTTCGTGGTCCTTCCTTTCGCGTCGAGTAGTGAATGTTTCGTGCCGTTTCGTGCTCTTATTTCCACGTTTTGCGCGTCACCAGAAGTGTGTGAAAATGGACGTCCAAAGTGTGACCAAAATGACCCATTGTTCCGACACTATCGAATTTCTAGGTCGTTTCTTTCGCATCGTTTAGTGATTATTTTTTAAAAAGTTTTCTGTGCCTACTTCCTCGTCTTGTAGTCACCGGAAGTGAGTTAAACGGGCCTTTAAAGTGGGAGTTAAATGGCTCACTATTCCGCCACTATCGAATTTCGGGGTTGGTTCTTTCGCATCGTTTAGTGTGTATTTTGTACCGTTCTGTTCGCCTACTTCCACGTTTTGAGCATCACCAGAAATGCGTCAAAATGGTTCGAGAAACTAGAGCCATTGTTCCGCCACTATCGAATTTGGGGGGTCGTTTCTTTCGCATCGTATAGTGCCTGCTTTGTACCGTTTTGTGCTCCTATTTCCACTTTAGTGCTTCTATTTCCACTTTAGTGCGACAACAAAAATGGGTCAAAATGGCCTACAAGTATAGCGGAATAACTTAATGCTGTTCCGTCACCATCAAATGAGGTCGTTTCCTTCACACTTTTTATACATGATTTGTGTCGCTTTGTGCATCAGTGGAAGAGGGTCAAAATGGACCTTGAAAGTGGAATGAATATGTCTTTCTCTGCCATATTTTTAGGTCACCTTTGACCCACTTTCGTTGGCCTACAAAACGTGAAAGTATGCGCAGAAACGGCATAAATATGCACTAAACAATGCGAAAAAAGCGACCTTGAAATTCGATACTGGTGGGAGAGTGGATCAGTTTTCTTCCCACATTGAATGCCCATTTTGACCCACTACCATTGATTCACAAAACGTGGAAATAGGCTTACAAAACGGTAGAAAACACGCACAAGACGATGTGAAGGAAACGACCTCGAAATCGTTCCTGACGGAACAACATTAACTTGTTCCGCCATATTTGTAGGATAACGTTGACCCATTTCCGGTGACGCAGAAAACGAGGAAATAGGCGCACAAAACGACACAGAAATGGTAATTTAGCTTAATTACATGGAAATTTTAAGTTTGTAAGCTTAATTATATGGAAAATTTTATACATTTTTCCTTTAAGTTGGTCTACTTTACGTTGATTTGGGACTTTTAAATTGTATTCATTTTTCCACTGAAAAATATGTATAATTCAACAAGTTGATTTGATTTTGAGTTGCTTTTGGGGTTTAACGTCCCGGTCAGCAGCGAGGCTATATGAGACATGGACCTACTGATTAACGTGGAATCCGAACCACATGAGCTCCCGCAGGGAATCGAACCCGGGTTTCCCACGCCAAAGGCGCGTACGCTAACCGCTTAGCCACGGAGGAGCTCTATGATTCAACAAGGAAATATTTATTACTTATAATTATAATAATTATCTATTTATATATAATTGAATTCATTGTAATTTGGTCCATAGCAAACACTTTACCATTTCGTACTAGCTGTTATACCCGTTCGTCGCACGGATCAGATAAAATATCAATGTAAACAAATTGAACAACGGGAGAACAATTAAGAAACATTTCTAACATTGGATATATTTTGTGTGAATATATATCCAACAACGTACATGTGCTTTCATTGGGAAGGCCGATGGGGCTGAATTTGAACGTAAACACTATCGGGGGTGTCACTATACGTCTGAGCAACCCCGATAAATATGGATTCGACACAAATTCTACTACTTTTACATGTCCCGGTGAACACCCCCTCAGACCCCCTTGGTTCGTATTGTGAAACAATCTCCTCTGGCCCCCACCAACCCCCAACTAATACCACGAAAACTATGAATGTGACACTAACATCTGCCCTTTTCTACTACTTTTTACATATGCCTGTAAAAATCCCTATAATCCTCTGGTTCCAATTTTGAAAAAAACAATGCCTCTGGTCTGCAGCCGATGGGGGCTGTATTTGGAAGTCAACGCCTGTGGAAGTATCACCATTCATCTCAGCGACAGCTAAAACTATGGATTTGACACTAATATCGGTCACTTTCCATTAGTTTTACATGTCTCGCAATTCCCCACCCCCGGTGACTCCCGGCCCGCATACAATGCTGGCTAAATTTGAAAATCATCGCTAATGAAAGTATCACCATTAATCTCAGCCACCGCGAAAACTACGGAATTGACATCGGTCATTGTGGATTATTTTTACATGTCTCGTGATCCCCTTCATAATGCCCCCGTTTGTTATCTGATGGGGACTAAATGTGAAAGTAAACGCGGTCTTGAGTTTCACCAATGAGCTCAGCTACCCCGAAAATTATGAATTTGACATTAATATCGGTCATTTTCGATTATTTTTTTACATGTCTCGGAATTCCCCCCTCTGGTGACCCAAGGCCCGCATACAACGGTGGATGAATTTGAAAGTCATCGCTAATGGTAGTGTCACCATTGATATCAGCAACCGCGAAAACTATGGATTTGACACTAATATCGGTCATTTTGGATTACTTGCACGTTTCGGTATTTCCCCCCTCCCCCCATTGACCCACGGCCCGTAGCAGAATACGGTGAATTTGGAAGTTAATGCGATCGGAGTTTCACCATTGATCTCAGCGACCGCGAAAACTATGAAATCGACACTGATATCGGTCATTTTCTACTACTTTTACATGTCCCGGTAAACGCCCCCCTGAGACCCCCTGGTTCAAATTTTTTCGAAAAAGCTTTGCCTTGGTGTGAAACCTGGACCAATGTATCTTTGACCAAAATTTGGTAACTCTCGGTCGACTTGTCTGGTCCCCAGGCCGGTCCCGGTAAACGTCTCCTGGAGACCCCATAGTAAGGAATTAAAAAAAAAAAAAACCTCTTCGTCTTGGTCTGGGGCCTAGACCAAGCTACCCGTGACCAAATTTTGAAAACTTTCGGTCCACTCGTCCCGTCCACAGGCCGCACAAAGATAGACACACAGACACACGAACAAACTATTTTATTTATATTAGAAAGGTCAGATCCGCTGTTATTGTATTAGTGCGATGCTTGAGCGATTGATCGTAGAAATTCAAACTCCGATGAGTGATAATTTTATAGGCTTGTTTTATTACAAGTTTAAACTCTTTAGTCAGTAGAGAAGAGGGCGTGAATCATGGGTCAGAGTTGATGACAATGGGTTTTGGCGGGTCTGTGGGTCACAGTGGGTAAGAGTGATTTATGGTGGGTGGTGGGTCAGAGTGGGTCACGGTGGGTCGTGGGTCACGACGGGTGGTGAGTCAATTGGTCGTGGCTAAAGTTTTCATTGCCCCACGCCCTCTCTGAACTACAGTGTTGAAAATTAATCAGTGAAAATCAATTGCAATTGATCAATCAATTGAAAGTAATTGCTGTGGAAATCAATTGCAATTGAATCAATTGCCAATTAATTTCAATTGCAATTGAATTACAGAATTCAATTGCAATTACTTTCCACTGCAATTACTTTCAATCAATTGATCAATTGCATTTGATTCTCCTTTTTTAATGGCCAACTGCAATTAACAATTAACCATTACTTATTTGAATTGTTAATTGCAATTAACAATTAAATTTACAAATTAATTGTTAATTGTTAATTCAATTGAAATTTGCCCAACACTGGTTGACACACAGATGTATCTTTCCTTGCCATTTGGTAAGCACGATCTTCCTATAACTATTGTTCGGATGCTCGTTTTATGAAAGACTCAGGCCCGTATCCACGGGGTGTCTAGGAGGCCCGGTCCCCTCCCCTAAATTTTTGCTGCCCCCCTAAAATGTTCACGGTAGGCTTGCAAATGAACTATAATACGGTGATGAACTATCACATGGTTGGATCGCCCTTCCCCCTAACTTCAGCCGGGCTCCCCTACATTTTTGGGCTTTCTACGGGCGTGGAAAGACTGCACCCCAATCTGGACCTCAGCATCCATTGCAAATTGGCAACTGCAAAGTTCTTTCTTTTACATCGGAATGAGCCAGAAATTGCATGGGGCGAGGTCTGGGCTGTAGAGTGGTTGCAAAAGTACCGTGATTTTCTTCTGCTTGTTGTTGTAGCGTGTTGATTTTCTTCGTGAAAGTATTTACACCAACGAAATATTGTCCTAAAGATTCTTATTTATAGACTTTCTTTATTTTCTCCGTAGTTACTGAGGCCGATAAACCACGTCCAACACCTCGAATTACACAATGTTGTTCCGTTTCTATACTCATACTCACAACGCGAGAGAACTTCAACTGTGTTATTCGCACAATCACGGTTGCTAAACGTAAACTACTGAACAAAACGCCTGGGACGGTCACAAGAACTTGTTGGGTGCGGGTGCATATATATAATATGAGGACAGGGACGTACGCATGGGGTGGGTCCTGGGGGTCCGGATCCCCCCGAAATTTCGACTTTTGTGTAAATTTAGCCTAATTTTAGGGGCAATTTTAGGAATTTTAATATAAAATACACTCATATTGAGTTTGGACCCCCCTGAAATAAGTTCCTGCGTACGCTACTGTATGAGGTCTATCCAAGAAGTCACTCACGTTACGGCGGGGTGCCGCTAGGGGTTTCTGGGCGAGTGCCGCCAGTTTGTATAGCAACTTTCGCCCGTTCAGTGTGTATCCAACTGTGGATATGTGAAGTTCGTGTTGCTTCTGCTCTGTTCGAGACATTGATAACGAGAACATTCATCGACAACTCTGTTAAGTTTATGGTAAAGACCAAGGATGTTATAAAATAGAGGATCTGCCTATACAAGAAAATCGTGAAGCCATACGTCACAGCTTCGCCACACCTACTCTGCCCACTCCGCGCCACTAAGATCGCAGTGTTTCAAGCCAACAATCATGGCGGAAACCAGAATAGCCAACTAGACGTGCCGGCTCAGACGATGCTCGGTTGTTTTTTTGGCTTCATTGAGTTCATACAATGAAGATACGTATGGGCAGATCCTCTATTTTATAACATCCTTGGTGAAGACGTTATGAATGGAAGTGGAGTGAACCGTTGGTGCCTCATGTTTAAAGATGACCGCACAACCGTTTACGATGAGGATCAAAGTAGGCGACCAAACATTGTGTTAGATGAACTGGCCGCAAAACTCAATGACAAGATTCGTGGAAATCTCCTTTTAACGATAGCAATGCTTTCGTTTGAGTTTCTACAGATTTCATGGAGCTTACTAGATGAAGCTGTGGCCCAAAAGTTAGGCTACTATAAATTCTGTGCAAGAGGGAATCCGAAAATATTGACCAAACACACAACTAAGTAGATGGTAGCCGCCTTGAAATTCCTTGAGACCTATAAGACAGGGATTCCTGTATTGATCGTGTCGTTACTGGGGACGAGACTTGGGTTAAGCAGATTGATTGTGAAACAAAAAATAGTCCATGGAGTGGAGACATACCAGTCCACTTAAAAAAAAAAAGAAACTTGCAAATCATCTCTGCAGGAAAACTTATGGCTTTTTTTTTGGGGGGGGGGGATAGGGAAGCTATACTGCTAATCGACTTTTTCGAACGTAATACAACACTGGTGAAAATATTGTGAAACATTACAAAAGTTGCAAGGAAAAATGAGTGCAACAGTCAGGGGTGTAGCCAGCAGGTTTGTGTAGGGGGGCCCGTCGTTTTTGAGGGGGGGTCAGCTACAATGTACAAAAACAAAAAAAAAATGTGTTGTTGCTAGTGTTTTTGAGTCTTGAAAGAAAGGAAAATTTTGGTTTCCTTCTGGAAAACTAAAAACACTATTTTAGCTTCTTCTTCTTCTTCTTCTTCTTCTTCTTCTTCTTCTTCTTATTATTATTATTATTATTATTATTATTATTACTATTATCCATAAATTATATTCAAGATAGTTTTTATTATACTTAATCAAGAACTACTACCCGGGACCAAACGCTATACTTTTCTGCATAACTATAAAGGTAACCAAGAAAGTTCTGTCCCTTGTCGTGGAGGTCTGTGTTCAATTGGACCTCACATCGTGAGTTGAATGCGAGTGGAGATAAGGCGAACGTCAATTGTTGGTGTGGGTATGTCCAACATACTACCTGGTTGTGGCAATTCAGACACACCATGAACTTGCGTAAAGACAGAGGGACCATAGGACATCCACAGAGCGTCATAAGAGCATGTATGCTGAACGAGTTCAAATGGAGGTCAAACGCCGCTGTAGCGGGACAGAAGATGTGCCAGGCCTTTAGTGAGGGTGTCGTGACGACGCGGACATTGCAGCGATGGTTTAACAAGTTTAAGGATGATGACAGAACACCCGAAAACACCACGTGCCAGAAGACCAACACATGTACAAAGAGGCACCGAGACTACCATTCAGCGTGTGGAGAAACCATTCGGCAGCACATCCATCAACTTGTAAAGCGATGGGTCTCACATATTTTGACTCCGGGCCAGAAGGCAACGCGACAGTCGCCTGTGTTTATTTACTGTTTCAGAGCCATTTCTGGACAGGGCGTTGACATGTGATAAAAAGTGTGTCCTATATGAAGCTCCACGGGGCCGTCATCATTGGTTAGCGTCCCATGAACCGATTTCAAAACAGCCGAAACAGCACTGTACCAGAAGAAGGTCCTTCTGTGTGTTTGGTGCATCGTGCATCGGGAACTGCTACCAGCTGGTCAGAGTATCAATGCAACTTTGTAGTGTCAGCAGTTGAGCTGTGCTCAACAAAAACTCAAAACTAGGGAGCTATCACTTCTGAATTGCAAATGGGTCCTCGTTTACGGGACAACGCTAAGTACCACGTGGCTAAGATGACTCAGGACACCATTTTCCGCCTTGGATGGGAAACAATATTGCAACCACTATATTCCCCGGGTATTGCACCGTCCGATTATCACCTGTTCCATTCTTTGGACAATCACCTTAGAGGACCCCAGTTGAAATCCCTAGTAAAAGTTCAAAATGCACCTGAAACTTTCCTCGTTTCACGGCCCACCAAGTTCTACCGCATTGGATTCCATGGCCTTCCAGAACGTTTTCAGAAGGTCGTCAATGCTGATGGGAACTATTTTTGATCTTCCAGGTTAGGTGACATATCGATGTTCCAGGATAGGTGACACATCGAAGGTGGTGGGTGAAAAAGCAACAAAACGTTTCTTGGTTACCTTTATAATTAAATTTAAGACCTTGTATACAGAACCTATCTACACAAGATTGATTTTCTTTGAAATTTCACTTAATTTCTTTACGGTTTCCTGACAAAAATATTTATTTATTATTCGTAACTAAAAAAAAACATAATTATTTTATTACGCTGAGTAGAAATAAAAGAGAGCGAATGAAATCCAAATTGAATAAAAGCATTGTTTCTCACCAAATTTTCCATACTCTATGCCTTTTAAAACACTTGTTAGAGCATACAAAAATATACTGTACTTACAAATCAGTTTAGTACCTTTGTTTTATGGCTGTATTTGTAGTACCTTGCTAAAACGTTTGTCTTCAAACTGTCAAATATAAATCGCAGTAATTGTGTAATCTGCTGTCAGAAAAAAATATCTTATTTTTCGATCGGTGCAAGGAAAAGATACTATTCTATTTTTCGATCGGTATGGAAAAACAATATTTCTCCATACTATTTTACCATAAATTATTAATTGTCAATAAACTTTGTTACTTTTAAATGAATGAAGCGAAAGAATTTTACTATGATGTTTTAAAAGCTGGTCATTTGGGAGGGCCAGGAAACCATTTGGGGGGCCTGGCCCCGATGGGCTCCCCCCCTTGGCTACACCCCTGGCAACAGTCCTACTGTTTCACGACAACGCCCGCCCGCACTCAGTCAAATGAACTCAGGAACTTTTACAGGCCTTTTGAGGTTTTCAATCATCAGTCATGTAACCCGGATCTCACACCAAGTGACTATTACTTGTTTTCCTACATGAAGATGTATTATTATTATTATTATTAAAACTAAATCTATCTCCCTTGACTAACATATACAAATGCATATCTATCTATTTATCTATCTATCTATCTATCTATCTATCTATCTATCTATCTATCTATATATATATATATATATATATATATATATATATATATATATATATATATATATACGCTCCCCAACAAAAATACAAAAATACTGCCTACTCTACTGGTTGGCATAATAATTTCTGCCTCTACTGTTTCTACTGGAAATAGAAAACTGCTGATCGATCGAAGTTCTTTGACCTTGTTAAAGAAAATGCCTCTATAGAAATATGTCAACCGAGAATATTTATGGCTCCACTGTCTACCTGGCTCCTATTTTAAAATTTGAAGACAGGAAAAAGTTTCTTTATACAACAAATATTAATCGGAATACTTGAAAGCGTGTGTTGTGATAATGCTAACATATTTCTGAATTACACTAGGAAAACAAAACCATGGGAAAAGTACCCATCCAGGGGCGTCATTTCAGACTTCGCTTGGGGGGGGGGGACAAGAGCGCCACCGACGTAAGACTTTCATGTTTTGTACTAGTATATTAGTAGGCAATTTATTAAAGTATATGTATTCCTCAAACTCTTGGGAGGGGGGTAATTACCCCCTTCTGCCTTCCCCCTAAATGACGCCCCTGTACCCATCGTCATCTCTCGACTGAGTACTGTTTCCATTCCGTCCATTTTTAGGTTTCTGATTTATTTTCATACTTAAATTTACATTTATAATTTAGTAAGATGAGACAACTCTTAAAATTATTGAAGACATTTCGGGGGGATTTGAACTCCATGGACCCCGACGCAAATAGGGATGCGCTCGAGTCGAGTCGAGACAGAAGTTTCCTGACAAAATTCGAGTCGAGACACAGTTCTTCCAATAGAAAAATATATATTTTTTGAGTCGAGACATCACTTTTACAGCACATTTTCGAGACGAGACAGTCTCAAATCTTGTCTCGTACGCATCCCTAGACGCAAATACTATTAGTAATGAAAGATCTATAGCAGTGGTTCTCAAACTTTTCTATAAAGCGGACAACCTCCCCCACTGTTCATTCGGAAAGTGATCTGTGGACCCCTTTACAATGTTATCTGAAATTTCACATGGTATTTAAAAATATACCAATTAGAATTACCACTGACAAGAAAAATAATACAGTAAGTAATTTATTTTAAAGATACATGATTGTTTCCTAAAAACGAAATTTCAATTAAAAATACAGTAACTTTCAAGACTGAAAATCATTTTTTTTTTCTTTTTTAAAGAAATCCACTTGATAATCAATGTTCTCAAATGAGGGGTCACTAATGTGAGGAATGAAATTCTTTGTGTCTCTCCATAATTGCACTGAAATCTGGAATAAGTTTTGTCACCATCAACCTTATGACTGAATGTCCGATTCCACATTAAGACGATCTCACTTTCAGGTTTTAATATTTAGAAGAGCAGAAAAGGTCCCCTCAACAGGGGCGTAAATAAGGGCCCCGCAGACCCTGCATTGCGGGAGGGTCCCAAGCCATCACGGGGCCCCAAATCGTGAAGTAGGACGTAAAGAAGAGGCCCCACTCCACGTTGTCTGCGGTGTGGCCCCCAAACTCTTAGTTACTTCTCTGCCGCTCACATCAGTAGGCCCTAAGTGGTAGGAAAATGTGTTGTGTTGTTGCGATGCCTTTTTAGACAATTCTTCATACTCACAGCGCACACACAACCAAAAGCTACAAAGTTAATTTTCTTTGAAAACGTTTTTCCAAGAAGTATCGCAGGATAGTTCCAATAGTTGTTCTTGTTCTGTGTTAGAGCGATTCATACCTTGTTTGTCATGAATTTCTACATTAGTGAAAGGATTTTCAATCCAACCATTACATGTTGTGGAACAGGGAAATATTCGCGAAAACTTGCAGCTAATACTTTCAAGTGTTTTGAGCATTTCACTAGAGAGTTCTTCACCTGAAGAATCATTGCAATCCTTGAGTACTGGAAATAATGAATAGTTGTTTTTTTGTACTCGTACTGCCAACACCTGCAGTTTCTTAATCTTAAAAATACTTCTTGCATAACAGCTGAGAGTTCAATTTTATTACAACACATTTCAATTTTTAGGCGTCGCAAACCCCCAGGGGTCCGCGGACCCCACTTTGAGAACCACTGATCTATAGCAAAGCTATGAAGACTTTGCAGTTGCATTTATTCATTTATTTTAGATACAATTTCCGAAGGCATAGAACTCTCCTATGTATCCTATGACTTCCATAAATAAATATATTAAAAGCTATTGGAGACTTACCTATAGCTAGAATTCAAATTGCTGCTAAGACAATAATTGATTATGTGTGGAAGAGAATCTTCCAAAACAAACTTCATGCGATGTTGCGCATTCTTGTGTGATTATATCCGCATCACAGTTAATCAGCTGGATGTGTATCATGTCCTTGATTTTATATCAGTACGCGAAGTGTCAATAAGCAAAAAAATGAATTTCTTTCATGGACCGTTAGGGTTGCTAACTTTCGAAATGAAAATACCGGATACACCTGCCTGGAGTACGTATAGGCCTACTCTTAAGATTGTGATATCATTGTTTGTCAATAATGTAAACAACCTGAAAATTGAAGGATTTAGAGTTCGAATTTAATAACTTTAGTTACTTTTGAAGCATTTAATAAACTTAATTATTCCACTTTTGGTTGAGGCGGCACATGTAATTTTTGTAATCTACCATCAATAGTACAGCTCACAAATGACGAGAAGAACCCTAAAACAGGGGTAGCTGGGAAAGGTCAAGTCCATTTTCGGTTTTTGAGGTGTGGTCTATACTTAGATGTCGTCTGCTACTCCGGATAGTTATCTGTGTGCTATTCCGTGGTGTCATTTGAAACCCCCGTACGAAAAGTGGGCGAGCCCATACATACGTCAAACTACTTCTGCTAGGGTTCTTCTCGTCATCTGTGAGCTGTACATTGTATTTAAAAAAGAAAAGCAAATATAACTGTCAGTATAAATAGGGGTAAAAGTGAGAGGGAACGCGGGAGGACGCCGTTATTCCACTTCCAAAAAACATCTATCCACTGCCTAAAAAATTACAATGGGCACGGTGGACCGCGTGACGTCATCCGCCCCCTTACCTTTCCAAATCCACTTTTACTCCTGAGTATAATTATAGCATGCACAAAATATATTGAAAAATAAATTTTCCAGCTTCGCTGAGGCTCGTTATGCCTCATAATTTCTACATACCTTTTTTGGATCTGGTGGGGGGCGCAGTGGCGCAGTGGTAGAGCGTTCACCTCCGGTGCTTGGGGTCCCTGGTTCGATTCCAGCTCGCGCCGTGTGGACCTTGTGGTGGACAAACAACGTGCTCGTGGGTTTTCTCGGGGTTCTCCCGTTTCCTCCCACTTTCTTCATTCCACCATTTCATTCATTTCTCATCATCACCGTCTTCTTTAGCCTAACCGGTATAATCGTGGTACGTAAAACTAAATATTTCATTTCATTTTTCAAAGATTTCATTTCATTTCATTTCATTTCACTTTTTCTGGATCTGATACATTCTTCAATTGGAAGATATAGCTGAAAAAGAAGCAGTTGCTAGAGCTGTGCTCATAAAAATGTGCTTTTGTAGACCTTTACGAGTTTTGATAAGTTCAGTAAATTTTGAATCCAGGTTTATTTAAGAATCCAGATTCAATTAAATCTACTTTCCATGGAATTAAAAAAAAATACTCTGAATAGAACAGAGAATAGGACTAGTAAGGGGAAAAATTACCGGACATTAACGTCCGGTTTTGAGGACGTACCGGACACCGGATGTGCGAGGTCAAAAACCGAACTGTCCGGTAAAATACCGGACGGTTGGTAACCCTATGAACAGTATGTGTTCGATGAAAAAAATACAAGTGATACGAACACATTTGATAAGCTTGTTTACAGCCAAAGCATTGTACATGTTAGTTGTTAGTGGAATGTATTATTGAAGGCAGGAAAGAAGTAAGCATTCATTTATTATCTAGCTTATGTATAGAATATTTTTACTCCCAAAGGTTTCGCTTTGATTGTTGCACTGAACTCTTAACGGTGTTGAATAGGTTGCCCATCTTTATTTCTTATAGTACCTTTTTTATATATACCCGCATTGAAAAAGGGATGAGAATTACAATTATTATATGATGTACATATCTCGGAATATTTTAAGATTAGCGACTCTATGGACTTCTCATTTAAAATAATAATTAGAAAAGTCTTTCACTGTTCTTTTTTAATATTTGCCCTAGAAAGTGAGAAAAAAGACGGAAGAAAAGGGGTGGGGTTTAAATTGTTATAATTTGATGGTCGTATCTCGAAATTTATTAAGGTTAGGAACATTCATTTGGTATGAGGGTTTTTCATTTAAAATAATTGAAACATGTTTCAGCAATTTAATAATAATAATAATAATAATAATAATAATAATAATAATAATAATAATAATAATAATAATAAATTTCCCGTATTACAAATGAAGAAAAATGAGAAAAAAATAGTCGGAATTGTAATTGTTAAAATGAGATGGCTATATCTGAAATTCCTTAACAGCAGACATGTTAATAAAATACAGGGTGTCCGAGAAGTCCTTCCTTGATTACAGAAATTGATAACTCAGGCTAGAAATAAGATAGAAATATGAAACTGGTGTTGAATTGTTTACAAACTATAAAAGTTTTTGTCTGTGTTAGGTTTGTTCTGTTTTACCAAGTCTCAATTTTGTTTGTTTTAGGTTTGTAGGACGTAAGTAAGAAGCCCAAGAAGCCATGCCAACCAACCAGGAGAAGGCACAGTGTGTCCTGTGGTACCATGAGACACGATCACCAACCACGGTGCAGAGACAGTTCCAGACAACATTTGGGAGGACTCCACCTGATGTCAAGAGCATAAAGCCTGGTATGAGAAGTTCAAGAACACAGGGTCGGTTGCTGACCTTCCGAGGTCTGGTCGACCAAGAACCTCAGCAGACACGGTGGAGGCTGTGCGGCTGTCTTTTCTGAGAAGTCCTAAGAAATCGGCGCGCAGGGCCTCACGTGAATTACAGATGTCAAAAAGCTCTATCCATGACATTTTACACAAACGTTTATTGTTTCGTGCTTACAAAGTGCAACTCGTTCAGGCCTTGTTGCCCGACGACGGTACACGTCGATATGACTTTGCGGTCGAAATGCTATCACGTATTGCGGACGATAATGGTTATCTCAGACGAATTGCCTTTTCCGACGAAGCGACATTCTTTGTCAGTGGAGTAGTGAATCGCCATAATGTACGCATTTGGAGTTCAGAACCCCCCAGGGAGGTCAGGGAGTTCACCAGAGGCAGTCCAAAGGTGAATGTTTGGTGCGCGTTATTGCACGATCGAATTATCGGGCCATTCTTCTTCGCTGAGGATACCATCACATCTGCAGTGTACGTGAATATGTTGCAGCTGTATGCTGTTCCTCAGCTGCTTCAGTATCGCCCCGATGTCGTTTTTCAGCAAGACGGTGCACCACCTCATTGGGGTTTGGACGTCCGTGCCTATCTCGATAGGACATTTCCTGGGCGATGGATTGGTCGTGATGGACCAACAGCTTGGCCTCCACGCTCTCCTGACATAACCCATTAGACTTCTTTTTATGGAGTTATGTCAAGGATGAGGTCTACCGAACACGTGTACCAGATCTTGAAACCCTGCAGCAACGAATAACCACAGTCGTTGCATCGATCCCTCCAGTGATGTTGGCTAAATGTGTGGATGGAAATTGAATATC
Source organism: Thermobia domestica (assembly GCF_964235325.1). NCBI lineage: Eukaryota > Metazoa > Arthropoda > Insecta > Zygentoma > Lepismatidae > Thermobia > Thermobia domestica. The sequence continues at coordinate 39,261,608 of NC_137469.1, forward strand.
GCCTAGATGTGCTACGTGCTACCAAGGGTGCTCATGTGGAAGTGTACTGATGTGACCAAAACTTTTATAGTTTGTAAACAATTCAACACCAGTTTCATATTTCTATCTTATTTCTAGCCTGAGTTATCAATTTCTGTAATCAGGGAAGGAATTCTCGGACACCCTGTATGTTTCAGTGTGTGTGTGTGTGTGTGTGTGTGTGTGTGTGTAGTTCCCAGTTGAGTTTATTCGATATTTCAACTCCGAGAAAGATAGCAGTTTCTGCATATTTAACTACTTTAATCTATTCATTATTGTATTGGTTTGATTACTTTTAACTAGAGATGCAAAAAAGCCGGCTTTTTTGAATCGATGGTTTTTTCACATAAAAAGCCGGCTTTTTTGGGAAAAAAACGAGAATTTTGGAAATTTTGGCTTTTTTCAACCTCATGATTTTTCTATCTAAATAGCTTTCTTATAGTATATTCTATAGTTAGATAAGAATTCCATGACCTGAATGTCATATTTCGCTCTGAAATTCACCATCAAGATGGATGGAGCACATGTTTTACGAATTAAAGCTAACATGAAGAATGTAGTATTTGAGGGTAATTTTAGAGGCTATTTAACTTTATTTTAACTTTTGAGTTATCGACATCTTTTTTCTTCTCTAGTTTGTCATCCGTGTTTCATTTCTAAGAGCTTTTAGTACTCTAGCTTCTAGCGCAAAAGTTAAACTTGCCCGTTTTTCTATTTATCCGTCAAAGCGTACGTTTTTCAATATATCCGTCAAACCGTACTTCCACATTTCTGTTATACTGTAGCTGTGAAGTGATTTAGCATTAATTTTCCGGACACAACCTTGAATACCAATTTATACAAATAATCAGTAGCGGATTTAGAAAAGTACTTTAGGAGGGGTTTTTCTGATTGTTTCGTTTCCTAAAAAGTCCTAATTTTATTTGGGAAATGCTTGAAGTTTATGAGTACAGGCATAACTAATATTTCGCTTCGTTTATATGTTTAGCAATAATCTTCTGGATACAACTTTAAAAATCATTTTATACTGAGAATCAGTGGCGGATTTAGAAAAGTATTTTGGGAAGGGTTTCTTACTAATGTTTAGTTTTTTTAAACATTCGTAATTTTTATTTGACGGGAGCTTAAAGTTTATGAGTAAAGGTATAAATAATAGATATTTCGTTTGTTGCAGACATTCCGTAACTTTGGGGAACGGGCTTCAGTCCGAAAGACCGCCCCCCTAACCTTCGCAAAACCGTCACTGCTGGTAATTAGTAATAATAACGATTTAAAAACAATAAAAAAGGAAGTCGCCCAACTCACAGTACACGCATTATTTCTACATTCACAGATGGAATGAAGAAAAGCTTTGTCAGAATGGTCGAATGCTGGTTGAATTCCGGACTTCCCGATAGAAGCGCAAAAGCCAACCACTCAGTCATGTTTGCTGTGCAGTTGTATTTAGCTTAACTTAAATATATTCCGTAGTATTTTTTTTTGGGGGGGGAGTTCCGTAATGATATGTTGAATCCCTCTTGTTAAAAATTCAGAAAACTTGAGGATTGGGTAAACTGTGATGGTGGTTCTATAAAACTTAACTGTAGAATTTCAAGAATATACAGAACCAAAAGCTCTAGATGTTCAGCCTTTAAGTGTATCATATAAATCTAAGTATTTCTCCTATGTTTTATTTTAATTTTATTTTGTTTCAAAAAGAGGGTATGGAATATTTTGAAGTAAAAATACTACATACTATTTTGCTAGTGATTTGTGTATTCTTTAAAAAGAAGTGTTTACTTTTAGGGTTGGCTGGTTAACACCAACTTTTTTTTTAATAACTGGTTTAAACCACAAAAATAAAAAGAATGAAAAATGCGAATTGTGTGAACTTCATGGTGACGTTTCCAGATATCAAACCACCTGCAATAGTTTTATTTCCCTTTCACCTTTTAATCAAGGTGTCCCATGTTCAATTCTCGGTCGAACCACAACCCTTCTTTCATGCGTAACCCAAGTAGCGGTTCGGATGTCAGTTTAAGCGAAAGTCTTCTCCTTGATAACCTCGGTATTTCGTAAGGATGTTAAGCCTAAATATATGAAACAAACCAAATTGTATATTTCTGCATGCCTAAATGCGTGTTGTTTTATAAAGAAGCCAATATCGCTTAAATATATTGATAGAAATTGGCAAAATTTATCGATTGGCTACGTAGCTTCCAACATTAGCTTGGATTGGACTTTCAATGATATCTACGTACTAAATTTGTAATTTAATACCTCAGTTTTAGCGTACTGATTATGGTACGTTGACCTTTAAATTTTACATGCAAAGCAATAACAGGATTTTCCCGTTATTGTCTTACATTTCAAGTAATGACGGGATTTTCCCAATGGCTAGGGCGGGAGATTCTCAACTTAAGAAATTTACTGACCGCACTTCTTTAAGCTTATGGGGGTTCTTCCGGCATAACCCCGCTGTTGCATAATAACATCAAGGCGAAAAAAACTTATTTCTGTGAATATGTAATATAAATACATAAAGCAAAAAATCAAAGTCAAAAAAGCCTGGTTTAAAACATCCCCCAAAAAACGGGTTTTCGGCATTTTCAAAAACAACCACGGTTCTTGCCAACTCTGCTTACTTTTGTATATAGGAGGTTAAAAAATTCTTATTATATACATTGGTTAATCCTGTGGAATTCATAATGTAAATATGTTGAAGAAAAATTGTTTGAAATATTTTTTCGAAATTCATAGTTTGTTTTCGATGTTTTATATTATTATCAGCATCAACCACTAATTAAATGACTTTTTGTGTTATAGAGAAGCGATACAGAGTCTGTTTTATCAATTTAAAGCAGTATTTTGAAAAAAGCCCAAAATTTCCCAAGCAAAAAAGCAAAGCAGAAAAAACCGAGTTTTTTTTCCAAAAAAGCCGGTTTTTTTTCGAGCCCTTGCATCTCTACTTTTAACATTATAAAAATTTAAGACATGTTTTATTTGCATTAATAATAAGTCATTTTTATTAATCCAACTTGAAAGTTGGTTTATTGCAGTTTGGCAATTACAAAGTTTCACACGAACTGTTAACACGAGGGTCGTTCCAAAATTAATGCCTCCTATTGTCTATGTTGACTTTGTATGTCCGTGCCAGATGTCGTTGGTATAGTGCTAATGCTTCAACCTTCCTCCTTTATTTGCACCTGGTCCTGTTGTTCTGAGGTAGTTGGTGCCAGCATAGGAGTGTTCCAAAATGGAGCCAGATATGGACGTGCGTATAAATCGATGACGTGTGATTGAATTCCTCACTACTGAAGGAATTGCGCCGATTGAAATTCATTGAGGCAGGGGCGAATCCAGAGGGGGGCGATCGGGGCGATTGTCCCCCCCAGAAGAGGAAACTTTTATTTTATATATAAATAAAACCCATCCCCGAGTTTGACGCTCTTAAAAGTAGCTCTAAGTACCAGTATTACAACCCACCGCCCCCCCCCCAGAAGTCCGTACTGGATCCGCCCCTGGGTAAAGGTTTATGGAGACGATACAATAGACATGAGCAATGTGAGGCGATGAGTACGGCATTTTCAAGGTGATAAAAATGTATGTTCATGACAAGCCATGGCCCAGTCGACCCTGCACAACTGTCATCCCTCGCAATAAAGAGCGTCTTGATCAACTCATTCCTGCTGATTGCCAGATAACGACCAGAGAATTGTGTACAAAGCTGACTGGCAAATGTTTTCAAGACTCGGAAGCTGTTGTCAAAGCTGTAAGGAAGTGGTCAGCCTCAGCTGGTTCCGGTTTTTACAAGCGCGTCATGCAGGCTCTGGTTCATCGTTGGCAAAAGTGCATAACGAATTGTGGGAACTAGGTACAGGGTGTTCAAATGTCGAGTCCCTCCAATGACTCACTATGGAAAAGTGAATGGAAATGTTGAATATTACAAAAATAATACAATCAAGTGGAATTATACCTTTGCAAATACATTTATACTAACATAGAGAATGAAATCAATCAACATTTGAGGTTATTGGTTTGTCAGTGTTGCCAACCTAGTACGAAGTATTATGTTTTCAAATAGTGCTAGTCATCAACACGTTAGCATATGATTGCTGACATCAAAACGTTCCTAAACATGGCGCAGATTCCGCTTGGTTTTCGAAAGACAAAGTGTGCAAGTGTGAAGTCAATTAACGGCCCACAATAGGAAATAATGGTTCATAGATTACAACTGTTGCGTAAAAGTGTTATTGTGTTGTTACAAACGAATGCACATGAGAATAACTTGTGCATGAACCCACATAGTAATTAAATGTTAAAAGCCACAAAGTAATGTTATTGGGTAGCAATGTTGTCCACTTCGAGTGAACGTCCAGTGCTATTTGAAAACATAACTTTTGTACTTGGTTGGTAACACTGACAACCCAATAGCCTCAAATTTTGATTAGTTTCATTCTCCATGTTAGTGTAAATGTATTTCAACAGACATAATTCCACTTGATTATATTATTCCTGTAATTTTGAACATTTCCATTCACTTTTCCCTACTGAGCCATTGGAGGGGAGAGCGTTCATCTCTGGTGCTTGGGGTCCCGGGTTCGATCCCAGCCCCCGCCAAGTGAACTTTGTGGTGGGCAAACACCGTGTGCGTGGGTTTTCTCGGAGTTCTCCCGTTTCCTCCCACTTTCATCATTCCATCATTTCATTCATCACTCATCATCACCGTCTTATTTTGCCTAACCGGCATAACCGTGGATTTCATTTCATTTTCCATTGGAGGGGCTCGACATTTACACCCTGTATCTCCGAAACGAAGCGGCATCGGATCATCGGACCATAGGAACATTTTTATTTATTTAGATGTCCGCAATCATCTCGTCACTTTTGGTCATGCATTTATGTTACACCCTGTATAATTCTTTTCGGTCCAACAACTTTCTACAGGTTTCGAAAAATTGCCTTCTCAGTGGATTTTTCTTTTTTAAAAAAAATGTGTGCTGGATAAAATAGAAAAATAAAATCTTTGAGTTTTACATCCGACGTTATGCCCGGCTAGGCTAAATGAGACGGTGATGATGAGAAATGAGTGAAATGAAAAAAAGTGGGAGGAAACGAGAGAACCCCCAGAAAACCCACACACACGGTGTTTGTCCACCACAAAGTTCACTTGGCGCGAGCTGGGAACGAGCCAGGGACCCCATACACTAGAGGTGAACGCTATCACTGAGCCACAGCGGCCTCTGGATAAAATAGAGTATTTGTGAAATCCATTACCCGTTTGAATATTATTTCCTCCAGAACTTTCCCTATTATGGGGTGGAAATGATATCGGTCTATAGTTTTCTATTTCGTTGTGTTTAACTTTTTATTTAACAGTTTAATTTTAGCAAATTTTAGTTTAACAAGAAAATTTCCTGTGGTGAGTGAAATATTTGAGAGATAGCATAATGGTTTAACTAAGTATTTGTAACAACTTTTTACCAAATTGTTAGATATTTCATCAGCCCCAGACGAATTAAGATTAATATATTTTTGTTCTCAAACGAATAATTTTTTATATATTTTAATGGATTGGGGATTGAATACATCATGCAATAGTTTAAACATTTCTTTACAAAGATTTGTTTCCATTAGATCCAGTTTCTGCAGTAGCAGCCTAGCTGTAGGCCTGTATTTGCAAGTATCAATAACTGTCTTTGTCACGAACATCCACATTTGACAAAGTTTCATTTGTTGAATTTGAAAGACATTCTTTTGTCACTATCTGGAATCTATATTTGACGTTTCTAAGCTTGCTGAAAAGGAAATGGGCAGTAGCATATATAGGTCCTAGAAATTCCGTACCGTCTACCAAATCTGAAGTATGATCTCCATCTCTTGAGTCACTAGATTTTTAACAAAATAATGATATTTCGAGATTTTGTTCGTATATTGGGTGAAATTCTGTGGTATTTCGCGATTCAAATACAGCAAGAAAGTGTCCCTTCAATGTTTGTAGATCTATTTATAAGATTTATTTTTGCTTCTGCAATTTTTCCTTTTTATCGTTAAAACGAAAAGTTCAGGTCTCTACATGTAAATCGTGAACATTTTCCAGAGGAACATTGCACCATTCTTCATGGAGTACAACATTTACACTGAATGCTCACCGAACTGCGACCATCTATCTGATACTTTGTTGCTCCACCTTTTGCTCAGAGGACAACCTGAACACGTCGTGGCATGGATTCTGGTATTTGTTGATATGTTTCCACGGGGATCTGACACCATATAATTCCTGATGGCATCCCACAACGAGCCTACAGATGTCGGAGCAGGAGTCATGGTACGAAGAGCTCGTTCCACAACATCTCATAAATATCTATAGGATTAAGATCCAGTGAGTTAGGGAGCCAATTCATATGCTACAGCTCCGTGGAATGTCCCTTAAGTTAAGCAAGTAGAGTCCTAAGTTGATAGCATCGTGCATTGATAGCATCGTTACTTTTTCAAAATGGGCTCCTAATTTCCATCAAATCCATTTTAGGGTTTTCTTGAAGAATGCAGTTTGAGAAATTGAAATATATATTTTAACAACGAGATTGTTTGGATTTTTTTTCACGAATTTGAGAACTTGGGATCTTTTATATTAATCCTACAGCTTTTGAATTCTGTAATAGGCTCAGACTTTTAACAGGAAATTCCAGTGATCCACCATTATTATGAGAACTTCAGTGAGCAAAGATGCTGCTGCTTCTACGATAACAATGTTTCTGTGCTAGATCAAGACTCGGAAGAAAACTTTTTAAATATTATTACAAGTGAACTAGTACGTATTGAAGTAGTGGACGAAGCTTCTTCTACACAAGTGCAGCAGGATGTGGAAATAAAATTGTTAAGTGAGGAATACTGCACATCTCACACCAACAACAATGAGAAATTCGCATCAGATGCTTGAAATACTTTGTTGATTGCTATAAAGTGTTTTAGTATTGACAATTCATTGGATACACCACGAGAAATGTCAATAAACATAGAGACTGGATAACCATTATCTCCCGGAAAGAACTTATATTTCATCAACGAAGTGGCTTGAATTTTGAGATATTTGCTACTTTTCAGTGCTCTAGCATTTCGATGTGCAAACATTTTATGGAAACTTTATGGGGATGAGGCACAATGCCACAAATATCGAAAAAGACGAGCATGCACTTGGTCGAGCTTCTGACCTGCCTCGCCTTTTTCGCCCGTGGAAATGATCGACTCTTCCACTGAGAAGACTGTTGCTTTGTCTCAGGTTAGTACCCGTACACTCAAGATTCGTCACCGGTAATGATTCTTGGCCTGAAGGACGGGTCATCCACGGCACGATGACGGAGTTCTTGGCGCACTTCGACGCGGTGTCCCTTCTGCTCCTGGGTCAGCAGCCTGGGGACGAACTTCGCAGCAACATGGTGCATACCCAAATCAGATGTGAGGATTGCCTGCACTGTTCCGTATGACACATCGACAATGGCAACAATGTTGTGAATTGTTCTCGGATGATCCTCCTGCACAAGTAGCCGAATGGTTTCGACATTTTCGGGTGTTGTGCTCCTTGGAGGTCATCCTGATCTCTCGTCGTCTTCCAGAGATGTTCTTCCGCTCTTGAAGCGAGCATGTCACTCGAAACACCTCGAACGACTCATTGCAGCCTTGCCGTACACTTACCGAATCATGTTAAGCATCTCTGTGGCGGATTTCCCAGTATCACGTAGAATTTTACGTTCACTCGTTGTTCTAGCTTGATGTCCATAATAAAATCACAGACATGGTAACGCACGTGGTCAGTATAGCACCAGCTGTAAAGCTCCCGATGTACATAGGACGATGTCTTTTGGCACATTGACTTATGAAGCACGTAAAATGGAGGTTGTTGCTTGCTGCTTGTGCCTTTAGCCTTGCGCTTCTACCCGTTGGCGTGTTACAGTACTTGTTTCGAAACGGTTTGATACAAGGCTCGTATATGAAAGCGTTCTGGTAAATTAAGTTTCAAATAACTTACTACTTTAATATACTCATGCAGCTTTCGTTGGAACAATTGTACTAATGTATCTGTCGTTTACATGAAACTATTGTGTCTTTAAAAAAAAAAAAAAAAAAAAAAAAAAAAAAAAAAAAAACGACATTATTTCCAACATTGACTGTCCGTGTCTTCGTTTAGATTGACAGTCTCGTTTCTCTATGACAGATACCCATTTTCGACTAACCCAAGGGGTAAAAGTGAGGGGGGAACGCGGCAGGACTGCGTTCAGCCATTTCCAAAAATATATATGGCCTCATCAATGTCCTAAAAATTACAATGGGCAAAGGTGCGGACGAGAGACGGCATGATGTCATTCGTCTCCCTACCTTTTCAGATTCACTTTTACCACTGGACTAACCTCTCACAACCTCACACTCACGCTGGCAATCCAACCTCGACCTCATACATATCAATTTGATCTCACGCTAAACAACATTTTGACATTACACTGTCGCTCGACCTCACATCCAAATCATTATTTCAACTTTCATTCATTCGACATGCTCGCATTATCATTTCGACATGATGCTCAGATAATTAAGTCAACATCCCCTCGTACTTATACCATTATTTGGAACTCGCGATTACTCAACCTCAAACTTATTTCGTGATGGTGAGTGAGAGTTTCGAACTCGTGAGTACCGACATCATGAGCCTGGACATTTTTGCCCATGACAAGCCTCCCAGTCTCACCAGTAGGCACACGGAACACTGACCTGTTCTTCGCATGAATGTTCCCATTAGAGTTTTACTTTCAAGGTTAAATTAAACGTTTGTTTTTGATTGATTGTGGGGAGGAAATTGGATGCCAGCAACTTGGTCATTTGTCACTGCCATGTTAAAAACGACTGATCAGCCGTAGAAACGATTAATTAGTAACAAGGTATTAAAAAAAAGATAAATGTGGAAATAAAATGAAAATTAACAATAAAACAAAACTTAAAACATTGAATACTATAGATAAAACCTACCAATAAATGCGCAGAATACAATAAAATGAGATAGGGCAAGATAAAAATACTAGCAGCGAGAAGGATATAAGGCTAAAACGGCGCAGTGTATACTTTTGAGGCTAGCAGCATGAATAAAGGTAGGAACTCGTGCAAGAGAACAGGCCATTCCTCAATGTACGGCGAAGGGCACTGGGCAGTCCTAAACGCTATCTGGAATCTGAGTATTCAGAACATTTTAGATGAATGTGACGAACAGTGAGAAAGAGATACGTTGGTTTGTTTACACTATACTTTTAATATACAGGATGTTTCAAAACAATACTGAACGTTTGGGAAATGATTCCTGACACCAAGATAAGACGAAAAGTATAGACCAACCTTGGTGTACAAATGCTTCCCTTTGGAGTGATAGGCTGCGAAAACATGAAAAAGTGTAATTTAAAGGTTCATAACTCCAGTATTATGTGATCTACCGTAGTTGGGTTAAGACTTTACTTGGGAGCTAGTATATGCCCTATCCAAATATCCATATTTCAAAATCCTACGGTACTTCCGCAACAATTTTTATAATAGTTTGTGAGTACTTCAAATTATATGCCAAATGCCAAACTCCCTTTATAAAAATTGTTGCGTGAGTACCTTAGGATTCTGAAACATGGATATTGGGATAGGACACACAGTAATTCCTAAGGGAAGTCTTGACTCGACTACGTTATGTTCCATGTATTGGAGCTATGGACCCTTAAAGTTCATTTTGCCACGATTTCGGCAGTCTATAACTTCGAAAGGAAGCATTTATGCACCCAGGTTGGTCTATACTTTTCGTCTTACCTTGGTGTCAGGTATCGATTCAGACCAAGATTCGGTTTTCTGGTGAAATTCTAGCCTATGATCATGTATCACATGACCCACGTAGCGTTTGTAATAAAAGTTAAATTCAAGATGGCGGCCGTCCGCATACCCTACGCCAGAAAGTGTCCCCCTAACCTTCAAGTTCACCTACCATATCAAATTCGCTGAAAGTACATCCATTTGGATTTTAATAGGGGTGGTAAGGGACTTTTGAGACATCCTGTAGTCACTTTCAATCTTATATAAATTGATTTTTATATATCTCCCCCTCCTTCTCCTCCCCTACGTTGCTCCGTCAAATTTAAATCGTAAAAACGATCCCAGGTCTGAACCTCATCTATGTTGAAAATTTAATCAAGATCAAGATTTAAGCGAGTGGTTCAGGAGATATTAAGTTTTATTTATTTTTATACCCCCTTTCCTTAGTTCTACCATCAAAGTGAATAGCCTAAAACCAGCCCAGCCTCAAACCTCATCCAGGTTACAAATTTGATCGAGATCGGTCGGGCGGCTCAGGAGATTTAGAGTCACAAACATAGTAGTTTTCAATTTTATATATATAGATTTATTTCTTCATGGTGCTACTATTTAAACAAACTGCATATACGGCTGACCATGTTACAGTTTCTGTTGAACGCTGAGAGTTTGGACATAGAAAACTACCAACTTCAGCTTACGGCATGATAACCGACTTTTCGTGCTTGCATCAGGAGAAATTGATACATCTTATTGCCCATCTTCTAGTCTTAGTTCTTCTCAGTGGTGATATCCAATTAAATTCTGTTCCTTTTTTCTCGGAGTATTATCAGAACTTACAAAATGTTAAAAACAAAATGACTGATTGTACAATACATATAGGTGAATTAACTAATTATGACTGATTTGCACGGAAACCTGGTTAAATGAAAGTGTTGATAACAGTGAACTTCCCATAGTCTCAAATTTTAACATCTATAGAAATGATCGAGGAAGTCGTGGTGGTGATGTTATGATTTGTGTGAATAATAAATGGGAGTGTAAATTATGCAATGACCTCACTGCATAATACTGTGAAATAATATAGGTTGGCAAAAAGTAAAAGTAAAAAAAAAAAAAAAAAAAAAATCTTTTGATTGGGTATTATTATAGACCGCACAGGAACTCTATTTTCGTGCTCGAAAATTGTAGGGATTCTGTGCTTGCAGCCCTCAATGATAGCGATATAGTTCTTTCAGGTGACTTTAATTTATCAATAGATGGGACTGATCCTAGAACAGGTGTTAAGTAAATGTCCCAGTGACGACTGGTTTTAAGATATGTTTTTAGTCAAGGATTAGGCGTCGGTCAGTTTAACTTATTTCCAACTCGTCGTGGTCGCCGCCCTACTTGATTATGTGGTCTCCTCTCTAAGTGATCTGGCCATTACTCCATATAGAAATTTGTTTTCATCGGATCATGAATCTTTGGACGTCGATATTCCTGACTAAACCATCATCGAATAACAACAGTTTCGAGCCAAAAGAGTTTATTGCCCATGGAAGAAGACACCATGGAACGTATAAATCGTGTCCTTGATTTAATTCCCTGGTGTATACTGAATAATGGTAATATTAACGATGCTGTTTCACTTTTTACGGATATTATTTCTGCGGTTCTTAAAGACTGTTCCGCGAAAAATGAAACGGTCGCGTCAGTTCCCTCCGCGGTTTGATACAGAAGCTAGTTTTGTTCTTCGAAATAAACACCATGCTTGGGTACTATAAAAGCAGTTTCCAAGTGAACAAACGTATAGGTCTTTTTCGAACATTAGGCAACTTCGAAATATCTACTCCGTCGAAATATAAGAAATATGTGGAAAATCTATCATGTCAATTCACTTCTGAACCGAATAGTTTCTTGACGTTTATAAATTCCCGGAGGCGGCAACCCCGTATCCTGCAAGAAATAAACAACAACTCAAATAGTTTCGATGGAAAGCACAGATCTGCTGCTTTCAATGAGTACTTTTGCAATAGCTTTTCTAAACTTGGGACTCCCCATTCTTTACCTAAGATCCAATCTGTGTGTTTGCATTCGCTGACTACAATTACTACCTTCCCTGATAAAGTGAAATCAACATCGCCGTTCTTCTGGTCCAAACAATATCAGTTCAATTTTCTCTGTAACACAGCACACTCACTTGCCCAACTTTTATCATTGTTATTTAATAGGTGTTCCTCGGAAGGTACCTTTCCCAATCTGTAGAAGGCTGCCAGTATGATATTAATCTTCAAATCTGGAGATAGAAAACAAGTTTCATTCTACATACCTCTCTTTCTCTTTCTCTTCTGTGTCTATTCTTTGAAAGAAAATAGTAAAAGATAGAGTGTACTAATTTGTCATGTTAGTCACTCATGCGGCCCGAACATCCATGGCTAACTCCCAGTTTGATATAGTTTATTTTGACATATCAAAGGCCTTTGACACCATAAACACCAAGTTGTTACTTTACAAACTCTCTAATAGATAAAACATTCATGGCAAGATCCTCTCTTTCCTAGATTATCTCTTCTCAGGTAGATGATAACGCGTCATTCTTCCTGGATTCGTATCTCCGTTTAGTCCCATTTTATCCGGAGTGCCTCAAGGGAGCGTGCTGGGTCCACTTTTTGTTTTTATTATATATGGATGACTTACCTAGCATCTTTTCGACCTCTTCATCAAATATATTGTTTTTCACTGATTACTGTAAACTCTTCACAGTAGTTAACACTCTAGATGATGCTTCTTCACTGCAAGCTGATATTGATATGTTATGTAATTGGTGCTCTACCTGGAATCTGTCTCTAAATCCCAATAAATGTACTACAATCTCAATTTCCTTAACAAAGAATGTTCTTCGACAGATATATGTTAACTATGTACCTATCAAACGCGTCTCATCTCAAAAAAAGATCTAATTGTTGTGTTTGATGAAAACTCTCCTTTGCAGATCATATCGGTTCGATCTTATCCAGAGCTATGAAACTACTTACTTTACTCTTTAGATTTCCAGAAATACAAAGTCTCCCTGCCCGTACGATATTTTATAAGGCTTTTATTTTTGCGATCATTGAATATTGTTCACCTGTATGGAACATGGCAGTGCCTACTAATCTATCTCGCATTGACTCGGTTTTAAACTTCTTTCTTGCCATAGTTAGATTTAGAATTCCTGAGTTAAGTAATTACTCAAAACAAGAACTAATATCTTTAATGAGCTTATGTTCTCCTCATAAACGATGCCGCGGAGCTGATTTACTTTACCTGTATAAGATTACCAATGGCAAAATTGACTGAATTTTTACTACCGCAGATTAACTTCCGTGTTCCTCACTGGCGAACTCGCCCTCTCAACTTGCTAACTTGTGAAACATCTAGATTATCGATTGTAAAGCGTTCCTTGTTTTACAGACTAGCGTACGATTACAATACACTGTCAACAGAATATAACATTTTTACCTCTGAGAGGAGCTTTAGAACTCAATTGATGAGAACCTTGTATATTAAGAAATGAACTTTTTTTCTGTATTTTATGTGTTTTGTTTTGTCTTTATGTTGTACAGTTTCAGCTAATTGGCCTAGTGCTGCATGAAACTTTGTGAATAAATAAATCTAATGAAGTACGATAAAAAATAATTTTGCTAAATTTAATGAGTTCTTCCGCAATCGGGGAACTCATTACTAATCTCCTTTTTCATTTCTTTATTTATTCGATACATAAAAGGTGTGTGTTCAAAAAATACCTAACCTTTGGTCGGCAAATTCAATTATTCAGTTAACTTACAGTGACTTCACTCTTATTCAATTTAGTTTCATTGGGAATGCACACACTTATCCAAGCGATCGTACCATTGCAATGGATTATTGGAAATACTTCTGGAACATATTTGTTAGAATGATGTTGAGCTGAGCCGTCGTATGCCGCATAATGTCTTGTCTTTTGTTAGAATGATGTTGAGCTGAGCCGTCGTATGCCACATAATGTCTCGTCTTTTGCTAGAATGATATTGAGCTGAGCCGTCGTATGCCGCATAATGTCTTGTCTTTTGTTAGAATGATGTTGAGCTGAGCCGTCGTATGCCACATAATGTCTTGTCTTTTGTTAGAATGATGTTGAGCTGAGCCGTCGTATGCCGCATGTCTTGTCTAGAATTTAATCAGGTTCCTGTCAGTGGGATTTTCAAGCTTTGGAAAAGTCACAAGTCATACAGCGTCATGTTGGGAGACTAAGGATCCTGACGAACCACAAGAATGCGGAAATTTGCCAAGATAGTTTGAGAATCTGTTGTACCACTCCTTGAGCCATGAGATGCTCATGGTATCGTTCCCGAAAAACTGTTTAATCTTGCCTGTTGATTGTATTTTTTTTAACACGTCTCATACACTGTCCGTTCCTTTTGTAAGACATTGAGTTTTATAGTACTGCTTTAATTCTTCCGACTTATTATTTCGTTTGAACACCAATAAGTACTATTTGGAAGTAAATTGAAATAAACAAGGCATAATTAGCAGATCATCTTTATTAAGAAGCACATCACAGTAACAAAAAACTCACAAATGCAAAATCTCTCATTCAGAAAACTAATATTTGACACAGAGAAAGCGAGGAATAGGAAAAAAAAAAATACATAAACATCAGCGAGAAACTCTCACAAGGGAGATCCTTTCATATTCTTAAATTACTTCGGAACAAAAAGCGGTTTTAAATAATGTACAAGAAAATTATTTTTATTAAGATATATATATTTGTACAGCTAGAAGAATTCAAGATAATGCACTTTGTGAGCAATCGTAATATGTGAAATATTTCCATTCTGTATCTTTTTGTTTTCTAACTATTTGAATAGTGCAGATGAATATCTTTCTTTTTTTCCTCTTTCTCAAATAAAAAAACAGTTTTATGAGTATGTGAAATTTACAAATGGAGTATATACAAAATTCATTACAATATTTTTTTTTATAAATGTTGGTAGGGTCAGAGATTTTTTTAAACTTTATTTTGAACAAGCAGCTTCTATTGAAATTTAATTATATATTTTTAAAGGCATACTACTTTATTTTCTTATTTATTTATTTATTTAATATTTAAGAGAAGAAATTTACAAAGTCATACAACAAAGAAAAAAAATCGTGTGACTAAATTATAACAACAACAAAAAAAGGCAATTACACATATTTATATATATAACACATACACAGTCTATGTACAGCTCCTAAATTTTTTCATTCCAGTCTAGTTAAATTTTTAATTGCGACTAAATATCTGGAATGTGAAAAAAAAATCATAGCAGCAGCACCATACTAATTGGTAACAGATATAAATGTTTTTTTTTCTTTATAAAGAAATCGAACAAGGTTTGTTTTTATCTCCTCATAGTTAATTTCTAAAAAAAAAAAGGAAAAAACGTGCATGATTATACAATACAATGTTTCTAATTAGGAACTTAATTTACGTCATCAATGATTTTTCGACAGACATCAACAACCAATGACTCGAAATTGGACAGAACTTACTATACAGCTTATAAATATTCGTTTTTTTTTTTTCGACTTTCTCCTAGGAAGAAGATTGTGTGCGCTCTGAATTTGAGACCCATTTTTACTTAACAAATTAAACGTTAAAGAAGAAAAATTAGGAAAAAAAAATTGCAAACAATAACACAAAATATATCAAAATTTCAATTGATGAATCAAAACTTTTTTTTTCCAAAAAAGTAAAGAAAAATATATTTACTAAAATATGCTTTGCGTACTAATAACCTATCACTAAAGATAACTTAGTTGTGTATTTATGAAATCAGAACACCTAACGCAACAAAATGTGCAAAATTATGATTAAAACGAGGAGACAAAAACAGTTATTTTGAGCAAATTTGGTACAGGTTCGCTGAAAATAGACCAACTTCTAGGAGAAGAAGGAGGATTAACAAGTACCTAACAAAGCGGACATTTACATATTAATAATATACACAAAATATATCGAATTCAAAATCTCCAATTCATGATTGAAACATTAATCATTTTGCTTTTTTTTATGTACAAGTTTTACAAAAAAAAAAAAAAAAAAAAAAAACTCATCTAAACATGGCTGTTAAAATTGGGTGTAGCAGCAAAAATATTGTACATTTCATTTTTTTAATTGGCACATTATATTTTCGGTTTTTGTTTTTATTATTATTATTATTATTATTATTACATTAAAAATGAATTAGCCATGTTCATAAGGTTTTTGTAAAGAAAGTAAGAAAAATTTATGACTACTCTTACGAATTTGTGTTGCTAACTTACTTATTTTTTACTTTCGCACTATGCTAGTACAGCATCAAGTGAATGTAAAAACAGCACTGTTATGAATATATATATATATATATATATATATATAAAGGTACCCAAGTACACTTAGCAACACCTTTGTTTTGTTAAACCACATATACACAAAAAAATGAACATTTATAGACTTAAATAGTTTTTTTTTTCTCCTAAAGCCGCTCTTAGTACTTTTTTTTCCAAATATATATATCTCGAGAAAAAAAGTGACATTCACAGAATACCACATTTGTATCTCCAAATCACCATTTTTTAAATCATCTTTTTAAATATAATCATTTTGTACTCCTGGCAAAAAACAAGGAGTCCTTTTTAATCAAGTGTTAACGAACACTCGTATATCAACCAACCAATTCAAGACGTATTATTAATAATCTATACACAACCCATTTATATATATCTATAGATATATGTATATATGTATTATGTATCTACATATGGTTGGTTTATTTGTAATTTTTTTTTACATATTTTTTGTTTGTTTGTAAATCACCATATACACTCTTCATGTACATACGAATTGTCCACTAACACAACCAAGCTTTTTTTCACTATAAAATATGACAACTGTACAATATATATATATATATATCAGAAACGTGATCGGAGGGAAATGGGATTTTTTTAAAGGGAAAAAAATGGACATTTGTTGCTTCCAACTTCCAGACTTGTTGGATTTGCTCTTACAGTATAGTGTCTTTTTTATGTAGTTACGTCTTAATTTTTCTTAGATGGAACTTTATTCCAAGGGAAAAAAAAATCAACTCGTCACAAAAAAAAAAACACTTGTGTCAAAGTTTTTCCTCTTCTTTTTTTGTATCACTGCATAGTTCCAAGCCCATGCAATTTCTTCGCAGTAAAGAAAACCACAGCAGATCTATCTTGCATGTATTATATATATATATATATAAATATCTTCATATTTATACATACATATATTTTTATATATATAATCATACACACACTCACACACAAACAGATCACAGTAATGGCACGGGTAAATTAATTAATTAATTAATTAACGCACTTTCACAAGACACAAGTAAAAAATAGCGCTTTTCCTTTTTTGTTTTGTCGATTTTGTAACTTGACTCTTGCTAAATGAGCACATCATCATCATCATCACGATCTCAAATTTAACTGTTGCTTCTGCTGACGAAACACTTAGCAGCCAAAATTTGTGAGAAACTTCTAATTTTTGCGTTGATTTGAATTTTAACAAACAGAACACACCACTATTTTTTTTTTTTTTAAATTTTAATTTTTCTCCAAAAATGTATCTGGATATCTCTACACAGAAAAAAAATCTAACATTATCACTAAATTGGCACAGAACGCGTTATACATAGTCGTTTGTTCCAGGACTTGTCAAGGGTTCTTGCGCCTAAAATACAAAAAAAGAAAATTTAAGTATATGTTGTGGTATATAGATACAAACACAAATTCTGAAGTAATAAAGTAAAATTTAATTACGAAAACTACGACTTAATTATGTGAATATCCGCTATATGCTATAATATTCAAACAAGTGGAATGAAATACACCATGTCCCAAAAGTCCAGTAACACTTTTCTTAATTTATTACACAAAAACTACAAGTGATATAGCTTTCGTGTATACGTCATATGAAAGAGTATCTCAAATGTTATTATTATTATTATTATTATTATTATTATTATTATTATTATTATGGCAATGTTCGTAGTTCCTACATTCACCGCAGTTGGTGTTGACGTGTTGTAAACATGGCGACTTCTGGTGTAGAGCGTGCTTTCTGTGTGTTGGAGTTCAGTGAAAAGAAGAATGCTACAGATGTGCAACGGAAGTTTAGGACAAGATACAAGAAAGAAGCACCAAGCAGGAAGCCTATTTATGCCTGCCCACCCCATTTTTATCACATCGTTCGTGAATACTTGAACAATGAGTTACCTCACCGCTGGACAGGGCAAGCAGGGAAAAATGATCAGTATTTCAACACGTAGCCTCCAAGATCCCCGGATCTAACTCCCTGTGACTTCTTCTTATGGGGATACACAAAAGATAGTATGTATATGCCACCGTTGCCAGAAAATGTAGAACTCGAGCGCAGGAGTGACGAAGTTGCTACCACTTTCAGGATATGCTCCAATGAATATGGCCAGAATGTGATTACCGTCTAGACATATGACGTGTTACACATGGTTCCCATATCGAGGCATTGTGAACTCATACATAAAAAAAAAAGATACTCTTTCATGTGACATACACGCGACAGCTATATCACTTGTAAATTTTTTGTGTAATAAATTAAGAAAAATGTTATCGGACTTTAGGGTAGGGACACGGTATACTAACTTAATTCCATTTAGAATTTGATAGTATAAGGTGCAAGAGAAATAATTAAACGAATCCTATTAATTATATTCATCTAATTTTAACGTTTCTATCCTTAATGATCTCTTTAATAACAATTGGCAGATAAGGTAACGTCTTCCTAATGGCAAATTATTAAATACTTCGGTTCTAACATATCATGGATAGTACAGAGAAACAGGTAAATGATATGATAAATAACTGAACCATTTGAAGAAACAGATTAAGCTTGTAGTATCACGTGAGCAATAAATCTTTTTTTACTCATTCCCTGTTTTACCTTCTGGACGAACCATTTAAATTCTCTATTAAGTGACTTAAGATTTAAAATAATAAGGAAATTACTACTATAGTAAATAATTTTAGACAAAGTTCAATGGTTACGTGGAATGGTATTGCGTTTTAGGTAGTCTTTAAAATCCAAATTACCTTCAATGCTTAAAATGAAGTTAATATGTTTTCTTAATCATACAAGTATTAGCTTGGTAATATTTTATATACACAATGAAACTTCCCCTTAACGGACACCTCTCAATAGCAGACACATTCAAATACGGACAGACTTTTGTCCCGGTAAAAATTTTGTATTATTATTATTATTTTTATTATTATTATTATTATTATTATTATTATTATTATTATTATTATTATTATTATTATTATTATTATTATTATTATTATTATTATTATGGGAGAGAACCCTTCCTTTAGCGGACAACACAGATACAGACACAAAAAATCTTTTACTCTAACATTTTAGTAACTCCTTCATAACGGACAGGAATTATTTCCAGTTCATAGGTATTTGGCACAAAAAATACTTTCTGTATTTTGGAAATAAATCTTCGATTGATACCTTCAACTGTTACAAGCGAATTCCTATAAGAAACTAGTGTCTGTGCCTGTAGTGTATGCAAGGTTACACTGAGGACAATTATAACATACCTTTTTCTTCCGCAAGAAATTTTCAAAATTTCCATGGTTAGTTAGCTCTCTCTACATGTTCAATATTTAATAATAATGTTGCATGTTCTTATTTGGCTCTTTACTTTTAATACAATTAGTAACAATTTAAGGAACAATTTTTTATAGAGGTACCACATGTACTTGGGATGAAAATATACAGTGTGTTTCAAAACAAGACCGACAACGTTTGGAAGGTGATTCCTGACACCAAGATAAGACAAAGAGTATAAAATTTTATATATATATATATATATATATATATATATATATATATATATATATATATATATATATATATATATATATATATATATATATATATATATATATATATATATATATATATATATATATATATATATATATATATATATATATATATATATATAACTTAAAGATCTATAGCTCCAAACTATGGGATCTACCGTAGTCGAGTCAAGACTTCACTTAGGAACTAGTATGTGCCCTATCCAAATATCCATGTTTCAGAATCCTGTCGTACTTCGGCAACAATTTTTTTTGAGGTAGTTCGTGAGTACTTCAAATTATATGCTCATAGCCAAACTCCCTTTATAAAAAATTGTTGCGTGAGTATCTTAGGATTCTGGAACATGTATTTTTGGATAGCGTACATATTAGTTCCTAAGTGAAGTCTTGACTCGACTACGGTAGGTCCCACAGTTTTGGAGCTATGAACCTTTAAAGTTCATTTTTTTCATGTTTTTGGCAGTCTGTAACTCCGAAAGGAAGCATTTGTGCACCCAGGTTGGTCTATACTTTTCGTCTTATCTTAGTATCATGAATCACCTCCCAAACGTTGTCGGTGTTGTATAAGCAATATTTTTTTGCAGTACGTGGTATATATAACAACTCCACAGCGATATTAGTGTTTCTTTACAAAGGGGAAATTTTCCCCTCATTGTTCCAGTAATTCAAACATGGAGTACAATACTTTGATATTAGCCTATATTTACATGTATAATTCAATGCATGTACTGTAACACTGTATACAATTACAACATAAGCTATGAGTAATCTAAATTTGTGCACCTCTCTTTAATGGACAAATCTCATTTAGAGACAAATAATCATAAATGTCCCATTGGTGTCCGTTATTGAGATGTTTCAATTTATTATGCTAGCAATATAAATAAATGTTACGTGATATATGTGAAATACGAAGAGAATAACCTACAAAGAAACGATCTACTACAAAAGAAGAATACACAAGTGTTACTATTAGCATGAAAAATATATTTAGAGTTGGAGCACATCAGAATTTTCACAGATTTAGAAATCTCTCTAGTTCATTTCATAAAGATCCCGATCTTTCAAGTGATCTATATATATAAAAGAGAACGTACAAAATCCTTTGTCCGCTCATCACGCTAATACGGCTGAACCAATTTCTTTCATTTTTGGGGGGTTATTAGGATTTGGACCCTAGATGGTTTTTATCATATCACTTTAATTTTTAATTACCAGTGTCTTGAGATAATTGACCATTCAAGTGTCCATAACGTACAAATCCTTTGTTATTAGTTCATCATAGGTAAAAATAAACGTATTTATATGCAACCCGCATGACCGTGTCACTCGGCGGGTTAACATAAATGACAGGCGATATACAGCGGAAAATAGCTTGAATCTTCTGTTTAAAATTGCTTATTTTTACAGACACTTTTACAATATGCCAGCACCGGGATGACCGCAGCGAAGCGGGGCGGGTTAACATAAATGACAGGCGATATAATGTTAAGATTTACTGCAATCTTCTATGGTTTTTATCATATCACTTGAAAGCGAAAAAGTAAAAATTATCTAAGTAACAAAGTTTATTGCGTTCCGGGGTGACCGCAGCGAAGCGGGGTGAACGCTGCTAGTTTAAAATAAAAATAAAATTAATTAATGCGGATTATCCGTACTTTAGAATATGAGGAAAGTAATAAGATGCTCCTTGCAGTGAGCAACCACTTACAACAAAGTGGATGATAGATATTCTGGCAATATTCGAGAAAGACAATCAATGTAAGCAGTCACGACATCGCAAAGGACCTTGACATCCATGACCAGTGTAAAACCATTTAAAAAAAAAAAATGTTTTAGTGCCACACGATCTAACCCAAACACATTTACACATTTTCTATACGCAAATCTATACTGAAGAACTCGAGCCATTTCTGAAAGGGTTGATCATGAGTAATGAAAATTTACAATATGCGAAAAAAAAAAAAAAAATATATATATATATATATATATATATATATATATATATATATATATATATATATATATATATATATATATATATATATATATATATCATGGTCAGGGAGAAAAAGTTTCACACTGACGCCCAGTATGGTTATACTGGTGCATTTGGTGAGATTGGAAAGGCATTATGCATTACGAGCTGCTGCCGCCGGACAGAACGATCGACTCGGTCCTGTACTATCAATTATTAGTGCAAGTGTCGCTAGCAATTCAAAAGAAAGGCCGAAACTGGTCAAACAGAGTGAGTGTCGTATATCACGCTGACAAAAGCAGATATCTTTAACAACCCATCTGAAATTAAACTGGGAAGTTTATGAGGAAGTTTTTAATGCATTCATCGTATAACCCGGACCGGGCACTGTCAGACTATATTTGTTTCGATCTCTGCAGGACTCTCTGAATAGCGTTAAGTTACTTTCAAAAGTGGCCCGTGAAAACCACGTGTCTCAATTTTTTGACCAGAAACTACAGAAATCTATAGCGACAGTATTTACCCGAAAAAATGACAAAGTCATAGAACAAAATGGTGCGTGTGTGTTTCATACTGCTATTTTCAAATCACAATAAAGGTATTCTTGGTTTTGACTGCCCAGGTCTCAATACATTTTAAAACAACATGATAATATTTATTTTCAGTATCTATATAATTCTTAATTTAACGTAGTCATTACCCAGCAAAAAACATAGAACACTGAGCCATTTTCCTTGCTGCGAGTGAGCTTTCAAGAATATCTGCTCTACATAGGGCTTGTATCGACTTGACATTAAATGTGCCAGATGTACAGGTGAAGATTTTTTTTTTTTTTTTTTTAAATCTTCATTAACTCACTATAATAAGTCAAGATGGCTAGCATTAGGACTGAAATCAAGGAGCTGGTTGCGCGCGTTATTATATATTATTATTATTATTATTATTATTTATATAAATTAGTATTATTTTGTTTAATGTTCTACGATTATGCACCGAAGGTAAGGCAGACGGTGGTAATAAGATGAATGATATACTGGAACGACGAAAGTGAAAGGAAACGCGAGAACCGTACAAAAGTGTTTGTCCACCACAAATTTTAAATTAATAAGAATTTGACATCTTCCTCCTCCCCCTTTCCCTTAATACCAAACTTTTTAAGCAAAGAACGGGAGTTGAACAAGAACCATAAACTAACTGGTTCATACTAGTTTTGCTACCTTAAACTAAAAATACAAATCGCTGAGAAAAGCAATTCTTATTTAAAAATAGTAAATGTGTAATAGTTTCGCTAACTAACTGAACATATTGGTTTCATC
The DNA here is from genome assembly GCF_964235325.1 of Thermobia domestica. Classification (NCBI taxonomy): domain Eukaryota; kingdom Metazoa; phylum Arthropoda; class Insecta; order Zygentoma; family Lepismatidae; genus Thermobia; species Thermobia domestica. Next base: position 39,284,663 of record NC_137469.1, read on the forward strand.
AGACACTGAAACGGGAAAATGAAATGAAATCTTTAAGTTTTACGTCCCACGGTTATGCCGGTTAGGCTAAAGGAGACTGTGATGATGAGAGATGAGTAGTGAAATGGTGGAATGAAGAAAGTGGGAGGAAACGGGAGAACCCCAAGAAAACCCACGAGCACGGTGTTTGTCCACCACAAAGTCCACACGGCGCGATCTGGGATCGAACCAGGGATCCCAAGCACCTGAGGTGAACGCTCTACCACTGAGTTACCGTGCCCCCCTAACACTGAAACGGGGGAAGAACTCAATGTAAGATTGGAAAAAGAAAGAAACGTTATTTTTAAGCACGCGGGGGAAACGGGATATGATATTAATTGGTGCAAGATTGAAGTGTTAGGACTGGAACAAAGGGCATTAATAAGAAGGTGGAAAGAGGCCAGATTTATTTAAAAAGAACAAAGCTTTGTTGTGAATTGGAATGCAGAACTTAAAATTGACGAAAAGTGGGGTGTTATTGGAAAAACTTAATTTGTATCTTATTTTTCTGCAGGATCAAGGAGGAAAAGGGATTTATGGTTTTTTGTTTCACTTTCGTCTACTTTTATTATGATTGGCTGAATCCGTTTTGATCAGCCAATCAGCGTTCAGATTTCTCTCTCTCTCTCTCTCTCTCTCTCTCTTTCGTTTTTACAGTGTCTGATGATATCAATATTTGGCAAAACTGTCACACATTTATTATTTTCAAATAAACGTTGCTTTGCTCAGCAATTTATATTTTTAGTTTATGGACCAAAAGTGAAAACGATAAATAAATAATTCGAGACGCATACTATCTTCCATGTTTTCGTTCCTTCTTTCATCGATATTTCACGAGTGATCTCAAACATAAGCGAAATCTTGAATAGCAAATAGTAACACGATATACTGTAAGACAGACACACACTTATGACTGAACACCAACGAATTTACTTACCAATGAGTCGCAAAATTCCATTGCATGTGTGAGAGCCATGGAAGAAAAATACACAAGAATTTGTTTGTAGAAAAAAAAATTAAAGCAAGTGCTGTATGATAAACAGCTTCTCATAAGACAAAACTAAACTTTCTCAAGGACAGTCTTTGGTTAATACGTTTCGTTTTTGATTTGACTGAAGTCCATCAGCAAGCCACGGGAAGAATAAATTGGAAAGAGTAATAAATAAACAAGGAACACGGATCGGACAACATAATAGGAGCATGAACAACAACAAAACACGAAGTTGGGACAGCAATACCATTCCATGCATTAACAAATGAACTATTGAACAAAAAGAAAAGAAAAGAAAAAAACAGCTCCAAGGAAGAGGCTTCCTCAAAAATAACATGCAAACAGAAATGGTAAGATTTCAGTTGAAGACTTGATTTATCTTATTAACATACATATCAATGAAAAACGATCAGGTTTGTGTTGAGATAAGTTTATACTACAAAAGAGACAATTTGGCACTAACATGCTAGATAATGAGTAACTAGGGTAGAGCACATTCTCATAAAAGAAATAATCTAAACTTGTATTTGGCACAGACAAGCTACTACATAAAGCTAATAATCCTAAAAAAATTGAGCTAAAAATAATCACAAAATATATTTCTTTTCTTTTTAAAAAAAAAAAAAATCATGCAAATTTGTAACGAACTTCACTAAAAAGAAGGATTTTGTTTGATGGAATATTTTGCTGATGGCACATTTTTTTCCCTAGCATTTACTTCAGATGTAATAAATTCTACGTTTTAAAATATATTTATATATGTAATTACTCCAAGTTGTCTTCTTTTAGTTTTAAGAGTTGAGAACAACATTACAATGATTTTAATACTTCTTTGGTGTCAAATCTTTAACTTATATTCAGCTGAATCTATCTCAAAGACGAATTTTCCAGGGTCAAAGCCCTTACCTCTTCACCAACTGTCGCTGGGTATATCCTTGTTGGTTGGTACTGGTTCTTTTCCAGCGAGAACTGATCTTCCGTCGTTTTCCTATACACTGGGTTATCGAAGTTCATACTGGTAACATTTCGATGCAAGTAATGCCTATAGACGATAAATGCAATCTGTGAAAAAAAAAGGAAAGAAACAAAATTAATTGCATATGAAAGAACAGGCCCGCTTTTATGAACAGGCGTACTAGGCACGAGCCCAGAGCGGAATGTCCGTAATCAGGAGAAAATTAGGACATAATTAGAATGTAATTATAATTATAATAATGAGAAACAGTTTAAAAACTAACTAAAGTTACAACAAAATCTCGTAAAATACGAAAAGTGCGAGACGCTCCATTTATTGTGAATTTGATCTGTATCTGTACAGTCAGGGACAAAAGTTCTTTCCGTTTGGTAAAATTTATTTTGGAAATAACGGTTGTATGGCTGTAACATACAGAAGATTACATTGTTTTCTTTTAAATTTACTGAAAGCTATACTCAAATTGTCCTTCCATTTTGAAGTTATTTACGAAACTAATTTAATCAAACGGAAATCATTCTTGTCGCTGACTGTACTATTCATAAAGTACTCTTGTCAGCAGCGAGAGCGACGGGTAATAGATCCGTATATAGCCAACGAGAGTAGCCTGACTTAAGACGAGTCATGAATATATAATTCATCGTAATAGGATACGCGTGAGGCTTTTTTTTTTTTTTTTTTTTTTTTTTTTTTTTTTTTTTTTTTTTTTTTTTTAAGTTTAATGTCCCACGATTATGCATCTGAAGCTAAGGGAGACGGTGATGATAAAATGGATGATAATGGTGAAATAACGAAAGTCAAACGGAAGAATCAGCGAAAACTCCCACATACAGTGTTTGCCCACCATAAATACCATTCGGCAGGAACTGAGATCAAATCAAGCATGAAATTATTGTTTCTTGTTGTTATAAGGGCTGAAAGGAAGGACATTGCTGGAGAGGGCACTTGCTTACATTGTGTCCACGGCGCCATTGATGTTAAACACGGACCTTTATAAAAATGTTGCTACAGTATTTCAATTGTGCGCAATAAAACTTAGAGGAATATATATTCAAATAGCTTTCTTGTATTATCCTTTCATATTATAAGTCTTATCCTATCAGGGGCGGATCCAGAACCGACTTCTCGGACGGGGGGGGGGGGGAGTGGGTTGTCATACTATTACTTTTAAGGGCTCCAAACTTTGGAATGGGTTATATATATATATATATATATATATATATATATATATATATATATATATATATATATATATATAAAATAAGAAAGTTTTACTCTTCTGGGGGGGGGGATCGGCTCGATCCCCCACCCCTGGATCCTATAAATACATAATTCGATCTTGAAACCATAATGAAGAGCTCTTGCTATTCTACACTTTTCTCGTGAACCTTAAGGTGTCAAATGCATGCAGTGCAGAAAACACGAAAATATCCTGCAAGCTTCTCTGTACAGATAGTTATTTTGAGTACCTTAAGAAAGTCTACAAAGTAAGAGTCAAAGCATTACAAAGACGCTAGTAAAACTGTATAGCCTAAAAGGAGACTACGTTGAAAAATAGGTCTAGCATTCTCCTTTTTGGGACTGTCATAACATAATCAAGGCCGTATTTAGATGTTGCAGTGAAGGTTCCTTTTCCTCAGAATATCCCCAACTTTTAAATCAAGAAACCATTTTTTATGAAATTATGATCCGTGGTCACGTAGCAAAACGTCTATTCGTTTAAGTGTTTGGCGTCAAAATGTAATATATTCGAACAACAAAATATAAATATTTAGTCCATTTTGACAATTCACTAGAAGCAGAAAAAGTCAGCGTTATCATTAATGCGACTTATCATTATAGTGAATGACAAGAATAGACGCCCGCATATTTTTTATTTCTTACAAGAGAAAGAATTTTAATGACATCAGCAAATGGCAAACATTTGGGAAAGTAAAGTGGAGTAAAACTGGGTCAACCGGGTCGAGGGCAACAAAGCTGGAAGCAGACTTATAAAAAGCACGAAAGAAGACGCCGAAAGTGAAAGAAGACACTGAAGAAGACGAAACTTATGTGAAAATAATCAACTATCGTATAAATGTACCAAAAAAGGAAAAAAAAAAAAAAAAAAAAAAGTTTAATATCTACTTAAACATTTGGTTTATGTCCACCCTGTTTATAAGACGCTTCCGTTCTACCTAACTTTTAAAATGCAGAAAATATACAGTAAATCTATATGAATGTAGAGAGCCATACTTTAAAAATTGCATTTATTTATTTATTTTTCGTATTGTATCAAAAGCTGTATACCATGGAAGCTATGTAAATACCACACAAATTCGTAAACAATTTACAAATCTACGTGATAAGTATATGAAATAACAGTTTTTTTTTATTTTCTTTTTTTAAATCATATCAATTCCTCTATAGGTGCAAATTCAATAACATACGACACGAGGAGTAAACACATACACGACTGGACCGGAAATCGAATCTAGGTCTCCGGTTTACAGTGTCAATATGCTAACTACAACGCTACTCAATCTGCTCCCTAAATAGTTCAGAAATGATAGAATGTACTGCTGTTTAGGGAACGGAATAGCGTAGTGGTTATTGTAAGCCAGAGACTCGTATTCAATTCGCTATCCAGTCGTGATTTTTTTTTTTTTTTCATTCTTTGTACATTATTTATATTCCTAGTTAGAAACCATGTTTTTAACTTACTTTCGCTTTTCCCCAGTGAATTATAATCCTGTTGTTTATTTTATTACTTTCTTCAAATGCTCAGTTTGTTCACTTTCCTTCCTGATACGATGATTATTTTTCACTTTTAATGGCGTACTATGGGGCAAAGGAAAGAACATTAAGTTGGAAGATATACTTGCAAGCCCCCAGATGGCCTGGCTGTGAAACACTTCCCGATTACAATGTACTCTGTATCCTTTCCTTTTTATTTGTTTATTCATCTAAATATTATATTTATATAGCGTAACAGCTATCGCCCTGGTCACGTCAGAATAGGTCAAGCAATGTGAGTCTGGCCAGTGGATATTTTGAAAATAATAAACAAAACAAAAGATACGGACCACTGCACTAAACTTTCTAGCTCTCATTCCTACATTAAATCAAGACATGGCGCTGAAAGAATTATTTATGAAATATCAACAAAATTAAAATAGGCGATTTCGGAAAACATCGAAGAAAATTTACCCCTCAAGAGTAAACTATCCCTTTGTTGATTTTTTTTAATGAGTCATATTGTAAGGGTTGTTATTGAGATATTTATTTATGAAGTATGAATAAAATCGCTTGACACTCATCACCAAAACTAAAATACCCCTTATGGATTTTTCCTAGAAAAACAAACTTATACTATATTATAGCGCATACTGATTTTTATCAATTACTAGCGTCAATTACCAGCTGCGCTGGGTTAAAATAACAAAATAAAATAATATGTTTCGTTAGTCAGTCACTTTTTACTATATATCTCCCAAGTTGCGGGGCTTGAATTTGGATTTAAACGGCATCGGAAGTGTGACTGTTCATTTCAGCAACTCCAAAAAATATGAATTCAACACTAATATCGGTACTTTTCGATCATTTTTACATATCTCCCTTCCCTTAACTTCAGTGAAATGATTTAAAAAAAAAAAAAAATCCCCAGACCCAAATCTCATCTATGCTGAAAATTTGATAGACATCGGTCGGGTGGTTCAAGAGATATTAAGTCACAAACATAGTCACTTTCATATTTATTTATATAGATAAATAAAATCGTTAAGAGACTTTAAATCGAAAAAAACCGCAAACTACTTTTAAGTTTGGGGATAGGAGGAAAAAAATCGAACCTCCCTCCACTTTCCTGGAGATTCTTACAAAAACTGTAAGTTTAAAAATTTGGGCTGGATAAGTTGATCGTTACGGCTAGGCCAGGAAATATGGAAATCCGTTGAAATTTAAAATTCTATTTTCCCCATGTTCTTTCTTCTCTCACTATCGTCACTCGGATTTTTTTTTTTTTTTTTTTTTAAAAAAGTCTAAACATCGAAGTGTTGACGATAAGAGTTGTTGAATGAAAAACATGGGATAAGACACACACACACACAAAAATCCTGCTCTGCTGCTGATGCTCGTTGATTGGTTTAGGTCACTCAGAGGTGCTTCCAAGGGAGTCTAATGTTTATATTATATATAATACCATTTTAATAATTAATTAAAATAAAGGATATGAACACTTACCACTGCTGCAAGCAGCAAAACTATAGTAACTACTGCAATTACAATGCCAGCAATCATACCGCTGTCTGGATCTTCCGTTTTCTCCTCCACTGCAGGAACTATCGTTCCGTTTGGCTTGATTTCACCTAAACATAAAACAAGGTATAAAATAGGTAAATATTTCTTAAGAGAAAATGATACACGAAGATCAATTAACAACATACTCAGCTCAGATGATAATAATAATAATAATAATAATAATAATAATAATAATAATAATAATAATAATAATAATAATAATAATAATAATAATAATAATAATAATAATAAAGTTCTTACCGATAATGAAACTTGTATAATTCATTGTTTATTACTATTATTTTGCTGCTTCAACGAATCTTGCTATATTACACAGAAAGAACTGTTTTTGTTGTGACGTAAGACCACGTTCTATACTGCCTGACTGCCGGCAAACAACTGATAATACCAGTTCTCTTATCACCAAGTTCATATATATCCTGTTTCGTTTCATGTTCTATTCTGCTTTTTTCTTTCTTTCTTTTTTTTTTCTTTCCCATAAAACTCCGTATGTTACACCTGATAACATGATAGCTTCGCAAGCTCGCATCGTACTCAAATCCTTTGACACGCACACGTATGTCACGGTCAAACAAACACTGTACCTATGCTTACTGAAATGAACTATGTACATCAAAATATAAACAATGAAAACTCATGTACGAATAACAAGGTGATAAGAATTGTTTAAAAAGAAAATCTGTCACCAGCAAAAGACAACGGCTTTCAGAAGCAACCGAAGAAAAGACAACACTACAGAGGTTAAAGTATCACATTCTTTTCAGATACATATTATTTCAACATACAAGTGAAACTGCATGATATTTCTATATACAATAACGACACTTTCACAGTGTTAAAAGAACACCACTATTACATCGTAAAGTAAATGAAATATTAAGAATCCCATGAAAGTGTTCCCTTCGCCCTGATAGTGGGCCGAATTTATTTGTGCGGCTCGATAGTGGCCTGACAATGACCCCGATGAGGCGGCCAATTGATCTTATTTGATGCTCAATTAAACGCAATATCAAATATTAACCTTATGAATGGTGACCTGGACAAACAACTGGTTAATAGTATCAAATTTGACTCTTTTTGTAAATTTAACTGACAGATCGTCCATAAAATTTTCGATATTGTAACACCAAAGAAATCTATCACTTTTCAAAAATACGAAATGGGAAAAATTATTACTTTTTGGTCTCAGTTTAATGAACAATTCAAAGAAAATAAGACATTATTGTCTAGGTTTAATTTATTCACAAGGTTTTGTGAAATTATTACTTATTTCATGTAATGCAGTATTATATTAGTAATCGACCGGAAATTATGAAAAAGATAATTACTATCCAAAAATGTGATGAAGTTGGACAAAGACACTTCTCGCGGGAAGTTTTATGAATGGTATAATAAAATTTTGAAGGCGTAACTAAAGTGCAAGATATTTTCCGAACAAACTAAGGATTTCTCACTCAATGATACGTTTTGGACTGTCAATGAGTTGTCAGAATAAGGATTCTACTTACACTGCAGAAAACTTTGTTACTGGCAATTTGCCTACTATTTAGTCAGAGGTGCTTGGACGCAATCTCTCCAAATTTTAGTATTCTCCCCTTAAATTCACCATTCCTCTCTCCAAATTTGTCATTCTAGCCTCCAAATGTACTGTCAGCGACAAAAAATTCTTTCCATTTGATGAAACAAGTTTCGTAAATAACTTCAGAATGGAAGGATAATCTGAGTACAGTTTTCAGTAAATTAAAAAGAATGTAATTTTCTGTACGAGCCAGTCATATCACTGTTGTGCGTTTCAGCTATACCACCGTTATACCCAAAATAAATTTTATCAAACGGAAAGAAACTTTTGTCGCTGATTGTACCTCTTCCCCTTCGAATTTATTCTCCAGGTTGATTGGATCATTTTCAATGAAAAAATTATGTCATCACAAATATTCTCATGGGCGCAACCGCCATAAAAAATCCGTTTGTGGGGATTCCTGCATATACTGATGCACTGATTATGATTCCAACCAGGACCGTGGCGTGGAAAATCAGCATCCGGAGCGAGATTATACGACGGCGCCCCCATACATATATTCCAAGCAATTTTTCCTATATTTTTCCTTTTTCTCCCGAATTTTTCGCCCCCTTACTTCGGCGCCCCGCTCGCCCCCCCCCCACGGCACGGCCCTGATTCCAACTTCGCCCACTTAACCATATTTTAACTTGTGAAGCACCTACGCTTTCCACTTATTAGTCTACAAGTTTTCTGAATGGTTGTTCTATGCCACAAAAACAAATTCGTATCCACTGAACTCTCAGCAGTGCCGAAATGTAGCTTAGCAAACAAAATACACTCACGGAAAGTTATATTATTTATAAATATTGTAACTCGGCATGTACAAACGATCACAAGAAAGTTACAGAAATTTTTCGTGCTATTTGGGATACTTCATACTACTTCAATTTAATTTAAATAAAAAATAAAAAGTACACAGCGGAAGTAAACTTATATGCTGTGAAGGAAAAATAATCTATTTTCCTATCTGTATTTAAGGCTAGTAACTAGTGACGATCGTAAAGAACGGACAAGGGAGGGGCGCCCCACCTTAGTTGGCTTAGACTGGCACCCAGCCATGTATTGTAATGTAGATCAAGTAATACAAATGTATTATTGTTGGTGTATAGAAAATAACTGTCTCCCCCCACCCCCACGGTTACAACGACTTACCAAAATGATAGTCGTAAACCTGGTTCGTTTGCTAAAATAAAAATCCGAAGTGGTAGTATTTCATCCTCATGTAAAAATTAGCTTCGATATTTAACTATCGTTAATCTCACCTTTTTTAATAAATATGACAACGTCTATAAATGATGTTAAACTGATTTTATTATTTTGATATAACTTAAATATCCTTTTCTTTAAACGGTTAAATACACAAAGTCACTGACTAGGTAACCATAAAACATGTCCATATCAACAACTATCCCATAATAATCACTTACATATATTAAAAACATTCTTCTTTTGTTAATACGAAATTAGCATTCTACTAAGTATAGTGCACATGTATGAGTACTTTCTGCCCTAGGTACAGGTAAATATTACTCAAGCCAAAGTATTTTGTTGTATAAAATGTCGCTCGACAAAGGGACTGAATATAAAAGTCATGAGTAGGCTTGGCTTTTATCTTCAAGAACCACTGGTCCGTTAACATTAGTGTTCTTATATTACATATGTCCATCATATTTTGATCGCACCTTGTATATCTTATTCATTACACTTTACATATACATTAAACAAATCTTACATTTCATCAATATTTATCTTTAATTACATTAATTATATTTATTGCATTATTATTCACTATATTATCAATATATCTTCTTATTAAAAATATCGTCGCTCATTTAATTAGTCGTCGACGGGTGCGATTTCAAAAATCGTAAAGGACAAACGTGGGTTACAAATAGTTCGAGCGCATTATATAATAAATAAGTTAGATGTTGCATTTAAAGGTATACATCGTAGCACTAAGATGTTATAATAAAGAAGAATCTCATTCAAGGTAGTCGTTGAATAATTGATTTTATAGAATGGATCTTATTCTTAACATAATCTTTGACAATTAAGTTTTCAACACAAATCAATCTAATATAAATAATCTTTGGTCTTAATCAATTATAAATCGAATTATAATTCCTCATTTTGCTTGTATAGCGAAGTTATGAAGATTGTTTTCATTATTGATATTTACACATAAACTTAAAAATGAAAATTCACAAGAATCTATAACTGATATGAATTTAACCTAATTTCATTGACGGTAATCATGTTACATTCGTACTTGCATACGATTCTAATAAAGTACATTGTACTGCACAATCATGATTAGGTTCTACATTATGTTGTACATGTCTTTCATCGTGATTTTGATTTTGATATGAAGTGCCATCTCTTGATCTCCAATTACGTCTATCCACATAGTTCGCTGTATTCCTGGAATTTCGCCAAATGTTTCGTCTATTTTGCAACCTATTTCGATTAGGGGATCTGACATAATAATTACCATGATTAGTTAGATTAGGCGGATTCCCTACATAACTTTGTCTATTTTGCTCACTTTGATTGCTAGAGTATACTCGGCTTAGGTTAGGTCCGGTATTATTCACACTCCGAATATTTAAATTCCGAACAGGCACCAAATGATCTGAATTATTCTTATTTTTACCCATTCCTGATTGTGGGTTCATGGCATGGTATTGAGTTTCGTAACATTGGACAAGCATCAATAAATGGCTGAAACTCATACACTGTGTGGAAAATAAGATCTGTTGCAATTTAAATGGAAGCAAATTTCGAATCGATGCTATTATTCTCGATTCCGATTGTAATGGATTAACGACCTTTAAGTCGTTGTAGACATTTACAACAAACTCTACAAGAGATTTGTGCAATCGAGGATTGAAGTGTTGATTTCTAAGGGTGGCATCTCTATTTGCCAGCAAAAAGTCATTTTCATAATTTGCGATCAATGCCGCTTTGAATTCCTCATAGGTATTAATGTGATCACGTATTGCTTTAAACCATAAGGAACAAGGTGGGAGTAATACATGGGGTATTAATTTCATATACTGTGATCGATCGATAGACATTATGTTACATTCATCTTGGAATTTCTCTAAGAAAGAAGTAGCATTCTCATTACACTTACCACTGAATTGGCTCATAGCTCGAATTTCACTCATCTTAACACTTAATTTTACCTTCCCTTTCTCATTCCTTGTTCTTGTTGAGTGATAGTTCCTATCCGTGACGTGCTGAGTCGTGACACCATCTAAGTTTCGCTCATCAGTACTCTTCGGATAACTTTCTTCTAGGATAATATCCTCATCAGATCCGGGCGAAGGCGAGATCATCTCTGGTGAGTGGGGCAACTCAAAGCGATCACTATCCAAGTTATTACGGAAAATGTTGTCTTTGGCCTGTAACGTTCTAATCTCTTCCTGAATAGTGGCTAACAACTGTGTATTTACACGTATGTTATTAGAATTGTTGCTAACCTGGATCTTTTGCTGTTTAATGGAAGATTCTATTACTTCTAAATCTTTTTTTACTGCACTAAGTTCATGGTTTTGGTGATTGTGCCTTTCTTGACAATCATCGGATATCTTTTTTAACTTTTCCTCGAACTGTGAGGATATGTCGTTCACCACGTGAACAATTGTTTGTTTCGTTTCATCTGATTTCTGTTCTATCCGTCTACTTAATTCTTCATATTGCTTATTAGATTCGTCGAACTTCTGGTCCATTCGTCTACTTAATTCTTCATTCTGCTTGTTAGCTTGGTCAAACTTCTGTTCCATTTCGTTAAACTTCTGTTCCATGGTCGTGTTAGATTCGTTGAACTTCTGTTCCATGGTCGTGTTAGATTCGTTGAACTTCTGTTCCATGGTCTGCTTTATCTCGGTAGTCATCTGTATTATTTGTCGCTGTACAGCTAACAAGAGTCGATCTTCTGATGACAAACCTGGTGTTACACTAGTTTCACCTTGGTCACTAGTATTTGATTCCTGCTGCATGGCTTCGTTGTCCATTTTTCTTATGATTACCTTACCACTTCGCAATATGGTTAAGTTCTTATTCATAAAAGTAAATTCAACCTTACTCTTCTTCTTCGGGAACTGAATTTACAAAGTCCCGGGTTTCGGCACCAAATTTTTACAACGACTTACCAAAATGATAGTCGTAAACCTGGTTCGTTTGCTAAAATAAAAATCCGAAGTGGTAGTATTTCATCCTCATGTAAAAATTAGCTTCGATATTTAACTATCGTTAATCTCACCTTTTTTAATAAATATGACAACGTCTATAAATGATGTTAAACTGATTTTATTATTTTGATATAACTTAAATATCCTTTTCTTTAAACGGTTAAATACACAAAGTCACTGACTAGGTAACCATAAAACATGTCCATATCAACAACTATCCCATAATAATCACTTACATATATTAAAAACATTCTTCTTTTGTTAATACGAAATTAGCATTCTACTAAGTATAGTGCACATGTATGAGTACTTTCTGCCCTAGGTACAGGTAAATATTACTCAAGCCAAAGTATTTTGTTGTACGGTCACCCACGCCAAAGGCGCGTACGCTAACCGCTTAGCAATTGGCAAAGTTGAGCAGTAACTCTGCGATCAGATGCGACGTATATCATTACTCCTACCTGGGCGAATTCACATTACGTTAAACTTGTACTCTATAATATAACACTATTTGTAGTATGGTTAAAAAAGTGTTTGTTTCTTCTTACGGCTCAAGAATACCCATTTTTTCTAAAATTCCTTCCTTTGTTCTTCAAATAGTGGTAATAGTTTCAACAATTTCCTAACCACACCATGCACTTGTTCAGTTATCATTTTCATTTTATCAGTAGCTAGCAGGGAAGAAAATACTGTTAATCAAACCTTCAACATTACTATAACCATTTATCAAAATAGCATCAACACAGAGAAAAAAAAATATCGGTACCAAAAACTCTACAGAACATTAAGTGCATCTAGATTAGTATAATGTTAAAACTATGCTACAATATTCACAGATTTTCAGCATCTACATTACCAAACTCCTGGCCCACCACAAGAAATGAATGGCTGAAGCTAAAGCTAGCAGTAAAATTTAGTTTGTTTTTTAAAAAAATACAAAGTTAGTAGATATGTTGTGTCTTCTCTACTGCTACTACGGTAGAAAGAATTTGCCGCCACCAGAACAGAAAAAAAGTAGGTAAAAAAATACCTGTTATCTGTGAAGAAAGTACTATATAAATATTGCAGGAAAACTATTATACATAATTTATATCTTTACACAGATAAAATACAAAACTCTCACTCTTCAAATGTACCACAGACGTTATCTAGTCTACAGAACTGCAGAAAAAGAAATACGGATGCTTCAATTACAGTAATTTGTAGTGAATATATATATATATATATATATATATATATATATATATATATATATATATATATATATATATATATACACTTCGATGTCGTTGCTCCATACATTATCTACGCATGACAATGTGACTTGTGCTTGCTACTTGTGAGTGAATATGTGAAGTTTTGAATATGTTCTGTGGAATATTTTTAGATTTGGTTATGAATGTGAGTAAAGGATAGATAGGTAAAGGATAAGGAGTATTAAATACAGTATTGAGAAAACTGTATATCAAAAAATAGCGGTACAAGGGAAAATGGAGAAAGTAAGGCTAAAATGGGACAATTTTTGTGAAAATAAATAAATAAATAAACATAGAAAATCATGCAGGAAATTAAGTCAGAAAGATTCTTTTCCCGGTATACGTGCAAAGTGCGAAATTTGTAATTAGATATAAGAAAAGGTGAAATTACAGTTTTTACAATACCAGCGCCATGTTCGGTCCATTGATTAATATAAATATTCTTATATTTTCAATGGATAGTTGAATGCTTTGATATAGCTTGCTCTTTCTACATGTTACTTACAAAGAGTAGCTCAGTGGTAGAATGATTATCTCTGGTGCGAGGGGTCCCTGGTTCAATTCCAGGTCATGTGAGTTTGTAGTAGATAACATTGTGTCAGTGAGTTTTCCTCCCATATTCTCATTCTATATTTTTTTCATAATAATTTGCTTTAATTAATCATCCATCTCATTTACCCTACAGAACAACAACTATGCGACATAAGACTAGAAATTTTAATTTAATTTAATTTTACGATTACTTAAAACATCTCTTGTTTTGTATATAAATCTTGCTTTTGTACTGAAGTTTGCATATAAATGTAATATTCATAAGTCTCCCAGTAGTAAACGGCAAACATCTGTTTGTGGGGCATGCTAATCCTAATAGTAAACATTCACGCTAACAGATGTCGCCATTAGCGCTATCACTTGCCTGCCTGACGCTAAAAGACTTTTGCTATTTACGCTATTGCTTGCCTGTCTGATAATAACAGATTTCGTATTTGCGCTTTCGATTACCTGTATGATACTAACAGATTTCGCTAGTTGCGCTATCGATTACTTGCCTGATACTAATAGATTTCGCTATTTGCGCTATCGTTTGTCTGCCTGACACTAACAGATTTCCCTATTTGCACTATCACGTGCCTGCCTGATTTCGCAATTTGCGCTATCGCTTGTTTGCCTGACGCTAACAGATTTCGCTATTTGCGCTATCGCTTGCCTACTTGACGCTAACAGATTTCGCTATTTGCGCTATTGCGCACCTGCCTGCCGCTAACAGATGTCACTATCTGCACAATTGTTTGTCTATACAACGTAGGCCTTGAATAATTGCATAACTATGATATAAACTTTAGGGTGGTTCGTGGAAAAATTCAAAAGGAAATTAATAATAAATGAATGTGTTAATAAATATAAACAATTAGTGTTTTTAGCTAAGCAGCTGAAAGCTAATGTGGAATAGTTTAATTTATAAGCAAAACTTTCCTGATTTGTAATGAATGAAACCAAAACACTCAACTACCAATTTCTATCAACAACCGATATACTGCGTATATACTGTAAATATATAAATCCATGGCGCTAGAACTGCACAACCTTTACACTACGGGAAGAAATGGTGAAACCAAATGTGAGGCATGCAACATAAAGTGAAATTTACCTCCATATTCATTTGTAGGATAAAATGATGCATTAGTGGTTGTGTCAGTCTCCGTCAAATTTTTGTGTACATCAGAACGTGCTATAGCAATAGAAACATTCTAATTAAATGTAAAATCAATTAAGTTTATATCAGAGCTTAGGAATTTTACCCGTCTGTTAAACAATCATAAATATACAACATGCAACAACTCATGCAATATTCGGCATTGATAATAATTAAATATGCTTAAAGTTAAAAAAAATCTAGGGAACAAAATAAAAGTATGGGGTGCTTTTCCATTTTTAACCATCAATATTCATGATTTTAATTGCTCACATTCTCAAATACAAAATAAATAATGAAAAGTTACTAATTCTAAGGAATTCCAGTTAACAACAAGAGTTTGTGAACATTCTGTAAGAAATCGTGTTGTTCACACTGGACAACGTATGAAAAGCTGAAAACCAACAGCAAATAACAAATCAAACAGCGTATTTAACATATTCTAATTTCTTTAACAGTTAAAACCAACTAATGTGACTTTTAGAGTTTTGCCTCATCATTAGTGTAGTTATTGCCATCGGTACTCTATCAAAATAAGGCAAATCGTGATCGGAGGCTGCGAAAATTTTCTTGTGAATATTTTATGAATAAATCTAGACTTGTTTGAAGTATTTTTTATCAGGTAAAGAAGTCCTTAAATTTGCCTACATTAAGACAAAATAAGGACTGTACAGAATAGTCCACAGCCTTTAAAAAAATAAAATACACCACACCTTATTACGAGAAGTCCAAAAACAAGTTTCCCCAGGCGACTATGGACAGAGATGGCGATGTAAGACCCAAAATAGCATGTGACATTAAAGATCAGACGTGCCTTTATTTTTCCACATAAGTACCACATACATTGAGACATTTGTCGTACCGGTCTATAAGCTTCAAAAACCCCTTCCCAGGAAAAATTCATGGCTCTGCATACGGAAGAAGCGTCGAACAGCTTCAGTGACTTCAGCATTATATTTCCAAAGCGCCTGCTGCCGAGAGTCTTTTTTCAAAGCTGGAAACAGATGGAAGTCACTGGGTGTGAGATCAGGGCTGTATGACGGATGGGCAAGGCGCTCCCACCCAAGAGTTGCAATATGGTTTTGCTTTGCCGTCACTGAGTGTGGTCTTGCATTGTCATCCAACAACAGAGCACCAGATGTGACTTTCACGAGGTGGTTATGGATTTCTGCTTCAGGTACGCCACGTGCCCATTCATAGCGGACAACCGCTCGCACTTTCTCCTTTGAGCACGATATCAAAACGTTCCTTTTCTCCATAGCTACCAGGCTCAGACTGAGAGACTTGTCTCCGCTTTGCGCAGGCGTTGCGATGGCAACCTCTGCAGGATCGCGGGCGAACGATACCCACTTGTGTCTGGGTTGTATTGCGCGTGCAACCGCGGTCTTGTTTCCCTATTACTGTTCACTTTCCGGGAAAACGAAAAGAGAAACTTATTTTCTGACTCCCCCTCTACTTAGTTTGTTTTGTTATTTTTTTTTTTTTTAAGGAATTTTAAGGAGTTAATACATTGCTGTTGATTTTCGCCTTATTTTAATTTAGTATATCTCAGTAGACATAAAAATGGTTAATAATACATGCTGCTGTACAGTCACGCAAAAAATATTTCCCTTAAAAAATGTCACCAGTGTATACAAAGTCTCCTTATCCAGTTGCAAGTATTTAGTTTTTTAAAAGATTCAGAACGTGACTGTACAAGTTGTATTTACGAGTTTAAAAATAGGAAATATTTAGCTAATTTTTTAAACAGTCATGCAATATGTCAACACAGATCAACGGCAAGCAACATCTTGGGAACCATGCAAGAAGTAAGGACAACAATAATAATATGTATATAATTATATACAATTCTTACAATATACACTTTGAAAGTATATATATTCTTACATATATAGGATAAAAAATATAATTGTATGGACGCACACATACTAGAAGGACAGATTGATGAACACAGTTCGGATTCAATTTCTAATGGCTATATAACAAGATTGATTTATAATACAAAGTTGTGTTACGTGCATCTTAAAGTAAAATTGCGAAAATAAACTTTTCCACAACTTTTTAAAAATCACTTGAATATTGGCAAGTTAAAAAGATATCCAAGCGCAGTTCTAAGACATAACCGCAGTAGAACCTTCATAATATACATATAGTCAAAATTCACAAAGACAAATCGTAGATCTTTGAGTACCTAATACAGCGGCCAGCAAGCAAAAAATTTTTGCTACTTTATGTCATTTGTATTATGCATTTTTAATCAGATATAAATTACAGCTTTTACTGCAACAGCTGTAAATCGAAGGAACACTTTGAAATCCTGCGTCGAAGTTTTTTGTCTCTCTTGGTTTACGATGGCTCCGTAACAAAACAGTATCTTATTGTATATTTTCATTTCTTTAAGTCATTTTTTCTTTTTTTAAATAAATTTCCTCCTAATATTGGACATTTTTGGTAACTGTACTATGTAAGATTTTCTTTTTTTAATTCGATGTAACTATTCGATTCATTATTGTAAAAGTTTTATTTTGTTAATT
This sequence comes from Thermobia domestica, assembly GCF_964235325.1. Classification (NCBI taxonomy): domain Eukaryota; kingdom Metazoa; phylum Arthropoda; class Insecta; order Zygentoma; family Lepismatidae; genus Thermobia; species Thermobia domestica. Next base: position 39,302,184 of record NC_137469.1, read on the forward strand.
ATCTACACGAGACATGCTACTAGTACTTGCATTTGTATTAGGTTGAAAATAAACTCCCATCATGCACAATATTAGTATTTAAAAAAATTCTTTGCATTACAAAAAATACAACGCAACTCCGTATACTAAATCATAGCGAAGATTTTTTTTTCATAATTCTAAATGCATCAAAAATAAAATTTCTGTCCCAGCAAAAGATTTTTTTTTTTTTATTATTATTATTATTATTACAAACCGTATTTATGCTCTGAAGCTCAAATTATCAGAAATGTCATTGAAGTCACATTACTTTGAAGCATTTAGAATTTATAACACAAATAGTTAATTTATTGCAATAAAAATAATTAAAAATGTAACATTTTATTTTATCAAGTTAATTTTAATTTGTTAAGCTCCTCATGCATTCAAAATACATATCCAAGTTAGTTTGGTTTTGTGTTCTACAGCGACATAAATTTACTATGTTTGAAAACTAAGTTACTGTTTTTTGTTAGCAGACTACTATAAAATTAACATTTCCAATTGATATTGGTTTTAAAAAGGTGCTGTAATTTAATAATATTTATGTAGTTATATTGAATAATGAAATGAATGTATTTATCAATAATAATAATAAATAGTTGGGTGTCACTTTTATACATGTTGCTCTGATATCTACTTAATAAAATTAACAGTAAAACGGGGCAATTCATTCTATCAGAGAGAATGCACCACGTAAGTGTCTATACCGTATTTTACAGACTATAAGATGAATTTTTTTTCTTCAAAAAATTGCCTCCAAAATTCAGGTGCGTTTTATATTCGAAATTAATATAAAAATATCCAGTGTTTGATTTAAAATTCTCGCCAGTCTTAAAAAAGGCCATGTATTCAATGCCGCAAGAAACCTATCTCTTTCTGGCAACATTGGATTCAACTGGCAGCAGCAGTGTACCGATGCGACGAACACGAGTTGCGGGAATTCACAAGCTTGCTAACACTGTCTCCCTCCTGCCCCGCCATCACAAACCCAGAACCACAGACTAGAATATATCAGAGGCGTCTTTTAGAGGGCGCAGGATGGAGCAATCCCCCCCCCCCCCCCGAAAAAAAAAGTTTGAAGAATACCTATACTTTAATCGATTGTCTATTTATATACTAGTATAAAACGTGAAAATGTTATGTTGGTGGTGGTCTTGTCTCCTCTCAAGCGAAGTCTGAAATTACGCCCCTGGAATATACAGACCGTAAACTCTGCGAAAAACTGGAAATAAGGCGAACTGTAGCGCCTCCAACATGCGATAATGGCAATCTAATAATAAAAATAGTGAAAATGTTACGGTATTTAAAAAAAATGCTTGAAAATAAAGGTGTGTCTTATAGTCTGTAAAATACGGTATATATTTAATAGGGTACTTATTTTTTTGAACAATTATGTCAAAATGTCCTACAAAAGAGAGAACAATTTTGAAAGAAGGGGCCAATTAGTAACGAAGTCAATAATTTCCAACCAAAAACTTGTGTTATCGTAAGTGGTATGTGAAATTTACTAAGATATAATATCTACTTTGAAAAGAAAAGTCAGGTATAATTTTATTTGTGTTTCAAGATTAACGTCCCTTTCCAGTACTAAGACAGCATAAAATGTGATACTACAATATAACGTAGGCTCTGAACAAAAAGTATCGTATGGGGTCCTTCTGTATCAAATACAAAAATGCTAACCACTTAGTATCAAGGATGTTCACGTTTAAGCTTAATTAAAGAACTAGAAGTAATTATGTTTTCTTGGTACTATCCAAAATTTTAAGTATGATATTATTTAAAAACATAATTAAAATATGCGAAGCATATTTTACGAAAGAAAAAAAAAATAGCATTATCCCTACGTTTGAAGGAATAAATTTAATAAAATTTCGCCGCATTAGTACTTAAAATAATCGCAATTTTATTTAGATATTTTTAGTAAATCAAAGCATGCAAAGAAACAATTATTTTTAAAAAATGCCACGACAGAACACTGTGTCACACACTACAGAAAGCACAATTAATGTACTGAGCAGCATGAAGTTAACAAAACAACAAAAGAAGAACAGAAAACAGAAGAAGAAGATAGGGTGTGTCAGTTGGTCTCAAGGGTGTATTATAAGGATAGAGTGTTTCTTTCATATGTTTTATTTTTACTCACTTGGATTAAGTGGGGAAATAGTATTTGACGGTGTTGCATTTTCGGCACTCGATGGATGATATGTTTTAGTAGATACACTTCTGGAAGTGCTAGTGGTAGTGCTGGTAGTGGTAGTAGCTGTAAAATATAGAAATAACCAAAAATGTTAGTGCTTTTCCCTTAGATTTAAATTGGTCTCCACCATTATTGTGCAGTTATGTTACAGCATCCTTGACTTCCATAAATTGGCTAGAAAAAAAAACATTATTATTTTAAATTACAATTAATTGCCGTAAATATTCTGAAAGCATGCCCAAGACGCTATTCATTCTTTGCAGGTACCAAATGTAATAAAATATACAAAGTTATGTGCAAATATAAAAGGTGTTCCAAGAAAAGTATACCCAAGTGCTATTCCAGTGAATGTGCCGCAGCTATCTAACAAATTCCATATAACATTGGGAAGATCGTACGATCGCACTTTCTCACTATCATTGTGATATGATAATCGATTTTAATGAAACAGATAGATCGTGTGAAGAGGTAGCAAGATTTCACCAGGCCCTTGGCACTGTGTGTGTATAAGAATATATCAAAATAACATCTACGGCAGACCTGAAAAAGAATGCATCCGAATACGAAATAAAAATCACTAGTGTTGTTTGAAGTTCAATTTATCACAGTGTATGGAAGAACCTGGGAGCGAGGTTGAAGTAAGTTTAGCGTAAGTCTTCTTTAATCCGAATTACGAGAAGAAGTCGAAAAGTAAAGGGACTTCTGAGAAAAAATACATTTATTCTAATGATAGAAAACTGAAACATACATTATTTTTCTACATAATCTTCCTGCACGTCAACGCACTTTTCCCAATATTTCACAAGTTTTTTGATTCCGTCGAAAAAAAAGTTTTTCAGTTGCATCTTTAACCAATTTTGCACATCAATGATTTCTGCATCTCATTGCAGGTTTCAGTTTAGTTCGCAACTTATCACAATAGTTCTCATTGTTCACAGTTTCGCCTCTTGGGGTGAAATGAATGGCTACCATACCTTCCATGTCCCAAATTAGTGTTAGCATAGTCTTACCAGCTGATGGTTGACGTTTAAAATTTCTTAACTTCTGGTGATAATAGGAGTTTCGTAGATCTTGCTTCGTGATAAACAGCTGTCACCATACTGCGCTTGCATTCAACGAATAATTTCCAGAGACTTAACACCTTTCACAAACAAAAAGTGAATCACTGCACTAATTTCCTCCTTGGTGCAGATCGACACTGGAGCTGCCATGTTTAACGGTCTGTTACACTCCAACAACAAAAGCAGAAATAAGAGTGACACGTTGCATAGAAGTGTTGCAGACGACATTAATTCAGCACTGGATACTAGCAGTCTTACTACCAAACCCTAGTGCGAGAAATTGTGTTAAGTCCCTTTATTTTTTGATTTCCCCTCGCATAAAACTTGAAATGTTCAGTTATTTCGAATCATTCAAACTGGTTATACATTCAATTGGGACACCTTATGTATTATAATGGTTAAGAGAATTTCAATATTCTGATAAATTGACAGAACTTTTAATATATATGTATATTTCCCTATTAGCAGTCGTTAATATCAATCCGGGATTATTTATTATTTTAGTATAATTATTGTTAATGAAGATTTAACAAATATTAAATAAGTTTATTCTGTTTATTTGCTGCACTTAAAAGTAGAATTAGCGAAACCTGAAAAGACAAAAAAGGTTTAAAACAAAGTCAGGAGATATTTCAAAAGGGGCATTAGTAAACAATGTAAAATTGTATATCCACCCCACACATTCTTTGTCAATAACTTTCGAACACAGGGATCAATTTTCGAATTTTCGGTAATATATACAAAAAATTGTTTTTGCGCTACGCCAACGTAAACTTCCACAAATCAGTACGTATTAAAGTAAGAAGCAAAATAATATAGAAGGGGAGGGGAAAGGGAGTGAATACACAGATTCTGCTGGTTTCTGTGCACAAAAGAAAGCAGATCCTTCGTATGATGAATTTTATTACTTGAAATTTGAAACACAGTAAGAATTCCACACGAATGTCATGCTGGATAAGATGGAATTTCACTAAAATCTTACATGTACTATTTCATGAATACCCAATCACAGTTATTTATGAGCTCAAGAACTATATTTAACTAAAGACTGTGTTCTACCACTATATAAACATTATTTGTCTATTTATTCATTTTCCTGTCAAAATTGTTCTCCGGAACTGTGGATAAAGAGACTAGAATGGAAATAAAACCTAAACATAGAATTTTCTTCCGTTCTAATTCTATTAGTTTATTGGTTAGGAGTGTAGCATCGCTTTATCAGCACTTACGTTACATGAGACTTCTACCTAAAGCTTAACGTGGGATCCGAACCACATGAGCTTCCGGGGATCGAACTAGGTCTTACGCACTGAAGGCGAGTACGCTAACCATATACCCGCGAAACAACTCATTCTATCTTCATGTACTGTACATATGAAGGATCACTGAAAAAGTGCTTGGGATTTTATGAAAACAGAAAGTGCAAATATATTGCTTTATATAGAAAGAAATAATCATTTCTTTCTTTTCCCTACATTGTAATAATAGGCTATGCTCTCAATCAGTACACACGCTATTTTATTACTCGCTGTCGTAATCACTAAATGGCAAATGTGCAACAGAAACTAGTATGCACTGTGTGGTGGTATGCAATATTTAAGTTAATGATAACAGTAAAGCATCAAGATCAATTTCTTAAGCTCAAGATACATCTATAGTCAAAAACAACTTGGTGGATTACTAACTTTATAAAGATACTACAAGCGTGGGCACTAAGAAATCTTCTGGTCCGTATTATCTTATTACAATGTTTATAGAACAACAAATAGTGTATAAATAAAAACATTGAGGAAAATGAAAATTTCTACTTCTTTTGGTATATAATAATCTCTGATATAATAATTAAATCACCGACTTTTAACGAAATCCCGTACATCTTTTCCCGATAATCCTGTATTTCTTTTAGATCTATGTATCAAAATGAATGATGTAGATCTATGTATCAAAATGAATGATGTAGGGAAACTTTAGACAAGTATAGCCCCCTTCCTTCCTATATGCCTGAAAATAATTCATTTTTAAACATAATTCATTTTTCTCCTTTACTACAGTTTACAACGATAAGAGCACAACTCTTTGTAATGCATCTTTGGGGAGAAAAATTGAAATAAAATCAAATAAATCCTTTTTTTTATATATCATCATTGGGATTAAGATGCGTACTTCTATTTAGAAAATTATACACACACACTCGCTTTTAATGAACTTTCAAGTGCCAATAAAATAGTTTTGGTATTTCAAATACTGCCCTGGAAATTTGGTATGATTTACTCTTAAAAAACTCCATATACCTATGAGTTAGACAAAATATGTAGCCGTTGCTATGAGAAAACAAGAAGCAGCAAGACTTGACCATATTTATAGAGAAAGAACATAATATTGCGTCTTTTTTTAATAATCATTATGTAAAATCTGAACATTTACTGAAAGTAAAAAACAACAAAAACCTCACCTTGTTCAACACATAATAGTCTATCTGGCAGCAGCCTAAGCCCGTCCGGACAGGCACAAGAGAATTTCGGAGATTTTGTGTTAATCTGCGGTGCTGGTAGACACAAATGTGAACAATGTCCATTCACAGCCTGACAATAATTTTCACCATCAGGTTGTCTGTATGGATGGTAGACATGGATTACCATTGGACTTTGTAACTGAAAAAAATGAATAGTTCATGAATTACTTTGTTTCCCCTAAAATATTTTTAAACAGCAGAAAATTGAGACAATTCGGCGATAAACTAATAATAATAATAAATGACAAATACCAAACAATATTGTATCAAATGAGATAAAATTTTATCTGGAAATTTCCAAAATATAACTAAACCTTTTGTCAATATATTTGCAGATAAGAAAGTGTGGAAAAGAAAGCTTGATTTCTTATATACTCGGCACGCTGTCAAAATACAATACAAAATCACGTAAGGTTGAAACTGTTTTGAAAGAACATTTATTGAATGAATTTTTAAGTCTGTACTACACTTCATTTGATACAACTTGTCCTTTCTGACAGTTGCTTTTCTCTGGTTTTTTTTTCTTCCTGCACGTGGCCACAACAATCAGGCAAGAAGAACTGTTTCTATGGCAACAGGGCGTTCAGCCAATTATAGTGGCTCATTTCTCTCGCTCAGCAATGGTAAACATTCCACCCTTTACACACGTTGCCAATTTGAATATAAACAAATGCACATTGTTTTAGTCGAATGTCCACTTGAGTAGCGGACCTGCTGGTTATTGAGAGCATTCTTTTTAGTTCTCTTTTTGTGTCATTCAATTTTATAAAACTGAGAGTTATTTGCAGTGAATAATTTCGAGTTTCAATACCCGACGCAAAAGCTGGCAACACAGCATTGAGTACCACGTGCACGCAGCGAGCTGTCAGAAAGGACAAGTAATATTATTTAGCGTAAAGTAAAGCAATGTAGTTTAGGGTTTCATCAATGACATCAGTCGTCCTGAATTACTGTAACTTTCTTTGTTATAATGTGTGTGTGAGAGTCGGTGCTATTTTTATATATATAAATCATCTTTACCTCAAAGACAGAATTCAAGTTTGGCGTATTACTACCAATAGATTTGCACACTTTGGACTTGAGTTATATAGGGTTTCATCTATGAAACTGGGACAAACTCAAAAGTAGAAAGAACTGGATATATGGGGAGGAATATCTTGATTACTACAATTTATCTTTCTACCTCCACTAAACTTTCGTACGGAGTAGTAACTATTTTAACATAGATGCAAGACAAAATATTTTTCCTGAAATCTAAACTATCTATAGCGGCTTCTACTAACTACTTTTAAAAATGTTTTAAAGCACTGAGTTATACATACATACAAGGATGTACGCTGGAGGTGGTTACTGGGGACCCCCAAATCTTGATTTTCTAAAAAAAATTTAGTATGATTTTATGAGTAATTTTACAAATGTTAAAATGATTAATCCTCGTATTGAATTTGGACTCCCTCCGAAATAAATTCCTGCGTATGTATTATATATTGGTGTCTGGGCTACAAGTATACAAAAACAACATACTAGAATTAAAAAAAAAAAAAAAAAAAAAAAAAAAATCAGGCAAATATTCATTCAAAAAGAAATATCTTCAAGTTTTTATGACCAGTTGGCGCTACTACAACCACCAGGTTGTGCGCCGGGAAATTACTCAATTTGACATTACCAGGACAGTGGATTGAAAGATGTCCCGATCTCTTTACCCCTCTTCCTATTAATTTGGTTATGGAACATTGTGTATAAAAGAAATCTTTGAAGTGTGGTAGATTTGAGAGAACATATCCATCATGCAATTAAGCTTATAATGTTTGAAATGATTTTAAATGTGTGCTAAGAGAGAAAGAGATTATCGTTAGAGCTATATAAATGGTGCACATATTGAGATTTATCAATTGTAAGACTAAAATTAGGATGAATGCAGTATTGAAAAGTAATCTGTTAAGTCATGTACTTTGAATCATTACCCAAATGTAATTTTATTTTGTAATAATGTATGCAAGGGCTAGAATGATTTACAAATTCTTTATCTTTGTACAGTAATTTAACGTGAGTGTGAATTACAAGTTTCAAAAATTGACTTTAATTGCGATATTGTAAGAAATATGTTACTTACCATATGAGTAGCAGTTACTGGTGTGATATCTTTGCCAGTAAATTTGTTGGCCTTATAAATGGCATGTTTATCCCAATCCGTCCAATAAACCCAGTCTTCAAATGTAGTAATGGAAAACGGATGTTGTAAAGTATCGGGAGAGTATAGGACAACTCTTCGCCCTGTCCCATCATAATTACAAGATGAAATTGTGTTCAATTTTGCATCTACCCAATAAATTTGTTTCTTCACCAAATCCAGTGTCAATCCGTTAGGCCATTTCACTTCATAGCTTACAATGACTTGTCGGTGAGATCCATCCATACCTGCACGTTCAATCTTTGGGTCGCTACCCCAGTCCGTCCAGTACATCCAGCTGAAAAATACAAAAAGGAACTGAATCTCATCTTTCAAACAACACATTTGCAATAAACAAAAATGAACGTGAGATTTCTTACACGATATTCACGTTTTAAATCAAGAATTCTGGCTACCCATATTCTTTTACATAATCTTATATTCTTATTTATAAGCGGTAAGGAAGTGAATCAAACAAATCTGAAATTTTAATATTGAATTTACCTTTGACTGGTCTTATCTTAAAATTACCGAAAAATTTCACAAGATTCTCCTTTGACGCATAGTTAAAGACTGATATTGAACTCGGGAAAATGTACGATAATTTAAGATTAAGACACTTGAGGTTAAGTTCAGTATTAATATTTGACTATGAGTCAACTCAGGTCTTTGAGTTGCTTTAAATGCTTTAGAATCTTTTATAAGGTATATAAGCTTTCTGCATAGTTTGAGAATGTGTTCTTTTCAACAGATGTAGGTTCTTTTCGCCGTAATTTTCCGGTATTTCTGGTCGGAGTTTGCTATTGCTATTTCTTAACTGAAGTATATCACACACTGCCTCATGATTTTACCTTAGTATTGAAATTTCTGTGCTACATGAGGGACTGAATACTGAGCTAGGCATACCAAAGATAAGTGTGTCACTACTCTCTACTGAATAGTTCTAACACGGCAAAATAAACAAAATGAAATAGATAATTACGATAGACGATTGCTTTGCTTGCGATATGGTAGCGTCTGAAGCCGACCACAGACATTTTTGGTGGTGTATTTTGACGTTTTATAGAACAAAATTTTCCAGATTACTTTTATTTGCACAAATAAAAAAAGATCGTGATCCAAAAGTTAAATTTCGTGATTTTTTCTTGACTTTCATGACCGTTTTCTGATTTCGTGACTTTCGTGACCGATAGACAATCTGAGAGCTGTATTGTTCGCAAGGCTGACCAACTTTAGGAATATTTAGAGGTAAATTTTAATACATAAATAACTGATTAATTTAGTTAAAACATTTACTTACCCATCCAAAGGATTTAAAGCAATAGCTCTTGGTTCTTCTAGGTCATCCTGAATTAGTGTTTTCCTCATATTTCCTTCGAAGTTCGCCAGTTCAATGCTATTCTTTCCTGTGTCCGTCCAATAGATGTGGTTGTATATCCAGTCGACAGCCAAACCATCAGAGGTAGTTAGGTCATCGCTTACAACTATAGTTCTTTCTCTCCCTTCGTCAATAGGAGCTCTTAAAGAAAGAAAAAAAAAGGTGATTTTAATAGCTATAATAATTGAACGTATCTAACATAACTTAAGATGTCCAATTTTGTCTATATATTGTGTATAATTCACAAATTTTCGCGCTTTACTGGTGATCAAATATTGCAAAGAGCAATTCTTGATTTTTTTTTTCTTTCAAGTTAATGATTTTCATGAGATCTAACGTTTTTGGGTGCGATAAAGCGGATTAACTAGATGGCAAGTTTCGAAAAGCTGATTTAGTGTTATCATTTGGCCCCGACTCACTGAACTTAGTCCGAATCTTGCAGGTATTATTGACGAATCCCAACAAATAAATTTGTGAAAATGAAATGGAATTTTTGAGTTTTACGTCCCACGATTATGCTGGCTAGGCTAAAGGAGACTGTGATGAGACATGAATGAAATGGTGGAATGAAGAAAGTGGGAGGAAACGGGAGAACCCCGAGGAAACCCACGCACACGGTGTTTGTCCACCATAAAGTTCACTTGGCAGGAGCAGGGTTTGAACCCGGGACCCCATTGCACCAGAGGTAAACGCTCTACCTCTGAGCCACCGTGGCCCAAGTAAATTTGTATACATAAACTAAAAGTAATACAAGATGTAGGGAAGAAGATGTAAGCAATAGAAGATGTATTGTAAAGTCTGGGTAAGGATAATGAAGACGAAGACACATGAGGTCTTAGTGTCTGTGCTGTGTGAAACAATAATAGGTAAGAAAATGTAGGTAAGAAAAAGTGCATCGAAATGAAAAGTATGGCTCAGCATTGGGATGAGTGGAAAGCTATGTGAAAGAATAACACAAGATGTAGGGAAGAAAAAGTATAAGGGAACGTAAAGTGTGGCTCAGGATAGTGAAGAATGGAAAGCTGTTTCAAACAATAATACAAAATAGAGTGAAGAAGTATAAGAGAATGTAAAGTCTGGCTCAGAATAGTCAAGAGTGGAAAGCTGTGTGAAACAATAATACAAGATGTACGGAAGAAGAAGTATAAGAGAACGTAAAGTCTGGCTCAGGATAGTGAAGAAAGATAGAAAGCCTCGTTAAAGCAACAGAAAGCTTGCTTATTTGAAAAGAAACCTGATTAAAAAGAAAGTAAACCAATAGCAGATTTTTTATATTCTTCGAAGACGACTTCAACTATCTTCTCGCTCCAAAGTCAGTAACTCTAATTCATAAATAAAAACAGTATTAACCAAAGAACCATTTTCTTTATTGGAAAAAGTCAATGAAGAAATTGTTTAGGCATATACCACTAATCATATCTTGCATTATGCATGCTAAACATAGTGATGAGATGGCTCGGAGGGGAAGAAGATTACTATTATTATTGTGTTGTTATTAATAACTATACAACATATTGGTTACTTCTGACACCATGTACTTAGTAGATCGTCACACAGAGACCAAGCTATTTCTGCCACGAAAGCAAGGTTGCCACAAGTTAACAAATAATTCATTTAATTTGCAACAATATTACCAAACCCGGGGTCAATTGCCGCTGGGATCTCAGGTGGTTCGGATTGGCAACGCTATCCACCAAACATCCTGATTTAGATGAAATCTTATAAAACGGAAGAAATAAACAAATAAGTCTTTACCTACTACTTAATACTAGCTATTTCTAATTAATACTTCAAAACATAATAATTGAGATAAGTATGTAAGAAGCACAATAACAAATTAAAACTGCTAAAAGTCAATGAAGAAAACAAAGCGAATAGTAAGTTTGAGTATATTTCTAGAAATTGGAATTTTGATCGGTAGATATCAATCGCTGTAGAAGGTGTGCTGCCATCTGACATCGCGATACGTAACTTCTAGCATTCTACAATTACACGCCCTTCTTTCAACAGTAGGAAATACACCCTCCATTCCAAAAGAAACCGAACGTTTTAAAAAAACAAAAAAGCAATGTACATTTTGGAACAAATCATTTTTATTAATCAATGTATTCCCCTTCTGCATCGATACACATATTTGCACGCTCCAACAAGTTGTCAAACGACTTCTCCATGTCTTTTATTGGAATGGTCTTTAGGACGGCGGTCGTCGCCTTCTCAATGGCATCAATCGATGCGTGCCACTTTCCTTTCATCGCCAAATGCAGTTTCGGGAACAGATAGAAATCGCACGGAGCGAGATCTGGTGAATAGGGCGGATGATGCAACCGAATAATGTGATTTTTGACCAAAAATTCAGTTACAAGTCGCGAACGATGTGATGGTGCATTATCGTCCAAAAGAGTCCAACTGCCGATTTCGCGATATTCGGGCCGAATACGACGAATTCTTGCCAGCAAACGCTTCATGACGCCCAAGTAAAACTCTCCAGTGACTGTCTGGCCGGGCTGAACAAATTCTTTGTGGATAATTCCTTTTGAATCGTAAAAACAAATCAGCATCACCTTAACTTTTGACTTCACCAAGCGACTTTTTTTGGGTGTTCCTTCATCCGGCGCTCTCCATTCAGCACTTTGCCGCTTTGTTTCGGGCTCATATTCAAAACACCACGTCTCGTCACCAGTTACAATCGATTTCAAGAAGTTTCGATCCTGCTGAGCACTTTTAACGATGTCTTTGCAATGCGCAATTCGATCAACTTTTTGAGCTCCTCCGTGGCTAAGCGGTTAGCGTACGCGCCTTTGGCGTGGGAGACCCGGGTTCGATTCCCGGCGGGAGCTCATGTGGTTCGGATTCCACGTTAATCAGTAGGTCCACGTCTCATATAGCCTCGCTGCTGAAAGGGACGCTAAACTAAAATCAACTCAACTCGATCAACTTTTTGGTCTTCGGTGAGTTTGTGTGGTACAAACCGCAAATTAACCTTCTTAAGGCCCAAAACTTCGGTCAAAATGCGGTATGCGGTTGTTTGAGGAATGCCTAATTCCATTTCAACAACTTTCACCGACGATTTTTTGTTATGTTTGATGAATTCACGCACTTTTTCGATGTTTTCTTCCGATAATCCGGTTCTGGGACGGCCTGATCTTTCGTCATCATCCAGCGTCTCTCTACCCGATTTGAATCGCCTGAACCACTCGTAAACTTGCGTACGGGATAGACACTCATCACCATATGCATTTTGTAGCATTTGGTGCGTTTCACTAAAAGTTTTACCCAGTTTAACACAAAACTCAATTGCAGCTCGTTGTTTGAAACTCATTTTCCGACCGATGTACACAACACACTGACAGTTGAAACGCAATAACTTTGTTGCCGTGCATCCAAATGTCAAGACATTTATACCAGTTGTCAATGAGGGACTACGCCATCTACCGGTAAAATATTACAACAGATGGCACTAGTGGTACTATTTGTTTTCAAAAGTTCGGTTTCTTTTGGAATGGAGGGTGTACTATATGGATAGGCACAGTTATCCGTGCAGATGTTACCTAATTGACTTCATTAACGAACTCGGCCGAGATAATCGCTCTACCTATTTTCCAAAAAAATCGCGCTGTTCGACTTATTGTATGGAGTAACGAACGGACGTATCTACTAACATTACAATCTTGTAAGTCCTAGAAGCGTGATACTAATAAATTCTGTAACCCTTACAATCTTATTAGACCCATAGCGTGATATTAATAAACTCTGTAATCCTTACAATCTTTTATATAGGGCTCACTTGCGTGATACTAATAAACTCTGTAATCCTTACAATCTTTTATATAGGGCTCACTTGCGTGAAATAAACTCTGTAATCCTTACCACCTTATAAGGCCCATTAATATGATTCTAATAAGGAATTCGGTTATAACGCACACGACAATCCTGGCTCTGAACAAAATCTTTTGGAAGAATAACCTGATTGATTAAGAGAAAGCACATGACTAATTGCCCTCGCACATCTTTTGTCTATTCGCCAAGTTAAGTAGCGCAAACATTAGTGGTTAGGGTGATTTATAATGTTACGAAATATAAACAATCATTTTCATAGTATCAAGCCCAAATTTTACCAATGTCCTTTTTAAAATTATTTATTTATTCATTTTAAACTGCAAATCCATATTGATCTCTTCTTATTTTAAACATTATAGTGTAGCTCTGAAGTCTAGAATCAGAGTAAACTCCTTCATTTTAATCTCTCGTTATGATAAAGTATCTTTAGTGCAAGAAGTTTCTAGTTCGAGCTCAGATCATGGTGAAATTTGTCCTTGGATTCTTCAGAGTTCTCCAGAATATTCCCACCACATTATTATTGAACATTTTTTTTTTCATAATTACTTACAATTATTATTTATCCCTTTTAATCTACAGGGTATATAATCTGGGAGCACCACGACAGCATCTTAAATCACCAGCTTTCAGGGCTCTGGACAAGCCCCAAGTCGTCAAGATGGTAGAATTGCCTATACAAAGCCCAGTTCTATTACCACTTGATTTTATTTTTGAATTGAATACCTTAAAAAAAACAAACAAAAAAAATCCGTCAAAATAGTCAATTTGCAGCACCTAGCGTGAAGAACCAGGCACACCTTACCAGGAGATAATTCTATCAACTGAGTATTAACGAAGTGACACTACAAATTAGATCTGTGTTACAAATAATGGAAATCATCTCGAACTATTCTATACAACTCCTCGGAATTTTGAGACACCCTGTACAAAAGAGGTAAAAAGACACACGCGTCGTAAGGTTGATTTAGAGAAATTGCTCACTTCTATCTACACCATAAACATATGAATACTTACTTATAGATCTTCTGGTCGCTTACGTCGCTCCAGAAAATCATTCCAGTTCTAAAAACAAAGTCCAACGCTGTAGCACTTTTGGTATCATTTACTATTGCTGTCATTTCATGATGATCTAAAGAAATCTTTCGTATATCATGCCGCCGAGCGAACAGTAACGAAGCATGTCCTTCTTTCGCTTTGCATTTGGTGTGGTCATGAGGATCCTTCAAATAATCACCTAAACACTCACACTTGAATCGGCCTTTCTCATTGATACACGTCTGTGAACAGGTGCCAGGAGTCTCACATTCATTTATATCTGAAATGAATAAGAGATAAAATAATACTAGCGATAACAGACAGTACCTTGTATTGTTTGATCTATGGTATATTGTTTAACATCTTTCTGAATGTTTAAATATTTCTTGAAACGTTTCACAAAAATAATTATTTTCCTTAAGATACATACTCTTTTCTTTTTTTTAGGTATATTATTAGAAAGACTAAAGTACAAGGAAGTATCCAAAAGTTTTAGTCACCATAAAGAAGTTATACAGATATTTACAGATGAAACTTTTTGTGCATAATCAGTGTCATTTCTAAGCATAGTTGTGCCAATATCAAATATGTATCTAAAGTACTTTTCTTTCCACAGCCTGTAGAAGACTTCAACCTGCATGGTGAACAAAATTGAAACCTGAAGTGTTATAAAGTTCCTCCATTTGAAGGGCAATAGCGTACTCAAAATCCACGATGAAATGAAAGCTGTCTATGGAGATGAAAGCCCATCATATGATACGGTTGTGAGGTGAAAGCGGAACTTACAAAGTGGTCACATATCCTTCACAGACGAGTCACGAGCAAGGAGACCCTCAATCAAAGATGATCTTGCCATGGTGAAGAAAGTGGAGGCCGATATCCTCGAAGACAGAAGATCGATCATGGAAATACTGATGGCGGAGACTGGACTAAGTTACGGAAGTGCGTGGAGGATTATTCAAGAGAAACTGCACATGAATAAGATGTCTGCACGATGGGTTCTTCGCTTGTTGACACCTCTTCAGAAGCAAACTCACCACAACTTCCCACAATCCACTGGTTATGCTCTGAACTCTTGCCGCATCTACTTTATTCGCCTGATCTTGCGCCAAGTGATTTCTTCCTCTATCCCGAGATGAAGAAACGACTTCGTGGTCGGCGATCTGACGACAGAGAGGATGTCAATTTCGAAGTGGAACAGTGGTTTCCGAGCAAGTCGGAGGACTTCTACAGAGGCAGTTTGAAAAAGTTGAAGAACCGCTAGCAAAAATTTGTGACTCTGCAGGGAGACTACGTGGAGGAGAACTAACTTTGACCAATTACAGTAAGTATTGTATATTTTTTCTTTCATGGTGATAATTAAAACTTCTAAATGCCTGCTAAGTTCCTGTTGAATTCTTTGCAACATGTGTGTAACATGTTTTGAATAATGTAGAGAAATATCAACTATTTAAATAATTTTAGTTAGTTGTCTTTATTTGTTTATAATCTTTGAGCTATCTGAAGAAACTATCTGTTTAAAATCTTTAAATTTTGGCTCCCCCTACCGGGAAAATCCTGAGGGCGCCCCTGTTATCCATTATTAAAAACCTCTTTACATTAATTATCACGTCGTTGGCTTAACTATGTAGAAGACAATCTCAAAATTATTGATAATTTACTAAACAATATTTTATACTTATTATAAATTTAGGCAGACAAATTTTAACAATATTGTTTCTGTTTGAGATCTATAACGTTTTTTTTTTCCTTTAAAAAAATAAGAAAAAAGTAAAACAATGTGGTCTGACCACCTTTAAAAGAAATAGGATCGATATTAAAATACGAAATGCAATATTATATTTGATATGATGTTATATTTAATGTCATATATTAAGTATAACCCATCCACCATTAATTTATCTGACTGAATATATCTACTAACCGTCACACGTTCTGTTGTCAACAAGCTTGAATCCTGGGAAGCAATCACAATAGAATCCCGCAGGAGTGTCCACACATTTCTGAGAGCATCCACCATTGTTCTTCTCGCATTCATTTTGTCCACATTTTTCTCGAGGCTCGTCTTCCCAGTTGGGACAATCCGGTTTCTTGTCGCAGACGCTCTTCAGTGGGATACACATACCGCCGCCACAATGGAATTCCGTTTTGGGGTCGCACTCTGGCACTGGTGACGCTATAACAGAGACGAAAATCAGTAATTAAATCCACATCACACACACATATACATAAAACAAAACAGTTAAACTTTGATAAGTTGGTAGTTATTATGGTTTCGCATAATATACGTATAGTAACTAATATAAAGTCTTAATTTGAAAAAAAGTAATCGCATTTCAACAACACTAGAGACAGATTAAGTTTGGAGGGGAAATTCAGCCTACGCTAACACACTGTTCTCTATTATTTTTACTAGTAGTCAGTGTTGCCAATTTACGACTAAACCTAGCAATTTCCATACACCGATTAGCTAGTAAAACTACTCTAGCTATTAACTGTACTTTTGCCCAATTCTGTATTTGAAATATGAATAAATAAATAAATAATAATAATAATAAAAACTTAAAATACTTGCTATCAATCCTTGTGCAATAGTGCTTGCTTACATTGTCACTTCACTATTTATTTTAAAACTAACTAACCACTGGTGTGACAGCCCTTCGCGGACCTGAGCCGCTCCAACGCCATCTGTTAGCGACTGGTGGAACTACGTCTAGCCTAGCGACGAAAGATACGGTCAGTGGGAAACGCGTCACCCTGCCTCTAACAGGAGTTACTTCTGCTATCTACCCATGTCACAGTCTAATCGCGAAAAAAAAAAAAAAAAAAAGACATTGGATATTCGACCTACCAATAGCTAATTTCAATGCGAAGTGAATTTGCATATGAATATCTTAAGAGTATATCTAACCATATATTTGTACTTTTCCTGTTGTGCTGGATTAGTAGTGCACTAAAATATGGCCCAGCATTTCAAGAATTTGTTACAGAGGAATGAATACAAAAGATATTTAGTATTTCTAGTCAGTGACACGAACAAAACGTATTGTAAGTACTTAAATTAAGGGTGAATGTATCTGATTTTTGAGAATGTGAAAAAATAATATTAGCTAAACTTTGGGCAAGTAGAGTAAAATTATGAAATGTTCTGTTTGCTGTATTGTTAAATTCTGTAGCTACAGTATAATTTTGTCAGAATTTTAGCCAATTTAGTCATTTTAGCTAGAGTCTGTGAGTCTCTAGCCACTTTCTGAAAGCCACTTCGTATTGGTAATATTGAATAAAGTGCGTCCTGCTCTTTTCTGACTATATTTTTTGATACTCTAACTCAATCCGCACATTTAACAAAGGACAATTGAAGGAAATTACTGAAAATGCTAAATGTGTGTTCCACCTTAATTTAGATCTTTATCATACACAGTGACGCCAAAATCTCAGAAAAAAAGAGAACTTTCTTCACTGAGAACACTGCATTTATGCTTCAGGACAGGCAAGTAGCCAAGGGACCCACCCCTCTCGAGACCAGAAATGGAAAAAATTAAGAAAGGATGAAAGAAAATGAAATGAGAAAAAGAAGGATCAGCGTTAAAAATAAAAATAAAAACTATAGGAAGCTTTTGGTTACTCTTTCTTATGGGATTTGTATTACTTGCAATACATGGTGGCGAGGTGAGCAAGATATCCTGGAAGAGTCAGGAATTTGAAATTTCTAGAAACGTTATAGAATTCTCAGAATGTGTGCTACTAGTCAGGGAGATTTCAAGCTTCCGAAAGCATAGTGCCGTTGAGTAACAGCGTGGACATGTTTTATCATAAAATTTCGTCATCGCATCCTTGCAGAATCAAACATGTTATTTCAAAAACAATTTTCTACTGCTCCTTTAACCTGTCATTCGGAACTGACAGTAGTTGACGGAATAATAAAAAACAAAAAAAATATATAGAAAAGGAGTTCTATTAGCATTTGACTCAACAGAAAAAGGAACGCAGATATTGTAAAATATTTTACAAGACATTATTGGGTATGTACTTTTCATAATAGTTGAGATCATAATGAAAGGAAAATTGTTCTATTTGAATGAACGAAGAAAGGAGCGTAAATATTGTGAAATGTTTTTCAATACTTTTTTTTATTCTTTTATTTCTCGAGATTTCTTCATAGTTTGTTATTAAAATACTTGCCAACATATCCTAATTTTATTGTCCTAACAAACCAATATATGTTGATAGTAAAGTAGTTTACATTGATAAAGCTCCTGAGCCTTCATAATTTCATATCACCCCCCCCCCCTCTCTTACGAAATCCTGGCTAAACAAACCAATATATGTTCCAGTAAAATAGTTTAGAATGATCGAGCCCCCTGGTGTGATGATCACAGTATTTCATGTCACGTTCCCCCCCCCCTCTTCACGAAATCCTGGCTAAGTGACTGATCAGGAACAAATTAAGTATTGTGCTGCCAAAATGTCTTGAGTCGTGGCAAAGATGCGAACTAAAGCTCACACCCACGCGTTGAGCCAATAAGGGTTCAGCAGCTGCTAAGCGAGAGAGCCTTAGCAAAAGAGAGTGGAATTCCTTCAGCCGACAGCAGCGCCTGAAACGGAAGACTAAGTGTCAAGTCAATGTGGTATATTTATAGTATACTTACTGCAATTTTCTTCATCGCTCTCGTCAGGGCACTCAGCTTCTCCACTACAATGAAGATGGCCAGGTATACAGACACGGTTCTTGCACTGGAACTGATCCGGTCGACACGTTGCATTCTGACAGTGTTTGGAATCCTCATCCGATCCATCAGGGCAGTCGCGGTCTCCGTCACAAACCCAGGTCTGATGAATACAAGTCAGTCTATCTGCACACAGAAATTCCCTTGTTTTACAAGCAAATGACGGGGTATCGATTGTTGAACAGCCCTGTGGAAATAATCAACAGAATAGTTAATTAATTTCACGAATACAATCCAATCACCAGAGACTTATCACTACAACACAGAAATGATCCAATCGGAGAATTTTGATATGAATCAAACTTTTTTTTTTTTTAACTATGGTAATGCGTTAAAAGTTTACATTACGCTGAAGTGAAACTTTCATCAGATTTAACACGACAGTGCTGATAAACTCAAACTAAATACCATGTATATTATCTTACAATGCTAAGAAAAATTTCTAAGCTTTAAAATATAGACACTTCAATACACACAAATATTATACGAGTTTTATTTTTACGTAGATTCAAATTAAACAGTGCACTTTTAGTACTTATTAAAAATACTCAACCAGTATTTTTATTTTACTTTCAAACTACGCTATGCATAAAAATGGGAAGTCTTATAGTACGGGCATGTCTGTCTGTCTATCCGTTCACAAGTATCAGCAGAAACGGTCAGAGAGAGAGAGAGAGAGAGAGAGAGAGAGAAAGAAAGAAAGAAAGAGAGAGAGAAAGAAAGAAAGAAAGAAAGAGAGAAAGAAAGAAAGAGAAAGAAAGAAAAAGAAAGAAAGAGAGAATGAAAGAAAGAGAGAAAGAAAGAAAGAGAAAGAAAGAAAGAGAGAAAGAAAGAGAGAGGAGTAATTCGCAACAAGATGTTTCATATTCTCTATTAACCCTTTACTCAAACTGGAGGTGGTATCTTTCGAAGTTCAGTCGTCACATTGGTTTTGATCTCTTCTACGTTGGTGAAACGGAAAACGTCCATTTTTTAGCTTTGGAAAGAGCCAAAGACCCGATGGCGCTAAACTGTTTTTAAGGCTATCGAACTCTCTGAATCAGACTTTCCCAAATTTGCACATGAACTTGATGTTTGCACGTTGCACGATCTGAGAAATTGCGTCGAGTAATCACTACTCTCTCCTCCGTTCAGTTACATTACTTGTACACTGCCTGTTATTACTTGTTCACAATTGTCAATTCCATAATTAGCCAACCTAAGGACTGCATTCTACAAGATGGATTGTGATTGAATCATAAATACCAAAACTAAACTAAAACAGCATTTCGGGCTCTTTTTTTTTATTTATTTATTTTTTTGACAGCTCCTCGTATATAGTATATTCTGCCAACGAACATGAAATAATAGTTCATTTTTAAAATGCATTTATGGATCAGTTTCAACTATACTTAATTTGGTTTTATCAAGCTACATTTTTTTTTTAATACAGAAACAAGAAATAGACACAAAGTGATCACAAATATAATGGAAATTTCGTGTAATGGTTGAAGAAATTGGTTGATCGGTGCGCTTAGGAAGTTAAAGTGTATTTTTATGGCTGTGTTAACCGCATGCCCTTAGAGCGTTATTGGCAATTAACCAAGGAATTAACTACATATCAAAATTGTTTCCACGTCCGTCTGAGTTTAAAATTGTTCAGTTTTACTTCAACTAACATTTCTTATGAGCACAGACTTAAAAAAACGGAGATATCGTGAAATTTTCACTGAAACTCAAATGAAACTTCAAAAAAGTTTGTATAAAATAAAAATAAAAAAATATACATGCCTGCTCATCTGACCCATCAGCACAATCAAAGTCTCGATCACAGCGCCATCTAGCATTTATACAATATCCATCTGAGCATGCAAATTCAGTGTCTGGTGCACACGTTGTCACCGGGCAATTCTGTTCATCGGTATTATCACCACAATCGTCATCCTTGTCACAGACCCATCTCTGTTGAATACATTTGCCATTGCCACACGTGAATTCATCCGCTCTGCAAGTTTCATCTGGAAAGAAAAAAAGGAGATTGCTTTAATAAAACAGAAAACTTCAATTAACAAACTGAAGTAGTATTAATCTGATGAATTACTGCATTTGTTTGGTAAGAGTCCTTGCTGTTGTGTTTGATAGAAGGTGATGGTGTTATTGGTAGAAAGGAAGGTTGGAAAGGGAGACATGAATGGTCTTTTGCATTATTTTACAGGGTTGCCGAAATCTAAGAAAAATAAAAATCAGTAAACATAATTAATCTCTAAGTTTGTTTTGTTATTATATACGATTGTCGTGATTTGAAGAGGAACCTGGAAACGCCGAAAAAAAAAATGCTATTATTATTTTCTACGTTACTCCAGTCAGTGCTTCTTGATTTCACTACATCACCTTGTAAAAAGGAGTTTCTTCGGTCCATCCTTGTCCTTTTATCTAAATTAAGGCTTGCTTTTCTACACTATCACAATTTCTTCTTGCAATATGATTAATCCAGTGCCCTTGCGATGCCTTTTTATTTTCAGAATAGATATCCACTCTCATCATCATTTGATTCATAAGACTTTTCCTACATTTGCGAAGGGCTCATCGTACATCTCTCCATGCTTCATTCCCTGTGTGCAAAGTGTCGCCAACTATAATAGGTCCGCTGTCGCCTTTTTGACGGATAGCCGCCGAAGTGAAGGAAAAATGACTGTGGCATCGTTCCGCTTTCGGTTCCAAGAGGAAAGCCACCGAAGCGGGAGTGAAGTGGCTGCCGTCGTCGTAAAGTTCGATGACAGTGGTTTTTCCGCCAGGCGGTGTTATAGAGACTTTTCGTCGAATGACCGCTGAATGGTGATAATTCAGTAACGTCCGCTGCTAGGATATAAGAATAACAGGTGGCAGAACTGCTACTCATGTAACTGTTGTCAGACAGTTCATAGGCTTAAAAACTACGTATTTTCGTGACCGATTACAGCAGAGCATGTTACGTTATTCATTACTTGGCAAAAATGCCAAATATACTGCGCAAAGCTTTGCTTACTGCAAACACTAAAATCCTATTAAAATTCTCACGGACAATTACTTAGTTACTTCTTATATACTCGAAAGGCCATGTCTTTGGTGTTAAATTAACATACTGACGTAACATGCTGACGTGGTAGTTATTTTCTGTTTTAACCATGTACTGGTATAGAACTTTCAGAGTATAAATACCAGTGCAATCCGTTCTTGACAAAATTGAGAGTAGAGAATTAAAGGCGACATTGGCGGTTAGATAGAGACACATGCCTATTTAAGGGCAGCACTAGCGGTTCAGACGAGGTGAAATGGTGGATGCCGCTTTATTACCGCCATGGTGGTAAAATTGCGGCATTCGTATAATTTCGCAACGGTACCACCACGTTAGCCGCCTTCGGCGTGCCAAATTTTCGCCGGCAGGCCGCCGCGGTTTGCTATCGATCCGACTACGTCTTGCATATGGGATTCTAAGTCTCCAGATCGTGGATGTCTTAATTTGTTGGACTACTACTACTATTATTATTATTATTATTATTATTATTATTATTAAATTTAGCGTCCCTTTTCAGCACCAAGGCTATATGAGAAGTGAGCCTACAGTTTAACCCGAACCACTGTAATACGTTTAAATTGTAATGTTCTTCCACCGGGAATTGAATCCAGAACCAAACGCGCCCACGCTAGCCAAAAGTGTCACAAAGAGTGCTGGAAAAGATCTGAAACGTGGAACAACTATCGACTACATACCCTAGATTCAAATTCAAGCAAAACAACAGGACTGGAAACATATTTTAGTGAGGCTATTTATTATCCAGTGATCAGTTTCTAGTTTCATACAATTTAGCGTTCAGGAGTAATATCAGAAGAAATATTTAAAGTGAATTTACAAAACGCACGGCAAGCAAACTCTATTCTTGATAGTACGTAAGATATTGCTTATGTTAAGCAGCTCTGAAGCAGGGGCGGATCCAGGACGGACTTCTGAGGGGGGGCGGTGGGTTGTAATACTGCTACTTACAGAGCTACTTTTTAAGAGCTCCAAACTCTGGGATGGGTTTAATTTATATACAAAATAAAAAAAAAAACTTTCCTCTTCTGGAGGGACGATCACCCCCCCCCCTGGATCCGCCACTGCTCTGAAGTATTACGACTTGTAAGCAAAGACAACGCTGAAAACAAGAATAATTCTATAATTTTCTTAACGATATTTTGACGGGTGATATTCTGTCGTCGACATTTTTACTTATTATATTGTGCTATGCAAGTAGCGGAAGGTACCCGTCAAAACTTAGAATCCCTCGCTCTAGGCAACACAAAACTTAACGCCGCCTATGATATAGTATCACCACGGCAACGAGCAAGAAACAATAACATTATTCCAATCAATTATACAAAGTTTTTCTAATTAACCTAAGATCAATCGTCAGAAACTGTCATAAATCAAGTTTTTTGCGTAATGTACACTCATGTCCAAAATTATTGTCGCATATCTATAACTGTCTTCTTGTACGAATATAATTTGATAATGATTTTGCAGGGTACTTTTAATACAGATACTACTATGTGTACAATCGGGAAATGTATATTTGTGATAAATTTCATAGAAAAAAAATTATAAATACGAAAATGAGAATGAGTAAAACAAAATGTTGCTCAACGGACAAGAAAGTTTTATTTTCGTTTTATTGTTCTTATTTACTGCTATTTTGACATGATATTTGCCACATACATGTCTTTGTCGATTATACACATACTAATATTATAAGAAATACCGGGCGAATTCGTTATCAAATTATATTCCTACAACAACATATTTATAGACATGCGACGGTAATTTTGGACATGAGTGTACCTCAACTGTAAATACTGAGAAGAACCAATTTTTAATCATCCTCATAAACAAATAAAAATAAAATAATTTTAAAACAATAGTTCCAAGCATGAAGCATGGGTGACTTTCTTTAACTGAAAATAAAAACAAAAAAAGTAATAGAAAAAAACTAAGAACACTGAAAATAAAAATAACAATTAATAATGTTCGAATAACTTAGCGCAAAATAATCGTGATACCGACCACAAACTGTGAAGTTATTGCCAAAAAAAAAAAAAAAAAACTGCTTACGCTCTCACATACGTAAGGCATATTAGACCTACTTATAATGCACTGAAAACGCTGATACATGAGTACCTTCAATAGTTTCTCACGAATTTTACGCTAAGCTTCAAAAACAATAGTTAAATAATGCACTAAAATGTCATATAATCAGCGGCGACATTTGACCCCATTGAGCTTTCATAGGGAGCAATTGACCCCATTGAGCTTTCATAGGGAGCAATTGACCCCATTGAGCTTTCATAGGGAGCAATTGACCCTATTGAGTTTGAGACATGTATGCATTTTAAGCAATAACAGAACCATATATTAACGAAAAACATGAAAATGTTCCTATATCGGAGAGCCTTGCTTCCTCCCCCCACCCAAGCAAAATCTGAAATGACACCACTGATACACATGAACATACAGCAATGCTTAGTCTATTAACCAAACTGACCACGATTCAGCCCTTTCAATCAAAATTGAAAAGTGCTGATTGTGAATTGGTTGATTTTGAGTTTAACGTCCGTTTCAGCAGCAAGGCTATACGAAACGGGACCTAATGATTAACGTGAAATCCAAACCACATGAGCTCCCGCCGGGAATCGAATCCCGGTCTCTCACGCCAAAGGTGCGTACGCTAACTGCTTAGCCACGAAGGAGCTCTAAGATTGAAAAGTGCATAATATACATAGAAAAATCTAATCGTAACTGTATAGTATATCAATATTATATATATATATATATATATATATATATATATATATATATATATATATATATATATGATCTATTGAGGTTGTGGCCTTGGAATAATTGATAAACTATGCGATACATTACAATATAATAAAACTTACCTTTGAAATAGCTGAACGGTCGTTATACTGTCACATATACCAAAACCCATAAACCAAGACAGCAGGCACTAGTTTTTCCTTTGCCATTATCACATGCATTAACATTAAAAAAAAAAAAAAAAAAATCGTGCATTGAAATTACATGCAGAATAGTTACTAGACTTGGTATGTATTTGGATGAGATGGATTCCCTGATTTGAGATAAAATTTATTAGTAATGCATTGCAGGGGCGGATTCAGAGGGGGCGATCGATCCCCAAGAAGAGGAAACCTTATTTTACATATAAATAAAACCCATCCCAGAGTTTGGAGCTCTTGAAAGTAGCTCTAAGTGGCAATATTACTACAACCCCCCCCCCCAGATGTCCGTCCTGGATCCGCCCCTGTTGCATTGCGTGTTGAAATTACATTGTTTTGAGCTTTAGGTTTATCGATTTGCTACTGTCCATTATCATCATCTAACTACTGCAAATTCTAAAGTAGCATTTATTAAACATTTTTCAAGTTAGGACCAGTTTTATTACTCAGAATGTTCTACGGACTACTGCACTCTTCCCCCTTTCGAATGCATATAACTTTTTTTTAAGTGTATACGATGATATTTTCAGAAGTTTCCAGCCTCATATGGAAATATCCTGCCATTGGTAAAGAAATAAGCAGTTTCAACCTGTGTAGCTGCATCAGTTTGTTGGAGGCAGGCACGTAGCCAAGGGAGGGGGTCATTCGCATTCGCAGTTCGCAAGGGAGGGGGTCATTCGCAAAAATATATTTGAATATTTGAAACATGACAAAAAATGTATTCGAATATTCGAAACATGACAGAAAAAATGTATTCGAATATTCGAAACATGACAGAAAAAATGTATTCGAATATTCGAAACATGACAGAAAAAATGTATTCGAATATTCGAAACATGACAGAAAAAATGTATTCGAATATTCGAAACATGACAGAAAAAATGTATTCGAATATTCGAAACATGACAGAAAAAATGTATTCGAATATTCGAAACATGACAGAAAAAATGTATTCGAATATTCGAAACATGACAGAAAAAATGTATTCGAATATTCGAAACATGACAGAAAAATGTATTCGAATATTCGAAACATGACAGAAAACTTATTCAAATATTCGATTAATGACACGGAACTTCTTCGTATAATTTTAACAGACCTAGGGCCTGCCAGATGATTATACTGTATCTATTAAATATTATTGGTGTGTGTAACCAAAACAATTTAAACATTTTATTATTTTAACAAGTTCTTTTTTTTTTTTTTCATTTTAGTTCCACGGTATTTTAAATACCCTAAATAATAAAAAGCGATAGCCTCAGGCAAGATAAACGTTGCCAATGCATACTGAATTTAAGAACATTTTCCCAAATAAATTTATTGGTCAATTTCGCAGAGAATGTATTACATATTCATTCTTTCATATCGACTTGTATACAATATTCTACATAACACGAGCATAAGCAATTTACCAATCCAGGAAGTTATTGAACCAACTGGTTTTTAGCCATTAACGACAAAAGCGAAATACTAATTTCTTAGCAATTTTCTTCAGCGCTTTTTTTTATTTTTTAAATTTTCTTTCTTCCAGTTATATCTATTTACTATCAGGTTTTTCAATCTAATTATATAGTACAGACCAGTCCAGTAGCTCCTTCTTAATAATAATTCTTATGGATTGAGCACAAACTGCCAAAACTTGTCTAATATTATTTATTTTTTATTTTTTATTTGTCTCTTGCATTTTGGATAAGGCGCATACATTGACAGGTTTTTGTTTAAGGTAAACTTCTTGCTGACCTATATAGAGAAACAAAAAAAATACTTTGTCACCCCCTCCCCCTCCCCTCCACAAAACCTGTCAGAAATTTTGCTGAGATATCACGGCGAAACAAGAATCACAATCACATAAACAAAATGCGCTTATAGTGAAAAAGAATTTTATTCTTAAAAAAAAAAAAAAAAAAAAAAAAAAAAGCCAGACAGTTTTCTTTTTTCTGAAAGAGAGAAACTATTCAAAGGTTGTTGCTCTCAAAGCTCTCATCGAGCAAGACACGTACAGGTTACAAGTAGTATACCTTTCTTTCCGTTTAACGTCCCACGATTATGCCCTTTGGGGTATGAGAGATGGATGATTTAAGGCAAGTTAGCGATGGACTAATGGGTAGAGTGAGAATGTAGGAGGAAAGGGGAGAACCCCAAAGAAAACCCAAGGACAACCAAGAAATCGAACCAGCTATCCCACGCACCAGAAGTACGCGCTCTACCACTGAGTCACCATGCCCCTGGAAGTAGTATACGCGTCACCGTTAGAAGTGTGTGTGTGTGTCTGTCGCTGTAAGAAAAATCAAATTAAATCCTCCAGTTTTCCCCACCAGACTCGAGAAATTTTTCCTCTCGTGGACAACACCACACACAGGGAATCGAACCAGGTATAACACGCACCAAGAGACGTATGTTATCCGTGTCCAAGAAAAGGAAATCACTATTTAATTGAAACTTTGTAAAATGTGATCTATTGTTCCGGTCTGAAATTGAACCTGCGACTGCACGTACTAGAGATGAGCGATCAACCAACCACCCAGCAGCTTTAGTACACCGTAGATGTTGAACATTTAATTATGCAGCATTGTTTTATAAGAGCTCTTCATAAACTTAGTATTTAATTGACGGTTCCCGCGACCCTTTTCTGTAAGAAACAGAACTTGATCGGTGGGGAGGAGGGGAGAAGAGACAGAAAAAGCTCGCGATCTTATCCTGATGGATAAACTTTCTAAAACGAGACGTATTCCTCTGAAATGAGATGAGAAGGGTTAAGCACCATGAGACGATATAATCCGTACGAAAACCATTTTGTGGTAGCTATTGAACTCGTGTGCCATCCGCCATCCAAACCACTTCGAATGCTTTTCCCTCGTTTTTTCATTCCCTTTAAAGAAAGAACTTAAAAAAAAAAAAAAACGAAAACCAGAGTCACACAGGAGATGGGGAAAGTTTGATGGGTTAGAATACGTGAGGGATGGGATGGATAAAGAGGGCCTGTTCAAGTAGGATGAAGTTCCTTCCGTTTGGTCTCATTTAGACTTAGGATTAACTTTCTCTCCTCTTACCTCAATCCACCCACCCACTCCTGTACCAACTTCCCTTGCAGAAAATCAACTCTAATCTAAGGGACCAACTTCGGAGTTTGACAGCTCGAAAGTTCATTACGTGGTTCTTAAAGCCTTTTTTTTTCTTCCTCTGGTTATATAAAAAAAAATAAAGAGAAAAAAATTTCACGACACTACCAGATGTGAATTTCTTATTTAGCCCTCTCGTTTTCAATTTTTCAAACCTCCCAACAGTTCAATTTTGGATTTTTTTTTAAAAAAATATTTACGGAGGGGAGAAGAAGAGTGGCAATGCCCTCGTCAGGTCGAAGCTGCCTTGCTGGCTGCTGAAAAGTTTTGAAAACCGCGGGAATCAACTCTAAATACACTCGTAAGAGGCATAATCACTGCGAAATTAAAATACCGCTAATTTTACAATAATTATGTGATATCTTCAAATAGATAAAAGATAATCGAAATGTGGAACAAGATAGCGCTACACAATATCATTTTGCATGAAGTACCGTTATCACGAGTCACCTAGTACCGGTAGTAGCTTTCCGTTTGCAGACATTTAGAAACGCGAAAATAAATGCCGATTTTCTAAATTAATGGAAATCAAAAGAAGATAAGTGAGTCGTGATAACGGTATCTCATGTAAAATAATATTGTCTAGCGAGCTCTTGTTCCACTTTTCTATTATCTTGTATCTATTTGAAGCTATCACATAATTACTGTAAAATTAGCGGTATTTTAATTTCGCCGTGATGGGGTCTCTTTTGGTTTCAAGTAGTTACATAGAACCAAAACTTATTGACCAGTGTAGGGAAATCACATCGGTAAAATTACTAATTTATTGCTACAATTTAAGGGAAGAAAACTTTCCTAACACTAATTCTTTTACACAAGAATTAGATGATTAATTAACTTTTTATTCCTTTACTAGCAGCGTTCACCCCGCTTCGCTGCGGTCACCCCGGAACGCAATAAACTTTGTTACTTAGATAATTTTTACTTTTTCGCTTTCAAGTGATATGATAAAAACCATAGAAGATTGCAGTAAATCTTAACATTATATCGCCTGTCATTTATGTTAACCCGCCCCGCTTCGCTGCGGTCATCCCGGTGCTGGCATATTGTAAAAGTGTCTGTAAAAATAAGCAAATCAATTAAAAAATTTTAAACAGAAGATTCAAGCTATTTTCCGCTGTATATCGCCTGTCATTTATGTTAACCCGCCGAGTGACACGGTCATGCGGGTTGCATATAAATACGTTTATTTTTACCTATGATGAACTAATAACAAAGGATTTGTACGTTATGGACACTTGAATGGTCAATTATCTCAAGACACTGGTAATTAAAAATTAAAGTGATATGATAAAAACCATCTAGGGTCCAAATCCTAATAACCCCCCAAAAATGAAAGAAATTGGTTCAGCCGTATTATAGTATTCGCGCCGACTCGTGAAGCTTGACCTAGATCTACCGATTTCACCACCCAATAGAACGCGAGGGTGTGTTCCATTCGTCAACCCCCACCCATCAGATTTTGTCAGTGTCTTCTCTCGCGCTACACGGAAAACATCTCCCGAGAGTACAGTGTTGTCGGATTGGCGCCAAGATCCGTTTTGTTAATTGCTTTTTTATTGCGTTATATTTCGTTGTTACTATTCCTGTTATTGTTACCATTTTAGAATAATTGTTACACTGGTTAGTGTTGTGGGGTGTTATTATTTGTAATTTTTAAATGCTTTTTTAAATATTAATTTACTATGTCTTCAAAGTTTGGCAACATTGTTGGTGTATTTCAGCTGTTTGACGTTTCCCCAAGTGTGCGCTCGGGAAGCGGCTCCACGAATTGTACCGAAGTTTTCCGATGTGTTAGAGCTCAAGCAAAATATTTCTGTGATTGGTTTAGAGCCCAAGCTTCACGACTGAGCGCGAGTACTATAGCGTGATGAGCGGACAAAGGATTTTGTACGTTCTCTTTTATATATATAGATTGCTAAAATTGTAATTTTTACCGTTGAGATTTATTTCAAAAACTGTCATTGATGGCGACCACCAGGTGCAGTGATTCGAAAAACGAAATCGTTCTCTCCCCGTAGAGTATGAACTTTCTTCGCCAGAAGGCAGTGAAATTCAGTATCTGCTCTGCCCACAGCAATGCAGCTGTTGCATGTATGAATTTGCTAAAATAACAGTGTTATGAATGTACAAATTTAATGTGGATCCACCTATTATACCAACAAGTTCATGTTCAGTGGAAAGGTCAACAAATACATAAATTAGGATGCGTGGGAGTGATCATTTGCCAACTATGCTGGAAGGTGAACGTTATTTTCCAAACACTAATGTGTTCCGTGCTACCGGTTGTATATGCCCTCCTCTATCCAAGGAGACAAACAAAGTTACCCGGAAATCCTAACGAGCCGGTTTATTGCACAACTACATAGTCACTGAGAATCGTGAATACCATTTTCTGCAAGACAACGCACAGGCATCTATCTCGCTTTTGTCACGAACACCTATCAACAGATGCATTGGGCGCGGTGGGCAAAATGAACAGTGTTCCGTAAGTACCATAACTATTTGTGACTACAGGCTTGAAACCAGCTACAGAGGTTTGGAGATGCCATGAATATGTTAGGGGTCCAAGTCATTAAAAATTCTCTTACAAGTATCTAAATTCTGTTTTTTTTTTTTAATTAATAATAGCTTTTTGTATTGAGGTATGGAGGGGCCACGAAAAGTTTAGGGGGCCATGTCCCCCCTAGCCCAACCCTCTGGTTGCGAGCCTGGTTTTCCTTAAGAGTACGTGAAGGACTGAGTGCACCCGCAACACTGAATCATTGTACCGATTTAGATGCTGGGGCGGTGGCGCTGTGACTCAATAGTAGAGAGTTTACTTTTGGTAAAAAAAAGTCCCTGGCTATGTAAGTGTGGTAGACATCGTGTTCGTGAATTTTCTCGGTTCTCTCGTTTCCTCCCACACTGTCATTCTACCTATACATTTCATTATTCATCCGTCTTCTATAGCCTAAATAGTAAAAATGTGGACGTTAAATACAAGAATTTTATTTTTATATTTCAGGTTTCTATCCGAGACACAACTTCCACCAGGGATCGAACCCATTGATAATCAAGAACTTAATTTACTTGTTAGTTTAACTAGAATATGTGAACAAGTCCTTATTTTAATTCGTATGATTAAAGTTCCCAGCATTTCTTTTCACTCATCCCTCCCTTCCCTCTTTCGTTATCAGTTTCAATTCAGTTTTGAATTTCAATACGAAAAAAAAAAAAACTTTGCAGGTATTATGTAACGTACAATTGGAATACATTTCAGTTACAGTTTATAAATATTTTAATTACAGTATCATTGCCTTGACCTAATCACAACAGCTCTTTAAAACGTACCACGTGACAAATGTATACACAACATTTCGCTATCACGCATGGATCTCGTGTCTTCACAATTTAATATATGCATTTTGTCTCCAGTGGAGATAGACTACAACTAGCTAACATTCATACAAACGTTTCCTGGACTTTTTCCCTCCTTTTCTTTTCTGTTGAAAAAAAAAAAAAAAAATCCTAAGTCACAAAGTACACGCGCTGACTTCTCATTTCATTACTTTGTCGCCATTTTTCTGGTTATAAACAATTAAAAGATGTATATGGTTAGCAGTATTTCCCGATGCCATGTTTTGATGATAAACATTGTCACCAGTGGCGTATTTAGGGGGGGTGCTTCCGGGCTTAAGCCCCCCCGAAATCTTACTATAGTAAAGTATATGAAATACCTTGCAGAATTTCCACATTTTCAGGCAAAGCCCCCCCCCGAAAGTTAGCAAAGCCCTCCCCGAAACAAAATCGTAAATACGCCACTGATTGTCACCATCACTATTATTGTAATGAAGGTTTGGTAAGCTTAACAGAATTCATCCAGAGATGCCCATAGATTTCATGCATCCCCCTAGTCCCCCGTCCCACAAATTTCATGGCCTCACTGCTCCCAACCCCGTTTCAACGAATATAATAAAGTGAAAATTCGTAAGTCGCTAAATTTCTGTATTATCAATAGACTAAACTTCATTCTTGTCACCAAAGGATATCTAGAGAGACTAAATCCACATTTTCTAAATTTATTTAAATCTAGAAAGCTATGATTCGAGATTTCGAGAATTTCATAATGTCGAGAACTTCATATTTGAAATCAAATGAAAGAAAAAAATACTTTTGAAAAAAATAGTTTTTCATGGGTTCCTAACAGGCCTGGGTCAGGGGATGGATCTTGGGAGTCCGGACGCCCGCCCCCCGAAATCCCGACTTTTTTTGTAAATTTAGTCTACTTTTAGGGACAATTTTAGAAATGTTCATATAATTTAGCCTCAAATTGTATTTGGACCCCTCGAAACGCTTTAGACCCCTCCCGAAATAAATTCCCGGATCCCTTGATGTTTGTCATGGGTTCCCGTTATAGAAGCCCTGTTTATATCGTGAATATACAATAGGGCTGTACGCTATTCATCAAAACTAATTTTGTTAAATGAAATTTACAGCTGAAATTATTCCTCAATGTAATGGGGCCAGCTCAGCTAAACAGTCTTCTTCCTACCCGAAAATTCTCTTCCTCCCTTCTCCAAATTTCGTGAAAATTATTAAACCGAACCAGTTTTCATGATAAGATTTGGACACCCTTGAAATTGAATTTCTACACACATCTCTACAACAGGACTTTTTTTTTTTCCCTTTCTTCCGAAGTTGAGACCTAGATTACATAATTTTCTCGCAACCAAAATCGAGGATTAATGAATTTCATTAAAATCGTTGTCAAATATTTTGTATGAAACATTCTAGCACGAATTTCTCGGTTTTGAGCGGATAGAATTTCAAGTATGCCCCCCTCCCCCCCTTCGCTGCCTCTTGCTATATGGAGTCATTCATACCTATTGCTGTATGCCATTGACGCCATTTGGCGTCAAGAGGTAGTTTTCATTGTAGACATTCCCTGTAAAATGGCACGCAGGTATGAGAGGTCTGCACGGGCTCGGTCCGAGCCCTCGAGCCTACAAAGCTTATATCATTTCGGGCCCGGGCTGGGCTTGGACAGTAAATTTTTAAATATATAACCGTATTTCTCGGGTCTAACTTTGTAAATACACTGTACAACGATATTTATTGGACAGTTCTTTCTGGAGAACTTTTAAAGCACAACTGCAAAATTAAACTTTTAATTGCTGTAAATAAAAATACAATTTTGAGTAAATGATTACGTTTCTGTAATTTGGGCTCATTTGATTATCACATGAGCTCGGGCCGGGCTCGGGCTTAAATGCTAAAACATATTTCGGACTTGGGTCGGGCCTCACATTATAAATTCACGGGCCGGGCCGGGGCAGTGCTAAAAATTCTGGCCCGTTCAGACTTCTAGCAGGTATAGAGCTTTTATACTCTGGTGGCACACAATGTTGGCCTGGTCATTTTCTGTAGTGTGCTTGGACTCCGCTAGATGTAGCTAGTTTGTTGCAAAAAATGTAGGTGGCACATTGGGTTGGAGTACTGAAATCAAGGTGGCGGCGAAAGAGTTAATAGTATTATTTCCGGGTTCTCTTTAAATATAATTTCATATACATTTTAATTATGCCTATTTAAATGTCTAATTCACCTTTTAGTTAATTAGCAATGTTTACCTATTGTTCATATTTTAACAATGATGCATGAACCTAGTGAAGATTTCAAATATTTTCTCCGGGGGGGGGGGAGCGGAATTTCAATACACTGGAGGTGTGAATAGTAGTATTACGAACATACTGAGAATCCACATTGAGCACGATAGGGTATTATAGTCACAAGAGGAAATTTCGCGAATCCGGGAGGGAAAATCCTACCCGGGTAACCCCTTGGAATCATCACTACACATAACCACATGTGAAATAAAGTTTGAGAAAAATAGTCATATATGCTGGTAACCCTGTACAAAATGGCAGCTAAAGTATGTGTGCTGAGAAGGAAAAGAGAGGGGGAAAATGGCGGGAGAGAAGGGATCTTCTCTTGGCTTCCTCGTTTAGCACTAACTTTGCTTCTGCATCTAACTACCACAGACAAAATGAATAATTCATTTACCCTCTTCCATTTGTGTAAGAGTGATGCCAAGAGGAAGTGAAAGTAAACCCCAACTCCATTCCTCTACGTACATACACCACACCAAAGAGCATTACGGATTAAGCCCCCGTATCTCAATCCGGCGAGCATACTATATTTACGAACCCCTTCCTCCCTTTTCCATGAACTACCCATAATTGGTGGTAAGTTTTGTTCGGTTGTTGCAAACGACTGAAGCAGGGAGAAATTTGGGTAGGGAAGGGGACTTTTTTATATTAATTTTGTAAAGGATTCCCTGAAGATTACAGGGAATAGGGGAAGAAGAGGAAGATATGTAATAATTTCCATACAACGAAGTATAGGAAAGCATGAAAATTAACCCAAAACTATGCTACTACATTATTCACAAAAGATCCCGTCTTTAGATTGCAGAAGTTAACAGTTAACTTGACCACATTAATAATTGCTTCAAGTATACTCATACCAAATTGCACTGTATTTCAATTCGAATAGCCAGTTAACTTTACGAGGTACAAGAACCATTTAAGGGAGTGGTAATATTTGATGTCAAGAGGGTTTCAAACGAACAGATCTTACGTGTTCAGCCATTAAAAGGTAGCTTTCAAAATATCTTTTATTCGGAACACGCCGATAGGAAACAGATAATGTACACTCATGTCCAAAATTATTGTCGCATGTCTATAAATATGCTATGGTAGGAATATAATTTGATAACGAATTAGCCAGGTATTTCTTATAATGTTAGAATGTATATAATCGGCAAAGACATGTATGTGGCAAACTTCATGTCAAAAGAGCAGTAAATAAGAATAATAAAACGAAAATAAAACTTTCTTGTCCATTTAGCAACATTTTGTTTTACTTATCCTAATTTTCGTATTTATAATTCTTTTCCTATGTAATTTACCACAAATATATATTTCCCGATTATACATATAGTGACAGTATTAAAAGTACCATGCATAATAATTATCAAATTATATTCTTACAAGAACACAGTTATAGAAATGCGACAATCATTTTGGACATGAGTGTACCTTTCTTTTGGACAAATTAAAAAAGATTAATATTTTGATTAATAGATGTCAGCTCAGTCGCAACTTAATACAATCAGAGACAGTTATTGTTATCTAAAAACTATAAAATAATTACAAACACTTAAATTTTGTAACAAAAGTTACATCTATTGTATGTCAACACTCCAAGGTTCTGAAATACAATGTAATCATCATCATTATTATTATTATTGGCACGTCACTTGCTGCAACTGAGAAGCTTCCATATTCCACCGTCTTCCGGTAACCTCTTCGTCTTCAAGCACGATTTTTCTATTTTGATATCGTCCATTAATTCTAGTCCCCTTCGCCCTCTCCCTCTCTTTCCTGCCACCATACCCTCTAACACGTCCCTCATGATACAGTTCCTTCGTAGCCAATGTCCCAACCAGTTTCTCTTCCTGTTCTTCATAATATCTAAAATTGTTCTTTCTTCCCGCATCATTTCTAACACCCTCTCATTCGCTTTCCGATCTACCCAACTAATTCTCTCCATTCTTCTCCACACCCACATTTCGAAAGCTTCCAGTCGTTTCATCATTTTTGCGTAATGTCCATGTTTCTGATCCATACAGTACAATACTCCACATGAGGCATCTTATGACAACTCCTTATTCAAGGCCCTACAATATAGTATTTTCTTCCTCGTAAAGACTTCTTTAGACAGTCATACAATGTGAAATACCATTAAATTATGAATAAAAGCTTCATGTAACAATTACATGTTCATAACCCTGAAGTTATCGGTTAGTAAGCAAACATCCTTTCTGTGCGAATGGTTTTATGCTGGAAGTGCAATTCAGCTCTCTCTTTGGGCCAAGATAGTGTTGTGGGGCAGAGTTCATTCTGCGAGGACTGATCTTTAAAGGAACATTGCACGATTATGGACCAAGGCTTAGGAAGATTGTGAAGATGATAATAAATAGAATGGTGGAATGAAGAATGGGAGGAAACTAGAAAACCCATGTACACCGTGTTTGTTAAATCACAAACCCAACTCGGCACAAGCTGAGATCGAACCAGGGACAACACGCACCAGAGGTGAGGGGGCGATCTTCCATGATAGTCTGTGCACTCGCTAACTCCAGTGGAATTAAGTCCCATTTGTGGTTCCGAGCCCATGTTAATTATAGGCCTTGTTCTTCATAACCTCGGTCGTAGTGGCTAAGGCAAAAGTTTCCTCCAATAATAGCCCAGGAAAAATTACACAGAAAAGGGCAAAACCCAAACCAAGGAATTCTGAACAAACGGGATTTTTCTGGAGACTTTTATTTTGAAGTCCTCTGCACCTCCTGAACAGTACCCTTGATTTCAGACGTGGATTTTTTTTAGGAGAAAAAAGGGGGAGCAGTTTTAGTTTTTAGCAATAATCTCAAAAATTATTATTATTATTATTTTTTGAAGAAAATAGTCATAAGGAAAATTGTAGTTTATAAAATTCCATACAAAATATGCGCTTACACTCTTCGTAGAATCAAGAATCAAAAGTCTCAAAAGGTACAGGCTGAATTGTGTCTGGACAGAAGTACGGTGACCTCGCTGAGGTTTTTTACTTGAGACTGCAAAACATCTGGAGAAAAAGGAAATATGTCCGAAATAAAACAAGTTAATATTTTAGAGGAAGAAAATTAACCTGTGATAAAATTAGCCCGTTTTTACACTCCCCCCCCCCCCTGGGAGTTGGACGAGGACAACTATCAAAACTCAAGTGCGAAAACCTTCATGTTCTATTGCAATTTGAATTCTAAGATTAAAATAAATAATTTTTTATTCGAAATGTGTTTTTGGATTCGTGATAGATGGTGTTGTAATTATAGTTTCACTAAGGTGTCTTCAATTGGGAGCTCCCTAACCCAGAAAAAAAAATTTAAAAAAAGGAGAAACTGAAAAAATCTCTTGTCAAAACACAAAGAACTGATAGTATAAATAACGGAGCATTATCCTTGTTAACTTCTAGACCAACTGACATGCACATTCTTCACTAAACTTAGGCTTAAATGTCATCGAGAGTGTACCAAATCAGTTAACAAACCCCAAAAACTATGGATTCGCTACAAGTACGGCATCAGAAATGTCACTATACACCTCCGAAAAACTATGGACTCGACACTAATATCATATGTTCTCGATAATTTTTAGGTCATATCCTTCCCAATTCACTCAGTTGAGTTGATTTTAACGTCCCGTTCAGCAGCGAAGCTATGAGCCATGCACCTACTGATTAACGTGAAATCCGAACCACATGAGCTTCTGTCGGGGATTGAACCCGGGTCTCCCACGCCACAGGCGCGTACTTAGTGCAACCGCTTAGATACGAAAGAGCTCCCAATTCCCTTCGCAGTAGGGGTGTCTTATTTACATTTTTTTTTTTTTTTTTTTTAAAGATTGTAACATGTATATGCCCACTTTATAAAAATTAGTTTACAAACAGAGTTTCATCTTTCTGCCATGAGAAGCTTGTCAGATACTCTATATTTGGCATAAATCTTAACAAAGAGAAACTATCTGTTCCTCTTTGAAAATCATATTCCTTTAAGGTATGCATAAACAAAATTCCAAATAGTCTTCGGTTGCTTCTAGATCATGGTCTCTACGTTCAAGTTCTTAAAAATATGTCAAGCAAATTGCTTCGATTTTATGCTGGACAAAGAAGCAAACAAATGCGCTACTCTGCTCAGACATAATTCAGTCTGTATCTTTGAAACTACTGATTCTACGAAAGAAGAAGAAGAAAAAAAACAGTAAGGACTTTTTTGTGTAGAAATTTGTAAACCATTCTCATAATTATTTTCTTTTTTTAAACGATAATTTTCGAGATAATTGCGAAAAACTAAAATTACCTACTTTCACCCTACCCCACCCCCAAAAAAGAAAAAAAAAAACGGTTCAAATTAAGAGTATTTTCAGGATATAGGGGACATCGGAATAAAGATTTCCACAAAAATCCAGTTTATTAGGAATTGTTTTGAAGATTAATTTTGCTAGGCTATTACAGGCCTGTGGGCAGGGGCGCTCGAAGAAAATTTTCTAGGGGGGCATCTCCAAGGTTGCTATAATATGTCTGATATTTCTGGTATTTAACATACGTTGTGTTTGCTATATTACGTACACATTTTCGTGAGCCAGAGAAGCCGGGCCCCACCCTGCTCCCACCTTCTGGCACTCAGGCCTGTAGGTAAAACACCTTCAGCCCTCCTGAAAGTTTCATTTTTTTTTTTTTTGACATGTATGAATGAAAGTATGATTAGCTGCAAAGGGTTACCTCAACTCTCACCCCCCCCCCCCGACTTAAGAGTTCTGGCTCTGTAATAAAATACAGGAACTCCATTACTTATACAATTGGCCTTTTAAAACAAATGAAATAAATATTTTCCTTTACAGTAGCGAGTAAAGTTTCGTAATTTTTGATCAATGTCTAAATGCAATCACAAATAAAGATTGCATGTGTCGCTTCAATGAACAGCTGCATAAAAATGCGAATGGGCATTTTATCAACTGTTCCTTATTTTTTTCCTTCTTTTTTTCAAGTCAATACATTTTTAGCTTACTCACGCGAAACGTGATCACTGACATGATAACAAAAGAGATTGCATAAAAGGAAACATATGTTCTCGGATTATTTATCAACAACTGGTGACACTGGCTAACCAACGATGATAATATCCAGTTAATATTTATTGTAGGCTAACAAAGTAAGAAATTGCTCTTATAATAAAGCTTTCGGAGACAGTTTTACTTTTCCTTATTCCCTATACCTTTTTCAGAGTTATCGGTATACTTCAGTGTATTTTCTGTTTCTTCTTAAGTAACTTTTCCTGATTGACCTGGCTACTCTGATCTATGGACAAACTGACGCATGATATTTTTGATTAGAAGTACGGATTCTTAGCATTCACTTGAAAGGATTATTGGATTGTGTAGTATCATAATCTCTTTAATTACAGGATTTTTTCGGAGAAAAGTAAGGCATGTCATGTTGTAAGGTTTCTAATGAAATAGTTATTTATGAAATATCAAGAAAATTGGTACAATTTTCTTCGAAGGAATTGAACAAAATGACAAATAATCAGTGAATACCATACTGAAAGTTTTCCTAGGGATAAGAATGTCCAATTATTATTTTTTCCTTTTTTTTTAATTTTATTTATTTATTTATTTTTTATTTTATTTTTTTACAAAAAAGTAGATTCAAATAAGAGACATTAGAAAAGAAAATTGACTTTTGATCACCAACCAACAAACTCCTCAAATTTTGAAAACAAGTAAGAAAATACAAAAAATAACTGAAGAATCCCATAAAACCATTAAGTTTAAAATTTGTTTCGATACTTTTCGAAATAAATAGGGGTAACTAGGGCTGGCTCTAGCATACGCAACATGTGCATTTGCATGGGGCGGCAAAATTTGTCATAACTATATTATTTAAAATATTTCTTGTTGGAAACGGACTTTCATGATGATGGTAGTTAAATTTACTAAGCTGACCTATTTGAATACTACATTCATACATTTATAAATTACGTTTAGGTCGCATTGGTTTAAGGTCACATGGACAGTGCTAAAGCAAATGGTCAAACAAATCCCAAAACAAGACTGTTGTCAAATAAAACAACTCAATTCTCGAATAGTAGCAAACATGTTCCATTTAGTTTGTTATGACAGTTTTGATACAAAAACTAGTCTTGTCTTTGTCACAAACAAATACCATATCATTGAAGGTGGAAACAAGTTTTTTTTTTTAATATTTTTAATAGATGGAAAAGGAAAACCAAGAAATAAAGATAAAGGAACTGGTTGCAGTGGAATTGCAAACTGATATATTGAGATTGAAGCTCGATATTGAATTTTATATAAATATAAAAGATTACCATCTTTCCTCTGTAGGTGTCTTTGCTTTATCTTTCACTAACATAATGGATTATTTAAAGAACAAAAATAAACAGACAACGAGATCGTATTAGTAGTGTTTAGGCCTTTCTGAGGGCGAGTGTCTTTTCCCTCCACTTCGTTGTTCATGATGAGGTAACATCAGGGCAGGAATAACCGATCTGGAGACCAGGGACTAAAAAAAAAAAAAAAAAAAAAAAAAAAAAAAAAAAAAAAAAAAAAAAAATATGTGGCCCCTGCTGACTTTACCTAATACATTTCAGTGAAAGTACAGTAAGAAAATTAAGGGAATATGTTTAATATTTTTCGTCATATTTGATGATTTTGATGATGATGATGATGATGATGATGATGATCTTGTTGATGATGATGATTGTATCTTCAGGATTCTTTCTAGACAATCAGTTGAGATTGTGATCAGAGTTGAGGCCACTATCCACCTGGAAGTCCGAGGCTATAGCTCCACTAGGCTTTCCCTTAATCCGGTCCTGGGTAACATACTTAAAATCGTGGCTTTTAAGATTTGTCCTTTCTGGCGAAGGGGCAAATGATGTCATTGCAAGGGGTGAAAATTGCCTAGGGCCGCGCCTGGAAGTTCGGAACTTAGTTAAAATCTCGAATTCAATCTTGCTAACCCAAATCTAGTTGCAGCTATCAGTCTTCACACTAATTATAAGTTACCGTATCTCTTCTTAATTTTTTATTGAAAAAATACTATCACCATCTCTCAAAATAAAATTCATCAGTAAACAACGTAGAGATGAATATTCTGTTACTTCTAGTTATCTCAAATATCACTTGTCAATATATGAGAAAAATAACCTTTGAGGAACACTACTTTTAGACAATACTGTGCAGAAATTTCAGGTGGAAACCATTTACTTTGAAAAACAAGAAGTGTCCGATTTAGAATATTCGTAATACTGGAAGAGTTTAACTGTACGTAGGGATTTTATTAGGATTTTAGATTTCTGGGCTTCAGCTGTAGT
Source organism: Thermobia domestica (assembly GCF_964235325.1). Classification (NCBI taxonomy): domain Eukaryota; kingdom Metazoa; phylum Arthropoda; class Insecta; order Zygentoma; family Lepismatidae; genus Thermobia; species Thermobia domestica. The sequence goes on from NC_137469.1 coordinate 39,343,229, forward strand.
ACACATTTTCACCTCACTGTTTGGTAACGAAAGTCCCCCCTTCCCCTGTGGGAAAATCTTCTGACGTCATCGCTGTTTGTAGCAAGCAGATTTTATCTGTAGAAGCATAAGTTAAAGGGAAGTGAGTGCTAGATTTCTTTCTTCGTTTGTAGACTTTTAACTTTGTACACTTTTCTTTTCTAAATCGTATAATGTAAGTAGAGTTACTGGTCTCTGAAGTATTATGGCTCAAATTTTTCAGTTTTACGTCCAACAGTTACGTCGCCTAGGCTAAAGGAGACATTGATGACGAGGAATGAAATGGTGGAAAGAAAGCGGTAGGAAGCGGGAGAACTTCGAGAAAACCAACGCACACGGTGTTTGTCCATGAGCGGGGATCGAACCAGGAACGCCAAGAACCAGAGGTGAACGCTCTAATTACTACTGAGCAACCGCAGCCCCAGGCTCCATTTTTTTTAAAGCGACTTCGCACCCAAAGTTTGAACCATTTCATTTCTTGAGCGACTTTCCTAACAACTTTTTAACAATACTGCCTACCAGGTTATATGTGGTTATGTCTGTTGGTTATACAATAAATGAGAAGTCAATTGTCGAGTTTTGAACTTGGGAACATTACTTTTCGCGTGTCTGCATAGTTAATTAAAAAAAAAAAAAAAAAAAAAAAAAAAAAAAAAAAAAAAAAAGAGAGAGAGAAACAGATAATTTGTGACAGGATAGATACAGATATAACCGCTTACTACTAACACAGTTGTCGCTATTATTATTTTTTTAAAATTCACTTTTTTTTCTCTCCCTCTCATTTTGACATTAATATACTTAAACATGACCTCTGGAATGAAATGAACGCTTCCTGCTGATTAGAAATGATCAAAAGTCACGACGCATTTCCGTTTAATCAATTGGCTGGCGAAGTGAAATGGGAAGAAAAAACTATTTTACGAGTTCATTGGAATATAGACACATTTGCAAACCGTGACCTTGACTTCTATATGAAATGTTTCGATTTTTTACTGAACTAAACATTTTACGCGTAACATAGTTAATGAACGCATATATTTAAGAAAATAAATTCACTTTTAAAAGGACTTCTACAAAAAATTAAATCTTTCAATTTTACGTCCCACATATATGACGTGTAGGCTAAAGGAAACTGTGATGATGAGAAAAACAGTGGAATGAAGGTGGGAGGAAACAGGTGAAACCGAGAAAACCCTCGCTCACAGTGTTTGTCCACCACAAATTTCACTTGGCGTGAGCAGGGATCGAACCAGGGACCCCATGTATCAAAGGTGAACACTACCACTGAACCACTTCGGTCCTAGGACCTGTACAACACATCAACACATATACTCTCATATATTATGTATAGAGAGTTTCTCTTCAAGACTTTCCAAATTAATGGAAACATCTTTAAAACAGTGCAACATACCAAGTTTAATATGGTGTTGGACAACCTTTCGCCCTTGAAACAGCTCTAATGCGACGTGGAAGTAGTGATAGAGGTCGCGAATGTTAGAAAGTGGAACATTATACCATTTCGCGTGCATCACTTAATTGCGTGCGAAATTAGAGGCGGAAATCCGCACTGGATTCGTGTCTCCAAAACGAACCATGGAGTTCAATTATATTCAGATCCGGAGATCAGATAGGCCAGGAGAAATGTTCAACTTTGAGTTAAGCGTCCCTTTTAGGAGAGACTACATGGGACCATGGATCAAGTGATTAATGTGGAATTCGAACCACATGAGCTCCCGCTAGGCATTGAACCCAGGATTCCCACGCCAAAGGTGTGTACGTTAACCGCTTAGCCACGAAGGAGCTCATGTTCAACTTTATCCCGATATTTCTCAAAATATACCGGAACAGCTTCAGCTATATGAATGGGCGCGTCATTGCATGGAAAGAACACCTGGACCATAGGATGCACATGGTCCCATAAAACGGGGACATATTCACGGACGCGCGACCAGTAAGCATCAGCACAGGACTCACTGAAAACCAGGATTTTGCGTCTCACAGTATCACAGTCATCACTATGTCTCAGAGTTGGGTGGAGACATTAAGTATCACATACTTCTTTGGGGATCCACTACATACAAACAGAGCCCATCGTTTGAAATAAGGTGAACAATAACTCACCGACCATATCAGACGTTCCCACTTATCAGCAGTACATTAGTGTCCTGCTAAAGCGTTATGATCCCTTCCTTACCAGCGGTTTCGGCCATGCAACCTGACTCCACATATCCATGGCATATCATTTGCGGAGAACTATGACTGTTACTTCAGTTCCTCCCTTACTTGTACCATAGTCTCACGACAAGGGCACCCGAAAAAAAAATTCTAGGGAGGGGCCCATCTCTAAGGTTGGTATATTACGTCTGGTATTTCTTTTATACGTGGTTTGTTATATTACGCATACATTTTCGTGAGCCAGAGGAGGGAGTAGCCGTAAAGCAGTGCGCTCTACCAATATTCAAGCGTACTATAAACTAAGATTACATATGAAGTTAAGAATGCAGTACTAAAAGTAATATATATTTTAGGATACTGTAATGAGACACTAAAATGGGGTTGAAAATATTATCAAGACTGAAACCGGGACGAAATATAAACCAGCGGGGTACTGGGACTAAAATGTCTGGGCTAGGATGGTGGTGGTCTGTTAGAGGAAATTCCGTACCACGTGAAGAGCAGTAGAACGACTTGTGTAGTGAACTGCATAGACGGTGATAGTGTAAAATGGGCGAACTCTGAGTTACAAAGGAGGGCGAATTTTGGCACTCGGACACGTGGTACTAGCGTAATGTGGTAACTCTAGACATAGCCATGATTGTAGTCATAGCTGGCCAAATCTCCTTAAAATTTAAATTACGTTTATAAATTTTGTTAAATTACCCAAAACGAAAACCTCTCTTGCGCTAATACTCAATGAAAGACTACGATTGCTGAGTTGGTGCATGTTTAACTGGGTGACGCAAACGCGTTCTGAAGAGGAGGAGAGCGGAATCGGAGACAAAACTGTCTAGAAACAGTAAATGTATTAATGGCCTAAAAATTACTTAGTGATGTTCTCGGGAAAAACTTAAATCGTTTCCGAGGTTTGTCTTCAAATATCTTCCTTGCGTAATCATTGTGGTGGTGGTGTGTTTAGTGCATCAATTTAACTCCTGAAACCAAGAGACCTGGAGTTCTCTCCTGGACTATGTGATTGGCATACGTGCCTTCGGTACCGTACTGGAGACCCGGGTTCGAAAACGAAATCTTTTAGTTTAACGTCCCACGGTTTTTGCCTTTTAGGCTAAGGGAGACGGATGATTAAAGCAAGTGAATGATGGAAGAATTGGTGGAATGAGAAAGTGGGAGAAAACGCAAGGACACGATGTTGTCCACCACAAACTTACTTGGTCGGAAATCGAACCGGGGACCCCACACACCAGAGTTAAGCGCTCTACCACTGAGCCATGTCCCCAACCCTGGTTCGATTCTCAGTAGGAGCTCACATGATTCGGATCACATGTCAAGTTGGTTTACGTCTCATATAGCCTCCTCGGTGCTGAAAAGGGTTGCTGAACCAATCAACCAATTTCATATATTCTTCCCTAGATCGGATTTCCATACTTTTTATTTTAAGAGATTCTACAATTGAGTTAATGTTGAGTCAATAGCGAAAGTTACTCATCCCCTGCTACTACGAATCGAAACCAGGAATACGCACGTTAGCCATTAGGTCATAAGAAGTATCAGATATGTCCTCAGACTGTCTTTTTTTTTTTATCTCCACTCCATATATGTATATAATTTCTATTACGCAGAAGATATAACTAAAATTAACAAACAGTATTTTTATTTAGGAGCTCAAATTGTTTTGACCTTGTTTCATGATTTATTTACGTCACAATTGATAATGCGTTTTGAAACTGCCGACTGATGAAGTGACTACAACACTATACTAATAACAGTATGTCCAAAAAACGTCAATAGGTCAGCTAACATTAAGTTTTCCGCAGAATAGTATAAGCTTATTTAAAATATACAGGATAGTTTGTATATAAAATATATCTAGGTGTAGGATACAAGGCAGGGTACCCCGATTGTTGATAAAATTGCACATATAGAACATCGAAAAAGAAGCCACACGTACTTTTTATATCGAAGTACTTTATATAGAACAAGTGCATTGAAAGGGTCAAATAGGGATATAAAAATGGAGTCAAAATGAGATTATGTAGAATATAGTGAGAACGAGAAGAGATATCGGAAAAGGTTAAATTAAATGTACGAAATACTACCCATAGTCCACGCAAGGCAATTAGATAGAACACACCCATGCGAAGAAAGCAGAATATCCGGAAATGGACCAATCATGTGTGTAACATTGTCGCAATGTGTTACGGAAATGAGCGAAAAGGGTGGCAAGGAACAAGAAAAACATAAGAAACGAAAACAGAAAATACGTGATTTTGCTTTGAGTTTTTATATCGCCCGTATGCGAAAGAGACGCAGATTCATCTCAATGCACGAAGGTGGGAGAACACGCAGGAAGGATGCAAAACGCCGGCTACTCGTGTAGACAGCCAGCGAGACAGCACTGCGCAGTGGGTTGCATATATCGCGCAATGGGAACAACGATGAGATAAATGTTGGAAACGAAAATGTGTGTAGGCAGTAGTAATACAAAAACAAAAATGATACTATTACTGTTATGTTGTACGCGTATTTTCGTCGTGATGTAATGTTGGTATTCATGCGTAATACTGATATTACTGTTGCTGTTTATCTTACGTATGTGGACCACCTGCTAATACATTCTACTGTGCATTTTTTGTTTCCATTGCACGATGTAGTATGCAACCCACTGCACAGTAGTCTCGCTGGCTGCCTATATGAACGGCGTTTGCATCCTTCCTGTGTGTTCTCCCATCTTCATGCATTGAGATGAATCTGCGTCTCATTTACGTCTCTGCGTTCCATAACACCCTTTTCGCTCATTTCCGTAACACATTGCGACAATGTTATACACGTGATTGGTCCAGGATTTTCTGCTTTCTTCGCATGTGTGTGTGTGTGTGTGTTGTTCACATTGCCTTGCGATGACTATGGGTAGTATTTTGTACGTTTAACCTTTTCCGATATCTCTTCTCGTTCTCACTATATTCCACATAATCTCATTTTGACTCCATGTTTATGCTCCTATTTAACCCTTTCAATGCACTTGTTGGCTGATGTGTATATATATCCTCCTTTTTCGATGTTCTCTATGTCTGTGCAATCTTATCACAATCGGTGTGTTACACCGAGGTACCCTGCCTTGTTAGTATGTGAAATATTGGTATACATAGTATTTTAGTATTAAAAAAAAATAGGACTGGCCGACGGACGAATACAGTGAAGTACAAACAAAATCGTTAGTCATTTTCGAGGAAACAGCAATTATCGATTTTTCACCCCCTACCCCCCAATAAACAACCCTTAGTTTTAATAAAGTACGTTTAAGAACCTATTTCCGAGAACTTCATGAAAATTTTATAAACTTTTGTCACGACATATTCTCAAGATGAATGGGAACATCCAAAAATACATTTTGTCATTCCACAAATTCTTCCATCATCATTCACTTGCCTTAATCATAGTCTCCCTTAGCCTAAAACGGCATAATTATAGAACGTTAAACTGGAAGATTTCATTTCATATTCCACACATACACACACACACACATTATATATATTTGGTCAAGTAAAAAAGTCATGAAACTGTTATACTTGTTGAAACCTCAAGATTCCACTTTTGTCATTATTACAAGTATATTCGAGAAATATGAATATGGGTGTTTGAACCTCCCCTTGACGAAATCTTGTGGACACCACTACTTTCATCTTTTAATTCATTTCAAGTAACACTGGTTTATCCATATTACAGTGAAACCTCTCTAAAGCGGACAGCCGTTGGGAATCAAAAATTGTCCGCTATAGAGAGGTGTCCGCCTTAGAGAGGTTTCAATATTTTCTTACGTAAATTAGTAAACAAGGTAATATGCAATTAGAAAAAAATATTTTTGCCTGAATCACGTATTTATGAATATTACCAAAATGTTACTGTACCTGCATTATCTTGCGTCATCCAATTCCCTATGTTCGAGACACAACATGGGAATAAGATGTTATAGTTCTCTGCACTTTACAGTTGTCGCTACTTACTACGTTTCCGGTGTATTGCTTTAATTCGTGAGTTAATTGCAGTACAGTAATGACTTTTTAAAAATACAATATGTGTACCTGTGGTCAAAAATACCAAACTTGTCTTCTGCTTGGTTAGAGATTCCACCCACCGGGACAGTAGAATGATGTGTCATCCCAAACAGTGGGCAACTGTCAATCACTTTTGTTTCTAAAACAGGTTAGCTGGAAGTAGAATTAAATAAAAGGACATAAAGGTGTTGTGGACCCTTCCTCACGGTTGCTGGACAGACAGTTGAGGAGGCAAAATGTTGTCAGATCCTCATGTTCTGTGTATTTTTACTGTAATTTTCAACTTGTTTCTAGATAAAGTGTCCGTAAAAGGAGGTAAATAATACTTATAACAGACAAGAAAGACTGTCCGTGTCCGTACTAGAGAGTGTCCGCTTTAGAGAGGTTTGCCAATATGTTTTTTCCTATTACAGTGTTTGGGGATTACAAAATATGTCCGTTATGGGAGGTGTCCGTTAGTAGAGGTTTCACTGTATATGACTGACTGACTATATGGTTTTATCTGGTTAATAGTTGTCGTGTATAAATGCATAAAATGCGTAATTCACGAAATGTCCACAGTACTTGATTGAAAGACATGAGTATTCAATGGAGAAACCTTGTAATTAAAAAAAAGGTTCAAGGAAGGATTCACTATATATACACAAGAAACAAACTGCGTCACAACAGTTCAACGAAAGTCCCTAAGTGATCAGAATAAATAAATAAACAAAAAAAAGAGAGAGATGATCTCTTTTTGTTTTGTAAACAATCAAGGACAAATTGCAAATCAACTACGAAACTGGAAATTTACGAAAGAAAAAAAAAAGAGTTATCAGGAAAACTGGCGCCGAGATTATGATAAACAATTTATTTGCAGCTGTGTGATTTTGTTTTTATCCCACCGCTATGATCATCTTAAATACAAATCACTGCTTATCAGAAAGGTCACAATATAGTTTTCATTTTCGATTTCGATATCCGTTCAATTTCAATTGGACCGTAAAATAGTCTTTATGTTACAGAATTAAGATTTTTTCAAACTTGCTTTTCACGATACACTCTATAGATAAATCATAATCATAATGCAAATAACCTTGTTCTACGCTAGTTTCACAAAAGAAAAAGAATCTTTTTTTTTTTTTAAATACCTTTTTCTTTTCTCTTACACATCTCAACTTATCTTTATGAATCATCATCATCATTAGATATTTTGCCACTATTAGCACGTCACTTCCTACAACAGAGTAGTTTCTATACTCCACGTTCTTCCGCTAACCTACGATTTCTCTGTCTTGATATCGTCCATTAACTGTAATCTCCTTCGCCCTCTCCCGCTCTTTCTTGCCACCATACCCTCTACCACGTCACTCATGATACAGTTCCTTCTTACTGAATGTCCGAACCAATTTCTCTTCCTCTTCTTAATAATACCTTTAAAAAAAATGTTCTTTTCTCCTCCACCATTCCTAACACCCTGTTATTCGTTTTCCGCTCGACCAAGCTAATTCGCTCCATTCTTCTCCACACCCACATTTCGAAAGCTTTCAGTCGTTTTTCATCCTTTTAGAGTAATGCCCATGTTTCTGATCCATACAGCACAGCACACTGCAATTAGCCTTTATGATTAAATGATACATTTTTAAGGAACTTGGTTTGCCAAAATTCCATTATACTTTGTATACGTATTTTACTCCGTGGGCCTGTCCATCTTGGTGACAAAAATAATGTAAACAATTATTTGATGAATCAGCATCAATTTTGTTTGAGATTTAGAGAACCAAAAGCTAGGATTCTGATTTGTTGATATGAAGGTGGTATCCAAACCGGAGGTTGTAGAAACAAATCCATTTCCGGTTTTTCTGTTGATGACTATAGAACCAAACCGGTAGTAGATAGGAAGAAATGTTTTTCTGCAGTCAATTAAGTGTCCCAAGAATACGTTTTACTTCTATTCTTAACTCTTTACTAAAACCGGAAGTTATAAAAACCAACAACTTCCGGTTTCAGTATTGACCTTCATTGAGCAGAAATCAATTTAGCGTTCTAAAAATAGTTATAATCTTTTATTTAAACCCTCTATCGAAACCGGAAGTGGGAGAAAGCAATCACTTTTGTTTTTTTTAAAGTTGATCGCTATAGAGTAAAAATGGTAATTAGATAGCGAGAAACCTAAGAACGCAGTATATTTTATCTCCACTTAGTACTAAAATCGGGAGTGGTACAAATTTATCACCACTTTCGGTTTAAATAGAGAATCTATCACGGCATACAAAACCAAATTTCTTAACGTATTGTGCACGTGACACTGCTACTTATTAAAAAATTTAGACTTCGGAAATATGCTATGTCCGTCCGTCTATCTGTGTCTATAAGTATCACAGCAGAAACGGTGAAGAAGATAGCCATAAACTGTTTTCCGATAAAGTTTCATCATTCAAGGTCGTTTCTCTGATCTTACTTTCCCGTTTTACAACCGGAAATGAGAGAAATCTATTATTTCCGGTGTAAATATGAACCTGTTAGAGCTAAAACTAACAGCCAGCGAGAAATACATAAATCTTCTTAAATGCTGATTCAGTATCTCAAGAATAGACCCCCCCCCCTTGTCTCCGCCCTCATCATTCTACTGAAACCAGAAGTGGCTGAAAATCAATGGCAATTTCCAATTTCAAAATAATGACTCCAATGAGCAAAAAAATGTAAAAGATATTGAGAAATGGTTCTTCCATGTTAATTTACTGTTTCCAAGGACAGTTTCGATCTCGATTCTGATATACATATTTTTTTTTTTTTTTTTTGTGACAAATATAGCATTTTGCAGTTTAAATACTGAATCGTTACAGAGAGAAAAGTATACGAGATAGCGATAAACTGTTCTTTGATATGGATTCAGTGTAACAAGAACAGAGACTGTTTCCGCCTTTTTGCATGAACTCTACTATAATTACACGTGATAGAAATTTACTTCAATTTCCGGTTTCAATATTGCCATCTCTAGAGCAAAATTGGGTTACATACATCGAGAAAATTGGTTTTTTGAAATACATTTAGTGATACAAGAAAAGATTTCACTTCAACTTTAAATCCCTCTATTGAAATAGAAGTTTGTAATAGAAATTCTTATTGAAGCGATTTTCCGGTTTCAATATTTATTGTCATAAAAGAAGTTATGGCAAGAAACAGTAATATCTTGTGAGTTTTAAGTTTCCCGAAAATAGGTTTAATCTGGGCTCTATTTTTCTTTTGTAATCTGAAATGGAAGAAATTACAATTTCGGGTTTCAATATTGATCAGAGCAAGAACACTAAAAAAAAATCCGGATATATTTGGATTCAGTCAGTTTCAATTTTAAACCCCAATAGTTTGGAAATTGATAGTAGTTTCACAAAGTGAAATAACGAAATCCATTCGTCTTTACTATACTGTTTCTCAATAACAATTATAATAGCATCACAAAACTGTGCGATGTTCAATGCTGATTGGTTACTTTTTGCGTACATAGTGAAGCTTTAACATACAGCGTGGCAGCTATAATAAGAACCCACTACGAAATTAACCTTTTTAAAGCACATACAGATTAACACAGTTCTGGTCACGCATGTGCGTGAATTCTCAATAAAGTGGTCCCACTGTCTTTCATTAACCGGTAAACAGGCAGGCCCGTAGCCAGCCTGATTGCTTAGGGTGGGCAATGATAAATGCTGAGGGGGCAATGGCAGGGACCTCAAGGAACACAAAAACTCTTTCTCTCTCTAATATTATATATATATATAGTTTTTGTTCCTTGAGGCGCTTGTCGTTGTCAATGTCTATGTTCACACTATGTTGATGAATATTACAGTACCAAATCCACGACTATCAAATATCTAGTCTAATCAATAACTAACATTTTTTGCTAAAATAATGGTATACAATTCAATATATATTTTAATACACTAAGTAGTACTAAAAGTAAAAAATAATAATTTATTTTAGGAACATTTATTAACTGTTATCTAAACTATAGTATTTTGGAACTACAATATTTTTATTACAAGTTGATTGTGAAATATTTTTATGTATAAAAATTAAGAAAACCCTGACATAAGTAAAATAAATATTTTTTACAGTCCTTATGTAAGTAATTACATCAAAAAGTGTAGACTTCAATTACAAGCTGGCCTAGATCTAGTGCACGCAGAATATTTTTGTTGTAAGCCAGGAGAACGAGGTCCGATTTTCTTTCATGTCCCATAGACAGACGTTGAGGTGGAAAGAGATCTGTCAGATGTGAGAAGCAGTTTTCGACCGTGGATGTAGAAGACGGAATAATTAGAGCAGCTTCTGTAAGCATCTTTAGGCCCGGGAAAGCCTCACCATATTTTCCAATTTTTGAGCTTTGCGAGTTTTGTGAGCTTTTCCAGAGATGATGTCTTGTTGATCAGTCGATTTGCTAAATCGATTTCCTGCTTCAAATTCTGAAGCACTTTGCAATGGAGGTATTTGTACTTTACAACATCTCACAGAGGTTTCAAATTTTCTTCACTTCTTTTCTCGCACAGTAAGTGGCGAAAGGCACCAATCACAGCTGTCCCTATCTCACTGAATCTGCTCCGAATTTCTTCGACGGAGATATCGAGAACTTGAGTATATCTAGCAATAAGAATAACTTGTTTTCCGTAGAAATATACGCCACGTTAAATTTCATTTGTTAGTAGTAGTAGTAAATGCGCGCTAAGTTCAATTTTATTTAGTAAATAAAATCACAAGATTTTTCTATTTGGGATTTACCAAAACAATTTGAAACTTCTGGACAACGTCCTTTTTAGAGCCCTTCCCTGGCTACGAGTTTGTAAAAAATTCCAACCTTTTACTCAGTAGTCTCATCAGTTTTAATTTTTACTATCAGATCCTTCAAACCTCGCATAAAAAAAAAAGTAGTAGTATTAAGATTTGGTGATTGTGGCGGCGTAGAGGTGTCACCTGATCTGCACCAGTTTTCAGATTACCACATTATTATTATTCTCCCCCCCCCCCCGTTTTCAATATACATGTGCTGAACTTCAGCAAACTTCGCTTCACATTCTTTAAAATATTCTGTTATTTTTAGGCAAATAGGAAACAGGGATGGAGTGGCGAATCTAGTTAAGCTCCCCAGTTTTTTGAACGACAAAATAATTTAAGCTATTATTTATATATTTTTTTGGAGTTTACAATAAATTCATTATATACCTTTGATAGTCTGATATCTGGCTGCCCCCCCCCCTTCCCGTTTTTCCCTTCCAGATCCACCTCTGCGGGAATGGGTGAAGTTCATAAGTCCTAAAAAGAATGAACACAAGCCCTAATTTTAGGTCTCCTGCAGTTTAGAATTTGTGTGGACCTACCTAAATTATTTTTTTAGGACGTCTGGTGCGACTAACGGAAATACCTTTAGACGACATAATTCTATTATACTGTATATATACATATACATAATTTGTCAAAAAATAAGGACAGCGCCGTATTTATTGGTCACCTTGTATAGCTTCGTTATGAAAAAATCCTCACAGTGAAATATTTGTAAACTGCTAATTATAATTATTTTATACTAAATACTTTTATCAGTGTATGGGTAATGCTTCAGAACAATGTGAAATTTCTTTACAAAGTACTCTATTGGGATACTGACACAAAGGGACTATATTTTTAATGTATGCAGGTTAAGCAAAAGATTAAAAAAAAATCGTGCAAGGAAAGCAAAACTTCGATAGAGATACAAGTAGTTTTTTTTTTTTTTTTTTTTTTAACTGTCGTGAGTCGCCTCTCATAGTATACGCTAGTTCTATTAAAAATCTAGTATTTGAAAACTCGAACAACAGGCTATATTCTTTCAATATTCGAACAACTATTGAAAGATATGTTTACTTTTGTACTTATCGTAATGTCCCATCACTCAGCAACTTAATAAACAGCCCAAAATTCGATAACACAGTATTGACGAGTCCTAACAGTAAAGCAAGAAACTATTATATAATATGCGTCAGAAGAATACCAAAAAAAAAAAAAAAAAAAAAAAAAAAAAAAAAAAAAAAAACTAGCATGCATTTAAAAAAAGAACAAGATTACTCACCTTGTAATCACGTGAACGACATTTGGCAATCAAATAATTTTGTCAATACTAAATAAGTAGACTACTAGCAGTAAAACACAGTTGAAAATATATTTAATTGACTTTTTCGTGAGCACGATGTGACTAAACAAAATTCTAAATGCATATAGAAAAAAAATTAGACTGGTGATGCCAATTTGTGGATGAGTAAGAATTTCCTTACAAGCTATTGGAACTCAAAATGAAAGTACTTTCCTATTTTCAACGTAATTTGGGAAGAATTTCTTTAAATTCCTTCGGCATATACTACAATAATTTATGTACCATAGTTTTAAATAAACATTGGGGAAGATGTAGTACAGACAATTTTTCTGTATAGTACCGCTAGGACCAAAAAAAAAAAAAAAAAAAAAAAAAATCACGCACAAAGAATGTGAAAAAACATTCAAGAGCTCCATTGTTTCCTTCCTTTTCCTTCCTATATACGTAGAAAAACAATGTTTTGCAAATGTCCTTTTACTCATACGAAGATGGCGCTTTTTATTCGAGAAATCGAAAGATTAAACTTTAAAAATCAACCAACAGAATGGGAAGATAACCTATCTCATTTACTCAAGCACTCTGAGGCTTGAAGCCCGCAACAGATTTTATATTGATGCTCAGTGTTGTGTGTTCGACATTTTGAAATATCGATATCGAAAATATTACTGACCGGATAAGTCGAACATGACATATTTGCGCCATCATTTGTTTCCAGTGGGTTTGAAAGAAATTGGCAATGAGCTGCATACGGAACTCAACATTATAATTGTTTCACATTGATTTATAGGAAATATCACAATGAAGAGAGAGAAATGTACTATTTTGTTCAAATTTTCTAATAAGAAATCCTATAAAGAGCAAATGAATCGTAGATAATAAAGTTAAGAAACGTATTTACAAGACAAGCCAAGGTGAATCGAAATCAGAAATTCCCGGTGTGTAAAGCTGTGGAACACAGCCTCTGTTGCCAAGCCGCGTCTGCCTTTGGCCAAGCTTGGCTACGAATTATAGCGGTTTTTATCCTTCAGATGCTGGGCTATTTTTCCACCAAATTTAATTCAGATCCGTCTAGTATTTACCGAGATATAACACATACCAAGTACCTGGACTGAAACTAAGTTCCCGTATGCTTAAGCCGGGAACTAAAAAAGAAATACACACCGGTCTACTTTCTTTACTTACCAGACGTACTGTTTCAAACCGAAAATCTTAGTTTTGGAACCTGGCATTTAGGTTAACAACCGGAGTGACGAAATTATAATATTTGACCCATCCATGTCGATCAAACGTCGATATATTATATCGATATCCAAAATCATACACTATGCTTATCCGAATTGTAAGAGTATGCAACACACATTGTAGTTTAGACGCACGTGTTGTATACCATTCAAGGATATTTCGTAAACATTTTTCTAATTGTTTCACAATTTGTGCTACACAAATGAAATTAGCTTAAGGTTGATTTAAAGGGACAAGATTTACCAATAGATGTCACTACAGTCTTCGTCTCACTCTCTCTATCACTCAGTTTTTTTCTTTCACGAAAATTCACGATTTCTCTTACAAAATTTCAACCTAGAGACCTCAAATTTTTAGAAAAGGAACTTTATAACATATGCCGAGTTTTTATTTAAAATTTCCTTCATTGTTGAAATGGCTTGATTGTTGACATGACTATTCAAACCTTTAACAATACAACTGTTTCAACAATGAAGAAAATTCTAAATAAAAAATAGACACGGGCTGTTGCCTTCGATAGGCTATGAAGTTCCTTCTCTAAAAATTTGAAGTCTCTAGGCTGAAATTTACAAAAATAAATAAATAAATAAATAAATAAATAAATAAAATAAATTTTCGTGAAAGGTAAGAAAAAAATACATGAGAGATACGAAGACTGTATTGAGATCTAAACTTGTCTGTTTACGCCAACCTTAAGCTTAAAGAGCTGGGAAAGAGGGCTGTGTTTTTCTGCTAACAAAGTAGTGTTAGTTTTTTTTTTTTTTTTTTTTTTTTTTAATATTTTTAAGTAACATGCATCAACATGCTTACTACTATAGACAACATTTCCACAACAAGAAAATGTTAGTATAATTAAAAAGAAATGAATAGCTTACTGCACGCTTTCTCATCAGACCCATCTGTACAATCAGCATTATCATCACACATCCACGTGAGGGGCACACATTCTCCTGGGTGCCCTTTGCATGTGAACTCATCTGGGTTACAGACTTTCTCGCCTGGAAGAGATCAAGAGAACAACTTTTGTTTACTTAATGAGGAAAAAAATTATAAAAACAAAATCGACGACTGAACAGGATTTCAATAAGATAAAAAAACCCAACAACATTGGAAATGTAAAAAACTTACTACATGATCTTTCATCTGAACCATCTTCACAATCCGCCTGGCCATCACAGATCCACGCTAGTGATATGCAGATGCCGGGAGAACACTGGTATTGTTCTTCGCCACAATTTTTAGTGCCTGAAGAGATTAATAACATGTAACATAGAAGTTATAATTGACTTTTGTAAACAAATAAATAAATAAATAAATAATATAGAAGTCTCCGTTCTGTGCACGGGGAGTCTCTAAACCTTAGAAATTACTAGATATTGATCTTAGCTTGAGTATATTTGAGGGCTGGGGCAGACTAACCTAGAAGCGAAGTCGCAATATACGAACATCATGATGCGCACAGTACTTTATGTAAAATAATTATTTACTCACACTGCATAGCTTCATTAACAACATTATACAGGGCGTTTCAAAACAACACCGACAACGTTTGGGAGATGATTCCTGACACCAAGATAAGACCCAAAAAAAAAAAAAAAAAAGGTTGACCAACCCGGGTGCACAAGTGCTTCCTTTTAGAGTTATAGGACACCGAAAAAAAAATTAACTTTAAAAAGTCCATAGCTCCAAAACTATGGGACCTAACGTAGTCGGATCAAGATTTCACTTAGGAACTAGTATGTGCCCGACCCAAATATCCAAGTTTCACAATCCTACGGTACTTCCGCAACAATTTTTATAGAGGTAGTTGGTGAGTACTTCAAATTATATGCCCGTAGCAAAACTCCCCCTATAAAAGTTGCCTTAGTACCTTAGGATTCTGAAATATGTATTTTTTTTTTTTGATAGGGCACATATTAGTTCCTAAGTGGAGTCCTGACCCGACTACGGTAGGTCCGTAGTTTTGGAGCTATGGACCTTTAAAGTTCAATTTTTCATGTTTTCGGCGGCCTATAACTCCGAAAAGAAGCATTTGTGCACCCAGGATGGTCTATACTTTTTGTCTTATCTTAGTGTCAGGAATCACCTCGCAAACGTTGTCGGTGTTGATTTGAAACACCCTGTATATATACGCCCCCACATATAGCTAAGAAAACATGTTTGATGAAAATAATGTTGTAGTGGCGAAAGTATTACGAATTATTAATATATACGTATAGTGTTTTGTTCAGTGTTGTTTTATTAATACACGTTGAATGTTTTCAAAGTTATAATGAAACATATATATAAAAATTTCTGTATGTATGTTCTAGCATAGCTCTCGAATGCTTGGAACAATTTTAACCAAATTTGGTCATATGACATAACATAACCTGTAGAAATAACACGTTCTTGTTGATCTAGTGGATAGCACGTGCTCCTTTGTTGCAAGTGGTCCCGGCTTAGATTTCCGGTGCGAGAACACAAAAAATAATTTCACAAACATTTAGTTTCACTAACTATCCGTCTCCTTTAGCCTAAAGCACTGGTTTTCAACCTTTCTTGACTGACGACACGCTTTACAGGACATCGCGACACACACCGATATTTTTATTATAAGTAATAATAATAATAATAATAATAATAATAATAATAATAATAATAATAATAATACAGGGAAACCTATTAGTTTTTATGATTTTATGTAGCACTGAGAATTGTTGCTGCCGCTGGAGATATTGACTGGTACAGTCTGTCTAGATTTTTAGCTAAGTACCTATTATTAAATTCTTCATGATTTTTAAATTCTAAAATTTCGGGACACATCTTAGAGAACTGCATGACAAACCAGTGTGTCGCGACACATTGGTTGAGAACCACCGACCTAAAGGGCATAATCATGGAACGTTAAACTAAAAAAAGAAAAATAATTTCTGTACGGGTGACACACACCTAAAGGCGGAGGTAAAAAGCGGTTACGTTTAACAACTTCCCCCAACAGATTAGGCAAAACTTCGTAATTTAAAACAATGTTGGTTGCCTATACAACAGGCGTGACAATTGAAATACATACACGTCAGAAGGGGAGCGGAGATGTTCAAATACCTTCCTCAAACGTATTTTCAAGATATTTTCTTCGTGCCAAAAAGAGGCATTTCAGGTATTGGGTAACTAAATGTAGAATTGTACGCATGTCTGGAAATGTCGATAACACACGCATAGGTCTACTATGAAACGTCAAATAGAGTGACTCTATCGATACTGCATTTACCGAGTCAATTAAGTACACGTAACTGAAATCACTGTAAGGAAACAGGGAAGGCATCGAACAACTCAGAACCGGGAAAACTTTCTTAAAATGAAATAACCAAAATCTCTGAATCGGCATTATAAGAAATGTCGATTTTTTTTTTTTTTTGCTTATTCAGAAGAAAAAAAAGTGCGTCTATTGGCATTGGCAAATATGATATTACTGAATTTTTTAAAAAGTTTAAAAATTCAGCATATGTACCGTAGTTCTTATTGATATACTATCTATATTCACAAATTAATTAAAAACGTATTTAAAATGCTACACAACATTTCTGTCTTAAAATAAAAAGTTTTCCCAATTTAACCACAAAATATACATTTTTCTAAATGACAATTTTTCTGCACCAAATGAGAGAAAAACGTAATCTTTTACGTGCTTATTTTTACAATTATCTACTAAAGAAACAAATGTGTGTGTGTCAATGAAGAGTAGAGGGGGGAAAGTAGGAAAGCACACGTATGCACCTACGTAAGCAGGCGTGGAACCAATCAGGACAAGAGGTCATCATCGGGTTACAAGGGCACATCTCGCACATAGCGATAGGGTCATCTCATCAGAACTCCGCCCTTTAAAAGCCTTACGAAATGGGTTCGTATTGAGCGAACGTTTCCATAGTAACCGGGGGTCCCCGCGCGATTCACGTCGAGTGCTTGTTAGGCCCCAATGCACACTCTCTCTTCTCATATTCCACAATTCAACAGTTAAGGGCATTTTTTTCTATTATTTGTGTGTGTTTTCTACAGTAGCCTAAAGAGGTATCCCGTACATCAATGTCATACGTATGGTGCAGCACCGTGCACTTATTAAAAGAAAAAAAAAGTGACAACACGCAATTTGTATGTCACACAACACACACACACACACATATTATATATATATATATATATATATATATATATATATATATATATATATATATATATATACACTAGACGCCATAAATGATCGAGAGATGAAATTGCAAGTGATGCTACAGCGTTTTCAATGGTGTGAGATGTAAGGGGAGAGAAAATGTATCGTCTGACATGATTTCTCTCAATTTCGTTCATTCAACACCACTCTCTCTCTCTCTCTCTCCTACTAAAAAAGGTCAAATATGTAACATCAAAATAAATGTGTTTTTATAACCTTTCTCCCCCTTTTTGCCTGTTTTTTGTTCGTTCGTAAATGTAGTATTTATTTTAACAAGGAAAGTACTTAAAAGCTTTATTAACTTACAGCATAAAGCACTTTGATAATGTATTTCCCGATTAAAAAAGAACAATACAATAGCAAAGAGCTCTTACTCGTTAAAATAAACATTTTTTAAAAAAAATAAAGATTTGGTGTGGGAGCAGTGGCTTAGAAGTAGATCGTTCACCTCTGGTAGTGGAATCTCTAGTTCGATCCTAGCTCCTCCAAGTGGATTTTGTGTGGGACATGGGTTTTCTTGGAATTCTCCCATTTCCTTCCATTTTCGTCATTCCACCATTATCACACCCACCTCCTCATCATCACCGTTTCCTTTGGCCTCAGTTCATAATCGCGGGGGCGTTTAACTATATATAAAAAAAGACTTGCGTTAGTAGAACGAGCACATTATTTTCTGTATTGGGTGATATTACGAGGAGCACGTCGGTAGCCAGACCAAAAATGTAGGGAGGGGGGGGGTCGGCTGAAGTTAGAGGGGGCCCGATCCAACAATATTATAGTTCATCACCATGTTATAGTTCATTTACAATACTGCCGTTAAAATTTTAGAGGGACAGCAAAAATTTAGGGGGACGGCCCCTTAGATCCCCCTTAGATACGGGCCTGACGAGGAGTGATCAGAAAGTAAGGTTACAAACCCTGCAGTGAAACATGTATATATTATTTCATACAGCTAATACCGCCAACAGATAGTACATATATTAGGTTATTTTTAGATAGTCTTCATATCAGTTGAGGCACTTGTCGCATTGGAAAATGAGCTTGAAGAGTCACTCCTAGTAAAAATCCTGTCTTTGTGTGTTCAGCTACGTTGTCACAAAATGTTCCCTCATCTGAAGCGAGGCGACGGCATCCTAGGTGCTCCTTCAAGTGCGGGAACAGGTGAAAGTCGCTTGGAGCTAGGTCCGGGCTGTAGAAAGGGCGGTCAACGGTGACCCCGTATGCTTCCCCTTGTGTTTGGTTGGACAGATTGCGTGGAACCATCGGGGTACTTTCTAGGGATGGCCAGAAACGGTTCCTGGTGGAACCGGTTCTTCGGATCCAGGTCTGGAACCGGTTCTTCGGATCCAGGTCTGGAACCGGTTCTTCGGATCCAGGTCTGGAACCGGTTCTTCGGATCCAGGTCTGGAACCGGTTCCTAAGATCCGGTTCTGGAACCGGGTTTTCGGATCCAGGTCTGGAACCGGTTCCAGAACCGGTTCTGAAAATCTGATCGAAAACCGGTTCCTCGCGAAACCGGAACTTTGTGGCCATCCCTAGTACTTTCCGGTACTGCAGAGTATTGTGCACAATGTGACAAACGCTTCCGAACGATATTTCCAATTCTGCCATCAGATGCCGTAACGTGATCCTCCTGTTGTCCTGCACCAGCTACTCCACGCGAGCTGTGTTCACATCTGTTGATGCTGTGCTGGGTCGGCCAATGTATTCCTCGTCGTTGTTGTTTTCTCTCCAACCGCAAACTTTCGACACCATTCTGCAACATGCTGACAAGACTTTACAGTCTCTCCATAAACCTCTACCAGCTGCCGGTGAATTTCAGCCGCAGTTACATGTTTCGCTCACAGAAATCGAATAAATGAGCGGACTTCTTCGCGAGACCAGTTTCCCAAACAAGTCGCCATTTGTGTTTACATTACAACTAGCGCCGTAGGTGGCAGGTGACTGAAACTCTGCAGAGTTGCCAATTCCATGTATTAGAAGTACCACACACTTCACATTTCTCTATAATAGACGAAACTCCAGAAACATCGGCCTGGTAACCTTGGTTTCTGATCCTTCCTCATATTTAACTTGATTTAATGGGTTTTAACGTGATATTATTCAATCAATAAATGACACCTTAGTCAATTTACTATATCCCTGCAAATATTATGTTTCTTTCCGTTAGATTAGTGCGCATGGTACAAGGTTCAATTCCAGGTGTAGGTACAGCACATTTAACGTTGAACTAGCACTGTGAGGCAATTGGAAGACGATAGAAATGTACACAAAGATGGGTTATTGCGTTTTAAACACCATTTTTAAATATATAAAACATGAAGAATAAAATACTACATTAAGATGTAAGTAGATACATCGCGCGTTTTCTGAAGGATGACATGAATTGGATGGCTTGAAACCTCTCCCTTAATGAAATTCTATATGCACCATTGATTGAGGATTTAGCAGGTAGCCAACTCCAGTTGAAGGGGAGGGGAAGTCTGAAATATGGCGATGGAAACCGATGTGATAATTAAGCATCACATAGACGTAATGCAGGCTTTCCCAACCAATGCAAAGCGCCATCCTCATGTGGAGCATCGCAAAATTTTAGACTCTAAAACACATGTAAGTCCACACTTCATACGCCACACATTTTTGTTGTTAAAGTGTACAGTTTTGAAACACTGTACCAGTAAAATGCTGTACACAGTGGTAGCAACAAAGCGCAATGTTATCCTGACCTATCATCGGGAGGCAAAAGTGTGCCTCAGTCAAAAGAAGATTGGGAAGCATTGCATAACACTACGGACTTGCATTTGGTTGCCTTCCAGCAAGTAAACTGTTTTAGTAAATAAAATAATCGAAATACTTCATACGAAGGACTGGGACAGATATGTGCAAGTTGAAACTGGGACAAGCCAATCAGAGAGAATTTACTGGCATCGAGAGCCATTATGAGACAATGTTTGACATGTTCATAACAATCGAGTGGTCATATTTAATGGAGAAATTCATGTAATGCACACTAACATTACATAAACACAAAAACTGTTATAATGGAAACCACCATATTTATTTACTAAAGAAACGCAGAAAAAATCTATTTACTTTTTCATTTTAGTAGGCAATTTAATTAATCATGTTTTGAACTAGTCTCTCAATGTTCCGTGGAACAATGGATATTCCAACGTGGGTGATATTTTCCAAAAGTGGACATCAGTTATCCAGAAATATTTTCAATTCAGTTTAAGATTATGTAAAAATTATATTTTCAATAAGGGGTCAGACGGGCTGGATGAAAGGGTTCAATGGGCCGGGACTGGCCCAGAGGCCGGCTGTTGCACATGGCTGGACTAGGCTCAAAGCAGTTTCTCGAAATAAAGACCTTTTGAAAAAAGGCCAAAACTTTAATCTCTTGTATTTTGTTTTTAATTTATCCAAAATATATTACAGAAAATATACTATGATCATAATAGACACTAAGACGATTCTTTGTAACTTTACTGAAAAAGAAACTTTTCAACTCAGAAGTCACTTAAATTTCTTGGTATTAATCAGGGTGTATAATATTGTAATATATTTTATCTACGTTTTCAAGAGAGTACTTTAGCACCAAAACCCAAGAGCCTCTATAATACTCTTCCTTCAACAATAAATTGTAGCACAACAGTTTCCGGATGCAACACCGATCTCTCGCTTCCACCTTTGCTGTGTTGTTATTTGTAACTGTCAGTTGAAAATTGCTGCTTATTTCTGCTTCAGCGAAAAAGAAAGAAAGAAAGAAAAAAAATGGAAAACCCAGGTTCGAAACGGATGGATGCTTTTCGGTTTTTCAAGAAACACCGAACCATTTGTTCAAGATACAGAATTATAGCATCTTATTCTACGAGAAAAGAACGAGGTGTCTCTCTTTCTCCAACCCGTATTGCCAAGCGGGAATACAAATGCAATGTGAAGATTTTTGAGGGAGTAATATTTCATTGTGCAACCGTTCACCACATCAAGAACAATAACGTACCGAAAACTTTTTTTTTTGTTTTTTTTTTTTTTTTACAAGATTAATGCTCATGGTTATTCTACGGGAAAAAAAGGAATATGCCTCTTTTGTTACGGAATATATACCGGTTATCTTTCATCCATGATGCATTACGCTGGATGTGAACGAGCGACTATCAGAAATATAAATCACATATTAGAGTTAATCCAGATATGAAGGGGTTCTCACAGAATATTCAGGAAGGTTTGAATGTAGGATTTTCACAGATGATGGATTTTTTTTTAACGATAAATTATTTTTTAACAAACCCTCAAATACAGCCTACGAAGCCAGTTTACGCTGAAATCATCTATTATAAAATCGAGTAAGGTAAACAATCGTACAGTTCTTATCTTAGCGCCATAAGCGGTAGCACATTCCTGCCGTCTAACTACTTCCAAAACAGCTGCAAAATCGTTCAGTGTGCCACACTGTCAATCGACAACAAACGAAAGGTTTACTTTTAGTTTAATGACCTGTGTCGTGCCGTGGGGTAGGAGCAGCGGCACCGGGCACCGAAGTAAGGGGGCGCAAAATTCGGAAGGAAAAAAAAAGAGGAAAAATTACTTGCAATATTTTAAACCAACAGCAGTAATTTTCTTACATTTCGCGCCAACCATGGTGGCGCTTCGTGGTTGGTCTTTTGACCTCACTTATATTACGGGGGTGCCCTCGTATACTTTCGCCCTGGGCGCTGATTTTTCACGGCACCTCACGGCACTGTTAATGACGTATTGTATGTTTATGCTCCGAGGATATGGAACGCGGTAATGATGATGATAATGAACTAATTGGTGAAATGAATAAAATGGAAGGAAATGGTGTACCTTTAAAAAAGCCTCACGCACACGGTGTTTGTCTACTACAAAGCCTACTTGGTGCTAGCTGAGACCGAAGCAGGGACCCCCCCCCCCCACACACACACCAGAGGTGAGCGATCTACAAGTAAGTTACCACGATCCATGTTGCAATCTCATATTCTTCTCATAGCAGGGTGAGTTGAAGGAAAGAAAAAATAACATTAATTAAAAAAAAAACGATTCATTGAAGTTTACTACATCCCACGCTAAGAATTTTAGGCTAAAGAAGACGGACGAGGCAATGTCACTTCATTGTTACTTTTAGATAGTACGAAAGTTGAAACTGTAGAGAGCTATATAGGTTTGTTTCTAGAGTAGCGTCATTTCAGATTTTGTCAGGGAGGGGGACAAAAATGCTCCACCGACATAAGAATTTCACGTTTCTTACGACTATATTATAGTGCTGCCAAAATGTCTTAAGTCGTGGCAAAAATGCGAACTAAAGCTCTCATCCTCCCCACACTTACACATTGAGCCAATGAGGGTTCAGTTGTTGCTAGGCGACAGAGCCTTAGCGAAAGGGAGTGGAATTCCTTTAGCCGATAGCAGCGCTCGGAACGGAAAACTAGGTGTCAAGTCAATGTGGTATATATCTATAGTATACAATCGATTAAAAAGTATGGACTTCAAAAAATTCAGGAGGGAGCAGCAACTGCCCCCTGCCCTCCCCAATGACGCCCCTGCTTTAAAATAATAGAAAATAGATTATTACGAACTCAAATTTTCAAAATGGTTTTAAACAATAATTATTACGGCTCCGATTTCTATTATCTAAAATTTTTCGAATATATATATTATTCCCTAAAAATGACAAAATATTATTTTAAGTATAGGCTAACCTAAAACTAAGCAACTTGCACTACTAGAAAACTTGACTTTGGGCATCTTGAAGCTGTACTGACAAAGGATCATTTCGATTTGGTGAATTCAATTGCTGAAAATGGTTGCTAGCACTGGATTCAGCACCAAAAGAGGCAGAGAAAAAGAGGGTGTTTAGTGGAAGACCGTTTATAGGGTGGGAGATAAACGAGGGCAAAGTGCGCAGGAATTGAGGTCAAATGCTGGATATGAGGAACATATAGATCTCCACTGAATAGGCGTAATGTAAATCATGGGAGATCTAAAAAGCCGACATGTTGGACTTAGCGCAAGAAGAATATACGGGAAAGAGGTCATGTGATATATGGCTGTTGATGCACACCGCCTAGTGAAACCAATATGGCCAATACAGTTTGAGTTCTCTGTAACATAAGGCGTTCCACGCTATGGCAATGTATCAATACTGTTGTAAAGGTGACGTGAATGAGGAACTATAGACCCTGTAGTACGGTCCATGAGCACATTGTATGTACGAGGGGTAGAAAGAGATGTACTCGAATCCTAGAACATCAAGAAGAATATTTGTAATCTGTAACGCAGTGAAAAGTAGATCCACTGGATGAATGCTGGCATGGTACCTTGCACAAGACACCTGTCCCACTTAGGATTCTGATTTCAACAAAACGTGCCGGTTATACAACTCTCGTAACTCTTCTCACAACCAGTTACATACAATTAGAAGTTAAAACACGGTTCACATTACATTTATTCATTGGAGCTGTACTTACATTCCTCATATCCAACATTTGACCTCAATCCCTCTACTTGTTTCAAAATTAATATGGCATTTCTAGACATTTTCTACGTTCCATCTGTGCACTTTGCCCTCGTTTATCTCCCACCCTGTATACGGTCTGCCACTAAACACCTTTTTCTCTGTTTCTTTTGGACTGAATCCAGTGCTAGCAATCATTTTCAGCAACTGAATTCACTAAATTGGACTGGTCCCTTGTGATACCAAGTGGTACCTGGTACCAGTGGGTGATACCAAGTTCTCGGAGGAGAAAGAAATCCAACGAATGTCAAATACCCCTCATATTTGAAAAATATCCATACACTCAGTGAAAAAAAAAAGTCATTATAAGCACAAGTAATGATTTCAGGGATAGTCCAAGAGGAAAATCTCTGGGGGAAAAGAAGCTTACTATCTTTGATCGTTCTCAGTGTGCATTACCAGTATTTTGAGAGTATTCCCCCCCCCCCCCCCCGCGTGCATTAAAAGTCTCCACTGGATCATGTAAAATATTTCTAAGAAGGGAAGTTTAAAATAATCTCGTTGCTAATGCCTGCAAGTAGGGTCTATATGTTAAGTAATACACGTATAAAATATTTTTTTTATACCATTCTGGGCTCCACCTAAACACAAAATACGGTTCAAACCCGCACTTTTACGACCAATAGAAACTGTATTTTCGTATTGACAAGAGTCAGAAATGTGCTTATATTTAATTAGACATCTAAAAAGATGCCAGGATGAAAATATGATGATGTAGAAATCAAAACCTTAGTAATTACCTTGGATTTTGAATATAATTAACAAATAATAATATTCGTATATACAGAGTAGAAATTAACCCTTTAGAAATGCACAAAATTAACGGTGGAAACCATACGAGATGCTTTCACTACAGCTTCTGACAACGAAATGAGTAACAAAGTGTATGGGTGGCACAAGCGCAGAGAGAAACGCACGCATAAATGCACACAAACATGTTGGGCGTTCAGATTCCGGAAGCAATACTGTACTAGACATGGCCTCGTATTAAATCAATTTTATTATTTTTTTTAAGCCACAAGAATTACTGTTAAATCCACGATAACTGCACAGATTTCTAACGATAATATCTAGTGAATAAGGTTTAAAACACATTTTAACAATATGAATTACCGTATTCTTGGAACTGGAACTCTAAAATATGATGAGCGTATAAAGAAAGAAAAAAAATAGACATGTTTTACTCAAGAGTGTTCATCGAACTTTTACAAAATGAGTTGCTTTTAAAGGAAAATTCATCTTTTTATTCTTAGAAATAGTATTTGAGTTTTACGTCCCACAGTTATGCCGGCTAGGCTAAAGGAGACGGTGATTATCAGAAATGAATGAAATGGTGGAATGAGGAAAGTGGAAGGAAATAGGAGAACCGCGAGGAAACCCACACACACGGTGTTTGTCCACCACAAAGTTCACTTGACGGGAGCTGGGGTCGAACCCCATGCATCAGAGGTGAACCACTGAGCCACCGCAGCCCCTGCTTATTCTTAGAGAAAATATTGGAAAAACTAATGTTATGGCTCTAAAATACGTCTTTCCTTACCAATAATAATTGATAGTTTTTTTTTCTATTGGAAGAGATTATTCCTTTACTAGCTGTTGAGAACGCGATTAGAAGAAAGCGGGGGAAAAAATGTTCTTATAACATTCCGCGGTATTTATCCTATGGTGTTATGTAAGCCTGCACAACCTTGATGTGCGTTGGGTTGCATATAAACAAGGCGTTCTTAGAAACGCGTGTTTTTCGCATATAATTTTCACACCCCCCAAATCCGGCCTCTCGAGTCGAAAATAAAAGGAAAAAAATCATATATAATTATTACTGTAGATCTGGTGATGATGCATCCGTGTGCAGAATTTGGTATATATATAGGTGACATCTTACCCTTTATATCTGAAAATCCGTCCAGACACACACACGCACGCACACATATATACATACATACATACACATATACATTATTTTATTTGATGACGATGTACTACTTTGTGTATATCTAACGGTGTCACACGAAGACACACATTTCTAACAGCAACGCTCATAGTACTTACAAAAAACATAATTCATTCATCAAAACTGTTTCAAATGTCATACTGTAATTATGTAATTTTTTTAAAACATTGTTCAAAAGCCTAATCTTTATTTTGTTCCTAAAATATTTGAACAAATACATTGTACTAAAAATTCAAGAAATTATAATGAATTACTCTGCTGGTACGATGTATTATAACATACACTCTTAAAATCTATATGAAGAAAGAAAAATGTAATACTTTTTTTAAACTCCTCTAGAAAGATAATACTCATGTTGTTGTTCTTCGAAAAGTCCCCCTGAACGAAAAATCACAGCGATTCTTTTTTTCTTCCTTTCAGTTAGAAACTCTTCTACAATCTCTTTTCAAAACTAAACTTCTCGTTATGTTCTTAAGTGACTTTCCAGGTTGCTTGGGTGTTCTTTTTCTTGTATTACTTTCATCTGTTTTAAATTCATTAGCATAGTTCTATTTTTTTAAAAAAAGAAGAAAAGAATAATAAAGATCTTATTACGAAAACGCCGGCAGAAAGAAAAACTCTATCCTTCGACTTATGTTGACAATAACTCAAAATAAACGGTAAAGTAAAAAACTTTTCCCATCAAGTCACTGGTGCTGCACGGAAAAGACAAAAAAAAAAAAATCTTTTTCATACTAGAGAAAATTGGGCTAAAAAAAAACTTTCATTGATATAGTTGTTTTTTTTTTTCCTTTTTAGTCAAGTTACTTAATACAGAGTTAAGGAAAAAACGGGTTAGTGCGAGTGATGTTGGTTGCATAGCCGTTCAGGAGAAAAGCCCTCCTCCTCTTGTATAACGAACGCGGACTGTGAAGAAAAGTTGCCTGAACTACGATCAATCACAGGCGTCTGAGAAAACTCAATGATAAGTGAAGACGACGACGTGCCTTTCTTATGTGGCTTCGTTTGGTTAACTGAGAAGAAAGACGGGAGGTAAAGGACGGCGAAAGAAGAGTGATGAAGGGTTGGGACGGTACGTAAAGGAAAGAAAGACAGACAGGAAAGAAGCCTTTTCACGGGAAGTTTGTATTGGAAGGTTATAGGTATTGATGCATGTAAAGAATGCTGACTTAAAAAGAATTTTCAACCTTGTTACAATGTGTATAGACAAACTTCCTGGTAACTATACCTATAAAGGAATTTACGCGAATCATTCGAAGGGAACGAGGATATCTCGAACTATAGAAAAGTCGGACTGTGCGAAGAGAGAGGAAGATTTTTTTAAATAAAAATACAGGGTGTTTCAAAACAACAACGACAACGTTTGGGAGATTATTCCTGGCACTAAGATAAGACGAAAAGTATAGACCAACCTGGATGTACAAATGCTTCCTTTCGGAGTTATAGGCTGCCGAAAACATGGAAAAGTGGACTTTAAAGGTCCATAGCACCAATACTATGGGACCTACCGTAGTCTGGTCAAGACTTTATTTAGGAACCAAATGTGCCCTATCCAAATAGCCATGTTTTAGAATCCTGCGGTACTTCCCCAACAGTTTTTATATTGATTCTTGGTGAGTACTTCCAATTATATGCCCGTAGCCAAACTGCCTCTACAGTATAAAAATTGTTACTTGAGTACCGCAGGATTCTGAAACATGGATATTTGGATAGGGCACGCATTAGTTCCTACGTGAAGTCTTGCCTCGACTACGGTAAAGTTCCATAGTTTAGGATCTATGGACCTTTAAAGTTTAGTTTTTCATATTTACGGCAGCCTAAAACTCCGAAAAGAAGCATTTGTGCACCCAGGTTGGTCTGTACTTTTCGTCTTATCTTGATGTCAGGAATCGCCTCACAAACGTTGTCGGTGTTTTGAAACACCCTGTATATAATTCCACAGATTTTATACAACAACGGTTCTGTCCTTGGTTCTCTACTTCGGAACTAAGGAAGATGGATGGTTAATGAAGACGAATAATTATGGCGGAATTAGCGGATTGAGAATGTTTTTGAAACGAGAAAAACCCTCGAATATGACGTTGTCCTATAGAAACTCACATGGGCATGGATCGAACTATAGGGATCTCTCGCAGAGATAAGTGCTGTACCACTAAGCCTCCGTGGTCTTCTGATGATACATCATAGTATATACAAGGCACATTACACTTATTTTTTAAAACAAAGAATTATTGTAACTTATACTTAGCCCAGTGAGCAAAACATTATTGCCTTTTTAGCTACCTCCATATGTATTCTTTCCTTACACAGTCGACGTCCAAATTATTACTCACTAAAACTAGATGTAGTAAGTCTATAACTTCCAATTGTAGTAAGAGAATAAGATCAGAGATTAGATATACTTGGGACGCTAAAGCCACATAAAAATCTTGTTTTCCCTTGTTTTTGCTATAAGATTAATATTCAAACCAGAAGTGCTGGTAGATTTCTACAACTTCCGGTCGCACTACTAGAGAAAGAACGTCCGAGATGGAATATATTCTTGCGATACTGAAGCCTTATCAAGAAACTGTTTTTCCTTATCTATTACCATTTTTGTTCTATGGAGATTAACGTTAAAACCGGATATGATTCATATATACCACTTCCGGTTTGAATAGATGGGTGGAAGATGTGACAGGGCCTCTCGAAAAGAATCATTCCAAACAAGAAACGATTCTCGCTATCTATTAGCTTTTTACTCTATGAAAATTAATACTGAAACATTATACGGTTCTGGTTATTACTAATTAATAACGTTAGATTCCAAGTAGACCACTTTAATTGAACAATACTTAATCCGGTAGGCTGACTGCTAGCTAACATTAAACCTACTAACACTCAACTTAATGAAAGCCTTCGATCACTATTCCCAAGTAGTTTCTTGCTGTTTATCGCAATTACATTTATTAGCCCCTAAATAGCATAGGTTACACAAACATTGACATTTTGACCTAACAACTATACAGTATGACAACGTTATTTAAATGTTGTAAGATTCCCAGTGGGGGCGCTTACTCGAAAAAAAAATGTAAAAGCTCTTGGATTTTCTTTATTCATATCAGGCAAATCCCTGGATGTTACCTAACATATAGATCTCAGGCCGATTCCTTTCTTCCCTTTCCTTGGATAATATGATCGCCGAAAGACATCATCCTTCATACGTGACAGGATAACCTGGTCATAGATGCCGAAAGCCCCAAATCTAATTCCTAATCCTAAATGTTCTAAATAACAACGAACACACTGTCCAATTAATTACCACTTCAACACTCCAATAGAAATTTAAAATCAATAAATATGAAAATAAAAATATTGTCCTATCCGTATTTTCTAAAGTAATACTCGGGTACAGGGAGTGTGTTGATATTCCAACCTCTACTTTTAACGGCTACCAACCACTCGCTACTGAGTATTACTATGGAACACAGAATAATTTACATTTGTAAAAAAAAGTACAACCCTCGTATGTACCGTAACTTTTAATATTGTTTGTTTTAAATAATGATACAAAATTTACTTCGTGTAAATTTTTCAGTTGATAACCTCTACGTACCCACATGACTTGCCTAATTTGTCAACAATCAACGCGCACTGTATTCTAATGGAGTACCACAAGGATCACTGTTGGATCTACTGATACTTTCATAGTCCTGTTATTACCCCAGTGTTACTTTATTAATAACAATATGTTATACAAAATGTTTAATGTTCTGCTCTTATGAATTTTCATTCCATATTAAGAAAAAAAAACTTTAATGTCTGAATTCTCTTCGAAGTGTTGTAAACTTTTATGAATAATAACGTGAAATGTTTCTGTAAGGCGAGTATTTTTCTTTTATTACACTAATGCAAGAAGGCAGTCTATATTTTACGCGGATAAAAATAAACAAAGAATGCGTGTAATATCTTTTTATGTTACACAAGTGCCTACGTGACTTCTTGTGTCTTCCAGTTTGTTGTTTATTTTATTTGTCTGTTTGTTTCGATTTTAAATGAACGGTGGTGGTTGGGCGGAAAACAAAAATAAAGCTGCACACAGCTAGTCGTCCACCCGGATAAAAGGTCAAAAAGCATGGTCAGAGAAGAGGCCATGTCAGGTCGCAAAGCAGGATGACCTCAACGAGAGTATTTTCGTCTGGAGTTCCGGACGCCCACCATAAAAACCACCTTTCTCTTTCTCTCTTTTCAGTCTCCAACCTCTTGTTCTGCTTTACTGCTTCCGGAAACGAGCTCTCCGTGACGTCACTTCCGAGCTCATGGATTCGGGTCGAGAATAGCAGAAGAGAGTACTCTCATGGGAGCAGATGTCGCTCGCGTACGTATATACACAAGTAAGCACTATACACATATATATATATATATATACAATGTATGTGAGTGTGTGCGGCATGGGAGAAAAACGGGAGATGGGTTTCACTTCTGAGTAGCATCAAATCAATCCCGGGAGACGTGGCATCAAGAGACTTTTGTGAATCCGACCCCATCTGCGTTTAAGGACTCCTGGAGAGAGAGAAAGAGAGAGAGAGAGAGAGAGAGAGAGAGAGAGAGAGAGAGAGAGAGAACATAGAAGTAGGGCAAAGTCTTAAGTGTTGAGATATCTCGACTTTCTTTTATTATTCTATTCTTCATCTCTTTACTTATATCTCCTGGAAGAATTCCAAAATTTGCTTCTTTTATACTTATGTAACCTATACGGAAATGCCACTTTTTGAAAAAAACATTTTTTATGCTATTCCTCATGGTCTGTTGTACGATTATCTTAAACCATTAAGCTAACCTGAAATGGAGTACCACAAGGATCAGCGTTAGGACCACTACTTTCCCATTATGTACCATTTTCGCTACTTTCCACTACTACCAAGTACCTAATAGTTAACAAATCATCCTTTAATGAAAAGTAATCTGCGAACGACTTTAGGTAAGACATTTTTCACACGTAAATTAATACAGGGTAATTTTACGTTTATAATAAAAATTCAAATGCAATTTCGTTTATGAAGGACAAAATTCAAGCTTTTTGAAAAGAAAATTGAATGCCAAGTGTACTCAATATCGTTATTATACTCATGATCAAATATACAAATATTATGAAACATATACATTTACAGTACTAGCTAAAAAAAAAAAAAAAAAAAAAAAAAAGCATGAAAGATAAAAAAAAGATACTTACTGCACGTATCTGCATCTTCGTCGCTTCCATCGCTGCAATCTTTTTCGCTGTCACAATGCCAATGAAGCGGGATGCATCTACCATTTTTACACGTAAATTCGGAATCTGAACAGGTACGTGTTTCTATAGAAACAAAGAAAAAGTAACGAACTAAGTTACAGTCGAATAATAATAATAATAAAAAAAAAAAACAGTAAGAAAACAAGATTACTTACATGTTAATACATATGAAATGGGCGATTGCGATTATATTGTTAAGATATAATATTACACATGACTTTAAAATAATATTACTCATTTGGAAGGAAATGTTAATAAAAGTGATTTTGCCTCTTAATACCCACTTTTTACCTTTAAAAAAATACGGACTAATATTACAGAAGACATCTGTTGCATCATTTAGTGGTGTTCGAACAATTCGAATAACGGACTTCGAATGTTCGAATAAAATTAGTTATTCGATTAATTATTCGAATAATGAATAATAATTAATCGAACAAAATAATAATAAAGATGTTGCAAATCCTCATGCGCAGTTTTCGAGAAAATAGATAAAAAATTTGTAAACCTAAAACTTGATGCTGTACGATAACCACGCGATTTATTAAAATGAAACTCATACTGAAGTACACCCTCAACACGCTTTTTCATTACGACACGATAGTACACACATCATGGTTAATAGAGATATAGCCCAAAATTATCATTACCTCGATAGTACACACAGTATGGCTAATAGAGATACAGCCCAAAATTATCATCAACTCGACAGTACACACAGCATGGTTAATGGAGATATAGCCCAAAATTATCACTAATTCGACAGTACACACAGTATGGTTAATGGAGATATAGCCCAAAATTATCATTAAATCGACAGTACACACAGCATGGTTAATGGAGATATAGCCCAAAATTATCAGCAACTTTTTTAAACTATAATTTTGATTTGAGTCTAGCGTCCTTTTTTAGCAGCGAGGCTATATGAGACGTGGACCTATTGATTCACGTAGAATCCTAATAATATGAGCTCCCGCCAGGAATCGAACCTGGGTCTCCCACACCAAGGCGCAGACGCTAATCGATTAGACACGAGGAAGCTTCTTTTTTAAAAATATAAGAAGACAGATTATCAATCAATACATTACATCCAGCGGAATAAAATGACTAAATTCTGATGTGTACATTTCGAGAAAACGAGGAAAGCAAATTATTTCTTTTTATGGCGTTAAAAACTATTTCCGTACGTTACAAATCTGATTTTGATTTTTTTTTTTTTTTTTTTTTAGTTTAGCTTCCCTTTCAGTAACGACGTGAAGGACCAGTGCCGTAAATAGGGGGGAAACTGTGCTTGTGACCTGGGCTCCGGATTGGAAGGGCGAAAAATTGGGCAAATATTTGAAGGAGTGTTTTGGTTTTGGTTGGGCAGGGCGGAGGGCGCTAAGGCGAGTTCTTGCCCCAGGCAACAACTAGTGTAGTTGCGTCGCTGGGGTTTACTGATTAACGTGGAAACCGAACCACATGAGCTCTCACCGAGAATCGAACCCTGGTCTCTCAACGACAAAGACGCGTACGCTAACCGCTTAGCCACGAGGGAGCTCTGTTACAAATCTGATGTAATTGATAGCTGTTATTCTTCCAGAATACATTTTTTTAATTATTATTTACGAACGGTATATGAATAATATACATTATTACGTAGCAGGTTGTGTCTCTTGTGGCTTTATCTAACACACGCACACTCCTAGCAACGACACATACACAGTATTTGTAATATATGTCAAATTTGACGTTTTGCCATATGAGTCGTCCTTTTGTCATATGAGTCGAAATAATGACATGAGCCTGACACATCTAAACCTTCCTACACTAATTAATGGACAAATAGGAGAAATATTACAATAAACTGAAGTTTTTCTTTTTCTACAAATAAAACACAACCGGAAGGGGGAAAAATTTATAATAAAATTATAACAATAAATATCAACGTAAAACAAATACTGAACGTTATTACCTAAAACCTCTGTTCTCAAACCCTCCCAAAAATAAGTTTATCTATCGATAGAGAGAGAGAGATGACCATTAATAACATGAAAAGTCGATCACTCATTTCTCTCTCTCTCTCTCTCTCTCTCTCTCTCTCTCTCTTTTCTAGGAGCAAATGAAGAGGAAAAAAATAGAGGGGAGAGGGAAAGAAGAAATATTGGCCAAGCAAGACAAAGATTAAAAGTTCTAGGAAGTTAAAATATTGGCCTGTACCTGCTAGCTCGTAAATCAAACGCCAAAAACTTATCTGTACGCTGAATCGATTTTATTCTTCGAAGCAAGCAAGCACTTTTTTATTTTTTAAACAGAAAAAAAAAGTTGGTAGTATCACTTCTGAAACCACGCCCAATATGAAAAGAGACATTTTAAAAATTTTCTTTTCTCAGAAGTGTCTATAGATCTTGGGGATGAGAGGCCAAAAATGAAAATATTATTAAAAAAAAAAAAAAAAAAAAAAAAAGAGAGAGAGAGTAGGGACAGCTTTCTTTTGATATATTACTCTAAAATATGATTACAGTGTTAGCTCAAGGATGTAGTGTTCCAATGTGTGTGTGTGACATTTGAATTAAAAAGGTGGAAACAGTTGTGGGTAGGTTGTAGGAAGGCATAAGCTCGATTCTAGGTTATTACCTTTCTGGTGAATAAATTCCTGTTTGTATATGTGTACTACACATGACGTTATCGGTCACCAGGTGCTCACCCAGATTTTCTTTAGGGGGGGGGGAGTTCAAAGTTTGGGGGGTGTCCAATACTACCAGGCACAACGTTTATATAAAATCGAACGAGTGTTATTCCACAGCAGAAAAAGTACTGTTACCTGTATTGTCTTGAAAAAAAAATGATAAAAAGTAGATTGTTTTTATCAGCATTGAAATAATACACATGATGAGTAAGGTCAAATCTTTGGATTACATCAATCATTTTGTTGCTAAACAAGTATAGTTTTATTAAGAAAGCATACAAGGAGGAGGGAGGTCCGGACTCGATGGTCCACTATCGGTCACGCATATATTTAAAAATCATACTCGACCCTAGCCATAGGAGCTAAATACACGGTTCTGATTGGTTGACGTTATCCGTTTCTCACCACGTAGCATACATATAGCACAAATCAAAGTGCTGCTGTCGGTCTTCATGGTCGAGCGTGCAATCGAACGGGCTAGTAATCAAAATTGCTTTTTGCATGGGTTCAAACCCGGCCCAAGGAAAGATTTTTTTAATTTTCATAACACTTTTATCATTAAAATAAGAAAATTAATATTCATTTGCCCTTGTACGTAATATATAATGCATAAAAAGTGATTTACTTACGTTACGAAACATAGCTGAACGAACAAACACCGTGTGCGTGGATTTTCTCGGGGTTCTCCTGTTTCCTCCCACTTCTTTCATTCCACCATTTCATTCATTTCTCATAATCACCGTCTCCTTTAGCCTAGCAGGCATAACCGTGGGACGTAAAACTTAAGATTTCATTTCATTTCATAGCTGAGCGAAGGGAATAAGAAGCCCCGCAGAGCTAGTTTTGTTCCGCCTTGACCCCCCATAATAATACCACGAAACCTTACGTCACACTCAGGTGGTCCAAATTCAAACCTCGCCAATCGGAAACGTTTATTTAGTTCCTATGGCTAGGGTTGAGCGTAAAAAGTATGCATCGGCCACTTATTACGAAATACACAGTATATATATATACAGATGGTGATCAGAAAAATGGAAACACCTGAACTAAATTGCAACTTACCAGATTAATATGGTGTCGGGCCACCTTTCGCCTTCAGAACAGCCTTGATGCGATGTGGGATGGAGGCATAGAGGTCGTGAATGGTAGCAAGTGGAATTTTACACCATTCCTCGTGCAGGGCATCAGCCAGTTCTGTGAGAGAGGATGGAGGTGGAAATCGTCGCCGGAGTCGTGTTTCCAAGACGTACCACAGATGTTCAATTAAGTTGAGATCTGGGGATTGGGCGGGCCAGGGGAGGTGTTGAACTTCATCCCGATGTTCCTCAAACCATGCTGCAACAACGCCAGCTGTGTGAATGGGTGCATTATCATCCTGGAAGATGGCGTCATTGTCCGGGAACAACATCGGACCATAGGATGCAAGTGGTCTCGTAAAATTGCGACATAATCGTTGGCAGTGATTCGTCCGCTAAGTGTGACCACAGGACCCAATGAAAACCATCATATGGTGGCCCACAGCATCACCGAGCCGCCGCCATGTTTCGCAGTTGGGCGGAGACACTGCAGATCATAAGATTC
Organism: Thermobia domestica; assembly: GCF_964235325.1. Taxonomy (NCBI): domain Eukaryota; kingdom Metazoa; phylum Arthropoda; class Insecta; order Zygentoma; family Lepismatidae; genus Thermobia; species Thermobia domestica. The sequence continues at coordinate 39,379,024 of NC_137469.1, forward strand.
TTTGGGCGTTCTCCACACATAAACACGGCCCGTGGTTGGGAATAGGGTGAAGGATGACTCATCCGACCATATCACACGTTTCCAGTCCTCAACGGTCCAAGTTGCATGGTCGCGGCACCATTTGCGGCGTGCGAAAGCGTTATGGTCCCTGATGAGCGGTTTTGCCCGTGCAACACGACCCCGTAAGTTCATGTCATGTAATTCGCGGCGGACTGTGATTGTCGAAACAGGTTGGGGAGGTGCTGATTGAGTTCCTCCGTCACTTGTTCCGCAGTGGCACGACGGTTCAGCGTGACAATGCGGTTTAATACCCGGCGTGACCTGTCACTCATGATTTTCTTCCGCCCACTGTTCCGCTTCACTGATGCGGTTTTCCCGTGTGTTCTGTAGGCCGTCATCACCTTCGACACTGTCCCACGCGACACACCTAAGAGTACCCACTGCCGTCACACTCACTCCACATAACCGCGCACCAACAATTTGCCCTCTTTGAAAATCTGAGAGGTCTCCCATTTGACACTACCTCCGTCTGCTGCAGCCACTGGACACTGTTGTTCCACTGCGCCTGACGTAGTATGGAGACCGACCTAACACACCACCACCAGCGGTCCGGCGCTGCGGGCGCCACGACAGCACTGCCAACCCATACATCTGGCGTGTTGCCAATTACAGGTGTTTCCATTTTTCTTATCACCATCTGTATATTATATATATATATATATATATATACGATACACGTGTAACGAACCAGTTTGATAATCGTTACAAGCAGTCAATTAGTTTATCTTGATTTAATTTATTGATTTTCTAATTCTGTTAATATCTGATCAAGGATGTTATAAATAGAGGATCTGCCCATATGGATCGTCATCCTATTAAATCGATGAAGCCAAAAAAACAACCGAACATCGGCACGTCTGATTGGCTACTCTCGTTTCCACCATCATTTGATTGGCCACTTTCGTTTCCGCCACGATTGTTGGCTCAAAACATTGCGATCCTATTGGGCGGAGTGGGCAGAGTAGAGGTGGCGAAACTGTGACGTATGGCTTCAAGATTTTGTTGTAAGGGCAGATCCTCTATTTTATAAGATCCTTGTATTTGATATTAGTCATTCCTTTATTTCTGTTATATTATTGTTACGTTATTTTTATGTTAATCTACTGTTAATGATTGTAGATATACCTATTTATTTCAAGAAAAATGACATAACTCAAAATTTCTAACTTTTCAGGAGAAAGCCTTTGAAAGTTTCGAAACGGAAAGAAAACAAACGGGCGCGAGAAAATGACACAAAGTGCTCTCTAGCGCCTAGTTTTGGAAGCACACCTGTGAAATTTTTACCAGAGATATAGACATCAAGATTAGCTTTCATTTTCTGCTCATAAGGCAATAAGGGCGATTTTTGAGTTATGTCACTGTTGAAATAAACAGGCGATATGTTCAATGAAATTTGGAGTTTCGAGTTGATTTTAAGTTTAACGTCCCGTTCAGCAGCGAGGCTATATGAGACGTGGATCTAACATTAACGTGGAATCCAAACCATATGAGTTCCCGCCGGGAATCAAATCCGGATCTCCCACGCCAAAAGGCGCGTACACTAACCGCTTAGACACGAAAGAGCTCTAAGTTTGTAGTTTCGAATCTGGATTGGTATTTTTTTTTTTTTTTAAAAAAAGTAGAATCAAAGCCATAACATTTGGTCTAGTCTAAGTAGTGGAATCTCGTCTCTACGTATTTCAAGTCTGCGTCATCAGTGAAGTCCGGTGTAAACACGCAATGTACCAAAGAATGTAGCAGGTTCACACCGGTCAGACGTTACCGGTGCACCAACCTAACATTTTAATACGACTTCTGAGTGAAAATTTTGACATCTAAGGGCACTGTTAGATAAAATGACAAACTTACCCAGCGTCGCAGACAAGGAGGTATTATACATGCTTCCATCATATTTATGTGTTGTCTGGTTTGTCTTAATTCCATAATACCTTTTGTGCAGTGTTGCCAACGAGACAAATTTTCCGTCTTGTCTCGAGGGCACACTAGTTCACACTAGTCTTAGATCTCAAATATTGTGGTACATGATTCATAGCATGAAAACTATAAAATGATGAACTGATTGTACGTACACAACAAGGGACATTTATCAACGTTTAAAGAAATTGTTACGCAATATACTCCAATAATAAATATGATTTAAATGTAGTTATATCAACAACCCTCGTAGATCTCTCCTGAAGCGGAAGGAACTTCTGCATAAAAATAAGAAGAAAATTAGTGCATAAATTTTGTACATTAATTTCCAAAACGAAACGAGGCTGCTACAAAATTTACGATACGAGAGAACTTTATTTCTCGTCTTGCCTCGTGGGCAATGCTACCAGCAAGTGCGAGCTCTCGTGAGTTCTGAGTGAGTTTGTCCTAGCGTGAGTGTAAGGGCGAACCCCTTCGAAGTTACTGAGCGTGAGTCTGAGCCAGAGCACAAAATAATGATCTTAGTCGCGAATTCTATCGAGGAATTTGAAACTTAAAATATACAAAACGATAATCATGCCTGTTGTTCTGTAGGGTTGCGAAACATGGTCGCTTACTCTGAGGGAAGAACATAGACTGAAAGTATTTGAGAACAAGATCCTGAGACGAATATTCGGACCCAAGAGGAACGGGAATGGGGAATGGCGGAAACTTCATAACGAGGAACTACATAATTTATACGGTTTACCCAACTTTGTTAGGGTCGTCAAGTCTAGGAGGCTTTGGTGGGCGGGTCATGTAGCTAGAATGAAAGAAAGTAGAAACGCTTTCAAAGTATTGACTGGAAGACCAATCGGAAAACGACCATTAGGAAGACCTAGGCGCAGATGGGAGGACAATATTAAGATGGATCTCGCAGAGATTGGACTACAAAGTAGAAACTGGATGCAGTTAGCTAAGGATAGAAGTCAGTGGAGAGCTTTGTGAACGCGACATTGAACCTCCGGGTTCCATAAGCCATAGAGTTAGTTAGCTAGTCTATACAGGGTTTGATTTCAGATGGTGACGAACCTACCCAACTATCACTTTTCAATAAAGGATAAAGCTTTATTAGTACCTCTGAAATCATATTGGCAACGTGGTAGAACATTTTCTTAAAATGCTATGGAGATATAATTATAGGGATGCACGCGAGACGCGAGAAGTCTCGTCACGTCTCGCGTCTCGTCTCGCATTTGCGAGACGAGACACGAGACGAGACTGAAAATTTTATGCGAGACGCGAGACGAGACTAAACCATGCGAGACGAGACGCGAGACGAGACGCAGTTAAGTCTCGCGCGAGAAGTCTCGCGAGACTTCTCGCAGTCTCGCAACATTTATGAATTACATGTAATTATATATTTAGTGATTTTACATTTATTGAATTTTCTAAGTTGAGAGTTAATGCCTCCAGGAACAAAAAAGTGATTGGGGAATAGACATTTTATGAGATTTATTATTATTCAAGGTTGATTTTCAGAATTAAAGCCTTCTTTAGTTTCTAAACATCATTAAAAAAGAAAAGCTTTGTAAATTGGAAATTTATTACAACATCGATTTAGGACTTTATTTTGCGACACAAACACATACACGCGGGCGCGCACGAATACATGAACTTCTGTTTTTTGGTCTGAAAAGCGAATAAGACTCCCTATTGCTGCGAAATGTGATATTTCTGTTGTTTCTGTCTTTTTCACATTACTAGTAGCGATTTATGTTGGGGGATGGCGGGGAAATCCCCTCTCGTCAAAGTTTATCCCGGGTCCGGCTCGCAGAAATAACATGATATTTTTACATGGAATAAGTATTTTCTTTCTATATATTTATCAAAAACATCCCCCTCCCCCTAGTTCGGAAGTTTAATTCAAGCACTGGTTTGGTAGGATGGCCCTATAGGTTTGATGCGAGACGGTAGGAATGGCCCTATATCTGTCAGTAATTTTATTTTCTAGATCTGGCAACACTATTTAAGTTGAAAGCGAAAGTTGATAAAATGCGATAATGCAACATTGCTACAAGCACAAACGAACCAAAAGAATTGGGTCGTATTGTGTTGTGAGGAGTTCTTTTGTTGTTTACAAGCGTTTTTGGTGGTATAAAAACATCTTTATAATGGAAAATCACCCTTCAAGGAAACGACCAAAACGTGTAAATGTTGATAGTGGCGACGATATTTTAGAAGAGCCAAATATTGCTGGAGACCTCTAAGATGGAAAACAATGTTGGATCCAGCAACAATTTATGCTGGTTTCGCTGTAAATTATGCTATTAACCCTTTGGGGATCCTATGGTACAATCTGTACCATACGGGGTGTTTTATGGTACACTGCGTTATAACTCTCCTATTTGAGCTTTTTCGTCCGTTTTTTTTTTTTTGTTTGTTTGTTTTTCAAGTCCAGAGGCATTGTAGAAGACCTTACGTATGGTTTCACACCTTCCTGCGTCGAGACATAGGAGGTGATGACGTCATAATTCTAAAATATATATTTTCTTTTAATATTGCGGGGCCGGTCTATGTTCATTACTTTTTGGCGGGCTTATTTTTACACGAAGAAGATTGAAATTTTGCACAAACATTCAGTCCACCGAGTAGTATTTATCAGATTTTTTTTTTCAGATTTCTGCGTTAAAACAGGGGGGATCCAGAGGGGCAAAAAGTTGAAAAAAGGGATATTTTACCAAAAAATCCCTTTCTTCGCGATTTTCCCGCCTTAAATACATGATGGAGACAAGTGAATGGTACCGCCTGAAAGGCAGTTCTATTCTGAAGAGAATGATGTGCGACATATGACCCTAGGGTAATTACGGAAGTGTCAGGGAATTCTTATGAAAATATACTTCTGTATAGGGGAATTTGGGACATTTTCGGTATTATTTTTTGCGGGCTTATTTTTGCACCTAGAAGACTGAAATTGTGCACAAACATTCAGTCCACCGATGAGTATTTACGAGATTTTTTTCGTACTTGGGTGTTAAAACATGCGGATACAAAGAGGCTAAACATTGAAAAAGGGAAATTTTTACCAAAAATTCCCTTTCACGGGATTTTCTCGCCTTAGATACATGATGGAGACAAGTGAATGGTACCGCCTGAAAGGCAGTTCTATTCTGAATGATCCTAGGGTAATTAGGAATGTCTCAGGGAATGTTTAAAAATTTTCCTCTGTATACGAGAATATGGGACATTGTCGGTATATATTTTTTTGGCGGGCTTACTTTTGCACCTGGAAAATTGGAATTCTGCATAAACATTCAGCCCACCTAGTAGTATTTATCAGATTTTTCAGATCTCTGCGTTAAAACAGGGGGGTCCAGAGGGGCTAAAAGTTGAAAAAAAGGATATTTAGACCCAAAAAATCCCTTTTTCGGGATTTTCCCGTCTTAGATACAGGATGGAGACACGTGAGTCATACCGCCTGAAAGGCAGTTCTAAGCTGAAGAGAGTGATGGGCGAAACATGACCCTAGGGTAATTAGGGATGTCTCAGGAAATTTTTTACTTGAGATCATTGTGTTTTACGGTAATTTGGGGCATGGTGGGAATTCCTGATAAAATTTCTCCCGCCCTTATTGTTCAAGATAGAAACTTGAAATTTGGCACACACATTCAGTATACCAAGTACTATTTATCGGATTTTTTTTAGATGGCTACGTTTACACAGGGCCGCTCCAGAGGGGCCCAAATGCGAGAAAAATATTCCCTCCGTAATTTTCCCTTTGACATCATTTTTCCCGCTCCTGGTATATGGTATGAGCATGCAAGTGATACCACTTGAGAGCCAGCTTCATTCTGAAGAGAATGAGGTATGAACATGATCCTAGGATAAATAATGACGATGCAGTAGCTGCTTGACTGAAAGTCTAAAGAATAGCCCAAAAAGCCGGGTACCGGAAAGGGTTAATTTGACAAAAATTAATGGTCCAGGAATCAAATTCCAGCACAACTTTTCTTTTAATTTGGAGCGGAGAGGACACAAGTTCGGATACCAAGTTGAACTCTAGGTTCCGTCACCTTAGGATGTTATGAACATTCATCCCATGGAAAGCAATGGCAAACCACAAAGGATTCAGCTTGCCAAGGGACTTTTAGGTCAAATACCTGCCTTCGGACAGAATATTACATCATCATTCATTAACAGCCATAGAATAACACATTGCAAAATTTTGATCAGAATATATGCGAGACTGCGAGACCATGCGAGAAAGTCTCGCGCGAGACGCGAGACGAGACTCAAAATTTTATGCGAGACGAGACTTCACATTTGCGAGACGAGACGAGACGCGAGACGAGACCAACATTTGAGGCTGCGAGACGAGACGAGACTTTTCCATTTCTCGTCTCGTCTCGCGTGCATCCCTATATAATTACATTTATGATATTGTGATATTGTACATGAGAAACAGTCCAAATTGTCCCAGAATGTACAGAAAAATCCAAGACCTTGGCTTAACTAAGTATCAATAATAATATTAATAATAAAAACTCGATAGTCAGAAAACACTTCCTTTTAATTGTATCAGTGTGACCTCGAACCAGCCCGACATTGTCAGATAATATAAATTTTATATTATGTATATATATCAAAAAAGTTAATTCTTGTTAATGTAATTACTTGTATAGCAATGTTAAGATACACACTTGTTTCTCCTTGCGGCATAAAGATAGACATAGTGAACATATATTAGATAGTCCGTGGTGTAAAGTACAGAAGTTATTAAGTGCAAAAGAAAAAACAAAAATCTCATGACCTCTGAGCTTGATACGAAAAAATAAAACTGATTACGTGCACAAATTGCAGACAAAATTTAAAAAAAAAATAATAATTACAACTCCCCTCCCCTCTCTAATTTACAAAGCGAATAAACCAGTACATTCTTATTCTCAATTAACAGAGATGACACGGTTGATTTATCGTTGTAGAGGATGTTATCTTTAGTAAATACCGAGTACTTAGTTTCTGTACTTTGTGCGTACAAATTTCTGTTCAATCTCTCGTAGATGCACATGTTCAGTTTACTGCTGTTAAAATTATTGGAATGATTATCCATTATTCGAACAATAACTTGTTATCCGAACAATTCGTTATTTGAACAATTTTTCGAACAATAATTCGTTATCCGAATAATTATTCGAACAATAATTCGTTATCGGAATATTTATTCGAAAAATAGTTCATTATTGAAATAGTTATTCGAACAATAATTCGTTATGGAAATAACTATTCGAGCAATAATTTGTTATCGAAATAATTATTCGTTTCCAGAAGAATTATTCATATATTCAAAGAATCCATAATTCAAACATCCAAATTTTAACAACACACGTTCAGATACTGCATTAAGAGCTGTAGATCTAGCCTCCTACGCAAATAAATAGTTATTATCTCGTGTAAACAGAAACTTTTGTAAAGCCACATCAATATTAAGTTAGTGTTATTTGAACAAGTTATTTATTTAAGTTTAGTGACATTTTAACACCTATGCCAGGGACGTACGCAAGAATTTATTTCGATGGGACTCAAAGCTCTGTGTGGGGATGGGGGGTTCCAAACTCAATATGGGGATAAACTATAATAAAATTTGTAAAATCACCCCTCTATATTTACAGAAAAGTCGAAATTTCGGGGAGTCCAGACCAACGGCGCCGATTTCTCTGGAACTTTGGGGGGGGGGGGCATTCGTAAAAAATACATACAACAATACATATAACAAAATATACATATTTATAAAAATGCATAGGGGCCACACGAGCTTTTGGGGGGCCCGGGCCCCTGTCCCCCAGGATCGGCGCCCTTGGTCCAGACCACGAGGACCCACCCCTTTGCGTACGTCCCTAACTGAGGCTATATGAGACGTGGACCTACAGTTTGAAAGGTGGAATCTGAGTTTACCGCGATGCGCTCTTACATCGTGAATCAAACCCAGAACACCATGCACCAAAGGCCCACACGCTATAGTACGGTTAAGGAAAATTGACGTCTGATATATGACTATCAATGGTGTAAACAAAGAGAACGGTTGTTTGCTAATCACTGCAGTATTCTTTCACGCTGTTTCTAGGCAACCAGGGCCACCGATCTCGCAGTTGCCGATAGTTGAATATTGAATCTTCTTGCAAATATTTCAAGAGCTATTTATTTTCGTTAATTGAAAATCGTCCAGTTAACATCTCCAACGCACCATGTGCTCTGTCCAACTGTCAGACGCTAGCTTTCCTCAATCACATAGTAGCTACTAGACCAATGGGGAGAACCTATTTGTATCAAATCTGCACCAAAACTTAACAGTTTTTATTTCTTTTTTAGCAGAGAAGAATAAATATTACTTAGTTTTTAAGGTAAAACAAACACTTTTTAATTAGATCCTCGCATTACATGAATACTACAGGTTGCCAATTGCTGTTGTAATGCGGAAAACTGGCAAAAAAAAAAAAAAAAAAAAAAAAAAAAAAAAAAAAGATTTAAAAAAAGCACGTAACCCATTTTAAAGCTCTCTTCAACCAACCTTCACCAGTAACCCTTTTTCTTCTATTGTAAATAAAGAAAGAACACACACACACACACATATACACAAGAATACTTTTCTTGGTACTTGACTGAACCATTTTATATGAATAATAGAAGGCCAGAAGTAGTATGAAGAGAACTTGTTTTAAATAATTACTTGGACATGAATGAAGTCACGAACAGAACTGCAGGTTTTGTCACGATTATTCAGGAAGTAAATGAACTGTGAAGAATTTTTTTTTTTTTAATGTGTATGTTCGTGAACAGTTCAGTACAACACCCTTTAAGTAAGTTGCATCTTTAAAAAAATCAATAAAGTCAGTATAAGGTTTAGCGTCGATTCTCTATTTTTTTTCTTCGGCAGACTTGAAAATTAGGCTTTTGAAGCACAGTTTCTGACCTCTGTGAGGACTCTGGCTTATTGATGGTGTAAAAAGCACTGGCAATTTTAAGTTGATTTCCTCTGGAATGGAATTTCCAATTCACAAAGTGTTGAAGTAATATTACAAAAACACTTGAAACTCTTCTTGAACATGATCGGAGGTTTGCTCCGGATAGGGTAGATTTTCTCCGGACCACCTCCTGAAATCATCACAGGTAGCAAGACAATGATTTATTGGAGGAATACTAGGCCTAATTAACGTGCACAAGCGACTATGTATGTAATAAATCCATAATAAGACAGTTCTTGCATACGTCGTTTCCCTAATACTGAATCTTACCCAGTTCCCCTGCTGCAGCTCACAATTACAGTTCCGTTATATCCCTTTTTGAACCACAGAGGACAGAAACTGTCCACCCTACCCCTGGTCTGATTTACTGGCTCCACCTAGTAACGGTAGGAAATGAAAGATTTAACGTCCCACAGTTATGCCTTTTAGGCTAAAGGAGACGATGATTAAAGCAAGTGAATGACGATGGAAGAATTGGTGGAATGAGAAAGTGTGAGAAAACGGGAGAAACCCCGAGAAAACCCACGGACACGATGTTGTCCATCACAAACTTATTTGGCTGAGGATCGAATCACAGACCACAGGCACCAGAGGTAAGCGCTCTACCACTGAACCATCTGTCCCCTCTGGCAACGTTAGGGTGAATAGGCTAGAACCTATCTTCGAGTAGAATAATCAAAAACATGGTTGCCTAGAATTTTCACAACTTTTTTTCTTGTTTTAATATTATTAATTACGTTCCAATAGAGTTGTGAAGACTTTTTACATTAAGAACAATTCGTAATAACGAACGGGAAGAAAACTTGAAAGTCAGTCGATTAAATCTGTCATTCTGGTATTCACTTGATGGTATTGAGTCAAGTTCCTCAAACTAGTCACCGCGGAATTTGAATCCGGATTCAGATTTGAGAAACAAGCACTCTAGCCACTCAGTAGTCCGCTCGGTATTATATATATATCTTACTTAAGCCGATATCAACACTCCGTTTTCTTCCAAAGCGTCGCGTTATGCCGGTCGACATTGCACTATTTTACAATTTCAAATTTATTTATTGGAATAAATTACGCTAATATTTTGGTTATGCATCGCACTGTCTACAGTAAATTCATGAAAATGTTAAATATAGCAGACAAACGATTTCAGAGCTCTGTTCATGATCATACTTAACACTATTTCTTAATCCACATACAGTTGAACAAGGGGATCTGAAACAAAATAGAGTCCTTTCTTGACGGTTTTTTAATCCTTATAACCGAGGTTGTAATATTCGTGTCAGGCATTGAAGGTTGGAAATGATCAAGTATTCAACCATGCGATTAAGCCTATATTAGAGATCATTAAAATTTCGACCACTCTCCTGAATCGAACCCCGGGATCATGCGAATTAAATTGATATACGGAAGTAGTACTTTCAAATATCTAGGATCAATATTAACAGACCAAAATCATATTCAGGAAGAAATTAAATGTAGTCTAAAAGCAGGTAATTCGTGTTATTATTCAGTTCAAAATCTTTTGTCACGAATTCTGTCACGGAATTTGAAGCTTAAAATATATAAAACGATAATCTTGTCCGTTGTGTTATATGGTTGCGAAACATGATCGCTTACTCTGAGGGAAGAACGTAGACAAAGTATTTGAAAACAAGATCCTGAGAAGAATATTCGGACCCAAGAGGGACGGGAATGGGGAAAGGCTGAAACTTCATAACGAGGAATTGCACAATTTATACCGTTCACCAAGCCTTGTTAGAGCTATCGGGCTTATGCAAAGTCGTTTTGACATATTATATTAAGAACATGACTACTGCAGGAAACATGTTAGTAGGATACTTTAGTCTGACATTAATCACGCGTCAGAAGAACTCTGCATAAGGCCCATCAAGTCTAGGAAGCTCAGGTGGTTATGTCATGCAGTGTTTCTTCCAGACATGTTTTTCGGGGGCACTGCCCCCTCCGGAGCTCTGAGAGTGCCTCCCCCCGGAGGAGACCAAAATAATACGTTTATAATATAATAAGGAGAATAGTACCAAAAGTGCCCCCTCCCCCGAAATACTAAGTGTACCCCCCGGAACATTATGTCTGAAACAAACACTTAGGTCATGTAGCCAGAATGGAAAGTAGTAGGAACGCTTTCAAAGTTTTAACTGGAAATCCAATCGGAAAACGACCATTAGGAAGACCTAGGATCGGATGGAAGGAGAACATTAAGACATATCTCGCAGAAATAAGAATACAAAGTAGAAACTGGTTCCAGTTGGCTAAGGATAGAAGTCAATGGAGAGCTTCTATGAACGTGGCATTGAACCTCCGGGTTCGATAGGCCATAGAGTTAGTTAATTATACGGAAGTAGTTCTGAACCTAAGTGACGTGGTGAGCGATCACCCTATTATCTCCAGTTCCAAAGCAAGCATAATTATATAAATTAAATATTAATACATAATTAATAATATGTAGGTTTATCAGCCACATATCAGCTCCATTGAGAAGGTTTTGCCCCTTATTAGAGATAAGATTTAAAAGAATTTTATCTGCAAATGACTGGCCTTATGTATGTATGTATGTATGTATGTATGTACGTACGTACGTATGTATGTATATGTATAAGAGAGAACGTGAGGTGTGGGGAATGGCTAGATTAATTCTAGTCTTTTATGAATAAGTTATCTTCAAATTTCTTACTTGGTTTGATCATTTTAAATGCAAGAGATGGAAATGAGGTCTTGAACCCAGTATATTAAAGCGACCGAGACAACCAACATGACTCACTCCCCTTACATTCAGATTTTGGAACGAATTTCTCTCTCCTTCACTATTGCTAACTTCTAATTACATGCCTCAATAATCACTTGGCCAGGCCCTGTTTTATCTGCATATAAATACGTCATATGCATATTAGCACGCAGCCAACACAACTCAAGAGTGGGAAAAGTAAGAAATGGAACTTGGTTGGCATACAATTTGGGAAAACAAAGCATAGGATAGAGAAAAGAAATATATTTGATTTAATAAAAGGCGAATAAAAATTTCAAGACAACATTATATGAATAACTAATGAAATGACAAAAATTAAACAAAAAACACAAGAAACAATATCAGAAACATTAAATAACCAATGAAATGAGACAAACAGATAAACAATGACAGAAGCATTGACTAACCAACGAAATGAGACACAGATAGATAACAAACAATGACAGAAGCATTGAGTAACCAATGAAATGAGACACAAATAGATAGCAAACAATGACGAACAAACAAACAAAAAACTGAATGTCCCATTTCAGCACGGAGGCTATATGAGACGCGACATACGGCTTATATTATAATGTATCTATAAGTCCACGAAGAGTGAATCATTAAAGCTTGTCGCATAGTATAAGAACAATACCGCAGAGTCCAAACAGTATTTTGTTAAATTATGTTGTAGTCTGTGTTCAAAAAGCCGCTGTATTGTTTTCTTAGAATTAAAATAAAACACAGTCCGGGAAAGACAGTACATAGTATCACGCGAAAAGTAAAAGCTTATTGAACATTTTGCAGGAAGAAAACCTACATATTTTTTTATCGTAGGCAACCAACAGTGCTTTATTGTTGTACAGAATGCATAGAAGCTAGGTCAACGGCATGGTTAAAGCGATGCAGTACGTTAAAGCAACCCCTACCCGTGAAAACAGATTGACATGTTGATTTTATTAACGAAATCGGCCAAAATAATCGCTCTAGCTATTACAAAAGTAAGTAAAATAAAATATATTTTTTCAAGAGTTATTGTGTGGAGTAACATGCGTACGTCGTAACATTACAATCTTATAAAAAGCCCACTAGCGTGATCCTAATAACATTACAATCTTACATTCCTTACTAGCGTGATCCTAATAACATTACAATCTTACAATCCTTACTACCGTAATCCTAATGACATTACAATCTTATGAAGGCCTACTTGCGTGATCCTAATAAACACATGAAATTTTATTTGAAATATTCTCGACCTGGTATCTTGATTATGAAATAATGTTATACGGGAAATCAAACACCTGAATATGCGAACTCGAGTAGTGGTCTTCTTTAGTCAACTGTAAGATTCTACAGTAATGTTGGAGTTCATATAATTTCGTTTGCTTCCGAGTCACTAGGTCTGTTTGGTTACGAGTCTGAAAATCGAGATCTAGATTCGGGCGACCCACGCACAAAAATAAAAAATAAATAAATAAATAAATCTCCAAATTACTCATAACATTTTGGTTAAAAAAGAAAAGATAAAGAATAAAAGAAACCATAAATAAATAAATTAATTAAGATTTTAGTTTCTGAAGTCTAATCTTCCGTTTCACAACCGACACAATATCAGGTTTTACATACTTACACCTGAACAAAAATCCCAACAATATATAAGCTTTCACCCATCAGGATTCGAATTCTGACCACTCGGTTTAAAAAGCAAGAACGTTGGCCATTTACACATTAAATTAAAAAAAAAAACACAAAGAAAGAGAGAGAAAGAGAAACAAAGAGAGAGAGAGAGAGAGAGAGAGAGAACACACAAGATATGTAAGATATTAAAATCGTAAAAAAAAAAAAAAAAACAATAGCTTCAATAAGAAAAAGATGAAATAGAACTCAAAATTAAGGAACGAAAATCATTCAAGAGAGAACAGAGTTACTACAGGGAACCGAGGCAAAATAAAATTCTAATATGCTTCATAAGTAATGAGTTTTAGACGCGTAGGCAGAACGATATACAGAATGGGAGAAAGAATGGAAGAATAAATGAACGAATAAAGAAAGCAAAAAAAAAAAAAAAAAAGTATTGAAATAATTAAATTTACGAAGTTGGAAACGACAAGAAAGAACAATGTAAGGTAAACCAAAATATTTAGTTTAACATGTCACTGCTATACCCTTTAGCTAGGATGAAGTATGGTAACGTATAATCTATATTATAAAGTTGAAAGTGACTATGTTTAGTACTCAGTCTCTTGAACCACCCGACCGATCTCGATCAAATTTTCAACATCGATGAGGTTCGGGCCTGGGATAGCTTTTATCTATTCACTTCGATAGTGCAACGTAGAAGAGAGGGGAGGGAAAAGATATATATAAAAATGATGGAAAATGACCGATATTAGTATCGAAACCATAGTTTTTGGGGTCGGTGAGATGAATAGTGACACTTCCGATGCCATTTAAATTCACAATCATCTGTTGCGTGCGATACGGAAAAAGCCCCTGCAGCAATTCTTGGTGGACATGTATGCCTGAATTTGTAACAACGAAAGAAGATTGTCATTACATCCAAGTATGTTCCCTAAAACACACAAATACCCCGTAAGCCTATTTGCCAGTAAAAGCAAAAACAGCACTTCTTACAGGCACCAAACACATGAGATAAGGCGCTTTACAATTCAACTTTTTATTTTAACACAGCGAAACGTAATCGACACTAGTTATAAATAAAACTAGTGGTAATAAATAACTGTCAGGTAAGACAAAACCCCAGGTGGATAAGGAAAAATTCCATAGATATAAGTAATGGATAAAAGGATATTCCTGGTGGGTAACAAGAAACCCCACAATTGTATTTGGTAAGAAAAAGGAAATACCTACAAACATCATTGGTAGGTAAAAAAAAAAAAAAATAAAAAATAAAATAAAATAAAATTTGATGGATAAGTGGGACCCCCTACGAACATAACTGGTGTGCATTAGGAAACCCCACAAATATGCATAATTGATGGGTGAAAGGAAACTCCATGAACATAGTAATTGACGGGTAAAAGGAAATCCTACGAACGTAACATTGTGTAAAACAAACTCCAGAAACATAATAATTCTGGGTAATTCCCTCGTAAACATACTTGGTGAGTAAAAGCGAACCCCACATAATTATTGGTGAATCAGAGGAAATCATTCGAACACATTTGGTTTGTATTAACACTGTACTTATAATTCAAATAACTCCATAATGCAGTGGCGGATCCAGGAGGGCGATCGGGGCGATTGCCCCCCCCTCCAGAAGAGGGAACTTTCTTATTTGATATATATAAATAAAACCCATCCCAGAGTTTGAAGCTCTTAAAAGTAGCTCTAAGTAGCAGTATGACAACCCACCGCTCCCCCAGAAGTCGGTCCTGGATCCGCCCCTGCCATAATCGAATCTTCGAAAAAACAAATAACTAACAGATCGATTGTTCAAACAGAGTTAAAGGGATAACAAATTGTTCGAATAAACTAACGACGATAACAGTTCGATTAACTAATAACGAGTAACTGTTCTATAAAATAATAACGGAATTGCGTGCGATTTTAGAGATGGAAGACTGAAGCACTATGCTCTCGATAAAAGAAAAGAAAGAAAGAAAGAGGAGATCGAAAGAAGGAAAAGAGAGGGAGAAATGCATTTCACTTCTAGGAAGAAACGTTGACTGTAAAAAAAATTAAAAATTAAAAAAAAAAACAATAAAATGAACAAAAGGAACAGAATGTTTAAATCGGTCGGTCGATGCACCCTACATGAGATGCAACTTTTACGTGCCGCTGCAGTTAAAGAGAGTCGGAGATACATAATGATAGAGTACAGAGGCATCTATCCGGCCAAGATTATATTGATACTTATTATACGAAACATTAATCTCAAGGTTTCTACGGAAAGTGTAACACATACATACACACATATTATATAGACCAGCTGATATAGATTACAATGAATATACTATCTATTGATACTTTCCTGACAGAGAAAAGAGGACCTAGCTACTGTAGTGCTACTCTGCTAGTTTGGTAGTCTCACTAGCTTCGGGAGGTAAATGGGTTAGTGCTTCTTGCAGCAAAGAGCACTCACAAAGAACAAAAGCTATGAGAAATCTTTCTGCCTTTCCTTATGTGAGGACTATCCAGAAAATCACTCACGTTTCGGCAGGCTGCCGCTCGCGGAGGGGCGTGCGCCGCCATTTTGTACAGGGACTTCCGCCCATTCAGTGCGCATCCAGTTGTGAGCATGTTAAGTTCGTGTTGCTTCTGCTTGGTTGGGATGCGAGGTCATGTCACACGATTTTTGTTGGCGAAAAAAACTAAACCGACTGGCATTCATCGACAACTGTGTGAAGTTTACGGTAAAGATATGATGAGTTAAAGTTGAGTGAGGCGTTGGCCTGATGTTTAAAGATGGCCCCAGAAAGGTTCAAGATTAATACCGAAATGGGCGACCATGTGATATGGTCGCATAAATCAATTACAAGATTTGTTAATATCGTCGTTTCACGATAACAGAGCTCTCGTTTGAGCTTCTGCAAATTTTACGGAGCTTATTGTATGAATTTATGATCCAAAAGTTAGGATACCATAAGTTCTGTGTAAGATGGGTTTCGAAAATTTTGACCGAGGAACATAAAACGCAGCAGATGGCACCACCCTCCTGAAATCCCTTGAAATCTATAACAAAGACTATGATTCCTGTGTTGAACATATCGTTACTGGGGACGAGACTTAGGTTATGCACGTTAATTGTAATAAATAAATAAAGTGGCCATGGAGTGAGGACATGCCAGTTCACCAAAAGTACAAGAAAATGCTTCTAAACCACGTCTGCAAGAATATTTATGGCTACTGTGTTTTGGGACAGGGAAAGTGGATTGTTAATAAGACTTTTTGGAACGTACAACAACAATTACCAGTGGAACATTACGGAAGGTGTGTGCAAATGTCCTACTGTTTCATGACAACGCCCGCCCGCACTCGGCCAAGTGGACTCAAACACTTACAGACCTTTTATTGGGAGGTTTCCGACTATCCGCTGTACAGCCTAAATCTCTTACCGTGATTACCACTTATTTCCCCACATGAAGACTTGGCTAGCAACGCAGCAACTCTTGGATGACCACGTGGACCTTCAGGCAGGAGTGGAGGAATGGTTGAAGGTACAGGCGGCAACTTTTTATCATAATGGACTTTGTAAGCTTGTTCATTGCAATGATAAGTGTTTAACCTGTACGGCGACTATGTCGAAAAGTAGAGTAATACTGTATATAATTTTAAAAATTATAGTTTCACTTGTATTCTTTTTATTTTAAAATGTAAGTAACTTTCTGGATAGCCCTCATATGTTGACTGATAACTGCTCACGGTGTCAAGTCTTAATGGCAAGGTTTTTCTTCTATTTTACTAAGAGTATGCACTCCCCTCTTCCCACAATGGTCTCATCAACGTGGAAATACTTAACTGAAAAATATTGTCTCCACGGGAATCGAAAGTCTGTCCATGCGTTCCAAAAGGACTGAGAAACGAAATTAAAATACCGCCAATTTTACAGTAATTATGTGATGTCTTCAGATCGATAAAAGATAATCGAAAAGTGGAACAAGACCTCCCTAGAGAATGTTATTTTGCATGAGGTACCGTTATCACGAGTCACCTAGTAGTTTTCCGTTTGCAGTTTTTTCGAAAGGCGAAAATAAATGCCGATTTTCTAAATTGCTGGAAATCGAAAGCAGATAACTGAGTCGTGATAATGGTATCACACTAGGGTATGGCCTTTAATTTCGCAGTGATGGGGTCTCTTTAGAACACACACATTATTATACATGGGGACCCTGGTTCGATCCCAAACCACATGAGTTTCTAGCGAACATAGTGTACGTAGAATTTTATTGGGATTTCCCCCATTTCCTCTCACACTCTCATTTCACGAATTCTTCCATAATTGTTCACTTTTACTTCACGTACTCCTTTAGCCTATAGGACATAATTGTGAGACGTAAAAACTGGAAGATTTTATTATTTTTATTCCCAAGTGAGAAATAAATTATTAAAACGAATTAATAAATATAAACAAAAAAGAATTACCTCAGAGGTATATACAATAAATGTTTTGCTAATCAAAAACTTAATGCTAGTTTATTTGATAATATACAGGGTGTTTCAAAACAACAACGACAACGTTCGGGAGGTGATTCCTGACACCAAGATAAGGCAAAAAGTATAGACCAACTTGGGGCACAAAGGCTTCCTTTCGGAATTATAGGCTGGCGAAATCATGAAAAATTGAACTTTAAAGGCCCATAGCTCCAAAAATTATGGGACCTACCGTAGTCGGGTCAAGACTTCATTTAGGAACTAGTGTGTGTCCTATCTGAATATCCATGTTTCAGAATACTTCGTGTCACCAAAAGGGGCACATATTGGTGAACATTTGTAGAGGGTGTATAAACTTGGTGGGTTTGTGGTTCTTTTCATATATCTCTTTCACGTATGTATGCGTGATACTTTTGAAGATGTAGCCTTTTCAAAACGAATGGATCATTTATGCTAGCCCTGTATATAAATAAAAGAAACCCTTGATTGTGGATCAATGCTTGTGCCAAAATGCTTCTAGAAACATGAAATTTGGGAACTACTTACATCTTGTGGCATAAGGTACCACTCAAGAAGTTATTATTATTATTATTATTATTGGAGGTGGAAGACTGAGGGGAAAATGCGGGGGTTACAATTATTATAATGACATGTCCATATCTCGTTTTCTCTCAAGGTTAGAGAAAATTAATTTGGTATTTAGCCTTTCATTTAAAATAATTACATACACACGTCAGAGATTTAAAAAAAAAAAAAAAAATATTTGCCCTACAAGGGAAGAGAAAGGCGTGGGTATGTCTACATCATGAAATTCCTTAAGGTTAAGGCTATAAAAAATTTAGTTTTGGACTGTTCTTTTAAAAGCATCAAACATGTATTTTGAGACGTTTTTATCTAGAATGGAAGAAAAAGCGGTCGGGGGGGGGGGTCGCTAAGACACTCCAAGAAGGCGTTCGAATTTCATGCGAAAACTTGCAGTTAAGATAAATTTTATATAAAAAAGCAGAGAAAAAACAACCCCAAATGTTGCTTGCAGTAACATGTGTAGGCATTTGCCTATTTAATGTCATAATCATAAATAATTCAATTCAAATGGATCTATGCCACCTGACTTATGGACCACCCTGTATATTAAAGAGTGGTAAGTCGATGGTATGTTATTAGAGCTGGGACTTTCTAGAAAACTCCAGACATGAAGCTTCCAGATAAATAAAGAAAAGACTTTATCTACAGACCTCTTATTATATTATGTCTTCAACATTTTTTTTAAACACGCTGTTCCCATGCAAAGAATCAATAGAAAGAGGGCTTCCAGGTCATCTTTCACCAGCTAATCAAATCTCGATAACGTCAACGACATAACATCGTCTAACTGGATTGTTGTAGCCATAGTAACAAGCGTGTATATATAAAAAGATAGTTGGTTTTGTGTATGACCCCGGACACAATGATATACGATCGTATATAAGCCTCATTAAAAATATATTGAAAAATTTTAAAGAAACAAAAAATATATTCCAATGTACGTCACACGTCACCGATGTGATAAATTACCCGACCAACCCTCTTGGTGTACCCTTTTACATAAAAATAAGAAAGAAAGAAAGAAAGAAACAAACACTCTCTTACAGATATCTTGTAACTCTGTTATAAGATAGGAGACATTTGACATTCAAGTGAAGAATGAAAGAAATATATAAATTGGTATTTCTATATTTTAACACTTAGGGACAAGTACATCACTTATCTTGAAGTATCGTGACATAATTGGACATTCTTCGATATTGGCAGATATACAATATCTTGTGACAACTCTATAATTGTAAAGCTGTTGCTATCTCACCAAGCGTTGGAACACATTTCTGATGAGGCGGCAACAAAGTTGAATCAAAGATCGTACGAGATGCGTTCTGTACATATAGGTATTTTTTGTCTATAGAGTAAAAGATGCCAGCATTTTAGTATGCATGCTGATAACTAAGATAAAGGACACAATTTAAAAGGACTCATCACGGCGAAATTAAAATACCGCTAATTTTACAGTAATTATGTGATATCTTCAAATAGATAAAAGATAATCGAAAAGTGGAACAAGAGCTCCCTAGTCAATATTATTTTACATGCGATACCATTATCACGACTCACTTATCTGCTTCGATTTTCAGCCATGTAGAAAATCAACATTAATTTTCGCATTTTTAAATGCAGCCTAGAATGCTACGTGATTCGTGATAACCGTACCCAGTGGCGTATTCAAGGGGGTTCTCCGGGCTTAAGCCCCCCGAAATTTTATTTACTATATTAAAGTAAATGAAATATCTTGTAGAATTTTCACACTTCCAGGAATAAAGTTAGCAAAGCCTCCTGAAACAAAATTGTAAATACGCCACTGACTGTACCTCATACAAAATAATATTGTTTAACACGCTCTTGCTTCACATTTCGATTACCTTTTATCTATTTGAAGATATCACATAGTTACTGTAAAATTAGCGATTTTTTTTTCGCAGTGATTAGGGCTCTGAATGATCACTTCTTGAAATATACATGTTATACTTCTCTAGATACATTTATCATATATATAAAATTGAATGAAATGTACTTTGTATGTGCGTATCCAAAGGGAGGTCAAAATTTATGGCAAAAAAGGGAAAACATCTCAGGAATACCCTCAAGTTAGGAGGATGAAACAGGGCCGGGCATATCCAACTCTTCATTAAAAATAATTAGACACGTGTTGCCCCAGTGGTTTCAAATATTCAGTTAAGGGGGAAAGGGAGCAATTTCTATATTGTAATAATTTTAATTTCTCCATTTTGTATTCACGAAATGACACAAGTAAAAGGAACGGTTTGTTTAAAATGGGACTTTTGAAACAGCACTTCGGTCAACATGGTTATCAAAATTATACTTAGATTAAAATATATATCCTAAAGGATTTATTTATTTTTTATTTTACAAAAAAATAGTGGCTGCATTGTTTGCAAATGAATATTTGAACAGTTTTAGCACTTGAGTGAAGTTGATTTTTTATAATTTAGGTTTGAATGTAGCAATTTGTTACTTTATATGGAATTTCTAGTGTCGAAAGACAACTGTACAGAATATATATATATATATATATATATATATATATATATATATATATATATATATATATATAATGTATAGTGGCGGATCCAGGATATGATCAAAGGGAGGGGCTAAAGAATATTTTGGCGTTTTATCCAGTGTAAAGCAGGATTGAAGCCCATTTTATCCAGTGTATACCTGAGCGTCAAGAGGGGTGCTATAGTCCTCCCCTTGGATCCGCCACTATATATCATCCTAGACAATGACGGTACAGCGTACTGTTGCGTACCGCTATAGCATACTGTTGCATACCGCTAAGAAATAAATCCCACTAGGTCTATGTGTCATACTATTTTTACTTGTCTGGAACCTCTCCCTTCCTGCATATTATATATCTGAATAGTTCATTAAATGAATAATGCTTGATCGTTCTGTTGGCTGATCGAGGAGGTAAGCTTATTTGCTGAAGAGGAGTAGTGCTACCTTGTGTACAAGTAAGTAAAGTGTGTGCTTTCCGTGTGTGAGATCCAGGATTCAACTCCCCATGAGGTATCTTTCAGATGAAAACCCGAGTGAAGGTTTGGATCCCACTACTACTACTACTACTACTAGTAGTAGTAGTAGTAGAAAAGAAGAATACATAGCACAACAAGTGGTAGTAGTAATAGAAGAAGAAAAATTCGCTGCTGCTTCGGATCTAATACAGCCTACTTATGTGACGTCCAATGTCTTAGTTTAAGTGGATGAAGAAAGAATTATCTTACTGAAAACAGAATTCTGATTTGCAATTCGCAAACAAAGCAAAATTTTTAATATATTAATATATCCACGACGACACTTCTCAAAGAAAAAGCGTTAAATTGTGTCAAGTTAGCAGAACTTTTTTTTTTTTTTTTTTTATGTGACCCAGAATGAGCTTGATGCACTTCAGGCGAGATGTCTCGTGTCCTGTAAATTAATGTCTGACATAGACAAGACACACTCTTGGTCGTTTGCTTTTGTTAAAAAACTAAATCTCCCTTTTTGGTGACAACAGCAGTGAATTTATTAAGTAAAATACAATCAAAATTTCAAATTTACCAATCTACATGGTATTCTGTGTGTATAGAATGCTTAGAAAAAAAAAAAAGAAAAATCTATAGCCTATAAATAACAACGAACGACTACCCGACCAATCTCGATCAAATTTCAACATGGATGAGGTTCGGGTCTGGGATGTTTTTTTATCGTGTCATGTTGACGGCGCAACTTAGTGGAGGGGGAGATATCTAAAAATGATCGAAAATGACCGATATTAGTCTCGAATCCATAATTTTCGGGATCGCTGAGATGAACAGTGACACTTCCGTTGTCATTTAAATCCAAATTCAGTCCCGCAACTTGGGGAAAGGGAAGATTTATAAAAAAAAAAAATGATCGAAAATGATCGATATTAGTGTCTAATTAATCGTTTTCGGGGTCACTGAGATAAACAGTGACACTTCCGATGCCATTTAAATCCAAATTTAGCCCCGTAACTTGAGGGAGATGTATAAAAATGATTGAAAATGACCGATATTAGTGTCGAATCTATAGTTTCCGGGGTCGCTAAGATGAGCACTGACACTTCCGATGTCGTTTAAATCCAAATTCAGTCCCGCAACTTGGGGAAGGGGGAGATATATAAAAATGATCGAAAATGACCGATATCAGAGAGCGCTTCAGTAATAGTGAAAAGTGACTGACTAACGGAATATGTTACTAATTTTTCTCATTTTAACCCAGGGAAGCTGGTAATTGACGCTAGTAATGTAAAAATCCTTAACTACTGTTAGCATTTAACGAAGAAAAAGAAGTCCATAGATGGGACATGACCAATTTATCCCACTGTGCCGAGTACATCCTCATGCGTAGTTTCCGAGAAAATTGAGAAGCGGATTTACCTTGTAAACCTAAAACTTCATGTTGTACGATACGGATGGC
Organism: Thermobia domestica; assembly: GCF_964235325.1. NCBI lineage: Eukaryota > Metazoa > Arthropoda > Insecta > Zygentoma > Lepismatidae > Thermobia > Thermobia domestica. Next base: position 39,401,884 of record NC_137469.1, read on the forward strand.
ATGTATTAAGATTAAACTGATGACGGTAAACATGGGCGGCGATTAGGGGGGCAGTTGCCCCCCCCACTTTTCTGAAAGTGCCTATTAATGTATATAGTTTCAACCAGGGAAATTTGTATATTAACATTGATATACAAATATTCAGATCATGTCTTGTCCCCCCACTTTTAACGTCCAATCGCCGCCACTCAGTACCTAATCAAGGTTTTCATTACAACACTAACAAAATGACAGTACAATGTATGGTTAACGAGATACAGCCCAAAAATTTTATTAACTAGAATAGTGTCCAATGATCAGACATAACCAATCGATAAATCATAGAACAAAAAGAAATATATATATATTTGATAGTAAAATATCAGATCTAGTTTCCGAAAAAAAAATGAGAGAAAAATTATGCCGCGAAAACAGACTGTAGTTCCTTGCCAATAATGATAATAGCTGATTATTTATGCACTGTATATGTAAATGTATACACTGTTAAGTAGCACATTATGTCTATTGTTCTACTCTAACAGTGATACATATACTCGTAACAGTGACACAGGTACTCGTGGCACATATAGGTAACAGTGACACACACAGTCCTAATAGTGACACACACAGCTCTAACAGTGACAAATAGTAACAATGGTGCATATGGCCCCCAATAATGATACGCTTAGACGTGACAGTGATGCGTATATTTCTTGAAATAACTTGGAACTTACTGAAGTTTGGTATTTACATTAAAGTTGCAAACTAACATGTATCTTATATATATATATATATATATATATATATATATATATAAACAGCAAATAACTGGGTGAACTTGCAGTTGCAAAAATTGTCTGTGTTTAATTTTCTAAACACAAGTCTTGAATGAGTTTCTGGAAGTGTTTAAAATTATTCGAATCAATCACCATTAAATAAATCATTTAATTAATAACTCCCCCTTTAGGGAGAGAATGACATCTTGCAATTTGTTGGTATTCTGTAAAAGCAGTGTTCGTTCTATGGTATAACTGAGACGGAAACAAGCTAAGACGAAACAAGAGTATTACTTGATTTAAGTAATCACATATTGTATTTAATCAGTAATATGATGACAGTTCCCTAGAGTATAGTTTAAATTTCATTTGTTACAAGAGCGAGTAACAATAAGAACTGAAATTAATTGTTTCTGCTGTATTGTTATTAATTATTATATTTCGGTCGAGTACAGGTTCGTTTATTGCTTCAAAATCTTCAAAATATCGAGGGATGACAATGGTGTCTGACTTCAGAGACACCTAGTCTATAAGAAAGTAACTAAATTTCATATAAATTTCCAAATATAGCTTTAAGAAATAATCATTGTGTAATAATTGCAGGATCAATTCAGGGGGGGGGGGACAAGTAGATTTCTATCATCAAAGAATAGGATTTTTTATTTGCAGTAAAACTGTAATCTATTAAACCTAAAAAAAAAAAAAGAATAAATAAAACCCTGAACTCCTTACGGAGGCCATTATTAGATCATGTCCGAAACCAAACTATCCTTTTAAAATCTGCTGACGCTTATAAATTCGTTGACTAAAGAGAACGCCTTATCTTCCATACAGGACTCCCAACTTATCAGGGGGGATGACATTAAGTCCACTTAAGAGACTTCATCACGGCAAAATTAAAATACCGCTAATTTTACAGTAATTATGTGATATCTTCAAATAGATAAAATATAATCGAAATATGGAACAAGAGCTCCCTAGACAATACTATTTTACATGAGATACCGTTATCATGACTCACTTATCTGCTTTCGATCTCCAGCCATTTAGAAAATCGGCATTTATTTTCGCGTTTCTAAATGGCTGCAAACGGAAAGCTACTAGGTGACTCGTGATAACGGTACCTAATGCAAAATAATATTGTCTAGGGCGATCTTGTTCCACATTTTGATTATCTTTTATCTATTTGATGGTATCGCATAATTACTGTAAAATTAGCTGTATTTTAATTTCGCACTGATAGGGCCTCTTAAAATGGAGAAAAACTTCCCCAAATCCAAATGGGGAATTATATCCCCTCCGGGGTGAAAAAAGGGAGTTCATCATCATTACCATAATGTACTTAAAAGAGGTAAGACGAAAGTGCTGCTGATAATATTGTGTAGGCAAGACGAAATTACAAAGTATGATTAATGAGATGTCGTCCAAAATTATGATCAACTCGAAAAAAAATATATTATTATTTGTAAAAAGAAGGGTTGTGGTGGCTGTGTCAGAGTTCTCACTTCTAGTGTGTGTGGGCTACTTAGTAAAATGAAATCATTAAATTTTACGTCCCATGCTTATGCCGGCTAGGCTAAAGGAGTTGGTGATGATGAGAAATGAATGAAATGGTGGAATAAAGAAAGTGGAAGAACCCCGAAAAACCCCACGCACTCACTGTTTGTCCACCACAACAAAACTCACTTGGCGCGAACTGGGATCGAACCAAGGATCCCATGCACCAGAGGTGAATGCTCTACCACTAAGCCACCGCAGCGTCTCTCCCTAGTTCAATTCCAGCTCTCGCTAAGTAAGCTTTGTGGTGGACAAAACCGCATGTATGTGTTTTCTCGAATGTTCTTTCGTTTTCTCTTACTTTCATCATTGTACCATTGCGTTCACTACCATAATCACAGTCTCTTTTAACCTTGGACAATAATTGTACACGCGTTAAACCGAATAATAATAATAATAATAATGAAAACATATGAATCGATAGGCGACATGAAGCTAAACAAAATCACATACTAGGGTAAATTCTTATGTGTACTTTTTGAGAAAAAAAGAATTTTGTCGTTAAAAAGTATGTCGTTCGTTCTCAATAATAATTGATAAGCTTTTATTATGCTGAAACTGATTATTTAATTATTTAATTTATTTACTATATACGAGAAGCAGTCAAGAAGTTCCGAGAATTCTGTTGTAGCTCTTTATTACCACAATATAATCACACATTTAGTTAATCGGCTTCAAAATACGCACCTTCGGAACACACACACACACACACGCACCGGTTTCACCGCTCTTGTGATTGCTGGAAAGAAGGACGAAATTCCTCTTTCGACATCTTCCGAAGTTCAGCTGTCGCGTTGGTTTTGATCCCTTCTACGGTAACGAAACGGGTACTAACGCTGTTTTCGTTAAAGCACTGGAACCATAAAATGACTTTAAGGCTATCAAAGTAGGTATCGAAAGCAGATTTCCCCAATTTGAACAAAAAAAAAAAAAAAAAAAAAAGTTTTGCGCGTTGCTCGAACCGCAACAATGCACCACATACTCCTCTATTTAAGTACACCACTCGTAAACTGACTGTTAAGACCTGTTCACACTGCTCATAATTAGGCAACCTGTGCCCGAAGAAAATTTTCTAGTGGGGCATTTCCATGGTTGCTATATTACGTCTGGTATTTCTAGGCTCTCGGCATCTTATGGCCATTTAGCCCGTCACGTTTGAGGGATAACGTCCCTCGGCGAGCACACTATCCGGGCAAAGGGAAGGACGAAAAGATTGGAGAAGGAAGGAATCGGCCTGGGACCTATAAGTTAGGTACCACCCCGGCATTTGCCTGGTGGGAATGAGGAAAACCTAGGAAAACCTCATTCAAGGTGCCTAGCCTGAAAAAGCTGTTACACTTTTTCGACCGAGTGCTCCCACCGAGAATCGACCCCTCGCACCGAAGGTGAGAGCGTTAGCGACTACGCTACGCGGGGCCACTTTCTTTCTGGTATTTAATATACGTGGTTTGTTACCGTATATTACGTATACATCTTCGTGAGCCAGGGGGGTCCGACCCCTTTCGGGCGCCCATAGACTGCACCACAAATGCCAAAAACAACATTTCCGGGAACTTTTTGACTTCCCCTAGTATATAATACTATTAACTAGTGGATTACATGCATTGTTGTTTGTTTAACAGTGCCGTGCATACTACGTGTTGTAAAAAAAAAAAAAAAAAAAAAAAAATCCACGAAATAAGTACAGTATTTTAAAAGTTCTTGAGTTTCTTCTCTGAACGTTACACGATACCCACCAATTGCCAATATGTAATCGAAAGAACTTTCCCGCTAAACGAAAGAAGAGAACAGTTTTCGTAGACAATAATTTTAGTGAAAGGGATTAATTATAATTTCATTACACAAAACTTTCACTTCAATTTTATATGCACGTTGCAATCGATCAAAAACTAGTTTATGAATATCTTTTTTTCTCTTATTACTTTTATTAAATGGCTAAAGGTAATAAAGATCTTATTTAATCCTTCCTTTACACATGGAAGATAAAAACCCATTTAAACGTCGCAATTTACGTTGAATAATGTAGCAAACTCGTATAAATTTTCCGTCAATAGTTAGTTATATACGCACTTCTGCGACCTAATTATGCTTTCAATATATAGTTTCGGCGTTCTATACTAATTATATAGATGAGATTTAAAAAAACAACAACGTCGAGACATTTGGCAAGCAACATACACTATCAACTGAGACATAATGCGTTGTTGTTGTTGTAACTGAGTAAAAAGTGTGTCGTGAACTTACATGACATATTTTAGACAAGAGGCTCTGTTTGCAACTAGTTTCCTCAATATATCTAGAAAAAAAAAATGAAGTACAGGGTGTTCATAAAGGAATAATCAAACTTTTGTAAATGAATAAGTTTTCTTGTTGCTTTACTTGCATGAGACCTAGGGGTTTGTTTACAAAAATCGCAACTTAGAAGAAGCTGTATTTCGTGTGCACTTCGATTCGAAATGTCCAAAATCATCTGTTGCAGTGTTCTATTTTTCACATGAAACCACCATATGAAAGCAACATTTTGAAAATACATATAGTTCTTGATTTAAGTAAATAAATGAATCCACGGCTCTTTGCGTAAGCCGAAATTTTACCATAATCTAAGATTTAACGCAAATACAGAAAAAGAACTATTTTTTAAATACTACTAGAATGCAAAAAACTGAGAATGCAATAATATACTTTATGAACAGGACGCAGAACTGCAGATAGTTTTTTTTTCTTAAAAAAAAAGAAGTTAATTAGCAACAGTTCAACAATAGCTAACTACTTAATTTGCAAGGATCATCAACGTCCAAATCTTCAATGCAGCATTGAAAAATGATACGAAATTTTTCAGTTTAACATCGCACATTGTACCCTTTACGCTAACAGAGACGGACAAGTGAATGATGGAAAAATTGGTGGAATAAGAAAGTGGGAGTAAACGGGAGAACCCCGAGGAAACCCACGGACACCTTGATTTTTCCGACAAACTAACTTGACCGCGGATCGAACCAAGGACCCTACCACTGAACGACCGCAAATGCAACATTGGAGATTTAGTTTTTACTTCATACGTAAATACCATTCGTAAGTATTGTAAGGACTGTAAGGATTCACATACACATCGAATTTAAGAAGTCGAAGACTGCCTGTAGTACATACCGTTTATGGAAACTGAAAATGCTATGAAGGCACTACTATAACATTACGTAAAACTTACATATTTCGTCAAATACGGTAGAAAGGTGAGGAATTTGAACCCGCGATAAAGATAGACGTAGATGTTCTACTAACTGAGGCATGCTAAGCGAATCCAGCTTCTAGTTTTATCATATTTTCTGCTTTCTAGAACTGTATTCGCTACCTCTTAATCGCAGTACATCAATTTCTCGAGATTTCGTCGACTCACCATCAATTATGTGCTTTCACGAAAATCGATCCCGGAATCATGCAAAATAACCATTCTGTTACACATCAGTGACTGACTGGTTAATTGGGCCGTGCCATTCCTTTTCAGCACCGGCTATTTAAGACAGGGCCTCCTTCTTATAAAGTGGTATCCAAATCTCTATTCGAGTTTGAATGGTGTACCTCCACTCCGAACTGAACCCGGAATCTCCCGACAGAAAACGTGCACGATATGCCTACAAAGGGGCATATAGCCATCCACGGCTGGGGTCTACCCAAAAATTTTGGAAAATATATAAACGCTAAAAGATACAATAAAGAGTAAATATATTTTCCACTATTTATATTAATAGTAGATAATTAATTAACAAATAGCATCAACCACTACTGTAGAAGTAATTTTCTACTGTTATTAATCAATCAAATGTGTATATATATCCATAGTCCTAAGCGAGGGAGCAGGCCTACCCTAAATTAAAATCCTAAAGCCGTCTCTGATGTTAACCAACATGCATGCATTTAGTATTACCTTTAAAATTCTCCATAAAATTCGCACCATTGCTTCTTTGCCGAAGTGACTGTAAAACAAAACTAAATATTAAAATTTCGAGAAAACAGCGGTCCACAGCACAGAAACTACTAGTATGGTGAAATATTTGAACACGTTGATTTGAGCTGAGAATTATATAACATACGTAACTGTATGACGTCATCATGAATTTCTGAGCTGCGACTAACTCGGCGGCATTGAACCTCCGGGTTCCATAGGTCATATTCACAAAAGCTCTCCACTGACTTCAATCCTTAGCCAACTGAATCCAGTTTCTACTTTGTATTCCTATTTCTGCGAGATCCATTTTAATATTGTCCTTCCATCTGACCTAGGCCTTCCTAATGGTCGTTTTTCGATTACACTTCTAGTTAAAACTTTGAAAGCGTTCCTACTTATTTGCATTCTGGTTACATAATCTGTGCACCTGAGCTTCTTAGACTTGATGACCCTAACAATAATATATGGAAAACGGTATAAATTATGCAGTTCCTGGTTATTAAGTTTAAGCTATTCTCGTTCCTCTTGGGTCCGAATATTCGTCTCAGAACATTGTTTTCAAATACTTTCAGTCTACGTTCTTCCCTCAGACTAAGCGACCATGTTTCACAACCATACAGTACAATAGGCATGATTATCGTTTTATATATCGCATGATCAGCTGCGCCTAGAGTGTCTAAAAGTATTACCACGTTCAATACAGAATATTTCCTTGTAAGCACTTCCTATACTTTTATCGCTATATTTTCCAAATTTTAATATATTAACTATGCAGTATCCACCACATTAGGTTTCCCTGTACTTTTAGTTAAAAAAAAAAGTCTAATCACAGTCATATGGAAACAATATTTGACTAATGTTGCGAATAAATCTATTCATTCTCAACAGGCCTGCAACCAGCCACAGAGGTTTGGGGGTCACGAATCTGTTAGGGAGTGCAAGTCATTAAAAATTCTTTTACAAATATATTGTATTTTTTGTACTGAGGTCTGGAGGGGCCACGGAAAGTTTAGAGGTGGCAGGTCCCCCAAGCCCTCCTCTGGTTGCACGCCTGATTCTAAAACGAAACTTGCACACTAATAAACTTAAGTGAAGTAATAAATCAGAAAGCAATACGATATAAGTTTTGACAAAGAAATTCCACAAGACAAGATCAAAAATGTACTGTAAAAACAATTTATCTGTGAAATTGTTTACGAAACACCAGCACGTGTTAACACAAAATGAATGACTAATCTAAAAACTTCACTGTGTTAAATGTTCCAGGGTAAATGCGCACACCCATCTTTTGAGATTTTCTCGTTGAAAACATGACTGCATATAAAGTAAAACAACATTAATTAACAGTAAAGTGCTTCTTTAATGGTTTTGTAATAAGCTACTTGAAGATTTTCTCGATAAAGCGTTGTTATATGCGCTCTTCAAAGACTGAGCAATATGGATAATAAATGATTTCATACCTGCTACCGCGCTTATTCAATTTTCAAAAATCTGTTAAATATCTATACGTTAAGTGCCTTCTTCCAGATAATAATAAATGGAAAGAAGGGAACAAACGTATGATAAGGGAACATACATTATAAAGTAATATCAAATACCTTATTTATTATGCCTCCATATAATGTATAAAGACAGCAAACACTAACTTTTATCAGTGCTGGAAAATCGCTTATGTCTGATGCAAAGGAACTAGCGTAGATACGCTTTTCTAAGGGATTGGTTGGTTGGTTTTCGAGTTTTACGTCCCGTTCAGCAGCGAGGCTATATGAGACGTGGACCTACTGATTAACGTGGAATCCGAACCACATGAGCTCCCGCCGGGAATCGAACCCGGGTCCCCCACGCCAAAGGCGTGTACGCTAACCACTTAGCCACGGATGAGCTCGTTTTTCTAAGCGAGTATTGAGGAGGTCATTTAAGTTTGACACGTTCTGAAGAAAGAAAAAAAAAAACTCGATGCAAACACACTATATCATATTTTATACTAGGATGATCAAGTGATCATGGTTCAGTGGGTATACAGAACATCGTCGTGGCTTCAGCGGAACCCTGGCTTCGAAACCGATCGTAGAGCCAAGGACGAGTCCTATCTTTTATTTAATTGTTATGCTGGGTCTTTTAACTAGAGAGTTCTTTTATTGAACGTATCGGGTTATGAAGCGACATAAATTGAAGCTAGGAAATTAATACTAAAAAAAGGACGATACCGGTACATTATTTACAGGCCAAATATTTTAAAATTATTTTTCGTGGTCAGATCTAAAATACTACAATTCCTTCACTGAGAAAGAAAATCATACACTGGAAAGCTGTTGTCACTTCTCTATACTGTCTCTGATGTGAGTGAAGAGCTTACGTCTGAACTATGACATTTTATCCGCGACGACGACTAGTATCAAAAGAGCGTTTTCTTTTCTTCCCATTTACAATGCATCGTAAAATTTTCTTTTCGATAACAGCGTTAACAGTTTTATGGAGTTTGACGTTATATTTCTCTTTTAATTCTACTAGGTTTCACGTTAAGTCATCTAGTGCTTTTTCTTAGTTACTAAAACCTTAAATTAATACAGTAGGCGATAACTGTTTTTATTTTGAGAAGACGCATTTTTAGACTACCAAACTTGTAGAGCGACTATGTGCGTCCAAGGGAGACAGTGATTATCGTAACAGACGAAATGGAGAAATGAAGAAAGTGGAAGGAAATTAAAGAAAAGACACGCACACATAGTGTTTGTCCATTACAAAGCCCACTTTGACGAGAGCTGGGATCAAGCCAGGAACCCCATGCAATAGAGTAAACGCTCTGCCACTGAGCGACAACGGCCTTATGTCTTATCTACGTTGACAGGTAGGCCTATCAGAGGAAAAACGGCCAAAGATAACAATAAATGGCTGGCTGATATCAAGAAATATATTCAAGGTACCAAGACAGGTTCCAGCACCTGCCTTAACTCTATATTCAAACCGGAAGTGGGTTGAAATCAGTGATTTCCGGTTTCACTACTGATCACTAGGGGCAGGAGTTTGCCGCAAGTTGCGAAATCGCGAAAGTTTTCCTACAAAGCCGAGAGTTGGTTTTCCAACGAACTACGTCAGATTGAGTAAGGAAATAGGTATTTTGAAGTCGCGACAAAATACGATAACTGACATTTTGAGCGAAATGTGCCGCAAAACGCAACAAATTGCGAATTTTTAAAAGCGTCAATTTTAATTGTTAAAATACAGAAATAAAAAGTACAATTGTTCAAAGGAGAGAAACATTTTAAACTTAAATAACTTGTACCTGTCGGTAATATGGCTTCCAATAACGAATACTGACTGTGAATGGATTTTTTTTTTAATACAGCTTGGTAATCAATGGTAGAAAGCTACAAATGAAAGAAGAAAATGTTGAAACATGCAACATGCTGCACTTTTCATCAGAATAATAATTTGCAGATGAGATATACTAGAAGATACTGCACTAATGTATTGTATGTATGTGTTTTTACATGCATATATGTTTCCGGTGTATAACTAATACAATGTATGGTGTTTTGTGATGGCAATTGTGATGATATTGTGCTAGTGTATTTTAAGTTTTTGGACTTGTAAAAGAAGAAAGAAGTAATTTGTTTGTTAGTAACTGCATAAAGAATAACTTCATTGTCCTAAGTAGCAGTATTGATTTATTGATTATTACTTATATTGGACTTACATTAGAATTTGTGTAATTTATATTATTAGAGTTTGTAAAATAATTTACTTAGCGACAAAATGAGAAATTTTATATCTCAAAATGCGACAAAATACGAAAATTTTAAATTTCAAATGCGAAATATTTAATTTCAAATTGCGAAAAACTCCTGCCCCTACTGATCACTGTACAAATTGATTGAAAGCGTATGGCGGAACGCGTCGACAGCAAGGTGGAATGATAATGTGGGAGGAAACGGAAGTACCCGAGAAAACTCACGGACACGACATTAACCACCACAAACTTACTTGGACGGGGATCAAACAGAGATCCTGCGCATCAGAAGTAAGCGCTCTATCACTGACCCACCGTGACTTCTCTAGTAATTAATAGAAAATAATACATAATTTTGAAAAATTGAAAGATATTAGAATGTTTTATAACTCACTCAAAATATTAGAATTTATAATACATTGTATTATGTATTATTCGTTTAATTTATACCTGTATGAGATTCTCAACTATATTTTGTAATACGTAGCTCACTTGAAGTTTTTTTTTTCCTTTTGGAATGTTTAACCCTTTCAAATTATGGCTTTTTTAAAAGGTAAATAGACTTTCACTTGTGCAGCTACACGCAGGGGTGCCCACAAGGGGGGGGATATGACGCAAACTGCGTCATTGAAATATTTTGGGGGTTAAAATCTATATAAATATGTTTGAGAGGGTGTAAAAATTAATCGCAAAGATTTTTTTCAGGCAGAACACCTACAGATAGGCAATTGAGGGGGGGGGTGCGTCATGGACATCAGGGGGGGTAGGTACCATTGGCTACAGTATCATCCTTAATTATCCTAGAATCATGGTTTGTACCTCATTCTCTTCAGAATAGAACAGCCTTTCAAACGGTACCATTTATATTTCCCTATTATGTATCTGAGGCGGAAAAAAAATCACAAAAAAAAATAGTTTTTGTTTTAAAAAAATATCCCTTTATTTTACGTTTCTGCCCCTCTGGACCACCCATGTTTTAATACAGAGATCTGAAAACAAAAATATGAAAAAAATACTAAGAGAGGCACTGAATGTGTGCAAAAATTTCGATCTTCTAGATACAAAAGTAAACCGTCAAAAAAATGATAAAAATAGGCTTTCTTATAAGTTGTAACGTCATCACACCCTATGTCTCGACGCAGAAAGGCCGAAAGTGTATGTAACGTGTCGTACAATGCCTCCAGGCTTTAAAAAACAAACAAACAAACAAACAAACAAACAAACAAACACACACACACACAAAAAAAAACGAGGAAAACGTTTTATTGGTACTTTTTTAATCGAATAATGAAGCTTCCACCCTATCACCTAAAAAATAGGTGATATAATTTAAAAGGGTTAAACAATAAGGGCATACATTGAGGACCACTGTTTGATGAACACTGGTCTCAGTGTCATTTTTTAAAAATATTTTATTTCATTATTGTTGTTATGCTTTCTCGCATATCTAGTTGCTGTATTTGCATAAACAGGAGTAATACCGTCTATGGAAAACAGAAAGAGGAGGAAAAAAATGGCAAAAACATGCGTTGTAGATGATAAGTTCTTTTTGGTCGCAGAAGGGTACAAAGTACACTTATATGTATAGCCAAGCATAAACAGTGTGTCCTAAAGATAAGAGATGGTGCCAATTAGCTACAATCTATGGCGTGGACTCGCGAACTATGACGCTCTAACGCTGGTCACGTCTTGTTATCATCCGGATAGGAAAATATCAAAACTTCGTTTGCATAACTAGGAAAAAAAACTGTTACTGGTCGAAAATTATGTTTTCTTTATCTTGGTTGTGAATACTAAAACGAGGAAGCCTAAATACGTATTTCAGCACACCGAACTCTCGAGTAACCAAACTATTAATGTGTTACAGTCAGAGCTGTTACAGAGATGAATTAAAGGAGAAATAATCATACGTTTTAATGTATTAGAATTAGAACAGTGTTCATTAATCTGTGGTTCGCGGACTACAAATGGTTCTTGTAGCCCCTTGGATTGAACATTAATCCAAAATTGAAAAAAAAAAAAAAAAAGGTTGAGAATGCTTCAACAGCTTTGTCAGAACGAACTTAAAAAGAATTATTTTTTCTTATTAACTTCTACAGGTTTTATACTAATTGTTCTATGTACTTTATTATTATATTGATTAAACATTTCTTGTAATATATCTATCCATTTATAATTTCCCTGAGTACTAATTTTTTTCGCATGTTTTGTTTAAAAGTTCTGTTAAAACGTTCTACGATATGTTGTATTACGAAGATTCATGTTCAAATGGAGGGCTTAAAATTAAAAAAAAAAAAAAAAACGCAAAATATAATCTCTCTATGACTTATGGTTCCCGAGATATGGCTCCTTAAATTTCCCGAAATCCGAACTTTTTTTTGGGGGGGGCGGTATCTGGGGAACGGTGGCCAGTTGGCCAATGTCCACCGCTTACTATTTGATACCAAAATGTTCACCAACCTCTTAGGTACTGATCAACACCAATATGATATCTCTAGGACTTCTCGATGGCTCTTAAAATCTCCCGGAATCGGAACGTTTTTTTTTGGGGGGGAGGGGTAGGAAATATCTCGGGAACGGTAAGAGTGACGCGAAAAATTCCATCACCTTCTCAGATAGTTTTTGATGCTCTATCGAATGGAGTCTCAAAATTGAAAAATTCGGAAATAATACACACACACACAGACAGAGAATTCAGTAACGAAATTTTTAAGTTCGCTGAAAATCAAGTGAATTTCCTGTCATACTATAGGTGAGAATCTCAAACAGGTATACCATAATAAAATTTAAAATGATAAAGATAATCCAAATCCTAATATCTTATACAGATATATTATACAATAATGTTGATCACCTTCAATTATTTTATAAAAATCTATTTTCTTTTGTTAATTATATAAATACAAAACAACGGGAATTTTAATTAACAATTTAAAAATAGAAACATACCAATGTAGTAATTTCTTTTAAATGATTGATTTCTTTACGAGCAGTACCGTAATTTCAGATATTGCGAGAGAAAAGATTGTCCATCGACTTACGTGTTTCATGTTTTTTTTTATTATTATTATTATTATTATTGGTATATTAGTATAAAATTTATTAAACATGTGCTTCTCAAATTCAGTGGGAGGGGAGGCAACTGCACTTTCCTGTCATCCCCAAATATCACAAGAGTAGAGTCGTCCGTAGAACATTCTAGCTAATAAAAATGTTTCCCATTTGGCGAAAGTAGACGATACCATCTAATGATCTAAACAGGAGGGAGATATGCCTGAATCTCACACATCATTTACTACCTTCTAAAACCTGTTAACTTGTCTTTAAAATATAATCTATTGTTTATGACACTATAACTTTAGAAGTAATATTAAAATTTAGTGAAGTTTAGAAGTAAGTTTTTTCTATTTTGCAATTAATGTACAAATGCCGACGAGGCTTGGTAGATTAATGAGCGCACTAAGAAATTTTTATTGGGAGGGGATACAGTACTACAATGCACTACGTCTATGTAGCACTGAACGGGTACTATTCTGCACCCGAAAAACCGATAAGCAATAGAATATTGTAAAATACTTTCACGTGTATTTATAGAAAAAAAAATGATACAATTATGTTTTTATAGGAGAAAGTATACAGATGAAGTGTAAGATCAAATTTTCATGCTGCATCAATCATTTCCCAGTTAAACAAATATAATTTTATTGAGAAAGTGTACAAAGATATGTTGAGTTAGGAAGATTTTTGGGGGAGGTCCGAACCCGGTGAACCTCCAGTGGGTACGCCCCTGAATTACATATAATAATAAATTGTAGTTTGGAAGCGAAGGACAAAGAGTTTTGGACAAAAATTTAGGTTCTTTAATAAATCTTTTGACACTATAAAGCAACCTACTATTCTTGCTGTTCTGTAATACATTTTATTTGGACAAAAGCGAACCACCTACAATCCTGCCACCTTGAGATCCGTTTGCTTGATATTTCATTTTGATCTGTGAATTTTGATCATTCTTGGTAATGAATAATCTGCTGTACAGTCAACGACAAAAGTTCTTTTCGTCGGGTAAAATTTATTTTGGGAATAACGGTGGTTATGACTGGAACGTACAGAAAGTTACAATTTATTTAATTTACTGAAAATTGTACTAAAAAATTGTTCTTCCATTCTGAAGTTATTTACGAAAACTAATTTAATCAAAAGGAAAATAACTTCTGACGCTGACAGTACATGTATACAAAGCCTACAAACTACTACTATTGAAATTTAGTGAGGATAAAATTAATTGCGCAGTATAATTGATTAATGAAAAAAAAAAAGTCCAAAGTTAAGACACGTACTACTTCGATAGATCTGACTGACCTGAACAAAATAGTGTGGATGAATAAATCCTCATGCGTAGTCGTCGAGAAAAACTTGTTTTTGGAACCTCAAGATCGGTGCAGTATGACGATCACGCCACATATTAAAATTGATACCGAAGTATACATTACTCAAAGCATTTCATTATGACACGAGCATAACGACATTTAATAAAATACAACGCTAAATAATGATTAATACAAACTTTAATTTTGTTTTTCTTCAACTAGCCTGCTATTGTCCCAAGAGAAGACATGACAAATCAAGATCAACGCCCTAAACAAAATGATATGCTTAGGGCGTAAATTTTCATGCGTAGTTTTCGATAAAATCTTTTTTTAAAAAATGCGCGATAAAAAACTTATGTCGTTCTTTGCCAATCTGGTGCAATTTACCAGTGATTACAAGTGAGCTCTATACCACCAAGCAGTGGCGTTTTTAGGGGGGATTCCGGGCTTAAGACCCCCCAAATCTCACTTACTATAGTAAAGTATACGAAATATCTGGCAGAATTTTCATATTTTTCAGGCAAAGCCCCACCCCCGAAAGTTAGCAAAGCCCTCCCCGAAATAAAATCGTAAATACGCCACTGACACCAAGTCACAACGGTACCGTGGATAATCTGTTATCTGATTGAAAAATGAAATAAGTTATAATTTCAGATATGCTGTATTTACAAACTTCGTGGAAAGAATCACTGTCATATATATTTTGATTTTCTTTTCTTTGTAAGAAATGCTAAAAATTATATAAATCTGTGCCAAACCAAACAAATTAATACGCAGTTAATTTGAAATGAAATGAAATATCTCAGTTTAACGACCCACAATTATGCCCTCTATGTTAAGAAAAACGATAATTATAGCAAGCGAATGATAAATGGAAACATTGGTAGAACGAGAAAGTGGGAAGAAACGGGAGTACCGCGAAAAATCCCACGAACACGGTGTTGTCCACCACAAACTAACTTGGCCGGGGACCCCCCCATGCACTAGAGGTAAACGTTCTACCATTGAGCCACCTTGGCCCTCCAATTAATTTGTTCGACCTGGCATAGACAGAAAAAATATTTATTTATTGATAGTAGCAACTTCTTAGGGCATTTTATTAGTTTACTTTTCTCTTAGCGATTTTTATGACGTACAGCAATATTTCTGTTTTAAAAATGTTTGTTACACTTTTCTGATTTCCTTACCCGCAATACCTTAGGTAGGTACCTAAAGACAGGACACTAACTTCCTATAAAATAGGTCGACTTATACACTTTACTTTTTCGAATCGTTTCACACGTTACGGAATTATGTGAACATATAAAAACGGTATTAACACTTTCAGTTGTTGACGAATATCATGGTCTAGATCCGAAGACTATTGTTAAATCTTTATGGAATTTATAAAGGGACCATCTCGGAGGCATAAGTCTACTCTTGCAAATAAAATAATCAACCAATATACACGAGTAAAATTGAAAATCATTGTCTGTTTCTAAATTCGGTTTAAAAAAAATGCACATACCATTCAGTTCATGAGGACAAAACTCGCGAAATTGCTAATTTCTTCCGGTTACAACACTTGAATCGTAAAACTGGAGCTTCACACTTGACATCAACTTCACCATAATTACTAAATAGGTAAAAGGAATTAACACGCCTTACCTTCTATTATAAGAGGCACAATTTACAAACATTTCCTCCCAATATGGAAAAAATTACTAGAGCAAAATGGAAATATTAAAAAAAAAAAAAAAAAAAAAATCGCTCGCCCATTTCATCCAAAAATCCAGGTCATCCAGAAACAAAAATATTTCGATGGCGGGGTCATCTTCGATGGCAACTTCCGAAGGGGGAAAAAATCGTACCAGAAGATGTAGCTTCCGGGCTAACAGCCTGTATCCCAGCCACGAAGAGGGCAAAGATGACACAGGAGACGTATGCACACATCATCACCAGAGAACAACAACGTCCGACACCCATCTTGGTCACTTGAAAACTATTAAAGTTGTTCGACATTCATCCCAGTTTTCATAATTTTTTAAAAAAAGAAAGAAAAAAATATCAGCTGCGAAAAGGAGATCTCTTGCATCATATTTTTGTATCGCCGATGGGAGGAAAACCAGCACGAAGGTCAGTGATTGGCTACGGAGTTTCGAGGGGAAAGAACGTGATTGGATACTTTTCTTTTTGCTCTTTTCCTGCACTGACTATACTATAATTTTTGCACGAACTATCTTTACCCGCCACAACAAAGGCGGGTGGAGACAGAAAAAAAGAAGGATGCTGTTGGATGACGCAACTTAAACTACAGATAAACAAAGCCATGTGACTGGCGACAGATTCAAACAATTTTTGTTTCAAGTTACTTTCTTATTAAGAGAAAGAATATTCTCACAAGGCGACCATGCAGTGTTCCACATTCCATCAAACAATTATTGCTTGAAAAAAAAAAAAAAAAAAAAAAAAAAAATCTTCCTCTAATGCTAAAAAGGTCGATGCATTGTCGATGACGGCTACGCTAGACAGAATTCATTTGCCGTGTAGATTTCTTGGAAGAGCTCTAGTTTCAGACAGCGTGTTGACTGCAGTATTATACAGACTGTAGTATTAGTTTGGTAAGTTTTTTTTTTTTTTTTTAACCAGTTCTTTTTATTATTCTTATTCTAAGCGTGTCACGTCTTTTCATACAAGAACCCTTAATCTTTCCTCGTAATCTTTCGAGAACATGTGAGGAGGGTAATTCAATGGAATTAAAGTTATTTTCGGTACATGTCATATTTTATATAATTCAGTACGTACTGGTACATGCAGAAGAAACGAATTCGGAAACGCATTAAAAGAAAAAAGAAACGAACACCTACAGGAGACTTGAAAATTACTTTGTTGTTTTGTTTAGTATAATTTAGGATTTAGATTTCTGGTCTTTCGGCATTTGTGGCCAATTGGCCCGTCACGTATGAAGGATGGCGTCCATTGGCGAGAATACTACCCGGGAAAAGAGAAGGAAGGAAGCGGCTTGGGACGCATAATTTGGGTACCATCCCGGCATTTCCCTGTTGTGAATGAAGAAAATCCATGAAAACCTCATTCAGGATGGCTCGCCTGAAAAACCTTTTTACACTTTTTCGATCACCGAGTACCCCCAGCGGGAAACGAACCGAACGCGTTGTTTAGTGTAGTCTTGAGAATATTGGAATGAGGACGGTGAATGGTTGGACTAAAGTTTTTGCATCCTTTATAGCACCAAAACTACAAAATATAACCCTATAGTTTAAAAGTAGAATCCAAACCACCGTATTGAGTCAAATTTTATTGTTCCCCCCACCAAGGATCGAACCTAGGGCTGTGTTCACCAAAGGTGCGCCCGTACGCAACTAGCCACAAAGGCCAGCGAGAAAGGCGAAAGGGTAGACCTGATCCTCAAAATTCTCCCCTGAATATTGCCACATTAAAAAAAAAAAAAAAAAAAAAAAAAAAACTTTTAAACCAACAAGTCAAAAAAAGATTTTTTAAAAATTGGGCCACAACAGTTACAATGTAATATACCATTCCAGTAAAAACGGGAAGAGAGGAAGACGGCTAGGGGCAGACTAACCTAGAAGCGAAGTCGACGCACATTGCATAGCTTCATTAAGAACATTATATATATTGAATACTATGGTGTGTGACTAAGCATTTACTTTGAAGAACCAAAAACCACCTTTCGAAAGGAAAGTGTTTTGGGGACAAATTGCCATCTTTCTTCTCTTGTATCTACTCTAGCATTCATCTGGCAGTGTGGCCAGGGGGATTAGGACCCCCTGAAACGTTCAGTTATTTGTTATGTATGTCTGAATGCAAGGTGAACTTAAGTCAATTCTTCCCCCCCAAATATGATGTCGACCCCGACTTAATGTCATAACCAGGGGCGTATCCACAGAGGGATCCACTGGGTTCGGACCCCCCAAAAAAATCCTTACATACATTTGTATACTTTCTCAATAAAACTATAATTGTTTAACAGTAAAATGATTGATGAGCATGAACATTTGATCTTACACTTCATCTGTACTCTTTCTCTTATAAAAGCAATCTAGTTCTTATCAGTGTTTTTTTTTTTTCTAAAAATATTCGTAGGTGGAAGTATTTTACGATTACTTATCGTCGTTTCGGGTGCAGAATAATACCCGTTCAGTACTACATAGACGTAGTGACTTGTAGTATTGGAACCCCCCCAAAGTATGGACCCCTCCCTATAACAAATTTTTGGGCGAGCACCTGGTCCTATCTTAAGTGTATCAATATAACCCAGTAGCATCATTTCAGGTTTCAGTAACGGCAGCACGATTCTCTACCAACATAAGAGTTACGTTTTTTTTATTAGAATACCTAGGTATAATTTATTAAAAAGCACAATTAATTCTCAAATTCAATTGAAATAATATTTTAAAATGAATGGTGTATCCGATACATTGATATTACAATATAATTTGAACAAGAATCTTCAAGTTACTTTCCGTTGTAGGTATTGAATTCTTATTCTTAATGAAGAATAAACAGAGCTGAATTATCTAATTTTTATTCACTGCAGTAAACATAACATTTCTGTTAATACATTTGTTTTATAAACTTAATATAAGAAGAAAAACCGAAGTACTTCTAAAGTAATCAGTTTCGTTGAGAGAAACTTAGGAATTATCAAAATATTGATCACATTACGGATTAAAAATATAAATTTACTCGCACTGTTTTAAAAAAGTTACAAGAAAGTAGCACTGAAGTCCAGATAATAGCGTTAAGTAAATACACGCGCGTACCCTAAGTATTGCCACAAGCTATACCAGAGAATACGATCGAAAAAATTAATATGCGTCTGGAACCTAAATTGCGGTTGAACATAATGGCTGATAATCGCTTGTTTCGCAACACTTGATACGTGAGTGAAAGACATGGGAACAAGTATTAAAGAAAGAAAGAAAAAAAAACGCTTGATCTTTATATGTATACCATAAAAGGCTTGTTCTTTTTGTATTGTTTACGTAAAAAAGGTACATATTTTAAGTACTAAGGTTAAGTCTTTTGTTTTATATCAGGCGCGTATTAATAACTTTAACCCAGAAGAGGCCAAACTAGGTTTAATCTGGCATAAATAGAAGTTCTGAAGGAACATTGTCTGGCTGTGAACTAAAGCAAATTGATAAGTGTTGGAGACAATGATGGTGCTTAGTCTAGAAAAAGCATCGTGAATATGATGACTCGTCTCGAAACATTTGTGTGTTTCTATCGCAAGAGGTCTCTGTACAGTAGTATAATTTCGTTCTGGTTTCCGGGTGGAGGGATCCAATAGCTATATGTGTTAAGTTTATATATACTTAATCCATATTTTGCCAAATTTTAGTCCATATGTAAGCTCATATAAAGCCACTTGTTAGTACGTATAGATGCTAGCTCTGGTAATAATATATATTATTAAATAACACTAGTTGAACCTGTGCTCTGTACATAGCGCATCATTCACACATGAGCATGAATCGCCTTGTCATTCCTCACAACATCTGTACATGTCCCTTTACAAGACACAAGTGAAAGAAGTCTTGATAAAAATCTGCAAGGAGTACCGTAAAGGGAAGATTTTTTTCGAGTATTTTTTTTAAATATCTCGCACCGTTTGCAAGATTGAGCCTACTTCCGGTTGGAGTTTCTAATTCATGCATGATCAGTGTTTTTTCTTCTTGCATGCAGTATGGAATAAGCAAATACATTACACACACACACAATTAATTATGATGTCATTTATATATGGCGTTCATTGGGCAAAACACTCCAAATAATAAAGATTCATCTTAGCCTGGAGAAATGGTTATCCTTAGTTTTTCATTATCATTTGGCCATGAAACAAACGCCTGAGAGATATACAACTGAATACAACTATGTAGTGTTGGAATGTGTAACTCATAGGTTATGACGATTAAAAAAAAAAAAAAAAAATTCAACACTTTCAGTGTACTCCTAAAAATGTAATAAAGAAATAATGGCCATGTTTTTAAATATTCAATTAGAACTGGACAATCTACAAAAAAAATTGGGAATCGACCAGCGGAAACGGCACGTTTCTAGCACTTGTGCTTTTCGAGATTTTATTGTCGAAAGGATTGGAGACAAACATATAAACTTTTCTTTGGAAATAAACATAAACCTAACATTTTAATATATAGAAAGGGCCTATGTGACTTTCTACCAAAAAAAAGTCAATATTACGTCAGCAAATATAAAATCAATATTATATTTATATATATAAAGGGAGACCACGTTTTTATATTCAAATCACTTGACTGTAAAAAAATGTATTTCTTATGCCAAACAGCACGTAGTATCCAGGTATGCGTTTTACGTCCTTATGAAAATGTGGTTAAGGAGGACAGGATCTAGTGTTAAAGTGGGCTCAAATTCACGACTGGATGGGACTTAAACCCAGTGAAGTTGGAGGATACGCAGCCCATTACGTAAGATTAACCTTCACAGGACATAGGTAATTCCCCGCTGGTACTGTCCTATAAAATCCATCTCTCTTGTAGGTACAAAATCCATCTCTCTTATGTGGTGGGGAATTACCACACAAGAGAAACTGATTTTATAACTACAAGAGAGATGGGTTTTATAGGACATCACCATCGGTCTAGCTTACAGTGCGTAAGATGTATATAATGTAGTTATCTAAGACATTTGTCAAATATAAATTAGAACTTATTTTATTCAATTGGAACAGTCCGTCTGTTTAATACATTAGGCAAACAAAATAGAAGTGGTAGAGCAATGTTTTATTAGACTACTGTTGTAAGACGGAAAAAAGATTAATAATAATAATAATACAATTATGAATATTGGCCACTCCGAACTTCATTCGAAAGAAGGAAATTCATTGTTAAAGCATTAATTTAAAAAGTTGGGTTATTGTTGTTGACATTGTTCTTTAGGAATACTGAATTATATAATTAGAAATTGATCCCCACTGGGTAGGGTTGGCATATATTTTCTTATTTCTGCGGCGATGAATCCCGACTGTTATATTATTAAATTGTTCCTCGAATTCAAGAAGTAAAGAAAAAAGCACCATTTATTGTGAAACATTGTTATAACACTGTTAATTTTATAAACAAAGTAACATAAGCTGCCACCCCTGCAGAGAGATTCGGTATTGGTTACCTCCTTGAGATCTCGTCGCTTTGAATGTTCTTAGCAGCAAAAGCTGGATTTTTCGTTAATGTGGATTTCTTTTCGTAAAATTATGAACGGAAATAGCAAAAAAACGAGATACTCTTCCCTCCTTTGTGTGGCGCTCTTCCTGGCTGCCTATGTTCTTGAGGCTGTTAACAGCTTCGTTTTAGGCCATCTTGTTAATGAAGAGCACTTTGCGAACCTGTAAATTCGCACCCTCTTCTTCTCGTTTCAGTACTTTATACTGTAAATAACTCAAGAGCCTTCTTTTCGCTGCTTTTAGTAAACACAAGATGGGTCTGCCTTTTACTTCCACCCAAACAACAACAGAAAATAACTTATTCAAATTTCTTAACCATATCCTCATTAGTTTATTTGAAATCAATTATTTCGATTAGTAAACAACGCGAGTCAAATTTGAATTACATGTTTACTGCGTATATAAATCAGTGGCGGCTGGTACTATAAGTTGCATGGTTGTGCAACCGGATATTTTTTTAAATACTAAAAATATTTTTAAGTGTTAAAGTAGTGTATCAGTAAAAAATAAACCTTTGCTCTTGAGCGCAAAACAGTATTGATGCATTTCTGAAAAAAGTCAATTAAAAAAAGGAAAGAAAGAGAGAGATTTACCTTTCCAGTGGCAGCGAACGTTGCCACTGGAAGCAGTAACATTGAGCATATGGCAGCGAGCTCCTATCTCTTAACATGGGGAAGTGGATTTATTCTTGCAACGCTCCTATCTTCCCGTATTGGTCCCTTACGGTTGCATTTTTTCCGCAACTGGTCAGCTTCTGTAATAGTTACGAATTCCTCCGCTTAGCAGCGCTTGACTCAGTTGATAGGGTGAGGAAGATACAGACGCGTGGAAGAAAGAAGTTATTCACAAAACATAAACTCGCAAAGAACAAATATAAGTCTGGTGGTAGCAGGGACGGATCCAGGCTGAAAGTTTGGGGGGCGGTCGTTCGAAGTCAATACATTTTATTTAACATTTATAATACAAAGGTGAAAATTCTTGGGATAAGATTTATTTTTTAAAAAAATCCTATTCTGGGGGGAAGGGGGGTCAATCGAGTCTCCAAGAAGAAAATGTCTTACTACGGGTCTAATTCCTAGCTCTGTGTCCTTCGTGCACATGATTCCGTGTTCGATTTCCGGCGGAGAGCATAAATGAATATAAAATCATTCACTTCCAATACTCATCTGTCTTCTTTAGCCTAATTTGCTGGAATGTTAAACTATTTTTTTTTTTAATTTTCAAAGGAAAACATCTTAGATTTCATGCTTCTTTACAGACAAAAAAAATACGTGGTTCCTGAAAATGGACTTTTTGTTCCGTATATTTATACAAAGAAATGCTAACAAAATGCGTATTGTCGGAGGAGAGAGGTGTTTCTGGACCCCAAAGAAAATAAAGCGGAAAATATTTGCGGTAGCGATGCTTTCTATTCAGAGAAACTTGGCGAGCAGCATTTCAGATTTCAATAAAGTCATAGAAAAATTTGAAGCCCGAAAGATCGAAGAAAGACCTTCCATTCTAAAATAATGCATAGTTTATATAATTAAATAATTTTGTTTAACTGCGTGCATGCAATTTTCTTGCTTTTTTTCTTCTTTTCGGATTAACGCCATCATTCATGGCTTACAGCACATACTATATATTCGATTTATCTCGTGTCCAATAACATGAGTGTAGAGGTTTTGTATATAAATAGTGTATAAACGTACATTGATAGTGGTTGTTTGAAAAAAAGGAAATAGCTTATATATTAAATTAATATTCGAGAAATAATTTAATCAATAATATACAATTAGAGCTTAAAAGACTTTCCTCTTCATATTTCCTGAATATTTCTTGGATAGGACTCAAGAATGCTGGGGGAGGGGAACACTTGCGCGTACCTACATACCTTTGATATTGCAACATTGCAACCGGTGCTTGTACAGACTACGATCCGCTACTGATATAAATATTAAAAGCATTGTATACACATAGCTATTACAATGTCAATTTATATATAATGCTGTGGTTTATATCACTTTCGTAATCGGCATTATGCAAGCACAAAGCTAGAAAATCACGATATCAGAAAAGAAACTGACTACGAGGTTGATCACAAATTATCATAACCATGGACCGAAACCAGCCCCGTTGTTTCAAGTGGAAGCGCTTTATCACTGAGAGAACATACCTCCAGGGAGCCCAATAATTTGACCGTTTCTTATAATCAAATCCCTTAATACAACAATCATCTATTAATAGTTACTATCCTTAAAAAAAGTAGCAATGTGGAAAAGGTATTTGGATTATCTTAGTGTGAATAACGTTAAGAATTTTTACATGAATATTTGAAAATGAATATTTTTACATGAATATTAAAAAAGAAAAAAAAAAATATTTAAGCCTTTCAGATTTGTGAACTAGAACTTTTAATTTTAACGTTGTATGTTGTATTCCATTGACAATTAGTATTTTGCATCCTGAATATTATACTAACCCGCTTATCTTAACAGCACTGCAGGGTAGTCTATGAAGTAGGGATGATATCCATTTCTCAGGACTGACCACATGAGAAAACCAATTTTTTTTTACTGTCTATATCTTGGGATCAACTCGATAATCATCTTTATCAACGAACTTTAATTGACAGTGATCCACTAGGCAGTTCTTGCTATTTTCTATCTCCCACATGAAGGACACAAAGACAAAACAAACCCATCAAAGAAGTTATTACCCTTTCTCCATACTTAAATACCACTTCTCATATCGTCGCATGAGAACCAGAGAAACGTAACTCCATTTTCGTAGGTTTACAGGCTAGTGGACAAATATGTTATTTTCTTAGAAAGATGTGTTTTTAATAAGATGGTAATTGAGCTACATTACAACAGATGATCGACAAGGAAAACAGATGGAGTTAAGTTCCATTTGCACCAAGTGGAGCATTCAAAGTTAGGTCCAACCATGAAAAAAAAAAAGAAAAAAGAAAAGAAAAGAAAACCGCACTGGTCCTCTTGCGACGATATTTCTCTTGTATAATTTTATTCCTATTCGAAGATGGGCGGCGTGAATACTATTTTAAAATAAAATAATTAAAACACAAATGCGAGCAGCGACAAATAACTAATATCTTTTAGCTTAATTGATTTTTAAATAAAGAACATATTAGATTCGAAGATAACTCCAGGATTGCGTTTCGACATTCTGAAATTTTCCGAATAAATAATAATTTCTTGGCTGCATTCTTATCATAATTATTGAACGAAAGGTGGAAGTATCTGTTAGTAACTAAGTAACCAAAAGTGGAGATAGCTACTTCGTGGAGAAGGTGAACACGAGATGGCATTTTGCGAAACAGGGTTCACAACTTATTGTTGGTGTCGTAATACAATACATGTGTATAACAGTTGTTGGTACATTGTAACTCTATGAACCTACTTTTTAATGTAATAACAATAATAGAGAACTAGTTTATGAATCAGTGACACATCGAACCCCGATCTCTGGTTTTCATATTTATTCAATAAAGAAATTGAAATTATTTTAAAAAGGCGAGGTAAGTGCTGTATCGCCAGTCTCTTTTTTGGAAATTTACCGTGTGAAGTGGAGAACTTATTTTAATTTGTTAGGAAGACCGTGTGAGGGGAATAGTAAAAACTAAAAATGTGGTGGTTGTAGGTTGTTTCTGATGTTATAAGTGGCACTGTATGTGGAGGTGGAAGGGACTATTTGGCGGAGAGATACCTTGTTATGATTTAGCGGCGAGAAAGAAGTATGGAAATGGACGTGGTGCTTGAGTTTTATAAAATTATACATAAAAAAAAATAAAAACAACGAGCGTCAGTTGTTAAATTGAGTGAGAGACACGGTGCACTGTTTACAAGTGGAGTGTTACTAGTATGAAAGCATGACAAGTGCTATTGAAACTCGTATCATTGGTAAACTCCACCTTTTTCACTGCCCTTGCTCACGCATATACTCACCGTCGCTGACGCGCCCGATCTCTGGACGCACCCTTGCGAGGACTCACCAGCTTGGCCCTCACTTGACTCGGTTAGGTAGCATTCGTGCTTTTTTTTTTAGTGGTCATCTAGCACAAGTTTGGTTGGTTTGTGTTCTTTGTCTTTGTCATATATCCGGACGCCGTATTTGTACGTAAATAGTAATTTTTATTAAAAATTTGAAGAGGTTTAGACGCCTCTGTTTTAAAGATAACTGACTCTAACCTAGCCCGATGTAACATAACCTAAGGTAATGTAATGTAACCAAATGTATTACATTTTGGTACTTTAAAAAAAATCGTGTGGTTCGGCTATACAGCACTAATAAAAAAAAAAAAAAAGAAAGAAAGAAAGAAAAACTAAGTACAAGACTTCGGGAGAATACTTGGCTTAAAACTGAAAAGCTTATATGAATTCAGCTTTGAAGGAAGAGGAGGCGAAAGAAACTGTTTACGCTGAAAGTAGCTTTTCTTGCTTTTTCACTGCACGTACGTATGTACGATGTCAAGCAACTGGTTTTTACGCATAAGAACAAATTTCATTTTTATTACCTGCATTTATTGCTGTGATGAGTAAAAACAAGAAAACTTAGGTCAACGGACATGAAGAAGATAGGCTTACCTTGCAAGATGGCCTGATTTTATTTTTAAAAAGAAGTAAAATATTCATAAACACACACAAAGTTCATCTTACAAATATTATATACGTAGCTGCAAGTTTGTAAACTGCAATAAGATTCAACTTTCTTAAGTGAGTTGAGTTGATTTTAAGTTTAACGTCCCGTTTAACAGCGAGGCTATATGAGACCGTGGACCTACTGATTAACGTGGAATCCGAATCACATGAGCTCCCGCCAGGAATCAAACCCGGGTCTCCAGCGCCAAAGGTGCGTACGCAGGATTTATAGGCCTGACACACGGTATTGCAGTTAGTATACGCAATATACTGTAAAGAAGCTGGATTTCGGTATGAAGTATCCATAAATATTATAAAATTAATGTACAATGTTGTTAAACAAAATTCTAGTCATCCACTTCTCTTTGAAAAGCCCTATCGTCTAACAGACATTTGCAATTAAGTGGAATGAAGAAAGTGGGAGGAAACAGAAGAATCACGAGAAACCCACTCATGCGATATTTGTCCACCACAAATCTCACTTCGCGCGAGCTGGGATCGAACCAAGGGCCCCATGCACCAGAGGTGAACGCTCTGTCACTAAGCCACACCGGCCCCGTTTTTAGGTTAATTGAGATCTTTACTGAGAATTAAATCAAAATGTCGATATTCTTATGTTATTTGCGATTTTTATTATAAATCAAACAAGTATCGATATTCTTAGGTTAATTGACATCCTTATTTAGACAGAGAACTATTTCAGTTAGTTGTTCTTGGCGCTGTTGAACGATAAGAAGGTAAACAGGGCCGGAATTCAAGCCTCCCCCCTGCCGAGTCAGCCAGGAACTCCAGATTTTGGGTTGGACTGCCGGGCTGTAGCCATATCGTGGGATTCGATAACTCCGAGATCCTATTCGCCAACGGAGGGTAGGGGGAGTAGAGCTTGCTTTATAACGCTTGGGAGCAATCACTAAACTACTTGCTAGGGAGGTTCCCTCTACCAGTAGGTAGAACTGGGAGCCTCTCTAGCACGAGACCAGTCTAGAGCCTGGTAATTCGAACACTAGGGCTGCCGAGTTTGACGGACTTAATCCATTACCTCCTTTTGGGAGGGGGATAGTGTAAGGTTCTTAGGGTGAAGGAGCAATATAAGCATTCTGTCATTGTTACAAGTATCGGATAATTGAAGTGTCGGACCGGCCATAAGAATAGGGTAACAGACCCAGCTTATGATAGGCGAAGCAAATGTTGATACATACTCAAGAATAGGTTTAACATCTTTATCTAATATCTGTATTGAAATCGAAAATAGTAAAAGTCGATTACTACTTTTGATTTCATCGGATTTCACAGCCTCTACTACAGACATGAATTTTCCCTTATTCAAACACTGTAGTAAAAACATTTTCTTGTACCGTATTTTGCCTGTCACTTTGGGAAAGAACTTATCTCCTTGAATGTTAGAGGAGTTCTCTACTGGAAGAGAGGAGACACGAGAGGAGGAAGCAAAGACGGAGAACAACCACCTGAACAGAAACTCAATAATTAATCCTCCAAGTGTTGGCTGTTAGTGATTTGTAAGAAGGTAGCCGGAGACAGGAGAGGTGAAGAAGGGAAGTTCATTTGCATCTTTTTAGGTAACAAATTTTGCGCTCCGTTTCTCCATCAAAACTTTCTTCAATTGACTCGTTACGAGCTTTTTTTTTTTTTTTTTTTTTTTTTTTTATAATAAGAAGGAAAGGACTGAAAGACTTCCTCGTCAAAATGGATGAAAATCAGTGACTAACAACGCCTTGGAAAGCAGCAAAAGAAAGAAAGAAAGAAGAAGTTCATGAGCAAAGTGTACGAAAATGTTAAAGAGGAAGAAATTATTGCCTCATTTATCACAATTTTCCACTAAAATCATAATAGTGTTCTCTAATTTGAATGTATTCTTTGCCAGCCAGGAATAGTACACTTCCTTACGATTAAATTACTTATTTTTTGTCTCTACTACGAAACAGGGTCAACACTACAATAGTAAGATTTCTATTTGGCTACTACTCACGTGTTAATGAGAAAGAATTATTGCGTTGTTCAGCTAACTTCATAGCAGGAGCGGATCTAGAAGGTAAAAACTGGGGGGGGGGGGGCAGCCAGAACTCAGACTTGAAAGTAAACTCACGATATACCTATCACGAATATATAAATGATACCTTAAATTATTTTTAACTCAAAAAACTGTGTGGGATGGGTCCGCCGGACCCGGCCTAGCTCCACCTCTGCTTCATAGTCCAAGTAAGTTACACTAAAAGCCGGTATTTGTTCTACGAGTAAGCTATCGTTCATCCGAGAGTTACATAGCATGAATTACTAAGTCGATTACCTTTCCGTAAAAGAATTGCCATGCCCCAGAGAGTTCTGTAGCACAGAGTACTACTACACCGGTATTTTCTGTAAGAGAGTTGTCACTGACTTTTTCCGAAGACATTTCTCCCAAAATTGGATGTTTTAGACAGCAGCGGCTGCATCAGGACTCAATGTTAACACAAGCGTTATTTTATTAGGCTACTTGCAATGCCCGTTCGTCGCACAGGGACAAAGTGATGAGCTCTACCCAGTTAGGATTAGGGATGGTCAGAAGCGGTTCCTGGTGGAACTGGTTTCCGGCTTTCAATGGATCCGGTTCTGGAAGAACCGGCTTTTCGGATCCAGGTCTGGAACCGGTTCCGGAACCAGTTCAGAAAAACCGGATATCCAAGAACCGGTTCCACCGGAACTTTGTGGCCATCCTAGTTAGGCCACATGGGGGATGAACTTGGTTTTGAACGGGAATAGAAGTGTCACTATTCATTTCAGTGACCCTGAAAATTATGTATTGGACACTAAAATCGTCCAATGGACAAAATTATGGATTGAACATAATAATCGTTTATGATTATTTTTACGTCACACCCTTTCCACTTCTCCTCACGTCGATGGGGGATAAATTTGGTTTTGGGAGTGTCACTATTCATCTCAGCGATCCCGCAAGGTATGGATTGAACATTAATATATACTACAAACCTAAGTTAGGACAGGATCCACTTACATATGTACCAAAAGAAGGGACTGGGGAATGGAGGTTGAAGGGAAATGCACTGTTGAGAAGAGACTAAAGAATGAAGAGTGAGGGGAAATGTATTGTTGAACCGTTACAAATTCAAAATTTCTCTCTTCACGTGACCAAACTCTTTCCCGTGATGTACACTATGACACTGCTACTTGTTTCGCGAAGAAGTTTTGAAAATACAAAAAGCGGGGATTGTATGTTCTGTCTCTTGCCTTCCCCCAGACTTCGACGACCATGATAGAATCTTGTGTGTTTTTAATATATGAGAATATATTGTTAAGTAATACGCTAGTACTTATATTGTTATAGATACTAAACCAATTTTACAAGAATTTGATTTCTTTGACAGTTTGTGCGCGCAAGTTCTGAGAATATAAGCCATATAAAGTTACTAATATTTATATACACACACACCTTTCCTAATCTAAAATTCATCTTCTAATTTCGGATGCTAAAAATACTGTACAAGGACGATACAAATTAAGTATTCAAGCTTTATGTATATAACACGATGACTATCTTTAAGAAATACCTTTAAAATAAAAAAAGAAAAATAAATAAAATAAAAGAGGGGACGGAAGATATTCTTGGAACACTACGATGAAACAAGTTTTGGTCGGGAGTTATGTTCCTAAATTACAGGCCTCAAACAATACGATACTACAATTTTCGATCAATAAACGTGCTAGCTTTTTGGCAATATCAAGAACATTTTGATAATTATAAATAGCATGGTTTGTGTAGTTGGAATCTAGCAGGTTTAGGTTTTTGTATGGATTGCATGGATCTAAAATAAGTGTTTTATTTCCTAATTGAAACACGTAAAAAGAAAGAAAGAAAGAAAAAAAAAAACATGAAGGTGGCCTTGCGAAGTAAATAAGGATACATGAGGGGGGGGGGAGACTTGTAGTAGTGTAGCATTTCAATGTTGCCAACTAATGATCAGAAATTCTATAGAAAAACTAATTTTTATGAAAAGGTTGGTTGACTGGAATTGAGCGTCCTTTTTAGAACAGGATCAATTGACTGCAGTAGGATTCGAACCCTTCTCGGGTCTGCATTGGAGACAATTACTCTACTAGGAAACAAACATAGAATCTCACAAACAGAAAGCGGAGCACAACGAGAACTGTGCTTATAGATGAACTATGCGAAACAAACTAAAATCATTTACAAACTTGCACTGAGGTAAAGTATTTATACCAAGTGACAGGATTTAGAGTATTATTCAGGAAGTAAGCATAGTTTCCGGGTCTTTAATTGGATATAAATGTTGGAAAATAACTTCCTAATGTTTTTAAAAAATAAATTATCGATCATTGTTTATGTAAGAAAAGAGTTTTGACAGGGATACATCTAGCTTCTAATTAAATAATATTTATGTTAATTCTTACACAACATTGGCCGTACAGAGAATCAATTTTGAAGTGGCCGTTCTATGACGTAGAATCACACTTTGCAATCTGAATACTAAGAACTAAAAAAACAAGTGTTGACAGTGTACAAGAAGTTATGGATCTGCGACTAGTATATCTGCACTGCGATATCAAAGTTCGAGTTTGCCTGTCACTACTGCACTTTTTTGAAAGTAGATTTTATGCTCGCTCTTTCTCTCAATGTGGTTTACTGGAAGAGGAGCAGCAAACTATGGCGTCATAGGGTATCTAGTTTAAAATGACTTACATACGTATGTATATAGAGTAAGACCCATTACTATTAAAGTGGAGCTAGAAACATTGCTTTTAAGTCTAGGTGTCGTAGCCTAATACTTCCAGTGAATTTCGAACTTGACGAATATTGCGTACCAAAAACAATGGATTACCTTAATGAACGAAAATATTTAATCAGAAATCTATATAATAACAATTAAAGTGGCTATTTGTGACTAAAATACTACCCAACCTAGCGCTTTAACTTAGATTTTTCTCGGGGGGGGGGGTAGGCATAAATATCTGGGCCCCTAGAAAAAGTTGTTGTGGGCCCTTCCGCAAATTAGAAAATAGGCCCCTTGTTTCCATCTTTCTCTTACTCTTTGTGGGCCCCCAAAGCCTGTAGGCCCTCCTGCACGCCCCTGGGCCCATTCCATACATGAAAAAATAATTAAGGAGGCAATATTGACAAATCTCAAAGACATACGAATAAATATTACTTCTAGGGCCCCTAATAGTAGACATTTTCTTTACTGAAATGGCCCCACGACTCATTTTTGTTTTATTTACCTTGTGTGTACTGTGTAGTTTATGTAATTTAGTGAATCTGTTTGATGCTTCATTTATATGTAATTTGATGTTCGTATCTTATATGGAGTAAAAGAAAATTTTGTCAAAGTGCTCCCCCCCCTCAAACTGCGGATAGCCTCCCCCCACAAGTTACGGCTCTGACCCAATCGATCTCGATCAAAATTTCAACACAGATGAGGTTCGGGCCTCGGATGATTTTTACCATTTCACTTCGACGGTGCAACTTTGAGGGGAAGAAGATATATATATATAAATGAGATCGAAAATAACGGATATTAGTGTCGAATCCATTGTTTTCGGGGTCGCTGAGATAAACAGTGACACTTCTAATACCATTTAAATTCAAATTCACCCCGCAACTTCGGGAAGGGATATATAAAAATGATCGAAACTGACCGATATCGGAGAGGGCTTTAGTAATAGTAAAAAGTAACTGAGTAACGGAGCACATTACTATTTTTTCTTATTTTAACCCCGTGAAGCAAGTAATTGCCGCTTGTCAATTATACTAGTGAATTAGTTAAAATAGGCGTTTCTAGCCTGTCAGATACGATTAATGAAAATTTTAAATCTAACTTACATATACATATAATTTTATCCTCCTCCCCCACGCTCACATAATTTATTTTCACTAAAGCCGAGATTTAGCTGTTATTTCCTTGTTAGTACCTAACTGTTCGTGTTACCAGAGGAACTCCTGCTCTTGTACTTCAAGGCCTAATTACTACTTAATCTAATTTAATCCGATCCACTACTACTCAACCAACCTTAACTTTCAGAGATAAATATGCGTGCAGAACAGTGGCGGATCTAGAAGGTAAAAACTGGGGGAACCAGCCAGAAATCAGACTATGATAGGTATATCATGAATTTACTATAAACTTTCAAAATATATAAAATAATAGCTTAAATTATTTTTGTCAGTCGAAAAACTGGGAGGCTAGGCCCCCCGACCACGGGTTAGATCCGCCACTGGTGCAGAAAACTATAATTAGTTCATTTTCGTGGATTTTCAACAAATATAAATGAAAGAAAGTTAGTTTTCTCAGTTAGAAAAAAGAAAAACGTATGCCCCCTTGCAGTACACATGGTACGTAGGCTAGTGATCGGCATATGGTTGGTAACTTCAAAATTAAATTGAAAAAAAAAAAAAAGTGCAACGCAGTTTGAAGTAATTATAAGTTGTACAACTAACAATTTGCTGTTATTTATAAAATAGTTTCGACCTCCCACTCCCAATCACAATATAGACACGTTCTTCCATAGTTATACTGCAAACTGAACTGGTTGGCAAACCGTCGTCAAAGAAAAGGCTAAATACAACGTAGGGCCAATATTAGCAGTTCGCCTTCCTACCATTTCCCAATGTTGTGCCAACGGTCTGTATTGCTCGAGTCGTCCTATAAGCAGAAAATAGCCCAAATTTTTATCTTGTCTCTTTGTAATCCCTTGTACTTTTACTGTACACTATCAAAATGTGAATATGAATATAATTTGAAACGACTGTATGACACTACACACAATTTTCTTTCGTAAAGTTCGAATACCTCCTCACCTCTAGCGAAATCATAATCCTGGTTCGACCTAAGTGCACTGTAATATCCTGCACGTGGTCTATATTTGTAAATACCAACACATGCTTTTTATTTAAAACTAAACCACGTGCTCTCTTACCACAACTGCTGCAAGAAGCAAACAACAAGAATCCTCATCATATCTGTCATATCCTGTGACATAAGAGGAACATTAGCACCTCCGCTGTTCAGAAGAGGGTATAAAACACCGTGTAAGGTCTCCACTGACATAATTTTTGGCTGGTTAAATAACCTCTCTTAGCTTGTCTTGAGCTCTGAGGTCTCCTGCCCACTCAGCTTGACTGGAGCTCTGAGATGTCCGCTTAGCTTGCCTAGAGCTGTGAGGGACACCAACCTGTCTTTGCTTGCCTGGAGCTCTATGGGAATCCTTCCCTTAACTGCCTGGGTCTAAGGATACCCAAACTAGATAGAGAACTTTGTATTGGTCTTAAATGTTAGGACCGCACTTACATTGTATGTAATTGGAATTTAAAATAAAAGGATTGCTTATAAAGGTAATTTTACAATACACTGTAGGTAACTACTATTTCCCGCTTGCAACACCAACATATCCCCGCCGAGCTAGTGACTAGCGCGCACACCTTTGTTTCGCATGGTCCCGGTTCCATTTAAGGGACGAAACATAGTACGCTGGTTCCAATTCCACCTAGAGATCCACGTGTTTCAAATTAGGCAGTGACACCCCGAATTTTACGAAAAAAATTTCAGCGTCCTGAATTATACCTAAGAGGGACGCCAAATTATCGAAAGTACAAAATATGCAAGTGACTTGTAAACTTCGATCCACGATGCGTATCTTTTGACTATCAAGATATCGATATATGGTTCTATCCCTAGAATTTTTCGTATTTGGTAGTAGTGAAATCATCACCAAGTATGTTAATTCTTTAGCTTTTAGCAGTTCAATGATTCATAACTTCTGTTCAACTAACCACAAACGAGTTTCGGTTTCGTGTGCTTTTCGTTTAAATTTTCCATTCATGAACATATGTAATAGGAATATCTATCTACTTTAAATAAATTGTTCTATATACAAATTTGGATATGAGGAACCGTCGATTTCACGCGTTCAACAAGTGTTCCGATGTACGTTTACCAACAAGAATTTTAGGAATGATTAAAAAAATGGATCAGAATGGATTAAAAGATTGCGATCTTGGCTAAGAATTTTAGGAATGATTAAAAAAAAATGAATCAAAAGATTGCAATCTTGGCAAATAATTAGTGTTTCGATCAGGGGCCATAAAATTTTTGAACGGACCCTAAATCGAGTTTTCGTATTTTCTACGGAATAAGCCCAACATAATGAGTTAAGTGATGTTTGAGTTTGGCTACACCATATGTAGTTATCCAGATATAAGACCTACAAGAAATTTTTTGATTGAAATACATCGGATCTTTTGATCCAAAAATTAATAGAATTTATATAATGATTTTTGAAGCAAAAAATAAAAAATGATGCTTTTACAAAAATATATTGAGAACACTACATCTACCAGTAAGTTCTGATACTGACTGACAAAAGAGTTAAGTATTCAAGTACTGCGCAATTCTTCTCCCGTCCCCCTCCGCTTTCTTCTCAGTCTTCAATCAAAGGGTACATGATCTTTGCTTTCCGGCTTTTATTTAGAAAGAAAAGAAGAGAAAAAGAAACAGTATGCAATTATGACAATGGTAAACATAACGTTTGAGTAGTGACGTGAAGGCAAGTATTACTGGGTTGGTCACGGAGAACTGTCTAGCCCTAAAGCGATATTCGTCTGGTTGGCTGTTTGCATGTATATTCCGCTGGTGTTAATGGCCTGTTTCCATTGAAATAAAAATAGAAAAAAAAAGAAAGAAACACAAGAACGGAAGATAGTTTTATGAAGAAGGCTGATGCAACTCATGGCAGGTGTTGACAATATATCTCCACTCCTGAAGGAGAAAAAAAACTTTTCTGATGTAACTTTTTTATAATTTTCCCGCTATGAAAATTGTCCTAAGTAATCTTTCTCGTAATTGCTTTTATTTACTAGAAAACAAGTTGAGTCAATTAATTGTACTTTTTTGGAGTTAAGATTATAAGCAAGACTCGCGCTACTGGTTGCGAAATGTATACACTGGAGCTGGACAATTCTTCCTCTTCGCTCTCTCTCTCTCTTTAAAATGACTGCACGATGCAAGTTGTTTGTTGACATAAAAAAAAAAGGCACTATAAATAATAATTAAAGAAACAACAGTAGAAACAAGTATCAAGTATCTTCTTGAATTGTTTAGAATTACGGAATCTTTCCTTCCTCTTCGAACATCTTAAGTTATGCTCGTTGCAGAATGCAAATGCATAAAAAAAATCCTTGCTGATGCAACCTCAACTGCATCTTAAGATATCTTTCCCTGATAGATTTTAAATTTCCTGACAGGTCTAACCATAAATAAGTATCATTACTACGTGTAAGCTAATTAAATAAATGTTTTTGCATGTAGAAATGTTCACCGATTGTGTGTTGATAGCAATTTAAACTGATTTATATTGGTAATATAAGATGTTAAAAACATTATTCTTATGTCATTCAACTTGCTTTAAATAAAAGCCACCGCTACTGCAATTCATTTGTATGGAAGCCTTCCAATCGAGACTTCTTTGGAAAGTGGATAGTTGTAAAGAAGCCGGTCTTGTTCGGAACAACTTGCACAAACATTTAATAAAGATTGTTGCTATCTACCTACCTACCACTATGGCCAATGAAAACCAGAGGTTTCGTGTTCCCGAAAGCTCTCCATTGACTTCTATCCTTAGCCAACTGTATTTACTTTCTACTTTGTATTCCTATTTCTGCGAGATCCATCTTAATACTACAACGATTGGGCGATATTTGATTTTTATATGCACTAGCCAGCTATCTTGCATATAAGAAGAAGACGACATAAAATTATCATTTTGTGTTTTTGAATGTTGTCATAGATACCTTTTAATGTAGGTAATGGAATGTTTTGGTAGCCTTGACGACGAATAGCTTGTTTATTATAGAAACGTAAGTTATAATGTTTTAAGTTGTCCCACGTTAAAGATCTGAACTTTCTAATAAACGATATATGTGCGATAGTGAGTTAATTATTTTGGTTTATTCATATTGGCTCAATGATATCTTAAGGATCAGGAGTGTTATGTTACAATACTGTCCTTTCATATGCGCCTAGGTCTTCCTAATGGTCATTTTCCGATTAGATTTCCAATTAAAACTTTGAAAGCATTGCTACTTTTTCCCATTCTGGCTACATGACCTGCCCACCAGAGCCACCTAAAGTTGATGACCCTAACAATGTTTGGCAAACCACATAAATTATGTTGTTAATCGTTATGAAGTTTCCGCCATTCACCATTCCCGTTCCTCTTTGATCCGAATATTTGTTTCAGGATCTTGTTCTCAAATACTGTCAGTGTGCGTTCTTCTATCAAGAGTAAGCGACCATGTTTCACAACCATATAGCACAACCAGTGGCGTATTTAGGGGGGCTGGCTTCCGGGCTTAAGCCCCCCGAAATCTTACTTGTTAGTATAGTAAAGTAAATGAAATATCTTGCAGAATTTTCACATTTCCAGGCAAAGCCGCTCCCGAAACAAAATCGTAAATACGCCACTGAGCACAACAGACATGATTATCGTTTTATATGTTTTAAGCTTTACATTCCTCGACAGAATTCGCAACAACAAAAAGATTTTGAACTCATTATTAACACGAATTTTTGCTTTTTAGTCAACATTTAAGACTCCTGCCGGGAATCCAACCCCGGTCTTCTACGTCAAAGAGGTGTACGCTTACCGCTTACAGGGCCGTAACTTGTGGGGGAGCAGGGGGAAACTGCCTTTCCAGGGAAGCTCACCGCCGTTTGAGGGGGGTCCACTTTAAGACAAAATTTTCTTACTCCATATACGATACGAACATGAAATTACAAATGAAGCATCAAACAGGTTCACTACACTACATAAACAAAACACCACACGAAAGATAAATAAAACGAAAATGAGTCATGGGCCCATTTCAGTAAGAAGCATCTACTATTAGGGTTTCAAGAAACATTTATTCATATGGCTTTGAAAATTTGTCAATATTGTTCCTTTAATTAGTCATGCATGGAAGGGGCTCAGGGGTGTAACTAACGGCCCCGCACACCTTGTCCTGCGGGAGGGTCCACAGGCTCCCGAAGGGCCATAAAGAGTAAGAGAAAGATGGAAAGAGGGGTTCCAAAAATTAAAAAAAAAAAAAAATCTAGGGGTCCCAAATACGCGTATTAATGCTTTCCCCCTCCCCCCAGAATAAAATCTAAGTTACGGAGCTGCCACTTAGTCACGAGGGAGCTCGACATATTTGAAATAAAATACTTAGAATTTAATGGGGAAAAAAAAATCCAGAACTTATGTTGAAACACACTGCATTTTGTGAAAAAAGCGAGTAAGAATTAACTACTGGAAGAGTGACCTGTCTTTTCGGACACCTTTAATTCACGCCACTGAACTGTGTTGAACAGATTTGCGAGGTTCGGTTTTAAAAGTTTCTGAGAACTTCTCCCTAACGAGACAAGTGTAAAGATTATACCAATTTCTTTTCCTGTTTGGCCAAACAAGAGAAACTTGTCTTCCTTTAGGAGTTCTTATAACAAGAAAATTAAATTGAAAGTTGTTTTCAAACAGAAATAACTACTATGTAGAGAAGTTGACTGATTATTGTAGTTCTATTGAGATGGTGCAGCTGTATACTTTATGTAATTGAAAAGTAGAAGGTAACCTTGACAAGAAGGATGGAAATTATTTCTTTAGTCTACTGAAAGAAGGCCAATTTCGCATCATGTTAAGTTTATTATAGGCTGTTACCTTTCACTATACTATAATGATTTTTCTACTCTGTTCGTTCGCGCAATTGTTCGTTGACTCTTCAGTTGACAATATGCCAGTTATTGTACTTGCAATCAAGTGTTACTCATAGAGATGCAAGGGCTCGGAAAAAAACCGGCTTTTTTGGAAAAAAACTCGGTTTTTTCTGCTTTGCTTTTTTGCTTGGGAAATTTTGGGCTTTTTTGAAAATTCTGCTTTAAATCGATAAAGCAGACTTTGTTTCGCTTCTCTATAACACAGAAAGTCATTTAATTAGTGGTTGATGCCGATAATAATATAAAACCTCGAAAGTAGACCATGAATTTCGAAAAGATATTTTAAACAATTTTACTTCAACATTTTTACATTATGAATTCCAAAGGATTAACCAATGTATATAATAAACACATTTTAACCTCCTATATACAAAAGTAAGCAGAGTTGGCAAGAACCATGGTTGTTTCTGAAAATGCCAAAAACCCGTTTTGGGGGGGCAGTTTAAACCAAGCTTTTTTGAGGTTTAAACCAGGTTTTTTGATTTAGATATTTTGCTTTATGCATCTATATTACATATTCACAGAAATAAGTTTGTTTCGCCTTGGTGTTATTATTCAACAACGGGGTTATGCTGGAAGAGGTCCCATAAGCTTAAAGAAGTCCGGTCAGTAAATTTCTTAAATTGAGAAACTCCCGCCCTAGCCATCGGGAAAATCCCGTCATTCTTTCAAATGTAAAACAATAACGGGAAAATCCTGTAAAATTTAATTTGCATGTAAAATTTAAAGGTCAACGTATTATAATCAGTACGCTAAAACTGAGTGACACACAATCATAGTCAACGTCTTACGAATAAAATCAGAAAAATAAACACACTGCTGAACAAGACTGCACTTATTTAATATAAAAACACATTTACACGTGACGTTTCGATCTTCTATCCAAGATCCTCATCAGACGTGAGTGTACGTCTGATGAAGATCTTGGATAGAAGATCGAAACGTCACGTGTAAATGTGTTTTTATATTAAATAAGTGCAGTCTTGTTCAGCAGTGTGTTTATTTTTCTAAAACTGAGGTATTAAATTACAAATTTAGTATGTAGGTATCATTGAAAGTCCAATCCAAGCTAATGTTGGAAGGTAAGTAGGCAATCGATAAATTTTACCAATTTTAATCAATATATTTAAGCAACCTTCGCTTCTTTATAAAACAACAGGCATGCAGAAATATATAATTTGGTTTCGTTTTGTATGTTTAGGCTTAACGTCCTTACGTAATACCGAGGTTATCAAGGAGAAGACTTTCGCTTAAAGTGACATCCGAAAGAGTACTTGGTTTACACATGAAAGAAGGGTTGTGGTTCGACCGAGAATTGAACATGGGACACCTTGATTAAAAGGTGAAAAGGAAATAAGACTAATGCAGATGGTTTGACATGTGAAACGTCACCATGAAGTTCACACGATTCACATTTTTGTTCTTTTAATTTTTTTTAGTTTAAACCAGTTATTTAAAAAAAAAACAGCTGGTGTAAACGAGCCAACCCTAAGAGTAAAAACTTCTTTCAAAAAATACACAAATAACTAGCAAAATTGTATGTAGTATTTTTACTTCAAAATATTCCATACCCTCTTTTTGAAACAAAATAAAATTAAAATAAAACATAAGAGAAATACTTAGATTTGTATGATACAATTAAAGGCTGCACATGGTTCTGTATATTCTTGAAATTCTACAGTCAAGTTTTTTATAAGCACCATCAAGGGCGCCCATCAAGGGGGTTAAGGGGGCGCTTCCCCCCATAGAGGAAAATGTACTTCAGAATATTGAAAATCCAATAGGATTTTTACATTAGTTACAGCAAAATTTGAAACTATTTTTGAAACGTCGCTTATACTTGCCCCTCCTTGGAAACCACAACATGGGCGCCCTTGACCACCATCACGGTTTACCCAGTCCTCAAGTTTTCTGAATTTTTAACAAGAGGGATTCAACGTATCATTACGGAACAAAAAAAAAAAAAAAAAAAAGACTACGGAATATATTTAAGTTAAGCTAAATACAACTGCTCAACAAACGTGACTGAGTGGTTGGCTTTTGCGCTTCTATCGGGAAGTCCGGGATTCAACCCAGCATTCGACCATTCTGACAAAGCCTTCCTTCATTCCATCTGAGAATGTAGAAATAGTGCGTGTACTGGCCGACTAGGAGTGTAGGAGTTGGCTGACTTCCTTTCTTATTGTTTTTAAATCGTTATTATTACTAATTACCAGCAGTGACGGTTTTGCGAAGGTTAGAGGATCGGTCTTTCGGACTGAAGCCTGTTCTCCAAAGTTGTGGAATGTCTAAAACGAACGAAATATCTATTAGTTATGCCTTTACTCATAAACTTTAAGCTCCCGTCAAATAAAAATTACGAATGTTTAGAAAAACTAAACATTAGTAGTAAGAAAACCCCTCCCAAAACACTTTTTTAAATTCGCCACTGATTCTCAGCATAAAATGATCTTCAAGGTTGTATCCGGAAGATTATTGCTAAACATATAAACGAAACGAAATATTAGTTATGCCTGTACTCATAAACTTCAAGCTGCTCCCAAATAAAATTAGGACTTTTTAGAAAACGAAACAATCAGAGAAACCCCTCCCAAAGTACTTTTCTAAATCCGCTATTGATTATTTGTATAAATTGGTATTCAAGGTTGTATCTGGAAAATTATTGCTAACTCATTGCACAACTACAGTATAACAGAAATGTGGAAATACGGTTTGACGGACATATTGAAAAATGTATGCTTTGACGGATATATAGAAAAACGTAAGTTTAACTTTCGTGCTAGAAGCTGGAGTACTAAGCTCTTAGAAATGAAACACGGATGACAAACTAAAATGATCTAGAGAAGGAAAAAATGTCGATAACTCAAAAGTTAAAATAAAGTTAAATAACCTGTAAAATTGCCCTCAAATACTACATTCTTCATGTTAGCTTTAATTCGTAAAATATGTGCTCCATCCATCTTGATGGTGAATTATAGAGCTAAATATAGCATTCAGGTGGTGGAAATCTTATCTAACTATAGAATATACTATAAGAAAGCTATTTGGATAAAAAAATCATGAAAATGAAAAAAGCCAAAATTTCCAAAATTCTCGTTTTTTTCCCAAAAAAGCCGGCTTTTTATGTGAAAAAAACTATCGATTCAAAAAAGCCGGCTTTTTTGCATCTCTAGTTACTCAATAGTACTATTCTAGAAATTTGTCTATTTTTACCCTGGTTACTA
Organism: Thermobia domestica; assembly: GCF_964235325.1. Taxonomy (NCBI): domain Eukaryota; kingdom Metazoa; phylum Arthropoda; class Insecta; order Zygentoma; family Lepismatidae; genus Thermobia; species Thermobia domestica. The sequence goes on from NC_137469.1 coordinate 39,443,093, forward strand.
ACTTTGACCAAAGTAGTACGTATTCTGTTACAACTAAGAAACTATATTGGAGTAAGGATTCAGCTTCCAGAGAATAGAGCCCTAACGCCTCCGTTATTACTATATTGAAATCGCAAGGGGCAGAAATATACGATTTCCGGTTTCAAAACTGACGATCATAGGAAAAGTAGCATCAGTAATACGTATACACCAAGGTTACTAGAGAACAGGTTGCTTCTTAACCATGCTGCACGGTCATGGGCTGTCCCGGAATGACATCACTTATAGACCCGTGAAGCGCGCAAAAAAATTGTCGTCTGCTTAGGGCAGCGTTTCCCAACCTTTTTCAACTTGCGGCACACTACAGGTGTAACTTGAATTCTTGCGGCACACTCATATAGCTATTATTATTATTATTATTATTATTATTATTATTATTATTATTATTATTATTATTATTTGTAAATATAAAATACAGTGTTATTTTTTCTCTGTGATTACTGATCTCACAGAGAAAGCTCGATCACTGGTTTTCCCCAGTGGTAAATTATTATGCTTATTTTCCATTCTAATTTAAAACTTGACAATAATTGCAATGAAATATACGACTCAGATTTCTAAAAATACAATTCCTTTTTCGAAAACTGTATCCAACCTTTCACAAAAAAGAAAAGATCACTAAATAATGAACGAACAAACAAATCTCTTTTACTTTTAAAACACAAATGTAGGTAATTTGTATGCATGTTTGCTTTGTCGAAATGTTTAATATACGAAATTATCTGCAACAATAAAGAAGCGATAATGGTAATAACAATGATAAATACTTTTTCTCAACATTAAAAATGTACAGAAAAGTAACTCAGTATGAAACTTAAAATTGTAGATTCATAGTAGAGGTTCATAGTAATGTGAAATACAAATATACATTTTCCCCTGTGTCTTGCAATTTGATTGCTATAGAATTAATAATTTTGTTTCAATTTCCTCGCGGCACACCAGCGACCCACTCGCGGCACACCACTGTGCCGCGGCACACCGGTTGGGAAACGCTGGCTTAGGGTCTTCGCGTGAGAAGTCCTACGCTGAATTAACGTTACATAGTAAAATCCTTTTTTTGCTTACATGCAGAATCAAACTTAAGTATCTGCAATTTACTGTATCTGTAATGATCTGTAATGATCGAGAACAGAATTTAATAATAATAACAACAATAATTGTGTTTTACGATTTATTTATTTATTTATTTTTATTTATTTAACAATCACCAGATACACCTCAGAGGCCATTTTACACTGGATATTCAACAACAACAATAACAATGGAAAGGATTTGGGAAGGTATCGGGCCTGTTTAGTAGTTACCATCCCGGCATTTGCCTGGTAGGACTGAGGGTTGAGTTGATTTTAGTTTAGCGTCCCTTTCAGCAGCGAGGCTATATGAGACGTGGACCTACTGATTAACGTGGAATCCGAACTACATGAGCTCCCGCCGAGAATCGAACCCGGGTCTCCCACGCTTAGCCACGAAGGAGCTCTGGTAGGACTGAGGGAAACCCTGGAAAACCTCAGTCAGGATGGTCGGCAGCGGGATTCGAACCCACGACCTCCCGAATACGAAGCCAACGCTCTACCACTTGAGCTACTTCGCTCGATAATATTCTATTGTTAGAAACCTTACCTCACTGGACAAGTTTCCTGAGCTTTTTCTCCCGTTTGTCCCGAGAGCTTCCTTCTCTTTTTACAGAAAACTTAACAATTTTCTGTTTTGCCAAACTATTCAAAAACTTAATTCTGGCATATGTTCTCATTCGCAATAATGAGGACTGCCTACTAAAACCTTCTATAAACATGAAAGAAACTGTTTTAAAACACACGGATACAAATGTGTACAGAAGCAAATCTATTTACATGAAATTAATGTTTTCTAAGAATTAGAACTTGAAATAATTCTTAGAATAAAACAATTCTTAGAATATTTCTAAGAATAAAACAATCAATCGACACAATAGTTCAGAAAGCAATAGGACCATTCAAGAAAAAGTTGTTAGAAGAAGAAACTGGTAAGAATTACAAATCCGTTGTTTATATCCAAGAAAAACAACAAAAAAAGATTTTGTTTTATGTTTATGCGCATCTTATGTCTTCATTTTGATACTCTGCCTTGGGTAAGGAACAGGCCATACGCAAAACGGCTCTGAACGCAATTCAAAGTGGAAGACGACAAAAAGCGAGAAGTCCCCCCCCTTTTTTTTAACCGCTCAACCTCAAAATTACCGTGCACAATACAGTGTATGTGACATGTTCAGTTTTTATATAATTTTCCGGAAAGTGTATGCTTTCAACATTTGTATGTTACAAGTTCCTTAGCAATACAAGAATCTTTAGCCGGACGTGTATACCATACGAACAACCACACTTGTTTCATATACAGACTTGGCTGTTTAATTTGGCCTAGATATCATGAAAGATCTTATTCATAATGGCGGCTTTTGAGGAAAGTCGCATGGAGGAAGATGCCAATTTTATCGCTACAACTTGAAGTAAAGAATGAAGAACTAATGAACTAATTATTGTATCTGACTTTTTGAAGCTGTATGAAGTTTCCTTTCCTTAGTTAAACTTTGAATTTTATCGCTACAACTTAAGGGGAGAATGAAGAACTAATGAACTAATTCTTGTATATGACTTTCTGAAGCTGTCTTTCTTTCCTTAGTTAAACTTTGAATTCTATCGCTACAACTTAAGGGGAGAATGAAGAACTAATGAACTAATTCTTGTATATGACCTGAAGCTGTATAAAGCTTTCTTTCCTTAGTTAAACTTTGAATTTTATCGCTACAACTTAAGGAGAGAATGAAGAACTAATGAACTAATTCTTGTATATGACTTTCTGAAGCTGTCTTTCTTTCCTTAGTTAAACTTTGAATTTTATCGCTACAACTTAAGGGGAGAATGAAGAACTAATTCTTGTATATGACCTGAAGCTGTATGAAGTTTCCTTTCCTTAGCTAAACTTTAAAGTTTACCAATGTGACTTTCATCATTGTTCATAATTGCAATCATTATCAAGTAGCCTATCACATCAAAGTTTATCATATCAAGTAAAATGCTAATATTGACAGGTCACATTCTGCAAATTCAGTTTTCCATGTACTGCAGTCCTCTGATAATCCCTGCGATTTGACGCGGAAAATGCCCTATTATAGTATCTATATGGAATATCTTAATTTCATAACACCATTCATACCAGGATACTTATCACTGATGATACACAGTAGCATCCAGGAAGCCTCACCGTAAACAGTTAGGTGCCTCAAGTATGCAATATATTTTAATGTCATTGAACACTTTCCCAAAAAAAAAAAAAAAAAAAAAAAAAAAAAAAAAAAAAAAAAAACACGCAACCTTGAATTTGCTTAAACTTGAACATATTAATAAGACACCATACAGGTTAAAGGTTGTGAAACACATCATTTTCATCTTTCTGCTCCTTAATTTAACGGGTCACTTGAAATCAACAAGGTTTCAATTGGAAATACTTTCTTTTTTTGACCTTGATCTATGAATTATATGCTTCCATGAGAAAAATTAGTAGCTTTAAGTTAACGAACCTGCCCCTTGTAACCTTCAAATGTATTAATATCAGACGAATACAGAGTATTCGGACTTACATCTTATGAATACAGATATAACATCAAAATTCTGTTCAAGATCGATTTTCAGTTAGGCATATGTACAGATCATCCAAATATATATATATATTATCTGCAGCATTATTGTAATAGAACACGATCACACAAATAGCACTACTTTTCCTTACTCTCAAAGTACAGTACAAGCTTTGTAACAGTGGTTGCCATTCTTCTTTGTTTCCGTCTTTTCCCGTATTTATACGGGGTCATGTTCCCGTTTTTAAGTCTTTTCCTCCATTCCCCCTCACCCTTTATCTTGGATGTCCTCTATTCCCGTCTCCTCTTCCTCAAGATCATCTTGTATTTTGTTCTTTTATCTAATCTTGGGTCTTCCCCTCTTCCTTTTACCTGTTATCTCCAACTTTCCATTTCTCTTTCCCATATTGTCGTAGTTTCCTTGTTCGACATGTCTCAGCTATCTCAAGCCTCGATTCTTGACACTTTTTACTCAAGGATTCTTATCATCACCACCACAAGTATTCTGCCATTACTGGCAGGTCACTTGGTGCAACTGAGAAACTTTCACGTTCCAGGGTCTTCCGCTACCCTCTTCGTCTTCACGTCACGATTTTCCTGGGACAATCTTTAGCAGAAGGGGTCCAACTATTTTTTTTCTAAAAAAAAAAAAAAAATTGATACAATTTCGGTAGTTTCTGTTCACATTAGGTTAGTTTAGGCTAGTTTATGTTAGCGTAAGTGTCCGACATAATTTTCGAAAAAATGATAGAATTTCGCTTATTTCTATTAATATTAGGTTAGTTCAGGTTAGTTTAAGTTAGTTTAGTTTAGGTTAGGTTAGGTTAAATTTCGTTAGGTTATGTTAGGTCTATGTACTTGCATCTTCTATTTCTCCCGTAAATTTTGTATTTTTTTTTTTACGTACTTCTGGACCCAGTCTGCTAAACATTTACCTTTTTCTGTTTTGATATCGTCCATTAATTGTAATCTCCTTCGCCCCCTCCCTCTCTTTCTTGCTACCATGCCCTCTTGCATGTCCTTCATGAATCATGATACATACAGATTCCTGTAATTCTTGAAGCTGCTTTAAAGTTATACGCTTTCAACCCTCAGCTGAAGTTTTGGTCACGGAGGTTAAAAACAGGAAGAAAAGCAATAGAAACATCAAGGAATAAAAAGGAACGGACTTACCAAGGGACTCTTTTCAGTTACATCTAAAATTGTTCTTTCCTCTTTTTCTGCCCACTTTTAAGACCCACTCAATAGTTTTCCGCTCGACTCAGCTAATTCTCTACATTCCTCTCCACACCCACATTTCGAAACCATTCCTTATGCTATCTTTCCTCGTCATAGCACACACCCTCTTAACATTCTCAGCCCCATTTTTCCATCATCTTTTCATGATTCTCAGATTTCACGGTCCTATTTACCAATATATTTACTACTTTTTATGCTGTAGAATGTTATGTTGAACAATAGTAAATATTATATATTGTTACGAGTCATTTCCAAAATAAAAATACGCAAAGTTAGCTGGAATTTAGCGTCACTTGGGCCGCGGTGGCTCAGTGGTAGAGCGTTCACCTCTGGAGAATAGGGTCCCCGGTTCGATCCGAGCTCGCGCCAAGTGAACTTTGTGGTGGACAAACACCATGTGCGTGGGTTTTCTCGGGGTTCTCCTGTTTCCCCCCACTTTCTTCATTCCACCATTTCATTCATTTCTCATCATCACAGCCTCCTTTAGCCTAACCGGCATAACCGTGGGATGTAAAACTCAAAAGATTTCATTTCACTATCAAGGCAACATGAGACATGGTCCTGCACTTTAAGGTAGATAGAATCCGAACCACTCTACATTCAACTGTCAAGGCTTCTCCACTGGAAAGCCTAAAAAACAGGAAAATGGTGCGAATTTTGGAGAATGACTTAAGATTCAGATACAGGGCGACTGTGTCATTCACATAAAAAAAAGCAAAGGAAAAAGAAGAGAGAGAGAGAGCAGCTAATCAAAATTCTGAGCGTTCAATTATTTCTGTCTGGTTCATCTTTCTTTTAATATTATATATATATATATATATATATATATATATAATGCTTATACAATGCCCCGTGGGGAGACATGCTCTCGACAATATACATTCGCCTTTAAGTCTATTGGAAATGTGGAAAATAGAGAAGATCTTAAGAAAAAACTGACGCAGAAACCTCTTGAGATTATGTTTTTTACTTACGTCCTTTCCTTCTTGAAGCTTCTAATAGCTTTCGACGTCAAGTTTTGTCAATGTTAAGTTTACAAGACTTGATTACATTGACGTCAGGGCAAGGAACAAAAAAAGAAAGAAAGAAAAGAAAATGGTTTACCAAGACTATGGGTTGATCCTCGTTACTCTTGCACGCTTGGATCTCGTCATATACCGTCTTTTAGTAAGAAAAGCAAATGGGCCTCGAGGGACCAGCGTTGAAGATTGAACTAGCTTGCGCTCTAGATTTTCGTTACTGCTTCTGCCGCTTCTCCTTATGTCACAGAAGAAAAACCAACAGAATGCAGAACATAGAAGGAGAGAAAAAAAAGTACTAACATGCAATAACGTAGTGTTGCTGCTGCTATCTAGGATGACTACTATGTGCTGCCACCTAGCCGTTGGGTGTATACTCTAAGAAGCGAATCAAAATTTGTGAAGTATGTACAAAGACGAAAAGGGTTTCTTTGGCTTATTTACGCTCATGACGTACCAACTTTATTTTCAAGATGTCTAGAAGTACCTCTTTAGGCAAGTGAAGTGGCGGCTTTTGAGGGAAGTAACAGCAGTCACTACAAATTAAGGGAAGAAAACTTACCTGTTCTAAATCTTTTATAAAAGCATTAGGTTAGTTTCCTTCACCTTAGCTTGTAGGGATAAAATTATGACTTTCACCAATGTGACCAGAGTATATGGAAATTGTACGAATAATGACAGAGCAGCCATTTTGGGAGTAGTATCAGTGAATTGTTTCAGAAATGTTAATTGGTTAATCGTCTGTTTCAGCGTTCAATAATTGGCTACTCCTTCCTCGACTAGAGAATATGTCAGAATTACTCGTACAACTTTTTGCTTGCTCTGGATCTGACTACATTCACGAGCCGCCACTGGACAAACTTCAAACATTTTTTTAATTAAAAAAAAATATTGACTAAAATAGTCTTATACAAGTGTTTTGACTAATGGGAAATATCTCACTTCGCCTGTCACGCTAATCCTAATAACGAAGTCATGCTAACATTTGTCGCTACCTGTACTACTGTTTCCCTTCCTGAGGAAACAGATGTCCTAGCCGTGCTCTAATGTGCTTAATGAAAAGTGGCGGATCAAGCCCGGGGCCGGGGGCTAGGCTTCCTCAACTATTTGAATGACAAAAATAATTTAAGCTATTATTTACATATTTTTGAAAGTTTATAGTAAATTCATGATATACAGGGTGGCCCAAAAGTAGGTATACAGTCCCGTAGTGATCAACTCATTGCTTTATATAGCCTATGATTTCTTATTGTTATCCATCAGGTAGACTTAGTTCCTTTATTATTTGTACTTAATGTCTTTTTACTTATAACTAAAGCTCGAAACAGCCGAAGCAAACTCGCCTAAAAGCTAAAATGTTATACTTGATCAATGCAGGGGTGTGCACTTACTTTTGAATCACCCTGTACTTATAGTCTGGGTTCTGGCTGCCCCTCCGTCAGTTTTCACCGTCTAGACCCGCTCTTAGACTTATATCAACACAATATTATGTATAACGGAATTTGGGTCGGTTGCTGAACAAACAAACAAAAGAAGAAGATACTTATGATAAATGTAACCAATCAATCAGACTTCTGATTAAGCATGATTTTTATCTTATAGCTGACCGAAGGCTCAGAGGACAACTATTTGTTACTCGTAAATTTAAACTTACAAGACTAATTCTGCCACTAAAAAAATATTAATATTTGTTAGTAGCATCTGCTGTGTCAGTGCTGCCACCTAGGGCTTCCACCAAGTGCTGCCACCTAGCCATACGTGAATGAGAAAGCTGTTTTAGACCCAAGAACGAAGGGATTTCAGCCTTGTTTGTCTAGTCTATTTGCATTAATCAGGTTGGGTCTTCACTCTTCCACGATGCCATTTTATCTTTTTAACCTTTCTTCATCTCGTCGAGCGAACGAAAATAAGAAAAACAAACACTACGAAAAAAAAAGTCAGGATGACGGCGGTGGTTACATCTTATCTATTTTTCCTACACGAATTCGTTCCCTTCGGAATAAAAAGGGGAAAGAAAGGTGGTATTCCTTACTTATTTTTAAAATACGTATCTATTATTCATCAGGACGTCGCCTGTGCTTTTTATCTCTGTATTTGGTGCACTAACAAACGGAGGGAAAATACTCGCAGAATTTTGTTTTCTTTAACGAGTAGCTACGGTAGAATACTTAAAATCCACCTGAATATGATTTAGTAATATATACACACAAAGCTATCTATGCCATTTTTCGTTATAAACTATGATCATATGCTATAAATGTGATTTTATCCAGGGTAAATTTGCATATCAAGAGGAGAAGGAACAGACACTTATCCACGGAGGGCTAGGGAGCCGGACTCCCCTAAATTTTTACTGCCCACTAAAATTTTCACAGTAGGCTTGCAAATAAATTATAATGTTGGTTGGATCGGTCCTCTCTAACTTCTATCGCCCCCCCCCATACATTTTTGGGTTTGCTACGGGCCTGGGAAAGAAAGTTATATCTAGAAATTTGGTGTACTGTTTTTTAATTCTCTGACTTACAGGCACTTGTGTAACTGTTTGCCATGGCTAAGGTTAAGAAAGCCAGGGCAAATACCTATTTCTCTCTGTCAAATATTAAGGGGGTTGTAAGCACTAACGAGTATGCGAATTGGCAAGGGCGACAATGTCATGAATTCCCCCTCCTGTCAAAAATTTACCCCGCCCTGTCTGGAGAAGATTCTTTCACCCCTTCATACCCTTTTGAATTTTTTTGAAGGTCATGAAGATAGAAACACGGAACGATGTTTATTTTTGGTAGTCAAACTAAAAAAGAAAAGCTTTATTTTGAGTTTATGGAATACCTCACTTCTCAAACTTTTTGTGGTCGTTACAATCACACATTATAATAATAATAATAATAATAATAATAATAATAATAATAATAATAGCGGTAGTAATAGTAGTACGGAAAATTATTATTATTATTATTATTATTATTGATATATTTACCGATTCATGTTCAAAAGACATTCTTTTGCCAAGAGCAAGCTAAAGAGTTTTAAAACGGGTGGAAAAGTTACAAATACATCAACGTGTTCTCTCGCAAGTTCTAGCGGCTTGCGTACGCATCTTTGGTGGACAAAGTGTTCCGGATTCAATTCCCGGTTGAGAGCGCTTTGAAATCTGAATGCATTACACTGTCCAAGATCCACCTTAAATTGTAAGCCCACGTCTCATATAGCCTCGATGCTGAAAAGGTCGCTCAACTGTTACCCAATCAACAAATCCAATGTATCGAAGAATTTGATTCAGTTTAAATATGTCAGAACGGAAATAACTAACTCACTCACTCTATGGCCTATGGAACCCGGAGGTTCAGTGCCGCGTTCACAAAAGCTCTCCACTGACTTCTATCCTTAGCTAATTGGATCCAGTTTCTACTTTGTATTCCTATCTCTGCGAGATCCATCTTAATATTATCCTCCCATCTGCGCCTAGGTCTTCCTAATGGTCGTTTTCCTATGGGTCTACCAGTCAAGACTTTGAAAGCGTTTATACTTTCTTCCATTCTAGCTACATGACCTGCCCACCTAAGCCTCCTAGACTTGACGACCCTAACAATGTTGGGTAAACCGTATAAACTATGTAGTTCCTCGTTATGAAGCTTCCGCCATTCCCGTTCCTCTTGAGTCCGAATATTCTTCCCAGGATCCTGTTCTCAAATACTTTCAGTCTATGTTCTTCCCTCAGAGTAAGCGACCATGTTTCGCAACCATACAGAACAACAGGCATGATTATCGTTTTATATATTTTAAGCTTCAAATTCCTCGACAGAATTCGCGACAACAAGAGATTTTGAATCGAATAGTAACACGAATTCCCTGCTTTTAGTCGACATTTAATTTCTTCGTGAATATGATTTTCGTCTGTTAATATTGATCCTAAATATTTGAAAGTATCCACTTTATCAAAAGTATTATTTAATATTTTAACGCCTCCACAATTTGCCGTATTACGGTCCCGACGCACTTCCATGTATTTAGTTTTCTCTGCATTTACTTCTAAATCCATGTCACTGCAAGCGTTTAATAATATCTCTGCATTTATTTCTACTGTTCTCCTATCATCCCCTATTAAATTTACATCATCACATATGCCATAAACCTGGTGAATGCCGTTCAACTCTAGGCCCTGGTTGCTATCTTTGATTTTCCTTATGGCGTATTCCAGCACAAAGTTAAATAATAATGGCGACAACGCATCTCCTTGTTTCAGGCCATTTTCGACGTGGAAGCTCGTGGACAAAAATTTTCCTACCCGGACTTTACTTTGGGATTCACTTAAACATATCTTAATTAATCTAATTAGCTTTCTCGGTATTCCAAGCTCTGTAAGAAGGTTGTATAATGTTTCTCTTCTAACCGAGTCGTAAGCCTTTCTAAAATCAATAAATAGTTGATGTACCGGGATATTGTATTCCCACTTCTTTTCGAGTATTTGGCGAATGGTAAATATTTGGTCGATAGTTGATCGATTTCGTCTAAATCCGCTCTGATAATCTCCAATAATTTCATCTGCGTATGGGGTCAATCTTGCTAACAGAATATTTGAAAGGATTTTATAGGATGTTGACAGAAGAGAAATGCCTCGATAATTATTACAGTCAGTTTTGTCGCCTTTCTTGTGAATTGGAACAATAATTGACTCTTTCCACTCTTGTGGCAATTCTTCCTTGTTCCAGATAAGGAGAATGAGTTTGTGTATCTTGTTCCACAATTTTTCGCCTCCAGCTAAAATTAACTCAGCCGGAATTTCATCTAAATCCCGGAGATTTGTGTTTCTTTAATTTCTTTATAGCGGCTTCCACTTCTATTCGATTGGGTTCTGGAATATACGGTTCTGCGGTGTGTATCTCCTTTTCTCCACGCACATTAGTTTTTGGCTGCGTGTTCAGCAAATCGTCAAAGAAATATTTCCATCTATTTAAGAGGCTATCCGTATCAGTGAGAACTGTTCCGTCAGATTTCTTTAATATATAAGCACGAGGTTGATAGTCTTTCTTAAATTCGCTGATCCCCTTATACATGTCCCGAATATTTTTATTTTTACTATTATCTTCAAGTTCCTTAATTTTAGCTTTCAAAAAATCCCGTTTCTTTGTTCTAAAAGTTTTGGAAGTTTTCCGCCTGATATCTGCGAAATTTTGTGTAGTTATTTCATTCGGATTTTGTAGCCACCGTAATTTTGCCTGTTTTCTCTTCTCTGCTAGTTTAATGCATTCTTGGTCGAACCATGGTTTGTTCCTACATATTTCCGCGTGTCCCAATTTTTCTATTGCTGAACTTTTAATGCTATCTCTAATTTCAATCCAAGTATCCTCAACACTAGTGCACTCCGAGTCTTCTAAAACCGAGAATCTATTCGAAACTTCAAGCTGGTATTCCTCTCTTACCTGGCTCTCTTCTAATTTCTTTAAATTAAATCTCTCCGTTTTCGGACATTGAATATTACCTTTATTCAACGATAATCTCTCCCGTATTATCGCTGCTACCAGGTAGTGATCAGTATCACAATCAGCCCCTCTAAACGACCGGACGTCAATTATGCTAGATTGTCTTCTTCTACCTACTAAAACGTGATCAATTTGATTATGTGTTTTTCCGTCTGGTGATGTCCAAATGTATTTATGAACGTCGCGATGTGGGAATTTTGTACTCTTCACGATTAGGTTTTTGGATGTTGCAAAGTTCACGAGTCTAACACCGTTGTCATTACTTTCCTTATGCAAACTTTCGTTCTGTATAATCGGTTTGAAAATATCCTCTCGTCCTACCTTCGCATTGAAATCCCCTAATAGAATCTTCATATAGTATCGCGGGAGTTGGTCAAATATCCGTTCCACTTCTTCGTAAAAACTATCTTTTATATCGTCACCCTTATCTTCAGTTGGAGCATGTACATTTAAAACAATAATATCACACCACCGTCCCTTAAGAGTAATAAAAGAAAGTCTGTCAGTAACAAATTCAACCCGTTTAATTGCTGGTAATATTCGTTTGTGAACGAAAAACCCTGTTCCTAACTGGTGATTTTTATTTCCTTCCCCGTAAAAGAACGTAAAATTTCCGGAATTCTCAGATCTCAGAACGGAAATAGTTTAGGTAAAAGTTCCCACTACGCAGGCCCATATCCAAGGGGGTCTAGGGGGACCTGCCCCCCTAAATTTTTACGAGCCCCCTAAAAATTTCACAGTAGCCTTGCAAATGAACTATAATATGATGAAATATTATATGATTCGGTCGGGCTCGCCCTCCATTTTTGAGCTGGATACCGACCTGCCACTACGTTTTTGTTATGCCTGCCTCTCTAAGGTCATCCGGATCAGTGTTTCTTCCAGACATGTTCTTGGGGAGGACTTCGCCCCAGTTCTAAGAGTGCCCCACGGAGGAGACAAAATAATACGTTTATAATACAATAATAAATACCAGTAGTGGGAGATGTGCCCCTCTGAATACTAAGTGTTCACCCTGGAACATTTTTTCTGAAAGAAACACTGATCCAGATCGTTTCAGATTTTGCTTGGAATCAAAGGAACACGAGGTTCCACCCACATGAGTTTCATATTTTTCATTAGTAATATTACTACACAATTGATTAGAATACACGTAAATTTCTGAAACACAAGAGAATCCATTTTTCTCCTGCCCCTCCATACGAAATGACGCCATCGACTCCACTTAATTTGTACATTGCACACGAAACGTAATATACCTGTTCGCTGTTCAAAAATAAAGGAGGAAAATCTAACCTATCGAAATATAATTTCTTTGCTTCATGATACCTCCGCCCTGCTTTTCCGCAGCTATTCAATCTGGTAAAGTCACTGCACTTAGTTATAGAACTTTAAAAAAAAAAGTTATAGTCAAGCTTTTTGAATTAAATTACTTAGTATTTGGTCTTTAAATACATATACGAAGTACTTCTGAGTTCCATTGTTTTGGCACAATGCTCTTTTGAATATTCATTACATAACCTCTTCTTATTCACTGGAATAATTTCAAAATGTCTGCAGTTGTTTTTGCTTTGGAGCTCAATAGGGGGAAGCACAAGCAAGTATGCACTACAGGAAGAAAGGAAAAAATAAAAGTAAAATCAGATCCTAGAGTTCATAAACCCCTTTTTATTATAGTTAATGTTAGTGTCTAGATTCTAGTGCAGCTCTTTATTTCCGCATTACATTCCAATTAAAGATGATGAGAGACGCTCTTGTCTTCTTGCTATTCCGTCGTTGTACCGAGATTTAATATATTTTTTTGTACAAACTCTATTGCGCATGCGCGTGATATGCTTTTACAGGAGGTTTAATTTCACGTTCTGCTGATCACAGCACTGGAGATATTTCCCCTCTACGTTCCTGGCGAGCGTTTTTTTACTTTTTCGTTTTTAAATTATTTTTTAAGTCTGTTTTTTTTGGGGGGGGATTACATATTTCAACATTCTATCTGCTTTTACACGATCCGTTGCTGTTAATTATCAAGAACCAAAGGATACCATTTTTATGTCACTGAAGGGTGCTTGTGAACCGTAGCAAAATTGTAACACAATTCGTTTTCGCAAATCCTTGCATTGTAGAAGTGAACGATAAATGCCCTTGTAAGTGTTATTTTGACATTAAATTCCTTTGTAACGAAAGCCGAGCAGAGAATTGTTATCCATATAATCGTGCTTCTATAATACTGAGGAGGAAACACTTTGTAAATTGTTGAGATGATTTCAATAGTTTATTAGAATCCATTGGCGTAACTAGAAGATTTTACTAGGGGGACATAGTTCTTTCTGAACCTGGCAGAAGATATAATATTCATTCTCGTTATAGGAATATTCTGCACTGGTGCGAATCCCGGGCGGATGAGGGGGACATGCCCTCCCTAATCTTCGAACTGGGGGGACTGTCCCCCCAATAATTCGATTAGAAATGTTTTTTTTTTTTAAGAAAAATGTGAAGCGAAATGAAATTGATGTCCCCCCAGAATAAGCCTCAAATTTTCCCGTCTCCCAATGTTGAAAACAACTCTGCTCCCTGATCCTCCACAGGATTGTTTTACAACTTCACAGTTATTTTGAGCATCGCTTAACCCCCCCCCCAAAAAAAACGGTCTTACTTGTCCCCCCAATGTTAAAGACATCTGCGCCGCTGATATTGTGAATAGTATTGCCAACGAAACAAGAGTTAAAGATAAACAAAAAAGTTACCTATTGACAGGCGCCTGTGGGGCCTCGGTGGCTCAGTGGTAGAGCGTTCACCTCTGGTGTGTCAGGTCTCTAGTTCGATCCCAGCTCGCGCCAAGTGGACTTTGTAATGGATTAACACCGTATGTGTAATTTCCCCAGGATTCTCAAGTTTTCTCCTACTTTCTTCACTCCACCATGTCACTCATTTCTCATCATCACGGTCTTCTTTAGCCTAGCCGACATAATCGTGGGACGCAAAAACTCATATTTCATTTCAAAGGCGCCTGTCTCGTCACGTTTCGTGTTTCTGTCATGAAAAGTCTATGTCATTTAGTGGTTAAAACTAATTCAGAACCTCCCGTTCCCATTCCTCCTGCACTATATTTGGCAGCTTTGATAGTGGTCGCTTCACCTATTTTAAGTATGATCTCTGGATTTCAAAGGCGAACTTGAGAATCCACATCAATTACTGCAATGTATAATAGTGATCTGGATGACAATATCTAGGTTTCAAAGTAGAGTTACTATTAAATGTACAAAATGCAAACGTAACACAAAATTACTTTATGTGTAAACAGCAATAAACACATTGTCACCCAATAAACTTTACGGGGGGAAGAAGTGAAAATGAAATTTAGTTTTACATCTCACGATTATGCTGGCTAGGTTCAAAGAAACGGTAATGATGATAAATGGTGGAATGAAGAAAGTGGGAGGAAACGGAAGAACCACGAGAAAAGCCACGCTCACGGTGCTTGGCCACCACAAAATTCACTTGGCGCGAGCTGGGATCAAACCAGTGACCCCATGCACTAGAGGTGAACACTTTCACTGAGCTCAATTCCCTAATAATTACTGTAAAAGTAACATCTCTAGCTATTGAAATAGCGTAACCTTCCAAGCGCTACCGCTTTCTTTGAGAGTAATATTTTAATGGTAGTCTTTCTTTGATTTATGCAAAAATTGCCATCCATTTTCTTAATCTAATATTCCTAATAAATCTAGTTTTTACATTAATGGTTATAAAGAAAGCATAATTTTCCACAGCCTCAACTGAACAAGTCTTGAGTACGCCAAAAGCGAGTTTCGATTGCAATTATTATGTTCAGTAGTAAATATGAATATATAAATAAACAACACAGTTCAGTACAGTGGACTGTCTCTTGAAATAAAAGAAAATCAAATCTTTAAATTTTACGTTCCACGATTATGCTGTGAGGACTAAAGAAGATGTGATGATAAGTGAAATGGTGGAATGAAGAAAGTGGAAGGAAACGGGAGAACCTCGAGAACCCCCCCCCCACACACACACGGTGTTTGTCCATCACAAAGTCCACTAGGTGCGAGCTGAGATCGAACCAGGGACTCGATGCACCAGACATGAACGCTCTACCATTGAGCCACCGCGGCCCGCTCGTCCATCTTCCAAGAAATAAATTATTTTCTCGTTACCCTACTTCCACAAGATATACATATATAGCATCCCTTAACTTCATAAGAATTACAATGGGGAAAGATAGGCATGGGAGCCGGAGTGACATCATCGGTCCCCAACCTTTTTAGATCCACTTTTACCCTTTCCAACTTCTTCCATTATCCGATCCGAATCCGGTCCCGTGGTGGTCGGTTAACGGGGAGTTTACTGTATCTTAATATAAAAGTCCATATGATTGGTTCGCGAAGCGTAGTAATATGTTTTTAAGAACTCTGGTCGACGAGAAATACACGTGCTGAAAATCAGAACAAACATCCACACGCGGTGATTGACATAACGAAACAACACGGTATGTGTCGCTTAGCACAGGGGACAGAATATGTAACTAAATTAACCAAGCTGACTGTGAGTTTATGTTTTTCTACCTCTTTGGCTAATCCCCCGAAACACGTAAAACAAATTAATAAAGGAAAACACTAATAAAGCGGTCATACAATTCGCCCCCTCCCCCTTGAATCAGCATAAAGGAACGAACCATCAACAGTGTTTATGTTCAGAAGCAGGCGCCACTAAATTTGCTACATTAGATGCTGCCTTATACAATAAATCTCTTTTAGTACCAAACCTCAACAACAGAGGGGAGGAGAATCGGGGAAAATATATTACACCTGGCTGAGGTTACTGGATAGCGAGTACCGAGATGGTAGATTAATCGCATAGTTTCGACGCTAACTTCCTAAGCGAACTACATTATGAACCATACATCACCTCCTGGGGGAAACGTATTAAAGTGCAATCCGAAAGGGCCGTAGCCACAGATGGCGCAATCCACCCACAGTTGGTGCAAAAAAATACGAACGAACAGTATCCACACTCAGAATATGCGGTGTGGCTTCCTCCCTCACAAGGATCTTCGCGCAAAAGGGAGAAAAATGGCTCCAGCACTTCCTGATAACGGTTGCACAGAAAAAAAAAAAAATAATAAAATTCACTTAAAATAATTTTATCTCACAAAGTTGATAAAATACAAATTGAGACAAAAATACCATGGTGAGAATCTCATTTTTTTAATTGATAGTAGCGTTTAGTTTTTGTTTAAAAAAAAAAATGTTAGGACTGAGAGATACGTCTTCAGCACGTTTATCATGTAATCACAATGAAGACATACAGTGTTTACGTTATATTTTGAAAATCTTAGAAAATTCTTATGGGATTTCAGATATTTTTCTGACAAAATTTGAAACAATAACCATTTGAGAATGTTCCAAGAGCATTGCCAAAGAATTAATTTCTTACTAACTTCTAAAGACTTTATACCAACTGTTCTATTTACTTTAATATTATACTCATTAAACAATTCTTGTAATATATCTATCCTTTTATAATTTCCTTGAGTACTAAATTTTTTCCACATGTTTTGCGATTTACGATATGTTGTTTTACGAAGACACCAAACATCACAAATGGGTTTAGCAGATATCCAAAATATTGCCAAGTATAATAATAATTACAAATATAAATTATGTTGTATTGATATCTTTTTGACGATATGCACATTAAGTTCCGTTAAAAACAAAGAAAGGTCCTGAAATTGTAAAAACAATAAATATTAAAAAAGAAAATAAACAAATTGCCCGTGTTTAACATACAGATTTAGGGGCGAATTTTATAACCAACATGTAAAACGGCTGTTTTTAAAGAATATGAAATACGAAGTGAATTGCCTGACAACAGACATGAATAACAGTTCTGCCATTCTTCTGTTCTTACGTGCTACGACATAAGAATAACATAAGGAAAACAGATGGCAGCACCTGTATCCATGTAACTATTGCCAGACAATTCGTACGTTTATAAAACTATTATTGTGACCGATGACAGAAAACATAGAACGTTATTCGTTACTTGATATAAATGGCAAATATACTGCGTAAAGCTTTTGCTCATATCAAACAGTAAAAACCTATACAAATAGACAGTAACCAGGTATCGGATATGGTCGGAAGGCGATGTCCTTGTGTTTAATGAACACACAAATAATACGCTAAAGTGGTTGTTTATGTTGTTTCAGAACCTTATTTTTTTGTTGTGTAAAAATACACAGTACGGTTCATGATATATAGCATCATTAATATACAATAGTATGATTAACTTAATTATTTTTTGATTCACTATAATATTGTCTATCGACGAGGCAAATATCAATCGACAGGTTACATTGAAAAACAAAATGACATGCTAAGAAAAAAATTCTCGTGTGTAGTTTGAGAAAATTAAAATTCTTGTGACGTTAGAAAGAACGCCTTCCGTTGCCAATTACCATAATTGATAATTTATACTATGAACAATGTAACACTAGTATTCGAGATCTAAGACTTGACACGTGTTGTGCACGTGACTCGTGAAATTCATCATCCCGTCTCGAAAACTGGAATAGCACTGTTGCTCAAAAAAGACTTTCGTCTCGTGGACAATACCACTGTTTAAAACAAAATATACAAACACGAGAGTCATTACACAAAGTGTTTCCATCCTGGCTGGTATTGGATTGTTAATTAATTATTACCTTAAAATAGTTACACGCGAATACATTTATATAAAGTATCGTATATTATATATATATATATATAAACGCAATAAAAACTTGGATGCTTGTAACTTCTCTCCTTTCCTGGGTGTTTGTATATGCTACAGTATTTAATGCGTGTATTATATCATTTTGAACATTTTCTGCTCTATTGCTATCGGTAGAAAGTTGAAAGTTAATCATAAATTAATCCAGTTTCAAATTTAGATAAAGAAAGCCAACTTAAATACAAATTATTTTACGAGGAAATAGAAAATAATGATTTGTATATAAAACGATGCTTCACTCATCACATTACCCATAATTCTGGATATGGTTAAGCCTAAAACATTCTATATAATTTGACGAAGTAGCCCTATATATGTTCCCAGCATTGAGATGTAACTGAATATATCGTTCTAGGCTATGGAACAGCATGTTGTTTTGAATTACGGTCAAACATGGTAGTGACAGAAGTTACCCAAAGCAATGTAATATTTAGACATATAACAATACTTGTATTTCATCACTCTTTATTATATCTTTATTTGTACTTGTGGGCAGAAGTACTTTTAAATTATGCACAAGCTTCTCTAGAAACGAAGAAGAAGATTATGAAGAAAAGAAAAGATATAGATGTAGTTGTTGTCATAGCAACGAAGAATAAATAATATATAATAAAGGATCCATCTTGTGTACACTGCATGTAGAATATTTAAAGAGTGTAAAAGTTGAATGTGTCCCATACTATAATAAAAGGTAATATCATGATGCCGTATGTAAATAGATTTTATTAAATCAGTAGCCTTAGTTATATATAAATATATGAACTGGTGATTTCGTTGTTATATATAATTTGGTGGTCCTCGCCGCAGGATTGTCGTTATAGGCGCATGCAGAATGTGATGCAAGTTAGAAAATATCCTTATATTTGCTATAGTAGTAAAATATTATGCAACAGTGCACATACAAATTTTACGTGGAAACTTGCTCCATTTATTTATTACATGTTTTAACTAAAAACAGTTCAATTGTGTCCCCAAATTTTGAAGCCTTAATTTCCGATTTCCGGACATTATACAGTGGTTAAAATTTATACAGTGACGTTACTTCGAGTGACAATACAATATTCCATTATATCCTTTATATATCAATCCTAATCTTCCTTTATATATTGCTATGTATACAGGATGATAAGAAACTACTCGAAAGAAACTTCGGGAGCTGATTCCCGACACCGAAACCAGCAAAAAATCCTCTGGAACTTTGATCAGTGAGAAAGAGTTTCGGCGATATAAGCTGCCGAAAGCGTGAGAAAATTAATTTCAGAGGGCTGTAATTCAAAAACAACGCAATGTAGAGAGCGGTTTAGAACATGATACTCGAAGTCACACCTGCTCGCTTGAAAAATCCATGTTTCAAACTTCTGTAAGATGTCTGCGAGGAATTTCCCAAAGGAACGTAGGGAATCCCTATAACCCCTACGTAAGTAATCCCTATATTCCCTTCAGGGATCCCTCGCAGACATCTTGCAGAGGTTTGACACATACATTTTTCAATCGAGCAGGTATAACTTCGAGTGTCATGTTCTAAACTGCACTCTCTACGTTGCGTTGTTTTTGAATTACAGTCCTTTGAAGTTCATTCTCCCACGCTTTTGGCACCTTATATTGCCGAAATTATCCTTCACTGACCAAAGTTCCAGAGGACTTTTTTGCTGGTTTCGGTGTCGGGATTCAGCTCCTGAAGTTTGTTCTTCAAATAGTTTCTTACCATCCTGTATATAGTGTACGGTACACATTATTTAAAAGTTAAATGTTTTGTTTCATTTAAAAGACCAATACCAGGCTTTTCGCATACAACCACCGTGAGTAAAATAGGATAACCTTGTGCAAAAGGGTTAACATTTACTAGCTCAAACAAAATTTCAGGTTTTTGACGATTTTTCATAATACATTTGTAAATATTTCTTTAAAAAACTCTTTCTTTACAAAAAAAAAAAAAAAAAAAAAAAAAAAAAGAAGAGAGAGAGAACAAATTGTACTGATAATAAATTTAAAATAAATATAGTAGTTACTTATAAAAAAAATAAAGAGAACATTGTTTTCTACAAAATTACCTTTAAAAATCTATTTATGCATGGCTAAAAAGAAAAAAAACAGTAACAATCTTATATACAATCACTTGATTTACATGAGAACTGAAAAATTTATATACATTGATGGCATACGAGACCACTACCATGCTTTTCTTTCTAGTCATGCATAAGTAGAATTTTATAAAAAGTATATTTATGCATGACTAAAAAGAAAAAGCATAAGTAAAATTCTATTTTAAAAAAGTATATTTATTCCTGACTAAAAAGAAAAAGCATAAGTAGAATTCTACAAAAGTATATTTATTCATGACAAAAAGAAAAAGCGTACGTAGAATTTTACAAAAGTATATTTACTCATGACTAAAAAGAAAAAGCATAAGTAGAATGTTATAAAAGTATATTTACTCATGACTAAAAAAAGTAAAGCATAAGTAGAATTCTATATAAAAAAAGCATATTTATTCATGACTAAAAAGAAAAAAAGCATAAGTAGAATTTTATAAAAGTATATTTATTCATGACTAATAAGAAAAAGCATAACTAGAATTTTATAAAAGTATATTTACTCATGACTAAAAAAGTAAAGCTTTAGTAGAATTTTTATAAAAGTATATTTATTCATGACTAAAAAGAAAAAAAGCATGAGTAGAATTTTATAAAAATATACTTATGTATGACTAAAAAGAAAGGCATGGAAGAGCGCTCTCGAATACAATCAATTTATAAATTCTACCATTCTCACGTAAATTCAAGTGATTGTATACAGCTAGCCCATATTTTTGTTTCTAGTCATGCATAAATAATTTTTATAACCTTAATTACAAATAAAATAAAATAAAATCTGGCCGAAGCAAATCACTTTTAATAAATAATAGCATTATAGATTTCGCAATGTATCCCTTCGCCTTCATCATTTGCTTTGGCTAATATTTTTAATTACGGAAAAGCAGTTCCAAAGCTAGAATGAACGGCATTCCTAAGTTCTTAAAAGTAAGTTTCTTGGAAGCTGAATTATATATTATTCTTTTAGTACAGTCTGATTCGTTTATTGTTTTCTAAAAGGAGTATCTTCTTTAATATTTACTAGTTACTAGCGTCAATTACCCGCTTCGCTGGGTTAAAATAAGGAAGAAAATAGAAATAGGATCCGTTGGTTAGTCACTTTCTGCTGTTACTTAAGTGCTTTCTGACACCGATCATTTTCGATCATTTTTATATATATCTCCCCCTCCCCCAAGTTGCGGGGCTGAATTTGGATTTAAACGGCCTCGGGAGTATCACAGTAGTAGGCCCGCCCGTATATCTCGCTGAGTCAGCAAAGGTCAATGACCTTGGCCCGGGGTCAATGACCTAGGGGTACTTAGGACCACCCTTTTAGATTTTGGCTGGGGTACCTTGGCCCATCCCTAAATTTTGGCAGGGGTACATAGGACCAGCACCCCTTAAATTTTGGAAATTGCCAAATCTAAAAATTGGGTATGGTAGCCTAGAACCATGGTATGTACCTCTATCACTATTGGGGGTCCATCTTGTTCCCTTTCATGGGTAAAAAAAAAAATGCCAAAAATTTAAATTTTGGAGGTTTTTGCCAAAATCTAGAGGGGGTTGGTCCTAAGTACCCCTAGGTCATTGACCCCAAGCCAAGGGCATTGACCTTTGACCTATGACGTCACTAAAAATTTTTGCTGGCTCAGCGAGAAATACGGGTGGGCCTACTATTATCACTGTTCATCTCAGCGACCGCGAAAATTATGGATTTGACACTAATCGGTCATATTTGATCATTTATATATATATATATATATATATATATATATATATATATATATATATATCCCAATCCCCTAAATTTCACCGAGAAAGTGAAATTAAAAAATAAATAAATAAATAAAACGCCCTGAGCCCGAACCTCATCTATATTGAAATTTTGATCGAGATTGGTCGGGTGGTTAAAAACCTAATCATTATCATCTTTATTTATAAAGAATACATTTTACTATTGAATACAATTTCTTTTTCTAACGTTGTCCCTGAAAATTTGCACTCTAATATGCCACTGATTTAAGCTGATTCACTGCCATATTAAATAAAAACTTAATGTCATTTTTTGAACAAGCCATGGAAAATTATTCTGAGAGATTGCACATTCTTTATACTCCACGCTGCCAACAAGGTAAAAAGGAGATTTGTTAGGAGAGAAATTTAATTTTAATTCTAATTACATTTTAAGGTGACTAAAAACCCCTTTGTCTATTGCAAATTCAGCAGAAAAGTGATTCGAAAGCTGGGATCGCTCCACGGAAAAAGCTCCAGCCAGCATTGAAGTTTCTCTCCAGATGACGGTGGGCTCAGGTGAGCTTTTACAAAGTTCTATAATACGACTACAAATCTTTCTTGCGCCATCTCACGGATGCTGCCAGGTGTTACAACTGCCTGATCTAGCTTGTGCTTGAGAGAAAAGCTTCGCTGCTAGGTAGAAGCTGAAAGAAGAAGTAAAAAAAGTGCTACGTAACGTTTTCACTTTAAAGAAGATTTAGTAGTTACATTGCCGCTCAATAGATGGCAGCTTTGATGTATGGATCAAATGTAAATTGTAGTAGGGCAGATTGTGCTTTGCTGACAGCTGTATCTTAACAGGAAGAGCAAAACTTCACAAAAAAATACCACGAATAAACTGAACGAGAACTGATAGTTTCTTTTACTTATGGCAAGTGTCTTTGTGTAACCCCTCTCCAAATGATAATCTAATATTGCTAGTTTTTGTTGTTCGAATACCTAAATATTCCTCCTTGATACCTGAATAATTATTATCCGAAAAAGTATTCGAATAATTACTCGTTATTGGAATAACTGTGAATAATTACTCGTTACTCGAATAACTGTTTGAATAATTACTCGTTACTCGAATAACTGTTTGAATAATTACTCGTTATTCGAATAACTGTTTGAATAATTACTCGTTATTCGAATAACTGTTCGAAAATTTACTCGTTATTCGAATAACTGTTCGAAAATTTACTCGTTATTCGAACCACTGTTCGACAAATTACTCGTTATTCGAATAACTGTTCGAAAAATTACTCGTTCGATTAACTACTCGTTCGATTAATTACTCGTTTAATCTATATTATACTAGTGTATCAGTAAATCTTCCCACTCACTGATTTACTCTTCAACAGATCTCAAACTACCCTACGCTGTAGATAAGACGTGATTTTTCGAAACATGTATCCTAAAAAAGGGGGTGGGGATGGGAGAGAGACTATTTTTCTCCGTTCGCCAGATTTCTGACAACTAGTACACATCGAGCCTTGAAATTTTCCGTAAGTGTTCTTCTTGCACCCTACGCTGCATGTAAGGCGATGTTTTGGGAATTGCATATCCCAAGGTGGGATGGGGGATAAGTAGTTTTGCGTGTGTGTTATTCAGTTTGTATTCAATATCAAAGACGAGGAGATATGAAACACAGGAGGAAGAAGAGATAAAAAAAAAAACATATCGTCAGCGGTAACATGTCGGCGGGGGGAGGTGTACCCTAGTTATTTGATAAACGAATAATTTATTCATTACCGATTAAGATTTCAACGGCACTAGTTGATATGTTCAAAATAAAAATGAAATCACATTTCCCAAAAGTTCATTAGTGAAGATATGGTGTAACTGGAGCTTAAAAAAAAAGTTGATAAATCTCTCTAAGAAGCAGTATTATTACAAGTAGTATGTGCGTTATTGTTAGAAGAAATCACAGAATACTGGATATCATTTATTTTTCTTTTTTTAATAACAGTGTGTGTAAATTATCGATAAAACTATTTCAGCAGAAGCAAATCTTAACTGCATCAGAATATGGCAAAGAACAGTCTACCTTTTAACGCCATAAAAATTCGATTTTCTCGAATACTACGATGAGATTTCACCTTCGAACGTGCCATTTTATTTACCTTGATGTAATCTATCGATTGATAAGAGGTCTTGTGTTTGGACAACGTTACATTAAAACAAAATTAAGGTTTAACAGGTATTATGTTTCGAAAACGTTACATTCAAACAAAATTAATGTTTAAGAGATCTTATGCTTCGACAACGTTAACGTTACATTCGAACTAAATGAACGGATAGGAGGTATTATGTTTTAGGACAACGTTACACTGAAACAAAATTAACGTTTAAGTGGTCTCATATTTCGACAACATTACACTGAAACAAAATTAACGAATAAGAGTCTTCATCCCGGCGAAATTAAAATACCGCTAATTTTACAGTAATCATGTGATATCTTCAAATAGATTAAAGATAATTGAAATATGGAACAAGAGCGCCCTAGACAATATTATTTTGCATGAGGTACCGTTATCACAAAGTCACCTAGTGGCTTTACGTTTTCAGCTGTCTAGAAACGCGGAAATAAATGCCGATTTTCAAAATGGCTCGAAATCGAAAGCAGATGAGTGACTCGTGATAACGGTTTCTTATGTAAAATAATATTGTCTAGGGCGCTCTTGTTCCACATTTCGATTACCTTTTATGTATTTGAAGATATTACATAATTACTGTAAAATTAGCGGTATTTTAATTTCGCCGGGATGAAGACTCTTAAGAGTTGATCGAAAATTTTGCTCTATATTTCTTTAACCATACTGTGTAGTGTCGTGATGAAACCTTCATTAGCATACACTTCAGGATCAGCTACATTTTAACAGGTGGCATGAGTACCGTACAAAAAACATTTTTAGGATTTTTAAAACAATGACACTTTAGGTTTACTAAAAATATCTTCTTGAAAAATTACGCATAAGGATTTTTTTTTTTTTACAATCACCCGTATCACTTTGATCAGGTTAATGAAACCCAATCTTTCGGTTTAACATAGGCGAAGGGAGACGGATCATTAAGACAAGTAATTATGATAGAAAAATCGGTGTGTGGCGGGCCGGCGGTATGCGTTTGCGTAGACCGGCACCCACACAAGAGAGTTTTGTAATTTCCCAAAATACTTCTATTTAGTCAACCAGTTTCTGCAAAACACCAACTATAACTCGAGCGGTAAAGTTATACTGGAAACAGGAACTCAGCTAACAAAACAGTCTGAAGAATCTTAGTATTACACGGTAGCGTTGGCCGTGGCCAAGACTTATCTTCTAATGGAAACAATGGAATCGTTATCCTGATTAAGGTTTTATAACCAAACAATCCTTTGGGATATCTCTTGAAACAAAACTCGACAAATATGTTCCTTGCAGTAAGCCTGCAGTTTATTGGCTCTAAGCAAATTACAAGAACCAGAGCCGGGGCGATAGTGTAAGTACTGTGTCTATATATAAGAAAGTTTAACTTACGTGGCGACGTTCCAATAGGTAGTAAAAATAACTCACTGAATGTCACTGAATAAAACAAACTAACTGTAGCACTTTTCACAAATAAAACAGAACTGCACTAGACTGGGAGGGCACGAATCAGTCCTAGTGGGTAGGTAGGTAAGAGGTATACTATTTGATCTACCGGTCTGCGAACAGACATCAAATAGGGTAGGCTACCAGAGGTTAGGAACAGGTTACCGTTTGATCTACCGGTCTGCGAACAGACATCAAACAGGGTAGGTGTAAAGGTTACCGTTTGATCTACCGGTCTGCTAGGCAGACATCAAACAAAGTTGGTTACCAGAAGGAATTAAGGTTACCGTTTGATCTACCGGTCTGCGAACAGACATCAAACAAGGAAGGTGTAAGGGTTTACCGTTTGATCTACCGGTCTGCGAACAGACATCAAACAGGGAGTCACTATTTGATTACCGGTGCGTTTTAGGCCAGCTAAGCAATAAACTTAGAGTCTGTCAAAACACACATCAAATAGGGGTGCGACAGAACTTTAGCCGTCAACTTCCTAAGCTTGCCAGCAGTTTCTGGAGCGAGTCCGGGCTGAAGCGAAACTTGCGGAAGTAGATTGCCAAGTTCGGAAGGAGGTAACTTTAGCCGTCAGTTTCCTAAGCAGACCAGCAATTATGGGAGAACCCTGGCTGAACCGTCTTGCTTTCAGAAACAGATTGCCAAGTTACTGTGAGGATTAGGTAGGGTAGTACTTTGACCGTCAGTTTCCTAAGCCGACCAGCAATTATGGGAGAACCCTGGCTGAGCCATCGAGCTTTCAGAAACAGATTGCCAAGTACTGGGTAAACCAAGGTAGTGAGGTAGGTAACCAAGAGATTGAGTAGGCGGGCCTCCGTAGAGGCAGAGAGGTTTGAAGGCAGAGGGATGGACAACTAGAGACTTCTTCGTGATAAGTTCCTGAACTGAGACGTACCTAACGAATTGCGTACTCCTCGTAGTCTGCACGTCTCTGAGGGGTTCAGGAGAGGGACGTTGTCCGACGAGAGAGGCCAAAACATGCGTTTTTAAGGGCCTCGGTCGGAGGTGCAAGCGGCACCAATTTACGGTCTGTGTGCAAAATAGTAACGTGAGCAAACGTTGCACGAGGACCGTAAGGTCAGAGGTTGAGCATGCGTGGAGATCTAAAAAGTACCTAGGGCGGAGCCCGAGGGGGACCAGTATCCTGAAAAGAAAGATTATTGGCTTTGCACACGATTTCGGGTGCAGATGACCTCGGAAGAGTTCCACTCTGAGGGGTGGAGCGACTAACTATTGGAACGAGCCATGCCATTAACATCTAGATTGGCTAGTACAAGGTGCCTTGGGCGGAGCCAGGCAAAAGATAAGATTTTGTGTGTGCGCATGCGTGTGCGTGTGATGTGTAGTCCTTGAGTTTAGGTGTGTGAGCCCCTTTCTCTGGAAGAATGAGATTACATCGAGATATTACAGAGAATGGTACAAATAGTATCTTAAAGTATAAACATATACTAAACATAAAAGATTTCAAGTAATAAACTTGAAAGGTTTTATACATAATGAACTCAAGACCCTTCAACAGTTTATCTTACTTGTTTTCGACCAAAGACACACATATATATTTAATGTTCTGAAGAACGAAAAGAATCTTCTTTCAGAAGCAAAAATGACATTTTAAAGATACACAAACTATATGGGTTTTCTTAACAGTATTCTACCACTAATAATAATAATCTAACTTGTTAAAAGACTACATCAATATATAAAAAAAAACTAAGCTTCTGTATCGAACCAGAAGGGGAGAATGTTTATCTTAACTGCGGTTGACCTACAGGTCAGAAAGGGGGAACTCGGTGAAGGCAGACAGGATGTCTGGTTTCCAGCTAGGAAAAAAAGAACACTCAACACGAATTTGTATTTTAAAAGAAGTAAATGAAATACGAATTCTGTTGCAGTTTAAAAAAAAATAAAAAGAAAAGAAATAATTATTCGCAAAAAAATAGTTTGCGAATTTGCGGCACTACAGTCCTTCCTCCTAGGGAAAGAAAAATTTTAACTGTAAGGCAAAAATTTTTCGTACTAACTACAATCAAAGTAAAAAAAAATTCCAAAATTAAATTTTAACGATAGTTCCTAGACCTAGTAACTCTTTGATTGAGATGAGGTGAATCATCTTGTGATTCCTCGTTAAAAGTTATTTCACCAGAAGCAGCTCGATAAGTGGCATTAAGAGCTGGACTATTTGATTGTACACCTGCAATGATTGTTGGCTTAAAACATATGGTTCTGATACAGTCTGAATTACACCATTTATTTCTATGTCTACAACAATTAAACTTAAAACTACAATACACACAAAGAAATATCAGAATAGTAAACATGATTATATAAGTCAAAATAGAATAAGAAAATACATGATTACTTTGTCTTATCTGCCATTCTTGTTCATTAATTAATTTTTCAACATCCTCAACACGATGGCTGGCATATTGTAAATCTGTAACTTTGTGTATGATATGATTTAACGGCAAAGTAAATTCCATATTCTTAATATTGATCTTTGAGTTTGAGAATATACAACAATCAATGCTATCATTTAGTAGTGGAAGCAAATCTTTACTTGTACTGTTACTTACATATATTTCCTGAGAACTGATTAAGGAATTTGGACCATAAGCTTTACAGTTTTTATCTAAAGTTAATTTTCCAGTTTTATGAATCAAAACGGTTTTCGACACATCATTTCCACAAACTATTGTTAATTTTTCTGGGAATGGCGAAGCAAATAGCCATTCATTATTATCTAATGAAATCCATAAAATATTTCTTAATTCTACTATACGTTTGTTACAATCTGCTGGAATTGATTTAACAAAATCAATAAGTTTTACTTCACAGTCTTCATTACTATGTGTAGGTTTTAACGGAAATGTTTGTTTGCAAACCCTTGAAAATGAAGTTAATTCCTTACAAGTATTAAACATATGTTCATCAATTTTACCATAATATTGTTTTGATACTTCAATAATCAAATACGGATTTTGAGGCTGTATAAAGAAATACTTATTGTCTTTAAGCTCAGTTGGAAATGGAATTAATTTATACATATTAAATCTTAAACCATCAGTCAAAGGTAAACTAATAACGTAACCAAGAATTTTCTGATTGATGAAAACATCTAAATCTACAATTTTTAATAATGCATAACCTATTGAAGAGCCAGGTGGAATGGGTAATGACATGCCTTGTGGAATCACAGAGGCGCTTAATTTAAAATGTTCTAATATCTCTTTAGGAGTAATTACATGGGGGGATAAAATACCAGATTGAGCATTTAGAATGGATTGTAACAAAATTTCAAATGCGACATCTAATTCTTCTAACATAAGTGAAATAGAATGCAGATAATTATCCCATTCGACCTTCACTTCAAGTTCGTTTATCGAATGCATAAATGTTTGACTACGAGCATTAATTTCTCTTTTAACATCTTCTAAACCTTTTTGTAAAACTCGTTCATTATGTTCAATAGACAACACAGTATTATTAATAGTTTTCAAAGTGGCTTTTACAATAGTCATTGATTCTTTAGTTAATTTCAAAAAGTTTGACTGTTCATTTTCTAATTTACTAATTTGTTCTGTATAGTAAGTAGCATCTTGAGAATCTAAAGTACCAAACAAAATTTTCGATATTTCACCAACAAAATTAAATATTCCTCTTTTGGTTTTCACCTTGGTTTTGACAATTTGATTTATGACTGAATTAGTTTGCTCAACCTTGTGTAGTTTTCGGATAAGTACGTCTAATCGAGGTTCTCGACGAGAACGATCGGAATAGATAACTCTTGATTTGTATAGTTCGTTTGCTGTTCCCAAGTAGGTGGAGACACGGTGCAAAGTTTGTTCATAATCGGACAGATTAACAAAGGTCACAAGCTTCCATTGTCTGTTATATAAAACTGCTTCTCCTAAGAAGTCATAATATATACCAACAGTATTTGTTATTGTCTGAATTTGAGAGCTAGTGACATTTGCTGTCTGGATAATCGGAAGAATTACCGCCAAGCAAGCAAACAACGAGAGAGGATGTCTCATGATGGCTGCGAACAAAAATGGAAACTACATTACCTACTAATAGTATCTACTAATAATATAACTTTAACCTATTAGCATGAACTACAAATGTTTTTCTTCGATTAGCAATAGTACAATTAACACCTTTAACTTTAACTACTTTGTATGGACCGATCCACTGTGAACCCAATTTCTTGGATCGTCCTCTTCTAACAGATTCATCTTTAAGTAACACTTGATCGCCTACTTTAAACAATTGTTCTTTATGAGAGGCGGTCTTATCATATTGTTCTTTGTTTTTAACCTTAGCTTGTTTCAGTTTTGTTCTAGCTAACTCGTAACTGTTCTGAAGCTTCTGCTTTAGGGTTTTGATGTAATCATCATACGCGTAATTAATGTCGGTAGTTTGTTTCTGTAATATATCAGGGATGTTAGCCATCCGGCCAAACATCAACTCGTGTGGAGTATAGTTAGTTACTGAATGTGGAGTTGTATTGTAAGCAAAAGCAGCGTATGGCAACCAGACGTCCCAGTCCAGTTGGTTTTCAGACACATAATGCCTCAGATACTCAGCAAGAGATCTATGAACTCTTTCAACGAAGTTAGCTTGAGGGTGGAATGCACTAGTATGTAGTTTCCTAATCTGGAACATGCGACACATTTTCTTAAAGGTATCGCTCATAAAATTAGTGCCTTGATCGGTTAAAATGGTTTGAGGTATACCGAAAACACAAACAAATTTCGTCACAAAGGCTTCAGCTACGGTTTCTGCATCTTGTTGCTGTAGGGGAATGGTCACTAAATATTTCGATAATTCATCTTGGCATGTTAAAATGTATTTGTTTCCGAGAGAACTCTCAGGAAACGGCCCTACAAGATCTAAAGCACATTTCTCAAATACTACTTCGGGAGTGGTGGTCAAAACCATTGGAAGTTTGACATTAGGTTGGGTGAGTTTGTTCTTTTGACACGACTCACATTTCTTTATGTATTCTTCGACATCGGTGTTTAGTCTGTTCCAAGATTTCGGATCGATATTGTTCAATTCTAAGTACGATTTGATTTTAGCTATAGTTCGATGAATACCTTGGTGTCCACCGGTAGGAAGGTTGTGAAACTCTTTCAAAATCCTATTCTTTGTTTCTTCGTCAAGGGTAGAAGGTTGACCTTCTGGATCGGGGTCTAAATATGCAATAGGACTCAATGCATCAGCATTGGTATTACGGACACCTGCTTTATAAACAATCTTATAATTATATTCTTCTAACTTAATTCTCCATCTTAAAAGTCTACTACTAGGATCTTTTACACTAAACACCCAAAGCAAAGGTTTATGATCAGTCACAAAGGTTGTTTCCTTTCCAAAGATGTATGGGCGGAATAGCTTGGCAGCCCAAACTATCGCAAGTAATTCACGTTCGGTTGTGGAGTAATTTCTTTCAGCATTATTTAGTGTACGACTAGCGATTGGTTTCTCTTGACCAATTTGGCCCTGAGACAAGATAGCTCCAATTGCGACTTCTGAGGCGTCACAGGTAATAATAAAGGGACGGCTCATGTCAGGATATTGAAGGAGAGGTGGTGATGTCAATTTTTCCTTCAAAGTTTGGAACGCTAGTTCTTGTTTGGTTTCCCACTTGAATGGAACATCTTTCTTTAACAAAAGAGTGAGGGGTTTGGCTATATTGCTATAGCCTTCAATAAATCTACGGTAATAAGAACTTAATCCTAAAAATCCACGCAATTGCTTGACATTTTTCGGATGCGGAAAATGTAACACTTTCTCAATTAAGCGAGGGTCTGGCTTCAGACCTTGATCTGTTATTTGATGTCCTAAATATGTTACTTCTTTTCTAAGAAATTCGCACTTATCAGGCTGAAGTTTGAGGTTGTAGGTTCGAAACCTATCAAATACAAGTTTCAATCTTGACATATGGTCCTTTAAGTCTCTACTATAGATACAACAATCGTCTAAATACGAAAAACACTTTAATCCTTGTAATCCGGATAGAACAATATTCATCATTCTCTGAAATGTTGCGGGGGCACCGCATAATCCAAAGCTCATGCGATTATACTCGTAATGACCATATGGTGTACTGAAGGCGGTCTTACTACGGTCTTCAGGTTTAATTCTAATCTGCTGGTACGAACTGGCTAAATCCAAGGTCGTAAAGTATTTCGATTGCCCTAACTGATCTAGTATTTCTGTAATATTCGGTAAAGGAAAGCTATCTCCAATAGTAATCTGATTAAGCCTACGAAAATCTAAACATATACGAATCTTAGGTTTGCCTGATGCGTCCATCTTTTTCGGCACTATTAATATTGGAAAATTCCAAGGACTCTTGCTTGGGGAAATTATACCTTCATCTAACATCTTGTCGATTTGATTTTGTACTTCTGCCTTATGTACCTCGGGAATACGGTACGGTTTCTGAGTCACGACTGTACCTCGTTTGTCGGGATGAATGGGGATGCTATGTTCAATCACATCAGTATAGGAGAGTTTGTCTCCCTCTAAATAAAATAAATCATGATATTCTTCACAATGCGACAGTATTAACGCTTTCTCTTCTGGATTCAAATGGTCTAATCGCAAGTTCTGCCTAAGTACTTCTAAACGCGATTTTAATCCTTTAGTTTGACTTGCATTGTCAGATTTGCTCAATGCATAAACACTATGAGATTTTGTCATATCAAGAAGTGGTTCAAAATCTAAAGAGATTGGAGGAATTTGTACGTCTACCTCATTTTCAGTTAAATTCAAAATGCTAGTTATACATTTGTTATCGGATGCTTTAACTATAGCGTCTGGCAGGAATACACCGTCTGCCAAAGTACGTTTGGACAAAAATCCTATCCCATTATTTTCAGTCTTAACTTCAATTAGCTTTTCAGTACGTGCTGGGATCTTTACTTTAGTTCCTACATCAATTTTCAATTCAGCTTGTCCGTCATACGAAATTACACAATGATGTTCAAGAAGAAAATCTCTGCCTATTATACCGGCTACATTAGGAGGTAATAAATCACTACGCATTACATGAAAAGTATGAGTCACTCTATTCTTGCCTATTTCTAATCTAAGATCTAATGTACCTAAAGTATGGGCATGAAAATTATTGAATCCATGCACTGGAGTGGAGTCACATCTATGTATCTTTCTCAACATTGACTCACGTAAATGGCTATACTTAATAAGCGATAGATCTGAGCCTGAATCTAATAACATGTCGTAATTCTTATTTAAATCCATCATTCGTACTTTAATTTTACCCTTTTCATCGATTATACTCTTAGTGGAACATTCGCATAATTGGGCGTAACGTCCAATTGTATCAGACTTAACAGAATTTCGATCAGGTTTCTGAGGTGGGGACACCTTCGTACAATTATTACTCGTTTGTTCAGTGGAACAAAGGAAAATCTTCTTAACATTATCATTCTGATTTCTATTACTATCAACACGTTTCTCTAATTTAACTCTGGAGGAGTTGTGTTTCGATAAACAACATAAAGACTTATTCTTGCTACAAGATTTTGGCTTGGTGCTGTGGTCAGCACGGCATTTCTCTTTCAATTCACAATCATGCGTGTCAAAGGCAGGATGACGACGCGGTGAGACATTATTCGGGTTTGGTCGCGGAGAAGGTTTGCGCGGTGTACGGCGCTGAGGACACACATACACTGGGCGACGCGGCGAAGGACTACGCGCTGGACGTTGCTGAGTGCGATGCGGAGAATGACTATGCGATCGGCGACGCTGAGTGCGACGCGGAGAATGAGTACACGCTGGGCGATGACATTGAGGACGGCGCGGAGAAGGATCTCGCGCTGGGCGACACTGAATGCGACGCGGGGAACGGCTTCGCGTTTTGCGGCAACGAGAACTACGCGGAGAAGGACTGCGCGTTTGCCGGTGATGAGAACAACGCGGAAAACTTGTGTTCTTTCGGGTACAAACATGGATACGTTTCTTAGCACAAGTATGGGTACGCTTTTCACGACAATGATATGAGTGTGTACAACGTAAAGCACAACAAGAATTGGAATCCTCTAATTTGTCACTATTTTCACTACAATGTTTATCATGCGGTTCTTCATGCGAGTCTACTGAATGATCACAATCTTCTAAACAATGAACCTTTTTCCTAAAATTTCTTCTATCCTTACGGGAATGAGAAGAGTTATGAGAATCTCTAGATTTACTTTCAGAATGCTTTTTCTCGGAAAATTTCCTATTTCCTTTCTTCTCTGACTTATGGTTATGATTTGAAGAATTTGCCCTATCTTCATTCTTAGAATCTAATGGCTTTCGTCTCTGAGACAATATGTGTGATTCTTCAACTAGAGCGAAATCTACTAATTGAGCGAAACTATCATCTTCTGTACTTTTACCACGAATTACTGTTTGAATGCGGGGATCGCTAATTCCCTGGACAAAAGATGCTTTTGTCAAATGATCAATAAGTGAATGAGCACCAGCTCTTTCAGTTTCACGACATATTTTCGAAGCAGCAGCTTTCAGATCAGCTCGAATTGTATCTAACTTGCTAGCCCATGAGCTAATACCCTCATTTTTGCCTTGCCTGGCAGAAAACAATAAACAAGCATAATAATCAATAGATCTATGTGTAGCATAATTCTCTTCTAAAATTGTCTTAACTGCTTCCCAAGTATCTACGTTCAATCTAACTAAAATACGATTTCTAGGTTCTCCTAAAATTTTTGACTTAATAAACTTCAATAATACAGGTTTGTCACGGGGGTTAACTAACCCTTGAGCAATTTCACAACTATCAATAAATTGCCTCAACTTAGAACGATCTCCTGTAAATGGTTCTGCAATAACCTGAATTGCTTGAGAAACTTTAACATATTCTGGCTGTACGTTACTTCCGTCAGCTTCTGCCATGATTAAAAATTCAAATTACGTTTCAACGTAGAAACAACAAATTAAATAAATGAATGAACCTCTTAGATTTGCGAAAACTCGAAGGTTTGAGCAATAATGGTTTCTGAGAGGAATTTCTCACTTAACCTAACTAAATCTAAATTCACGATGAGTTTATCACCTGTATGTTTGATCACGAGGGATTTATTTCACCTATTCGGGCTTTAAAATGCCTAATTTCAACACTAAAATGCACTGCACTTATTTAAACACTAATGAACTGAAATCACTAATGTGCGTTTGGCGTCACGATACAGTGAGCAGGATGTTTTGCTGATTGATGGCCAGTCAAACAACAAAAGCGTCCTTTTCCCCTTTTCGCTTCCGCCAAGGAGGATGGAATGAAAGTTAAACAAATGGAAAAACTTTCAGCACACAATAAATACCACACATGCAAAATGCACATGCGCAAAACACAGTTCACTTAAATAACTTAAACTGGTATCAAAGTTTACGACGTCACGATTATTCCTGATATCCTAAGGCTGTGCAAAAAGTTCACGATATCCTAGGTTGTTCAAGATATCCTAGATTGTTCAAGATATCCCACAAGGCTGACACCAAATTATGTGGCGGGCCGGCGGTATGCGTTTGCGTAGACCGGCACCCACACAAGAGAGTTTTGTAATTTCCCAAAATACTTCTATTTAGTCAACCAGTTTCTGCAAAACACCAACTATAACTCGAGCGGTAAAGTTATACTGGAAACAGGAACTCAGCTAACAAAACAGTCTGAAGAATCTTAGTATTACACGGTAGCGTTGGCCGTGGCCAAGACTTATCTTCTAATGGAAACAATGGAATCGTTATCCTGATTAAGGTTTTATAACCAAACAATCCTTTGGGATATCTCTTGAAACAAAACTCGACAAATATGTTCCTTGCAGTAAGCCTGCAGTTTATTGGCTCTAAGCAAATTACAAGAACCAGAGCCGGGGCGATAGTGTAAGTACTGTGTCTATATATAAGAAAGTTTAACTTACGTGGCGACGTTCCAATAGGTAGTAAAAATAACTCACTGAATGTCACTGAATAAAACAAACTAACTGTAGCACTTTTCACAAATAAAACAGAACTGCACTAGACTGGGAGGGCACGAATCAGTCCTAGTGGGTAGGTAGGTAAGAGGTATACTATTTGATCTACCGGTCTGCGAACAGACATCAAATAGGGTAGGCTACCAGAGGTTAGGAACAGGTTACCGTTTGATCTACCGGTCTGCGAACAGACATCAAACAGGGTAGGTGTAAAGGTTACCGTTTGATCTACCGGTCTGCTAGGCAGACATCAAACAAAGTTGGTTACCAGAAGGAATTAAGGTTACCGTTTGATCTACCGGTCTGCGAACAGACATCAAACAAGGAAGGTGTAAGGGTTTACCGTTTGATCTACCGGTCTGCGAACAGACATCAAACAGGGAGTCACTATTTGATTACCGGTGCGTTTTAGGCCAGCTAAGCAATAAACTTAGAGTCTGTCAAAACACACATCAAATAGGGGTGCGACAGAACTTTAGCCGTCAACTTCCTAAGCTTGCCAGCAGTTTCTGGAGCGAGTCCGGGCTGAAGCGAAACTTGCGGAAGTAGATTGCCAAGTTCGGAAGGAGGTAACTTTAGCCGTCAGTTTCCTAAGCAGACCAGCAATTATGGGAGAACCCTGGCTGAACCGTCTTGCTTTCAGAAACAGATTGCCAAGTTACTGTGAGGATTAGGTAGGGTAGTACTTTGACCGTCAGTTTCCTAAGCCGACCAGCAATTATGGGAGAACCCTGGCTGAGCCATCGAGCTTTCAGAAACAGATTGCCAAGTACTGGGTAAACCAAGGTAGTGAGGTAGGTAACCAAGAGATTGAGTAGGCGGGCCTCCGTAGAGGCAGAGAGGTTTGAAGGCAGAGGGATGGACAACTAGAGACTTCTTCGTGATAAGTTCCTGAACTGAGACGTACCTAACGAATTGCGTACTCCTCGTAGTCTGCACGTCTCTGAGGGGTTCAGGAGAGGGACGTTGTCCGACGAGAGAGGCCAAAACATGCGTTTTTAAGGGCCTCGGTCGGAGGTGCAAGCGGCACCAATTTACGGTCTGTGTGCAAAATAGTAACGTGAGCAAACGTTGCACGAGGACCGTAAGGTCAGAGGTTGAGCATGCGTGGAGATCTAAAAAGTACCTAGGGCGGAGCCCGAGGGGGACCAGTATCCTGAAAAGAAAGATTATTGGCTTTGCACACGATTTCGGGTGCAGATGACCTCGGAAGAGTTCCACTCTGAGGGGTGGAGCGACTAACTATTGGAACGAGCCATGCCATTAACATCTAGATTGGCTAGTACAAGGTGCCTTGGGCGGAGCCAGGCAAAAGATAAGATTTTGTGTGTGCGCATGCGTGTGCGTGTGATGTGTAGTCCTTGAGTTTAGGTGTGTGAGCCCCTTTCTCTGGAAGAATGAGATTACATCGAGATATTACAGAGAATGGTACAAATAGTATCTTAAAGTATAAACATATACTAAACATAAAAGATTTCAAGTAATAAACTTGAAAGGTTTTATACATAATGAACTCAAGACCCTTCAACAGTTTATCTTACTTGTTTTCGACCAAAGACACACATATATATTTAATGTTCTGAAGAACGAAAAGAATCTTCTTTCAGAAGCAAAAATGACATTTTAAAGATACACAAACTATATGGGTTTTCTTAACAGTATTCTACCACTAATAATAATAATCTAACTTGTTAAAAGACTACATCAATATATAAAAAAAAAACTAAGCTTCTGTATCGAACCAGAAGGGGAGAATGTTTATCTTAACTGCGGTTGACCTACAGGTCAGAAAGGGGGAACTCGGTGAAGGCAGACAGGATGTCTGGTTTCCAGCTAGGAAAAAAAGAACACTCAACACGAATTTGTATTTTAAAAGAAGTAAATGAAATACGAATTCTGTTGCAGTTTAAAAAAAATAAAAAGAAAAGAAATAATTATTCGCAAAAAAATAGTTTGCGAATTTGCGGCACTACAGGTGGAATGGGAAATTTAGGAGGAAACGGAAGTAGCCCGAAAAAAAAAACTCACGGACACGGTGTTGTCCACCACAAACTTATTTGGACGGGAATCGAAGCACCCACCCCACCTACCTATCTGGATGATTGACGTAACTTCGCAAATGGAAGTGCACTACCTTCGTAAGTGAAAGTGCGAAGTATCAAATAGAAAATGAAGTTTAAGAATTAATCATCATCATTGTGGGCTCTCTCTCTCATTAACCGTACTGTGTAGTGTCGTAAAGAAATGCTTCATTAGTGTATATTGAAGTATCAATTTCACCTTAATAGCTGCAGGGTTATCATATTGCATGGTTAAATTTTAAGTTCATCAAAAATTACGCATAAGGATTTATACTTACTCAAATCACTGTGTTCGGCTCAATGAGTATTTTCGAGTGATATTATTATCTTCTAATATAAATAAAATAAAGTGTTTGTGTGTGTGTGTGTGTGTGTGTGTGTGTGTGTGTGTACGGCCTGGGGACCAGACGAATAGACCAATATTTATCAAATTTTGGTCACAAGTACCTTGGTCCAGACCCCAAACCAAGACTAAGCGTTTTTTTTTTCTTTTGAAAATTCGAACCAGGGGGGTCATTTACCGGGATATGTAGAAAATGACCGATATTAGTGTCGAATTCATAGTTCTCGCAGTCGCTAAGATCAATGGTGACACTTCAATTAGCGATGACTTTCCAATTCAGCTGCCATTGTATGCGGACCGGGGGTTATCTGGGAGAAGTAGGGATGCGCACGAGACAAGATTTGTGGCTGTCTCGTCTCGAAAACATATTGTAAAAGTGATGTCTCGACTCGAATTTTGTCAGGAAAATCCTGTCTCGTCTCGTCTCGTGCGCATCCCTAGGGGGACGGGTTACCGAGACGTAAAAAAACATCCAAAATGACCGAAAATCCATAGTTTTGACGGTCGCTGAGATGAATAGTAATACTCTCACAGGCGATGACTTCGAAATACAGCCCCCATGCGAAGAATGGGTATTTCAGCTAGGATATATATATATATATATATATAAATGAAAGTGACTATACGTTTGTGACTTAACTCTTGAACCATCTGACTGATCTCGATAAAATTTTCAACATATGCAAGGTTCGGGCCTAAGATCTTTTTTATCATGTGATTTTGATGCAGCATCTTAGGAGAGGGAAAGGGGAAATTATATATATAAATGAGCGAAAGTGACAGATTAGTGCCGAATCTATAGTTTTCGTAATCACTGAGATGAGCAGTAACACTTCTGATGCCATTTAAATCCAAATTCACGCCCTCAACTTTAAGAAGGGGGATATATATGTATGATCGGAAAGGACCGATAAAAGAGAGCGCTTTAGTAATAGTAAAAAGTGACTGACTAACGAAACATATTACTAATTTTTCTTGGGACATATTTTCCTGTTACACGCTAATAATATACAGAATTACGGCCGTGATAGAAGATAAAACAAGGGTTAGAAGATGAAGTTTGCAGATAATAAAAAAAATGATAAATCAGTCAATAATTAACGAACAAAAAAAGCCAATCGAAGATTTCTAAAAATTTACAGCAAATGTCCTTATCAATAATCGCAAGAATTATTTTTGATGACGATGAGCTGGCAACACTGACTTGTTACCATGGATACAATGGAGATGGAAAGAGGGGGGGGACAGAAGTAAATGTGGTGGGCGGAAGAATCCTTCGGAATATATACGCAACCCCCGAAACTTTAGAGCTCGAGAATAACACCAACGAAAGGATAAATTTCAGTCAGACACACAAAATAAAGCAAAAGGATTATATGTAGGGATTGGCTCCACAGGAAAGAGGGAGGGGGGCTTGGGGGGTGGGAGGTGGAAAGCGACGAAATGGCAAAGTCAACAACTCGGGAAGTAAGATAGGAAGATTCTGTATTTACCCAATGGGAAAAGCTTAAAGAATGGAACTAACATGGCGGAAGTGGAAAAATTAAGACATCATTTTAATGTTTTGTTTCTTTCTTTCTTTGGTTAGTATGCTCAAGGTAAGAAAACGTCAGAAAAAGGAGAATATGACCCCGTTGAATCATTTCG
Organism: Thermobia domestica; assembly: GCF_964235325.1. NCBI lineage: Eukaryota > Metazoa > Arthropoda > Insecta > Zygentoma > Lepismatidae > Thermobia > Thermobia domestica. The sequence continues at coordinate 39,482,776 of NC_137469.1, forward strand.
CAGTTGACTTTTTTTTTTTCCTAACGTGCTTATGCAAGTATGCTTACGTAATTTTGCAAATTTTCGACAGAATATGATTTGCTTTGAAGAGCGAATATACACATAGGCAAAAGTCGAGAGCTGCCGTCGCGTCGATACTTTTTGTCTCTATGGCATATAAAAGTTTATTCAATTTGGTTTCCCCTCTCTATCATGTATTTTACGCACTGTGTTCTCTAGAAGTCCCAGGTTACAGGTCAACAGTTAATTCAGGTTTTGATTTGGAGTGAAGCAAACTCACCGGATAATATGCTAATATACTTCAACGTCACAGGAGACAATTGCATCTTTACTCTGAAGCTTCAAATGACGCACCTAACGTATTTGCTTCGGTTGACACTTCGGTTGGACACGTAATTGTCAATTTATTTGCTAAGGTTCAACCTGTTATTCCCAATGTTCAACCTGTTATTCCCAATGTTCAACCTGTTATTCCCAATGTTCAATCTGTTATTCCCAATGTTCAATCTGTTATTCCCAATGCTCAACGTTTTAATTAACAATTGTATATGGATATAGATAACTGAATTTGTCTAATACTGTATACAACTTCTTGTTATTCTTTCGGATTGCATAATCTCTTGATCACAAAACAAAACAAAATTGGGAATTATACATAGTACAGGGATATGGATATTTTGAATATACGTCTGATTCTTTCTGAAATCAGCTATTCATAATTTTCTTTCAGAATGCATAACCTCTTGACCAAAAACAAATTCTTACATGTAGTGATTATACATGTGCGAAATCAAAATCTTTTTGTTGGAAGGGGGGCCAAAATTTTGGGGGAGGGGTCCAAAACTACAAGACACTGTGTCCAGGCCCGTAGCCAGCCCGAAAATGTAGGGGGGCGGTGAAAGTTAGGGGGAGCCCGATCCAAAAATATTCTAGTTCATCACCATAATATAGTTCATTTGCAAGCCTACTGTGAACATTTTAGTGGGGGCCAGTAAAAATTTAGGGGGCGGCCCCCCTAGACCACCCTGGATACGGGCCTGACTGTGTCTATGTGGTATTGGACCGGTGTCATTTTGCATCCGAAAAGACGATAAGTAGTTGTTAAGTACTGTCACCTATACTCTCAAAAAAAATAGTATAGCCTAACTAGATTGTTTTGTAAGAAAAGAAGCCCATATAACTATGCTTTTATACGGACGGGCTATGAAATCAAACTTTTATGCTGTACTGACCTCTGCCAAACAAGCACGATTTTACAAAGAAAGTGTACAATTATATATGTCGAGTTACGAAATTTGGGGGAGGGGCGATCCGAAACCGGTGGACACCCCTGGATGTATAGAAAATTCCATTCCAGAATTTTATGGCATTTCTTGCACCTACATCTAAATTTAATTGTTAATACTGTAAATTTTTGTTTGTTAATCCTAAAAATGAATGACAAAAGTCTATCTGGACATCAGCATCATCCGAAACGTTAATTCTAATAAATAATCTCATTGATAGGTGTCAGTAAATGCGCTATTACTTGCTTGCCTAGCGCTAATAGATGCTAATACCTGCGCTATCGATGTATAACGAAGTCTTTGATCAGCTAAATTAATACGGCATGGAGTTTGCAGTGGGTGGCGGGCAAACAAACAAAACCGTTGAATATAAACAAGCAGTTTTTAATTAAGCACGGTTTTAAATCTCTAGATTATAGCGAATCAAAGATTCGGAGGAACCAACCAGTTTACTTTAAATCTCATATCCTTTATTGTTTCGTCTATTAAAAAATAAAAGTTGAACTTCTCTTTGATATAATTTGAATATTAAAGAATATTAATATGAATATTACTATGAGAAATATATATATATATATATATATATATATATATATATATATATATATATATATATATATATATATATATATATATATATATATATATATATATATATAATGAAAAGGGTTAATGGTCTGTTAGCTAACAATTTATTGCTTGATAGTAACACGATAACTTAACAAATTCCATGTACAGTTATCATAAAGCATAATTTAAGGGAATATTCATTCCTGTCATTTAAATATGTGTCATTAGCTTGTGTCATGGTTATTACAATCTAAATTAGTTGAAATATTAAAAACAACACATTCAACAACAAACAATAATGAAAGATTTGTCTTTACACTTTGATGGGAGCATTTACAATTTAATAAATCTAAGCTAATCTAAAAATGATCTGAAACAAATCAAATTAATCTAACTAAACTAACTACTCGGTAATGACAGTGGTGTATCAAATTATGAATATCTGTCTATGGGAAACCTAACCAACCATCTTTAGTAGCGACGAGTCATCATAACAAAATCAAAGGAAAGAGGAAGGATAACTTACTGGCCAGGAGAGTGTGCTGCCATTGTAGTAGCCTTCGACATAGAATCTTAAGGCAAAAGCTAAATCTGGATTCCAAAATTCAATTCATAACTTGTTATTGTAAGTGAGGCTTTATATACACTATTTGGGCAAGACACTTTCCCTTTCACCAGAAGTTGTTTCTGCTCTATTACAGACCTGATCTAAACCTCTGACGTGTTTCAAAGAATGTTATTGCTTTTTTCGTACTTTATACTTTTGAAAAATGGATCTTAAGAAGTTTTTAATTATACTCAAATAAATAATGTAAAATTTCATTAAACACATTATTGTAGTCAACTTTCATATTTGTAACATTAGATCGTCTATTAATATCATGCTTGTTGGATTTTCCTCAGCCCCAAAATCCACAATAATCTCCCCCCCAAAATTATATTATATATATATATATATATATATATATATATATATATATATATATATATATATATATATATATACTGTAATATTTGATAGTTACACTATAGTCTTCCCCCGTGACCTTTTATTATAAAAAGATGTCTATACAGTTTGTACACAAGATAGCAAATAAGTAATTTTCTAAAACATTTCTTTTAAATACAATTGAACCTCCTGCCCGTTGCAGCTGAATCTAAAGGAACGTCTTGCTCGTTACAGCTCAGAGGTAGGATAAGGAGGAGTTTCCTCTCCTGTTGCAACTTCGAGAGAAGGGAATATCTCTTGCCCGTTGCAGCCTGGAGAGAAGAAAGGATCTCTTGCCCGTTGGAGCTTGGAGAGAAGGGAAGGGTCTCTTGCCCGTTGGAGCTTGAAGAGAAGGGAAGGATCTCTTGCCCGTTGGAGCTTGAAGAGAAGGGAAGGATCTCTTGCCCGTTGCAGCTTGGAGAGAAGGGAAGGATCTCTTGCCCGTTGCAGCTTGGAGATAGGTAAGAGATGACCAGTTAACAACTGATGCCTTCTTCTTCGAGGTGTCCGTTTATATAGCCAGTCTTTGGAGGCGGAACCTGTAAAAAGGTAGAAGGGGTCTTCTTCATATCCTCTTCATGTTCCATTACTGGTAATAACATCTGTCGTCTGCCTGTTGGTGCTTCTGCCAAAGCATGTGGTCTTATTTATAACTAATACAGTATAAAAGAATATTGAAATATACTTCAGAACTGGATTGGATTGAATAATAACCCTTGGATTGAAATAATGACCTCCTTTGTTTATTTATATAATTACTTCCTTCAATCTTGTTTCTCACTCCGAAAAAATGTATTTCTCAAGATATCATCAGAACAGAATGCCATTGAAAAAAAAAAAAAAAAGTTTGGGAATCATGCATAACGAACTTTATTTGAGATCCATCGAATTCGCTGAAAAGTGTTCAACTAAAATTTATTATATAAAAATGAAAAGGATTTTGTTTGTGATTGCATCACGGGGAAATGGTTAAACTTTTTGGATGTAGTTATCACGTTTTAACATGTTATTTTGATCAAAATGCGTGTTCTAAGAGCAAGAGCAGAGGGTTAAAATCTAAGCGAAAAATAGAGTATCTCATGATTCTGCCAAGTTAGAAATGCTAATATAATGTAGAATTGGTTGTTTTGAAGTCAGTAAAACTTTCATTTCTTTTCTTTTATGGTTTAACGTGATGGTGACAAGAACGAACAAAATGGTGGAAAGGAGGAAATGAGAGGAAGGAAGCGGGAGAATCCACACACACACGGTGTTTGTCCACTTCAAAGTCACTTGGCACGAGCTGGGGTCGAACTAGGAATACCACGCATCGCCATAGGTGAATACTAGCACTGAGCCACTGCGGCCCCCTAACAATGATTTTGCATTAGCTTAGAAAAAGATATGTTCTGAAGCAATTAATCCTCCATATTCTTTACATATTATTATATTAACCCTTTCGAAACAGGCGTGAGGTACTGGGGGCTCTAGTCCGGCACCAAGACACCTAGACACCCCAGTTTGAGTGACAAAAATAACTGAAGCTGTTATTTATATATTTTTGGAAGTTTACTATAACTCATAATATACCTATTATAGTCTTGGTTCTGACTACCAACCCCCGTCTCTTCAGTTTCTACCTTCTAGATCAGCCACTGGTGAGGTATCATATAAACATACAGTTGATCGTTTAGTTGATAATAAGTGTGGTTAATAAACACAATTTATGGGAAAAGGAATGTGGTTTATAAGCCACATCTACTGTTAAATAAACCATTCAATACCCAAATATAGGTTTGGATGGCTTTTAAGGTGTCCATTTTTTTCCGTCTCTGAACAGTTAATTATGATTCTTCGAAGAGCGCTAACCCCAGCTGGGATTCATATCGCATTACTAGAGTTTCGTGATCTTAAAAGTTAATCCCAATATCGCAAGGCCTACAAATAACTATACAAGATCTTAGCTTCCTAATAAGATATCCATAAGCCAAGTTAAGTAACCGCGCAACAAACAACAACAAAAAGCTTGTACCAATCAAAAATTCTTGGAAGTATCTGAGGAAGAAGGTTCCTTGGCCGGAGTCCTAGGACGCTGAAACAACGAAGAAAGAGATACGTATGTTGCTATAGAAACCCATACGCGTCATTTGTAAAAACATATATATCATGCTATCACCGAGAAGCGCGTGGCACAATCTACAGAGACGTCCCCTGTTTTCTTTCTCGCTTTTCCTCCCTCTGGGTTGTTTTCAGGATTCTATAGTGTTCAGTTTGCAATCAATATTGTTACGCTACAGAATCTCTGTATCACATCCATCAAAAACAACTGCAAAGAAATAGATGACACGTCGTATCGGATAGGACTCGTTCAAATTGAAGATAAAGGTCACAGTTACAAATTTAGTTTAAGTTTTAGTAAGGCACTGTAGGTAATTTGCTGTCTACATTTATATTATCATCAAGCATGATCAATCCATTACTGGATGAATGTCTCACCAACAGTTAACGTTTTTTTTTTTTTTGTTAGACCAGACCTTTGTTTATAGGGTTCACACTGAAATTCTGGTACTGATTTCCCTAAATTTCCATGCCTAAGTAATTAGTGTTTGCGGTTTCGCGAGTCAGGCAAAATTTATAATGTAGGTTTGGTTTAGAAAAACAATCTACCTCCACTATTTCCATAGTTGTCGAACACACACCTTAAAAAAAAAAAAAAAAAAAAAAAGGAAAGAAAGAAAGAAAGAAAAGTATAAGCTTACTTTCTGACTGTAAATACTTCAACTTTCCTGACTCCTGTTTCAACACAATAAAACAGTAGTGTCAAACAATAATGATAACGATAACTTGAATATCATTATTACATTTTAAATATAGCCTACTTCAAGTATAAATAAACAAAACATGTATTATAATTTGGCCTATGTCTGATTATTTACGAACAGCAAGCCTAACTTCTTGGAGATATTGAAGGTTTTTAAGATTGCTTGACTTATTTTAATTTCCCAGTTTTACCTTGACTTCCAAAGTCAGTGTGAATCGTAATTTTGATCAGCTTATTTTAGGTGTCGAATGATAAGGCATAATTTAGCCAGGCTCGGCTTGATAAGCTTATCTTAGAATGATTAAAATGTAAGCCAAAATGCAAGCTTGGCTTAAAGTCTTTTCAAACTTTTTTTAATGTCATCTAGACTAAAATAATATTGGAAGTGTAAAGTTAAATTTAACATGAACCATTAAGTCTGAGGCTCTGCAGTAATACCCACGGACGTGCGCAGGGGTGGGTCCTGGGGATCCACCCCCCATGAAATTCCGACTTTTCTGTAAATTTTGTCCAATTTTAGGGGTTAAGTTACAAATTTTAATACAATTGTCTTCATATTGAATCTGGATTCCCCAAAACTTTGGATTCCTCCCGAAAATTCTTGCATACATGCCTGGAAACAGAACTGAAAAATGTAATGAAAGCTGGGATGAGAATATTGGAGGAAACGAGAGTAACCCGAGAAAATTCACAAAGATTATGTTGACTACACAAACTTACTTAGCATGGGATCGAACCAGGGAACCCAGCCACTAGAGGTAAGCGCTCTAACAATGAAAAAAACGAAATCTTTAAGTTTAACGTCCCACGGTTATGCTGGTTAGGCTAAAGGAGACGGTGATAGTGAGAAATGAGTGAAATGGTGGAATGAAGAAAGTGGGAGGAAACGGGAGAACCCAGAGAAAACCCATGAGCACGGTGTTTGTTCACCACAAAGTCCACACGGCGCGAGCTGGGATCGAACCAGGGACCCCAAGCACCGGAGGTGAACACACTACCACTGAGCCCTCCCTCTAACAATGAGTCACCGCACCCCCTAGAAACAGCACTCGATTTTACCGAGAATCTTAACTTTATGTACGCATGATTGGAGTAAAATTATACGAACATAAGTTTGAAAAGTATTGTTGAGTAAAAAAAATTAAGCGTAAACTTGCGATTTTTTCGCAGTTCTAAAGAAATTTGAAACTATATATATATATATATATTGCTCGTGTGGCTATAGAATCAAATCTATAATTCTAGCGCATCCTTTAACTAGGGATTGTCAGAAAAAAAGAGGCCATGATCTTTTATACCTGAAAAAACAGTAGTATTGGCTAAAATAAAACGCTAAAACGGAGGACTTCAGTTTAAAATCCAACAGGACGAATCATATACACAGGAAAGATTTTCAGAGCAGCGAACAATTCTTTTTAGAACAGCGACCTCCAAAAAAGTTAATGTGGCGGAAGGGAAAGAAAAAAAAAAAGCTAAGATAACCTTAAGCCAATTTTTGTTACTTAGTCGAATTTTCAAAGAAAAGCAAACCAGAAGAGAAACATACCTCGACTTCTTGTTAAAAGTAATTTTACAATGTTTTGTCGTGCGAACGAAAATATTTTTCTCCTTCGCTTCCACATTAAGAAAAAAAAAATGAAAAATAAAGAAAAAAATTACTTTCTAACCTTTCTCTGAACCCTGAAGCATGTGTAAGAAAAATTGCTATTAAAAAAATGGGGATAAGAAAAATAAAAGGCCACTAGATGGGTGGAGGGTAACAACACCCCAATGCACAAGGTTATAGAGGCAAAACGCACAATATAGTCTTGTGCCTTCAAGGAGGTAACGTGAATACCAACAGCATTAAGTGATGTAAAGAAAAAAAAAAAAAACTTTAGAACTGTTTCCATAGCAACGACAGTTTTTTTTTTTAAAAGAATTCTTGCGTTGAAGTATTCTTTTTCGGAAGGAACAGAAGATAGAGCGCTTACTCTCATACTATTATTACGAAAAATTATTCTTCTTCCCAGGATGTAAAATTCAATAATGTTATTACCCGGTAACGGGCAAAGAACGTCTGAAAATGAGACACACACCAATTGATAGGGATCTTATTGAGCTGAACAGTTACTCATGAGTAGTTTGAGAAAATAGAATGAAATTATGTATTTCTTGTTAGTACGAAATCATGCAATGAAATCTTTGAGCTTTACGTCCCACGATTATGCCGGTTAGGCTAAGGAAGACTGTGATGATGAGTACTGAATGAACTGGTGGAAGGAAAAAGTGGAAGGAAACGGGAGAACCCCGAGGAAACCCACGCACACGGTGGTTGTCCACCACAAAGTTCACTTGGCGGGGGGTTGGGATCGAACCCGGGACCCCAAGCACCAGAGGTAAACGCTCTACCACTGAGCCACCGCCCCCCCTAGTAAGAAATTAATTCATACAGATCAATATACATAGCGACACATCAATACATAAATTCTGCGTTCAGGTTTACTTTTGGCGCAATACTCGAAACAATTGTTAGAAAAATTAGATGTTTTTCACCAATTTCCTTCTTATTGTATTCTAAGTGATTTGAGCTGGGCGACATGAAATTCTCCCATTGTATAGATAAAATTCATGAGGGCCATCATAAACAATTCTTGAAACATTAGAATTCTTATACGATTTGCGTATAAATACATCCGGATGCATGCATAAAACCTAGTGCAAAAACACAAAACAACCAGTGCTAGATGGCCACTAAAAAGCACGAATGCTATCTAACTGAATCAGGACAGGGCAAAGTTTGAGGACCCGAGCGTTAGCGAGGAGGAGCGTCCAAAGGGAGCAGGCGCGTCAGCGAAAGTGGGTATATGCATAAGCGAAGGTAGTGAAAATGAGTGAATTGGCAATGATACGAGTTTCAATAACACTTATCATAGGTGTATTACTTCGTATTTAATTTCATCGCTTGCAGAAATCTGTTCTTTATAGATAATGTCTTTTCATGCAAACTATTGACTTTATCTGGCTATCTTCCAAAATATGGTGCGACAAAAGTAAACCAGCACCAAATCCTGTTATCGATTTCCAAATGAAACTACAAATAAATGAGTATTCATAGCCCAAGAGAAAGCGTTACCTTCTGCGGTCCGCCCATCTTCAGATTGGAATGAAATTGCATTTTAAAGAGAAATTCGTAACAGAAACTTCAATGTCTTTATTGGGCGCGAAGCTTCCAAAACTTATTGAACTTTAAGATAATAGTAAAAACAAAAATATTCGGGACATGTATAAACGAATTTCAGGAAGGCTACCAACATCGTTATATATATATTAAAAGAAAAAAAAAAGTGAACGAAACAATTCTCAGGGATCCAGATAGTATTTGGATTAGGTGGAAAGACTTTTTTATTTTGACAATTGATCAACATGCAGCTAAAATAATAATAATCGTAGAAAACGTGGGTGGACTTATTGGGGGCATGGGGGGCATTGCCCCCCGAACTTTGACAAAAAATAAAAATAACACCTATATGACGGCCACCTACCACGACCTCCGAGACCGACCAAAAGGTCTGCCCCCAAATGCCCCTCCCAGCAAACAATTCCTAGTTCCGCCTATGGTGGAAAAAGTAAAATGTATACAGCAGAACTGTATATTCCAGAGCCTGACTAGACAGAAATAGACACTGGTATAAATAAATTAAAGAAACACAAATCTCTGGAAATTCTTGCTGAGTTAATTTTCGCTGGAAGAGAAAAAAAAATGTGGAACGAGATACACAAACTCATACTTCTCATTTATGGAGCAAGGAAGAAATTGCCATAAAAGAGGCAAGCATCAATAAATCAATCAATCAATCAATATTATATATATATATATATATATATATATATATATATATATATATATATATATATATATATATATATATATATATGTGTGTGTGTGTGTGTGTGTGTGTGTGTAAAGAGACTATGTTTATGACTTCGTAACGCTTCAACCACCCCACAAATCTCGATCAAATTTTCAACATAGATGAGGTGCGGACCTGAGATGGCCTTTATTTCACTTCCAGGGTGCAACTTAGGGGAGGAGGTATTTAAAAACGATAGAATATGACCAATATTAGTGCCGAATCTACAGTTTTCAGGGTTGCTGTGATGAACAGTGATACCCTCGATCCCGTTTAAATCCAAATTCAGCCCTTTATGTACAAAATGAAACGTATTCTCCCCGTGCGAAGAACGGGTATTCTGCTAGTATATTATATATCATTGTTATTCGCTTGTGGATACATGTTTGGAGTGGAAGTCCCGAGTTCGCTTTCCAATGGAAGGTTATGTGGTTTGGATCCCACGTTAAGCTGTAGATCCACGTCACAAATAACCTCGGTGCTGAAAGTAAGGTTAAATTCCAAACTCTTATTTTATTATTGATAATAGTAATAGTACCAGTATTCGTCGACGCTGCTGCTGTTGTATACTTTGCTTACAACTTAGTGGGATTTTTAAGAGAGAATGTTACACTAAAGCGCAAACATTAGCGGCTCTTGAAGTAACAAGTCACATCAGTGAACATTTTATTACTACGAGCTAACAGCTAAGGGAATTAATATACATTTTATCATCACTACAATCTCTATAGAAAAATCATTATGTAATTTAGATTTTCTTCCTTTAACTAGTAAGGACAAAGTGGTGATTTCTACCGACGTAACTTCCCTCAAGAACCGTCACTAAGTGCAACACACTCACCATACGCCCGTGCGCACACGAAAGCGGACGTTCAACTCGTACGCCCTGCGTGCAGATTGGATACAAAATCCGGAGAACTGATCCAATCTTTGAATGTTATAATTCATTTAAAATAATTTGCAAAAGACAGTTTTTAATATTTTTTTTAAATACAACAATTACACCAAATAATTTATTTTTGTTAATTCATGGTTTTGGCATAGTACTGTATCTATTTAGTATTGACATTCAATTCCAATTGTAACTCGAACTTTTTTATGATTCCAGAGAACAAATGAAAAGCATCGTGCGAGTTCACAGAGGCTTAATCATCAAGAACTAACGTAGTACTGAGTATGCCCACTAGGTGATGCTATTACCCGCTTGGTTAGATATATACATTGATATTGCTCTACGTAAGTGCCATCTGCTCGCCATTGTGCGAACTAGTTATAACTCACTATCTCTTTCAATACCGGTACTTATTTACGAAGCGTTTTCCGTAATCCTAGATCTTGATTAATTTTGCCATCCTACACGAAGCACTTTTTCTGCACTTTACTATATATTACACGTAAAATTTCAACAATTACAACGGGTATATCACTACCGAAGAGATGGTGCAACCGTAAGAGGAACATTGAAGGAAAAATCATTCAAGTATGAAAACTATTCTAATGTTACATATTTGTCCAGAAATAATTTCCCCTCATATTCAAGTATTACAGTGTGGAAGGTAGTTTCAAAAGCCGAAGCATGAGATTCTGCTATCGCTCTGCAAGGGCACCGATCCTGGGGGCTGTTTCCCAACGTTCATGTGGCCCCCATGTATTTTATGAACATGTATTTTTTATGAATGCTGCCTCCCGTCGAAGTTACACAGAAATCGGCGCCCTGTCCTGAAAGGAAGCTAATCCAAAACTTGACTGAGATCAGACCAGTTGTGTCATTTCAGGTTCTGCTTGGGAGAAAGAGGAAAAACACATGTACCTAATATTAAGCATTACTCTAAACACGATTTTTGCCTACAGAAGATATAAACATGTATAGGATCATTTTGGCTAGTAAGGTAAGTGGACGTCCAGTTTTAGCCGAGACAGTTCCTTTTTTTCAACTATTGTCCCGTTTTTTTAATTTTAAAACGGAACGCCTAAATATCCCGTTTTGAAGCAAGAATGAACAAAATGTCCCGTAATCATTATTCAAAACCTAAACTATCAAAGAAGTCTATACTCTTCCGTTAAAATGACTATGTATAATGTTATTTTTGATATAAACACTCATTGATAATTTTTAGACAGTGCCTAACCTTTCGAATGGTCTTTGGAATGTTTGGAACCTTCAAATGCTATTGAATGTGTTATCAAGAGTTTATTGTGTTTTTTGTAACTTAAAAACACTGCTAGTGCTCAAAGTGTAGTTTCAGAATCATAGCTTTATCTTCCTCCCTCTCCGATTCATGTGCGTCCCGTTTTTGCAAGTTAAAATTTTGGACGTCTTAATCCTTAATATGATGGGGTCTCACACAACCCTGTCATAATTTATTCCTCTCTGAATTTAAAAGGGAGACAAAAGATGGTCCTGGCTTCTTGTCGATCTTCATAGTTTGGTTGCACTGCAACAAAAACAAGTACTGTGGCTTGGCGTAGTATAGTCGCAAACGCTCTTGCCTTCGGTGCGAGTGCTCCTGGGTTCGATTGCTGGTGGGGGCAAACGGTCGAAAGTGTAAAAAGCTTTTTCACGCTAGCCATCCTGAATGAAGTTTTCCCGAGTTTTCCTCATTCAGATCTGGCAAATACCGGGATGGTACCTAACTTATAGGTTTCAGGCCGCTTCCCCAGTTCTTTCCCTTTCCCCGGATAGTGTGAATGCACGTCATATCTCATACGTGACAGGCTAAATGGCTTTAAATGCCGAAATCCTAAAAACAAGTAGTTTGACATTTTGCAGTACGAATCACTTGGGGTCTGACAATGAGACACCCCCACCAGTTATTTTTATTGAACGTCGTGAATGGCAAACTCGATTAATATATATATAGCTTTTGTAACTATAAATTTGGTATTTTATACATAGAACTCGCAAAATCACACAATAGGTACGACTGGCTCTAGAGTAAAGCATTTATCTTCTGCAGTTAGCCCATCTTCAAATGAATGAAATTCTAGTTTTAAAGTACACACATGCAGCTTTACGAATTCTACCTACAGTCCGCAGCAAAAAAAACCTGCAACATGAACATGTGAGTTTATTATGAAACTACGCCTAACAGCGCAGGGGATCAACATAACGTCTAAGTGGTACGAATCACCCCAGGAGGAACCTCGGCGTACTCTCCTGCACACTTATTTTTGGAGCAAAAGACTTCGTCGTTTCACAATAAACTTACGTGCTCATGTTGCCGATTCTTTGCTGCGGACTGTACGTATATGTGAGATTAGAACTTACTTGAAAATATTTATATATAAAAAAAAAAAAAAAAATTAAGATCAGTGAAATAGTTCAAGACGGGAATAGAAAAGAAAATCCAATATTTGTGAAAGAAACAAATGGGATCTGGCAGATCAGGGCTGGATTAACCCATCTGGCGGCCCGGGTCTAGAAAAAAAATATGTGATACCTGCTGACTTCACCTAATGCATTTCTATGAAAATACAATAGGAAAGTTAAGAAAGTTAAGAGAATATGTTTCATATTTTTGGTCATATTTTATAATTATGATTGTACCTTCATGATTGTCTTTAGATAGCCAGTTGAGATTTTGATCAGAGTGGAGGCCCCCCTGTTCACATGGAGGCCCGGAGCCATAGCCCCCCTAAGCAGTGGCGGATCCAGGGCGGACTTCTGGGGACGGTGGGTTGTATTACTGCTACTAAGAGCTACTTCTAAGAGTCGTGGACTTTGTGGTGGACAAACACCGTGTTCGTGGGTTTTCTCAGGGTTCTCCCGTTTCCTCCCACTTTCTTCATTCCACCATTTCACTCATTTCTCATCATCACCATCTCCTTTAGCCTAACCGGCATAACCGTGGGACGTAAAACTTAAAGATTTCATTTTTTTATAAGAAAGTTTACTCTTCTGGGGGAAGATCGCCCCTTGGATCCGCCACTGCCCCTTAGCCCCCCTTGATCCAGTCCTGTGCCAAACCCCATCGGGGTGTTATTTTCATCAGAGTAGTTAGAAGTTAATTTACACGTATTTGTTATCCTAACAGCAAACTATATAAGAATCTGCCCAACAACTTTCCAATAGCAAAAGTATCCTTTACCGAGAAGTTTGAGAACTACTATAGTTTAAATAATTTTCAAAGTGGGAAAAATACGATTTTCTGAGAGAGGTCGTAACAAGTATTAAAGAAAAGACGTAAAGCAAATAAGGAATAGAAATTTAAACTGAAACTCAAAAGATGGCTATCAACAATTCTGGCTACAAAAGTTACAATTGTCATTTTATCGTGGATTTCAGGTGCTAGAAAAATAAACGCGTTAATTGCATTTTGTTAATTGCGTTTAGGGCATATATTCCGAAGTTGGGCGTCCGCTTTCGTTAAGTTTTTTCACTGTTATCTCCTTTCCACACTTTATGCAATTTGTTATTAGGTTCATTAATCTGTGCTCTTCACAAACTTTTAAAAGATTTTGCTCGTTATTAATGTATTCCTTCACAAATGTTAAAACTGCTAGTTCATTGGCCTTGTACATTCGCCATGTTGGTAACATAAATGCTCGTTTCTTTCCCACAATGCAACTGTTCGGTTACCTTGCGCCAAGTAGTTCCCTCCGCTCGCCATATAGTTCCATGTTTATAACCGCTTATATATAACAAATAAACAGATTTTTCGAGACTCTTATATATTATCAAGCACACAAACGATCAAATTATCCATATATTTCCTGTAAATTTTAAGAATTTCGCTAGAAACGGACGCCTAACTTTGGAATTTAACCCGCGTTTAGAAAACAACGTAGGTTCAGGGACGATATATTCTGTTCGTTAAAAGAACCTGACTGAAAATAATAAACCGCGAAGATTTCGGCTAACCATGCAGATAAAAATTAGCCAAACTTCGTAAGAATTAAGTATAGTTCATTTTTAACGGAAGCTCATGCTGAGGTTTAGCATTCAATTCATACCTATGTTACATATTGGACATGAACTATACATTCAAGTGGGATGCAAATCATACTGGCAATTAAACGCGAATGTTCTGTTTCTGTTAGCCATAGAGCCGAGAGGGATGTTTTCTTATTGTACAGCGGATTATTATTTCCAGATCTTTATTTCATCTTCCACATTAAGTTTCGATTTATAATGCGGGTGTTCTTATGGTTGATTTCAAATGTTATACTTTCAAGCTACATAGTGTCTGATTTACAACACATTCCTTTAGACCTACTACTAGTTTCAGCATTACACAGAAATACAATATATCCAAGGAACGACAAATTATTACTACGCCTTTTTGGCTTGTTCGTTTGAGAAAAGTAAATTACTAATTTTCATCCTTGTGGCGCTTTTTTTTTTTCTCCTCTGAGTGCGGGGTTGATAGGCAAAAAAATAAGCTTGATAGGTCAACAGCAGTGATTCCCGAAGGTGTTTACGTGGCGCTATTTTTCGGGAATTCAGCAAACGTCACGTTCCCCTCCCCTTCTTGCCGCTCATTGGTCTGATTTTTTTTTTTTTTTTTTTTTGCGATTTCAGGTGAGGTAAGGTAATTTTGAGTTTAACGTCCCGTTCAGCTGCGAGGCTATACTGAGACATGGACCTACCGATGAACGTGGAATCCGAACCATATAAGCTCCCGCCGGGAATCGAACCCGCGTCTCCCATGCCACAGGCACGTACGCTAATCGCTTAGCCACAAAGGAGCTCTTGCGATTTCAGATTCAGCATTAAATTCTCAAATCTTCAATAACTGTAATAGTATTAGTAATCAATTTATTTTCAGGGAAGCTTCTGCATACCATTAAAATCTATTTTTTTTTTTTTTTTTTTACCACCTTTGTTCTGAATGGGAAACGAAATCTTTACGTTTTACATCCCATGCGTACACCGGCTAGGCTAAATGAGACTGTGATGATGAAGGAAATGGTGGAATGAAGAAAATGGGAGGAAACGGGAGAACCCAGAGAAAACCCACGCACACGCTGTTTGCCCACCACATAGTTCACTTGGCGCAAGCTGGGATCGAACCAAGGATTCATGCACCAGAGGTGAACGCTTTACCACTGGGCCACAGCGGCCCTTTATATTGTAATTTATGATATTTGTAATTTATGACATTACGGATGTAGTTTATTTCTATCCCTTATTCGCTCTTCACGATCCGGAGGTTGGGAATCACTGGTCTACAAGAATATAAAGAAAGATACGTCCTTCCCGATTCATGATAGGCTAATGTTGTCTCATGGGCGGGGGCGCACCCACTAGGAAGGTACACCGAGTCCGAACTCCCCCCCCCAAAAAAAAACTTCATATTTCTTATTAAATAATATAGCTACAGTAGAACCCCTCTTGTTCGCAACTCCGGTTGATCCGACCGTGCTCGAGCCGAACTTCTCCCAATTTGTCGGTAACTCACGAGGCCCAACGCAATTAATTTTTTACTATAGGCTTACTCACTAAATTCTGTACATACAGTATGTATTGCTCTTTAGAAACAACTTTTGTGCGTTTTTTGTTTGCAATGTTTTTTTTTTTTTTTACTGTAGAGAACAATACAGTCATTTTTGAGTTCAGAGATTGTTTATATTACTGTAAATCCGTATTTTTCTGTATTTTCTGATAATCTGACCTTCTTTGCGTTCTGACCATACACCCAGTCCCAAAGATGACGGATTAGAGGGGTTCTAATGTATTTATGTTTGGTTTGCACCAGAAACACATTCGGAAGAGTTTAGACTTTGGGTCCAGACTTCCAAACTGTGAATCCTGTAGCAAAAATTTTCGGGTGCGCGACTGCCCATGAAGGACAAGGAAGGAAAGATTTACATTTCTATACATAGCTGAGATGATGTGGACAGAATCACCCTTCTTTACCCGTAGTATTTTCCCAGGTTCTAATTTGACAGGGCCTAAAGAAAGCTCTAACACGTGTTTGGACGAGGATACAACAATATAAAATGGTATTTTTAATGTGTAGAAATTATAGACTTAAAGCAGGATTGTTACATGTATTTTCAGAAGAAAAGATTTGAGCTCCTGAAGTTTTGTCTATCACGAGTTGCCACTGCTCCGCTTTCTAGAAATACTGCACATGCATTTGTGATAAGTAAGCAAAAGGTTTAACGTTTATTATAGCGTGAGAACATTCACCTACGTAATTTTAAAGCTTCATGAGAAAAAGTAGTTGATCATACCACCGGAAAGAGTGAGGATAATACACAAAGTCGCAATGTTATTTAAAGGCGTCGACTTCGAATAAGCTACTTACAATTACATTTTCTTTCTTCTGTGAAAATTCTGCACGACACAAGGTTACGTTGGGAAATTACTTTCTGGATAGTTAAATAATAATAATAGTAACAGTAATACTAAAGTTAATTATTATGTACTTACTGACATTGACAAGTATTACAAAATATTTTTATTCACTGCTACATCCTATGAAGTCAAATAAATGTGTTTACCAGCATCGTATGATGTACTTTTGTGTAACTTGACTAGTTTTTAAGCAGGTTTTCGGTACACGTCGTCCCAAGTTTGACTACCGGTGGAAGCACAGACTTATTTTTCGGCGTTGCCCAGCATCGCGAGGCAAGTGGAGATCTGGGAAAGGGAGCTAACTGAATTAAGAGATGACAGATGGCTTTATAGTACGAAATATTTTTGGACAGGGAATGCGTTCACCCAGTTAAAAGCGAGCTTTCTGGCAGGCCATAATCCTTGTTATTGGATTTTCCTTCTTCAGCATCAAGATCACAAGCGTATACAGAATTTCATTATTTTTTTTTTTAAAAAAAGGGGGGGAGTTCAGGGTTCAAAGTTCATATCTACATGTATAAATTGCTTAGTATGCTAAATGTTTATTTTTGCCCTAATATCCTGCTTGAGGTAGGTGTGTGTGATGTTAAAACTTAGGGGGCGACACTCCCTTTGTGTATGGCACTGATCAAGACTTTAAGAGAAAGTTACATCCAATTCAACACTTTTGCTTCTGGGCTAATATACTCGTAACACAGTGGCGTATTAACGATTTTGTTTCGGGAGGGGCTTTGCTAACTTTCGGGGGAGGGGGGACTTTGCCTGAAAATGTGAAAATTCTGCAAGAATTTCATATATTTTACTATAGTAAGTAAGATTTCAAGAGCTTAAGCCCGGAAGCCCCCCTAAATACGCCACTGCTCGTAAACATGCA
Organism: Thermobia domestica; assembly: GCF_964235325.1. NCBI lineage: Eukaryota > Metazoa > Arthropoda > Insecta > Zygentoma > Lepismatidae > Thermobia > Thermobia domestica. Next base: position 39,500,490 of record NC_137469.1, read on the forward strand.
AATTCCAGCTTCCTGTCAATTTAGTGCATTTTTACATGTAGATTAGGCACTAAAATAAAACAATAGAAAGTAGGCATACAAAATATACAGCAGAAATGTCTAAGTATTCTATGATTGATACAACATGTATTGGCATTATTGGGGAAAGTGTTGCAATATTATTGAAAACAAGTGCTCTTTTTCACTTACATGATATATATTATTATTTTTTCTTTTTTACTACAGAAAATGTGAAGAAAGGTGCAAAACTTTGCTATTTGTTCATGCACTCATAATATTTATCTTCATGTATTTACTACAGAAAAAAGTAAAACGACCACCCCTAGAAGGGGAAACTTTCTTATTTTATATATAAATAAAACCCATCTCAGAGTTCGGAGCTAAAAAAAAAAAGTAGCTCTAAGCATCAGTATTACAACCCCCCCCCAGAAGTCAGTCCTGGATCCGCCCCTGATCCCCCTTTTATTACATAGTTTTGCAAGCGAATCCAGTTACGAAATTTCCGATTTGTAATAAGTTTTTTCGATTATTGCCGCTTTTCCGCTACTAGAATACAATTACATTTATATTTTTCACCTCCTTTCGAGGCCTCCATGCATTCCTCTCGCGACCCACAGGTTGAGAAATCCAGGCTTAGAAATTTGTTATTAACTAAATAATAAGTACTCACCAATAATATATCCAGTAAAGTAATTCTATCGACGACTGGATCGAATATAATAAACTGTCTTACAGCACCAAGTACATTCATTCTAAATACACCCATACTCACCTAGAAAGAAAAGGACAGAATAATTATAATCAAATATTTAACACAAGTTTAAAAACATAAGAATTTATATTTTCAAAATACAATATAGATTTTAAGTGGTTTAATAATTGTATATATTTTATATACAATAATATATTAAAAATATAAATATATATTTTTTAATTATTATCTTTTTATATTTTTAATATATTATTATATTTTATAATATTAATTATATTTTTTTAATATTTACGGAAAGAGTGTGTATTATAAATAGTGAGGGTGTACCTATTAATAATCACAGATGTCACGGCAGCTATTTTTGGTCTCCTCGATTCCTCTATTTCGCACAGGAAGGCAGTGATACCAACCTGTGGGGAAAATCCCATATCATGGGAGTTTTTTGGCCTTATTTTCTCGGAAAGGGGGGATTTTTCGAGAAGATCGAAATTTACGGCTTATTCATTTAGATATTGTAGAGAAATTTTATTTTTAATATTATAGCATACTTTTAATTAGTATAACATGGGAAATTCACACGTAAAATGGAATTTTTTTGCCTCTCGACGTGGGATTTCATATTGTTTCAGGTTGGCATCACTGCAGGAAGGGTGAATGTAACATTTCAGACAAGGCAAGCATTTTACCAAAGAAAAATTGCAACCTAAATTTAAGACAGCAAAATTACCTAAGATTTAAATTTTACGACAGAAAGCATACAGACTTCCTGTTTAGAACTATTATAGACATTTCCTATGGGAGTAACTTGCGTTCTGGATAGAAGTAATTTTGGTAGAGATATAAACCTACTTCCCAAAACTTCCATTGTTCTCAAGGATTCTCCAAACATCAGTATGTGAGTTGTAATTTTTACTTGTAGTGACGGTCAGTTATTTCATAAAAGTACTGAATACAAACGCAATCTGAAAGCTTTTTAAGTTTTGCCCGTACGTGCTGCCACCTCTCGGCAATAAATAGAAACATTTTTCGTTCTACTTAATATCGACAAAAGTTTTAGGAAAACTATTATTTTTAGGTAGTTTGGTTGTCTTTTACAGAGGTTCATACAATGATTTTTTTTTTTTTTTTTTTTTTGTGCGCACCAGCATCACAGACGTTTTGTACGGAAGGATGTAACAGTAACTTGTAGAAATATGTATGTGTTATTACGGATAATGGTCTGTATCTCATGGTCTCATTTCCTATGGTTTGTATTATATGGTATCATTTTTTTGTGACCAAACATGTACAAACTTGTTCCTTCTGGATAGTTCTATATATACACACACACATGAGGAAGCCATAGAGGATGTAGGTAAGTTCTTTATAAAGAAGATTAATTACACTAGTTAACAAAGGTTTTGTTACATAAAAGGAAATACCTGTTCTTAAAGGAACTTTTTGCGCTGAAATCGAATATGCACTCGGTTTTTCTCCATCACGTACGATTTTCCCGTAACAGAGGGATTTTCGGGAAAATCCCTCAAAAATTTCCCTTTTCGTTTATTTTACACCCCAAGATCTTGTCCCCTTGCATATACTAACATAGAAATTATACCTAAGTATACTTTGATTCATATTTAACAAACCCTCCAAGTTTCGTAATAATCGCTTTATTCTTTCTAGAGAAATAAATATGTATACTGTGTGTACTGTTTATTGCACCTTATAGTAATGCTTTCAGATCTCTTAAGTTGAGGTAAAACGTTTTGCTTTATTACCACAAACACATATATAAAATATAATACAATATAATTTACAAGTGTGACAATTTACAATAAACAATAATACAAATGTACCAAAAGGTCATGAAAAGACAATCAAAACTATCACAATATATGAAACTTCCATTGGGTTACAAAAACGTACACTACTTCCTTCTTTTGTACGAAATGTTGCATTCTCTAACAAGACCCCAACAATAGTCCCCCATCATTGAAGGATCCCATCGTCCCTGGTACCTTTTCTCCATTGCCATTATATCTTGGTGGAATCTTTCCCCCTGTTCGTCGCTGAGAGCACCTAGGTTAGCAGGAAAGAAGCTGACGTGGGAGTGCAAAAAGTGGATTTTTAAAGACATCCTACAACCCAACTCTTTGTATTTCTGTATCATGTCCTGTACGATTTCTGTGTAACTCTCAGCTTTGTTATTGCCCAGAAAGTTGCGCACAATACACTTAAATGCTGTCCAGGCAGCTAGCTCAGCACTGTTTAACTTGCTGTCAAAGCTATCATCAAGCATAATTTCCTAATTTGGGGACCAATAAACACTCCCGCTGAAATCTTAGCATCACTCAGGTTAGGGAACTTATCTCGCAAATACTTGAAACCTTCACCAGATGTGTCTATGGCTTTGACAAAGTTTTTCATAAGTCCTAACTTGATATGAAATGGCGGTAGTAATATCTTATTAGGATCTACCAAAGGAGCGTATTTGACGTTGCATTCTCCAGGTACGTAATTCACTCTAGGTTCCCATTCCTTCACTTCATAATGTTTGTCATCAGCTCGGCTATCCCATAAACAAAAAACATTGGTACTTCGTGTAACCGCACTGCAGTCCTAATAAAATACCAACTACCTTGAGATCACAACATATTTGCCAACAATGGTCCTTGTAATTTATAAGATTTAGCAAAGTTGACATGGTGTCATAGGATTCCTTAATCTTCACTGAGTGCGCAAGTGGTATAGAAGGTTTTCTTATTTCCATTATGTAAAAGGACAGCTTTAAGGCTGACCTTTGACGCGTCGATAAATAACCTCCATTCTTCTGGAACGTAAGGAATTCCTAGCTCCGCCATCAACCCATTTATATCCGTACATACGCACACATTATCTTGCATTGAGAAATAGCTTGAAAATTGAACATGCCTTTTCCTGTACACTGATATGTTCGTTTCTGCATCCAATAAGTTCCACTGCTGGAGCCTTGATCCCAGAATTCCGCCTCTTGTTTTGTCAGGTGCAAATCACGGATTAGGTCATTAAGTTCACATTGCCGGATGAAATGGGGCTCGCGAACACAGTCAGGGATGAACGTTGGATCCTTGGATGTACATTCTGTTTTTATACACGTTTCTAATTTACAAAGAGCAACACAAGTGACAAAGAGCAACAAAGAGCTATTGTAAATATTCATTTTTATGTCTGTGTTTGTAGTAATAAAGCAAATCGTTTTTACCCCAACTCAGGAGATCTGAAAGCATTACTATCAGGTGCAATAAACAGTGCACACAGTATACATACAAATGTATTTATTTCTCTAGAAAGAACAAAGCGATTTTTACGAAACTTTTAGGGTTTATAAAATATAAATCAAGGTATACTTAGGTATAATTTCTATGTTACTACATGTAAGGGGACAGGAGCTAGGGGAATAAAATATCTGAAAAAGGGAAATTTTTGAGGGAATTTCCCGAAAATCCCTGTTACGGGAAAACTGTACGTGATGGAGAGAAACCGAGTGCATATTCGAATTCAGCGCAAAAAGTTCCTTTAAGATCAGGTGATTTTTCTCATGTAACAAACAAAAAGTTTAAATTTGTTAACTAGTGTTATAAACAGTGGCGAAGCGTGATTCCACAAGTATGGTAGGCCTGATAAACTAATATTCTCATTTAGCTCCACTACAAATATTTTAAAGTGCAGTTGATATTTTCTTGCGTGTGGTATTTGCGGGGGGTGGGTTGAGGGAATTTCCTCCTCTCTTGCTGTTTTCATTTCCTGTACATTTGAAAATGGAGGGAGAGAAAAAGGAAGTACATTCTTACTGTCGGCTGTCAAATCTCTTGGATAAGCGTTTGTTGTTTGCACCTCCCATTGTATTTAATTAATGCATCACGTGATAATGACTTCACTAGAAGTGTTAATGCTTAGAGGGAACTTCATTTGAATCAACGCAAGACGCAATATTCTATGCAGTAACGTACTTAATGGGGTGATTTCAGGGCTTAAGCACTCGACGAAATTTTATCGTATATTTTATTGTTTTATATATATTGCAAAATTTTCACATTTCCAGGAATAAAATTAGCAAAGTCCCTCCCGAAACAAAATTTTAAATACACTACTGATTCTATGAAATGGAAAACTCAACTAAAATCACACGCAAATATTATTTTATCCTGTATGGTAGCATTCGGAAAATTTATACTGTAAATACGTTTAATGAATCAGACATATTCTACAAGCTATTATGGATCAGGCCTCATGTAGGGGAAAAAAAAAAACAGCTACTATGAATAACTCCTGAGAGCATATCTAAATTAATCAAGTTATCACTAATAGAAATACATAATTCTACATAGAAACTTCTTACTCTATGTTAAAGAAATCATTTAATAACGTGTTAGCATTGCAAGATGCCTTCAACGCTAAAACTAAACTCCCAGAGGCGAGCCTTCGCACCTTCCCAACAATGCGTGCAATTTCCAGCGATAATAGCTTCGCTCCCTGAGCAGCATAGCCCGTAAGTTTATCTAGCGAGTTGGTGAGGCTCAGACGGAAGGGTCTTGAAGTGTTTCCAATCTACTATTGGAAACCTATAATAGGGTGACCAGACATACAGCTCATAGATGACGAGAAGAACCCTAGCAGAAGTAGTGTGACGTAGGTATGGGCTCGCCCACTTTTCGCACGCGTTTTTCAAATGTCACCACGGAATAACACACAGATAACTACCCGGAGTAGCAGACGACATCTAAGTATAGACCACACCTCAAAAACCGAAAATGGACTTGACCGTGTCGTTGACCTTTCCCCGCTTCCCTGCTTTAGGGTTCTTCTCGTCATCTGTGAGCTGTACTGATTTTCGCAGTACAGTACCGTTTTTCAAAGAGCTGTCCTGCGTGTTGCGAAGACTTCTTGTTCTTGTTTTTTTAAAATGTCCTGCGAAATGTCCTGAGTTAACTTATTTGCATTTTTTTTAATGTTTCATTCTTTATTTACAACATTTTGAGTTGAGTTGATTTTTAGTTTAGCGTCCTTTTCAGCAGCGAGGCTATATGAGACGTGGACCTACTGATTAACGTGGAATCCGAACCACATGAGCTCCCGCCGAGGATCGAACCCGGGTCTCCCACGCCAAAGGCGCGTACGCTAACCGCTTAGCCACGAAGGAGCTCTACAACATTTTGAATCACAAGCATATTTTCCCTGAATGATAAACCGCTCTGTTTGTTAACACTTCTCAAAAGATTAGGAAGGAGAACAATCAACACTGTTTCACGATGCATTATTTTCACTGAGAAGGCCTTGTTAGATGTCAGTAAAGCAGAAAGGATTTGTTCTTAGATTTACGATAGTGATGCTAACCAAGTTAAGTAGTTCCCTCTTGCCAGTCTAAATTTTTCCCTCTTTTCTTAGGGTTATCCCACACTCCAAAAATCGATTTAAAAATGTCCTAGTTCACGAAGTTCACGTTCATAAAAGTAAACCGCTTTGTTATTAATCAAAGTATTCTGAGTTGCGTTGAATTCCTTCAATACTTTTGTTCAGTACTTTTAAAAAAATGAATGATTAACAAGTTAAATGAAATAAGAACATGCATATTGTCAACGCAGTAAACTATCATATACTACTGTGTGTCCTACTTTTCGCTTGTCAGAATCTGGTCACCCTATTGTATAACCCAGAACGTTATAGGGAACAAATTATAGTAATTTGTAGGTAATAACAGTTCATAGATTAAACTTCAATATGTTGAGATCTCATAACTTATTGGGTCTTGGAAGGGTCGTTCTCCCTTCCCTCCCCTTGTGTTTTACATATGGATGAAATCACATACACTTCCACATTTTACTTTTTTCTTAACAAATAGTGTGTGCGTATTACAGTTTTTTTTTTAATTGCATAAATAAATGAACGAGCTGTTCCAGAATAAAAAAAAAAAAGTGCAAATTGTTACTGACAACGAATAGCATACATTGTGGGGACATAAAACTTAATTCTTTCTGGTTTTCTAGAAACTACGCATGAGGATTTTAACTTCAAGCATGCAGTTTTCTTCAGCTCAATCTCATATCGTATTGACTGATACATCTCAGCTCTGAATAATATTATACTCAAAAACAAAAATAAAATTTTGGTATCATCTTGCTACAGTCGTAATGAAAAGCTTGTTGGCGGTATATTTCAGTTTCAATTTTATACTAATAGATGAAGCGATCATCGCATGCTTATAGTCGTATAGCATATGTTATTTTCTGTTAAGAGCTTGACTTTACTAAAATATAATTCAAAATTTTACCATTTTTCTTATGCTTGTTTTTCGTAAGTGAAAAGAGATAATGAAATGCAACTTACCACAATCATAAATAATGTTATTCTACAACAGAAAATATGAAGAATTTTCAGTGTTGCCATCCATAGAAATTACAATGTTGCCAGAATAACATTTCCCTCAATATATAAGCTAAGGCAGCGAGTAAAGAAACGAACTCAACTGCAGTTGGTTACGTATCATGCTGTCTTGGAATCCTATGAACTACTTTTTAAATAATAGTTGTATTTAGTTTGTAATGAAAATAGTTTGAACATACGGTTATTACAAAAATAATGTTATTTAAAAAGTAGTTCACAGGATACCAAGACTACATGATACGTAATCAAAAGCAGTTGAGTTCGTTCCTCTAGTTGAGTTCGCTGCCTTAGCTTAGATTTATGGAGAAGTCTTATTCCAACAACAATGTAATTTCTAAGCATGGCGACACAAAATTCTTCAGATTCATATTTTCTGTTGTAGAATAATATTATTTATGATTGTGGTAACTTGCATTTTATTATCTCTTTTCACTTATGAAAAACAAGCGAAAGAAAAATGGCATTTTTTTTTTTTTTATTAATTTTAGTACGTCAGGCACTATTTTCCAGAAATTTAAGAAAGGTGGTTTGGGAAACCTGATGGTAATACTTATCGTGGACAACGGACGCCATAACTTCATGTAATTGTAAAGGACATTTTAAGAATGTCTAGACTGGCTGTTGAAAGTGTCAATTTGTGAACATCTTTCACACGTATTGACAGAAAATCAGCCAAAGAGGAGAGTTATTTTTGGTTCCATCCTCTTGAAGAGAAAATTTGTTTTGCACCACTAAATTTTCGTCTTCATTTTTTTTATAACAAGAAAGAAAAAAAATGAAAAGAATGTTCATTAATTCTGTGAATTTAAAAATTACTTCACTGTCATGCACTTTTTTTGGTGAGAAGGAAATAAAAAATTTTAAAAAGTCACTGGCATTATTTCATCATTTTAGAAGTAACTTCTAATGAATTCACTGCTTTTTTTTATTCTATTCTTAATCTTTTTCCCGTCTCCAATCTCTAGTCGATTCTTTTGTCATCTAATTCCAATCAGTCTTTAGAAGAGAGCCTCTCCGCCATTCTTTTGTTAAGAACTCACAAAACTTCGCGGGAAATCCGCTTTCGGCAGCGCTTTTCAATCCAGCCTATAATTACAAAATAAATAGGGAACAAAAGAGAACGAGATAACGAACTCTCAGCGCCATCTCTTGATTTCTATTTTAAATTCTAAATTATTTAAGAGAGATTGCAAGTTTAGATGAAAAATTAATACGTAGAGGCAGGGGTGCGACCACAGGGGGGGGACAGGGGCATTACCCCGCTCTAATCTCGGATGAAAGTAAATTTGGGGGGGGAGCAAGGTGTGTGGGAGACAAACATGGAAGAAGAAAGACACAAGAGAATGAAATCCGAGTAATTTGAGAAGAGTCAATTTTCAGAAAGAATACAGTTATCTTACATTATGTTTCTTAGAACAGAAACATTTTGAAAAGAGTAGTTACTTTAACACTATTTCCATCTATAATGGCATTCTGAGAAATACTTAAAACCTGTACTTCCCTATTCAAAGTAGTACTGTTCAAATTATTCCAATATTTATGATCCGAATAATTATTAGTCTTCTCACTGTTTGAAGAATCTTTCTACTGTTATTCGAATATTGATTCCAGATACGGATAATCCATCATTCGAAGTATTCCAAGGATCAATCATTCGAAGTATTCCAAGGATCAATCATTCGAATAATGAAAATTCAAAACATCAATTATTCGAATAACGTAAATTCAAAGAATCCATGATTCGAGTAACGAAAATTCAGAACACCAATTATTCGGATAACGAAAATTCAAAGAATCAATCATTCGAATTACAAAAGTTTGAAGAATCAATCATTCCAATAAAAAAAAAAAAAGTTTGAAGAATCAATTATTTGAATAACGAAATTGAAAGAATTTATGATTCGAATAACGAAAGTTCGAATCGAGTTGATTTTGAGTGTAACGTTCCGTTCAGCAGCGAGGCTATATGACACGTGGACTTACTGATTAACATGGAATCCGAACCAACTGAGCTCCCGCCGGGAATCGAAGCCGGGTCTCCCACGCCAAACGCACGTACGCTAACCGCTTAGCCACGGAGGAGCTAAACGAAAATTCAAAGAATCAGTGATTCTAATAACGAAAATTCGAAGAATGAATAATTCGAATAACGAAAATTCAAAGAATCAAGGATTCGAATAACGAAAATTTTAAAAAAAATCAATCATTCGCATAACGGAAATTCGAGGAATGAATGATTCGAATAACGAGTAATTTAATTCATTATCCGAATATTCTAATTTTAATTGCAATATACCTATAAATCGTGTCTCCATGTATGGTAGTCGCTAATGCTCTCACCTTTGGTGCGAGCGGTCCCGGATCCAATTCGATCGGTCAAAAAAAGTGTAAAAGTTTTCTTTGAAGCCAGCCATCCTTAATGAGGTTTTCTTGGGCTCTCTTAATTCACACCAGGCAACTGCCGGGATGGTACGTATCATAATGGTCCCAGACCGCTTCCTTCCCGATCTCTTCCTTCTGCCCAATTGCCCGGGTAATGAGGTCGTCGGGGAGCATCATCCCTCATATATGATGCGCTAACATGGCCATAGCTACCGAAAGCCCAAAGATCTAATTCCTAATTCTAATCCTATTTGTATAAATGTTATGCTCATTAGTGGGTTCCCATACTAATATATCACTCTTGAGGAGGCGTACCCTTCTGCAGGCCTGTATCCACGGAAGGGCTAAAGGACCGGGACCCCCTAAATTTTTACTGGTCTAAAATTTTCACGGTAGACTTGCAAATGAACTATTATATGGTTGATCGAGCTCCCCTATTTTTACCGCCCCCCCACTTTTTTTCGGGGGACTGGCTACGGGTCTGCCCTTGTAAGTCCCTCCTATTAAAAAGAAGTACTGCTTCACAGGCTGTGATTTATTTACAAGAAGAATCTACACCACTTGAAGTCATTTAGAAAGATTATTTTTAAAACAAAGCGAGGCAGGATATTTATTTAGGCAAAGAAATTAAATTAGATCAAAGCCACGTGACTGAAAAGGGAAATGAGAGTCCATTATTGAATTTAGATCACGGTGGCCGACCTCTAATTACTTTCTCGGTTTTGTCCCCCTCCATCACTTTCTATTTCAAATTCGTTCATTCGAGAAGAAACTTCCAAGCTAATTAGCTGCTCTTCTAACTATAAAATTGCTTAAAAAAAATAAAATAAAACAAGGAAAATTAAGTTTTTTTTTAACGAATAAAAGTTCTAAAATAAGAAAACTGAGAACAAAGATCCATGAAATATCAAGTAGTAACAACTTCAGAGATCATGTTTGCAAGAAAGGAGATTTTTTAAAAATATTTAATTAAGTTATTATTAATATTATTCAATAAGTTTCAAAAGCACAACAGTTTATCTTCAGAGTACAATACAGTACATCTCGTATTATGAAGAATTTAAAAAAAAATTAAAACAAAGAATATAAAAAAGGGGGAATATATAAGACGTCAGATGCACGTGGTAACTCTTAGCAACTTCTTTAAAAGTTTACGATATTAAAAAAAAATGCTGGCAGACAGATTCTGAAAAAAGAAACCAAAACTTCCTACGCCTTTGATATTCAATATCTTCATTGTTGGTAAGTTTTTAAAAGATTACTTACGTTGCCTGTTCTCGAAAACAAAATACTATGAGTAAACTACTAAAGTTGCCAACCGTCCGGTATTTTACCGGCACGGTTCGGTTTTTGATCTTGTCCGGTGTCCGGTACGATCTCAAAACCGGACGTTAAATGTTCGGTAGGCTAATTTTTCCTTTTACTAGTCCTCTTCTCTGTTCTATTCAGATTATTTTGGAGTGACGAAAGAAATCTTTTGTTGAAGAACATGACTAAAGCAGAGTTTATAATTCGCTTTGAAATGAAATGAAATCTTTAAGTTTTACGTCCCACGATTATGCCGGTTATGCTAAAGGAGACGGTGATGATGAGAGATAAATGAAATGATGGAATGAAGAAAGTGGGAGGAAACGGGAGAACCCCGAGAAAACCCACGCATACGTTGTTTGTCCACCACAAACTGCACTTGGCTGGAGCAGGGTTTGAACCAAGGACCCCATGCACCAGAGGTGAACGCTCTACCACTGAGCTAGAGCGGCCCCCTATAATTCGCTTTGATAACGACCTGTCGTGCGCGGAATTTCTAGAAGAGTTGAAGGCAGGAAAATTTACTGAACTTACCAAACTGCTAAAGATCAACAAAAGCATATTTTCAAGAGTGCACCTAGCCTTGCTTCATCATCAGCTACATCTTCCAATTAAATAATGCATGCGGTAGATCCAGTAAAAGTATGTAGGTATTATGAGACATTACCAGCCCCAGCCAAGCTCCTAAGACTTATTTTTCAAGTATATTTTGGGCATGCCATAATTAGCCTGTATTGCCAGTTATATTTGCTTTTCTGTTTTAAGGTGGATCACCGTCCGGAAGTCAGTACATATTTTTAGCTCATTCCCTTAACTACTGCGCAATTAAACGTTACATATTATAAATATTGTACTATAAGATAGAGTTATGTTTCAGCTACAACACAAGACACTGATTAATTTGGTTGTCTCTCCTGATATTGAAAAATGTATCAAATAAAAGAGGCTTTTGTGAATGTGGATGAGACTTTTGTAGCTAGGATGGAAGAAAGTAGAAACGCTTTCAAAGTCTTGACTGGTAGACCCATAGGAAAACGACCATTAGGAAGACCTAGGCGCAGATGGGAGGATAATAGTAAGATGGATCTCGCAGAGATAGGAATACAAAGTAGAAACTGGATCCAATTAGCTAAGGATAGAAGTCAGTGGAGAGCTTTTGTGAACGCGGCACTGAACCTCCGGGTTCCATAGGCCATAGAGTTAGTTAGTTAGTTAGTTAGTTATCAAATAAAAGAAAATATTTGATTCGTTTTACAATAAGCACGCAAAATGGCACTTTCTGTAAGATCTACAAGAAGTGCTCAGTTTTACGAAAAATTTTATTTGAATGTGTAAAGTACTTTAAAGTAACGATCTTGTTACAAAATAGATATATTGTTTGACTGTTTTTCGTCATGTTTCATATTTTATTTAAATGTTAATTTACATGTAAGGAAATAGATTTTGAGACGAAACTTGCGCAGAACGCCATAATGCGTTGTTGCCAAATTTGTACGTTTACTGTAGTAGTCACAATAAGAAAATTCCTGGATTCTAGCGTTGCAGTTTGAGAAAAGGAATTGCGGTAAGAGTCGAAAACTAATTTCTCCAGTAAGTATCCAAGCAGAATAGCATGATTACTTCCTTTATTACCTGGCATCAGTAAACACTCGACACTATCTGGCAACGCCACACTATTTAAGCAGCGTTTAGTATAGCACTGGGAACACCTAGTAATCCACGTTAAATACGGTTTATTATTGATGGTAGACTACAAAAATTGCGTGTGCCGACGCAAGTAAAACTGGAATAACTAAGTTTTAATATTTCTAAATGCTTCAAAGGTAACTACAGTTATTAAATTCCAAACCCGAATCGCTCAATTTTATGTGAAGTAACCACTTTCACCTTCAGTTTGTTCGCATTTTTGACGAGCAATGATACCACAATCTTAAGAGTATGACTCTATAAGGATGCCCTGTATTTCCATTTTCAAAAATTGAGAACCCCAATAACTATTATAGGTACAATTTCTGAAAATTACAAGAGATATATATATATATTAGACCTGCACGAGCCTAATTTTTCGGCCAGAGCCCAATCCAGCCCGAATGTAATTAGGCCCGGCCTAGTCCGGGCCCGAAAAGTTTTAGAGATTTTCGGCCCGAGCCCGATAAGTTTTTTTAAAATTCTTGTCCCAAGCCCGGCTCGGGGCCCGATAAATTTTAAAAGTTTAATTTTGTAACATTTTTCACGGGCACACTTCTTCAACGTTTGCCTTTATTCTAATTATCGTCCAACGAAAGTCAATAATTACACAGGCCTACAGAAAAAAAAATTTTTCTTGGTGCCTAAAAGTTTAGAGCTGATTTTAACTATGTGTGGGGCGCTGAATCCAATAATGTAAGCAGTTTTTTTCTATCAGCTCTACTTTGGTAGATACAGGCTACTGTACCAGTAGTGTTATTTACGTTACAATGTATGTGGAAGAAATATTACAATCCAAAATAAATATGTAAATTATAAATTATGTAACCACTATTTCTGCATGCTTCTTGCAATAGTATACAAAATAAGCAAAAGAAATACAAATATTCTCGTAATAACAAGTTTGAATATGATCTTATAAACTCTGCAACTCAAATAAATCCTACTGTGCTCTATAGAGATTTCTATTTGGAAGAACGGCGCTCTTTTCTCATTAGTGCTGCTATCTGTCGGTACTAAACGGAAACTAGTCATATAGTAGTTCCAGGAACGTCCACTAGATTGCATTGGTATTCTACTTGGCTAGTGGATCGTAGTTGTTGTCTTGCAGGTGGAGTGACATGTTGGAACATGTGAGTTTTGTTCTGAAATCATAATTTGTATCGCGTATACTAAGGCTTTATATTTAACATCCGTGTTAGTGGCCTGAACATAAAATGAGTTCAAGTCGAAGAAGTTGTGTTAACCATCCTGATGTGCTTTGCTACATATGTGGTGAGTACACATTTAAAGACAATAGAAAACATATCAGTGACTTTGTAAAAAAAAGCATATCATGCATATTTTGGTGTACGCCTAGGGGACCAAGATAAAACGTGGGCTCCACATATTGTGTGTAAAATGTGTACTGAACACTTGCGACAGTGGACAACTGGAAAAAGAAAAAGTCTTAAGTGTGGTGTTCCAATGGTTTGGAGGGAACCCACAAACCATGTTGATGACTGTTATTTCTGCCTGGTAAATGTTACGGGTATGAATAGAAATAACCGGAACAAGTGGACATATCCTGATCTGCCTTCAGCAAGACGTCCAGTTGTTCATTCCGATGAAATACCAATCCCAACGTTTCACCACTTGCCAGAGCTTTGTGAGACTGAAAACGAACGTAGTGAACATTCTTGTGACATGGATGATGGAAGTGACAGTGATTATGAGGGAATGTCAACAATTCCTCAACAGTTTAATCAAGATGAGCTAAATGATCTAGTTAGGGACCTTAATCTTTCAAAAGAATCGTCTGAATTACTTGCTTCCAGATTGAAGGAGAAAAACGTACTAGAACAAGGAACTAAAATCACATTCTACCGAACAAGGGAAAAGGAGTTTTTACCATTTTTCACTGAAGACACAAATCTCGTATTCTGTCACGATGTTAGAGGTCTCCTAGAACACATGGGTCTTCCAGAATACAATCCAGATGATTGGCGCCTGTTTATTGATAGCTCCAAGCGAAGTTTAAAATGCGTCCTTCTACACAATGGCAATAAATATGGCTCAATTCCAATCGCTCATTCAACACGACTGAAAGAAGAATATGAAGCAATTGCTTTGGTTATGGAAAAAATTAAATATCAGGACATCAGTGGGTGATTTGTGTGGATTTAAAGATGGTGAACTTTCTTCTTGGACAGCAAAGTGGCTACACAAAATATCCTTGTTTTCTATGTCTGTGGGATAGCAGAGACAAAGCAAACCATTGGTCAAAAAAAGAGTGGCCGCAGAGAGACGACATGGTTGTTGGTAAGAAAAATATTATTAACATGCCTATTGTTGAGTGTGACAAAATCATTTTGCCACCTCTACATCTCAAGCTCGGTTTGATGAAGCAGTTTGTAAAGGCGCTAAATAAGGACGGGCCGTGCTTTGCTTACATGGGAAACAAGCTACCTCAGATCAGCACAGAAAAATTAAAAGCTGGAATATTTGATGGTCCCCAAATAAGACAACTCATGAAAGATTCGGCTTTCGTGGAGTCCATGAATGAGACTGAACGTAGAGCTTGGACCTCATTTGTAGAAGTTATCAAGAATTTCCTTGGCAATAATAAAGCTGATAACTATGTTGAGCTAGTGAACCAGATGCTTAATGCATTCCAAAAACTTGGATGTAATATGAGTATCAAAATTCATTACCTGCACAGCCATTTGGACCGTTTCCCAGACAACGTAGGCAGTCTGAGTGAAGAACAAGGTGAAAGATTTCACCAAGATATTAAAACAATGGAGGACCGCTACCAAGGAAGATGGGATGCCCATATGATGGCAGATTACTGCTGGAACCTAAAAAGAGACTGTGCAAAGAAACATTCAAGGATGTCACGAAAACGAAGCTTCCGAAGTGTTGAATAGATCGTTTTGAACAAATTATTTGATTTTTTATTCATAAAAACTATTATAAAATGTAGTTACAGAGTTATTATGTACTTGATGTTTGTGTTTATATGGTTTTCATTATTTTCAAAGTGTTCCAAATAACAGATTTAAATGTCATAGTTTTCTTTTCACTTACAGTAAAACAGCACCTATGCAATTTTCAACGTTGTAGCAGGTCAGTCTTGCAATTCCTATATCTCAAAAACTAAAGCCGTTAGGGGAAAACTAACGCCATATTTGGATTCAGCGTCCCAATTCTACTTCAAATCAGCTAAGAAACACCCGGCACCAAAACCACTGTAAGCCAGTGTTATTAAAGAATTGCAATTAATTGGCCCTGGCCAGGCCCGACCTGAAGAGAAATCAGTGTTGGCCCGCCCAAGCCTGTGCAGGTCTCTAATAATAATAATAATAATAATAATAATAATTATATATATATATATATATATATATATATATATATATATATATATATATCAGTGGCGGCGGTTGGACGTTAAAAGTGGGGGGGCAAGACATGATCTGAATATTTGCATATAAATGTTAGTTTTCCTGCTTGTTTCTAATATTTTGTTTGACGAAAGGTTGTATAACTAATAGGATACTATATTTTTCAGTTAAAATACCATATATAGTATTTCATATTTTATTAAGTAAATTGACAAGAGCAACGCCAGTAGGTAGTAGCCCTTTGTACTCTTAAACAACGAAAGTGTAAGAAGAGATTTGATTCCTTGCTCATGAACATCTTAAAATTCTGTCTGGAAAACTGTGTGATCAGATTATTGAATAACAAATTTGCAAAACAAATAAATAGAAAGGATAATATTAATCACAGTAATAAATAATTATTACGGCACGAGTTTTTCGCACTAAGAATTTGAAAATTTCGCGTTTCACTTTTCATATTTCGCGTTTTGTCGCATTTCCCAAATAAAGTTTCTCATTTTGTAGCTCTTGTGGAAAATATATTTCCTGACATTTTTACAATTGTTTCTTTTATTCATAGATCACTACAGAAATAAACCATTAATTACCTAAAAACAAAATACACTGAATATTTTACTTGTATGAAATTTTTTCAATCAAATTGAAGGAAAATCAATAACTAAACTTACTATGAGTAGGAAAGTTTTGCTGTCTTCTGAAAACAGCACAAATTACATTTAAGCATTAAACATAAGCATGGTACATGTTTCCACATTTTCCTTCTTCATTGTTGTACGTTTGTCACTTATCACCAGTCCACACTTGGGGAAAGAAAACTCGCACAATTGGCATTGCTTGTTGGAAGCCACACATATGTAAGTGCGTTTACAACAAACTTCAAACAATCATCACTTCAGAACTTTCGTCCATTCAAAATATTCATTACACTGTACTTTTCAGACGAATCACTTGTCAAGAGTTCATAGGGTACTTTGTAAAACTCCAAATGCGGTACTTCATAATCAGATGCTTTCATTTTTTTAAATGAAGACCAAGCTTTAAAAATACTTCCTTAACGTAACAATGTCTGGTTCACCGCCACATGCAATTACAGAAGGATCAAATAGCTTTCCCAAAGCATCATATACTTCTATAGTTTAGGAGTCTTCTCTTTGCGAAGAAAGCTTCAAGGATGATCTTTATGCACATTTTTAAAAAATCACATTCAACACTAGTCCCTTTTCACTTCGTAACAAACGTAAGTGTGCTTTAGTTTTTCCACCAAAAAGGCCCTGCAATATGTTCTCTATCCGAATTACCCAAAATGCACTGTTCATGCCACGTTCTACCGTTCCGACAGCGGAAAACTGGCGTTTCCAAATTAATGAAAACGTACGTTTAAAATTTCGCATTATATCGCGAATTGTTAGAAATTTCGCGCAAAACTGTCAATTTCGCGTTTTATCGCTCAACAGAAAACAATGAAAATACACATAGAATATCACAAAACGTCAAGAAACTGAAAATTACTTAATTCTGATGCATTTCATTTCGTCGCGCAATGCGAAAATCTCGTCCCTCTAATAATGATGTTTGTTTTGCAAAAGTCATATTGAAACAGTGATTAAAGAACAATTTAATTTTTAATTCCACACATGCTATTAAATGTATATTATTACTCTTAGAAAATGAAAGACAGTAAATACTACAAACATATGCTACGACATTTAAAGAAATATTTGCTTTTGCAACTTCCCGAAACATGTTCGTTCCCATTAGGTGCAGTTTTAATTTTCTTGGAGCACATCAAAACATCACTCCATACTCCAGTTATACAAAATAACACTAAAACCTAGAATTGTGTTGAATTCACTAAATTTAATTGTATATACACTCGTACACCTCTAACACACCACTTCATTCATACATTACACTACAAAACAATGGAAAAGGTAGAAGTTGTTTCTTATTACGCTTTTCCCCCCTTACTTTAGAAATAAAAGACATTTTAGGAACTGTCAATTTTTGTGCAATTAAAAAATAACTTGTGAAAGACTTTTTTTTTTTGCATAATATTCTCTTAGTTAGTTTCAAAGCAGCTGACTAATATATCGAGCCCTTGTAAAAAGAAGTGAAAGTATGCTGGAATTGTGCTCCAATAGGTTATTTTCTTGGGTTATTTTCTGTGGCAATTAAAACGAAATTCTTGTAGTTTTCTTTACTCCACGGGAAGACAACCAATACCTACTCGCGCAACGGCAAATAAATGGCACCATTTTTTCTATGAACCAGTAATACATACAAAAACTTTACATTTCTAAATAAAACTATATACATTAATGGGTTACTTCAAAAAAGTGGGGGGGCAACTGCCCCCCTTTGCCCCCCCTAATCGCCGCCCATGATATATATATATATATATATATATATATATATATATATATATATATATATATATATATATATATATATATATTCATCATCCCAGAAAACAAAAAGGTTTTATTTACCGAAATTCCCACGTTTGTTTTCACATCATTTAATTTCTACTTTCACAAAATAACCTAATAGAAATAAAATAAAGTTTGTCTGCCTGTGTGCGGCCCGGGAACCAGACGAGTGGACCGAGAGTTATCCTCCAGACCAAGACTAACGTTTTTTCTTTTTTTTTTTTTTAAATTCGAACCAGGTGGGTCTCAGGGGGACGTTTACCGAGATATGTAAAAGTAGTAGAAAATGACGATAGTTTTTTTTTCCTTTCGTTGTTCAGTTTGTTTGCATAGATATTTTATCTGCGAAGAATGGGTATTTCAGCTAGTAAATAAATAAAAAGAAACAAAAAAAAAAGTGCTCAAAATCATAATGAAAATGCATCGATGTGGAAATATATAAAGTCCAATCTCTCAACGTCTTATTAAAAAGATGAAAAATGTATTTCTATATATAAAAAAGATGTAATTTCTTTTATTATATATATATATATATATATATATATATATATATATATATATATATATATATATATATATATATATATATATATATATAATATTTTCTGTAGAACGAGTTATTGGAACTAGCGTCTTGCGGATTTGCGGTCGACCATGAAGTGAGCGCAAGTGGTGCTGACAGAGGGGGTAAATTTAAGAAAGAGAAAAAATGGTTTTTAAGGGCGGCGGTATTTGTCAAACGGGAGGGGGAGGGAAGGAGGTGAAGACGAGAAATAGTTGGTTTGATGGAATAGGATATAAAAAGAGAGAGATGAAAATGGGGAAACATGTGAAATTGTGCATCTCTTCGCTTCTCCCACTCCTCCTTTCTAGATTTTTTTTTTTTTTTTTTTTTTGCTACTCCACTGTAATCTCTTTCTGGTACAAGAAAAAGACGAATAGACGGTGGGAGGGGGGGAATCGAACTGACCAGAGAGAAACGAACGAACGAGAAAGACGATTTGATCCACGGACGCTGGGAACAAATTGGGTTGGTCGACTGGAATCCGGCTGCTTGAAATGGGAGTAGGATGGAGGGCAGGGTGATTTTGGCTTTTCTGGATAAAGAATTGGGAAGGGGGGGCGTAGAGAAACGGGTATAACTTGGTAAGAGGAAGGGGAAAAGGAGGAACCGAAACGGCCAGTTTCTGTAATGGTAAAAGCATGAGAGAGAGAGAGAGAGAGAGGCCGGGGTTCTAATCTGGAAAGAAGGATATCTGTCAGACCGTGTGTGAGTGAGTGGGGCTAAAAGGCAAGTAAAAGATTCCAGTCACGTAATTTCCATGGTAACCCGTATTTCGCGCGAAACGCGTAACGATGTTGTGCAACCGAAATGAGATTGGTCAAACGAGAAAATATTCGTATGAGCTCCCCAATGATTTCTCTAACTTAATAATATTTTTTTTTTTAAACAACTGAAATACTATACGAAGGTAAAGAAACTGCGAAACGGGAACAATACTTCTAATTAGTTACTCGTTAACGTTTTGGGGCTTCCTGAGTCATATTCTTGAGTGTCACGAACGCTTTACTGCGTTAAATTTTAATATTAAAACAAGTAGGTTTCGATTCAGATTGTGTGAAACTAAAGTAGACCTCTAATATACACGAAATTGATCCTGGAACCACAAATAACAGCTCCTGTAACTTCCGGTTGCAATTGAGGGATTGGTCAAAACTGGAACCTGTTCTTCGGACTCCGAATTCATAGGAAAAATCTGTTTCTTTCCACAAAGACAATCAGTGTTGAAACTGGAAATCGAAGAGTTTTCACTAAAGCACTTGGCGTAAGAGCCCTTTCTGTGGGCCTGAGACGCTCCAACGTAATATGTTAAAGATATATCACATTGACTTGATCTCTAATCTTCCGTTGTAAGCGCTGCTATCGGCTGAAAGAATTCCACTCGCTTTCTCTCGCTTAGCAACAACTGAACCCTTATTGGCTCAACGCGTGGGTATGAGCTTTAGTTCGCATTTTTGCCACGGCTCAAGACATTTTGGCAGCACAATAGCAGCCGCTGAACTGTCAAGCCCAGCGACGAACATGTGATCAGCGAGCTGTCTCGTCCTCTCTAAATAGGCGAATCAAGAACTTTCTAGATCTATTGTGCTGCCAAAATGTCTTGAGCCGTGGCAAAAATGCGAACTAAAGCTCACACCCTCACACACCCACGCGTTGAGCCAATAAGTGTTCAGCTGTTGCTAAGCGAGAGAAAGCGAGTGGAATTCCTTCAGCCGATAGCAGCGCTTGCAACGAAAGACTAGGGATCAAGTCAATGTGGCATATCTTTAATTGCCGCGAGTATGTTATTCACGTGACTCACAATTCCAGTTTGCCTCACGACGCCGGCTGGGTGGACGCCGAAAATTGGGAAGCACCGGCTGGAATCTCGCTGACGTGACTCCAACGCTCTTTCCAATAGACCATCGTGTCTCCCCTTCCGCCTTTGAATGGACAGATAAACATTTAGTGATCACACTTATTTCTGGAACGATGAATTTCTATTAAAAGCCATTTCTTGCAGAGATGGAGTGGGTCAATGTGTCTTGGGTCAAGTTGGTTAATAGGCCATGACCTACTGCGACCCACCATCTACCGTGACCCACTGAGTCACAATGACCCACCGACCCACTCTAAGCCATTGCCTCTCTAAGCTGTTAAGTACACTGTAGACAGCATTTTCTGATCATTGGTGAATTTGTCTACTTTTCACCTTCACCAAAATTCACTCAATTTTTCTTTCTTTTCATTTGTTTCGATTTACATGCCTGAAATGAGTAATATATAAGTGAAAAAATAACTTGAGGCACTTTTGGATATTGATTTTTGTAATTGTAATAATAGCAATAGGACTCACTACTTAGTTTTTGAGAGAGACAGTTGAATTTTACAGTTTCCCCCCTTCTTTTACGTTGGCCCACTTTACTTTGATTTAAGACTTTCAAATTTCATCATATTTTCTACTAGAGAAGTATCTAATTCAACAAGAAAATAATTACATATTATAATTAAGTTCAAATTCATCGTAATATTATCCATGACACACACTTTACCATTTTTATATCGTAAAGGTCAGATCCACCGGTATTATAACATAATAGAAATTCAAACTCCGAATAGTGATAATTTCATACCCTTGTTTCATTACAAGTGTAAACTCGTTTAGTTAGTGGAGAGGAGAGTGTAGATCATGGGTCAGAGTTGATGACGATGGGTTTTGGTGAGTGGTGGGTCATAGTAGATAGTGGTGGATCATGGGTCAAGTTTTCATTGACCAACGCCATCTCTGATTTCTTGCTATCCTTACCGTTTCTGTTCTTTTGAGATCACTATTGAAACCGGAAGTGGTAGTCGATTTCTATTACTTCCGGTATTGGTATAAACGTGGAGATGAAATCTATTCTTGGCACACTGAATCGATTCCACAAACCCACTATCTCTTACATTTTTTTAATGATTCCTGTCATCAGACGGACAAAAATGAAATATTTCAGTTTAACGTCCCCCGATTGTGTCCTTTAAGGCTAAGGGAGACTATGATTGAATATGAATGATGGAAGAATTTGGTGGAATAAGAAAGTGGGAGGAAACAGAAGTACCCCGAGAAAACCCACGAGCACAATGTTGTCCACCACAAACATCCATGGCCGGGGATCGAACCAAGAATCCCACGCACGAAAGGTAAGCACTTTACTAATAAACCACAATGTCCCCCAGAATAGACGGACGGACACAGTCGTTTTATAGAGCTTCTTCGTGGCTAAACGGTTAACGTACGCGCTTTTGGCGTCGGAGACCCTCGTTCGATTCCCAGCGTGGTTCGGATTCCACGTTAATCAGTAGGTCCACATCACATATAGTCTCGCTGCTGAACGGGACGTTCAACTCAAAATCAACTCAACAGTCGATCTATAAATCCTTGGATAATAACACCTGATTGATTTAATATTAACGCCCTGTTCAGCTTCGACACTATGTATAAGACGCAGACCTACAACCTTAACATGGGATTCGAAGGATTTGAGCTCCCACCGGGAATCGAACCCGTCTCTAGCACCGAACACGCGTATGGTAAAAACAATCACAAAGGAGACAATAATAAATTAAAGCTCATTTCATTAATAGAAAGAAGCTAAATATCTTCAAGAATTTTCAAAGAGAATACAGTATTATTATCACATTTTCAGTCGACTGAACAGAAATAGTAATAATAAAAAAAGCTACCGCACAATGGCGAACAAAAGAAGACTGAAATTACTACAGAAAACCAATTTCCTTGTCGAATTTTCTATGAAACTAAAGTTCTATTTTAGAAGTCCAGAGATATTAATGTAACCAGCTCGAGTACATGTTAAACAGTAATTTCATTCTGTCAGCTTATCTCAGTTTCGTTATCAGCTTCTCCCGTTTCTCAAGAGCCGTATATATAGATGACAGGAGGATCAGCGCATTACCATATGAATACCAAGCACAGGAAACGAAGACGACACCCAAATGCTAATGCCATTTCCTCTCAGTAATGGTATCGGTATTAATTCTGCGGCTTCAGCTTTTCTTTTTCTTTTATTTTTTTTAAGACATTTTTTTCGCCTACGATCTTTAAAACCAGAATCTCAAAGAAACATTCTATTTTTTTTATTTTTTTAAATTTTTTTTATAGTACGATACTCATGTACGTGCTTCAACTTACGGTGAATGCAAAATTTCGACTATCGCCGTGATGCCATTAGATGGTTGCATATTTTCCCCAACTTCCTAATGTATTTTGCATAGAGCAATAATATTCAACGTCATTCAATCAATAGAGCAATCAAAGTTTGCCCGAAAACAAATTGAATCACTGTTTAGGAGACAATTACTGTAGTTTTTTTTTTTTTTTTAACATTTATTTCTCCGGTGTTGAGAGAAAGTGAATAGCCAGGAGGATTCTTCTCCTCAATCACATTTTTATCCCCCACCCCCACCAAAACAGACTGAATCATCCCTGCCAGCATGCTTGTTTCGTTCCCTCCTACTTTAGAAAATCTACAATAAGCACTTCTACAATCATCTACGTACTATCAAGATTCCATTCTTATTCACAACTATAAATCCAATATACCGTTATTAAAATAAAAATCGCCAGTGGCGTACGCAAGGGTGGGTGGGTCGCAGATTAAAATAATTATGGCACGAAAACAGTTTTTTTCACAATCGGTTCAGTTTCCTACCAAAAGTGAGTTTCGGTTTTCTATCAAAACCAGTTTCAATTCAAATCAAATCGGTTCTTGAAAAAACATACACCGGTTTCAGTAGAAAAACCAAATCGGTTTAGAAGAAAGCCGAAATAAATTTTTCGGTACCAGGTTTGTTTATAAACTTTTGTCCATCCCTAGTTTAAATATCCCTTGAGCAAGTCATTATGGAAATATAAGCATTTACTGTATTAAGATTATATACACATAGGGTGTTTCAAAACAACACTGACAACGTTTGGGAGGTGATTCCTCACACCAAGATAAGACAAAAAGTATAGATCAACCTGGGTGCACAAATACCGGTACTTCCTTTCGGAGTTATAGCCTGCTGAAAATATGAAAAAATGAACTTTAAATGTTCATAGCTCCAAAACTATGGGACCTACCCTAGTCGGGTCAAGACTTCACTTAGAAACTAATATGTGCACAATCCAAAAAATGCATGCTTCAGAATCCTAAAGTACTCACGCAACAATTTTTAAAGAGGCAACAATTTAATTTGAAGTACTCACCAACTGCCTTTATAAAAATCTTTGCGGAAGTACAGAAGGATTCTGAAACATGGATATTTGGGTAGGGCACATAGTACTTCCTAAATAAAGTCTTGGACCCAATACAGTAGGTCCCATAGTTTTGGAGCTATGGTCCTTTAAAGTTCATTTTTTCATGTTTTCGGCAGCCTATAACTCCGAAAGGAAGCATTTGTGCACCCAGATTAGTCTATACTCTTGTCTTATCTTGGTATCAGGAATCACCTCCCAAACGTTGTCGGTGTTGTTTTGAAACATCCTGTATAAGATACAAAAATCACGCTTATCTTGAAAGGATATGATTGAGTGCTTGAACGCCCCTTTAATGAAATTCTGCATACCCCACTAATAACCAGCACCACTTCGGCTACATAGATGAAATATTACACTGTAAAATCCTGTAAAATAGCCAAATGTAAATATTGTGTGAAATACTTCAAAAAGCACTATTACCAAAGCAAGAACTTATGGGTCCAGGACCAGACGCCCACACTCGGACATATATATGTATCCACATACATACATACAGAGACACAAAACGTAGACGTCAACTAACGGAATGTGCCTGCATTTCTACATGCGGAAAATTTTCCACTTTTGGTGGTTTCAGCGCAAACTTGAGTGATGCTATGATTATACGCTGCTGTCAGCAAACACAAAGTCCCTCCCTTTCTCTCTCTCTCTCTCTCTCTCTCTCTCTCTCTCTCTCTTTGTATGTCTGTGAGACAAAAGGCCGAAATGTTATGTCCAAAATACCAACCATCTAATTACACTTACATGTAACCAGTAGAAAGGCCAAGAGGGTGAAAACAGACAGGCAACCCGAAAATATGTATGAACGACGAATACGTGAAATACAATTCGAGATCAAAACTTTTTATCATATATCACCCTATACGTGCAACGTTAGCTGATGTGATAGTAATAAATGTTTCACGAGAAATTTAATATCTTGAAAGTATATAGACAATACGTAGATATTATTGTGCTCCTACTCCCTATTCCCTCCATATACACACACACATTATATATATATATCCAAGATATCGTGGACACTAATTAATAGTACAAAAATTTAGAGCAGGGATTTCCAAACTACGGCCAGCGAGCACCACCAATCCGACCCGCAACAGCTTATTTTGATTAAATTATAGAATTTACCAAGTTAATCATACAAAATAATTATCAGATGCTTTTGTACGACCAATTAAATATCTCAATAACTGACATACATAATGAAATTGTACATTTTCACTGTAATTAAAAGATGAGATTTATCCTAAACATTTTTACAATAATGGTAATTTACATAATGAAATTAAAAATTATAATTACGTCAATGACAATTATATAGCTATAACTTTCCATAGACAATTCATCCCTCTCGAGACAAAGGGCAATATCTATTTTCTTAAATAACTTTTTCAAGAGACAAGTTTAAAGATCTTATAATTTATTGTATTGTGTTCGGTTAAAATTTAATTTGAACTCGTAAGTTCTATACCTGAAACGAAAGAGATCAAACTAAATTAAAAAAAAAAAGATGGAATAAATAACTTAATTATAATATATATATTTGTATATATTTCATTTTTGTTTTCTTCCTACACATATAAGTAGGTCGGAAAGTGGAAAACATGCCACGAGCAAATTTATGCAACTGATCAGACTGTGTGAGCGGAAGACTTATGAAAGTCCAGCAATGATGAATTTAAGTATTTTTTCTTCGAAAATATCGCCACACTGCAAATTAATCATTTACTTTTGAAGTTACACTTTATTTGATACAACCTGTCCTTTCTGACAGTTGATCTTCTCCGTTTATTTCCTTCCTACACGTGATCGTAACAATCAGGCAAGAAGAACTGTTTCTATGGCAACAGGACGTTCACCCAATTATAGTGGCTCATTTCTCTCGCTCTGCAATGGTAAACATTCCACCCTATCCGCTCGTTGCCAATTTGAATATAAAGAAATGTACATTGTTTTAGTCGAATGTCAACTTAAGTAGCGGACCTGCTGGTTATTGAGAACATTGTTTTTAGTTCTCTTTTTGTATCATTTAATTTTATAAAACTGAGAGTTACTTGCAGGGAATAATTTCGTGTTTCAATATGCGACGCAAAAGCTGGCAACACAGCATTGAGCACCACGTGCGCGTAGCGAGCTGTCAGAAAGGATAAAGTAGTATCAATTGCAGTGTAAGAGGCAAGAGGTTTTATACCACCGTTAAAAGTATTCTGAAGAATTTTGATGCTGTAAGCAGCTGCATCAAAATCTGAAAAAACGAGACTCAAAATTTATTTTTAAAGCATCCAAAAGCTTTAATTACAAAATCTACTGGAAATGTAAGACTCAGTTTGCAGACTGAATGTTTGACATGTATTAAAATGCGTGAAACATTTTTTTTTTTTTTTTTTAATTGTGGTTGAAAGAACACTGACTTTGGCCGATATGACTTAATGTGAGTATACAAATCATGTAGATGCTGGTTTTCTCCTTGTAATTTTAAATTAAAAGTGATTCATATTTTAACTCAGCCAGAGGACAATTCTTGTCATTGAAGAAAATTCTGATTATTGTTCGAGCTCAAAAGAATCGTGTCAGAACTTTTCCGCAGCTAAGCTAGCGCACTGCAGTATAATATGCTGTCATATTTTCTTCAATGCCTTCAAACAAACTCGGGGAATTGACGATGATTAAACACATGTAATCTGATATAATTAACAGCTGACATGACTGGCTTTAAAACTTCTAACACAAATGATTGTAAGGAGGTATTTTCCACACAAAGATTGTTAATATAAATGATCCAGTATATGATTAATGGTTTTCAGCCACCATCATTTTTTACGATATTGGATACGAAATACAACTACTTTATTTTTTCCATACATGTTTTTTCCACATTATCAGTTGTGCCTTTTCTTTTTTTTTTTTTTTTTGACATTTTCAACTCCATTAAAAATATCTTCTCCAGTGGTCGTACCGTGAAAGCTATAAATATCGAGAAGCTCTTCATACACTTCATAATTTTTATCTATCCCTCGAATAAAAAGTAACACCTGAGCAGTATCTGAAACACCTCTTGACTCATCCAGAGCCAAAGAGAACCACTCTAAGTGTTGACTTTCGTCAGACAATTGATTTAATATATTTTCTACAGTATCATCTACTCTTTGAGCCACAGTGTTTGATGATAGGCTGATGTTTGTAAATAAATTAACTTTTTTCTGGAAACGTTTTTCTACTGCTGCAATCATGCCAACCTTCATTATTTCGCCATCAGTAGGGTCTAAAGAGTTTCCCATGTTTCGTTACTGAATGAGCCATGCGGAAACTAGCACGAATTGCTGCTTCTTGTTTAGCATTTGCTTTCTTAAGGTGGCTCACTAGGTGTTTTCGGTGCTATGCTAAACGCTGCTTAAATAGTTCGACGTTGCCAGATAGTGTCGAGTGTTTACTGATACCAGATAATAAATGAAGTAATCATGGAATTCTGCTTGGATACTTACTGGAGAAATTAGTTTTCGACCCTTAACCACAATAAACAGTTAGGTCTACGTTCCGCTTCTCAAACTGTAACGGGTAGAATCCAGGAATTTTATTATTTGTCACTACCATAGTAAATATACAAATTTGACAACAACGCATTATGGCGTTCTGCGCAAGTTTCTTCCCAAAATTCATTTCCTTAAATGTAAATTAATATGTAAATAAAATATGAAACATAACACGAAAAACGGGCAAACAATATTTCGTAATAAGACTGTTACTTTAAAACACTTTACACATACAAATAAACATTTCATGGAACGGAGCACTTCTAGTAAGAGCTAACACAGCAAGTGCCATCTTGTGTGCTCATTGTAAAACGAATCAAATATTATTTTCTATTTGTTACATTTTTCGGTATCAGGAGACAATCAAATGAATCAGTGTCTTGTGTTGTAGCTGAAACATAACTATCTTATAGTATAATATTTATACCATGTAACGTTTCATTGCGCAGTAGTTAAGGTAATGAGCTAAAATATGACTTCCGGGTGATGTTCCACCTTAAACAACGATTGCTGAGATTTCAACCTGTTTTTCAAAGATTCATATTTTTCTAACCATAGGTTTGCTGTAAACTTGGAGTAATTCTGAAAATGTTTAGTCTCATAATGAAATTTTGCTTCATATCCTTTGAGGACTGATTATTTCATTGCAAATTACACACATTGCCTTATTCCTTGACTCAATCACAAAATATTGATATTCCCGTTGCTCTTTAAATGTTCTGCACTCACTCTCTTTCTTTTCTTTCCCATATTTATACAAATGCACACGAAAGGCACGTAACTGTAAATCATAAATAATGCTAATAATTACCAATACAAGCCGGGATTCTGAATAAAAAGAATAAACTGGTTTTATCTACTCACAATTAAACACACTGTATTTTTACTAAGAAACTATAGGCACAAAACACACTACTCGCACTATATTTCACTTTTCAGATCGCACTTGCCACTTGAACATCAAAATTTGGAACTAGTTAATTCTCGGTTGTCTCTTGTATTTATATCTCGGAAAGAACATATCCAAACATATTCTAAAGTACTCGAACCTTACAAACAAGTAATCACATAGCAGAATATTTCCAGATTATGCTCTAGTTCTGCTACTCACTATAAGATGGTGCTGTATATTCTGACTAACCACGCATAAGTGACGTTGTGGATTATTCAGTCGTGGACTTTGTGGATAAGTCAGTGTGGCCATTAGGCTAAAAAGTTGGGAGGCCCATGATTTAGAGCTACGAAAATGATTTTTAGTAAAAATGTGTTCGAACATCGATGTCCTCCCTACTCGTCTAAAGGTTAAAGCGAATATGTTTGGTCTTGGGTTCAATTCCTGGATGGGAGAACATGGAATGCATTACCGTAATTTGGATTCAATCAAACTATAAGTCATGTCTCACATAGCCTCGGTACTGAAAAGGGGCACTAAACTCCAAGATCAAATCAAATACAGGAAGCCTGAAATAAAAATATTCGCCAAATTGAATCAAAGTTTGGTTGTTTCTACGAACGTTATATTTGACTATATAGCAATGAGTTCGAACAACACGAGCTCATGCCGAGAATCAAACCCATGTATGGCAACTATATAGGCACAGGGAGCTCACATATTCAAATGCATTATTAGCCCCTCTTCCGGCTGGTTTAGTGGTTAGTGCGCGTGCCTTTGGTGCAAAAACTCAGTTCGATTTCCGGTGGGTGAAACTTGAACGAATTACGGTGGTTCGGACTTTACTTTAAACTGAAGGCTCACGTCTCATCTAGCATCAGTGATCAAAAAAGGATGCTTAAACAACTAAAAATATATATTAGTATATCTAGTATATGGGGGCACCGTTGCCTAGTGGTTAGAGTGTCCACGTGGTCCCGGGTTCTATTTCCAGCCGGTGCTTCCCAATTTTCGACGTCCACCCAGCGTCGTGAGGCAAACTGGGGAGCCATGTGAATGAGACGCAGCGCGGTGACCAAGTGCTCATCGCTAGGCTCGATTTAGTTCAGTCGGTCGCTGACAGATGGCGTTGGAGCCCCTCAAATGGGCTGTTAGGCCAAGTGTTATATATATATATTTCTTCAATGATTTAACTCATAGTGAGTATTCAAGAAAATCAACAAGTATTCTAAGCCCCCGACATTGGTCTTGTTTGGAGCTAACTTCCATTGGACATGCACAACAGTAGTAACAGATCGTCCTAACTTAGTCCTCGTCGCGAAATAAAGAGATCAAAATCAGCGACTAATGACTACCTGAAGTCTACTTAAGTAAATTCTCGATTTCTACCAAAGGAATGAATGTGTCAAGGGAGACAGAGAGAGAGAGAGCTTTTGCAGTCCTCAAGAAGTAACTAACACCCTTCGTAGCCCAAGGAAGAAGGAAAGAAAGTTTAGTAAAGCTGCCTCTCCAAGAGATGTCAGAAGCTGTCCTTGTCATTAGCTTTTGTCCCTGTCTCTCTCTCTCTCTCTCTCTCTCTCTCTCTCTCTCTCCGGCTCCTTGTCTCAAAAGTAACAGCTTAAACTATCCGGAAGGCGATTTGGCAGCCGAGAGTTTTTGAGGTAGAAGAAAACGGGTTGAGCTTGGTTCACCAGCGCTGATGCTCCCCGCTCATTACGAAAGCCTCCCGTCAGGATGAAGTAAAGTTCAGCAAAAAGGGGAAAATCAACTCTTGGTGATCTTCGTAGGATGAACGAGGAGGGAAGAAGGGGTGTGTGTATGTCTGTGGACCCGTGTCTCGTTTCCTTCTCTCCACCCTCTCTGCCGATGGAGTTGCGTTACCATGGTTACCCAGTAGGGTCAGAGGAAGGGAATTCAACTGGACACTGAACAAAAAACAACGAAGTGAGTCACGAAGCAAAATTTCCTTCACCTTGGCACTTTACTGGACAAACAAACATTTAACACGTTTATCCGTTAGAAGTATCTATTGCTTCCGTATAATATGAATCATGTCTTTAACGGAATCAAGTGGTGCCATATTTTGCTTGCGCTACGTACAGGTTCCCTCTAAAAGAAATTATACTAAAAAGTTAGTGATGTATGTGTACGGTAAAGGCATAACATTGCATCTGTTTATCCTTGGAAGAAGGGGAGGGGGAGTAAGAACTTTCGAGGGCAGGTTCTTACCACTTTAATCTGACCCGCAATTGTAACCTGGATAGAAATTGCCTCGTTCATGTCTCAAAAAAACATTACAACTAAACCCTTCCTAAGGATGATTTGAGTTATGCCCATTCGCGCGACAGGCTGAGACCCATCAACCAGTTATACTCATTAGCGAAGAAAACTCTCGAACAAATCTACCAACATCAGTGTCAGTACCGGAACATTACAGTACGCTCACATCTCTCTTTTGGAACCAGAAGGCGTCCAGATCCCAAATAGTGTTGTCAACAGCTCGAGCGGCTTGGCTCAGTCACCACCGAGTCGAACCGAGAAGTGAGCCGAGCCAACAGCTCACCCAACCGAGCCGGTTCGAGTGATCGACTAAGTTGGGCAGAACCGAGCCGAGCCGATGGCTCACTTCAACCGAGCCTGCTCGAGCCGATGGCTTACCTGAGCCGAGCCGATGGCTCACCTTAGCCGAGCCAATGGCTCATTCCAATCCAGCTGTTGGCTCAGTTGAACCGAGCCGAGCCGGTTGACATCACTAATCCCAAACAAACTACCCAATCCCACGGTATGACGACCACTACCGATGATCTAGGAATCCCCTGGAACCAGGGAGGGAATACAATTCCAATCCTGCCTACCTCAGATTACAGCTGAGGTATCACACGCACTACTTTGGTACCAACGAATCCCATGCAATCCGTTCATTTGGGAGTGAGAAAAACCTCTCCTGTCTTGGAAGGATTTCTCTTCATTTGGCCCTTCACATCATACCTTATAAGAAAGAAGCACTCTACTAGTGACGAATTTACTTGTACTTCGAATTTCGTACTCTTATTGAGAAAATGATCCACTAGATTAATGATTGAAATGCCAGCTGCGTTCTTTGGGAGCAACAGTAAAGAGTCGTCTTTAAGTTAAGTTTTCGTTATGCACAATCTTTAATGTACTTCCTTGCAATTAAACAGAGTAATTCTACTTGTAGGAGTCGCAAATGTCAAGAGTCTTACATTCCAAACTCTCCTCGTCCCAAGAAACCGGGAATGAGCGAATTTTTAAAGGACACAAAGAATACATATCTCCAGGACAAACTGTCAAACTTTTAACCGGGAATCCCGTGAAAGGCTCCGGAAGAGGATGCTACACCACGAATGTCCCATGTCACACGCCAGTTAATGTCAGTGAACTTTTGGCAGAAAAATCATTCGTATGGTTCGCCACATATCCATTAGATCATTGTATGACATGGCACATGGTTTAGTTGCGACCGAAACCCGAAAGACTCAAATAAGCTAAGGTAAAGCGGATTTTTTCTTTAAGAATTTCTTCAAAAAAAGAAAAAGAAAAAGAAAGAAAGAAAGAAAAAAAGAAAAAAAAAGAAATCTGCGGCCAAGAGATTTGAAAGGATTACTGGATAGGCAAGATCATATCGACGTCACACGAACAAATGCAGTTCTTTGTTAACAATGCACTATTCCAATTGTGGGATACTGTTGCACTGTAGATTGCACTATTTAAATTGTTGTTTAGAATTAGATGTAATGCTTCGTGTTAAAAAGGAGAGAAAAAAATCTTTGCATATATGATGACAAGAACACTTCCTAAGAAATATAAAATACGATCCATCACAATCACTGAGGTTAAGCTAGAGACGAAAAAACATTTACGAGTTAAGTTCCGGAGAAGTCAAAGAAGTCAACTTGACCTTCTTTCACGGGGCTTTCATTTCAATATAACTTAAGAGTTTCGAAGATTGAGCGTTCTCTAGGACTGGTGGGTCCGTTTGGAGTTTAGCTTTAGATCCACGTCTCATATAGTCTTGGTGCTAGAAGAAAAGGCATTTTTGGAATTTCCACTTTTTGAGGTAAATTTTAGCCTTTGTCTGAAACAGCTACTCCTTCCTTACTATTTATCGTAGGATCATGTTCATACATCACTTGCTTCAGAATAGAGCATCTTTTGCAACGGTACCACTCGATTGTCCGTATTATACACTAGAAACTAAAAAATCGTAAGATTTTTCGTATTTTTTTTTTCCAAAATTTTGTGCCTCTCTGGCCCGGGTTCACGTAGGGATCTCTTCTGATATCTTGAAAACAAACATTTTTTTTTTTTTTTTTTGAAATCTTAGTAGTCCATTTATACATATATTCTAAACATTTCCTACAACATTATTATTTATTATTTAGCCTAGCGTAATGGTTCAAACATTATTTTCTTCAGTATTACGCATCCTTTCCAATGGTACCACTCACATGTTCGTATCATACACCTGAACCCGGAAATTCGGGAAAACCAGATTTTTTCTTAAAAAAAATCACCCCATTGGAACATTTGAGCCAATCGAACCCGGATCCGGGTTCACATAGGGATCTCTAAAAGAAATACTCAAAGGTGCACACTACTGTATGCAAAATTTCAGTCTGATATCTTGAAAACTAAGGGCGGGATTCTTTTGCCTTAAGAAAAAAGAGAAAGTCACGCCCCTCCGTCCCCACCTGGCGTCGCCAAGTAGATCATCTTGTTCAGAACGCATTTGGGGTGTTTTTTCGTCCATGCTTGGAAAACCAATAGGAAAAAAAAAACGGGTCCAATGTGTGTTATATGAGCTTAAACACAACACTACTTCATGGTACAGATTCGTGCCAAAAATCCCAAAAGGGTTAACTTACGAACCAAACATGATCTCCCACCGGCAATCGAACCCAGTATACTGTATCGAAGACGCGTACATTAAGCATATAGCCATGAGAAGACTCCTCATGCGAAAGCAGATTTATGGGATGATTTATATAGGCAAGGTGGTCCCAATCTTCATATAATGAAGATCACCATTGCACATGACGTATTGCAGTTTCGTAAGATAGCAGAAGAAAGAGAAAACGAAACCAATTTACTCTACGGTTTTCTTCTGTAAGGAGTGCCAGTGCTGAACATATTCGTAAGTTGAAATAAATACGAAGGAATGCATTCTTAATATACACAACATTCTTTCAAAAAGAAAATAATAAGAAGCAGTAACTTACAGAGCACAAAAGATATCATTAATTGAAACTTGGCTCCAATCCTATTTCCCAATTTATCCTGACAGAAGAGCAAGCGCACGAGCGAGAGAGAGAGGTCTTTTCTTTAACATCGACGTCACACGAACAATGCAGTTCTGTTTTAACAATGCACTATTCAAATTGTAAGCTCGCGTTTAGAATATTTTACGTGTTAATGCTTCGTGTTAAAAAGGAGAAGAAAAAAAAAACTTGCTAGACTGCTCTATGACAAAAACACTTCCTAAGAAATCTAAAAATAAGACCAATCACGATCATCGTCAGGTTAAACTGGAGACGCAAAACCTCTACGAGCCTCTAGGAGCGTAAAATGTCCTCTAATGATTTCGACATTACCATGTATTTAGTTGTTTCTGTGTGCCTATAGAAAGA
Organism: Thermobia domestica; assembly: GCF_964235325.1. Classification (NCBI taxonomy): domain Eukaryota; kingdom Metazoa; phylum Arthropoda; class Insecta; order Zygentoma; family Lepismatidae; genus Thermobia; species Thermobia domestica. The sequence goes on from NC_137469.1 coordinate 39,534,702, forward strand.
TCCGTTGCACGCATTGGCGCAGGAGTCTTCACAAAAGTTGAGTTGATTTTGAGTTTAACGTCCCGTTCAGCAGCGAGGCTATATGAGACGTGGACCTACTGATTAACGTGGAATCCCAACCACATGAGCTCCCGCCGGGAATCAAACCCGGGTCTCCCACGCCAAAGGCGCGTACGTTAACCGCTTAGCCACGGAGGAGCTCAGTCTTCAGAAAAGTATCCCAGAAGATGCACTAAAAGTACGAGACGAGTTGCACCCCTGTCGTGAGCACCACTAAAAGTATTCCATATTACTGCTTACATTTCTCATGGGTTTTGCTTTCCAGTCTAATCAGACCATGATTTCAAAACGAGTTAATACGAGCTGAACGAGCAAGCCATTTATCAAACTAGACTCGAAACTAGACCTCAAAACGGTGACTCGACTCGGAACTCGATTCGAGAAAATTACCTTTGATTCGACTCGAAACTCGAGTCGAGTTTTAGCTCGACTCGTGCCCATCCCTAAAAATTGTTTAAAAAAAAAACGACTGGCAACATCGAAATGGAATTTTAAGCTGATCACATTCCAACTGAATTAAAAATATATTTAAGCAACACTGCTGATTCAAGAAATGATAAAACACCAACATTGGAAACACTGATAAAGATAAAATGTGACAGTGTGATTCACATACACCCATACACAAAAAAAAGCTATTTCTCTTTTTGTTATTATTGATTTAACAGTAGCACCAGAACCATAGTTAAGTATTTATAAGTTCGGCCTCAATTTTGTATGATCAATGCTGATGCAGTATATGGTTAAACACTATGAAAAGCCAGCAACTAATTTTCACGCCTTGCCGTTATGCAACCACGATCAGCATGGGTGTAAAAAAAGTTGCATAAAAACTGTTCTCTATTGTGCGTTGGTGAAGTTTGATGCTGCTGTTATGCCGCGCCTTTTCTGTTTCAAACAACGGGGCAGCAGGCCCTTTTTCATGTTGAATGTATGGACGCACAGAGAGAGGCTTGTGTTGGAACACGACAGCCCATTGAATGCCATGGGAATGGGATACCTTTTGATAAAGTTCAATATACGGTTGTCACCAGGAACAAAAGAGCATCGAAATGTATGTCCATTAAATGTGAAGGTGACCGGATTTACTGTCACCTGATAAAATGGGTTCAATAGCATCCTTGTCGCTACGCGACGGCTTGCAGATTGATTCTGGCGTGTTTTCTTTTGCGATTGGTAAGAACTAGTTTGATCATAAAAACTGTTCTTAGTAATCGATTAAGAATCTTCGAATATTATATATATCATTGTAATAGTTAAAAACAACAGAACATTCCTGTATTTTCTTGGACTCGAACGCTGCTTTTGAGCTTGAGGGTGTTTCACTGTTAAGTTAACAATTCTTTTCTTTTAACTGCATAAGAGGAGAAATCTTATATGTAGACCGACACTGCCTGTCAGTCGACAGATCTCAGAGTATACCCAGTCACAAAATAGATTTAGCGTCCCAAAAACAGGCTCCATCTCCGTTGTTACCTTTCAATATCAACTAGACACGATAGAAACCTACAATCTTCGTTACATATATACAGTAACAAACAGATCGGGACAGTGGAATATCTCGAGAAACACTTGCGATTCAGAATCATGAAATATATGTCCAATATTTTAGAAAGATCTATTAAATTAACATAAAATAAAGTTGCCCTTCCCGCTCCTAACGGGGATAAGGTGGGGATACCTTTAAAATTTTTAGTAGAATCCCTCTATTTTTATTGCAGATTCAGATTCTGCGCCGAAAAATACACAACTTTTACTTGAAGTACTTTTTCGTTATATTTCTAGAGGGTGCTATATTTGAAAAACAATATTAATATCATCGTACGCCACCTACGGTTGTTAATATCTCGAGAAATACACTTTAGATTCAGAACCACGGAAACACATGTCTAATATTAAAAAAAAAAAAAAAAAAAAAAAAAAAAAATCACGTAACGAAATGAAGTTGGCCTCCCTCTCACTAAGGGGAGGAGGAGGAGCAACTTTAAAATTTCAAGTGGAAATCCTCTATTTTTATTGCAGATTTGGATTCTGCGACCAAAAATACACAACTTTTACCTAGAGTACTTTTTCGGTATTATTCTATGTTGCTATAATCGCCATATGATGGATATAGGTATATATTCTATAATTTTATGCAATCTCTATCGTCTCTAAAAATACTTTTCGTCTCGATGGCAACATTATCCAACAGACGAGACAATATTTCCGTGACATTATAGCATTTTGCGAATAATATCTTGATTTTGTAATCCTTATTGTCTTCCTCACTAAAGGCGGCATGATGGCTCAAGAGTTGAGCGCTCAAGCTCTGACGCAAGGGGGCTTTGTTTCGATTTCAGGCTGTGTGAGTATATATATACGACGGACAATATATGTCCGTGAGAGTTTTCTCGGGAACACACTCGTTTCATCCTACAATCATTAAAATAATAATAAAAAACAAGTATCGGAGAACACTGAATACCATTAACTAATGTTTTATCCAGACTTATTAGTAGGGCAACCCAAAAGCATAATAACAATTTAGACATATGATTGGTACCTTGAACATGGTTGTGGTTGTCTAAGCGTCCAGAAGAAACTAATTTTAAACGCATAATAAAGCATAATTTTAGAAAATCAAGCATAATCTAAATATATAGCATAATTCTAGGAAAATTCTGTTTAACTGAAAATTTAACATACTATACTAATATATTTTAAAACCAATATTTAGAATGCAAAATTGAGAACATAACAATGCAACAATGAAAAGCTTATTTTTATTTCAGTAAAATTTTCGGTGTAATCCTTTGATGTGGAGAAAAGAAAGAAAAAAAGGAAAAGAAGAAAACTTTCCGCCAACAATGAATAGTACACAAAAACTCCACACTATATTGTTATGTGTACCTCTCGAACTTTAGTACTTCTGTACCTTTTGGTGGCATCTTTTACTTTCCCCTCTCTGTATGTATGCACCTCTAAGGCGCACACAAGCGATAAAATAACTGACTCGAGTAAATCATATCTTTTTACAGTGCATTAAGTAGAAAGTTCATTAAATATAAGAGAAATTGCTTGCATAAAATATTAATAAATAGATCGAGATATTTAGAATATTTAATGTAATGTATAGTAAATATTAAGTTGAGTTGATTTTAGTTTAGCGTCCCGTTCAGCAGCGAGGCTATATGAGACGTGGACCTACTGATTAACGTGGAATCCGAACCACATGAGCTCCCGCCGGGAATCGAACCCGGGTCTCCCACGCCAAAGGCGCGTACGCTAACCGCTTAGCCACGAAGGGGCTCTATAGTAAATATTATACGTTATACACGATTAATGTAAAACAGTGATTAAAATTAACAATAAAGCATAATTTGGAAAAAAAAATAAAGCATAAACAAAAAATACAGCATAATGTGGGTTGGTCTACTTATTAGTGTGGAAATCCCACCAAAGTTCTCGAAATTCTCCCCCTCCACCGAAAAAAGTATTTCAATATATAATACAACATGTTAGTGATGAATATGATCTCGCTCTACACATTTAAATCATCCTCCTTCCGAAATCGAGAAGCCTGGATAAAGGATTAACATATTGTTCTTGCATAATTAGAAATTCCATTTTAACAAGAAAACTAATTAGACCCGGTAACTAATCCATCCAGTGAGCAACTATGTATACGAATCCTAACAGTTTTCTTCTATTAGCTCAACCTTCTCAACACATACCGGAAGTCTCATCAACTCAAAATTCCCCTCTCTCTTCTTCCCCCTCCGCCCCCCACAAACAACCGCTTTCCTCAACAATGCATTCCAAAATCCTTGTTGTGTATTATCTCCTCTCGAGTACACATTCTCCTCAGGACGGTAATACAACAACAAGCGTTCAAAATCTAATCCCACCTACTCCCTAGTTTTCCCATCCACAGTAAACAATGAACATAATTATAGATAACGAACTTTGACATTCATGGCAAAATTAACCAGCACAAGTTTCTCTCTGCCCTCCCCCTGTACCTCTCAACTTATCTTCGCCCTCAGAACATTCTACGTAATGTTTATCACACTGAACATACATAACTGCACAGGCCTAAAAAAAAAAAAAAAAAAAACACAACACAAGTAAGGCGGAACAACTCTTGGCGCCGCTTCAAACCATATTTTTTCATCTTGTTTTATAACGCTAATCCCAAAGTGCAGGATCAATACAATGCGAAAGATTTTACAACGAAATTAATTGTGATATGTTCATTTTTTAAAAGTATTTATTTTTACTGTAATTAGTTAAAAAAAAAATAAATAAATGTTGCTCCGAAGTTTTCACTATAGGTTATAATCATGCTTAGTTAACAATTATAATTTTACAATTTTTATGCAAATATAACTGAAAATTACAATAAATTAACATATATAAGCTTGACAGTTATATAAAAATAATACAATACGAACTAATATTCAAATTCAGTTATAATAACCAATTATACAAATAAATATCCTTAATTTCCCAATTGTAGAATGTGTCTCAAAGAATTAGATTACAAGCTCAGCATGAACTAATGCACATACGGAATACGGAATAATACAATTATAATAATTATTTACAATCACCATTTGCTTATTTTACATTGCTCACAACTCCATATCATATGCAATTATTCAAGAATTTCGCTATGCATAATTCCGCAGGTGGCGACATCTGTTAGCATAACGCAGCAAGTGATAAAACACACACCGACATCTATGACCGTGATTGTTTATTATTACGAAGTAACGTGATGCACATTACTGTTTATTACTAGAAGTTCTCATTGTGCCCCTGTCTTTCTACAACCGGTATTAGACGTCTGTTAAGCAAGTTTGTATAATATTTTACGATAATATCATTACTCGCAGACATGTTTTCTGTATCATAAATAGTTCCACAGTTGTGAACTATTTATGTCTAAAGGAGACGGTGATGATGAGTACTGAATGAAATGGTGGAATGAAGAAAGTGGGAGGAAACAGGAGAACCCCAACAAAAACCCACGCACACGGTGTTTGTCCACCACAAAGTTCACTTGGCGGGAGCTGGGATCGAACCCGAAGTCCCAAGCACCATAGGTGAACGGTCTACCGCGGCCCCCTGTAAATTGTTACTCAAATCGAACGATATAAGAGATATTCTTAAATGCGTTTCCACCACTGTATGTTGTATACTAAGAAGCAAATTTTTACTCTTATTAGCAACTATAGAACCATAAATACAAAACATGGCGCCAGCACGATCAGCTTAACTTCAATGCATGAAAGCAGCGAGGCAATGCTTATCTCAAAATACGGTTTCGATCTCATGTCCTGATACGTTCACAATATGATAGAAAAAACTAGGGAAAAAAAAGATTTTCGGAAGATTTTTTCTCTCTTTCTTCAAGCCATTCATTCAACAACACACCCAAATTTATGATCCGTAAAATTACAGTTGTAGACGACTTTTATCGTACATATGGTCTTTAGATATAATAGAGAAAAAAATGCAGGTCGAAAAAAAAAAACGCATGCTTTGCTATGCATGAATAAATATTTATGTTGTGTTACCCACTTACCCGTGTAATCCCATACGAGAGCAGGGTAATGCCATATGACCTTACTTTTCTTTTTTAAGCACAGAAGAAAGATGGTCTTCTAAACGGTTTCTCATCATCAACTATGCCTTTTCATTATTGTTATTACTATTTTATAGGGTCATAGACATGCCTGAGATACTACAAGACACCTTTATAGCTTTACCATTTTTTTTTTTTTTTTTTTTTTTTTTTTTTGGAAATTGGCCATAAACCTTGTGCTTGTTAAAAATGGCTATAGGAGGACCAACTGAGAAGACTGCAAGTGTGTTATTTCGGAACCTATGGTTTTGGTATGACATTGATGACAACAAAGAATTCATTGAAACCATGATGGTTGAGTTGTACAGAACTCATCTTTCAGGCACAGGGTGCGATCCCAAATCATCCTGAGTCACTACCGCTGAAGATGAAATATGATATCAGTGTTATTGAATACACCACATCTAATACGCTCAGCTTACCAAAAAAAAAAAAAAAAAAAAATCTGTATTCTGTTCCAAATGGTGTTGCCGACGACTAAAGATGAATCCAGCTCTCTCGCCTCGTCTAGAATGATTTATTTGTTTAGTCTTGAATTTAGAAAAGTACTACGAGTCTCGTCTTGAAATTAGTATTAGTCTCGTCTCGTCACCAAAATGAGACAAGATAAGACAATAAGTTTAACTCGTGGTCAACACTATTTCCCAGCGACCATAAGTGAAGAACGTGAGTTCTTGCTTCGCAGCTAGATACATCCAGTTTTCAGTTCTGAGTTCCAAAAGGCGAATGTTGTGATAATGCTTTTAAATTTACAAAGTGAGATAGATGGCCTCACAGCTGTATTTAGAATTGTTTAGCAAACAAATAAAACTGAAATTATTTTTTTTAAAGTTTAACGTCCCACGGTTATGCCCTTTGGGCTAAGCGTTAGTATACGTGTTTTCAACGCAAGACACCCGGGTTCAATTTCCGGTGGAAGTTCTTGTGATTCAGATCACACGTTAAACTGTGCACTACATGTCTTATATAATCTTGGTGCTAAAAGTAACATTAAACTATCGCATTATGCATTATGAATTTGTTTGTCTGATGAAAACAAAAGTACATACAGTGTCTGATGATGATAATATCTAATTCTTGACAGTATTATCATTGTTTGGTAAATCCCGAATCTTCTAATCTCTCCCAAGGACTCAAGTTCAGAGCGCTTTATATATATATATATATATATATATATATATATATATATATATATATATATATATATATATATATATATATATATATATATATTACATTTAATCCATATTACTGTCCGAACATCCAATTATATCTTAACAAATAGAGCGAATAATTAAATCCATCTGGTTCTCTGCCAACAAGTCGTCACTTGGCACCAAAATAGCTTTATATTACTTAGTAGAGGGGTTTGCTTAGCTGTTTCCGATTTTATTTTTTTCTCTTTTCAAATCATAAAATTATACCGTTTACTCGTTGTTATACCACAGGACAGTACTGACAGAAATACTAGGAAAACTCCCAAGTGCATAATATATGAATGATCTTACAAGACACCTACGCGATAATCATCTTGCGTTTGCTACAAGTAGTACTACTAAGTCACAGTTAGGAAGAAAGACACAACCATCTGCTAGTAACAGTATATTCTGCTATAATAAGTGACAATTTTGATTTTAATTATGTACTGTTTACGCCAGGAGTAAAAGTGTATCTGGAGAGGTAAGGGGACGCATGACGGCACGCCGTTTCCGTGCCTATCTTTACCATTCGGCATTTGCCTGGTAGAACGTAGAATCCGAACCACATGAATTCCTGGCGGGGGCTCATGTGGTTCGGATTTCACGTTTATCAGTAGGTTCCGTCTCATATAGCCTTGCTGCTGAAAGGGACATTAAACTCAAATTCAACTCGACTGTGGAAGACCCTGGAAAATCCTAGTCAGGATGGCTGGCAGCGGGAATAGAACCCACGACCTCCCGAATGTCAAGCTTTTTAAGCTACTTCGTTCGGTAAGCATTTAATCCGTTAACCTGCGCTAACTTTTCAACATGCCACTAACAAAATAGATTAGGTTAAGTTTCTTTCAATTACCATAGTAGGTCTACATTGGTTTGTCTCAGTGACAATGCTAGAGGGAAGGAAAGAAGGCGAGCGTAACCCAGTGCCATTGTCCGTCCCTTAGACTGGTGTATTGTAATGTAGGTCAAGTAATAGACTATTATTTTCTCTATACATAAAATACCTTCCCCCAAAAAACTAATATATAAGTTCTATTTAAAATATATAAAATCTAGTCCTCACTGACCTCATGCGGTAAGCCTTGTCGAACTTAACCTATCAAATTTGTACATAACTTCACACAAATAGTGAAAAATTTCTAAATTATGTAACTAAATGTTATGAGAAATGATGAAAATTGCATTATAAGTACTTGTGAGTTTACAAAAATAAATATAATGTAAGAATATACTTGTAATTTCTTGGATAAACTAATAATTCTGATTAGAATTAGTAACAGTGGCGGGAATACCGGGTCTGTTCTTTCGAGCAGAGCTCAAAAATCAAGCCCTACACAGTTTCTCGCACTTATTACGACATAGCGGTCATCTACAGGACTTTATTTCGATTACCTTGGGATCTGTGATGTAGGATACCAATATCAAACCTGAAAAAAGGGTCACGATGGTTCAGTGGCCAGAGGTGCGTGGTTCGATCCCAGCCAGTGTTTCTTCCAGACCTGTTTTTGGGGGGCATTGCTTCCCCCCCCCCCGCGGAACATTACTTCTGAAAGAAAAACTGATCCTAGCTCGCGTCAAGTAGGATTAATGGTGGACAAAACAATGTATATTAGTTTTCTCGACGCTCTCTCCCGTTTCCTTCATTCAATCATTTCAGTCACTAATATCGTCTCCCTCAGCCTCGGTGCATAAACGTTAAACTCAAAAATAAAGTCCTACTTGCGTGAGATTAAATAACTTGCTGTCCACTACCATTTGTACTCTCTGGTAATCAACGTTGACATAAGATTTGTACCACTTTCGGTCCGTAGAAGATGGAACAAATTCTTGAGATGCTGAATCCATTTCAAGCAGGAGCGCATCCAGAAATTTTTGTTTGGGGGGGAGGGAGAAAGAGTCCAATACTACAGGCCACTACGTCTATGTAGTATTGACCAGGTATTATTTTGTACCCGATAAGCAGTGGCGTATTTAGGGGGTGGCTTCCGGGCTTAAGCCCTCCCCCCCGAAATCTTACTTAGTAAAGTAAATGAAATATCTTGCAGAATTTTCACACTTCCAGGCACAGTTTCCCCCGGAAGTTAGCAAAGCCCCTCCTGAAACAAAATCGTAAATACGCCACTGCCGATAAGTAATTGTAAAATACTTCCACCCATATTTTCAGAAGAAATGATAAAAACTAGATCGTTTTCAGAAGAGTACAGATAAAGTGTAAAATCAAATGTTCACGCTACATCAATCATTTTTTCTGCTAAATAAGTATTGTTTTATTAAGAAAGTGGAGAAATGTACACTTCCTTGGGGCGGGGGTCTGGATCTGCTGTGAGTACGCTACTGATTTTAAGAAAAAAAAATTCTCACTACATCTTACCTTTTCTATTCTATGCTGATTAATGTTCAACATGCAAATTGTAGATTTTACCACTTCCTGTTTAAATAGACGGTTAAAAAGGGAGGAGATGAAACTTTATTCTTGGGGCATTAGATTCATTTGTTTAAAAAATCTCAGCAAGTCTTTACAATTTTTGATCTGAGACCTGTCAGCAGATAGATGAACGGACATCAGCATACTTTGGAAGTCTGAAGTGCGAATGGGAATGTTTAGTTTCGCCAAATACAGAAATTATTTTTATTAGTTATGATATTAAAGAGAGAAACTAAAAATTTATCAGCCTACACAGCGATACAGCATCTATATCATTCTTTTTTTTTTTTTTTTTTTTAAGAACGATAAACACTATTTGTGACAATATGAGAAGAATGAATATTATACAGAAAAACACGTAAAGATGGATGTGCGCTCAATTTTGTTTCAAGTAGTACATAAGAAACTTAATACAAGAAAATAATAGAGCTCCTTCGTGGCTAAGCGGTTAGCATACGCGCCTGTGGCGGACGGAACTCTGGTTCGATTCCTGGTAAAAGCTCGTAGTTCGGATTCTACGTTAATCAGTAGGTACACGTCTTATATAGCTTCACTGCTGAACGGGACAAACTAATAATCAACTTAAGAAAATAATATATAGTCAGTGGCGTATTTACGATTTTGTTTCAGGGGGGCTTTGCTAACTATATTCCTAGAAATGTGAAAATTCTGCAAGATATTTAATTTACTTTAATATGGTAAATAAAAATTCCGGTGGCTTAAGCCCCCCCTTAAATACGCCACTGTATACAGTGAAAAAACAAAACCGTATATCTACTACTTTATGTATTTCTTTAGATATTACCAAATCTTTTATTAGGCTATTATTATTATTGTCTTATTTAAAGCGATACTTTCTACTCGGCTACACATCAAAGTAGTAAACAACTGTTCAGAGTAAGAGCTTAGAACGTCCTCTTTCTTTTCTTTTTAATTGATTACATGTTCATCTTAGTATTTTCTTATTCTTTCGCCGCTTTCTTTGTGAACAAAATGCTTCTTTTGTACACCGCTGAACATGGAGCAAAACGGAACACGGAGGAAATAGGGAAAACGAGAAAATATACTCCTCCCAATTCTAAACCAACCCACCGCCCCTGTTCGAATCATCTTTATCTGTGCACATTTACCTTTCTCCACCACTTATGTACCCACAACGTGTTTTTTTTTCTTTTCTTCTTCATGCCGAACTTCCCTTTTGCTTGTATTTCCCTCCCCACTTTTGCGCGATCAATACTTTCAACTTTGCCCGTCCGTACAATGTGGCAACGCTGTACACACACAAAAAGGGATCGATCTGGCGACATTGCCTCCGTTACGCTTTAACCCCCTCTTGCCCCACTCTACCGTCAAGGCCGTCAAAGTAACAAAAATAATGTATTTAACAAGTGAACAAAAACATCATATATATATATATATATTTTTTTTAAAGTGTTATTGCACACGTCACATAATCATTTCAATTCCCATTTGATTTTCTGACTTGATTCTCTCGTTCGTGTTCTCGTCCCATTTTACCTAGCATTACCCTATTCTACATGCCATTAATTTAATGCTTTTGAATAGTGTATGGGTGTCTGTGAGAATTGGGGAGAGGGCATTAAGAGATGGTAGTGCTTACCTGACCTAACTAATAATTAAACACTTGCGTCACACAGCGCGAATCCGGGGGTTCCTGGATGGAGACAGACACACACTTTTCTCCCCCTACGCGGAATCATGACGAGAGATGTAAGTATGAATTCTGGGAGCAGATATCACATTTCTTCATATCCTTTTAAATAGACTTAACGTTAAAATAAAATATATATATATATATATATATATATATATATATATATTCAAAAGTTTTATTATGTAGCTCTAAAGTGCAGTAATAACAGCCATCTCGATGTTCACTAGTCACAAATTTAGTAGCTTCCGTGCCATACAGATCTACGCTAATAATTTTAATATTCTGCCATACTAAGTAGTACTTTATAGTTACTACTTAGTAACTATTACTTTTAAGTCACTAAAAGTCGTCAATGTAGAAAGTTCCTAAGGTGGCCCTTTAGAGGCCCGTATCCAAGGGGGGTCTAGGGGGCCGGGCTCCCCTAAATATTTACCGACTCCTCCTAAAATTTTCACGGTAGGCTTACAAATGAACTATGATATAGTGATGAACTATAGTATGGTTGGATCCAGCCCCCTAACTTCTACCGCCACCCCTCCTAAATTTTTGGGCTGGCTACCGGCATGGCCCTTCATATAATTTTTGGTCCCAGCTCAAAAGACGGTTGCCCATTTTTCTCTTAGGAACGGAAAACTATCTGCGCCCTAGGTACTCTGATCTTCCTATATCATCGTAGTCAAGCAGAAATGGGCCTGGATATTATTTGGATCAAAAGCAATTACGAGTACAGAGATATAAGGCTCCCAGATGTCCTAGTTTAACCGGATTCACATCACCTGTTCCTCCAAATGTTATTCAAAACTTGAAATATCGCGATTTTTCATCAAAACGTATCATTCGTGCTATATTAAAAAAAAAAAAACGAATAATTTTTGTCACTCACTCCAGGTGAGTATTCACCTATTATCGCATGCTTTTTTTTTTTTTTAACTTGCAATAGTTCACCCATGCCCTGAAATTCTTCAACCTTAATTTAACTCGTTTCTAGACGTAACCGAGCGAAGTAGCTCAAGTGGTAGAGTGTTGATTTTGCATTCGGGAGGTCGTGGGTTCGATTCCCGCTGCCGACCATCCTGACTGGGGTTCTACAGGGTTTTTCCTCAGTCTTCCCAGGCAAATGCCGGGATGGTACCTACTAAATAGACCCTGGCCAATACCTTCCCACATCCTTTCCATTGTTATTGTTGTTGTTAGATATCTAGTGTAAAATGGCCTTTGAACTGTATCTGGTGATTGTTAAATAAATAAACAAACAAATAATCGAATAATGACATCTTGGACAGTGACTTAAGTTAGGCGACAATACAATATTCCATTGTTACTTTTATATATTTCTGTATGTTTTATTAATATTGCTCCCTACTTATATATCCTATTTCGTTATACAACCAAAAATGCTCTTGAGCTGGAATGTACAGGATAATTCGGACAACATGTACCAGGATAATTCTTAAATTGCATTTCAGATGGAAATGTATGATAGATTACACGAACTAACTGAATATGAAAAGATAACTAAAGGTTAAAAAAAATAATGAATATATTTAACTCTTTGGAGTGTAGTGATGCATTTTTTGCATCACAATTTTATAGGATGATTCTATATGATGGTGCAAATTTTGCATCATTCTGGTAGCCATTCTGCTGGTGCATCACTCCGGTAGCCATATTTTTAAATTACTTAATCGTTATAGTTTAGGTGTTTGTTTCTAGATATCGTGCTGCCATCTGTTTTCCTTATCTGTTGTTCTTAAGTCTTAGCACGTAAGAACAGAGGATGGCAGAACTGCCACACACGTTACTGTTGTCAGACAATTCACAAGTTTACAAAACTGTTATTGTGACCGATTACAGAAAACATAGAACGTTATTTGCTGTTTGGTATAAATGCGAAATATACTGTGTAAAGCTTTGCTTGTACCAAATATAAAATAATGCAAATTCTCACAGCCAGTAACTAGTTGTTTGCTGATATGCTCGGAAGGCGGTGTCCTTGGTGTTGAATTAACACAGAAGGAACCAGCTTGTATTGTTTCAACACACCATTGTTTGCTCTGTACGATTTCTTTTATTTTCTGTTCATGTAGTTATGATAAATACGAATTATATTTGAAACATCACATTACACTTGAAATATAGTCCAGAGATACAGTACTTTGAGAAATGTCACACGGCAAATTAAAAAGCGTGAATACAGCAAGCTCAAGTACTGATAATCATTAACGTGGATCACTATCCGGAAGTCAGTACATATTTTAGCCCATTCCCTTAATTATTGCGCAATGAAATGTTACATATTATAATTATTGTACTATAAGATAGAGTTATGTTTCAGCTACAAGACACTGATTCATTTGGTTGCGGCTTCTGATATCGAAAAAAGTAACAAATAAAAGAAAATACTTGATTCGTTTCACAATGAGCACACAAGATGTCACTTGCTGTTAGATCTGACTAGAAGTGCTCAGTTTTATGAAATGTTTATTTGTATGTGTAAAGTATTTTAAAGTAACAATCTTATTACGAAATAGATATATTGTTTGACCGTTTTTCGTGTTATGTTTCACATTTTATTTAAATATTAATTTACATTTAAGGAAATAGATTTTGAGAAGAAACTTGCGCGGGACGCCATAATGCGTTGTTGCCAAATTTGTACGTTTAATTCCTGGATTCTAGCGTTGCAGTTCGAGAAGCGGAACTTAGCTGTGAATTGCGGTAAGGGTCGAAAACTGATTTCTCCAGTAAGTATCCAAGCAGAATTCCATTATTACTTCCTTTATTATCTGGCATCAGTAAACACTCGACACTATCAGGCAATAGCTCACTATTCAAGCAGTGTTTAGCATAGCACCGAGAGCACCTAGTGATCCACCTTTCTGCAAATAATTTTGTAAGTTCTGATAGTACGATTCCTTTGGGATCGCCTGTCTCTTCAGGTCTGAGAAGAGAGACCCAGAGCAGGGGTCGTCTGTTATCTATGTGCAATCAATTTTTTCAATCACCACTACTTCCATACAATCATTTCCATCCCACTTTTCACAGCTTTGGTTCATTTTTTAAAATTTTCGATCTTTATTCAATAACAGAAACCGTACAATCTACAAAACGAATAATACACTTCATTGTTCGACCTCCTACGATAAGAAATTATAGCCCACACTACGAAACTTTCTCGCTTCCCACTTCTTGAATTAATTCATAACATTTATTACTGAACAATTTATGTAAGATAAATGATAAGCGGACTGTACTCGAAACTGGTGAATGACAGTGGGTATGCATTGTTAATCCGCTTGATATTAGTTGTATATTACTGATAGACTCTGAGAAATGAAATCTTGAAGTTTTAGGTCCCACGGTTATGCCGACTAGGCTAATGGAGACCGTGATTATGAGAAATGAATGAATTGGTGGAATGAAAAAGTGGGAGGAAACGGGAGAACCCGAGGAAACATACGCACACGGTGTTTGTCCACCACAAAGCTCACTTGGAGCGAGCTGAGATCGAACCAAGGACCTCAAGCACCAGAAGTGAACGATCTACCACTGAGATGATGAGTTTCTAAGGATGGTAAACATGGAAGTTAATGTAATCGCCAAATATGAGGAGAAATCGCCTAATAGTATAGTATAACAGACTGATAAATTGCTATGAAATGCATCAAAGATTAATTGTATTGAGCAATGTGAGACGTTGAGTGAACTCTTTTCTCTTTTTCATACTTTTTTTTTCAGATTTTATAGAATATGAGGAAAACCAATCCATAGGAATGCGCAGTCTAATGCGATTAGCTGTTCGGAAACCATATTGAAGTAACATTAATTGCCTACATCACTTATCAGAAGCTGACATCCAAGATTTTATGTTCATATAAGAGAACTGGACACAAATATATTAACAACGGTACGAGCACTAGAATCCTAGTTATATCTGTTATATATATTTTCTCTGAAGCGATTTAGTCCAGTTTTAATGCTTACATTAACATTTTATTTGATTCATTGTGTCCATGTGTAAATTTTAGGTTAGGTGTCTGTCCAAAGTAATACTACGATATTTCATTGATTAATTATAGCATATCCGGTTTAAATATCAGTAGTAAGTAAAACAGGATTGCGATTAACTATTTCTACATCACGGAAGGAAAAAAATACTCATATTTTCTCAGGGTTAATAATGAACTATTAACGGTAGCACTATAGCACAAATGCATCAAGATAGCGTTCTGAAGGACAGTATTAACATTTTCGATTGATCTGCCATACGTCGATATGTCAACAGTAATATAGAAATAGATACCGGTATTAACCTGCTAATTTGGAAGCAATGGTGACAGAGTAGATCCTTGAGGAACACCACAATGTAATGACAGTATGAATGATTCTAAACTTTGTAATTCTGTCTGTAATGAAATTGCAGATGAATCATCGAAGGAATTTGGAAATTATCAAGTTTGTGTATGAAAGCTCTATGGTAGATTTTATCGAATATCTTATCTATGGAGAAAATCGGTTACAAATCTAATGTCTTGAAATAGAACATCGGAAAAAGCTAAAAGAATTGGAGTTAAATTCTAGTAAAAACAAAATTTCCTGTTCTGTATAGTTGCGAAACATGCTCGCTTACTCTGAGGGAGGAACATACTCTAGACAAAGTATTTGAGAACAAGATCCTGAGACGAATGTTCGGACCCATGAGGAACGGCGAAGGCGGAAACTTAACGAGTAGCTATGTAATTTATACGGTTAACCAAACATTGTTAGAGTCATCAAGCCTAGGAGACTTAGGTGGACAGGTCATGTAGCTAGGATGGAAGAAAGTAGGAACGCTTTCAAAGTCTTGACTGGAAAACCAATCGGAAAACGACCATTAGGAAGACCTAGGCGTGTATGGGAGGACAATATTAAGATATATATCTCGCAGAAATAAGAATACAAAGTAGAAACTGGATCGAGTTGGCTAAGGATAGAAGTCAGTGGAGAGCTTTAGTGAATGCGGCATTGAATCTCCGGGTTTTATAGGCCATAGAGTGAGTTGGTTAGAAAATATATAATTTACACAGCTTTGGAAAATGCAGATTTGACATAAAACTAAGCCTGCTAATTTGCATTGATGATAACTGATAAAAGAAGTATTAAACCATCAACGGAATAGTTAACGACAAAATGAAAAAAAAAAAAAAAGTTCATAAAATGAACATCTGTACGGAAAGAGAGTGGATCTTAAAACATTACAAATTTTACTGCTTAAATATCCTGAAAGCAGCTTGAGCGAGTCATTGCTACAACATGAAAAGAGATGCGTAAAGAAGAAACAAACGATTTACATAATAATAAAAATAATGTTACATCTGTGTCGGTAAATAAACTACTGTTTACGTTACGAGCACTTTAAAGCGAATAATGGATCACAAAATGCTGTACCTTTTGGATTAATCGACAAAATAGACAACCGTTGAAAGAAAGAAAGAAAAAAGAAATCAACAAATTAACTACACTTTCATTTTAAGTTATTTTGCAACAATGTACGTGGAAGTCACAAAACAAATACACTAGGGTAGGTAACAAGACCACAATTTACAACATTTGAAAACAATCACGGTAAAGTTGATGACGTTAATAACAATGCCAAAGAAAGAAAGAACATATCGGGAATCTTCTTTCGTAACATTATTACTACTAAAAACGAAAGATGGCTTCGCCTGTACTATAATTCCCCCCTCCCTATATTTTATATAGCTCTCAACAGCTGGTATCCCTTGTGACCATTTTTTCGACAGGAATCGATCTTCTAGACAGGGGGGGAAAAATCTTTAAAACCTTAGAAGATATTTCGTGAGTTGAAAAGGAGCGGCATTTTTCACAATTCGACATTCATTACATTGGGGAGAGAACTTAACTTCATATCGCGGTATTCCTCAAGTTACGTATTTCTGCCCATATATATATCGTGGAAAAACCGTCTTTAAAAGCAATAGAATTAAAAAAAAAAAGAAAAAAGTTCCTAATAGCGTACTTCTGAAGTTAATGGTCCCCACACAGATTTGATTTGGAATGTTCTCGAAACTGTGTTCTTTTATGTTCCGAAATCTTCACAGTTTGACAGCGTTCTTAGCAATAATTACAAGAATTATTGCAACCGAGTCTGAATTACCTTGTAGATACGAAGTTAGTTATAGGAACTGAAAACCGATTGTAATAACTGTTCGCTTTAGTTTCGATTTCACATAACCATACAACGTTAAGATTATTTATATTTTATATTAAAAAAGCTTTTTAGCATAACGTACAATCGCATGTCAGAACATTAAAAAAGAATTCAAAAATCACGCAATTCAAATGGATAATAAATTTCTGATTATCACTATTATGCTCCAAGAGGAAAAGGAAGATATAAATCACAGAAAGATGGCTCTCAAAGCCATTAAAAAAAAAAAAAACTGTCTTTACACATGAAACGTTCTTTGTACATGAACATTCTCTAAAACAATAATTGTATACTTCAGAGTTTTGTTACATAGTTATTCTCATAGTACGTCGGTCACAGGGTTTACACACCTGACGCGATTATACCAAGCAAGAATGAGAATATTAAGTTCGTGAACTGGCATAAAAAGCCGAATATACTTAGTTTGATCGTAAAAAGATTGAATCCTCTGGTTATAATTTGTTATTTGCATTGAATGATGCACCTATGGGAGAGTAAAGTGTAGGGGGAAGTGCACTGTGGGGAACATATTCCTTAATTTGAAATGCCAATTTTACAGTAACAAACTATAAATGATAGGGTTACACCAGGGCAGGCCCGTAGCCAGCCCCAAAATGTTGGGGGGGCCCGATCCAACCATATGATAGTTCATCACCATATTATAGTTCTTTTGCAAGCCTACTGTAAAAATTTTAGGGGGGCGGCCCCCATAGACCCCCTTGGATACGGGCCTGCACCAGGGGTGCCCGAAGAAAATTTTCTAGGAGGGGCTATCTCTATGGTTGCTATATTACGTCTGATATTTCTGGTATTTAATATGCATGGATAGCTATATTACGTATACCGCCCCTCCTTTCGGGCACCCATGGGTTACACTAATCAAGTTTAGCATCCAGAGAGTATCAGATTTTTTTTTTTTTTTTTTTAACAAAAAGGCAGCGGCGTAATACGTGGCGGGAGGGGATACTACAAATATATTTACACATCCAAACGAAGAAAATATTGCAATAAATAAATAAATAAAAGTTGCCTACTTGTCAGATAAGTATTGAGCGAGCACCTCAAAGTAAGTATCGAGTGAAGGTCAGTTCTCAACTCTAAAAGGGTTGAACACACACAATATTAAGGAAAATGGAAAATAAAAAGGTCTAAACTTACCCATACCGATGAATGTGTTCCGGTGGGGACACTCGATCGAAAAAGTGGAGCCTCGATGACTGTGGTAGAGCGTTCACCTCTCGTTCATGGTGTCCTTGGTTTGATCCCAGCTCGCGCCAAGTGAGCTTTCTGGTGGACAAATACTCCCCGGCCAGTGTGATTGGCGAGGAACAACATTGCTAATACGTAACGGACAAACATGGACATAGCTGCCGAAAGCCCAGAAATATTATTTCTCACCTTATTTAATGAATGTAAATGGCTTTGAATACCACATCTAAAGCTCCCAGACGTCCCCGTTTCGCCGGGAGAGTCCCGAATTTACATCATCTGTCCCTCCAGAAATTGTTCGAAACTTCAAAATGTTTTCTCATTGTTTTTCTTTTATGCACATCAACATTGAAACCATAAGTTTTCGTGAATTTCTATCCCTTCCGGTATATATAATGCGATTTTTTAAAATGTTCAATATTCATTGCTGGAGATGAAACTATTACCGTAATACACTAATTGAAATTCCACGCATGCCTACCAGAGAGCAGTCAACATGACTTTCACTAGTGACATCTGAATGGCTAAAAACACTAACTGCAAAGTTCTTAGTCCTTAAGAGGCTTCATCCCGGCGAAATTAATATACCGCTAATTTTACAGTAATTAAGTGATATCTTCCAATAGATAAAAGATAATCGAAATGTGGAACAAGAGCGCCCTAGACAATATCATTTTACATGAGATACTGTTATCACGATTCACTTATCTGTTTTTCGATTTCGAGCCATTATGATAATCGGCATTTATAATCGCATTTCTAAACGGCTGAAAACAGAAAGTCACTAGGTGACTTGTGATAACGGTAAATCACGCCAAATAATATTGCCTAGGGCGCTCTTGTTTCACATTTCAATTATCTTTTATCTATTGGGAGATATTACGTAATTACTGTAAAATTAGCGGTATTTTAATTTCGCCGGGATGAGGTCTCTTAAGAATAGACATGAAATGTATTTATTCTTGGGACGCTTCATAGATTGCAGGAAATCACTTCGACTATTACCAATGTTGCTTTATAGTGATCGTTGAAACAGTAAGTGGTTGATTTCTACCACTACCGGTTTGAATAATCACCTCCATTACTTATGGAAGTTGATGAAATGTCACTTTTTTTCTGGTATCGTGGACACAATGCCCATCAAATACACATAATATTACAGTTCACTCTGAAACAAAAATGATAATTTTAAAGTGCCTATTTTGCCAATTTTTAGCTTTTAGGTACCCTACTTCTTTCAGATTTTAGGTCCTTTTTGGTAATTTTTCCTAAGTTTTGGTAACTTTTTCGTCATTTGTGGTATATTTCGGAAATTTAGAATTATTTTTTGTCATTCTTTTGACTTTTGCCAATATGTTCAGAACTTTGCGCCCAGGTAAACACGTTTTCTCATAAGATAACAATTTACAAGCAAAAGAAAGAGGATCTGAAATTCAGAAAGTCTTTGTTTCAACGTTGACAAGACAATGGTGATGTACTCCAACCATATGTAAGTAGAAAAACTTGGATTTTTCATTTTCATTAAATATTTCCGAAAATTAGTTTGTTTGTAGTACAGGGTGGCCCAAAAGTAGGTATACAGTACCGTACTGGTAAGCTCATTGCATTTTATATCATTTCTTATTGTTATCCATCAGGTAGACTTAGTTTCTTTATTATTTGTTTTAAATGTGATTTTACGTACATCTAAAGCTCAGAAGAGCCGAAGCAAGTAAACCTGGTAAACTAGAATGTTATACTTGATCAATGCAAGGGTGTATACCTACTTTTGGACCATCCTATATTTTTAAAATAATTTCTAACGTTTAAATTTGTTACTTTTACGACTGCTTGTAACTTGGTGGAAAGATACAATGTGTGTATAGGAAGTCCTTCCTCCCGAGAATGTGTCCCTGATTTTTACTTTCCGATTTTTCATATATAATTTGTTAATTCTAAGCAATTACTTGATTTTCACGTGGCGGCATTATTTATCTTTACAATAACATGCAGGATATGGGAACGCAGCATGCTACTCGTATATGGCAATTTGAGGGAACCAAGTGTATTTTACGCTGAATAATTCACTGTATTTGGATTAATCATTAAATTGTTTTAATATATAGCTATGTTATTAGTTATTTCTATTTAAATTCAAACTTATCCATTTCAACTGAAGAAGTCACCTTAGTTTTTCTAGTATTGCGGACACGATGTCCATCATTTGGTATATTTATTGTATTCATTTAAAGTTACAATTATAAATTAATAGTAATTTTCACAATTTTTAGATAATTTTTCCACGTTTTTAAGGGCATTTTATACGTTATATGAGAAAGGGTAATGCAATTGGAAGGAGAGTTCGACAGCGATGCTATCTCTCGACAATATTATTTATTTATTTTTCTATCTATCTAGAAGAGCACGAAAAAGAGCCTACAAAATGAAGACGGTGGTAGAATAATTAGGTGTATACGGTTTGCAGATGATGTGGCACTTGTTGCAGAATCTAAAGAGAAAACCAATAAGATGTTAGAAAA
The DNA here is from genome assembly GCF_964235325.1 of Thermobia domestica. Lineage (NCBI taxonomy): Eukaryota > Metazoa > Arthropoda > Insecta > Zygentoma > Lepismatidae > Thermobia > Thermobia domestica. Next base: position 39,555,632 of record NC_137469.1, read on the forward strand.
TTTGAGAAAGGGTTGTGAAGAACATGGGATAAAAATAAATGTTAGAAAGACAAAAGCCATGGTGATTCGAACAAAGGGGTCGGTGCCAAATGAAGCATAAGGGAGAGAATATACAACTAGTTTTCGATATCTGGGTAGCATTATTAGTGATGAATGAAGTGTGAAGATGAAATAAAAGAATGGCGAAAGAAGTCTTTAGGAGGAAGAAAATACGGTACTATTTTGTAAGATCTTGGATAAGGAGTTGAGAAAAAGACTCACAAAATGCTTCGTGTGTAATATTGTGCTATATGGGTCAGAAACTGACATTAAGCAAAAACGATGGAAAACGACTGAAAGTTTTTGAAATATGGGTATGAAGAAGAAGGGGAGAATTAGTTGGGTCGAGTGGAAAACGAATGAGACGGGTTAGAAATGATGTTTATGGTTTATATTCATAAAGATATTATTAAGAAGAGGACGAGAAACTGGTTGGAACATTGGGTAAGAAGGAACTGTATCATGAGGGACATACTAGAGGGTATGGTGGCAGAAAAAGGAGAGAACGAGTTGACGATATCAAACAGGGAAATCGTACATGAAGACAAAGAGATTAGCGGAAGACTGTAAAACATGGAAGCTTCTCAGCTGCAGAAAGTGACCTGCCAATAATGACTACCTACGATGATGATAAGTCATATACAGGGTGTTTCAAAACAACACCGACAACGTTTGGGAGGTAATTCCTGACACCAAGATAAGAAAAAGTATAGACCAACCTGGATGCACAAATGCTTCCCTTCGGAGTTATAGACTGCCGAAAACGTGAAAAGCTGAACTTTAAAGGTCCATAGCTCCAAAAAACTATGGGACCTACCGTAGTCGGGTCAAAACTTCACTTAGAAACCAATATGTGTGCTATCCAAAAATACATGTTTCAGAATACTAAGGTATTCACACAACAATTTTTATAGAGAGAGTTTGGCTACGAGCATATAATTTGAACTACTCATCAACTACGTCTGTAAAAGACTGTGAAACACACATTTTTGGATAGAGCACATACTAGTTTCTACGTGAAGTTTTGATCCGACTACAGTAGGTCCCATAGTATTGGAGCTACGGACCTTTCAAGTTCAGTTTTACATGCTTCTGGCAGACTATAACTCCGAAAGGAAGCATTTGTGCACCCAGGTTGGTCTATACTTTTTGTCTTATTTTGGTGTCAGGAATCATTTCCCAAACGTTGTCGGTGTTGTTTTGAAACACCATGTATTTATATTTTATAGATCATGAACTTCCAACCCCCATTTATGACTACATCTTGGCCAAAACTGATGGTGGTCCATCAAGTGCTACTTCAGATTTCTTGTTTCCCGAACGGTCAGACACACGGACAGACATTGTAAACATATAATGGACTTTAGCATGTTAAACCAAGCTTCTTTTAAAAAATGGCGCCTAAGACTTTTAAGTGAGAACTAACTTTACAATAGTATACAATAGTGTAAAAGTTCTGCCGTAATATCTAGTATAAACTAACTAAAAACAGAAGAAAGACATCTGTTTTGGGATTTAGATACCTTAAAAAAAAAAAAAAAAAAAAAAAGTCAATAGCTGACGAGCATTGAGCGCTCCGGATGATTTATGACCGTGTGTATTCAATTATTCAACACATGAGTTTGGTTTCTCTTGCTCTCCCTCTCAGCAGCTATCACAAGTTAATGTTTACTTTTCACCCTACATGAAAGCATATCTACTTGACGTTGCTCATTGTTTAAACTGCTCTCACACTCACCCACACATATCCATCTACAGTACAGAAATCTCCCCATCCCTCTCCCTTCCTTACAGCTCCCGGCTTTTGTCCCAACAAAAGGATCTTTGTTTATTAAAACGAACAACCATTCAAATTAACAATACATTTATCCTTTCTTTCTATTCCCGTTTCTAGTCATGATCATGACATGATGGCCACGAACAAAACCAAATGTGGTGAAGCTGAAAGAATCACAAAAGGTTTATTCATTAGTTATGAACTCGTGGTCATTAGGTTAGGGATCCTTATTGGTCCAACTCTCGACCTATTTTTTTCTCTCTTTTATACATTTCTTAAATGTTAAAAATTTAAAGAAAAAATGTAAAATACCTATACAAGTTTTTAAGTACCTGGATCACGATTTTCAAAAGCATTGTTTCTGAAATGGAGGCATGGTGTATATTGTTTCTTCCACTGAATTATACAGTAGACCTATAATTTACAAACAATCTGTCCAATAATTCGGCGTTTTCTGGAGCATTAATTAGAGGAGCATGTCACTGTAGGTCTCTGAGCGCCGAGTACAATATACGAGGGGCGTTCAATAATTATTGTCCCCGGCATATTTAAAATACTTGAGCTGGGATAGATGATAGGGGATATTGTAGCCTAATGTCCTAGATGCCTATATGCTAAATTTCAGAACCATAGCTGCTATATTAATATTCTTTTTTGTAGTTTCAGCTGTGAAAGGCGGCCCCTAGCTTGAAAAATGGAGAAAACCAAACAACGAGCTGTCATCAAGTACCTCCAGAAAAAGGGGTTAAGCCCAAAGGAGATTTATGAAGACATGATCAGTGTGTTGGGTGATGGGTTTCCTTCCTACCAGATGGTAAAGAACTTTTGTCGCGACTTCCGTTGCGGCAGGAAGAGCTGTCAACAGGCCCCTGGTGCTGGTCCTGTAACAGCATGCACCTCAGAAAACATTGATGCTGTGCATGATACGATTATAGCAGACAGACGAATCGCGGTGCAACAGTTAGCAGACATCATGCACATCTCTGTTGGCTCAGTGGAAACCATTGTGCATGAACACTTGAGATTCAGAAAGGTGTCAGCGCGATGGGTACCCAAAATGTTATCTCGTGAACATCAGAAAGACAAAGTTCGATGTTCAAAGGCTGGTTTGGAGGTTATGGGGGCAGACCTGAAACAGTTCTGTGGTAGATTTGTGACAGTGAATGAGACGTGGCTCTACCACTATGATCCCGAGTCCAAACGACAGAGCATGGAGTGGCGGCACAGATGTTTGCCTTCCCCACGCAAGTTCAAGGTGCAAGCATCAGCACGCAAGGCTATCGCCACAATTTTTTGGGATGTGAAGGGTATGCTCCTTATTGACTACCTGGAGGTTGGACATACTATCACGGGGGCCAATTATGAAGCCCTAATCCCTAAGTTACGCGAAGCAATCCAGGAAAAACGGCGCAGGATGTTGCAGCGAACAGTGCTGTTCCACCAACATAATGCGCCAGCCTCCAAAAGCCATCTTACTGGTGCCGTAATCCATGCTGCTGGTTTTGATGTGTTGGAACATCCTCCCTACTCACCCGACCTCGCCCCTAGTGACTTTCATTTGTTCTCAAAGTTGAAGGAGCACCTCAAGGGGAAGAAGTTTCACTTAAATGCAGCTGTTATTGAAGCTGTGGAGGAATGGCTCACGGCTCAGCCGGATACTTTCTTTGAAGCTGGCATAGTAGCTTTACAGCATAAGTGGAAGAAGTGAATTACTATGAAAGGAGACTTTTTGGAAAAATAATACTGCTTATAGGTCAGGGACAATAATTATTGAACCATCCTCGTATTTTGCATCCCTATTCGTCTTCACTGTCTTGTTTTCAAAATTCATTCGCATGTAGAACTGTCTGTCAGGTGATCAAACTTCTGAGATGTTGGTGAATGACAGTCTACAAGATGATCAAACGTACATGGTTGGGTTATGCACAACCGACTTTCAAGCAATCAAGGTTGGGATATGTGCAGCCGGCTTTAAAGCAACCAAGGTTGGGTTAAGTATAGCCAGCTTTCAACCTTACATGGTTGTGTTATGTACAGATGTATTACAAGCAATCACACTTAACTTATTTATTAATCAATATTAGGTTACTCACCCAGACAATCAAGCCTAAAGGCTGAGTTAAACACAGCCGCCATCCAGGCAATCAAGCTTACAAGTTTTAGGTTATGCACATCCGCCTTCTAGGCACCCGAGCTCATAAGTTTAGGCTATGATGCAAAAAATATAGTTATGACAGCCAGCATCCCGATAAGCAAGGTTGCGAGGTTCAATTATGCACAGCCTTCCCCCAGGCAATCAAGCTATAAAAGTTGGGTTATACACAGTCCCCATCCAGGCAATCAAGTTTACGAAGTTGAGTTATGCACACGAGACTCCTAGAAAGCAAGCTTAGGTTGAATTACACCATAGAAAATGTGGTTATACATATAGCCATCATTTAGGTATAATTAATTTTAGAACACTTACAATATTTTTATTATATATATATATATATATATATATATATATATATATATATATATATATATATATATATATATATATATCGATTTTTTCCTGTGAAATGTCTGGCAATCGGGGATACCACATTTTCACTAGGATATTTGCAGTAACTTCCTTGTGTAGAAACAACCACTCTCCAACTGAATAACTGGCGCGAATTTTTATTTTTTTTTTATTTGCAATACAGTAAGAGGCGCAGTAGCTGCGGTTGCGAAAATAGGCTTTATTTATCATATCTAAGAAAAGTACCTTAGAAGATGGCTTACAATCACCAAATATAAAATCAGAAGTGAAATAATTAGTAATATTTTACAATTATTTTCTTTAGTAAACTTAACATCCAGTCAATTACTAAAAATGTTAACATTTTACACAGCTCAAAATAGCATTTGCCAAATACTGAACACGCTGCTCTAAAGTACTGAAATTTCATCTGAAATATCAGTTCTGATTAAAACAAAAAACTGTAAACTTTACGGTGATTTTTCTGCGAAAACACTTCAATTTTTTGAAGGTTGGGTTATGCCCAGCCACTTTGGAAACAATCAAGCTTACAAGGTATTTATTTATTTATTTTCTTTTTCCTTTTACATAATCATCCTCGTCGTCCAAATGGCCTCAAATACTGCAAGTCAGTTTATGCAATGTTATCTCCAAAATGTTCTCAAACTTTAAAGAAACATTTTTATCTGTCTCAGTACAGTCAAATGTTATCTTAGATAAGTTTCTCTTTTCCCTGAATTGAAATGTGACTTTCTTTGGCATATGTTACCCTGAACAGCAACCAATTGCAAAAAAAAGCTAATTTTAAAAGAATACACCAACGAATTTCACACTCTTCGAATGTATCATATACAGGAATAGCCGTCACGTTTCTATGAATTCTCTATGAAAGTTTAAAGTTGTCATTGCAGGAGTTCTCGCTTGGAAATAATGTATACCGGGGATTTCTACAGCATAGTTCCTTATATTTCGAAGCTCTTCATATGGTAAAAATATGTGGTGGTTGAGATCGGGGAACCCTGGTGTCCATCCTTCAGACCATTTCCCAATGCAGTCTCTGGAAACAAGCTATTCTTAAATTAGGAACTTCTATTCAATAAAATGATGTTACTGGTGGCAGATTTCAAGTTACCGGTGAAACGAGATAGATATTTGTCACAAATAATCATAACCATCATTATAGCTATTCTGCTGTTACTGATACGTCACTTTGTACAAACTGTGAAGCTTTTACGCACGACAGTCCTTCGACTTGATGTAGAAAATTTCGGTTTCAACACGGACCATCAGTTACAGCTATAACACAAGAGTTGGGGTTGTCTTGCCTCGGAAAAGTATCGTGAATGTGATACCTTATTCTCCAAGTAAACCGTACACCAGTTTTCCTTCAGATCTTTGACGGCAGCATCGCAACGGAAAATTGTTAAATCATTGTATTATTTCTAGGTCGCCACCGCGTGTAGAAAACCGCGGAAAATAAAGCTGATTCCGGTTCGGTGGAAAGTAAGTGTGGTACCGATTAAGTTCCAAAATCACACTGCACGGGACAGATTTAACACCGTGTCTTCAAATACGTGAATGAACGATTGGATGAATTATTTATACTCCAAATGCAGAGAAACAATTATGACACTTAAATTATTTCAGATAATAAATACATGAAAGTAATTATAACGGATAATATCTTTATGGAAGTTCATCTTCAAAGCTAGCGCTAAAGTACAATGGATATTACATAATTGATAAAAAATAGCAATGCATCATTAAATATTGAAACATAATAGGAAATCAACCTTTTCAGAAAAGTGACATTACAATATTGAACTTCACAGAAGAAATACAGATCTAAAAGGTAGGCATCAGACTGTCTTCTTTTACAATTCCATATATTGGCAGCCTTCATGGTACAATTTAAATTTAATCATTGTGGTGCATTTCCGAAATGTAGCAGGATTAGGTTAAGTTCAGAAGTTTTGTAGTAAGCTTTCAAGAGTTTAAATTAGGTTAAGCTGACATAATGTTATTCAGGTTTTGCATGCATTTTCTAATTTAGATTAAATTTTGAATAGTTACTCGTATCCTGTGCAAATAGACATGATAATGTTGAGACAAAGATAAAGCTGTTAGTTCGTTAGATTACCGAAGATGTGGCATAAAATACAACTACTTTCAGATAGTAATACGTCATCATGTATCATTTGCTTCAGAAGCCTAGTATAACCCAATCCTTCTTCATACAGTTAGGTCTGGCGTCTTCATAACGGGCGAATGTGCATTCTAAATAAAATTCTTATCTTTATATTAAATAATTATTTAAATTATTTGCCATATGCATTAATTCAAAATATGTATACACCATACATATTCCATTAACTGTATAACTATTAATACAGTATTTAACTTCATTTAACAATTGGCAACATTCTATTCCTGTTATTACACACAGATTCTACGGTAACTGTAATGAAAAGGCTTAAAATACAGGCTTACAAAAGAACTATTTAGAACAGGATCTTCATTAACACAATATTATCGTGAATATTGCTATGCCACAGTAGGTAATTAGTGTGTCTTGAAAGTAATTTTATTATATCCTTTCGATTCGTGCTTCATCGTCATGTATTACAAGCAGAATACGAATAAACATATCAATTTATGTAAAATTCCATCATGAAATCAAACTGATAATTTTGAATTATTGAAAATATTTCGAGTTAGTAGTTACGCATTCTAGAATTTGTTAATGGCATGGCTATGCAGTAGCATAGGAAAAGGGGAAGCAAAGCTTCCCGAAGATTTGCTTAGTTAAACATTTTATCCATCTTCGTAACTCACAAAATAAATATCTTTAGACAATATATAAATTAAATTTAATATTACCTTGAAAAGGTCACTAATTATTATTTTCTTCAGAGATAAATTTACTGAGTAATTAGCACAACTCAAACGTATTCCAACATTAAATTATTCTGTATTTAATTTACAGCATTCATTTCATCTGAAATCAGAAGTATTATATCTGCAAATCGATCTTCTTCTTTTCTTCTACAATATGATACAGACCAACGATCACGTTCCTGTAGTACTTTCCATTAGAGTTATTTATTGGTGCAGATAGATAATATGTTGGTTACATCATCTGTTTCTTAATATCAAATTTATGTTGGTTGATGATTCATGGACAAAAGAACAAATAAATTGAAACTTGAAATAAATAAATAAGAAACACTTGAAATAAATAAATAAGAAACAATGAAAACCATTAACAGCAGCATACCTGTGATGCTGGAGCATAACAGCGTTGTGTAAGCTTCAGAAGGTTATGTCTTCTAAGACTAGCTCATGATTTATAGGTATTAGAATGGTTAACAATATCTTTTGATGTGGAAAGATAAGCTCTATAATCATCGAGTGCAATTCAATCAACTCCTTCGCAGGCCTAAGCCGCTGCAACGGGAACTGTTAGCGATAGGCGGAATTCAGTGACGAATGCGTGGTCAACACGTTGCATTGCCAGGTCTCTTAATAGACGCGTCAAGAGCTTTCTGGGCTTAATGAGCGTCTATTATTTACGTGAATTTCCGACGCTGGGTGGACGCCAAGAAATTAGTAGTGCATCGGCCGGAAATCGAACCCGAGACCACGTAGAAGTGAATCGAATACCCTAATTACTGGACTTCCCCCTATCAAGTAGAATACTTACGTGAAACATTTTGTTAATTATTTGCTAAACGCTTTATTCAAAGTCACACAAAGAAGCTTATATTATTTCTTCTTCCCAAATATTTCTTTTCATAATTCCTAACCTTTCATTTCACATTCGTATTTTTTGTAATATTTTGTTAAACAATACTACAATAAGTCTATATTGTATCCAAGATAAAATTGCTGTTATTAACCAAACGAAAACTAGATTTGCTGCCATCTTCTGTTCTGAAAGTTTTAAACTGTTTCAACAATTTTCTTGTGTGGTTTAATTTATTTTAAAAAATGTGTTCCCAGCGGAAGAAAATTTCTCTGCATTTAGTATCTTAACTTTATAGTTCTTCCACTATTTTGTGAAGTTAAATGACAAGCATGGTCCTCGAAATTGCTGAGAATAGTTGCAAATAAAATTATAGAAAATTATCCCCCCCCCCGAAAAAAATGTGAACCATTATTCTCCATTTACTCGTACAAGATCAATCCATTTGCATCTAGGAACATTCTAGACTCTCTTTTCTACTAGTATCTCCTTACAATTAGTTGTCTTAAAGGGAAAGGATTGTCGTCAGGAGACGTTGAAGATGAAAAGGTTTGGAGGAGGGTTTGGGGGTCAAAATAGTAAGGTTTGCAAGAGTAACTAGTTGGGACAAAACCCCAAAATTTCACTGCAAATCTCTCTCCGTACTTTACTTTTCTCTGCTCGAAATAAGGTCTCTTGAAAATCGCTTTTGTGAGGGCCGTTCATACGTCACCCGTGGTGAATTGTGGAATTGGGATGAAGTTTTTTTTTTTATTTTCGGAGGGAGGAAGGGGCAGAAGGACTTTATGCAACAGCTAGTCCAACCATAACACGACCCGAGGGAATTCTGGGAAAGATTCCAAATGCTGCAAAATTCGTTAAAACCCTCTCTACCTCTTCTGCTCATTGTGTAGTATATACCAAAGATCTCTTTTCTGTCGCATATACTCTCGAACTGAAAACCGGAGTGAAAAGTTTTCTGGTCGGGAAATTACACGGAGGGGGGGGGGGGGAGTAGGATAAAGAGAAGCAAAATCGGGAGCGGAAAGAGGAGAGAACTTAAGATTCTACAGATTTACATTGACAATGAATTCTCATACAGTTTCAACATCAGTAAAATTTCCCACGACTTGCTTTTGGATTATATTCACCGTATGGAAAAAAATAAGACTAAAAAAAAAAAAAAAAAAAACCCACCACGGTGTGGATTTTAATCGCTTGGGCTGTGCAGCGTAGTAGCGGTTATTTATTTTTCGCGAACAAGGCAAACATGTGCTATATATATATATATATATATATACACGCTCTTTGTACAACAGAAAAATAGAAGTGTTTTATTTGTATATGCGTTTTTTTATTTAATTTTTCAGTAACAAGATTTTTGCGCAGTCCAAATGTTGCAGCTTTAATTTTATTTTAAAGAATGGTAAAAGCTTAATTTATTGTAGCTTCTATTATAATATATATATATATATATATATATATATATATATATATATATATATATATATATATATATATATATATATATATATATATATATATTCTTATATTAGAATATTCTTTTAATAGTACCTTAATCTTTCGTAATGCTTGAATCAATTTTTAATTTCAGGATGGATACTAGTGAGAATATAATAAAATCTCAGTATACGGATTATGAATATACCTTTAAAATTATGCTAAATCTTAATAATAACTAATAACTGAGTTTCATTCCACATTCGGTTTGAAAATAAGAACCAGAAATGGATTTTTTTAAAAATCATTATTTATCGAAATGCTATATCCATTCATATACTTATTTTCTTTCTCCCTTTTATCGTGCAGTGGCAGATCTGGAACGCGAAAACTGCGGGGAAGCCAAAGTACAGACTATGATAGATGTACTGTATATCATGAGTTTAGTACAAACTTTCAAGAATATAATTTAAATTATTTTTGTTCGTCAAGAAACGGGGGGGGTCTACGTCCTGGTCCCTGGCAAGATTCGCCACTGTTATGTTTCGAGAAGTATCCTTGTCATCAGTGACGCAACTACGCTAGTTGCCCGGGCCAAGAGCTCGAATTAGCGCTTCCCCCTGACCAACCAAACCAAAACACTCCCCCAAATATTTGCCCAATTTTGCGCCCTCACAATCCGGCGCCCGGAGCACAAACCCGTTTGCCTCCCTAGTTATGTCACTGCTTGTCATTTAATTTGACAAAATAGTGAACACTATAAAATTAAATCACTAAATTCAGAGCGATTTTCTCTCATTCGGAACACTTTTAATGAACTGCTAAACCATATAACGGAATTGTTGAAACAGTTCAAAATTTTCAGAACAGTAGTGGCAGTGATATGTAGATTTTTCACTTGATTAATAAATTTTATAGTGCATACAACATATGCCTACTTCAGGTAATGTTAGCGAAGATAAAATGTGACCGTCAAACAAACGCAAGGAGATACAGCGAAAGAATAATCTGGAAGCAAGAAATACTGTATATACTTTATATGTTTTTGAATGAAGTATTAAAGAGAAGATATAAACTGTTCTGTGTGAAGTATTGTACTCGACCTCTGCGGAGGTAGAGCTATCTTTTCCCATCAAATGATCCTGTTGAACCTGCTAATACCTACAAATTGCTAGCTATTCAGAAGGCATAGCCTTCTAAAGACCGCACATTTTTTGAGAGGGGGGATGAAGAAATATATTGTACTGAATTGAGAAAAAAAAAACATTGACACTACTACGCACAATCAACTGAAAAACAGACTGGAAACTTTCGAAATGTGGGTGTAGAGAAAACTGGATAAAATGTACTCGTCGAAGGAAAACATGAGTAGATGATGTGTGTCTACATTTTTAATGTAATGAAAAAGAGATTAGGAGAAAGTGATTGAGGGGGACATTGGTTGAGGAAGAACTATATCATTAAGGAACATAATAGAAAACACTACGGAAGGAAAAAGAGGGAGGGATGAAATGAAATTAATTTTTAGTTTAACGTTCCACGGTTATGTCCTTTAGCGTAAAAGAGACGTCTGATTAATTAATGTGAATAATTGTGATAATTTCTTGTGCTCTCCCACTTGGGATCGAATCGGGGACCACGCGTACCCAAGGCGGAAACAAGCCACTAAACCAGCGAGGAGGGCTAAGAGATAGGGGCAAAATAAGCTACCAACGAGACGAGACGAGACGAGACGAGACATTTGCACGATTCTTTTTGAGAAGAGAGTCTGAAATCTTCTGTTTTAGGCAACTAAGTAATAACTGATGGACAGGGTGTTATAACAGAAAATTGCTACGTTTACTCGAATACGTTAAGCTCAGAGATGGCCTGGGTCAATGAAAACTTTACTCATAGCCCACTGACCCATTATCCACCGTGACCCGCTGACCCACCACGACCCATTATTACCCACCACCCACCAAAACCAAGAGTCATCAACATTAACACACGCCCTCCTCTCTACTGACTTTTAAAGAGTTCGCACTATTAATAAAACAAGGCTATGAATTTATCATTAATCGGAGTTGGAATTTCTACGGTCAATTGCTCAAGCACTTCTCAATTACAATTCCAGTTGATTTGACTTTTACGATATAAAATGACGAAGTGTTTGTCATGGTCCATATTACGATGAATTTCAATTTAATTTTCATATATAATTATTTCCATGTTGAATTACAGGTATTTTTCAGTGGAAAACAGGATGAAATTTGAAAGTCTCCCATCAAGATAAAATAGGCTAACGTAAAGGGAGAAGATAAAAACAGTGTAAAATTCGCCTGTGTCTCGAAAGCCAAGTAGTAAGTCCTATTGCTATTATTACAATTACAAAATTCAATATCCAAAGTTCTCTCAAGTTCTTCTTTTACTTTATGTATACTCATCTCAGGTAAGTAAATAGAAACAAATGAAAGAATAATAATTCACCAGCATTCAGAAGATGCTGTCTACAATGCACTAAACAGAACGGGTCGGTGGGTCAGAGTGGATCATGGTATATGGTGGATCGCAGCGGGTTACACATCCTGTTAACCCACGACCTACTGACCTCTTCAACCCAATGACCCACTCCATCTCTGCATTGGCTGAGGGCCGTATACAAGAACTGATTAACTACCGGTATGGATTCGTGTTGCACGAGTAAATTAATATTACTCCAACAGAAGGAACTTTTCACTGAATAAAAACCTTGAAAATTTGGTTCTACGACCGAGATACGAGTAGATTCAAAGTATGTTAAATTTAGATAGATTTTAATATTTTACTGAATATTTTATGAATATTCAGTAAGGGTTTTTTCTCCACTACAATACGAAGATGGAAACAGAAGAAAACCTAATCAAAGTAACAATTCAGTTTAACGCCGAGGCATAATACCTTTACGATGAGAGACATACGACAGACTAAACATTTTAAAACCTTTCTCTCTTTTACCCTGTGCAGTTGAGTGTTTACTATTAATTGGTTTATGTAAACGAACAAGCAATCTTAACTTAATTACAGAAAACTAGGTTATTCTAAGACTCAACATTAAATATTGTATATAAACATGCATATTTGTAATACTAAACATTTCCCTAAGCAATACCAATTCGTTAAGGAAGATACCTTAGTTTTGTGACATGTCAATCTTAAGTGGTTTCTACCAAATATTGCTGTCATAAACGAAGGGAGGTTAATATTAAGAACTTGGTGAACCATCCTTTCTCATCCGAAGCCAGGCAAGAAGAAGAATAAAAAAGATGTTTAAAATATGCATATAAGGGAGTCTGGAGACTCATTCTCCATTTTCCACTTAGTCCTCCCCCCTCACATTTACACGCTATATTCCCTGAACACGTACCCTACAGGAGAGGGTGAGACGAAAGGATGGCACAGTCATATGTCTTCCGAAGGGTGTTATCGTCAGGGCTCTTGAGAGTCTTCAATCATGCTCCTTCCCTCCAACTTTACTCTGAGTTTACCCTATTTTTGTTTAGACTGAGATTTGAGAATCATAATTTGTGAGAAACATATTTTTTCAGCCCGGTCTTCTCTCTTTTATTTTCTGTAATAAAAACAGGAAAATTCCAGTCATAAGATCTTGTAGTCTGGGAAGAAAATCTACATTATTTTTTTTGACTGTTCTTGTAACGTGTTAACAAAATCGTAGCATATAGCTTACGAAAATAATTACCTTATATTAAATAGAGGAATAGGGAAGTTCTAAAAGTCTAGCCCAATAGGAAGATAATAGTGAAAATAGCATTTTCAACATCTGTGTTTGCAGTTTACCATATTCTTATGTAATCTTAAGAGTCTTCATCCCGGCGAAATTAAAATACCGCTAATTTTACAGTAATTATGTGATATCTTCAAATAGATAAAAGATAATTGAAATATGGAACAAGAGCGCCCTAGACAATATTATTTTGCATGAGGTACCGTTATCACAAGTCACCTAGTGGCTTTCCGTTTTCAGTTGTTTAGAAACGCGAAAATAAATGCCGATTTTCAAAATGGCTCGAAATCGAAAGCACATAAGTGAGTCGTGATAACGGTTTCTTATGTAAAATATTATTGTCTAGGGCGCTCCTGTTCCACATTTCGATTATCTTTTACCTATTTGAAGATATCACATAATTACTGTAAAATTAGCGGTATTTTAATTTCGCCGGGATGACTCTTAACTAGACTCTTTAGCCTTGTTTTAATCCAAACAATAAATACTATTAGATATTCATGATTTTATATTGTAAAGTTCTGCTTGTGTAGGAGTAGATAGAGCAAATTACAGTCCGGAATCGTTTCTCACTATTGGTTTTCATTATAAAAATTCTCTATAAACAGTATTTTAGATCTACTACAATAATGTAACTTCTCTAATATAAGGTAGAGTAAGGTGACCTATGGTCCGAGCAGCCTAGAGCAGGGTCTCCACAGAGCTCTGAAGCAAGCTAGATGGAGTGGATCAAGAATCGCCAATGCTCCGAAGCAAGCAGAGAGGGGTTAAGAGTACACAGAGCTACGAAGCAAGCAAAGCGGGAAGAAGTAAAGCCTAGAGTTCCGAAGCAAACTATGGGCCTCGGGTTAGTTACCACCTGAAGGTCCTGAGCACGCTAAAGGAGGGGTGACTAATCGAAACTGATAGCTGTCCATGGAATCCTCTGTTATATAGGCGCTTAAGGTATAGCGGTGGCGCTGCTGTTCTCTCGTCGTCATGTCATCGGTGAAGTGGCTGTTGTCTCCGTTGTCTGCAGCTATAGTACTCCATAGTAACGAGTATATAGATAGCTGTTTATAAATTGGAGCACATGTTGGAAACGAAATCTGAGTTTTTTTTTTTTTTTACATCCCACGGTTATACTGGTTAGGCTAAAAGAGACGGTGATGATGAGAAATGAATGAAATACTGGAATGAAGAAAGTGGGAGGAAACGAGAGAACCTAGAAGAAACTCACGCACACAGTGTTTGTACACCACAAAGTTCACCTGGCGCGAGTTGGGATCGAAGCAGGGACCCCATGTGCCAGAGGTGAACGTTCTACCACTGAGCAACCGCGGCCCCCCAGGAGTACATGTGGGGTATTTGTAAGCACAAGCACGTATGACATTAGAATATCATATACATATATAAAAATCAAATGGCAACTTCTCGTGACAGCTTTCCATGAGTGTTAGGACACTAAATTTAAGTTACATAGTGCTATTAAATTCGAACAGTTCCATGGTGAATATTTTCGAGTTAGTGGCTCTGGCGAATGGGGTCTTGAGTCAGGGTTTCTACTGATCTGGAGAAATCTATTTCCCTGATTTCTCCCTGACTTTTCTTGACCTTTGGCAGGAAATTCCCTGACTTTCATGACAGGTGTCGGATGAAGTTGACATATCAATAAGGAATAAATAACGGTGAATATTTATATATGAGAACATTTATTCTATAGAGACAAATATTAATCAATTGCTCATACATACAGCAATAAAAAAAATAGCAAAAAATAAAACCAATAGCTATTATAATGGTTGGCTAAGCTGAAATTGGTGTGCAATTAATAATAGACAAAATATATAAAATTTCCCTAACTTTCCCTGATTTCCAGTCTTTTTCCCTGAGTTTCGCTGACTTGCACCATTTTCCCTGAGTTTTTGCTGACTTCCCTAATTTTCCTGACCAGTAGGAACCCTGTTGGTCAATCCCAGCTTCCGCTAAGAGGGTTTTGCTGTGGACAAACACCGTGTGCGTGAGTTTCTCGGAGTTTTCTCATTTCCTCACTTTCGTTATTCCACAATTATTATCCATTTCATAGTCAGTCTTTCTGTCTTGGTGCATAAATGTTGAACGTTAATTTCTTTTTTTTTTTTTTTAATTTAGATATTCCTCATTCCAACAATCGAACAAAAAAATATTCAAAACAATATTGTTCGATCAACTTATCCCAATATTGAATACTTGTTCAGTTCTGCTATTGAATACCTGTTCAACTAATTTATTTCATACAATGAACATTCATTAGAATAGTTTATTTAGGATTTTGTACAATTTGACTTGCATATCTTGTTTGAATAATTCACTGATAATTCTAAATATTGATAATTCTAAATACTGAACAGTTTTTCGAAGATTTTTTTTCGAATTGGACACCTATTCGAATAATTTATTCAAATATTGAACACTGTATAGAGTATTGAGATATTGAACACTGTATAGAGTATTGAGATATTGAACACTGTTTCAATAATTAAATTTAGAACTGATCACTTGTTCGAATAATTCGATTTGGGATACTGAACAATGATCTAATAATTGTTTTGGGATACTGAATACCGATCTAATAATTGTTTTGGGATACTGACCATAACCCGTGTTCGAATAATTTATTTTGAAGTTTGAACATTTCCTCAAGTAATTTGTTTCAAGTTATTTGACAGCCGTGGGTGGCTCAGTGGTAGAGCATTCACCTCTGGTGCGTGGGGTCCCTGGTTCGATCCCAGCTCACGCCAAGTGAACTTCATGGTGGATAAATATCGTAGTGCATGGGTTTTCTCGGGGTTTTCCCGTTTCCTCTCGCTTTATTCATTCCAACATTTCATTCATTTCTCATCATCACAGTCTCCTTTAGCCTAGCCGGCATAACCGTGGGACGTAAAACTGAAAGGTTTCATTTTCAATTTGTTTCAAATATTGAGTACTTGTTCGAAAAAATTTCAGCAGCACTTCCTGTAAATTACAATAAATACGGAAGTGTAAAAACATTCAAGATCACATATGAAAATCTGTATAACCATCTGCTTCAGATTGAAATGGAAAATCTGGACTTTTCATGAAAATCTTAAATACTGCAGAGAGGACGTTACCCTTTAATCTAATAGGACAACTGAAGAGCAAATAAAAAAGATATCAAAATCAAGATTAAATGTAAACTGTTGTGAGATGATTCTGAATTTAAGAAACAAGGTCCATGAACTTGATATAAAATATTATCTCAACGAAATCCTACGCTCGAGCAGCAGCAGCTCAGCCAAGCGAAGGGTCGGCCGCATTATTCTTCTTGTCCAGATTTCAGAAAAAAAAAAAAAAAAATCTCCGCTGAAATATACTGAATCTCTTCCCCTCCACGATATATACTATTCCTCCTACTGCTGTTATATGTATTACTATCTGTGTGTGAATGTGTGTGGAGTATCAACCAATGGAAGGTCATTATTTTTTTTATCCGAATGAGTCCCTCCTACAGAGTAGGGGACACGACAGAGGATATACTACAGAAGTTGCACTCCAAGCGGTTGCTTGATATACGATACAATTCTGACCCTCACCGTAAATTTTCTACCAGAAATTACAAAAAAAAAAAAAAAAAAGTCTCGTTGTTCTACAACGAATTTTCTCGTATTTCGTTTCCAAATTTAGTTACATTTGCATTTATTATACAACAGTTGTATTTTTTGTCTTATAAAAAGAAGGGAGGGGAATTTCAGATTTTCTTCTGTTCCACTAGATCATATAAAATGCAAATTTTGATACAAATATTTTTATTCTCTCTCTGCCCCCCCCCCCCAGCGCTAGAAGGGCTATGCCCAGCCAAGCAGACCATAGTGCGGTTAGCACATATTGGCTGAGATTCCTGTTACTTCGCTTTCTACACAGCACTTTGGTACTTTATAACTCAAGTAATTCTCCGATAGTTCAGTCCTTTAGTCTAACAGAGAATGCAAAATAAATAACTATGAAAATAGTGGTGAGAAGGTAGTGACGTAACTAAGGCAGGGGAAAACTGGGCTTGTGCTCTGGGCGCCAGATTTGGGGGCGCAAAGCTGGGCAAATATTTATTTTCAATCTAAGGCAAGGAAAGGAGTTTTAGCGAACTAGAAATCAAAAAAATCTCAAACTTGACAGAACGACGACGCTTCACCAACCTTAGAATCATATCCATAGACAAGGGCGCCCATGTTGTGGTTTCCAGAGGGGGAGAAGTATGAGCGACATTTAAAATATAGTTTCAAATTTTGCGGTAATTATTCTAAAAATTCTATTGGGTTTTCGAGCTTTCGAAGTATAATTCCTCTAGGGGGGCGAGCGCCCCACCTTACCCCCCTGATGGGCGCCCTTGTCCATAGAGTAAGTAAGTTTTAAAGCCATCTTTTGAGGACATTGTAACAACCTTTGCTGCCAAAAGAGCCCATAAATTTAAATTTTAGTTCAAGCTTTTTGTGTTTTCATTTAACTTATCGACTTAAGAGATTTGTAAAATATCCAAGTGTAATATTTGAGACAACAGCTTGACTGTCATAATTAAATATTTTATTCTAAAGCAAGAGACTGTTGATTCATTCTACATACACATCTCGATGTAATTCAAAAAAACATTTTGGTTTGCAATTATTATATGACTAAGAATATTATCTGGCAATCAAATACTAAATAGTTTGGTGTTTTATCTTGTACTGCAATTTGGAAATCAAGCTTTACCACTTGAAGAAAATTAAATTATGTACTGCAATTTGGAAATCAAGCTTTACCACTTGAAGAAAATTAAATTATGTACTGCAATTTGGAAATCAAGCTTTACCACTTGAAGAAAATTAAATTATGTACTGCAATTTGGAAATCAAGCTTTACCATTTGAAAAAAATTAAATTATGTACTGCAATTTGGAAATCAAGCTTTACCACTTGAAGAAAATTAAATTATGTACTGCAATTTGGAAATCAAGCTTTACCATTTGAAAAAAAAATAAATTATGTACTGCAGTTTGGAAATCAAGCTTTACTACTTGAAGAAAATTAAATTCTGTACTGCAATTTGGAAATCAAGCTTTACCATTTGAAAAAAAAAATTATGTACTGCAATTTGGAAATCAAGCTTTAAAACTTGAAGAAAATGAAATAGGAGAATTAGGTCTACTATATGATGCTAATATCAGGTGTAGTCGGAAAGCGTTTTGGTTTGGTTGGTCGGGGGGGGGGGGCGCTAAGGCAAGTTCTTGCCCCGGGCGATAACTAGCCTAGTTGCGTTGCTGTGAAAAGAACAAGTATGAGGAGATGTCTACTGCATACCTTCTCCCAAAATGGGATAGGTAAGCGCCCTCTCTAAGGCCCTTTTTAGACGTTATGATAAATCATCAAGGGTGGAGATTTTTTTATCATATGCAAGAGAGATATTTTCTATTCACACACGGCGATATCGCTCGGAGATATCCCTCACAGAGGTCAATAGAGTCTGACATCTTTCGGAGGTTATGTGAACTATTTCAGAAAAATACAGGGCCACGATGTTTGCTTGTTGTGTGTGTGTGTGCGTTTCTACCTGCCACTTGTGAAAGGACATTTCCTGTTTCTTGGTAATTTGTGTTCCCGCCGTAGTAAAATAAAGAGCTTGAAATGGAAAAGAACTATTAGGCGGCTTTTGCAATTATCATATCCGTAGCAATGATATAATTGTGTTTATGTTTAAAAAAGAAAAGAAATATAGAACGGCGTTGCCTATTTAGACACTTAAGAATCGTTAATAACTGGTAAGCTGAAAGACGAGTGTCATTTTATTGCTGGGGTTTTTAATTCATTTTTTGTATTTGTGTCCACAGAATATATCTAAATTAAAAGATAAAATATACATTCTTGTCCCAAGTATTTAAACATACAACCCCCCCACATATATATTATTGTGCTTATTTAGGTTCTATAAGAGGTATTTAGGCCGGCTTTTTTATTGGTCAAAAAAGGATGCATTTTGGAATCAGATGGTCATCTTGGTGGCGCCAAGTGGGGACAGATGGAAGTGACTTATCCTTGAGGAAATTTCAAAACTTTTTCAAGCCTTTAGTTTCTAACATACCAGATTGAAACTTTGCACACGGATTATCTGCACCTTTGAGTAGGCCTATTTCTCAATTCTTTAGATCCATGTGTACTCGGGCCCGAGGCTGAGGGTCGCAACTATTCCGAGGGGGCGATTTTTTCAGAAAAAATTCTAATTTTTACCAATTTTTCCGCTTTAGGTGTACGATACGCACATGTGAGTCATACCGTTGGAAAGGGCTTGTTATATTGAAGAAAATAGTGTTTGAACCATGACTCTAGGCCAAATAGTAACGACGCAGTAAATTTTTATAATATGATTGAGTTGATTTTGAGTTTAATGTCCTGTTCAGCAGTGATGCTATGTGAGACGTGGACCTACTAATTAACGTGGAATCCAAACCACATGAGCTCCCACTGGAAATAGAACCCGGTCTCCCACGCCAAAGGCGCGTACGCTAACCGGTTAGGTATACGTGTGTGTGCGGCCTAAATTCAGACTTTCAAAAAATTTTCATCCCTTTGTTTTCAAGATACAAGATTGAAATTTAGCACACACATTGTGTACGTAAGTACGTATTTTCAGGAAATTTTCAGATCCCTACGTGAACCCAGGGCCGGGCCAGAGTCAGTGTCGGATGTAGAAGGTAAAAAATGGGGGAGCCAGCCAGACCCCAGACTATGATAGATATATCATGACTTTACTATAAACTTTCAAAAATATATAAATAATAAATTATTTTTTGACTCAAAAAAACTGGGGTCCTAGGCAGGGCATGATTTAGGGAGGTGCAAAAGTGCACGCACCCCCGCGTTGTTGTAAATATATCGGCCGCGGTGGCTCAGTGGTAGAGCGTTCACCTCTGGTGCATGGGTTCCTGGTTCAAACCCTGCTCCCGCCAAGTGAACTTTGTGGTGGACAAATACCGTGTACGTGGGTTTCCTTCCACTTTCTTCATTCCACCATTTCATTCATTTCTCATTCTCACCGTCTCCTTTAGCCTAACCGTTATAACCGTGGGGCTGAAAAGTAAAAAAATTCATTTCATTTCGTTGTAAATGTACACTACCTAAAGTAAGAAGCTAGCAGAGAGCTTTGCAAAATAAATGGTTTAAGTCAATTTTCTGAAGGTTGAAGGAAAAGAATTCATCGAAATCAGACACTTAGCATTTCCAAAGGAATTTCTCATTTACATCACAGATAAAGCATTTAAAAAAACCCAAATTTAATTCAAATGTATTGGTGCACCCCCTCAGAGAATCCTAGATCTAGGTTCCCCGGGCTAGAGCCGCCACTGGCCAAAGTGGTGAAGTGTTTCGGGGGGATCCTTTAAAAAAAACGGGTTTTCCCGAATTTTCCGGTTCAGGTGTATGATACGGACATGTGAGTGGTATCGTTGGAAAGGGTTTGTTATACTGAAGAAAATGGCGTTTGAACCATGACTCTAGGCCAAATAGTAACGATGCAGTAAATTATATATATAATGTAAATTTTGCAGGATTTAAATTTAGCACACGTATTGTGTACATAATTACGTATTTTCATAAAAAAAAAAAATTATATCCCTACGTGAACCCAGGCTCGAACAAGAGGGATGCAAAAATTTCGAAAAATCGAAAAATCTCCCAGTTTTCCTCGATTTTCCAGTTTCTGGTGTATAATACGGACAAAGGAGTAGTACAGTTGGAAAGGATGTTCTATTCTGAACAAAATGAGGTATAAAACATGATACTATGATAAATGATCCCATGATCTTAACATATTTCAAATTCTATCGAATATCAAATTCATGGTGTATATTTCAAGGTGAAGTTTGCCCATCTATTCAATAAATTTGTATTTCAGCTCATAGAGGCAAATATTTTTGCTAACTTCATATACCCTGCATTTCATTGCAGTTTATTTTATTATAAACCGTTACTTAATTCTACATATTATAGAATTGTTCATAATATTTGTCAAATTACCTCCGACATTTTCAACTATAAAGTATTTTTTTTATTTCTTTATATAACGAAATGTAATGCCATAGTGACATTTTGCACTATGCTCTCTCTTTCGTTACAAGCTAAAGGTGACTATTTTATTTCTAAACGAAAAATAAAATTAGTTATATTTAGTTCCAGAATTAAAGATGATGGAAACCAATGAGCTGACCACACACAAAACAACTTAAATCCATCTTCTTGACCATAGTTAATTAAGGACTACAATTGAAGAGCATTCAATTTATTTTTGAGCTGTAAACATATTCGTAGTTTTTATTAATACTAAAATCTAGAACAGTTTTACGCTTGTAAAATTCTACTTCATTTTGTTCGCTTGACAATAAATATATAAATACTTGCAGAATATCGAATCACATCTTAAACTGTAACTATATTTTCCTGTTTACTGGAGTCCTGTCTGATCAATGAAAAAATAAAAATAAAAAAGTAGTGGGACCCAATGAGCTACGGAATAAGATACACAAGTCACCTACTATATATATACAGGGCCGGATTTAGGGGGTGCAAGGGTAAACGTGCACCCCCTTCCGTTGTAAATATACACTACCTAAAGTGAGAAGCTAGCAGAGAGTTTTGCAAAATCAATAGTTTAAGTCAATTTTCTGAAGGTTGAAGGAAAAGAATTCGAGACCAGACACTTAGCATTTCCAAAGCAATTCCTCATTCACATCACAGATGCCTAAAGGCATTTAAAAAACTCAAATTTAATTCAAATGTACTGGTAGTTATTGGTGTACCCCCCTCAGAGATTCCTGGATCGGGCCCTATATATATCCGGGCCAGAGGTGGACAAAAAATCTAAAAACACTTCATACAGGACACGTAAGTTTGGCCCTCCACTGTACAACACGTGTTCCGGTTGCCGATCGTTGTTTTGTTTTCAATGTGTCATGTGGACCTTCCTCTTCCGTTAGCAGTAACAAGTTCACCTGTGACTGTCGTGGTGTGAAAGTGGTGCAGTAAAATGGGCGACCTGACAGACTTCCAAAGAGGCATGATCGTTGGTGCCCGTCTGGTTGGAGCTTCAGTGGCAACAGTGGCGAACATTGTGGGGTCGAAAGACAATCCTGTCAGATAGGGACCGGAGAGCATTAAAAAGGATTGTAGCAGCTAAAAAAGAATACCACTGCAATGAAAATTACGTCTGAACTCAATTCCGGCCTATAGAACCTGGTTTAATCGAAAACAGAGTCCGACGGGAACTTCATAAAATGAAAATTCATGGCAGGGCCGCTATCGCCAATCCCCTAGTCACAGCAGTAAATGCGAAGAGGCGTATCCAGTGGTGCAAGGACCACAAGGCGTGGACTCATGAGCAGTGGAAACACGTAATGTGGTCCGATGAATCGACCTTCACCTTGTTTCCAACAACCAGTCGTGTTTACGTATGGAGAACACCGTCGCAGGCCTATGATACAGACTGTCTGCTCCCAACTGTAAAGCATGGGGGTGATTCTGTTACAGTATGGACAGTGATATCGTGGTTTTCTGCAGGTCCCATCATAGCCCTGCATGGAATGATGAATACTAAGGAGTATGAGGCCATTTTGGGGAACCAGGTTCTACCCATTGCTCAAAGATTGTTCCCTGATGGTACAAAATTCCACACACCACGATTCAGGAGCTGTATACGTCCATTCCACGTCAGATCCAATCTGTTTTGGACGGAAAAAGAGGCCCCGCACCATACTAGGTATGATTTTCACACTTTTGTAAACGTTTTAGATTTTTGTCTAATCCCTATATATATAAATAAGGCGAAGCATTTAAAATTGTTTTTGGGAATATCTTGAAAACTGCAAATCGGATTTTAAAAAAGTTGCAACAAAAGTTGTTCGCCTCGAAGGGGAACATCCAAAAATACCACACGCGACTCCCTGCCCCCACCACCCGGGGGAGGAAGGGGCAACTTTGAAATCTTAAATAGGAACCCCCATTTTTATCGCATATTCTGATTCTCCGTGAAAAAATACGTAACTTCTGTATTGAACATTTTTTCGTTACGTGATAGATGGCGCTGAAATCGACAAAAACAAACAGTACAAACGAATGACCTAGTAATTGTTTCAATTTTCTAAAGTCGGGGCTATCTTGCCAGATTATTAATATTCAAAGTCTAGTTTGGATTTTAGTCATATTTTCCGTTTACCTTTTTTCCATTGCTTACTTGTATTTATTTTATTCATGTTTATTTTCCTTTGCAATTAGTATAAATTAGTTAACGTATAAGTGTAATTAGTTATCATTATTGTATTTTTTCTTTCATTAATTATTTCATAATACAATTATATTATTACTGGTGAGCTTATGTCCGCGACCCATACCTTATATATATATATATATATATATATATATATATATATATATATATATATATATATATATATACCTTTCGAGTCGTCGTCTGGAGAAATAAATTGCACTATGTAGCAACGTCGCAAATAAAGAACCATAGATTTAGATGTATCAATCTATCAAATAGTTATATCGATTCTTTTCCAGATGGCAACTAAAGTCGATATTGATTGATACTGGCATCACTTATTAGTGAAGCAATCGATTTAACGCTTTGTTGTATTCGTACAGTAATGCTAATGGCTTCAAGTTACTCTGCGACGTTGCCACATAGTAAAATTTTGATTCCTCATAGAGCCTGAAGGAGGCCCCGGAGGGCATTTCATCATACAACATTTTCGCTTTATTGTGACCTGCAGAAGAGTGCTCTGTGGTCCGTAGGCACCATTTTTAGAACACCCATAGTTTATATTATAATAATCTTAAGTGTTCTTGGAAGAAGATAAACCTGTCTAGCCTAATGATTACTATTGGTTAAAGAGCTCGCCTTTGGTTAAAATATTTAATCTGACATTGTAAATTAAAATACAATTTATATAGAAGTGAAATAAGTATGAAGCATATATATATATATATATGTGTGTGTGTGTGTTTTCTATATATATATATATATATATATATATATATATATATATTCAAAATTCGAAATTCTAGTTATGAAGTATCTATATACGATTTCTGAATTCAGAATTGAGTTGAGTTGAGTTGATTTTGGGTTTTACGTCCCGTTCAGCAATAACAGGAGGTAAGCACTAAAACGCTTGATTGACAAACCAGAGTAAGAACTGAAAAATAAAACAATATTGAATAGGTCTACAACAAGGGTGGCTAACCTTTCTTAAGTTTGAGTGCTACTTTTCATTTCTGAAATCACTAGCGATCTACTGATTAAAATATAGACTAATAATGAGGACGTAATGGACAGTAAAAAAAAAAAAAAAAAAAGTAAATACAATTCATAAAATTAAGATTATTTAAATATTTAAAAAACTAATTAATTCATTTTGATTTTCTCAGAAATGTTCATTTGTTATCAGAAACTAGCAATCAGTCCATCGAGATTGGTATGCTTGATTGATACAAACAGTAAGACAGACCACCGTGGGCTACCTCTCACAATTACTTGTAGACTAGTAGACCATGGTTGATGTGTCCATCTCTGGTCCCCAATAAATTTATGTGGAAGAATTATTGCAAATACTGTATTTAATTTTAGGTTTATAATGACTTGTTTCGAAGATATGGACAAAGGTTTCAATCAAGGACGTGCCGCTTCTGATGTATGTGGTCTAGGTTTCAATTCTCGGTGCTAGTCGGTTTTATCTCATTTTAAACTATGGATCTACCTTTGCTTTAGCCGAGGTTAAATTTCATAAATCAAAGCAAACCAAATCGAACGGCTAATTTGTTGTAGCTTTCGTAGTTTGGAAAACTATTCGCATTTCATGAACAGAAAATGGGGAAAAGATATTTCTTTCCTTTTTGTCAACAGAACAGATCACAGGACGACAGGTATAAGCAAATTCTTAGCAAAACCTGTTTTTTCCGCTTTCCTTCCAAGAAGCTGGCAGCGAAGAAGGGTTGGAAGCGGCGACCTATTCATTCCTTTGTTTCTCTACGGGGGGCTATACCTGGCTTGCATGCGATAAGTTGAACATGTCGAACTTATCGCATCGTATCATATGCAGGAGAGATATCATGAGATAAACTAATTTAGATGTGATGATTTCTGAAATTTATCTCTACCCTTGATGATTTATCATAACGTCTAAACGGCCTCTAAGGCTACACAGAGCGACCTGTGTTTGCACAAGCTAGCACGAATTAAGAAATCCTTCCGAAGAAGGGCAATGGAATACGACCTTCTGCGCGATGAATCAAAGCCCATTTCCTAGTCACATCTAGTTGTGAAGGGAACTCCCCTAACGAGTGAGAATGTACCAGTATCTCCACTATCGGCACCGGATCGTTAAGGCACGTTTGCCACCCACTTTTGATGCCAAAACACCACAAATTACCGAATCCCACGGTATGACAACCACCCGACAGAGTAAAAAATATTACTAGGAACCCTCTGGAAACCAGGAGATGTAAAGGACAATATATAATACCAATGACCTGAGCAGAGTTTGAACCCGCAACAGACAAATCTTCCGATCGACAGATGATTGATGGATAAACTATGGCCCGCAGAGCAGATGTGTGTCCCGTGAAAGATTCTATCCGGCCCGCGACATGAATTTAACTTCACTTCTGATAATCAGTGCATCCCACTTTGAAGAAGATTATCAGAAACTTTTAGGAATTTATTCACAGTTTCATTCATTACATTTCCTTTCACAATCTTCGAATCATTACTAGGATTTAGCATTACAATATCTGTAAAATGGACCATTGTTGTTTTCAATAAATTATATAATTCTTTTCTCTCTCTCTCCTTTTTATTTATTTATTTATTTTTTTGCTGTCACAATTCTTACTGCCTTAGACCATGGTGTTTCCAAACCAACATGTGGTACGCGTACTACTAGAGGTACGTGAGTCATTGCTGGGTGGTACCCACGACTTCTGTAAAGTTGTGTATAAATATTCTTTTACTTGAGAAAAAACTTAAGTATGAAGAGTCTAAGGCCCAGCATGGAAACTTCCTTGACGTTCACCTGGTAAAAACACAATATTTCTCTTTTAAAAAAAAATACTAGCTAAACCTGCG
Source organism: Thermobia domestica (assembly GCF_964235325.1). Lineage (NCBI taxonomy): Eukaryota > Metazoa > Arthropoda > Insecta > Zygentoma > Lepismatidae > Thermobia > Thermobia domestica. The sequence goes on from NC_137469.1 coordinate 39,582,033, forward strand.
CTCTGTCTGTTATGACCATGAATCTCCTTTCCACTGTGCATGTCTCCTTACTTACACAAGTAAAGGATAGGAGACTGACAAAGGAAGTGAATTGCTAGCAAAACTGTAGAAGTAACACGATATCAAGTGGAAAAATATTAATAAATCCATATCTGTCCGAGTACGCCTCACTGCGTCTCTTCAGGTCTTTGAAGTTGTAAGCATGTAATAGGTTTTGCCATTCAGATTTAAGCAAAGCGTCTGCAATGTCTGTCAACCCGCCGTACGCTGGTTGTCTAAGCGTAGTTTCGGCCTCTAACAAAAATGTTAATCTTATGGGCTCAAAAGGGCCCCTAAAATTTTCAATAGAACAATAACCACGAGGATTTTGAAAATTTTAATGAGAACTGGACAATCTACACAAAATTTGGAATCGACAGCGAAAACAGCACGTTTCTAAGACTTGTGGTATCGAGATCTCATTGTTGAAAGGACTGGGGAGAAACATATAAACCTAGCAGTTTAATATATAGACTAGCTGAACCTGCGCTCTCTACACAGCGCATCATTCACATATGAGCATGAATCTCCTTGTCATTCCTTACAACTTCTATGCATGTCCCTTTACCGGCACAAGTGAAGACGTCTTGATAATAATCGGCAAGAATACCATAAAGGGGAGATTTTTTCGATTAGTTTTTCAATATCACGCACCGTTTGCAAGATTGAGCCTACTTTCGGTTGGAGTTTCTAATTCATGTATGATCAGTGTTTTCTTTCCTCTTGCATACAGTATGTAATAAGCAAATATATTACACAATTAATTATAATGTCACTGATGTATGGTTATCATTGGGCAAAACACTCCAAACAATAAAAATTCATCTTAACCTGGAGAAATGGTTATCCTTCATTTTTCATCATTTGGCCATGAAACAAACGCCTGAGACATATACAACCTCTCTACGCAACTCTGTGGTGTTGGAATGTGTAATGCGTAGGATGATAGGATGCTTTAGTTTTTTTTTTTTAAATTTCAACACTTCCAGTGTATCCGTCAAAATGTAATAAAGAAATAATGGCCATGTTTTTTTTTTTAATATTCAATTAGAACAAGACAATCTACGCAAAATTTGCAATCGATCAGTGAAGACGTCATCTTTCTAGAGCCTTGAGTTTCCGAAATCTCATTGTCGAAAGGATTGGCCACAAACATAGTTTTAAAAGAACTCCAAAGATGGCAGCACAATTATTTTTATTGATTTGGAGAAGCCTTATTAAAATATAAAGGCTTTCAACAATATTTTTTTTTAAAAAATTATCTTTATAAAATAGATTTATTTAAACAGTTTATTTAAAGTACACATACTTTAAAGTGTTTGTCTTTGTTAAACGTGAAATCACAAATAACCGTAGAACAAAGTTTTGAAATCAAAAGTTAAAGGTTGGAGTTCAAGCGTTTCATTCATTTCTGGATTGAAATTTTTGAAAAATTTGTATATTTTAATGAATAATCCACAACCTATTGATTAGATTCAAAGAATCGATAATATAAACTTATTACAAAGTGATGTCTCGTCTCGGAAAGTACATTTGTTTCTGTTGTTTCTTTTCTTTTTATCTATAATCCAGTCACAACATTTGTTCTCTCTCGTGATTCGTACTATAAAGCAAAGTTAATAGGTACATGCCAGTTATATCCGTAAAAACACGAATTTTCTACATCAGGAGAAACTTAAAGTAGATTACATCTATTTTAACGTTTCGTGGATATACCTAATGGATGATGATAAACTAATGACGATAAACAGGTATGTAGTGCCACGTATACACATTACGTAAAGGAGTTTTGATTTGTATGGCGTGATATTTCCTCAATATTTAAACCAGAAGTGGTTCTAGATTTCCACCACTTCGGGTTTTAATAGAAAGATCAGAGTGGAGATGAAATACATTCTTGAGACGCTTAATCGATTGCAAGAAAATTTTTCCGCTATTACCATTTTTACTCGATAGTGGCCAACACTAACACAAGAAATGATTGATTTCTATCACTTCCAGCTTGAACAGAGGATTAAAAGCGATCACCAGAATGTTAGATCGATTCCAAATAAAAAAAAAAAACTATCTGTTATTGTTTTTGCTCTAAGGTAGGCAGTGGTGGATTTAGCAGATAAAATCTGGGGGACCGCCAGAACCCAGAGCATGTCAGATATATCATGAGTTTACAATTTTTCATGGCTCCTACAGAAGTTTCCAACTTAACTCTCTTTTGATGGATATTACGACTAGGTCGAACTTTGACATTGTAGATATCAAGGATTGTTTTACATATTTCATTATAGCAAAACTGAAAACTCAAGCTATATTGGTTCAAAAAAAAAATTAATAGAAATTAAAAAGGCAACGCTTATAAAATTATATACTAATAAATAGCTTCGTTCAGTTCAGTCGCTCAAAAACCAGGGAGGGAGGCTAGGTCTCGGATTAGATCCGCCACTGAAGATAGATCAATATTGAAATCAGAAGTTGTAGAAGATTTCTACAACTTCCGGTTTTAGTAGATTTCTACAACTTCCGGTTTTAGTAGATTTCTACAACTTCCGGTTTTAGTAGAGAGTTGAAGATGGAGATGTGATGTATTCTTGCAACGGTTTAACTGATTAGAGGAAACAGTTTTTCGATATCTATGACCGTTTTCGTTCTACAGTGTTCGATGTTAAAACCGGAAATGGTTCATTTCTATCACTTCCGGTAGATCGATCATCTCCATCAACAAATTCGATCCCTTTGGCCAAAATTGATCGCGATCCATCAAGTAGTTTTTTGTTTGTTTCCTGAATAGACGGACAGGGAACATGTAATGGAGTTTTGGTTAGATACACCATACTTTTTGAAAATGGGAACCTCTCTGTACCAAAGTGGGAGAAGACGAAAGAAACTTCACCATGTTAACCACTACCCTACGTACGACCGCACTTGAATGTTCTCTATTATTACTGCAATAAGTCATTAATTCTGTTTCAATACCTTTAAAATTGGCCGTACACTGTGCACACCCCCTTCCATTGTATCGTTGTAAGCAGAAACGGAACCAGAAAACATTCATTTATCATCTTCGTCGCTCTTGACAAAAGAAAAAAGAAAAACAAGCTCAGCTCACTAAGTAATTAGGTTTTTCTTTGGCCATTAGTAGCTGACATAATAAGCGTACAATAAAGACCAAACCACAACAGCACGTGCTGAAAAAGTTATAAAATCACCATTCTGAGTTTTACTGCGGCAATTCTAGAGATGATAATTAAATTATTATTTTATGTTTTTTGTCTTAATTTGCAAATACATTAACGATAAATATTGCCATTAAGACTTCCATGAACAATAAATGTAAGCCGTTACATATTATGATGGTCTGAGGAAATTATACCTAGGTAATTTCATTATAACAATATATATTGTCAACATTTATTGTTGGACTCAAGGATTGTCTCATATGAAATCAGTGTTGCCAAACTGATTTTTGTTTAATTTTGTACCAATAAAAATTTGATAATTCTTATGAAGGACATAATTTTAGTCGCTTTTCTCTAGTCTGAGAAAATTTTGTATTCCCCACCCACCCTGCTTTACTCACATCCTGTGATCACATTTTACTTAAACTTTAAATTTATTCTTGGCGAGTAGCATATGCGTAACGTTAGAAGCATACATGTCACTATTATATGTTGCACTCTTAGGACCAGGGATGTTAGTAATGCTATTCTGTGAGGGAAAATCATTTTTTTAAAATAATTTTTCGAATAGACAAAGGAAATTTTGATCAAAATTGGCAGCACATATGGGATTTTTCATATATTTATTTCGACACCATCAAAATTCTCTATAAGCACTAAGTAGCTAATAATGCTTGAAGAAACGTGGTATCAGTGCTAATTGTGAAATTTTGTTATTGAAAAGTGTATATTAGCAGTGTTTCTTCCTGACATGATTTTTTTGGGGGCACTGCCCCCCGGAGCTTTGAGAGTGCCCCCGGAGGAGAACAAAATAATACGTGTATAATATAATAATAAATAGAATAGTACCACCAATGCCCCCCAGAATACTGTGCCCTCCCGGAACATTCTGTTTTAAAGAAACACTGCACATTAGTGTGCACTATGCAGGAACATGCGAATGGATCTCAAAGAAAAAAAAAAAATACGAAGGGACGTAAATTGCATTCTGGATTTAAAAAAAAAAGAAAAAGAAGAAAACATACTGAACAGAGGAACGTAAATTACCAAACGACAAAATATCCCACACGAAATAACTGGAGAATGAAGTTCGTCTAGTTTCACTACATCCAGTAGAAAATTATGATTATGACACAAAAGCATGATAGAAATACTAAATTTTGATAACAAAATGTACTTTCCCCCCCATCAACAATTTCACTGCAGGGGCGTTATTTAAGGGGGGAGGGGGCAATTGCCCCCCAAGAGTTTGAGGAATACATTTACTGTAATCGATTGTCTATTAATATACTATTACAAAACATGAAAATCTTATGTCGACAATGCTCTTGCCCCCCCTCAAGCAAAGTCTGAAATGACGCTCCTGTTTCACTGGTCTCTTTTAATTAAGGAAAATACTTATTAGTGATTTAGATGATAGGAATTACGAATAATTCACTGAAATATTGAAGAAAGCAAGTGATATACGGTAGTTTTTTCAATTTTTATATTTTATAAATTTTGAGAATTTTGTAAATTAGTTTTACACGTGGGAAATTTAAGAGCAAAATGGGAATTTCTGCCTTTTCGAGATGGGATTTTATAAGGCCCCACCAAGTTGGGATCATTGAGGGACGTACACAGGGACGGGTCCGGGGTCCGGACCTCCCACCCCCCCGAAATCTCGACTTCTCTGTAAATTTAGTCTAATTTGAAAGGCGATTTTTACAAATTTTATATTATAAATAGATAAATTTTATATCTATCTATCTATCCTCATATTGAATTTGGACCCTACCGAAAAGCTGTGAACGCTTCTTGAAATAAATTTTCGCGTACGTGCCTGCTTACGACAACGAGTATGTGGAACCCGTAGCCGATTTCCTTGGCTCCACATCAGTGCATATATAATTCTAGTGTGCAGAGCGTTTAGAATTTCCGCGTGTACTATGTTTATGTACGGAAACCAGCCATTTTATATTTTTAAATGGCAAGAAAGAAAAAAAATGGAGATGATAAATTGACGGGTTTCTAACATGTGTGCATAACTTTAAAGCCAATGTGTCTTCTTTTCGTCATATGGTCTCTAGCTGTCTTATTTTTTTCTTTCTTTCTTGCTTTTAGCTTGCAACTATGCTGAGTTTGTTTTTTAAATTTCAGTTCCTCATTCGGTGTCAACCATGCAATTGAGTTTTGGGGAGAAGCGACCGTTTCAAACATTTGTGTAGCGTGTTCAGACCTCTCAGTGGTGGTGGTGATGTTATTGATGAGGAAACTCCGAAAAGTTATTGGATCCAGACTCTTAAGACAGTTAAAAGGAACGAGCCCCGAAACGAGAATAAATTTAAAAAAGTAAGACTCTGAACGGAAGGAAGACGATTTTGTTTACTCTCGTTAGTTTTTGTACAATATACATAAGAGACTTTTTTTCTATTCACTCAGACTATTATGTCTCCCCCAAGCTATTCAGTGTTGCCAGTTCTGCATGTTTCACACGTGACTTTTATTGCGATTAGATCAGACATTTTCAAACTGTGTGCCGATAGACTATTAGGAATAGAATGCACGATTTATAGACAAAAAAAGTTTACATCTTTCGAGACAGTAATAAATACCATGTTTACTCGCGTAATAGTCGCACTTTTTGTACCCTTTTTAAATACGAAAAGCCAACGGCGATTATTACGCGAGAAAAAATGCGATTCAATTATCGCTACGAACAAAACAATTTCGAAATGTTGATAGATACAGCGTTATATCAACATGAAAAATAAAATATAGCCTGCAAGAAATATTAAAACTTCTAAAAATTAAACTCTTAATTTGATTAGAGGGAGACAAAAAAAATCACCTTGGCATTGGCACAAGAGAACGATATATTTTACAAAATCGCGAAACATGAATAACAACTACATAACACCAAAAATAAGAAACACATACGTACTAATATCACAGTTGTCCATACATCGAAAGGCACTATTCACTCTCATCCGAAGTTTCACTTTGTCATATCTGCATCTGACCGAATATGGGTAACTGTTCCACCAGAACATCACTTCCGTCCAAAGCGGTGCATATGCCTATGTCGGTCTTTTTGAAGCTTTTTGACACGATGTCAGATGTTATCGAAATGTATAATGTTCGAGAGATGGACGCTTTTTTTTTTTTTTTTTGCCATTGGGTGTTTTCTCTTTGTTACTGTTGCTCGGACTCGCGCAAGATAAGTAATTTTGAAGAAAGTCTCGTTCACAAAGACAAAAATTCAGTAGACTGCGACTTAAATGGAGAGAATTTTTTTAGCGAATGTTTTTTTTTTTTTTTTTACTTCAAACTTAAGGTGCGACTATTACGCGAGTAAACACGGTAACTGTTTTTGGTTATTTGATAGTCAAGCAGTTGCAGTTCCATATATATAGTTTCTTTGTTGAAAAATACAAAAGTAATTTTGCAGTAGCTAAGAAATAAAACAAAAAAAAATGTTTATTTTAAATTACGCAATGAGTGTGCCAAAAACTAAAAATAATTAAATAACTGTTGAAACCTTGGTTTGGAATAGATCAAATATTGTATTGACATCGCAAATCGAAAGATGAGTCGTACCTATCCATAAATCATCTTGAACTAAACAAAATATTAATATATGTGATAGATATTATATATATATATATATATATATATATATATATATATATATATATATATATATATATATAACTTGAAAATTGACGCTGTTCGATAACTACGCCAGGTATTTAGATAAAACTGATCACGAAGTTTACCATTAAGATGTCACTTTAAATAGTTGTGGGTCGAAGTACGTGGTTCCCATTGTATTGAGGAAGAACGAAATGAAGGCTTGAAACACGCCATTTTTATAAAACTGTCCTCTAGATGGCATTGGTGCGGAAGCGAAGTAATAAAAAGTTACCAATTGCAGCTATGAAATGAAAATATCAATTATCTTTCAACATTTAATTGTTCCAATGTTCTTTTATTAAATGGCACACTTACTAAATCGAAAAATTACAAGTTTCGAGTTCCTCTGAACAATATTATTTGAGAAGTTAGTTTCACGCTAGTGCCATCTGTACGAGAGCTCCACCAAATACTTCAAGTCTGTTTACTATTTTCCCAATAGTAGTTGTAGATCTAGTCGGGTTCTCGGGGTAGTGTCTTTAGCATAGCTAAATCAAGCTATAAAGATATTGAGCCTATCGGATAGTTCTGTTGAATTAAACTTATTATAAACATATCAACATTAAGAATATACAACGGGTTTTTAATATATATTTATTATAAAAAACGTATAAAAATTTTACAAGAAAATGACTTTCAATCAAATACAAATCACCAGGTAAATACATAGCTAAATCTTGGTGAAACAAACTTAGAATCACAGCATAATATCGTTTAATTCATAAACTGACCTTTGCATACGTACTTACATAAATAAGCAAAAGTAAAACAAGATCTTTGGCTATGAGATATGGTAACACGTAACATATTTCTGACACCTATAAACAATTCGTACAAAATTCTACATGAAGCTTGTACTACTGTGTATTAATTATACACATTTTGCACTATGTTACAGTTAGTTTTCATGTGTTAAGATTTCATAATTATATTCTTGTAACTTAAACCCATATTTTCATATATTTAAGTGCTTTATTTAATACCAGACCATATCCCGACTGCAAGAGCCAAATCCAGAATTAAATTATTATACCCCATACTGACGAATATACTGAATATATTGTTTTAATAAAATCAGTCTTCACACGTGTCTTTGGTTTCTTGTGAAACTCGTATGTTTTAGGTATATAATGCATATGACCAAAAATTATTGATAATTTTGAGATCACTACTGTCTCTACTTATAAAAATTATTCTGTAGTCGTGCTTTTTTCAGGTTTTTCAACGGCTGGATACTGAGACACTGAAGGAACTGGCATTGGAAGATATGGGTAAGGTAACTGTCCCCCAAGAAACTGATTGTTATATAAAGGTACGTAAGGGTATTGGTACATAAGTTGGCGACCTATTACTTGAGAACGAAGCGCATCAGTTTCAATGTCAAGTTTTTGCCTTTCCATCGCGATTTTATCAATTTCTGATCGAAACTTGTCTCGTTCCGCATTTAGACGTCTCATTTCGACTTGCATCATTCGCCTCTGCGTTTGATACGATTCTTGTTCGGTTTCTAGCTTGTCTCTTTCAGCACCTAACATGTCTTGCAGTCTTCGTAATACATTTATATTTAACCTAGCCATTTGGAGTCTCATAGATGTTTCAGATTCCATCGTAGGCGCTGCGGTGCCTAGAATAGGGCGAACACTAGGACGCCGCTTTTTGGACGGCGTAGTAGTAGCTTGTGTTGGACGCGACGTAGGCGACACTGTCGTCGTCGTTAATGTTTTTGTTGTTACAGCTGTTGTGGTGCTACGCACGGACGCTGGAGCACGCGTAGGAGGAGTCCCTTTTGTTAAACGCCAGAAGGCCGGACGAGTTGTACTTAAACGAATTGCATTTACTGTTTCCGTGCTAGATGACGTTGCATTGCGTTTAGTAATATTACTGTTGACATGGCCTCGAGCTTCAACGCTAGTTGGAGATGGTTTTACGTTAAGTTTTATCAGTCCATTAGAAGAATGTAACTGCCACCTGCCATCTGAGGAACTATTTTCAGACGGTTTACTGATCGTTAACGGGAGAGAAAACGAATCATAAACTACTGACTGATTCCTGGGAGTTTCAACAGATATCAAAGAACCGGAAATCACACTTGTGGTTGTTCGCTTGATGCTTGATTGTGCACTTCCTGATGACTGATTCACAGGTGTGTCGTTAATTTTGGCTGTATGATTTGTATGATTCGTTGTCGCTTGGCCATGCCTGGTAGAAATTATTATTGATTGATCAGGAGTGTCAGGTGAATTATCGAAACGTAATCGATTCGAAGCTAACTGAATCTTTGTTTGATCTGTTGGAAACTTTGCCGACACGATCTGAATCATAGGTGTCTTTTCGGCGCCATCTTGTTTTAGCGACACTGCCTCTATTTTGACTTGACTGGATGGAACTTTTACATGCACTGCTGGTTTCGTGGGAGCTTGAGTTGTTCTCGTAGAAGCTGGCGGATGAGTCCGCAATGATGATGGCGTGTCTTCACCAGAACTCACATGCGTACTCGTAGTAAAGAGTCTGATACTTCCTGTGTAAAAAGAGAAAACAAAAAGTAATAAGTAAACATATTCTTCCTGTGACTACGTAAAAAATCATACTGCAATCTATATGTACAGTTTCTTATAATAAACTAAACTTATACCTAATGCTAACACAGACACGTTTACTGAATATACAAAGCTACGACGCAATCTTTATGAAACATTTGAGTTAAGGGTCTTCACCCCGCCGAAATTAAAATACCGCTAATTTTACAGTAATTATGTAATATCTTCAAATAGATAAAAGATAATCGAAATGTGGAATAAGAGCGCCCTAGACAATATTATTTTACATGAGAAACCGTTATCACGACTCACTTATCTGCTTTCGATTTCGAGCCATTTTGAAAATCGGCATTTATTTTCGCGTTTCTAAACAGCTGAAAACGGAAAGCCACTAGGTGACTTGTGATAACGGTACCTCATGCAAAATAGTATTGCCTAGGGCGCTCTTGTTTCACATTTCAATTATCTTTTATCTATTGGGAGATATCACGTAATTACTGTAAAATTAGCATGTTAATATAAGGAAATAATTTTATCAGTATACGTTAGTGGTTCACAATCCAGTGTTCGTGAGAGTCCAGCAAGAGTGAGAGACAAGTTACTGAAAGATAAGTACAAGGTATTAGAACTATTACACGCGTCGTGGCCATTTTGAAATAAAATTCAAGATCATACGCATAATCGTGATTATGATATTACAGAAACAAGTATGTGGGTGTGTGGAGCGGGGGAAGGGGGTAGAAATGCAATGGGACGAAATTCTGGTTTTACGTCTCACGATTAGTCTATGTCCTGTACGCTAAGGTGACGGATGATCAATTACAGTGAATTTATAATGAAATAACTAGTAGAAACTCCATGGTCTGGAAACGAACCAGAGACCATAGTATCAGAGGTGAGAGCACTACTATCTCGGGAAAGAAAGGGGTGAAAAGTTTTTATAATTCACCACCTGTAACAAGGCATATAGTATATGGGATAGTTAAGTATTTGTTTCCTTGTGAAAGAGTAATTTGAAGTACTGCACAGATTAATCTTTTATCCGTAACAAAGCCGGTCGTATATATCAAAAGCATCAATTTTACCTTTGAAATTTCGTATCTCTAGCTTTGCGTGAATTCTTGTTCAGATATACAGGGTGTTAGTGAACGATACCGACAAACTGTAAGAGGTGATTCCTCAAATCAAAATAAGAGAAAAAGTTCATATAGACTTATGGCGAAAAGTGCATGGTTTCAGAGCTAGGACTATCCAAAATCGCGAGAAGGCTAAATTTCAATAGGTCCTCTTTCGAATTCCAGAAACTGTGAATGATTGTTCTTATTAGCGTAAAGAAAGCCACGCATACACAAGCCAAAAGTGCATATTTTACCTATTGTCAATAGGTGTAGAGGTTATTCCCTACAGGGTAATTCTCAGATATATTCTCAATAGAGTTTTCAGATATATACCGGTACCCTGATTTCAAGAAGGGTCCAAAGTATGCAGGAGGCAAACTTTGACAACAATGAAAATCCAATGCTTCGAAGGGAAGGCGGAAGTGCTAGGAACAGGCAGCTCCATGTTTCTGTGTGTCCGGAATAACGTGTGATTATATGTATTTCGTCACGGTGTATTTCAAGTTTCTTTCACTTATAAGTGCGAAAGAAAACATCGTATCATGCGTTTTTGGATTGCATATGCGTGACTTCCTTTACACTGATAAGGACCACCATCTACAGTGTTTCGAATTCGAAATAGAGCCTCTTGAAATTTGACTCTTTCGCGATTTTGGACAGCCCTAGCTGTGAAACTATGCACTTTTTGCCATAGGTCCATATGAACTTTTTCTCTTATTTTTATGTAAGGAATCACTTCTTAAAGTTTGTCGGTATAGTTCATTAACACCCTGTATATAACATACTGAACAAAGGTCTACAATTATAGCATTATTACATTTGTCTTACAGTTTCGGCATTAAAACAACGCCTTCACGAGGCACACTATCTGAATCAACTTTAGATCCACGCTGTGACAACCAAGGAAAGGAGTAGAGATTTAAATATCCCTTGAGCAAGATATTCTTTTACTGTATTAAGATATATTCTTTCAGGTCAAGAGTAATTATGTATATACATAAGATTGAGTTGTTGAATCCCAGCCCCTTGGTAAAATTCTGCGTACGCTACTGTATTCATGAATCTTTGAGAAACTAAACGAACATCTAATGTAAGCCCAAATAACCACCCATTAGACGTGTATTGTAGACCATTGTAATAGTAATACTGTATTTAGTAGCTATAAAACACCACGGAAATTTAACGGTCCAGCAGTGGCGCCGATTTCTACATATCTTTAATGGGGGAAGTGTTTAAGTATGTGTGTTTCGTTGTTAGATATCCTAATAAATATATCCAGATTCTAGGCTGCCAAAGGAAACTTGAGGGGCAGCACCCTCGGAGCCTATTGGGCCAGTATGGTTTACTGTTACTCTGAACTTGAGACATAATTTAGTATAGCCTTATTTAATGGGGTACACCATACGTAGTTAACGTTATTGGACATGTCGGCTGATTGGATGTTCCTTTCAGCAATATGAGATGTGGACCAATCAGCGTTAACGTGGATTCAAACCACGCGAGCTCCCACTGAAAATCGCCACAAAAAGAGCACTAACTCGATCATTTCATACTAAATATGCTACGACATCAAGTTTGCTTCTTACCTTCTCAGTTTGAGGGGAAAGAGCTGGCACGGAAACCTGACGCTCATAGGAAGAAAGTGATGGAAGGCTAGCGAACAAGAGCACCGATATTGTATGCTTTTGCGATTATGGACTATCATATGCTTTTGCAGCCATGGCCTATTGAATCCTTTTGCAGCCATGGTTTATTGTATGCTTTTGCAGCCATGGTTTATTGTATGCTTTTGCAGCCATGGTTTATTGTATGCTTTTGCAGCCATGGTTTATTGTATGCTTTTGCAGCCATGGTTTATTGTATGCTTTTGCAGCCATGGTTTATTGTATGCTTTTGCAGCCATGGTTTATTGTATGCTTTTGCAGCCATGGACGGGTCTAGGTCAAAACCCCCACATTCAAGAAATGTCAAAACGCCCACACAATCGATCATAACTCCCACACAAATGGACAAAACAGCCACACATAGCAACGGTCATAATCCCCACATAAATGGACAAAACCCCCACACAAATGGACAAAACTCCCACATACAGAAATTGTCATAACTGCCACACAAATGGACAAAAACCCCACACAATCGGACAAATCCCCCACACTCTGAAATGATCGTGATCGCACGTCTTTGTTGCGGATCTTTATGACGCCCACTTTAGTGTTTCTGTCATTAGAAAACAGTGCAAGAAGAATAGTTGCAACATCAGTTTAAGTGGAATAAAAAATGTTATTAAAAAGTACAAGGGCAAGACATGCAGCCAAGATCATTTCAGAGTGTGGGGGATTTGTCCGATTGTGTGGGGTTTTTGTCCATTTGTGTGCCAGTTGTGACAATTTTTGCATGTGGGAATTTTGTCCATTTGTGTGGGTTTTTTGTCCATTTATGTGGGGATTGTGACCGTTGCTATGTGTGGGGTTTTTGTCCATTTGTGTGGGAGTTATGACCGTTGGAGGTTGTGACCGATTACCAGTGTGGGGGTTTTGGCTGTGGGAGTATGACCTTTCGTGCATTTGGGAGATTTGTCCGTTTGTGTGGGAGTTATGACCGATTGTGTGGGCGTTTCGACATTTCTTGAGTGTGTGGGGTTTTGGCTGTGAGAGTTTTGACCTGTTCCCCCATGGACTATTGTATGCTTTTGCAGTCTGGACTATTATATGCTTTTGCAATCATAGACTATTGTATGCTTTCATGGGCTACTGTATGCTTTTGCAGCCATGCGCAATTGTATGCTTTTGCGGCTTTGGACTCTGCACGTACACTGCCAACATTTGTTTTCCTACATTATCCCCTCCTCTCCTTCCCTTATTGTGTTTCTCTCTGCTTTTGTCTGATTGTAAAACGAAGCCCATACGTCGTCATAGTACATCGGGCCAATTCGAAAAGAGTGCTGTAACGTTACGGACATTCTGAACTATTGTGTAAATTTTGTTTGAATCCCGAATTTACATCTACGTTTGCTCATCTGATACAAACAATTTTCATCAATGGTCATAGTCACAAGAAGAAATGCAATTCTATTTAATTTAAAACTGTTACTTCGAAATTTTTCTATAGCCTTGGATCCCGTGGGAAGTGTCGTCTATTATATCAATACTTCATCAATAAAACAAGAACAGAGGTTTCTTTCTTTCTATTTTTTTACTTTTTTTTTTACGCACATGTATAAAATAGATGTTAGCGAGTTAACACAAGAAAGTGTCGTTACATAATTATTGAACTATAACAATTGAAGATGGTGCCACTATCTTACATAATCTTAACATAGCAATACCTCTGTTCACACTTTCTACTTCAACGGTCAAATTCCTATAAAATAAAAGTATTTTCAGAAACTTCTCTCTCTCTCTTTTCTGCTTGAATATTACTATGGAATATGATGTACTTTGATTCATGAAATGTTTGTTATTTCAGGTATCTGGTACCCCATACAGAAATTTTAGTACTAATTTAAATAAACCGTAATAACAATATCCTTAATATACTCATTTATAGACAAGGGCGCCCATCAGGGGGGCTTCGGAATATCGAAAACACAATAGAATTTTTAGAATAGTTACATCAAAATTTGAAACTATATTTGAAATGTCGCTTATACTTGCCCCCCCTGGAAACCACAATATGGGCGCCCTTGTTTATAGATCATCCTTCTGTAACCGTACACCATAGTGTGCTATACTAGTAATTACAGCAGATTCATTACCAGAAAACAATGTTCATATTTAGTTCACTAAGTAATTATTTTCTGTTTCATGAAGTGTAGGCTACACAGCCTGATCGGTTTCCATTCGAACAACTTACAGATAGCGACATCTGTCAAACCGGGTTTCACAGAGCAATAAAATTGTACGCACATGTGTATGCATCAGTCTTTCAACTGTTGTGTAGCAGAGTGAAAGATGTTCTAGAGCAAAATGCCTTCGAAAAAAAAAAAAAAATACATTTTGGGAAGGGTATGTTATGGCTCTTTTCCACATAAATTTTAGCATTTCCCGCATAGTACAACAGCATGGGAAAATGGTTTTGTGGAATAGGACAGGACAGTATGTTATGCACAGCAGCCTCCTAGTCCACATTTCACTAACGAAATAGCATCCAAAGAAGGCGTCAGTGAAACTCGCAAGAGTCTTACTGAAAACAAGATCCGAGATTGGGCTGCTTGTGAGAATTCACTACTACACCCAGCATGTTATGAGCAAACTATCATATGTGGAGCAATAAATAGTGAACCGTGCAACCCATCACATATTAAGATTGCAAACGTGAACAGGTTTACATCACGGTATATCGCGGAGCGAAAGCGCGAGGGCAGAAAGCTATACGAACGCCATCTGGAAATTTGTTGTAACAATGGACGAAGTATGGATCTATTTAAGTGACTGGAGAAGTTTGAGCCACTACCTATACAGAAGTTCATGAAAAACACCGGTGTAACTTTCGTGTGACAATGTAAAGAAAGTTTCTTTCAAAGGTTTCACGGTTGCTACTGGCCTTTTGTTAGAAGGTGGATCAAGATTCCTAAGGTCAAAAAATAAATAAATTACAAAACTAATTCTGCTTTTTACAAAGAACATGTTCTATTTCCACTTTACATAGATGAAACACCAGCCGATGACACTAATCGTGTGGTGCTGTAGCACACAAAGCCTTCGAGTCATAAGCCAAAACACTGCTGTGCTTTTACCAACGCATAGCAGGTGCAATGGTATCCATGCTAATCCGTTCGAAGATATTCCTGCAGTCCAGAAGACAAATATCACTAATTACTACAAAAACAATCCTTAATCACGTGGGATTCGCACAGTAAATGTTTCTAGATAACATACAAGCAGGAGTGGAACGATATAACCCTGGCACAGCTGCAATGAAGTTTACTCCAGAGGAAAGTGTGATGTCGCGCAATGGTTTATATTGCTGGTCATTACATCGAGAATGATTGATCGTTTCGGGATGGAATATCTTAAGTAATCAACAACTTCAATTTGCTCGCATGGAAACGGACCAGTCTGTACATTAAAACAATTCAAATATAGATCGGTTTAGTTTATTATTTAGATTTACACTAACTATATATTGCTTAGATGAATAGTCAGTCGCATACATAAAGTAAAATATAATATTAGCATGTATTCAAGTGAAATACTATATCTAGACTAACACCTTAATTTACAAGATTTTTTTTCTTATAAAATTCGTCTATACCATAGTTCATTTGATTTTCTATAGTAAACATGTTTAAACACGAAATGAGAAGTTTGAAGAATTTCTAATCTCTAATTCTAAACATTATTTTCTCCACACCCTTGCGGTATCAGTTGGTGAAGTTGTAGAAAAGAAATATTAAGAAAATGAGGATAAAACAAGATTACAATTAATCCTTTAATAGAGACATTGATACAACGTTTTCCAATAAGACAAGTCGCATTCTAGTTGCAATATCCAGAAAATACTGCAAATAATGTCTATACAGGATTTGGACAACGAAACTGAAACATCTGGTTTTACAGTACTTTGCCGCGGCTTCATTGTTGGCCAATCCACAATTCCGGTCTGATAGCCGCTCCTAGACTCGCTTCTCATATTGTTATTTATTTATTTATTTTCAATGTCAAAACTACACTGAAAATAAACTTACCTTCAACCTTCAAGCAGTAATTAGTGCTATGTCCTATTAAATGGACAAACAAAACAAAAAATTTAGCTAATCAATACAACAAGTAGGTAGCATACTATTATTTGATATTAAAGATTTCTCCCGCTTGCGTTGCGGCGACAAGTAAATGTGCAGCAGCTCTTTTCCTTCTCGAAGACTGTGCTATGGAGTGAAGGTGGTGATGGTGGTGTTATTGTGTGGGGTGCTTTCTTGCTGGAACGGGATGGGTCCGTTGCTTGCCGTCCTCGGTATCATAATCAGTAGCATAATACCTGAACATTTTGGACAACTCTGTGCTTCACACAGTGCGGGGCTATGCGGCATTCCTACCAAGATGACAATGATTCTTCCACCGATTCAGCATTCCGTACCATGACTGGATTGTCCTGCTCAAAGCCCTGATCTCAACCCCATCGAACAACTATGAGATCAATGAGAATCCCGTGTTAGGTCCCCGGGAGAACTGGCTCCATTTTATGGGAGGCATGAATGGGCGACCATAACGCCTGATGCGTATCAGCAACTGGTGGAATGCCTTCCCTAGAGGGTGCATGCTGTCATCCAAACAAATAGAGACCCAACATTTTATCAGGTAAGTCGTCAACTTTGTCACTTTGCTAGGTATGTGATGTCGCACATCTTTTAGGAGAGAAATGCTGCAAGGAACTGAAGATATTTTAATGGGGATCAATGACTAAGGTAAGATAATGTAGTCTTCTGAATAGAGAGGGCGACACAGCCTACTTGTCGAAGTTTCTGTTGTATTGTCCAATTCCTGTATATTTCCGAATTCTTTCTTTCTCGTCACTTTTTTTTTTTAACTTAAAAGAGAATTTATCCAAGAAAAAAAAATATGCAGTAAACACTATGCACTAAAGAACTTATGCACTACACTGCATCGCAAAGAAAGCATAAGAAAAAAAAAACTATAAACTATGTAGGTAGGCTATCTATCTTTCAATCATTTATCGTATAAATAATACTAATAATAAAAACATGCAAGAACTGTACAGTACAGATTGCAGAATCACCATGTAGTATAGGCACAGGAAGATATAATGATCTAAAGCTGTTTACTACTCACCAGTTCCAAGAGTCGAGAAAACACTGGTAAAACAAGGAAACTTTGTCTTCACTAGTTGGCAATTATCTTCTAGTAGAACAGAAGAGGGAAGGCAAGTAGAATAGTTGTAAACTTTTTACGAGTTTACAACAAACTTATAAACACATTAATAAAAGTTTCATTCAAGAAAAGAAGAATTATAAACTTCGTTACGAATGTATAGTCTTGTTTACAAGAAGAGAGAATTTCACTGTGTACTTTATAATATGTTTAGTAAAAGTCACGTATAAATTTAAAGCATAAACGAGACTAAAAAAGCGAAACCAGTTTGTGGTACTGTACTACACCGCATACAATTAAATCTGTTTGGTCGGTACAAAGAAACCTGATCTGTTTTCCCACATTATTCTTTGTTCTCTGGTAGGTACGTAATGTAATTATACCTACAAAAAAGTACAATATTTTGGGAACAAAATTAATGTTATTCCCCACAACCATTAAAAGAATATGTAGGGGTTATTTCACTTCATTGCGTGTTTCCTTATATTGCTTGGTTTTATTTTGAATCAGGGGCATCATTTCAGACTTCACATTTGGGGGGGGGGGAGAGTACCACCGACATAAGACTAACGTTTTGTACTACTATATTAGTAGGCAATCGATTAAAGTATATGTATTCCTCAAACTCTCGGGGGGGGGGGAATTGCCCCCTCCTGCCCTCCCTAAATGACACCCCTGTCTTGAATATTCAGTTTTTTTTTTTTTTTTTTTTTTGACACTTCTTGATTGTGTAATTGCTCTCTCCAATGAACTACGTGGTACGAGATTGTCTCTAAAAGTTTCCATCGAGACACTGAATATCGCACCATGGTATATAGTGAGTGCCATCTACTGAAGAAATATGCTCATTTTAACTGTCTACCTGGGTCAGTTCGTTGAAGGCAGTCTTTTGAATCGGTAAGTATACTGCATGACAACGCTCCAGTCCACACGGTTGTTCTTGCAGTGTTGTACACTTGTTACTGTTCCCAGAAGATTCAGCATCCCCTTTCCAGACCATATTTATTAGCACCCTTAGCAAACAGACAGACGTCTGGACTGGATCCTTGTCATGCAGTATGAGACTTCAATGCACGCCGACTGGTTCAAATGACTGACTACAACGAACTGATGTAGCTACAAAGTTGAAATTGATCCACTGTTTTTTTCCATAGATGGCGCTATAGGTTTCGAACGACCTATTACCAGTGCCGCGGTAATTCACTGAGAGACGGGAACTTTTGGAAATACTCTCCTAACGAGAGGCATGCAACCTCGTCGCCCTCATTAAACCTCTTATAACTCAATTGTTATAACTTCGAAACTATGTTATGTGTAAGTATCATAAGTCGTACACAAAACGGTTATGTCCGTCCATCCATTTATCTGTCTACATAGATATCACAGCAGAAACTAAGATATAGCTACAGGAACTTTTTTTTTTTTTTTTACATGGATTCGATATCCCTTGTTACCAACCTATTCAAGCCGAAAGTAAGCTACCATTTCCGGAATCAACATTAATCACCGTAGAGCGAAAACGGTGATCGACTATCAAAAACGAGAAAACTTTTTATATATTCATTTTCGCTTTTTGGATTTTTTTTTTTTTTTTTTTTGTTAAATATTCTTTTCCTTCGGCGCCTCTACGCACGTCTCTACTGTATGTGCGTTAATCCGCCACTGGATAGATTTTTTTTTTTTAAATACCGAAGTGACCTTCCTCAAGAGCTGTCACCGATAATTCTACATATTGTTTGTTGTTTTTCATATCAAGTTTAGAATAAATTTCGGATCCCTTGAACTAAGTACCTTTATTTTTTCGAGCCTATGAACGTGGTTCAAAACTAGATTTTCCGTAACTTGAATCTGTTTTGTTTGCTATGAAAAATGACCTTCCTGTATATATTACGACATACGGTCGTTTAAAGATGCAATGTCGAAGACAAATTTAAACACATTATCTTGTGTCCAAAAAGAAAAAAAGAAAAAAAAAACTATTCTCATCAGTTGTAGATCACGTAATTACTTCGCTGTAAGTTACAACCACTTCTTTGCGCGTATTAGAATGAAGAATACTGCAAAAAAGGAAAATAGATATTTGCTAACTGACAGAGCCAATCAACACAGTGCTCTTTACACTTATGACCTGCGAGTGTGTCCCATCCATCTCCCTAATAGGAATGGAAACTTATTTAAACTCCATATATAAAAGAAGAATATATCTGGACCGTACTTTTAGTTGCGAAAATATTCTCTTTAACTGTTTTGATTACCAAGGTTATTCTGCAAGGTAAGGTAGTTAGTACTAGGGTTGCCAACTCTGAAAAATAAAATTGCCGGTATAGCTGCTCGTGATCCTCAGAACAGATTAAGAATAATTGAATTTTAAACCTAGAAATAAGGTTTTCTCGTCTCATTTCGTTTTTTTTTTTTTTTTTTTTTTGTAGAATTCTGGTCTCGTCTCGTCTCTCGAAGAACTCGTTTTCGTCTCGTAAATTCATGTTCAGAAGTTAGCACCTCAAGTTATCAGAATCTATCTGCATCAGGATAAGTATACGAAGAATGTAACACAACATCTGAACCAGTTTTATTATTGAAATACAGAGTCCGCCAGAAAAAATGTACACACACTGTCAAGGGCGCCGATCCTGGTGAGGCGAGGGGCCCCGGGCCTCCCTAAAGCTCATGTGAGCCCCCGCATTGTATTTGTAGATTTACATATATTTGGCATAATTTGAATGCAATTTTGTCTTAAAATCCTCATATATGCTTTCTGCATCTCAATGCACCCCCCAATTTACAGATAAATCGGCGCCGTTGCACTCTGTCATCTTGTATCAGGATACTGGCATTGACAATTGTTGTGAAATTTAAGTCTTCATCCCGGCGAAATTAAAATTCCGCTAATTTTACAGTAATTATGTGATATCTTTAAATAAATAAAAGATAATTGAAATATGGAACAAGAGCGCCCTAGACAATATTATTTTGCGTGAGGTACCGTTATCACAAGTCACCTAGCGGCTTTCCGTTTTCAGCTGTTTAGAAACGCGAAAATAAATGCCGATTTTCAAAATGGCTCGAAATCGAAAGCAGATAAGTGAGTCGTGATAACGGTTTCTCATGTAGAATAATATTGTCTAGGGCGATCTTGTTCCACATTTCGATTATCTTTTATCTATTTGAAGATATCACATAATTACTGTAAAATTAGCGCTATTTTAATTTCGCCGGGATGAAGACTCTTATGTTATAGTACGGTTTTTCGTCCAACAGATGCCAGCATTGTCAATTGTTTTCAGTTAAAATTATGTTGTAGTACGACTTTTCACTCTGTCAGCACAGCTAGTGAGATAAGAAACTGACAGGAGCACGCTTGACGTTCGAGCAGCGTAAGTACGTTTTGAAGAGTTTTTTTCTTTTTATCAGGTTTGGGAATGCCATTGAAATGCAGCGTCAGTGAAGAGGAGTTCGGCACGGAAGCACTAACCCGTCTATCAATCAAACGCACGGTCGAGAACCTTCGTCTGAAGATTACATACAGTAATGTGCAAGTGGTCTCCATTGATACATTGACCGCTATAGCTGTAGCGACCGCTCGTCGTTCTGTTAGGTGTTTGGCCACCAACGGCTAACATTTTGAACATCTAATGTAAACATATGCTTACTTGAAGTTTTGTAACACATGTTTGAACAATAATTAAGAAATATCATATATATAGGGTTTTTTCTTCAACAGTGTATACATTTTTCTGGCGGACACTGTATATTGTATAATGGCTTGCCTATCTTTGAGCGTTGATAAATGCTCCTCAATAGGTGCATTTCGCCAGCCCCCCCACCTTGGAGTTTCGAGACAAAACCTATGCCAATCGTTTGTGCTACGTTTGTGGCGGAATGTATCGCAAAAATTTTCGTTTGTACCACTTCCGGCACGAAGTTATATGAGTTTTAATTTGGGGGAGGGGGAAACGGCAGCCTCCAACCTTGGAATTTCAAAAAAAAAAAAAAAAAAACTATGCCAATCGTTTGTGCTACGTTTGTGACAAAATGTACCTCAAAAAGTTTCGTTTTTACCATTTCCGGTGCAACGTTGTAAGAGTTTTAAACTGGGGGCCTGGGAAACGGCAGCGCCCCCCCCCTTGGAATTTCGAAACAAAACCTATGCCAATCGTTTGTGCTACGTTTGTGTCGGAATTTTTTGCGGTCCATTCCGACACAAACGTAGCACAAACGATTGGCATAGATTTTGTTTCGAAATTCGAAGGTGTGTGTGTGTGGGGGGGGCTGGCGAAATGCACCTCTCCTCAATGTGTTCGTACTATCACTCTCGAATTTATAACTTTGCATCTCGTCTCATTTCCAAGACAACATGAGAAGAAAAGGTCTAGTCTCGTGGAGAGCTCTAGAAATATATAATTGAACATAACAACGATACATGTTAGTAGCCCTAGTTAGTATACCGAGGAGATTTTTAGAGTAAACAATTTTCTGGAGTTATATTCAAAATATTCGTTGTTCAGGGTCTAAGTCATCTAAATACATGAAAAAAGATAAAGGAACTATAGGACAGAAAAGTATAGAACTTACGTAATATTCAGCGAACCGTCCGTTCAGAAGAGGAGGGGAAGAGCAAGGAAATTGGTCTCCAAGTATGATACTTATTATGTCCTGGCCTGAAAGCCATTATAAACAGGTCATCACTGTTCTATATGAGCAGAGTATAGCGTGTTTAAGATGAAAGATATCCAGTGTTCATATTATATATATATTAGGTAGTTAGATAGACTGCTTAAGGTAAAAGGGTGAAATGAAACAGGAAAAAGAATTGACTGTTGTGGTTGCTTCACAGAGGATCGTCTTGTTATCAGAAGTAAAAGTGAGGGGAACGTGGGTAAGCCATACCCTCAGTTCCAAAAATTATCTATGACGTCCCTTCACTTCCTAAAAATTACAACAGGTAAAGATAAGCACAGGGGATGTCCTGACGTCAAATGTCCCCCTACCTCTTCAGATCCGTTTTTACCCCTGCTTGTTATTATGTAGCTATGGGAAAAACCGAAAATTTTAAATCGCAAAGTAAACAATCTGATACATCATTGAAAAGATCGAAGAAAAATGAGCTGTTCTATAAAATAAAATATCGATTAAAATTATGGGAGAAAAAAAAATTAAAAAAGTAGCAATAAAAACTAGAACAAAGAATAAAATATTACTAGTAGATTAACGAGATGGATAATGATCGGAAACACTAAAGAGAAAAAAAGTGCTGTAAAATTAAACCTATTCCCGACTGGAGGCACCATTGACACATCAGATACTTTCGGAGCGACTTCTTTCGTTTTCTTCTTCCCTTTTTTGCCTTAAAGAAAAAAGTGCGCACCTAAAAATCCTAACTCTGGACAAAAATTGCAAAAATGTACCCCAAATAGAAAAAAAAAATGGTGATTGGGTAATTTTGAATGAGGCTTTGGAGAAAATGCTGTAACGATCTTCAACTGGGTTATTTGTATTATAGTAGTTATTTGAACGTTATTAATTATCCAAACATCCTTCGAAAGAATTATTTGGTCACGTATACAAGAAGCCCAAGTAATTGTGTCACCGACGCAATAGAGGCCAAGAACTTGACTAAAATAATACATTTAATGTTATTAGTAGTTTAAGTATTATTATTTAATTTTGTGGGACATTGAGTAAAGAGTTGAGAAAAAGACCTCATAAAATACTTCCTGTGGAGCACTGTATAGGGCAGAAACATGGACATTATGCAAAAATGATTAAAAACGACTGGAAATTTCCGAAATGTGGGTGTGAAGAAGAATGGAGAGAATTATGTGGGTCGAGGGGAAAACGAATGAGATGTTAGAAATGGTGGGGAAGAAAAATTGTTAGATATTATTAAGAAATGGAGAAGAAACTGGTCGGGGGATTGGCTAAAAGTGCATCATGAAGGACGTAGAGGGTATGGTGGCAGGAAAGAGAGGGAGGGGGCAAAGACGACTACAGTTAATGAACGATATTAGAACAGAAAAATCTTATGTGGAGAGTTTGGCGGAAAACCTTGGAGCACAGAAGTTTCTTAGTTGCGGCAAGTCACCTGCCAATAATGACAGAATACCTATGATAATAATAATCATCATTGAATGTAAAATATTTACGAGTTTTCCAGAACTATTTTTTGTAGGCGAGTAAAATTTCGCACAAACACAAACAAACAAATCTTTGTACAACATTCGATAAGCAAATATCAAAACGGTAACACTTGAAAAAAAAAAAAAAATATCAGCAGAATAAATTTCCTGTGATAACATCTCTTCAGTACGTAGAATAATAATAATAGTAACAATAAAAATAATAGAGGAAGCTGTTGTTTATAAACGGCGAACAACGCTGGCAGATTGCCAACGGTAGTTAAACAGACTAAATTATTAGAGCGTACATCAATTGTTTAGATTGTTGATAAATTGATGCCGGTGCTGGATAAATAGATCCTAATGGTTTCTCCAATACTTCAGCATTAAAAGTGTATAGCGGAAGGAAAATAAGAGTAAACCGGTCATTTCAGATATAACAAGAGAACCAAGTCTGTAGTATCTTAAACTCTTAGTACAATAAACTCCCGATTATCCATGGAAAAATTAGGTGGCGCGGCAATTGTGAATAAACGAATTCAGTGGATAACAAGGGCGCCCATCAAAGGGGGGGCAAGGTGGGGCGTTCGCCTCCTTCCAAGAGGAAATTGTACTTGGGAATATCGAAAACTCAATAGAATTTTTACATTGGTTACAGCAAAATTTAAAAAGTCGCTTATACTTGCCCCCCCCCTTGGAAACCACAACATGGGCGCCCTTGGTGGATAATAGCAAAATTCTTCTTAGGACGCTTAATCGATTGCAGAAAATCACTTCTCGCTACGACAATTTTTGCCCTATAATGATAAACGTAAAAAACCAGAAATTGTTGGTTTCTACTACTTCCGGTCTGTATATGGTATCCATCATCGAAATTGATTCCTGTTGGGTTATGAGATAATGAGGCTTAGTGTATGGAATGAGGCTTGAGTAATACTTTAGGGCGGAAAGTATTTTAGTGTCAGAACTGTATCAGAAAGAGAGAGAGAGAGAGAAGAAGAAGAAGAGAGAGAATGGTTGCTAAGAGTGTCAACAAGAAGAGTTAGAGTTATATGTTTTAAAATTTAAAGTAAGAAATTTATGGAAGTTTGAGAAGTATATGTAATTAGATTGTAGAAAAGAGAGAACATCAATTGTGGTTGGAATAAAGAGTATCTGGAGAAATTTGTGGTCAGTTGATATACATATATAGTTTGATGACCAGAAAAGTTACTTAGTTTTATAGGAAGTTGTGTTGGTCGGTAACAGAACGTTAAATATATATAATATTCTTTTCAGGATTAAAAAAAAAAAAAAAAAAAAAAAAAAAAAAAAGTTTAACAATTCCTAACTTTTGAGTTAAACTGTAATATTATGAAAAGATCATCATTTGTAATGCTTGCTGTAAATCATTCATAATTTAGTTTTGGTGAACTCCAAATCCATTCACGCTACATGTTTGATATTGAAATCACGGGAAAGGGGGGGGGGGATTACGAATTAGATTTCTGGGCTTTTGGCATCTATGGTCATGTTAGCCCGTCATATATAAGGAATAACGTCCCTCGGCGGCTCATACTATTCGAGAAAAGGGAAGGAAGTAAGGGTTGGGGAAAGTAAAGAAGGAAGAAAGCAACCTGGGACCTATAAGTTAGGTACCACCCTGGCATTTGCCTGGTGTGAATGAGGAAACTCTCACTCAGCGTGGCTGACTTGAAAAAAGCTTTTACACTTTTTCGACCGAGTGTTCCCACCGGGAATCGAGCCCGGGAGCCGGGATAGCTTGCACCAAAGGCGAAAGCGCTAGCGACTACGCTACGCGGGGCTACGAGTAGGTGGAAAGAGGGGCCATGACGCAGGTCGTAGTTTAACCTTATCCTTTGTGCAAGTTATTATGCGAAACGAACATATACCATATTAATTATATCAGTGGCGTATTTACGATTTTGTTTCGGGGGAGGGGGGAGGTTTTTGGTAACTTTATCCCTGGAAATTCTGCCATATATTTCATTTACTTTAAAATAGTCAATAAAATTTCGGGAACTTAAGCCCGGAAACCCCCTAAATACGCCACTGATTATATATATATATATATATATATATATATATATATATATATATATATATATATATATATATATATGAGGCGCGGATCCAAGGTGAAAGCTGTAGGAGCTATAACCCCACTTGACGCTCAGGCATACACTCGATAAAATAGGCTTCAATCCTACTTTCTTTCCACTGGATAAAGCGGCACGCTCGCTATGGTTTAGCACCTCCGTTGATCATATCCTGGATGAACTTGGGAGATTGAATCTCCGATAAACTTCTGTTTATGTCATTGGCGTAGAGTATGCAGGGCTTACAGGGAGGGAAATAAATATATAAACAAGGCCGGGAACCAATACTTTATGTTATCTTACAAAACTTACCGTCACAAGAAAATTCAATTAATAACGTTGATAAACAGCATTTGATTTCAGTTTATTGATATTGTCAATGGCGAATCTAAAAATAAAAAAGTCACTAATTTTCATAATTTTCTTTTTAAATGTACTGAGATTTAATATCAAACATTACATTACCGTTCTTATTTTTTCTTCCTTTCTCTTATGATAACCTTTACATAACAATATCCTCAATTCTTTCTTCCTTTTACACTTTCAAATATTACTGCCATCTATCAGCAAAATTACGAACTACCAGAAATAAGATCTGTTTATTATTTCCAATTACACATGCCCACGAGTTTGTGAGGGAAGAACACAAGGAAAGAAAGAAAAAAGTGTTGGTGAAGAAGAGAAAGGTTAATTTTAGGACGGAGATAGGAAGAAGAAATTAATGAAGCACTTGAAGAGAAATCAAGGTTATAAGCACGTTGCGCACACGATGTTCCGTAGAGAACAAAACCGGCAAATTGCAACAGTTGTGAGCGACCCTGACTGGAACTGGCCCAGACTTCGTGTCGTGATCCATTTCCGAGTTCTCGTCTATGTCACGTGACCATCACAAGTAATATATAGCTAACTTACTTCTAAAATGGTGCTTAGTCACATTGAAAAAAAAAATCCAAAAAGAAACAAACTGAACTACGTACAAGAAACGAGTGGTGTTCCACACGGCAGTGTCTTGTCTCATCCACTTGAAAAAAAATTGCCGAAATTGTAAAAGTTAATTTGTTTACAAGTGGTATATGCATCGTTGTTAGGACTTTGTAAATGAAATGAAATGAAATTTCTCAGTTTTACGTCCCACGATTATGCCGGCTAGACTAAAGAAGACTGTGATTATGAGAAATAAATACAATGATGGAATGAGTAAAGTGGAAGGAAATGGGAGAACCCCAAGAAAACTCACGCACACGGCGTTTGTCCACCACGACGTGGCGCGAGGCGGGTTCGAACCAGGGACCCTCCACGCACCAGAGGTGAACGCTCTACCACTGAACCACCGCTGCCCTGTTAGGGCTTTGTGTGTGTGACTGTTTACAATATTTATCTGAACAAAAGGCAAACTCCAATAAACACAACCTGCAACACAATAGTCTGTATTTTTACATACACTGTACATATTAAAGCTGTTCCAGCACATTATTATTGGTAACGAATGACATATCTTTCTAGCGCCATAAAAATTAGTTTCTCTCGAGAACTACGCATGTGCATTTACTTTCAATCATCTAATTTTATTTACCTTTACTTGATACTAGCTGAAATACCCATTCTTCGCATGGGAGCTGTATTTGGAAGTCAATGCCTCTGGGAGTATCACTATCTCAACGACCGCGAAAAATATGGATTTGACACTAATATCGGTCATTTTGGATTATTTTTACATGTCTCGGTATCCCCCCTTCCCCGGTGACCCACAGCCGAATCGGGTTAATTTGGAAGTAAATATGATCGCAGTTTCACCATTGATCTCTGTGACCGCGAAAACTATGAATTTGACAACTAATATAGGTCGTTTTCTACTACTTTTACATGCCCCGGTAAACCCCACCCCCCTTCCGAGACACCCCTGGTTCCAATTAAAAAAAAAAAAAAAAAAGACGCTTCGTCTTGGTCTGGGGCCTGGACCAAGGAACCCGTGACCAAAATTTGGGAACTCTCGGTCCATTCGTCTGGTCCCCAGGCCGCACACAGATAGACAGACAGACAAACAAACTCTATTTCATTTAAATTAGACGTCGATTGATATTTGCTTCATGCTAGACTTTGGTCTAATCTAATACGACGAAAGGAAAATAAAGAATGATTGAGTTGAGTTGATTTTGAGTTTAACGTCCCGTTCAGCAGCGAGGCTATATGAGACGTGGACCTACTGATTAACGTGGAATCCGAACCACATGAGCTCCCGCCGGGAATAGAACCCGGATCTCCCACGCCAAAGGCGCGTACGCTAACCGCTTAGCCACGGAGGAGCTCTAAAGAATGATTGAATTAGTACCGAAAATCCTTTATTTTATTGAACAAAACATAAAATCAAATATTCAATTTGTTTTGTGATATAACTGAATACTAGCGAAAACATACAGAGAATGAAATCAGAACGAAAGGAGAGAAAATGATATGTGCCTGATAGTTTATTTATTTGTATTGGCGTTATTTTGTGTACCGTGGCTGGTTGATATGTTTTGAAAATTCCCCCCTAAATATTTACATTAGAATTCACACATTTACATACACCTATGAATGTATTATTATTATTATTGTTGTTGTTAAAAGAACTTGAAACCTGTCCAAATTTTCTGTTTGTGCAATATATATATAGTGGTCAGTTTGTGTTAACTCTGGAATGACATAGTAGTATACACCACAAACAAGTACGGTGCAGTCCAGAGCGAAAAAAAAAAAAAAAAAAGATACAATTTTAATTACTTTGTATTTCAGAGCTTAAATTCAGAAAAGTTCTTGTATTAGGGTAAATACTATACATATAGAATAGATACCATATGTTAAAGTACATTTTTAATTATTTACGTATAAAAAAACGCTATACAAATAGAATGTAAGGTAAACATTTAATATGTTATAGCAACAGTGAGATGCAATACATTTTGATTTCCCACGCAAATCAGCATTTTATTTATAGTATGTTGGTATACATTACTTTCTGAGAAATGTTTGATCAGATTAATTAGAGTTTGTGAGTGTATGTGTAATTTAAAAAAGAAAAAAAGAGTGAAACATGTCTGAAAACAATTTAAATTATTAATTCACTATTTTGATATTTTCTAAAGTGTGAAAAGTAGATATTTAAAATAATAATAATAATAATAATAATAATAATAATAATAATAATAATAATAATAATAATAATAATAATAATAATAATAATAATAAATACCATAATAATTTTTTTTAAATACAGAAGGTTTTTCGTTTGAACTTTGATGTTCTTGTTCAGTGATAAAGACGTTAGGTCTTTATATATTAGGTTGGTTGATTTCGAAATGAAATAAAATCCGAGTTTTACGTCCCACGATTATGCCAGCTAGGTTAAAGGAGACTGTGATGATGAGAAATGAATGAAAGTGGTGGAACGAAGAAAGTGAGAGGGAACGGGAGAACCACGAAAAAAACCTACGCACATAGTGGTTTGTCCACCACAAAACGCACTTGGCGCAAGCTAGGATCGAACAGAGGACTCCGTGCACCATGAGGTGAACGCTCTACCAGTGAGCCATTGCCGTTGGTTAATTTTGAGTCAAGCGTCCCGTTTAGCAACAAGGCTATAGGAGTCGTGGTTCGGATCTCGTGTTGAGCTCCAAGTTCACAAGAGCTCCCAAAGAGAGTGGAATCCGGATCTGGTTTATAAAAACAAAAAATGCAAGTATATATGGGGTATGTAGGACTCCGATTACACTTTAAAAATTGTACTGTGAATTAAGTTCATCAAATTGATGGATGAAACAGTACAAATTCAGTTTCCTGTCTCGGCTTCTGGAAAACAATATTCATGATTTTTTGTATATGCTAAATCTTACACTATGGGAAAAGGTTAAGAAAGGCAAGAAAAGCACTTAAAAAAAGGAAATATTTCAACTTAACGTCCCACACAATTATGCCCTTTAGGCTGAGAGAGAGGCATAACTAAGGCAAGTGAATGATGATGGAAGAATTGGTGAAATGCAAAACTGCTAGGAAAAGGGAGTATACCCTGACAAAACCCACGGACACATGCCCACCACACTTTCGTGGCCGGAGATCGAACCAAGGACCTTACACACCAGACGAAAGTGCTCTATTACTGAGACACTGTACCAAGCCAAACAAATTACTGCCTATTAGCAAAGATTTAAATTCCTTTTATGCTGTAGATAACAGTAATGAACTATTTTTTTTTTTTTTTTTTTACTTTTAAGCTATTATTATTAATAACTACAAAGTGAGTGAAAACTAAACTAATTAAGGAGTATGATTTTCCATAATATATAGAGTAGCATGCAATTTGTCTATCCATGGATAATAATGAATCAAAACAGCTTACAACATCAGACAAATCAGAACAGCACAAAATAGCATAGCATTAGGACAGATTGAATCTAATTGAATCGATGATTGCAGAAAGGACCAGAATCGATTTTGTATAACTTTGTGGTATTAGAAGAAAAAAATTATTTAAAATTTCTTTAAATGGCCATCTATTGACACTCAACTTATATTCAATGTTGCGTTTACAACTCCGTTGCTTTCTATACAGGAAGCTGCAAATACGCCGAGAAAATCGGAAAATGTTCACAAACCAATTTCATTATATATATATATATATATATATATATATATATATATATATATATATATATATATATATATATATATATAAGAAGATTCAGGTCCTTTCTGCAATAAATGAATTCAATTATTGAATCACGCAGAATGATTTTAAGAGCTGATATTTTTTAAGGCCCACAAAGGCGAACATAGTGTACATTATACAGTGTATGCTAGGCATAAATGAGGTACAATAACCGCGTTCCTTAATATTACCAATTGACAATCTTTGATAATAATTTAAAAGAAATGGAGATACGGTAGCTCTGTGATTGTGTGTTTACTCCTGGTGCATGGGGTCCCTGGTTTGATCCCAGGTGGGCTTTGTGGTGCACAAACACTGTGTTCGTGCGTTTCCTCGGGGTTCTGCCGTTTGCACCCACCATTACATTCAGTTCTCATCATCACAGTCTCCTTTAGCCTAGCTGGCGTAATCGTTAAACGTAAAACTTAAAGATTTCATTTCATTTTTTAAAGGAAATATCAGTGAATACTCATTATTGCATGTGATGCTAATACCTCTGACAATCAGTAACCCTGCCAGGTATATAAAAAGAAAACCATTTTTTAAATTAAAAAATCCAATATATTTCAGTCAAGAATTTTCTTATAGACCTTAGATCTGGACAACTACATATTCGCAATCTTTTGATCCGTTTTTTTTTTTTTTTTTTTTTTTATCATTTCTAAAATTCTTGTCTATAATAATTTTATTCACATGCTATTACAATTCCAAGAACAAATGTTTCAATAATAACTGCAACATAGCAAAATTTAAGAAATTCGAACGAACAACTTCTTGCGGTGTCCCCTGGCTTTTACTTTCTTGAAAACTCTAAAAAAACACTACACGGCTTGAAAAACACGACATAGGTAAGACTTATTCTCTTAAACTTTGCTTTGCACGCCCTTGTGAGATTCTCTAAATTGTTTTTTCACCCACAAACCAACTTCATTAACTATTCAATCTACCCTGCCATCTCGTTTTCTTCCCCCTTTCTTTCCAATGTCACTATTTACAATTTAGTACATGTTACAGCCACTAATTAGGAAGTGACAGAGGTGGAGTCTGTGATATTAAGAAGGGTACAACGCCCGACTTTCACCGATTAAATCAGATGTTTGTGGAAGTTGTGACATAAAGCATCATGTTTTATTATTATTATTGAACTATTTCTTCAAATAACTCACGTGATCTCTTCGAAGTGGATCTAATATGTCAACAAGCAGAGGCCAGTTAACCCTCGTTAACATGCTGGTACACAGAGAGAAAAATACCAAATAAAAACAGATAAAATTGAACGAGATTGATTCCCTCTCTTTGATCGATTCGAATCTTCGTTATGATTCGTTCACGACAAATTCATTCTAATGAATCAAATTATTCCAGCTGGTGAGATTCTACCGTTTTCTACATGTTCAAACACTAAGTTAATTGGTCGGGGCATAATTTGAGGAGGGCGGGAGGGCAACTACCCCTCACTTGAGTTTGAGTAATTACTTATATTTTAATCAATTGCCTGCTAATAAAAAGAAGCTGAAATCATTATTTCGGTGGAGAACTTTACACTTCCGACCAAAATTTGAATTAACATTGCTGGTTACAGTAGGGACAGACTGTGGCTTCGAGGAGATTCACCACTGCAGTCTTAGAACAGACTAGATTTAGCACTCCAGTCTTAGCACAGGCAAATTTAGCACAGACCACATTTAGCACTGCAGTCTTAGCACAGACCACATGTAGTACTGCAGTCTTAGCACAGACCACATTTAGCACTGCAGTCTTAGCACAGACCACATTTAGCACTGCAGTCTTAGCACAGACCACATTTAGCACTGCAGTCTTAGCACAGACCACATTTAGCACTGCAGTCTTAGCACAGACCACATTTAGCACTGCAGTCTTAGCACAGACCACATTTAGCACTGCAGTCTTAGCACAGACCACATTTAGCACTGCAGTCTTAGCACAGACCACATTTAGCACTGCAGTCTTAGCATAGATCAGATTAAGCACTGCAGTCTTAGCATAGATTAGATTTAGCACTGCAGTCTTACAAGGAATCCCTTGAGTGCGAGGCCACAAGTACAATCTCTAGTAAGACTCATCTGAAAAGTGTAGTGTGAACAATGATGAAAAATATTAGCTGCTAATGACTCACCATGTGTATCAGGAGGGCGACAGAAAATACGTATCCGGGAGGTGCAGAAATCAACCTTCTATTGGATGTTGTTATTACACTTCACAAAATGGACATCTTTGGCATTCACGAGATGTTCAAAACAGACAGTTAATTTGCATCATGAACACCAAATGAAAAATAACGGTCCATAGTTCACTACTATAGGACTTATCCTAGTCCCGTCAAGACATCACTGAGGAACCAATGCAAATTATCCAAATATTCATCTTTCAGAACCTGTGGTACTTGCACAATTATTTTTAGAGAGGCTGTTTGGGAGTACTTGATCACTCTCCACCTACCTCTCTAAAAATTAGTGTGCAAGTACAGAAGCATTCTTAAATATGAATATTTGGATAGTTCACATACCAGTTCCTCACTCAGTAGTCTTGACCCGACTACGATAGGTCCCACAGTAGTGAAGCTATGAACTTTTTTAAAAGTTCACTTGTTTCACGTTTTCAGCATCCTATAACTCCGAAACTATCCACTTTTGAGTACAGGTCCGTATGAACTTTTTTTCTTATTTTGATGTGCGAAATCTGTTCCCAAACTATTGTGATACATTTTCGTAACACCCTGTATAAGGTAAACTCAAATTAGTCTCAACTCCCGAAAAAATATCCCCGCTTTATCGTAGTGTTCTGGATACGGGTCTGAGAAACTCTACTCACATCAAATACTCCCATCTTTCTAGGATAATTATGTATTTTAATTAAAAGCTTTATTTTGTTAGAGCTAGAGTAAATATTATGTGAATACATGTATATTTAGATGCCCAACGAAAAGACAACTTGGGTTGTACTACGTAAATTTATTGATTTATAGATAAAATCACTTCCCCCAGAGGCTCATATATGCATTTCATCTATGTTAATCAATTAAGTCAACACTCCACTCATCGGTACTCTAATAGCAGAGCTGGAGACGAGATTAAATTACACACATTCGCGTTCAGGTTCCAATATCCTTTGTATCATTCAGCTTTTACACTTAACAGTAACGTTTGCTCGATACCACATGGAGCTTTTTTTTTTTTTTTCTCCTCTCTCACAACTTTCGTGTAATTAATGGAGTCGGGGAAAGGGTTTCAGAAATCAACAACCTTAAAAATGGGAAGGAAAACAAGAACATATGTAGATATATATAACGACCAATAAAAGGTACATTTTTTGTTTCTTTGGGGGAGGGGAGGGAGAAAACTTCAAATATAGCACGATACAAAAGAGCAATGCTACTTTACAGATATGCATAAAAAGTTAATTACGTTTAAAATGAAAATTCCATACGTATTTTTTTTTTCCATACGTAGCTGAAAAGTGTTTGAAACACTGTGGTACAAAAGAGCCACGGCACTTGTTCTATTAGTTTTTTTTTTAAATCAATACGACGGATGTACGTGTAAAATTTACGTTCCTAAGCACAAGTTAGATTTTTACTCAGCATACTTCAGATTTCTCCAGGGAGTATCGGAAACTAAGGCAGATATTTCTGGAGTTTTGTTTCTGTATAGAAGAATGAGGCGTTGGCGGTAATTTTAATATATGGAGTTGGCAACTTAACAGTTTCAGCCACCCGCCACCTATGGCACTAGTTGTGTGTAAATAAAAATGGCGACTAGTTTGGAAAACTGGTCTCGTGAAGAAGTCTACTCATACTCATGACCGTTGACCAATACTGTGAGACCTTGACACAATTGCACAAAGCAATCAGAGTGAAACAGCCATGACTTCTCACCGAGAGAGTCATTTTCCTTAAGAGTCTTCATCCCGACGAAATTAAAATACCGCTAATTTTACAGTAATTATGTGATATCTTCAAATAGATAAAAGATAATTGAAATATGGAACAAGAGCGCCCTAGACAATATGATTTTGCGTGAGGTACCGTTATCTCAAGTCACCTAGTGGCTTTCCGTTTTCAGCTGTTTAAAAACGCGAAAATAAATGCCGATTTTCAAAATGGCTCGAAATCAAAAGCAGATAAGTGAGTCGTGATAACGGTTTCTCATGTAAAATAATATTGTCTAGGGCGCTCTTGTTCCACATTTCGATTATCTTTTATCAATTTGAAGATATCACACAATTACTGTAAAATTAGCGGTATTTTAATTTCGCCGGGATGACGACTCTTAACGACAACATGCACCCGCGTACAGCCCAGAAGATCACCACGCTGTTGAAGCAGTGGGAATGCGGCGTAGGATCGAAACTGCGTAGCATCGAAACTGCGTACGATCGAAAAATTCAGCTCAAAACCTGTTTCGATCCTACGCAGTTTCGATCGTACGCAGTTTCGACGCTACGCAGTTTCGACCGTACGCAGTTTCGATCCTACGCAGTTGCCCTGAAATAATTTAAGTTTTAATCATGCGCTCAAAAAATATATATTTTTTTTTCTCTCTCTTTAATTTGTTTAACCTGTGCAGCTATAAATTAGGGTTATATCCATGGACTCCACACGACCTAAACTGCGTAGGATCGAAACTGCGTACGGTCGAAACTGCGTAGCGTCGAAACTGCGTACGATCGAAACTGCGTACGATCGAAACTGCGTACGGTCGAAACTGCGTAGCGTCGAAACTGCGTAGGATCGAAACTGCGTAGGATCCACACTGCAGGTAGGATGGACAAGTTACAGGCGTATGGATTGAGAATCAATTATGATTTGTAATGATGACTATGTCAGAAGTGTAATACTAACTTTGAAACAGCTTCGACGGAATATAATGTAAAATAGTTATGTAATATGAAGAATTTAAAGTAATGAAGAATATGATGTATGATGAATATTGAAGGATAAGAATAATAATAATGTTTAACGAATATTTCGATTGTAAAGATATTATTTCTAAAGGCTATCAGAAAGTTAGAGAAACAAAAGTCAGATAAAGATTCATATGCTGTTCTGTGTGTACTTGTCTGCGTAATATGAATGAAAATTTATATGATTTTATGTACAGCTTAACGACCTAATCACCAGTTATTCATATGTATGTCAACAACGTTACAACATTGTACTTCGCTTTGGGAGTTTCTCATTTGTACGCTGAACCTCAAATCGATTTATAATTGAAACACGTACCCGTGGGAGTAGGAGCATTTCAATGTATTCCGTTACATTTCACAAAAATATTTTTAACCGTAAAAGATTCGAAATTAAACTACTATTCAAATAGAGAATAAAATTACGAAAGTTTACAACTATTACTGGAAATCAATGCTGTCATCCATTTTGAACATTTTAAAAGAACATAGTTTCTAATGTATTGAAATTTCATTTCTTATGAATAGTTTGAAACGTTGTAAATAGTTGTAAAGAACCTGCAGAAAATTCGTCAAAATCCTCCTACAATGGGGAAGCCGTGTTAGACATGGAGTTAGTGGATGCAGATGGTGGCATTGGAAAAGTCCGGGTCTCCCGAGCACAGTGGTGATATCAGAAACCGGGCCCCAGCCATGAGGCTCCAGAAAAATGGGGTCCCGAAGTTTTGGGCGCGGGTTCTTTCTATACGCCTATTAAACATGGAATTGTATGTATGGGGTGTTGAAGTTGGAAATGTTCGGGTCGTCTGAGCACAGTGTTAACGTCAGAAATTGGGCCCTTGTCTCAAAGGTCCAAAAATGGTGTCCCGAAATTTTGAGCTTGGCTTCAATATTTTTCTTTTAAGCATGGAGTTATTGGATACATATTGTGGTGTTGGAAAGCTCCGGGACCTGAGACTCCAGAAATGAGATCCCAAAAGTTTGGGTTCAGGTCTCTTTTATTTGCCTATTTAACATGGTGTTGTACTATAGTGTTAGCGTTTGAAAGGTCGGGGTCGATTAACGAAAGCGGTAATGTCAGAAATTGGGCCCTGGCCTCGAAGCTCCAGAAAATGTGGTTCCGAAATGTTGGGCTTGAGTCCACTCTATTTCTCGTTTCAGCATGGAGTTGTTTCATACAGATGGTGACGTTGGAAAGATCCGATACCCCTCAGCACAGTGGTGGTCAGGAACCGGGCCCCCAACATGGGGCCCCAGAAATGGTGTCCCAATGTTTTGGGCATGAGCCCCTTCTATACGCCTATTAAACACGAATTGTTGTACGAAGGTGAAAAACTTGTATCTTCGTAAAAAAAAAAAAAAAAAAAAAAAAAAAAAAAAAAACTTGTATCTTACTTATAATTATTAGATAATAATCTCAGCTCCTAAACACGTATAAAAGATACCGAAGTTATATTTCAGCAAAAAACAATTACCATAAAACATCTCTTTGCATGTGTAATGACTGAAATGTATTATACTTTGCTTCCCTCCCAAATAAATAAATAAATAAATAAACGATTACAGTCGATAAGCGTAAATCTGGCAGAACCTATTTTCCGAAATCTAAAACAAATCACGCAGATTGTTTATTGCTTGTTCGAGATTGTCCACATTACATTTTCGGTCGCGATTGTCCACATCACATTTTCGGTTTTTCATTGTATGTAATTAACTATACCATAACAGAAATTCCCGCTACGAACAAATTACACGTTAGGTATACGCCTATGTGTCTCGTCTCGAGGACTTCTGGGCCGCAGTGGCTTAGTGGCAGAGGGTTCACACATGCTGCGGGGCCCTGGTTCTATACCAACTTGCGCAAAGTGGGGTTTGTGGTGAACAAACACCGTGTGTGAGGGTTTTCTCGGAGTTTCCCTATCCCACAACTCTTTCATTTCACCATTCCATTTATTCTCATCATCTGCGTCTCATTTAGTCTACCCAGGATGACAGTCGGACATAAAACTTAAAGATTGCATTTTCATTTTCACATTTGGAGACCCTGTATCTGTGTTCCTTGAGTGCCCCAAATGCTAAATAATAATGGGTTGGAAGGCCCATGAAGTTTAGTACCTGATACACTCATTATCTCAACTTGCCCAAAAAGTTAAGGGCTCACGTTAAGTTAACGCTCCAAAACTTTGATTTTCACACCTTATTAACTATATTGGCCCAAAAGATGAAATTTGTTAGCCCATCGATCTTTATCTCGACTAGCCCAGAAAGTTGGGAGGCTCTGGTGAAGTTAGCCCCCAAATTTTCGGCGCCTATATCACATTAACTATGGGAGAACGAAAGCTGAAATTTGGTAGCCTATCCAGCCCGTAGACAGTACTATGTAGGCCATTCATTCTCTGGACCAGCCCAGAAACTTGGGGGGGGGGGGGTCACGTTAAATTAGAGCCCGAAATCTTTGGCGCGCATATCTCATTAACCCTTTCGGGACAAAATCGATTTTGGGGTTTTTGGTAGACTTTCAGTTAATGATTTATTGCCCAAACACTGTTATCCCGATTGATATCGTTTACGTCTTGTATTTTAGAAGAGGGACATGGCTATTTTTTGGTGTAAGTTAGATTGCAGTGTTGCTAACAGGAGGGATTATTGAAAAAATGTAGGAGTGAAATTTAAAAAAAAAATCCCTAGCCGAATTTCATGATTTTTTCTAGCTGGGAACACCGAAGCCACAGGAGTTCAAGTCACCTAAAAAGAATTTTCTGGTATGTTGACAAGGTACAGTAAAAACCTGAAGTCGCTGGCTGCCATACAAATAAGTGCATGAGATGGCACGTTTGCTTTGGGTGGGTGGGTTCTTCTTCACAACTGCTGCCCTGATGTTTCTCACAACGCGTGGTTTCCTGGCTGGACTCCTTTCTTCACTCTCACGACTTGATCTTGACATTTAGGGCTGGTGCTTTTACAGCGCTATTACCCTTCCTACTGCACGCTTGATGATGTTGTTGCTGCTTGCCGCACACATTTTCACAATCACTGACTTATTGCATTTTGCATCGGGAAGTGCACATATGTGACCTTCGCAATAAGGTGTCACTTTAACAGAAATACTAGCTGCTCACCACAACAACTTCCACAGCGGTGTACGTTACTCACTACTGGATTTACGGGCTACTGACTTCTGGTTCCTTCTTCTACGCTGTGCTCGTTATCAGCACTGTAAACCACCTTGGGTGAACTGATCTGTAGTATATGAAGGACTCAATGGGAGGGGTTACAATCCCCCCTCTTCGGTACGCCACTGCCTAGGTATATGACATATTTAAACGGGATGTGTTGAGTAATAGAAAAGATCTTTTCGCAAACTCTCTCTAGTGCATTTTCTATTTACAAATTGTGGTTAGGTCATTATTAGGTAACTAAATGTAGGCTCGGAAATATGTCTCCATCATGAGACATAACAAAATGGAACGACAGGGGCATCGTACAAAAAATATTTATCCACATCGCTGCATCACCGAAAATCACGAAAAAAGCACTTTGATGCATCTTAAGTACCATTTACTCTTATAAGCTTGAAAATTAATTTTACTAACAAGGGATGTATCTGGACTCGGACGGAAGAATCTAAATGAAACCATGTAGGTTATATAAATTATTGGACACAAAAACCGTGGGGTCAGCCATTCCCATGTAAAAGTCTGTGTTTGTCGACAGGCGGCATCTTTGTGTTCGGATATGGGGTGAACTATTCATCTTGATACGCCTTTATAACTTTTAAGCGAATAGATATATAATGCTGGGATTTTGCACATACAAATATCAGCAGGGTGACATTTTCTGGCATACTCTTCAATACCACCAAATTAACAGTGTTGCCAACCCATCACAAAGTTATTTTTTTTAATGGCACTACGTCAGGTTATTATAAATTTCAAATCTACATTCAAAGCAAAAACAAACCAAACCAAACTTGTTGTTCATTGTTGCAAACCGAGGACGCTACAGCATCACCAATATTCAGGAACGCGAAAATTTTGGAGGCCTCTACAATGCTAATAACTGAAGTAAGACGGACGGAACAGTTGTAAGGAATTGAAAATTGCATTTCCAAGGACTATTTCGAAAAAAAAATAGTGCTTAGATACGTACCATGTCTAATTACGTAGATTCTTTTTAAAGGTTGTGAGGATCATAATACTGTTTACGGCAATTTGATAATTCAAACCGTTCTGGAGGTATAATAATTATTGTTAAAGTTACCAATATTTCCTAAAATAACGTAGTCCTAGTTGCGATAAATTTTGAAAATGACATTTTTCTTCCCGATCAAAATGTAATGTTGAAAAGCCTGTCAATAATTTTCAAAATGTACAAAATATTCCTCTCACACACAAATTCCACATAAAAGTTGTGCAATTCATATTTTCTTTTCTCAATTTAAAAAAGCATTACATTCACCACATTAATAAAATATTGTTCACGAAACCAGTCAATTAAAAAAATAATAAAATTTACAATATAATTAACCATATTTGCAGTGTAAAAAAACATATTTACAATATTTACCATAGCCAATTACATTCGGCATCATTGCTCATAATTAGGGATGCGCACGAGACGAGTCGAGACAGGATTTTCCTTACAATATTCGAGTCGAGACACGGCTCTTCTAATAGAGAAATATACATTTTTCGAGTCGAGACATCACTTTTACAGCACATTTTCGAGACGAGACAGCCACAAATCTTGTCTCGTGCGCATCCCTACTCATAATTCAAATACGTATTAAAGTAAAATAAATTGAAATGTCCCTTAATTTTTTTAAACATCCACATAAAATATACATTCACTAACATAATGAAAATGGCAATTTAACATTTCAATCGTAGACTTCAAAGCAGCAAAAGCAATTTTCTTTTGGGTGAATTTAGGCACCCCAAGTTTTGTAAACACGTTTCTTGCAACATGTGTTTTAGGGTTTGGGTACAAAACCTCGCGGCGACAACCTCGCGGACCAAAACCTCGCCTGGCCAAAACCTCGCCTCCCAAAACCTCGCGGCCCAAAATCTCGCCAGGCCGAAACCTCGCCTGGCCAAAACCTCGCCGCCCAAAACCTCGCGGGACAAAATCTCGCCAGGCCAAAACCCCGCCTGGCCAAAACCTCGCCGCCCAAAACCTCGCGGGGCCAAAACCTCGCGGGCCAAAATCTCGCCGGGCCAAAACCTCGTGCCCCAAAATATCGCCATACCCAAAATCTCGCCTGACCAAAATGTAAATGTTCGAACAGATGATAAGGATGACGGTATAAAAGACGCTGTTTCAGAAGAAGTATCACGGGTATTTGACCAAGTCCCGCGATACCATATGAAAATTCTATTTCTGTATTAGAGGATTTCAATGTGAAGGTAGGGCGACAAGATGTTTTTAAACTGGTTATAGAGAAAGAAAGTCTGCATAAGGAAAGTAATGACAACTAACGAGGTTAGTTTCGTGAACTTTGGAACATCCAAAAACTTAAAATTTTAACAAAAATCTAATAATATTTATGAAAGTATGAAATAATATATGAGTTTTTACGACGTCCCTTCATTATGTCCTATAGGTTAAAGGAGACGTAGATGACCAGGATGAAGGAAATAATCGAATAAAGAAAGTGGGAGGAAACGGGAATAACCCGAGAAAGCCCACGCACACGATGTTTTGTATATTACTATTACTAGTATTATTATTATTATTATTATTATTATTATTATTATTATTATTATTATTATTA
The DNA here is from genome assembly GCF_964235325.1 of Thermobia domestica. Classification (NCBI taxonomy): domain Eukaryota; kingdom Metazoa; phylum Arthropoda; class Insecta; order Zygentoma; family Lepismatidae; genus Thermobia; species Thermobia domestica. The sequence goes on from NC_137469.1 coordinate 39,622,997, forward strand.
TTATTATTATTATTTGTAATGTGGAATTGCATATTAGGAAACACATTGGGTAAATTTTAAAGAAAAGTTTCATTCGCGGCGAGGTTTTGTCCCGGCGAGATTTTGAGCGGCGAGGTTTTGGCCCGGCGAGGTTTTGGGCGGCGAAGTTTTGGCCACGCGAGGTTTTGGGCGGCGAGGTTTTGGCCACGCGAGGTTTTGGCCCAGCGAGATTTTGTCACGCGAGGTTTTGGGCGGCGAGGTTTTGGCCACGCGAGGTTTTGGGCGGCGAGGTTTTGGCCACGCGAGGTTTTGGCCCGGCGAGCTTTTGTCCTGCGAGGTTTTGGCCGGCGAGATTTTGGGCGGCGATGTTTCGGCCGCGAGATTTTGTCCGTATACCGTGTTTTAGCTCCCCTGGATCCTATGACCAAGGGGAGAACCTCAAATCGCTTGTTGTCATGGACCTAATGTTTAAGTCTTTCATACTTAGTTATTTTCTCTTCTTTTGCCCTTACATCCATGTCATTTCCTTCAAACGTAATGATAATGTCAATTACATACTAACACAGTTATTCTCAACAATTAGGTCTTGTTTCAATTGTACATTCTCAATATCAAACTCTAGCTCTTTACCCCTCTGATAGCCTCTTAACGCGCAATGTCTTTCAATAATTTGAACAATCTGGTTATGCCTGACTATACGTCTGTTGGCATAGTGATTTCTGATGATAAGTGATTTGGAGATACGCTCAATTTTTTGAAATTCTTAGAACCCCACTTCCTCCCCCTCTTCCACATCGAATTTCCAAAAATCCTTCCTTAGTGGTACCCTACGTCATAAATTATACATACTGTGCACATTTCAAGTTCCTACCTTAAGCGATTTGGCCTGTACGAGGATCAGTCAGTCGGGGGGGGGGGGGGGGGTTGTTCATGAAGAACACCAATGTAATGTATTTCTATAAAACTGCATATAAGACAAAACAACTGGAAGTTCCAAACAATAAGTAGAAGAGATTTAAATTCAAACAGATGTACTGATGCCATTAAAAATTAAAACAACATTACACTACTACAATTATCCATATTTACAGTGATTTCCATACACACACACATATATATATATATATACATATATATACACACACACACACATATATATATATATATATATATATATATATATATATATATATATATATATATATATAATGCCTGCCATACGTCCCGTAAAAAACGGGAGTCCCGATTTTGGACTCAAGTGTCCTGCGTCCCCATCAATTTAGACGGGACAGGCAAGTGTCCCGTATTTTAGTTCCGTCCCATTTCAGCTCTCAATATAAGCTTATCTATATCAATATGAGCAAGATGCAACGTTCATTGTTTAAGAAAAGAAAATTATGTTTCGTATAATAAATGAATAGCATTTCTTGTACTAATATTCTTTGTGAAAATCCATTAACAACTTTTTTTTTTTTTTTGGTAAAGACAATTTTCTTGAGTCATCCTAGAATGGGTACTATTATGTCTATGTAGGACATTGTAGATTGATGATTTTTTCGTCTGCTAGATTCTTAAATAACATTATTTGGGTAGCATTTTCAAATAAAAATCTCATGTAAATGAAAAACACTCTACAGAAGCATAAAGTTTCCTGAGAACGCTTTAGATTGTTCGCTATTTCTTTGTATCCATTTCAAATATTGCAGTGAAAATGTTTCAAAAAAATGTATTGCGTTGTAAAGTTCTTTAAGTGGGGGAAGAGATCGAAGGTGTCTTCTATTATCATGGAAAAAATATGACAGGCTTTATATATATATATATTTTATAAAGTACTATATGAATGAAATTGAGTCGTATATTGTAATGTATGAATGAAAAAGGATATTAAAGTAATTTTTATATAGGGGAAAGTGGGATAGAAATGGGTAACTAAGGTTTGATGTGTTGTCAAAGTCAAGATTGGCAACATAATGGAATGATGATCAGAACAATTACTCTTGACTTATAATTCGTGAATACTACAAAAATGTGATAGGTTCTGTCTATTGTTTTGCATATATGTTTTTCACAAAAAAGCAAATCACCCGGAAGTACCCTAATGGTGGGGTAAGACCAGGTGTACATGCTAATCGGGTTTCACCCCACATGTATCGAGTATGAAAAACGTGGCATCGCTAAACTAATACAATTTTATAGTTTATTTTATGTATGTATTAGTATGTTCATGCAATCCCATCGACCACTGAAAGAAAAACTACAGTAAACACGATACAAGACGCTGACGGTTGTAGCAGCGGGGCGAAATGGCAGTTCCTTCTTTACGTGTTAAAGGCTGCCGAAAACATGAAAAAATGAATTCTAAAGGTCCATAGCTCCAAAACTATGGGATCTACTGTTGTCGAGTCAAGACTTCACTAAGGAACTAGTATGTGCTCTATCCAAAATACATGTTTTATATTCCTAAGGTACTCACGCAACAATTTTTATGGAGGTAGTTGGAGAATACTTTATATCATAGGCCCGTAGTTAAACTCGCTCTATAAAAATTGTTGTGGAAGCACCTCAGGATTCTCACACACGCATTTTTAGATAGGGCACATACTAGTTTCTAAGTTAAGTCTTGACCCGACTGCGGTAGGTCCCATAGTTTTGGAGCTATGGACCTTTAAAATTCCTTTTTTCATGTTTTTGGCAGCCTATAACACGTAAACCGTCGCTTGTAGAGGGATAAATTCTTAAGGTCTTTTGAATTTGGCTAATCAGAGTGCTCCTTTAACCCGCGTATATGCGACGATAACCGTTCGGGATAAAATCTGCTCGCCATGTAGACCTAATTTTATTACAAAATGACGACTGTCTATTTACTTTATTTTATAGTTCTTCCATATTCACTTTCAAATGATCGGCGCCAGTTGCCATCTAATAAAGTTGATGCGTTTGTTGCTTCTAGTACACAACCACTTTGAAAAAAGAAGCAATAAATGCATCAAATGTGGGAGATGAATTTAGAACACCAAAATGGTACATGCCTAGCACATCTTGTGCTGGTAGGGTTTCTTCAGAAACATTTTGTAAAACAATTGAAAACACATCGCGCGGTTTGTATTTTGAAATTTTGCGTATACTTGGATTTGTTTAAGTATTTCTTTCTACTGTGTTTGCCTGTAGCTTCAGTTCATAAGCCTTTATAATTAGATACCCAACATATTTGGCAATCACGCAGAAAACAACACCGAAGATTCTACACTTGTATTAACACACAGGCTGTGTGTCATTTCAACTAGCGGCATTTGACACACAACTCCAAACGGAGAGTGAGTTGTTCTAACCACTTGTTTGTGTTATATTTTAACACAATCGTGCTAACACATAGGCATGTCGTTGAAATAATACAACGATTTTTTACAGATAGGCACTTCCAGTAGAACTACAAGGATTAAATTTGGCAAAGTTTTTAGCCTCCTGGGACTATATAGAAAATTTCCAAAAGTGAATATTTTCCATTTTTAGCAGCTTTAAAGAGACAAAAAACTGTGTAATTTAAATAGACTTTTTGGATGTACAAAATCTCATATTTTAGGTACCGTAATTGAAATCGGAATAAAAACTAGGAATTTTGGTATGTTAATAGGTTTATGAGGCGCGAGGCCGTAGGATGAGAAATTTTGTATCTGGCGACAAATTCCCACCTACTTAAAACTAAACTGATTATATAAACATTCAATTTTGCCAATTGCCAAGTTCATAAAGAAATTGAAAATCACAGCAACTGGGTAAGTAAGAAAATGCTAATCCAAATGTCAATTGAAAGAAACGGAAGTCTTTTAAGTAAATATTGGCAACAACGCATTCTAATTTTCCAACTTGGTCAAAAGTTAGCAGGGTTGGAAAAAATACAGTTTTTTTTAAAAAAAAAAGAACAAAACGCGTGTTTAAAACATGAAAAAAGTGTTTAAAATGTTTTAAAGATGTTTTAAAAAACACACAAAAAAGTACATGTTTTAAACATTTTGAACAGTTTAAAATATTATTTTAAACATATTTCAAAATCGTGTAATCACGTATTTATTAAGACTTTTTGCTCTTTCAACCGATCTTTTCATTTATTTTATTCTCTTTAAGACTACACAGTGTTGGGTACAGAACATTTCCGTATAGATTAGTAATTTTGAACTTATTTCATATAACGACCCCTTTTATTACACCCTCTTGCCAGCAACTCTCATACAGTAAGTATTTTCTTGGATATAGTAAACTTTTAAGGTAGATTTTAAAATTTACCAACTATAGAGGTTTCACACAATCTATCAATATACATGGCAAAACAAAAGTCCTCACCATCCTTGTGCGTTGACAACGGGTTGAGGGAGAATGATGAATCTTGGAAGTGGTCTGACACATCAGATGGTGCTATCAAGCATCATGGCGAACATCTGTGCTTAGTATTCGAAATTTCAAATGCAAATGGTGGCTAGAATTTTACCAGAAATGCTGTTGTGCGGTTATTTTAACCATAAAGAAAATCATTTCGAGTTACCGCTTCTAAAAGTTTTGTAGTTATGCCTTTAGGGGCTAAGCTAGCGTTTCGTGGAGGCGGGTGAGATTTTTGTTGCAAAATTTGATTACTATTTCATAACACTGGTGCTAATAAAATTATTTTATAATACTAGGGCTACGTTTTCGAAAAGTAATGTTTGAAGCACACTTCATATTGTGCTAACTTTATATTTTCTGCAAGTCTATGTAATTGGTTGTTTTTTGAGTCAAAAATTTATTGACGAAAGGTAATATTTGGGACGTTCAGAGCACAATAGATCCAAATCCATTTTCAATAAACTTCAGTTTTCCTCAGCAAATGAATTCTATTTCAAAAAATAATACTTCGCAGTCAAGAATCCGAAACAAATGTAACTAAAACCATGCGAAAAGGCGTGGGATAGTTTCATATGACAGCCGCTAGTAAGGGCGTCAGTGGAACAGGAGGGCAACCACCCTCATCCGCACCCTGCATTTCAGATTTTGGGGACGGTAAGACAGTTTTAGAAATCTTTTGATAAGCAAAGTCCAACAGAATAAGCCTGAGGTAATTACACCGAATAAATACGAAGAACATACAGATGATTAAAACTGGGAAGTTGCTTAGGTCCAATTTCCTGAATTTTAAGCAGGCCCGAAACTCGAAAGTAGAGCTACCTTTGAAATCCTTGGGTAAAAAAAATATACAAGAAAGCAATATAGGCCTATAGCTCCTTACGGCCAATGATCAAAATCCGTATTTATTCGGTGCAAGGACTTCAATTTTTAAATGTTGGACTTTGCTAAGCAAAATGTTTCTAAATCTGCATTACTGCCCCCAAAAATCTGAAATTCAGGGTAGAAGACGGATGATTTCTAAACGAACGCCCCTATCTAGCGGCAATCATACAAAATTCTAGATTCCTTTTTTTCAGGTAGTTTTTCTTTCTTTCATCTCGGATTCGTGGTTGTGAAAATATGACATTTTACGTCGATGCAGTGTTGCCAGACCAGTCAGTTGGAAAAGCAGGAGATTCGAAGTTAAAAAAACAGGAGAAAGTAGTAGACACATACAGTGGTGGCATTTGAATGTAAATCCGGGGGGGAGGGGGCAATAAAATTTGCCATTATTAAGGAGGCAGTAGTCAAAACAAGCAGTCCAGAATTCATTTCCGATGAGCTACGTTGAGCAAATGAAAGGAAAGAGTCCCGGTTTATAGTAATATTATTTGATACACACGTGTGTGAAGTAAAACATAAAGAAAGAGCAAAGTGCAGTGGGAAAATGTTTTTCATGCACTTAGCGATAACGTAGCTATATGGTACACTCACACGTGATCGTGGCGAAGACGATTTCTTGCTGACGATCGTGGAGAAGTGATCTAAGCCACTTTTCCAACCCAAGTCCCAATCTAAACAACACTTACTTGTAAATCTTACAGAAAGTCATAAAAACGCTAACCATAATGCATATAGAAGATGACGTACAGTTGTATTCTTTGGATTCATATTATATACAGTAAAGCTCTATAACTAAGTTATATGCTCTACAGTGCTTTGTGTATTGTGACAGAGAAATTTCATCTTTTTATGTGCGGAAACATTGAAAATCCAATATTAATAATAATATATGTCTTCAACTTCTTGAAGTATAGAAAAAGCAGGAGATTGTTCACTTTTCATTTTCTTTCGCAGTAGATCAGTAGAACGTAGAAAAAGCAGGAGATCTCCTGCAAAATCAGTAGATCTGGCAACACTGCGTCGATGTATTCTTTTGAACACATTCTGCATTTATGTAACGTAATTATGCATCATTGACTATGACATTCGGAGCTTGACTTGTTAATCATTCCAACGCTGCAACATACACAATACAAGTATAATGTTAATATCTTAAATGTATGAGCAAGGAGGGGTAAGGGAAAATTAGCCCTCCTCCCCATTCCGTCAACGCCCTTGTCTAGCGGTTGTCCTATGAAACTCTAGTCCATACGCTTTCCCGTGGTTTTTGTTTCATTTATTTCATACCCTATGCTACGAAGATATTACGTTTGCTGAGCAAAAGTGAACCTTTCTGAAAATGAACTTGGATCCCTTGTGCTCTAAATGTTGAGTTGAAGCCAAATTTATCCTGCAACCCAAGTTTGTTCGAAACATAAAATTAGTTTGTTTAGTTTGATTGATTACAACTTGCATCAGTAGCAAGGCTATATGAGACAGGGCTTTTTGTTTAAAGTGGGATCTGACCCACTAATTTTGAAATTTTACGTGGGATCGCAGTCAAAATCTATACAGCAAATTCCGACGCCTCGTGTCTCTATCCTGAAAAATTAATGTTAAAAGACTGAATATTGCACCCTGTAGCGTGGTACATACATACAAACAAACAAATTGAGATCAAATTGTCCCAGACCTTGACGTTCAGCACTAACGTTATAATAAGTATCACACTTGGTTAGTTACACGATCGACTGCCATACCTTGCGTTTCTCACCTGGTCTCTTCATACAAGCTATGCCAAGTTGTAAAGTTTCAAAGAAAATTTAGAACTGTGGTGGGGAAGAGGTACGAAATAAAATTTTCATAATATAATGTAAAAGATATTGTTGATACAAAATTAATTGTTACCTGAAGTTTCCAGTTGCATCTCAGCCACACCACTGACGTTAGATTCATCAGAAGCAATTTTCGGATCAACATTTTTACCATTTGTTTGGGTTTCCATTTTTACCAAGCATTGTATTTTTCATAATGATTTTCGTTCTTGGAGCTAAACCACCCATTTTTTTCTTACACGTTTTGCAACAAACTCGTTTGATCGTTTACTTACCTGATTGAGTTTGAGTTACTCTAATAAATTTGTACCAAATCATGTCCTTTTCTTCACGTATAACCCATGTTAAACGATTCCATGTTGTACGGAGACAGAACTAACATGTACTGTACAAACGAATGCTTGCGATATTTTAATTTCAGAACCTCAACGTCGCAATGAATATAACACAACAGTTTGTTTCCGTGATAACTATTTTATTTATTTTTTAATATCAGTTCTATAAGTAGTCCAACCTTCGACTACTACACTTTCTTGCAAGTTAACTGAGAAGCATTTAAACAATACAATCAGTGGCGTATTTACGATTTTGTTTCGGGAGGGGCTTTGCTAACTTTCGGGGGGGCTATGCCTGGAAATGTGAAAATTCTGCAGGATATTTCATTTACTTTACTGTACTAAATAAGATTTCGGGGGGGGCTTAAGCCCGGAAGCCACCCCCCTAAATACGCCACTGAATACAATATACGTTAAAAATAAGGAGGAAAAGAGACAAAATAAATTGTAGATCACCACATTGACCTGCTGTAGCCACGAGAAATCAAACCATTCACATGGGAAGAAAATAGTCTTCTGATTGGGGAGCACTTTTGGACAGTTCTCTTGCTCTGGAAGATTTTTTTTTTTTTTTTTTACGAACATAAAATAAAATGCAAATAAACATATGTTTAAGACAAGTCTTCAAAATACACGTGTTTAAAACAAAATGTTTAAAACATAAACAAAATTTGTTTTAAACAAAATCAATTGTTTTAAAAAAAGTTTTAATCATTTGTTTTAAATATTTTGTTTTAAACAAAACAACCCTGGAAGTTAGTAAATTTGGGACGAAGCCCAAACTAGCAAAAACTTGAACTAATTACATGAACCTTCGATTGTGCCACCTGCAAAGTCTATAAAAGAAGTGACAATTCACAGCAACTAGGTAACTAAGAAAATGTTAAGCTAAGTCAATTGAACTTAACGGCAATCTTCTGAACAAGGAATTTGCCAACTTGATCAGAAGTAGTGGCTTTTGGGGGGAGGCTTCTCCTTTCTCCCTGCTGAGACAAGACTTAGCTTTTTTGGTCCTCCTGAATAAGTCATAGTCCCCCAAGAAAAACTTCCTGGGTACACCCCTGTATGATTATTTAATTATATTTGTCACTATTTTATTTGTCAGTTTCGTTTCTATGCAGTTTCGATCGTACGCAGTTTCGATCGTACGCAGTTTCGATCCTACGCAGTTTCGACGCTACGCAGTTTCGATCGTACGCAGTTTCGTTCCTACGCAGTTTCGACGCTACGCAGTTTCGACCGTACGCAGTTTCGATCCTACGCAGTTTCGACGCTACGCAGTTTCGGTCGTATACAGTTTTGATCCTACTCCGGTTTTTCCCTATATAACTTCAAAAAATTACTATTACTTAATATTCTGTGATTATAAAATAATTGTTTTTTTATTGCTTGATCATATGACCCTATCTGTTTTCGATCCTACGCCGGTTTTAGTTTCGATCGTACGCAGTTTCGATCGTACGCAGTTTCGGTCGTACGCAGTTTCGATCGTACGCAGTTTCGATCGTACGCAGTTTCGACGCTACGCAGTTTCGATCCTACGCATGTAACCCGAAGCAGTTTCGCTTGGTCATCAACCACCTTTGAAGAAGCACCTAGGAGGCCGTCATTGTGTTTGTACGGTAACTTTGTCCATTTAGAGCAGCGTTTCCCAACCGGTGTGCCGCGGCACACTGGTGTGCCGCGAATGGGCCGCTAGTGTGCCGCGAGAAAATCGAAACAAAATTATTAATTCTATAGCAATCAAATTGCAAGACATAGGGGAAAATGTATATTTGTATTTCACATTAACATGAACCTCTACTATGAATCTACAAATTTGAGTTTCACACTGTTACTTTTCTGTACATTTTTAATGTTGAAAATAGTATTTGTTATCATTGTTATGACCATTATTGCTTCTTAATTGTTGCAGACTATTTCGTAACTTGAAATTTTAAAATACATTCAGTCCTTTCGACAAAGCAAACATGCATACAAATTACCTACATTTGTGTTTTAAAAGTAAAAGAGATTTGTTTCTTCATTCGTTATGTAGTGATCTTCCTTTTAGTGAGAGGTTGGATACAGTTTTCAAGAAAAAGTGTATTTTTAAAAGCCTTGGTCCCATATCTAATTACAGTTGTTTTCTATTTTTAAATTAGAATGAAAAAAATGAGCATAATGATTTACCACGTGGAGAAAACAGTGATCGAGGTTTCTTCTCTGTGAGAAGGAGATCAGTAATCAAAGAAAAAATTACCACTATAATTTATATTTACAAATAATAATAATAATAATAATAATAATAATAATAATAATAATAATAATAATAATAATAATAATAATAATATGTGTGTGCCGCGAGAATTCAAGTTACACCTATAGTGTGCCGCAGGTTGAAAAAGGTTGGGAAACGCTGATCTAGAGTATAAACAAAAATGTGTGGGTAGGCTAACTTCACATGTGAAGTTGGCGTACCCAACAAGCTTTCCCACAGTTTTCGACATAAATCGTTAGTTCCTCGTTAGTTTCCGTTAGTTCTTACAAAAGTGCCGTTAGTTCCGCGATTTTGTACAAATTAGAGCATAAAAAATGTGTGGGTAAACTAACTTCACATGTGAAGTTGGCGTACCCAACAATCTTCCCCACATTTTTCGACATGAATCGTTAGTTCCTCGTTAGTTCCCGTTAGTTCTTACAAAAGTTCCGTTAGTTCCACGATTTTATACAATCTAGAGCATAAACAAAAATGTGTGGGTAGGCTAACTTCACATGTGAAGTTGGCATACGCAACAAGATTTCGAACATTTTTGACACGATTCATTAGTTCCTCGTTAGTTCTCGTTAGTTCTTACAAAAGTTCCGTTTGTTCCGCGATTGTATTCATATTAGAGTATAAATAAACATTGGTGGGTACGCTAACTTCGCATGTTCGCGTACCAGAGAAACTTACTCAGGTTTCTCAATATGAGTCGCTAGTTCTTCGTTAGTTCTTATTGTATTTACGTTAGTTCCGCGATTTTATACAAATTGTATGTAAATAAAAATTAACCCTTCTCGTTCCAGATGTCATTTTCCTATGTGCGTGCTATAGTGTTTTATTACATGAACATGGTTGTCACTGGAACTCAAAGGGTTAATGGGTACGCTAATTTTACCTGTGAACTTGGCATAGCGAATCAGTTTACATGAATCGTGGTTCTTTTTTTTAGTTGCCGTTAGTTCTTACAAAAGTTACCTTAGTTCCACAAATTTATTGATATTATAATTAAATTCAATATGTACACCAAAATTCAAATATGAATTTGGTGTTTCATTTACGCATAAAATACATTGCTTGGTTTTTGATACGCTTTAAACTTTTTTTCTGTAACTTTTTGTTCGTGTTTTGTCTCAAATATCACATATCGGCGTAGATGAAAAAGCAAAGTGGCCAGCCAAGTGTTTATATTTTCAGTTGTTGCCTGAAACCAAATTATTGTTACGTTTCGATGTATTCATTTGTTAGATTATTCAAACGTTGAAAATTGTAAATTTCATTTTGTGATTCTAGAAACTTACTGTAGTATTTAGTTTGTATGCTGGGGAACTTATTTGTCTGTACAGGGTAAAGAAAGGTCTTTCCCTTGAATCTGAAATCTGAAGAATTAAAATACATTAGTATAGAAGAAACTTTTTAATTTTGAAGACTGGCCATAATAATCTATAGGTAAGTATGTTCCTTATGATTTTTATTTTATTTCATTTTATTTACATGGGCTATCCAGAAAATCACTCAGGTTTTGGAATAAATAGAAGAGAAGTGAAAATATACTGTTTTATTATTATACTAGCTGGACGCACCCGCTTCGCTGCGTCAGAGCAACAATTGAGCCCCTTTCATCGTAACAAATGAAATTTTCAAACAAATGCTAAACAAGAAAGTACAATGACAATGAAAAACTCTATGAGGTATGATTTACAATAATCCTATTATAATATTTGTAATCTTTTTCCATTTTCTCTTCCCGCTCCTTTCCTTTCCTTCGAGGACATATTTTTTAAAACACTTAATTACGTACCTAATTGTTTTAAATGAGAAGTCCAAATACCAAATTCCGTGTTACTGACCTCCAAACCTACCCCTATTTTCTATTTTCTCCTCTTTTCTTCCATTTTTACTAAAATATCTAAAAAGAAAGAAAAAAGAAAAAAAAAAGAAAGAGTAGAAAAACACTGAAACATGTGTAAAATTGTTTTAAATGAGATGTCCAAAAAGAAAACTTCAAGTTTCTAAGCTGTAAGGATTCGGAGATATGACCGGCGTGCAGTTAGCCCAACTCCACCTAAATTTAAAATTATTTTTATGTCAATCGTTTAATCAGGTATCATCAACAATTTTTAACGTTTGATCAGCGATACTAACATAACTATAAGCTATTTTTAGTAGGGGGGGCTAACTACACGCTAGCCCACCCCTTCACGTCAGATTCGAAATTTTTCGATGTCAATCGTCTGATCATTGTTTGACCAAGTTTGATCGACAATTTTCAACGTTTGATCAACTTTACTAACAGAGCTATAAAAGTGAGATAAGGTTGAGAGAAAAACAATGAAAATTGCCACCTACCAGGGGAAAATTCGGTTATCTACCTATGTAGAAAATATAAATCGAAATTCTGTATGCTGAGGATGAACAAATAAAAATATCTTCCTTCAAGGAAAATGAGTGCAGAAATTTGGAGAGTACCAATTCTCTTCTTTTCGTTTCAAGTGTTTTAAATAATGCGTTGTTTCACAATAATGAGACAAAGGAAGTCAAGATAGGTACGTAAAACTAACATGAAAAGAGATTATTTTTTCCCTTTACTCTCTTGGACCATGGAGTAGCTGAAGAAACTGCTGAATCAGCAACATCAAATAGCAGCTAAAGCATCTTCATGCATCAATTTACAGTAAGTACCGTATTGTTATCTTTCTTGTACAGTCAGAAACAATAATAAGTATAGGTGGAGGTAGGCCTATAAGAAATAATAGCTCCAACCTATACTTAATATTGTTTCTGACTGTACATCTATTCATGCTTATTTCTTAACTATTTCTGTATAATTTCCTTGTGTGGACTGCTAACAAACTTTAATGTCATGGCTATTTGTAGCGTTTGCAAAGCGTTTTTATTGCTCATGCGTACGCTTGGAATACGCTGACCATGTATTTAAATGTAGATGACTAATCACAATGCATTGCAAACGCGAAAGCAATAAAAATGCGGATAAGACGTCAGCTCAAGCGTATTTGATGCGTTTCGGAACAATAGACCGCCTGCTGTTTAAAAGATGTCAATTGGAAGGGAAAAAAAGGAAAGACGTGTTGCCAGGCAAGGAGATTTTAGCAAGAAACACCTGCTTGGAAGATGCTTTGTACAGAGTACTGGAACTCTGCTATTATAGACCTGGACTTGGGAAAAAAAGACCTGGAAACACTGACTGGCTCATAGTATGATTTATAACTCTGGCGAAAGTGAAGTTACCAAATAGCCACCTTGGTCGCTTTCGCTCTAGGACAGCGTTTACCAACGAAAAAAAATAAGCATAATGATTTACCACGGGGGAAAAACAGTGATCGAGGTTTCTTCTCTGTGAGAAGGAGATCAGTAATCAAAGAAAAAATTACCACTATAATTTATATTTACAAATAATAATAATAATAATAATGATAATAATAATAATAATATTTATATGAGTGTGCCGCGAGAATTCAAGTTACACCTGTAGTGTGCCGCAAGTTGAAAAAGGTTGGGAAACGCTGATTTAGAGTTTATATACTATGAACTATGTAACATTTGAACAAAGTTTGAGATCTAAGGCTGGGGTGAATTAGGGTTGCCATGAGACTGATGAAACTTCTCGTCGTCTCGTCTCGAATTCGAGAAGTTCTCGTCTCGTAGACTACATCAGTCAAAAATCAGGGGAGTTTTGTACGAATATAGATTGTCCTTGAAGACTATTAATAACTGCTCTCCCATATAGGCCATGGCCACACCTACACATCTCTCTAGACTCGATTCTATTCTAAATTTCTTTATTGCAATAGTACGCTTTCGTGTTCCCGCACTTCGAATATTATCTGAGAAGGAATTCTTGCGACATCTTAATATCCAGATTCCAGGAGTACGCAGAAATAACTCTGACCTAAAATTTCTTCATAAAATAGTTAATGGGAACTTAAGATTGGAAACCTTACTTCAAGAACTGTCCTTACGTATCCCTTCCCGCATAATCCGGGATACCCACCTATTCCATCTTGCCCGCCCTAGGTTAGGAATTATACGAGGTCTCGGATACCAAAATGTTATAATCATCTAACAACTGATTTGGACATTTTTCTCGAGCTACCCGGTTTTTGAAAGAGCGATTAAGCGAGTTTTGGCGAAATATTACTTTTACATTCTTTGTTGACACTGTTATTTTGTTATTTGTTTGTTTGTTTGTTTGTTGTTGTTGTTTTTTTTTTTCCTGTGTAAAATGGCAAAGTTATGCTGTATCTGGGAATTTGTTCAATAAATAAATATCAGATGTAGAAGAAAAATTTGTTGGACATTGGCCTAGAAGGAACTGAATCATGAGGAAAATGGTAGAAGGTACAGTGGCAGGAAAAAGAGGAAAGAGACGAAAGAGCTGATAGACGGTATTAACACACATACACAAAAAAAAAAAAAAAAAAAAATGTTACATCAAGACCAAGAGATGAGCTGACGGCTGTAGCGCACGGAAGCGTCTCAGTTTTGAGGCAACTGACTTATCAATAATGACAGAATATCTATCATAATAATGATTTATTTATTTTTAAATAGACTTTCAAATGTAAGACTAAAGTCTCTCAGGAAAAAAAAAAAAAAAAACAGTATTACTTTTCAATTTTTCCTAAAATTTTACAGTGTATTATTTCGCCTCCAAGAGGATGGTAACAATATTCAATCGATTGAATTGTTCCTGGAGAAAGATAATTATTCCCAATATGTTTACATTGCAAACTTCATTTTTATCGTTTAATTAAGTCTTGTTCACAATGAACGGCCTATTCACATATTATGAATTAAGACAACGGGCTACACCGCACTTGTGTACAATGGCTTATATTATATATATACGAACTGGCCTTGTTTCTTGCAAACAGTAGATAATTTCCCCCTTCTTCAGGGCAATTCTGTTAACGTGGCACTGGGGAATTCGTACACGCAATAAAGAACCAAGCAGTATCACGTGAACTGCTCTTGAACGCTGTTCTTAACACTTTTTTTATTTTTACACCACGCAACGGAACGGAACCTGTTGTTTTTAGAATAAAACAGCTGGCCAAGCTTTTTTTTAAAAAAAAAGAAGAAGAAAGGTGGTGTGATGTGGCGCCAATTCTCTTCTCACCCTTCTTTGCAAGGAATTATGTTCCGTATAGAAGACTTCCACAAACACACTGGACAAGGATTATTTTTAAAAAAAGCAATCTTCATATTTTCCCCCATCTTTTAAGATTTTGTAGATTATCCGAATATGGCTGAAGGAAACGTGCAAATAGGCCTATGTAAATAAATGCAGGAGTGCCCATTCCCCAAGGTCTTGGCAAACCCCCAAATTTACATATTTCTCTAAATTTACTATTCTCTCCCACAAATTTAACATTCTTGACCCCGATTTTACAATTTGCCCTCCCGAATTTACTATTCTCTCCCACAAATAGACCATTCTTTCTCCTGAATTTACTATTTCCCCCCCAAATTTTCCATGATTCCCCCGAATTTAGTATATCCTCCCAAGTTTACCATTATCCCAGAATTTACTACTCTCCCTACAAATTAATCATTCTTCTGCTCGAATTTACTATTCTCTCCCACAAATTTACCATTCTGCCCTCAAATTTACTATTTTCTCCCACAAATTTACCATTCTGCCCTCAAATTTACTATTTTCTCCCACAAATTTATCATTCTGCCCTCAAATGTATTATTTTCTCCCACAAATTTACCATTCTGCCCTCAAATTTACTATTTTCTCCCACAAATTTACCATTCTGCCCTCAAATTTACTATTTTCTCCCACAAATTTACCATTCTGCCCTCAAATTTACTATTTTCTCCCACAAATTTACCATTCTGCCCTCAAATTTACTATTTTCTCCCACAAATTTATCATTCTGCCCTCAAATGTATTATTTTCTCCCACAAATTTACTATTCTTCCCCCGAATTTACTATTCTCTCCCTCAAATTTATCATTACTCGCCCGAATTTACTATTCTCCGTTAAGTCATCAATTACCGTTGAGTTCATTTTTCTATATCGCTGCCTTAACCTAGATATTTGGGTAATTCATATTCTGGTCTCACTGTAATTTCTATGGATGGTAACACTGAAAATTCATCCTATTCCTGTTTTCAGGTGTAGAATAACATTATGTATTAATGTGGTAAGTCACATTTCATTATTTGTTTTCACTTACGAAAAACGGGCAAAAGAAAAATGGTTAGTTTTTATCTGCTCCCTTAAGATGCAATAAAAAACGTAAATCTAAAAGAACATTTTAAAAATCATTACTCAGATAAATATTACAGTTGATTTTATGTTATTATTCCACTAATTAGTTAAATATTATCATTCGAGTAACTATAAACAGCTGACCATTTTGTTTTGCGAACATGCGGTATGAATATTCAAATTTTAACAGTACCAATCGGAATGACGACTAATATTAGACCTAGTTTCCTTCGCAAAATCTCAACAAGCGATCATGTATGTGCACGGAAGAAATAAATATTAACCAGACCCCACATTCGTTGCTATGTAATTAGAACGGAAAGGAACAGGTGATATTTATAAAAGTCACGTTATCACGAAACGTCAGATGTATTTACAGTATCTTAAGCGGTCATACGATGTGATTTGTGTTAAGTGATGAGGTGACGCGAATCATCAGGTGATAGCTACTCAGCAGTCACACAGTAATGTGATCTCAGTCATTTCGAGAAGCTACCTACTTTAGAATCAAACAATAACCGGAAAGTATTAATTCGAACTTCTCATTCAGTGTAAATTCAGAGGAACAAATGCTAAGTCACTTTTCTCATTTACACTACGTACACTGCTTTCTTTTTTCCTTCCCATCTCTACTCTATTGTACCTTGTAAACTCGTCACGTGATGACGTAAGACTAGGAACAATTGCGTGTCACACACACACAAGGAATAAGGAGACGCTCGTATCGCATCTGTTACATAGTGACGTGTAAAAACGCTGCACGTAGAGAAAAATTCTTGTCATTGGCTCCTTACCATCACATGAACGGTGGTGTGACGCTGCTTCCACCAATCATAGAATCGAAAGTGAAAACGAGAAGTGTGTAGACGTACGTGTTAGTTGCCAACTGCACTTGGAAACCCCCAACCAAAAGAAATGTTTGGAATTCTTCCTCTCCTTGCAAGTATTGTTGGCATGAAACTGCATCTGTTGAAGTTCCAGCTGCATCAAAACAGTAGAATGATCACAGCACTTTTAAATGATTCTTATACGGTGTATTTATGATATAGAAACTGGAGGGCAGCTTCGAGTTACACCAAGTTAATTAACTTATGTCTTTCAGATTTTTTGACACTAGAAGCGGTCAGAATCAGTGGCGTATGTAAAGGGTATTAAACCCCCTTCAAGATATGTGAAATAGACTATTTTCATATTAATGTATACGTAAATTCTGAAACTATATGAATTTGCGAGCTGTAACACCTCTTTGATAAAATTCAGGAGGGAAATTCCTCCCCGAGGCATATCAGTATTTCAGCAGTATTAGTTTAACCCCCTGTGCATTCGAAGTCCTCTTGAAGGACGTCTTCTCAAATCACTGGTAGAACTCCTCTCGGAAATACACAAACAATACAACCAATTGAACTTAATACGCTCCCCCTTCGACATGTGTAACTCTGGGCTCGACTCTGCAGCAAGTTTCAACTTTCTGGCAACGATCTAGAGCCATGAGAACAACTCCAGGGCTACTTCAACAAAAAGTATCAGGATTGTGCATTAAGAATGCTAGATATGATTGTGTTGGAAGTCGCAATAATCACGCATCATGCGTTACAAAGACCGCTCAGAGCTTCCAATGACCTGCAGAAATGCCCCAGTTTATACTGTGTCAATAAGTTTAATACAGTTCTTTCCGTAGGCGTAGCCAGATGCATATCCGCACAGGCGTAACTAGAGGGACAGCCCCCCCCCCTAGAGCACTGTTATACCTCCTAGAATACCGTTATACTACAAGAAAGGTTCTTTCAATTCTCAGAAGTAAGGGCTCCCTAGCAAAATATTCTAGTTACGCCAATGTTCATCCGGTGGACTTTTCATTTATCACTAAAAACAAAAATTAAGTAGCTTCGCTATCAGCATTATTTGAAACCTCATTCTTATTGAATTGAGAACAGAATAAGTCTATATGGCTTGGGAAAGAGTGTGGAAGTAAAACTGCAGTAAATTTATAACTAAAATTTCTAATTTGAGGAGAACGTTGAGAACTTTATATATATATATATATATATATATATATATATATATATATATATATATATATAAAATGCTCTTAAATTAAATTATACTTATCTCTGATTATTCACTGAGGTCAGCGATATTTATCGAAAGTTCGAGTATAAAATACATACCTAAGTACAAAATTCCACTGAAAATTCGGTATAATTAGTTACTGTACTCAGTTTTTGGGTAAACAACCTAGTTACTTCTTTGTAGAATCAAAATGGATGTAATAAATTAACTAGTGTACCAACAAAGTTGAGTGTTCTAGATGGTAAATTCCGAAAGAATAAAATTTGAGAATCAATGGTGTACGTGATTTCAGACTTGCAACTAAATACCTTCCATGGATGGAAACACTGTCAACTAAAGGTATACTTCGCTCGGGACGTAGAGATCAGAGCGGGAGCAGGGGAAGGACAACTCCTTCACTGAGTAGTCAAGTTTAGCTCTCAGCATGTCCGCTATCTTCTCTACCGGTCATTACCTGCTTTTTTTTTCTTTCTTTCTTTCTTTTATAGGAATCTCCCAGGTGTGTTGACTATGCGTTCACAATGAGGTTAGTGCGGACGGAAGCCAAAAAGCAGGAAGTATGGGCGGGGGAGGGGGTTAAATGGCGGGAAACTTGTACAAGCAAAAGTTCTTGTTGGCCCTGCTGTGCTGTCGTCTCGTTTTTATTCACGATCCTTTGCTACAAACTGGTTTCTTTCACGTGTCAATGGACCGCAAAAATATTCGTATTTGACAAGTCATTATTCAATAGATTGAATTTTCTCCAGGTCTTTTTTGACACTCTCCCCCCCCCCCCACAAAACGACCAGAAAATTTTTATTTTTACTGTTATAGCTAAGGTATCAATAGTATAAATGGATTCACCAACTAACATTGACAATAGATCTAACATTCCTTTGGAGTATTACCTACCTTTGAAATAGCTTTATAAGATTTTTATCCTATTTTAGTCCATTTCTGTCAAAAACAGTGTAAAACAGCTCAGTGCAGTTGGAGGGAGGAAAACTAATGAAATTGTAAAAAAATACTTCATAGAAGCTTCTATTCTGTAGGTATAACTAACACCCAGAACCGGATTAATCCATCTAGAGCCCCGGGGCTAGAAAAAATATGTGGCCCCCAGAGATTTTGCTTAATTACTTTTCTGTGAAAAGAATACTTTCCATATTTTTGATCACATTTTATTTTATGATGATGATTGTACCTTTATGATTCTTTTTAGGAGATTTTGATCAGAGTAGAGTCCCCGATTCTCTTGGAGGCCCGGGGCTACAGCCCTCCTTAGTTCGCTCTTAAATCAGGCCCTACTAACACCGTATTCTGCATTGGGTGAGTCCAGCGGGCAGTGGATAACTAGGGACCTAAATTTTTCTATATCTTTTCAATAGATGTTTCTATACTCACCGTTATTTTCCCTAAAATTCCAATTTTCTTTAAAAGAAGAATATATCTGCACCTCTTAAAAGTTGGTATAAATATTGTTCTTCCACAGACCACAGAAACGGCATTTCGCAAAATTCGACCTCTAGGGGAAAAAGAAGAACTTGAAATTTTACTTGTTTGTCCTTCAGATTTCTGAGACTACAAGGTGTACAACATAGAAAATTCTGAATAAATAACCTCCATGTACTTCACGCAACATAGCAAAATGTGACCCTGAGGCGCACGGGCGCTCGAAGAAAAGAAGAGGGCCCAGGCTCCCTGGCTCACGAAAATGTATTAAATTTCTTAAGATTTTCTTAATACAAATAAAAGAAAAATACCAAACGCAAGCAGCCAAAGAGATGGCCCCCTCCTAGAAAATTTTCTTCGGGCGCCCACGCTGACGCGGGAGGGATGGAACAGCGACTTGGAGTGATTTTTTCCGTACTCCAGATCACTGAAACTAAGCGTAAACTTTGAAATTTTATACAAATATTCACCACAACGGAGAGGGATTAACGGGATAGAGCATTTCCGTAACTCCAGGGCAATCAAACTTACATTAAGGTTCCTTCAAATATTGTTTATAAACCTTAGTATTCCCGTGCGAAGAACGGACACTTCGCTAGGAAGCAAAAATAATATACATGCTTCATTTCAAACGCCTATACAATAATTATAGACATACTTATTGCACTTTATTTGTTACATACATCTATTTAGAAACTTGAAAATTCTGGATTTAAAAGAAATGAGTAAAATTTAAACGGAGCATTTTGACTAACGTTAACTGAGAATTCTAAGGAATACAGCATATGTTCTTGACCTGAATATACTCGCTACACTTGCACAACTATCATTCGTCAATTTTCCCAACATTTGTCGTGCTAGCCCATACGTAATTTGAGATAAAAACAAAATCGCGACAAACCATATTATATATATATATATATATATATATATATATATATATATATATATATATATATATATATATATATATATATATATTAGTTTTTAATTTAAATTTGCATTGTCTTCTCACGATTTAAACTCCCATGATCGTATTATGGTCTATACAAACTAGCTTTTCACAGTGATGTTGCAATTGCAAGGAAAAAAATTGTGGTTATAACACTGTAAATGGTTTACTATAGTAGAAATCGATTTCAACTTAAATTTTATCTTACGTTGATGAAATGAGGATATGGATAAATGAATGTTTGCCTGAAACAGACGCAACCCAACAAACAACTCGGCTGGTTGGTTGCATAAACGTCAAGGATAAACATTACAATTTTCCACATCCAAATTTTAAGGAATTTATGGTGACATATGAACATTTTTCAGTTTTTACTTCACTAAAACTGAATTCTTTTGATACAAGAAAAATCTCTAGAACATTAATTATCCCTCTCCCAGAAAATCAGGAGTAAACAGAATTCCTGTTTCGCCTACTTCTGAGATAAGATAAATATAATGATAGGCCCTATTAATTTCCAGCAGAGCTGCGGGTGAAATAGGAATAAATCAAACCAATAAGCAAGCAGCTGTAGTCGTCAGTAAAATATTTGTATTCTACTGTACCTCCAGAAAAGAACTAACATACGGTAGAGTCATTTTCAATTATATTACTTTGGCTTTTCAAAAAAAAAAAAAAAAAAAAAAAAAAAAAAAAAATCACGCAAAAAAAGAAAGTAAACAGAATCCATAAGAATTGTACGTTTAGACATCACACAAAAGTGAAAACGAAAAATAGTTCGGTTACAAAAAACAACGTCTAATTACCATAAGCCATGGTTCTAATTATTTCAGCAAAGAAAGAAAAACTTGTACCTAACGCAAGTACGCATATTACACATTCTGTATACCGTAAGGGAATTCGCATACGCAAACATGGACTTCAATTTTGCTTTTCTATTCAAAACGTTAAAAAAGCGTGTTTTGGTATTTTTCTTTTTGTTTAAGCTTAATGTTTAGCTTCCTCACGCCTTTTATTCAGTCCCTTTTTTTTCGTAACACACGTCATGTTCATTAAAAAAAAAAAAAAAAAAAAAAAAAAGCTTGCGGCTCCCTTAGTTGCAAGGGCAATGCACCGGACACATTTCAACGTGCATAACGCTTAAATGTTTCATGTACATTATTTTCACGAACATAGCGTGACTTTTCGCGAACATATAGAATACACAGTCGGAAATCACAAAGGTACTAGTCGAATTCATTAGTATATAAATACAGTGGTGTACGCAAAGCATGGTGTGGGGTTTGCACTTCCCCTTGAATAAGATATACAAAAGTAAACAAACACCTAAAGTTATATGAACTTCGTAGATTGAACTTCTACCACTTCGTATTACACTATACGTATGGGTTTCCATATTAAAATAAGGGAGACACTAAAAGGTAATATGGACACTGCTGTATTCAACTTTCTTGCCCCTACTTCTTTAAATTACCTTGATTTATACAGCACGATTTTCAATGAAATATTTATTCACTTACAGCAGGTACGTAGAAAAATAGCTTTATTTGTGTTTGAGAAAACTTACTGTGAAAATGATCAAATCCTAGGAGAAAACTGACCTCTTTGGACCTTTATATGAGAAATAAATTTTACTATTCTCGTACTGTAAGAGTTGTTCTGGCACCTCGATAATTCATTCCATTAAAAATACTATCAAAAATGTAGAAAGTTAGCAAGTTAGTATAAGAAAATGCTGTTAAAAAAAAAAAGTTTCCGAACTTTTTGTTATAGATTATAGATTTGTTTCCGAACTCACGGTGACGGTCACTCTATACACAATTAACAGAAGTCTTGAAAATCATTATTACTTCATGTAATAATGAATCATGTAATATCATTTCGCAGATACGCTACTATCTGCTCCGTTTCTAAATTTTTGATGATTTTCATAGTCTTTCGTGTTGAGCACGTACCCGGAAGTACATTTTCATCTCGTTTCCGAGACAAGACAAAACATTTTTTGAGTCTCATCGGGCAACACTAGTTCACCCAAACCTTAGATCTCAAACTTTGTTCTACTGTTGCATGATTCATAGTAGAAAGAATTATAAATTGGTAACGTGATTGTATGAACATAATAATTATTTAACAATGGTTTAAAGATATGCAAGTTATTACACAATATAATTCAGTAATAGAATAGTTTAAATGTTGTTATACTACACTAGGCCCGTATCCACGGGGGTCTAGGGGGCCGGTCCCCCTAAATTTTTACTGGTCCCCTAAAAATTTTATAGTAGGCTTGCAAAAGAACTATTATATAGTGATGAACTATCACATGGTTGGATCGTGCCCCCCTACATTTTTGGGCAAGCTACGGGCCTGTACTACACCCTTCATGGACCTCTGTAACGCGGAAGTATTCTAATGACTTCTCGATGAAATTAACAAAAAAAAAAAAAAAAAAAAAAAAGGGCATAAATTTTGTATATTAATTTACAACATTATACGAGAAACTCTTTCCAAACATCGAGACGGGACAGAATTAAGCGGGACGAGAAAACCTTAATCCTCGTCTCGTCTCGTCTCGTCTCATCTCGTAGGCAGCACTAATTATCCTTTAAGTTAACCGCTACAATTCAAATAGGTGCGGGGTAAGCTTTGCGCACAGCCTTACTGTAACGTGTATTTATAAACAAAATACAGTTCCTTTTACAGCTACAATTTATAGGAAATATAGAGATAAAAGTGACCATGTGACTTCATACTTATTGAAGCATTAGACTGATCTCGATCAAATTTTCAACATAGATGAGGTTCGGGCCTAAGATCGTTTTCATCATTTCACTTTGAAGGTACAACGCAGGGGAGGAGAAGATATTTACAAATGATCGAAATTGACCGACATTAGTATCGAATGCATAGTTTTCAGGGCCATTGAGATTAACAGTGCCACTTCCGATGCTGTTTAAAAACAAATTCAGCCCCGCAACTTAGAGGAGGGAGAGATACAAATAATTTAAAAAAATGAACGAACGATATTAGTGCCGAATCCATAATTTTCGGGGTCGCTGAGACGAACAGTGACACTTCTGATGCAGTTTAAATCCAAATTCAACCCTTTATGTCCAAAATGAAACTTATTCTCCCCGTGCGAAGAACGGGTATTCTGCTAGTTTCTAATAAAATTTCTCTCTGACGACCGAGCTAATTACGTTCAACCGAGCTAATTTTATCTATTCTTCATCCGTATTAACATTTTGGATGTGTCTAATATCTTTCATTGCTCTAACATAGTGTTATGGTTCATCCGTGTATTGTTCAACACACTTATGCTCATCTGAAGAACTTTTTCTTAACCATTCATAGAAAAGCCCATAAGTATACGCTTTTCTTGCTGTTGAAAGTTTATTTCACAAATGCATGACCTTTTTATTTCTCGTTTCGCAATATTATATTAGTATACTAAGAAATATTACCTAGGTACAGTGGCGTATTTAGGGGGGAGCTTCCGGGATTAAGCCCCCCCGAAATCTTACTTACTATAGTAAAGTATATGAAATATCTTGCAGAATTTTCACATTTTCAGGCAAAGCCCCCCCCGAAAGTTAGCAAAGCCCCTCCCTAAACAAAATCGTAAATACGCCACTGCCTAGGTATGTTACAGAACAAGTAGTTACTATTATTGTAGATTATAAAAGAAACAGAAAAGAAAGAAAAATTGGTTACGCGAATCCAAGGTCGATGTAAATACTGAACAGTTTATATGGTGCTGGGACTTCGATGTCGATTTGCTTGTTATAGACGCCAATCTGATTTTGTTTTCTCCTTAACGGTATTTGGAAAGCATCTCCCTCTCTTGACGTCATTATACAATCTACTGTTTAATAGAAGTGTGTGTGTGTGTGTGTGTGTGCGTATGTGGAAAAAGTATTACGTAAAAGTATCAGCCAAAATATACTGTTAGACTACGTGCCCGAGTCCATGCACACAAAATGCTTGAGGTATGGCTACACCTTCAGCAGAAGAATAATAAGGAAATCCAGTCATTATCCTTAACAAGAAAGATCATAAGCAATTTCCATTGACAATATCAATATTCCATTATCATTCCCATTATCAATTTTAGAATATTAACAGGGGGTATGGTTGCTCAACAGTGGAACGTTCACCCAAGGGCGCCGATCCTGGGGTGCCCGGGCCCCCAAAAACTCATGTGGGCCCCCTATTGTATTTATGAATATAAAATATTTGCCATAATTTGAATGCAATTTGTCTTAAAATCCTCATGCATATACCTTTTGAATCTGAATGCCCCCCCCCCCAAAAAAATACAGAGAAATCGGCTCCCTTGCCCTTGGTTCAATTCTGGGATACGGTATGTGATTTCGTGGTGGATAACATCGTAACCGCAGATTTTCTCGGGGTTCTCCCACATTCTTATTCCACATATGTTTTCATAATCTTTAATTACAAACCTCCTTTAGCCTAAAAGGCAGATACGTTGAAGAATATTTATTTTCCTTTTAAAAAGTTTACTACACGCAAACTCGATATTTCTTTCCACAACTTGGGAGGCTATACCTCTGAATACACAGTAGTTACGCCTCTGAATTTTAGTATTGCTTCTTTACCCTGGACGTTCACAGTTAGATTTCTTCACGCTTAGTGTCCCATTTCACTAACGAAATCTGGAATCGAACCTGGAACTTCGTGTACCAAAACCAAACACTAGCCGGTAGATCAGCGGAGGATTCATGTATTAATATTACATGTGCTAACCTTCCTTGTATATAAAGCTATAGATATACCACATTGACTTGATCCCTAGTCTTCCGTTGCAAGCACTGCTATCGGTTCAAGGAATTCCACTCGCTTTCTCTCGCTTAGCAACAGCTGAACCCTTATTGGCTCAACGCGTGGGAGTGAGCTTTAGTTCGCATTTTTGCCACGGCTCAAGACATTTTGGCAGCACAATAACTGAATCCCAAAACGTAGTTTCGGAAAACGTGACCAGCTTTCCACATCGGATAAATATATTGTTTGGTAGCCTCGATGTCAATCCCATGAATATGCAGTTTCTTTGTGATTATACTTTATAGTTTAAACTAGAGGCCAAAGTCCACTAGAAGTCCACCTCAGTATTATCTCTTTGCAATATGCTCTGGAAGGAGTATAGAGTTTTCGCTTGATACTATGAGTACTGTCATGGAGAAGTACTTGGATCAATTGTATTAATAGTTGGATAGTTGTACGAGATAGGTATTTTGAATCGAGAATTGTATAACTATATTACATTATCGTGTATCTCTTAGCTGAATGTAATTTGCACGGAAGTCTTACCCTTGTATTTCATAGTATTCCTTATTCCTTTGATCACTAAATCGACTCGAAAGAAAGGATATGAATATGATAGACTACTCCCAAACAAATAAAAGGAACTAATTAATCACTTCCCACACTTGAGCTTCAACACCGGCTTTATTCGAGATTTATTGAAACCCCTAACTACGTTTAAATATGTGAGTTTTGGGCTAACTTCAACATAGATTTCTTTAGAAACGCTTCTATATAAAGAAATAAAACTGATATTCTGAAGTAATTATGTTGATTCCGTTTAATGATAATCCTATGTAAGCAAAATGTATTGATTAGTGTGTTCAAGTAACCTGTTTAATGGAAGTGGAAAGGGACTGCCATCTCGCGGAGATGGTTCCTACTTTTTCTACATCAATTTGTAGGAAGTGGCACTTCACAGGGTCGTTCTGTGTCTTGACTTTTGTCAAACAAAATCAAACTACAACGTACGTTGTGAAAAGAGAAAACTCGGCGTCAAAAGCTACGGGACAGGCTCCTTTAGAAAACGTCCAAAATGGCTTTTGTTGACGTAATTGATTCTTTGTTATTGAAGAACCAGCAGGCGATGCAGACAAACCATGTCCGTGCGTAGATGCTGTGCGTCGTTCCTGCGTATAGACAGAAGAGTATCTTGTAAAATACTATGTCTTACAGTCTTTTATACAGCAAGTATTATTTTACTTACTAACATTGTGCTATAATTAACCTGAAGGTTTATCGAATGCAGAAATAAAACATTCGCTTCGCCATTTGACTGAATTGTTTTACGTGATTTGTCAGCAGCGAAATTATGTAGAACAAGACCTAAAGTTTAAAGAAAATTTAAGTAATAGGCTCTAATGTTAGCGGACCTAGTGTTTGTTCAGCTTCAAGACTGGAGACAAACTAACCGAATCATATTAGATTTTTACTCGAGACTAAATACCCCATCGAGGATTGAAGCCGGAACCATATACAGAGAAACCATGGCTATTTGGCATAAAGGAGTATTACTTATGGAAACCGCAAGCTATTAAATAGAGATGAAAAAAAAGAAAAGAAAAAGAAAGAAAGGAAAGAAAAAAGAAAATAATTAGCAGGTCACTTACTGCAATTAAGAAGCTTCCATGCTCTACGGTCTTCCGATAACCTCTTCGTTTTCACGTAATTCGCTCCCCGCTCTCTCTTTCGTGCTACCATACCCTCTGAAACGTTCTTCATGATACAGTTCCTTCTTAGCCAATATTCCAACCAGTTCCTCTTTCTATTCTTAATAATATCAAAAATTGTCCTTTTCCCGCCACCATTTCAAGCACCCTCTTCCTGCGTTTTCTGTTTGACCCAGCTAAATAGTTCCATTCTTCGCCACGAGCTCCTCCGTGGCTAAGTGAATAGCGTGCGCGCCTTTGGCGTGGGAGACCCGGGTTCCATTCCCGGCGGGAGCTCATGTTGTTCGGATTCCACGTTAATCAGTAGGTCCCGTTCTCATATAGCCTCGCTGCTGAAAGGGACGTTGAACTCGAATTCAACAACTCATTCTTCTCCACACCCCATTTCAAAAGCTTTCAGTCGTTTTTCATCATTTTTGCGCAATGTCCATATTTCTGCCCCATACAGTGCAATATGAAGCATTTAATAAGTCTTTTTCTCAACCACAAAATAGTATTTCTTCCTCCTAAAAGCTTATTTTGCCATTCCTATCCTTTATTTTATTTCACGTTCACGTTTCGTATCATAAGACGACTTTTTCTTTTGAAAGCGGAGGTTTTGTCCCCATAAAGACTTTTTTTTTTTTTTTTTTTTTTTTTTTACTCAACTGCCACTTCTGTTTCCTTGCAATAGATTCTGCAGTTTTAAAATTGAGTTTCCAATATTAAATACTTGTGAATCTCATCTCTTGAATGGTTTTCAAACTGGCACTACGTTGTTGCCAGCAAGAGTAAGTTATGCAACCCACCATACCACAGGTGATATGCTGGTTACCTACCCACTTTTACATAGTGCCTGCAAGTTAAAACATCTTTCTTGGTTGCGTAAATTCAAACTCGCGCAGGGAAGAAAAAAGTACCATTCAAAACCATTTTTATCTTGTTATAAAATTTTCCTGACATCTTGTTTTTAGTTCAGTAAAACATTTTATTCCGAGCTTCAGATTTTCTATTATAGAAACTAATATGAGGTCAGTTTGCATAATTGAAGCCATAAACGATTATTTTGTGTATGATATTAATTTAACATGACAGTAAAATTTCGTTATACACAGAATTTCTACTTTCTTTACTGTTAAACAGCGTCAAAATGTTTGAAGTAGGCCTACCAAACTTTTGGATAGTGTGTGTAGGTTTGTCACAGAGTTTTAACGATCTAAATAAATGTAGACTGAATATAAAATCCGTGATAAGTGTCAAAACGAAAATATAGAGTAAACAGCCCAGATGTTATGATGGAATATATAGGCACCGCATTCTTCTGGGAATTATTTGAACTACTTCCACAGTGAATATTAGAGGGTGTCCAATATACAACGCAACTCGGAGTTTGAGATAGTAGGACTTCTGAACCCGAAGCGATACACAAATAATAGTTATACCAAAATGAAGCTTTGTTCATGCATATATTTTTAAACTAGGAAGAAACGATTAAAGTACACTAGGAACCACACAGCGTTGCCAGATGTAACCGAAGGTGTAATTTTTTTTCTTTTGCAAAACATGTAAATTGAATCAAAAACTCATACGTATGGATGTTCTGTCGTTAATGTTCAATTTATTTAGTTGGAGTAGCTTGGAAACTATGGAACAGAAAAAAAATAATTCATTTTCACCGATAAGTAATCGGATGAGGCCTCTGTAAGGGGGAACTAAGGAAATCGTAGTTTTCATAAATTAACACTATAAATTTGCAACACTGTTGATGTTTCAGTGCATCAAAAGGTGTACTAAGGAACTGTCTACATTATGCAATTCATGAAATGAATGAAAAAGAAACTTTAAAATCATCATGATAAAACTTTTGCTTATATGCACCCGGCAACACTGCTATTCATTTCTATGGGGCTACTTAAGCAAGAGGTATACAGAAACAATTCTCGAACTATACAAGACCTAGAAACGAACATTCGCAGTGCCATTGAGAATATTAACACTTCTGCTCCTAGTAAAGTTGCTATCAGCATGGTGAAACGTGTGAATCAGTGTTTGAATCAAAACAGTGGGCACTTCCAGCATCTGCTGCAGAGCTGATAACTCATTTCGTGATAGTAGACGTGTTACCAGGTGCATGTAAGTTTTATCATGGTAATTTCAAAGTTTCTTTTTCATTAATTTCAGGAATTGCATATAGACAGATCCTTAACGCACGTTTTGATGCTCTGAAACATTAACAGTGTTGCCAATTCAGAGTGTTAATTTATGAAAACTACGACTTCCCTAGTTCCCCCTTACAGAGGCCTCATCCGATTACTTATCGGTGGAAATAAAAAATTCTCTTTTCAGCTCCATAGTTTCCAAGCTACTCCAACTAAAATTGAAAATTAACGACAGAACATCCATACATATGAGTTATGAGTCAATTTACATGCTTTGCAAAAAAGATTTACACCTTCGGTTACATCTGGCAACACTGTGATTCCTAGTGTACTTCTATCGTTGGTTTCTAGTTATATATATATATATATATATATATATATATATATATATATATATATATATATATATATATGAATAAAGCTTTATTTTAATATAACCATTGCTTGTGTATTGCTTCAGGTTCAAAAGTTCTACTATCCAAAACTCCGGGTTGCATTGTATATTGGACACCCTGTAGATAGGCAGTTTTTCATTGAGTAGTGTTAGGCACATCCCAACTTACATTAAACCCAACTTTTCCATTTTTGACATTTAGATATAGCACAAATTTTCTATTCGGTCTACAAATGTTGATGGGGTTTATTCATAAATAATACTGAAGTTTTAATTTATTCATAAATAATACCGAAGTTTCAGTTTATTCATAAATAATACCGAAGTTTCAGTTTATTCATAAATAATACCGAAGTTTCAGTTTATTCATAAATAATACTGAAGTTTCAGTTTATTCATAAATAATACTGAAGTTTCAGTTTATTCATAAATAATACTGAAGTTTCAGTTTATTCATAAATAATACTGAAGTTTCAGTTTATTCATAAATAATACTGAAGTTTCAGTTTATTCATAAATAATACTGAAGTTTCAGTTTATTCATAAATAATACTGAAGTTTCAGTTTATTCATAAATAATACTGAAGTTTCAATTTATTCATAAATAATACTGAAGTTTCAATTTATTCATAAATAATACTGAAGTTTCAGTTTATTCATAAATAATACTGAAGTTTCAGTTTATTCATAAATAATACTGAAGTTTTAATTTATTCATAAATAATACTGAAGTTTTAGTTTATTCATAAATAATACCGAAGTTTCAGTTTATTCATAAATAATACTGAAGCTTTAGTTTGTTCATAAATAATACTGAAGTTTTAGTTTATTCATAAATAATACTGAAGTTTTAGTTTGTTCATAAATAATACTGAAGTTTTAGTTTGTTCATAAATAATACTGAAGTTTTAGTTTATTCATAAATAATACTGAAGTTTTAGTTTATTCATAAATAATACTGAAGTTTCAGTTTATTCATAAATAATACTGAAGTTTTAGTTTATTCATAAATAATACTGAAGTTTTAGTTTGTTCATAAATAATACTGAAGTTTTAGTTTGTTCATAAATAATACTGAAGTTTCAGTTTATTCATAAATAATACTGAAGTTTCAGTTTATTCATAAATAATACTGAAGTTTTAGTTTATTAATAAATTGTAAATGATAATTTTGTTTCACGAAATTTATTACATTTTCAGAACAGCTAACAGTTTATTGCTAACAGTTTTCTTAAAATATAAGTTAACATCCCATAATTATGCACCAAGGCTAAATACTTTGATATACTTTTTCTTCAGAATACAGTCATTAAAATATCTTTGTGTTATAATGGGAAAAGAAAGGTTGGAATTTACTGTTATTTTATCACTAAAGCGTTTTTTTTTTTAAAAAAAAAAAAAAAAGCTGTTTACTTTTATAAAGGAGATTTTATTAAATTTATTAAAGAAATAAATATATAATAACTTATTACACTGGATTTACAATTGCATAAATTCACTGAACAACCACTAGAAATACTACAAATGTTGTAATATAACAAAATTTAAATGCGTTAGTAGGTTACAATAATAAACAAAAAGATAAAGGAAAAAACGAAACAAAAATTCCCAACGAAAATTTTTTTTCCCATTCAAATTTTCCTACATTTCACATTTGGTTAATAAATTATTTAAGGAGAAATCTGTAGCTTCCAGATTTCCATTTATTTATTTTATAAAAGGAATTTGTTAATCCAAAGTTTATATATAACATATTAACATATATTGATGATATGCAAAGTGAAGAATGAGAATTAGGATCCCCAATCAGCACAAGTTCACATTACAGGACATCTTATATTTTTCGTAATTTTGTGTCAGTATATCAATCCCTTACATCTCTACTATTACTTTAGGAAGAATTTGGATGTGAAATAAATGAAAGGTAGAAGGGCGTTAGCCATTTTACAATCGGGTCTGACTCGCACTACCACGTGCTCAGGCTCACAATTCTCAATGATGCTCACACTAGCAAGGCTCGCGCTCATCCAAAGGATCGGATTCGCTATACTCAATGAAACTCGCACTCACTCGTGGCAGCGCTCACTAGCCTCATTGGCTCGTTCTCCACTAATAGGACTCGTGTTCACAGGCTCATGGTCATTTATTGAGCTCGAGAGCCGGGACTGCTATCATTTATTAAGCGCGAGAGCTGGATTCGTGATCATCTATTGCACTCAAAAGCTGGAATTGCGATCATTTATTGAGCTCAAAAGCTGGAATTGCGATCATTTATTGAGCTCAAAAGCTGGGATTGCGATCATTTAGTGAGCTCGAAGGATGAGACTGCGATCATTTAGTGAGCTCGAAGGATGAGACTGCGATCATTTAGTGAGCTCGAAGGATGAGACTGCGATCATTTAGTGAGCTCGAAGGATGAGACTGCGATCATTTAGTGAGCTCGAAGGATGAGACTGCGATCATTTAGTGAGCTCGAAGGATGAGACTGCGATCATTTAGTGAGCTCGAAGGATAAGACTGCGATCATTTAGTGAGCTCGAAGGATAAGACTGCGATCATTTAGTGAGCTCGAAGGATAAGACTGCGATCATTTAGTGAGCTCGAAGGATGAGACTGCGATCATTTAGTGAGCTTGAAGGATGAGACTGCGATCATTTAGTGAGCTCGAAGGATGAGACTGCGATCATTTAGTGAGCTCGAAAGTTAGGATTGCGATCATTTAGTGAGCTCTAAAGCTGGGTTGTGATCATTTATTGAACAAGAGAGCCGACTCCGCGATCTCTTATCGGGTTCACGAGTTTGGACACACAAGAAACTATTTAAAATAGCGATTCCATTAGGAAAACTGGAAAACCTGATAAAATAATTTACTTGTGTAATGGCACATCTCAGACGTGGTCATCTTACATAAAAAAAAAAAAAAAAAAAAAAACATATTGAACTAAATTCACTATTTCAAAGTTCACAATTGCTTGTATCCACGTCTATGGACCAAATTTTCTTTCCCAATTTAACCACATCTGCTGAACTTACTTTTGTAATATTAATCACTTCCTAACCAGAAACGGGAAAAAACAAACAGGAAGTTAACCACCAAACCACGTATGAACACATTAGGAAGTAACGTGTAGTTAATGTAGTCCTTTATTGAAAAAGAAAAAGGAAATCTAAAAAAAGTACTTGCATCATAAGGAAAAAGATCGAGTATTTCACATACCGGTCCACTAACCCATTCTTTACTGTATTCTTACGTAATTATATATATATATATATATCTTATCAAAACAAACCACACACACACTGATACTAAATTATCAGTTACAATCAGGGCTATTATGTATTGACAATATCTATGAATATGTGCCGCCCTTTAAATAACTAAATGATAAATCTATTTTTTGTTGTGAAAAAATAAACTGTTCTTAGAAAACACTTCATTCATTGAAAATATGTTAGCGGTACATAATTTCTTTGAGTTTTCTGAAAAGAAGAAGAACTTTTGTACTGTGTTTTATGTAAGAGAGATAAGAGTTTTATTTTTGTGAAATTCTTAATTATGGAAAAACTGACTAATATGAAAGGATTGAAATCATATCAGTTATCAGCAGGGGCGTTCAGGGAGAAAGGGGCCAGAAATTGTCCCACTGAGTTTGAGATAGATTGTATTTTAACCAATCTATCTACCTACGCATATACAAAAATGAAAGTAACTATGTTTATGACTTAATAACTCTTGAACCAGTCTACTGATCTCGATCAAATTTTCAACATAGATGAGGTTCGGGCCTGGGGTGGTTTTTATAATTTCACTTTGACCGTGCAACTTAGGAAAGAAGGGGGAGGGGAGAAATATTTTTAAAAAAATATGACCGAAAAGACGCGATATTAGTGCCGAATCCATAGTTTTTCACGGTCGCTGAAACGAACAGTGACACTTCCAATGTTGTTTAAATCCTAATTCAGCTCCGCAACTTGGGGAAGGGGGATACATATATGATCGAAAATGACCGATACTAGTGTCCAATTCATTGTTTCGGGGTCGCTGAGATGAGCAATGACACTTGCTATGACATTTTAAATCCAAATCCGCCCACAATAGTAATGTTTAATTTTTATTTATATGGATTATTTATAATTTTTTGATTTTTCATTATATTTTCTTTGTTTTTATTGATTTACGAGCGCTTCGCTTCAGTAATAGTAAGCAGTGACTAATGGAACGTATTATTAATTTTTCCCATTTTAACCCAGTGAAGCGGTAAATGACGTTAGTATTATACTATATAATATACAATGAACAGGGCTCATAGTTGTCTGGTCTCTTGTAAATAGTTGAAAAGTGACCAAAAGCAGACGAAAAAGTGACCCAAAGTGACCAAAATCTCATCTCGCCTCTTTTTTCCTTTGTCAATTTCTCCATCGCCTCTCTTTGTTTGTTGTTTTGTTGTATCTTTTCTTCTTTACTTGTTTTTGAGCTTCGTCCTTTCTTAGGTTTTCTAAGTAATGCTTTGTAGTTACGGTAAGCAGACTTAGCACATGTAAGAAGCTTCCGAGTAAGCGGAAGCAGTTCTGGCCTATTACCAAATTTCTTCATTACACACATCAGATTTAACTTTGCATTGAGAGTTCCCAAAGCCATGAAATATTCAAATTCATCACCTACTCTTAAGAACATACAAGAAGCATAACACAAGACGACCATGATGAACCACACAAACACCCACCCACGCACCCACATACACACACACAACGTTGAGCGGAGCGTTAACTATTACGAGAGAAAACTAAAAGACTATTATGATAGTAGGAAGAATAGACACAGAAGGGTTTTCAACCCCACCTTGAGAGTATAAGCATCCACCAACCATCCACTGTGCTTTAGAAACAATAAAAGCTGAAGTGAGAATAAAGCTGACTACACGTGACAGCAAATACTAAAGCTTTCAGAAGAGTAATGAGTAACAATGTTCTACCTTTTCCCATTTATTTTATATTATATATATAAACTCCCAATGCAAAACATAAATCACACGAAAAAGTCATTTTACCTTCCCAAAAAAGTAACTTTTATTGACAAATTTGGAAAAAAGTAACTTTTAGTGACCAACTTGAAAAAAAGTAACTTTTAGTTTAAAAAGTTACTCGCTATGAGCCCTGAATGAAGAAGTTAGTTTCGTTCCCCATTGTTGTTAAACTACAGCAGGAATTCCAAAATATAGGAGTTTATAAAGTGTAAATAGCAGATTTATCATCATTTCCAGTTGCAATAAGAGGACCAAAGTCAAGGATGGAAGAGAAACTGTTCTTCGGGTGCTGAATCTACATCAAAAATCGTTTATCGCAATACTTTCCATTATTACTATATAGAAGTCAATACTTGAACCCAGTGTTGCCACAGTCCTAGCTCTGGAGTGGGCTGAAAAATAGTACCAAATTGAAAGAAAAAGGGCTGAATTCATTATTTTATACCAGTGTAATACATGGCTCTATAACACGAAACTAAAAGAGGTAAAGTTCTAGATACCCCCTTCCTATTCTTCCAAGAGTCCAAATCAAGAAAGTACTCTTCTTAAAAACATCCAAATAGGAGGACCCTGAACAACAGTGGAAATAGATGAAACTTTGATAGGAAGTATCGTTTTGATGTAGAATCTTTGCAACGGCACATAAATTTGAGACTTATTTGAGCACACACTGGTCTTCTTCAGAATATTCAGAATTCTAAATATTCTTCTTCAGAACACTTGATTCAACGTGTGTGTGTTTGTTAAGATTTCAAGATACAATTTCCACCACACTGATTCTTTCTCGTCTCCTTCATTCGCGGCGCGGATGCGTTTATCTAGCGTCATTTGTTTCCCGGTATAGTTCGAGTTACGAATTTTCCACACAAAGTTCGTAGCGTTATGCGGTGCAACGCCACAGAATGAATGTTCAACAGCATTTTCTAAGGGCCCAACACACAGCATTAGGAAATGTCTTACTGACACTTTTGAAAACGTGACAAGTATTTGTTAAATAGTGCTGAATTGGGTAGAATTGTACCAACTTTTTCACAAAAGGGGCTGAAAATGCCAGCGTGGTACCAACGGGCCGATGAATGACAAAAAGGGCTGAATTTGGTACAATTGTACCAAGTGTGGCAACACTGCTTGAACCAGAAGTTTTACTAGTTTTTTTTTTTTTTTATTACTTCCCGTTTTAATCTATATTTACACAGTTAATCCCGGACTACCCAGCTTACTTCAAAATAGAAAAAAATAAAATGCGTAATAAAAATTAAGATTTTTTTCCAAGGATCTACCTGATCTTTTACTTGATATTATCTGGTTGTGTAAGAGGAGGGATTATTACGTCGTGGAAGAGCTAAAAGATAGAATCCTTTTAAGTTGCAATTAATACAGTACAATGCAATCGAATCCTTGCAATAGTTGTTTCTCAATCTGCAAATTGCCTGCATGCACACTAGCGACGCGTATTGGCGTCAGGCAGACAACGACGAGAGTGACTTGTTTACTACTTGCATAGACTGACAAACTGAGAAGTTTTACTTTTGTAATTATGATTTATAGTAAGAAAAAAGGAAAAGGGTCAAATTTTAGTTCTAGTGTATTCCATGCAACAAAGTCGCTTCATTTGGACCTTCAGGTGTGGGTAATTGCTCCCTCCTAATCCTGAATTCGAAAATGAAATAAAATCTTTAAGTTTTACGTCCCACGTTTATGCCGGTTAGGCTTAAAGTGACGGTGATGATAAATGACTGAAATGGTGGAATGAAGAAAGTGGAAGGAAACGGGAGAACCCCGAAAAAAACCATGCACATTGTGTTTGCCCAGCACAAAGCTCACTTGACGCGAGCAGGAATGGAATCAAAGATCTTATGCACCAGAGGTGAACGCTCTACCACTGAGCCACCACGGACCCACATCTATATTAAAAAAAAAAAAAAAAAAAAAAAAGAGCTAGATTGTTTTTGTGAGAAAGAGTACAGATGAAGTGAAAGATCAAATTTTCATGGTACACCAATCTTTTCCTTGTTAAAGAAGTATTGTTTTATAGAGAAAGTGTACAAATGTATGTTGAGCTACAAAGTTTAGAGCAGTCTGGATCCGGTAGACCCACCGTGGGTTCGCCCCTGTACACTAAAAAAAATATACGGTCACATTTACCAACCGATTACAGTCAATTCTAGTTGCCAACCAATTACTCTAAAATTTACGGTATTACTGTAAAATTTATGGTTATAGGCCATAAAAAGGTCGTATTTATGCCCTATTACCTACCATACGGAGTTCTTCAGCAGAATTTACCTAACGATGACTTTGTAAAGAAACGTTTCGTATTACTATTCTACGTAATCAATCGTAAAGTTATATAAATAAAAAAACGACTTGTTACAATCTAGAATTTCATTGTTCATTAAGATAATTTTATTTTAAGTACCGTCCGATTACACACACGTTTTTGTTGTTCTCCATGTGGCGTTGTAACCTGTTCTCATACATAGCGGCTGAGTTTTCACATATTTAAGCTAATTGCTTACATACTTATCGTGTTTATGATTCGACTGGGATTTTCCACACTCAGACTTATGTAACAATACGTATAATGACAATGAATAGTACACTAGTTGGCTCTCATTACTTCATCATTCCCACAATATAATTAAAATAAACATTGAATCTTAGCTCTTTTTCCCTAGGCAAAAAAAAAAAAAAAGTAAAAAAGAAATTCTGGAAGCCTACAAATGTATTTAAAGAAACGTATAAAAAAGGAACTAACAGTTTACTAACTAAATACAGTAGAATATCTCTAATCCGTCACCTTTGGGACTGGCGGTATAGTCAAAACGTAGAAAAAGGTCCGATTATCAGAAAATATAGAAAAATACAGATTTTACAGTAAAATCAACTATCTCTGAACTCAAAACTGACTGTATTGTTCCCTACAGTAAAAACAAACCAACAGTAAACACTAAAAACTGCGCAGTATAGTACAGAAAACACCACTGTTGCTATTCAGCCGGTTCATACCGGTTGCTATACAGAGTCAAACTCTCTCTCACACACACACACACACATATATATATATATATATATATATATATATATATATATATATATATATATATATATATATATATACAGAGAGAGAGAGAGAGAGAGGCAGAGGCAGCTGGAAGAGAGCTTGTTGAATACAAATTTTTCACAACCAAAAACAAATGACCTATTTAAAGAACCTTGCTTTGCTCTGAACATATCAGAAGATTACTGACGGGGTGGTGGAACAGTAAATTTTATTTTATCTTTGCTTTTAGAAATCCTTATAGCTATAGGGTTAAACATATCATCTCACAGAACAAAATATAAGCCTTCATTTCTAATATACTATAGTGAGCGCAAATTTCCTGACTATAGGGAAAGTAATATAACCTCTAAACCTCGATTTTTTGTAGTTTTTTTTCTTTTTAAAACTAAAATATCAACAAAATCGTTAAGAGCGAAAAACCGATCCAAACTATGAATTCAACATCCTAAGAATAGGTTTCATTTATCCGTTCTTACTGTTCTTTTGCAACCGGAAATGGTAGAAATTTACCATGCACAGTTCAATTTGATGATCTCCAAAGAATAATAACGGTAACAGGTAGCAAGTAACTGTTCTCTGATCCATCAAAAATTTTATCACTCTACTGAAGGGAAAATTTTAGGTGAAATTGTATTAGACGATATGGAAATTCCCGTCTCGTCTAAAATTGCGGAAATTCTTATTGAATGGGATTGTCTTCCCATTTGAAAGGCAAACAGCCGCTAACTGAAGGAAGGGAGAATTTTAGGTGAAATGTGATTAGACGATATGGGAATTCCCGTCTCGTCTAAAATTGCGAAATTCTTGTCTTCCATATATCAGTGGCAGATAAGCAGTTAGACGAGAATGAGATTAGACAAGATGGGATTGAACCACAGTGTCTTACAATTTGAAAGGAAAACAGTCGCTAATTGAAGGAAGGGATAATTTTAGTTGAAATGGGATTAGGCGATATGGAAATTCCCGTCTCGTCTAAAATTGCGAAAATTCTTATCTTCCAGATATCAGAGGCAGATAAGCAGTTACACAAGAATGAGATTAGGTAAAATGGGATTGAACCACAGTGTCTTCCCATTTGAAAGGCAAACAGTCGCTATTCCTTCTGTTGCTGTTGAGGATAAGTCCGATTACAGTAACCCCCTATTTATTTTAGTAGTTTAATATATCATCTTTCCGTACTTGATTCTATTCTTAATTTCTTTATCGCTATAGTCCGTTTCCGTGTTCCTGCACTTCGAATATTATCTAAGAAGGAACTCTTGCAACATCTGAATATCCAGACTCCGGAAGTAGGTAGAATTATCTCTGACCTGAAATATCTTCATAAAATAGTGAATGGAGATTTAAGATCGGAAATATTACTTCAGGAACTATCCTTACGTGCCCCTTCCCGCATCACCCGGAATACTCACCTGTTCCATCTTGCCCGTCCTAGGTTGGCAATTATACAGAGGTCTCTGTTTTTTACAGAATACCAAACTATTATAATCAAATAACAACTGATGTGGACATTTTATCAAGCTATTCGGTGTTTGAAAGCAATTAAACGAGTTTTGACGGAATAATATTACTTTTACACTTTTTTTTTTGACACTTCTATGTTGTTGTTGTTATTGTTGTCTTGTTTTTTTTTTTTTTTTTTTTTTGTTAGTTTTTCCCTGTGTAAAATGGCAAAGTTATGATATATCTGGGAGTTTGTTCAATAAATAAATAAATAAATAAATATAATCCAGTAAAACTTTCCTTAACGGACATTTCCATAATATGGACTTTTGTTCCGGCTAAAATATACATATTGTTAGTTGTTACGTAACAGAACGCTACATTTTACGGATACTTTCAGTTACGGACACGAACAATTTTCTTTCCCTCACAACGTTTTAATAAGCCCTTTAAAACAGAGAGGATTATTCTCAGTTCATTTATATATCCACCCACCTCCCTTCACTAAAAATACTTTCAGTATTTTGAGACAGACGACATTGCCTTCCTCACAAAATATGTCTATCGTAAATAAATCATTTAGTGAACCACCATACACAAAAAGTGGCAGGCTGAATAATAGGGGGCATGTATTTGCTAAAGAAGAAAATTACCGTACATAGAGTACACGGCCATATATGTAGTCCCCAAGCTATTCTTTTGTTTCCAGATAGAGGGAGTTTGAAATGAAATGAAATGCAATCTTGTACGTTTTACGTCCCGGAGTTATGCCGGCTAGGCTAAAGTAGACGGTGATAAGAAATGAATTAAACTGTGGAATCAAGTGGGAGGAAACGGGAGAACCTCGAGAAAACCAACTCATACGGTGTTTGTCTACCACAAAGCTCACTTCGCGCGAGTTGGGATCGAACCAACCAGAACGGTCTACCACTGAGCAACTGCTGCCCTAGAGGGGATTAATCCCTCATGACCCTCTCAATGCTACCACTGAATTGAGTATTTCAATATTCGTCTATATTTACATTTATGATTAACGTATTTAGTGTATTGTATGTATGCAATTACCGCACGAACTGTGAGTACAGTACACCTAAATCTAAATTTGTGTAACCTCTCTGTAACGGATACCTCTCACTTAAAGGGCAAATAATCATATCCCATCGGTGACCGTTATTCACAGGTTTTACTGTATATCTAACAGGATAAAGAAAGTTATTTAGGAGGCACATTCATCTTCCATTTATTCTCACTGCCTCAAGCAAATTCATCCATATCCTATCTCTATATCTCTTAAAAAGTAGTGAGTAACTTAAAAAAGCAAATATTTGTCATTCCTGGTCTCCGACAGAGACTTTGGTAGACAAAAAAATAAATCTAGGCCCCCCCTCCCCCTACATTCGCCCACGCCATTAAACCACAATTCCAGTAACCAGTTAGCAGAAACTTTCAAGTTACTCGGCGTAACAGAAGATAGCTATAGCGAACGTAATAGATAGTTTTAGTTTATTCTCTTCTGCTGACGAAACCAAATTTGAGATGTATACTTTTCTATTTTTTTTAAAAAAAAACCCGCAAGAGCAAACAAATACGAGGAATTTTGTTGTTATGGTCAATTAAACAACAAGAAAGAAAGAAAAAAAAAACATGCTGATAAGTCAGTTTGGCTAATCTCAGTGTGTTGGTGAGTTCAACTGCATGGTTCTATTTTGCCGTTTCCACAGTATTGAATTACGCTGAATGGTTAATTATTACGCTACAAGAACCATCACAGACCTTCAGATACAGCACAAATGAATACCGAGAATTGTTTATTTCAGTAAATTCTGAATACTCGGACTGACGAAATCGCTTTATTGTTAAATTCAGAGATACCTTTTGTCCTAATGACCTCCACTATAACTAAGCCTTCTCAATGTTTTTCCCTACACACAGTCGAATGTATCGTAAGTCTTAGGCGCAAGGGCAAGTTCTATCCTATTTGAACAATAAGACGAATTTCATTTCTCTGTGGCTCAAAAGGATATCATTATAGCACTATGCGGCTTCTTCAGCTCCCTTCTCTTCACTGCATCTTTATCATGTCCGGTGGGTTCACTCGGTCGGAAAAGTGTAACACGCTTTTCAGGCCAGCCACCCTGAATGAGGTTTACCTGGGTTTTCCTCATTCACACCAGGCAAATGCCGGGGTGGTACCTAACTTATAGGTCCCAGGCCGCTTCCTTCCTTCCCTTTCTCCGGATTGTGTGCTCGCCGAGGGACGTCATCCCTCAAATCGTGAAGGGCTTAATGGCCTTAGATGCCGAAAACCCAGAAATCTAAATCCTAAATCTTTATCATGTCCCTCAGAATACAGTTCTGTTTCAGTCTATTTCCTAGCTAGCTTTTCTTCTTATTTCTAAACACGTCTAAAATTATTTTTCTCCTCTCCTAATATTCTCAACTCTTCCTTATTAACAATCCATTTGATCCAGCTAATTAACTCCATTCTTTTCCACGCTCACATTTCGAAAGCCTCCAATCTTATTACATTGCTTCCGTAGTACTATACCCATGTTTTTGTCCCATACAGTACAATATCCCCACAAAAAGCATTTTATGAGTCTGTTCGTAACTTTTTTTAATTCAAAAAAAGATCCATAAAGTATACTTTTCTTCTTTTTTGTAAAATGGTTTCATTCCCCACTCCCATAACAGCTTTAATTTCAGGTTTACACTTCATGTCTTTTCTATCATAATAATACTACCTAGGTGCCGGAAGCTAGTTACCTGTTATACTTTCTTCCCTCCTACTCACATGCGTAACTAGAAAGGGTTACTCCCTTGAACCAAAGGGTGTTGTTGAAAAGTAAAATATTCTATTTAGCTACGTAAATGCTTCTCTTTCTGTATTTGATATAGACTGCTTTGTTTTAATCATTATTACTTGGAAAAGATTTGGGAAGGTATCGGCCAGGGCCTATTTAGTAGGTACTATCCCGGCATTTGCCTGATAGGACCGAGGGAAACCCTAGAAAACCCCAGTCAGGATGGTCGGCAGCGGGAATCGAACCCACGATCTCCCGAATGCGAAACCAACGCTCTACCACTTGAGCTACTTCTAACATCTATTTCATGGAAAAGTGATTGGAGTGAAAGCATAAAATATATAAATTAGATAAAATATCATGTATCACGTATTTGAGATGCAGTGACGAATCCAGACGAGGTGACAAGCGGTGAGTGCCCCTCCGACATGTAATATAATTCAAGTAATGTAAACCTATCTTTTTCGGTGTATATTACAGCTATATCTCCCTTAAAAAAAAAAAAAAAAAAAAAAAAAAGTGTCTGCTCTCAGTCTCCCATTTAAAGCTGGCGTCGTCACTGTTAAGAAGTACTGGCTACATTAACCAATTATTCAGTAGCGCCTGTCAATATTCCACCAATGTGAGGCACTGATCTCTCTCTCTCGCTTATTATATATAAAAGAATTCGTCCTGACACTGGCTGATCAGCGAGCCTAGGCTAAAGCGTTTAATAAAATTCCTGTTTCTTAATACCAACGTATGGTAGTAATTAAATATAATTTTCTTAAGTACACTGTTAAGAAAGGACTAAATTAGTTTAGATGGTTGTTTCATGTAAGAACATTACTTAGAATGCCATTAAATAAACTAATTTTTCATTATATTAAATCGAAAATAGATATTATTTAAACAATCGTTTTTATCAAACATCTGTAATTTCCGACATTTTTGTCTGATCTCAAATACGTTTTAATATACCGTTAGAAATTAAGTATCGAGCGAAACTGGTTCTAATGTAAGGAACGTTCAAATTAGTTTCCCTTCTTACGTTAGTTTATTTTTTTTCTATCTCATTCGGGACATGTGCGTTCCGATCCTTCTTTCAGGTATCATGACAAATGTTGCAAGCAGTTGTAAAACACAGAACTCATTCGTTTGAGTTTGCATGTTTTAAATTTAGCTTTAGAACGAAGTAGTACGTCGTAGCAGATGCAATTTTAGTTAAGAGCACAATGCTGTA
Organism: Thermobia domestica; assembly: GCF_964235325.1. NCBI lineage: Eukaryota > Metazoa > Arthropoda > Insecta > Zygentoma > Lepismatidae > Thermobia > Thermobia domestica. The sequence continues at coordinate 39,665,898 of NC_137469.1, forward strand.
TGTTTCGTATTCTACACTTTGTTCTCGCTTTCATATTCTATACTCTGTGTGAACACACAATGGTTTTACATTTGATGACGTCAACATGCACAAACATCTTTTTATATAATTCACAAGAGTTAATAATAGAAAACTGGTAACTCAAAATCAATTTTTCAGGAATACGAGTTGAAGATTGACACTGCTTCAGTCAGTGTTCCTATGTTATTGAAAATTCCACAGAAAATCATCTTTGGTTTCTGTAATATTTTCAAATAATAATAATAACAATAATGAACTAACAAACACGTGTATGAAGAAAAGAACATACTACACCAACTTTTGCTCTTCAGTGAAGCTGGGTTATACAAAATATATAGGGATTGACTTGCCTTTGTGGTATGAAACCAGTTCTACTCTTGAGTAAAGCGGGGTTATCTAATATACAGGAGTCAATATGCCTTGGTCGTATGAAGCCAGTTTTTACTCTCCAGTAAAGCGGGATTATCTAACGCACAAGAGGTTAACTTCCACAAGTCCAAGTAAAAATTTCAAACGATTTTTACAATGAATAAACACGAGGATCATTGAAAAAATAAGGCAAGAAGCCCTCTCATAGGTATTCTATTTCTCTTGTTCGTATTCCCTACTAAGTCTCAGCAGATGCACAGTTTTGTTCTCGTGTCACCAAATGATACATATGTTACATCAGATCCTCACCATACGAATTGGAATATGGCTACACCTGAGGAAACAAGGTTAAACATGGAAGTTCGTACTGTTATTTTTTTTTTTTGGTCTAAAGCGCACCTCATCAACAAATTCTCATCGCAAACTTGTTGAGACATATGGTGCTAAAGCTAAAGTTATCACAGAAACAAGTTGTGTCGGTGAGCTGAGTTCGATAACGGCAAGATAAATGAACAAGATAAGCAACGAATTGATCATATTGTTAGTAACTCCGTATTCGAACGTATAAGCAGAAAGAAGACGACGAAGTCTATTCTCAACTTGGGTGAGTCTTCTTTCTAAACATTATTGATGTGCACTTACAACCAATGTCCTTGTCACACTGGTTTTCGTAAGATGACGGGAGTCAAGTAAAGCGGAGTGCGACCAGCAACTGGTTATGTCACCATTTGTGAAAATACTTTCGTCAGTGTGGCATTCATCCCAGCATCGTGAGCACAACTTAGTAGCTATTTGAATTAAAAGACTCATACACCAGTGACACAGATGTCCGTACTCATGCGGCAGATGCTGATGAGCATGGAATACACGCTCACTCGATCTCAATCTCATGAAATGAGCGTAAGGTTGAATGAGTGACTTAAGTGACTATATGTTAAAATGTGAGCTTGGACTGAGCAACTGTGATGCCAAAATAATCTGAGAATAAGCATGAATGAGCCTGATGTCGAAATGGTCTGAGAATGAGGTTGAGTGAATATGATGCCGAAGCAATAATGCGAGCGTAAAGTTGAGTGAAGCTAATGTCGAAGTGGTCATGTGCATTAATGTGAGGTTGAGTGAACCTCATGTCGAAATATCATGCGAATGTGAGGCTGAGTCAGGGCCGGCTCTCCCATATGTGCATTTGCACGGAGCGGCAAGTGTCGAGAGAGCAGCCAAATATGTCATAACTATATTATTTAAAATAAATATTTATTGTTGGAAACAGATTTCATGATGATGGAAATTAAATTTACTAAGCTGGCCTTCTATTTGAATACTCCATAAATCATGTTTAAGTGGCATTAGTTTAAGATCACATGGACAGTGCTAAAGCAAATGGTCAAACAAATTCCAGCATAAATTGCTTGATTGTTGTCAAATACAAGAACTCAATTCTCGAATAGTAGTGAACTCCTGTTCCAATTAGTAATCACAGTCTTGGCATGAACACTAGTCCTGTTATTGTCACAAACAAGTTCTTCATCATTGAAGGTGGAAATTTTTTCCACTTTTAACAGGGTAGAAAGAAAATCCCAAAATAAAGATAAAAGAGCTAGTTGAAATGGAATTGCAAACTGATATATTGATATTGAAGCTCGATATTGTATTCTATAAAAAAGGTTACCATCTTTCGTCTGCAAGTGTGTGTGCTTTATTTTTTACTAACATAATAGATTATTATTTAAAGAAACAACAGACACAACAAGATTGTATTTGTAGTGTTTAGGTCTTTCTGAGTATGAGTATCTCCCCCCCCCCTCCTTCGTTGTTTATGATAGGGTAACATACTTAAAATCGTGCCTTTCAAGATTTGTTCTTTCTGGAGAAAGGAGGGGTGGCAAATTATGCCATTGCACAGGGCGGTAAATTGCCTACGACCGGCCCTGGGTCGAGTGACCCAGATTTCGAAATGATGGTGTGAATACCAAGTTAGGTGAGGCTGATCTCAAAATTATAGTGTGAGCATTAAGTGCATGATGTCGAAATGATTTATGAATATAAAGTTAAGTGAGCCTAAAGTCGAAATGATACTAGCCTGAGGTTGGGGTTGGTGATAAAGAGTATGGAATCAAGTCAGATGACGTGGGCATGAAGTTAGGTCGAAGTGGGCAACATCTAGTGAAGAAATCTAGTAAAAACGCCGGCAAAATATGGGATGTGCAGACCACATATACCTTATATACCAAGGATGTACATAGGGGTGGAACCTTGGGGTCCGCCTTCCCGAAATCAACTTTTCTGTAAATTTAGTCTAATTTTAGGGGTGATTTTTAAAATCTTAATTTATCCTCATTTTGAATGTGAACTCCCGAAAAACTTTGAACTATTTCTCCCCAAGTAAATCCCTGCGTACATGCCTACCATATACCCATTTTCAAAGCGTTGGTCGATCGTCTTAAAAACCCTTCATGGCTTCGTACCAGGTAAGTGAATGAATTTATCCCAGACATACATTGACAAAGTGTGGAAATAACGTAATTTAAATATCAAGTTTCATTTAAAAAAAAAAAGTTCTTTTAACATGTCTGTTTTCCCAGCGACATCAACAAAACAACCATTAATTACAAGATATAATCAAAATTATTAGCGATACATTAAAAAAAAATAACATTTCAGATTTTTATCTACGTCAAACAAATCTCTCTTCAACGAGATTGATATATTTTCTATATGCAATAAAGTACTTAGGCGATAATAATTTATATATACATATATATAATTCAGGATATTACAAATAAATTGACATACTAAAGCCTTCCATCCCCTCGCACAGGCACCAAGGGCATTGAATCAATCACCGGATTAATCAACCCCTTTGGCTCTCAGGGACAAGCTCTCGCTCTCTCTCTCTCGTTCTGTATTGAGTTCATAACAGCGTTTCATACTGCCGGCTAAACTTGATTAGAGCCACACATATACAGCACACACGCTTTGATTACGTTATCTCCGATATTCGTTAGAGAAATCACGTTTAATTCTCTCTACTCCAATGAACTCATCTTGCAAAAGAATCTCACTCTTTACCGACTGAAACAAACAAGAAGAGTAGGAAATCATTAAAAGAAGAGAGAGAAACAATCGTATGAAGAGAAACATACTTTCTAAAAACTATATATCCATGGTCGAAAGTCGGTCAAAAACCCAAGCATACATTCTACAGTGTTCAAGTTACTTGAAAGTAAATTTATTCTGTAACTCTTAAAGTTATACAAATCTAATAATATAAATAAAAATGTTTGTCTGTCTGTCTTTGTGCAGCATGGGGACCAGGCAACTGGACCGAGAGTTACCAAATTTTGGTCACGGGTACCTTGGTCCAGGCCCCAGACCGAAACTTTTTTTTTTCAAAATTCGAACCAGGAGGGGATCTCAGGGGTGCATTTACCGGGACATTTAAAACTAATAGAAAATGGCCCGATACGTTTTTTTCCTTTAGTTGTTCAGTTTGTTTACATAGATATTTTATCTGACCCATGCGAAGAATGGGTATGCCAGCTAGTATCAATTATATGTATTATTTCCTTCCGTTATTTGAGCAACTAGTGTTTAATCCGATAAGTGATAAGATCTGCGTTACTCGAAATGCTTGTCGTAAAATAATAACTAAATATGCAAATTTTGAGCGAAGCGATCTTCCTTTATTGATTATTTACAGATTTTTTTTTTTTTTTTTTTTTTTTTTTTTTAGCGCACCAACTATTTTCGTGAATGAACACGACATACAAATAGTTGAATTTGGCATATTAACGAAAAGTATAAGGGTTTTGAAAGGCTGCGTTCAGAAAACAAAACGAAAAGGGCTTTGTCGCCCTATTTCTAATACTAGAAATATTCTATTTTCCATTGTTTACAATGAGAATTCGAGCGCCAAATTACTTTTTCAATGTTAAGTTTACGGGTATCCCATTTTCGGTGATTATTCCTCAATGGTATGTCTATGTGCGATCCCTAACGACACTCAGTCGCGAGCTCTCGAATCATGTTAAATTTGATTAAAAACTGTTTTAGGTATTTTGGAGGAGTTCCAGATAAACGCTTGAATCAAGTAAAGAGGAGCTTCGCTCCAATAATAATAATATATATGAAGGGTAAGGGGAAAAAACAAGGAATGTCCATGTGTGTGCTTTATCGGTTACTTCGTCCTATCTGTTGGTGACTCTTGGTACTATTTGACTGTATATGTAAGCATGCATAGATATAAAAATATCCATGTATAAAGGGGCAAAAGTTTTGACTATCCCTATTCCTTTTTACGCGGCTTTCAATATTAAAGCACCGTTTTCTAGAAAATACAGTTTTGTGACATTTCTTCTTTTTTCCCCTTACCCTTCATATATATATATATATATATATATATATATATATATATATATATACATGTATGTATGTATGTGTGTGTGTGTGTGTGTTTCAAAACAACACCGACAACATTTGGGAGGTGATTCCTGACACCAAAATAAGAATGTATAGACCAACCTGGATGCACAAATGCTTCCTTTCGGAGTTATAGGCTGCCGAAAACATAAAAACATGAACTTTAAAGCTGCATAGCTCCAAGACTATGGGACCTACCGTAGTCTGGTTTAGACTTCACTTAGGAACTAGTATATGCCCTATCCAAATAGCCATGTTTCAGAATTCTGTGGTACTTTTAGAGAGGTAGTTGGTGAGTACTTCAAATTAAATGCCCGTAGCGAAATTTCTTCCATAAAAATTGTTGCGAGAGTACCTTAGGATTCTGAAACCTGGATTTTTGGATAGGGCACATATTAGTTCTTAAGTGAAGTCTTGATCTGACGGTGGGTCCCATAGTTTTGGAGCTATGGACCTTTCAAGTTAATTTTTTTTTCATATTTTCGGCAGCCTGTAACTCCGAAAGGAACTATTTGTGCATCCAGGCTGCTCTGTACTTTTTGTCTTATCTTGGTGTCAAGAATCACCTCCCAAACGTTGTCGGTGTTGTTTTGAAACACCCTATATTATATTATATATACAGTGGCGGATCCAGGAGATGATCAAGGGAGGGGCTAAACCATAATTTGCCGTTTTATCCAGTGTAAACCTGAGCGTCAAGGGGGGGGGGCTATAGCCCCTTGGCCCTTCCCTTGGATCCGCCCTTGTATTATATATATATATATATATATATATATATATATATATAATCGAAATAATTGTTGCCACAATTTATTCCAATGTTCTGCAGTTGTTCATTATTGAACTTCAGGGGTACAACTTGATACCAATATTAGCAGGCTGGATTGCAGATTTTTTAATTTTTTTTTTAACATTAATATCTTTTCATACACAATCTAGGTTTTCATTCTTTTGTTTCTTGCATTCAAAACTGTAATATTAGTCCCCAACCATATTCACTGTTCTAGTGATAAAATCACGCGACATGTGGTATTAAAAAAAATATTTAAAAAATGTGGTGCAAACTCAAAATGCACTGGTGCAGTAACTTAATTCTATTCCATATTGTGATATTGGCAGATTATCAAATTAAATGGCATGGAAATGGCAAACCATGCCCCTCACTCTCTCACCCGCAGCATTACTCTACACAAGAACTAATTCTGCAACAACCAGAGGCGGCCGCCAGCCATATTTTCTCTTCTATCTCTCTTTTCTGCTTTAATATTAATGCAGAGACACTGCTGAAAATATGAAATAACTGAACTTTAAAAAGGAGATAAGCAGAAAGATAGATATTTAGAGACAAAATCCAAATAATTTCTGGATATTCTCAATATACAGCGCATGTATACAGAGCGGTCATATTAGGGATGGCCAAAATTTTTCCAGAATCGGAAATTTCACATTCCGGACTCGGAAAAATTCAAGATTTTTTTCCGAATTTTGGAATTTTCGAAATTACGGAATTTTTCCTATTTTATTTTCCGGATTCCGGAAAGAAAAATTCCAGAATTGGCCATCCTTAGTTCACATCAAGTTTAACCATAATTTCAATTAGCCAGTGAACACCAACGATTCACTTGAGAGAACCTTTGAAATGTTCACGTACACTACGCTGTGATAATTTCACGAGATTTCCTTGAGGGAGGGCCGCTTTCAATATGAAGGGGTTTAAAGCAATACTACGCGAAAATACTGATATTTCATGTTGAGCTCGATCGGAGATATGCCGCGGAGAAAATTTCGTAGCTCCAGAGAAACTCAGCCCCTTCCCTCAAGCCATCTCCTGAAATCATCAGTACACACGTAAACGTGAAATTTCGGAAAGTATTAGAGTCCTTCGCACGCTATAGCCTTATCTGCCGAAATGTTCCATACAAGAGTGCCTGCGTTCAGTTATTTTTTTATTGCCAGGTCTGTGCATGTATTCAAACAAAACTGATCATCTAGTCCTTAAAATCTTTGTACTTTTATTCGGTGGTTTTCAACCGATGTGTCGCGACACACTGGTATGTCACACAGTCCCCTAAGATGTGTCGCGAAATTTTAGAATTTAAAGAATCATGAAGAATTTAATAATAATTAGTTAAAATCGAGGCAGACTGTACTAGTCAACATCTCCAGCAATAATGCTCAGTGCTATATAGAGTCATTATAAAAATTAATTGGTTTCACTAGTATAATATATTATTATTATTATTATTATTATTAATAATAATATCAAACAAGCGTATCGCGATGTCCTAAACGTCCAGTAAAATGTATCGTGAGTCAAAAAAGGTTGAGAACCACTGCTTTTTACTCATACGCAGAATGAAAGCGAACAAATGATAAATCATCTTTCAGATGTTTGAGAATTTTATCTGAAACTAAAGTATAAAAAAAAAAAAAAAAAAAAGTCTCATTTCGGAGTTTTGACTATAGAATCTTTAAAAAGATACATTAAAAAAAAAAAAGAAATGGAAAAAAAAGTACGTTACCGTTTGTACACAAGAGACTAAGCAAGAATGTCTCACTCTCTATTAGTTGGGTCAACTGTGTAGAGATAAAATTTCATATAGAAGACGTGGATCCAATTTTTTTTCTTTTTTAAGAAAGGTAGAAAAGTAATCGCTCCGTATATCTTCATATACATACGATGTCAGAAAAAAATTAAAGGAGACGAAGTAGGTTTCCAAGTATTCTACATATTCAGAGCTTTTGGCTATAAATCCTAGAAGCATCCAACGAGAAAGGAAAGAAAAAAAAGGCCTGTCTTCACGTTATACGCTGGTTCATGATTTATGTCGTTTTATTTAATTTGTATTCTATAGCTACGTAGATTTTTACCGTAGTCTTAGCCTAACATAATTTTCATGGCAAATATATTTTCTTTATTTGTTCTTTTTAAATGAAATTGTGAAAGTACTGTATGAAATGTTTTCATCAAAATTACACAAACCAAACATGGTTCATTTATTAGTTTAACGTTATTTTTCTGCAGCGAGGCTATATGAGCTTAACGTGAAACACGAGGGTACTTTCAAAAGTGTTCAGCCAAACACTGAAATATTGTGTCACTAGTAGTAAGAAGTCCTAGACACATAGTGCCATCTATGGAAGAAATAGTATATCAGTTTCAACTGTCTAGCTCCGGCAGTTCATTGAAGGCAGTCGCCGTGCGTTGAAGCATGCATACTGCATCACAATGCTTCAGTCTATACGGCTGTTATCGCGAAGGCTGCAATGCTAAATCTGAGCTGTATAGTGAGTGCTGAATCTCCTCGAAGCCACTGTCTTTCATTTGGCTTAGGGTAGGTGCTGAATCTCCTCGAAGCCACTGTCTTTTATTTGGCTTAGGGTAGGTGCTGAATCTCCTCGAAGCCACAGTCTTTCACTGTGCTTAGGGTTTGTGCTGAATCTCCTCGAAGCCACAGTCTTTCACTGGGCTTAGGGTAGATGTTGAATCTCCTCGAAGCCGCAGTATTTCACTGTGCTTAGGGTTTGTGCTGAATCTCCTCGAAGCCAAAGTCTTCCACTGCAATCTAGGCAACAACAGCCGTATGGACTGGAGCATTATCATGCAATAGGCGAGTTCAACGCACAGCGACTGATTCAAATTACTGTCTGCAATTAACTGACGCAGCTAAACAGTTGCAACTGGTACACTACTTCTTCCATAAAATGGCACTATGTGCCACGAGCGGCTTATTGCCAGTGACGCGATATTTCAAGGTCAAGCTGGAAACTTCTGGAAATACCCTCGTACAAACTCTATGATTCCTATGATTCCCAACTGATAATAATCGAACTTGGATTTTCCCCACTCCGAAGACCACAAGGAAGCTCCTTCGTTACGCATACTCTTAACAATGGTAACAAAGACTATCAAAAATTTAGAAAACTGAAGTAATTAGATAAGAAGTGCTAAATGCTGCTGAAGTAAATAAAAGCACAGTTTTCAGACTCTTTCTTACAGCCCGGAAATACGGGTGCGCGGTATGCGTCCTCATTATGACGCCACAATTGTAGAGCGAAACGTTCGAAAACAATTTAAGAGGTAATTGCAATTTTTGTCGATAATATGTAAGTTAACTTTCTAAATTTTCGATGGCCTTAATTGTTATGTACGTACATTATCCACAAACATTCAAAAATAAGGAGGGAGAAACTAGTAAAGACTTATGACTACGTGAAAATGCAATAATAACACGTGATATTTTTTTTCGACATAACAATACTACACTATATTGACATTGATCACTAGTTAAGTACAGCGAACATCACATCACGAATTCAACCTAGGGTTTCCGGGAATATTAAGTGAACATAGTGGCGTCCAAAAGGAATTTCTGTGTTTTAACTCCTACTCCATCTTCAACAAGATGCTACGTTTATAATATGTTTGTGGCAAATTCCTTTTGACAATGAAATCTCTGAGACCACACGATTTAGAAACGTGCCGTTTTCGTTGGTCTATTCCAAATTTTGTGCAGATTTGCCAGTTTTCATTATTTTTTTTTTATTCAACGTTTTAGGTCGTTTTGAGCCCATATGTTGCTAGCTCGTTGCTGAAGTTTATAACCTTGTGTTACGCAACCAGAAGAGCAGCTACGTATAGCAGGTTTGCAGACATTACAGGCTGTATGCTTTAATCTGAATGTCAAAATCTCTTGTACGCTGCAACCTTCATGGCCTTTATGTAGAGAAACAATAAGGCTTACTTCAATTTATAACAAGAAAACACTTGTATTTTCGTTTGATATCTATCATTTCTTTAAGTTAGCCACAAACTCATCCAACATCTATATGTTAGAATGTTACATTTATATGCTTGCCTATAGCATTCACTCCCTTTATGGGTCTTCCCTCCTTCACTTACGTCTTATAAAGGGACTTGTACACACATATACAGTGAGGGATTCATGCTCATACTAGGATATTGAGCTGTCAGATTAAGCTAGTTACGATCCATATTACGATATGTTATAGAAAAATAGCACCGGAAGTTCTGAAATTATATTAGTTTCGGTGCGATTTTTGCACTAAAAGTCCTGAAATGATATCGGTTTTAGTGCTTGAATTCGGCCTCTTCTCCATAATAAAAATCTGTGTACGCCACTGAACGATTATTATTACTTTACTCTCATGAACATTTAATGTTAATGTTACACGTAGGAATAGAATTGTTCCATCTATCGTCTAAAATTTAAGATATGACTTCCATTGGATCCTTGCTTAAGTAGTAGTTTGAAAAAGAAAGCCGTTGTATTACTCAACAGGATTTGTACGATGTAGCCCAAGTATTTAAAAAGGATAAAGTTCCAAAAGTATGGTACACCTAATAGCAGAAACCGAAGCTAAATTCCCTTAAAGAATCAAGCAAACATATTAAGTACTATGTATTTTTTATCCTCCTATCCTTATAGTTAATCAAAATTACAGCGGACCGAAAACAAGGGCGCCGATCCTGGGATGCCAAAGGGGCCAAGCTCCCCATGCTCATATAGGCTCCATGTATTTTTATGAATATGTATTTTATTGTTATATGTATTTTTTAATGAACATACAATATTTGGCATAATTTGAATTCAACTGGTCTTAAAATCCTCATAATATATGCCTTCTTAAACTCTTGTCTGCAACCAAACACATATTTGAATCTCACCCTCCAACAAAGTTACAGAGAAATCGGCGCCCTTGACTGATAAAATATTAAATCATCGCAAAAACAGGCCTAATTTTCTCGTTGGTTGCTTACTGTATGAAAAAGAATAAATCTAATGTAGAAAATATTTCCGTACGAATATACCGTATGTATGTAGAGAAGTACTAATACCCGACTCCACTCTATTTATAGAGAGAAAGAATAAAAAGGGGGCACTAGACCTTGTAATACAACACCTTTTAAGTTTTACAGTAACAGAAGCAAACGCATTAAGTACTCATAATGTAAATTAGTGCTCGTGGCAGCATTAAAAATAAAAAAAAAAGAAAGAAAGAAAATTACAGTGGTAGTCGATAATGAAATATTCATGCTGAAGTATGCCTTTGATGTATAATTAAAACTATCACTAGTTAAAAAAAAAAAAAAAAAAAAAAAAAAAAAAAAAAAACAGCTACTTGCATCAACACAAAGTAAATTTCCGCTCGATTGAAAGTTAATAAATAAATAAATAAATGACTTTGTAGTACTTACCAGTGCATTGTGCAGCGTTTTCGTCTGATCCGTCACCACAATCGTCCTCCCCTTCACACATCCACGTACGGGGAATGCATCGTCCATTTTCACACTGAAACTGTCTCAAAGAACACACACCTACAAAAGAACAAAGAGAAAAAGTACTCATTAGAACACATGCTATCATTAACAATTTTTACTGCTTGAAAGGGAGCAAGAAGTGGCTGCAACTAGTTTGGATTAAGAGGTTCGAGTTAGGTCGGCTGCACATTGACCAAAAGTAGGGTCAGCCAAGTCGACGCAGAGGGAGGCATTAAAGGGTGTGGACAATGAGAGAGAGAGAAAGAGAGAAAAAAAGAAAGGAGAAACCGAGAGAAAGGGAAAGAAAAGAGGGAGGAAGAAAAAGAAAGAAAAGAGGGAAAAAAGAAAAAAGAAAGAAAGTCAGAAAGAAAAAGAGAAAAAGAAAGAAAGAAAAACAGAGAAAGAAAGAAAGAAAAAGAGAAAGAAAGAAAGAAAGAAAAAGAGAAAGAAAGAAAGAAAAAGAGAAAGAAAGAAAGAAAGAAAGAAAGAAAGAAAGAAAGAAAGAAAGAGAAAAAGAAAGAAAGGAGAAACCGAGAGAAAGGGAAAGAAAAGAGGGAGGAAGAAAAAGAAAGAAAAGAGGGAAAAAGAAAAAAAGAAAGAAAGACAAAGAAAGAAAAAGAAAGGAGAAACTGAGAGAAAGGGAAAGAAAAGAGGGGGAAAAGAAAGAGGCAGAAAGACAGACAGAAAGAAAGAGAGAGAGAGAGACCTGAGTTCACTGACCGTATGTCTGAAGTACAACGTTGGAGAGGCTTGAGTGAATTGCTACGAGGCTTTGTCGAACTGCTCATAGTACCTATCCTCTAGTGAATATGCGGCTGACCTTAACATAGATTCTAAATGTTTTTCATTTTATATTTTTTTTAATTATATTATAGGGTTTATAAAGTTTTTTTCGGGAGAGGAATGGCACAAAAGTTGAATGTACACGACAGGTGGTACAAACATTAATGCAGCTGTACCAATGGGATCGTCCTGGTTATATCAAAGTTGTTAAAAAACTGAAAACCCAAAACTAAAACATTTCCTCAATTGTAAATGAAAAACTAAATATTTCAGTCGTATGGCCCATGGTTATAGGCTAATAAAAAACCGGATGATTTAATGAAAAGTAAATGACTGTGAAACGAATTCATGAACTACCTCAGGGATACAATGTTGTCTAAAAGAAACGCACTCGGCCTGAGATCAAATTGGGGACCGCACCAGAGACGAGCATTAACCATGAACCACCACGCCCCTTTTACATAAATAAAAATAAATATCTGACCATAGCAAGTACTATTACTAATGTGTGTTACATTTTCGGCAATATTATAACACTGTCTTCATCACACACAATACATAATATATCTGATAAACGCAATGATATATTGCCCAAATTGGAAAAAAAATACTAATAATATGAGTGTTTGCTTTGGACCAATTTTATTCTTGTTGTACTTATATGTAATTCCAAAGCTAAAATAAGCAGTATTCACATACACTACTCTCTTACAATGTTTATTCTAATTTCTTTGAAAGTTAATGTGATAGTACGGTGCAATGAATGCAAAATTAAATTACCAACCTGTTTAATGACAACGATAGAACGATATACAAATAACAGCAGATGATGCATCATTGAATTCTTTCAGATATGTGCCACGGTTTCTACAGGATGGCGCGGAGCCGACTGACACATTTCAAAGTTCAATATTGCGCAGGTGCGACAGCTTGTAGTGGTTTACGGGTGGAAGACTTGAAGAAAGTAGGATGCCATTTTATAGGAATACCATAATAGCTATCATGGACATCGTTGGAGCATTGAACATTGTGTTTTCTGTGTTCGTACTTATTACGAAACTCAGTCATTAAAGTGCAGTGATTGTTCAGACATTACCTGACATTACGCCAAAGGTCTACTGTAACTGTTGTAGTGTTCTTATAAAATGGCATCCTATCCACTTTCCATCTCCCAGCCGCAACCCACTCCTCCAACCTATCGCACCTGCGCAATATTCAACTGAGAAATGTGTCAGTCGGCTCCAGGTCGGTAGCCAGCCCAAAAATGTAGAGGAGGCCCGTTTCAACGATATTATAGTTCGTCACTATATTATAGTTCATTTGCAAGCCTACCGTGAAAATTTTACGGAGGCCGGTAAAAATTTAGGGGGGCGGCCCCCTAGACCTCCTTGGATACGGGCCTCGGCTCCGTGCCACCCTGTACATACTACAAAATTGAAGTGCAAAACTTTTCGATCGACTCGTCTATTAGTGTCTCAATTCACTTTCACATTTTTGTTTTTAGAAAATTCAAATCATAATCGCATGATTATTACTTTTCGTAGTTTCAGTTCTATTGTAAGAACTTCTGAAAGATTTCATTTACTTCATAGTTTTACGTCCCACGATTATGCCAGCTAGGCTAAAGGAGACGGTGATTATGAGGAATGAATGAATCAAGTGACAGAAAACGGGAGAGCCCCGAGAAAACCCACGAACACGGTGTTTGTCCACTACAGAGCCCACATGGCGCAAACTGGGATCGAACCAGGGACCCAACGCACCAGAGGTGAACGCTCTACCACTGAGCCACCGTGCCCCCATGAACTTTTATATACAAAATGATATTAGCCATTGTTAATAATTTCATCTGGAAATATTAATGCATTAAATCAATTGAGAAACATAAGTTATGCTTTAAAATCTGTATGTAAATACAATTTTCACTATTGTCTGCTTGCGTGGTTTGAGAAAATAAAACCATGTCAATTCAATAATAAAGTGGCCGTGAACCAGAAATCACGGTTCGTTGCTGGTCACTTCCCCCTTTGCCCCCTCCGCCCCTCCCCCACTTCCAACACGCTAAACAGTTCGTTAAAAACTCAATTTTGTGCACGATCCAGTAAAATCATTTCTTAAGCTCGGAAAGCTTTGAGAAAATTTCGTAACGCCCTGTTAAATGTCACATTAACATATTACTCAAGGGCATGGCAATGATAAATTCATCAGATTCCCTTCCTTCCCCCCCCCCCTTCCATCTAGTCAGCTCTCCCCGCCTCAAAGTTCTTCATCTCTTCCTGAATGACAAGACTCCACCTCACGTCTCTGCTACTGAATTATTAATTAAAAGATTATATTATGACGACTCGAGTCACAAAGAGAGAGAGAAGAGGGAGGGCATAAAGGGAATTCATATCGTTTTACATAAAGTCTAAGCTACTGTACACAAACAAGGATTTCTTAGTCTTATTATTTGGACTATTGACTAGAAGTAGTCCTTTAGAAAGAAACAAAATATGCACTTGAATTTCATGCCATTTGAGACATTTCTCAAAACACCAGTTCAATAATACGACGCTATGCACATTGTTGATTCAAAGTGCAAAATCGTACAACAGTCAAAGTGAAATGAAATGGACTCTTGAAAGTTTTACGTCCCACGATTATGCCCTTTAGGCTTAAAAAAGACGGACGAAGTAAGTGAATGGTGGAAGAGTTTGGTGGAATGATAATGTTGGAGAAAATCCAAAAGCACGATGTTGTCCACCACAAACTCATTTGGCCGGGGATCGAACAAGGGACCGTACGCACCAGACGTAAGCATTCTACCTGGAGCCACCGTGCCTCCGTCGAAACATCAGGATATTTTTTTCCTTTTAGACTTCGGCCTTTTAATACTAATTTATTAAGCAGCTGGATTTACCAATCAGGTGCACGTGCACCCCTTCCTCCTTCGCTGTAAATATTCACAACCTAAAATGAGAAGCTAGCAGTGAGTTTTGTAAAATCAATAGTTCAAGTCAATTTTCTGAAGGTTGAAGGAAAACAATTCATCGAGAGCAGACACTTAGCATTTCGTCTCCATACATAACTCTTTACTAAAACGGGGCGTGATAAAAATCTACTAATTCCAATCTCAATATTGATATATACAGAGCGAAAAACGATAAAGAGAGAGTGGGAAGATGTTTTTTAAATTAATTTACCGTTCTAAAAATAGGTATAATCTTATCTCTTTATCCATTTATTAAAACCGGAAATGGCAGAAATCAACCACTTCCGGTTTTAACTTATCGATACAGAGTGAAAACGGTAAAAGACAGCGAGAAGCCGTTTTCTATCATCAATTAAGCGTCCAAAGAATATACTTCATTTCAGCTCTCTTCTAAAATCTGATGTGGTAGAAATATTCTACCACTTCCGGTTTCGATATTGAGGGAATATCACGCCAAACACAAACCAAACTCCTTTACGTGGTATACACGTGCCATTGCTACTTTGTTGTTCTGGTATTGTAGTGTATGGTTAAGTGTGTCCGAACGATCCCGAGTTCGATTCCTACGTAAAGTACCAATTTTTCGGTTGTTGAGCCAGTGGCGTCTTTTGAGGTAAGTCGTATAGGTAAAAATTAATTTTCTTCCAACAAACAAAAAAAAAAAAAAAAAAAACTTACCTCTGTAAATAAGGATGAGAGAGAAATCAGGGATAGTAAGTAAGTTTTCTTTCCTTACCGTGTAGCAATAGAATTTTAATTTCAGCAGTGTGATTTCCCATGAGATCCGCCACTGATGTTGATCACGAATTGTGAGGAAGTAGGAAATACTTGAATTGAAAGACAAGAAATTCAACTCAGGGAAGTCAGAAAAAACAACCTCCGGCAACAGCCGATCTCTATGCACTTACTAAAGGTTATTCAATTGCGAAGATATTCTTTCGTGGGCATTTACTGTAAGGAAAGTAATACAAACTTCCGCATTTTTACGACAATGCAAATAAACAGCTTTAACAAATTATTTTTCTTTTGTATTTTGAATTTAACAAAAAGTCTCGTAATGTTCACACCCAATTTGTCCACCACTGGCATCTATGAACAACTTCGGAAAGAACTACGCACGTGCCAGAATCTAGTCATTTCCAGGAAGAAATTGCGTTGGACTTTTTGACGAGTTACATAACATGCAATGCACGTTAAAAATTTAATAATAGAAACATGGGGTCCTCTCTTTTTAAAAAGGTTTATTTTTTAATTTGTAACATCCGGTTAGACCACATTCATTTTATTTCCGACATTTTCTTTTCTTTCTTTTTTCTTTTCTTTCTTTTTTTCCTTTTTTTTTTTTTTTTTTTGCAAGCCGTGAACATGCCTTATCTATAAAGAATATTTCCAGTTTTATTCTATTACTGTTACTTTCTCGTACTCTAGAGCGCATAGGCTATATGACATCGTTGGTGGGGAAAGGGGTCATATGATCTATTAACAAATGATCCACGTACTCTGCATTTAAACTAATCCAGTAGCTAAGACTTCAAAGTACAGTTGGCAGCAAAAGTTCGCATATATTATTACTTAAGACCAGCAGTTGTGGTAAAAGATCAGAAGATGTGAGGCAAAGTGACAAACTCTTATTTTCATAAAAAACAGTAGTTTATGTTACAAAGAAGAACCTGTTCGTTATGTCATTAATTTACTCAGGGGTAAATGTGAGGGAGAATGCAGGGAGACCTCGTCTTCCCTCTTCCAGAAAATATCTGGCGTCCCCCACTTTCTGAAAAAAAAAAAAAAAAATACAATGGGCAAAGATAGGCACGGGCAACGGCGTGACATCATGCGTCTCCCTGCCTTTCCAGATCCACTTTTACCCCTGCCCCAAATATTACATTAAATGCGTTAATCTACATTAAGGGTTGTAAATATCAGTAAATAATAAGAATGACTGAAAGCATCAATAATTAAAATACATCAAAAGCCACGTTAAAAAAGTAAGTTTACATTAGGTAATCTTCATTCAGTCACTTGATAATTTACAACAGTTGGCAATTTCACCTGTACTTCTGATTTTTACTATAGATGTAAAATGTTCAAGTAAAAAGAAAATGAGATCAGACTGGATTGCATCTCACCTCCTTACATGAAAGGGGCCAGACGATGTACGAGTAGCAATTGTTACAGCAGTTTTTTTTAGTGCTTCAGCAACACGATATGTCACTAATCTTATTAGTGACGAGTTTTCGCTTAGCTTTGCAACTTTTAATGCGCACTAAGCCATGTTCTCAAAGAAAAAAAAAGAAAAAAAAGGCGTAGACAAAGAGGTTTTAGGAAAACGAAAGCTTAAAGCGCAAAGACAATCACCAGACTATGTTATTTATTTAATTGTCAGTGCTCCAACTATGCCAAGGACGCACAAAAACGTCGGTCTTTGAGAACACAGATGAAAAAGAAAGAACGGGAAAAGTTTTCGTATGACAGAAGATGTCACAGGGGTGATTTAAGTCACCAAAATTCGTATCATGTGGAAGGAAGAAGCCAAAATAAAAACTTTTTTATGGTGTTTATTACCAAAATAATATCTCTTCCGAAAAACTTAATTAAATATAGAAGTTGTTCCTAAAGTGTGGTTTCAAATATTTCTTACATTTTCATATTCACAAGAAAATCATGAAAGATCCAAATTATCCTCATTTCTTCCACAAACCTTTACAAATATTTTTGATGCCATTAGACAACACATGTGCTTGCCCTTGTAAAACTTGTTCAGATATTTGAAAAATTACATCCGTTTTAAATATAGAGTACTTTAAGCCGTAATTCGAAATTTTTTTCTTGGCACTAAGTAATCAAATTGATTACATCTAATGGAGTTGAACAAAATTCGGGTGGGTGCAAATCCTCATGCATAGTTTTCGAGAAAAAAAAAGTTTTTGTGAACCTAAAAATTAATGTAAATAAGTAAGCAAATCGATTAAGGCAGAATTAATACTGGGGTTTGTACTGTATGGGGAGGAAACGTGGACATTACGTAAAGTGACGAAAATCGACTGGAAGCCTTCGAAATGTGGGTGTGGAGAAGAATGGAAAGAATTAGTTGGGTCGAGCGGAAAACGAATGAGAGAGTGTTAGAAATGGTGGGTGAGAAAAGAACACTTTTAGATATTATTAGGAAGAGGAACAGAAACTGGTTGGGACATTGCCTAAGAAGAGATTGTATCATGAGGGACGTCCTAGAAATGAAATGAAATCTTTAAGTTTTACGTCCCACGGTTATGCCGGTTAGGCTAAAGGAGACGGTGATAATGAGAGATGAGTGAAATGGTAGAATGAAGAAAGTGGGAGGAAACGGGAGAACCCCGAGAAAACCCACGAGCACGGTGTTTGTCCACCACAAAGTTCACTTGGCGGGGGCTGGGATCGAACCCGGGACCCCAAGCACCAGAGGTGAACGCTCTACCACTGAGCCACCGCGCCCCCCGAGGGACGTCCTAGAGGATATGGTGGCGGGAAAGAGAGGGAGGGGGCGAAAGAGACTACAATTAATGGAATGATATTAAAACAGAAAGATCATACGCGAAGACGAAAAGGTTAGCGGAGGACCGTGGAGCATGGAAGCTTCTCAGCTGCAGCAAGTGACCTGCCAATAAAGGCAGAATACCTATGATGATGAATACTGGGGTATGTTTAGTACAAGGGGTCCAGAAGCACGTAAAAAGCTCAAAATTTACAGGAGAAATGAGTGATGCAAGTACTTAGACGTAACATAACGTAACCAAATCTAACCTAACCTAACATAAACTAACGTAATATTAGTAGAAATAAGCGAAATTCTATCATTTTTTTGGAAAATTATGCGGGACTCCTACACTAATATAACATAAACTAAACTAACCTAAACTAGCCTAACCTAACTTAAATTAACCAGTGTAAAGCAGAATTGAAGCCCATTTTAACCAGTGTAAACCTGAGCATCAAGGGGGGGGGGGACTATGGCCCCTTAGCTCCCCTTAGATCCGCCCTTGGATATTACCAAAATTGTAACATCTTTTAAGAGAAAAGAGCTGGACACCTTCTGCTAAACATAGGCCATAATACTGAAATATACATTCATCAAGGTTGTTCGTTATGTCATGACAGTACGGTTAATAAAATATAACCCAAATTATTATTAAAAATTTGATTTTCGTAACAGAACGGAATGTTAAACCATAACCCACATCAAGTTAAAACAAAATGATGTGTTTGGAAGTAAATTTTCATGCGTAGGTTTTCGAGAAATACAAATTTTTATCGTGCTCAAAATTGTTCGTTGCTGATTTTTTTTTTTTTTTTTTTTGGTTTTAAATCTGGAAATCATTGGTCATGAAAAATGCTTATTTAAGTTGTAAAATGTATTTAGTATTGTTTATCTTCGTCTAACGGTGACACACACTCCTAACAGTGACACACACACTCCTATATTGTACGCATATATGAGATATGTTCAAAAACAATACCGAACTTTTTAAATAGTGGGCCAACGGCTGAAAATGACATACACTGGCAAATGGCATGCACCGGTGCCTTGCCGCGTAGCTTTGTAAAAGATAGCTTTTTATTGGATTCCTGATCTATTCGTTAGCTGTCGAGTAACAACATATTAAGAGTCTTCATTCCGGCGAAATTAAAATACCGCTAATTTTACAGTAATTATGCCATATCTTCAAATAGATAAAAGATAATTGAAATATGGAACAAGAGCGCCCTAGACAATATTATTTTGCATGAGGTACCGTTATCACAAGTCACCTAGCGGCTTTCCGTTTTCAGCTGTTTAGAAACGCGAAAATATATGCCGATTTTCAAAATGGCTCGAAATCGAAAGGAGATAAGTGAGTCGTGATAACGGTATCTTATGTAAAATTATATTGTCTAGGGCGCTCTTGTTCCACATTTCGATTATCTTTTATCTATTTGAAGATATCACATAATTACTGTAAAACTAGCGGTATTTTAATTTCGCCGGGATGAAGACAAGTGACATCGTACATAAACTGCTTGTCGGATTAGTGAAAAAGTAATAATGAAGGAGTTGTAGGACCACTGAGTGTGTGAAATTCTGCGTAAAACTGGAGAACATTTTCACAAACATTCCAAATGCTTAACCAAGCATAGAAGGATGACTACACGAGCCCAGCACAGTGCTTTGATTGGTTTAAGCGTTTTACGGAGCAGAAGTTTGATTGCCGAATGTCCAAGGAGTGAATAATCTTCTATGTCAACAGACAAACCAACGTGCTCAAATCGTGCGCGATGTAAGTGTAGAACCTTGTCATCAAATCCTGAGTGAAAAACAACTTGCAAATTACCTGGCAAAACATCGCACTTCTATTGTGGCCAAGCACCCTACTCATCGAACTTGGCCCCGGCAGCCTTTTTCTACTTCCCAAACTTAAAACGACTTTAATAGGACAGAGGAAATCCAGGAAAATGAAACGTCAGTACTGAATGCCATCGAAAAAAAGTAATTTCCAGCAGGCGTTCCAAAACTGGAAGAAACGATGGCAACAGTGTATTAACAATAGAGGAGAGAACTTTGAATATAGTGGTTAAAAGTAGTGGTGGGCACAAAAACGGTTTTTTTAGTTTTCCGTTTTTAGGAAAACCGAAACCGGTTTTTGAACATTTAAAAAATCGGTTCGGTTTTCTCCAAAACCGGTTTCGGTTTTTATCGAAACCGGTTATTGGTTTTATCCAAAACCGGTTCGGTTTTTCACCGGATCCGTTTCGGTTTTCTTCAAAACCGGTTCCGGTTTTTTTCCAAAATTTGTTCTATTTCTGACCAGAATAGTTTCGTTTTCCGGAAACCGAATCCGTTTCCACAGAAATAGTTTTGTGTGTTTTCCAAAAAATTTCACGGAAACCAGTTTCGGTGAAAAACCGAACCGATTTTTGGACAAAACCGAAACCGGTTTCGAGGAAAAACCGAACTGGTTTTAGTGAAAACAAATGTCGGTTTTTCAGGTTTCGGTTTTTTTAGAAACCGGTTTCCGGTTTTGCCCATCGCTACTTAAAAGTTTGTAGAACGAGCAATAAAGCAAGAACAGCAAAAGTTCGGTCTTTTCTTTCTCTCCTACTACAGTAAAACCTGTCAACTTCGCCACCTGCTCGTCTTGGCCTGGTTCGTCTTGAACATGCATTTTCCCATAAGACATTCGTTACTTATTACTCTGTAAGTTGGCCACCTATCTATCTTGGAAGTTTACCACATTGCAGCAATGTTTACCATGTGATGATAAATTTACCTGCGTATTTTGGCCACGCAAAATATCGTTTTGTTATTTTTCTTAACTCTTTCGAATTCCCATATGAGAGGCAGATATTCTGTATTTGTGACTGGCGGCAAAAAGGAATGTAAATTTAGCAGGCGGAAGAGAATATCTGTGTAACAAAGCCATGAAGCCATCTAAAGTTTTTCTATGTGTAGGTTATTAATGTTAAAATTCTCAGCCTATCCCATTCATTCCCAACCTTCTAACCAATTCTTACTTTGAATGTCAGGAAAAGGAACTGGTCACCCTAACTGTTCTACATGTTTAGTGATCCTAATTACGTTAGTTGGTTTTAAATCTATCTTCGTGCAAAGCACTCAGCACATTTATATTCTGTAAATATGGACCAGCTATCCAAGTTCTATATTTTTAGTTTAACGACTCACGATTATTGCTCTGGAACATGGTGAACTACGATAATGAATGAAATGGTGAAATGAAGATGTGTGAGGAAACGGGAGAAGCCCACGAAAACCCCGTCTACACGGTGTCTGTCCACCACAAAGTCCATCTGGAGCGAGAAGGAATCGAACCAAGGACAACACGCACCATCAAAGCTCTTATATCTCGATGTGCTTCAAGTAAATTCGCATTTCAACACTTTAACCCTTTTGTGGGCAATGGGAATCACACTCCCCACCAAGGAAGCCTAGGTACAGGCCCGTAGCCAGCCCAAAAATTTAGGGGGGGCGGTAGAAGTTAGGGGGGGCCGACCCAATCATATTATACTTCATCACCATATTATAGTTCATTTTCAAGCCTACCGTGAAATTTTATGGGGGCCACCCAAAGTTAAGGGGGGCCCTTGCCCCCCGTGGATACGGGCCTGCCTACGTATGCTTTTATTTTCTGCAATGGGAAGCGATATCCCCATCAGTCGTAAGTCTTTTCACTATGGAAGTGACAATTACACTCGAGAAATGATTTTGTTTGCTTGTTTTTGAGGGTGTGCTTGGGAGCATAGAGGAGATATCGTCTCATCCTTTGTAGAAAAATTCGCCCACGAAAGGGTTAAATGAATTTTTATCAAACACTGCGTTTTAATGTACTACGAAGCAAATCGTCTCGCCCAAGTAAACCTAGTAAGGATGAAAAGTTGCTAATGGAACAAGAACTTTTAAGATATTAGGAGTCTTGTGTGAAGAAACAGTACAGTCATGATATGGTGGCATCGTACTTTTTACCTATACCAGTAGATTTGAAATACAAAAGACTGATCCCTAAAAATATGAAGTATATATTTGTCATTATCTGGCACTTTAAGTCGCTCAACTGTGCTCTTTATTGGAACAAATATTTAATTTCCTATGCCAATCTCATATTTAGAATATTACTACTGTTATTTACAGATGCTACTATGAAGTGAAGAGAAAGATTTATGTTACACACTGGGTCACGCATCCAAAGGTTAAGTTCAAATTGGAATCAAAAAAGAATACTAAAAAAAGAAAGAAAGAAAGAAATCACCTGACTCCGTAATCACGACTTACTACCACTGAGAGCCAGTCCCAGCAGAACATCTGACGTGCTAATTAAAAACTAATGGAGCAAGAGAGTTACAAATTGATTACGTAACATACACGTATCTAAGAAGGCAGAAAAAGGAAACTCGCAATATCCCGTGCCCGAGGGGAAAAGGATGATGACGTCAATAGGAGTTTTATGAGACCCCTATCAATCTTTTATGAAGTCATCAACTTTCCGAAGATTGCAGGTGGCAGATGGGTTTCTCTGAAGCAAGATTTTCCTATCAAAAGGATTACAAAAATATCAATCACTTTACAATTTACTACTTTATATTAATAACTGAGGAAAAAAAAAAAAGAAAGAAAGAAAAGAAACAATTTTCTTACTCGTGGCATACACAGAATTTAATCAAAACGAAGTGAGCGTCCAAGTTAATGAATTTTCTGAACACGAAATTTTTCGTGGATATAAATCTCAGTATAATAAACATTAAAAAAAAAAAAAATCTTGTTGAAAGGGTTCAATTCCTCTCTTGCGTACCTCACTAACTGTAATACTCCAACTATATCTTATAGTAATTCGAGTGATACCCCTCCAACTGCTATTGTTGGGTAAGCTCCCAGTGGCGCAGTTTTCTGTATGATTTTGAGGGAGGGGGGGGGGGGACATTCAGGTTTGTCAGATAATCATCTATGAACAGAGCCATGAACATTTTTAATACAAACGTGTCAGCCAAAGCAAATTTCAGGTGGGAGAGCCCCCAGTTCCCCAAGAGTGGCGCCCAGGGCAGCATCCAAATTTATCGATAGGGGTCTATATACAGGGTGTATCAAAACAACACCGACAACGTTTGGAACGTGATTCCTGACTCCAAATAAGACGGAAAGTACAGACCAACCTGGATGCACAAATGCTTCCTTTCGGAGTTGTAGGCTGCACAAAACATGAAAAAAACTAAATTCAAAAGGTCCATATCTTCGAAAGTATAGGACCTACCGTAGCCGGGTCAAGATTTCACTTAGGAACTAATATGTGCGCTGTTAAAATATACACGTTTCAGAATCCTAAGGCACTCACACAACAATTTTTATAGTGGCAGTTTGGCTACGAGCATATAATTGGAAGTACTCACCAACTACCTTTATAAAAATTGTTGTGGAAGTACCACATGATTCTGAAACTTGGATATTTGAATAGGGCATATATTAGTTCCTAAGTGAAGTCTTGACCTGACCACGGTAGGTACCATAGTTTTGGAGCTGTGGACCTTTAAAGTTCTTTTTTTTTCATGTTTTCGGCAGCTAATAACTCTGAAAGGAACCATTTGTGCACCCAGGTTAATCTATATATACTTTTTATGCTACCATGGTGTAAGAAATCACATCCCAAAAGTTATCGGTATTGTTTTGAAACACCCTGCATATTTCCTTGTGAATAATTACCTACCTTTTTGAAGCACACATTAAAATTAGATGCGCTCCAAACTTTATTTTATATAAACTGCTTATATGTAAAGCAGTTTATATAAAATAAACTGCTATGTACTGTATATTATAAACTGCTTCTAAAACACGAACAAAATATACCCCGTTCGTTATTCTAATGTCTGAAAAGAAATACTTTTCAACAATAAAATAACAAATATTTTAAGAACAAAATATCCCTCAAATATTTATTTTAATATTGGAAACAAAACACTTCTCAAACACTTGTTGCTCAAACCAAGGATGTTCTAAACTAGAGGATCTACCCATATGTATCTTCATCCTATTAAATCAATGAAGCCAAAGAAACAACCGAGCATCGGGACATCTGATTGGTTACCCTAGCTTCTACCATCGTCTGATTGGCTACTTTCGTTTCTACCATAAATGTTGGCTCAAATTATTGAGATCTTATTGGGTGGAATGGACAGAGGATGTGTGTGTGTGTGTATATATATGGCGAAACTGAAACTTGTTATTCAAAAAACACTAGAAAGAAAATATTCCTAAAATATTTGTTATTCGAATATTGGAAACAAAATTTTCATTGGTTACTGGTTTTCTTCATAAATTTTACTTTAGCTCTACAATTGCTAACCAATCAAGTGTAAGTGAACACTACGTTATACACATTTTATAGTATTGTTCTAAGTTTTATCGTTAAATAAAAAGAAGCTATCAAGTTTCCTGAACCCTTTACATAATAATTTAACAGGATTAAGCGATGATTTCCATTAAATCCCTGATCAATTCATGACATCTGACGCTTCAAAAGATTTTTTTTTATATATAAATACTTTTGTTATTACTGAAGGCACTAACGCACTTGAGAACATAATCCGATCAAGTCGCTGTTTTAAAGAGGTTAATGCATAACCAAACACGAAAGCTGTTTTTGCGAACCTCACTTCCTTTAAGTAAAAGGGAAATGTTTACCGTTTGCTCTCAGGAGAGGTTAAAGTTACGTAAAACGCAACCTTGAAAAGCAGGGAATCCCTTCTACAATCCCGATAGGCCAAGAGAATTACATGCTTTTCTTGGCTGGAGATAATAAATGTGGTGGTGAAAAGTTCTCTTTTAAATGCATTTTAGGTGCAGATTGAGAATAGATAGTCATAAAAAGGGCAATTTTGTGATTAAGATAAGTGGCTGCATATGGAAAAGGACTGTATTAGGTGTTAGCTTTTGCCAGCGGACTAATTCTGATACAGTATATTTAACCTGTATTTTTTGTTTACAAGTGTAAAGTTACTAGTCTGAAACTGTGACAGGTGTTACAGAATTATTACAGAGAGAGAGTGCATATGAAAATGGGCTGTATTATGTGCTATTTTCTGTCCACAGAGTATTTCTGCATAGTGTAGAAAAGCTGTACTTTATGTATACAAGTGTAACATTACTCATGTTAAACAAATTACAAGTGTTATAGAAACTCTTATGATTGTGAAAATCACATTAACGTACTTGTAAGTAAAACATACACGCCTAACTTAACCCATTCTGTTAATCTAACCTACCCTTCTCTCCTAAAGGGGAGGACGGTGACTCAGTGGTCGAGTGCTTACCTCTGGTACGTGGGGTCCCTCTGGCTCAATCCGCTGGCAAGTATGTTTCTGGCGGACAACATTGTGTCCGTGGGTTTTCTCGGGGGTACTTCCGTTTCCTTCTACTTTCTCATTCCACCAATTCTTCCATCATCATTCACATACCTTAATCACCGTCTCCATTAGCCGAACAGACAATCAAGACGTTCAAATGAAAGATTTCATTTCATTTTTCTACTAACCTAATCTACGCGACCCTACGAACCTAGCCTACGCCATTAACCTTTATTACTACGCACGTTGTACGCTTTCTCCATTACAAAAATAATTCTTATGACACAAGTTGGCACGCATATTATTAATCTGTATAGTTACACAAGCGCCAGAAAAATAACAGTACAGAATGTTGGCAAGGGCGCCCATCAGGTGGGGCAAGGGGTCCGCCCCCCCCCTTTAGAGGAAACTGTGCTTCGGAAGATGGAAAACCCAGATTTTTTAGAATAGTTACCGCAAAATTTGAGACTACATTTGAAATGTCGCATATACTTGCCTCCCCCCTTGGAAACCACAACATGGGCGCCCTTGAATGTCAGAGAATCACTTGAAGTCAGAAAAGAGTATATATTTTTTTTCTTAATGACGACCTATTCCCAATCTGCACGGTATTTTATACCTGAAATTATTTGAAAACAGTTCACATTAACAACAGATACTAATTTAGTTTCACTGATTGCTTTATACACGGTAAGTGCATACAGTACATGACCATGACCCGTGTCGGATTTAGATTTGATGGAGCCGTAAGCTATTGAAGATGGGGTCCCTATTACAGGTGAAGCTGGTTTAACGGGTCCCATGACAAGCGAGGCTGGGAAACTGCTCGATTATATGCGGGGCTGGGTTAAAGGGGTCCCATCCCATCAGAAGCGGGGTTGAGAAACAGGCTTAAATTGCAAGGCAAGCTGGAAAACAGGGGCCCTATTCACAACAAACTAGTACACAATATAAAACACACCGTTGTTGTATGTCCGTTTTGTCGTATTTCCTTTTGCCTTTTTTTAAAAATTATTTCGAAATTACATTACCGCCAGTTTCTTTAATTTTTTGGGAGCCCCCAAGAGAGTGGGGCTCTAAGCTATAGCTTGTTTATCTTATACGTGAATCCGGCACTGTAGATGCCAAAGCTGTGTGAAAGTGTTGATTCGATTTCTCTGGTTCAAAATATTCCGTATACGGTGACAAAGGAAAACTGGAACTTTTAAAAATCCAAAATCAGATAGAAAACATATTGACAAAAATTATACCATTATAATTTTTATATTGCCACTCAAGACACAGGTGTCAATTTTTTAGAATTATGTCTTTTAGATGGCGCCCTTCTCTAACTCTGCATTCTTGTAATTCGCCGCTGAGAACATCCATTGCTCTCTGTAAAAATCTCACTAAGTGTCTGTTATAAATTCTTTGCTTCAGTTCATCCACTGTCTTTGGCAGAGTAGTGTTCACACTACTTTTAAGGTAACTCCACAAGAAGAAACCACATTCAAATGTGTTACTCTGAAAACCATAAGTTTTAAGTCCATTGGGCAACTTGGAAACTATCATTGCATTAATCAGCTCTATTAACATATTTTTACGACAAAAGCATGATATTAATCATTCTACTGACTCATGATTACTAAATAGCAACATTTTTTGTTGCTCTATTCTATATCATATTGTTACACAGTGTTGCCACACACGCTTTTCAAAAGTTCCACTTTTTGGTGTGACCCTGTACTTTTACCTCATTAGGACAATTGACTCAGCATAAACCTTAAGTGATTCCTCACAAATGGTTTCAGATCAACCTTTAAATTACAGATCTCGTCTAGATAACTTCGCTGCTGACAAAGGACAGCAATACATATCAATCATTGAGTGGCAACATCAGCTTTTACTTTCTTGGTGGGGGCAGACGAAGGGGCAGGGTCATTTCAGGGAGGGCAGTTTTTTTTTTTTTTTGTATACCAAAAAGGATAGGTTTAGATTACTTGATGTACACTCATGTCCAAAATTATTGTCGCGTATCTATAAATATGTTGTTGTAGGAATATAATTTGATAACGAATTCGCCAAGTATTTCTTATAATGTTAATATGTGTATAATCGGCAAAGACGTGTATATGACAAATTTTATGTCAAAAATTCAGTAAATAAGAACAATGAAACGAAAATAAAATTTTCTTGTCCATTTACCAACATTTTATTTTACTCATTATAATTTTCGTATTTACAATTTTTTTCCTATGAAATTTACCACAAATATACATTTCCCGATTATACACACAGTATCAGTATTAAAAGTGCCCTGCAAAATCATTATCAAATTATATTTTTTTTTACAAGAAGACAGTTATAGATATGCGACCATCATTTTGGACATGAGTGTACATTACGACACATCTGGGGGAGGGTCGATCCTATTAATCCCTCCCCCATCCTCTGATGTCATTGCAATCGATCATTGGTTTGAGGAAGGGGTAAATATCTTCCCGTTTAAGTATTCCGAGAGCTCCCGGGTGGCTAAGTGCTTACAGTACGCAGCTTTCTCGTGGGAGACCTGTGTTCGATTCCCGGCAGGAGCTCATGTAGTTCGGATCCCACAGGTTAAGCTTCGGGTCCACATCACATATTGTCTCGTTGCTGAAAGAGACGCTAAACTCAAAATCAATTAAGTATCTCGAGAGAAAATCGCGTGTGGCAACTCATCACTTCGGTACGGACACCTAACTACTATCCGTGCGATCAAATCTTAACATTGTTCCTAATTTTTCAACGAACTAAATTTTTCATTTCCTTACATAAAATGTACTACTATGAGCAAAATAAATGACGCGTCTCTTTATTTTGAAGTTTTTTGAAAATATCTCCGTTTTCTTTATATGTTCGAAATTTCGGAAGGTTTCCCCAGCAGGACAGGTTAATAACAAACTCGTTTTTAATATTTGTGTTAGATATTAGCTTAAAATAAAGAAATTAGAAGCAAAAAACATTAAATCGACAGAAATCTCGAGAATTACCAACTCTGCTAAAGTGGGAAATTTTCAAGAACGCGAGGGAATTCTGCAGTTCAACACGAAGCAGCGACATCTATGTCATTGAGAGAAGCGTGAATTAGATCTACAAACGAAAATTTTAACGAAATATTTCTAGTATGTCTTATTATATGCATTATCAGCGAACTCCAAATATATGAATCTATGCTAAGTATTAACGTATAGATAGTGCAAATAGTGGAAATTACCTATGGAAAAAGACGAACTGTTAGCCCAATCGTAATGAAAAATCGTCTTTACTGTAGAACAGGTTCAGCTTACGTAACAAAGCAAATAGCGCAGTTAGATAAAGCAACGAGTTTGTATACCGAAGGTAGACGGTTCGAATCCCGTGGAAGTACTGTTGTCATTTTTATCACTAAGGTTATTTTATTTATTTTTTATTTGGGAAAGAACCAAATGTAACATATGTGTAAAACTCATGACGATACCAAAAAAAAAAAGTTTGGATATTTTGATAACAGATTTCCCTATTAAATGTTTAATTTTCTCTATAAATATTTGTCTTAAATTGAAATTGTTTTGAATTTACTACATAAGGAAATTTGCCCGAAGGAGAAGAACTCAAGTAATTGATATTCTATGTAAAAGCAACCTATTGTAGAATGATGATGCTTCTTACCTTCAGCACATAATCTTAACGTTAGAGAGTCAGAGAGAGAAAAATCCTGTTTTTCCTCCCCTATGACCACTCATCTTAAAGCTCTATCTATAATGATTCGTGTCACATAATTTCGGCTCTCCAAAGACATTCATATTTATTATTATTATTATTATTATTATTATTATTATTATTATTATTATTATTATTATTATTCCTGAATATGAGCCAGAGCCCACTCTGAAAAATTGCATCTGGCGTTCTGAGTGAAAGTTCTATGGGATTATAAGAAAAATATATTCCCGTTTCCACGCTGATGGTAGAATTTCTTAAACAGTTATTGAATTACGTTCGAAAAGTAGGCGTAAATAGCGCCCCCGCAACAATGTGGCGTGGGGACCGCACAAGCTGCAAGGCCAAAAAATATACAGAAAGTACGCCGGGGCGGAGCAGGCCAAATTTTCACACGGGCAAAGTGACTTTTTGGCGCCCTTCCCCTAGTAGTAGCCTATATTTTACATTTTATCATAGTGTTTTTAATAGTTTAAACCAGGAGCGTCATTTCAGATTTTGCTTTGGGGGGGGCAAGACCTCTTGATATAAGTAAAATTTCGCGTTTTTCACTGATTTACTACTATTCTAATGATAAAATCTATATACATCTCAAACTCAGGGGGGGGCAAATGCCCCTCCCTAAATGACGCCCCTGTTTTAAACCCATTTTCAAAAAGAAATCCATTACCTAGGAAAACTTCACAAAGAATATGGTCCGCTATAAACAATACCAACTCCACCCCCTCTGGTCTAGTGGCTAGCACGCCTGCCCTCTGTGGTACCGGGTCCAATTCCCGGTGGATTACTGTTGAACGATAAAAGTGGTTCGGATTCCACTATAATTAGTATCCACATCTCCCTTGCCCATTAAGGCATAACCGTGGAACGCTAAACTCAAGCAAACAAACAAACAATACTTAATTCCAGGCACTCTTTATTCTACATGCCATCTCTCAATTTTTCGATACAGCCCCCTTAGTACTATGAAACTCTCTTCTTCCATAGTGAAATGTAAAAAGATCATATAATTGCCACTACTTTACAACAATATAAACCAAAAACGTCAGTAGAAAGCACATTGTAAAATTTACTTTTTGAGGCTCGTTTTGGTGCCCCTCTTTCTCTGGCACCCCGGGCAGTCGCCCGGCCCTTAGTCCGCCCTTGAAAGTACGGACGCATAACTAAGGACTGCGGAGGAGAGGTTAACCTTCATGTTATGCCACTGGTTTGACGTGTTTGAAATGTTCAGTAAGTGATCGGTTAGTGAAATAATTTCGACGGTTACTGATGTTTAAAGTTTAGCTAAGACAAAGCTACCTAACCAAATACATTTGATATCGCGATGTCACAATTTGATTTTTCCTCACATAAAAAAGATAAAAACAATAGTAATAAAAACCCTTACTCGTACTGGGCCCCTAACTAACTAACAACCTAATTCGTACAGACTAGTTGCTCTGACCAACTGAGTTTCGATTTCTTACGTGAGAGAAGTCTGTTATATTAAGAGGCATGCTTTTCATTATCAAAACTGTTCGAAGTAATACGAACATGGCTTAAGAACAGAGACGGAACTGAATTACCACTCGATTGACCTTGAGGGCAAATCACCAAAGCGTAGCTATAAACGTAAGTTCCAGCATGCATTTCTCTGGAGTTGTGTTCAGTATTCCTATCTGCCAGTCATGCTTGTTCGTAGGAGTAATATGTTACAAACCTAACCTTTCGATAGAGCACAATGACAGAGAATCAGAGGAAAGAAACTCTTGCCATTGTGAACATGGGATACCACACTGTGCAATAAAACTGACGCGTCTCCTTGAAGTGATATTTCATCGAAAATAACTCTTTTTCCTTTATATAGTCTATCCGAAGTTTTTGAGGGTTTCAAAATGAGGAAATGTTACTGACAAACAAGAACGCATTTATGGGTGGGTCTAGGGGGTCCGGACCCCCTCTGAAACCCCAACTTTTCTGTAAATTTAGCCTAATTTTGGGGATTATCTTTTAAAATTTTATTATAATTTATCCTAATATTGAAGTCGGACCCCTCCCGAAATAAATTACTGCATACGTGTCTCTGACAATTTTCAATATATTCGTTAAATAATAAAGTAAAATAACTAAGTTAGGAGCAAAAAGCTTTAACACGGGCTAACTTTTGTCTACTGCCAATATTGCTAGAAGGGATATTAATAGCAAAAACTGCTAGTCAATGCTAAACCTTGGAACGTCATCCCGAACAACAAGTCTATTATTGAGAACTACATATGAAACATGTTATTAAAACTTATCCAGCTTTTATCTGGCATGAAATTATTATATACACCAAAATTCACTCTCCTAAAATGTGTATCTAAACAATGTACGAAGCAATGAAAATTTTTTATCGAAATATTTGGGCAGGAAACTCTAACAGCCAGCCATTTTATTTAAATCGTAATAAACCCTGTAACCGTACGTTAACGTGAGGACAAAGCTTGGTCCATTGGTAAATTGTTTGAAGAATAAAAACTCAATGTTCGTAGGTTCGAATCTATCCAGTCACCACAACATTTTATTCTTATGTGTAACGATGAAATAAGAAAAAAATGTATAACCGTTAAGACAAAACATCAACCAAGTCTGAAGAGAACAATACTAAAATAGTAACACAATGACGTCAACCAAAATTATTTCATGCAGCGTTTGGACGAAATTACAGCTGTTAACAATTGCAGAAATAAAAACAGGCTGATAGCTGTAATGCAATCTAGACTTCTGAATGCATTTACTTCCTGAAAACTTCCGTCTCGTCATTGGTATGCCGTTAATCATTGTAAAACCTTTCAATTGGAAGTGAAATGACACAAACTAAAACAGTTTTAAATCAATAAATAATGTCTATGTGTAAAAGTAGGTGTCTTTTATCTGTAGTTCTGAGTTCCTTTTACTTTGAAGTGACAAATGAGAGAAGAAAGTATGGTGTTCGAAAAAAAAAATCAAATTTGAGATTTCAACGAATTTATACGTATTACGAATTTATACGTAACACCGAAAAAGTTATTTTTCGATACATGTCTATCTGTTCGTCCGTCCGTTCGCTACACTTTTCTGTGCACTCGCCTAGAGGCCATACCGTTCAACTTATCTGCACCAAATTTTAGTTTAAGATTTTCATAGTATTTCCTATAGTTTTTTTTTTATTTCCCTCCTACTCCCGAAACAAGGGTAGTTTCCTGTACGATGAAAATAGAAAAAAGATATTTTCTCATAACTGGCTCTAACGATCTTGTTTTCTTTCTTTTTTTATAAATCAATATTTAATTAGCAACCCTATTTTGTGGTATAAGGCATTTATCTGAGAAAAATCTACAAGGGGTAGTTTATACTAAGGGGGTGAGTTTTTTCTCAGTGATTTTCTCAAAATGGACTCAAATGTTTTCGTTCATATTTCATAAATAAAGATTTCATTATTAACTTATCAATATGGCATAACTCGTTTGTCCTAAAAAAATGCGAGGGGTAGTTTATTCTTGGTGGAGTGTTGTCTGGGCGATTTTCTCAAAAACGACTCAAAAGAATTTATTCATATTTCAAAAATAAATATTTCGTTAATAACCGAACAATATGGCAAAACTCGTTTGTCCTGAAAAAATATGCGAGGGGTAGTTTACTCTTGGGGGTGTTTTTCCTCCACGGTTTTCTCAAAAATGAGTCAAGCAATTTTGTTCGTACTCAGAAATAAATATTTCATTAAAAACCTAGTAATATGGAATAACTCGCTTACCCTGAAAGAATCCTCAAGAGATAGTTTATTCGGGGAGTTATTTTTCCCTCACGATTTTCTCAAAAATTACTCGGACAATTTTATTGATGATTCATAAATAAGTATTTCATTAATAACCCTATATTTTAGTATAAGTCATTTCTATGAAAAACAATTACAACGGATAGTTTATTTTTGGGGTCAAGGTTATTTCCCCGACAATTTTCTCGAACGACAGGCGATTTTGTTCAAATTTCGCAAATAAATATTTCATTAATAACCAAAAGTATATCTTAACTCATTGTTCGAAACAATTCACAAGAGGTAGGTTACTCTTCACGTGTTCTTTTTGAACGACTTTCCCAAAGTGACTCATTTGATTTTTTTCATATTTCATAAACAATGATAGCATTACTTGGTCTATTATATGTCTAATGAAAATGTGCTCAAAGTGTGAGTTAGTTTTGTAGTGTGGATTTTCTTCAATCGAAGTTTTTTATTCGATAATCTGACATTCGATGTATTTGAATAATACGATAATTTTATTCGTATTATCCAAATACACACTTCAGTAACAACTGCGGCCTAACACAGTTAAGAAATTGAATTGAAAAAGTTTAGTGCGGTGGCCCTGTAATTGAATATTTTTTGAGAAACTCCCTAGCTTTTTGTGGTAAACTTAGGCTTTTCTTTTTCGAGCGACAAAAGAGAGAAGAAAATATAGTGATTATGAAAATAATATCAAATTCAGATTTCAACGGATTAACATGTTTCATGGTGTCTACATACCGAAAATGTGACTTTTTGACACCCGTCCTTCCGGTCCGTCCGTTCGGCACACTTTTATATGCACTCGCCTAGAGGCCATACCGTTCAACTTATCTACACCAAATTTTAAACGTAGGGTTTACTTAGTATTCTTACAGGAGCTTTTCCATTTTTTCCTACCACCTAAAATAAGTGTGGTTTACAAACAGCCGAAAATCGAAAAACGCTATTTTCTCAAAATGGTTTTAACAATTTTGTTTATTTTTCATTAATCAATATTTAATTAACAACCCTATATTGCAGTATCAGATATTTCTCTTAGAAAAATTTACAATGGGTAGTTTATTCTTGGAGGTGACTTTTTCTCGACGATTTTCTCAGAAAAGACCCTGGCGAATTTTGTACACACTTCATAAATAAATATTTGACCTTACAACATGGTATAAGTCAATTGACCTGAAAAATATATGAGTAGTAGTTTATTCTTGGACTTGAATTTATTCTCAGTGAGTTTCTCAAACACGACCAGTTGGCAACCCTGTATCTCGACAACGAAGCTGAATTCGAAAACTGCAAGAGGACCATTTGTCTCCTTTTGATGTCACGAATCACTTCCCGAAGTTTGTGGACATATTTCAGGTTCACCCTTAATGAAGCTTCTTTTCGAAAAGTTAACTATTAACTTTAGGCATTGTTTATCTTTTTTTAAATCACAAATGTTGTTATTAATTTTAAGGCAGAGAACTACTTCTGAGAGAATAGATCTTGAAAGATAATATTAAAACTTAGACTTTTGTTTTCGAGACATTCCAGACAAGACGAGACATTTTACAAGCTATCTCGTATCCAAAACATTTGCCTCGTATTATCTTGGATGTCACAAAGCGCGTCTTGTCTCTTTCTCGAGACATGTCTTATCTCGTGCGCATTCGTTAACACTTGGAAAGGATTATCTTTCTACTCAAAGCATTGTTTTTATAATGGTTGCATATTTATGATAATTGCTGTCCACATAAATTACAGTCCTTTCAGTTGAATTAATTTTTATTATTATTATTATTGAAATTGCAATATCTAGTTTAACGTTGGTCGATTATGCACCTACGCTAAGGGAGAATGATGATGAATGAAATGGTGAAATGAAGAAAGTGGGAGGAAAATGGAAAATCTCAAGAAAACACATACCCATGCACACGGTATTTGTCCACCTCAAATTTCACTTGGCGCGAAGTGGAATCGAGCCACGGACCCCATGCACCAAAGGTGAATGCTCTATTATTATTATTATTATTATTATTATTATTATTATTATTATTATTATTAATAATAATAATAATAATAATAATAATTGTAGCGAGCTCAACGGGTTTCAACCGTTCGACTTAACCAACGTTTGGGTGCCTATTCGTTCGTCGGCTCCATGAGAACTTCTCATAAAAGACATTTCATTTTAATGAAACTAGTAAGTGCCTTCTTTTAGCTCTGCGAAGTAACTATTGCTTGGAATATGAATCTGCAAAACATACGAGGTAAAATTAACCAAATGGTGCAAGTTTCCACTTATATATACAAAACAATTTTGCAATATCAACTACGTGAATCTTGTCCCATAAAGAAGCCGAAACCCCTACACCGAAGAGCCCTCCTAGATTTGATCATTGTCCACACGGACTGAAATTGTCATTTGAAGCCAAGGCTTTAATATGAAGCCAATAATTTCTTTAAAATAGACGGAAAATTCGGAAGTTATAAGCATTTTCATATTTTTGCCTTTTCTTATAAGGGAGCCGTAGCCCCCTATACTGAAGAGCCCCCCCCGGAGATTTGATCATTGTCCACTCGGACTGAATTTGTCATTTCAAACCAACACTTTAATACGAAGCAAAATATTTCTTTAAAATAGACGAAAAATTCGAAAGTTATAAACATGTTAATAATTTTGCCTTTTCTCATAAGGGGGCCGTATTAGCCTACACTGAAGAGCCCCACGAGATTTGATGATTGACCACTTGGACTGAAATTCTCATTTGAAACCATAACTTATATGAAGCCAAAAATTAAACTTTTACATCAATTTAAACTGACTGGGTTCCGGTTCCCCCCACTATTGTTTAGTTTAGTTAAGTGGTAATTTGTGACAGCTTCACATCATCAAAAGAATGTTTCACTTCAACTCCCCTCCCCCAGGAGTTCGTGCTGGATCCACCACTGGAATCAATAGACACTCTTCCTATTCTTTTTGTCACCCTTGTGTGTAGGGGCTCCCTCGTACAAATAAAGAAGCGGTAATATTACAATCAAGGGGCGCTATATATTAGGTATTTTTTTAGTTACCTACCCCTAACCGCACAGGGCCATCTTTCGTAGAATAAAAAATATTACGTGATATTCCAATCATGAAAGGGGAGAGGATGCTGTAAATATATTTCTTATTCATTTTGTCTGTCCTGCTTATCAAAAATTACTTTCTGTTGGAAGGGTACTGAAATGAGAGGGGCAAAATAAAAAGTCGTACCCCCTCCTACATGGTTGCTCAAATAAGTACTAAAGACAGCATTTTAAACTAAGATATTTAAGATTTAAACTAGGAAACTAAGATATCCTTACATTATGTAAGGATGGCATATTCAGGATTATTATTATTATTATTATTATTATTATTATTATTATTTGAATGTTTTTGGAGCACCGAAATTTTGTGAGACGAACAGTGATATGTAGAGGTTTAAGATGGGTGGTCATAGAAGAGGAAAAACCAGGATTTTTCTCTGTCTGACTCTCTAACGTAAAGATTATGTGTTGAAGGTAAGAAGCATCATCATTCTACAATAGGTTGCTTTTACGTAGAATATCAATTACTTGAGTTCTCCTCCTTCGGTCTACTTACCTTATGTAGTAAATTCAAAACAATTTCAATTCAATACAAATACATTGTAAAACTTTTCCGTAATTAAACATCTAGGGAAAATTAAACATTTAATAGGGACATCTGTTATCAAAATATCCAAACATGTAGATAGAAGAGTATCTAGTGAGAAATATTGTGAAACTTTATAAAATTCTCCAAATTAGAATTAACATTTACTGGGAAACATTCGTTATGCGCCAGCGAGCACAGGGGAAATAATTACGAAACTGTTTGCAAACAAAATTAGGGACGCTAATGCAAGTGCGACAACGGCATTTTTTTCTTTTTTTGGTATCGTCATGAGTTTTACACATACGTTACAATTTAATTCTTTCCCCACATAAAAAAATAAATAAAATAACCGTAGTGTAGAGATAAAAATGACGACGGCACTTCCGTGGGATCGAACCCGCTACCTTCAGCATACAGACTCATTGCTTTAACTAACTGAGCTATTTGTTTTTTTACGTGAACTGAGCCTGTTCCGGTAAAGACGATATTTCATTACGATCGTCATACCAATTC
This sequence comes from Thermobia domestica, assembly GCF_964235325.1. Classification (NCBI taxonomy): domain Eukaryota; kingdom Metazoa; phylum Arthropoda; class Insecta; order Zygentoma; family Lepismatidae; genus Thermobia; species Thermobia domestica. Next base: position 39,703,249 of record NC_137469.1, read on the forward strand.
GTCCTTTTCCATAGATAATTTCCACTATTTGCTCTATCTTTATGTTAATACTTAGCATATATTCATATATTTGGAGTTTGCAGATAATGCATATAATAAGACATACTAGAAATATTCGTTAAAAGTTTAGTTTGTAGATTTAATCCATATTTCTCTCAATGACATAGATGTCGCTGCTTCGTGTTGAAATGCAGAATTCCCTCGTGTTCTTGAAAATTTCCCACTTTAGCAGAGTTGGTAATTCTCGAGATTTCTGTCGATTTAATGTTTTTTGCTTCTAATTTCTTTATTTTAAGCTAATATCTAACACAAATATTAAAAACGGGTTTGTTATTAACCTGTCCTGCTGGGGAAAAATTCCGAAATTTCGAACATATAAAGAAAACGGAGATATTTTCAAAAAACTTCAAAATAAAGAGACGCGTCATTTATTTTGCTCATGGTAGTACAAAGAAAAATGACACTCCAATACGAAGCTTACAAAAGCTAAGACAAGATATAATTGTTATTGTAAACATTATTGACTATACTTTTCCTTCCCATTTACAACCACTTTAAAAACTGTTTACTGTCAACAAATATTTTTGTTATTGCGTTAATGAGTAGGCTTACTTGCAAATTATTGTTCTTTTTTTTGTTAAGTGTTTTTTTTTTTAACACACAAGTTCTGAAATCATTAAGCAAACACTAAAGAGCGCATCATCATCATTTAAGTACGTAACTCACGCTTGAATTAGATAATTACTTTAGGAACGTAAGTACATATAAAGGACGTGACGAAAAGTAACTGTAGTTACAGATGTATTTTCCTTAAAGGTTATGAAGAACATATTTAGAAGTTGGTTGTGTAAGAACTAATGGCAGATCGAAGACAAGAACAAAAAGGAAAAAAAAAAAAAAAAAAAAAGAGTGGGATGGCGTGATTTAAATAGAAGCGCATCCAAAGGGTGGTCCACAGGGTCTGGATACCCCAAAAACTTAGTACCTCCTCGACTAACATTCGTACATTTTCTTTGTACTTGTTTAACAGAGAAATTATTGATTTAGCCTGGAGATTTGATTTTACACCTTCCTTTCCTTATAAAAATAATCTAGGTGCAGGGCCGGATTTAGGGAGGGGGGTGAAAAAGTTCACGTGCCCCCTTCGTTGTAAATATACACTACCTAAAGTGAGAAGCTAGCAGTGAGTTTTGCAAAATCAATAGTTTAAGTCAATTTTCTGAAGGTTGAAGGAAAAGGATTCATCGAGAGCAGACTTCCAAAGGAATTCCTCATTCACATCACAGATGCCTAAAGGCTTTTAAAAAGCTCAAATTTAATTCAAATGTACTGGTAGTTATTGGTGCACCTCCCCTCAGAGAATCCTGGATATGGCCCTGTCTAGGTGTATTAGATTTTCTGAGAATATAGGTTGGCAGTAATTAACAATTATTTATATTCTTCTCGGGTGCAGAATAACACAGGTTTAATACTACACAGACGTATTGACGTATTGGAGCCCCTAGAAAATAATTTAGACCCCTCGCAAAAAAAAAAAAAAAAAATGCGCGCTCTGACAAAACATTATTACGTATCACTCAGCTGAGAGTCGGTGGGTTTTGTAACTGTCCAAACAATATCCAATTTACGGTTCATGTGGATCGGCGTCGTCGTACAGTAGAATAATCAAAATTGAAATGTTCTTTTAGTTTAACGTGCCACGCTTATGCCCTTTAGACTAAAGGAGACAGATAATAAATGAATGTGGAGGATTGTGGAATTATTATTATCACTATTATTTTGTGCTCTTCCACTGGAAATCGAACACGCACATGTGCACCAACGTGTGTGGTGATGATCAGAGGATACTATGAAGGGTTAATTCTGCATAATGGTATGGAGGAATAGTGACTCAGTAGTATAGCACAGGTTCGATCTCCTTCACGCAATTTCTAGTGGAGAATATCGTGCATGTGGGTCTTCTTGAGTTCTTCAGTCGGGTCGTGGATCAAGTTTTCATTGATTCACACACACATGTAAGAACCAATTACGCATGTGGAATGCTTTTTGGTTTCCTGATGCATTTCCCTGAAGGAGAAAAAAAAATGCTTAACACCACGTATGATTCTCAGCTGTGAGGGAGTCTTACTTTCAGGAACGTTCCAAGGATCTTTGAATGTCTGTGTGTGTGCGCTTCGGGTCCAGCGAAGTGTCAATATTCGACGGAAAATTAACGAAAAATTAGAGAAACCACTTTGTTCCTTACCAATGACAACGGTTACACGTAGGACCCCCGCTTGGCCCAGTGGCTAGCACGTTTGCCTTTGGTGTACGAGGTCCCGATTCCCGGTGAGAGTACAGTTAATCGAAAAAATGGTTCGGATTCCACTATAATCAGTAGGTCCAGGTCTCCCTTAGCCGCTCAGGCATAATCGTGAGATGTTAAAACAAACCATTAACGGCCTGCAACTGGAAGTGCCGAACGATATGTTTATCACTGCAAGATGTATATTGAATAATAATAGGCAAGTATAATTTTTCGGTAGCCTAGGGTTACCGTATCAAACTTTGTATGCCAAGACATTTTTTTCAGTACGTTTCATAATACACCTGTTAGATTTAAAGAAATGGATAAATTCAAAAGAATGAGGAAAACATTGATTAAACTAACTGAATTTCACGGAAACGAGGGAAACGGAAGCCTACCAATTTCTCAAGAATCGAACCAAAGATCTATACTAGAGATTAGAGCTCTTCCATTAGGCTATCGTGGAATATCTCACCAAGTAGCTGAGAACAGAATTGACTGCAGATTAGAGCTGCGCGATATCGGGATTTGCACACTGAAAATTGATATCGATAAAATGTCAAAACTTGAACAACCTATCGAAATATAAAGATCGACGTTATCGAAATATGAAAATGAAAATATTGAAATACTAACCATTAAAAATCGATAAATAATCAAATATCGAATATCGAAAGTGCAAAAGATTACAAAATACTGTTATATATCGATCCATCATAATTACATTTTAATATCGATAACTTGATATTTGAAAATATCAATGAATTGATCGATATACTAAAACATTACGACAGCCTTTCTGTTGCTGCTATCTTATGTGAGGGAAGCAAAGTATAGCTTCGATTTTGACACTAATTTTGATTACCGAACACATGAAATCAAATGCAATAACCCTCCAAAGTGCTGTGACCTTTAATAAGCTGCAGTAGACTGAAAGCGTTTAATGATGATACCATTAGCGAATGTAGAAGGTAAAAACTCGGGGGGGGGGGGGGGGCACGGGAACCAAGATTATTATACTTATATCATGAGTTTTTACACAAATCATTTTAGTCTGAAATCCGTTTACACACTTTGTTAACAAGCAATATCTAATTCCCCCCCCCCAAAAAAAAATCCAATGAATAAAAGGCAACACTTACTATAAATTTTCAAAAATATATAAATAATTGCTTTAATTATTCTTGTACCTAAAAAACAACTGCGGAGGGGGCCAGGCAGTTCCGGCCCCGGGCTAGACACGCCACTTGTTGATAACGAGGATACTTATAAAATAAGGCTTCATTCGTAATGAAGTAGTTCCAAAAAGAATGCAAGGAATCTTTCCCTTTACAATTCTCTCTCTTTCTATACACACATATATACTCGAAACGTCATTCCGAAGAGTGCATGTTTATGTTGCATAAATTTAATCTCCAAAGTTCCATTTTGTAATTACTATATTTTGTATTATTACGTAAATCTTTCAAAGAAAAACTCATTTTACGTAATTATTTCCTCGACACCAAATACTAGTTTCATGAAGCGAAAACAGTAATTATTAAATCTGTTTACCGTAACTTTTTAGACGTAAAAAAATAAAATAAACGGTATCTTAGAAATGCACAGAATGTCACAAATTACTTTTAAATCAACATAATTAACTATAATGTACGCTTTGCATTTCTTAAATTATTCACAAAATAACGTTCATGTAACAAACTTCGTTCACTGGTTCCCAAACCATGATTCGCTGATATGGAATCCATCATTAATGTCACCGTTACCCGTGTAGAAAAACAATTTTTAAAGCGTTTCCGTTCAAGAGTTATTTGTGGAGTAACGGACGTACAAGGGCAAGTAGTCTATGGAGTTAAGCTAACAATCGTACGACCTGTGTTCACAGGTTCGAGTCCCGCTCACGGTAATCCTTCAAAATTTATGTTCATTCCCCTTAACGCGTGCTAAGGGCAGATGTGTGGGACCTAAACTTAATAATAATAATAATAATAATAATAATAATCAGCTGTATAACAAGTAGTTGCGGCTCTTGAAGTAAGTCATGGATAAAAAATTATAAATTTTATCGCTACTACGTACTGGAATATACCTCTAGAAAGCTCATTAGATACGCTTTCTTTCCTTAAGCTTGTTGCAAGAAGCTTTACTTATTTTAACCTATGTGACTTCCCTCAAAAGCCACCAATGAGCATAAGTAGAGATAGCTTTAAAAAAACTGATTCGTACTGATATTGCCTATCATGTCAGTTTGCGTGCCCATGATGTGGAGAGAGAGAAAGAAGAAAGAAACAAAGAAAGAGATAGATAGAAAGAAAGAAATATAAAGAAAGAGACAAAGAAAAAGAGAAAGTGATATAAAAAGAAAGAGAAAGGAAAAAAGAGATAGAAAGCAAGGAAGAAAGAGAAAGAGAGAAATAAAGAAAAAAGAGAGAAAAGAAATAAAGAAAAAAGAGAGAAAAGAAAGAAAGTAAAAAAAAAAAAAAAGATGCAGTATGTGAGATGGTTTCAGACGAGTAGGGTCAGCTAAAATAAATTATTTCCATGGAAAGTAAGACAAGACTTGCTATTACTTCTCCGGAGTTGCATCAACTCATGGTCTGAAGAACTAGTGTCTGCAAGTTCAGTTACCCTCAAAAGCCAGATCCCCCACATCAACACTAATCTATTATTTCTCCATTTTGTATCCAACAGCAACGTCAGTGCCCTTTTATGTAAGGAAAATCCCAAGAGAACTTGATTTACTTTTAAGCTTTTGTTTTGTAACGTCGTAACTACTCCTGCAGTAAAGTCCTGCGCCCCCCCCCCCATCCAAAAATTTAAGTTCCTTTTTTTTTCTCCTCGTTTATACGGAAGACTAATACATAATGGTGCCTGCGCTTGAAGCAAGGGCCAAAAGATGCAGGACAGAGAAGAGCGAAAACTAACGGTGAATTATGGGATTAAATACCGTTTTGTTCCTGGCAAGGAACGCATTAACTTGCCATTACTGTCTGCAGTTCCTTAGCTGCAGTGGTTTTTGCCCATAAAACGTCCTTTTGCTTAAAAGAGTACAGATTTCATTCTTCACTCGCAATGACTTTTACTTGCTTTTAGCTTTTTAGGTGTACGCAACTCATTACTACTCAGATTCAAATAATTCTCTAGAACATATAGGTACACTCATGACCAACATGATTGTCGCATATCTATAACTGTCTTCTTGTAAGAATATAATTTGACAAAGATTTTGCAGTGTACTTTTAATACTGATACTATGTGTATAATCGGGAAATGTATATTTGTGGTAAATTTCATAGGAAAAGAATTATAAATACGAAAATTAGAATGAGTAAAACAAAATGTTGCTAAATAGACAAGAAAGTTTTATTTTCGTTTTATTGTTCTTATTTACTACTCTTTTGACATGAAATTTGCCACATACATGTCTTTGTAGACTATACACATACAACATTATAAGAAATACCGGGCGAATTCGTTATCAAATTATATTCCTACAACATATTTATAGACAAGTGACATTTTTTTTTACATGAGTGTACAAGAGTAATTTGATAAGTTCTAAGAGTAATCTACTGATGGCAGCACAGTTCGAAAGTAGGTAGATCATAATTATAGGTGATTTTCGTTCAAACTACTACGTATTTCTGTCTGGAACACTCAGAAACAGCTGAAACTATAAACAAAATTGCGATGCCACGTGCTTGTTTTAAAGTATATATTTGGAAGAGTATGAAGGTTATACAAGGTGTTTCAAAACGACATTGGCAATGTTTGGAAGGTGATTCCTGACACCAAGGTAAGACGAAAAGTATAGACCAACCTGGGTGCACAAATGCTTCCTTTCAGAGTTATAAGCTGCCGAAAACATGAAAAAAATCAACTTTAAAGGTCTATACTTCCAAAACTATGGGATCTACCGTAGTCGAGTCAAGACTATTTAGGTACCAGAAATCACAAGAATTAGGAGGGGAAAGCTACGAAAAGTATACGAACGTTTGACACCAAAGATCAACAAGATAATGTTATCACTGACCATCAAAGAATCCTTAGAATCCGGGAGGAATACATAAAAGATCTGTATGATCAAAAGAACCACCCCAAAGATATTGCGATCGAAGAAGAGGAAGAGGTGAATGATGATGATAAAGGACCCAGTATATTGAAAAGTGAAGTAGTGCAAGCAATCAAAGACATGCTAAGGAGAATGGCCACTAGAGGCAACGACATACCAGTAGATTTGCTCAAGGGATTAGGAGACAATACAAAGAAAATGCTGACTTTACTTATTAATAAGATCTACACGAGTGGAGCATGGCCAAAGGATTTTCTTGATGTTACAATGATTGCATTGCCCAAGAAAAAGCAAGCAAAGAAGTGTAGCGATCACAGAACCATTAGCCTGATTTCCCACACTGGAAAGATTATTGCACTCATACTGAACAGGCGACTGGAAAGTAAGCTAGATGAGAGGTTAGAAGAAGATCAATTTGGATTCCGGAAAGGAAAAGGCACCAGAAATGCTATTGGATTGATGAGAGTTATATCAAAAAGAATTCTTGAAGTAAAGGCAGAGTTATGTATGTGCTTCATCGACTGGCGAAAAACTTTCGACCGAGTCAACTGGACGAAACTTCTGAAAATACTTGAAGAAATCGGAGTCAACTGGAGAGATCGACGACTCGTTCAGAACCTGTACATAGGACAACGAGTGAAGTTACGCTTGAATGAAGGAGAAACCAATAGTGTGGAGATTGGAAGAGGAATCAGACAAGGATGTAGCATGTCGCCCCAATTATTCAACATTTACTGTGAATGTTTAATGAAGGAAGCATTAATGGGAATGGGAGATTTCAAGATTGGAGGGCAGATCATTACCAAGATCAGGTATGCAGATGATATGGTTATAATAGCTCAAACCGAAGGAGGACCACACGAGATGATTGACTATATAATTGACATTGGAAAACTATATGGAATGGAAATCAACATCGAAAAATCGAAAGCTATGATAATATCCCGTGGAAATACACTCTTACGGATCAGAGTAGAACAAAGAGAACTTGAAGAGGTCGATAATTTTAAGTATTTGGGAAGTATTTTGACGAGAGACGGTTACTGCACCAAAGAAATCAGGCCAAGAAATTGCCATAACTAAAGAATCAATTAACAAGAAAAGATCACTTTTAACTAGCAGGCTTAATATTGGACTTAGGAAGAAGTTGGTAAAGTGCCATATGTGGAGCATTGGACTCTATGGTTCAGAGACTTGGACATTACGGAAGTTAGAGAAGTATTTAGAAAGCTTCGAAATGTGGTGTTGGAGAAATACGAAGAAGATAAAATGGACAGAGAGCAACAAACGAAGATGTTTTAAAACTGATAGGAGAGAAGAGGACACTTCTATCAAGCATCCTTCGTAGGAAGGCCAATTGGACTGGACACATCTTGCGAAGAAATTGTCTCCTTTACACTGCCATTGAAGGAAAGATGGAAGGAAAGCGAGGAATAGGAAGAAGAACACATGATCGATGATTTGAAAAATAGGAGAAAGATTGGGAGTTGAAAGAGGAAGCTGAAAATCGAGAAGCGTGGAAGAAATATTTCTAAGTCCAAATCTAAAATTGAAAAAAAATCCTCATTAGTCCCAGGACCTGCCGAAAGGCAGAATACTTAATAATAATAATAATAATAATAATGTGCCTTATCCAAATATAAATGTTTATGAATCCCGCAGTACTTCCGCAACAATTTTTATAGAGGTAGTTGGTGAGTACTTCAAATTAAATGTCCGCACCCAAATTCCCTGAAAACGAGGATGTTCCCTAAGGAACGCAGTGTATGTAAGCTTCTGAACTCTCTAATTTTTTCAGTGATCAAGTGAACTAAAAAACTAAACTCATGAGCCGCCCGTGATCCCACGCTCTACAATTCAAACCACCTACTCAATTATTGGCTCACGTTTACCAGTAAAATCTAGTAACATCCAACAGCACGAATTACGGTTGTGTGCACGTGGGTTGAAACAAAACTAACTATCCAATCCACTTATTACATTCTGTATAAACAGGATTCTCCATCACTTTTCATATTAAAGTGTGCACGATGCAGTATCGTACTGGTATGGAAATACAGTTTAGAAGCAGCAGCAGAGCAATTTTAACGTCAGTCAATCAAACAGCTGTATACATGTATGCATGCATGAATATATTATCCTTGTATAATAAATTCCTTTAATTGACTAGTAAGTTTACACAGTCCATTGTGTTATGCATTTATGCATGTGCACCTTTACACAACACACGCTACAAAATACGCATTACTAACAACTAAACATTTACACTGTGCTCTGTCATTCACGGATTTCGAGCGACAATATTGTCAACCCTTGCTTTAGCGATCACCAATACTGGTCTCAGTACTAACAGTGTAACAGCAAATCAGATATTTATAGTGTGTCAAACCTGTGGCGGTGAATAAGGTTTTTAGTGGGACATTAAAAGCAAGAACGGAACAGTTTAGATACTGTCGTAGAACCAAGTACGCATGGTAATTGCTACTATCTCGCATTACGTATGAGGTTAAGAGGTTTTGAGTAATGCTAAACAGAGGGCACGGCGTCAATTTTTTTTTTTTGTCAATAATGTGATGGTGGACAAATACAACGCCCTGTAGTTTCAAAAGAAACAAAGAAAGAAAGAAAAAAAAAAGCAAACAGACACGGACAGAATACTAAAAACGTGAATGTTTTTAAAAAGTACAAATAACATAGGCTTTATAAGGATACCACGATATCAATGAATGTATGCAATTCAGTATATTAAAATACATTTTTAAGATTCCTCAGTGAGCTTATTGTGAGCATTAAGGGTCTTTAGTACAGCGAAATTAAACTACCGCTAACTTTAGAGTTTTTCTGTAATATCTCCAAAACAAACTAAAATATCCGAGAAGCAAAAACATAGTGCACTAGACAATATTATTTTGCATGTGATACCGTCATCACAACTCATGTATCTCCTTTCGATTTGCAACTGTAGATAGATTTAACATTTTTTGCGGGTTCTTTAAATAGCGGCATGCCAAAAGCAGATAGGTAAATTGTGATAAAGGTTATCACAACCAAAATCGCATTGTCTAGTTCACTACGTTTCTGCTTTTCCAATATTTTTATTTCTTTTGAAGATATTACACAAAAAAACTCGAAAATTAGCGGTAGTTTAATTTCGCGGTAGTGAAGACCCTTAATCCAGTGTCACCCACTGGTATAGGAACAGAAATTCAAACTTTTATTATTATTATTATTATTATTATTATTTCATTTCAAAGTTTTGTGCTACAAACCTCCATTATTTCAAGAAAGCTGGAGCAACTGGGGTCAAATGGAGACCCAGATTCCCCAAACGAACTCTTGTCCCAGCCCCGAAATGATGTTCGCCTGTTAAAATGTTTATTTAACGATTTTTTTTTCTTTTAGAAACTTGTATATCAAACCACGTCAACGTGTTAAAATAATTGAAATTAATGATTTCACATTGCTATGTGAAAAGTTTCCATTGTCTATCAAATATTTTAGTTTGGCGATAGGTATTTGGGCTTTTAGTTTGTTTGCCTTTGAATTTTGAAGAGCAAATTAGGATCACACTCTCTCAGCTGACTACTGGATTTGGACCTGAAATTTCGTGTCCTATAGTGAAAGCATAGAAGCGTCCCTTTTAGCTTAATGAAGCGTTCCATTAAATTTAAAATTGTACGTCCAGTATGACCAATAGATAATTTTCAGGCCGGTAGCCAGCCCAAAAATTTAGGGGGGAGGGCAAAAGTTTGGGGGGGACCGATCCAACAATATTATAGTTCATCACCATATTATAGTTCATTTGCAAGCCTACCGTGAAAATTTTAGAGGGGCCGGCCCCCTAGACCCCCCGTGGATACGGGCCTAATTTATATACCAAATTTTGACCGTTTCTTTCCGATGAAGAAGTTTCTTTATCAAAATTTAGGTTAAATTTCCTTCTAGAAAGCAAATTACATTACATAATGTTACATAAACGCTTTTCTTTAACTTTAGTAGCTGATAACGTTTGTTTTGAAGGAATGTGGAAACAGCAATAGTTATGCTTCCAATTAAGAATTTGTTCTTATGGTATCATGATTAATGTATTTGAATTAACTAAGCGTGCAACTGATTGTACTTCTATGAATCACATTTGATAAAGCTGTATGTCGTAAATTGACAATGCTTGTCTAAATAAATAAAATAAGTATGTCATAAATATACAATATTCTAAGTTATGTATTTCATTTCTATAGACTTACATTGTAAAGAGTGAGCTACTTACTGTGGATAGTGACTTTGTATGTAGTGTTAATACTTCCAACTGCGCTGAACGATGTGAATCTCTAATACCTGTCTGTATACGTGGTCGGATCCAGAATTTTCTGATGAGGGATGCACCATCAACTACCAAAATAACCAGTCTCATTGAAACTCTTCAAAGTGACATGTGACAATATTCTTTACACCTGATACATTGAACGGGGGGGGGGAGGTATTTTAAAGAGCGTCGCAATAATATTTTCTTCCTCCTAAAGGCTTCTTTCGCCATTCCTATCCTTGCTTTTGTATCACTTTCACACTTTATATCATCATTAATAATACTACCTAGGTATCGAACACTAGACATTTGTTCTGATTTTCTCCCCTCCTACTTCTATATTTGACACTGGCCGCTTCGTTCCAATCATCATGACTTTTCTCTTTCTCACATTTATTTTCATCCCATATTCTTCACAGCCCTTCAAGTTTTCAAGCCTCTTATTGATTTTCCCTTCAGATTCCGCAACAACCGCCATATTATCATTCTACCTGTTAGTGGAATATCGTCATCATCATGTAGGTTCTTATTCATTAATAGATATTAAATATTGTTGATGAGAGACAGCATCGCTCTTGGTTTCCCTTCCAATTATACTCTCCTCTGTGATTTCTTCCTCTATTCTCAGCAATGTAGAAATATTAAAATACTGTACTATTAACGAAGCCTTATTCGTCAAATTACCGGATATTTAATTTTTATACTCATGTCTGTATTAAGATCATTGCATAAAAATAACTACATATACTAACTGTAATAGTTAGGGACCAATAATAAATTATTTTGTTAAAAATAATTCTAAACACAAAAATTAAATAAGATTCCGAGAACTTTTCATATAAACAATTTTATCAAATGAGAAAGAGGACAAATAAACAATTACACTATATGTTGTCTAGACACGACAAACGTTTAATCACGCCCGCCCCACCTCGTTTTATTATGATGATTATATTCATGTATTTATTTGCGGCTTTTTGTTTGGTTTGTTGAACTGACCTTGGGGAAAACTGTTACGTCCTCGTTTAATTACATAATATTATCGCAAAATGGCTGACCGCTGTCGATAGTGTAACACGAATTGGAAAAGCCCTTTGGAAATTCGCCAAAACAATGATGTTAATATGCGACGAGAGGAATATTGGAATATTGTTATTGTATAACACACAAATTATCAAAATTCTCATAGAAGATTCGTATTGGTTTTCATTGGTGTGACTTTTCGCTGTTGCATACAGCAGTAAACAGAAGCAATAGACAATTTTTAACACTGAATAAGATATTCTGCCGTTATTCCCACAATTGAGGAGCCTCCTTGAACCACAGACTTCAGTTCTTCCCTTAGTCTTCACCAGTGGCGTATTTACGATTTTCCTTGGGGGGGGAGTTTCCTAACTATTCCTGGAAATGTGAAAATCCTTTAAGATATTTCATTTACTTTAAAATAGTAAATACAATTTCGGCGGGGGGGCTTATTTCCGGGAGCTTCCTTAAATACGCCATTGGTTTTCACGTAGGAATTTTCTCTTTTATTACTGCCCATCTACTGTAAGCTTTTTTTCGAAGACTTCTTCATCTTCCTGCAACTGTACTAGGAATGCGCACGAGACGAGATTTGTGGCAGTCTCGTCTCGAAAGTGTGCTGTAAAAGTGATGTCTCGACTCGAAAAATTTATCTTTCTCTATTTGTCTCGACTCGAATTTTGTCAGGAAAATCCTGTCTCGACTCGTCTCGTGCGCATCCCTAAACTGTACCTTCTATCTATTGCACATTTTCTTCTCAGCCAATATCTTACTCAGCCAGTTTCTCTTCCTCATTTCAACTACATCTAAAATCGTTATCTTTTCTCCCTACACTTCATCTGTTTTCCGTTCGACCAGCTAATTCTTTCCATTCTTTTTCACACGCACATTTCGACAACCTCCAGTCTTTATTTTTAATAGCTTTTTCATAACGTCCATATTTCTGCCCCCATACAGCACCGATATTTCACACGAAACATTTTGAGTATTTTAACTCTTTATTCACCGACTCTTGACTCTTCTTCATCAATGCATCTTCCACCATTCCTATCCTTATTTTTATTTCACGTTCACACTTCATGTCCTAACAAATATCAAAATATAGTATCGAAAACTAGTCAATTATTCTTCTTTCTGTCCTATTTCTATATCTGATACAAACCACTTCATTTCAATTACCACTGCTTCATTTCAATCATCATACAAGAATATGTTCTTCATATTCTTCGCAGCTGTTCAAGTTTTTATTCATTTTCTTTTCAGCCTTCAACAAGCGCCGCATCATCTAATATATAAACCTATCCAGTGGCGTACGCAGGCATTTATTTCGGGGGGGGGTTCAGACTCAATATGAGGGTATTTTACAGTAAAATTCTTAAAACTGCCCCTAAAATTAGGCTAAATTTACACAAAAGTCGAAATTTCGGGAGGAGGGGAGCCCGTACCCCAGGACCCACCCCCCTGCGTACGTCCCTGCCATATATATCTAATTATTCTTTTTCATACCGAAATACAGTCTTCATTATGCAAGTCCTTTTTCACCGCGGAATATTTATATAAATACTACTAGCTGAACCTGCGCTCTCTACAAAGCGCATCATTCACATATGAACATCAATCTTCTTGTCATTCTCCACAACATCTGTACATGTCCCTTTACAGACACAAGTGAAAGACGTATTGATAAAAATCGGCAAAGAGGACACAAAGGGGAGATGTTTTCGATTATTTTTTTTTTCAATATCCCGCACCGTTTCCAAGACTTCAGCCTACTTCCGGTTGGAGTTTCTAATTCAGGTATGATAAGTGTTTTTTTTTTCTTCTTACATGCAGTATGTAATAAGCACACACACACACAATTAATTATAATGTCAGTTATATATGGTGTTCATTGGGCAAAACACTCCCAAAAAAAAAAAAAAAAAAAAAAGGTTCATCTTAGACTGGAGAAATGGTTATCCTTCCTTTTCCATTATTATTTCGCCATGAAACAAACGCCTGAGACATAAAAAACCCTATATACAACAGTGTGGTGTTGGAATGTACAATGCTTAGGATATGATGCTTTAGTTTGTTTTTAATTTCAACACTTCCAATGTACCCATAAAAATGTAATAAAGAAATAGTGGCCATGTTTTTTAAATATTCAATTAGAACTGGACAATCTACATGAAATTTGCAATCGATCAGTGAAAACGTCATCTTTCTAGAGACTGTAGTTTCTGAGATTTCATTGTCGAAAGGTTGGGCCGCAAACATATATGCGTATTTTAAAAGAGCTCCAAAGATGGCAGGACAATTCATTTGCATTTATTTCGGAGAAGGCTTACTAAAGGCAAAGGCCTTTGAACAATAATTTAAAAGGATAAACTTTGTGAAAAATATTTCTTTAAGTGATTTATTTAAAGTACACTCTTTTAAAAATATTTGTCTTTGTTATAAACGTGAAATCACAAATAACCGTAAATCAAAGGTATGAATGCTAAGGTTGAGCTCGGTCGCTCTTAATTGGTACTGTAGCATTTTAATAGATAGATTAATTAATATATTGAAACATATGCAGACATTAGTTGTGGCAAAATTAAACAAAGGTAATATGGTACTATCAGTGGCGATAATTAAGGCACGCAAGGGTCGCCCATTGAAAAAATTTTAATAGTTCACCCATTTTTCGTTTTCGTACTATAGTCTGGTAATGCAAACTGAGTACATGGTTGTAGGTCTAAATAAAAGGTGACGAACCTTTATCCTGCAGTGGATTCACAATAAATGTTGAAAAAACACAGTAAAACCTGGTAATTTGGCCACACTTATTTAAGGATTTTTCCCATAAGATTTTAACTGTAATTCTCATTATGTCTATTATACTGATAAAATCAGAACTGTCATTTCTGATTTTTCTTTCTATATTAATTATATGAAAACCACTGTTTAGAAATATTAGTTTATAACATTTACGTCGAACAATATTAGAACACATTCAAACATATATATCACATATCACATTCATAATGTCTTTCATTTACATTATGAATATTATTACTTTAAAACAAACAACAACAAAAAAATACCTCCATACCGCAAATTAGAATTAATACGTGTACATATTACCTTCCGAGAATAATGACGTCATATGCTAATGAAGGGGAAAATACGTACCAAGAAAAAAAAAAGCCTTTTAGTCTGCCATTTGGTTCGAATTTCGGTACACATACATAGACACATGCATTGCCACGTTACACACAGAGAAACCTGGTTTAAGTTTTTTTTATCCCCCCCTCCACACACAAACCTGCCACAGCCCACGGAACTCAAACATTCATTCATTAATGCTCTCATCATGGAAGTCCTACTTATTTTCTCGTTCAACGAACCTTAATTTGCAATCAATTGGACAAATAATGCATCATTTGTTATGGGAGCCAATACAGAAGCAGAAAATTCGGTATACGTGACGATAGACATATAATAGATACATATCCACTGTAGCACCGCCTGAGTCATCCATATTATATATATATATGAATGTTAATTAAGCGGTTTCATGGAATTAGAGAATCACACATATTCATAGAATTCAAGCGAAGGGTAAGAGAATTAAAAAAAAAAAAAAAAAAAACAGAACAGAGAATGTGAATTTAGGGTCCTAATACGAACGGAAAACATCATTTTGATTTCACGGACATTTTCCATCTGAAAACAACCGAAATTTCCCTCCTAACCCGTTCCCTCACGCCTCTCTTGTGCTACAATGGTAAAATGCATGGCTATTGAACTGGTAGCAATAATAACTAGTTTTTTTCCATAAAAACGCATATCTACGAATTCAAGCGGCGGGTGGGACATAGTAATCACAATTAGGCCTAATTTTAATTTAACATGTCACTCCACACCATGACAAATAATACATGTCTGGTAGATAATGCACCCCCTAACTCTTTTATTTGGCAAAAAAAAAAAAAAAAAAATCATACATGACTGGTTCGGAACAAAATAAAACCATCACGAGAAGCATCCAATTGTAATTGTATGCGGTTACAATCTCCCCCTCTGGATCATGAACATTATTCTGAACTTGATATTTCGTTGAACCATTACGTAAGCTCATATGCACCCTACACAATGAGCATAATTTAGGTAACTACCACGTGAATTGCTAAATGAAAAAAAAAAAAAAAAAAGAGAAACGAAGTTTCCCTAACTTCGCTACAGGCTTAAACTTTATATTATTATTATTATTATTATTATTATTATTATTATAGATTAACGTCCCTTTTCAGTACTGAGGATTTATAAAATGTGGACCAGTAATTCAAGGGACACAATAGTGTACTGGTTAGAGCATTGGATTCATGTCCGCGTGGACCCGGGTTTGATTTCCGGCCCGTGCTTCTCCAAGTTTCGGCGTCCACTTAACGTCGTGAGACAAACTGAGGAGTTACGTGAATAAAAGACGTGACGGCCTCTAGGTATACAAAAAGCTCCTGGTACGATGGTTAGCAATAGAGAGACGCGACGCGCTGACAAACACGTGCGTCGCTAGGTTGGAGGTAGTTCCGTCAGTTCCTAACAGATGGCGTGGAGCGGCTCAAGCCCACAAGTGGCCTGTAGTTCAAAGTGTAATCGTAACCATCCTAAAGTGTCCAACGTTCTCTACCGGAAATCCAGTCGAAATAAACTTTTAAATTGGATTTCCAAGAACTAACTGCCTTTCTATCCCTTTATAAGAGAATTCTTACCAAACATTGTTAGGGTCATCAAGTCTAAGGGGCTCAGGCGGGCAGGTCATATAGCCACAATGGAAAAAAGTAGGAATACTTTCAAAGTTTTAACTGGAAATCCAATCGGAAAATGACCATTAGGAAGACCTAGGCGCAGATGGGAGGACAGTATTAAAATGGATCTCCCAGAAATAGAAATACAAAGTAGAAACTGGATCCAGCTAGTTAAGGATAGAAGTTAGTGGTAAGCTTTTGTGAACACGGCATTGAGAACCTTCGTGTTCCATACGCAATAAACTAAGTGAGTGAGTTATATAAGTGTGTCCACAAAGTTGAACATTAGCATTTTGTGTTGGTAATTGTGATACTGATTAGTGACTACAGGTAATGGTTATACTTATAAGAAGAAACCCATAGAAGGATAACATCCTTGTCTAATCCTTAATATGTCATAACGTGTGCGTATCATCAGGTTTTCGCATAGAAAGAGGTCATCTAGAGCCACCAAGTTTAAATCTTTGCAATAAAATGCTTTATGTATAACAATATACAAAATAATATGTGTGTGTCATCAAATTTTCGCGTAGAAAGGAGTCACATACAGCCACCAAATTAAAATCTTTGCAAAAAAACAAAATGCTTCATGTATATCAATATACAAAAGAAAATGAAATGAAATGAAATTTTTGAGTTTTACGTCCCACGGTTATGCCGGTTAGGTTAAAGGATACGGTGATGAGAAATGAATGAAATGGTGGAATGAAGAAAGTGGGAGGAAACGGAAGAACCACCGAGGAAACCCACGCAAACGGTGTTTGTCCACCACAAAGTTTATCAATATACAAAAGAATGTGTGCGTGTGTCATCAAACTTTCGCATAGAAGGGTGTCACCTAGAGAAACCAAATTTTGTACATAAATAACTTTAACCAGATCTAATTACATTTAAAATCCAGTTTTCGATATAAGACTTGAGGGAGGATTGGGGAAAGATCACATGTTTAGGAAGCCAAAAAAAAAAAAAAAAAAGTATACATTATCAAAACTCTCTCAAAGTTAGACAACCCAAACTACTGACCAATGATGCAGGTTGCATACTGTTTAACCTATGCGAAGAATAGACACTTCTGCTTTTTTTTTTTTTTTTTTTTTTTTTTTTACATTAAATTGTGGGAAACCAAAGCACTAAACAAGGGATTTATGATTTAGATTTCTGGGCTTTCGGCATCTATGGCCATGTTAGCCTGTCACTAGGATTAGGATTTAGATTTCTGGGCTTTCGGCATCTATGACCACGTTAACCCGTCATTAGGATTAGGATTTAGATTTCTGGGCTATCGGCATCTATGGCCATGTTAGCCCGTCACGTTTGAGAATGACGTCCCTCGGCGAGCATACTATCCGGAGAAAGGGAAGGGCCTGGGTAAGCTAGGTACCACCCGGGAATTTGCCTAGTGTGAATGAAAAAAAAACTGGAAAACCTACTTCAAGATGGCTGACCTGAAAAAAAAAACTTTTTACACTTATTCGACCAAATGTCCCCACCGAGAGCACTGAACAAAGGGTACTTGTACTCTGTTATTCATATTTTTTTTTAACGTTTCCAAATTTTAACACAAGATAACTCAACAGAGATCGTGGACACATGCGAACCAAAAATTACTCTGAACTCGGCTACAAAACCCGGAATTAAAGTGGCTTCTGTAGCCATTTTGGAGCAGAGGTGATTTAAGACTACGTCTATTCTCTAGTAGTGTAATTTTTAATTGCATTCTCAAAAGGGAAAAAATTATAAACTAAATTGTTTTTATAAGCAAAGAAAACAGAGTACAGTACAAGTGCAGTGTAAGATGAAATCTTCGGGCCACATGTATCATTTCTCTACAAAAGCAAATATAAAGAAGCATAGGCCTATAAATACGAAATGAAACTACCGTAAGTACGACCCTGGTGCACACAAAACACAACTCAAATTATTTTAAAAAGAATTACGGAGTTTTAGGGGGAGTAGAACCTGGTGGACACCCTTTCCGTCGGTGTGTCCTTACTCGAGACCGATAATTACAGCAAGGACACAGGGAGATTCGAGAAAAAAAATTACATTTTTAAAATAGTAACAGTGGCGGATTTAGAAGGTGAAAATTGGGGTGTGCCAGCCAGAATCCAGACTATTGTAAGTATATCATGAGTTTATTTAGGTATTTTTGAAAGTTTATAGTAAATTATTTTTGTTATTCAAAATATTGGGGGACCTAGGCTCCCTGCCTAGACTCGCCACTGCCAGTAACTAACGTTTAATAGAAATTTACATAATTTACTGAAGAAAGCACTTAACCATGGCCATACGCCAGAGAGTCTTTGAAGTCATAACCATTATGTTCATGATTCTTTCTGGGGAGGGGCGGTCATTCATAATGGAGAAATAGAAACTTCAAGAAAATCCAGTCCTTAAACGTGGATGAAAAACAGATCCAGAAGCTATATCAAAATGGTGCAATAATGTAGTATATTTACACTCGCAACTTTCTCAATACGTGAGATAGCAATACTGCACTGAACAGTACTTTTTAAATATTCGTGCATATGCATACAGACCACTTTACTACACGGTATACAACGCGACACGGGTTGCGTGTTGACCATTTATTACCATAGAGATCACTATCCGCGCGACACGACAAAAAGTACAAAAAGATAGGTTGACGAACGAATCGTGCATCTGCATGGGTTGAAGAGACAATCACGACACGAAATCTTTTTCAACTGCAAGTATAATACAACTGCTTTTAATATTATCTCGCTTCATAATAATTGAAATAAATAAATAATTAATTATATATATAAATACACAACGTTGTAATTCTCACTAACTGGTTTGTTCACTTGGAAGATTATTTAAAGTAGGTATAAATTTATATTATCTGAAGAGTTTATTTTGACAAGGAAAGGAAAGAAAAATGACCAAATGAAATATTTCAGATTAACGTCCCACGATTATGACCTGTAGACTAAGAGAGACAGATAAAAGAATTAGTGAATGAAAATTGAGAAGAAAACCCACCGACACGATGTTCGCCACAAAATTACTAGGCTGGCGACCGAACCAAGGACTCTACGCCACCGTAAATAAGCCACTAAGCTACCGTGCTTCCCCATACAATAGTTTGAACAGACTACATACCACACCACACACATTCTCTCTCTCTCTCTCTCTTTTTCGCTATTTGGGCTCACGAACGTCTCTATTATTCTACACGATAAGCTGTATAGGTTTCTTCGATTAAACTACAGCTCGATGATTCCTCACACGAAAAAAAAAAAAAATGTAGCCTCTTTTTTCCTGTGATTCTTAGGCCTTATATTCTGACTGATCTCCAGTGACGGATTTAGAAGGTAAACCGGGAGGAGGGGGCAACCAAAACCCAGACTATGATAGGTATGTCATGAGTTTACTATAAACTTTGGAATATATATAAATAATAGCTTAAATTATTTTTGTCACTCAAAAACTGGAGGAGCTTAGGCCGTCCTGCCCCGTGCTAGATCCGTCATTGTTGATCTCGTAGTTACCTTTCAGTGCAAGCCTTTGACACACACATACACAAATACACATCAAGAGAAAAATAAAATCCCATATTTAGTGTGGAGGGAGAGATAAAAGACATTTTTCGTTAGAATCACATTGCCAGCATCATACATTTTTCATGTGTAAGACTACCTACGTTCCGCTGTCTGCGCATCAAGAAGTGCGTAACCTCTTCCACCACTTAAACCTTCACGAAGAGTCTCTGCATATCATGCTGGAAATAACCATCCAATCAATGACTCTATAAACTAATTGCTAACTACGAGAGGGCGTAACCTTCTAAATACTACGAAAATTTGTTTGGTAACGAAATTTGCTTAAACAAATAAAAATCGGAAAAGTGAATTACTCAACCTGATTACTACTGCTTTCATCTTAATTACTGATTTAGCTGCACTACAAATAGCTCAGACGAATATCGGATTTTTTGAACAGCTAAGCACTAGCTTCAAATAGTTAATGGAATTGTCGCTCAGATGGCACTACTGTAAAAGTTTTACTAATTGGAACCCAATGACGCGCACAGAATTTCATCAAGGGAACTGAACCTCCTATGTTCATTTTGTTTCAGCATTTGTGACTACATATTTTGATATAGTAAATTTGTAATTTCTTCATATGTTGAAGTTCTGTTTAAAAGCCGGAAATATCCCCTTTGCGCATGGTATTAATTGCAGCTATAGACTGGAAATTATATTAATTCTCGACTACTTAAAAAAAACGTAATTATAATGTAAGGTTGTGGCACATACTCAGAACATCACTTCGACAGGTTTACTTGACTTTACGCTTACATCATTTAGACATCACACACACACACACACCCCACTCTAGACTTACATCCTTAAGAGATTACAACCCTAGAATTCACGCTTGCATCATTTCAACCCACACTAACTACACCTCACGTTTATATCATTTCGACTGATACTTACTCGACCTTATGTAATTACATCATTTCGACACCATTCTCACTCGACATTATGATTACATCATTTCGACACCATACTCACTCGACATTATGATTACATCATTTCGATGCCATACTCACTCGACAATATTAGCCTATTGAATCATTTCGACACCACGCTCACTCTACATCATGTTATCATAATTTCGACAACATATTCGCTCGACCTTACACACATCTCGACATTATACTCTCTCTCTCTTGACCTCAGGTTTACATCATTTCGGAGTCTCACTCACGTCACCAACCTATTCCACATCACAATTTTCTTGCTTTGTATTTTGGGATTTTTTTTCGTCGTTTCTATATGGGATTAAAACATTCTTACTACACAATTTATTCTGAAATTTTCACTTTACATAAACTGCTGCTGCTCCGCATAATACCAGACTTTTTTCTCCTTCTTTTGCTCTTAAAAAAAACATTAATGAAAGGACGACAGGATCGAGAAACGAGAGGAAAAAAGTAGAGATGCCAGGAAAATTACAAAACAGTTTTTCTTTATCACTCTGTCTCTCTCTCTCTCTCTCTCTCCCTCCCACCTTTCGAAACTTTCCAGAAAGAGATTTTTTGATGAAGTATAAATAAATAATGAAATCAATTTTTCTTCTTTTCCTCCCTCTTTTCATTATTGTTAATCGAAAATTCTCTCCCTCCATTTGTAATTGCTGTAAAAAAAAAAAAGAGGGAGGGAGGGAGAGAGAAAAGAATAGCATCTACTCAATAGAATTTAAAAAAAAAGTATACATGTGTAGGTAGTAAGTAGGATTTACGAGAAGTTATATAGAAAAATGCTTTAAAAGGAAAAAAACACTAAAAAAAATAAACAGATCTGCTTCATTTGAAAAACACATGAACTCAAAGAAATATCCTAAACCATTTCCTCATTTTTATAGAATAAAAAGGTCACAGAACAACTTGAAAATTTCAACAAATTATTTTTTGTTCAGGCTTTGTAGCTAATACAGAAGTACAATCAAAAGCGTAGGATACAATCAATGACGTGTGCCTAACGAGACGCACTACAGCGCGAGCAGTGAACGATGTCTTTTTTTTTCTTTCTCGTGCATATAAACTGACATGAATGTGTACAAAGACGTGTAATAACACCGCAGCCCTTTCATTTGCTAAATGAATTTAGGGGGAACTCGAAGCATTTGCTTGAAACCCCATAAACGCTGTCCCCTACCATAGCATCAGCTTTCTTCTGAAAAGTAATACTTATGAACAACGATAGGAGAGAACGGATTTACACATTTCATGGCTATTATAACATTTTCTTGGATGATTGTCCGTCTGTCCTGGTATACTCGGACTATCCTCGAGAGCATACCATTCTTGGGGTGAAGAAGAGTAATTTTGGGGGGAAGGATAGTAATCTTGGGGAAGGAGAATGGTAATCTTGGGGAAGGAGAATGGTAATCTTGGGGAAGGAGAATGGTGATCTTGAGGAAGAAGAATGGTGATCTTGGGGAAGAAGAATGGTAATTTGGGGGGAAGGAGATTGAAATCTTGGGGCGAAGAATGGTAAAATTTGGGGTGAAGAATGGTAATCTTGAAGGGAAAGAATGGTAATCTTGGAAGGGAGAATGGTAATCTTGAAGTGAAGAATTGTAATCTTGGGGCGAAGAGCGGTAATCTTGCAGGGAAGAACGGTAATCTTGGGGAACAGAATGGTAATTTTGGGAGGAAGAATGGTAATTTTAGGGAAGGAAAATGGTAATCTTGGGGAAGGAGAATGGTAATCTTTGGGAGCAGAATGGTAATTTTGGGGGGTAGAATGGTAATTTTGGGGGCAAGAATGGTAATCTTGGAAAGCTGTACCCAAGTCTTTGGGAGGATATATAGTATCCAAGAGACAAACACTAGGCTATCGAACAGCGAAAGAAGTAAAATTATTTTAATTTACAAGCAATTATTATGTCACTGTTAGGAATGTATATGTCAGAATTAGGCGAAAACTAACAATACGTACGGGAGCCACGGTGGCTCAGAGATCTTTGTTAATCGACAAACACAGTCTGCATGGGTTTTTCACAGGATTCTCCCCTTCCTTCATCATTCTCATTATCGTCGTCTCCTTCAACTTGCACGACATAACCGTGGAACCAAAAACTGAGAAGTTTCATTTCATTTTATAAGTAATATATTTCAGCAGAATACAACCAATTGGTCAAGATTGATACTTTTTAGCACCATAGAAATGACCCCTTTTCTCTCTAGTTTTCCTCAAAAACTACACCTTATCAAAAACTTAAAGTATTTATCTTTAAGAATGTCGCCTTATTTACTTGGATGTGATTCATCAAATAATATAAGTCTCATCTTTGGGATCATATTATAGTAAATTATAATTTTACGCTATGTCCAATTACCCATACTGTGTACTGTTTTCTTGCAAGTCGTGGAACGTAAAACTCAAAAATTTCATTTGTCTTGCTAGTGTCATGACGAAAAGCTTGAGGGCATACTTTAGTACCAGTTTTATCTAAATAGATGGCGTAGTTATCAATCACGTCATCAATATTTGTGTCTCGAGTTTCTCAAAAACTAGACATGCGGATCTACACTGATCCACACACTGCTCAACTCAGTGACATATATCGATTGGTACACATCATTTTTGTACTTTTTATTTAGTTCCTTGTTATACATGACAGTCCTGTTACCCCTTGATACCTGGGCATGTTGCAGAACTGGTTTGTTCCTCTCTCGGAGGAGCACGGAATCAGGGACATGTTGCTTTCAGCATGATGGGACACCTGCCCATTATGGCCTCGCCGTACGCGAATATCTAATGGAAGTCTTTCCTAGGCGTTGGACTGGTCGCGGTAGTCTGGATCTGCCCGCACCATTTGCCTGGCCACCACGAAGCCCAGACCTTCACCGCCTTGATAATGCGCTATGGGGGGTTCATAAAGGGCATCGTTGCACAAAACCGTTACAATACTACTATGGAACAGACAGAAGCTATGAAACAAGTATAGCTGCAATGCTCTGCAAAATGTCGCACAGAACCTGGCAGCGTAATTATCCTTTGTCATATTAATGACTGTCAAAAGACTGATCTTTTGGACATTTAATGTTTTCCATTTCAATGAAACTTCTCGAAAGCATTGTTGTTCATGTCATACAGTTCTTTCCATATAGTTACTAAAGTACGTTTAGTGGTTTATATTAGTTATTTTCAGAGGTAATGGAACTTTCTGGCCACCTTACACAACACAGGCCAGAGACTTAACGCAGCGAGGTGATTCCTGGGGGTCCAGACCCCCCAAGAAATAGATTGTTTTGCGCAATTTACTCTAATACAGTGTTGGCACTGTCCTAGCTCTGAAGTGGGCTGAAAAATAGTAGCAAATTGAAACAAAAAGGGCTGAATTCATTATTTTATAAATAGGTAAAGTTCTAGAACACTTCCCCCTCTTTCAAGAGTCCAAGAAAGTTTTTTTTTTTTTTTTAACTTTTTAAAGCATCCAAATAGGAGGATCCCGAAGAACCGTGGAAGTAGATTAAACTTACTCGCACGTATGAAGTATAACAGAGGCTGCAAATTAAAAGGGGGAAACAGTTTTATCATCTTCGGTATGTTTTGTAAGGAAACCAAACGCGCCTCTATTTTAAAGTGACCAATAAAACAAAAAGTTATTATGGCTATATAAGAAAAAAATATATAAAACGAAGAACAAATAAATCATCATCGAGTGTAAGCAGTACGTTATAATAAAATATTAAAATATAAATTATTGCACCTTATTTTCGCTTTCCACACAAAGTTCGTAGCGTTATGCAGTGCAACGTCAGAGAATGGATGTTCAAGTTCACAGTATGAGTAACGTGAGATGTGGTAAAAGTCTTACTGACACTTTTGAAAATGTGACAAGTATTTGTTAAATGGTGCTGAATTGGGTAGAATTGTACCAACTTTTTCACAAAAGGGGCCGAAAATGCCAGCATGGTACCAATGGAACGATGAATGACAAAAAGGGCTGAATTTGGTACAATTGTACGAGGTCTGGCAACACTGCTCTAATATTAAGGGGTAATCTTACAAATGTTTAATGCAATTTATCTTCATATTAAATTTGGAACCTATCCCGAAGTATGCATAGGACCTTTCATTTCATTTGAAATGACGAGCTAGCAATATTGTACACATTAGGAGAGATACATAATTCTAACAAATGGAAAATAAAGGTACCACGAACGCCATAACCTCAGAACAATACTTCCTGTTATTTCAACACATGATGTCACTATCATATTAAGACCTTATCGCTTATAAATGATAAATAATATCTGTAGTTCTGTGTAATGACAACGGCCATTGGTGAGTCACAGCGAGTGACGGGTCATATTTCCCATCTCCAATGCCATCTCTACTCTACGATTCCGATTAAGACGCGATTAAAGCATTCTTTATTTTAAGTCAATGATAAATACGTGCTGAAAGACCACAAGACTAGAGACATATTGCGTTCGTGTGTCATCAAAATGCATCCAGCCCTTAAAAGAAAAGGTATGTCTTAGTTTTTTAATGATGTGTTATGTCTGCAACGATGCTTCCAGGGACAGATATACGAGTTGTTTACGTACATGGCGGTTGGAAGCTTGTCTTCCTTCAACCATTTTCTGACTTTTTTTTTTTTTTTTTTTTTTTTACAGGTTGATTAATGATTCACATGACAACAAGCTTTTCCATCGGTTCTTTAAGTATTCTGTTGGCGCTGTTCCTATCTTTCTGTGAAGATGCACTAGACGTCGCATTGAAAGTAAAGCAATAGAAAACTTCTGAGTTGACCTATCTATCATAAATTTATCTCAAGAAGTCTTTTTTCTCTTCCTTCTTTTTTACGAGTGTGTTACCGGAAAAAGAAATTTCTTTCCTTTGACAAGGATTGCTCAATACTTTTTTTTTTGGACGACTCGCTGAAATCTTGTCAACTCGCAAGAGATGATCGCAATTAGTCCACAACGTTAAACAAAGAGCAACGGGGCGTGCAGCCCCAAAACTATCATTTTCGATGTACAAAAACAGCTCCCCCTAAAACATGTCTACCTTCCCGCTTGTTTCACCCCCCTTAAGAGGCCTAATCACAGCGAAATTAAAATACCCCCAATTTTACAGTAATTATGTGATATCTTCAAATAGATAAGAAGTAATCGAAATGTGGAACAAGAGCAGGCTAGACAATATTATTTTGCATGAGGAACCGTTATCATCATAAATCACCTAGTAGCTTTCCGTTTGCAGCCATTTAGAAACGCAAAAATAAATGTCAATGTTCTAAATGGCTGGAAATCGAAAGCAGATAAGTGAATCGTGATAACGGTATTGTATGTAAAATAATAATGTCTAGCGAGCTCTTGTTCCACTTTTCGATTATCTTTTATCTATTTGAAGATAGCACATAATTACTGTAAAATTTGCGGTATTTTAATTTCGCCGTATGAAGCTTTTTAAGAAATTAAAGCGACTGTTGTCACTATTCCCAACTCATCAGAATAAAACTTAAAGAAAGAAAATCTCTCATAGTCATTTAGTAGCTGCTTCTCGTACACAGCCAAGTAAGCCAATGAACACCCATGCAATTAATAAGTTGAACTTGGGGATGCGCACGAAACAAGATTTGTGACTGTCTCGTCTCGAAAATGTGCTTGTAAAAGTGATGTCTCGACTCGAAAAATGTATATTTTTCTATTGGAAGAGCCGTGTCCCGACTCAAATTTTGTCAGGAAAATCCTGTCTCGACTCGTCTCGTCCGCATCCCTAGTTGTACTAACAATTTTATTTTAATAACTGTAATGTATCAATTCTCTTGTGAGATATGGTACCCATCTTGTGCTTTCCATAATAGAGTTGAGCCATCTACACGAAACAAAGTTCAAGTTCAAACTTTCGTTTAACCGGGGGGGGGGGGGTGAAGGGGATGCTATTATAGTAAAGTCTCGAAAAGTATATTGAAAGTTTGCGAATGGGAACTCGCAAGGGGAGAACGGATGGCCACAGGAAGGATATATATACCAGTAACGACGACAAACAAGTTCTTGGGGAAAGGGAGGAGGTAAGGCAGCGGAGTAGAGATGTTTAAATGGTCGCAACAACGGGGCAGTGCACTGGGTCCGGACTCCTCCCCCCCCAAAAAAAAAACTTCCTAATTCAACAAACATTTGTAGACTTTTTAATAAAACTGTATTTGTTTAACAGGAAAATGATTGATGTAGCATGAAAATTCGATCTGACACTTCCTCTTATAAAAAACGAACTAAACAGCGTGGCAAACATCTTGGCATTTGAAGGCGGCGCTCCAAAATCCCTTTAAATGTTGCCAGCAAATGAGAGACCAGCGGTATTGCCACCTTTATTTTGTACACATCCATGTCTATCCCCTGTCACCTGATCGCGCTGTAGTTTGTCCGTTTAGCCATAGCCACACCCCTTTTACCACTTGGCAACGTCGCGCTAGAGCTTGCGTTTTATTCGTTTAGCTGAAATGCCAAAATGTTTGTCACAGGCTTAAGTTCTATCATTTTTTTTCTTTTAATATAGGAACAAGTATTTTATAATTACTTATCTTTTAGGATGCAGAATAACATCCGCTCAATACTACATACACGTAGTGGCTTGCAGTATTGTAACCCCCCCCCCCCGCAAACCTTGGGCCTCTCCCAACAAAAATTTCTGGGTGTGCGTCTGTTACTTGACCTACATTACAACATGTCTAGGGGACAGGCTGAGCCACCCCCTTGTTCCTCTCTAGGGTCGTCAGTGATAACATGCTCATGCTTTTTATACGTGTTGCGTGCTAAAGGACGTTTTTAGTACAAATAACATCCAACCGCGGTTAAATTTATACTGTATATCAGCTTCGGGAGAGGAAGATGAGGTTAGCCAATTCTGGGATGCAAAGCCTATTCTCCCAAAAATATATAAAAACGTACTTACAACGTACTTGTTAGATGAAGAAACGCCTTCCTTCCCCACTTATATAGTTCCCGTGCAAGTGTGTTGGTGATTTATCTCATATACAGCGACACAACTACGCTAGTTCTCGCCTGGAGTAACCCTGACGACCAACCAAACCAAAACGTTCTCCTCAAATATTTGCTCAATTTTGCGCCCTCCCAATCCGGCGCCCGGGGCACATGCTTCGTTTGGTTTCCCTAGTTACATCACTGCGTATACGTAGCAATATACTCAAAATTATATCACGCGATGAGGGAAAGCTTAATCTTCAAAGATCATATCATTTCTTGATTCTTGTATAAAGACCCTATATAACGTTAATATGATAAAGTATGTTGTTCAATGGGAGATTAAAAAGTGAACCCCCCCTTTGCATACGTCACTGCCTTATAAATAAATTATTTTATAACTTACACGAGTTCATTTGCTGTGCAAATAAAGGAAAAAATGAAATGAAATGAAATCTGAGTTTTACGTCCCACGGATATGCCAGTTAGGCTAATGGAAATTGTGATGATGAGAAATGAATGAAATGGTGGAATGAAGAAAGTGGAAGGAAACAGGAGAACCCCGAAAAAACCTACGAGCACGGTGTTTGTCCACCACAAAGTCTACACGGCGCGAGCTGGGATCGAACCAGGGACCCCAAGCACCGGAGGTGAACGCTCTACCACTGAGCCACCGCACCCACTGCAAATAAAGGAAATACAGTAATGTAGGTCAGGCACGCAACCAGAAATTTTTGTTGGGGAATCTAATACTACAATCCACTACATCTACCCGTAGTTTTCTGTACCCGATAAGTAATTGTAAAATACTTCCACCTATACTTTCAGGGGGGGGGGATGATAGAACTAGACTGTTTTAATAAGAGTACAGATGAAGTGTACGATCAAATTTTCATGTTTCAATTATTTACCTGTTAAACAAGTATTGTTTTATTAAGAAAGTTTCCAATTGTATGTTGAGTTAAGAAGTTTGGGAGGGGGTCCGGATCCGATGGCCCACAGTCGATACGCCCCTGAAGTAGGCTGATACTAAACAATTAACTAAGTGATCAAACTTCATATTATATCTCAAGGGTCTTAGCAGTCCAATACCAAGCACTCGCACATTACGCTACGGAATTTTCCGCAAACAGCACTACGTTACCTGCTAAACAAAAAAACTCCACACAACCTTTTCACCTTAATGTGACGTAACATTTACATCACTATAGCAGAGAAAACCAAAAGATCTTTCTTTACCTTCGAGGTCGTTTGTATCACAAAAAGTCTGTCCCAAAACACACTTTCTCACAAGACAACCTTGACTCTCCTGTGTGTTTTGTTTTCGGTAGTGTTGCAACGAAAGAAAATTACTGTATCTGCAGCATATATTAAACAATTAACAAAATAAATACCAAATTTTATGCAACATAACAGTAAATATAGGCGTATGTTTTATTATCGAGTTTTCAAAAGTGGCCGTAATAGGTGAATGGCCTTATTTCAGAAACGGAACAACCGAATTCCATCGCCCATTGATTTTTCTTTCATTTTAGACGAGTTTTCCTTAGTTCAAACAGTGACGTAACAAGTTGGACAAACGGGGCTTGTGCCCCGAGCGCCGGATTGGAAGGGCGCAAAATTGGGCAAATATTTGGGGGGAGCATTTTAGTTTGGTTGGTAGGGGAGGGGGGCACTAAGGGCAGTTCTTTCCCCCAGGCGACAACTAGCGTATTTACGTCGCTGAGTTCAAATGAAGCAATGATGAAATGGTAATACTCTTAAGAAAACGAAGACCACTAACTTTGAATAGCGATAGTGGTAATTATTAAGTTTTGTTAATTTATTGGAACTACCAACTTCTTACGTACAATCACATACACATCGTTACATTACAAAATCTCAAACACTATTCTCTTTATCGGAATGCCTTATCTTAAAAACTGTAACTTCTTAACATAAATGCTCGTGCTCGTGGGTTTTCTCGGGGTTCTCCCGTTTCCTCCCACTTTCTTCATTCCACCATTTTACTCATCTCTCATAATCACCGTCTCCTTTAGCCTAACCGGCATAACCGTGGGACGTAAAACTTAAAGATTTCATTTAACATAAATGCTACCACACTTATTTATTGTTACAGTATCACAACAGTAAATTAACAACTTTCCTCTTCTTCTGTCTATCATATTACTGGCACTACACAATAGGTTATTACAGGCCAATCAACCACTGTCACTTACTCAATTCACCTCAGGGGCGGATCCAGGACCGACTTCTGGGGGGGGGATGTGTCATACTGCTACTTTTAAGGGCTCCAAACTTTGGGATGGGTTTTATTTATATATATAAAATAAGAAAGTTTCCTCTTCTGGGGGGGAGGGAGATCGCCCCCCCTGGATCCGCCCCTGATTCACCTAACAGAAATTACATCTCCAATACATTTGGTCTTGCTGACTTCTTTCCAAAATGTACCCCTCTTGATGGCTTTTAATAATTCCGATGTAAAAAAAAAAAAAAAAAAAAAAAAAAAAGAAAGAAAAAGAAAAATACCTGACCTTGTGTTTGAGATTGTAAATAAGAAAACTTAGTAAATAAAATGAATATTCAAGTTTCGGTGAAAGCTTTAGCAGATATATATATATATATATATATATATATATATATATATATATATATATATATATATATATATATATATATATATATATATATATATATGTGTGTGTGTGTGTGTGTGTGTGTGTGTGTGTTTCAAAACACGGACAACGTTTGGGAAGTGATTGCTGACACTAAGATAAGACGAAAAGGATAGACCAACCTGGGTGCACAAATGCTTCCTCTCGGAGTTATAGGGTGCCGGAAAACATGAAAAAATGAACTTTAAAGGTCCCATAGCTCCAAAACTATGGAACCTACCGTAGTCAGGTCAAGACTTCACTTAGGAACCAATATGTGAATGTGTGCTATCCAAGAATACATACGTTTAAGAATCCTAAGGTACTCACAAAGTACCTTTACAAAAATGGTTGCAGGAATACCGCAGGATTCTGAAACATGGATATTTGGATAGGGCACATACTAGTTCCTAAATGAAGTCTTGACCCGACTATGGTAGGTCCAATAACATTGGA
Organism: Thermobia domestica; assembly: GCF_964235325.1. Lineage (NCBI taxonomy): Eukaryota > Metazoa > Arthropoda > Insecta > Zygentoma > Lepismatidae > Thermobia > Thermobia domestica. The sequence continues at coordinate 39,734,295 of NC_137469.1, forward strand.
GCTATATAATTTTAAATTTATTATTTTTTTTTCATGTTTTCAGCAGCCTATAACTCCGAAAGGAAGCATCTGTGCACGCAGGTTGGTTTATACATTTTGACTTATATTGGTGTCAGGAATCACTTCCCAAACGTCGTCGGTGTTGTTTTTAAACACCCTGTACCTAAACCAATCCATATATATAATCCAGCTAAAGACAATATGGTTGAGTAAATTATCATGCGTAGTTTTTAGAGAAAATCGACAAGAACTAATTTTTGTAAATCTAGAAATTGCTTCGGTACTATAATCTATTAAGAAGCAAATATTTCAGTTTAACGCCCCACGATTATGCCCTTTAGGGTAAAAGAGAGACGGGATGATTAAGGTAAGTGAAGGATGATGGAACGGTTTTTGAGAATGAGAATGTGGGAGGAAACTGGAGTACCTTGAGAAAACCCAGGGACACGATGCTGCCTACCAAAAACTAACTTGGCGGAGGATTGAACCAGGGATCCAACAAATAACAGGCAAGTACCCTACAACTAAGCCACCGTAATATTCCATCCCCACCTATTACGAAAAAAAAAAATACTAAAATATACTCTCAACAAGTCTAACATGTATGACCCTATGACCCTAGCAAGACGACACTTCAGAGAATATGGTTTAATGCAGTGGTTCTTAACCTTTTTTGACCGTTGACGCACCTTACTGAAAGTAGATTGGAACACACCTGCTTGATACTTCTATTATAAATAACAATAACATCTATTTATACTATTGAAACCAATTAGTTTCTTATAATGACTCTATGAAGTACTGAGCATTATTCCTACCGCTGGAGATATTGACTGGTACAGTGTGTCTAGATTTTTAACTAATTATTATTATTATTATTATTAAATTCTTTATGACTTTTAAATTCTAAAATTTCGCGACACATCAAGGGGACTGCGTGACACACCAACGTGTCGCGACACATCGGTTGACAATAAAGATCTTCGAAAAAATTATGATCAAGCCTTAAAAATATTTATTTTAAATACAATATTGTCCAAAGGTGACAAATATGTCAATCGATAGGTCACATCGAACTGAAAGAAATGATATCCTTGACAATAAAGTCCGATGCGTAGTTTTCGACAAAAAAATAAAAATATTATGCTGCTAAAGTATCTCGATTGCTGCAATAATAATGGATAGTTTCTATTCTGCTGCAAGAGAGTATTTTATTTAAGTGCTAGTGAATCAGAAATACGATTGAATTACTTATGTATTGTGTATGTAAAAATAAACTGCTAACTAGCAGATTGTATCTGCTTTTCCACTTTAAACCAGGGGGTAAAAGTGAGGGGGGAACACGAGGGGACCCCGTCCCCCACCTCGAAAATATATGCACGGCGTCCCCCCACTTCGAAAATATATGTACGACGTCCCCCAAGTTCCTACAAATTACAATGGGCAAAGATAAGCAGGGAGATGGCGTAACGTCATGCCGCTATCTACCGTTCCCCTACCTTTTCAGATCCACTTTTAACCCTGCTTCAAACTGTAAACATTCATACTCCTAACATCAAGGCTCTTATTATTTTGTAATAAGCACATTAATAACAGCTTCGACCATTATAAACATACGAGCAGGGACGGCTCTATCATAGGTGCAACATGTGAATTTGCACGGGGCGTCTAAGTCTGTCTCAGCAAAATTATTTAAAATAAATATTTCTTGTTGGAAACAGACTTCATGATGATGGTAGTCAAATTTACTAAACTGACCTTCTATCTGAATATTATATTCATAAATCATGTTCAGGTCGCATTAGCTTAAGGTCACATGGACAGTACTAAAGCAAATGGTCAAACAAATCCCAGCATGAATTGCTTGATTGTTGTCAAACACAGGAACTCAATTCTCGAACAATAGCGAACACTTGTTCCATTTAGTTAGTTATCACAGTTTTGATACGATACTTGTCTTTGTCATAAACAAGCTCCTTATCATTGAAGATGGAAACAAGTTTTTTTTTTTTGTTTGTTTTTTAGTAAAAATAAAGACAAATGAACTCGTTGCACTGGAATTGCAAACTGATATATTGAGATTGAAGGTCGATATTGAATTTTATAAGAAGGATTACTATCTTCCCGCTGCAGGTGTGTTCGCTTTATCTTTCAGTAATATAATAGATTATCTTAAGAAAAAAACAAACACAACGTGATTGTATTTGTAGTGTTTAGACCTTTCTGAGTGTGAGTGCTATTTCCCTCCCTTTCGTTGTCCAAGACGGAATAGCATACTTAAAATAGTGGGTTTTAAGATTTATTCATTCTAGAAGGGAGAGGGGACAAATTTTGCCATTAGACGGGGCGACAAATTGCCTAGGGCCGGCCCTGCATTGAAAAGCAATATTCAATTTCAGTAATAAAAAAAAAGTTAATAGAGAAATAACGAATTTACCGAGGGAATTCTGCTTTATACCTATCATTCTGTTGTGTATATGCTTTTAAATGTGTTTCATAGCACGACTCTTACCAGTCTGCATGTTATCGACAAATCAAAGCTAAATCTTATGAGAGAGAGAGAGAGAGAGAGAGAGAGAGAGAGAGTTCTTTGATATTGATTTAGGATCCCAAGAGTGGATTGTATCAAAGCCGTTAATTAACTAACGGGAAGTATTGGTAGATAAGCAACTTCCACTTTCAATATCAGATTAGCATAGAACAAAAACGGCAATTAAAAAAGAAAGCAAGAAGTGATTTCTTAACCTCGTCTTTATCCTCCACTGAAACTAGAAGTGGTTAAGTCTACCATTTTCAATACCGGATACTAATCATTCAAAAGTCACCATAAGCACATAATGTGAATAATTCATTACTTTAACAGCTAGTGTTGTAATATTGATAAAAATCGAATAATTGATTGTCGGAATAATGGACTCTTCGAAAATTTGTTCCTCGAATATTAGAGTGAAATTTGAAACTCGAATAATTTCAACACCATTATTATTAAAATTACAGAGTATCCCTCTCAAATAAGCTGCCATTCCAACTTCGTTAAATTACACCCCTGCGTTACACACTACGTATATAGGAGGACACAGTAGTTTAATGATAGAGCGCTTACCTTTGGTAAGTAGGGTCCCTGGATCAATTCGTGGCCAAGTAAGTTTGTAGTACATGAGTTTTCTCGGGGCACTCCTGTTTCTCCCTCCACTTCATTCCAACGATTCTTCCATCATCATTCACTTGTCTTAATCATCCCATCTCCTTTAGCCTAAACAGCATAATGATGGGACGTTAAACTGAAAGATTTCATTTCATTTCAACAACCATATTCTATTCCAGGCGTAACGCAGAATCGTAATTTAACGAAGTTGCAACGACAATCCATTTGACAGGGAAACCCTGTAATTTCATTTCAGAAATCTTACAGTATATCCAAGTAGTAAATTTACACTTCGTTCACATATAATCACAATATTACATGCAATGATAAAAGTTGCCACAACTTTTCTTTTTTCAATCACGATAAATCCTGAAAGTTATAATATGCACAAAAACTGGAAAAGAACCTAAACATATATACTTTAGACCAGCCTTTTCCAACCTGTGGTCCAATCTGAGAAAGGCACACACAATGGTGAGAAATACACCAATGATCGAATTAATAATAACAAGTCAATTTGCGTGAGAAGTAATATTCAACCTACAAGAAGCTGTCTATACTCCAATGGCATTTTTTTTCTGACAGTCAAAAAGCGTGTAGAGACTGATGTACGTATTCGTAAAATGAAATGAAATGAAATCTGTGAGTTTTACGTCCCACGGTTATGCTGGTTAGACTAAAGGAGACGGTGATGATGAGAAATGAATGAAATGGTGGAATGAAGAAAGTGGGATGAAACGGGAGAACCCCGAGAAAACCCACGAGCACGGTATTTGTCCACCACAAAGTTCACTTGGCGGGGGCTGGGGTAGAACCCGGGACCCCAAGCACCAGAGGTGAACGCTCTGCCACTGAGCCACCGCGCCCCCTCAGTATTCGTAAAATATCTTCAAACGAAAGTCATCTTTGACACAATAGGTGACTCGTAAAGGAAAGAGGGAATGAGTGGGGGAAGAGGGGTATTTTCATTGTTGGCTCATTTCATTTGATTCTGGGTCATAAACATAATTAATCAATGTGTCCGGACCCAGACTTGAAACCCAGTACCACCCGATTACAGAGTAGGAATCATGCCACTCTAACATGATTATCACTGCAAAGAAAAAAACACACCATACCCTATATATGTACTAACATGGGGAAAAAAAATACTAACCGTATATATTGCAACGGGTCCTTCACAAGTATTGTACACTCTAAAAGGGGGCCGCAGTGTGGAAAAGGTTGGGAAAGGATGCTTTAGACAATGCTATACGGTTACTGCAGAGCCTGACCTTCTGGAAGTGACATGTAAAAACTGACCGTTTGTAGAGACATGTGTGTTTGCATATATGTATTTTTATGTACATAACGGGAATGCCAGTATCCGTTAAATCACAAATGAATATTTGTTTTCTAAAAAGAAAAAAAAGTAACGACCATCAAGCACACAAGAGACAAAGAGAAAAAAAAAACTACCACGTGTACTGCATGGAGAATCCTTATAAATGAATGAAGCCAGCCAACGCAATTGTCGATCGCTTCTATTTATACAAGTCATGCCATATCCCCTTCCTCTCCTCCCCAACTTTCATCCTTTTGTTACTGAGTTTCTCTCTTCATATCTCAGTTTACAAGAAAACTGAATGTAGCCAAGTGCTTCAAACATGGTACGCTGCGAACACAGGAATCACACAAACTCTTTAGGGATCCTGATTGCTTCAAATTCTGGGCAGAGGTAGCTTTTCGTAAATTAAGGAAGAAGTAAATGTAGGATATCGATTGTCAAGAAATGGTAGGACATTGCTTAATCTATCCACTCTATCATTATTACCCTTCAGTACTCTGCCATTATTGGTAAGTCACTTGCTGAAACTGAGAATCGTTCATGCTCCACGATCTTCCGCTAACCTTTCCATCTTCACGTACTATTTTTCTGATTTGATATCGTCCATTAGTTGTAGTCTCCTTCGTCCTGTTCCTCTCTTTCCTGCCACCATACCCTCTAGCACGTCCCTCATGATACAGTTCCTTCTTAGCCAATGTCCCAAGCAGTTTATCTTCCTCTTCTTAATAGTATCTAAAATTGTTATTCTCTCCCCTACCATTTCTAAAACCCTCTTATTCGTTTTCCGCTAGAGTTCCTTCTTAGCCAATGTCCCAAGCAGTTTATCTTCCTCTTCTTAATAGTATCTAAAATTGTTATTCTCTCCCCTACCATTTCTAAAACCCTCTTATTCGTTTTCCGCTAGAGTTCCTTCTTAGCCAATGTCCCAAGCAGTTTATCTTCCTCTTCTTAATAGTATCTAAAATTGTTATTCTCTCCCCTACCATTTCTAAAACCCTCTTATTAGTTTTCCGCTAGAGTTCCTTCTTAGCCAATGTCCCAAGCAGTTTATCTTCCTCTTCTTAATAGTATCTAAAATTGTTATTCTCTCCCCTACCATTTCTAAAACCCTCTTATTCGTTTTCCGCTAGAGTTCCTTCTTAGCCAATGTCCCAAGCAGTTTATCTTCCTCTTCTTAATAGTATCTAAAATTGTTATTCTCTCCCCTACCATTTCTAAAACCCTCTTATTCGTTTTCCGCTAGAGTTCCTTCTTAGCCAATGTCCCAAGCAGTTTATCTTCCTCTTCTTAATAGTATCTAAAATTGTTATTCTCTCCCCTACCATTTCTAAAACCCTCTTATTCGTTTCCCGCTAGAGTTCCTTCTTAGCCAATGTCCCAAGCAGTTTATCTTCCTCTTCTTAATAGTATCTAAAATTGTTATTCTCTCCCCTACCATTTCTAAAACCCTCTTATTCGTTTTCCGCTAGAGTTCCTTCTTAGCCAATGTCCCAAGCAGTTTATCTTCCTCTTCTTAATAGTATCTAAAATTGTTATTCTCTCCCCTACCATTTCTAAAACCCTCTTATTAGTTTTCCGCTAGAGTTCCTTCTTAGCCAATGTCCCAAGCAGTTTATCTTCCTCTTCTTAATAGTATCTAAAATTGTTATTCTCTCCCCTACCATTTCTAAAACCCTCTTATTCGTTTTCCGCTAGAGTTCCTTCTTAGCCAATGTCCCAAGCAGTTTATCTTCCTCTTCTTAATAGTATCTAAAATTGTTATTCTCTCCCCTACCATTTCTAAAACCCTCTTATTCGTTTTCCGCTAGAGTTCCTTCTTAGCCAATGTCCCAAGCAGTTTATCTTCCTCTTCTTAATAGTATCATCTAAAATTGTTATTCTCTCCCCTACCATTTCTAAAACCCTCTTATTCGTTTCCCGCTAGATCCAGTTCATTGTCTTCATTCTTCCCCAAACATCTCGAAAACTTCCAGTCATTTTTCATTATTTTTACGTCAAAACCATGTTTCCGACCCATACAGTAGGCATACGTACAATACTCTACACGAAGCACTTTATGAATCTTTTTCTCAACTCGAGTTTTTGATGGATGGTGGATCAGAGTGAGTCACGGTAGGTTGAGAGTCATGGATAATTTTCATTGACCCACGCATCTCACTCGGCATCATCTCCAATTGCAAGTACAGCTCACAGATGACGAGAAGAACCCTAAAATAGGAGTAGCGGGGAAAGGTCAACGACACGGTCAAGTCCATTTTCGATTTCTGAGGTGTGGTCTATACTTAGATGTCGTCTGCCACTTTGGGTAAAGTTATATGTGTGCTATTCCATAGTGTCATTTGAAACCCCCGCGCGAAAAGTGGGAGAGCCCATATCTACGTCACACCACTTTCTGCTAGGGTTTTTCTAGTCATCTGTGAGCTGTACCTGTTTCAGTCTCGTCTCGAGTGAGTATCGATTCATAAATGTTTGTCCCCGATCTCGCTACTTGTCTATTTTGCAATCTTCTATCGTGTACTTTCTCTTTTCTTTAATGAACTTCTTAATTGACTTTTCCAAAAAAAAAAAAAAAAGAAAAAAAGAAAGAAAAAAAGAAAAAAAGGATGATTTTTTTTTTAAGAATTACCTCTTCTGTTTTACGTTAGAGACATGTCGGTACCGGATTTAGCAGAACCATGAGATGGGAAAGATATTTTAAATTTGTTTTTAAAATAAGGATTTTGTTCCTTTTGCGCCCCCACCCTCCCCTAAATAGAAAGGCTCTTCAAAATTATGCTTTCTCTACAGCTGGTATCAGATTTTAAAGACCTTTTTAGATAAACTATTCCCGGTTCTTGTTTTTAATGTGATCGACACTAGATTATAAAGTAATATATATAAATATGCTAACGAGAAACCATGTTCTCTTCAACGCAAAGCAGAGAGAACAGTTAATGAAGAATATCCGTGCATGTAGCTAAAGAAACAAAATTTTAATTACGCAAGTTGAGGTTTTAGTCAATATACCGCTATCAAAAGAGAGGGGCTGGGGAGATATGGCTGGATTTCACTGGGCTGGGACAGCTCTATCCTTTTTTTTTTTTCCTTTAGTAATTACTAGACAGAATTAATAACGGTTACACCCCCTAGCATTAGTTAACTTACGCAACGCCAACCGGGTATAATACAGCGCACTATTCCAAGTGTTGTGGCTTTCTAGTTAGTTTTTTTTTTTTTTTTTTTTTTAAATATAACACCACGTCTCAGTTTCATCTCCATTGTATTGTATTACAGGGTGTAATTAGTCTCTACCCAATATTAAAACGGGAAAGATGGAGGGGGAACCTTACAACGAAATCGGGAAATTAAATTACGCACAGACTTGTATAGACAGTTCTCTCACTCTCTCTCGAATCATTGCAAAATCTCGCTATATACGGTAGTTTTAAAATGTATTGAACCTTCTGTGCACAAGATGGCGTTCGTGTCCCAAATTTCAGAGTATATGATTCGCAGTGCGTGAGGCTTAACGTCATTTGGCAGCTGATAGTTGAAGGTAGATGATGTCCAACTTAAAAGCTAGTGTCATGTTCTACACTAATATTCATTGATTTAGGTGGGAGGGTATCATTTTTATAATAGCCCGGGGCGGCAAATCTGTTAAATACAGCACTGACTGAAATAAAACGAATTCGGGCTGTTCTTGAAGAGGTTGATCCTGATGAGTGGCGAAAAGTGGATAACTCGCGACAACAATGTGTGAAAAAGATTTGGTTGAAGCAAGAAGCAGCTCTATCTATAAAAAAACGCACATTAACGCGCAGGAAAGACATCGTGTATCTCAATCTGCTGCCATCGGACAGAATGATAGAGTAGAGATGCAAGGGCTCGGAAAAAAACCGGCTTTTTTGAAAAAAAAAACTCTGTTTTTTCTGCTTTGCTTTTTTGCTTCGGAATTTTTGGGCTTTTTTCAAAATAATGCTTTAAATTGATAAAACAGACTTTGTATCGCTTCTCTATAACTCAAAATATCATTTAATTAGTGGTTGATGCTGATAATAATATAAAACCGTAATCGAAAATAAACTATGAATTTCGAAAAAATATTTCAAACAATTTTTCTTCAACATATTTACATTATGAATTCCACAGGATTAACCAATGTATATAATAAGAATTTTTTAACCTCCTAAATACAAAAGTAAGCAGAATTGGCAAGAACCGTGGTTGTTTTTGAAAATGCCAAAAACCCACTTTTTGGGGGATGTTTAAACCAGGCTTTTTTGGTTTAAACCAGGTTTTTTGACTTAGATTTTTTGCTTTATGTATTTATATTACATATTCACAGAAATAGCCTAAGTTTGTTTCGCCTTGATGTTATTATGTAACAGCGGGGTTATGCCGGAAGAACTCCCATAAGCTTAAAGAAGTGCGGTCAGTAAATTTCTTAAGTTGAGAATCTCCCGCCCTAGCCACTGGGAAAATCCCGTCATTACTTGAAATGTAAGACAATAACGGGAAAATCCTGTTATTGCTTTGCATGTAAAATTTAAAGGTCAACGTACCATAATCAGTACGCTAAAACTGAGGTATTAAATTACAAATTTAGTACCGGTACGTAGATATCATTGAAAGTCCAATCCAAGCTAATGCTGGAAGCTACGTAGGCAATCGATAAATTTTGCCAATTTCTATCAATATATTTAAGCAATATTAGCTTCTTTATAAAACAACACGCATTTAGGCATGTAGAAATATACAATTTGGTTTGTTTCGTATATTTAGGCTTAACATCCTTACGAAATACCGAGATTATCAAGGAGAAGACTTTCGCTTAAACTGACATCCGAACCGCTACTTGGGTTACGCATGAAAGAAGGATTGTGGTTCGAACGAGAATTGAACATGGGACACCTTGATTAAAAGGTGAAAGGGAAATAAAACTATTGCAGGTGGTTTGATATCTGGAAACGTTACCATGAAGTTCACACGATTCGCATTTTTCATTCTTTTTATTTTTGTGGTTTAAACCAGTTATTAAAAAAAAAAAGTTGGTGTAAATCAGCCAACCCTAAAAGTAAACACTTCTTTTTAAAGAATACACAAATAACTAGCAAAATAGTATGTAGTATTTTTACTTCAAAATATTCCATACCCTCTTTTTGAAACAAAATAAAATTAAAATAAAACATAAGAGAAATACTTAGATTTATATGATACACTTAAAGACTGCACATCTAGAGCTTTTGGTTCTGTATATTCTTGAAATTCTACAGTTAAGTTTTATAGAACCAACATCACAGTTTACCCAATCCTCAAGTTTTCTGAATTTTTAACAAGAGGGATTCAACATATCATTACGGAACTCCCCCCCCCCCAAAAAAAAAGACTACGGAATATATTTAAGTTAAGCTAAATACAACTGCACAACAAACATGACTGAGTGATTAGCTTTTGCGCTTCTATCGGGAAGTCCGGGATTCAACCAGCATTCGACCATTCTGTCAAAGCTTTTCTTCATTCCATCTGTGAATGTAGAAATAGTGCGTGTACTGTGAGTTGGGCGACTTCCTTTTTTATTGTTTTTAAATCGTTATTATTACTAATTACCAGCAGTGACGGTTTTGCGAAGGTTAGGGGGGCGGTCTTTCGGACTGAAGCCCGTTCCCCAAAGTTACGGAATGTCTGCAACAAACGAAATATCTATTATTTATGCCTTTACTCATAAACTTTAAGCTTTCGTCAAATAAAAATTACGAATGTTTAAAAAAACTAAACATTAGTAAGAAACCCTTCCCAAAATACTTTTCTAAATCCGCCACTGATTCTCAGTATAAAATGATTTTTAAAGTTGTATCCGGAAGATTATTGCTAAACATATAAACGAAACGAAATATTAGTTATGCCTGTACTCATAAACTTCAAGCACTTCCCAAATAAAATTACGACTTTTTAGGAAACGAAACAATCAGAAAAAACTCTCCTAAAGTACTTTTCTAAATCCGCTACTGATTATTTGTATAAATTGGTATTCAAGGTTGTGTCCGGAAAATTATTGCTAAATCACTTCACAGCTACAGTATAACAGAAATGTGGAAGTACGGTTTGACATATATTGAAAAACGTACGCTTTGACGGATAAATAGAAAAACGGGCAAGTATAACTTTTGCGCTAGAAGCTAGAGTACTAAAAGCTCTTAGAAATGAAACACGGATGACAAACTAGAGAAGAAAATAGATGTCGATAACTCAAAAGTTAAAATAAAGTTAAATAGCCTCTAAAATTACCCTCAAATACTACATTCTTCATGTTAGCTTTAATTCGTAAAACATGTGCTCCATCCATCTTGATGGTGAATTTCAGAGCGAAATATCACTTTCAGGTCATGGAATTCTTATCCAACTATAGAATATACTATAAGAAAGCTATTTAGATAGAAAAATCATGAAGTTGAAAAAAGCCAAAATTTCCAAAATTCTCGTTTTTTTCCCAAAAAAGCCGGCTTTTTATGTGAAAAAAAACATCGATTCAAAAAAGCCGGCTTTTTTGCATCTCTATGATAGAGTCAACCTGTCCTGCCGACAATTAACGCGGAAGTACATTCATGTCCAATATGATTGTCGCATGTCTACAACTGTTTTCTTGTAAGAATATAATTTGATAATGATTTTGCAGGGTACTTTTAATATTGATACTATGTGTATAATCGGGAAATGTATAGCTGTGGTAAATTTCATTGGAAAATAATTATAAATACGAAAATTAGAGTGAGTAAAATAAAATGTTGCTAAATGGAAAAGAAAGTTTTATTTTCGCTTTATTTTTCTCATTTACTGCTCTTTTGACATGAAATTTTCCATATACATGTCTTTTCCGATTATACACATACTAACATTATACGAAATACCGGGCGGGTTCATTATCAAATTATATTCCACCAACAACATATTTATACACATGCGACAATAATTTTGGACATGAGTGTACCTAGCAATTCGAAAGAAACGACCGAAGCTGTTCAACATAAATGATATCGTATACGTCAGACCGCATACATCTTTAACGATCCGTTAAAATCTTAGAGTAAGCCTACTTGGTTGGAAGATAGTGCACCCACCGTATGATCTGTACCTGGCACCATCCGACTATAATTCTTTTTCGGTTCTCTGCAGAATTCTCTGAATGGTGTTAAGTTCAAAAGACGCCTGTAAACTCTTAGTTTTTTTCGAGAATCGAGGCGATTTCTACAAAATTTACGACATGAGACGAAAAATCTTAACTTTTCCACTCGTCTAGTGAGCAATACTAGAGACTTTGAGGAACTTTATACTGGACAAACACCATGTGCGTGGGTTTCCTCGGGGTTTTCCCGTTTCCTCCCACTTTCTTCATTTCTCATCATTACAGTCTCCTTTAGCCTAGCCGGAATAAACGTGGGACGTAAAACTCAAAGGTTCCATTTTTGTTTTATTAAGAAAATTTGAAGGCTCACTGGGATTTCGGGAGTTTTTTATTGTCAAGTGATACACAAATTTGGCAAAAGATACTGTATAGTGTAATGTAAATCAGTCTGTTAAGCACAAAAATGAACAGTGTCAATTCTATATAGGTCTACTAAGAATCTCGTACCAAGCCTAACACTAAAAGCCTTTTGACCAACTATACTATGTCAGAAGAATGTTCTACTATGCCTGCGAACACAGATGATCAAAAGCTGATGCCGTCAGTAGATACACAGAGCCTCGGCTAATGAAGTCACTTTGATGTGTGTCACGTGCAACTTGAAATACAGCTTTCATTATTCCTGCATTATTGCGAAAGGAGCAACTTAGAATCAAATGTCAGGAAACACACTCTCGCAACAGCATTTCCGTCCTGTACACGGAACTCTCGAACAAGAAACCTTCCGCCGCAATCTTTGCTTCTTTTTCTATCACCAAGTAAAAAAAAAAAAAAAAAAAAAAAAAAAAAACTAAATAATAGAAATCATTACTTCACACACATCCGGAAGATCATAAATTACGTGGTTCACGTGATACAACCTAATGACATGTGAAGAACACAGATGGTTTCCATAAATACTAAATAATTCCTAATATTATCTGAAAAATCTACTATATTCTCATCGTTTAGCGAATAAAACATGTTCAAAGATTAGATTTATACGAGGTGGTATCAAAAGTTCGTGCAATCACCTAGAAGGTGACAATCTATGAACCTCACGAACATTAGAACAATTCTTTCTTTTTCTTTTTTTTTTTTCGTAGGCAAATCACTAAAGGTGTTGTTATATAACTGACAAGCTTGAGACACGGAGGATCATTAAGAGTCTTCACTACCGTGAAATTAAACTACCGCTAATTTTAGAGTTTTTCTGTCATATCTTCAAAACAAATAAAAAATATTCGAAAAGCAGAAACGTAGTGAACTAGACAATACGATCTTGCATGTGATACCGTGATCACAACTCATCTATCTTCTTTCGATTTGCAACTGTAGACAGATTTAGTATTTTTTGCGGGTTTTGTAAATAGCGGCATACCAAAAGCAGATAGGTGAATTCTGGTAAAGGCATCACATGCAAGATCGTATTGTCTAGTTCATTCTATTTGTTCTGAAGATATAACAGAAAAACTCTAAAATTAGCGGTAGTTTAATTTCGCTGTAGTGAAGACCCTTAAGAGTCTTCATCCCGGCGAAATTAAAATACCGCTAATTTTACAGTAATTATGTGATATCTTCAAATAGATAAAAGATAATTGAAATATGGAACAAGAGCGCCCTAGACAATATTATTTTGCGTCAGGTACCGTTATCACAAGTCACCTAGTGGCTTTCCGTTTTCAGCTGTTTAGAAACGCGAAAATAAATGCCGATTTTCAAAATGGCTCGAAATCGAAAGCAGATAAGTGAGTCGTGATAAAGTTTATGTAAAATAATATTGTCTAGGGTGCTCTTGTTCCACATTTCGATTTTTTTTTAATCTATTTGAAGATATCACATAATTACTGTAAAATTAGCGGTATTTTAATTTCGCCGGTATGAAGACTCTTAAGTTCCTCAGTCTTCTTCGGAAATCAGCAAAGCAGATTAACGAAGAGATGAAAGAAGTCTATGGAGGAGAAGATCGGAGATGACATCCAAGTGGAAATAAGACCACCACGGATGCCTCTAGATCTGAAGGACCATGTTTCTACTGATGAATGCCGCCTTGACGGAGAAAGTTAAGATCATAATGGAAGACAGGAGGGTAACCATTGAAAGTGTTATATGTGGAATAGGTATGAGTTATGGGTCTGCCTGGAATATCATTCACAAGTAGCTGCATCTTTATAAAGTGTCAGCACGGTGGGTTCCACAACCGCTCACACCTTTCCAGAAGAGAAATCGCGAGGACGCTGCGAGAGAAATGTGGCATTGTCGTGAGGTGGATGAAGAAGACTTTTTCGGCAGAATAGTGACAATGTTGTGTTTATGTTCATGACCCAGAAACAAATGAAATGAGCCAACAATGGAAACACCCCTCCTCCCCCACCCCTAAAAGGTATGAGTGCAAAAATCTGCGCCAAGATAATACGTTCAGTTTTCTGGGACTGTGATGGGGTCATCACGACAGATTATCTACCACAGTAGCAAACTATTACTAGTACCTATTAATCCCATCTACCTGAGAGGGGAACTGAAGAAGACACGTCATGAATTTGTCACAAAGGGAATGTTGCTGTTGGCAGATATTGCGCAGCTCATCCCCCTTCCCTCCATGTATTTATGATGAAGGTAATCGAATTAGGATATGATATGTTGCCCCAGCCCCTATACTCACCGGAAGTAGCACCAAGTGACTTTCTCTTCTCCAAAAAAAAAAAAAAAAAAAATCCCTCAGAGGATGCCATTTTCACAGTAGGGATGACGTCATTTCTGACGTTGAACTGTGGTTTCAAAACCATGCCGCAGACTTTTACAAAACGGACTTTTGGAAAATGAAGAACCGCTAACAAAAATGTGTCGCTAGGCACGGTGACTAAGTAGAGAAAGACTAATATCATGATGTCAGAGTTCTCCAGAGTTGGTTTGTCTTTCTAACGGTGGTACTCACACATTTATTTTAGTATTATACATATATATATATAGGGTCTACCTGAAGATTTGCCTATGTTAGGTTTCAAATAAATTTTCCATTATATAAATTTCATGGCTAGAACGCTCACTACTGTGCCGCGTTTGCAGGTTCAAGCCTTGATGGGAAATATAAAGAATAAAACAGAGGGCATTTTGACCAGAGAAAGACTAACCAGGCCGCGGCAAAGGTTATGAAGAGAGAAAGAAAAGGGGAGAGATAGAAAGAAAGAAAGGGGGAAAGAGAGAGAGAAAGAAAGGTGAGGGAGAGAAAGAAAGGGGGAAGAGAGAGAAAGAGGGGAAGAGAAAAAAGAAAGAAAGAGGAAAGAGGGAGACAGAAAGAAAGAGGAGAGAGGGAGAAAGAAAGAGGAGAAAGAAAAAGAAAAAGAAAGAAAGAGAGGGAGAAAGAAAAAGAAATGTCTGCGTGCATTGACCTATGCATCTATCACAAGTGCTGGAAAGGCCTTTATCGAGGCACAAGCTCGAATGTACAAAGCTTTGTTGGCTTGTTAACAGTACTGAACCTCGGCTCGACTGTCTCGTCCTCTAGTCAATGTACGCCCGACCTAATACGAGCTCGAATAGTACAACGTACGCTGCTCGTGATGAACTATGTTAACTTCTGGGTAAAAAAAAGCAATAAATTGTGTGTATATATTTATAAAAGGAGACGAGAGAAAATCGAGACGAGACCTACAAAACCTGAGAAGAGAAAACCTTATTTCTCGTCTCGTCTCGTGAGTAACACTAATACTCTTTTAGGCAACGAGCGTTTGGTAGCAAAATAGCTGAGCAAATCCTAGACACCTACTCCGGTGAATCGTTCGTTGCCCGATTCTGTCTGTAGTTTTCCCCAGATGTAGCGTGTACCAGACATACGAATATATAAAATCAATAACAATGCCATCGCTCACAGACGATTTTAGTATGGCATTTACATACTTCTACTACTATACTACTACTACTACTACTACTACTGTAACTCAGGAAGGAAAAGAGAAATCAAATGTCCTTTTTCTTTGGCGGAAAGAAGGGGGAAGTCATCGACCAAGATAGTTGAGCTTACTCTTCGGTTGAAATGCAGTGCCCACCAGTTTTTGTCTTAACTTTCTCCCGTTTTACACACACACACACACACACACACACACACACACACACACACACACACACACACACACACACACACACACACAAAAACAAACTAAAGTTTATCTACGTAAGTCTATAGTAGTGCTGTTCAAACTGATTTTTCGGAAAACTGAAAATAGATTTTTGCAAAAAGTTCAAATTTTAAGGTATCTATTTTCGGTTTAGTTGAACTAAAATTCTTTATAACTTACATTTTGTTGCTGAACTTTTTCACTAGCTGTTCATTTAAATGTTCATTTAAGTACTGTTCAGGTAATCATTTTCTGTTAAATATATACAGCATGCATAACTATCCAAAATCCAAGACTCCACAGGGCCGGAGGTTGCCAGATTTTTGGACGTCAACTTGTATTATGCTATTCTAGAGGTCTCTTGTAGCTATATGATTAACGTGTTTGGGGCAGAAGATCCCGATTCCATTG
This sequence comes from Thermobia domestica, assembly GCF_964235325.1. NCBI lineage: Eukaryota > Metazoa > Arthropoda > Insecta > Zygentoma > Lepismatidae > Thermobia > Thermobia domestica. The sequence goes on from NC_137469.1 coordinate 39,750,434, forward strand.
CCGATGGTAGCCCATATGGTTCCAATGCCATGTCTCATTTAGCCTCTATGTTGAAAGGGATGCTAAACCATAATCCAACCAATTGGATAGTCGAGTAACAGAAAAAAATCAAATTATTTTAACAGTAGCAGTAAAATACATCAAATTCACATTGGTTTCGCAATATTTCTACATATAAATCGAAGTTCTCAAATGTCGATATATATATATATATATATATATATATATATATATATATATATATATATATATATATATATATATATATAGAGAGAGAGAGAGAGAGAGAATTTTCGTAGTTTTAATGTTCGATGGATTGAACAAATTTCGATATATCGATCAAATTTCGATATTCTAATTTAGGTATCACCCAACCCTACTCACATCTTGTGCGGGATTCAAATCAGCGACAGGTAGATCCTGTGATCGCCAGAATCCTACCTTCAACAGGTCGACCACACTAACTGCAATTCCAACACTCATTAGTGCACTGACATTGGAAAATCTGCCATTAGTCCGATATAGATATTCTGTGTAGTGGCATGGAACCCTTTAACTATACAAGGGCATTGACCTACAGATTAAAAATCATTACATAACCACAATAGAAGACGTATTATCTTTTTTTAAACATGATAGTATACTTTACTACGACAGTAGGACAATCTTAGGAACGCAAGCACTCCAAGTGGTAAAAACCAGCTTCTTGAAAGTAAATACGCAATTTTTGTAGACAATATCGGAATACGAACAGATAAAGCAAGAACACTTACAAACGTTGTGTCAATCGATAAAAACATAAATGAGCCCCCTTATCAAAGTGGGAAAAAAAATAAATAAACGCGAGATGTACGCACTTACTATCTGACATAGATACGTGAGATGCAGCAAAAAACCTCTCCGCCCGCCCGCTCGCATTTTTATGCAGTATCGTCGCGATTGTCCCAGCCACCAGCAGCTCAGTGGAACGAACGCACGTTTTAAAGCAAGCAAAACCCAACCTTGGACAGCGTTCAGAGATCTTTATCCACACGTTATGAGTGCAGGCGTGGGACGATGTATATTTACACTTTAGTTTTCTATGTCACAACATTTAGTCCATTCAGACTTCCTATGTTTACAACAAACTCACAATGTTATTAATGACTAGTAAAGTAGGAAAAGGGAGGAGAGATAGGAAGCGGAACGGAACGAAACTGAATTGGCAATTCGAAAAGAGAGAGAGAGAGAGAGAGAGAGATGGTAGCGCTATCAATTATATCTAGTATGCTTAAGCTTTATTGCAATATTGAAGGTCAACAGGCAACTAATATTGGAAGTTAAAATCGCAACATACCTGCTTGTACAAAATTTACCTACTGTATAGGCCTTCTCATTTAGACTCTGATAGGCTGTGCAGACATTATGAAGAAGATTGAATAGAACTAGCCGGATGGAATAAAGAAACGTAAAATTGAGGAAGCAGCGACAAAAGATGAAGATAAGGAAAAATACTGCAGACAATTACGAACAGAAACCGGCAAGAAATAATAATATAAAAGAGGAAATAATGGCGAAAATTGAGGACAAGGTAAAACAAAATATATGTTTTACGTCAAGGCCAAGGTCGTTGATAGTAAATAGTGGAGAAGACTGTCATCACCAGGTCCAAACTCGCAAGCCCAGCTCTTGGGTTCAATAGTAGAGCGCGTGCACCCGAGAGCTGCAGGACAGCGACCAAGAGTCTTAGTCTGAGTGCGAGTTCCTATGATCTTACAGAGCGCGAGCATGAGCGAATAGAACTCCACCCCTCAATGGAATGGAACCTCTGATTTTAGAAGAATTTACTATTATCTTTTCAGACCTCAACATCACAAGATTTCACTGTCAGAATATCACAACCAACACAAGAAATTACTTATACAATTAATAAGCAATAATTATTTTACTACCCCCTTATTTACAGCTGCATTACCCCCCCTGGGATACAATGGATGGATAAAAAGCAATACGGCAAAAATATTGGTATATAACATGCATTTAGAATGAACAAATATATGGTGCTAAAGGCATTTAGAACCATCCCTGAAATCATCACGGTTTGCAGATAACTAAAAACCTGCCCATCTTCATTCTGTTATATTAGTCACATTTGGTAACATATGTTCATAAATAGATAGACTTAAGTGAACGTCAATGAAATCTTGAAAACCAATAACGTTAAATATAGTCCCGGTCCTTCCAGCACCAAGGCCACGTATGAGACAGATTTATTTATGGTGGTGAGGAGGGCACTGTGGCTCAGTGGTAGAGCGCTTACCCTTGGTACGTGGGGTCCCTTGTTCGATCTCCGGCCAAGTAAACTTGTGGTGGACAACATCGTGTCCGCGGGTTTCCTCGGGGCACTCCCACATTTTCATTCCACTTCCATTATCACTCACTCGCTTTGATCATCCGTCTCCCTTAGTCTAGCGGACATAATCGTGGGATGTTAAAAAATGAAATGAAATTAAGTTTTACGTCCCACGATTATGCCGGTTAGGCTAAAGGAGACTGTGATGATGACAGATGAGTGAAATGGTGGAATGAAGAAAGTGGGAGGAAACGGGAGAACTTCGAGAAAACCCACGAGCACGGTGTTTGTCCACCACAAAGTCTACACGGTGCGAGCTGGGATCGAACCAGGGGCCCCAAGCACCGGAGGTGAACGCTCTACCACTGGACCATCGCGCCCCCTGGGATGTTAAACTGAAAGAATGCATTTCATTTCATTTACAATTTATGGTACACTAAAACTATATAAGCTCTTACCGGAAATGAAAGCTTACCCGCACATACCAAAGGTATAAACCATAATTTCTGCAAAATTTTGTTCGGAAGCTACCCTAGGATACTATTTAGTATATAATAATAATAATAATAATAATAATAATAATAATAATAATAATAATAATAATAATAATAATAATAATAATAATAGAATATTGGAAAATTCGCGAAAACGAACCTCAACACGGTTGATCGAAGGTAGGGAACATAGACGATCGTTCTTTTGATCTCCCTGGGGGAGGGGATGTTGGCCACCAACTCCGGACGCGAGTCTGGGGTAACTGACCCACTTGTCAACCCACGGAACGGCTCAGCCACACCTGAATATAATCATCCTCATTCTCATCACTTGCAGTATTGCTTGTTGTGTGACAGCGACAATTTCTCTACCGACTTTGAAATGGATGCATAGGACTAAGGTAACAAGTCTACAGTAGACTGGTTAAAATTAACAAATGCGAAAGATGGTTGCATGAAACTTACTAAGTTTAGCCAGACTTACGATATTCTTCACTCTTATTGACTTTACAATTGGCTTCGGATATAATGCACGCTTATACAAATAACCAAACAAAAATAATAACAATAAAAGTCCAATATTGACATTAAAGGAAAATTAGGAATCCACGAACAGAACGTGACTGTATTGGTACATATTGTGCAGCCAACATTGGTTTACATTGGCTTACCACAAAACCCAAACTACGCGACCTGAGATCGAACACGCGACTCATCGCACCATTAGTAAAGGCGGCTCTTTCTTTCGTTCCTAATACAAGCATCTTAGTCGCATTGTGTCAAAACAATTCTCGCCAACGATTATCTAAACAGGTTCCTTCCTAAACAATCAAGCGAATATTTTTGTTACACTGCTTCCGCGCAGTACCTGACCTTCACACCAAACATAAGAAAATCTTGGCAAAATGTCAAATGTGCGTGGTCGGAGTTACGCCATCAGAACAGATTTCTAATACTCTTCCTGAAAATCACGCGACTTTTGCAATGATGTTTACACTTCCTTTACGTATGGAGCTACGGGGGTGACACGCCCAAATTTTCTCTGAACACACAAATATGACACAAAATGTTTTTTTTTAAAAAAAAAAAAAAAAAAAAAGACACTTCACTTGCTTCTATAAACTTCTTGTCATCTCACGGTTCCAGGAACGAATGAATAAGGAAAATGAGTTAGCATAGGCTCTATCAAGGTAATATGTTTACTTTAAATTGAAATTAGCAGAGCTCAATTAAAGCTAATATCTCGCAATTGTGATATAACATTGTAAAGTGAGATGGAATTAAGCTTAACCCAGCTCAAGAGAGCTCCCTCATGGCGATGTGGATAACATACGCGTGAGATCTGGGTTTGATTCCCGGCGACTCCTCACATGGTTCGGACCCCACGTTAAGCTATAGGGTCCAAGTCTCATATAGCCTCGCTGCTGAAAGAGACACACTCAAATCAAATCCAAAAAAGTCCCAGATGAAATAAATTAGATACAAAGTAATTTCCATGTATTGTTACCCCAATATCCTCAGGTGTACTATGTTGAATTGTGCCCCCCCCCCCCAGAAATGATGCACATGACGAAATTAGATAATTTCTTACTGTATTTCTTATGAACGTAAAACATAGCTTTTTTTCCCTAAGTACTGTTCAGAACGCGCTGCTCAGAGCTTTTATACACGAGCCCATGAGAAATAAGACAATATTACGAATTGTACGTACCGATCAAAGAGATAAATCAGCACTGATAAACAAGTGTAACACACATCGGACTCAAAAACAAACAATAATTTGACAGGTCCTACGCTGAAGGAAGAAAAAATGAGTACGAAACGGTTTGACTTGTATAGACCTAGGTGTGTGGGTCAAGAACAGGTGAGTTGAGTTGAATTTGAGTTTAACGTCCTTTTCAGCAGCGAGGCTATATGAGACCGGACCTATTGATTAACGTGGAATCCGAACCACATGAGCTCCCGCCGAGAATCGAACCCGGGTCTCCCACGCCAAAGGCGCGTACGCTAACTGCTTAGCCACGAAGGTGGCCAAGAACAGTATCTTAAAAAAAATGTTCTGGGCTGCACACTTAGTATTCGGAGGGACAGATATTTTCACACGGTACTATTCTATTTATTATTATATTATTTTGGCCTCCTCAGAGCTTCAGGGGGGCAATCCCCCGCAAAAAGCATATCTGAAAGAAACGCTGGTCAAGAAGTTTCGTTAATTTATACATCTACATATTGTAGTTCGATCTGGGAGACTACAACATAAGACAGATTTAAAGTTACTACATCTGAAACAAAGACAGACTTATTTGATCAGTTATCCAGTACATTAGTTAACCTCAAGTTCGAAACTACGTGTTAAAATAAACAAACAAAACTACAAAATGTGCCTATAATAGAAACACCGTATATTTTACTAGGTCTGACTAGAAAGTAACTGTCGTAAGAAATTTACAAAAGATCAGAAGCAAGATCCGTTGACGCAAGGAACGGTAGGATTGACAGATCTTCGCTCACAAGTGTACTTTAACTCTTCTGTAGCTCGCGCCTAGTGGTCTGGGCTGAGAAAATGTACAAACTGTGATTAGCACATTTTTGAATCCCTTGCATGTCGACAGATAGGCCTATGTACAGTTGCGAAAATTCTTGAGGAAAGCGGAGGAGCAGCGTAGTTAGGATTTTTTTACGGAAGAACAAAATAAAGACAACCAATTTATGGAACGCTTATCCTTAGTAAGTTATTGAACTCCTTGAGTAAGTTATTGGAACTTGTTATCCTGTTCTATTCTAGATTCCCGGACGATTATACGACCAGGCAATTGAGACACTACTTACTCCTATATATGTGTGTGTGTTTATGTTTTATCCTCGTACAACACCAAGGTTATGAAAATGGGATCTGCTATTAACGTGGACTCCAATCTGCGACCAGTGCATTTGACGGGTGCAATGACCATCCACGATTGACCCTCCCAGTATCGGTCGTTCTCACCACACTAACTTTGCCTCCAAACGAACAGGAATACAGGACCATGCCACTGGTCCCAACTACTACCTAAATTAGACACAAAATTCTGATAAAATAATAAATAGCAGAAACTGACAACAACGTGAAAAATTTAAATCACTCAAATGAAAAAAAGCCTACTTAGCAGAAATAAATAAATAAAATAGGCGAACACTTGGTAGTAGGCCTATTTATTGTCAATATTTATGGCTACTGATAGATGACCAAGATAAGTCAGCTCGGACTACCGTTGGAGTTTCTTTTCACCACGAGTGTGTTTGAAGTCAAACAGGACACCTCCACTGCACCTTGCAATATTCTGGTAATTCTCGCAGCATCTATTTTTATACATTTGTTCAAAAGATTATAGATAATAACAGTTCAGTAAACCTCTTGAATAACATGTCCAGAATACAGTTTTTTCTTCAATGCTTCGGATCTATATTGCCTTTGAGAAAAGAAATTCACACGAAAGGAGATGAGCAAATGGGTGAATTTTAAAAGCTACTTTATATAACCTGTACAACGTCACCATATTTCATATGAATAATAAATCCGAAATGTCTTAACATGGGCGGATCATACCGCTGTTATGGGTATTACCTGCTAAGTGTATGCAATGGCGGCTTAAGAGAAGTCACAACTCGTAGCTATTAAACTTGTAATCTTTACTGATGTGATTTCCTACAAGAGCCGCCACTGGTGTGCACGAAATCCTAGTCGGGAGCTTTAGGGAGATGACAAACCAACAAAATTGTTTCTGTGACTATATTAAAGTTAAGTTCCGCACACCACAGTGAACTTATTGGTTAGTTTAGATTAGCAATTGTTATCACGGTGTGGAATTATATTTTGATAAATCCGGATGACATTATCAGATTATTGAAGGATACCTATTCAACCGAGTGTCACACATTTTAATAACTTTTCCTGAATAATAAAAACAATACATTTCGGCTAAAATAAACGAAATCGTCATTATCTGTTTGCGTTACTTACTAAACCTGCGCCCGAGTATGGTAATGCGCACATAGAATTTCGGATTAAGGACAGGACATGTTCCTAAAAAGGAACAACATACACATACCCTAAAATAGTATGTGATCTTACTGTCAACACATTAGACAAGCCACGCAACCTTTTTGTTCACACATTAACACCGGCTAAAGAGGCATGTTGAAAGTTTGTTCAATAGCATAAGTTTAAGTGAAAAAGTTAAAACTGTCTCAGTATACATATGGTCGTGTTAGTAAAGCATTGTGAGGGGGAAAAAAATGACATTTAATTAAAAGTCATTTAAAATGATGCATTCGCCAGAAATTCGTCTCGCACACATACGTACACACAAAATTCAAACTTAGGAACTCTTAACTTTCAGGAATTGGATACACGTAAGATTTCTTTTTAATGTATTGGATAAAACAGCGGCTTACGCAAGTGAGTTTCAGGTTTCAACCCCATTTGAACAGGATATTATGGAAAATATAAACATTTACCGGTATCTACTGCCCCTGACGAATGTTGTATACGCCAGTGAGATAAAAAATACTGTTTTTGTCTACTAGCATCCCGAAGAGCCGCTCACTATTGAAAAACTTCTCGAATAATCAACCTCATTATTGGAATAAGTCCATTCGTCATACGAGTATTTAGTTTAATGACCACTTGCTATTAGATTTCTGCAGGCAACTAGCACCGCGCTCCAGCGTACCGGTAAGTCATCTGGGTGCCAATGTGCTTGGGTCATGCAATAAACTGTGCGACGCCGCATCTTCGAGATTAAGAAGCAGAAAGGGAACTTACACACGATAGATTAATAATAATAATAATAATAAATTCTGAGTACGCACATAACATTTATTTCAGAATTAAACAAAATAAAAAGATAAATACTCTCACTTTAAAGTCTGAGGGGCGTACCCGTAATTCACTATAAAGTCCCACTAATAATAATAATAATAATAATAATAATAATAATAATAATAATAATAATAATAATACCAAACTTTCCTCGCTATTTACAAGGGAATATATATATATATATATATATATATATATATATATATATATATATATATATATATATATAGAGAGAGAGAGAGAGAGAGAGAGAGAGAGAGAGAAACAAATAAAACCGAACTTAACTCCTAGTTGACGTAGAAATAAAATATTTTGTTCACCATAAAATTGAAGCTACCTGTACTATAATTATAATTTCTCAAATCGAAATTTAAATGCTGAATGTCGAATAATAATAATAATAATAATAATAATAATAATAATAATAATAATAATAATAATAATAATAATAGGACAATTGACATAGGCATGCCGTATGTTCGGAAGATGCTGAGTTTGACTCCTGATATAAACAACGTAGACAACACGCCTCGAACTGCCACACTTTAAACACGGGTGTTGAACTTTTAAAAAAAAATACCGAAAATTATGAGTTCTATGTCCCACAGTTATGCCGGCTAGATTAAAGGAGATGATGAGAAATGAATGAAATGGTGGAATGAGAAAAGTGGGAGGAAACGAGAACCCCCACACGATGTTTATCCACCACGAAGTTCACGTGGCGCGAGCTGTGATCGAACCAGGGACTGCATGAACCAGAGGTGAACGCTCTATCACTGAGTCACCGCGGTCCCTTTAAAAAAAACACCGAATAATGTTTTATTGAGGGTTCCTAACAAATTTACTTGAATATAAACTTATAGTATAAAACTGTTATTCATACATACTAGGACAAAACGTGAAATAATAAAGACACAGACGAAAATAAAATGCCTTTAAAAATTTAAATAATAAATAAAACTGCACTCGGATATCCAAAACGAAAATAAAAACAGTAATTTAAAGTTTCCGGCATTTGTAACACGACTATTCAACAGGCATTTCCTAAACAAACATGAGAAGAAACTAAGCTTTTTTATATGTTTGTTTATTTTTTTAAAAAAATAATAATTTTGTTTCTTAGTTACTATCTCCGATCAGAAAAAAATGTCCCAATTACTAACATGGTTTATCAATTAAATTTATATAATCAGAGGTATATAATACAATAAGAAAATTTTTGATTAAATAAAATATATTAGATTTTTTGGATCAGGTGCCACAAAATTTTTGAACGGCCCCTAAATCGAGTTTTCTTACTGTTTAAAGCACACCTTACTGAGTTAAGTGATAGTTTGTGTTTAGCTCACTATGTGTAGTTCTCTAGATATAGAACATACAATAAATCTTTTGATCCAAAAATATTAATTTCCTTAAATTCTACTTTTAATTTGGACAATTTTTGGCTTTTTTGGACTTCAACATAATGAAATGATTGGGCCTTTCAATTTGTAAACAATGAACTGAAAAATTAGTTATTTTTTATTATCACTACGGAAACAAACACTTAACTTCATTTGTGCTATGTACACACGCAAAAAAACAAATGCTCCGTATGTACACAGCAGAATGACAACAATATCAAAATCACACTGTATTTTATATACGCTTTTACACAGGATGGAATTTGGGACTTACTTTCGCCGGCATATGCTCCAGCTTGCAGGGCACATGTTAACACACACAGCCACAAAACTGGCTTATAGCACAATAACATGTTCACTAATTTATTATTAAATTTTCCTTCCCGTGCACAAACAGAAAAAAAAGAACACTTTAAATATATTTTAGAAAAAAAAAAGAAAAAATGAATAGTTCCACGTGTTACGATATACCGTCAATACACGATTGAACAACCCTCACTGCTCGCGATACACTGCAGTTCTACAGCACCTCAAAATACAATACGACTGCGCCGGAGTAGGGAAGCGGCAAAATGTATAATTGACCCGGTAGGCGAGCAGTTACAAGCACTTCGTTGCGCCCCCCAACACAACAGTGCTGCTCGTAGCAGCCGTCTCGCTTGATAATAATACTATAACTAATACATATTGCTACCATCGGACACTATACATTAGTGGTTATAAGTGTAGATACATTGCTGGAATGATTACGGGTCCGAAGTATTAGATCGCTGGTGGACAAGAGCGACGACTGGCGGGGGGAGCGGAGTCTACATGGAATAGCACTTGAATCGTACGATCGCCTTGCGTCGCTGTATTGGCAGACGAATACTTGCGGAGCATTCACAATGTAGCTGTCTCACCTCGCTTGAGTGACAATTGGTGTGTCATACATTATAAAAGGCGGGGAGGGAGGGACTAAAAGTAGGTGGGTAAATTTGTATGAGAAAAAAAAAATATAATTGACATTACAAAAATAAATGCAAAAATTTCTATATTACATTCCCCACATACGTCTCTGCAAACGTGGAGTCAACTTAGCTGATCAGGTGATGCAGGAAAAAGGAAAGAAAAACACTCCAGATAAGACTTGAATGGAATAATCTCTTTTCATGCCATTGATAACAATACCTTATCGCTTGTAAAAATTCTTAGTAACGTCTTGTGTGTGTACGTACAATGCGAAAAATTCAAATCACGAGATTAGTAATCAACGTCAATAAAAATGCGGTCAAGAAAATGAATAAAACAAATTCGTCAAATGTGTCTTCTGAGAATGGGCAAATTTTTCATTTAAAGCCACTACGTGGAGGGTATGAACATCATATGTGAGGGGGAGGAAGGGGTGATAGCCCTGTGGGCATTTTAGAACTTAGCAAACGGATGAAATAAAAATACAAAAATAAAATTATGGATATTACCCTGATTACTCCTATTTATATGTGTAATCCACATTAGTCTGTACCAGAAACGTACGCAAGGGGTTGAGTCCTGGGGTCTTGACTCCCCCAAGAAGTCTTTTCTGCAAATGTAGTCTCATTTTGATTTTAGGATTTAGATTTCTGGGCTTTCGGCATCTATGGCCATGTTAGCCCGTCTTCTATGAGGGATGACGTCCCTCGGTGATCACACTCCGGTGAAAGGGAAGGAAGGAAGCGGCCTGGGACCTATATGTTAGGTACCACCCCAGCATTTGCCTGGTGTGAATAAGGAGAACCCAGGAAAACCTCATTTACACTTTTTCGACCTAGTGCCTCCACCGGGAATCGAACCCGGGACCGCTCGCACCGAAGGCGAGAGCATTAGCAAATACGCTACTCGGGGCCACAGTCTCATTTTGAGGGTAATCTTATAAATTTAGATGTAATTTATCTTCATATTGAATTTGTAGCCCCCCAAAAAGCTTTGGAACCCTCCCGAAAGAAATTTCTGCATATGTGTCTAATTTGAATTGTCTGTATCCGAGTATGGAAAGCAAAAAAAAAAAAAAAAAAAACTGAAACCAACTCTAATTTTATATTGGGGGGCGGTGGCTCAGTGGTAGAGCGTTCGCCTACGGTGGTTGGGGTCCTTGGTTCGATCCCAGCTCGCGACGTGTGGACTTTGTGGTGGACAAACACCGTGCTCGTGGGTTTTCTCGGGGTTCTCCCGTTTCGTCCCACTTTCTTCATTCCGCCATTTCACTCATCTCTCATCATCACCGTCTCCTTTAGCCTAACCGGCATAATCGTGGGACGTAAAACTTAAAGATTTCATTTCTTAAAGATTTTCTAATTTATATTTCTTTTCTTATTTGTATTTAATGTATCAATCTATATTTGTGTGTTATAACAAACTAGTTTTATTGTACTTATTTCATAATGGTGCGTTGTTTCTTGTGTATGATGATTCAATTCTCAATTAGTTATATATGTAATCTGTTAATATCTGCAAAATAGCTATTTCTGGACCGTAGTCAGTGGCGGATCTAGTAGATAAAAACTGGAGCAACCAGAGCCTAGGCTATGATAGATATAAGTTTACTAAAAGCTTTCAAAAAATATAAACAATAGCACACATTATTTTTGTCTCTCAAAAAAGTGGGTGTAGACTTTCCCCGGCCCCGGGCTGGATCCACCACTGAATATTTCTTAAGTTTAGTAGTGTCACTTTTCAGCACTGAAACTATATGAGACATTGAATCTACAGTTTAAGATGGGATCCGAACCATCGTAAAGCGTTCAATGCTGTCCTATTGAGAACTGAACCCAGGACCTTGTGCATTAAAGTAAAACGTGTTAACCACTAGACCATACTTTACGGGACGTTTTTGTTATCCTATTTTCTAGAACTTGTATAAGTTCTATAACATAGGACAATGGTTCCCAACCTTTCTTTTGACTGATTACACACTTTTCTGAACTCGGACATCGTGTCTCACTTGTTGGATTTAAAAAAATGAATAATTGTATAAATAGTGGTATAAATAATAATACTCTGGAAGTGTAAGCTTCTATAAAGAATGGAGCATTATTTCTTCCATTGGAGGCCAGTAGCCAGGGGCGGATCCAGGACCGACTTCTGGGGGGGCTGTGGGTTGTCATAATGCTACTTTTAAGGGCTCCAAACTCTAGGATGGATTTTATTTATATATATAAAACAAGAAAGTATCCTCTTCTGGGGGACGATCGCCCCCCTGGATCCGCCCCTGCCAGTAGCTGAGGGCAAAGGCGCCCGTTAGGGGGGGCAAAGTGGGGCGCTTGTCCCCCTTGAAGAAATTGTTCTTCGGAATATCGAAAACTCAATTGAATTTTTAGAATAGTTACAGCAAAATTTCAAACTATATTTGAAATATCGCTTATACTTGCCTCTCCCCCTTGGAAACCACAACATTGGCGCCCTTGGCTGAGGGGCAGCCAGAACCCAGACTATGATAGGTATATCATGAGTTCACTATACACCTTCATAAATACGTGGGCCTAGGCCCCCGGCCCCAGGCAAAAACCGCCACTGTATTAGGCGTTAAATAGTATAGTCAGCCTCAAAATTGATTTTAACTACTTATTTAAAAAAAAAAATGAAATGAAATTTTTGAGTTTTACATCCCACGGTAATCCCGATTAGACTAAAGGAGATGGTGATTATGAGAAATGAATGAAATGGTGGAATGAAGAAAGTGGGAGAACCCCGAGAAAACCCACGAGCACGGTATTTGTCCACCACGTAGTCCACACGGCGCAAGCTGGGATCGAACCAGGGACCCCAAGCACCGGAGGTGAACGCTCTACCACTGAGCCACCGCGCCCCCTAACTACTTATTAAATGCACCATGATTTTTACATTTTAAAATTTCGTGATCAACCCTATGGGACTACGTGACACACCGGTTGGGAACCATTGATATAGGGTGCCAACAAAAATCACCTCCTCCTTCCCTCTTGGAATCAAACATATGGACGCCCATATCTAGAGAGATTTAGATGACAAATTTTAAAACGGGAAAGATTTTTTTCTTTAATATTTACAATTACTTCAATGTAATTAAGAGGCACGGTGGCTACACTGAGAAAAAAAAATGTAGGTGGCATACTTAAAAACGTAGGTTACATTCGTAATTCCTGTAGTTTCTGGACTTAACGTACAACCGTATATAACATCCTGCAGCAAACGTATAGCTGAAAAAGTATGTATTGTACGTACTGTCTGCACAAGTGCAATGACGTCATTCGTGTGACGTTATCTGCAGTAACAAGTATATACGGAGGTAATATCTAGCTTTGTGACGTCAGGGTCGTATGTAGCATGTGGGTTAATAATGACGACATACACTGACTATCAGGACGGAGCATGATTTCAAGAAGTATGCAATATACGTTCTGTACGTATGTTTCTTGCGTTCAAGCCCGAGACAGCATCTATATTGTACTTGTGCCCCATACGTACGACTAGATACAGTATACGTATTGTACGTATGTATTATACAGATTTTCCTTATGTCGCACACAGCTTGTCCAGATACATCATACAGAATATCCGTATGCATCATACAGAGTGCATATATGTAGCTTACAGACTGTCTGCATGCAGCATATAGATTATACGTATGTCGCGTACAGGTTGGCCATATGTAATGTATAGATTGGATGTATATAGCTAATAGGTTGTCCATATGAAATATACAGATTTTACCTGTATCGAATACGTATTGCCTTCTTGTAATGTATGGATCGGACATATGCAGGATCTAGAGTGTACGTATAGTGCACCATTATTAAAGTGCTGCAACATACTGCAAAGTGCATGATACATTCTTACTGTAATGTTGTCAAATATTGTTTTACTCTGTATGAAAACAAAAATAGCTTAAAATATGGTTGATCTCCTTTGTGCCAATAATAATAAAATTAACAATACTACACTTTTCAAATCTTAGTTTGGAGCAGTGAAACTGTCCAAAGAAATGTATTTACCTGCAGGATGTCCTATAAGTTTGGGCTTCCTGCTAATTCGTTGGAAAGCTACTGCAAAGTCAAGTGTTGAAAAGTGACACAAGCGTTAATTTTAAAATTATGGGCACAAAGCAGGGGCGGATCCAGGACGGACTTCTGGGGGGGGGGCGGTCGGCGGTAATACTGCTACTTTTAAGAGCTCCAAACTTGTTATGGATGGGTTTATTTATATATAAAATAAGAAAGTTTCCTCTTGTGGGGGGGGGGGCGATCGCCCCGATCGCCCCCCTCTGGATCCGCCCCTGGCACAAAGGAGGTTAACCATATATTAAACTATTTTCGTTTCCATACAGAGTAAATCAATATGTGATATATTACTGTAAGAATTTATCATATGGTTTGCAGTTAGTTAGTTGCAGCACCTCAATAATAATGCAAAATGCACAGCCTTATACAATCCTATATTCAAACTCAAACAAGATTTACATACAATCATTTATTAAGCTGTTATCATCCATTGCTTGTACGATATAAAGATTATTTTACCTCATTCTTTTCCTTAATAGTATCTTCTACTAAAGTGCAGTTGTTACCACAAGAGGCCTGAATAGAATTTTCCAGAAATAACTTCTCTGTACATTTTAATTAACAGGTATGTCTTTTTTTTTTTTTTTTTTTTTTAAATGTCGCAATAATTAAAAGTGTGGTGTCAGCCGGAAACGTATTCGCTTACAATATTATTCCTACTCAGTACTCACCATTAAAAATGCAACACCAAGAAGGAGACTGGGTAGATGCGCCAAAGTTCCCAGGCCGATACCTAATAGTAAGTGCAGAATACTCTTAAACGTCCGCTGTATTCGCTGTGTGACAGCGGAGGCGTTGTGCAGCCATCGACTAAACATATTTATTCTTCCCTGCTATAGACATTCTGCAAATTTGGACTTTCCTGGATGCATCCTTCTTAGTGCAACATTTTAAGGAAAGAGCAATTTAACAGTCTCATACATTGCTTAAAGAAAGGGCAATGATTCTCAGAATTACTCGGAAGATATATATACACAATAATTTAAAACGGTTATTTCAAACTTTGCAATTCAAAGCACGAAAAGAACTATAGATAAAGGAACACTGATTTTAGCCAAATAGTAATTAGTAAACTCAATCACACTCAGTACCATTAGTTGCTTGGTGTTATCCGTAAGTCAGAGATCACGGTATCTCATTTCGTGTAGATTTTTGCATTTGTTTAACGCTAAAAATGTATTTTATCGCTAATTGAACCCAGTACCATATATATACCGACAGGACGTACCTTAGTCACAAGGTGACATGAGTGAAACACTAAACTATTCGATTGACACCTGCGGCCTTGTCAACACTAGAGAAAGTTACAAAGTGATTAAGTAAATACGGAACATAGTTCATACAAAGTATAGCGATGTATGAAGTCTCCGTTTCATACGACTTGGATAAAGGATACATCTGAAATAGCAACAAAGAAATATATAATGATTTCTCTGGATAATTTGGATTAGTCCAGAATTCGAACACACACACGCTGGTAAGTCCAACATTTTTTTTTTTTTTTTTAACTTCTTTCTTCGGATTCCCAATAAAGTTGACTACTGAAAAGCTGAGTTATAGATTCTGTATTAAAACAACACCTTCGCTAGACATGTTCAGTATACACATTGTCTTACATACAGAACAATACATTAGTTATTAATGCATGTCTGAAATAATAGTGCTTCGTATAGAATTTTACTTCATCCAATCGCAATAGCACAAAGATAAAAAATATTGCTAG
Source organism: Thermobia domestica (assembly GCF_964235325.1). Lineage (NCBI taxonomy): Eukaryota > Metazoa > Arthropoda > Insecta > Zygentoma > Lepismatidae > Thermobia > Thermobia domestica. The sequence goes on from NC_137469.1 coordinate 39,766,301, forward strand.
GGATAATGTTCTTATTACAGAGAAAAAGAATTAAAATGACTTAACATTAACAATCATTTTCTTTAAACAGAGATAATATTTTATTATAATTTATGGAAGAAAGAAATAATTTGTAGTACAGTATCTTTATTAGGGTTATATATTCGTACAAAATAATGTAAGTACAACTGAGTCTGTCTTCAGAAAGGGCGTACTTTTAGCCACAACCTACACTGCTTCTTTTGACTGTCTTTCAAGCAGAATCCTGGTTTGATGCACGAAATACCTGCAACAAAAATCAGAAAATATTTAAAATGTTATATTCAGTGTGCTTAATTTGGTTGTACTTAACAATACAAAGTATCTTAACATTTTTGAGATTAAATGGACAAAATCTGTTCGGTCAGGTATGGACTTTTGGGTTGCACGTAGAAAAACTATGAAGTGTTTATTGATGCTGAACAACAACTCAAAATGTATTACCATTCAAAAGTAAGTGGGTACCTCAATGGTGTTCGGGCTACCATGGGGTACCTAATGTCTGTATTGTTTAGATATATGAAAATATATGTCTCTAAAATGTAAGGAACTGACATCTGTTTACCGAAAACCTCAACTCGGTAAGCCTTATGGATATCGAGATATGGGAAAATAAAGAGCGACACTACAGAACTGTGGAGTTTGCGTACTAGATGGTGCAGTTTCGGAAACGTAATTACGAGGGCTTACAACAACCTCAAAAGTAGTTTCAATTAAATACACTACACACACGCCCTGATGGGGGTTTTCGGGTACCATGATATTCCCAGAACTCTCATTTCTAAATATTCTAAAATATGTCTTAATAACGTTTTAAAGAACGTTAGAGGTGTGTGTTTACCGAAACCGCAAGTCGGTACGCCTAACAGTTACCGAAATATGGTGAAATAAAAAGCGACACCATAGGTACGTGGAGCTTGCATATTAGACAGTACAATTTAGAAAATTAATTAAAATATGACTATCAAGATATTGTCAAATAAAGGGAGGATCCATATAGTTATGGGGTTTTCGTGTTAGGTGGTAAAATTTCCGAAACCGGTCATGTAAAGTTAATAAGCATCAGTAGCAATTTCATCTTAAAATAATTAGGTATTTCCATGGAGTTTAAGAACATCATGGGGTCTACCAAGATTAAATTTTAAAAGTTTTGTAAAATATATTTTGACATTTGTAAAGAGTATTAGAAATATGTATTTACCTAAAAGTTCCAGCTAGTACATCTAGCAGCTAGAGAGACACCATACAATAAAAGCGTATTAGATCTTGAAATTTCAGAAAACAATTATTGATCCTAACAAAAGTTAAATAAGATGGTACTTATATGGAATGAGTGAGTACCTCAGACTCGTCAGTACAATTTCGATCGAAAGATTAATTCAGCTCTAAATTTTCTTTGGACAATTCCAAGCGTTCATCGGGCTCTGAAATAAAGTGAACATTTTTTGTCAATATCTAATATAGCAAGCGAGATATAAGGAATTATGCATTTTATGACGTCGTAAAAATAGAGACCCACATGGATTTGTACTTTTGAGTATTTGCTGTAAGAAAAAGAAATTTCAGAAAACAACCGTATATACCTTAATAGACAATTAAATGGGCGAGGGCACGATGGCTTAGGGGTAGAGTGCTTACCTCTAGTGTATTGGGTTCTTGGTTCGATCCACGGTCAAGTCAGTTTGTAGTGCACATCGTATTCGTGGGTTTTCTCGGGGTACTCTCTTTCCTCCCACCTTTGCATTCCATCAATTCTGTCAACAACATTCACTTGCTTTAATCATAATCTCCCTGAGACTAAAATGCATAATCGTGGGTCGCTACACTGAAATATTTCCTTTTATTTAATTTTAAAATTAAATAGGGAGTTAAGTATGATCGTATCTCTACAGGTTAAGTGAATACTCCAATAGTTTCTGCAAAAAAAAAGATTAGTTAAATACCCTACCACTAAGCTACTGTGTCCCCGCCCACTGAATTGTCTATTAAGGTATATACAGTAGTTTTCTGAATTTTTTTTCTTATAGGAAAGAGCCAAAAGTACAAATCCGTAAAGATCTCTATTTTTACGTCATAAAATATATAATTCCTTATATCTTGGTTACTATCTTAGATATTGACAGCGAATTTTCATTCTTTTGCACAGCTCGATGAACCCTTGGAATTGCCTGAAGAAAACCTAGGACTGAACTAATCTTTCGATCGAAATTGTACTGAGGTACTCATTTAACCCATAGAAGTACCATCTTATTTAATTTTGTTGCCACCAATAATTGTTTCCGAAATTTCAAGATCTCGTACGCTTTTATTTCACAGTGTTTCTCCAGATGTTAGATGTACTAGCTGGAAGTTTTGGGTAAACACATATTTCAAATACTGTTTACAAATGTCAGATTATATTTTCAAAAGCTTTTAAAATTTAATTTTGGTAGACCCCATGATGTTCTAACACTCCATGAGGATATCTAATTACTTTAAGATGAAATTACTACTGGTGTTTATTAACTTTCCATGACCGATTTCGGAAATTTTAGCATCTAACACGAAAACCCCTTAACTGTGTTGGTCCTCCCTTTATTTGACAACATCTTGATAGCCGTTAGTCATATTTTAATTCAATTTCCGAATTGTAGCGTCAAGTATGCAAGCCCCACATACCTATAGTTTATTTTCCCATACCTCGGTATCCATAAGGCTTACCGAGTTGCAGTTTTCAGTAAAAAAAAAAAAAAATCAGTTCTTTACATTTTAGAGACATGTATTTCCATATATCTAAAACGCAGAAATTAAGTACCGCATTAGAACTCCATTGGAGTACTCACTTACTTTTGCATAGCAGGGTAAAAACGCCAGTGGTTCTCACTTTAAGGTTGAAAACATACTATTTTGTCTCTTCTCTGAGCATCGTGAATATGTCGGAGCTGTACCATAGTTGGAAAGACTCACTGATCCTTCCTATAATGACCATGTAGTTAGAATTAAAAAAGGAGTAGCCGTTGGAGGAAAAACAATATTTTAAAATCCTTGCACCAGTAGTCGTCACCTTAAAATCAAAATGTTTCAGTAGTAGTCAGGATTTTCTACCAGTGTTCGTCACTCAAATAACTTGACATAATTTATTCAAAAACGCACTGTGTATCAGTTTAGGGTTAAGAATACAATATAAAGTAGTAAGCTTAATAACTTTGCATCACTTTTAGCACTCAAGAAATAAAATAAAAACGTTTTTACATACTTTTTAAAGCAATTTCAGAGAGAAAAATGTTAACTGAATTCAAAAGTTAACTGTATATCACTTCCACGTTAAGAGTACAATATTAAATACTATGTTTAATAACTATACGTCACTTTAAACTCTCAAGAATGAAAATAAACGTTTGTACATACATTTTAAAAACAATCTGAGAAACAAAATAAGTTAACTGAATTCAAAATTTAATTATACATCACCTTAAGCTTGAGAATACACTATAAAATACAGAGATTAATAAAAAATGAAATCTTTAAGTTTAACGTCCCACGATTATGCCGGTTAGGCTACAGGAGACGGAGATAATGAGAAATGAGTGAAATGGTGGAATGAAGAAAGTGGGAGGAAACGGGAGAACCCCGAGAAAACCCACGAGCACGGTGTTTGTCCACTACAAAGTCCACACGGCGCGAGTTGGGATCGAACCAGGGACCCCAAACACCGGAGGTTAACACTCTACCACTGAGCCACCGCGCCCCCCTGAGATTAATAATAATGCATTATTGAAGAATGAAAACAAAAATGTTTTAGCTACCTATATTGTATTTACATGTTACCGGTATTTCTCATTAACTTTTTTTTTTTTGATACCTCATGATCAAGTGTAGGGATGCGCAAGAGAAAAGATTTGAGATTGTCTCCTCTCGAAAAGGTGCCGCGAAAGTTATGTCTCGTCTCGAAAACTGGATCCGTTTCTATTGGAAGAGCTCTATCTCGTCTCGAATTTCGTAACAAAAATTCTGTCTCGTCTTGTCTCGTGCGCATCCCTAATCAGGTCCATAGCCAAAAACTTCATTTCGGAGGGGGTTCGATAGGGCTTTGGGATATCCGAATTTAGATATAGATAATCGATATTGACAAACTATCGAAACTTGTTCGAAATATCGAAAAATACAGCAATATCGAAATATAAACAATATCAAAAATCGAAAATATAGAAATATGAAAGAGATCAAAAATATGGATATATCGATCAAAAATGGATATATGATCTTAGAATACGATTTGGTGGAATAATGAGGGAGAAAAATAATCATTGATTAAATATTAAATTGAAAAGAAATAAGAGCCTGACGCTCAAATACTTATCTATCCGGCACCCATCTTGATCCCCATAAAATATCATGAAGTGCTTGATTGATTCTAAACCCAATAATAGTAATAGTAATTTAACAACAAACACAGAATATATAATTTACGCACCTTGAAATGTAGAAATTAATGATTGTAATCCCCAGCTTTCCAATAGACGTTTGATTTCTCCAAATGAAGATTCGGATATCTTGTTTCTTCTCAAGCAATAATGGGTTACAATAATCAGTTGCAGTCCAAAGCCAAGTCACTAAGTTAAGCATGAAAATAAAGAATTCATTAGTTAGATGCATACAAAATCCTACGCATATAAATCCGAATCTACTTGTATTAAATTGTAAATTTAAACAAACTAAATTATACTACTTTGGAAAGCGTCTCCAAATATAATGTTTTCATTCTAAAGTGAAGGAATTTTTAAAATCGGATGACCCGTTTGCGCTGTACACTCGCTATGCGTCCAATGTGAAATGAAAATGCAACATTGCCATTTACCTGGACCCACAACGTAAGTGAGTGAAGTTACTGTCTTTTACGCTAACATGTCGATGGCCAGCCCCCGTTTCAAACAGTAACTTCATTCACTTATGTTGTGGGTCCAGGTAAATGACAACGTTGCATTTTCATTTAAAATTGGGTGCATAAAGAGTATACAGCACAAACATCTCGTCCGATTTTTTTTAAAAAGTGTTCACTTTAGATTGAAAACGTCATATTTCGAGATGTTTTTCCTCTTACATTTTGTTGTAACTCTGATAATAACAGAGTTATCCTATGTCAGGGAACGTTTGAGACATCCTGTATACATCATAAGAAGTTCCTTTCTAAATTCTACACGGATGTGGTTTCATTGAATGTGAGGTGGGTGATACACATTAGGCCTTTTGGGAGTACGTCACACGGACGACCGTAATTTTGTGTTCAAAATTTTTATGAATTGATGGGATATGTGATACATATGGCCACGGACTAGAATTTTCTCAGTATGTCAAATATGCAATCAGATTTCATGCAGCTTAATTTGGTGAAAAGCTATTGCCAATTGAACGTTACATTTACCTCTTTCTTGCAGATGTTGAACCATGCCGTTAGCACGTGAGGAATGGATCGAAATAATCAAACTGTGGGGCGGGAGGAGTATATGTGCAGTGGTTGCCGATTGCAGTCATCCACAATGTGACTCTGTGTCACATGTTTCAGTGTCACAGTAATTAACTAAATTTGAGAAGACGGGGACATTCGTGAACATACATCGTAGCGGTTCAAACTCGCGGAACCTTTTTCCTTCCCCATTTTGAACCGGTACATGAAAATGCCATTTTCTCCATGTTTGCCTGCGCCGATTTTGAAAATTCCTTCACTAATCGATTTCTCTCGTCGAGTACTACAAGAAACAGTTAAAATCTCGCGGGCCCTTTTTTCTTCCCCATTTTGAACTGATACATGAAAATGCGATTTTCTTCATGCTTGCCTGCGCCGACTTTGACAATTCTTCACTAGTCGATTTCTCTCGTCGAGTACTACAAGAATCAGTTAAAATCTCGCGGTTCTTTTTCATTCCCCATTTTGAACTGGTACATGAAAATGCGATTTTCTCTATGTTTGCCTGCGCCGATTTTGAAAATTCCTTCACTAATCGATTTCTCTCGACGAGTACTACAAGAATCAGTTAAAATCTCGCGGAACCTTTTTCCTTCTCCATTTTGAACCGGTACATGAAACTGCCATTTTCTCCATGTTTGCCTGCGCCGATTTTGAAAATTCCTTCACTAATCGATTTCTCTCGACGAGTACTACAAGAATCAGTTAAAATCTCGCGGAACCTTTTTCCTTCCCCATTTTGAACCGGTACATGAAAATGCCATTTTCTCCATGTTTGCCTGCGCCGATTTTGAAAATTCCTTCACTAATCGATTTCTCTCGTCGAGTACTACAAGAAACAGTTAAAATCTCGCGGGCCCTTTTTTCTTCCCCATTTTGAACTGATACATGAAAATGCGATTTTCTTCATGCTTGCCTGCGCCGATTTTGACAATTCCTTCACTAGTCGATTTCTCTCGTCGAGTATTACAAGAATCAGTTAAAATCTTGCGGCCCTTTTTTCTTCCCCACTTTGAACCGGAACATGAAAATGAGATTTTCTCTATGTTTGCCTGCGCCGATTTTGAAAATTCCTTCACTAATCGATTTCTCTCGACGAGTACTACAAGAATCAGTTAAAATCTCGCGGAACCTTTTTCCTTCCCCATTTTAACCGGTACATGAAAATGCCATTTTCTCCATGTTTGCCTGCGCCGATTTTGAAAATTCCTTCACTAATCGATTTCTCTCGTCGTGTACAAGAATCAATTAAAATCTCGCGGTCGTCTTTTCTTCCCCATTTTGAACCGGTACATGAAAATGCGATTTTCTGCATGTTTACCTGCGCCGATTTTGAAAATTCTTTCAGTAATTTATTTCTGTTGTCGAGCACTATAAGAATCAGTTAAAATCTCGCGGGCCCTTTTTTCTTCCCCAAGCCAATATTTTTGTATATTTTGAATGTATTCAAGTATGGAACAAAAGTATTATATAATTCCCTTAGTAGGTTTCTCAACTTCATATTTTTCAACTTAAATTTTAGTTATTTTAATTATTTATTTTCTTGTGACTCAATATTTAATTGCAATCGTTCATTGGGGAGAAGGGTGGCCATTCTCAAATATATAAATATAGTATTCTTAAAATTTATGTGTTCTCGTACTATTAGTTTCTTCCACTAGACCTGGAAATTGAAAAATTAATACCTGGAAAACCTGGAAAATTCAGGGAAATTGAGTTCCATATTTATGTATGAACACTGCTATTTACAATTTTTTTTTTTTTCGAATAGGGAGAACTGTACAAAAGGGTGTTTTGGGAATGGTATAACAATAGGTTTCTGGGAGTGTTGTTCGAAATGAAATCTTTAAGTTTTACGTCCCACTATTATGCTGGCTAGGCTAAAGATAACGGGGTGTTGTTCGCAGTGTTGAATTCAGACATTTACACCCGGGGGGGGGAATGTCAACTGCTCGGGGGAGGGTTATTTTTCTGTATTTTTTTCAAGAAAGCAGCATATTTAACAATTCCATTCACATACACATCTTACCTAATATTGAGACTAATTGCTGATAAATATTCAATGAGATTATAATTTTAAGAAAACAATCGTTTGATTTCATCTAAAACATTAAATAAAGACTGGCAAAAATAGTTTACACTAAACTTTAACTGCTATTTACAGTAACTATTTTTATTATTTCCTATATTCAGTAATTACTGTTTGTTACTAATATAAAAATTTTTAAAAAGATTTAAATTAACTGAAATATTTTTTCTCCTAAAACAAACATACTTAGGAATATCTTAATAAAAAGTTATCATTCTTTCTCACACTTCTGATTCTAAATCAAACATATTAGCCTTGGTTTCTTCACTGCATATACATCAATAGTTTAGTTGACGAAATCTTCAGTAGGATTAGTGCCGTGTCGTGGAAAATCAGCGCTTGGCGCGAGAGTATACGACGGCATCCCCGTATATATGAGTGAGGTCGACAGACCAGCCGCCAAAGGTGGGAAAATTTTAAAAAGTAAACCCTGCTTTTCCTTGATTTTGAGCACTTTTCATTACTTTTTTCCTTTCATTTTATATATGTCCACATGTATTTCATTCCTCTGTTTTTCTTTCCTTCTTTTCTTTTCTTTTTCCCTCCCGAATTTTTCACCCCTTACTTCGGCGCCCGGGGCCGTCGCCCCGCTTGCCCCTCCCCCATGGAACGGCACTGAGCAGGATCTTGGCCACCTTCAATAGCAATCTTTCACTTATATACTATTATCATATTGATAAATTCTATATAAGTCTCTAATCAAGGAGGGATAACTGTTCCTCCCTGATCCCTCTAAATGACGCCCACTGAATCTCACCCTTTAACTGAATTATTTTTAATTAAAGAAAGATGTGTTTACTTTAACAATCGTAAAACACATTTACGTCTGTTACTTCCGATGCGAGAAATGGGATTTAGGCGCCCTATTTCAAATAATGTAGGAACTGTATATTTTCAAGAACTGAAGTCTGCTGACATGAGAGATTATATGGAATGATCGAAAGATCTTCCCTATCTTTCCTTTCGTATCTCAACCTGTGCTAGTGCTACCTACTAATATATAATATAGGGCGAGAGTATAGTACCTACTAAAATACAAACCTTTCTTCAACAGTTAACAATTTCATGTTCTGCCAAACTCAGTCATAGCGTTAAGAAATACAAGTTTTATTCACTATTTGGTATTCTATCTTAGATGTTACATGTTAACATTTATATAGAATGGGTCTGCGTCATTTATATGTATATTGAGAGATCGGATTTCGTCTGCACGTACACGGAAAGAAAAGCAAATAATTGGGTGAAGTAATTTCTACATTTTGTGACTGAAATTTTGGGAGTTTCTCCGGGGGGGAATGAATTTTCTTCGGGGGGGAGATTCCCCTCGGGCTACCCCCTGAATTCAACCCTGGTTGTTCGGTGGGGGTCAATGTTGCCAATTTTGGGTAAAGTCGCTAAATAAGGGGAATTCGACCTCAACGATAGCGTAGGTTGACCATAAAATTTTCAGTTAAAAACGGGACAGGTTCTTGCAACCCTAGACTTTTAGATCTACCTTTGTTCTTATCTGTGCCTTGATATAAGATTTCCTCCTCTCTCTCTTTGTTACAGAGCGGCTACTTATGAAAAAGGAAAGACACGTTGAAATTTGTTCAACACACAACCAACTGCTAAAACCTCTGCTGCCTTTCGAGCAGTACTGCGAACTATAGAGTATGTTTAATATAGGGAATTTCAGTTCAATTTTTGCCTCTTTGTTATTATTAATTATTAATACTTTTAAAAGGAGTAAAGATACTGGGTTTGTTATTTACTTCTTTCATTTACATAGAACGGGACGAATACTACTTTTTCCATCTACTGACGGGACGGCCGGGACACGCCACTAAAACGGGACTGTCCCGGTCAAAACGGGACGTATGGTCGCCCTACGATAGCGACAAAAAATATTTTTTTCCGATTGGAGACTTTTTTGGGTGATTTTTAAATGACGATTTACCTACTTACACATTTAGCGACTTTTTGCTCCAAACAAAATGTTCATCTGTAGAGAAGCATTATTAGTTCAAAACAGTTTTTACGTTCTTTTTTTCTGTTTGTTTGTTTTAATCAGCGCAACTGATGAAGAGTTTGGAAATACAGCATACTCACTGCCCCACAATCCTGCATTGTTATGTTACCCTTGCCCTCTAACGAAGAACAACTACAAACTTGATGTCCTTTAGTTCGCAGAGTTTCCGTTGAGAAACACACGTAATACATCATTACCGATAGCAACAAGATTAGCTATAGATTGCGTGAATAAAGGCGAAGAAGATGTTTGTTATATTTGTCCTTTGGGGTCTTTTAATTATTCTGCACTTTTTCTTTTACAAAAAAATTGCTTAACGTAAGTACTGTAGTGTTAATTATTTCGGAACTATTTTGACCACAATATGAACAAAAGTACCCGAAACAACCTGAAATGATCCCTGAATTAAAGGATTGGTTGCGCCCTATTTACAAAGATGTGAGTAGAACCAGCGGCGCAAATCTGTCTTCAACATTGGGGGAGGGGGGGGGGTAAGACCGTTACCATACTTTTTTTGGCGATGTCCAAAATACTTATGAAGTTGAAAAACAATGTTGTGGAGGATCAGAGTTGTCTTCAGCGTTGGGAGGCTGCAGATTTGAGGCTTATTCTGGGGGACATCTATTTTATCTCACGTTCCTTTGTAGCAATCGGACAAAAATAATCAAATTTCTCCCAAAAAACACATTTCAAATCGGATTATTGGGGAGAAGTCCCCCTCAGTTCCAAGATTGGAGGGACATGTATCCGTCATCCCCCCCCCCCCACGAATTTGCGCCAGTGAGTAGAACATATTGTTTAGTTTACATCTACAACTTTAAAACAATGCTTATAGACAATGAATTTCTCTATTATTTTTTATAGCGACTTTTCACCCAAAATTGGAGTCGTCATATCCCGTTTCGCAAACTTATTGCCAACATTTTGGAAACTGGTTGCGAAGAGAGCTACAATGGATGAGTCGAGTTATTTCGTCGCTTCCGCTGTGAACCTAAGTACAAGATTCCAAAGAGATTAAGAAAAAATGAAATGAAACCTTTGAGTTTTACGTCCCACAGTTATGCCGGTTAGGCTAAAGGAGACGCTGATGATAAGCAATGAATGAAATGGTGGAATGAAGAAAGTGGAAGGAAACGGGAGAACCCCGAGGAAACCCACGCACAAGGTGTTTGTCCATCACAAAGTTCATTTGACGGGGGCTGGGATCGAACCCGGGAACCCAAGTACCGGAGGTGAACGCTCTACCACTGAGCCACCGCAGCTCTTAAGAGATTAAGAGTCACAAACATAGTCACTTTCAATTTTGTAATATATATAGGTCTATATATTGCATCACTGACTAATAACTAAAATCCTTGGATTGTATATATAAAAGTCGCCCCCTGCCCGTAAAAAGCTTCATTCGAACTCGGAATCGAACAATTGCATCTGTAAAACAGTGCTGATTTGATTTTAACGTTCCTTTCAGCAGCAAGGCTGTATGAGACGTGGACCTACAGATTAACGTGGAATCCGAACCACATAAGCTCCGGCCGGGAATCGAAAAAATGAAATGAAATCTTTGAGTTTTATGTCCTACGGTTATGCCGGTTAGGCTAATGGAGACGGCGATGAGTAATGAATTAAATAGTGGAATGAAGAAAGTGGGAGGAAACGGGAGAACCCCGAGAAAACCCACGCACACGGTGTTTGTCCACCACAAGGTTCACTTGGCGGGGCTGGGATCGAACCCGGGACCCCAAGCACCAGAGGTGAACCTTCTACCACTGAGCCACCGCGGCCCCCGGCCGGGAATCGAACCCGGGTGTCCCACGCCAAAGGCGTGTTCACTAACCACTTAGCCACGAGGGAGCTCATCTATAAGGCAGTGTAAACAAACAAAAAAACGCACACTGGATGTTTGCGCAACTGAGGATCAAAACATTCTCAATGGAGTATGAGAAATAGTTAACGCCAATCAAAGTGTGCTTTTGCTTATTTATTACTTCGTTAATACTTAATTCCTTCTAGAAATAGTGAAACTATACTATGAAGAAACACTAATAAACTAATAACAATTACGTTGTATTTCTTACCACACCACGACCATTTTTACCACCCATAGAATTTGAACCTAGTACTATACTGCATTAGTCACGCCGTAACGAAAGATGAACACCTGGCACTCGTAGCTGTTGAAGCTACCTGTATATCACGCGGCCTGCGTTGGTACTCCTCAACATAAATACCTCACAGCCCAAAGCCAGGAAACATCACAGACAGAAGACAGGGGCACAAGCAGTGCCTGACACTTCACGAACTCTAAACCCGCCAAGACTCAACTCAACATGACCTTCAATTACGTTCTAGAAACCAAACCAATGCTAAGGCACAAACTTACCAACTTCCTATATGAAAACACAAGAAAAAAAATCTAACTTTTTTGGTTCCAAAGTGATGACATAACAATAATACTAAAAAGGTTTTAATTTTCAGTAACCCAAACATTAATTAACTAGGGAACATAACAAAGCAAAAATAAATAAAAATAAAAATAAATTAAATTAAAAAATAAAAATCTGACAAGTAAACTCTCCCTGACTACTTTTTTTTTTCAGTGAGGCTGTAAAATATGTCAGTATCTTCGTAAAATATATATATTTCAATGTAAACAAGTTCTTTAAACAAAAGAAAGCTTTGTAGTAGAGCGCTTACCTCTGACGCGTTAGGTCCCTGGTTCGATTCCTGCTCCCGACAAATAGCCTTTTGGTGAACACTGTAGGTGTGGTTATTCTTAAGACTTTCCAGTTTCCTTACATTTTCTTGATTCCACCATTATCATGTATCTCATTGTCACCTTCTCTCTTACATTGATGTACAATCATGGGGCGTTAAATTAAAAGCAAAAAAAAAAAAAAAAAAAATTTTGCAAATATCCAAGTAAAAATGAGTTTTCTAGACTACACAAGTGGCCCCGCGTAGGGTAGTCGCTAGCGCTCTCGCCTTCGGTGCGAACGGTTCCGGGTTCGATCCCGGGGGAGAACTCGGTCGAAAAAGTATCAAAAGATTTTAAGTCCAGCCATCCTGAATGAGGTTTCCTTGGGTTTTCCTCATTCAGAGCAGGCAAATGCCGGAGTGGTACCTAACATATAGGTCCCAGGCCGTTTTCTTCCTTCCCCAATCCTTTCTTCCCTTCCTTTCCCCGGATAGTGTACTCGCCGAGGAAAGTCATCCCTCATATGGGGTAACAAGGCCATTGATGCCGAAAGCCCAGAAATCTAAATCCTAAATCTTCACTACACAAGGAAATTTCCGCGCTGAAAACGGTTTATTAGCAATTATGTTAAGCAGTCCTGTAGTAAATCTGCACCAAGTAATAAATCGTCACATATAAAACGGAATGAATAAACACATAACATTCATTTTGCTACCTTGAAACATAATATGTTTCAAAACATTAATATTCAAAGTTTTTTTCAAAATTCAGATTCACCCATTCCATTCTCCTCAATCATTTACGAGTTACAATAGTAAGAATTGTAGTCATAAACTACATTACTTACTTAGTACTATATTAAAGCAAGTTACACTAAAAGAATATATAATTAATGGAATATTTAACTAAAGTAATAGTTAACTAGTGTACTTACCCAAGCATTTGTTTCCTTCCTATCTTCTTTTCAGTTTGTAAACAACCTCGTTTCGCAAGCAAAAGACGGTAGTTCAATGACGTCAGCCATGGCGAAAGAAAGAGGTGTCTATAGGCGGCCTGGATCTCACACACAGATGGACGTATTTAACATATAGCTGAAGTATTTAACATACGTATACGTATGTAAAATACGGAAGATTGTTAGATATCAGACATCCTGCAGCGACATGATGTAATATCTAAGCGGGTAAAAGGCAGTACCTATGTAGTATATGGATAAAGTACGCTCCGTACAGATTTCCTTAGTAAACATAACGAATCCTTGTATTTGTACAATATACCGCTGTCCGGATAATGGATTTTTCTCAGTGTAAGTGGAGAAGCGCTTAACATCTGGTGCGTGCTATCCCTGGTTCGATCCCCGACCAAAGTAAGTTTGAGGTGAGCAACATTGTGTCCGTGGATTTTCTCGGAGTGCTCAGGTACTCCCACATTCTCATTCCATAAATCCTTCCATTATCATTCACTTGCTTTAATCATCGCTACCCTTAGCCTAACGGGAATAATCGACGGACGATAAACTGATAGATTTCATTTCATTTCAGTGGAATTAACTAATTCCATCTCACTTATCTCAAAGATTCTCAGGATTCTTTGTAACGGGACGTAGTACCCATTGGATGTGGTTGCCAATGCGAATTTCTCAGCACGTGTAAATGAATAGCTGCAAACGCGAATTGTCCCAATGTGCTGGAATTTGTTCATGGAAATAGTGAGCGTCATTTGCAGTCGGAAGTGTTGCCGTTTTCAGCGCCGGAAATATAGTTATAGAAGCAGTGTTGAAAGAAACAATGCCAGTTAAGGTGGATCACTAGGTGTTCTCGGTGCTATGCTAAACGCTGCTTGAATAATGCCGCGTTGCCAGGTAGTGGCGTGTGTTTACTGGTGCCAGGTAATAAAAGAAGTAACCATGGAATTCTGCTTGGATACTTACGGGAGAAATTAGTTTTCGACCCTTATCTTAATTCACAGCTAAGTTCCGCTTCTCGAACTGCAACGCTAGAATCCAGGAATTAAACGTACAATTTTGGCAACAACGCATTATGGCGTTCTGCGCAAGTTTCTTCTCAAATCTATTTCCTTAAATTTAAATTAATTTTTAAATAAAATGTGAAACATAATACGAAAAATGGTCAAATAATATATCTATTTTGTAATAAGATCGTTACATTAAAGTACTTTACACATTCAAATAAACATTTCATAAAACCGAGCACTTCTAGTAAGATCTAACAGCAAGTGCCATCTTGTGTGCTTATTGTAAAACGAGTCAAATATTCTCTTTTATTTGTTCTCTTTTTCGATATCAGAAGACACAACCAAATGAATCAGTGTCTTGTGTTGTAGCTGAAACATAATTTTATCTTATAGTACAATATTTATAATATGTAACGTTTCATTGTGCAGTAGTTAAGGAAATGAGCTAAAATATGTACTGACTTACGGTAAGGTGGTGATCCACCTTAAATCAAATGCAAATACAAATACTTGTTAATAAAATGGAAACATCATCTCTTATACGTGACGGGCTAAATAGTCATAGATGCTGAAAGTCCAGAAATCTAAATCCTAAATGTCTGAGTTGGCAAAAGTCAGGTGACGATCACCATTGTTCCTTCAAGTTCGTACTTCAGGGGACTAAGCCTTTCGGAGTAGACCACTAAATAGGTTCTATCATTGTCCCATGAATAGGTTCCATCTGCTCCGAAATGAAAATTCCTTTTATTGCTCTTTTAATTTAAGTGTATTAAATTGAAGATGAAGTTTTCCCTCTTTTGAAAACTTAAGAGATTAAAATTATAACCATTTCTTGTTTCAACACTTATCGCCGTAGAATGAAAAAAGTAACAGATAACAAGAAGCGCTTTTTTTGCAAACAATTCGGGGTCTCAAGACAACATACCATGACTATCTACAACACTATACCGGAACCGGAAGTGAATCAAATATATTATTACTTTTGGTTTAATACCAGTTTCAACATTTATAATCATAGAACGAAAACGCTAACAGATTAGACTTTCTTTCTTTTTTTTTTTCAATAGACGATTCAGCATCTTAAGACGACACATCATGACACACAACATTCTACCTCAAACAAAAGTGGTTTAAATTTATTATTAATTCCAGTTTTAATGTTGATTTCCGTAGATAAATTAACGGTATATTCTATCGTTTCTTTCAATCAACTCAATGTCGCAAGAATAAGTTCCAACTCCTTCGTTGAAGCAATATTCAAACCTACTTCCGAGTTGAACGTTTATCACCACATAACAAACACTGTAATAGCTGACGAGAAATGACTTTTTGCAAATAGCCTAGGCATCGTGGCTTAAAAATTGAGTTCTAAGGGCAAATCATGTAACAATTTGGCATCCGGTATTTTTTGAATATATACCCATCACTGACCACAAAAATGCCGGATGTAAAAAAAAAAATACCGGAGGGGAGGGGGAGGGGGACAAAACCAAAATTTTAGCCGTTTCTATTATTCATTATAACTCCGTAACCATTGGAGCTAGAGCATCCAAAGTTTTTTTATTTTGTTTATCTAATTGTCTTCTACAATTTAATTCTAGTGCATTTTTGAGCTAAAAGTAATGGTTTTCTTGTTATTTTCATTTTTACTCAGTTTTGGTTGTGCGTGACATCAGTTTTTTAGCCACAGATTCTTTACAAGACGGAGTTCGGAAAAATGTTTCCTCTAAAAGTTTTTCAATATTTTATGCTCTTTTAAAAATGTATACTTATATTAGTGTAGGACTAGTAGTTCCCGAGTTATAAACGACTTTATTCTGTATTCTGCGAAACTGATCATGGCGCGGCCTAAAAGTTATCTTCCCACAAACCGTAGATATTAGCAGCTACTGATGATTAATATATATATATATATATAATCTTGTCTGCCTATAAGTATATAATGTTGATGATTAAGTCGGTCTATAATCTAATTAAAAATATCCATTTTTAATATCAGTTCAAGGGTTTTTCGGAAAATAACCCTTGTAAAACACTGTTTGTTTCTGAAGAATGAAAAGAGAGCTTTCTCTAGTACACAGTATAAGAAACTCTACAAATCTGTTTCTTTATACGTCTCTGATATCTTCTAAAAGATCCACAAACATGCAGTTTTCTATTCATTTTTCTGAATTTTTTTTTTTTTTGTTTCGACAAGGTTTGTTTTTGATACAAGTCCTTCGATTTATATACTACAATGGTACTAAGCGGAATAGAGCAGGGAACAATTTGCTATCCACGTTTTTTAAAAAAAAAAATATATTACCACCTCTCCCTCTTAATATTTACTGTAACGGTAAGAAAAAAAGCAAAAAAAAAAAAAAGATATATCTACACATTTTAAAAATGATTAGTTTTTAAACTGTTAAATCTTATTTACTGAAGAAGCACTTATCTATTATTAAGATTGTGTGCAGTTGCTATAATACAATAAATCTATAATAAGAAACGTAATAGAAGGAAACTTTATACTTAAGTAATCTCTACACAAGAGAACAAATTATTTGATTTCTACAATTAGTTCTCAATAATGTTATGCCACTCTTATATAAGGGTAACCAAGAAAGTTCCATCGCTTTTTTACCCACCCCTTTTGAACATCGATATGTCTCCTAAGACGTACCTGGAAGATCTAAAATAGTCCCCGTCAACATCTACAACATCCTGCCAACATTCTGGAAGGCCAGGGATTCCATCGCGGTAGAACTTGGTGGACCTGGAAGCGAAAAAAGTATCAAGTGCATTTTGCACCTCTACCAGGCATTTGAACTGGCGTCCTCTAACGTGATTGCCCAAGGAAGGGAAACAGCTGCTAATCTGACGGTGCAATGCCCGGGGAGTATGGCGGATGCAATAGTGTTTCCCATCCAAGGCGTAGAATGGTATCCCGGGTCATCCTATCCATGTAGGTCTTAACGTTGTCCTGTAATAGGAGGACCACTTTGGGATTCAGAAATGCTGGCTCCAGCGTTTTGGGTTTTTCTTGAATACGGCTCAACTGTTGGCAGTACACAGTCGCATTGATTCTCTGAAAAGCTGGTAGCAGTTCCCGATGTACGATGCCGCGAACAGTTCTCCAAACACATAGGAGGACCTTCTTCTGATGCACTGCTGTTTTCGGCTGTTTTGGATCCGGTTCATGGGATGCTAACCAATGATGACGGCGCCGTGGAGCTTCATACAGGTCCCACTTCATCATATGTCAACAACCTGTCAAGAAATAACTCATTCCTCAGATGAGACAGCAAAGAAAAACTGGTGTCTGCAAGCGTTGCCTTCTGGCCCGGAGTCAAATTATGTTGGACCCATCGACCCAACTTGTAATGCTTCCCAAGTTGATGGAGATGCTACCGAATGGTTTTTTCGCTCACACTGAATTGTAGTCTCAGGTTCTCACATGTTTGGCCACTCTTCGCCCCAATTGCTGCCTGAAGATCTTTATCTTGTACATGTGTTGATCTTCCGGCAAGTAGTGCGTCTTCGAATGTTTCGTCACCGTCCTTAAATTTGTTAAACAACCACTGCGCTGTCCGCGTAATCACGATACCATCACTAAAGGCCTGGCATATCTTCCGCTCCGCTGCAGCAGCGTTTGATCCCAGTTTGAACTAGTACAGCATACACACCCAAAACGCTGTGTTGAGGTCCCATGTTCACTCTGTCCTTATGCAAGTTCATGGTGTAACTACACTACCACAACAGGTAGTATGTTGGATATATCCACACCAATAACTGATCTTCACCTAATTTCCATTCGCATTCAACTCGTGGTGTGAGGGCCAATTCAACACAGATCTCCACAAAAAACGAGAGAACTTTCTTGGTTACCTTAATATTAAAAAAAAAAAAATTGTGATGTCTTTAATGCATCATTCAGTCTTCTTCATCACTCTGTTCATTAATTGATATTAAATTTTTATACTCGCTTGGACAACTGCACATTGGAGTGCACAAGAAACCGCGATTCTTACATTTGCATTTCAAACTTACACACTTAAGTTTCTGACAGCTAAACATGGTAATCTCTAAAGAAGCCTTGGGAATAGCTTTGTAGTGTTTTCAAAACTGGCTTCAGAATTTGGTCCTCCAAGTACCATCCGGAGTCTTCTGGCCTTGGTAGATCAATGTCGCACTTATCAGCATTTCCCAAATTGCTGTTTGTTAATGGGATCTCTTTATATGTTGTTTTAGAGCATCACTAGTTGGAGGTAATCTCTCCAGGCTGCATTTTTCTAAAAGTGGGCGCCTAGCTTCATCACAGCACAGATCTTCGCATTAACCTTGAGGAGCTTTGTGAAAAACAGTTCTGCAGATTCAATAGCGCTTGCTGATAAAGGAATCTATCCTAAGGCAAATAAAAGGTCACAGTTTTCTGACATGAGTAAGTAGACAGTTCTTGATCTTTGATGTTACAACTGGATATGACGTTATGTCGCATCCAAGTGGAGCGTGATAAGCTATTACCTCTCTTCTCGTTCTCAGATAACTGGTGGCAAAGATGGTAAAGCGGAATAAACTTTCTTGTCTTTGAAATCCCGCCATCATGTACAATTCTTTACAAAAAAATTCTGTCATAACGGTGTATCAACAGCAGGAATACATCGGTGTCTCTCCCCATCACAACAGTTCTTTCTGAATTGTGACTAAGAGCATGAAGTATCAGGCTAGAATCTGCTTTTTCATGCTTCACTTCAAGATTTTGAACATCGTTTTCGAAATTTGACTTCACTGTTTTTCACAAAGCTCCTCAAGGTTAATGCGAAGATCTGTGCTGTGATGAAGCTAGGCTCCCACTTTTAGAAAAATGTAGCCTAGAGAAATTATCTCCAACTAGTAATGCTCTGAAACAACATATAAAGAGATCCCATTAACAAACAGCAATTTGGGAAATGCTGATAAGTGTGAGGTTAATCTACCAAGGCCAGAAGACTCCGGATGGTACTATGAGGACCCAATTCTGACACCAGTTTTGAAAACACTCGAAGATATTCCCAAGGTTTCTTTAGAGATTACCATGTGTAGCTGTCAGAAACTTGAATGTGTAAGTTTGAAATGGAAATGTAAGAATCGCAGTTTCTTGTGCACTCCAATGTGCAGTTATCCGAGCAAGTATAAAAATTTAATATCAGTTAATGAACAGAGTGATGAAGAAGACTGAATGATGCATTAAAGATATCACAAATTGATTTATCGTTTTAGGCTATAAGAGTGGCATAACATTATTCAGAACTAATTGTAGAAATCAAATAATTTGTTCTCTTGTGTAGAGATTTCTTAAGCATATAATTGCCTTCTATTACGTTTCTTATTATAGATTTATTGTATTATAGCAACTGTACACAATCTTAATAATAGGTAAGTACTTCTTCTGTAAATAAGATTTAACAGTTTAAACATTAAAAAACGTGGATGGAAAATTGTTCATGATTCTCTCTGAGAGGCAATTTTTAAATCTGGTTCCTGCTCTATTCCGCTCAGTACCAAAGTAGTACGTATATAAATCGAAGGACTTGTATCAAAAACAACCCTTGTCGAAACAAGATTTTTCAGAAAAATGAATAGAAAACTGCATGTTTGTGCATGTTTTAGAAGGTATTACGTAGAGACGTATAAAGAGACAGATTTGTCGAGTTATTCATACTGTGTACTAGAGTAAGCTCTCTTTTCATTCTTCAGGAAAAAAAAAAAGTGTTTTGACAAGGGTTATTTCCGAAAAGCCCCTGAATTGATATTAAAAATTGATATTTTTAATTAGATTATAGACCGACTTAATCATCAGTATTTTATACTTACAGGCAGACAAGATTATATATATACGTATATTAATCATCATTTGCTGCTAATATCTACGGTTTGTGGGAAGATAACTTTTAGGCCGCGTCATAATCAGTTTCGCACAATACAGAATAAAGTCGCTTATAACTCAGGGACTACTAGTCCTATACTAATATAAGTATACATTTTTAAAAGAGCATAAAATAATCCATCCGAATTCCATCTTGTAAAGAATCTGTGGCTAAAAACCTGATGTCACGCACAACCAAAACTGAGTAAAAATGAAAATAACAAGAAAACCATTACTTTTAGCTCAAAAATGCACTAGAATTAAATTGTAGAAGACAATTAGACAAACAAAATGAAAAAAGTTTGGATGCTCTAGCTCCAATGGTTACGGAGTTATAGTGAATAATAGAAACGGCTAAAATTTCGGTTTTGTCCCCCTCCCCCTCCCCTCCCGTGAGGTGTTTTTTTTTTGTGGCATCCGGCATTTTTGTGGTCAGTGATGGGTATATATTCAATAAATATCAGATGCCAAATTCTTACATGATTTCCCCTAAACTCGAAAATGTGAGCACTTTTGTGAAGAAGCCTAGAGTCAAACGACGAAAACATGTCGTGACTATCCACAGCAGTCTACCTAAAACAAAAGTGCTTCAAAGTTATTATTACTTTCGTTATCAATACCGATTTACGGAAATAAACGGTAAAAGATACCAAGAAGCAGCTTTTTGTTATCGATTCAGTGACCCAAGAATACGTTCTATCTCCTCCCGTAGCTCTCTATTCAAACCGGAAGTGGTTGAAATAAACGATTTTCGTTTCACCACTTATCGACATAGAACAAAAGTGGTAATAGATAGCGCCGAGTGGTCTTCTGCAATCGATTTAGTATCTCAATAGAGTATATAGTTACTACTCTGAACACTCTTAACAAAACCGGAAGTGGTTCAAATTTATTACTATTTCCAGTTTCAATACTGATTTTCCTAAAGCAGAAACGATAAGAGATATCTAGAGATACCTATCTAGATGCGTTTATTTATTTATTGCAATTCATTCAGTTTGGCAGGAAAAGGTTTTGAATTCTCTATTAACATTCTATTCATACCGGAGGTGGCTTAAATTAATAATTTCAGGCTTCAACATGTACCTGTGTAAAACAAAAATGGTAATATTAGTGTTGATTTTAGACTTTTGTACAAGGGGGAGCAAGGGCGCCGATCCTGGGGAGCCAAGGGGGCCCGGGGCCCCCAAAGCTGATATGGGCCCCCTATTGTATTTATGAATATACAATATTTGGCATAATTTGAATGCAATTTGTCTTAAAATTCTCATATATATATATATATATATATATATATATATATATATATATATATATATATATATATATATATATATACCTTCTGCATCTGAACGGGCCCCCTGAAATTTACCGAGAAATCGGCGCCCTTGAGGGAGAGCAATAAAAATTTAAGGGGGCTGTGTTCTAGATTGCAATACGGCAGCAGGAATCTATGGCAACAAAACTCACAACTTGTTTTTGTCTGGTCGGTTGCAGTAACCAACATTTTGCCATTTTCCCTAACTAACGTTGTAAAGCGTTTGTGTGTGTCTGTATCTAATTTCCAAGATTTTATTTAACTTGGACTTTATACGAGAACGCAATTTGTTAATTAGAACAATTAGATTGGGCAAAAGAAGAAACTCATTTTCTTTTGAAAAATCTTTGCTTTTAAGACTTTTATTTCCGAAAAATTAATATATATATATATATATATATATATATATATATATATATATATATATATATATATATATATATATATATATATATATATATATATATTTCAATGTATGCGTATTGATATTCTAGGGGGCCGCATATATATTACAGGGGGGCTCACCCCCTCTTGAACATGCTTGGATTCAACGGTGGATTTCCAGATTCAAAGGTTGCTAACTAAACATTAGACGACACGAGTCCCCTCACTTTACCAGGATTGGATCTAGCAACTGGAAAGCAAATTCTGCATTAAGTTGACGAATAATACTAGAAAATGACACATCATGCTTCTCAACACACACATTTTACTTAGTTACTTTCAGCTCACTAGATGCCAGAATCGTTAACATTTCAATTTGAGATGTACATTTTCAAGTATTGTATCTGGAATAATGATCGTTCTATAGAACTTCAAAGAAAATATTTATGTTTTTGACTGGTGAGAGATTCATTTATGTCAATGTAAGATTTATAAGCAATGTGAATTGTTTACTTTTGTGCTTACGTTAACTACGTGAACGATGGGTTATATATATAAGTTAGAAGACGGTGAACTCGCTCAGCTACTCTTTTTCATTTTCATCATTCTTCAAAACATACATCTGTTCGATAGCCCACATGTTCTTCAACAAATCCAACATGCTGCTCGAAATATTTTTCATATTAAGGGGGCAGACTACTAAATATTTTTGAAAAACTAATAATTTTTCTTTTGCCCGTTTTTCGTAAGTGGAAAGAGGTAATAAAATGTAACTTATCACAGTAATAGATAATGTTATTCTACACCCGAAAATATGAATCGGAAGAATTTTCAGTGTTGCCATCCATAGAAATTACAGTGTGACCAGAATTTGAATTACTCAAAAATATAGATAAAGGCAGCGACTAGAAAAATGAACTCAACGGTAATTGATGACTTATCATGCTGTCTATGTTCCTTGTTTACTACTTTTAAAATAATATTTCTATTTATTTTATAAAACTTACATAAATTATTACAAAATAAATAAGTTATTACAAAATAAATAAGTTATTACAAAATACATAGAAACATTATTTAAAAAGTTTCTACATTATTAAAAACGCCGGGGAGAAACACATCCCTACTAACAAGGCTAATTTTCTATGTCGTCCTCCGTTACCTCCGCAATACTTACCTCTCATACGACGTTCGAGAGATCTTTATAAAGAATATATACATACCAGAAACGCAGAAGCTCTTCGGCATCATCGGCAGATGCATCGCACAGTCTTTAATTACCTTAAAGCATATAAACTCCGAAACTGGGTAAAAGCCTGTAATTCACTTGCTGAAACGGCTCATCCTACACAATACTGGAAGCGGTTCCATCAGCTTACAGGGAAAACCACTTGTACTTCATACTCGTTAATAGATAACGACACTCCACTACACAATGACAAGGATAAAGCCGATGCATTTGCAGCATACCTACAGGGAATCTTCACTCCGCTTCCGCCTGCTTTTCCTCAGCGTCATCATCCGGTTGAGAGACTTAATTTCGACACCTTCCGTCTCCAACCTGGCATCCATCATACTATCTCTCACAATACTGAACTTACTAAACCAATTATAGTAACTGATATCAGTCGCACTGTCCAGAACAAGAAAAATACAGCACCTGATTTTGATGAGATTACTTATCGCCATATTAAAGAAGAGCCCTATCAGTTGTTTTACCTTCTTGCTATCCTTTATACGTTCATCCTTCGTACAGGCTTTATTCCTTGTGAGTGGAAGACTTCAAAAACTCTCATGTTCCTCAAACCGCACAAACCACCAAATACTGCTTCCTCTTATAGACCTATTCAACTATTTCCGTGTATTGCAAAATTCTTGAAAGAATTATTGTCCGACGCCTCCATTCTTATCTATCAGAACGTAACATCATCCCTTTACATCAGGCTGGCTTCCGCCCCGGTTTTAGTATCAATTGTCAGTTACTCCGCCTGTCTAATATTATTACCAATCAGTTTAATACACAATTTCCATCTTATCTAGTGCTCTTCGACCTGGAAAAGGCATTCGATAAGGTATGGCATGCAGCTCTCATATATAAACTTATCCATCTGACACTCCCCATATCATACATCAGGTTTATCTATAATTTTCTTCGCAACCGTATTGCTTATGTCGCTCTTAATGACACTCTCTCACACCCAATATTTATTTTCTCTGGAGTACCACAAGGATCTGCCTTATCACCTTTGCTTTATCTTCTATATGTAGCAGATATGCCACCGTTGCCACCTAACACACATTTTTCAATATGCAGATGATACTGCATTTCTTACATTGGGCCGAACAATCCATCGCATCAGTACTGAAATTAATGCAGCAATCCAAAGCTTTCTCACTTGGTGTACGAAATGGCGTTTGAAACTCAATCCAGATAAAACCCAAGCCATAGCCTTTCTCCCGCCAAAACGCAGATCTCGTGTACATCGAAATCCTTTGCTACTTAACATCCAAGTACATAATACGCAGGTTCATCCAACTAAACATATCTCATATCTGGGAATTATTTTCGATCAACACCTCACTTGGCGCCCTCACCTTCAGATGTAATACAGAAAGCATTTAATATGCTTAATCTTCTCAAACGTCTCACAGGTACTACATGGGGACCACGAAGTAATTCTGTTCTTAACACCTACAAAGTATTCCTACGACCAGTCCTGACATATGGTTTCACAGCATGAATATCCGCCCTCCAGCCTCATTATGAAAAACTGAAAATACTTGAACTCCATGCCATACGACTAGCCTATAAAATACAGCTCCCGAGTCCTACTCAAGAGCTTCATGAAGTACTGCCTTTTCCACACCTTCTATTTCACGTTGAAGCTTTACGATCGAAGTATATTACTAGCAGATTTGAGTCCCGACATCCATTACTCCTCGCTACCATGCAAGCAGACTTTCCATACAATCCACCTCGGAAGCTATTGGAAACGCCTTTATCACTCCTGTTTGCACTTTACCGATATACACTCCCTCCTGATCATCCGGATTTGGACGAAGTTGCAGCATTTTCAACATTCATAGTTCCTCCATACATAGCACCATCGTTCACTGCACAGTAAGAACCTCATGTCTTAACAGGGCACTCATTTTGTCTTCATTACGTCCAGAGTCGCCTCTGGACAGAAGATAGCTCTCACTTGTCACACTAACCATTACCTATGTGTTGTGTTGCTACAGTGCACTTCATGTTTCTCATTTTCATTCTTCATTCTCATCTCTCCTGTTTCAGATAAAGGATACAAATGAAACAGTAAAACCAATAATATACAGCCTAAATCTCTTTTAATGAAATTAAAATAAAAAGAACTCTACTCCAGCTCTACGAACATCCCTTAGCCCATCGAAAATTATAGACCTCTAATAATACGTTTAAATTTATTACCGCACAGAAGGCGCAACCTTCTAACAAACAAAAAGAAAACAAAAAGAAAAAGACGGTGAACTCAGTCAATCAAATCAAAATGCTTTCTACGTGCTAGTTTGAAACAAATTGTTTTCACCAAGAATGGAGTTTAGTGGTGGGCAAACCGATTCACATCTGAGTAGTGATGGGCATACCGATTCACCTCTAAGATCGTCGCTCAATAGTTCGCTCACTAAAATGAATCGATTCATTTGAACGACTCAGTGACTCACTTATATTTTTATAACGGGGAGGGGGAGAAGTTAAAAACTAAAATTGCACTATCAGACTAAATGCATAACAAAATGAATTTAAAAGGTATAACTCCAATTTTAGATTACAAGCATACTGCTATTAACAAATTTAACTTTAAACAATCACAGGAAGTTACACTTTTAGACTAATGCAAATTACAATTAACAGATGTAACACACAAAAATGCAATTCAGATACAAAATACACATGCAAATTAGACTAAATAAAATTACTATTAATAAGTGTGAAAATACGTCACAAATGCAAAAAAGCTATATGCAAATTACAGCCTAAATGAATCAAAATACGGAATGTAAGCTATTACAACTTTAGACTCAATGCTATAGCAATACAATTTTAGAATTACTGCAAAAGAGTTACAACTTTAAATTCAATGCCATAAAATATTATAATTTTATTACATCGTGAGAAACTAAATAAATATTTTCTAAAAATGTTGGCCACCACATCCCTCTTAGAATACACGTTTTAATCAAAGTAACGAGTTCCCCGTGGCTAAGCGGTTAGCGTACGCGCCTTTGACGTGGGAAACCAGTTGTTCGATTCCCGGGAGCTCATGTGGTTCGGGTTCCACGTTAATCAGTAGATCCACGTCTCATATAGCCTCGCTGCTGAAATAAAATGAAATATTTTAGTTTCATGGCAAACGATTAAGCCCTGTAGGCTAAGGAAGACGATGATTAAAGCAACTGAATGATGATGGAAGAATTGGTGGAATGAGAAAGCGGGAGGAAACGGAGTACTTGAGAAAACCCACGGACATGGTGTCCACCACGAACTTACTGAACAGGGAATCGAACCAGGGACCCCACGCACCAGAGGTAAGCGCTTTACCACTGAGCTACAGTGCCTCGGTACTGAATAGGACGCTAAACCCAAAATCAAATCAAATCAGGCCCGTAGCCAGCCCAAAAAATTAGGGGGGCCCGGTGGATGCTAGGGAGGGCGATCCAACCATATTATAGGTCATTTGCAAGCCTACCGTGAAAATTTTAGGGGAGACAGTAAAAATTAAGAAGACACGTTGTCCAAACATTGTTACTCCTAAAGAATCGTCCCTTCCAGAGAACAGTGGTTCAAAAAGAACCATGACTCCTGAAGAACCACGACTCACAAAGAGCAATGACGGACCACGACTCCCGAAAAATAATGATTCTCGAAGAACCACGACTCCCGAAGGACAACGACTCTCGAAGAGTAACGACTCTCGAAGAATCGTTGCTCATTTCTAGTGAACAATGACTCACTCACTCATCCTAAAGAGTTAGTCAGAAGAGTCGGAGCTTACATTTTCAAACGACGACACCGGGTAGAGCCATCCCACACTACTGCACCTCCCCCTGTTAACTAACTAACTAACTAACTAACTAACTAACTCTATGGCCTATGGAACTCGGAGATTCAATGCCGCGTTCACAAAAGCTCTCCACTGACTTCTATTCTTAGCTAACTGCATCCAGTTTCTACTTTGTATTCCAATCTCTGTGATATCCATCTTAATATTGTCCTCCCGTCTGCGCCTAGGTCCTTCTAATGGTCGTTTTCCGATTGGTCTTCCAGCCAAGACTTTGAAAGCGTTTCTACTTTCTTCCATTCTAGCTACATCACCGGCCCACCTAAGCCTCCTAGACTTGATGACCCTAACAATGTTGGGTAAACCGTATAAATTATGTAGTTCCTCGTTATGAAGTTTCCGCCATTCCCCATTCCCGTTCCTCTTGGGGCCGAATATTCGTCTCAGAATCTTGTTGTCAAATATTTTCAGTCTATGTTCTTCCCTCAGAGTAAGCGACCATGTTTCGCAACCATACAGAACATCAGGCATGATTATCGTTTTGTATATTTTAAGCTTCAAAGTCCTCCACAGAATTCGCGACGGCAAGAGATTTTGAACCGAATAGTAATACGAATTCCCTGCTTTTAGTCGACATTTAATTTCTTCGTGAATATGATTTTCCTCCGTTAATATTGATCCTAGATATTTGAAACTATCCACTTTATCAAAAGTATTATTTAATATTTTAACGCATCTATAATTTGCTGTATTACGGTCCCGACGCACTTCCATGTACCTGTATTTAGTTTTCTCTGCACTTACTTCTAAACCCATGTTCCTGGAAGCGTTTAATAAGATCTCTGCATTTCTTTCTATTGTTCTCCTATCATCCCCTATTAAATTTACATCATCAGCATATGCCATAACCTGGTTGCTATCTTTGATTTTCCTTACAGCGTATTCCAGAACAAAGTTAAATATTTATAATAATGGCGACAACGCATCTCCTTGTTTCAGGCCATTTTCGACGTGAAAACTCGTGGACTAAAATTTTCCTACCCGGACTTTACTTTGGGATTCATTTAAACATATCTTAATTAATCTAATTAGCTTTCTCGGTATTCCAAGTTCTGCAAGAACGTTGTATAATGTTTCTCTCCTAACCGAGTCGTACGCCTTTCTAAAATCTATAAATAGTTGATGTACCGGGGTATTGTATTCCCCCTTTTTTTTTCGAGTATTTGGCGAATGGTAAATATTTGGTCGATAGTTGATCGATTTCGTCTAAATCCGCACTGATAATCTCCAATAACTTCATCTGCGTATGGGGTAAATCTTGCTAATAGAATATTTGAAAGGATTTTATAGGATGTTGACAGAAGAGAAATGCCTCGATAATTATTACAGTCAGTTTTGTCGACTTTCTTGGGAATCGGAACAATGATTGATTCTTCCCACTCTTGTGGCAATTCTTCCTTGTTCCAGATAAGGAGAATAAGTTTGTGTATCTTGTTCCACAATTTTCGCCTCCAGCTAAAATTAACTCAGCCGGAATTTCATCTACACCCGGAGATTTGTGTCTCTTTAATTTCTTTATAGCGGTTTCTACTTCTATTCGGTTGGGTTCTGGAATATACGATTCTGCGGTGTGTATCTCCTTTTCTCCACACACTTTAGTTTTTGGTTGCGTGTAAAGGAAATCGTCAAAGAAATCTCCATCTATTTAAGATTCTATCCGTATCAGGGAGAACCGTATCGCTGATCTTCTTAAACATGTCTCGGATGTTTTTATTTTTACTATTATCTTCAAGTTCCTTAATTTTAGCTTTCAGAAAATCGCGTTTCTTTGTCTAAAAGTTTTGGAAGTTTCCCGCATGATATCTGCGAAATTTTGTGTAGTCATTTAATTCGGATTTTGTAGCCAGTGTAATTTTGCCTGTTTTCTCTTTTCTGCTAGTTTAATGCATTCCTGGTCGAACCATGGTTTGTTCCTACGTATTTCCGCGTGTCCCAATTTTTCTTTTGATGAAATTTTAATGCTATCTCTAATTTCAATCCAGGTATCCTCAACACTAGTGCACTCCGAATTTTCTAAAGCCGAGAATCTATTCGAAACTTCAATCTGGTATTCCTCAATTACCTGGATCTCTTCTAATTTCTTTAAATTGAATATTTCCGTTTTCGGACAATGAATATTACCTTTATTCTACGATAATCTCTCTCGTATTACCACTGCTACCAGGTAGTGATCAGTGTCATAATCAGCCACCGGACATCAATTATGCTAGATTACCTTCTTCTGTGTACTAAAACGTGATCAATTTGATTGTGTTTTTCGGTCTGATGATGTCCAAGTATATTTATGAACGTCACGATGTGGGAATTTTGTACTCTTCACGATTAGGTTTTTGGATGTTGCAAAGTTCACGAGTCTAACACCGTTGTCATTACTTCCCTTATGCAGACTTTCTTTCCATATAATCGGTTTGAAAATATCCTTTCGTCCTATCTTCGCATTGAAATCCCCTAATAGAATTTTCATATGGTATCGTGGGAGTTGGTCGAATATCCGTTCCACTTCTTCGTAAAAACTGTATTTTAGATCGTCATCCTTATCTTCAATTGGGGCATGTACATTTGAACGAATAATATCACACCACCGTCCCTTAAGAGTAATAAAAGAAAGTCTGTCAGTAACAAATTAAATTCGTTTAATTGCTGGTAATATTTGTTTGTCAACGAAAAACCTTGTTCCTAACTGGTGATTTTTATTTCCTTCTCCGTAAAAGAACGTAAAATTTCCGTAATTCACAGATCCATTTCCTTCCCATCTAACTTCCTGAACTGCTACTAGGTCCATCATGTATTCCTCTAACTCACTCGTTACGGATTTTAACGTGCCTGCTATATAAAGACTTCTAATATTCCATGTTCCAAATCTCATGTCCATTTTCTTTTGCTGAGGTCGAGCCAAGTTATCAGTCCTTGCTCGAGGCTTTTGTGAATATTTCTGGACAAGTGCTTTTTTTACAGGATGAGGTTGTTAGCCTTACCCAAACCTCCAAGCTGGAGGACCACTCCTAGTCGGCTGCCCGCGACTGCTTATTCAGTATATTCGCAGCTAACCTCTATATCTAGAGGTCTTCTCCTCGATCCGCAACCTGAGGACGCGTCATGTCGTAGTGGCAGGAACCCACGTTACACACCTCTCCCTGTTAGATGCGAGAAGTGTCAAACTTAATGCGGACGTCACGTCAAAATGTCCAAATATTATCAAATGTGGGTATTGTGCAGAACAATATGAAACCCAGGAGTGCCCTAATACGGGAAGGTAATGAACCCTATTTAACGTTACAAATGCAAGTCCAAGCCGGCACCCAGTGGCGTATTTACGATTTTGTTTCGGGGGGCTTTGCTAACTTTCGGGGGGAGGGCTTTGCCTGAAAATATGAAAATTCTGCAAGATATTTCATATACTTTATTATAGTAAGTAAGATTTCGGGAGGGGCTTAAACCCGGAAGCCCCTTCCTAAGTACTCCACTGCCGGCACCTGATCCAAATCAACCAGAAATGATAGTTCCGTTCCGTACAACGGATGCTTCAGTAGCATTCTCGCAATCTATTGCTTCACCTATCACTGTGGAAAACTTCCTGAGATATATCACTTTTATTTTGCAAAATATTTTTCCGTTTCAACGTCAGCTCATTCTTGACCACGTTATTGCGGTGGCCTCTGTTATTTCAAGTCAATCTGTATGCCACCTATTCTGGTCCATTTGTTCACTTTCATATTTCACCCGTGATACTGCAGTTTAAACCGAACCTTTTCTGTCCCAGTGTGGGTATTACCATTCTTTTTATGAATATTCGTCGTTATCTCAATATTCGCTTTAAACGAGACAGCGCTTAAACAAGCACATACCGTACGTTTTCCTAGGTATCAGTTTGTACGGCATAATTACCCAGATACGAACGCCAGAGCACAAGGCGGTGTAGCAATTGGAATCCGCAATAAACTTTCTTATGGATGTCACTCTGTACCAATAAATGTTCCATTGCCCGAGCACTTAGTGACCACGATCTATCTTTTAAACTTGGCGCTAACTGTTGCTACGATCTATGTCCGTCCTAGGCATATAATTCTGCTAGAATTCTTTCGTTATTTGTTTTCCCAGTATGACAATCTTCTAATCTTGGCGGATATCAATATCCACAGTCGCTCCGACAGAGATAAAACTCAGTTCTTTGATTTAGGTTTACATGGCCATATATATAACCTACCCATGCATACCACAGGGTTCAAGCTTATCACCACTTCTTTACATTTTCTATGCATCGGATTTACCATCTTCAGCATCTAATACATATTTGTTCCAATATGCAGATGATACCGCTTTTCTCACGCTTGGTAAAACAATCCAGCAAATAAATGTCCACTTACAGGCTACAATTACAGCATTTCTTCAATGGTGTGATAAATGGAGACTCGCTGTTAACGAAGATAAAACACGGACGCTAATAATTTTATCGCCCAACTGCCGCAGTAAGGTTACAGCCGTCTAAAACTGTTACCTATTTAGGTGATAAATTGCGGTGGACAGCCGAACTCCAGAAACTTGTTGGGATAGCAAAAAATAGATTACACCTTTTACGCCGACTTGTGGGTCAAAACTGGGGTTTAAACTCTGAATTATTACTGAATACTTATAAAGTCTTTATGCGTAGTATCCTCACTTTCGATCATATAGCCTGATGCTCTGCTCCGCAGAAGTTTTACAATAGATTAGAAATTCTCTAACGCCATGCTATCAGACTTGCATTTCGCATAAGACTACCATACCCCAATGATGGTCTCTATAATAATATCGATTTTCCTCCGCTTGTCCAACCATTGCTCTCTTACGGCAAAAATATATAGCTAACTGTCCCCATTCATATAAAGATATATTTCTCGAGACCATATTCGTAGACTTGGAACAAAACTCCCAGTTTCGATACTGCTATACACCACTCAGCGTCCTTCTTTTCCATTTATGCTCGACAACATCCAGACGATCATCATCATGCAAGATTTTTCCGACGACAGCTCATTCATCATGATATTCCTCATCTTTTACCATCATAGCACTGTCTCCCACAACACTAATAAGGGCTTTCCAACATTTTACATCAGTCTTGAGCCGCCCCAAGACAGAATACTAACCAGCATCTGTCTCATTAACTTATTTCATTGTGTTGTGATGTGATGTGCATTGCATTCATTATCATCAGCATGAATGTCGTCCATTACAATATGCCTATATTTCACTAGCACGTTTTGATAATCATATTTTGAATATTCATTTATTTTGATGCTTTCACTGCACTTCTTTACTCTTATTTATCTAAATGCACTTATTATTCTATTATCCTATTTATGTATTAGTTATTGCTAATGTTTATGTTTTGTTTTGTTTCAAGTTTTTTTTGTATATATTAATATACATATACGTATGTGTTTGCAACTTCTTGCTTTTTACTAATTGTTACTTACCAACATTTTCTTTAACAGCTCATTGCCCAACAACAAATGTACTAAAAGTTAATTGAAGCTTCCACAACCTAGGCCAAGAGAGAGGGCGAGACCCTCTAGTGGCAGTTTTTCATATTTCCAAATATTATACAACAATAAAGATTTCAACTAAACGTGTCTTCCTCAAAAAAAAAAAAAAAAAAAAAAAAAAAAAAAAAAAAACCGTTGAATTCAGAAAAAATCGGAATTCAGAAAAATTCTGGCGGAAGTTTTCTCAAATCCGGAAATTTTCCGAATTCTGGATTTTTTCCGAAATCCGGAAAGTGAAATTTCCAATTTCTGGAATCCAGTTTCAGGTAGATTTTGGCCATCCCTGAAAATGATCAACGTTGAAACCGGAAACGGCTGATTTCCACCACCTAAGGTTTGAATAAAAGGTTAACAGAGAAAGACACTGAACCTATTCACCAGACACTGAATCGATTCAATAAATAAAAAGCTTCTCGATGTCTTTTAGCATTCTTTCTTTGATAATGTCGAGAGGTAGGCGGTCAGATAGACGGACGAAGGATTGACATAGCCGTTTTATAAGAAAACGAACTACACTTACACATAACATAATATGGAAATCTAAAAGCGTGCAAACGAAGGCAATGTAACGTAACTTAGCAAGGGCTTAACAATTCTTTCAGCGTAGTTGTTGTCTTGTATCTCTCCGAAATGTTTTGAATTCACAAGTATCCCTTTCTCCATGTTCTTGCGTCTACAACAAAAACACGCCCACACCACTACCTTACGGCAATTTCGTAGTACACGTAGGTATATCGCCTGCATGAATTTTTCACTGTATGTACTGAATAAATACAGAGAAGGCGGGGAGGACAATGAAACATTGCTGAATGAAAATTAAAACAACATTTAAAACAACAGAGATAAAATCCAACAGAACAGTGATCAAAATGGACCCAACAAGACACATACTAAACAGAGTAACACATTCCCTTATGTATACATAGGCCCAGATTCAGAGTTTGTTTATGTACGGATGGGGTAGAGATCTCGTATATCCAGTGGCGTATGCAAAGAAGGATTTCCATTTTCTAACCCCACTTGAACAATACATTATGAACATTTATGTATTAAGATATGTGTAAACGAAGGCTGAGTTTAGAAAATCAGTGGAGGTTTCTAATTTACAGTACACAACCACAGATTCTGGGGATACTCCCAGAATTAGCGGGGGGACAGGGGTTCTTTCCTGAGAAGTATTGAAAATTGACTCTCCTAAAAATACAGTTTTCAGTATGTTCGAACCAAAATGGTGTTTCTTCTTCTACAACCGGAAATAGTTTTGAATGAGAGCATGATGGTTCAGCCAAGAAACTTTTAGTGTTCTTCTAACGCCCCATCTTAGAACTTGTCACGCCATTCCGGATGCTACCACTTGAATTAACTTATTTTAAAAGGAAAAAAGAAAATGAAATTACGTAGTTAAATAGAACAATCTTTTAGTGCATATATTTGTTTCTCTCCGTGAGGTCCTTCATGACTAAGTGGTTAGGTACGCGCCTTTGGCACGGGAGACCCGGATTCGATTCCCGGCAGGGCTCATGTGGTTCGAATTCCACGTTAATCAGTAGGTCCCGTCTCTGAAAAGGACGTTGAACTCAGAATCAACTCAACTGAATTTGTTTCTCTCCAACAAACACCACCTTTACGAAGACACTTATGAGTCGGGTGGGGAGGATTGCGTGCTACAGCGAAATTTAGAGCTATGTTGACGGTAGTTCACTATTATTAGGGCCACCCCTACTGAATCAGTCTAAATAGAGTAGCCAGATAAAGTGTTCTGGAAGAAGGCTGCAATTCTACAGTATCCAAATTGACGGAAATCGTAGTATTGTTACGGCAATTTGGACATTAGTCCGAGGCATGATCAGAGTCACTTTAACGGCTTTGATAATGTGAAGTTGGAATCAACGGGAAACAACCACTCTTATTTTGCTCTAGTTTGCTGACAGCAAAAAGAGAAAATATGTGCAATGCAATGGTCTTTCTGTTCCCAGATCAACCTATAATTTCAGAGGTAAAATATCCCCCATTGGGATCTCCGGGAGAGAGATATCTTGGGAAGGACTATTGGACGAGAAATTAATAATATGGGGAAGATAATCGGGAAAGAAAGACACGCAAGATAAAAATGTTAAGAATAGGGACATGGAACGTACGTACCATATTACAGGGAGGGAAATTAGAAAATCTTAAAGAAGAAAATCTTGAAATAAAATAATCTAGATATGATATGAGTTTGTGAAGTTAGATGGGAAGGTAATGGGGTGTTGAACAGCGAAGGATATAGAATGTTTTGCTCACGTAATGAAAAGAACGGTCATAATGGTGTGGGAGTAATTCTGGGTAAGCGCTTAAAAGAGAAAGGTAGTGAAAGTAGTTTTGTTGATGATAGAGTTATGATGTTAAGACCTAAAGAAAAATGGAAGGATCTAGTAGTGATAAAACATACGTACCGACGACTTCACATCAGAGATGTTCACCCTCGAGAAGTGGCCTTCTCGAGGGTATCCTCCCTCAAATTCCCTTGCCAACAATGACGCGAGGACGAGGGTGCGCGAGGGGGAGGAGAAAATAACCAACATGAGGGCGAGGGCGAGCAAGGGCGATGAACAACTACCTTTGCCAGGGCGATTAACAACTACTTTTGCGAGGGCGAGGATCAACGAGAGCGAAGACAAAATGTCACTGCGAGGGCGAGGGTGAACGAGCGCGAGGGCCAACTGTCACTGCGAGGGCGAGAAGGCGAGGACAAGTTTCGACAGAGATGGCGAGTGTGCACGAGGGCGAGGAGAAATTCCCAACGCGAGGGTGAGGGTGCGCGAGGGCGATGTACAACACTTTTCGCGAGAGCGAGGGTGAACGAGGGCGAGGACAAGTCTTGAACACGAAGGCGAGGGCGATGGACAATTCCCTTCGCGATGGCGAGGGTGAACGAGGGCAAAGACCAACTGTCACTGAGAAGGCGAGAATGTACGGAGGCGAGAGTCAACTTCCACTGCGATGGAGGGGATGCGCGAGGGCGAGGACAATTTCCTTAGCGAGAACGAGGGCACGCGAGGGAGGGGGACAAGCTTCCTTAACAACAACTATTTTGAATTTCGTGTTTGACTATTTTTAGAGGAATATAATATTTAAAATAAGATCTGCCATGTCCCCTAGATGAAAAGTTGATGTCAAAGCAATATTATAGATTGGTCATATTTTTCCTTTCATTTAATTGCAGTAGACAATTTCTCTTGTGTACTTCCACATAATTATTAAAAATAATAATGCAAATGAATATAATATTTGCATGTTCCTCATGAATGTTTCCGAATAGAAATAGCGCTACGTTTAGAAGCGAGTGTGCCTCATTGTTGCTGCCTGTGGTACAGACGACTCTTTTTTTTTTTTTTTTTTTTTTTTTTTTTTTTTTTTAGATAAAAAGTGTCTACACTGTCATGTTTAAAAGTCAGATGGAAAAAGATTTGACGCAATGACTTTTGTTCATAGATGGCCATTTTGCACTGGGCTCGGGCTCATTTCTTTCAACTGGGCTCGCGCTCGGGTTCAGTTCCCTCAGTTTGCCTCGCGCTCATTTATTTCATTGAGGCTCGCGCTTAATTATTAAATGGATAGTTTGTATTAAGTTTCTGGAACCAAGCAATATTATCCTAAGTTGATTGAGTACTAGTTTATTTCTTTACGTTTCCAACTTCTGTTGTAAAAATAGATATTAAGTGATATGATACGTCCATGAACACCGGGATGGTATAGCCTCTGTGCGATTTCTTTGTGTTTTTCTATCTTTTCCCACCCCAAACCAAGTTTTATATGCTCAAAGACACGTCTTGGGGCAATATAGTATGTGCAATATATATGCAAGTTAGTTGGGAACCTGTGGTCTCGCAATAGTGTTTCCAATCGAGAACAGCACCTTCTAAGTCCATTAGATTACCTTTTCCCCCTTACTTTGAAGCAAGAAAGCTTTAAATTTTTAACTATATGATTTCCCGCAGGTGCAGCCCCTACTTTTAATTATGTGTTTGAAGACATATTGTCTTGCTAAAATACATTAAATATGATAATTTCTTAATTAGTTTTTTTGCAATAGTAATAAAATTCGGTCGGACACGTTCTTTATTATTATTATTATTATTATTATTATTATTATTATTATTATTATTATTATTATTATTATTATTATTATTAGACAATAGACAATATTACTTACTCACCAACCAATATGCATTTCTTGGAATTTTTTCGAATCTCGTGAGCAACACTAGTTCACTCAAATCTTAGGTCTAAAACACTATTTTAGTGCTAAATGATCCGTACGTAAAATCCATAAATTGATAAAAGTAATTGTACGATCAGAATGAAGAGCATTTATGAACCTTTAAAGATACTCAAATCACAATATACTCCAATAATATATATGGTATAAATGTTGTTAGATACACCCTTCTTATAACTCCCGTGACGAAGAAGTATTCTGAGAACTTCTAGATAAGGGAATACATTTTGTATGTAAATTTACAGAACGAGACAAGTGAGTCGTCGACAATTGAGACAATAAAGACTTTTCCAAAAATTGACACGAGACGAGACCTATAAAATTTATGAAACGAGGTGATAAACCTTATTTCTGGTCTCGCCTCGTCTCATGGGCAACAGCAGTTTGCACCGAAAGATGTAAAGGAAACTCTATTCAAATTTTATCGGAGTAGTCAATGAATTGTTCCATTTTAGATGATCCGCAGTAAGTTGTACGATGGTATGTTTAGTTTTCCTTGTTTAGGACATATGTTTAGGAAATAATTCAGCAAATAGGCTGGAAAATTGAGGATCTGTTCCTCGCGAGGGCTTCCTCACCCTCAAATAACCTCGCTCTCAATGATATGAGGGCGAGGGTAATGGACAACTCTCTTCGCGAGGGCGAGGCTAAACGAGGGTGAGGACCAACTGCCACTGTCAGGGCGAGGGTGCGCGAGGGTGAGGAGAAGTTTCCAGTACGGGAGCGAGAGCGATGGACAACCTTCCTCGCGAGGACGAGAGCCAACTTTCACTGTGAAGGCGAGGGTGCACGAGGGTGATGGACAACTCCCTTTGCGAGGGCGAGGGTGTGCAAGGGCGAGGATAAGTTTCCAGCACGAAGGCTAGGGCGATAGACAACTCCTATCGCGAGGGCGAGGGTGAACAAGGGCGATGGGCCAACTTTCACTGCGAGGGCGATGGACAACTCACTTCGCAAGGGCAAGGGTGCGTGAGGGCGAGGACAAGTTTCCAGTGCGAGGATGAGGGTGAATGAGAGCGAGGACTAACTGTCACTACGAGGGCGAGGGTGAGTGAGGTTGGAGTAAAATGAACAGCTTCACATACAGCTGAAGAAGTAAAGGAAAATTTTGAGGAAATAGGAGAAATTATAGACAGGGAGAAGAGCAGCGCCGTAACTTAGTTTTTTTTCTGGAGGAAGGACAGGTATTAATATTTCGACCCGTAGAAAAAGTTGTTTTGGGCCCTCCCGCAATATTCGAAAATAGGTCCCCTCTTTCCATCTTACTCTGTGGGTCCCCGGAGCCTATGAGCCTTCTCGCACGCCCCTAGGCCCGTTCAATACATGACAAATTAATTAAGGGGACAATATTGACAACTCTCAAAGCCATATGAATAAATATTATTTCTAGGGCCCCTAATAGTACATTTTTTTTTTTTTTTACTGAAATGGGCTCATGACTCATTTTTGTTTTATTTACCTTTTGTGTGCTGTGTTGTTTGTCATGTAGTGAACCTGTTTGATGCTTTATTTATAGTTTTATGTTCATATCGTATATGGAGGAAGAAAATTTTGTCTTAAGGTGGGCCGCTCTCGAACGACGGGAAGCTTCTCTGGGGGCAAGTTGCCCCTGCTTTTCCACAAGTTACGGCCCTGGAGAAGAAGGGTTCATGTATAATTGTAATGGGAGATTTTAATGCAGTTGTAGGAGAAAAGCAGGAAGGTAGTGTCGTAGACAAATACGGTTTAGGCGAAAGAAATGGAAGGGGAGTGGTCAACTTCTGTAGACAGAATTCACTAGTTACTGGGAACATTTGGTTCAATCAGCACAAAAGAAGATGATGTACATGGAAATTCTCAACAGGCGGCCAAAGATATCAGGTAGGCTATGTTATGATTGAGGGCAGGAATCTTGTAGAATGCGAAGACCCTTCCGAGGGCCGACGTTTTCTCCGATCGTGACCTTGTGCTGGCAGAAGTGTGATATTCAACTGAAAAACATAGGCAGAAGAAAAGTAGGCAACAAGATGTTGAATACTGAAAAGTTGAAAAAGAAGGAAGTATAATATCTTTTAGATGAAAAATTTGAAGAAATATACTCAAACAAGGAAAGGATACGTGGAATTAGTAACAGACGGTGGGGGTATATTCGTTTGTTCTGAAATGCCTTTGTAGAGCATGAATTAAAAAAAGGTCACAAAATGTTCCCATAGCTTCATAAACACCTTTATTTGCATTGTTTTCCTTCTTCAAAGACTACATATCACATCAAGCTAGGAAGATGCTCCTTGTGAAACTTATGGAAATTGTCAATCAACAAACAAATGAAAGAGACGGTTTTAGAGGTATAAAACTTGTAAACACGGTTCCTGTTTTATTATTTCGTCTGAATGAAAAGAGTATATTGTGTCACACACTGCTTTTAGACAAGGAGACGTGGAGGAGGGGTGAGTTGGATTGAATACCAAGAGCGTCTAGTCGATTGAGACGTCTGTTTCTGAATGTATAAGCACAAGGCACAAAAGTTTGTTAGTAATTTGTATTTAAACTTTTTGTGACATTTTCCATGCCGCGAACTGTACATACACATACAGTTGGAATGAAAGCGTAAGTTCCCATAACGCTTACACCGGAAGCTAAAAAAGATCATAAAGTGATTGTTTAAAACAATCCTGATTAGATCGGATTAGAATAAGATCAGAGTCTGCTGTTGTTTTCTGCGGCGATGAACGTTACAGTCTGAGAATTAGTAAGTGCTCTCCTTAAAGTAAATGCTTATGATTGTGAGTTTGGTTTCAACAATTTTCTAATATGTTAACTTGGTTATTTTACTTTTCCATATTTTGAAAGCACATTTAATTATTAATTAATTACTGTGTTTGTCTTCTGTAGTGCTATACAGAAGGGCCTTAAGTGCATAAACAAAATTACAAAGGTAAATGAAACACTAATTAAATGGCAAACAAAAGTGAAAGCAAACAGCTAAATAATTCCTGCGGCTACATTAAATATGAAAGAACTTTCAAATATTATTTGAACATAGAAGAACATTATTTATTTGAATCTGTGAAAACAAACAAAAAAAAAAACTTAATTCAAAGCATGTAAAAGTACGCATAATAATGTAAAAAGATAGTATATAAAATTATAATGACATTTAGTAAATAACAAGGTTACAAAACTCAAAGGAATTATAACAATACACAAAACATACATACAAACATACAGGGTGTTACAAAACAACACCTACAACGTTTGGGAGGTGATTCCTGACACCAAGATAAGACAAAAAAAAAAAAAAAAAAGACCAATCTGGTTGCAGAAATCCGTCACTTCGGAGTTATAGACTGCCGAAAATATGAAAAAATGAACTTTAAAGGTTCATAGCTTCAACACTATGGAACCTACCGTAGTCGAGTCAAATTTCACTTAGGAACTGGTATGTGTCCTACCCAAATACCCATGTTTCAGAATCGTGCGATACTTCCGCAACAGTTTTAATAGAGGTAGTAATTGAGAGTACTTCAAATTACATGCCCGTAGCCAAACTTCCTCTATAAAAATTGTTGCGTGTATTAAGTTTTTAAGAAGTTTAACAGAATAAAGTTTTTAAAGAGTTTAACCCTTTGTTAAATTTCCGTTAGTGTAGGTTAATTTCCCTTGTATTGTTTCATTTACTAGAACAGAACATTGCATATAATACGCATTTATTATAAATGGACCATCTGATTATCATTGTAACCAATCCAATTTAATGATATACAGGATGAGTCAAAATTATGTTCCCGATTTCAATGATATATATATATATATATATATATATATATATATATATATATATATATATATATATGCTTTTAATAACCCGTATGTAAACAGAGATTACACACACTGATTGATCAACTCAAAAAGTTTTTTCTAACATATCATAAATGTTCAATATTCGATCCACGAGTTACACGACACACATGTAGTCTATAATCAAATTCTTGCCAGGGCTGGATTAACCCATCTGAAGGCCCAGGGCTAGAAAAAATAGTTGACCCCTGCTGATTTCACCTAATACATTTCTGTTAGAGCGTCTCTTCCTGTTTCGTGAATTTTTGTTTCACCGAATGCCTTTGGCTACTAAATTATC
This sequence comes from Thermobia domestica, assembly GCF_964235325.1. Classification (NCBI taxonomy): domain Eukaryota; kingdom Metazoa; phylum Arthropoda; class Insecta; order Zygentoma; family Lepismatidae; genus Thermobia; species Thermobia domestica. The sequence goes on from NC_137469.1 coordinate 39,807,119, forward strand.
GCACACCTAGGCAGTCGGCCATATTCGGCAAATCAGGAATTCCGAAAACTATAGTTAATGGGAATTTATATTCTGAAAAGGATTTTTAAAAGAAAAGTTTAAACTTTTTTTTGTAGCTTGATTTGTGCGGTGTTGCCAATTCTCATTGAGGGTTAGGCTGATTATGGAACAAAACACTTCACTTAGTATTAAGTACAGAAAATATTTTTTTTTTCTTTTCTAGAACATTTGTAAATTAAAGATATAAGGCCTTATGCAGAGTCGTTCTGATTCGTGATTAGTGTCATACTAAAGAGAGTTTCACTAACATAAGCTTCCTGCAGTAGTCAGGCCTTTAGTATGACGCTAATCATACGTCAAAAAGACTCTGCTTAAGGCTTAATAACTTTTGATTCATTATTATCCCACATTAACTGTATTTAAGACTGCGAGAGAAGAGAGAAATCAATAATAGCTTTATTATTCGATATAATTTCAGTACTTCTTTGATAATATAAAAGGATCGTGTGGTTTTAAAAAAAATCTTGTGATTGCTGAACATGAGAATTGATCTTTCAAAGTTCTGCATAATCCACTACATCATTCCATACGTTGCGAATATGCATAAAAATAATTTGACAATTCAATCTAATAATAAATTATTCACACAAAATAATTTGAAAAACGGTCTGTGGATAATCTTAAATAATTACATCAGAGAAATAAAATTAGGTGTGTGTTATAAGAAAAGGCCTTCATCATTACAACAGTCGAAAGACTGATATCCGAATCGAAAAACATCTGTAATTATTGTATATAATTGAGTTTATTGTATGTAACTTGTGATATTTAATTTCCTAAACAAAATCAAACTCCAAGTATAAGAATATATCATAAGATTGTCGACTGTCTTCTAAACCAAAAACAAAAAATGTTCTAATTAGCCAATATGTAAATAAAAAAATATTAAATAAAATCAAATTTTAAAAAATCATATTGCACACTAAGCTAAGAAAAATAAAATATAGGCTTACTGAGTGGTTATTCTCCAAAGTGGTGATTGCGCGAACGTAAATTTCGTGAACTTTTTCCGAAAGAAGAATATTGTCGTGGCTTTTCCCTTAAAAGACTGGTTTTTGCTCAGGGGCACAAAATTAATCATAGGACAATAAAATGGATACTTTTTCTAATCCATAATAGGGTCTACTAATCCTCATTGTAGTGGCGAAGCCAGAAAAATTCAATTATTATTGATACTTAATCTTGCTGTCAATAATATAATTATTATTGATTTTAAACTTAATATTGCTGTCAATAACAATTTAATACAATAAAAATATATAACAAATCTTTCTCCCCAGTAACTAAGATGTAAACTCAAATGTAAGTATCATATACACTGCTCCACAAAACTTAAGCAACTCGAAGAAAGTGGCAGAAAATAAAACGACACGAACACTGAACCAAGTATAATGAACAACCAGAGGGTCCACATGCACAATGCAACACAAGTGAAGATGAACAATACAGTTAGGATGTACAGAGTGACCAAAAAGTTCAGCACAACGATACCTCAAGTTGGATTGTGCGAGGGCATAGGCAGTCAATATGGCGTGTGATCACCACGAACAGCTGTACAGGCACGACATCTGGCCTCCATGCTGCAAATCAGAGTGTTGATCAAGTGTTGCGGCAGATGGCGCCACTCCTCGAGGAGAGCTGTTTTGCAGATCAGGGAGAGTGCGTGCTGGTGGACTGCGCTGCGCTATTCGCCGCCTAAGAGCATCCCACACATGCTCGATGGGTTTCAAGTCCGGCGAATATGTAGGCCATGCAATACGCGTAATGTTTTCGCACTCCAGATACTCGGACACAAGATGTGCACGGTGTGGGCGGGCATTGTCATCCATGAATAGGAAGTCTGGGCCAAATGCTCCGCGGAAATTGCGCACATGTGTATTGAGAATTTCATCCCGGTACCGTTGTGCTGTCAAAGTGCCATGTTACACAATATGGAGGTCCGTTTTCCCATCCAGCATAATTCCACTCCACACCATAATGGAACCACCGCCATAGGACGGTCGTTCAGCAATGAAGTTTGGATGATAGCGTGTTCCTGGCTCTCTCCACACTAAAGTCCGACCAGAATAAGACGACAGGCTGAACCTCGACTCATCGGAGAACATGATACGCCCCCACTGGTGTTTCCCCCACGCAACATGTTCCTGACACCATGTGTAACGCGCACGTTTATGCTCCAATTTCAATGGCACACACAGCACAGGCCTTCTTGCATACAGTCCTGCTCTATTGAGCCGCCAACGAACACTTTCGCGACTCACGCGTTGTCCTGTAGCCTGAAACAACTCATTGGCCAGTGGAGAGCACGAAGCTTGACGGTTACGTTTGGCAGCAATTGTGAGAAATCGGTCATCGACGGCCGACGTCTTCTTCGGACGGCCTCTTCCATGACGTCTATTGACTTCACCTCCATTTTGGAAGCGACTCCACAGCCTCGACACAATTTTTTTGTTCACGTTGAATTCCTGCGACATTTCCACTTGCGATCGGCCCAATTCCAACCGACCAATTATTCGCCCGCGGTCAAAGACACTCAAATGTCGTCTACCAGCCATTGCAAGGTGTGTACCCCACACAAGTACCACTAACTCAATGCTTGGAGCCTCGGACACTACTGGGCTGTGATGTACGCCTCATGGCATAATTTGTTCACCGCGCTTGCAACGGTGTTGATTATGATATAGAGTGGGTGCTCGCCTTGCTTGTATGTCTCTGTGTATGTGAATGTCACTAACCAGTGTTGAATGGGCCCCACACGTCACTTATACCGCGTTCTCTCGAGTTGCTTAAGTTTTGTGGAGCAGTGTATATAAACGGGGAAGGGCAGTTACGAGGATGAATGCTGGACACACATGCGAGGTATAAACCAATGATTGTTTGTGATTAGCCAAAACTGGCAAATGTAAAGAAATCCTTATCTCTGATTGGTCGACCTCTTGTCTACAATATTTATATAATAGACTTGCCTCATGATTTTCTGGGAATGACCACGAGTAAAACATCATTTCGGGCAGAAAGGCACGACGGGGAAGCTCCACGTCGCGCGGAAACCATGCAACGGAAATAGACTCGATGTGACTACAAAACTAGACTTTATGTAACTCTCCAAAAATATGAAACGTTAACAGAAAGTGTCAAATTAAGTTCACAGCTAAAAAGCCGATTTTCGTGGAATGCCATGCAAACCGTTGAGCGGTATGTCGAGACTGGCTGCAGATGGTACAAAATACTCTGTCAAGACTGCTGATCATGCAACTTTAGACCTGTTCTCCCGAAAGATGATGATGTCACGTTAACCGTTTCACTGGTCTGTTCTTTGCCAAGTTCCATAAAGGGAACTTATTATCGAACAGTTGTCATAATAACACATCAAACCAGTTAAAAAATGTGCTGCGGATGTGTAAACAGTCACTTCAAGCAAATAATCAGTGGTTTCGAAATGAAGCCTTGTTCGCTACATTAGTCAATAGGCATGCCATATAAATTGAAAGAAGAAAAGTTCTACAGCCATGAGCACACTACACGTATATGTAAATAAAACTGATTTTTAATTTAGCAAAGTGAAACTTTAAAATAAAAGGTGTAGCTTCCAAAAAGGAACCATGTCCGTTACAGTAGTCAAGTTACAATCGTACTAGTTACAGTAGTTACAATCGTATCATATAAACCAAAAGAAAGAAAGTTCTACCACTATGAACAAGTTGTATGTAAATAAGTGATTTTTAAATTAACAAATGCAATCAAAGTCAAGACATTAAAATAAATGTATATACATGCAGAGTAAATTGAGAAAAGTAAAATTATTTGTAATCACAGTTACTAATAATCTAATCCTCTAAATGTAGGCAGTGTACCACAGCAACAACATAGTGGTTTCAGTCAGAGTGACCTCTACGAATTCTAGTCTTCAGTACTTTAAAGCACTCGTTTATACGATTGTTTCATCTTTTGTGGCTTAGAATAATATCCAACTTCCAACTTGGACATTAGTGTTTTGTTTTCTGCTTGTTTCCTTTGCATCAAGGTAATAAACCTGGATATATTTGGATAATCAGTAATTTACTTTCTCCTCATCTTCGAATGCCATCCTTCCAAGTTATTATTTGCACATTTAATTTAGAAGTTTCTTGGAAAGGTGAAAAAAAGAGAAAACATGTACCTAACAACATCTAAGTGGAATGTAACGTTTAAAGACGATACGAACGGCTTTCCATAAAAATTGGCAACATTGCACAAATTAACCATAACAAAATTAAGACATGGATGGGAAAAATCCCTTTCTGTATGCAAATTCCCTTTTAACTAGTTTTCGGTCAAACATGATTCACCGAAACAGGAATTCCTGTTTTGCCGAAAATGGCCGACTACGCGATAAGTCCCTGTTCACCTAGAGACCCGGGTAGGGATGCGCACGAGACAAGATTTGTGGCTGTCTCGTCTCGAAAATGTGCTGTAAAAGTGATGTCTCGACTCGAAAACTGTATATTTCTCTATTGGAAGAGCCGTGTCTCCACTTCGAATTTTGTCAGGAAAATCTTGTCTCAACTCGTCTCGTGCGCATCCGTAGACCCGGGGCTATAGCCCCCCCTTAATCCGGCCCTCGTTTCTGCCGAACTCTTCCCAGCATGACAGGGTCGATATCGGCCATAGCTGCAGTGATGCGCTCATACAACTCAGTCACTGTTGTGGCAAGTGGCGGCACAAATACCCTAAATTTTTCACAGAACTTGCACAACGGACTTAGTCGCATGAAAATCAAGCACAAGAACGCTCTGTGGCCTGTAGAATTAATATTGCTGACCTCGACTGAACGGCCTCCTGGGATACGCCTACGTAACTACGACTCTCCAATAGAAAGAGGAAAAACACTTTTTGAGATCATATTCCAGAAGAAAAGTTATATTGCCAGGAAGAGCTCGTGTTACTGTTCGAATAATAAATCAACAAAGTCGGGAATATCATTTTGACTAATTGGGCCTTACGCAGAGTCGTTTTGATGTATGACTAACGTCATACTAAAGGCCTGACTACTGCAGGAAACATATGTTAGTCAAACTCTTTAGTACAGCACTAATCACGCTTAAGAATGACTCTGCATAAGGCCCATTTTGTTTAAAAGGCACTACATATGGTTATTGTATTTTTCACACTTGAAAGTTAAATGAAAACTTGCAATACATATGTATTATTCAGAGTTGCAAACAAAGAACGCTAAAGTATCACAAACATCAACATTTGGAGGCCTCTACAACAGCAATAATAGAACTGAAACGACTGGGAAAAAATTCATTCAAAAATTTAATTTTTATGTCGAATACTATGGTGTTGACATGGAAAATATCGAATGGATAGGAAGGACTTGGCAATTAGATATTGTTTAAAAGATTTTATTTCTAAAACGTGCTTTTATATAATTCACGTCCAAACACATAGATGGTTTTCAGTATTCGAAACAATCATAATTTCTTTTACAGCAATTTGATATTTCGATCCATTAAGAACACTGGTAAACATCAAGATTTTACTCTATACTAGTGGTGGGCACAAAAACTGGTTTTTCGGTTTTCTCCAAAAACCGGTTCGGTTTTTCACCGAGACCGGTTTCGATTTTCTTCCACACCGGTTCGGTTTTTACCGAAACCGGTTATCGGTTTTCTCCAAAACCGGTTCGGATTTTCACCGGATCAATTTTCAGTTTTCTTCAAAACCGATTCCGTTTTTTCCAAAATTTGTTCTATTTCTGACCAGAAAAGTGTTTCGTTGTTCTCCGGAAACCGAATCCGTTTCCACAGAAATAGTTTTATGTGTTTTCCTCCAAAGATTTTCACCGAAACCAGTTTCGGTGAAAACCGAACTGTAGCGGCCGACCTGAGGCGCCTTCGGGCCGACCTAATTTTTTGCTTTTCTTACTGTTATTAAATTCATAATTACTATTTAAAAACCTTTTAATTGCTTTATTGCCATGTAATTATTGCAGGTATTAGTCAATGTTAAATTTCTCTCTTTATATTTTGTTCTTTCTGTGGAATAACTAAGCCAGACGAATACTTAAAGTTAGCTATTGTCTCGTAAGAGGAAACTCATATCTTTTTCTCCCCTCTTTGCATCTTGAGAAACAGATCTGAATTGGTAACCTATAACCTTCGATTCGCTGCACGTGCAAGGGAATATCTAACCCTTGTGTCTTATCTGAGAGTCTGATGTTATTTTCTGAATACTCTCATTGTCCTCTGTTTAAGCCCAGATGTTCTCAAAAACATGGTAGACGTATAATTAACATTTTGGCGCCGAAGTTGACACTTCGAAAATACTAAATATGTCTATTTTGACACCGTATAAAATAAGTGTCTTGGGAACACTTGTATTTTTGGTATCATTGTGAAACGATTAAGAAACCTGTAAAATCTGGATAAAGCTTGATTTTCTTTGTAATATCAAATTAACCTTTGACTTTTAATTTGGATATTATGTACCAGATGACGCTAAAGCCTTATACTGTTTGTAATAACGCGCATGCGTGACTATTCTAGTTAACACCCTAAATAGTCGTTTAGATTATCAATACCCAATCTAAACGTAAAGACTAATTTCATTGCACACGAGTATCCGCCCTTTTTGGGAAGATACCACCCTACTATACTCCCACGTACGTAACGTGTGAATAAACTCCCTGAATACAAATAGCTGTACAAGCTGTTCTCAGGGGGAAATCATTGTGTGTCTACGAGGCACGAGCTTCGTGCTCGCCGCCGGGGGCTCCGGCCCACTCTTCGGGCTCAGGCTTCTGTCCTTCGCCCGCCGGACTTGCGTTTCTTCTCTGACTTTGTTAGAGTCATAGAGAGAAGAACTTAGTGCATTACCAGAGTGTGTTATTACACTGTGTTAGTGGAGAACTCCGTCATCTCCGTTCTCCTACCAAGGACCATCTCTGTTTTCATTTCGTGTGTGCAATACAGCAAGAACTTTGTTACTGTGCTGAACGTTGTTTCTAGTAAGTTTACTACTACTACTTGCAGGCAGTCGTAATTCAATCTCTTCATTGAACTGCCCTTGTTTCTCTTTTATCATTGGTCATATTCTGACCCCTCTCAAGTTTCACGCATACGCCACTAGACTTGTGCGTCATCTAAAATTATCTCTGATGTATAACAACTTATTGCTTAACAACTCTTCTGCGCTGTACAAAAGCAACTTACAATAAAACTCATACTATTCTAACTCGGCGTTCCAGTTATTTAAAACGCCTATCTAAAGTTTTCAAAGTACGACCTCACCTACTCATATTCTCTCAGAAAGTACCTCCGAAGAAGCCGTTCGTCGAAGTCATTATTATCACATCTCTTTCGTTCTCTGGTTCCTACGTGAACCACTACACCAGTCACGCCTGTTGAGGACCGAACTCTTTATCTTCTGTAGTTGAGTGAACCATCACCCTTCTGTGTGTGTTCTGCGACTCCAGTACTATTCCTGCATTCGCCGTGAGAATTCCGATTGGAGAAAGAACTTCACTCTCCGTAGGAAGTGGAAGCATCTTGTTGGTTTTACCGCTCGAACCAATACAGACATCTTCTGGGAATTCTTGGTTGCAACGAACATCTTGTTACCACGCTAAGCTCAACTGGACTTATACAGGACTCGACGATATCTCCAGAGGCCACTTGGAACTCTTCATCTGTGTAGGTGTTGAATTGCGAGGTGAGTGATTTAAATTGTTTTAGTGATTTTAATTGTGCATCTTGATTCCTCGCATCGACTCAGAATCACGTCTACTTCTTTGCACCCAATATCCGATTTCAGTGTTTGTGTAAAGTGATTCTACAACTAAGGTTGTTAGCGATAACTATCTCTTCCATTTTATTGTTTTATCGATTAAATTGTTATTAGGCTGAATTATTTAAGTATAGCCAAGCCTGACCTTGTCTTGTGAAGTTTTATGTATTTGAGGTCCATTAAGTGTGTTAATAATCCTGTCTCCATTGCATTAGCTTTATTTTTCAATTCATTGTTGTATAATACGTGCCTAATTATTAAGTTGTCGTCCCGCTACAAATATTTATTTCTTTGCACGAGTCCTAGTTGTCTATTATTTTGGTGTGCTAATTAATCTCGTGGTTGTGTGGGCTTCACGTTAACTAGTGACCCCCCTTTGGAGCCGCCACTGCCCTAAAGTGCTGGCAATTACCTGCGGGACATTCATGGATCAAGGCTCCCTTATAATCTCGTAAACTCGTGCTTGAACTTTGTAATTAATTATTGTCATACATAGGCACTCATCCTGTTCTCTCTCTCTCTCTATCAACTCACCTTGCCGACAGCCTGGTTAGTCGGACATTGTTTGAACAGGACGGACCTCCTCCTTACCGTACTAATAAATTGCCGAGCCCCATAGACTGCTCAGCTCCATTACATTTTTAATGTCAGGCTACTCTCTAAGTCAGTGATATTCTTGAGACCTTTCGTGGTCCTTTATTAATTATTCTGTTAGTTTGATTTCGGCTACCTTTGGTAGAGATATTGTCGCTAATAATCTCTTTTTATGTTCGTGACCTGTGGTGGGACTCCCTCACCAGTGGCCGCAAAAGTTCTGATCGCCTCCTGCCACCGGCCCCGACATAAATTTGGTGTTCAGCAGTGGAATTCGATCATTAGCTCGTCATCTAATAATGTGTTAATTGATATTGATTATAGAATCCTATGTTGCTTTTGTAAATGACAAAGCAGGAGTTATTTATATTATTACTTTCATTTGTGTTAAGTAGTTTTCTTAGGGTCACATTTATATTCTAAATGAGTTTCGTATAATTTAATGTTTAAATTGTGTTAATTGAAAGGACAGGTTTCCTATTAATTTGCTTGAAAGTAAACATTTTGTGTTGATATGTTGCGTTGGGCAAATGCCCCCTTCTACCCTGAAAGCTTAACTATCATTTTGCTTGTTCTAGAGAAGTCAATGAGGGAAGGAAAAAGAAACAGTCCATATATCAAAAGAATAGTTCGTTCCTTTTTCTTCAACACAGAGAGAAAACATCTGTTCTCTGTTAGTTTCCCCAGCTGGGCAAAACAAAACAAAAAGAAAAAGAAAAAGAAAGAGCGAGAAAAAGGAAGTGTGTTGGTTAGCGTTCCTCGGTTGTGTAATGCGTTAGTATTAAAAAAAAAAAAAAAAAAAACTGTAGGGAAAAATATCAACACAATACCTTGAGAAGGTTTATGGCGCCAAATGCGGGACGGATACTTTCTTCTTCACCTATCGAGATGAAAGCTATTCCGTTCTGTATTCAAAGCTTCTCAACGTATTCTGAGTTCGATTCTTGCAATGGATTTTCGCGAGATTCATTTCAAGAATCATCAGTCGCAAGGCTGGTGTAGGAACTCCAAGTATTCAAATTCTGCTTGTGTAATTAATGAACAAGTCAGTCAAAACAAACATCATTGAAATTTTGAAATTTATTTTGAAATTTTCATTCTGTGAGTCCTTATACTCACGCGTTGTTAGTTCTTTGATTGTGGGTAAATTCTTGATCTTTCCCCGACTGGCTTCTCAGCGTTAGTGGTAAATTAAATATTATGTTAGGTGCTAAAGAGATTCCTTACACGAACTATGCGAACTAAAGCCTTAATATGTTTCGTTTCTCAGTAAAAGTTCATAATGAGATTCATTATTGTGATTTTGAAGTTTCAAATTATTTTAAAAATCTTCTTGGAGGCCAATTTAATTTTATTATTTATGAATGGACGTGCTTTTTGTTAATTATGAGAGAATTAAGTACACCAAGATTGAAAGTTTAAAAGGGCAATAAATTCAGTTAGTAATTTGTTTTAAGTAGAGACCATTCTTAATAAGCTGTTGTAATATTAAGCCTAACTCGTTATTTTATTATTTTAAGTCGTGTTTGAATAAAGACAACACTAATGTGGGACACCCCTGAAGTATAGTACCCTGTATTTTAAGACCGCGAAGTCCCTTGTATTTTGATTGAATGATAAGAGCGTAAAGTATTAGGATATGCGTTATTGCTTTTTGAAGTCCATGGCATCAAAGTTTTGTAATTTGAATAAAGCTCTTGTAAATTTTAATTGCCAGTGTAAGGCTGTTTTATTAAGGAAGAAATACGTGAACTTAATGTAGTAGAAAGATTAATCCTAACAATTCCGTTTGTGTTTAGCTATTGTTATTAATTAAGGAGACGTTTAAATAATTTATTAGTAGACATTATTAATCAATGAATCTTTTCTTATTCATTATGTTAGAAGTTGAATTATCGATAAATTTATCACTTTCCGGTCACGATAAATTCGACCGTAGTCATTGTGTAAATAATTTCATTTGTTCAGGACGTAAAACCGTGCTCTGTAGTATTGTTATTAATTTTGCTATTCCTTGCCGAGCGCTAATGCCTCGAGTTGTGTAATTATCTTGTAAATTTTAGCGAGCTATCTAATTTTGGAACGTATCGTTGGGAGACACCCTGTCGGAAAATATTGAGACAGTGAACATACCTCTCCCTTGTTCCAGCAGTAATTCATGGAGTCTAGATTAGGTTAGGATGTGTCAATTCCCTTTCCTAAAAAGAGTACCAATTCCATCAAACGTGATAATTAACTATAATTATCAGCCCCAAAGCGTACATTGGTCGTTCAGAGAATTGCCACCCGTTTCTATCGCTTGTATTAGCTGAGAATCGTGCAATCTCTGATGTTTATACTCCGTTGAATCGATCTTATTGTACCAATTCCATCAAACGTGATAATTAACTATAATTATCAGCCCCAAAGCGTAAATTGGTCGTTTCAGAGAATTGCCGCTTGTTTCTATCGCTTGTATTAGCTGAGAATCGCGCAATCTCTAATGTTGATCCTCTGTTATATCGACCTTATTGTATAATGGTGCGTCCGCGTAATTGTAAGGATGTTAAGCCGACTCTTTGAGAAGGCTTACCCCCTTAAATGTACGGGACCCTCCTATTACATCCCAGGTCGCTATGGACCCCTAGGTCCCGCAGCTGTTTATTATCGTTCTGTTTACTAACGAACGACCAGAGAATGTTTGGTTCTTTCGGAAGGAAGCCCAGTGTTTCGTTCGAAAGACACCCTATGGTGTTAAAGTTTTAACTATGTGCTTTTCGAGATGGTAATGATATGTATGGAAGCTAATGTTGTATTTAAATGGTCATAAATATTCTTGCTCGCGAGTGCCTAATCTAATCAAAGGTGCGTTTGTGTAGACCTAATCCTTTTGAGCACTCTTGCTCCCTAATGAGTCCAAGCACGAGTCCTTAAGAAAATCTAAGGTTGTCCGAAGAGATAATTAAATTCGCTTGTCCAATGTATCAAGTATTGTTATGTTTTCTAGCTTCCGCGTAAATTAGTGATGTTATAATATCATGAGTAAAAGAAATGCTTTTGCAAGTCCAGGAATCGAGTTATTTTCTAGAATAAAATTCTTATCGGGCCTAAATGTCAAATACAGCCGCCCTGTTTAGTAAATAAGTGCATTATTGATCACTTTGTAATTGCATATAAACTCTTTCTTGTCTCCTATTTGAAATGATAAATCGTTCTTTTGTGCGTATAGATATTCCAAAAGGTCTCTAAAATGTAAATACGCGGTTAAATTCCTCAAAGTTAAAATTATGAATAAATGCGCAGTAAATGTAAGTCCCAGGGTCATATGAGTTAATATTAGATGATAGGCTAAAAGTAATCCTTATTATACCTCTCTTGCCTCCTGCCGTCCGAGTGCCAACTTAATTTGTACCTAAGAGTCGACATCATGTCTCCTGTAAGGAATTCTCGTTGAATTGTATTAATTGTTCTTAAATGTATTTAAGTAATTATAGTCTATTCCCGTTTGATTGTATTTCTATAAGGTTGCGGCACATTCTATTTTTATCATTTGGATATATTGATTATTGTATTTACCAGGAATAGACATTTTAAGCTGTAATTCTAATAATATTCTAACGTGAATATACATTATAATAAATATGATAATGGTATTTGATATATTATGCGTTATAATGCATATGATAATTGTATTCTGATATCTTCTATATGTTACAATTAATATGAATTTTGGTGAATATCCAGGTTCAAAAATTAAGATCTACCAATTGAATGATATTAATATTTTACTGTAAAAGGTAGTTGTTATCATAGTAAGGCAACAAGATAATTGCCTGAGGTTATAATTTAAATTCATTGTTAATTTCTAAACGTCAGTACTTCAGTTATATTGGTTCCTTTGTTAATAAAATGACGTAAAAGCGAAGTACCTCTGTGCAAAGAGTACAATTAAATATATGTTGATTTAAAATTCTATATTGTAACTCTACCTCTCTTATCGATTAACTATTTGTAGCAGTTCATTTTATAAATTGAGACGATTTATTTGATTAAGTTTATTAAGCGTCTGTTCAACTGCGTTGATTAATTATTTGTGGTAGTTCATTCTATAAATTGAGATGATTTATTTGATTGATTTTTGTTAAGCGTCTGTTCAACTGCGTGACAATAGTCACTAAACAATAATATTGAACCACGCGTTAATTGGCATATTGTTAAATGAAAATGTTGAAAGTCTAGACAATAATTGATCTTGTATATTGGTCGTTTGCGCCATATTGTAATTTAGGTATTTTTTAGACGTAACTATAAAATTGCCATTTAGTTGATGAACACCCGGTATTGAGTCGTGTTCCATATAAATGCTATTTAAAAAGGGTTCATTTTGAAACATTCATACGCTGTCCCGTACTGAATTCTAATTGTTTAAGGGATGAATGTTATAAAGTGTTTAAAAATATATATATATATATATATGTTCTAGTTATCCCTTTCGCGCTAAAAGAAGTCAGCCTTCATTTCATTCGAAAGCTTGTATGAAAACATAGAAATTCTTCTTTTGGCCGTTCTCTGTTTAAAAGAAAAACCAGACCCTTACCAGACAGGGCTGTAGTATAATTTCTTTTTCTTCACACCACCCTGACCTCAGCGTGGAGTGTAGTAGCAAAAAAAAAAAGAATAGAAAACATCTGAGCGTCAATTCCCAACTACCCTCCGGTAGTGGATAACCTTCGACCTCAGGGAGTCCCAGTAACCCAATTTTGGTAAAGACTAGAAGAGCATAAAAACAAACTGGCTCCCTTTCTTATCGTGTAACTAATGGTTTGTTTTGACAATTTTGGAGTAAGTGATAAAGTGTAAATTTTTAATTAATGTATCAGAAAACAAAACGTAGAAAAAAAGAAAATTTGCATATAGTAATAATAATAATAATAATAATAATAATAATAAAAATGAATTAAATACTTCATTAACTAATGTAGTTATACTCTGTATACGGTAGTCTTGCGATTCTATGTAATGTTTATAATCTCTAGAATTTTTAGGTAGTTGATTCTTGTACTTTTAATAATATAGAAGTCATTCAAATCTTTGGTTAAATTTAGTAATTCTGTATATATACCTAGTGGAACTTTCGTTTAGGACATGTGCAGTCCTTGAATGTGTAGAGAGATTAAGACTCCAACTACCGTAAATGATTGCAAATTAGTAAAAAAAAAAAATGCGTGTAAATATTTGCTATCTATATATACTTCCTTTGTAGTTATAATTGATTTGTAAAGCATAATTGCATGTTACTTGAGTTTAATATCTAACTATATTATTTTAGTATGGGTCATCCATCTCCTTTACATATAGGTATATCCTTTGTATATATAGGAACTCGTATTATAATAATAATAACTATAAAAACTGAGTAAAAAAAAAATTATTTTAAATGTGTACTGTACATAATTGAAGTCATTTGTGTTATCCCTCGCTATAGTGTTTTAATAGGTATAGTGTATTTATACGAAATCAGGTTGTATTGGCCTTGTTAGTCTTTGTATATTTTTATAGACAAAGCTTAGTTTTGTAAATATGTAGGAACAAATCGTATCAACTAGGAACTCTGTATTATACGTATATAACCATTGGTAGAGCCATGTAGTAATTTCTTAAATTTGTGATTCACTCACAATCGAGATTTTATACCTAAATAATTGGTAGTCTAATGATAACTTTGTTTATTAACGTAGTTTAATAATAATTTTGGGTTTTCATATTTAATTCTAGTTATAGGTGTATATATATAAACATTTCTTTAACTTTTTAATTGTTTGGGTATGACCTAGGTATTAGACCTTTAGATAATCGTATATCTTCTTATATACACAAAAATATATATTTAAGCTATTTTGGGATTTTAACGAGTACTTCTGTACTACTGATATAACTACTTTTGTGTCATTATTTAATTATGGTGTTACCTAATACTATATAATTATTTCAATGGGTTTTTACTTTATGGATTTAAGTACTTCGATTATTTAGCTATAATTGTGTATAAAATAATATTCGCTGGTATAAGCAAAAAAAAAAAGTTTTACCTTTATGAACTTTACTTAAAGAATTAGTAAGTGTTGCCAACTAGGACTAAGAAATTTTAATTGAATATATCTATGTATGAGTATTAAGCAGTGTTGCCAATCCTAAAGATTAAAAAAGTGTTGCCAACTCTAAAGTTTAAAAAAACAATATTGCCACTTAATTTTTTTTAAAAAAAAATTAAGCCCAAGTAGTCAAAAAAAATATTCCTCAGTTCCCTCGTCTATTTTTTTTTATTTTACGCGGGAGGACTGTAGCGGCCGACCTGAGGCGCCTTCGGGCCGACCTAATTTTTTGCTTTTCTTACTGTTATTAAATTCATAATTACTATTTAAAAACCTTTTAATTGCTTTATTGCCATGTAATTATTGCAGGTATTAGTCAATGTTAAATTTCTCTCTTTATATTTTGTTCTTTCTGTGGAATAACTAAGCCAGACGAATACTTAAAGTTAGCTATTGTCTCGTAAGAGGAAACTCATATCTTTTTCTCCCCTCTTTGCATCTTGAGAAACAGATCTGAATTGGTAACCTATAACCTTCGATTCGCTGCACGTGCAAGGGAATATCTAACCCTTGTGTCTTATCTGAGAGTCTGATGTTATTTTCTGAATACTCTCATTGTCCTCTGTTTAAGCCCAGATGTTCTCAAAAACATGGTAGACGTATAATTAACATTTTGGCGCCGAAGTTGACACTTCGAAAATACTAAATATGTCTATTTTGACACCGTATAAAATAAGTGTCTTGGGAACACTTGTATTTTTGGTATCATTGTGAAACGATTAAGAAACCTGTAAAATCTGGATAAAGCTTGATTTTCTTTGTAATATCAAATTAACCTTTGACTTTTAATTTGGATATTATGTACCAGATGACGCTAAAGCCTTATACTGTTTGTAATAACGCGCATGCGTGACTATTCTAGTTAACACCCTAAATAGTCGTTTAGATTATCAATACCCAATCTAAACGTAAAGACTAATTTCATTGCACACGAGTATCCGCCCTTTTTGGGAAGATACCACCCTACTATACTCCCACGTACGTAACGTGTGAATAAACTCCCTGAATACAAATAGCTGTACAAGCTGTTCTCAGGGGGAAATCATTGTGTGTCTACGAGGCACGAGCTTCGTGCTCGCCGCCGGGGGCTCCGGCCCACTCTTCGGGCTCAGGCTTCTGTCCTTCGCCCGCCGGACTTGCGTTTCTTCTCTGACTTTGTTAGAGTCATAGAGAGAAGAACTTAGTGCATTACCAGAGTGTGTTATTACACTGTGTTAGTGGAGAACTCCGTCATCTCCGTTCTCCTACCAAGGACCATCTCTGTTTTCATTTCGTGTGTGCAATACAGCAAGAACTTTGTTACTGTGCTGAACGTTGTTTCTAGTAAGTTTACTACTACTACTTGCAGGCAGTCGTAATTCAATCTCTTCATTGAACTGCCCTTGTTTCTCTTTTATCATTGGTCATATTCTGACCCCTCTCAAGTTTCACGCATACGCCACTAGACTTGTGCGTCATCTAAAATTATCTCTGATGTATAACAACTTATTGCTTAACAACTCTTCTGCGCTGTACAAAAGCAACTTACAATAAAACTCATACTATTCTAACTCGGCGTTCCAGTTATTTAAAACGCCTATCTAAAGTTTTCAAAGTACGACCTCACCTACTCATATTCTCTCAGAAAGTACCTCCGAAGAAGCCGTTCGTCGAAGTCATTATTATCACATCTCTTTCGTTCTCTGGTTCCTACGTGAACCACTACACCAGTCACGCCTGTTGAGGACCGAACTCTTTATCTTCTGTAGTTGAGTGAACCATCACCCTTCTGTGTGTGTTCTGCGACTCCAGTACTATTCCTGCATTCGCCGTGAGAATTCCGATTGGAGAAAGAACTTCACTCTCCGTAGGAAGTGGAAGCATCTTGTTGGTTTTACCGCTCGAACCAATACAGACATCTTCTGGGAATTCTTGGTTGCAACGAACATCTTGTTACCACGCTAAGCTCAACTGGACTTATACAGGACTCGACGATATCTCCAGAGGCCACTTGGAACTCTTTCATCTGTGTAGGTGTTGAATTGCGAGGTGAGTGATTTAAATTGTTTTAGTGATTTTAATTGTGCATCTTGATTCCTCGCATCGACTCAGAATCACGTCTACTTCTTTGCACCCAATATCCGATTTCAGTGTTTGTGTAAAGTGATTCTACAACTAAGGTTGTTAGCGATAACTATCTCTTCCATTTTATTGTTTTATCGATTAAATTGTTATTAGGCTGAATTATTTAAGTATAGCCAAGCCTGACCTTGTCTTGTGAAGTTTTATGTATTTGAGGTCCATTAAGTGTGTTAATAATCCTGTCTCCATTGCATTAGCTTTATTTTTCAATTCATTGTTGTATAATACGTGCCTAATTATTAAGTTGTCGTCCCGCTACAAATATTTATTTCTTTGCACGAGTCCTAGTTGTCTATTATTTTGGTGTGCTAATTAATCTCGTGGTTGTGTGGGCTTCACGTTAACTAGTGACCCCCCTTTGGAGCCGCCACTGCCCTAAAGTGCTGGCAATTACCTGCGGGACATTCATGGATCAAGGCTCCCTTATAATCTCGTAAACTCGTGCTTGAACTTTGTAATTAATTATTGTCATACATAGGCACTCATCCTGTTCTCTCTCTCTCTCTATCAACTCACCTTGCCGACAGCCTGGTTAGTCGGACATTGTTTGAACAGGACGGACCTCCTCCTTACCGTACTAATAAATTGCCGAGCCCCATAGACTGCTCAGCTCCATTACATTTTTAATGTCAGGCTACTCTCTAAGTCAGTGATATTCTTGAGACCTTTCGTGGTCCTTTATTAATTATTCTGTTAGTTTGATTTCGGCTACCTTTGGTAGAGATATTGTCGCTAATAATCTCTTTTTATGTTCGTGACCTGTGGTGGGACTCCCTCACCAGTGGCCGCAAAAGTTCTGATCGCCTCCTGCCACCGGCCCCGACAGAACCGGATTTGAAGAAAACCGAAACTGGTTTCGGAAAAAAGCAAAGAAGTTTTGCAGAAAAAAACGTTTTCTTCAAATCGAACCGGTTTACCGGTGAAAAACCGAACCGGTTTTAGAGAAAACCGAAATGTCGGTTTTTCGGTTTTCGGTTTTCTAGGAAACGGTTATAAAACCGGTTTTGCTTGTCTGTACTCTATACAAGGCTAGGGTCAGACACGTCTCTTTCTTCTCAGAAACAGTGGTTGAACTACATCACATGGCGACAACTTCAGGGACACATTAGTATACAAACACAAGAAAACGAGAAACATGTGTATGTTGGTTGAAAAGAACAGTATTAGTTATTTTGTTTTGTGTCTTGTGAGCTGTGTTTTTCTATGTGTAATTGAAAATGAAGTTAAATGATAACAGAAGAATTGGTGGAATGAGAAAGTGGGAGGAAACGGGAATACCCCGAAGAAAGCCCCGGACACGATGTGTCCACCGCAAACTTACTTTGCCGGGAATCGATCCAGAAATAAGATACTCTATCACTGAGCCACCACACCCCTCGCTATATGTATATTTTTTTTTACTATTTATTTATTTACTAATATTGAGTGTTTGAGTGGTCGTCTATTAAATGTAATGTCCTTTGGGTGTGTGGTTAGGGATGCGCACGAGACGAGTCGAGACAGAATTTTTCTGACAAAATTCGAGTCGAGACACAGTTATTCCAATAGAAAAAAAATACATTTTTCTAGTCGAGACGTCACATTTACAGCACATTTTCGA
Organism: Thermobia domestica; assembly: GCF_964235325.1. Taxonomy (NCBI): domain Eukaryota; kingdom Metazoa; phylum Arthropoda; class Insecta; order Zygentoma; family Lepismatidae; genus Thermobia; species Thermobia domestica. The sequence goes on from NC_137469.1 coordinate 39,825,395, forward strand.
GATGACACAGCCTCAAATCTTGTCTCGTGCGCATCCCTATGTGTGGTTGTAACTTGTGAAAACAATAGTAGAAATTCCAATGAAAAAGCATTACTTTTCATCGTTTCTCAAAGGATTCCGCCATAGCAGCGGTATGGACAGTGAAGTGCAAACGTAAACATAGTTTTAAACCTCCAAATACTAGAGTTCGTTCTACTTATTAAGGAGTTTAAGTTATCAGATTACTTTATATATTTACCCTGTATCTGTCCGTCCGACCGGAGACAAAAAAATCTCAACAACTAAGTTAGATTAGAGTACTTGATGAATCATCATCACTTTTGGCCAGGGTCGGATCTAGAAGGTAAAAACTGGGGGGGTGAGCCATACCCCAGACTGTGATAGGTATATTTTGAGTTTACTATAAACTTTAAAAAATATAGCTATAAATAATAGTTTCATTTATTTTTGTCACTCAAGAAATGTGGAACTTAGGCTAGATCTGCCACTGATTTTGACCAGGATATATAGGGTCATAACTTAGCAACCGAGTTCATTGGTGGAGGTGATATTCAAACCGGAAGTTGTGGAAATATAACAATTTCCGGTGTTAACGTTGATCACTGTAAAGAAAAATGGTATAGCGAGAATCAGTTTTCTGAAATCTATTAATAGTCCCAAGAATACATTTCATCTCAATCCTTAACCTTGAACTAAAACCGGAAGTGATAAAAATCCACTACAACTTCCGGTTTCAACATTGATCTCCATAAAGCAAAAACAGTACCCTAAGAGATAGAGAGAAGATATTTTTCAGACGATTTAGCGTTCTACGAATAGGTACCATCTTCTCTCTTAACACTCTATTAAAGCCGGAAGTGACAGAAGTCAACCACTTCCGGTTTTATCATTGATAACTACATAGTAAAAATAGTAATGGACAATGAGAAACGATTTCTGTAATCAATTAAGAGTCTTCATCCCGGCGAAATTAAAATACCGCTAATTTTACAGTAAATATGTGATATCTTCAAATAGATAAAAGATAATTGAAATATGGAACAAGATCGCCCTAGACAATATTATTTTGCGTGAGGTACCGTTATCACAAGTCACCTAGCGGCTTTCCGTTTTCAGCTGTTTAGAAACGCGAAAATAAATGCCGATTTTCAAAATGGCTCGAAATCAAAGGCAGATAAGTGAGTCGTGATAACGGTATCTCATGTAAAATGATATTGTCTAGGGCGCTCTTGTTCCACATTTCGATTATCTTTTATCTATTTGAAGATATCACATAATTACTGTAAAATCAGCGGTATGTTAATTTCGCCGGGATGAAGACTCTTAAGCCAAAAAATACATTCCACCTCCATCTTTAACTTTCAGCTAACACCGGAAGTGCTAGAAATCTACTATCACTTCCGGTTTAAACATTGAGAAAATAACCGATACACACCAATCTTCTTCACGTGGTGTACACGTGACGTTGTTACTTGTTTATGTAATGATGATTATGAGCTGGGTATATGGCTTTCATTGAAAGGTTTAAGAAATCAAGAATTATGTTCAAGAAACAAGAATATGATAAACAGTAAAATTTTGTGATTGTACTTTTTTGTCTAGAACTGGTCCTGTACACCCTCAAGTTTTACAAAGATGTAACGGTAACTTTCATTAACGAGTTTTTGCGATTTCATGGTCCGACATTACATCGGCAAGGGCAATTTTTTAAACAAATGCTATATGAATTGATATTACGCTAGTCACCTTATGTGCCTTTTTTGTGTAATCGAGCTATTTCTATCGCTGGAATTGGGATTGGCACATAAACAATGTTCACCAGCTAACTACTGTGATGAAGTTGCGGCATTACAGTAATAATAAAGACAAACATTGGGATACACTTAATTTGAGTTGGCTCTGTCCACTAGTCACAAATACTGTAATTGGTGGTGCCACAACCGTTGGATACGGAGTATGCCTACTCCTACTGGCTATATAGACTACATAACAGTTCCCCCTGACCCTCTAGCGTTCATGCAGTAACGTACTCCATCGCTAGACAAGCACTTTTCGGAAGTCAGTAATGACTCTTTGGTTACTGTGTAATTTTACGGCCCACGCGTAGTACCTCCCATACATGTTCAGTAGGATTGTGGCCCGAAGAGCGAGGTGGACACACCAAGATCCTTGTGTTTCAGATATTCCTGCATCAGGTAATATTGGTCGTGTCTAGTATCATATGCTTCACAAAGAATACAAGTTTATTATCCAACGTTTCTAGTAGGTTTCTAATATCTTTTAATTTATCAAATATATATGAGGATCATTCGAAAAGACTGTGACATTTCACAATATCACAAGTTTTATTTCGTAAAGTTGACCATCTTTAATAAAAAAAAATTGCAGATAATTCCGATTGTTTTCGTTTATTATACTGTTGTTCACAACGTTCTAAACCTGGTGAGTTCGGGTTTAGTACTTGAAATTGAAAAAGGGACACGATGGCTCAGTGGTAGAGCGCTTACCTCTGGTGCGTGGGGTCCCTGGTTCGATATCCGGCCAAGTAAGTTTGAGGTGGACAACATCGTGTCCATGAGTTTTGTCGGGGTACTCCCGTTTCCTCCCACTTCTCATTCCACCAATTCTTCCAGCATCATTCACTTGCCTTAATTACCCGATGCCGTAAACGTCACCAACACCTACTGGCCAATTTGCCGGTAGATGTCGATAGTCGATATAACGACACGTCGAAGGATTACTGCTAGTGTGCCGCTGGCATCAAGGTTTCGTCGAGTTGAAACAGATATCTAGAGCCGGGACGTTGAAGTTAGCACCGCGTAGCAGCAAGAACTTCATTTTGGTCCGCGCTCCTTCGATTCGTCGCGGAGAATCGCGAAGGAACCAACACGATCTCCGCCAGTCGTGTGCATGTGGTTATTATAATATATTTTTTCTGACGAATTGTTCCTAAAGTTAGCCCCGAGGGTCAAGAGTAATCTCTGCTTCTACATCGTGAAGTGAAAAATCTTGAGATGCGTGCGCATAATTGATTGAATTTTGATGACAATTGTCGCCGATCATTAGAAAGTAAATATGAGAGAATTATGAAATAAAGTAAATAGACGCGCGTCATTTTGTTATAAAATTACATGGCGAACGCATTTTATCCGATCTCAAACGGTTATGGTCGAATATACACGCTCAAAGGAGCATTCTGATTAGCCAAATTAGAAAGTCTTCAGCGATTTATCCTCCTTACGAGAGATGTTTCCTTAAATCCCCCGTGCCAGAGTCGGAAGAGCAGCGCGTAGTAGTGTCAAGGTTAGTGGTTCGCGCCCATCCCGGGGTACTTTCTTTCTTTTACAGTGTATTTTAGATTCACTTTTACGTAAACAAATTACGGATATAGTCTTTTTACAGGACCGAATTAAAGGGGGCTTACGGAGGCTATAGCCCCGGGTCTCCAAGTGGGCAAGGTACTCCACTCTGATCAAAATCTTAAACTGATTATCTAAAAAGAATCATGAAGATACAGTAATCATCATAAAATAAAATACAGAGTGTTTCAAAACAACATCGACAACGTTTGGGAGGTGATTCCTGAAACCAAGATAAGGCAAAAAGTATAGACCAACTTAGGTGCACAAATGCTTCCTTTCGGAGTTATAGGCTGCCGAAAACACACACACACACACAAAAAAAAAATAATTTTAAAGGTCCATAGCTCCAAAACTATGGGACCTACCGTAGTCGGGTCAAACTTCACTTAGGAACTAGTATGTGCACTATCCAAATATCCAAGTTTCAGAATCCTCTAGTACTTCGGCAACAATTTTTATAGGTAGTTGGTGAGAACTTGAAATTATATGCCCGTATCCAAACTCTTTCTATAAAAATTGCTTCGTGAGTTATATTAGGATTCTGAGATATGTATTTTTGTATAGTCTATATATTAATTGCTAAGTGAAGTCCTGACCCGACTGCAGTAGGTCCCATACTATTGGCGATATTGACCCTTAAAGTTCATTTTTTCATGTTTTCTGCAGCCTATAACTCCGAAAGGAAGCACTCGTGCACTCAGGTTGGTCTATACTTTTTGTCTTGTCTTGGTGTCAGGAATAACCTCTCAAACGTTGTCGGTGCTATTTTGAAACATCCTGTATAACCAAAAATATGAAATATATATTCCCTTAACCTTCCTACTGTACTGTCACAGAAATATATTAGGTGAAGTCAGCAGGGGCCACATATTTTCTCTAGCCCCGGGCCTCCAGATCTGTTAATCTAGTCATGGCGATTTAACATATATTGGAGAAGTAATTTTGTGGTTCATTGGCGTTTCGTCGCGTCTCTGCCGCTGGTGGTAGACCTACGGACATGGGACCATCGCTGATCGTCGTTGCAGGACCGACAATTTTTGGCAAGAGGTCGCTAGTTGCCTATCAGTTGTTACCGAGGCTTACGGCATGGGGTATCATCTCCCTTAGCCTAAAAGAGATAATCGTGGGACATTTAACTGACATATTTTGAAATGAAAAGAAATGCATTTCATGTACTGATTAAAGCACTACTTTTTGCGAGAAAAAAATCTATTAACAATATAAAATAAAACAAATCCTTGAAAGTAATAATGGCAATTGTGTTCCACCTTAAACACTGATGCAAAAGAATTTCATTGCCGAAGAATTTTATTGTGGTCGGTGTACGAGCACGAATGGATCCTGAGTGCTCATGGCATTCAAAGCAGGTAAGATATGAGCGGCTCGGGTGAACATAATGGTATATTACATTTTATAACTTTCTAGTAAACCGAAAAAGAAGGTGAATCATTCCCATGCAATTCAATGTAATGATACATATCAAACAAGCTTTCCCTGCCATCTACAAATATATTTTCGAAATGAAACTACCCAGGCCCGTATCCAAGGGGGATCTAGGAGGTCGGAATACTCCTAAATTTTTACTGACCTCCCCTAAAAATTTTTCACGGTAGGCTTGCAAATGAACTATAATATGGTAATGAAATGGTTGGATCGTGCCCCCTACATTTTTGGGCGTAGTCAGCCGGCTGCAGAAAGATAGCCAGCCCAAAAATGTAGGGGGTGGTGGTAGAAGTTAGGGGGGCCGATCCAATCATACTATAGATTAGTTCCAGGCCCGTAGCCAGCCCAAAAATTTAAGGGGGGGGCGGTAAAAGTTAGGGGGGGCCGACCCAAACATATTATACTTTATCACCATATTATAGTTCATTTGTAAGCCTACCGTGAAATTTTATGGGGGCCAGCCAAAATTTAAGGGGGGACCGGCCCCCTCTTGCCCCCCGTGGATACGGGCCTGACTAGTTCATCACCATATTATAGTTCATTTGCAAATCTACCGTGAAAATTTTAGGGGGCAGGCCCCCCTAGACACTCCGTGGATATGACCTGCTCTACTGTGGTTCTATCACAACGCATTCGACCTAATAACTCAATTGTAACGGAAGTGGCGCTTACCATTGTGTTCGCCCGAGCCGCTCATATGAAGGAATGGTGAATAAAATTCATGACATTGTTCTGAAAGATTGTCGACAGAAGATACATAGCTAAAGATCGTAACCATCTCAGTCGAACTGTTTTGTTTGTTTGTTTGTTTGTTTATTAGTATTCTTGATAAATATTCAGATATGAGGAATCTGTGGGCAAGGTTGATGCCGCTTCCTGTAGAGCAAAAGTGAAATCGCATGAACATTTCGAGACAGTGTTTGGGCATTTGGAAACGCAACCCCAGTGAATTTTTGAGATGTTATGTGCTATGAAATTTGAATACATTATAGTAACCAGAAGACAAAAGAACAGTGAAAACAGTGGATTTAAGCAAGATCACGTGCTCCAAAAAAAGACAAGAATTATTACATCGACTGGCAAAGTCATAGCCAATGTTTTTTTTTTTTTTTTTTTTTTTGAATTCCCATGGCATCGTTTACATCTACTAGCTGAAAAGTGTAAAACTATTTGGAAGTCAGTATTATGCTTCCTTAATACATTTTTTTTTTACAAAGATTTAATGATTTAGCAAAGAAAAAAGCCCCATTCATCAGGTCAATGTCCAATTAGACATATCTGCAGTTACCATGGTCAAAACTGTCGAATTATACATATTGAGAACTGCATCCTCATCCATCATATTGTCCGGATTGATTCTCCTCCATCTTTTTCGTCTTCAGAGACTTGAAGACCTGACTCGGTAGAAATAAACTTGCATCTGATAAGGATATTATACTTAACAGAAACTCATACTTTACAGCATTTAACATTTCTTCTTCTTCTTCTTCTTCTTCTTCTTCTTCTTCTTGTTCTTCTTCTTCTTCTTCTTCTTCTTCTTCTTCTTATTATTATTATTATTATTATTATTATTATTATTATTATTATTATTATTATTATTATTATTATTATTTGAAAGGCATATAAGATATTAGAAATACGTTGGACTAACTTTGTGGAGCTAAAAGGAGACTGTAGAAACACAACTCTTTGATTTCAGTCACAGAGTTATCGAAAACTCCTCATACGAGTGTATGAATACTTGTGTAATGGCAAAGACTCAATCCAATATAACTGTATCTTTTCATATGATATTTTTGTTGCAATTAATCTGATTAGTGCCAGATAACTAGAAATGCAAAGAAAGATTTTACGATATTTAGAGAAGAAAAAAGGAAGATTTTTAGAGGGAAAAGGATTTTTAGAGGAGATAAAAGGAAGATTTCACGGTTTTTAAAGGAGTTAATAAAAAATACTAATTTTAGAGGAAAAAAGGAAGATTTTAACGATTTTTAGAGAGGGAAAAAAAGGAGTTTTACGATTTTTAGAGAGAATAAAAGGAAGATTTTACGATTTTTGAAAGGTAAAAAACAAAACTTTTACGAATTTTAGAGAAAAAAAGAAAGATTTTATGATTTTTAGAGAGAAGAAAAGGAAGATGTGTGATATTTTGAATTTCCAGATCAAATGCGTACATTGTTTCACATAGTACCAATAATTTTAATTGGACACTGAGACTGTTTCATTATAAATAATTGCAATACATAAAGCAAAAAAAAAAAAAAAGTACATTACAAATCTAGGTGGGAGTTCAAGTGGTTTGGGTTGCATTTTAAGCTGTGGGTCTTTGTCTCATATAGTCACAGTGATGAAAAGAACTGTTGAACTCTAATTCAACCAAGCAAATATATTACACTAATTCACGGACGAATCCAGGACGGACTTCTGGGAGGTAGGTGGGTTGTAATACATCTACTTAGAGCTTACTTTTAAGAGCTCCAAACTCCGGGATGGATTTTATTTATATATAAAATAAGAAAGTTTCCTCTTTTTTGGGGGGGGGATCGCCCCGATTGCCCCTCCTGAATCCGCCCCTGCATTAATCTTTGTTGTCTTTTATTTGTATTTTAATGAAGTCTGCATCTCGTAACAATCTTACATTCTTTTTTTATACATTCACATATCGAAATTCATATCCACTTGATGTTCTGCTTTCATTAGTTCATAATGGCTTCTCCTTCTGACGTCAGTATATCACGATAGATTTATATTGTGATATGATCGATACAGTGTTGCTAGACGAAAGCTATGATGCCAAACCCAAATTATTATATAAAGATTTAAACATAAAGTAGTAGTGAAGATTAGATAAAAGATTAGATAGACAATGGATTAGATAGCTCAATCTGTTGGATTTTCTGTTTGAATAGTTTACTAACTTAGGCTATTGTTTAGCTTTGGGGGCCAGTTTTTTCACATATTTTTCTGCGATATTCTATTCCGATTCGGTCGTTTTATGGTTTCATACGTTAAATTAGGATCCATAGTAAAGGGTGTGGCAGAAATAGTTAGACGATTTAAAATGAATATAGAAAACGTAATCCGATAGATAACGCGCTCATTGTTGTTTTGTTTTGTAAAGTGGTTCAAAGCATTGTATATGCATGTAGGTTTGTTCGTCTGTTCTTTGCGCATACGCAGTATTGGAAGAATTTCGTAAGCCTTCCGTCAGTAGCCATGGAGCGTTGGTCGGACGAACATCGCGTTTTCGCAGTGGAGTGTTTCTTCAAGAACAAAGACTCTGCATCAATTACGCAGCGTAAGTTTCGGAGTCATTTTAACATTGGCAGAAATGGACAAGTACCCTCACGACAAACTATTCTTTATTGGGTGAAAAAGTTACGAACTTCGGCTTTTGCAAGATCAAAGAAATCCCCAGGTCGTCGACGTTCAGTGAGAACACCAGGCAACATAGAGAGGGTTCGAGAAGCATTAATTAGAAGTCCAAGGCGTTCAGCTCGTCGGCATGCTGTGTCATTTGGCATGCCAGATAGGAGTGTGCGGTGAATATTATACCAGGACCTACACTTCCACCCATTCAAAATTCAGATGATTTACAAGTTGCTCCCTGAGGATTTTAATGCTTGCGTACAATTCTGCAATACGCTGTTGCAAATGATTAATGAGAACCCAGAGCACCCAGAAATCCAAGGTTGTTGCATGAAGTGCCCCTTCATAGCCCTAAAGTAACAGTATGGTGTGTTTATTTTGGTGGGATTATTGGACCATACTTTTTTAACGACGAGGATGGTAACACTGTAACTGTCACGTGTGCTCGATATATGGACATGCTCGAAAACGTTTTACTCCCAGAACTGCGACGGCGTTGCCTTAGACAGATGTGGTTCCAACAAGACGGGGCCACGTCACACACAACAATGCATCGATCAACATTCTTGGAAGGATGTTTCCAGGACGGGTTGTCTCTCGTCGCGGCAATGTTTCTTGGCCTGCACGCTCACCCGACCTATCGACATGTGACTTCTTCCTATGGGGCTACTTGTAGCAACAAGTGTATGCAACAAAACCTGCAACATTACAGAATTTGCCTGAATCCATTCAACATGCAATCCACCAAGCCCCGCTGGACATGGTTCAACGAGCTGTGAGTGCTGTGAGGCGACGTGCAGAGATCTGTTTGAATAACCATGGTGCACACCTCACTGACATAATTTTCAAGACGTAGTTACCATATGTAATGCTTTTGTATGTACATTCTGGACATGTAAAACTTTTGTTCATAAAAGGTCATTAAAATATTTAATTTGCAAAAAAGAAAAAACATCGTCTAACTATTTCTGCCGCACCCTATATAAGTAGTAGTAGTAGTAGTAGTAGTAGTAGTAGTAGTAACAATAGTAGTAGTCGTAGTAGTAAAAACGTGTTAGAAGCCCCACAGGGATTCGTTAGGTTCTGTTCTCGACATAAAATGGGCAACCACTTCCACTTACCTTTCTTTAACTACTGCCTTTAAAAAAATTGTGTACAAGTACGATATTTTCTCAACACTATCAAACTCATTTCTCATGTAAATCATCTTGTTTTTCACTTATTTTTGGCCTCCCATTTCTAAACAACTACCCTAACGTATATCGCTGAGTTGCGTTAACATTGTGTGAGAAGCTGACGCACACCCAGAAATTTTTGTTGGCGGGGGGGTACAAGCTTAACGGCAGGGTGTTCGATACTACAAGCCAGTACGTCTATGTAGTATTGAGCGGGTGTTATTCTGCACCCGGAAAGATAAGTAATTGTAAAATACTTCCACGTATATTTTCAGGAAAAAATTATAGAACTAGATTTTTTTTTTAGATGAGAAATAATACAGATGAAGTGTAAGATCAACTTTTCATGCTACATCAATCATTTCCCTGTTAAATAAATAGAATTCTATTGAGAAAGTGTACAAATATATGTTGAATTAGGAAGTTTTGTGGTACTGGACATGGTGAACCCCCTATCGCTGTGCACCTGGTGAAAAATCATTTTAACTAATTACTTTTCTCGCACCAGTTTATAAAAACATTCAGCTCAGAACTTGATTTTATTTATTAAAGAACGAGAAGAAATCGTTTTACAGCAAAACTAAAAGTGTATAACAAGCCAAAAAAAGTATATTTTACAGGGAAAACGTACGAACTGGCAATCCTACTTGTAACTGTCATATGATAAATTTTTGCAGAGGACCAGCAAGGGTAATATGTCTTCGTACTTCGCACGTATTATAGCGGACAGTGCAGTAACTATATAGGTACAGCTTACAGATGACGAGAAGAACCCTAAAACAGGGGAAGCGGAGAAAGGTCAACGACACGGTCAAGTCCATTTTCGGTTTTTGAGGTGTGGTCTTTGCCGGTTATAGTCTATACTTAGATGTCGTCTGCTACTCCGGGTGCTATTCCGTGGTGTCATTTGAAACCCCTTTGTGAAAAGTGGACGAGCCCATACCTACGTCCCACTACTTCTGCTAGGGTTCTTCTCGTCATCTGTGAGCTGTACAATGGTTTTAAGTAGAGAATAGCATTCAGTACATTGGACACTCAGTTTCCTGAGTTATCTGTAGATGTTTAGTCAACGGAAGTAAGTTATTGTGTTTCAACAATAAGTGAAGAAATCCACGTAAAATACGCCAGAGAAGTTGAATTAGCCGCTTACTTATTGGTGTCGCTTCCTTATGAACCAGTTATTCTACTTTCTAGTAACTGGAAACCAGTTTGCTCGAATTCCATTTGATCACCGTGACAATTCTTCAAGAGATTATTCGAATACTGGACAATTATTCAAAATAAGTATTCGAATTACAAATATTAAAATAATTTTAAAAACACTAAGATGAGTTCGAGTTCGACACTTGAAGGAAAGAGATTTTTAAGAAATCCAAAAAAAAAAAAAAAAAAAATGAGTGAGACAGTATATATGAAGAAAGATCTTATAAAAATTAATAACAATAATTCAGACTGCTTTGGCTAGACACAGGAAAGCATCCGCTTTTGTTGGCTCTAAAATTCGCCCCTTATGAGCTTTTTAAGTAACACTTAGATACACTACAATACACAGCACAAAGCGATGGGATCAATACGGATAATTGTTCAAATGATTATTTTGAGTAACGGACAACTGTTCAAATAATTATTCCAATGACAGTAGTGATGAGCAAATGCAAGACCAAGACCAAGACCGGAGTGGTCTTGGTCTTGGTCTTGCACATTCAATCTTGGTCTTGGTCTTGCACTGGAACCCTTGGTCTTGGTCTTGGTCTTGGTCTTGCACACCCAGTCTTGGTCTTGGCCTTGGTCTTGCTTGCAAGAGTCTTGCAAGTCTTGCATTTAAGAAATTTTATGCTTTTCATATGTAAATTTTACTCTGGATATCTGGGATAATAAACTCTACAATGCGCCAATAGTAACGGACATACAATGTAAGTTTTTAAATGTAATATAGTTTTACCTTTGTGTAGGTATGATGATAGTGTACAACATACGTGTTGACCTTTATTTTTTTAACGGATGCCCACGCTCTACTACTTATAAGATATGCTTAAATCACAACGTTTCGTAATCTGTTTATATTTTTTAACAGAGCCAACATACAACGAGATACTTTGTATCGTTTAATAATTACCTGTACCTTGGGCAGAAAGTGCCCATACTCAAGTACTATACTTGATATAATGTTAATTTAAAATAACAAAAGAAGAATGTTTTTAATATATGTAAGAAATATACATTATTGTATAATTCGTTGCTATGTAGTTGTTTATGGATACCTAATCAACATGTATGCTTACAAGACAGTGTGGAGTGAAAATACGTTAAAAGAGTATCAACTAATAAATCATTTTATACTCATCATCGACTTGTAATTTCGATAGAAAAGGTGAGAATACTAGTAAAATATAATTATTGAAGATATTTTAATGGGTAAACAATTACTACCACTCAAGATTTACATATATTATTAGCCGAACCAGGTTGACGACTACCTTTGGTGAGTCGTTGTAAAATTTTTGGTTTACCTCACCCGGGAACTTTGTAAATTCATATCCTGAAGTATAAAGTAAGGGTGAATTTACTTCAGTAATAAGGTTCATGACTACGAACTTTACGATACTTAGAAGTGGTAGAATAATCACAAGAAAAATGATGATCGGTGAGGCAATGGAGAAAGAAACTGGTGACAGTGGTAACGAAGAACAAAATACAGCTCCTGTTGTACCCGAAATGTTGACGTTAGAAGACAAAATCTTAATGGCTTTACAGCGACAAGAACAGCGATTAGAACAAAATCTGGCTCAGATGTCCAATGAATTAAGTAAACGATTGGAGCAGACATCCGAAGAGACGAAACAATCTATTATCCAGGCGGTGAGTGACATCACATCACAATTCGATGAAAAGCTAAGAAGAATATCTGAAGATTGCCAGGATAATTACAACCATATAACTCAAGAAGTCAGCTGTGTAAAAAAGGATTTGGAAGTAATAGAATCTTCTGTACGGCAACAAAAGATTCAGGTCACGGATAATTCTAACAAAATACGTGCGAATACCCAGTTGATATCTGCATTACAAGAGGAAATCAAGATGCTACAGATTAAGGACAACGCATACCACAACAACATGGTTAATGATCATTTGGAGTTCCCTTGTTCACAGGAGATGACCTCGCATTCACCCGTAGCAGATCAACGTGGACCTCACATTATATCATCTTCAAGTAATCCATCCGATGAGGACATTATTTTGGAAGGAATTCATCCAAGGAATACAGATGGGCGGAAAAGAGACGGTGGAACTACACATCACGCAGTAGGTAGGAATTGTCACTCAACACGAACACGGAAAGGTGAAAGAAAGGTAAAGTTAAGTGTAAAGATGAGTGAAATACGTGCTATGAGTAAGTTCAGTGGTAAATGTAACGAAAATGCTACCTCTTTCCTAGAAAAATTTCAGGATGAGTGCAATATAATGTGTATAGATAAATCGCAATATATGAAACTAATCCCTCATTTATTACTCCCACCATGTTCTTTATGGTTTAAAGCAGTACGAGATCACGTCAATACATATGAGGAATTCAAAGCAGCGCTGATTGCAAATTACGAAAATGACTTTTTGCTTGCAAACAGAGATGCCACGATTAGAAATCAACCTTTCAATCCTCGTTTGCACAAATCTGTTGTTGATTTTGTTGTAAATACATATAACGAGTTAAAAGTCGTAAATCCGTTGCAATCGGAATCTAGAGTAATTGCATCAATTCGAAATTTGCTACCGTTTAAACTACAACAGATCCTGTTTTCTACCCAGTGTATGAGTTTTAATCATTTATTAATGCTTGTACAATGTTATGAAACTCAATACCACGCTCAGAATCATCAAGCAGGATTAGGCAAAATTAAAAACAATTCAGATCACTTTGTACCTGTTCGTAATCTAAATATCCGTAATGCGAACGATACGGAACACAACCTAAATCGAGTGAATTTAAGCAATCCGAACGAGCAAAATAGGCAAAGATATGTTGGGAATCCACCTAACCTAATTAATCGTGGCAATCCTTATGTTAGACCATATAACCAAAATAGATTCAAAAATAGACGAAATACATGGCGAAATTCAAGGAATACAGTAAACTACATGGATAGACGTAGTCGTAATTCAAGAGATGGCACTTCGCATCAAAATCAAGAGAATGACACAATTCTTGTACAGAATAACAATACGGGACATAATCACGATTGTGCAGTACAATGTACTTTATTGGAACCATACACGAGTATGAATTTAAACTAACTGCAGCTGATGTGGTAGGGGTTAAACCCATATCAGCTATAGATTCTCATGAACATTTACCTTCAAATTTATGTGATAATGTCAAACCCATATCAGCTATCGATTCTTATGAACATTTATCTTCAAATTTTTGTGTTCATGTTAATGATGAAAACGACCTTTTACATGACATATCTGTAAATAATTATTCAGAAATAGCAATCAATAGATGTCAGTATCAATTTATGCCTGTAGTAAATCGTTGTTGGTCCGAAGATGATAATGTCAATGATGGTTTTGATGTTGAAGAAAATTTTGTATTTTTAAAATCATACAGTACAGCTAAAATACCTGTCAAAATCAATGGGTTAAGCACCGAAGCTCTACTTGACACAGGCGCAAACGCCTCTCTATTATCATATTCGTCATGGAAAGCAATTACTAGTAATTACTCGAATTCTAAATTACAAAAGGCTGAGAACCTTATTATAGTCGATTTTACTGGCAAACATAAAAAGAGAGTAGCTGGAATTACTCGTGTGACAATATCTATTCAAGATTTTGAAATATCAATCCCTATTCTAGTGATAAAGGAATTGAATGAAAAATTAATTATTGGTTTAGATTTATTATCTCAATTGCGTGTCATGCTTGATTTTAGAAATCAAACATTAACTATACCCGGCATACCTCAGGAAATCGTTCAGAAACTGCTCCCAAAATTAGATGATATTGCTTGTCAGTATAATAATGTTCCTAATGTATTGAATAATGTTTCTGTAAGTTCAGAAAGCGATAAATTAAATGATCAACTAACGCAAGTCACACAAAATTTGATGGATTCTAAGGATGATGTATTGTTTTCTGAGTGTGTTAAGTCACTTGAAAGTAGTCTTGATTTTATAGATAATACAGTAAAAACCCACTTTAAAGATATTCTATATAAACATAAAAATGTTTTCTCAGAACGTCCTGGGTGTTGTAAGGATTTTGTTTATTCTTTTAAGGTTAAGACAGATAAACCCATTGTGACTAAGCCCTATATAATTCCCTACCGATACAGGGAAAATGTACGTCAGCAAATTACCGATATGTTAAGAGATGGGATCATTAGGCCTTCACGAAGCATTCACCTTAATCCATTACATGTAGTTCCTAAGAAAAATGGTTCTCTACGTGTGGTTTTGGATTTGAGACGCACGAATTGCCATATTGATCTGGAACAAGTGAGGTATCCTCCAGTGGAAGAAATACTAGCCTCTTTACAAGGGAATGCAGTCTTCGGAAATTTAGATCTCGTAATGGCTTATAATCAGGTCGAATTGCATGAGGATTCGAATAGGGATGCGCACGAGTCGAGACATGCCTCGAGATTCGAGTCGAGACACACTTTGTAAAATTCGAGACGAGTCGAGACAAACGTGTTTCTCGACTCGAATTTTCGAGTCGAGACACGAGTCGAGTCGAGACAGCTCATAAAAATCTCGACTCGACTCGAATGTCTCGAAAATTTTTCTAAAACTTTTAATATTATTATGAAGAAATTATTCACTCAGGAACAGCCTTGAAACCAATTCCAGCATTTATTACTTTAGAAAGGTACAGAACGTATAAATTTAATAATTAATCTTCCGAGATCATGATCTAATTTTCAGCTCAATTCAGTTAATTAAAACTAGTAATTAATGTCGTGATATTTGATTGTACTTCAAATATAATAATAATAATAATAATAATAATAATAATAATAATAATAATAATAATAATAATAATAATAATTGATTATCTAGTTTGTATAAAACTATTATTCGTAGCCTATATCTAGTCTGTATAAGAACACTGCAATAAAGTGAACATCATAAATTCTCTGAATGAGCAATTGGCAGTCTGTAGTAATTTAGCATAGTTATAACTATTGTGTTTTTATTTCCATGAACGATATAGGGCTACATAACTTCTGGACAGGGCCAGATTTAAGGGGGTGCAAAGCTGCACGCTACCCTCCTTTGTTGTAAATATACCTGTCTAAAATGAGAAGCTAGCAGTGAAAATACCGCGACATTGGTGTGTCGTGAATGGGCCACTGATGTACCGCGAGGATATCAAAACAAAATTATTAATTCTATAGCAATCAAATTGCAAAACGTAGGGGAAAATGTATATTTGTATTGCACATTACTATGAACCTCTACTATGAATCTACAATTTTAAGTTTCATGCCGTGTTACTTTTCTGTACATTTCTAATGTTGAAAAAAGTATTTGTTATTGTTATGACCATTATTGCTTCTTTATCGTTACAGACTATTTCGTAACTTGAAAATTTAAAATATCATTCAATCCTTTCGACAAATTATTTACATTTGTGTTTTAAAAGTAAAATAGATTTATTTGTTCGTTCGTTATTTAATGATCTTCATTCTTAGTAAAAGGTTGGATACAGTTTTGGAAAGAGTAAGCGTATTTTTAATAACCTGAGTCCAACATTTCATTGCAGTTGATTTCTCCTTTTAAATTAGAATGAAAAATAAGCATAGTGATTTACCACGACGAAAACCCAGTGATCGAGCTTTCTTCTCTGTGCGAAGGAGATCAATAATCAAAGAAAAAAATACCAGTGTGTTTTATATTTACAAATAATAATATCTATAAGTGTGCCGCGAGAAACCATGTTACACCCATAGTGTGCTGCAAGTTGAAAAAGGTTGGGAAACGCTGGTTTAGAGGAAAGAATAATTGGTACACTCCCTCCTCCCTGCTCTCTCTCTGCCTAGTATATTTTCTTTATTTTATTGTCTCCGAAACACCATTCCAGACAAATGCTTTTCGGTAGAAAAGTTAGAAACAAACCATCCCGCTCTTGGACAAAGTGGGCAACATGCGGTAGTCAGGTCAATGAACCTGCTTTGGAAATTATCGTGCAATTTAGGTTACTGAGAGGGTGTAGTTTCTTCAACTAAGCCGCCTTCTACTATGGCTCGTGCCATAAATAAGTCATCGTCTGATCATATGGGAAACACCGCTAGTTGTCCTTGCCTGACATCTGTTTCATATTCATATAGCAAATGATTTTTTTTATAGACGGTGTTGTATCTATCCAGAGAAATATCATCCGCCCCTGTTCCCATTTTAAATGTTGCGGTTGACCCCCTTGAGCCTTATGATGGGGGCTCTGGGGGACTTGCTTCTTACAAAGTTCTCTTGGCCCTCGACATGAGTACATTCCTCTGCAATTGGATTTGCAACATCTCTTTTCGCTTCGCAGCAATTTGAGATCACATTGTTCGATGCCATGTTAAGACAGCACATATTTGTGACGGCCATTTTGAAAAACATGCTTCATATAGCAAATGTTTCCTATATATGTTGTTGCACATTCCATGATCAATCGAGAGAGGTAACACTCGGTCCCTGTTTCCATTTGAAAATTTGAAGTTGGCTCCTGGGGCCCTATGTTGGGGATCCTGGGGGCACTTGCTTCTCACAGACTTTTATCACCCCCTGACATTGGTACATTCCTGGACAACTGGATCCGTCACATTTTTGTTCGTTTCGCAAATCTTTCAGGTCACAAAGTTTGATGGGACACCCTGCATATTCCCACATACGACCCAACCATGACACAATGTTTACTTCTATTATCGGTTGTTGGCTCAACCCAACCATTTCATGTTCCCCGACTTGACATTGCCTCAATCACTCTAACATTGATGCATTCCGAATGATGCCTGTTGCCGGAATTTTCTTTTTCTGAAGCGAGTGGCCTAACTATATTAGACTTGTCTGGATGTCCATGGCCAGTCTTGCTAACTTTGGAACTCGTTTTTCTTTTCGACTCTAGGTACGTCGGTTTCCTGCATATTCGGTGCTTCTTGTTTTGTTCATTCTAATATGTACAGCCCCTGATCAAATGTGACGCATTATGGCCAACTTCGTTTTTTCCGTATGTTTCGTACTTCTGTTTTTTTCTATTTTCTTTTGTTAGATTGTACCACTGATTAGACACGCCATATCTTATGTTCTACATGACAGGTTGACACTGAATATTGCACTCACTTCATATAGTGCTCTTTGCAAAACATGTACTTTTCATTGCAGTTGGCAACACTGTTAACCCCACTGGTGGCCTTCATTTTTTCCCTATTGTGGCAAGTCTCTTTCTATACATCACTTGTCAGCATTGTATTTTGCCGTGGCCCCCCTTTTTTTGTGGAATTTGCACTTTTCCCCCTTGTCCAGCCTTGCTGTTTCCCGAACTTCCACCCCTTATATTTCCTGAGCCTATTGCTATGGGCAGCTAATTTTTTGGGAATGCTAATCTCTGTTACAGCTCTTTCAATTGGCATAGGCCACACCTTTCACTGCAGCTATCATTTTCGGAAGGTTCCCTTGTGAGATCCCAACGAGACAATTGTGTTCGCATTGGATATGTTATAACTAGACGAATCCCGAAGTTATACGTGTCACCGGGCGGGATATCGTGAGTTACAACATATTCAACGAACTTAAAAAGTTAGTTACTGAATTCTCTATCTCTGTGTGTCTATCTGTCCGTCTGTCTGTTATTTGCATTTTTTTCAATTTTGTACACTGCATTAGATAGAGCATCAAAAACTATTAGACAAAATGATTAAATTTTTCGCGTCAATCTAACCGTTCGCAAGATAGTGGCCAAAAAATGACCGATTTACAGAAATTTAAGCAGCCATATCTCGGGAACCGTAAATCATAGAGAGATCATATTGGTGTTGATCAATATCTAAAAGGATGGTAAACATTTTGGTACCAAATAGTAACCGGTAGTCACTGTCCAACTGGCCAGTGGTTTGGCCAATGACCAGTTGACCAGTGGCCACCAATTAATATCAGGACAAAAATGTTTAGCATTCTATTAGGGATTGATTACCACCAATACCATATCTCTATGGCTTACCGTTCCCGTGATATTGGCCAAAAACATGGCCAATTTCTAGATATTTAAAAAGCCATAGCTAGGAAATTACCTGCTAGAATAGTTTGAACCGAGTCATTTGTTCGGAAACGATTGGGTAAATGGAAAACTCGGTGAACATGTATCCCATCATTTTCAAGGCCACACTTTTTTTGGGGTAAAAAGTTTGCCTCAGGGTTCCCCGCAGGGCCCCAGACGGGATCCAACTAAAAAGTTTCAAATGGCAAGAGGGGTTAAGTAGCACATCGTTTGAAATCTGTTGTAAAATGAAGGAAAATGGAGCAAGTCTCGACTCTCTACGACAACCCTATGCAAAATGGCGGCGGGTCAAAATGAAAACAAAAACTTAATTGAAAAGTCCACGACCACCCGTATAAATCGAAAATGGTGAGACAAATGTAAAAACAAGAAAGGACGTGTGGCATTACGAGATCGAGCTGAAGAGAATTTCACAGTAAATATCAAGCTCAAGCTCGAATTAGTGAGAAACTTGACTAGTGTGATCCTCATTGAGATTAGCGAATGCGAGCTCCATTGAGGATAGAGAGCATGAGCCCGAGTGAGTCACGGTTGCAAAATTACCAATTTTACTTCTTTCTTTCTTTTCTTTTCCTACTCCAATGCGTAAGGTTTATGAACAGCAGAAGTGCTTGCTAGAAAGACCTTAATTAGCATTGCTTGAATTATCCATAGACTAGGAACTGCTTAGATATCTAATGCAACTTACGTTCGCATTTTAACAATTCAGGTTGTAATTAAAACCTTGAATACTGAGCAGATGAGCACGCAGAATGTTTTGTTGGGGTGTATTTCTAATACGCAATTAATTATTCGTAAACAAATACAACTCTATAGTATCTGAAGCGACTTGAGTTGGATTGAATGAAAACGTGAACATGTATTCGAACTGCGCAATGTATTGTTAATTATCATGAACTGGAACAATTAGAAAAAAAAATGGAAGCGCGACTGATGAGCACCAAACATCAAAATTTCACAAGGCATGGTCAAAGCTCACACCTCAAAGACCAGAAAAAAAGATTGCCCCATCAACTAACCGTTGTCTTGTCCAAGTCAGTTGCTTCTTTTCATTGTGAAATTTCCTGCAAGTTAATCAGAATGTTGAAAATTTCCTACATTTTAAATTTATTTAATATGTACTGATCAGTCAGAACATTATGACTACCAACCTACTATCGATATAATTTCCGTCCAGGCGATATCTGTGTCACCTGCCGACGAATGCCTGCTAGTCAGTCACACGTAAGGTGCATGTAGTATCAGTGAGAGTGCTGGCCGTGTGTAGAATGGGGAAGGCGCGCGATCTGAGTTTGACCGAGGGCAGGTTGTAATGACCCGCATACTCGGCAGGAGAATTTCGGAAACTGCAGGACTTGTCGGATGTTCGAGGAGTGCTGTGGTGAGTGTCTTCAACAAGTCGCGAAACCAAGGGAAAACGACGTCCAAACATCGAGGGGTTGGGCGCCCCCACCTCATTACAGATGTCGGTCGTCATAGGCTGGGCAGACTGGTAAAACAAGACAGGCAGCGAACTGTGGCAGAACTAACATCATACTTTATTACTGGGCAAAGTACAAGTGCGTTTGAACACACAGTGCACCGAACACCCCTAACGATGGGCCTCCGAAGCCCATGTCCCATCTATGTGCGAATGTTAACACCACGACATCTGCAACTACGACTGAAATGAACACATGACCATCGTCATTAAACCTTGGCACAGTGGCAGAGCGTTGCATTGTCTGATGAATCCCGATACCTTCTTCATCATGACGATGGGAGGGTGCGAATTCGTGGTGTTTCAAGAAAACAGTTCTTTGACACCTGTACTGCGGGACGGAGACAAGCTGGCGGTGGCTTAATTATGCTTCGGAAAACATTCACGTGAGCATCTATGTGTCTAGTGAAGCTCGAGCAAGGCACCATGACGGCCAAGGCGTATTACACACTGCTTGCAGACGACGACCATGTTTCCCAACGGTAGTGGCATTTTTCGAAAAGATAATGCACCATATCACAAGGCCAGGATTGTGATGGAGTGGTTCGAGGAACACAGGGACAAGTTCCAAGTGATGTGCTGGCCGCCCAACTCGCCTGATCTGAACCTAATCGAACACAAATGGGATGTGATTGAACATGACTTCAGAGCGCATCGCCCCTCTTCCCGGAATTTACGGGAATTAGATGACCTGTGTGCAAGGGCGCCGATCCTGGGGGGCCGAGGGGGCCCGGGCACCCCCAAAGCTCATGTGAGCCCCCGCATTGTATTTATGAATATACAATATTTGGCATAATTTGAATACAATTTGTCTTAAAATACTCATATATATGCCTTCTGCATCTGAATGCCCCCCCACATTTACAGAAAAATCGGCCCCCTTGCCTATGTGTACCAATCAACTCTCTCCAGTGACCTTTCAAGGATCATTGCGTCCATGCCAAGACGTGTCGCCATTGTTATCCGTGCCAAAGTTGGACACACTGACAATAAGGTAGGTAGTCATAATATTCTGGCTGATGTGTGCGTATATTTTAACTCGTATATTTTGTCTCGACTCGAATTTCGAGACGTCTCGACTCGAATTCGAGTCGAGTCGAGACAGAGACTGTCGAGTCGAGACACGAGTCGAGACAGAAACATATTTTCGAGTCGAGACACGAGTCGAGACAACATTTTCTCGAGACGAGTCGAGACAGGCTTAAATCTCGACTCGACTCGACTCGAACGCATCCCTAGATTCGAAACCGTACACGGCATTTAGTTTTGAAGGTCACTTATATGAGTACAACCGTGTAGTCTTTGGGCTTATCAATGGTAGTGCGGCGTTAGCTTCCTGCTTAAATAAAGTCTTAGGACAAGACTTACGCAGCAACGTGATAACCTACGCTGATGACATCTTGATAATGGGAAAGAATCCGCAGGAATACTTGAAGTACTTAGATATAGTTTTGGATAGATTGGAAAGTTCGGGTCTTACTATCAACCTACAGAAATCAAAATTTCTACAAAATTCTATAGAATTTCTTGGATACCAAATTGATGCCTCGGGTTTACATTTCAGTCAATCTAAAGTACAAGCCATAGAGGATCTGCCTGCGCCGTTAAATGTGAAACAGACACGGCAAGTATTAGGGCTCTTCAATTGGTTTCGCAAAGCCATCCCGCGATTTGCTGAGATAGCCCAACCTTTATTTATGATTATAAAGAAAGGAGTACATGGCAATGGGGTCCGATTCAAGAACACAGTTTTAATAAGTTGAAGGCGAGCGTGAAGCGAAACATCCATTTGAATCACCCTCGATATGACGTTCCTTTCTATGTCCAGTGCGACGGTTCTCAACTTGGAATCTCTGCAGTACTCTGGCAACCAAATCCAACCATTAAGGAACCGGCCGTTATCCATTGCGCTAGCCGTACTTTGAAGAAAGCTGAGAAAGGATACACCACAACAGAAATCGAACTTTTGGCCGTACGTTTTGCGATACAAAAATTTGCTCCATATCTCAGCTGATGTCATTTCATAGTACTTACCGACCATAATTCATTACGATACCTTAACAGCATACAGGGATATAATAACAGACTACTTCGTTGGTCGTTAGAACTTCAATCTTATGATTTTGAAGTACAGCACATTAAAGGGGTAGATAATGGACCCGTAGATACCTTATCACGTCTGTTTCCTGGAGAAGAACAACATATTTTGTCCATCAACGAATTTAAGGTCTTGCAGGATGAAATAGCTACCATTTCAATGGAAGATCTAAGAGAACATCAAATGAATTATCCGGAATACAACCAAATCATGGAACATTTGTCTTCATGCAGTGAGGGATGTAATTGCCCCAAACAATGGAATTCTAGATTTAAATTATCTAACGGAATTCTACTTATTAAAGATTTCAAATTCAAGTCTAGAAACAAAATTTGCATTCCACCTACGCTGACAACCCGTATATTAAAAGCCTATCATGACGATTTTGGTCATTTTGGTTATGTAAAGGTATGTGCATTGATTAATAAATCCTTTTATTGGAGAGGAATGAGAGCTCAAATCAAAAATCACATCAAGGACTGTGTTGAATGTATGCGAATCAAACATAACTACCAGGCTGTACATAAACCTATGCTCTCAATAACGCCAGAGAGACCACATTCGTTTCTATCTATCGACCTATATGGACCGTTACCAAGAGCAGCTACCGGAGAAACTTATCTACTTACTACCATGAATATCTTTTCGCGTTATGTGGTAGCTTATCCTCTGCGTAGAGCAACTTCCGCTGCTATCGTAAATAAAATCTTGAACGTATACATTCCACATTGTGGTTCTATCGAACACATATTATGTGACAATGGTTCACAGTTCAAAAGTGATGTGTTTATCAAAGCTATGAACAAGGCTAACACTAAAATTCATTTCGTAACTCCGTACCACCCTAGCAGCTCTGTTGTAGAAAATGTGCATCGTAATTTTGGTATGTTGTTTCGACACTTTTGTAAAGATAAACATGCCGAATGGATTAAGCATGTCAATCAAATCACGTATCTTTTGAATCATTCGATATCAGACACTTTAGGCGTGTCTCCTGCTAATGTACATACGGTTCTGATTTGATTTTCCCTGTGGAACGACATTTTAATGTCAAGTTAGAAGATTCAACAATCGTAGATTCTTCCAATTTAGTGAATATGGTAAAAATCCGAAGACATAACAAATTTGTGAAACGTAATTCTCAATTAGAGTCTTTGCAAGAAGGAAAATATCGAATCAAGATCAATGACTTAGTTTTTGTTAAACAACATCCAGAAAGTAATGCGTTGTTAAAGAAGATTTATAAATTTTGTGACATTTTCTCAGGTCCTTATTTATGTCTTAAGGAAATAAACCCTAAAGTTTTTGAATTGTTGAACGCTAAAACGGGTACGTCAATTGGACTTCGTAATATAGACGAGTTGAAGGTTTGGAGGCCTACCCAGTATACAAGAGAAAAATGGATGCGTTTAGTGAAAAGACTAGTTGCACCTGACATTCTTGCTCAAATTAATAAGAATGAAGGAGACTAAGAAAAAAAAAAATAAAAGGGTGTTTTCTGTTTGTGTAAAAATAGATTTATTTTCTTCCTTTTGTTCGTCCGAAAGTAGGTTACGTTTAATTTTGATTTTTACTTAATTTAATTTTCTTTAATTCTCATTAACCAATGATAATTTTCAAATGATTTTAATTCTCTCTTGTTAATGTGAAGAATTATAATTCGATTTATAATTGATTAAAGGCAAAGGTTATTTATATTATAGGGATTTGTGTTGAGAATTTGTTGTCAAAGATTATGTTAAGAATAAGGTTCATTCTATTAAGCTATTTATCCGACGACTGTCTTTATGCGCTACTTTATATATTACCCGAATAAGATTCTTCTATATTCTGATGCCTTATGGATACAATGTATATTTTGAAACATCATCTAACGTAGTTATCATATAATGCGCCCTGGAAAGATCAAATATTATTTTCTTAACATCACCGTTTTTAATAATGATTGAAACTGCTAATCATTGTGACTTATGTTTTTAAAAAGTAATTTGTCTCTTACGATTTTAACTTCGCACCCTTCATTAATTAGATTATTAAGCGATGACGTTTTTGTAATAAAAGATAAATGATAATGGAATGAAAGATTTATTATAAATGTATTTATATATATGAAACTTAATGAAGATATATATACGAGGGGCGATCAAAATGTAAAGGACATAAGTAATGTAACATCATTATTGTAAACGGACCAGTGGTTCTTAAATATAAAAGCCAAGCTCGCTTGTAACTTTTATATTCAGTCCCATCGTCGGGCGACATTTTTATACAACGAGATACTTTGTATCGTTTAATAATTACCTGTACCTTGGGCAGAAAGTGCTCATACTCAAGTACTATACTTGATATAATGTTAATTTAAAATAACAAAAGAAGAATGTTTTTAATATATGTAAGAAATATACATTATTGTATAATTCGTTGCTATGTAGTTGTTTATGGATACCTAATCAACATGTATGCTTACAAGACAGTGTGGAGTGAAAATACGTTAAAAGAGTATCAACTAATAAATCATTTTATACTCATCATCGACTTGTAATTTCGATAGAAAAGGTGAGAATACTAGTAAAATATAATTATTGAAGATCTTTTAATGGGTAAACAATTACTACCACTCAAGATTTACATATATTATTAGCCGAACCAGGTTGACGACTACCTTTGGTGAGTCGTTGTAAACACTCCACTGGTTCCCAAACTGGGAAGGCTATCCCTGAGACACATGAAAGAAAATCAAGACGGCACAGATTATACCATGAATTGCAAAATTATTTTTACACTCTAAAGGAGGTCAGATTTTTCTTTTCAACCACGATTAGCTAATCCTTGTATTAAGCAAATTTCCAATTAAATATTGAGATTTGGTTTTATTGATTCCAATATGTACTCTATTGGGCAGAAACATTGACATTTCGCAAAAGCGATGAAAAAGTTGCAGGCTTTCGAAGCATGGGCATGGAGGAAAAAAGGAGAGAATTAGCTGTGTTGAACAGAAAACGAATGAGAAGGTGTTAGAAATATTAAGAGTAGGGGAAAAAATAAGAATTTTAGATATTGTTAATAGGAGGAAGAGGAACTGGTTGGGATATTGGCTGAGGAGGAACTGTATTATGAGAGACGTGATAGAGGGTATGATGGAATGAAAGAGAGAGAGGGAGCAAATGAGACTGTGGTTGAAACAAGTATTAAAACAGAAAATTGCTACGTCAAGACGAATAGACTAGCTGAGGACCACCGTACATCGAAGCTTCTTAGTTGCAGTAAGTGATCTGCCAATAATGGCAGAATAGCTATGATGATGATAGGTCTATGTTCAGCAATATTGACAAAATAATAATAATAATAATAATAATAATAATAATAATAATAATAATAATAATAATAATAATTATTATTATTATTATTATTATTATTATTATTATTATTATTATTATTATTATTATTATTATTATAATCAAACCTCTTAATTTTAGAATAATTTGAGTGAAAACTGAAAACGACTCAACTGTCTCTATGTCTTTTGTGTAAACTCAATTTAAATAAATGCTTTTGACCTGTATTTATAACGGCATCAAATTCTAAGTTATTTGAAGTCTCACTTGTGAATATGGATTACTAGTATCAATTACCCACTTCGTTGGGTTAAACTAAATAATAATAATAATATATTTCGTTAGTCAGTCACTTTTTACTATTACTAAAGCGCTCTCTGGTGTCGGTAATTTTTGATGATTTTTACATTTCTCTCCCCTCCTCCTCCCTAAGTTGCGGGGCTGAATTTGGATTTAAATGGCATCAGAAGTGTCACTGTTCGTCTCAGAGATCACCGAAAACTATGGACTCGGTACTAATATCGGTCATTTTCAATAAACTTACATATTCCTTCCTGCCTGAAGTTGCGAGGCACGGCATCAGAAGTGCCATTATTCATCTCAATGACCTCGAAAAACATGAGTTCGACATTAGTAATGGTCATTTTCGAGAATTGTTATATATATAGGCCTATATCCTTCCTCCCCCTTCCTCAAGTTGCGCTGCTGAATTTGTATTTAATCGGGATCGGAAGTATCACTGTTCACCTTAGCGACGCCGAAAACTATGGATTCCACACTAATATTTGGTTATATTTTATCATTATTATGTATTTCCCCCTCCCCAACTTACGGTGCTGAATTTGGTCGTAAATAGTACCGAAAGTATTATATTCAGCTCAGCAACCTCGAAAACTATGGTTTCGACATTAATATTCGTCATTTTTGATCATTTTTATATGTCTTCCCTCCCCTGCGCTAAGCTACAGGGATGAATTTGGATTTAAACAGTATCTGAAGTGTCACTGTTTATCTCAGCGACCCCCAAAACTATAGATTCTATATAGATTCTACTTTAATATCGGTCATTTTCGATAATCTTTAAATATCTCTCCCCTCCCCCTTCCCCAAACTGCACCGTCAAAGTGATATGACAGAAACCATCTCAGGTCCAAACCTCCCCTCCCCTCCTCTTCCCCCAGGTTCTACCATCAAAGTGAAACTCTAGAGTCCCGAACCTCATACATGTTAAAAATTTGATTGAGATCGGTTGGGTGGTTCAAGAGTTTGTAAGTCACAAACTTAGTCGCTTTTATTTTTATTTATATTGAATTTGTACATCTCCTCCTTTCCTCCTCTACCCCTACGTTGCTCAGTCAAAGTGAACTGACAAATAACATTCCAGGCTTGAACCTCATCTATGTTGAAAATTGGATCGAGTTCAAGAGATTAGAAGTCACAAACATAGTTACTTTCAATTTTATAATATAGATTTATTGTCGTGGTATAATGTTATATCGCTCAATCCTCGATGTGCCGTATACCTAAGAAGGCTAAAAGTTATATTGATAAATAATTATTCAACGTATAAGCATCTGCCTATGAAATCAAACTTGCGGTCACATGCACTAAGTTTTCGTCAATGTCGTGAAAATGTAATTTAGGTATTAATTTTATGAGCACACATTAAAAATTTCCAACAGATGCTTGAGTCTCGGCCATACCCATGTAGTTGACACCTATGGTGTACGGAATTACCAATGTTTAATACTACATTTCTCTTTAGTTTTGGAAGAAGAACACCACCAATAGGTTTGAGAATGAAATGAAATATCTAGATTAACGTCCCACGATTAGGCACCAAGGCTAAGGGAGACGGTGATGATGAGAAGTGAATGAAATGGTGGTATGAAGAAAGTGGGAGGAAACTAGAAAACTCCGAGAAACCCTCCCCCACACATTGTGTTTGTCCGAAAAAAAAGTTCACATGGCGCAAGATGACACCTGTATGGCTTGAAAACTAGTAATAACTACAGAAAACGCGAACCGATTCAGAGGGGCAGGTCGACTCACACGGATTGCATAAACTACTGGGAACACATTCACTCCAACAGCATTTTTACTGAAAAAAAGAAATCCATCCGCTTCTTTATTACATTCTATAAAAAAATTCAAGTAGTACCGGTACTTGTGTAAGAGTCTTGGTTTTGGCCTTGCAGGTAAGGTCTTGGTCTTGGTCTTGGTCTTGCAACCCTTGGTCTTGGTCTTGCATCGGGATTCCTGGTCTTGGTCTTGCATGCAAAACTCTTGCAAAAACTGCAAGACCAAGACTCTTGCGCTCATCACTAAATGACAGACTATTGCTCAGGTAAATATTTGAATAATAGACAATTATTTAGAATTATTAAATGTTCAAATCATTATTTCAAGAACGAAATTTGTCAAGTAATTATTTCAATACCAGATAATTTTTGAAATAGACTAATTATTGAAAAAAAACGAGTACGGTAATTGCTCAACTAATTACTAGAATAATCAAAAACATTCGAGTAGTCATTCACATAACGGACAATTCTTCGAACGATTATTCGAATAATGGACAATGTTTCAAATAATTACTGAATAATGGAAATGTTTTCAAATAATTATTCGAATAATGAAAAGATCCTAATTTTTCAAATAATTATACAAATAACAGACAATTATTCAAATAATTATCGAATAATGGACAATTATTCAAATAATTATTGAATAATGGACAATTCTTCAAGTAATTATTCAAATAATGGGCAATTCTTCAAACAATTAATCGAATAATGGACAATTATTTGAATAATTATTCGATTAATGAACACCTCTCCAAATAATTATTCAAATAATTTTGGAATATTCTTCAAATGATTATTCAAATAATGGACAATCCCTTAAGTGATTATCCGAATAATGGATAATTCTTCATTTTTTAAAAAAATATTATTCGAGTAATAGTGATTCTTGAAGTGATTATTCGAATAGTAGATGATTCTTCAAATAAGTAATTCGAATAGAAAATTCTTCAAATAATTAATTCGAATAATGAAAAATTCTTCAAATAAGTAATCCGGATAATGAACAACTCTTAAAATAATTATTCGAATAATGTACAATTCTTTAAATTCCTCAAATAATTATTCGAGTAATAGACAGCTCTTCAAGTGATTATTCGAATAATGGACCATGCTTCAAATAATTATTCGAATAATGGACAATTCTTCAAATAATTATTCGAATAATGAACAATTCTTCAAATAATTATTCCAATAATGGACAATTCTTCAAATAATTTTTACGAAATAATTACGAATATACTATATATAAATAATTTTAACAACATTGGTATAGTGTTTTAGTTGGAGAGCCTGTAGGAAGGAAAGAGACCTTTAGGAAGACGAAGAAGAATGAGGGAGATCATATAAAGATGTATCTTAAGGAAATTAATGATAATAACAATCATTGAGTAGGCTAGTTTGAAGTAGGATATGATGTAATTCGATTAGCAATAATTTGCTTCTGCGATCATAAGTTTCTTGAACAATAGTGCTATTAAAATGCACTACAATGATGTTTTAGAACCATGAAAACACGCTTATGTTTAGTATTGTTGGTTAAAGTTACGAGGGCTTATATTAAACTCAATTTGATTTGACTAAAGTAATAGGCCATAATAATGTTTATCTACTTTTTTAACAAGAAAACCCGATAGAAGGAATCAACAAAAGAGGGCCATAACTGTGCATTGTGATTCTTATGTTTTGAGACCAGTTGAGAAGGCGGGGGTGAAAGAAAAAAGAAGCAGATTGGATTTACAGGTTTAAATTAGACGAAATATGACGCGAATCTCTTATGGCAAGTCACGCGCTTTCAATTTGCAGTTAATGGCAAACTATGACGTAACAGCAGGCGGCAAAGAACGAACGAACCAAAGAAAGAAAGAAAGAAAGAAAGAAGGGGGGAAGGGACGAAATGTTACACAAAGTCGTGATCGGGATACAAACTGTTATACTAAGAACACCCCACACGAAAACATATGTGAAGAAGTGGGTTTGTTTCCTAATCTTTTAAGCACTTTCTGCTCATTTTCTAGGTCACGTGGGATGTTGGCTATACAGAACAACAGGCGGCTGAGGACGTATTGCCGTGGCCAAAAACTACGAAGTAAATTTCATTTTTTTTTTTAAAAAAAAAGCAATTTCAAGTTTCATTTATTAAAGATCAAAACTTTTAAGATTAACAAACACTCTTGGAAGAATATAAGTTACGTATAGGGTTACCATATGACAGACTTGAAAACAAAGGACATTATTAGTTTTAACTAAAGATTTACATTACTCCAATAACTCGACAACTCTCTTAATGTCATAGCAAGCAGTAGCGTACGCAGAGGGAAATTTCAAGTTTAATCCTAAACCCTCTTGAGCAAGATATGGAAAAGCATATACCGGTATTTACAATATCAAGGTTTCAGAAAATTTCTCGCGGGAGAGATTTTAATACACTTTGGGTGAAAAGCAGTACTAGCAAAATACTGGAAATCTGTATTGGGGACGATAGAAAGTATAACTTCGGGGAACTAATAAGTGCCCTATCCAGAAATCCATATTTCAGAATCCTACGGTACTTTCAGATCTGGTAGTTTCATCATCATTAATTGCATTTATATTCATATAATTATTATTTATTAGTGGCAAGCACTATATTTATTTTAACTTTGTAGTATAACCACTGATAACACACCTAAAGTATATTTTACTTCCTTGATTCTTGTTGCAGTTGCTTCTTTGATTTATGTATGTACAATCAAACATACTTTAAGACCATTACGTCAAGCAATTATCTATCAACAATTTCAGCGTCATCCTACGGAAATTTTCCCATTAATAAGATGTGAAGTTTAGGCAAAATTAAACGTGCAGCATATACTGGTAAAATGTTAACAAACCTCTATTGCTTTCATTGATCTTAGGAGTTCGGATATTCTTTTACGTTTTTCAGTGGAAAGCCGTCTGATAGCACATGGAAAGTCATTTGTTAATGCGTGAGCACGTAACAGATTATGTAACTGACGTAGAATTTTGATGAAATTCGAATGAAATTAGTGTAAATAAACATCGGAATATTGCGGATGAGAACCCGAGTGGAATCACTTATTAGTGTTCCATAGTTTTAAATTCCATCGTATTCGTATATGAATAATAAAACCAATATACGTAATACATATAGGGTTAAGGCACCGAACATGGAATACTTTTTTTTTTCTTATTTATTTCTCAGAAATGGAAATTCCAGAATAAAAATATTATGCATCGTAATACTTGCGTATCTTTGCAAAACCAAATACAAGTAAGAAAGTTTGTTCCACATTAGATCCTATTGATTTTTTTTACTATACTACAAAATTGAAAGAAACGCAATTTCCCATATTAGCCACAGCCAGGTCCTAATATGAAACATTACATATTCTTAAAATGTAATACTAGAACAAAATATATGCATCTGCCTACAATGTGACATTTGGATAATTCGAGCATGGACAAAGATAATCCATTAGAGCAATTTATTTGCTTATTCAAGAAATAAATTTATTTATTAGTTCAAGGAAAGGAGCAAAAGAAGTGTTCGAGCGTCCAACTCCGAGATCACATCAGCTCTTAAGATAAGTCTACGAATAGGAAAGGACTCGGCCCTGGCCCCAGGAAAAGTATCATCCCGACATACGCCTGATGGGACAGAGGAAAACTAGGAAAACTTCACTCAGAGCATGGATCATGCCCGTCCTCGAATTATCCAAATGTCGCGTTGTAGGCATTGTGGCCTGTATATCATATTTGGTAAGTCTATAAGACAAGTAAACAAAAATTACATAACATTCTTACGATAAAACAGCAAAAATACCAGAATTTTACGTAGCACAAAGATCGGACTTGATTGGACATATTCATTATTCGGCTTATGTTTGTAAATTCTTGTAATTAGAGATGCAAGGGCTCGAAAAAAACCGGCTTTTTTTTGAAAAAAAAAAACGGTTTTTTCTGCTTCTCTTTTTTGCTTGGGAAATTTTGGGCTTTTTTCAAAATTCTGCTTTAAATTGATAAAACAGACTTTGTTTCGTTTCTCTATAACACAAAAAGTCATTTAATTAGTGGTTGATGCTGATAATAATATAAAAACTCTAAAATAAACTATGACTTTCGAAAAGATATTTCAAACAATTTTTCTTCAACATATTTACATTATGAATTCCAAAGGACTAACCAATGTGTATGATAAGAATTTTTTAACCTCCTATATACAAAAGTAAGCAGAGTTGGCAAGAACGATGGTTGTTTTTGAAAATGCCAAAAACCAGCTTTTTGGGGGGATGTTTAAACCAGGCTTTTTTGGTTTAAACCAGGTTTTTTGATTTAGATTTTTTGCTTTATGTATTTATATTACATATTCACAGAAATAAGTTTGTTTCGCCTTGGTGTTATTATGCAACAGCGGGGTTATGTTGGAAAAACTTCCTTAAGCTTAAAGAAGTCCGATCAGTAAATTTCTTAAATTGAGAAACTCCCGCCCTAGCCATCGGGAAAATCCCGTCATTACTTGAAATGTAAGACAATAATGGGAAAATCCTGTTATTGCTTTGCATTTAAAATTTAAAGGTCAACGTATTATAATCAGTTCGCTAAAACTGAAGTATTAAATTACAAATTTAGTACGTAGATATCATTGAAAGTCCAATCCAAGCTAATGTTGGAAGCTACGTAGGCAATCGATAAATTTTGCCAATTTCTGTCAATATATTTAAGCAATCTTGGCTTCTTTATAAAACAACAGGCATTTAAGCATGCAGAAATATACAATTTGGTTTCGTTTCGTATGTTTAGGCTTAACATCCTTACGAAATACCGACGTTATCAAGGAGAAGACTTTAGCTTAAACTGACATCCGAAATGCTACTTGGTTTACGCATGAAAGAAGGGTTGTGGTTCGACCGAAAATTGAACATGGGACACCTTGATTAAAAGGTGAAAGGGAAATAAAACTATTGCAGGTGATTTGATATGTGGAAACGTCACCATGAAGTTCACACGATTCGCATTTTTCGTTCTTTTTATTTATTTTATTTATTTATTTATTTTTTGGTTTAAACCAGTTATTAAAAAGAAGTTGGTGTAAACCAGCCAACCCTAAAAGTAAACACTTCTTTTTTAAAAAAAAATACACAAATAACTAGCAAAATTGTATGTAGTATTTTTACTTCAAAATATTCCATACTCTCTTTTTGAAACAAAATAAAATTAAAATAAAACATAAGAGAAATACTTAGATTTATATGATACACTTAAAGGCTGCACATCTAGAGCTTTTGGTTCTGTATATTCTTGAAATTCTTCAGTTAAGTTTTATATAACCACGATCATGGTTTACCCAATCCTCAAGTTTTCTGAATTTTTAACAAGAGGGATTCAACATATCATTACGGAACTCCCCCCCCTCCAAAAAAAAGGACTACGGAATATATTTAAGTTAACTTAAATACAACTGCACAACAAACATGACTGAGTGATTAGCTTTTGTGCTTTTATCGGAAAGTCCGGGATTCAACCCAGCATTCGACCATTCTAACAAAGCTTTTCTTCATTCCATCTGTAAATGTAGAAATAGTGCGTGTACTGTGAGTTGGCCGACTTCCTTTCTTATTGTTTTTAAATCGTTATTATTACTAATTACCAGCAGTGACGGTTTTGCGAAGGTTAGGGAGGCGGTCTTTCGGACTGAAGCCTGTTCCCCAAAGTTACGGAATGTCTGCAACAAACGAAATATCTATTAGTTATGCCTTTACTCATAAGCTTTAAGCTCCCGTCAAATAAAAATTGCGAATGTTTAGAAAAACTAAACATTAGTAAGAAAAACCCTTCCCAAAATACTTTTCTAAATCCGCCACTGATTCTCAGTATAAAATGATCTTTAAGGTTGTATCCGGAAGATTATTGCTAAACATATAAACGAAACGAAATACAGTATTAGTTATGCCTGTACTCATAAACTTCAAGCACCTCCCCCCCAAAAATTAGGACTTTTTAGAAAACGAAACAATCAGAGAAACTCCTCCTAAAGTACTTTTCTAAATCCACTACTGATTATTTGTATAAATTGGTGTTCAAGGTTGTGTCCGGAAAATTATTGCTAAATCACTGCACAGCTACAGTATAACAGAAATGTGGAAGTACGGTTTGACGGATATATAGAAAAACGGGCAAGTTTAACTTTTGCGCTAGAAGCTAGAGTACTAAGCTCTTAGAAATGAAACACGGATGAAACTAAAATGATCTAGAGAAGAAAAAAGATGTCGATAACTCAAAAGTTAAAACAAAGTTAAATAGCCTCTAAAATTGCTCTCAAATACTACATTCTTCATGTTAGCTTTAATTCGTAAAACATGTGCTCCATCCATCTCGATGGTGAATTTCAGAGCGAAATATTGCATTTAGGTCATGGAATTCTTATCTAACTATAGAATATACTATAAGAAAGCTATTTAGATAGAAAAATCATGAAAATGAAAAAAGCCAAAATTTCCTAAATTCTCGTTTTTATCCCAAAAAGCCGGCTTTTTATGTAAAAAAAAAAAAAACATTGATTCAAAAAAGCCGGCTTTTTTGCATCTCTACTTGTAATAGACTGTAATATCTACTTATTTTAACTTTTGGAATAGCTATAATATCTTTTAACTTGGAATAAGCATGTTTACTAGATACAACCAATAATAAAGATAGTTAAACGTAATATTCGGGAAAGCAAACTATGTGTGACAAATAAAGTGAAAAAAAAAATACTCTATATAAAAGAAGAAAGTTCAAACATACTGGATTAGCGTGTCTTAAGACGTGGAAATTTTGATTCCAGTTTTACTTTGCGAAACAATGTCCACAAAAGTATTTTTCTGCACCTTTTATGATACACATTTCGTGGTACCATCTTTTACAAACTAGGCATTTTAAACAATTCCCTTCCTCTGCACTGAGCGACCATAATTTTACACAATGCCCACATTCCTCATCATAATCATCAGTAGGGTCACTTGAAGTGTCACTATCTTCGTTCAAGTCATTCACTGACATTGGATTAACTTTCTAATTTGTATCTCGTGATGTCCTTTTCTTTGGCTGTTTCGAATGGATTTTCTTGGACGTGGCTTGGAAGGCTAAACGTTTTTCAACTACTTGCAATGATGAGGCAAAGGCCTGTTGTAATGAAGTAGAGGTAGGTTCTAAATCGTTTTTGTGTGGAGTGCTCGTAACTACTTTCGCCTCACCTGACTTTCGACTACATGTGTTGCGATGCTGTGGCTGTAATTGTGGTAGCGGACTCACTACTTCAATCGTCACTGTCGCGCTGTTTTCTTCACTTTGCACTGTAGAAGATACGGAACTTGGGACATTTGAACCAACAAATAATCTGTAAAAGTTTCTTTCGAATCGGTTCACGCGTTCAGAAGTTATCACGAGACACACAGACAGATACCCACACAGAAAAACAACACAAATGCCAAACGTCTCGATAGGAGACGTTCGCAAACACTCGGCCTAAAATAATATGTTGGGTCTAATATAACTTACAATTCTGTTATTCTTCTTCACTTCTAGTTCACATACGTATGAACCTATTTAGGAATATTCCATATTCTGTAAGTATTCCATATTAGAAAAATCGCCATTTTGGATAGTACACTATATATGTAATCTAAATATCACAAACTCAATAATAGTAGATGCCTCCTTGCGTATATTCAGCAGCTTGGAAATATACGCCCAAAAAACTGAAGTTCTTAAAAAAAAAATAAAATCTGCAACTAAAGAAAATGTGATTTTACATTTATTGAGTTTTCTAAGTTGAGCGTTAATGCCTCCAGGAAAAAAAAGTGCTTGGGGCAATATACATTTTATGAGATTTATTATTTTTCAAGGTTGATTTTCAGAATTAAAGCCTTCTTTAGTTTCTAAAAAAGAAAAGCTTTGTAAATTGGAAATTTATTACAGCATCGATTTAGGACTTTATTTTGTGACACAAACACATACACGCGGGCGCGCACGAATACATGAACTTCAGTTTTTGGTCTGAAAAGCGAACAAGACTCCCTATTGCTGCGAAATGCGATATTTCTGTAGTTTCTGTCTTTTTCACATTACTACTAGCGATTAATGTTGGGGGATGGCGGGGAAACCCCCTCTCGTCAAAGTTTATCCCCGACATGGTATTTTTAGTTAGATGCCTCCGGATAGAATGCCTCTCAGCAAGCGATAAAATGCGGTCTACAACTGAGGTGTTGAAGTAGGAAGTTACACGAAACCGCGTTCTTGTAAGGTCAGCATTTCACTTAGCTCAGGATCAAAGACATGTGGTCTGTATCTGTGTGGCTTGACACCAGTGCTGTCGGGTTAACCAAAACTTTTTAGGTTTTGATATTCTGACAACAATGCAGTTAGGTCAACTGTATGATCTGGAAATTGATCCAGAAAGCTTTTTTCGTATCAAGTATAGTTTGCTGGATATTTTGATTCTCGCAATTGTTAACATATTGCGTTATCCACAAGTCCGTTGACACAAATAATGTTATTCCTTGGTGGTTGATGTAAAGGGAAATAGGCAACAACAGATGGCAGCACTGTTCTCCTCAGTAGCGTAGCCAGGATGTGTTTGTGGGGGCCCAAGTGCTATATAGGTACATATAGAGAAATTACAAACAAAACACACACACACAAATATATATATATAAACATAATATATATATATATATATATATATATATATATATATATATATATATATATATATATATATATATATATATATATATATATATAAATACAAACATCAAAGTACCAAAGTACATTGTCGGACCTCTTTGGGGAGGGCCCGGCCCGGCCCCCTTCCCTACGCCACTGGACACAAGTAACGTATTTTTATATTTTCTCTGCTGCTTCCACAAATTTAATACTAGAGAGTTTAAACATTCTGAAAAGAAAGTTCAAACCTATTCTAAGGGAACAATCCGTGTCAATTTTGGATTTTGTGACGTTAGAGCATTACTCGGACTAGAAGCAGGCAAAGACAAGGTTGAAATCCGGTTAAATAAAGACGAAGAAATATAGATATAGTTAAAGGATACGGGTTTGGTTCAATGAGTTCAGAAAAACATATACGGAAACGTTATATTCTTTATATCCTAATTACATTGGCGACTTTTTTTCGGGGCAAATATATGCGCGCATAACATACTGGAAAATATTGCTGGAGACCTCTAAGCTGGAAAACAATGTTGGATCCAGCAACAATTTATGCTGGTTTTGCTGTAAATTATGCTATAGATTTGACGAAATCAAACGGTCCAGCAATCAATTTCCAGCACAACTTTTCTTTTAATTTGGAGCGGAGGGGACACAAGTTCGGATACATGTTGAACTCTAGGTTCCGTCTCCTTAATATGTTATGAACATTCATCCCATGGAAAGCAATGGGAAACCACCATGGATTCACCTTGCCAAGGGACTTTTAAGTCAAATATCACAGAATATCAAATCATCATTCATTAACAGCCATAGAGTAACACATTGCAAAAATTTGACCAAGAATATATGCGAGACTGCGAGACCATGCGAGAAAGTCTCGCGCGAGACGCCAGATGAGACTCAAAATTTTATGCGAGACGCAAGACGAGACTTCACATTTGCGAGCCGAGACGAGACGCCAGACGAGACCATTCAATGGGGCTGCGAGACGAGACCAACCAATGAGGCTGCGAGACGAGACGAGACTTTTAAATTTCTCGTTTCGTCTCGTCTCGCGTGCATCCCTACATAAAAGTCATGCCTTCCCCCCCTTTGAAAAACTTGCTGACTGTAACGCTGTCATTATATTCAACCCATAATCAAGAAAATAACAGAAAAATATATAGCTATCACAGTGAATCCTCAGCCCCGCATTTCTGAAATCGTGAAGAAGCTTTTATCTTCAAACATATTTCGCATTATTGCCAAACCGACAATGGCGGATTTAGAAGGTAAAAATTGGGGGGCAGCCAAGACCGAGACTATGATAGGTACACCATGAGTTTATTATAAACTTTCAAAAAATATATTTAAAATTAGCTTAAATTACTTTTGTCACTGAAATAACTTGGGAGGTTTAGGGCAGGGTTGGCAACTTTTTTAAAGAAAAAATCGGGACGGGACAATCAGTGTTGGATCCCTTCTGATCCCCTCCCAATTCCGGTGACAACTACACGTACGGCGAGTCGTTGAAAACAATGTAAATAATCAGCTGAGCTGCACCGTATTTTTCTTTTATTTTCCCACCCACTACTCATCATCAGATATAAGCAATGTATGCAACAAATTCAAACCAAAATAGGTGCAATTATTTAATATAAACAAAGTTTGGTGAGAAAATTACATAGAATTGATTCCATTCATAAAACTGTGCGTCTAAAATAATAAGTTATTCGTTTGTAAAAATTTCCCAGTAAAAATATTAATTAACTTTGAAAATCGATAAATCGGGACAATATGCGTCCCGACGAGTGTTCGGTCGGGACGCGGGACAAATAAGTCAAAAATCGGTACAGTCCCGACAGAATCGGGACGGTTGGCAACCCTGATCTAGGGTTGATCCACCTGGCCGCATGCTAGATCTGCCACTGCAAATAGAACAAACTGTTTGAATAATCTTGCTAATAAATAATGTCATTAATAAAAGAAGAAAGTTCTCGACAGCATCAAGTTTCAGTACAAATTTGCCTCATAATGCTATAGCCTGAACTTAAATAAATACCCCTTTCATGTAGACATTTATTCCTCACGTGCATGAGCTGAAAATTGCATAAGAAAAAGGATAAGTGAGTTAGGTTAAAGAAACATGAGAACAAAGAGCTAGAAAATTGAAGCAAGAAAATCAATTACACATTCCTCTTTTCTTTAACCTCCAATGAGAATGGCTGTTGCTCCTATTTTGAATTTTCATATTGCAAAACAAAAAGCCGTATATATATATATATATATATATATATATATATATATATAGTAATTTGTTAAACAACAAGTGACAGGCATGATTATTAACCTCTGCGTTGTGTTGTATGAAAGAGTGTGAATAATCTGCAAATTTAATGTTGCGAAAATATAAGGAAATGTTTACATTTTGCAATGCTGACAGATGCTTCCGTGGAGGAATAATAAATAAAGGAGAAGCAAAAGATTTATTCACAGACACAAGCAGCAATGAAGAAGAAGAAGAGGAGGATACAGAAAATGAGGCAGAGAAAGAGAGAATAAAGACGCAAAACAAGTCATAAAAACAACTTGCATATTATTCTGCATATTCCAGCGTTACATTTTTTTTTAAATAAACGTAAATTCCTTTATTTGATTCAATTTGCATGCATTTTGTAGAAAAAACATACAACACTCATCAGCTACGTCATTTCTTTAACTCAATATAGTGTACGATACTGCGAGGGTGATTCAGAAAGTAATGTCTCCAAACCCACTACTTGGCCAATAGTACTGCAAACATTCTGAACTGTTTATCATTAATGCACTGATGTTTAAGCTATAGAATGCCACTTGTTTCACCTTCCTATCTCTTCTCGTTCCAGAGTAATGGAGGAATCCATGGCATCTAATGGTGACCTCTTGTTGAAACAGCGGACTGTCATTGAACTGTCATTCTGACTGCGGAAGATTGTGTGCCCAGGAACATTCATATTAGACTCGGAAATGAAGTGTCAGTCGATGTTCATGACATGTTCCCTCCTCCGCCCCAAAATTTCAAGGTTGTCCCATCTGCTGACAAAATATTGTTGACATTCTGCCTCATCCTGCCTATAGTCCGGATCTTGCGCCCTGCAACTTTTAGCTTTTCCCCAAACTTAAGAATCACATTAAGGGCCAACGCTACAGTTGTGGTGCGGAGGTGGAAGTAGCAGTGCGGCAATGAGGTCGACGGCATGAGAAACCTTGTTTCGCGTTGGCTCAAGTATGTTGCCCGTAATGGGGACCATGTTGCAAAATGATGCCACCATTTTTAGCTGACATTGCAAGCTTTCCACTGATACCTGTATCGTTGCTATCTGTCAAACACAAATAAATGTATCAGCTTGGAGGTATTACTTTCCTTATCATCTTCATATCTAATGGTTAGCGTACCAGTGGCGGTTTCTATTGGAGTGCAAATGATTCAATGAACTACCATGTTATTTAAAATATAGCATCGTTTACAAGTAATTTATTCGCGATTGTTAGCCTCATATGCGTCATTGTTAAAAAATATGTATATCATTGTTACGGGAAATTATACAGCCATAAATACAATCTATTACTTAACAGTGTGTTATCTTTTACATATATAGTGCATATCGATACATAAACAATAGTTGTAGCAAATACAAGTTATTAATTACTAGAAATACTTACTGTAGGTTATGTTTTGCGTTCTTTCTTCTGCACCTTTCATGTCGAAATTCGTCCGAAATCGAAATTTTGCACAAAATTCGAATGTCTTATATGGATACCACCTCACTCCCTTTTTCGTCCATTCTATATTGCACATCTAAAAGCGCAGAAACACGTGATTAGTTATTTTAGACGAAAAGTCGAAACTAGTGATGACCAAATGCAAAACCAAATGCAAATGTAAGACCAAACCAAGCCCTCGGTACTTTTGGTCTTGGTCTTGCATATCAAATTTTTACCCTGGTCTTGCACTGAAGCCCTTGATTTTGCAATGGGACCATTAGTTGTGGTCTTTCGGAGCTCTTGGTTTTGCACTGGAGGCCTTGATTTTGCACTGGACCCACTGACCTTGGTCTTGCTTGCAGGAGTCTTGCTTTCAATAAATCTTATGCCTTTCATAGGTAAATTTTACACTGAAAATAAGAGATAAAAAAGCTACCCTCATCATTGCCTGTCTTAATATGTCAATAGTAACGGGTATAGGTATTTTAAATGTAATATTGTTCAACTTCATATGAGTATGATATGGTAATGTACAGAATTGCTGAAGTTTAATAGTACATTGCGCTCGCTTTAGTTTTAGAAGAATTGGTTAACATGTTTCGTTAGTTTTAACTTTAGTTAACCTACTGTCTTAGGTATTTTTCGTAGGAATTCACAGAATCCAAACCATGGGATATTGTAAATGAATCAACAAATGGACAAAGTAAACAAGACACTGAAGTTCTTACCTTGTGACAAATCATCGAATTGTGATCTCTAGTGTCTTCCACATACCTTTCCAAGTTATTGTCATTCTTCGTGCTCCTGGTAAGTTCCAAAAGAAGTCCAAAGATACATGGAGATTGTTTTCGACTACTATTTTCTCTTGTTGCTTGGTTTTAATAAGGAGGACTCATGTCCACAAACCCAGACAACTACCGTTAACGAGTCTAAAACATGACTCTCGAGAGTTCTTGTAAGCAGAAGCGAGAGATGGAAAGTAAAATTACTTTCGAGATTGTGAAGCAATACTTTACTGTGGAACAAATGTATCAATATAAACCTTCGGAATTTAAAGCAGTTCAATGGTCAATACACCCATGTTACAGGGATATGAAGATGAAGCTTCAGGAGTTTGTCCTCGATTTCTTCAAAGAACAGGGTTGCTTTTCCTGTTAATCATTTGGAATCTAATCTGTTATCAGGGCCGTAACTTGTGGGGGCAGGGGGCAACTGCCCCTCCATGGAAGCTTCCTGCCTCTCAAGAGAGGGGGCACTTTAAGACAAAGTTTTCTTACTCCATGTACGATACGAAGATTAAATTATAAATGAAGCATCAAACAGGTTCACTATATTACATAAACAAAACGGCACACAAAAGGTATATAAAACCAAAAAAAGAGTCGTGGGCCCATTTCAGTAAAAAATGTCTATTATTGAGGGGTCTAGAAATAATATTTATTGGTATGGCTTTGAGATTTGTCAATATTGTCCCCTTATTAATTTGTCATGTATGGAACGGGCCCAGGGGCATGCGGGAGGGGCCCACAAGCACCGGGGGGCCAACAAAGAGTAAGACAAAGATGAAAAGAAGGAACTTACTTTCGAATTTGGTGGGAGGGCCCAAAGAAATTTTTCTAGGGGCCTAAATATTAATGCTTGTCCCCCCAGAAAAAATCTAAATTACGGCGCTGTCTGTTATAGGTATTTTATGAATATCTGAAAAGTTGAGACTTATATTAATCGATAGAGGAGATCAATCTGAACAACAATACATTCTTGAAGGTAAATTCCAATGCATAGTTTTCGAGAAAATCGTTAAAAACTAATTTTTATGGCGTCAAAAAGTATATCACTCGTTGATAATAATGATCGGAATTTTCATTCTGGTGAAATAGATATAATTCATTTGTGTACTGTATAGGCCGAATATGAAAGAAATACGCTATTAAGTAGAAGACTATATCGATGCTCCTAACAGTTACAAGCATACTACTTTTAATCGTCAAAGAATCAGGCAGGAAGAGAAAGTCTGGGGAAAATTATTATAATGAACTTCTTTCGGTTCTTGCCATAGGCTGGTGGTTAGCTTATTGAGTCCCCACGAGACAAACTAAAATTCCAAATCTTATGAAAGAGTTACAAAAGCTGCAAATGCCTAAAATAATAGGAAAGGATATTAAAAATCATCCTAAAATGTTCTATAACCAATTTTATCGATAGAAGATAAGTAAACAGTTAGTAAAAGTCAACGAAAATTGCAAATTAATCCATAAATTGTTGTTATCACGTAACATTTTCTATGAAATTTAAAGGTTAGTTTCACATGGTAACAATCGTAAATAACGGAAATAAGAGCTGACTGATTTGGGCTACTGATTTAGCTCTGTTTTGCCTATTTTACATTGTGATCTAGAGTTTAATCATGGTTACTAATAACAAAATGCATAATCCATAACAAGCTTGGGCTAAGGTGTTTTCTCTACACCATGAACTAACTAACTCTATGGCCTATGGAATCCGTATGTTCAATGCTGCGTTCACAAAAGCTCTCCATTGACTTCTATCCTTAGCCAACTGGATCCAGTTTCTACTTTGTATTCCTATTTCTGCGAGATTCATCTTAATATTGTCCTCCCATCTGCGCCTAGGTCTTCCTAATGGACGTTTTCCTATTGGATTTCCAGTCAAAACTTTGAAAGCGTTCCCACTTTCTTTAATTCTAGCTACATGACCTGCCCAGCTGACCCTAACAATGTTTGGTAAACGGTATAAATTATGCAGTTTCTCGTTATCAAGTTTCCGCCATTCCCCATTCCCGTTCCTCTTGGCTTCGAATATTCGTCTCAGGATTTAGTCTGCGTTCTTCCCTCAGAGTAAGTGACCATATTTCACATCCATGCAGCACAACAGGTATGATTATCGTTTATTAATATATTTTAAGCCATGAAACCACAAATAATCTAAATTTCAACATGGAATAATACATATCTTGTTTATCTACAACAACGTTTGGAAAGTAAAACATAAATTTTAAGTCGGAAATATGTATAGATCAGCTAACAAGGAAGGAGAGATTTAACACACTAATGGTTTGCAATATTTTCAGCTTTCAATACATTTGTTACAATAACTTTATAATACATACCGTAGCAAACGAGAAAATAGTTACTTATGGATTTATAAATATATGCATTAAGCGTAATGGAAGGTAGTAAGTGCATCATAATGGTTTATTACGAAATGGTTGGCAAAGGATGTAACGTAATATAGGCGTAGTATTCAGTGCTCTGTTTGTACCTGCAAAAGAGAAATAATAAGGATTAAAAATTCAAAGGATTAAGTAAATAACTTAAATCTACGTATCGTAATAATGAATTAAGTAATGGATATATGTACGTCTATAGTTTACATAAAAAGAACCATTAATTAAAGTAAGTAGTAAAATAAAATAA
The DNA here is from genome assembly GCF_964235325.1 of Thermobia domestica. Taxonomy (NCBI): domain Eukaryota; kingdom Metazoa; phylum Arthropoda; class Insecta; order Zygentoma; family Lepismatidae; genus Thermobia; species Thermobia domestica. The sequence continues at coordinate 39,868,865 of NC_137469.1, forward strand.
TAAAAATAATGAGCAGGGAATATCGAAGACTACTAATACTTACCTACGTTGCCTCGTTGAGGTCATTCAACTGCATTCGCGTAAATAGGGTGTTTCAGAACAACACCGACAACATTTTTCTGACATCAAGATAAGACGAAAAGTATAGACCAACCTGGGTGCACAAATGCTTCCTTTTGGAATTATAGGCTGCCGAAAACACGAAAAAATGAACTTTAAAGGTCTATAGCTTCAATACTATGGGACCTACCGTAGTTGAGTCAAACTTCACTTAGGAACTAGTATGTGCCCTATCCAAATATCCATGTTTGAGAATCCTAAGGTACTCACACAACAATTTTTATAGAGGGAGTTTTGCTACCGGCATATAATTTGAAGCACTCACCAACTATATCTATAAAAAGTGTTGCGGAAGTACCACAGGACTTTGAAACATGGATATTTGGATAGGACACATATTAGTTCCTAAGTTTAGTCTTGACCCGACTACGGTAGGTTCCATGGTTTTGGACTTTTACATTTTATTTTTTCTTGTTTTTGGCAGCCTATACCTGGGAAAGGAAGCCAGTTTGGTCACCCAGTTTGGTGTATACTTTTTGTCTTATCTTAATATCAGGAATCACCTCCCAAACCTGTTGTCAGTGTTGTTTTGAAAAACCCTGTATATCAACAAACAAATTTTTCAGTCTTACCTTGCTTTATACTTACCTTCTTCCTCAACCTCTTCTTTGTCATCTCGTCGAACATTATTACAGGAACTTGTTTACTTCTGAGTTTTGTGCTTATCACTGAGCTTCTGTATATTAATTTCACACATTGTGACCAGAATTAGTTGAACTTTAACTTTATAATATTCGACTCTGAATACAAATTTGAAGAATGAAATTCTAATCTGTTATATATTTGTGAATGTATTTCAGTTTTTAAAAAATAGAAATGCTTTTATTTTCTCTTACTTAAATTTGTTCAGGAGTACTTATTTAAAATCTGAATTAGTCATTACTGCGTTTATAGCGTGAACGTTCTCCATCTAGGAGTTCCGTCGTAATTGAAGTTTGAACATGGTAATGTAATTTACAAACGCAATTCAAGAAACCCTTTCTGTTAGGATCGAAAGAATCTTTTAAAACGTTGACAGCTTTACATTGTCAGGAGCTAAGCTAGAGGTGGATTCAGGAGGGGGGCGATTGCCCCCCCAGAAGAGTAAACTTTCTTATTTTATATATAAATAAAACCCATCCCAGAGTTTGGAGCTCTTAAAAGTTTCTCCAAGTAGCTAGTATCCCCCCCGGAACTCCGTCCTGGATCCGCCCCTGAGCCAAGCCAATCCTAGTCTCCGTAGAAGGAAATTCCAATTTCTGGGGTATTATGCCTAATTCATCCCCGTTTTATTCATCTTCGCTCTGCTATATCAGAAACTTATTTGTATTATGTTGCGTTATTAGGATGATCGATAACATCTGAATGACGTCAACAGGTACATAATATGAAATAAGTAAGAGCTAATGAGTATTCTGTGTGCAGCAGAACAAGCTCTTACCTTGAGAATATATTTTGTTGTGTATCTCGTTCAAAACGTATACATTATATTCCATATTACATAACAAATCTTTAAGTTTAACGTCTCACGTTATGTCCTTTAGACTAAGGGAGACGATGATTAAGGCAAGTGAACGATGGTGGATGAATTGGTAGAATGAGAATGTAGGAGAAAAGGGAGTACTCCGAGAAAAAACATGGACTGATGTTGTCCACCATAAACTTACTTGGGCGGGAATCGAAACAGAAATCCCCTTCCACCAGAGGTAAGCGCTCTACCATTGAGTCACCATGCCTCCTTTTTAACATAACATAGCAAGGTTATTACTTTAATTTACCATTATGTGTTTGGTATTAGGATTTCACATCTCGCTGTTTTTTTTCTTTCTTTTTTACTGTTTTCCAACATTTTCCCCGAATAACAAAATCAATTTAAAAAAAAGACGATAGTTGGTGTGGGTAGATTCGAACTCTAGTCTGCCTCGTAAGAATTCGATACGCTAACCACCAGACCACGCCATGATCTGGTAAAAAAAAAAAAGTTCGTTTTAATATTTTCACATCACTCTCTCTTCCTGTCTGTTAATGTATGCATATTTGGGGTAGGAGTCCCGGGTTCGATTCCTGGCAGGAGCTCATATGACTCGGATCCCACGTTAAGCTGTAGATCCACGTGTCATATAGCCTCGCTGATGAAAGGAACGCTAAACTAAAAATTAAATCTCTTCCTGCCTGATTCTTTGATGATTACAAATAATAAGTGTGTAACTGTTAGGAATATCTGTGTCACGGTTAGGGACATAGATGTTCACCCTCGCGAGTGTGGTCCTCTCGAGGGCATCTTAACCCTCAAATTCCCTCGCCCACAATGATACGAGGGCGAGGGTGCGCGAGGGTGAGGAAAAGATTCCAGCATGAGGGCGAGGGCGAGTGAGGGCGAAATCCCCTTCGCGAGGGCGAGGGTGAACGAGAGCGATGGCCAACTGCCACTGTGAGGGTGACGGTGAGTGAGATCGGAGTAAAATGAACATAATTTGTGTACTATATAGGCCTTATATGACAGAAATACGCTGTTAAGTAGAATATTGAACTATTGCTGTATGTTTTTCCAACGATGATACACACAACCCTAATCTACTACGATCTCACTCACCCTCGCCCTCACAGTGGTAGTTGGTCCTTAAAATGATGTTTCCGACTCATAAAAAGTTCTTCAATTTTTCCATAGAAGACAGAAAATATTTCGATTCATGAAAAATTGTTGAACTTATTCTTACATAGTACTGGAAATTGTTTTTTGCCATGAAAATTTTCAGATTCTCTAAACGATTTTTCACTTTTTAACATTTCTATATATTAATCCAATCAATTTTATGATTACTGAGGAATGATTACTTGATTACTGATTTTTTTTAGAACGGAAAATTTTCCGGAAAAATATAGCGGAAAATTTTCTACCTCACATCACTACTTGGGACATTAGGAAAATCGTAACCCCAAGCCTCTAGTCTGCCACGGGACTCTTGGCTATTCCTTTCCTCTTTACTTAGCCTGCTACGGGGCTGTTTTGATAATCCTACCTCAGTTGCTTAGCCTGCTAAAGGGCTCTGTGACTACTAACCTCCTCATTGCTTGCCACGGAGCATTTGGGATTCCTTCGCTGCTCTGCTTAGAGTGTCACGAGGCTCTGTAGAGATCCTATACCTCAGTTGCATAGCCTGCTATAGTTCTCTGTGACTACTAACCTCCTCATTGCTTGCCACGGAGCATTGGGGATTCCTTCGCCACTCTGCTTAGCGTGCCACAAGGCTCTGTAGAGATCCTATACCACAGTTGCATAGCCTGCTATAGTTCTCTGTGACTACTAACCTCCTCATTGCTTGCCACGGAGCATTTGGGATTCCTTCGCCACTCTGCTTAGCGTGTCACGAGGCTCTGTAGAGATCCTATACCTCAGTTGCATAGCCTGCTATAGTTCTCTGTGACTACTAACCTCCTCATTGCTTGCCACGGAGCATTGGGGATTCCTTCGCCACTCTGCTTAGCGTGCCACAAGGCTCTGTAGAGATCCTATACCACAGTTGCATAGCCTGCTATAGTTCTCTGTGACTACTAACCTCCTCATTGCTTGCCACGGAGCATTTGGGATTCCTTCGCTGCTCTGCTTAGAGTGTCACGAGGCTCTGTAGAGATCCTATACCTCAGTTGCATAGCCTGCTATAGTTCTCTGTGACTACTAATCTCCTCATTGCTTGCCACGGAGCATTTGGGATTCCTTCGCCACTCTGCTTAGCGTGCCACAAGGCTCTGTAGAGATCCTATACCACAGTTGCATAGCCTGCTATAGTTCTCTGTGACTACTAATCTCCTCATTGCTTGCCACGGAGCATTTGGGATTCCTTCGCTGCTCTGCTTAGAGTGTCACGAGGCTCTGTAGAGATCCTATACCTCAGTTGCATAGCCTGCTATAGTTCTCTGTGACTACTAACCTCCTCACTGCTTGCCACGGAGCATTGGGGATTCCTTCGCCACTCTGCTTAGCGTGCCACAAGGCTCTGTAGAGATCCTATACCTCAGTTGCATAGCCTGCTATAGTTCTCTGTGACTACTAACCTCCTCATTGCTTGCCACGGAGCATTGGGGATTCCTTCGCCACTCTGCTTAGCGTGCCACAAGGCTCTGTAGAGATCCTATACCACAGTTGCATAGCCTGCTATAGTTCTCTGTGACTACTAACCTCCTCATTGCTTGCCACGGAGCATTTGGGATTCCTTCGCCACTCTGCTTAGCGTGCCACAAGGCTCTGTAGAGATCCTATACCTCAGTTGCATAGCCTGCTATAGTTCTCTGTGACTACTAACCTCCTCATTGCTTGCCACGGAGCATTGGGGATTCCTTCGCCACTCTGCTTAGCGTGCCACAAGGCTCTGTAGAGATCCTATACCACAGTTGCATAGCCTGCTATAGTTCTCTGTGACTACTAACCTCCTCATTGCTTGCCACGGAGCATTTGGGATTCCTTCGCTGCTCTGCTTAGAGTGTCACGAGGCTCTGTAGAGATCCTATACCACAGTTGCATAGCCTGCTATAGTTCTCTGTGACTACTAACCTCCTCATTGCTTGCCACGGAGCATTTGGGATTCCTTCGCTGCTCTGCTTAGAGTGTCACGAGGCTCTGTAGAGATCCTATACCTCAGTTGCATAGCCTGCTATAGTTCTCTGTGACTACTAACCTCCTCACTGCTTGCCACGGAGCATTGGGGATTCCTTCGCCACTCTGCTTAGCGTGCCACAAGGCTCTGTAGAGATCCTATACCTCAGTTGCATAGCCTGCTATAGTTCTCTGTGACTACTAACCTCCTCATTGCTTGCCACGGAGCATTTGGGATTCCTTCGCCACTCTGCTTAGCGTGCTACAAGGCTCTGTAGAGATCCTATACCTCAGTTGCATAGCATGCTATAGTTCTCTGTGACTACTAACCTCCTCATTGCTTGCCACGGAGCATTTGGGATTCCTTCGCCATTCTGCTTAGAGTGTCACGAGGCTCTGTAGAGATCCTATACCTCAGTTGCATAGCCTGCTATAGTTCTCTGTGACTACTAACCTCCTCATTGCTTGCCACGGAGGTACCATCCCGGCATTTTTCTGGTATGAATGAGGGAAACCTAGGAAATACCTTACTCAAGATGGCTGCCCTGAAAAAGCTGTTACACCTTTTCTATTGAGTGTCCCCACCGGGAATCTCTTGCAACAAAGGCGAGATCCTATGAAATGACTTAAGCATATTGTTAGGGCTAATAAACAATATATGTTATGGAACGAAGGAGATGCGGTTTTTCGCAGTTGATTCAGTTTCCTGAGTAGGTTCTATATCATCTCTTAACCCTCTATTAAGCCAGAAAGTGGTTCAAATTAACTATTTCCAGTTTATCGCCATAGAAGCAATTGGTACTAGATGATACTAACAGTTTTCTGCAAACGACTCAGGGCCTTAAGAGAACATATCATCACAACCCGAAATACTCTACCATAACCGAAAGTGGTTGAAATTTACCACTATGTTCAAGTTGAATACTGATTTTTATAGAGCGAAAACGGTAAGAGATATTGAGATTCGGTTTCTTGCAATCGATTCAGCTTGCAAAGTATAGGTTCTATCTCCTCCTTTAAGCACCTATTCAATCCGGAAGTGGTTCAAATTAATGATTTTCAGTTGTAATTGTACGCTCCGGATCATCAAGAAAGTTGCTGCTTCTGGTCGATTGTTAGAGAACACGACACCCATTGCGCACACTGCTTTTTCATACCTAAATATTTACGAAAAATAAAACGCATGCGTTCTGTTGATATCTTTACGACGTAAACTATCTCACTTATTTTAATTTTTCTACTATAGAGCTGCCAAAATGTCTTGAGCCGTGGCAAAAATGCGAACTAAAGCTCACACCCTCGACACACCCACGCGCTGAGCCAATAAGGGTTCAGCTGTTGCTAAGCGAGAGAGCCTTAGCGAAAGGGAGTGGAATTTCTTCACCCGATAGCAGCGCTTCGAACGGAAGACTAGGTGTCAAGTCAATGTGGTACATATAAAATAGCTGAACCTGCGCTCTCTAGACAGCGCATCATGCACATGTGACTATGAGACTCATTGTCATTCCTCACAACATCTGTATATGTCTCTTTACAGACACAAGTGAAAGACGTCTTCATAAAAAAAATCGGCAAAGGGTAGGGGAGATTTTTAAGATTATTTTTCATCAATATCTCGCACCGTTGGCAAGATTTGAGCCTGATTCCGGTTGGAGTTTCTAATTCATGTATGACCAATGTTCTTGCATGCAGTATGTAATAAACAAATACATTACATACACAATTAATTATAATGTCAGCGATATACGGTGTTCATTGGGCAAAACACTCCAAACAGTAAAGATGTTAGACTGGAGAAATGGTTATCATTTGTTTTTACTTATAATTTGACCATGAAACAAACGCCTGAGAGATACGAGTTTGGAATGGGCCATTGAAAACGGCACGTTTCTAGCACTTGTGGTATTCGAGGTCTCATTGTCGAAAGGATTGGAGACAAACATATTAACCTAGGATTTTAATATATAGATCATTCAAAACAGTACGATGCATTTTTTTTTAACATACTAGCTGAACCTGCGCTCTCTACACAGCGCATCATTCGCATATGAGCATAAATCTCCTTCTCATTCCTCACCACATATGTACATGTCCCTTTACAGACACAAGTGAAAGACGCCTTGATAAAACATAGGAAGGGGTATCTTAATGGGGAAATTTTTTCGATTATTTTTTCTCAATATCTCGCACCGTTTGCAAGATTTGAGCCTACTTCCGGTTGGAATTTCTAATTGATGTATGACCAGTGTTTTCTTTCTACTTGCATGCAGTATGTAATAAGAAAATACATTACATATACAATTAATTATAATGTCAGTTATATACAGGGATGGTATGGGGCGTATACGGGAGTATACGGCGTATACCCACCTAAAAGTTTTGTAGTCCAGTGTATACTAACCTTAAATTTACAAAAGAATGAGCGTATACGCTATACTTTTGAAACCGATCCAGCGTATACTTACCAAAAATTCTAGCAATGCATCACTGGTTATATATGGTGTTCATTGGGCAAAACACAAAAAATAAAGATTTATATTAGACTCGAGAAATGGTTATCCTTCCTTTTTCATTATTATTTGGCCATGAAACAAACGCCTGAGACATATACAACCCCAATATACAACAATGTGCTGCTGGAATATATAACGCATAGGGTGATGCTTTAGATTTTTTTTTAAATTTCAACGCTTCCAGTGTACCCTAGAAACATGTAATAAAGAAATAATGGCCATGTTTTTAAATATTCAATTAGAACTGGACAATCTACGCAAAATTTCCAATTGATCAGTGAAAACGTCATCTTTCTAGGGCCTGTAGTTTCCGAGATCTTGTTGTTGAAAGGATTGACCACAAACATATAAACGTCCTTAACATATAGTTTAAAAGAACTCGGAAGATTGAAGCACAATTCACATGCATTGATTTTAGAGAAGGCTTATTAAAATACAAAGGCTTTGAACAATAATTTTATATTATAAACTTTATGAAAAAGATATAGTTTACTAATTTATACTATTTAAAGTACAAATACTTAAAATGTTTGCCTCTGTTACACGTGAAATCACACATAACCGTAAATGAAAGATTTGAAAGCTAAAGTTATAGGTTGGATCTCAAGAGCTTTTAATTCAATTATCTTTACCTTTGAGCTGAACCCAGCCTCTCTTACAACCGTTAATCTGTTAGCGAGGATCAGGTGTAGCATACGCACTTGTGAGCATCACAGACATACGTTGTTTAGAGGATTGACGAAAGTTAACACTTTCGGAGGGTCGCTTATATTTTTGAAATATCATCGTCTTCCTCATTATCTTCTTTCACTTCATTTCTCATACTAGTAAAATCACACGGATAGGTTGTGTTGGTCTTGGGACCAATGCACAAAAACCTACCCCCCTACGTGGGGCCAGCGGCTCCTGGTTCTTTTGTAGGAGACCGTGAGAATATATCTCGCTCCGATCGTACCAGGCACCTTTCATGGGGTAGTCAAACCAGCTCTCGAGTAACTAGACCCAGAGATCGTACTGATTCTGGTGACTCTGCTCACTCCAGTAAACGGCCTCGTGATAGATCTCGGTCTCCTGTTCTAACGACCAACCTAGACTCTGCAATGGACACTGCTAGCGCTTCATCTTCAAATATCTACAACACCAAAGAACCCATCTACACGTTTCTACTGAGAGATTTCGATACAAAATACACCCATCCTAAGATGGTGTTTCTACAAATCATCAAGTACCTACCACGAGCTAGCATGGAAAATATTGTTAAAACTCGGAATGGATTTATTATTCGTTCTAAGGACCCGAATTTCGGTACTACACTCCGAAACAAAGCATCTTATGAGATCTTTGGCAAAACTGCAAAACTAGTAAAATAAACCGATAGGAAAATCAAACCACCACCACCTCCTCGAAAACCACCCATGTTTTCTGTAGTTATCAGAGGAGTGATACCTGAAATAAGCGACGAAGAGATTCTCGAAGAACTCAAACAAGAGGGAATCGACGTTAACAGGTGCATTCGTATTAAAAATAGCAATGGCCCCACTTACATGGTTCGCGTTCTATCGCAAAATCAAACCTCCTTAGACTATCTCCTAACTCATGGAGCTCCTATCCATAAGAAACTCCATCGTGTTGAACCTTCCAAGACAACAGGGCCTCTACCAATCCGATATGAGAAAGTGTCAAATCTATAATTCTCACTTTACACACCAATGTCCAAACACATCTAAATGTGGGTATTGTAGTGGACCTCATGAAACAAAATCTTGTAAAAATCAGCAGCAACCACCAACTTGCTCTGCGTGTAACGAACATCATCCAACCTACAGTTATCGCTGTAAGGGTAAACCACAAGCACAACCAGAACGTCCAGAACTCACAGTACCAGTACAAAGCTTCGACAAATCCACGCCACCTACTCAGTCTCTCGCTCAGCCTCTCACTGTCGAAGATCTCCTTCGTTACATCACCATAGTACTCCAAAATGTTTTTCCATTCCAACGCGAGCACATTCTTCAGGTTGCCATTTCAACAGTTAAATCTTTGTTCAACTTAAACTTTACAGCTACATATTCAGGCAATTTTGTCCACTTCCACATCGCACCTCTAGAAACAGCAGTCTGAAACCAACTTGGCAGTATACATAATGGCTTTGACTTTACTCTTTGTAAACATTCGATCTTTTCATCAACACAAAGTACTTCTAGAGCCACTCCTGCTAGAAGAGAGAGTTGATATTGTAGCTCTCAATGAAACAGCTTTAAAACCAACAATTTCTGAACGGTTTTCAGGGTATCAAATTCAACGATACGATTACCATGATGCACATGCACGCGCTCAAGGAGGAGTACTGATTGGCTTTTCTCCAAAACTTCCTTATCGGCAATACAATCCTCCTGCATTTGCACAGCTACCTGAACATCTCTTCTTCTCTATATACTATCCTTCTCTCACAGTAAATGTAGCCACTATATATATCCGCCTGGGAATCCAATACCATTTTCTTTTTTCGATTATATAGGCCGTAAATTTAAAAACATAATTATCATGGCCGACGTAAACATTCATAGCAGAAGTGCAAGGGAAAGAGAACGTTTTACGGAATTTATTTCAACCACCCTACAACTTTATATTCATAATCTTCTTGGTCCCACTCGACCAGCCAGTCAAACAACTCCAGATGTAGTAATCACTTCTTTATCGCTTGTAAATGACTGTGAATTGCAGGTTCTCGACACGATAGGGAGTGATCATTGTCCGATCAAACTATCCATTAACAAGGGTCGTTCCTCTGTGAAGCAGTTAAAACCTCATATTATTCCCCGTTATGATAAAGCCGACTGGCCTCAATTTCGGCAGTTCATACACAACCAGGTCTCAACCCTTCAACCACCAACTTCTGAAAACGAAATGTATTACACAGTCAACCAGATCACAGATATCTTACGTACCAGCGCTCACCAATCCATCCCTGAGGAGAAACTTTATCCTTCTAAACCTAAATTGCCTCCTCAATATCTGTCTTTAATACAAAAATCACGTCAACATTTCCGTGAATACAAACAAACCGGAAACGAGGAATGTCTTCGTCAACATCGGCAATGGCATCGCACAGTAACTAATTATATCATAGCATATAAACGTCGAAGCTGGATCAGTGCCTGTAATAAATTAAATGACGAAGCATCTGCAAGCCGGTATTGGAAATCTTTCCACAGACTCACAGGCAGAACTACTCAAATTTCGTATCCACTTTTGGACAATGGTACTCCTCTCTTGACTGACCTAGATAAGGCCAACGCTTTTGCGACGCAATTGCAAACAGTTTTCACACCTGCAGTATCTCCTCATTCACGTAACTGTACAGACTTGGCTACTATTCCTGCTCTACAGCCGCCACTTTTACACATACTCGATGAGGAAGCCCCTCTTACATCACCAATCACTACTCAGGAACTTCAACGTGCACTCCATAAGAAACGCAATACTGCACCAGGCATTGATCGTATTTCCTACCGGTTACTAAAAGAGGCTCCGCTTTCTTTGCTTACGTTACTTGTTGCAGTATACAATTTTATTCTCCGTACCGGCTTTTATCCTCTGGATTGGAAAGTATCCAAAATCTGCATGTTTCTCAAACCTCATAAACCGGCACATGATGTAATGTCTTATCGTCCTATCCAGCTCACATCAGTCTTTAGTAAACTGTTCGAAAAAGTCCTGGTACAAAGGCTTCATCCATATATCCATGAACATAATTTATTACCTACACATCAAGCAGGCTTTCGACCCACATTTTCGATTAATGACCAGTTACTTCGTCTTTCGACGATTATCACCAATCAATATAACAAAGGTCTCCCATCATGTCTCGTCTTAATGAATCTGGAAAAAGCATTCGCCAAAGTTTGGGAATATGGGCTCATCTGAGAAACTTAACCTTCCGATCAGTTATTTACGTTTTATATATACCTTCTTAACTAATAGAATCGGATATGTTTATATAGGATCTGCCATCTCCCGTCCTATTTTTCCATACTCCGGAGTTCCTCAGGGTTCTGCACTCAGCCCACTTCTCTAGATACTGTACGCCTCCGATATACCAGAACCTACACAGAATGTGTACTTATTTCAATTCGCGGATGATACGGCGTTTCTAGCTCTGGGCAAGACCATGCAGCAGATCAACACAACCTTACAATCAACTCTAAGTAATTTTATGCAATGGTGCAACATTTGGCGACTAACTTTAAATGCCTCCAAAACACAAGCATTGGTATTTCTACCTCCTAAACTCCGCTCCAAGGTTCAACGTAACCCTCGCAACCTTAATAATCTCTAGAAGGCCATCTACTTCGACCAACACCTACAGCTACATATCTCGGGGTTGTTTTTGACTCTAAATTAAGTTGGAAAGCTCATTTAGAGAAAATAACACAAAAGGCCACTTTGCGGCTCAATCTTCTACGGCGTCTAACAGGAAGTACTTGGGGTTTACACGCACCTCTCTTAATCAACACATACAAAATGTTTCTCAGACCCATTTTAACATTCGGCCACATTGCTTGGTGCAATGCTCCAACAAAATTTTACGACCGATTATCGATACTAGAACGCCATGCCATTAGACTTGCATATCGCATAAAATTACCATACCCGAACTTCATGACATACGAACACATCAATTTTCCTCACCTGATTCAACATCTTGCAGATCTCCGTTTGAAATACATACTCTCTCGCCTACCAGTTTCTCACCCATTACTCCTAGATACTTTACAAGCTGATGCTGATACTGATGCACCGCATAAATATCTGCATACACCGTTAAACGTTCTCCTCACGCTATACCTAAAATCTGCATATCCTACAGCTGAAGAACACGACATCTTTCATATATATCATATACCAGATCATCTTCATCATTTGTTTTCATTTTAGCACTATGTCCAAATTCAATACTAACCTTGGGCTTTCCCCGTGTTTCCATCAGTCTCGAGTCGCCCCGAGACAGAAGAACTAACATGCATTCGTGTATCTAACACTATGTTTGTGACTGTGGCGTGTACGCAGTGCATTTCATTCTATACTATCATGTTTATTTCATAAAAACACAACGCACTGCTTCCATGCCATAGTTTCATTCTGTTTCTACCTGCATCATTTATATATGTTTTTTGTTTACTTATATGCACATTTAAATTTACTCACTCACTTAATGTTTTGTTTATTGTTACTTTCAGCACTATTCGTTTATAAAACTGCACTTAGACCATCTTATATGCTATAAACCCACCAGTGTCGTCAATTCTGTGCCAAAGAGAGGACGTAACCCTCTAATGGCTAGGGCTAGGAGACACTCTACAAGCATACAATTTTGAAATGAAAATAGATGAATAAAGCTTACATTACCAATCCCTAACCCTGTAATCTTAAAAAAAAACTTTTAATTGCTATTGTAGCATTTTAATAGATAGATTTTCTACAGTAATTGCCTCATTTGGACGGCCTGAGAGTTGAGGATCACCGTGGCATGTACGACCACATTTAAATTGGGCATACCATTTCTTTACTGTTGTATATGATGAAGAAGACGTGCCATAACATTCATCAATGTTTAATCAAAACATGAAATTCTCTGAAATCCATTTTTCTTGCACAGCACCAGGGTCGCACCCACGGAGGTCCACCGGGTCTGCACCACCACAAAAAAACTTCCTAACTCAACATACATTGGTATACTTTCTCAATAAAATTATACTTGTTTAACAGGGAAATGGTTGATGTAGCATGAAAATTTGATTTTACATTTCATCTGCAGGGCCGTGTCATAAAGGGTGGCGAACGGGGCGACGGCCCTGGGCGCCAAAGTAAGGGGGCGAAAAATCGGGAGAAAAAGGGGCAAAAGAAAGGAAAAATTACTTGGAATATATGTATGGGGGCGCCGTCGTATACTCTCGCCCTGGGCGCTGATTTTCCCCGGCACGGCCCTGCTTCATCTGTACCAGAGATGGTCATCCTCCCTCATTTTGCCCTCATGAGGGCCGCCCTCACCCTCACCTCACCCTCAATTTAGTAGTTGAGGGTGAGGGCGATAAAGTAATAGAGGGTGAGTGTGAGGGAGGGTGAGTGTAAGGGCGTCAATGGAGGGCGTCAATGGAGGGTGAGTGTGAGGGCGTCAATGTAGGGTTAGTGTGAGGGAGGGTGAGGGGAGGGCGTCAATGAAGGGTGAGTGTGAGGGCGTCAATGGAGGGTAAGTGTGACGGAGGGTGAGTGTGAGGGCATCAATGGAGGGTGAGTGTGAGGGAGGGTGAGGGGAGGGCGTCAATGGAGGGTGAGGATGAGGGGCGTCAATTGAGGGTGAGGGTGAGGGATGGTTAGGAAAAATGACCATCTCTGATCTGTACTCTTTCTCTTATAAAAATTAGTGCTGTTGAATTTTTGTGACATTTGCGGTTTTCGGTTTTTGAGAAAACCGGTTTTCTGGAAACCGAAACCGCAAATGCGGTTTTTAAAATCGAAACCGCAATAGCGGTTTTCAAAACCGAAACCGCAAAAGCTCTTTTCGGAAGCGAAAGCCGCCCGAAACCGTGTTTGCGGTTTTAAAACGAAACCCTTTTTGTCCTTTTCAAAGCAGAAACAATGTTTGATGTTTTTAATTATACCTTTTAACAATTGTGAAAGCATCTATCGATCGAGACAATTGTATTGATTTATGTCTGGGTTTCAACTTTTTTTTATTTGCTCCAAGACTATTATGGTAATATATGCAGCACTGTGCGAAAGGGATAGTTCGATGGTTGTACAAGTCACAGCTAAATTAGGGTTGCAATATTTTAAAATCAGAAAAGTGGTGAGTTCTAAACCGTAAGCACTGATGTGAACTTGTGTGTTACAAATACTAACCTGGGATCCTTCGCACTTTTTTTTTTTTTAGTTACTTCTTTGATGACACTTCCAATGTACTTTTCGGCGGCAGGGAAGAAAACTGGACCCCACCTGATTTTTTATATATTTCGTAAAGTAGAGCACGAGGAACACTAATCTGAAGGAATTTTGACATTCCGACTTCCCGAACTCGAGATACTAGAACTTATACAGTAGTTTTACTTAGTATGTATAAAATTAACGAAGAAAGTTCTGTCGCTTTTTGACCTATCACCTTAAAGCATCGATATGTCACCTAAAACCAGGGGTGTAGCCAGCAGGTTTCTGTAGGAGGGGCCCGTCGTTTTTGAAAGGGGGGCCAGCTACAATATTTAAAAAAATGTGTTGCAGCTAGTGTTTTTGAAGCCTGAAAAAAACTGGAAAATTTTGGTTTCCTTTCGGAAAACTAAAAACACAGTTTTTAGCTTCTTAATAATAATAATAATAATAATAATAATAATAATAATAATAATAATTTCATAAATTATATTACAGATAGTTTGCATTATGTTTAACCAAGATCTACTGCCCCCGACCAAACATTATACCTTTGTGCATAACTATTTCAATACACAGAACCGATCTATAAAGGTAAACAAGAAAGTTCTATCGCTTTCTCACCCACCACCTCCGGACATTCATATGTCACCTAACACGTACCTGGAAGATCAAGAATAGATAGACAATCTTCTGCAAACGTTCTGGAAGGCCATTTATTCCATCGCGGTAGAGGTTGGTGTTCCGTGAAGCGAAGAAGGTATCAAGTGCATTTTGCACCTCTACTTGGAATTTGAGCTGGCATCCTTTAAGGTGATTATCCAAGGAAGGGAACAGATGATAATCGGCTGGTGCAATGTCCAGGGAGTATGGCGGATGCAATAGTGTTTCCTATCCAAGGCGTAAAATGGTGTCCCGGGTCATCCTAGCCACGAGGGGCTTAGCGTTGTCATGTAACATAAGGACCCCTTTGGGATTCACAAGTGCTGGCTCCAGTGTTTTGAGTTTCTCTTGAACACGGCTCAACTGCTGACAGTACACAGTTGGATTGATGCGATGACCAGCTGGTAGCAGTTCCCGATGCACGATACCGCGAGCAGTTCATCAACACACAGGGGGACTTTCTTCTGGTGTAGAGCTGGTTTCGGCTGTCTTGGAACCGTTCATAGGATGCTAATCAATTATGACGGTGCCGTGGAACTTCGTACAGGACCCATTTCTCATCACATGGCAACACCTTGTCCAGAAATGGTTTCTTCCTCAGACGAGACAGCAAAGAAACACAGGTGTCTGCTTGCGTTGCCTTTTGACCCGGAGTCAAGTTATGTAGGACCCATCGACCCAACTTCTAGTGTTTCCTCAGTTGATGAAGGTGCTGCTGAATAGTTTCGCCACTCACACTGAATTGTCCCCATGCCGTAAGCGTCGGTGGACCACAAATGGGCAATTAGCGACATGTCGCCAAACATTGGCGGCGCCGCAGCGACGATCCCCGGTGGCCCCTCTACCATTTGGAAAATTATGCCACCAGCGGCAGAGATGCGACAAAACGCCAATGAACCACAAAATTACTCCTACAAAATGTTAAATCGGCTATATGTGTGATTTAGTTACATTAAGGTGAGTCTAAAAAACGCTTTAAAAAAATACCAAAAATTTACCCCGAAGGGGACTCAAACCACCAACCTTATGATTACTAGGCAAGTGTTCTTCCTACTTCGCTACGAAGGCAATGAAGGAAACGTCGCTTGTAAAGGGATAAATCGTTAAGATCTTTTTAATTTGGTCAATCAGAGTGCTCCTTCAACCGTGTATATTTGACGATAACTGTTTGGAATTAGATAAAATGTGTTCACCATGTAATTTTGTAACAAAATGACGCGTGTCTATTTACTTTATTTCATAGTTCTCGCATACTCACTTTCTAATGATCGACTATAGTTGTTATCTAAATTCATACAATTATCGCACTTATCTCAAGATTTTTCACTTCATGATGTTGAGGAGAGGTTATTCTTGACCCTCGGAGCTCACTTTAGGAACGATTCGTCAGGAAAAAATAATATATAATAATAACCACATGCACATGACTGGCGATAGTTCGTGTTGGTCCCTTCTTGATTCTCCGCGAAGAATCTAAGAAGTGCGGACCAAAACGATGTTCTCGCTGGTCGCTGCTACGCGGTGGTAACTTTAACACCCCGACGCGAGATATATGTTTCGACTCGACGAAACCCGGCCGCCAGTGAGAGCCAATTATCGCGGACCTTCGCAAAAAGCGACAGAACTTTCTTGGTTACTTTTATACATAAGACTGATTTTCTTTGAAATTGCACTTAATTTATTTAAGATTTTCTGACAAAAATGTGTATTTATTATTCGTGACTAAAAAGACATAATTATTTTATTAACAGCTATATCTCACTTCCTGTTTTACACGAAATAGCATTTTAAAAAGCGAATGAAATCCAAACTGAAAAACTGAATAAAAACGTTGCTTTTCACCAAATTTTCCATCTGATAAAAAGTTTTCTTGAAACACTAATTACAGCATATAAATAATATAATGTACTTACAATTTAGTTTAGTACCATTGTTTTATGATAGAATTTATAGTATTTTGTCAAAATGTTTGTCTTCAAACTGTCAAATACAAATCGCCGTAAATTGTGTAATCTGCTGTCACAAAAAGTATACCATACTATTTTCGGATTGCTATAAGGAAGAAATACCATACTATCTTGTGATCGGTATGGTAAAATACTATTTTTCCATACTATTTTACCGTAAATTATTAATTATATGTAAACTTTGTTATTTTTAAATGACTAAAGCGAAGTAATCTCACGATGATGTTTTAACATCTGGTCATTAGGGGGGGCAGGAAATCATTTGGGGGGCCAGGCCCCAATGGGACCCCCCGTGGCAACACCCCTGCCTAAGACGTACCTGGAACATCAAAAATAGTACCCATCAGTATCAACGACCTTCTGAAAACGTTCGGGATGGGCATGGATTCCTTCGCGGTAGAACTTGGTTTGCCGTGAAGCGAAGAAGGTATCAAGTGCATTTTGCACCTTTACTACGGAGTTGAACTGGAGTTCTCTAAGGTGAGTGTCCAAGGAATGGTTCAGGTGATAATCGGACGGTGCAATGTCCAGGGAGTATGGCGGTTGCAATAGTGTTTCCCTTCCAAGGCTTAGGATGGTGTCCCGGGTCACTCTAGTCATGTGGGACTTAGCGTTGTCCCGTAACGCAAGAACCCCTTAGCGATTGAGAAGTGCTGGCTCCAGGGTTTTGAGTTTTTCTTGAACACGGCTCAAATGCTGACAGTAGACAGTTGCATTGATGTTATGCTCTGACCAGCCGGTAGCAGTTCCCGATGCACGATGTCGCGAGCAGTCCACCAAACACAAAGCAGGACTTTCTGCGGCATTACTGTTTCAGCTGTTTTGGAACCAGTTCATGGGATTTTAACCAATGATGACGACGCCATAGAGCTTCTCATCACATGTCAACATCCTGTCCAGAAATGGCTCCTTCCTCAGACGAGACAGCAAAGAAACACAGGTGTCTGCTCGCGTAGCTTTCTGGCCCGGAGTTAATTCATGTGGGACCAATAGACTCAAATTGTAGTGCTTCCCAAGTTGATGGAGGTGCTGCCGGATGGTTTCTCCACTCACATTGAATGTTAGCCCTAGTTCCTCACAGGTCTCTCCACTGTTCGCCTCAATCGCTACCTGAAGATCTTCATTTTGTACATGTGTTGGTCTTCCGGCACGTGGTGCGTCTTTCGTGAATGTTTTTTCACCGTCCTTAAACTTTCTAAACCACCCTTGCACTGTCTGCGTAATCACAACACCCTCACGAAAGGCCTGAGATATCTTCCGCCCCACTGCAGTGGCGTTTGATCCAAGTTTGAACTCGTACAGCATACACGCCCTTATGACGCTTTGTGGAGGTTCCATATTCACTATGTCCTTACAAGTTCACGTCGTAACTGAACTCCCACAAGCAGGTAGAATGTTGGATATACCCACACCAACATCTGACCTTCGCCTTTTCTCCATTTGCATTCAACTCACGGTGTGAGGATCAATTGAACACAGACCTCCACAAAAAGCGACAGAACTTTCTTGGTTACCTTTATATATCTCACAGGACATAATATGTTTCGTATAGAGAATATATCTATATTAAACTTAGTTTTAATATATCGAGTTCCGGAAGTCGGAATGTCAAAACTCCTTCAGATTCGTGTTCCTCGTGATCTAGTTTACAAAATATATAAAAGTCAGGTGAGGTCCACTTTGCTTTCCTGCAGCCTACTTTTCAAACGAAACTGAGTTTTCCAGAGTGTACATTTTGCTTCAAACTGAGTTCTGCCCTGGCTAACATACGTAAATTCGCTTCTATAAGAGTCGTTAAAGCTACACTTGAAATTGTCGTTCGGCATTCTTGTAGCTTATGAAGGCATGAATAATTCAAGTATGTTTGTCACAACATCTACAAACGAATATTCATTCGTATAGAACATCCAATACATTACATTAAAAACACATGAACTACACAAAGAAAACTATTGTGCATTAGAGCAGATCTCTTATTAGCAAATGGCCCTACACCCGCGCACTGCTCAGATAGCTCACAGGCTGAGCCTGAGCGCGAGTCCAAATTTAAATCAATTGCGATTAAGATTGTCAGAGGTGTAGCGGTTTGCGTTGAATATACCAACACTTTATCCCCTAAGTCGTCTTAGATTTTTCTCCAATCCTAAAAAGGGGGTGGTTTTTCGTGATTAAGATAGCGAGGGACGAATATAGAACCTGACAATCGGGTGGTACCCGCAAAAATCAGGTAATATGACAACACTAAGCTAAATAGAAAATAAGATATATCCCTATTTAAGATCACTACAGCTGCAACTCATGAAATCCAATTTGAAATCTCATCCACTTAGACTGATATCTTTTATATTATCATTACTCTTTCACCTTGTTTCTAAATAGTACTGACACTCTTTCTTTTTTTAACAAAAAACACAACCTCCCTTTCTTAAAAAAAAGAAAAGAAAAAAATTAGATCGCAATACACAATTTTGTTGATTTGTTGCCACTCCGATAAATGTGAATGTTGTGGTTTTGCATGTGTTGACTGGTTTCTTATCGCAAGTCCCAGACACCTGCAATAGTTCATACGTGAAGGGAACACCGATCATATTTTATTCTATATCCTTTTACTTCGCAATAACGATAGCCGTGCCTCTTTGTGAGAAACTGCAACTTATTTTTTTTATTCTGCCAATTGTAAAAGAATACTAAACACGAATTTCCCTACACATTAAGACATTTTAAGAAAAAATATCTTCTTTCACCTCTGCAAATTTTGAGCATTTTTTCCCTGCGCCGGGGGAAATTTCCCTCCATCTGGCAACTGTGAGCCGAAGATGGGAAAGATTCCTTGCTGTTTTCTCGTCGGTACTTGATATTAGTGCTGTCGATTTTTTGAGACTTCTGCAGTTTTCGGTTTTTGAGAAAACCGGTTTTCAATACCGAAACCGCAGCTGCGGTTTTCAAAACCGAAACCGCAAAAGCGGTTTTCAAAACCGAAACCGCAAATGCGGTTTTTAAAACCGAGACCGCAAAAGCGGTTTTCAAAACCGAAACCGCAAATGCGGTTTTCAAAACCGACATTTCGGTTTTATGAAATTTCACTTTTTTTAAAAACCGGTTTTCGGTTTTTTCAAAAACTGATTTCGACAGCACTAATAAAAATAATCTAGTTCTATCATTCTTTTCCTAAAAAATATACGTGGAAGGATTTCACAATTACTTATAGTCTTTACGGATGCAGAATAATATATGTTCTATACTTCATAGACGTAATGAACTGTAGTATTGGACCCCTCTCCAAAGCTTGCACCCTCCCCAACAAAAATTTCTGGGTGCGCGCCTGCACAGCACAAGTAGAGTCACATTAATGTCTGAAACTCGTAAGTTAGTCAATAAGTGTTACGAAAATGTGATTGAAGATTAAAATTTGGTGTTACTGAACAAACAACGATTTTGAGGTCGTCACGCCATCTGTAAGTGAGGCCGTGTACTTTCCACCCTATGTGGTAGATTGGGCGCCGGGGTGGCTCAGTGATGGAGCGTTCACCTCTGGTGCATGGGGTCCTTGGTTCAATCCCAGCTCGCGCCAAGTGAGCTTTGAGGTGGACAAACACCGTGTGCGTGGGTTTTCTCAGGGTTCTCCCGTTTCCAGCCAGTTTCTTCATTCCACCATTTCATTCATTTTTCATTATTACCATCTCCTTTAGCCCAGGTCCGTATCCAGGGGGTCTACGGGGGGCAGCCCCCTTAAATTTTCACGGTAGACTTGCAAATGAACTATAATATAATTGGATCTGGCCCCCTCTAACTTCAGCCGCCCCCCTCCACATTTTTGGGCTGGCTACGAGCCTGCTTTAGCCTAGCTGGCATAATCGTGGGACGTAAAACTAAAATATTACATTTCATTTATCAATCCGTTCCTTGGCTTAGTCTAAGCAATATATTTTCCCATTAAAAAGCAATATTTAATCATAACAAGAAATTCTTTGGAATCCATTTTCTTTTTCACTCAGCACGAGTAGCGTCACACTAATATCTGTAGCTCATAAACTAATGAATGAAGTGTTATAAAAGTTTGATTGAAGACCAAAGTCTGGTACTACTGAATAAACAACGATTTTGAGATCGTCACGCCCACTGTATGTGAGGCCGCAGACTTTGTTTTCACCCCATGTGGTAAATTGTGAAGTGGCAATGTAAGTAATGCATTGGGGAAAAAGAGTACCAAAATAGCAAATACTTATTACCAGGAGCGGATCCAGAATTTTCGAAGGGGGGGTTGCACCAATAACTGTCAGTACATCTGAATCAAATTAAAAATTTTTAAATGCCTTTAGACATCTGTGATGTGTATGAGGAACTGACTTAAACTATTGTGTTTAGCAAAACCGCTTTCTTTTAAGCCCGAAGCGGAAACATGACATGAAATTTTTGGAAAGTATTGCTATTTCCACTGCCACTTTCTCACTTTAGATAGTGTATATTCAGAACGGAGGGGAGGGGGGTGCACGTGCTCCGCTGCACCCCCCTAAATCCGGCCCTGCTTATTACTTTTATTTTGTTTTTATTCATAATTCAGAACTTTTTACTGGAGAGGGTTTTCATTTAAGCAAAATACAATGGCTAGAAATTGGAAGCTCGAATGCAGAATTGGTCAAAATTACACCTAATGGCTCAAGTACATTTTTACTGGCTCAACACTGCATACGAATTCCTTAATTCAACCACGAACTGATAACATTGACTGTTAACCTATTGAACACAATTAATATTTCACAACATTTACAACTTCTTCTATCTTTTTTTAATTGAACAATCTGTTGAACTCTATGATAAAAGGATTTTCTGATAAAAGGATTTTCATCCTCCTGCCTCTCAGAGGGTTACGCCCTCTCTTTGGCATGCGATTCTTATACACAAAATAGGCGCAGGAAAGGTAGGTGTTGGGCTAAAAGATATTCTTTATTAACTGTCGAAGTTGAACATCTATTAAAAGAGTTATGAACTCATTGTCATTTAATTTTATTGAACAGTCTGTTTCTTAGCTACTATTTTAGCAAATAATTAGCAAAATCGCACGTAAGAAGTTCTGTAAAGCTCTCCCTTGTAATAAGACATTACTGAGTCATATCAAGCAGCAGATGCTGTTGGACGTGAAAGATTAAGTTACAGCATCTACTTCTGACACTTTTGCTGTACCTCAGATTTTGCTTGTCTTGTACTTAAGACGGTGTTAACAAGTCGTGATGTCATCTTGTGGCTGTTGTACGATCCATAAAGGAATGCGTCACACAGTACCAGGAACACTACACTTCACAGTAAATTCACGAAAATGATGAGCCGAAACATGACGTAACAAGACACGTTAAACATACTTTTTTTATATTTAGGAAGTAAATGTGGAAGTAAAGTATGTTTTTAGCATTTAAAAATAAAATGAAATCTGAGTTTTACGTCATACGGCTAGGCTAAAGGAGAGGTTATTATGAGAAATTAATGAGTTGGTGGAATGAAGTAAGTGGGAGGAAACGGGAGAGCCCCGAGGAAAGCCACACACACGGTGTTTGTCCACCACAAAGTTCACTTGGCGGGATCAAATCCGGGACCCCATGCACCAGACGGGATGTAACGCTCTACCACTGAGCCACCGCGGCCCACAGCATGTTTTTAGCATTTAAACCGGAAGTATATTATTATGATGCTGGGTGGCCGCAGATTTTTTTCACAGGAGCGGGTAAATATGCTGTTTTTGTTTTTAGCGGCATGGAATTAAAAGACATCGGAAGTAGGGCCTATCACCGTTCGTCTCAACGAACCCGAAAACTATGGATTCGACGCTAATGTCGGCTATTTTCATTCATTTATATATGCCCTATATATATACAGGGTGTCTCGAAAGTCCCCTGACATAGGGTACTTCTGTTATTAAAGTTAGGCCTACAACAGGTATTCAGAGGTAGACCTACAACAAAATGTAAGGGGAAAAACCGTCTCCAAATATGATGTTTTCAATCTAAAGTGAAGGAAGTTTTTGAGTCGGACAAGCCATTTAGGCTGTACACTCTTTGTGCGCACTTGCCTTCGGTGCGATCGGTTCCGGGTTCCATTCCCGGTGGGGGCACTCGGTCGAAAAAAATGTAAAACGCTTTTTCAGGCCAGCCACTCTGAATGAGGTTTTCCTGTGTTCTCCTCATTCACACCAGCCAAATGCCGGGGTGGTACCTAACTAATAGGTCCCAGGCCGCTTCCTTCCTTTCCAATCCATTCTTCCTTCCCTTTGCCCGGATAGTGTGATCGCCGAGGGACGTCATCCCTCAAACGTGACGGGCTATGACCATAGATGCCGAAATCCCAGAAATCTAAATTCTAAATCCTTGAAACTAAATAATAATTTACATTTTATAGTACCGTTGTCTTGAGTAAAGAAAATATAGGGGGCAGGATTAAGTCCATTTTGGGTCCTGAAACGGAAAAATACAAGGGGGCTCATCAAAAAATGTTATGATGGGCCCCCTCTCAATATATTCTAAAGGGCCCATGAATTATATAGGAGACTTATATCATGTTTTCTAAACTTTTATGGTGAAAATGTTTTCACTAATTTTTAAAATTTTTGGGGCCCCTCTTGGTCGCGGAGTCCTGGAGCAAAAAATAAAAGCCCAACTCAATTTTTCCTTTTTTTTTAAAAAAAAAAAGCAAAATATTTTTATCTTGGAGGAAAATCACAGAAGCAACCACTATGTTGCACGTAAGTAGCTTTTTAAATGATGTATTTTAAAACGCGTGTTAAAGGCATCATAAGGAGTCTTGTGCAAATGCAAATTTAAGTCAGTTTTCTTCCTGTTCCGCCAAAAATGCTTAAAGGAAATAAACAAAATCCATTCATTCGTACCTTACTTTAAAAGGATTTACCTACGTAGGGTTTTCCTAAGTACTGTGTGGTTCTGTGTGAAGTAAGTTGTTTGTGGATCCATGGCCTGGTCTGGTGGAAAATAAGTACAATATACTATATATTTGCTTTGAGTTGTGCGTACTGCCAGTACGCGGTACTACATGTTGAGGAAGGGGGCAGTTCATACATGTGCACGGGCCCACTAGAAAATACCTTCCGGTGGTCCCCTAGGTTGCAGTACGGCCCTGATGGATAACAATAATTAAATGATATAAAATGCCATGATTCAATCGGTACGGGACAGTATACCTACTTTTCGGCCATTCTGTACCTCTGGCACATTCAATCTTGATCCAACTCCGTTGTTCCTGTTTTGAAAACATAGTGACACCTTTACGTTAGACCGCTCGCTCACAAGTGACCGTGCTTCCCTCGCTTGTGCGCCTGCCGTTGACGTGGGACAAGCGAGTCTATTTGCTCGGACGTTAGGTAGGTATGTCAACAACGTGCGCTATCAGCGCCATTAGTACATTTCATTGCATAATGTCTCCACAGCAGTGTTGCCACTATTTAAGTTCCAACCCTCGTAGTTAGGATATTATCTAGTACGAAAATGAAAGTAATATTTTTTCCCCATCATGTCAGATTTTTGATAAACTGAGAAACATAACAGTGTAAGTTTTGCTATTTATTTGGCAACACTGCTAACATATAGTAAGATTGTGACTATATTTTGCTTACAAAATAACATTATTTTGCTTCATAAGTAATCTTAACAACGAAATTCTAAATTATTAACGTTATTGATAAACACATCACCTCATTTCTGTTTATGCCTTTTCATTTGCAAACACCTGAAACTGGACTTTCCTTTGTGAGTAGATTGTGTGCATCTTCGTGTACCAGCGTCCAGCAAAACTCTGCCATCATTGTTGTATTCCAACACCTCTGATATCGGCATCCAATCTCTTTTATATCC
Source organism: Thermobia domestica (assembly GCF_964235325.1). Lineage (NCBI taxonomy): Eukaryota > Metazoa > Arthropoda > Insecta > Zygentoma > Lepismatidae > Thermobia > Thermobia domestica. Next base: position 39,893,472 of record NC_137469.1, read on the forward strand.
TGGTGAAATATTTCATAATGTTCTGTGTTTAAATCACCTAAATTAGGAGGAAAATTGTGTAAATGTAAATACAGGAAATGAGTTTCGAGACTCGTTTGATACCCTGTTTTAACCTTCTGCAGTATGTAAGGCACAATATAATTGTAATTTTCATGTTTAGATTTTCCCGAGAAAATTATGAAACACCTCTCTGAATGAACTCCATATGCTTTCCTTTGAACACTTGCCATACAATGCTTCAAATCTGAGTCCTTAAACAACTTTCTGATCTGAGGACCAATGAATATTCCTTCTTTTAATTTAGCGCTCGAAAGTTATGGGAATATTGCCATTAGATACTGGAAACACTATCCATCTTTATCCAAAGATTTCACAAATTGTTTCATCAGGACCAGAGGAAGTAATATGATTTTTTTTTTTTTTTTTTATGGACCTACGAGACTCATGTATTTCATACTTTTACTTGCTACATTACAGCTTCTCTTGATATGCCAATCTGTTTGAGTCTACTACCGTATTTATCGCGTTCTCTACTTATATCATTTGGAAATATAGTACGGATATTTGATGTATCTTTGCTATTATCCAAGAAGCTTGCATATCACTTTAGATCGCCACACAATAACCACTGGCGATCCTCGCATTTAAATTTTTTTCAAAAGCAATTCCATATTTTGGTAAGTTTCCTTTAAACGTGGTATCTTCCTGCCCTACCTAATGACCCTCCAGCACTTTGTACTTTGATTTCAGTTAGGTTTTCTTTCAGCAGCGAGGCTATATGAGATATGGACTTACAGCTTAACGTGGGTTTCGCTTAACGTGAGACACTACGCACTCATTCATATCATGTTGTCATTTTGTTGAACTTAATAAAAGCTAACGATTGGTACTGCTTCTTTGAATGATTTCCCTCCTCCCTTTAAATGATAATCATATTTTTGAATTTAAAATATTCCTGGTGGGGTTTATGTGGTTCGGATCCCACGTTAAGTTGTACACTGTTGGTCCATAACTTATGTAACCTTGGTGGTGAACGGGACGCTAAAGCTCCAAATCAACCAAATAATTTGAAACATTAAAGAAAAAATGAAATGAAATCTTTGAGTTTAACGTCCCACGATTATACCCTTTAGGCTGAGGGAGACTGTGATTAAAGCAAGTGAATGATGATGGAAGAATTTTTGGAATGAGAAAGTGGGAGGAAATTGGAGTACCCCGAGAAAACCCACTGTTGTGACCACAAACTTACTTGGCCGGGGATCGAAACAGACATATCACGCACAGTGTTTCTTCCAGACATGTTTTTTCTGGGGGGCACTGCTTTCCTGGAGCTCTGAGAGTGCCCCCACGGAGGCGACCAAAATAATACGTCTATGATATAATAATAAATAGAATAGTAACAGCAGTGCCACCTCCGGAATACTAAATGTGCCCCCTCGGAACATTTTTTTCAGAAAAAACGACTGATCACGCACCAGAAGTAAGCCATCTACCACTGAGCCATGGTGGCCCCCTTAAAGAAAGAAAGTATTGTAGCTAATTAGAACTACTGCTACTATACTATACTATAGCAAAAATCCTCATGTCACGTTATATTCTGGACATTAAGCCAATTTAATTAATGACTGTGTTATTAATTATATGTTTTCGTTAAACTAACTACAGATTATGTCTAAAACAATAAGAACTTCGTTAATTGTTTGCCTTGTATAGATAAGAACTTGTAGATGTCAAAGGGTTTAAAGGGGTCAACGGCGTAAGTCATTCTCTGCCAAAAACTTCCAATCGAAGAAGATCTAAAACAAGATTCGAACTTCGAACTCTCAAGTGACCTCCCAGAGGCCGAAGAACAGAGTTAAGAAAGGAAAGAAATAAGGAAAAAGAAACAGTTAAAAGAGAAAGAGGAAAGAATTCGATTTTCAATTGTTCCTTTTGACTCTGTTGAACCATTCAATCGTTAGTAGCAAAGAATCCACTTGAGCCTCTTGTTACCTCATGGGGGCGATGAACCTCTACCAGCGACCTCGAGGCTCGTTGGCACCCTCTCTATCTCTCTCTTTCTACTCCATGCCCGTCCAGCTCGTCCGTGTGAGGTAACCCATTCCTTATCTCCTCACCTCCCACCACCAACTCGTAAAGCCGTCTTCCGATCTTAGTTCTCTAACTCACTGACGGCTCAAGTTTTCTTTTATTGAGTTAACTTCGTTCACCCTGAACGAGACGAGTTCCGGAAGTTTTCTTCGTTGATAACCTTCGCATGAATGTCTTGACTTCTTGATATCGAAGTACACCCTCTAGAGGTTTCCGTCACTTTCTCTATGGCTCTTCCTTCTCCACCCTACTAAACTAGCCCTTATCATTTTCCAAAATGTTCCAGATATTTCGTACTTTTTTTTCTGAATTCTTGTTAACCACTTGTTCTTACATAGCCTACTTACCAGAAGGCAGTGGCGTAACTACAATGGAGCGAATGGAGCAGTTGCTCCAGGCCTTACAGTAAAAGGGCTCAAGGGCGAAAGAAAACAAAAAGAATACGGAAAACTGTTCTTTATGCAAAGAAAGTTTGAGAATATTTCAAAAGGCACGCTACGACTATTAGCAGTTAATTGGCAACAGTCGATACTGAGGGCGGATCCAGGAATTTTTGAGGGGGGCGCAGGTCTGAAAAATAAACTTGAGACATTTTTCGATATTTGGTTCCCTAACTAAAAATGTGGACTGCAGTGCTTCATAATACTTATTAATCTCCGCCCTTCTGGAGGCGGCAACACGAGACAATCCAGGATTATCATGAACTGGAAGCACATACATTATCTGCAATGAGTAGAGAACGCACTCAGAATCTTCCTTTTGAGAGAAATTTTAACACTTTTTTTTTCTCCCATAGCCTTTGAACAAGCGCTTCATTAGGGACTAATTTATATATTTTACTCCTCCCCGCGCCCCCTTTCTGGATTCCTACTGGGCGATACCAGGACAATCGTCACTGCAATATTTGTCTAGCTAGCTGCCTAGTGAAAGTTTTGCATAATGAGTCATTGCAATCAGCGCGCCGCGCCCCCTGATAAGTAAAAATTTTAGGTTTGTTAACAATAATAACACTGTTGGTATATAACGTAGCAGCTGGAATGCATGGTACACGGACGAGTATGAGTAAATTGATGATCGATCGATCCAGGACGCAGTAAAACTAGTTAGGCTACTGCCATAAGGTAATTAGGTACTTATCTTGACATGAAACAATAGTATCAGTATCCCATGGATTACAAAACATTTTATTTATTAACACAGATGAACTAAAGTCATTATACCTGATAGCCATGGTTTGCTATTTTAATAGCCCTCCCCGCTGGTTAAATGGCTAGAGCGCGAGTGTTTGGTGCACAGAGTCCGAGGTTCGACTGTATATACGGACAAAATCTCGCAGGCAAAACGTGGCCATTCGAAATCCAAAAGTTCAAAAGTTCGCGTGGTGGAAACCTTGTCCCCCGAAACTTTGCAGGCCAAAATTTCGCCATTAGGGATGCGAACGAGACAAGATTTGAGGCTGTCTCGTCTCGAAAATGTGCTGTAAAAGTGATGTCTCGACTCGAAAAACGTATATTTTTCTATTGGAAGAGCTGTGTCTCGACTCGAATTTTCTAAGGAAAATTCTGTCTCGACTCGACTCGTGCGCATCCCTATTCGCCATAATAATATATATAATAGTTTTTCAGATCCAAATAACTAACTTACTCTATGGCCTATAGAACCCAGAAGCTCAATACAGCGTTCACAAAAGCTCTCCACTGACTTCTGTCCTTAGCCAACTGGATCCAGTTTCTATTTTGTACTCCTATCTCTGCGAGATCCATCTTGATATTTTCCTCCCATCTGCGCCTAGGTCTTCCTAATGGCCGTTTTCCGATTGGATTTCCAGTAAAAACTTTCAAAGCGCTCCTACCTTCTTCATTTTGGGATTTTGTTACTTTCATGTTTATCATCAACTTCCCATACGTTATCAACAATCTGTTGCCGGTTACGGAAAAAATGAACTGAAAATCTTTAAGTTTTACGTCCCACGATTACGCCGGTTAGGCTAAAGGAGACGGTGATGATGAGAGATGAGTGAAATGGTGGAGTGAAGAAAGTGGGAGGAAACGGGATAACCCCGAGAAAACCCATGAGCACAGTGTTTGTCCACCACAAAGTCCACACGGCGCGAGTTGGGATCGGACCAGGGACCCCAAGCACTGGAGGTGAACTCTCTACCACTGAGCCACCGCGCCCCCTGCCCGTTACGAAGAAGAGGAAGAAGGGTTGCATGATCATACAACGATAACGTTGTATGTATCATTAGCAATCAGCGCCTATTTACAGAAAGGGATCAGAGGCGAATTATGTGAGCAGTATAATGTATAAAGAAAAAGAAAGACATATAGAGATTTCGAATTATTATTTGTGTAATCGGTAACTAAAATAAGAGAGTTGTTACTATAGCAACGTCGTAAATAAATGTACACGTACGTAGACATCTTGACGAGTAAATAAGTGTGCGTATGAAGGTCTAGATATTTTATTGTATATGCAGAAAAGTTAATTATGTACACTTCTCATGGTCAAATATTAAAAACCAGTTAAGAAAGTGTTAAACGCGTTGAATTATTTTGAAGATTAACTTAAGATACGAACCAGGCCCTTACAAAAATTGGTGCCGAAACCCGGGAGTTATATAAGTGTCGTTTCGAAGGTTAGTAAAAACGGCAAACTTTCAATGCGACCTTAATATTACTATATTGCGAAGTGGAAAAGTAATTAGGCGAAATATGGCCATGAGTACGGAAAGTAATAATATGATTAGTGAACAGAGTGTATATCCTGAATTGAATCCAAGTAACAATTTGGCTGACATTCTAAAAGAATTGTCCCAACAGATCAGAAACCAGTCCGAACAAATCAAGGACCAAGTACGAAAAGGTGATGAGTTGGCGCAACAAATGAAGAACCAGTCCGAGCAAATTCAAGAAAAATTGGACCAGAAATTAACTCAGTTAGCCAATGACTTTGACGAAAAAATAGTGAAATTGAACCAATATAATGAAGACAGATGGGAGCATGTGCAACACCAGTTAAATCAGATAAACCTACATGTGGTGGAAAAATTCGAGAAGTACGAAGAGAAAATAGAAAAGGTTGTACAAAGGAGCACAGAAATGCAGGAATCCATGGATGTTTTAAAATCAACAATTAACGCCCATGAAAACCATATTAAAGTACTGCGAGATGAAGTTAATTTCATCAAAGAAAGATGTATTCCCGGAACTCCATTCCAGGATGCCGAAGGCACGAATCATCCCATAGCCACAGGTTGGGTACCTGATCATCCTCACAGAACAACTTTGGAATTCGATGGATCTTCGAGTGGTGCAGAGAGTAGTGACTGAGAAGAACGAGTGAGGAAGCGTAAACACAACTCCAGTAGAGGTATGAAGACATCCACAGGTAAACAGTTGCGGTTTAGCGAAGTTAAGTCGCTCACAAAGTTTAGTGGCGTGCCAGGAGATATACCCGCTAGGACATTTCTCGAAAAATTCCAGGATGAATGTGAGCTCATGGGTGTAAATGAGTCTCAATTCATAAAATTATTACCGCATATCCTGTTGCCACCTTGCTTAACATGGTTTAAGGCTATTATAGGTAGTCTTCATTCGTATTCAGATTTTAAGAATGCTCTTTTGTCGAATTATGAAAACGATTTTATGGTAGCAAATAGAGATGCTGTTTTGCGAACGAACCACTACAATCCAAAGTTACACCGTAGTATTACTGAATTTGTAGTATCGACTTATCATGAGTTAAGATCATTAAATCCGAATCATCCGGAATCCCGAATTATAGCTTCAATTAATATCTTATTGCCATTTAGACTACAACAGTTGTTAATGTCGGCGCAGTGCATAAACTTCAACCATTTAATTATGCTCATTCAGAGTTATGAGAGCCAGTCTGCAATACAGAATAACAATAAGATGCAGGATAGAGGTCAGGGTAATTATGCACGTAATCAGACACAATATGCATCTGTTCGTAATGTAGATATGCAACCTGAAAATGATTCTAATGTTCGTAGTTTCAATAATAGAATGAATAGTTATAATGGTACCGGAAATCAAATGCAACCTAATTTTAGAATTGGAGCTAGGAATTTCAGCAGGAATAATAATTATCGCCGATTCTCACAAAATCAATTTGCAGATGGCAGGAACTTCGTAAATAGGAATCAAAATATGGTATCATCCTATGAAAGACAAGCACGTACACAAGGTTGTGCTATACAATGTTCCTTAAATGAACCCTTCGAACGTATAACTTGAACTGACAAAAAGGCGTCCGATGGATTTGTATTGATTTGACTTTTGCTTACGTCCATGGTTATTATGTTCTTTGTTCGATTTATTATTATAATGTATATTAAGTAATGTAATTATGTTTGTGATTCATGTCTTTTGCAAAGTTATCTCATAATTACTTATTTGAATATTATGAATATTTAAAAATAAAAGATTATAATTTTAATGTAAACTTATGAAAGTAATGACAGATATATAAAATAGATGCATCTTATTATATGGAAAGAAAAAGAATAATGAATATCGAATCTTTTAATTTTTCAATGTTTATTAATGTATTAAATGATGACCATCAATATTTTCCAACTTTGTTGACTTCTGATCCTATCAATATTTAATATTATGAAGATCTTTATTTGTAAATAGTGTTGTTTGTATATGAAGGAATAATTAATTTGTACCCTAGAAGGATACTATTAGTTAGGTTTAATTCTTGAATGGCCTTACTTACGATAATTGTAATTCGTCGTTATTAATACTGAGATATATTGACAAATATAAGAATGTGTAATGTTATAATATATTATATATAAATGGAAAAGTAGAATATTTGTGTTAAAAAGGATATTATATATATGAGGGCTATTCAAAAGGTAAATGTTTCATGATATCTAACCCAGGGTTCTTTCCTTCATAGTAAAACTATTATGGAAGTCCCGTTCGAGGCGACATCTACAACGATAACGTTGTATGTATCATTAGCAATCTGCGCCTATTTACAGAAAGGGATCAGAGGCGAATTATGTGAGCAGTATAATGTATAAAGAAAAAGACATATAGAGATTTCGAGATATTATTTGTGTAATCGGTAACTAAAATAAGAGAGTTGTTACTATAGCAACGTCGTAAATAAATGTACACGTACGTAGACATCTTGACGAGTAAATAAGTGTGTGTATGAAGGTCTAGATATTTTATTGTATATGCAGAAAAGTTAATTATGTACACTTCTCATGGTCAAATATTAAAAACCAGTTAAGAAAGTGTTAAACGCGTTGAATTATTTTGAAGATTAACTTAAGATACGAACCAGGCCCTTACAATCAATCAGTGGTAGAGCATACATCTCAACTGTAAGAGATTCCAATTTCGATTGTAGGATTTTATGACGGGAGAATATCGTGTTCGTGATTTTTTTCGGAGAATATTCTCATTTTTTCACACATCGTCGCTGTGCTAATATTCAAAATCAGTAAATATAATAAATATCTCTTCTTTAGCAGCCCATGGGATCGTGAATCATTAAACTAAAGATTTTATTTAATTTCTTTTTATCAACTACAATCATTCCCTTCTGTAATTATACAACCACGCACAACATGATTCAGTTCAAGATGTCGATGTTCTGTCAACGGATTTTTGTTACTTGGTAGGACGTCGTTCCATATGTCATGAATACGACTCCTCTATCGTAACAGTCCGGGAAACCCTTGCTCCGCCATTAAAAGAATGTTAATCATGCATTTTTCGACAGACCAGATTACAAATCTAAGACGATAACATCCTATCTCATATGAATATTGGAGATAATCACCTCAAATATTTATTTTCCCATGCTTTTGGCAGCCTGTAGCTCATAAGCTAAGCGATTCCGAGAAAATGGTTAGAAAAGCGATGTTTTGTTCTTGTTTCTATAATTAAATTCGCCTCCCAAATGTTGACAACCGTGCACATTAACACCCTGGATATATATATATATATATATATATATATATATATATATATATATATATATATATATATATATACGTATATTGTTAACCTGTTTTTTTTTAACGAACTTAAAAAGTTCATTACTGAATTATCTATGTCTGTGTGTCTTGTTGTCTAACCGTCTGTCTGTTATTTGCGATTTTTTCAATCTTGAGCCCTCCATTCGATAGAGCATCAAAAATTATCTAAAAAATGATAGATCTTTTCGCGTCACTCTTACCGTTCCCGAGATATTGGCCAAAAAAATGGCTGATTTCCGGAACATATCTCTGGAACCAAAGTCATAGAGAGATTATATTGGTGTTGATTAATACCTAAGAGGATGGTGAAAATTTTGGTACCAAATAGTAACCGGTAGCCACTGGACAACTGGCCACCGTTCCCCAGATATTAGCCAAAAAAAGTTCAAATTTCGTGAGATTTAAGGAGGTACGGTATGTCTCGGGAACCGTAAGTATACAGAGATGATATTTTGCGATTTTTTTTTTTTTGGCGAGAAACAGAAGAAGGTGCGAATAAAAATAATTTGCTTTTACATGTAGGACCAATCACCGTTATCCTTCCCGTTCCATCTCTGCATACTTTTTAAGTACGTTCTGGCAATTAGGGATGGCCACAAAGTTCCGGTTCCGGCGGAACCGGTTCCGCGAGGAACCGGTTCTCGGAGATCCGGTTTTCAGAACCGGTTCTGGAACCGGTTCCGGACCTGGATCCGAAAACCCGGTTCCAGAACCGGATCTTAGGAACCGGTTCCAGACCTGGATCCGAAAACCCGGTTCCAGAACCGGATCTTAAGAACCGGTTCCAGATCTGGATCTGAAAACCCGGTTCCAGAACCGGATCTTAGGAACCGGTTCCACATCTGGTTCTGAAAACCCGGTTCCAGAACCGGATCTTAGGAACCGGTTCCAGACCTGGATCCGAAAGCCCCCAAAGACCCGTAAAGGAGGCATAAAGTTCACCTTCAAAAATAATGCAAAGAGGACCATGCGCTTGTGCCTTCCCCGCCCAGACCCGTTTGTGCCCCCAGAAAAAAAAATTTTGGTCCACCAGTGGGTGTTTAGCCAAATGAGTTGGCCAGTTTGCCTGTTTAATCAATGAGTTTGCCAGTTACCCAGTTTATTTAGCCAAATGAGACAAGCTGCCGCCGCCTGGGCGCCTGCCTGTCGCTTCCACCATTTCATCTAGCATACTGTTCACAGCTTGCCAGCAGCTCGGGTTTAGCGTAGGGATGGCCACAAAGTTCGGTCTGTTTTCAGAACCGGTTCCAGACCTGGATCCGAAGAACCGGTTCCAGACCTGGATCCGAAGAACCGGTTCTAGATCTGGATCCGAAGAACCGGTTCCAGACTTGGATCCGAAAAAACCGGTTCTGGAACCGGATCTTCTAGAACCGGATCCGTTTAGACCCGAAAACCGGTTCCACTAGGAACCGGTTCTGGCCATCCCTACTGGCAATGCTCTTGGAGCATTCTCAACTGGTTTAAATTGTAAAAAAAATGAAATGTTTCAGTTTTACGTTCCACGGTTATACCGGTTACGTTAAAGGAGACGGTGATTATGAGAAATGAATGAAATAGTGGAGTGAAGAAAGTGGGAGGAAACGGGAGATCCCGAGAAAACCCACGAGCACGGTGTTTGTCCACCACAAAGTCCACACGACCCGAGCTGGGATCGAACCAGGAACCCCAAGCACCAGAGGTGAACGCTCTGCTACTGAGCCACCGCGCCCCCTGGTTTAAATTGAGTTTGGAATGTAGCATTATTACAAATAGAGGACTTTGAGTAAACATAGATTGTTTTTAATTAGCTTAAGGCATATTTTAAATTATTTATATTGCTAATGTTTGATAAACTCACTTATGATGTGCTTTGAGGTACTTTTAGGGATTTTTTTTTTTATCACTGTTTCGAGTTGGCAAAGCAAAACCGTGTGTGTCAATGAGAGACACTGTTAAAGTAGTAGTTAACATGTATTTTGTATTATATTTAATGTATATGAGTGCATGTTTGTGTAGTAAAATGTTAGATATGTAAGTTAAAGTGCATGACAATTTTTAATGAAAGAAAAAGAGGAAAGGTGAACTGGAACGCAGATGATTATGATAATTAAATTTAAAAAGTTTTATTGAGCAGCAATATTTGGTGTATTTATTAACAGTTTATTTGAATTTTTATGAATACGAGGTTTTTAATGACTGGTTGCTATCGATTAAATATTGTGATTATTAACGTTGTTACTTAAAATGTTCTTTTTTTTTTATTTTGACTTTAATTAACTTTTACTTTATCGTTATCTTTGGTTTCGTGTTTTCTAATCTAATATAAATAAAATAAAAAATTTGTTTGTCTGTCTGTCCGTGTGCGGCCTGGGGACCAGACAAGTGGACCGAGAGTTACCAAAATTCGGTCACGGGTACATTGGTCCAGGCCCCAGATCAAAACGAAGCGTTTTTTTTTTCAAATTTCGAACCAGAGGTGGTCTGAGGGGGGCGTTTACCGGGACCAGCCTGGGGACCAGACAAGTTGACCGAGAATTACCGAATTTTGGTCACGGATACCTTGGTTCAACTCCCAGACCAAGGCAAAGCGTTTTTTCTTCAAAATTCGAACCAGGGGTGTCTCAGAGGCCGTTTACCGGGACATGTAAAAGTAGTAGAAAATGACCGATATTAGTTTCAAATTCATAGATTTCGCGGTCACTTAGATCAATGGTGAAACACCGATCGCATTAACTTCCAAATTCATCCCATTCGGCTGAGGGCCGGGGGTCATGGGGGGAGGATACCGAGACATGTTAAAATAATCCAAAACGATCGATATTAGTGTCAAATCCATAGTTTTCGCAGTCACTCAGATGAATGGTGATACACCCACAGGCGCTGACTTCTAAATACAGCCCCCATCGGCTGGGAGCAAGAGGCGTTTTTTTTTAAAAATTCGAACCAAGGGGTCTCAGGGGGCGTTTACCGCGACATGTAAAAGTAGTAGAAAATGACCGATATTTTTTTTCCTTTGAATGAATGAATGATTGGGGAGAACTGGGGCTCGTCGTTCAGTTTACATAGATATTTTATCTGACCCATGCGAAGAATGGGTATTTCAGCTAGTATATCTAATCTGAAAATTAATAATTAGTTATAAAGGCCATAGACATTTTTTTTAAAGAAACGAAAATACTTATCTGAGCAGTAATACTAAATAAGATGATTTTTTTTTTTTCGTTTCGACTTCTCACGATTATGTTTAAGGTTAAGGGAAAAGGCGATGATGATAAATAAACGAAATGGTGGATTGAAGAAACGGAAGAAATCTGAGAAAGTCAACGCGCACAGTGAGCTAAGAAGATAACATTTATATAACAAAGATTAAGGTAATTCATTGAGATAATAAAGAACACAGTAAAATTGATAAGTTGGTTGGATGGGAGTTTAGTGCCCCTTTCAGCAGAAAGGTTATATGAGAATTGGACATACAGCTTGACGTGAGATTCAAGCCACATGTGCTACCTTCAGGAATCGATCTCCCTCGTTAAGAATGCGTACACTATCTGTATAGCCATGAGAAAACTTCCAGCAAAAGTGAAATTATTATTGAGTCAAATGTATCAAGCTTCAGTTCAAACTCCAGATCATCTCTTCATGATCAGATCGTTTTATGTGCCACAATACCACCTTTAGAAAGTAAGTGAACATAATAAATAAATAATCGATTTGTAAAATAACTATACCGAGTGATGTTGTGAATTAGTACTATTGGTACTAAATCATGTTCAGAATTATTAAATTATATCCATATTTGCCTAAATTGAAATAGTATGTATTAAACTGTATATTTACAGGTAACATGATTCAATTATGATCGCTTATCTTGTTTGAATATATTTAGAACCCACGCGACATCTCCTGAACTCAATTACAGTCCATTCTTCATAGTCCATTTATCCTATAGTTTCTGTGATTATTTATGCGTTAGATCTATTTGTAGTACGACTTCGAAGATGGACATACGTAGTTAATTTGTTCCTGATTGGTCTCTCGCTGCTGAATGGGACGTTAAACTCAAAATCAACTCAACTCAACTGATTGGTCTCACATTTTTCAAAATCTAAAACTTTCCATCATTATATGGGATTACGCCAATGCTTGTTTTATCCTTCCATCAAAGGATTATTACAGGTACTTCTGTAATTCTATTCACATTTCTTAGTCCTCTAACAGATTAGAAGTAGTATTTTCGGGTTAAGTGGTATGTAAGGGACCCAGGAAGAAAATAACCTAAACTATCCTACGCTACCCTAACATGCCTCTACTCAGGCACGTAGCCAAGGGGGGGTCCAGGGGTCCGGACCCCCCCTTCGAGACCAGAAATAAAAAAAAATTAAGGAAGGATTAAACAAAATAAAATGAGAAAAAGAATGATCAACGTTAAAAATAATAATAAAAAAAAAAAAACTAAAGGAAGCCTTTGGCTACTCTTTCTTATGAGGAGATTTGTATTATTTGCAATACATGCTGGCGAGCTAAGCGAGATATCCTGGAAGAGTCAGGGAATTTGAAATTTCTAGAAAAGTTACGGAATTCTCAGAATTTCTGCTACTAGTCAGGGAGATTTCAAGCTTCCAAAAGCATAGTGCTGTTGTGTAACAGCGTGGACATTTGTTATTACAATTTCGTCATCCTATCATTGCAGTATCAAACATGTTATTTCAAGAAAAATTTTCTACTGCTCCTTTAACCTGTCATTTGGAACCGACAGTAGTTGGCGGAATAATAAAAACAAAATTTTTTGTGTGGAATGTTCTGCTAGCATTTGATTCAACAGAGAAAGGAACACAGATATTGTAAAATAGTTTACAAGACATTATTGAGTATGTAGTTTTTATAATAGTGAATGTGTACTTTTTATAATATTTAGGGTCATAATGAATGGAAAATTGTTATATTTGAATAAACTGAGGAAGAACGTAAATATTGTAAAATCTTCAATACGTTTATTATTATTATTATTATTTTACTCGAGATTTCTTCATAGTTTTTTTTGGTTAAAATACTTGCCAACATATCCTCATTTTATTGTCCTAACAAACCAATATATGTTGATAGTAAAGTAGTTTAGATTGATCAAGCTCCTGGGCCTTCACAATTTTTCACCCCCCGCCGTTACGAAATCCTGGCTAAACGAACCAATATATGTTTCAGTAAAATAGTTTAGAGTGATCGAGCCCCTGGTGTGATGACCACAGTATTTCATGTCACGGACCCCGCCCCCCTTCACGAAATCCTGGCTACGTGCCTGCTCTACTAGATTTTAATTCATTGGTAGAAACTGAAAATTTAACATGCTAAACAGCTTACACACAGGTCCTTCAGTACCTGAATAGCCGTATTTTCTATGAGCGTCACGGTTTCGAGCACTTCTGTTACTGTTGTGAGTATTTACGTCACTGGTAGGAGCATGATCGCTAGGAAAGACAAACAGCTATGTATACAATCTGATACTTAAAAGTATGCAGAATGTACGTTAAGTCCCGCACCCTAGGATTTTTTAAATTTTTTATTTATTTATTTATTTATTTATTTATTTATTTATTTATTTATTTATTTTTACATGTGCTCTCCGTTGAGTTCCACACATGTTTTGGGTGGAATTGCAAATTGTTGAGCAAACAGGGAACATATATCTTGGTCATAGTGTCGTACATGTCCTTGTTGCTTTTGAATTATTCCAGTAACCGTCCCATAGTGGTGTCTGACACTAGTTCTCATTCGAGATGGTGTTGATTGAATTCAATGTCACATGTCAGTGTGCGTAATTTTTACGCCTACCTTTATGTCAGTAGAAGAAGTCCGAAGTTGGGTGCACGTGAGTTATTGTGGTGAAGTGTGTGGCTAGTGTATGGAATTGGAGGGATCTGACGAGTTAGGTAAAGTTTGGTGGTGGAGAAGAAACTCGTGTATAAGTTGTGTTGGACTAGGGTTATATGAAGAACTTTTTTGTTATACGGATGTGTGGATATTTTAAATTTATTTATTTATTTTTTTATATTTATTTTTTAAACTTTTTTTTTATTTATTTACTAGCTGAACCTGCGCTCTCTACACCTCGTATCATTCACATATGAGCATGAATCTCCTTGTCATTCCTCACAACATCTGTAGGCCTGCATGTCCCTTTACAGGCATAAGTGAAAGACATCTTGATAAAAATTGGCAAGGGGTACCATAAAGGGGAGATTTTTTCGATTATTTTTTCAATACCTCGCACCGTTTGCACGATTGAGCCTACTTCCGGTTGGAGTTTCTATTTCATGTATGATCAGTGTTTTCTTTCTTCTTGCATGCAGTATGTAATAAGCAAATACATTACATATACAATTAATTACAATGTCAGTGATATATGGTGTTCATTGGGCAAAACACACAAAACAATAAAGATTCATCTTAGACTGGATAAATGGTTATCCTTCGTTTTTTATTATCATTTGGCTATGAAACAAACGCCTGAGAGATATGCAACCCCTATATATGTTTGTTGTGTTGGAATGTATAACTTATAGGATATGATGCTTTTTTTAAATTTCAACACTTCCAGTGTACGCCTAAAAATGTAATAAAGAAATAATGACCATGTTTTTTTTTTAAATATTCAATTAGAACTGAACAATGTACACAAAATTTGGAATCGACCAACGAAAACGACACGTTTCTAGCACTTGTTGTTTTCAAGATCTCATTGTCGGAAGGATTGGAGACAAACATATAAACTTTTCTTTGGAGACAAACATATAAACCTAGCATTTTAATATATAGATAGATTTTTGTGGAGTGGTAGGGAGGGAAAAAGAAAATCGAAGAGTTGTTGACGGGTAAACGATCAGTTTTCGCGTTTAGTATGCTATGACAAATGAAACTTTTCATGTGGGACACTCTATGTTATCGTTGCTTGTTATAGAAATGCATTTCCGTTTTGCTCTTCCTCAAGCATCTCATTCTCACTATTTGTACTAGAAACATAATCACAAATTGTATTCGAATAGGTATTTAAATGTGATACTTCCACACACCTTATCCTGTTTCCTGTGTTTATCAGCAGCAAATGGTGTCACGTAAAAGTAGCGATTGCAATATGATAGGCACATGCGTTGACTAGGACACCTTTCTTACTCTCGAGTTTTACTTCCATATTAAGAAAATACCGACATGGAAGTATCTTCTTGTCTATTTTCGTATTTGTTAAGTTACATTCACTAGTCTTTCTATTAAAGAGTTGGAGAGAATACAGAGCTGTGTCGGACAACTGAATTCAGTAACTCCAGCTCAAACCAAATGCAGTCAATTTGAAGTATGTAGATTTGCCTTAGAAGAGCGTGTAATACGACGGCATATTCTCTTGGGATTTTCGAGCTGCGAACTCATTTATTTAGAGACATGAAATGAAAATGGTAGACGATATTTCTTGAGAATGAGAGACAGCTTTAAGGTTAAAGAAATATAGAAATTCAGGTTCTACAGGAAGTTACATTGGATTTATTTGCTGGCTTCTCAACGTCGCTATGCATCGTTGATATTCCGTCGACTAGCTCAGGGACGTACGCAGGGGGTAGGTCCTGGGGGTCCGGACCCCTCCCGAAATTTCTACTTTTGTGTAAATTTAGCCTAATTTTAGGGGCAATTTTAGGAATTTTAATAAAAAAATACCCTCATATTGAGTTTGGACCCCCTCCGAAATAAATTCCTGCGTACGCTACTGGACTAGCTAATAAATCTATTGCAATGAAACAAACTTTTTTCCCCTCAGGGCCTCGGTACTAGTATCGGAGTCTCGTCTTCCGCACTCCAGCCCAATTTATTCGATATAAAATGATTCTGATAAGTCCTAGAACTTATTCTAAGGACTTAACGCTCAGTCTGGGTCAAGCTAATGATGTCTGTACTTCCGGATGGGTTAATTGACAAGGGAACATCTCTAGATATACTCTGCAATACCACTAAATAAACACTGTTAGCAACTCAACATGAAGTTGTAAGTTTTCAAATGGCACTACGTAAGATTATAACACATTCCAACTGTAAATGTTAAACGAAAACTTATAATACCACATTTATTATGAGGTACCGTTATCAAGAGTCAGCTAGTAGCTTTCCGTTAGCAACCATTTATAAACGCGAAAATAAATGCCGATTTTCTAAATTTCTGAAAATCGAAAGCAGATAAAGTGAGTCATGATAACGGTATCTCATGTAAAAGAATATTGTCTAGCGAGCTCTTGTTCCACTTCTCGATTATTTTTTTTATCAATTTGAAAATATCACACACAATTATTACTAAATTAGCGGGTATTTTAATTTCGCGGTGATTGGGCCTCTTAATGTTACAAATTAAGATCGCCTGAGTATCATGATCATTCACAAACGGCCAATTTTGAAGACCTATACAAACAGTAATGGAGTGAAACGGACGTGGCAAAACACAACGAAAATATCTTAATGTAGAATACTATGTTATGGTATGACACATTTCGAATAAATAAAATTACAAAGGATTGAATTAATGTTTTATTTCGAAAAAGAAAAAACGGCTAAGATAAGTATCACATAGAATTACGTAGATAGTTTTCAAGAAACGTAAATATTATATATGAGGACCAATCAAAAAAAGTTCATGGAATGCTGTTGTAGTTTTGGTATTTCTGATGCAATTACAATGAATCTTGTACAGTTCAGTCCTTAGGTTGCCTAAATATGAATTTGACCAGTATTAACACGTCCTAACAGACAGTGTATGAGTAGCGTAGCTGAACGGAGGAGTGTAAAGTGATTACACGGCGCAAATTCACAGATCGAGCAACGTGCAAACGTCAAGTTCAGGATCAAACAAGGGCGCCGATGCTGCCCCCCCCCCAAAGTTCATGTGGGACCCCCTATTGTATTTATGAATATACAATATTTGGCATGAATTGAATGCAATTTGTCTTAAAATCCTTATATATATATATATATATATACCTTCTGGATCTGAATGGACCCCCCAAATTTACACAGAAATCGACGCCCTTGGGTGCAAATTGGGGAATATCAGATTCACAGAGTTTGATAGCCTTAAAAACAATTTAGCGCCATCCGGTGTTTGGCTTTTTCCAAAGTTAAAAATGGGCCTTTTCCGTTTCGCCAACGTAGGAGAGATTAAAAGCACTGCGACAGCTGAACTTTGGAAGATACGAAAAGAGGCCTTTCGTCGGTGTTTCCACCAATCGCAGGAGAGGTGGAACCAGTGTGTGTGTGTGTGTGTGTTTCGAAGGTGCCTACTTTGAAGGCAATTAAGTAAATGTGTACTTATATTTTGGTAGCAAAGAGCTACAACAGAATTCCGGGTACTTTTTGACTTCTTCTCGTATTATTCAGTGTTACAAACTTATTATTCAGTGTTACAAACTTTGAAGGTGATTAAATAAATGTGTACTTATATTTTGGTAGCAGAATTCCGGGAAGTTTTTGGCTGCTCCTCGTATTATTCAGTGTTACAAACTTCGAAGGCGATTAAATAAATGTACTTATATTGTAATAATAAAGCGCTAGAAATGAATTCTGGGAACTTTTTGATTGCCCCTGGTATTATTCAGTGTTACAAACTTATTATTCAGTGTTACAAACTTTGAAGGCGATTAAATAAATGTATACTTATATTGTAATAATAAAGCGCTACAACAGAATTCTGGGAACTTATTGACTGCCCCTCGTACTGCCATAAAGATCAATGTGATATCTCAAACCGTCCCGAAGATATAATGAACATTGTAAACTCTGCAACACTGTCGCGTCTGGTAGCTTTGAAGAATGGAAAAAGAGAAAGTAAGTTTCAGGAAGTTTTTTTCTTTTTCTTTTTAATGAAGCAAACCATTCAACTCTGGTGTGAAGAGTCCATGATTCAATCCCTGGTTCAATTTCTTTCGTAACCATTCACTGTCGTTAATAATTCGTTTCCTTGGACCCTAGGCAATAAATTAAAGATTTCATTTCATTTCTGAACCAATGTAATGTGTTTCATGATTACACTGGGAATCGAGCACAGGACCTGTTCCATTAAGGACCACCACCACACAGTAGCTACTAGACAGGTTAAGAAAACGTGGTTTATGTACGTAGAAGTACAACGATATTGTATATCTATTTTGTAATTTCTTCTATTTTTATATCTTGGTTTTAGGCAACGGTGCATAAAAATACACAATCTGTCATGTAGAAGAAGAAGAAGAAAATATATATGTTGTTGATTCTAAACAGAAAGAAATAAGATTTAATCTTAGTAGCTGAAGATGTATGTTGATTTTAGGCAAGGATCTTATAAAATAGAGGATCTGCCCTTGCAACAAAATCTTGAAGCCATACGTCACAGTTTCGCCATCTCTACTCTGCCCACTCCGCCCAAAAGGATCGTAATGTTTTGAGCCAACAATCATAGCGGAAACGAAAGTAGCCAATCAGACGATGGTAGAAACGTGAGTAACCAATGAGGCGTGCCGATGTTCGGTTGCGTTTTGACTTCACCGATTTAATAGGATGAAAATACATATGGGCAGATCCTCTATTTATAACATCCTTGATTTTAGGTGTATAATCGTTGCATTTATAGTTATCTTAACGGCAGATAGTTACTTGTTTAAATCGTTGCTATGACAACCAAAAAAGAAAAGTATAATTAACGAAGTTTTGTAGAATAAAGGTAATAGTGATATAAGTTGTCGTGCCTGGTTTAATGTGATTTGGTCGTTTTTATATATTTTAAGAATTACACGGACTGTGGGCTGGAAGGTAACGTAAAAATATATGTATAATAGAAATTAATCGTTATATTTTAAATGCTGGTTCCTATATACGTTACAGAAGCATGGCCGGATTGAAGGGATTTAGGGTTGCTATAACTCCGGGCCTCCAGGTGGACGGGTGGCCTCCACTCTGATCAAAATCTCAACTGGATTTCTAAAAAGAATCATGAAGATAAAATCATCACCATAAAATAAAATATGACCAAAAATATGAAGCATATTCCCTTAACCTTCCTATTGTACTTTCACAGAAACGTATTAGGTGAAGTCAGCAGGGGCCACATATTTTTTTCTAGCCCCGGGCCTCCAGATGTGTTAATCCAGCCCTGTGTAGAAAGGAAATTATCGCAACTCTGCTCCATATTGTTTACGAACAGATTTTTAATTCTGTTTGAGACGGATGACAAAACCAAGAGCTTTGTTTGTTTGTTTGTTTTTGTTTGATTTACAGAAACACAAAAACAATGTTGACTGACGTATTCTGTGGGTTTAATTTTTGCCTCTCTCGGATGTGATTGAGTGTTACGTTGACTCCTCACAAAGCAATGAGCACAGACACAGGACTATCAATTTGCTGTCAAATGCAGGTGAGATCCAATTGTCCTGTTTTTAATTTAGTATACAATACGCTATTCTGTTTTATCTCTCTAATACAAAAAAAGAATCCACGACATACAGTACAATCCAATTTAACGCACCCGCTTTGATTAAAGAATGAAAAATATCAGAGCCTTGTAGTACAAAATG
Source organism: Thermobia domestica (assembly GCF_964235325.1). Classification (NCBI taxonomy): domain Eukaryota; kingdom Metazoa; phylum Arthropoda; class Insecta; order Zygentoma; family Lepismatidae; genus Thermobia; species Thermobia domestica. The sequence continues at coordinate 39,913,146 of NC_137469.1, forward strand.
GTGACATTTTTTCTCTTTTTCAGATGCTCTAAATTAAAAATATTTCATTTCTTTTTCCTAGAACTAATTTTCTGTATACATTTCCCAGTAAATAACACATACCTGAAGATGGTGTATGTGTCTTCATTATTTTAAAAGCTATCACAACGAGATATGAATAGATTTGATATAATTTTGTCTACTTTCTACAAACATTGTTAGCATTTACGGTGTACAAGTGTCCTCTTAGTACGAAAAAAAACTTCTGTTTTGTGTGGTCAAGGTATCATACAGGGTGTGTTAAAAGTCCGGGGACATAAGCCAATTCCACTGTGAGTAAGATCGATAAAATGGAAAGAAATGAAAGCTTTTGGAAATAGGTGTTTTTTATAATCTAAAAAGTTAAAATTATTTCCATTCTCACCAGACATTTGGGTTGCACAGCGGTAAAACTTCCTATGTTAAGATCTAATTAAAAAAAAAAAAAAACTGACGTTCGCGGTTCAGTAGGCTATTCAAACGGAACTTAAAGGCATGCAAAAATGACATGCAGAATTTGCACATTGCACGGGGAACATAGAAAACTTCGAATCTTGTTTCTCTGAACAATGCTGTATTGTTGATATGGCAAGAACCCAAGGGACCAACCTGCTGAATGAGCTGGCAGCGTTGCTTTTTCGTTTAACATGAAATATCTTATCAGTGTGTAGCCCGAACAGCTGGTGCGATTGGGAGAATTCCACCGTTTTTGATTGGATACTACCTATTTCCGAGTTGATATAAGGCCGCGGACTTTTGATACACCCACTATATTCGAAGCAGACATTCTTCCAGATACTTTTGCCCTCGATGAAGACAAAATTAAAATGTGAGGGGCTGCACTGGGGAAATTATTTGCTAAAGGACGTAACTTTCAAGAGAATGGCGTGTAAATAGCAATTTAATTTATCTTAGTTCAAGGGAAAGGGGGTCAGTTGTACACTTCTGATCATAGAAATGTAGACGGTGAAAAAAAAAAATAAACAGTGGCAATGGAACAAGATTCAAATCAGGTGAAACAGATGGTTAATCATTGGATCCTATTTGTAGTTCTGATGTTGCCTCTACCCAATCTTTATAATAGTTCTAGTTTAAAGATTAAATCATATATTAAATTTGAGACCTAAAATTACAATATTTTCCTGTATGGTAGATATTTTTGATCTACACGTACAGGAAACAAAATTAAATTATTTGTTTAGTAATATTATCGTTCAATTTCCACCCCTGTCTGCGACAGAAATTCAGGGAAAAATGGATCAGTCATAAAGGGAATTTGCAAGGATCTAGGGTCATCTTTTGGACTTAGTTTTTTTTTTTTAACGGTTATACTAGGTTTTTATGACCAGGACTGTGCAACTCTGGGCTGGAGGCAAAACGGAAGTCTATATGGAAGAAACACTGTTTAGAAATATTATATTAACAGTATATGAAATAGCAAAATTAATTTCGATTCATAGCAGAACAGTGTCATATTAAGTGAGTCACGTTTAGTTATTACACAAATGTCTCACTTCTAAATGTCGCTCTCGCTTTTTCCTTAGCTCCACGTAAACACAAGCGACAGCAAATGCATTCACACATCAACCAGGTAATACATAAACATTATGTGTTTATTTGCTGTGGAGTTTGGTGCCCCTTTTCAGGGCCAAAATTGTACGAGACATTAACCTAAACAGTTTAACGTGGAATCTAATATACTCGCATTTGGAGCACGCATAAATATAATTATTTACCTACGAACAAGTCCGTTGTGAAATTAGATACTTAGTTGCTTATTTCAATGAAACTAACTTCGTAAATTCCAGGGCTTGATATAGATCCCAAATCAGTGTTACCACTGCGTTACAAAATAATACAGATCTACACTAGATTCTTTCGTGGTAAATTTTTCATATCTTGATTTTATTCCTGTTGAAATCATTTATTTATTACAAAGGAATTAATATAACATTTGCTATTGCTAATCCAAACACCAAATTAGCTATACTAAACTAAAATTAGATTACACTTTCATCTTTAGACCGTACGTGGCTTAATAATGTACACTCATGTCCAAAATGATTGTCGCGTATCTACAACTGTCTTTTTGTAAGAATATAATTTGATAATGATTTTGCAAAGTACTTTTAATACTGATACTATGTGTATAATCGGAAAATGTATCTTTGTTGTAAATTTCGTAGGAAGAGAATTATAAATACGAAAATTAGAATGAGTAAAACAAAATGTTGATAAATGGACAATAAAGTTTTATTTTCGTTTTAGTTTTCTTATTTACTGCTCTTTTGACATGAAATTTGCCACATACATGTCTTTGCCGATTAGACAAACGTTATAAGAAATACCGGACGAATTCTTCATCAAATTATATTCCTACAACATGTTTATAGACATGCGACAATAATTTTGGACATGAGTGTACCTTTGAACATTTGACGTAGCACTAGAAACCCTTCTCTAATTAACAGCATTCAGCATTAGATAATATTTAATGATCAAAAACAAAATAGTCTTACAATTACGCAAATGTAGTGAAGACATTTTGTTGATAATGTTTTTGCTTTAGTTTACTAAAATTAAGTGTGAAATCAACATAATTAACAAACTATATACTATTCTGATATTGATAAATTTGTTTCCTCATCGTTTCTTTTTATGCATAAGTGATAATTGGTCTATGAGCAGAGTTCAAAACTTGCATTTTAAGAGTCTTTTTGATAAGATAATAAAGGAATTAGATAACATTAAAACACAACAACTCTACTAGAAGGTCGTGATTATTTTTACTACTACTACTACTACTATGCTATCTTTCTATGTATACGAAATGTAAAAATGTTTGATGGCTAACATCTCCTCGACCGCTGGACTGATTTTGATTATTTTTGGTAGTATATTAGTGGAGCATGACCTAACTTAGGTTTTATCGTGTTACACCAATTATGGGCGTATACTTTAATGTGGAAGCAGGTCTAGGTGTTCTCGGTGCTATGCTGAACGCTGCTTGAATAGTCCGGCGTTGCCAGATAGTGTCGGTTGTTTACTGATGCCAGATAATGTAGGAAGTAATCATGGAATTCTGCTTGGATACCTACTGGAGAAATTAATTTTCGACTCTTACCGCAATTCACAGCTAAGTTCCGCTTCTCGAACTGCAACGCTAGAATCCAGGAATTTTCTTATTGTGACTATCACAGTAAACGTACAAATGTGGCAACAACGCATTATGGCGTTCTGCGCAAGTTTTTTTTTTTCAAAATCTATTTCCTTAAATATAGATTAATATTCAAATAAAATGTGAAACATAACACGAAAAATGGTTAAACAATATATCTATTTCATAATGAGAATATTATTTTAAAATACTTTACACATACTGTACAAAGAAACATTCATAAAACTGAGCACTTCTAGTAAGATGTAACTGCAAGTGCCATCTTGTGTGCTCATTGTAAAACGAATGAAATATTTTCTTTTATTTTTAACTTTTTTCGATATCAGAAGACAATCAAATGAATCAGTGTCTTGTGTTGTAGCTGAAACATAACTTTATCTTATAGTACAATTTTTATATAATATGTAATGTTTCATTGCTCAGTAATTAAGGGAATGAGGTAAAACATGTATTGACTTCCGGATGGTGACCCACCTTAAGTATCGCACAAGCCCGTCTAGCTAGAAAGATACAATTCAGTATATATAAACTCCTCATTTAAACTATAGGCATACATGTTCCAGCTCGTTTGAATTTTTTGTTTTAAGTGGGAGAGTGATTTTATATAATCTCTCTATATATTATATATGCAACATCCATACACACATTTATAAACGTATGATTGTATGTTGCATGTATAGCTCTGGAACATTTGGAGGAATTTTAACGAAACTTGGTACACATATTATCCACAATATGAAAAAATGACGTAAGGGTAAGACACTCCTAGCACACTTAGGGGCTGGTACAGTGGCGAATCTAGTCCCGGGGCCAGGGGTGCCTAGCCCCTCCAGTTTTTTTGAGTGACAAATGTAACTGAAGTATTATTCATACATCTTTAAAAGTTTATAGTAAGCGTTGCTTTTTATTCTTTATTGGAAGATTTTTAAAACAGATATTACTAGTTCCTGTAAACGAACTGCGTAAATGGATTTTAAACTAAAATGATTTTTATAAATTCATACCTATTATAGTGTTGGTTCTGGCTGGCTCTCCTAGTTTTTACTTTGTAGACCCGCCACTGGGGTGGGAAGGAGATTTGATATAACAATAATAGAAAACGACCGATATTAGCATCGAATTATAGTTTCGATTGTCGCTGAGATGAATAGTGACACTTCAATGCCATTTAAGTCCAAGATTAACCCTTAGTAGCCCCCTGGTGGTAGGGATGGGAAACGATCACATGTAAAAATAATCGAAAATGACGAATGTTAGTGTCGTAACCAAGGTTGCTGAGATGAATAATGTCATTCTGAATGACTTCGAAAGTCCAAGTACAGCTCCTGGTAAGATTCTCCTAGCACTGCTAGGCGTGAGGATGAGAAGGGGTGACATGTAATAATAATCGAAAACTACTGATACTAAAGTCGAATTCATAATTTTCAGCAGTGGCGTATTTAAAGAGGGTGCTTCCGGGCTTAAGCTCCCCACGAAATTTTATTTTCTATAATAAAGTAAATGAAATATTTTTGCAGAATTTTCACATTTTCAGGACTGAAGTCAGCAAAGCCCCCCCCCCCGAAACAAAATCGTAAAAACGCCACTGGTTTTCAGTCTCTCTGAGAATAGTGACACCGCCGATTACGTTCAAATCCAAGTTTGGCTCTCCTCGGTATCCGGAGTAAAAAGGGGTTGGAAAATATGCTAAAATGAATTAAAGAACTGAGATTAGTATCGAATTAATGGTTTTCAGGGTCATGGAGAAACGACTAACCAGGATTGCCAACCATACTATAATTTATCGTGATATACGATATTTTAAGCCTTAATACCATATACGATAGTGCCCTTGCGATAATAGGTAAGAATACGATGATTTTTAGAACGCACACTTCTTTTTTTTTAAAGTTTTTCAATGTGCAAATAAATTTAGATGTACATTAAGTAATTGTAAAACACACACCCTAAGGTTTTTAACAGTCATTGCTGCTAAAACAAATCAATAACAATTTGAGAATTGGCAAATGGAAATTCTGTATCCATTTCTTGTAAAAAATTCAATTACGTTTACGAAGAGATGGAAACATTGTTGTTGTTCATAGTAGGGTTAATAATATATTTTTTTTTTTTTAATGAAGACAGTGACGCCATTCGAAACTGAAAATTATTATATATTATTGCTATTGTTAGTAGTATTATATTTGTTTCTAAAATTATCACGCGTGTAACGAACATACGATTATATTTTGAAATATACGATAATTTTATACGAAAATCGATAATTTTATTTTCTGAGGTTGGCAACTCTGCGTCTAATTTTTTAAAAAAATGACTTTTGGAACATACTGTATAGCTCAAGCTGGATTTTTATAATCTCATTTTGATTAAAGACATTCTAAGAGTTAAATATTTCAGAATTTATGTCGAACGAAGAGCATGTCCTGGATTTTCAACATATTTTAATTGAAATGTATATCATAAGCGGGAAAGAGATTCTAATATTTTCTATTAACCTAATCATCCCATGCGAAGAACATGCGTTTCAGTTAGTTAATACCAAATTGCATTTTGATGCCAACTAGTATCATAGTGAATTAATAACAGTAAGAACAATATCAATATTCATAAAATGTTATACATTAGTGAATGGTGCAAACTGACGTCATCTCGCATCAAAATGCACAACGTTTTCTACCACACTACTTCCATCTTGTAAAAGTCTGACAGAGAGCGTCAGGAAGCATATGAAAAAATACAAAGCGTGCATGCAGGACCGAAACCACCCACAAAAGTTTGGGAGGGGGGGGCACGAATATGTAAGGTGGGCAAGTCATTAAAAAAATGCTTACAAATATCTTAATTGTTTTTTTGTACTGAGATCTGGAGGGGACACAAAAAGTTAGGGGGGGGGGCAGACCTCCCTAACCCCTCTCTGGTTTCGGACCAGCATGCATGTTTGTTACCTTTTAACATAGATCACAAATCCATTTATTCTTTCTGCCTAACATCAAAAAAATAATTGTTTCACTATCAACCATACGTCTTCAAGCTTGGTTTTCACTAGCGTAACAGTATGCTACCGAATCGCATCAGTCCTATAACTTATTACTCTACAAATGAAAACACAAATAACAAGAACCATATCATTGGGAGTTATTTGTATTTACTATCGTCATGCATAGAGCAGTGGTTCTCAACCTAATTTCTATCACGACCCACATTTTATTACTTCCTCTTGCCAGCGACCCCTTATAATTTCTGATCTGAAATAAGCATGTGTCGGTTTTTATATATACCTATTGTGGAGATCTCACAATATCCATCTATTTCTATAACACTGGCCGACGTCAGTTTAGTTACAGAAAGGAAAACCTCTGATTCTGACTAATTTCAAGTTGCTGAATTCGAAATCGATAACCGTTTCACTACATTAGCTCGTATTTTGGCGTTCAGGCTGGTATTCAGGGACCTAAAATTAGTCAGAATCAGTGAGTTTTATTTCTGTAATTTTTCAAAAGTTTAAAAACGTCGGCCTGTGTAATAGTCAGGGGCGTCAGTTTAGACTTCGCTTGAGGGGGGTAAGAGCACCACCGACATAAGATCTTTACGTTTTGTACTAGTATATTAGTAGGCAATCGATTAAAGTATATGTATTCTTCAAACTCTTGGGGGGGGGGCAATTGCCCCTCCTGCCCCCTAAATGACGCCCCTGAAAGTAGTAGAATCCATTTCTTATATATATTCTACGTATATATATTACTTATATACGAAGATTGAACCAGATATTATCGCACTAGTGAAATTAGACCATGCTCAGGTAGGTATCTCATTAGCTTTCAATTTTAATTATATTTCAATATGCAGGTTTGGTTGCATTTGTATTTTTCTGGTATTTCAAAACGCAGTTCTCAGTAGTTTCATATCGTGCCTCCTTCATTTAAACTGATTTTTAAACAACTCTGTCCGTGTTGAAAATGTTTACTAGATATATTATTTGTGGTTCTTAAAAGTATATATAATGGAATTCTGAAGGAACCAATAAGAGGCTCATTTATCCACTTCGTCTTGTGTAGGATCCATCTATTTCATACCTTACATTAAACACAATCATGTGACTCCTCCCAGGAGCTCATTCGTGGCTAAGCGGTTAGCGCACGCGCCTTTGACGTGGGATACCCGTGTTCGATTATCGGCGAGAGCTCATGTATTTCGGATTCCACGTTGATCAGTAGGTCCCATCTCATATAGCATAGCTGCTGAAAGGGACGTTAAACTCAACATTACCTTTGTGTAACTCCTTCTCTTTTTTCTTTCCCAATATTTTTCTCATACATTATTGTCGTAATTAGTTTTCTTTAGTTCTTGTAGGGGAAGATGGGGAACAGTGAACCCCTTTTCTTATTTTCGTCTCCCACGTGACCCTATTTGGGCAAATTTACTTCAATATAAAATGATCAAATACTTTACTATATTAACTTGAAAATGGCTTAACAAAATGCCACAAATCTATTCAGATTTAGATATGTGATGATGTTTTTATTTTCATCTTGTTTGGTTCACAATTCCCCAATATAAGGGAAGAATGAATCATTAGACTTGGGTACAGTGAACCACGCATTTTATTGACAAAGAAGCTCTGGACACATGCCCGAGAAGTACTAAAAAGTTGTACAAATTGTTACAATACTAAAATATAATCAAAATTATCTTTGTAGTGTACCAAGGTCACAAGCAAACTAGATCAAAACAATGAGAGCCTCAACGAACGTCCAAATTATCAAATTTAACACCAAAACTCACAATGATTGCTAGCGTTTTATTGTTCCATAGAACTTCTGATTATTGAAAGGAACTATAGTATTTGATTGACTAATAAATGTCAGTTCATCAACTTCAGGTATGAAAAGAAATGCCCACTTATTTTAGCATTCTTCCTTAAGAACTGTACTTCAAAATCTCCTTCCAAGTCCTGATTCTTGGTTATTTCTATAACGTAATAATAGACATGTTTCTTGGGATACTTCTCATTTGTTAGCTCTACTAAGACGTACTCATTTATTTTTATTGATGCTAAATCTGCTTCCATGAGAATTTTGTCGATGTTTACATCCTCTTCCTCTGGTAAGGGGCTTATTTCATTCATTGACGAGTCATTTTCATAAGCGGCAAAGCATCTACATCACTGTCATCTGAATCCTTACTGAAAATACGTTCTTTTTCTTTTCTTGGAAAGAATTTTTTCTTATGTTTTCTTTTCTTTTCTAACTGTTTGGCTTTTTTCTGTCTTCAAGTTCTTTTTTTAATCGGTGTATCCGTCGGAAAGAAAAAAAGGAAACAAATATTATACCATGTGCCCTAGTATAAACGAATCCAAAAGATGTAATAAGAAAGTAAAAATTAAAGGCATTAATAGTCAATATTTGAATTAATTTCAACCATTAGTTTCCTAGAATACGTATAATAAAATATGTAAAAAGATATTAATATTAATTTATATGTTGCTTTCTGTATTCTTTTCTCAAATTCATTTTAATTTATTTCAAATTAGTTTAATATATTCAATAGTATCATTGATAAAATAGGCACTGGGGAACAGTGAACTACTGGCTCACTCTTCCCCAGAGCGATTTGGTTCATTGTTCCCCATGAACCATTGTTCCGTTTTGAAACAAATGAAACTCCAAGGATGTTATAAAATAGAGGATCTGCCCATACGTATCTTCATCCTATGAACTCAGTGAAGCCAGAAAACAACTGAGCTTTGTTTGAGCCGGCACGTCTGATTGGCTACTCTCGTTTCCGCCATGTTTGTTGGCTTGAAACATTGCGATCTTAGTGGCGCGGAGCGGGCAGAGTAGGTGTGGCGAAGCTGTGACGTATGGCTTCACGATTTTGTTTTATGGGTAGATCCTCTATTTTATAACATCCTTGTGAAAATCAGTGGTCTACACGAAGGTGCAAGAGATTTATATCTCTGCTCAAACAACACAAAAAAGTATGCAGTAGAAGTAGTAGAACTGGTATTCTCGCTTGTCCGTATTCAGCATAATGGCTGCCAAGTTTATGTATAGTTAAGGGTTGCTAGTGGTAGTAAAATTTACAATTTGGGGGTAAATGCGCATATATATATATATATATATATATATATATATATATATATATATATATATATATATATATATATATATATATATATATATATATATATAAAATGCACATATGTGCAAATTACCCCAAACGTTAAATGTTTCATTTTGAATAATGTAATAAAAGCGTAACTATTTTGCGTGGGAGAAAGCTTCACTAGTATAGCTGCACGATTGTATCTAAGTGCACGTCGTGACCAGTGATGATTTCAGAGGGTTTTCCGAAAGGATGTTTCCCATGAGATACGCAATTTCCTCTGGGATGCTTGAGATATCCGCAGAAATTGTTGAAGAATATTAATTGTTTCAACGTTTTTTTTTTTCACTTCCTGTAGGCCTATGTTGAAATTCCATCCAGAGAAAACTTTCTGAAATCATTACTGGTCAAAGCCGTTAGTTGTAAGTAGAATAATTGACCAAAACTACGTAAGTAGGAACACACAAAAGATTACATTACAACAACACTTTCATTCCATCATGTAATCAGTGCTTCCTCAACTTCACAAAACAGATCCTGAATTCTAGATTGATAATGTGTACATCCCCCTTATTCCGAATGGATGTACAAATTGATAGCGCTGGCCAAGTAATTCGTCTTCAAGCATTGTTGGTCTTTAAAATCAGTTAAGGTAAACTCTTGCCTTAATCAATCTAACAATATCAATGCCTTTATTTAATGCTCTATGAACTCCTTTACAACTTCTGACAAAAACATTGCACTTTTCTTGATGCCCTTTATTTCACTCCTCACAATAAACATATCTTATTATTTAAACATCTCCATATCTCATGACTTAATTACATCCACTTCTCTAACTTTACTCTGTTTAAAAACTCACACATGTTTCTGGCACAAACTCTGAATTAACAACAACTAACTTGTTATCACTGAAACCCCATATACAACAACATAATATCTGCTTAACTACAGAGCAACCATTCTCCTTTCCTTTTTTCTACCACTCTCTCTTTTCGGTACAGCTCAAACCCAAAAATACTTTCCGCCCTAAAGTATTACTAAAGCCTGGCCTCATTCCATACTCTAAACCTCTTTATATTTTATATCCCTAACAAGCATATTGTCCAATATAACTTCAATAATAATAGTTGTAAACTAATTGTACAACTTACAAGGAATTCATACACATCCATCGTAGATAATGTTTCCTGTAAGAGTTGCTTTCTTAACATCCATATGAGCAACAATTACTCCGTTAACTTCTTCATATCTATAACATAATAGATTCGTCTACTATTTTCCGTGCATCTTAATAACACAATCAACAAGCAATCATGACAACAACTTTTAATTTTACGTCAGTTAGTAATAATCCATGAAATTACAGTGTTTTAGACCACTTTTAGCATAATGTTTTATAGTAAAACAATCATCCTTTTTCTTTCCACTACAATGCTCATCATATTACACACAATATTTCCTCCACTGAAAGAACTTATAGTTAACAAATATGTTACAGTAATAGTTTTCGCATTTGGTTTCTGAGGATTTGTTTTGTTCTACTTTCAGATAAGCAACCATGGTTCGTGAATACAAACGACAAAGTCAGAGATGTTCCTACGGAGAGGAAGCAATGCAAGAAACACTGACAGCTATTAGAGAATGCATGATCATTTATGGAGCCAGTAAAAGATATGGAATGCGCGAAGAACTTTGCAGCACCGTCTTAAAAAAGACGTTATGTATAGACCAAAATTAGGACGATCCGTAGTACTTGGTTCAGCAAAGAAGGACTTAGTAAGACATTTATTGCAGTTGGAATCAAAGGGTTTTCCATTAACTATGGCTGAGACTCGAAAAATCGCATATCAATATGCAGAGAAGAATGGACTGAAACACCCATTTACTTCGTGCACTGAAATTGTACGATATGATTGGTTGTATGGGTTGCTGCAACGGAACAATGTTGTTACTGTTCGAAAGGCTCAAGCCCTCTCTTACGCACGTTCAGATTCCTTGAATATATAAAGCTGAATGTGACAATTTTTTGAAACTTCTCCATGAACAAATGGAAGAACCAGGAGGTAATCGTTTGCCTCCATCACATATTTTCAACTCTGAGGAGACAGGTTTGCAAATGATATTTAAACCGGAAAAAGTGTTGGCGGCTAAAGGCAAAAAATCGGTGCATGCATTAACTATGAGGTAGAAAGGGGAAACAGTTACTGTAATGGGATGTATGGGTGCTTCAGGAGTTTACGTTCCGCCCTTTATCATTTTAAAAGATGTTCGCATGAGAGAAGAATTTCAGAACAGGTTCCGCAGTTGCTGTGACTGATTCAGGATACATGACAGAGGAAACATTTATGCTTAGGTTACAACATTTTCAGCACCACAAGCCTCAAGTAAGACTTCTGCTGTTATTAGATGACCACACAACACACTACAATAACATTAAGGCAATTCAATTCTGTGAAGAAAATCAAATAGCTCTATTGTGCCTTCCAAGCCATACTACACACTGGCTATAACCCCTTGACATAGTAATATATCGGCCATTAAAGCACTATTGGAATGAACAGTGTTCAGCTTTCATTCGCTAGAATAGAGGAAGGAAGATAAGTAAATTTGTTTTTGGATCTCTTTTTGCTGCTGGGGCAAAGCTGCTACTGTGGGTTCAGCAGTGAACGGTTTCCGCCCATGTGGAATTTATCCGTTAAACCCTGATGCCATACCAATTAGTGCGTCGTGGAGTGCACTTAGCGCCCGTAGATTTAGCGCCCACATATAATATCGTATACTTAGCGCCCAGAAAATATTTGATGCTTATCAGTGTGCTAGGGTTGACCAAAGAGAGAACTAGTTTATATGTATAAATGTAGTTTCGTACTCAAATCATCTATCCCATCCCCTCTCTTTTGACGACAAAAGGACAAAAACTTCCTGCACAATTGTCATGTCACTTTTAAAACCCCTTAGGCAAATTGAAAGAAATGTGTTCTTTTCTTCCTCTTCTGTTTATTACCGTCAGGTCTAACACTCTGACTTTTCATGTACATCTGTAATTACGTAAAATTTAATTACGACTTAAGAGCATTACCATATCACCTATGAGATTTTCATATATGGATGTGAATTCATGTGCCAGCGTTATTTTAAAATTTATATAGTTTTAAATAATAATAATTACACACACCTTAATGCAAATACTACTGCATGGAAAACAGCAATTATTTATGCACATTGCATAACTTCATTTCCTATCGTAAATACAGGGTGTCAAAAAATTCAAATGTCAAAATTTGCTGGGTAATTCTTTATATCAAATGAAAATAAAACGTTCTAATGAACATGTGTCAAGTGTTATAAGCCGCCCTAAACGCAATCAATCACATTTTAAACCCTAGTTTAAAAATTATGGAACATATCGTAAGTAGTTAAAGAAATTCGGCAAGAACTAGTATTTCCTCTATCTAAATATCCATACAAGGATACACTTTTAACCCTAGAACCACGGGCGGCGATTAGGGGGGGGGGCAAAGGTTGCCCCTCCACTTTTTGAAATGACCCATTAATGTATATAGTTTCATTTGGAAATATAAAGTTTTGTATGTATTATTAGTTCATAGAATACAAATGGTGCCATAAAATATTTGTCGTTCCATGAGTACGTATTGGTTATCTTTCCGTGAAGTTAAGAAAGCTACAGAAATTGCGTTTTAAAACTGCCACTAAAAATGGCCCAAAAATTAAGCTCTTGGAGCGAGACAATTCGAGCGTACTTTCATTTCATCTTACAAGGGCTCGATATGTTAGTAAGCCGCTATGGATCTAATTGAGATATCATTTCGCAAGAAAAGAAGTCCTTCACAAGTTATTCTTTAATTGCACAAAAATTGACAGTTCCTAAAACAGCTCTTTTCTTGAAAAATTGACAGTTCTTTTCTTCTTTCTTATAGTAAGGAATATTTTGATTTGATTTTTTTCAGTTTAACATCCTGTTCAGCAGCGAAGCTATATGAGAAGTGAACTTAATGATTAACGTAGAGTTCGAACCACGTGAGCTCCCTCCGGGAATTGAACCCAGGTCTCCCACGTCAAAGGTGCGTACGTTAACCGCTTAGCCACGAAGGAGCTCAGTAAGGAATATATAATTTTGCAGTGTAATATACGAGTTTAGGGGTGTACATATACAGTTTTGTTATACAATTAAATTTAGTAAATTCAACATAATTCTAGGTTTTAGGATTATTTTGTATAACTGGAATGTGGAGTGACTAAGTATTGTTGAGTTTTCATGTATTCCAAGAAAATGAAAACTGTATCTAATGGCAACGAACATGTTTCGGGAAGCTGCAAAAGTATTTCTTTGAATGTCGTAGCATATGCTTGTAGTATTCACTGTCTTTCTAAGAGTAATAACACATATAATAACATGCGTGGAATTAAAAATATAAGTTGTTCATTAATTTCCAGTTTCAATATAACTTTTGCAGAACAAGCCTTATTATCCATTACTATGATTATTTGATTAATATTATCCTTTCTATTTATTTGTTTTGCAAATTTGTTATTAAATAGGTTCCTAATCTGATCACACAATTTTCCAGACAGAATTTTATGATTTTTTGATTTCATGAGCAAGGAATCAGATCTCTTCTTACACCTTCGTTGTATAAGAGTACAAAGAGTTAGTATCTTGTGTTGCTCTTGTCAATTTACGTAACAAAATATGAAACAAGATATACGGTATTTTAACTGAAAAAGATAGTTATACAGTTATACAGCCTTTAGTCTATATAACAGCCTCCTAATAGTTATACAGCCTTTAGTCTAACAAAGTGTTACAAGCAACCAGGAAAAGTAACATTGACATACAAATACTGTATTCAGATCATGTCTTGCCTACCCACTTTTAACGTCCAACCGCCGCCACTGCCTAGGACTACCAGGTGGGTCCATTGCACTCGTACGCATACTTTCTGTAATAATTACTAAGGCTTAGTAAGTATTGAAATTCTATGACATTTCCCTGATTGTGTTCTTGTATTATGTTATTTAAGTATTTTTTTTTTTTTCATTTCCGTGAGTTAAGTGATAGTTTTTAAAATTTATAGCATTGGGTGCCGAGTGGGTCCATTAAACTCGAGCCTTAATGAAGAAATATGAGGATAGATTCAGAATAGATTGAGATTGTGGCTCGTAGCGGAGTGAACGTTCTGATAATCTTCTAACTGTCCCAATGAAGTCAGATATAACATATTGCAACTTTATGTGTTATTATTTAGTTTGATTGATTTAATTATTTGCAATTTTGCTTATTTTAGTAGCAGCTTTTCTTTATTTATTCACTTATATAAGCCCATTGTCAGAAGCATAATAGTTGCTTTTGTCTATCAAACTGTATTAATTTTTCCATTGTATGCAGTTGCGTATCCAGGGGGAGTTTCCCGGGATATGAACTCTCAAGAACCAAAATTTTAAAAAGTTGCTAGAATAAAATCTAAATTTGTGCTTTCAGTCTCCACATTAACAAAAAAGTTTTCCGGAGTAGGACACTGACCCCCCCCCCCCGAATAGAAATCCTGGCTTTGCCACTGATTGTATGTAAAGTTTTGTTTATAATTAGTGTGTTTTGATCATTGCACGTGGTAGACAAACAGATCACTAACAATACACGTCACTATTGATGGTAGAGGAGGAATATTTTTGGTAAATCAATAAACAATGAAGAAATTGATTCCCGACAGACGATAAGATATTAGCAGACTTATATACAAATGCAACTGAAGTTTCTTGTTCAGGTACCGATATTGAAATGAGACGTTGAGTAGTTTTCTTATCCAGAGGATTGGTTAGAAGTTTGAAGCGTAGCATCTATAGCTATTGCAAAAGCACGTGCTAATGCAAAAAGCAAAACTCCGGAGAAAAGCGATCCTACATGGGCTGCCTTATGTTTTGATGACAACATCGGCGCTATTAGAATACCTGATGATGAACTGTTCCTAATTTGTGAAGTTGCAGATTCTTCACACACTCTGCAATATAATTTTATTTTTACATATAATATGACTGTAGACGAACAATTTCTCATTTTTTGGGTGCGCTGTCTCTTTTGACAATATATACCCAGTAAGATCACCCATTGCAAAACACAATGCACAACTATCCTGAAGTGGTCACTTCTAGAGCGGAGGAAAAACTCAAAGTTATCATATATTACAACACAACAAAATCACACGATCCCACTAACAATCATATGGCTCGCTGTTAGATTACAAAACAATGAACAAAATGGCCTATGACAGTATTTTACATAACTGATGCAAGTGTACTCAACACTTATGGTACTGTGTCATCAAAGCGTAATTTCAAACGAGAAACAGACATTAAAAAAGTTTGAAATGCCGTAAATTCTTCATTTCGTCTGGTTAGCAGTTCGCCAACGTTGAGAAAAAAACACGGAGAATGGAAGCTTCCCTGCATACTGAAGAGGAACAGTCTAAGAAATTCTCTCCAGCAAAGAGGGCACAAAACAAGAACTTTCTGCCGCAAATGCAAGCTACATGAATGTACTGACATGTAACATTTTCGAAGTGTAACACTCCGACTTTGATAAAATTTGGCAGGTAGATATTACACATGAAATAAACGAATACGTGTTTTTTTCTTTTCTGGGGAAAACTGTTTTAAGGGTAAAAGCCTCCACCCAAAATTTGGAGAAATTTGAGGTCCGAAAGACAAGAAGAAGTTAGCCGGAGTGAATGAAATTGTGCACAGATATTATAAACGTTAAAAGATGGAATATGTGTTTCGTATTTTCCTGGGAAAAATGGTTGAGTGGGACACAGACCCCTTCAAACCTTTGATCTCGAAATATCAAAAGCGCTAATAACAGTACGTCAAAAATGCCTACTGGACATGGAGAATTGCAACGAAACTATGTGTACATTTCATCACGACTTATCAAAGTGCTAATTAGTGTAGTGAAAAGTACCTAAAAAGACATGGAGAATTCTAAAACAATTACCTGTGACTAATTAATTTTTAAATTTTGTTACGCAGAAATAAGTTTTCTTCTTGCAAATTTCAATATTATACTTCTGAATAGTGTTTTACTTCATAATAAAAACTCCCTTTTGCAAAAATTAAAAAAAATAAAAAAATAAATAATAATAATAATAATAATAATAATAATAATAATAATAATAATAATAATAATAAATAAAAATAATAAATAAATAAACAGGTTTGTATTTAGTTTTATGTCCCATGGTTTTGCCAGGTAGGCTAAAGAAGACTTGAATTTACTGATTATAGTGGAATCCGAACCACTTTGGTCATTCAATGCTCTCTCACCAGGAATCGAATCTTGAACCTCATACACCAAAGGCTTGCGTTCTTGCCAATAGGCCAGCGAGGAGGGATAAAACAAACATATATAGGAATATGTAAATTAAACTCACAACCAGACGTGGCTAGTGAGGGAAGTCGTAAGCCAAAGCGTTCCAGACAAGTCACACGAACACGAAGTACATACTGCAGCACTTGGGATTAGCGAATTTTTACAGGGAGAATGAGAAAGTTCGATTTCTATGGAATGGTGGACGGATTTGTTTTCCTTCTCTCTGACAAGGGTCAGAAGTGATGGATTACTTACAGCAAATCGTACCAGAAGAAACTGAAGAATTCCTAATTTATTTTGATAAACATTACGCATCAGGTAGTATCTGGAGTATGCGACTTTCATCTTACGGTGATCTTACGATTCAATTTCTTTGCTAGCCTCTTTTGTTTCCTTGCAACATACCCGTTCATATAGCAAAATTACAGAAAGAGACACGAACGAGTAAATTGATAGAAGCTTCGAATTTGAAATTCCAAAAGGTTGAACCTGTCCATCCTTCCTTGTGGATGGACATCACAAAAGGATGAGGCCATGGTTTCAACTGCATCGAACAAGAGCAGCGATATGAATTACCGAAGAAGAGAGTAAAATGGAAGACGACTAGCCTTCAAAGGCGCTTGTTCAACTTAGTGATGGATTATTCTCAAAGAAACACCATACTCGTTCAATATCTGATTGGAATTGATTACTGCATAAGGCTGTAACTTTAGGGTATAATGTGTACAATAAGGTTCGTAGAGCGATTAACTTATTGGTTCGTAAAGCAACGTTCTTTTTATTATAGAACGTTACGTTGTTTTTCAGTGCTTGTAGTGTATGATATCAATTGCTTAACTATATAGATTTATATTACGCATAAAGCTGTGAAATATGTATCAAACTTAATGCGGATAGCTTGTTAGATTTTTTTTTCTGAAACTGTGTAATACCATATGATAATATGACTTTTTTTCTTTTTTAGTATCAAACCCGATGTTGTTATATAGTCAGAGTTACCATTTGACAGATTTTTACCGGGACAGTCCCGGTTTGGAAGCTCTTGAAATGAAATGAAATCTTTGGATTTTACATCCCACGATTAAGGAGATAGGAGTAGGATAGAGGAGACGGTGATTGTGAGAATGAATGAAATGGTGTAATGAAGAAAGTGAGAGAAAACGAGAGAACTCCGAGTTTATCGATGCACGCAGCGTCTGACTACCACAAAGCCCATTTGACGCAAGATGGGATAAAACCAGGGATCCTATGAACCAAATGTGAGTGTTTCTACCACTGAACCACCGTGACCTCCATGAAGACTCTTATCCCGGTGTTTCGACAGTTTACATTTTGTCCCGGTTCTCAGTCGTGAGAATATGTTCACCGTTTTTTGTATGCCTTATCCTCATTGCGGTATTCTAGATTACGTCTGTTTTACATAGTTTTCACATTAAAAGCTAAATATGTAACCTTAGTTTATAGTACATTTAAATATTGTAGAGCATTGCATACCACGGAGTACAGTTACATACATGCATACATGCATACATACACACACACACACACACACACACATATATATATATATATATATATATATATATATATATATATATATATATATATATATAACTACGTTTCTGCGTTTCACCCTTTCCCCCGGAGGTTATGATTCATTGAAGCGTCATAATCAGTGCTATTGGCTGGTCTCTCTGTCTCTCTCTCGCTCTCTCGCTCTCCCTCTTTATAACAGTTTTACTTAGTGGACGCTAAGTACACGGAACATGGATGTAAGAAAATAACAGGAATTAACGACCTGTGGAAAGAATGGTAAAATGAACTGGACATCCCTGATTGTGAGATAAAATCAATATAAAATTCCTTCTGTGAGCCAGAAACACTGGGCGCTAAGTCTACGGGCGCTACATGCACGGAACCTAGTGCGTTCCAGGTGGATACAATCCCAGGCGACACTTCGCCAGAACCTTCAACCAGTACTTGCAGACAATCTGAAGGAACTGCTCCACGAAGTGAACGAATTGCTGCAGCAGAAGTGCATGGTGGCGGTAAAAATAGGGGTCAAACGACGTCATTTCAAGATATCATGCCTGTTCCTACCCTTCAAGAGGCTACACGTACTCCCTCTACCAGAAGTGCAACATGTCTTACAACCCCGCAACATATTGAAATTCTCAACAAGAAGAAACGGAAGATTACAGGTCCATCATGCGCCCAAAAAGAAACTTAACCGCAATATCCGAGCAAAAGAAACTGTAAGAATTGTTTGCAGCCGAAATGAGTTACTCGAACCTCACATACGTCAGATGATAGCAGATCCCAACAATTATTGTGCTTCCTGTAATGGGTATTACTATGCAAGTGAAGCAACCAACATGGGTGATTGAGTTAAGTGTATGAGTTGTTTCAAGTGGTATCATGAAAAGTCCGTCAGAAGAAAAAAAAAACGTAAGAAACAATATATTGTTAATTTGTGACAACTGTTAAAACCACTTCCATAAATCATTTTTGATGTCCAAAGGGGAAAACTAATGTGATTTGTTTCTGAAGTGCAGTATGTTAAAAACTTTATTAGGCTAGGTAAGCATATATTTAGACTATATAAGGTAGGTTTATTCTACACACAATGCATGTAGTACATGTGTGTACATAATTATTGCAGTACTCGCAATATTTTCAATGCATGCTACTTTTTTAATGTGTAGGTCCTACGATGTGTTAATGATTTGAAGTAGGTATTAAGAACAATGTTCCATAATACTGCCTAGGCTAGTACGTGCTCAAGGCGTAGATATTGTATAGCAATAGTACATTAGTATTGTTAACATTTATTTCTACTCATATGTACATGAAATTGATAGTTTCAAATATTTATTTCAATGCAGATGTGCGGAAATTTTCCCTATATGTGCTTTTTACCCCGATATTGGGCAATATGCCCGTTTTGGAAGGGTCACTTTTATCACCAATGTTTTCACCACTAAGCTGAGTTTACAAACATATTTTACAGCTTTAGGTAGCAGAAAGATGTAAATATATTGCCGTAAGTTTTCGGGCTTCTTGGTCTGATAGTTACAATTTTAGATAGTCTAATTGAAAATTAAAATATTCTACTATTAGAAACTGTCAAACAACAAAATTTAAGGTTTAACTTTAGAGGTCCCCTTCCAGTTTCAAACAGACAAAAAAAACTTTAAAAATTGTTTGGTTAGGTTACGTTGCCCTTTACTTAATTTTATTTAGAGGTGACCCCCCCGGGCGAAAGCTTCCGCTTCGTGCAAGACATAGGGAAAGGGGCCCCAGAGGGGCCGCCCCCCCCAAAGAGGTCCGACAATGTACTTTGGTACTTTGACATTTGTAATTTTTTATATATTTTTATGTTTATATATTTCTTTGTTTGTAATGTTTCTATATGTACCTATAACAGCACTTGGGCCCCCCCAAACACACATCCTGGCTACGCTTGAACATAAATGTGCTCCCATTCCCACACACCTAAAGATCACATAAGAACCCCAAATTATCGTTTCTTACCTCCTTCCTTCTATAAACTCCCCACTTTTTAGTAAATATAGAAAGGCATCACTAAAATTAAGCGGAACAAAATCAAGGAAAATACAAAATTATACTTTTTTTTATCTTGACGGTAATTATTCTAACAAAAATACACAGTTTATACCCTAAGAAGCTTCACATATAGAGGTTGTAGGTCATTAAAACGTGGTTATTGAGATACACAAGGATCCGTGAAAGTGTACGGGGTATTGTGTTAACAGAAATATTCTTTGGTCGAGGAATTTTCCCACATAATTAACAAATTCTCGTATTTCAAAAGTGCTCTCTCCTAGTGTCACCTAGCGTGCATTTTTCCAGATTAGCATGTAGCTTCGTCTCATATAGTTAAATTATCTAAATTAATTAATAATTAAATTGCGTTATTTAACGACTAAAAGCTTTCGAAATGTGGATATGGTGAAGAATGGACAGAAGTAACTGGATAGATCTTTAAATCAATCAGAAAGTTTACAAATAGTAGTAAAGAGAACAACATCATTGCAGATTAGAAAAAAAAATATGTTTATTACGTTTACTAATGGACGCTATGGAATACGTATTTGTATATTGAAATTACTAACTTTGTACCCATAAGAAAAAAAGAAAGAAAAACTTCTTTGTTAGATGATTTCGGAGGTCTCTACTACTTTCTTCAGTAACTTCCTGAATTGTTACGCTAGATCAGCGTTTCCCAATCGGTGTGCCGCGAATGGACCGCTGGTGTGCCGCGAGGAAATCGAAACAAAATTATTAATTCTATAGCAACCAAATTGCAAGACATAGGAAAAATATGTATATTTTTGTACTTCACATTACTATGAATTTCTACCATGGAAAAAGTTACTGTAATTGTAATATACATATTATTCTACATCTATTACTGTGTAGGAGACAGTATTTCGGCTCGTACATATTTCCACGGTTAGCTGCTATGTTGCGTTTCAATTGAGAGTCATACTAACACCGAGAAATGGAAGCACTTGTACGGTACGCGTCAAGTGAACGTTGGTAGAACACTCATTCGCACGTGAATGACAGAACAACACTTTATTCAACAGCTATGTTTTGACTTCGATGCATCGCAAGCTGTGTGATTGCAATAATACGCACCGGGTTTGGTTAAAACAGCAAAGTTAAAAGTACAAGACATTTGTTTGTTCGTTCGTAATTTAGGGATCTTCGTTCTTAGTGAAAGATTGCATACAGTTTACGAAAAAGAAGTGTATTTTTAAAAATCTAAGTCCTATATTTCATTGCAATTGTTTTCTATTTTAAAATTAGAATAAAAAAAATAAGCATAATGAATTAGCATAGGGGGAAAACCAGTGATCGAGCTTTCATCTCTGTGAGAAGGAGATCAGTAATCATAGAAAAAGATACCATGGTAATTTATATTTGCAAATAATAATAATAATAATTTTATATATATATATATATATATATATATATATATATATATATATATATATATATATATGAGTGTGCCGCGAGAATTCAAGTTACGCCTGTACTGTGCCGCAAGTTGAAAAAGGTTTGGAAACGCTGCGCTAGATACACAATAAGTTTATCTAGTGATGATTTGAGATTTCAATACACTGGTGATGAGTACTTTTTACAAAATACTGTGAATCTACATTAAGAACGATCGGATATATAGTCCCGCGGAGGGAATTTTGTCGCTAGGGCCACTTCGTGAAATCATCTTGAGTCTAGCATAGCAGTTCAAGAAGTTACTGAAGAAAGTGCCAGAGAAACATTTAACAAAAAAAAAAAAAGTTTTTTTTTCCCCTCTCGGATAAGAAGTTTCGTTTAGAATACTGGTTAAAATGAACGTACCACATTAGTTCAAATATCATATAATAAGATTTCAAGGGTCTTATGCAGAGTCCTTCTGACGCGTGATTAGCGTAACATTAAAAACTTCAAATGAAATGAAATCTTTGAGTTTTATGCCGGTTAGGCTAAAGGAGACGGTGATGATGAGTAATGAATGAAATGGTGGAATGAAGAAAGTGGGAGGAAACGGGAGAACCCCGAGAAAACCCACGCACACGGTGTTTGTCCACCACAAAGTTCACGTGGCGGGGGCTGGGATCGAACCCGGGACCCCAAGCACCAGAGGTGAACGCTCTACCACTGAGCCACCGCGGCCCTTTAAAACCTTCAACTAACATGTGTTACTCCTTTAGTAATCATATTTCAAAACGATTCTGCATAAGGCCCTAAGTATCAAAATTGAATTTAATGAAAAAAAAATAATGCCGAGCGTAAAATATTACTCACATTTTGAAAAATATTCAACGTTCAATGAATGTTGATTGAATCCTGCTGGAAAACAGATTTCCTGGGATCAGTTCTATTCACGGAATAATCATTTAATGGGACTTTTCGAGGAATAATCATAATATGGCTATTTTCCTATATATTTGAACGTTAAAAAGTTAACATAAGGTCTTGCTAGACATTTGTTTTAAATATATTCGTCAACTCAATATGTTTATTAATTACACATCAATATGCGAATTCATAACGCTATTTATACAAACAAGTTTCGCCAACACTTGTTACACTTCGGTGCAGAAGAACCTATTTTACAAACTGCAACTCAATACATAGATACGAGGGCAATTCGAAAAAAAAAATACTCCGTTTGCGCATGCGCGAGGAACGGCTACAAAGAGCGACGTCAGTCGTGTGGCAGTGTGTGCAGAAGTTCCGTAAACAGTGAGTGGAAGGAGAAGGTTGTGTTGCAATTTACTCGTCCTCTATAAAAATAAAAAATGAACGCTCCGACAGAAAAACCCGCCAAATGTGATGTGTGTGCGGTCATAGGATTTCTGAGTGCGAAAGAAATTTCATCAGCTGGGGCATAGTGACTTCCGGGGTGGATGTTGATTCACGATAATGCTTCCCCGCACACTGCTGGATGTACTCAAAAACATTTGAAGCAGTTCTAGTGGGGTGTTTTTGATCATCCTACTGATAGCCCAGATTTGACACCGAGTGACTACCATCTCCTCAGGCACATGAAACAGTGGCTTCGTACCGCTTCGATAATGATAATACGCTTCATAATGTTGTTAGCGGATGGCTTCATTCCCAGGCAGGAGATTGGTTTGTACAATTAATTTCAAACCTTGTGAAACGTTATGAGAAGTGCCTCAGTTTGAATAGTGAATATGTTGGAAAGTAATGTAATGTTGTACCTTTCTAATGTGTATAGATAATAAAACTTCTGTATCTGCAAGTGTATGTCATTGATAACCAAAAGGATTTTTTGTCCGAATTGCTCTCGTAAATACTTGAAGTTATAACATCAAGAAATTGTTATCTTTCATGGAAATCAAATTCTTTGTTACATGATACAAGTTTGAATTAATAAGATAAATATTTAGTTATGTTGTATCTCTCTCTCTCTCTCTCTCTCTCTCTCTCTCTCTCTCTCTATATATATATATATATATATATATATATATATATATATATATATATATATATATATATATATATATATATATACAGGGTGTTAATGAAATATAAAGACAAACTTTAACAGGTGATTCCTCACATCAAAATAAGAGAACATTTCATATGGACCTATGGCGAAAAGTGCATATTTTCAGAGCTAGGGCTGTCCAAAATCGCGAAAAAGCCAAATTTTAAGAGGCCCTATTTCGAATTCGAGAGTCTGTGGATGGTGGTCCTTATCAGCGTAAGGGAAGCCAGGCATACACAATCCAAAAGTGCATATTTCGTCAATTTTCAATAGGTGTAAAAGTTATTCCCTACAGGGTGTAATTCTCAGATATGTTTTCAATAGAGTTTTCAGATATACCCTGATTTCAAGAAGGGTTCAAAGTAGAAGGGTTCAAAGGAGACAGGACGTAAACCCTGACAACAATGAACATCCAATGCTTCGGAGGGAAGACGGAAGTGTTAGGAACCGGCAGATCCATGCTTCTTTGTGTTCGCAATAACGTGTGATGATGTGTATTTCGTCACGGTATATTTCACGTTCTCTTCACTTATAAGCATGCACGAAAACATCGCTCCATGCGTTTTCCCGAGTACGAGAGACCATGCTGCTGACAATCCTTAACACTTTCCGGCATCGCGCTGAAAGATTCCGTCTTCATTGCTATCAAGGCTTATCGTTTGCCTACTTTGGACCAATCATAAGATCAGAGCAAATCTCACAATTAGGTTTATGGCATGTCTGGCAATTTCACCCTGCAGGTACCCATTGAACATTAATGAAATATGATTTTTTGGATTGCGTATGCGTGACTTCCTTTACGCTGAGAAGCACCACCATCTACAGTCTCTCGAATTGGAAATAGGGTCTCTTGAAAATTGGCTTTTTCGCGATTTTGGACAGCCCTAGCTCTGAAGGGGGCGCGGTGGCTCAGTGGTAGAGCGTTCACCTCCGGTGCTTGGGGTCCCTGGTTCGATCCCAGCTCGCGCCGTGTGGACTTTGTGGTGGACAAACACCGTGCTTGTGGGTTTTCTCGGGGTTCTCCCGTTTCCTCCCACTATCTTCATTCCACCATTTCACTCATCTCTCATCATCACCGTCTCCTTTAGCCTAACCGGCATAACCGTCAACTCTCAACCGTAACTCAAAGATTTCATTTCATTTCATTTCCCTAGCTCTGAAACTGCACTTTTCACCATAGGTCCAAATGAACTTTTACTCTTATTTTGATGTGAGGAATCACCTGTTAAAGTTTGTCTGTATAGTTCATTAACACCACACACACACACACACACACACACACACACACACACACACATATATATATATATATATATATATATATATATATATATATATATATATATATATATATATATATACACTAAATGAAAAATTGGTTAAATGATTTCAATTTTAGCGTTCTGCTCAGCACCAAGGCAATATGAGATGTTAACCTACATCTTAACGTGGGATCCGAAATTCATAAGATCCCATTGGGAATCGAACTAGTGTCTCCCCACCAAAGACGGGAAAGCTAACCATATAGCCACAAGGGAATTTTCTAAGTGTTGACGTGTGAAGGACGGGGAAGAAATTGCCATCTCTTGCTCTCCACATAGACACCCATGTTTAACTCTATATGAGCATCAGGGACAAAATATATTTTCTTCTTTTTTGAAAGTATGAAGAATTGTCTTCGTAGTATTCTACTGGGAATTTGTAACTTCTTAGAGGATTAAGAAATAAAAAATCTCTGTTAATTGAGTGTCCGCTACAGACCACTTTATTGTCCTAATAAAACTGAATTCTCATCTCTGATTTCTCCAAGGCTGTCTGCATAAGAGATTTACCAGCACGGTTGTTGAACTGGCCATATAAATTGACCCCTATTTCACAGCAAAAGACAGACTGTCTGGGATAAGATAACAACGTACTTAACCGCTCACAAGGCCACTTTTGACGACAAACAAAAAGTATTTGTTTGAAAGAAATGGGAAGCTAGACAGCAGATGTCAAATGCTTGAATGATTCTTTTTATTAAAGTAGATTATATTCTTACTAAAATAGATATCATATGCTAAAATAGATTAGATTCTTTTTACTAAAAAGAATATATATTCAGAGCGTAACTTAATTAATGTAAGAAACGTCGGGAAGTGATTCCTGACACCAAGATAAGCAAAAAAGACGCTATGAATATATAGTATATTGAACATATTGGCAAAGTTAGCGAGGGCCGAAAGCATAGGAACAGTAAGTAGACATCGACGTGCAGAAAGACACACACGTGTGTTCGTTGGGTAAATCACAGTAGATTTTGAAGATGTCTATCGTGGACAGCAATGCATGCATGATAACACCGAATCATGGATTGGTGAACCCGTTCGAAGATACCTGGGTCAACGGCGAACAGTTGCACAGGCGTTATGGATACGCTGTTTCAAGTCGTTGACATCGTTGGTAGAGCATAGACCACATTTTTAAGGTATCCCCACACAGATAAAAATGCAGTGGATTCAGGTTCGGAGACCGAGTAGGTCAACGCACTGGTCTGCCACACACTATCCAACATCTTGGGGAGTTATTGTTCAATCACCATCTAAAATTCACACAAGTGCGCGGGAACCATATCATAAATATACTACATGTTAAAGCGAATCATTAGAGAAACATTTGCCAGCAAGTCGGGCAGTGTATCTTGCAGGAAGGTCAAATACTGTCCTCCATTCAGTCTTTGGAGTAGCATGTATGGGCCGATCAGTTGATGATGGACAATACCACACCATACAATCAGATCAAATTGGTGTTGATGATGAGTGATAACCGTACCATGGAAATGTGCATCTGTCCACGTGTATGTTATGTATGTTGACGATACCGTTCCTTATAAATGTAGTCCGGTCAGATAACAGTATTGAAACAGAATGATTGCCTGAACGCCTGATGGGTGGTCTGTTGAATGAACCACTAACAGAATGCTTCACGTGGTTGGAAATCATCTTCTGTCAATCCTTTTACCCTTTGCAGTTAGTATGGGTACATACAAAGCATTTTCATATAACGCACATCACACATTCATGTGACTAACATGCATTTCACGGCTATGTTCCACGTACTAGTACTAGTAATTTAAGCACACACGTTTAATTTAAGCACACACATATATATTTAAATATTCAATCATTTTACGTTTTTACGGTACTTACATTTTATCCGCCGCTCTCCAGCTCCGAATGCGATAAAATGTAAGTATTAAACAAATCAAGTTTCATCATAGCACAACTAAAAAATTCTAACCACACAAAAACCTCAATTATATATATATATATATATATATATATATATATATATATATATATATATATGAATTAAGAAATAAAAGTCCGATTCTGCTACTGCTACATGTAGTACCAAGGGGGGGGGTCAAATTAGCTCGTGTCTTTTTCAATTGATTGTTGCATTATATCTGTTAAATTTATATTAACATTTTAAATTAAACTAATAACAGAAACCTTTGAAATACTTCTACTATGCATATCTCGACAATTGTTACATAGCGGGGGGGGGGGGGGACACGGTGGCTCAGTGGTGTATGATGGGGACCCTGGTTCGATTCCAGACGAAATAATTTGTGATCGATAACATCGTGTCCGTGGATTTTCTCGGGGTATATACGTTTCCTCCCACTTTCTCATTCTACCATTTTTTCCATCATCATTTGCATGCTTAGTCGTCGTCTCCATTAGCCTAAAAGGTATAAACGTGGGACGTTAAACTGAAAGATATCGTTTACATTTCAAATATATATAACACTCTTTAGACTATTATAACACACGCATATATTATACTACAATCTGAACTTCTGTTATACCTTGGTGTGCTCTTGTGTACTTTAGTGTTTAAATAAGAGACTGATGAAACTGTTTTAAAAAATGTAGGTTTCGGACTAAAACGAAGTTTTGACGAATAAAAATGTGTTACACCTAGTAAAAACGGAGGTCAAATCTGCCTGCAACAAACTAATTACTTTTTAAATAAAAAATACAATATAGAAAATCAAGAGCTGTTAGGAAACACTTTACTCAGCAATAATAATAATAATAATAATAATAATAATAATAATAATAATAATAATAATAATAATAATAATAATAATAATAATAATAATAATAATAATAATAATAATTGAAAATTTGAACTTCAGGTCAAATTGACTCTCTCTTGGTACTTCTAGGGTTAAAGTAAAATAGAAAAAAATGTTAAGAGGCTTCATCCCGGCGAAATTAAAATACCGCTAATTTTACAGTAATTATGGTATCTTCAAATACATAAAAGCTAATCGAAATGTGGAACAAGAGCGCCCTAGACAATATCATTTTACATGAGATACCGTTATCACGACTCATTAATCTGCTTTCGATTTCGAGCCACTTTGAAAATCGGCATTTATTTTCGCGTTTCTAAACGGCTGGAAACGGAAAGCCATGGGCGACTTGTGATAAAGGTACCTCACGCAAAATAATATTGTCTAGGGAGCTCTTGTTCCCCATTTCAATTATCTTTTATCTATTTGAAGATATTACATAATTACTGTAAAATTAGCGGTATTTTAATTTCGCCGGGATGAGGCCTCTTAACAATTTATACATTGTTCTAGTAACAAGGAGTGACTTCAAGACATTGTTTATGAATTTTATTGACTACATCATCATCATTTGCAAATCTATTTTGCTCTTTCTACGGGAAATGAAAGTATTTTACAAGTGTGTATTTTAAAAAGTGAAATTTTGCTATATGTGTGCTATTGAAGAAAGAAAAGGAACAAATTGAAGGAATTTACACCACCTTGAATCTGGAAAATGGAATATACGTAGGCTGGTAAATATAGATTGATCATCAGTGTTTATGAGATGAATACAACAGCAAGGCACAGAAAACGAAACACGTCTGTGTACTGGGAGAAGTGATGAATAGATCGAGCAAGTTTGAAGGCCATGACGTCAGGAATGTGATCTTGTCAACCGTTCAAGCACACATAGTTTCAGCTTCGTATAAGGCAACATGGAAGTGACACACGAAGAACAGTACAGAAATTCTGTTGACTATCTTGCAAAAAATCAACGTTCCATGTGTACCCTATCCTCGATATAGCCCTGATTTAGCCCCTTATGATTTCTTTCTTTTCCCCAACTTTGAAGAAACACTACCAGGGGCGGCGTTTAGCGTCTTCAGGGGCAGTGGTGAAAGCTGCGGAGGCGATTTTGAAGGATCTGTTCGAAAATTGCTTCCAGCATGTCTTTGATGATTGATAAAAACGTTGGGACAAGTGCATTGCATGTAATGGGGACTATTTTAAAAAAAGACCATCAACATTTAGAGGATTAGTACAGGTAATTATATTTTATTCATTTTAATCATTCTTTATTGATCACCCCTCGCATATAAAATTTGAGACCAACTACAATTTAAAGAATTCTTTGAAAGTGAAAAATCACTGGAGGTGCGAAAGCTTGAAGGGAGTGAATGCCGCAAAGTCGGTTTTGTTTTGTGTCTGACTTGTGGATGGTCAGATATTTTTGAACAAGAGTGTACTTTTCTGCTATCATAATATCTTTGTTAGCTAATCTTGCGAACTGCCTTCATCAAATTTTCTCCATTTTTAAAAGCTTTTTTTTAAAAAAAAAAAAAACTATCCAGCAATGCACAGAGAAAGAAGAAGATTAAAGAGGAAGAGAATGAGAAAGAGGAAATAGAAAATGTGGAAATAATTAAAGAGATTAATTACATTTGGTCAAGGGTAATTACGCACACATCTAATTGTTATTGCTCGTTTTTCCCCATTTTCTAACCAAATCTCATTCTTCTTGTTAGCTGTTCAAACTCAGGAAATTGTGGTGAGAGGGAGAGAAGATTGAAAAAAAAAACACCTTCTTTCCCTATCTATCTTGTTCTTTGTTTTTTATTCTTTTGTTTAAAATTTCCTTCTTGTTTCTCTTTTTTATATATCCTCCTTTAACACTTTCTTTTGTTTGGATAATCTCCATTTTCTTCTTTTCTCTCAACATTATTTTTCTTTAATCACCTCTTATCTGTTTCTTCTTCTATTGTCTTCCCCCAATACTCTAAATCTCGCTCCTCTCCCTGTCTTGTTCTTTCTTTTTTTCTTTCTTTTTGTTTCGATGTACACTCATGTCCAAAATGATTGTCGCATATCTATAGCTGTCTTTTTGTAATTGTTTCGTAATTTGATAATTGTTTTGCAGGGTACTTTTAATACGAATACTATGTGTATAATTAGGAAATGTATATTTGTGGTAAATTTCATAGGAAAAGAATTATAAATACGAAAATTAGAATGAGTAAAACAAAATGTTCCTAAACGGATAAGAAAGTTGTATTCGTTTTATTGTTCTTATTTACTGCTCTTTTGACATGAAATTACCGCATACATGTCTTTGCCAATTATACACATTCTAACATTGTAAGAAATACCGGGCGAATTCATTACCAAATTATATTCCTACAACAACATATTTATGGACATGCGACAATAATTTTGGACATGAGTGTACCACCCTACTTGATCGATTGTTCTAAAAATAGAATCCATGGACACACTGAGAAAAATCCGTTATCCTGACAGCGGTATATTGTGCAAATATACGGAATCCTTATTTCTACTACGGAAATCAGTACGGAGCATACGTTATCCATATTCTACATACTCTTACCACTTAGATGTTACATCATGCCGTTACAGGATGTATGACATCTAACAGTCTTCCGCATATTGCATACGTATACGTATGTTACATACGTCCATCTGTATGTGAGATTCTGACCGCCTATATACAGTTCGTTTCCTTCGTATGGAAGGTACGTTTATTCGGAACACTTACACGAAAAGTATGTATAAAATATATCTCTTCAGTTATACGTTTGCTCTGAGTTAAGTCCAAAAACTACAGTATTTACTAATGTAACCTATCGCCTGATGCGTTTTTTTTTTCTCAGTGCACAGAAAGTTATTCTATAGGTCAAAATAAAGCGAAAATGCTATATAATGTTATACCCTTCGGTACCTCATTTACAGACAAACCAAAGAAAAAAGACGGCATGGCAACGTTGGAAATACATTAATGTTGGCCCATATCATTGATCTTCGAATCTACCAAATAGTTACATCGATTCTTTCTAGAATGGTAATTAAAGCCAGTAAACGGGGTCCATTTAGGTGCAGTGCGACATCTTCAAATTCGAATTTTAACTAACTTAGAATTTTGTCCAATTTTTGTCCATTTTTGTCCACCCAAGAAATTTTTTTTTACCATTCGAATAAACGAGAGAGGTCATTTCAAAATTTTGCCACTTCGATCACTTGTAGTGTGACATCTTCAAATTCGAATCTTAACTAGCTCAGAATCTTTTCCTATTTTTGCCCATTTTTGTCCACCCAAGAAAAAAATTTGTACCATTCAAATTAATAAAGGGGGGACCATGTCAAAATTTCGGCCATTTCAATCACCTGTAGCACAACATCTTCAAATTCGAATTTTAAATAGCTCAGAATTTTGGCCCTCCTTTGTTTATTTGAATGGTACAAATTTCTTTCTTGGGTGGACAAATATGGACAAAATTATACGACATATATGGACAAATACGGTAAAAATCAACGCACTATCAGTCCCGTGCTACGTATATGGTGGTGGTGCACGTGCACCTTTGCATCCGCCTCTAAATCCGGCCCTGCACATAGCTATTACCATATACGTAGCATAGGACTGATAGTGCGTTGATTTTTACCACAAATCAATGTCCAATCATGTAACCTTAGATAAATTCGATCATCTCTGTACAGTACAATCATGTCCACGGTCCGCGAGGACACTTGTTGTACAGCGTTCTCATAAAATCACTAATGCTACCCTCATCAGCCGTTTAAATTCGTTCGGTATTTGCACAAGAATGTCTTCCGATGTAACTCTCAACTTAAGATTTGCAAAACTATTCACTAAATTTGTTTTGGTTATATTTAAATAAAAAAAATCTCGATACGAACTGAGAAGCTCTGAAATTGTTAGTTATCTTTTTTTTTTTTTTTCAACTCATAGGCAATTATGTCAAACAACTTATTATTACAAATGTATTTATGTGTACTGTCTATGCTATTAAGACAATGAACGAAAAACCGACTTACATAGATACCGTATTACGTTTTACAATTTTTAGCATTAAATCCGATATTCAACAGAAACGTTAACAAATAAACAGCTGAATATATCCTGTTGAATCTATAAAAATAACGTTTTGGGAAAAATAAATTAAATATGAGTTATGTGAGTGGAAAATTTCAATTTCAAAAGTAAAATGCAGTAGTAGCCACAAAATTTATGTAATTTTCAAGTTCATTATTGCAACAATAAGTAATAAAGCTAATAATACATTCAGCGGCGTATTTACCATTTTGTTTCGGGGGGGGGGGGATTTGCTAATTTTATTCCTGAAAATGTGAACATTCTGGAAGCTTTGCTTTAAAATCGTAGATAAAATTTCAGGCGAGCTTAAGCCCGGAAACCCCGTAAATGCACGACTGCCAGTGGCGTATTTATGATTTTGTTTCGAGGGGGGCTTTGCTAACTTTATTCCTGAAAATGTGAAAATTCTGCAAGATATTTAATTTGCTTTAACTTAGTAAATAAAATTTCAGGGACGCTTAAGCCCGGAAGTCCCCCCTTAAATACGCCACTGAATACACTCTAGAATTAAATATCTAAACAGAGTGTGACAAGTTATCCACAATATTTTTCGCTGTATTTTACCAGTAAGCTAGTACGGGAAGGTTGAAAATCACTGATCTAAACAACTTTACTTGTTTTAATGGTTAAGAACGAAACACATTATTTTCAATGTGATATAACCATGAATATTTTCTTATTTATGGTGAAACCACTATTCATGACTTAGATATGATAAATTGAGAATTATTCGTTCGTATAACACACAATGCGGCAACTAGAAAACGAAACTAGGTCTAAAAAAATAAATGAATGACAAATAAATTCAATTTATTTTAATTTATTCACAGTAGGATCCTCCTTTGTCCACACAGAACTTTCCATGATCCATGAATGATTTCTAAGTCTTGAACTGTCATGTTGTCTAATTGTTTCTCGTCATTGCCTTCTGGATGATGTAAAATCGTTGAAAAAATGCAACCCTTCAGTGGTGTTTTTAAGTTAGGAAAAAGAAAGAAATCACAGATCAAGTCTGGCGAGCATGCGGAGTACTGTAAACCAAATACTTTTTTGGGGCTTTGTGCTGGGGCGATCATAACGTTGTGTATTGGAGCAATGATGGAATCTTTCCAGTTTGTGCTCTTCCAATAAAGAATGGATCATGAAACGTGGACATAGTGTTTTTTCAATTCTCCGCAATTATTTGGCTAACACTTTCCTTATTCAACCCTACGAGTTTTGATATTACCCTAACAAGACTTACATTTCGGAAAGTCAAAATGATATTTCGAACTTTGAATCGATAATTTCAGCTGTTTTGACAGATTTGCTTGGATCGTCTTCCGTAGACTCTCTGCCAGCACTGAACCTCTTATACCATTCGAAAAAAACACGTTAACAAGAAAGGTAATTGCCCACAGTGCAACAACTCAAGTGTTTTTCGTTGGAGTTTTTTTCTAAATGCGTATAGAACTTCATATTCACTCTTTTCCTCCATTGTTCAAACGGCGATAAAGCATCACAATATCAGTATATAGTTAGAAGTGTACGCTCCTCACTGGCGAACGGCGAAACGGGAAATCTATGTACGAAGTCCCAAGTTAACACACAAGATTCAGTACTACGAAAAACTTCCATCTCAAAACTGTGAACGTCACAGCAAACAAATCAATCTCGTTTCCTAATTGTCGTACTGTGTATGCATTTCTTCGTATATTCGTTTATTACTATATATTTGATAGTTATTCATTTCTAGGAAATTGTATCTTCCTCTTGATGACAGTTTCATCTCTTTTCCTTGCATAGTATTGTTCTGTTCTTTATTCCTTCTTTTATAGCATTTTATATAAAGAATGTTTAAAAAAAAGAAAAAAGAGAAAAGGAAAGAAAGAAAGAAACAAAAAAATATTTTTTTTGACTTCTACGAAATGACAACAACGGAAGAAAAGTTCGCTCGCAAGAGAGAGAAAAAAAACATTGCATAAAAGTTATTAATTCTTTTAATATTCAAGATTTCCATTACTTCTTTGTTTTTTCTGTCTTTGTTTTACAATAATATCTAGCACATAGAAACATTTTAACATTATATTTTATAAATGTATCTTCTTCCCTCTTGTTTGAATGAATTGTAAATAATTTAATTAATTTCTTTCAACAAAGAAGAGAAGCAAAATAATATATACATTTTTCTTCTAATATAATAGCAGCTTTTAAGAGATGAAAAATATATTTTTTGGTTTCATTTCCTCATAAATACAAACATATTAAAATATGTTTAGATTTCATTTAGAAAAAAAAAATGGAAATTAGATGAAATTATTACAATTTATTAATGTATTCAAAAAGATAGTGCGATTACATGAAAATAATATAAGGTAAATTATTTAATTAGAAACACAGGACTAAGTAATCACATAATTTATTCATTTCTTTTGTAATTTTTATTTTTTTTAAAAAACATTGCGTTTGCTTACTGGTTTATATTGGATGTTACAAATATGTGTCACAACTTTTTGGGAACAGACTCTTTACATCAGAATAAGAAAGAAAGTCCATATGGACCTTTGCTCAAAAGTGAACAGTTTCGGAGTTATAGGGTGTTAAAAAGGTGAAACAAGTGAACTTTAAAAGTTCATAGCTTCATTACTATGGGACCAATCGTAGCCGAGTCAAGACATCACTGAGGAACTGATATGTGAACTATCCAAATATATCCATGTTCAAGAATGTTCTAATACGTGCATACGAATTTTTTAGAGAGGTGGGTGGAGAGTGATCAAGAACTCCCAAACAGCCTCTCACAAAATGATTGTGTAAGCAGTGAAGGTTCTGAAAGATGGATATTTTGGAAAACTAACAGACTAGTTCCTTTAATGGTGTCTTTACCCGACTACGATCGGTTCTAGAGTGGTGAAACTATGGATCTTTACAGTTAATTTTTTCACGTTTTCGACACTCTGTAACTAAGAAACTATGCACTTCTGACCACAGATCCATATGAACTTTTTTTTTTCCTATTTTGATGTGAGGAATCGATTCTCAAAATATTGTAAATTTTTTTTTTGTAACAGCCTGTATACGTTGAACAAGAGTGGCGTAGGGGAAAATCATTTCTTAGGGGAATCCAATGTATTAATTAATATCTCTTAATAGCGAGAATCCTTGCGCCATCTTTCTTTTACACCCCATTGATTTCTATGTCGAATTACTTTTTTTTCTTCTTTGAATTAAACTGTAATTTTTAATGGCTTGATTTTGCTTATTTGTTCTTTAAATCTATTTAAATGTTTCTTACTTCGTGCAAATTAAATTTTATTTTATATAATTTTTATAATATTCAATAATTAAATCAAAAATAAATACATTTAATTTAATATATAACACAAATTCCCTTTGACAAAGTAAAGGAACACTTAATTATACTTCAAGAAGAAATTAGTAGAAACACATAAAATTTAATTTCCTCTTTATTTCTAATAAAAAAGAAACATTATAAGCGTTTATCAAAAGAGAAAGAAGTCCAAAGGAAGAGGTATGAGTTATATATTAATCTGCTAGAAAGCGCATTAGTCCACTGGAAAGTGCATTAATCCGCTAGAAAGTGCATTAATCCACTAGAAAGTCCAGTAACCCATTAGCAAGTGCATTAATTCACTAGAAAGTGTATTAATCAGCTAGAAAGTCCAGTAACCCATTAGCAAGTGCAGTAATCCACTAGAAAGTGCATTAATCCGCTAGAAAGCCCAGTAACCCATTAGCAAGTGCAGTAATCCACTAGAAAGTGCATTAATCCACTAGAAAGTCCAGTAAACCATTAGAAAGTGCAGGAATCCATCAGAAAGTGCAGTAATCCACTCAAAAGTCCAGTAATTCAGTAGAAAGTGCAATAATCCAATAGAAAATGAAATAATTCACTAAGAAGTACAGTAATACACTAACAAGTGTAGTAATCCACTAGTAGTACAATAATCCACTAAAAGTACATTAATCCACTAGTAGTACATTGAAAAGTGCGGCAATCTACTAGAAAGCCCCTTAATGTACTAGAAGGTCCAGTAATCCACTAAAGGGTCCAGTAATCCTCTAGAAAGTGCAGTAAACCACTAAAAATGCAGTAATACACTACAAAGTGCAGTAATCCACTAGAAAGTAAAGTAATCTACTAAATAAAGTAGTAATCCACTAGGATGTGCAGCAATTCACTGAACTGTCCAGCAATCCACTGAAAGTGCATTAAGCTACAAGCACAGTAATTCCTTAGAAAGTGCTGTAATCCACTAGAAAGTTTAGTAATCCACTAGAAAGTGAAGTAATCTACTAAATAGTGTAGTAATCTATTGGAAAGTGCAGTAATCAACTAGAAAGTGCAATTTACTATAAAAGTGCACTAACTCACTAGCAAGTTCAGCAATCTAGTAGAAAATCGATTAATGTACTAGAAAGTGCAGTAATCAACTAAAAAGTCCAGTAATCCTCTAAAACATGCAGTAATTCAGCAGTAAGTTCAATTATGCACTAGAAAGTGCAGTAATTCAGTAGAAAGCTCAATAAGCCACTAGAAACTGCAGTAATTCACCAGAAAGTGTAGTAAATCACTAGAAAGTACAAATACAGTACTCGAACACTTTTTTAAAAAATTCATTATTTATTCCCAATGACTATGCTTCAATTCTTGTACATTTCATTATGAAGCTTCTTAAAGTACAGACTAATTTTACTGCTGTATAGCTGCTATTCTTTCATAATTAAAGTAAAGCATTAGAGTGGGTGAGGGTGAGATGCCTATGCATCGAAGATGCCTACAAATGCACTGCTTGGAATTTACGCAACGAGATGGCAGGGGAATGCGCGCAGTAGAGAGAGGATAGTATGTCTGTTACTTTGCCAAAACCATAAGGTAATTGAAGTAGTGTGCTAACGAAGAGAAAAAAAAGTGCGGTAAGTACCCTTTGCTATAGCTAAAAATAGTTAATGAAGTGCACATAAGTCGTGGTTAATAAATAGCTATTAAAGTTATTATTTTGAAACCGGGCAGGAAACATGAAGATAGGTTATGCCATGAACTGACGTGAGTCGAATGCGGTTGGAGGCACATGGCGCGTAGATAGAGGATTAGGCATCTTGAACCGCTGAATGGGATAGATGACTAGAAAAATGTGATGCAAGATGCCTATAATGTTTGAGTTGCATGCTGTAGTACAAGATGCCCAGGACAGCAGAAAATTCAAGAGAAATATGTGAATACTTGCAGATTGATACAAATGTAAAAGCTAAGATGACCGTTGCTTTTCTCATTCAATATACACGATTGCTTTGTTGTCATAATGACTAAATATACCCCTTTTTGTCTTTGCAGATAATTTCACGGATATATCAACGAATGTCTCAACGAGAGGAGTGGTCGGAAGAAAGCTTGCAATTCACAGTAAAACAAATACGAACAGAAGGGATGAATGCATTCCAGACATTACAATTCTACTAAATTCCGTCGATATCGATGAAACCGTCTCCAGATGAACGCATGTGTAGAACACGTTATTGATGTTAAAGGGTCTCCAACAAACCAAGCTACGTGTGGCAAAAAAGGTGAAACCATTTCTGTCATCACATGTTGCAGTGCAGAGGTATCTTTTGCTTCCTACATGCATTTTAAAGGTAAGAACAAGGAGCAAGAGTGGGTGGAGTCTATGCCCAATGGTACAACTATAATAACGAATCAGAAGTCTGCGCACGCAATTCTGACATTTTCATGACCTGGTTACAACAGCACTTCATTCCACGCAGACCTGCACAGGTATTACTCATTCTTGACGGCCACGCTTCCCACTGTACACACCCAGATATGCTGAAAGAAACTCTCCTCTACTGATGCTGAATTGGAGCCGCAGTTGGGACCTTCTCGCCTTCCTCAGCACGGAAAAAGAACTACAAACACACTTAGGTCTATGAAGACATAGCCTGACCAGCTTTCACGTCAAGATACGTCAACAAGCTCTGCTTCTTCTGACCGGTCTTCGACCAATGTATAGTTGACCGCTGCAATTCTAACGTCTCCGTAAGTATCTTTCAATGATATTTGTCCTGTACCAGTTCTCTTACCAAGAAACGTTCGAAGTAAATGACAGGCGTCTATATTAAATTTGGATGTTCCAAACACGTCTGCGGTACAATTTTCCAGCAAAACCACCAACACCAGGGGAAGAAAGAAAAGTACTTGTGCTGCACAATCGGATAACTATTGCAGTGTTTGTGGGTTGTATTATTTTGATCCAGACAGTCCTAAAGAGGATTGGATAAGGTGAATTCCTGTCAGAAAGGTTTCATGCTACATGTTCTGAAGATCCTGCTAAGTGCTTTAGTTGTTTGTAATCATACAGGCTAAGGAAATCTTAGACTCTATTTGTTTTTGCTTACAGGTTAACGAGCAGATAAGGTCGTGCTCATGTCACACTGTTCCAAAATAATACACCACATTACATTTACAAGTGCCTGTTTTTATATTATAGTTTTGTAAATATTTCTAGTGCCTAACAGTTTAACACT
Source organism: Thermobia domestica (assembly GCF_964235325.1). Taxonomy (NCBI): domain Eukaryota; kingdom Metazoa; phylum Arthropoda; class Insecta; order Zygentoma; family Lepismatidae; genus Thermobia; species Thermobia domestica. Next base: position 39,951,644 of record NC_137469.1, read on the forward strand.
CCTGATATTATATTCATTGTCCAAATGTTTATTATACTTTCTAGTATTGCCTTAATGTTTACTTAACCTATTATAATTGTATCAAAATTACTTTGTTTTCGTCGTAAAGGTACGATTATCTTTATGTTTGACGGATTTTCCTACAGTGTGTTGCCTGTTGTGTTATTTACACGCATTCCGTATAGTTTATTTGTGTACATGATACAAAGCTGCAGTCAGTATTGTATGGTACATAATTTATTAGACATCACAATAAACAAAAATCATTCTATTTCCCAATCTTTCGCTAATAACCATGACAAAAAGGTGTGGCATCTTACCCACAAGAAATAGGCATCTTACACTGATAGTGCGGGAAAGATGCCTAATTGGATGTGTTTACTATCCGCCCCTCTATCACTTACCGTATCTAGTTCTTTCACGACCGTCACACAGAGTCTAGCGGAAGGACTAAACTACTTATCCTGTAAGTTTCATTCTTCAACTCTTATTTTTCTGTTTGCTATTGTCTTATAATTAAAAACTATGGTATCTTCCCCCCCACCCACTCTATTTGGTTCGAGTTCTCCTATTGAAAAATTCAGTCTACGCCACTGGTAAATGGTATGTATTGTTGTTGTTCATCGAACTAACTGATCCTTTTATTATATCGTTCTATAGGGAAAAATAAACGGTTTCATCTGTTTGTTTACAAATATGATGATAGGTGTTGTGTATAAAACAAATACACTTTGGTAAAGTCAATAAAGAGAAATTCACAAAACTTACATTTATTACTGAATCTATGCTGGTAGTTGAAGCGGTTATTTTATGCTCTATCCCTTCAACTACCAGCATAGATTCACATGACAACAATTCTGTAGACTTCATATACTGTCTCATAGCCAAAGTATTTGAAGTATATACAGGCCCACATCCACGGGGGGCAAGGGGGGCCGCTCCCCCCTAAAATTTGGCTGGCCCCCATAAAACTTCACGGTAGGCTTGCAAATGAACTATAATATGGTGATAAGATGAAGTATAATATGATTGGGTCGGGCCCCTCTAACTTCTACCGGGCCCCTCCTAAATTTTTGGGCTGGCTACGGGCCTGAGTATATACCCTCTATTACATCAAATATATGAAGTTTTAACCTGATCAATATGTTATGAGGTTTAACAAAAAATATCATTTAACCTCGGGAAGGCACATTTCTGTTTAGCGTGAGTTTGGTTAAGAATCCTGTGATACTTCCGCAACAATTTTTATAGAGATAATTAGATAATTGGTGAGTACTTCAAATTATATGCCCATAGCGAAACCCCCTCTATAAAAATTGTTGCTTGAGTACCGCAGGAGTCCGAAACATGTATTTTTGGATAGCACACATATTAGTTCCTAAGTGAAGTCTTGACCCGACTACGATGGGTCTCACAGTATCGCAACTATGGACCCTTAAAGTTCATTTTTTGTTTTCGACAGCCCATAATTCCGAAATGACAGATTTTGCACCCAGTTTGGTCTATACCTTTTGTCTTATCGTGGTGTTAGGAATCACCTCCCAAACGTTGTCGGTGTTGTTTTGAAAAACACTGTATATTACAATCTATTCAGCTCACTAACGTGATCCTAATAACTAGAATACGACAATATATATTACAGTCTTATTCAGCTCACTAGCATGATTCTAATAACTAGAATACGACAATATAATTTTATTCGACTACGACAGTACATATCACAATCTTATTCAGATCACTAGCCGGATTCTAATAACTAGAACACTACAGTACTACGACAGTACATATTACAGTTTTATTCAACTCACTAGCGTATTTCTAATAACTAGAATACGGCAATACATATTATAAATCTTATTCAGCTCACTAGCATGATTCTAATAACTAGAATACGACAATTCATATTACAATCTTATTCAGCTCACTAGCATGATTCTAATAACTAGAATACGACAATTCATATTACAGTCTTATTTAGTTCATTAGCGTGATTCTAATAAATAGAATACGACAATACATGTTACAATCTTATTCAACTCACTGGCGTGTTTCTAATATCTAGAATCGACAATACATATTACAATCCTATTCAGTTTGCTAGCGTAATTCTAAAAACAAGAATACGACAGTACATGTTACAATTTTATTCAGCTTACTAGCGTGATTCTAATAACTAGAATACGACAATACATATTACAATTTTATTCTGTTTACTAGCGTGATTCAAATAACTTGAATATAACAATACGTATTAAAATTTTATTAAGCTCAATAGCGTGATTCTAATAACTTGAATACAACAATAAATATTACAATATTATTCAATTCACTAGTGCCTTTCTAATAACTAGAATACGACAATGCATATTATACAATCTTATTTAACTCACTAGTGTAATTCTAATAACTAGAGTACGACAATACATATTATACAATCTTATTCAGCTCACTAGTATGATTCTAATAACTAGAATACAACAATACATATTACAATTTTATTCTGTTTACTAGCGTGATTCAAATAACTTGAATATAACAATACGTATTAAAATTTTATTAAGCTCACTAGCATGATTCTAATAACTAGAATACGACAATATATATTACAAACTTATTTAGCGCACTAGTGTGATTCTAACAACTAGAATCGACAATATACATCTAACAATTAGAATCGACAATATACATATTTCAATCTTATTCAGTTCATTAGCGTGATTCTAATAACTAGAATACAACAATACATGTTACAATCTTATTCAGCTCACTGGCGTGTTTCTAATATCTAGAATCGACAATACATATTACAATCCTATTCAGTTCGTTAGCGTAATTCTAATAACAAGAATACGACAGTACATGTAACAATTTTATTCAGCTCACTAGCGTGATTCTAATAACTTGAATACAACAATACATACTACAATCTTATTCAGTTCACTAGTGCGTTTCTAATAACTAGAACACGACAATACATATTAAATCTTATTCAGCTCACTTGCGTGATTCTAACAAACAGAATGCGACAATTTGAAAGTTTAACATCTTTTTCCAACTCGGTGTCCATATAAGATAGGACGTACCGTTTAAACTGGAGTACGAAACAGTACTTTTGGGGTTGTATTGAAGGTAAAATTACCAACATTGGAAATTAAAGTTTAGAACCATGTGTATTAATCATTTGCTCATAAAGAAGAACAAAAGAAATATTCGTAAATACAGAAAAAAATATTTTATAAATAGGAAATTGGAAAGGAAAATACGGAAAAAATTTCATGTTCGAAACGTAAAATAATATTCGCTAATTAAGCAGATAAGAGAGCTTTGCATTCAATAACAAAAGGAAAATGAACCAAATGCCATTTAACTGATTAAAAAATAATATTAGATTAATCTTTCCACAAGAATAAAAAAATTTCAATACAGGAAAAACTGTGTAGAATAAACTCTTGCGTAACGGAAGATGTATATTATTGTATGCATCATCCATACAGACCTATATATATATATTATTATTATTATTATTATTGTGTTTTTGCTATTGTTCAGCAAACATTAATATATTTATTTCACTGATTTATTTACTCATCTGATAGAACGCTGTACGTCAAAGACATCCCTGTACTAATTACGAAATTGCTGTTTACGTGAGTAATTGCTTTATCTTCTTATAATGGAGTCAATTTTGAATGTAAGCTAAGACTATTCCCTGAGTTTAATAGTTTTGTGCATCTACAACATCTTTCCTTTTCTTTCTTTTTCAATCCATTGGTTTATATGGGAAATATATTTTTCTGATTTCTTTTCAAATTAATTGCAATTTTAATGAATAATGATATTTGATTTCTAACTTCAAGTCTAGTTAAATATCTACAGGGTGTCCCAGGAGGAAGGGGCAATACTTCGGAAAATGGTAGTATGTGTGATTCTAAGCAAAAAAGTTCATATGAACATAGGTCCTAATCTCAACGGTTTGAGACCTACAGGTTGTGAACCATTTTAAACTTTATATTGCATATTGTTCGCACTGTAGTTATTCTACAGAGATAGGACATACTGGATTTGAAAGGTGATGGAATGGCCTTTCCAACGGTATGCAACATGCGGCAGTGATGTCTTTGGAAGAGAAGTTATTGATGGATATTTGGGAATCAGTGTTGCCATCCAATTTCTGTCAATAACTTTAACTTTCCCAAATTTCTCTCAATAGCTTCCCTTTCAAAGATACCACTGTCACAAGTTGCATACCGTTGGAAAGGCCATTCTATCGTCTTTCAAATCCACTATATTCCATCTCTACAGAATAACAACAGGTTGAGCAATACGTAACATAAAGTAAAAAATGGGTCAAGACCCATAGCTCTCAAACCGTTGATATTAGGACCAATGTTTATATGAAGTTTTTTTTTTTTTTACTTAGAATCACCCATACTACCATTTCTCAAAATATTGCTCCTTCCTCCTGGGACACCCTGTATATATTAAAGTGTTTTTGTCAGGAATCCTTTCGACAATGAGATCTCGAAAACCATAAGTCCTAGAAACGTGCTATTTTCGCTGATCGATTCCAAATTTTGGGTAGATTGTCCAGTTCTCATTCAAATTTTCAAAATCCGTGTCGTTATTGTCCTGTTCAACATTTTAGGGGCCGTTTTGAGCCCATAAGATTAACACTGAGTAACATTGTTTAACAATGAGATCAACATTGTTGCAGGCCGAAACTACGGTGTTACGCACTCAGTAGAGAAGTTGTGTATGGCAGATTGACGGACATTGCAGGCGCAAAACCTATTGCATGCTGGCAACTTCAAAGGCTTCAAGAGACGCAATGAGGCGTACTCGGACGGATATGGATATATCTGAAAAAAATATTTCAAATTGACATCGTGTTGCTTCTACAAATTTGCTACAAACTCACTCCAACACCTATACATTGCAATTCATTTCCTTTGTGAGTTTCCTATCTTTTGCTTGTGTGAGTAAGGAGACATGCACAGTGGAAAGGAGCTCCATGGTCATAACAGAACGATGCATTGAGAAGACAACGCAGGTTCAGCTGGCGTTATGTACAAATAAATTCAACATTCCTTCAATTAATTTTGATTATTTAATATTAAAATTATACAGGGTGTACCAAAAGTCGTGGGTCATATCCCAAGGATGGAATAAAGAAATTGGGAGGAAACGAGAGAACCCCGAGAAAACCCACGTGCACGGTGCTTGTTCACGACAAAGCTCACTTGGCGCTAGCTGGGATCGAACCAAGGACACCATGAATCAGAGGTGAACGCTCTAACACTGAGCTATGGTGTCCCTTCATCAATTTGTAGTTTTTATACTATGAATCATATGGATTAGTGCCCCTGGGGGTACGCGAAGATGTTTCTAGGGGTACGTAATACTCCTTCTGGGGGTCTGGGGGTTAAATGTCTGTTAACAGTTCACTTCAAATGAAATTCGATAACTTGTCACATTATGACTCTTGTATTTATCCTTGAAAAAGAGTACAATGATATTAGGGGACAGTGCTATTTAACAATTTCTTCCATTTCCATCAACATATTTGTGTGAACAGGGTTTCTCTGCATTAACATCAATAAAAACGAAGCACAGAAATTGCTTGAATCCAGAATCAGCTCTAATTCTCGCACTCTCAAAGATTCGGCCACGAATCGAAGAGTTGGCGTCCTGGAAACGGGCTCAGTCATTTCATTAACAGGTTAGTTCTAAAACTACTTTTAGTTTTTGATTAAAAAAAAAAAAAAAACATTGGCCTCAGTGTACGAATTATTAGGGAGGATGAGGGGAAGATTTCCTACCGTAGAACTAGATCTCTCCTTGAAATATCCCTTGTAAATTATTCATTGTAGCTTTGGAAAATTCAAGATTACTAATAAAACTCCAAAGCAGTATATATATTTTAAAATTATATATTTGTGTTTCAGTTTCGGCTATGTGACATAGCCTTCCTCAGACACATTAAGAAAGAAATATCCAATTTTAACAGCTTATATACAATCTGGATGCAAGACACGCCCATTTTCTCTTTACAAAACTTAAAATTTTAATTGGCTCTAAAATGTAAATTTTTAATTACTGTAAACGTAAAGTTTTAATTGGCTCAAAAAATAATTATTTTTAATTACTGTAGTCACTTTTTTCTTTTTGCGCACCTGTTATGAGAGTTTCAAAAGAGACACCCATAGAAAACACCTAATTGAGAGTTTCAAAAGAGGAACTGGGGGGACTGTCCCACCAATAATCCGATTTGAAATGTGTTTTTTTGGGAAAAAAAATGTGATGATTTGTGTCCGATTGCCACAAAGAAAAGTGAAATGAAATTGATATTCCTCAGAATAAGCCTCAAATCGGCCCGCCTTCCAATGTTGAGGACAACTCTGCTCCCTGATCCTCCATAGGATTGTTTTTCAAGTTCACAAATATTTTGAGCATTGCTTTTGCTATGTAATTTGAGAATCACTGAAATCAGACTGGTGACATGAAATGAAACGAAGTAGAAAGATAATGCAATGTATTTATGAGAACTCAATAGGATTTTACATGTGTACCAAAATAATGAATAAGAATTTACCTTTTTTTTTTTTTTTGCTTAATTTTATTTTTAATAAGTAAGGTGGCTCAGTGGTAGAGCTCTTACCTCTGGCGTGTGGAATCCCTGGTTCGATTCCCGGCTAAATAAGTTTCTAGTAGAAAAAACCATATCCACCACCCCAGTTTTCTCGGGTTACTCGTTTCCTCCCAGATTCTCATTCCATCGATCCTTCCATCACCATTCACTTACCGTAAACATTCGTCTCCCTTAGCCTAAAGAGCATAATCGTGCCTGAAAGTTATTTTCATTTCATTTCATTTTTAATTTTATTTTAACAAATAGGCTAATAATTTGCCACAGACTTAAATAAAAAAAAGTAACCATTGACCCCGACGTGATTTGAACACGCAACCTTCTGATCTGGAGTCAGACGCGCTACCGTTGCGCCACGAGGTCACCTGCCTTCAGGCCTTCACAATTATTTTCTAAGTATCGTCACCTTGCTTACATTTCTGTATTTTCATGTGAAGCGTTATCAATGCTATTGTTTTCTGATAATAGTCTCCCAATGTATCTATTTAAGTGTATACAAGATACTTAAAAAAATAAAAAAAAAGAAATAGTAGAAATCAGATGATGATAGATCTTTCACGCAACTGAGATAGAACAACCATATCCACACAAACCTCTATATTTATGTACTGTATATAGAGCCTTACACTAGCATAAACATCGATCCTGAGGAAGCCAGGGAACCAGAGCCAACAAAAATTTTCTTGGTCTCTCACGCAATGGCGGATGTAGCTCGGAGCTGGAGGTCTAGGCCTCCAGTTCTTTTTTGAATGACAAAAAAACAATTTAAGCTAATAGTTATATACAGAGCCCGGATGTTGTTGACCTAAAATTTTCTAAAAAGTGACCTATAAAATGACACTAAAATTCCTGTAAAATGACCCTAAAAATCACAAAAATTGACCTTAAAACTTGCGTTTTCTTAAACGTTTATTTCGTTAAACATTGACATTTTTTAAATATCCATTGGATTTTTAGTTAACATTACTCACTCATATTCAAAAAGTATTGTTTCACTTAGTTGCAGTCCATTGATCATTGATTTCTATTGACCAGTCCATTGTACGGCATTGTAAGTATTGAAAGCGTCAATTCACTCCCGAGTTAAAGCTAGGAAGCACTCTTAAACAATAAAAGTTCGCAAGTGTAGACTACATGAAAATAATAGATAGAAACCTGTTTAAAATCCTTGTACGCCTTCTAATCCATTTTTAGTTATTCATGTGATCACATCCTTTGTGGTCAACAACCCAAAACTATGTGTTTGGCCACCTACCATCACCCACCTTTCGTTAACCGGCTACAGCTTAGTTTTCATTAGCTTGTTAAGAATGCAGTTTTTCCACCCCAATAGTCAGGAAGTAAGAAAAGAGATTATTCAACTTCGTCTTTTCCACATTCGTAAACCGTGTTCATTTAAAGATTAAGTGACGTAAAAGTTACCTTAAAATATTAAAAAAATGACCTGAAATTTCAAAATGGCAAAAAGTGACCAAAAGTTGACCCTAAAAAACTATATTTCTAGAACCTAGAGTTGATGGATAACGTTTTTATTTGAACTTGCCTTGTGCTATGCGTAACAGAAAAAAGTTGACTTGTCAACAAGATCCGGGCCCTGGTTATATATTTTTGAAAGTTTATAGTAAAATCATGATATACTTATCATAGTCTCGGTTCTGGATGCTCCTCCCAGCTTTTACTTTCTAGATCCGCCTCTATCTCTCAGAATCTGAATATATATTTGCTCAAATTTACCATTCTAAGTTAAGAAAACAAAGTTAAAATTAGGCCCATCATTACCAATCCAAGACAAAACTAAGTTCAAAACTATGGAAACACTTTTCATCCTCGTCTTCATAGAAGACCAAGACGATGACTACTCTTTATTATTATTATTATTATTATTATTATTATTATTATTATTATTATTATTATTATTATTATTATTATTATTATTATTATTATTATTATTTGAAACGGAGTGGTTATGGTAGATTATCTCTCAAAGCAGTAAATCCTAATTGGAGATTATGTAGGTTTTCTACGAAAGCTTCATGATCATATACGAAAGAGGCTTCGTAGCGAACTGACAAAAGGCGTTCTTTTATATCAGGATAATATCATTCCCAATAAATCAATAGTCACCATGACAACAATTCATGATTGCAGTTTCGAATTATAGATATACCACATTGACTCGACAGCTATAACATTATTCGGCGTAAGCTCTAAACTGCGATAAACAAAGCCACGTGAAACTAAATCTCGCTGATTTGCTGTTGTCCTACTGACGCTTGTACTCCTCCGCAAAATAGTTCATGTGATTGCATTATTACTTTTACTATGAAGCTTCATATAAAACTGCTATATTATTATAAATTACAAAAAAATATAATACGGATTATCTAATAATAATGCAATTGAGTGTGGCTAATGAAACAACAGAAATAAACACTAAGCATGCGCACTAATTATGGCGCCAACTCAACTGTGGACGGGTATTCTGCTTTTAAAGTCTGAAAGATGACTGGCATGAAACACGAGTGTTGTGGTGAAACACCAACAAGGCAAACCTTTACTCACTACTGTAAGCAACAATTGTTTACGAGCGAAATTCAAATACTTTTTTTTTTTTTAATCTTTCGAGTTTCTTTTCTGCTGCTGCTGTATCTGGACAACACGAGACAGTATTGTCAAAATGCACGTGCACAATTTGCTCCTCCCCGTGGGAAGTGGGAGTGATACATCACTAGCCAATCGTATTTGTGACAAGCGGAAGGATACAAATATTTTGTTTATCGGAGTTTAGAGCTTACGCTGAACAATGTTTAGTCTTCCGTTCCAGGCACTGCTGTCGGCTGGAGGAATTCTACTCCCTTTCGCTAAGGCTCTCTTATTGGCTCAACGCGTGGGTGTGTCGAAGGTGTGAGTTTTAGTTCACATTTTTGCCACGGCTCAAGACATTTTGGCAGCACTATAGTCCCTTATCAACCTTAATCGCCAGTTCGACACTTTCTTTCTTCTGTTCCCAAACCTCGAAGAAGAAGTCTGAAGATGACCATTTTTACGATGATGATAACGTGATGTGCGCTGTAGATAGATTCTGCATGTCTTCTCGGAAGATTATTTTTATTTTTATTTTATTTTATTTTATTTTTTTTTTACCGGCGGCAAAAGGCAATTAAATGTCGATGGTCAAAAAGTAACTCAATACTTGAATTCTCATCTGTTCTTTCATAGTTTGGCTTAGTACTTTTGTGTCAACCCTAGTATTTGTAAGACTCTAAGCTATATAGCCGAGAGCTTAAGTTTAAAGTGGGATCGTGGGATCTGAACAACTGTACTTCGTTCGATGTGCTCTCTATTAGAGATGGCATTGGTCAATGAAAACATAACCCATGAACTACTGGCCCAATGCCCACCGTGATGTACGACCCACCATGACCCACCACGCACTACGATCCACTCTGACCTACCAAAAGCCATCGTCATGAACTCTGACCCCTTGATCCATACCCTCCTCTAAACTGACTAAAGAGTTTACACTTTAATAAAACAAGGCCGTGAAATTATCACTAATCTAAGTTTGAATTTCTTCAATGAATCGCTGAAGCACTGCTACAACGATATTGTATATCTATTTTGTAATTTCTTCTATTTTTATATCTTGATTTTGGTCAACGGTGCATAAAAGTACACAATCTGTCGTGTAGAAGAAGAACAAAAAGAATATATTTGTTGTTGATTCTAAATAGAAAGAAATGATTTAATCTCAATAGTTAAAGTATATGTTGGTTTTATAGGTGTAATCTGCATTTATAGTTATCATAACAGCAAATAGTTGCTTGTTTAAAACGTTGCTATGACATCCGAAAAAGAAAAATCTAATTAATGAGGTTTTGGAGAATAAAGGTAATAGTGATATAATTTCTCGTGCCTCATTTAGTGTGATTTGATCGTTTTTATATATTTTAAGAATTACACGGACTGTGGGCTGGAATGTAACGTAAAATATATGTATAATATAAATTAATCATTACATTTTAAATAGTGGTTCCTATATATAGGGCTACGTTACATTTTAGATGGTGTTATCTCTCCCAGGACGTTACATTTTAGATTGTGGTTTACCGACCAGGACATTGAGATTAGTTTGAAGTATAGTAAAGCAGTCTCAGCATAGTGATCAACACGGAGTACACTTTACTCAGAAGTGGAAAAAGAATTTATAGAAACATAAAAATGAGTGTTTCTGGAAATGAAAATATGCATGAAGAAGGTGGTGATGTAGAGCTACCAGGTACGAATTCATTAACGAACGTGGCTGATCTTATAAGACAGCTTGGTCAGCAAATATCGCAACAACTTGGTCAGCAAATATCGCAGCAACAGCAAAGAATGGATACTCAACTAGAGGAAATGTTCCACCAAATATAGCAGCAACAGCAATGAATGGGTACTCAGCTAGAGCAAATGTCCCACCAAATATCGCAGCAACAGCAAAGAATGGATACTCAACTAGAGCAAATGTTCCACCAAATATCGCAGCAACAACAAAGAATGGATACTCAACTAGAGCAAATGTTCCACCAAATATCGCAGCAACAGCAAAGAATGGATACTCAGCTAGAGCAAATGTCCCACCAAATATCACAGCAATAGCAAAGAATGGATACTCAGTTAGAACAAAAATTTCAGCAAATGGATACTCGATTTCAACAAATAGATACTAGATTTGAACAAATTACACAGATTATGACTCAGCGAATGGATAATAAATTAGATCAGACAACACAGTAAATCAACACCAAATTTACAATTGTACAAAGTGCAGTAAATATGGTTGAAACACAGGTGAATGAGCATACTAGTCAGATCACGGAATTGCAGAAAAAAGTAAATGCAATTAAGGAGAAATTTAGTACGGCAAATGATAATCGAGTTCCGGCTCTCAACATTGGTCTTGCACCACATGAATCCAGAGTAGCAGTGGATGATAATGATTCATCCAAAGGATCCTCAGAAATGAACAATAGTGAAGTTAGTATCGAATGAGATAAGAGAAGAAATAATTTATCTCACCGCATGAAAAACATTCACACAAATTCTAGACATTTGAAGCACATTAGTAAAAATAATCATTTTCGATTTAGTGAAATCAGATCTTTAACAAAATTTAGTGGAAGATCAGATGACATCCCGGCCAGCACTTTCCTAGAAAAAGTCGAGGAAGAGTGTAATTTAATGGGAATAGACAGATCTATATTGTTGATCTATATCTGCCTCATATTTTATTACCACCTTCTTCCGTATGGTTCAAAGCAATCCGAAGCAATTTACGTAGTTATCTAGATTTTAAAAATGCTTTACTTTCTAATTTCGAGAACGATTTCATGTCGGCAAATCGAGACGCCTTGGTTCGAAACAGACGGTTTATCCCAAAATTGATAAGAATCTAACTGATTTTGTGATATCCGTATATAATGAATTGATTTTAATTAATCCATACTAACAGGAATCAAGAATAATAGCATCAATCCGAATCTTGTTACCTTTTAAGTTGCAACAAATGTTGATTTCTGCACAATGCGTTAATTTCAATCACCTGATTATGATAGTGCAAAATTTTGAAAGCCAATCTAGGTTGCAAGCTAATAATAATCGAAATCAAGCATGTGCTAGTTATGTACCTGTTCGCAATATCAGTGTCAGGGAAGGTGATTCTAATGAGATAAATAATAATACATTCTATTGTAATGAGAATAGAACTGAACCTAATTGTGCCGGTAATAGAACTGAATCTAATTTTAGGAGAAACAGGAACAATAATCGTAATATATTCAGGAATAAAGCGAACAATAAAATGTAATTTTCCACGATATGGATTTCACAATAGATTCATACTTGACAGAAATTATCAAAATAGAAATCGGAATACTGTTGAAGCAAATAATAGACATAATTGTATACAAGATTTTGGCGTACAATGTAACTTAATCGAACCCTTTGGTAATATAACAAGCTAATGTTGTGGCGTCCGACAAAACGTATTCAATTGGTTTTCGTTTATTTTCACTTTGAATACAATTGTAATTTCATTTGTCATTCATACTTTGTTTGAATTTTATACAAATAATAAAAATGATGGATACAGTTAGTTAAGACATTAGTTCCTTCAGAAGTTTTTTGTAAGATTAACATAGATAACATTGAATTTTCAGATTGATTTTTAATATAATATTTTCTTTATTTGTATTATTTCTTGTTATGATATTGGTTATTTATTTCATTTGGTGTATTGTTATAATTTCTTTGTAATTCCTAATTCTTCTGAATTCTATGCTATTTACATCTATGCACCGATACAAATATTGTTTAGCAAAGCTTTGTTAATCATGCCCAAATGGAAGAAATAAGTTATATAATATGTCAACATATACTGAGTTGATTCGTTAATGAGCTCCCATAATATTGATTTGAAGAATCTATTTTAGGACCTAAATAATTATTAAATTGATCATACTTTTTTGAATTAGTCCTCTTCGTCGATAATTTTATACAATTAAAATGGAATATATTGTTAAATGAATATAAGAATGAGATAAAATAAAATTAATATATATGCATTGTAATTTATATATACAGTATATACGAGGGCTATTCGAAAAGTAATGTAACCTTATATGTAAAATTATGCAACGGTCCAGGATTCTTTTTTAAATTGTAACCAATTTAAGAAGTCCTCTTCAGGAGCCATTTATACAACGATATTGTATACCTATTTTGTAATTTCTATTATTTTTGTATCTTGATTTTGGGCAACGGTGCATAAAAGTACACAATCTGTCGTGTAGAAGAAGAAGAAAAAAGAATATATTTGTTGTTGATTCTAAATATAAGCAGATATTTAATCTCAATAGTTAAGGTATATATTGGTTTTATAGGTGTAATCTGCATTTATAGTTATCATAACAGCAGATAGTCGCTTGTTTAAAACGTTGCTATGACATCCGAAAAAGAAAAGTCTAATTAATGAGGTTTTGGAGAATAAAGGTAATAGTGATATAATTTGTCGTGCCTCATTTAATGTGATTTGATCGTTTTTATATATTTTAAGAATTACACGGACTGTGGGCTGGAATGTAACGTAAAATATATGTATAATATAAATTAATCATTACATTTTAAATGGTGGTTCCTATATATATATATATATATATATATATATATATATATATATATATATATATATATATATATATATATATATATATTACACTGCTCTATTACAGTTCCAGTTGATTTGACTTTTACGATATAAAGTGGCAAAGTGTTTGTCATGGACCACATTACGATGAATTTCAATTTAATTATCATATATAATTATTTCCTTATATATAATTATATGATTATGTATATAATTACAGATACTTTTCAGTGGAAAATAGGATGAAATTCGAAAGACTCAAATCAAGGTAAAATAGGCCAACGTAAAGGAAAAATACAATGAAAAATTCAACTGTCTCGAAAGCTAAGTAATAAAATTTTATTGCTATTATTGCAATTACAAATATCAATATACTCATACCAGGTAAGTAAATAGAAACAAATAAAAAAGGTAGAAAAATGTAGGCATTGAAAGTAACACATAGACAAAGTTACTAGTGTTCAGAAGATACTGTGTACCATGCACTGAGCACAGTGGGGCCGGTGGGTCAGAGTGGGTCACGATAATGGTGGTTCAGAGTTGGTTACGTCCTGTTGACCCACGACGCACTGACCCATTCACAAATCTTTTACCCACGACCCATTCCATCTCTGCTCTCTATGAAGTTCAACCTTCAAACTCTTCTCAACAGAGCTCGAACTCTCTCTTATTCGCACTCATTAACCTCATATTGGAGCTCGCAGTTGCTCAAACTCGTTCTTTGGTGCGCTAACAAGGGCGCCTGAAGGGAGGGCACGAAAATGTATACGTAATATAGCAAACCACGTATATTAAATACCAGATGTAACATAGCAACCATGGAGATGGCTCCCCTAGAAAATTTTCTTTCGGCGCTCCTGCTCGCTATCCACTTGTTGGGCTCGTATTCATACTGCATTCCACTTACTCATTGAACTCCGAAAGTTCATAAAGTCCAAGAGCCGGATATCGTAGTATAGAATCCTCTTGGAAACCGAATCCAATGTTCTACAGAATTGAAACCTTGGTCTCTTGGCGAATAAATTAGAAAACTTATCTTATATCTCTGAAAAATGCCTTAAAGGAGAAGTATACACTAAAAACCGAAGCGTGTATTGTAATATGAAACAAGTTAATAAAAATGTATCCTTTTCAAAAGAAGAGAATCAATAACATGTTTTGTGTATATAGTTTACGTAATCGATTCTCTCTCTCTCTCTCTCTCTCTTTCTCTTGAAAAAAAGGAAAAAGAATCCGCTTTGAGAGATGGTTTGTTTGTCTTCTGGGAGGCTGTTATCCCTGGATGGAGTTAACTCCGATGTATGAGGTGGAAGTTAATTTAACGCTGAAGCCATAACGACATGCCATTACGGATCCGTGTGCAAACTTGGTCAACGGGTGTTGTCTGGAAGATAAGCCTTAGTTAGTACTTTAAATGTAGGTCTCCTAGACAACCCCATGTAAAAGAAAGGAAAGAAAGAAAGGTAGAAAAAAATGACTCTCATAAAATATTCATTTAATCCAAAGCTGGAATAAAGAAAACGCATCTTGTTTGTAAATATTAACAAATCATCAGAGTAAACATGAAGATAACATTGTACTTAAGCCCTCTGAGTTAGGTTATTAACAAGAAATATGACGTTAATGCATTCATATATTTAAAATTAAATATTTACGTTGAGCTGATAAGAAATGCGTATTGATATTCATTTTTTTATTTGCACATTCTCGCATGGTGTTCTTAGGGTGGAGGTGGCTAGTTTGCAATGAGGCTCGTTCTATTCAATGAAGCTGTGCTATCATAGATTCGGTATCCTCATTGAGGCTCACGCTCGCTAACGGTTCGGACATATTATTATAAGTAGGGCTTGCACTCACTCGTGCTCGAACTCGAACTCTGACTCTAGCCCGCTATCTATCGTGAAAGAAATAGTAGTTGAGATATTTAAGAATTAAGAAAATGAGAAAAAGGTTCCAAGGGCGACCCTTGTGGTATCCCGTTTCTTATATTGCCATCACGAGAATGTATAGGTACAATTTTAACATTGTAGGTTTTATTTCACATGTAGCTTTCAAACCAGCGAATGCACGAGGGAGACAAAGCAATATTCAATACCTTCCTACTAAGATATTTGTGGCTAATAGAGCCAGAAGCTTTTGAATAGCTACAGATGGCCCATAATCATGTATATTGTTGTAAAGAAACTAGTAACATAACTTGAACATAAAAACACTATTCTCATACCTTTCCTTACAAGAATTTTAAACTCTGTTCTCAATTGCGTGGTACACCAATGCACCATCTAAATCAATGCATGGCTGGAGACGAAGAACAACGTTGTTACAAGTACCTTGACAAATCCGTACTGGTATCTTGTGGAACTCTTCTGTGGTAGCTTCTCGTAGTTCGGCTAAATTGTGTATGTGATGTTGATACACTTTGTCCTTTAAAACACTCCATAAGAAAAAAACTCATGTGGTTCAAATCGGGAGATCAAGCTGACCACTCCGTAAATCCATGTCGACCGATCCAGTGGTTCGGGAATGTTTCGTCCAGCCACTCTCGCACTGTGTGGCGGTGCTCCATCTTCTAAATCCAGTGGTCGTTTTCCCCACTCTCAGGGTACACGGTGTTGCTATATCGAAACTTGTTGTTCAGAATTACAAATACTACAATCAGTCGAACTTCATATACACAATTATGAGCCACTCTGTATGTATAATACGTCGACTCTCAATTTATTCTTCAGTGCGTAGTCGGTAAAGTGTATAAAATGGAGTGAATTGGTTACAATTAATTTGCCCTTAAGAAACATACTGAAACTAATTTAAAGTAATTTTAAATAATAATAATAATAATAATAATAATAATAATAATAATAATAATAATAATAATAATAATAAGGCCGATGATGTAGTTCTGAAATCCATTTATTTTGGAGGCGAGGCACTGTAGTAAGAAACGGCTTATATTGTGATGGTATATCTTCCATAATGGTCTGGGCACTTTCCAACTGGGCACTTTCCAACTGGGCACTTTCCAGATTCAAATCCCGACCGTTATCCGGAGCCTGTGTTAATAGTAAGTTTACTTGAAAATCTGCAAATTGCCTGGATACTAGCGACATCTATCGGTATCAGGCAAGCAAGTAACGCAGCTAGTGACATCTATTAGGTTGAAGGTTTACTATTGGCTAATTCCATGTGTGACTTACACGACATCAGACGCCAGACGGTAGTAAATATTATGTATTAGAAAAGTTATAAGATATTTTCATGGGCAAGTTTTAGGTTATAAATAAGGGGCAATAAGTCCTTCATTCATCTTTATTTGCAGCATTTAAATATGTGAACAAAATGGCTGAAACAAGACTCTAAATATATACGTGACTTACACGACAGCAGGAGACATCATGTTTTCAATAACGGTTAACTATATGAAAATTCTGTTCTTCTATTGCTACAAGGAAACTATAACTTTTTACATATATTAAGTAGATACCAAGCTACAAGACCGAAAAAAAAATTATTATATTTTCTGTATTTATTTTAAAATATATGCCACAAATATAACGTGACGTACACGACATAAATTTGTGACTTACACGACAAGTCTAACATCATGTCTTCGTTTAATTACACTTTCAAAATCTATTGGAGGATAGAGTGGCACTAATGATTTAGAGAGATAAAAGGAAGTTAACAGACAAAACAAAAAGTTAAATAGTTCTTTTATTCGAACAAAATTTGTCAAATTCTAATTTATGTCTGTGATCGACGTCTGTTAATGCAACATATGCCTAATCTTTCTGTTGCGGCCAATAAAATTATTTATCTTGATGGTAATGGCGAAGAAATGTTACATACAGTTCTTCTGATTCTTTTCTCCATATCTAACAAATATTTAATAGTTCATTTTCCGGCGAAGGGTACCAATACCCTGCCTCCAGTAGAGTATTTTCATCACTTCTTCACTGCGTTTATTCCCTTCACATGCGCCAGTGAACTGTTCTGGAATGAAATCAAACTTCCTTCGTGGTGAAGAAATATTTTAGATGAGAGAACATTCAATAGTATACGCTGAAACACAATGAAAGTAGTGCTAGTTTCGTGTTTTTGGAATATTACATATTTGTTTCTTATGATGTTTCCATTGGCGCAACTCAAAAATTTTTGAAGTAATACTCTTTACTACAGTATATTACATTAGGTTCGGACATAGCTTGCGTGCGCTCTCAATAAATTCTGAAGCAGATTGAGGATCAATTTGCGTTTGATAGCCTTTGCCATAGTTTGTAGCCGAAAAATGCCAAGACATTTCAACTTTCTGCAGTGTTATTGAACAAAGTGAATAATGTGCACCATCATCCGACTGATAATTCGCATTGTTGATCGGAAAACCCGGATGACGCCCTTCAAAATCTTCCATAAATGTAGAATAGAAACAAGCAACTGCAAACATATCTCGATGCATACAATCAGATATAATTACGCACGAATCATGTTCTGTGGTTTCATTTTCTTCAGGAAAATATATTATGGCAGTTTACATAGTACAACTGTGTGATACCCAGTAAGCGGTTTGTATCTTTTCTTGGTACGCAAAACAGTAATTTCCACTAAAATCCATTTGATGCAATATCATTCTTTTCAACTTCTCTATCTATTTCCGCTTCCATTCAGCTTCTGAACTAGGCATATCTGAAAATGCAACAGAAAAGACTAATGTTACATATCTGATATGTCCTAATTTCATAATCTTAAAGTAAACGTTGTTGTGACTTACATAGTTCCGTTTGAATAAGCATGTTTTCTACCAAGAAAGCGTGATAGAGTAGTAGCGTGCTAGATTTGGCTCGACAGGTTGCGGGTTTAAAACATATAGCTGGCAATCCTGACTGAGGTGTTCTTCATTCACGCCAGGCAAATACCGAGATGATACCCATTCAACGAATCCTTTCCCACATACCCACCTCCATCCTATACCGGCCTGAGCTTTAGATGCCTAAATGCAATAAATACCAATTTACAAGCATATTTCCAAAACAACGAAAGAGTACGAGAAAACCAATAAACGTACTAAGTAGCTGAAGCTAGAAACTTCGGAACCACATGTGCCAACATTGTTCCAAAGACAGTAGATACTTCCTGTCACGTTTTTTAAAACTTCTTTCTAGATCACATCGATTCATATTGTTTAACTTCCATTCATTTGTTACATTTATAGTTCAGTCAAGTACATTTTACATCCATACTTCATAATATTGCTTTTATCATCCTTATCTTTCATTCTCTTACACTAAACATGGCACCCAATACATTAATTGAGTTATCAATTCACTATTTATACGTTTTACTGCAGTTAGCAACTATTTTCAATGTAGTAACATTGCAACAAAATGTGACTTACACGACACGCATAATGTGACTTACACGACAGGGAAAAAAATGTGACTTACACGACATATTATATTTTGTATTTAAAAGAGTTACACGTATTATTTCGGGACTTTCTGCACGGCGTTTGATTACCGTCTGTCCAAATGAAGAAAATTTAGAATAACAGATTTTTTGTTTTATTATGTATATAAATACATAAACTTATTTATGTTTTCTTGTGACTTACACGACAGCCTACTTGAATAAATCAATTATTGTAATTTTCTTGCTATTATTAAATTATATGCAAAAAAATGTCACTGATGTAAACACAAACATTATCTTAATAAATACCATACGCGATCTTAAATTACCTACAGAAATTAGCAGAGAAAAACTTTGTGTTAATATCCAAATGTAAGTACGATATTCTGCGACATGAAAGTGGCCATATTTTACCTCCTGCAGAGCCATCTACGAATCAGCGTTGGTATCATCTTGTTCATGTATGAAAAATTCAGCATTCTTAAAAATGAATTTTAATACTTATGTAGGCCAACGTGAAACTTCAAATTTTCCCTTCGTAGGGTCTCTTACCGCGGAATTGACCTATTACAAACAAGCGTAACGCTTTGACATGTTTGTTTTGTACAGTATAAACAGGATAAATAATTTTAAACAATTGTGTATTTTGATACAAAAATGCGTATTTGGAATAATACTACTGTCTTAATAATAAGATTTAAAAAAAAAAATACCACACCATTAAATAGTTTAATCTTCAGGCTTATTTCTTCTAAGTGAAAGAAAACAGGAACTTTTGCAGAACATTTTCTCCAATTTATTTTCTAAAGGAAAGAAAACTTTTTAAAACTACATCTTCTTCCCTTGCTGACTAGACTAAACAAAATTAACAGAGAAGAAGAGACTGAAAAACTAACTGAAAGATTCCTATATAATTTTTTTCTCCCCTTTGGAATAAAAAAATATCCCTCAACTGATTTTCCCCCTTAAGCATGAACAAGGACAAAGAAAGTAATAATTGTCCAAATGAGAGGGAAATTTTAGAAGGAAAAAAATTAAAAGTTTTTGCCTTAGTTGAAAAAAATAGGGAAGAATCATCATCCAAAAATTCTCTCTACTGGAAAACTTAACAGTATGCACTAATGATTTTTTTTTTTTTTTTTACAATACATAATTAGGAAAGTGAAATTGGCCTTGGACACGGAAGTAGAGTTATGGAAAGAATAAATGACAGCTAGGATGCTGCGAAAAGAAGAGATAATAGCCTATTATACAACACAAAGGATTTATTTTTACTTTTATATTATTTTCCATCAAAGTCAGACTGTAATGGGGAGATACAGTGTTTAATACAAAATATATTTCTCGTCCGGTATAGTAATGTTGAAATGAAATTAAATTAAATTTCTAGTTTTAAGAGCCTGACTTACCGAACATAATACAAAATTTACCATTTTGCTTTTGCTTTTTTATTCATAAGTGAAAGGAGATAATGAAATGCAACTCAGGGCCGGATCAAGGGGGTTCAATTAGGGGCATTTGCCCAAGGCGCAGCTAGTTGAGAGTATGTAGGGGGCGCCATTTCGATGCAAAAGTGAGAGGAAAGGGGGCCGCAATACGTCTTTGCCCCGGGTGCAATATTTCGTATATTCGGCCCTGATGCAACTTACTGCAATCATCGATAATGTTATTCTACAATAGAAAATATGAACCTGAAGAAGTTTCAGTGTTGCTATACATAGAAATTATTAAGTGTTGCGAGAATAGCATTTCCCCCAAAATCAAAGTTAAGGCAGCGACTAGAGGAACGAACGCAACTGCATTTGATTATGTATCATGTCCTTTTGGTATCCTATGAACTACTTTTTAAATAACATTATTATTTAACTTTTAATAACCGTATGTTAAAACTATTTTGCTTATTACACACTAAATAAAACTATTATTTAAAAAGTAGTTCACAAGAATCCAAGACAACATAATACATAAACAAATGCAGTTGAGTTCGTTCCTGCTGTCTTAACTTAGATTTTGGAGGAAATGTTATTCTGGCAACACTGTAATTTCTATGGATGGCAACAGTGAATTTTTTCAGGTTCATATTTTCTGTTGTAGAATAACATTATCTATGATTTTGGTAAGTTGCATTTCATTATCTCCTTTCACTTACGAAAAACAAGCAAATGAAAAATAGTAAATTTTGTATTATTTTAGTGTGTCAGGCTCTTAACGTCCAACGGTTATATCCATTAGGCTAAAGGAGACAGATGATCAATAAAGGAGAATGATAATGCTCGGTAGAATCTAAGTTCTCACTAATCGACTAGACTCATGACAAGTAAAGCTTAATAAAAATTATGTTATTACTACACTATATGAAGCATGAAGAAATTAAGTTATACCGCATTTTTCTCGAATTCGAACTCAGCTAAAGAAGTGACGATAAACAAGAATGTAATTTTTATTCATTCGAAATGAGATAATACTTGAAACCAGAAATTAAGCAACTAAAGGGAAAAATCGTTAAATAAGATAGGAATACTTATATCCGAGATGTGAAATAAAATCATTAATTAACTAAGATGAAAGTAACATTGGAAGTGATATAAGAGAATGAAAAATAAAGAAATATATTCTCGAAGAAGTTCAAAGTAAATTTACGATTACTTTAACAACATATATTACTCTTCCCTTACGTTTTAACATAACTAATAAGTAAGCAAACAAAGAAAGAACAAATGTCTTACTTCTGAGAAAATGTAATAAATGAATGGGACTCAAACAAATGTTTACACAGAAGTAATACACAAGTACTTGGTGCAGTCACCTCCGAGCAATAAGACGGTGTGCCACGAAAGTGTTTCACAGTTTCATTAGATGGTTTTGAAGAAACATTTGGTCTCTTTCTTAACGTCTCCCTTTCCATTCTTGCACCATATAGGCCCACAGATGTTAAACTGGGTTCAAATCTGGAGATAGAGAGGGCCACTCTATACAAATTAGTTCCGAATATCCACTTAGTCAGCACTGTTGTTATACATAAATAATACATACTCTTCCTGTCTGAGGAAGTTTCTTTCTAAGGAAGACAATAATCTATTTTCCAGAATTTTAATGTAAACACTGCTATTCATTCTTCCAGGCACTACAACCAAATCTCCAGAATCAGAAGCCGCCATATGCCCCTAGAAATGTGGTAGTATTCATCCTGAACAAGAAGTTCTGATAATATTTTGTTCGGCATATTTGGTTCCACGTGGGTTATACAATATAACTCTGCCTTGCTGGTTAGACTTGAAAACCTCCTCGTCGGTCCAGATGATTAAGTCCCACTATGATTAAGATTGGGTTATGCTCTTCTATGCCCATTCCATTCGCTTGGCCTTGTGAGTTTCAGTGAGGTGAGTCTTCGTAGTGAATCTTGTATAGTGTAGACCAGCATCCAATAATCTTTTCCTTATTGTATCGTGAGAATAACTATATTCCCTGGCTTTGTCCAAGATGATAGACGTGTGGAGTAGATATGTCTCTTACTTCTGTAATTAACGTTTTATCTTGAGCGGCAGTTATCTCTTCTTGGCCGAGACGTGAATAATTCCAACCTTCTTCATTTCGCAGAATCCATTTCTTGACTGTTTTCTTATCGCAACCCAGATCCCTAGTGACCCAAGTTACAGTTTGTCACATTGTTGCTCGGCCTAGAATTTCTCCTCGGAGAGCAACAGACAGTTCTCCACAAACTTTAGAGCAAAGTATTTTGACAGCCTGCTAAATATTTGCATTGTAACTCGTATAGGAAACGTTAGTAAAGTGGAACTTTATGTTTCTACTACTCATGCACCAGTGAATTTCCATGAAAGATCATAAATAATTTTGATACTTTATAAAATATTTATGAACGAATATGTAATGGAGCCTATATTAATAACATAATATAGTTCGTCAAAGTAACATGCCATAAACAAAAAAATCAATGGACATATTCAATTAGGTCGAAATAGCTTTAAACTTCAGATAATACACAATACATTTCATCCTGTAAAAAGTGGTGCTACTCGAGATACTTGATGCAATTGCAAAGTGTCGCCGTAGCTGAGTGGTCTAATGTGTTCGGCTGTAGGTCAGGAGGCGCTATTAAAGGCTATATGAGTTCCACTAGAGTACAGTGTTTATATATACGTAAGTAGAATTTGGAATAGAGACAAAAAAGGATTGATTTGATTTGATTTTTAGTTTAGCGTCCCTTTCAGCAGTGAGGCTATATGAGACGTGGACCTACAACAACGCAGAATCTGAACCAATGAACTCCCGGAATCGAACCCGGGTTTCCAGATAGAAAAGGAATATATATAGGAAGCATAAGTAGCATTTGATTTTGTTTAACTTAGTTATTGACTACGCCCGGCAATTTGTGACAAAGATATGACTATTATTATTATTATTATTATTATTATTATTATTATTATTATTATTATTATTATTATTATTATTATTATTATTATTATTATTATTATTATTATTAATGTTATTGGTAAAGTATGAGGCCAATGGCGATCCAAGCCATTATTTACTTAAATTAAATGATAATTTATTTGCAAATACACACTTGTCCAATATACATTTACGAGATTTTGATTTTGGAATAAGGTGTACACAATGTTAAATAGTAAAAAAATATTACTATAAAATATATTAGTGAAAATATTGATCAATTAATTAGAGTTAAACATGCCTTTACAGCCAGGTTTATAGAGGGGGCTTACTTAAAAATGCAATCCGAGAAACAAAAATTCGAGTTTTAATGGGACCAAAAATCGATAACTCACATGATAATATTTGCGCAATTAGTATTATAATTCTTTATGGTTTTAGTAAAATTATAAATATATCCGTCTTTGCTGCGTGAAAGGTGTTAAGTCCAAAAAATCATAAATTGTAGTAATTTGACAAAGATTGGAGTTGAAAATTTTGTGTTTGTGTAAAGTCTTAAAAAAAAAACTAAGTTTATTAAGCGCTATACACTGCTGGCGAAGTGTTGCATGTTTTAAATCTCCGCATAAATTGTTCCCCACAAAGTATTATAAAAAGTTGTTTTTTTTTTTTTTTTTTTTTTTTTTAAAGTTCAAACATTTAGAACGAAGAACAACACCTTTTACCAGTATGGAAATTGAAGCACTTCGAGGTGGTTGGTGTGGGGAGGGGTTAGTGTGTGCCAAAAATGTACAAGAAAAGTACTCTTACAGACTAAGTGTTAACTTCTCAACCCATTCCAAAAGAAACTTTATTCGCAGGAAAATACCCCTGTACTTCTCAGTTCACAGTATTTTTCTCACAAAGGACTTCAAAAAAAAAAAAAAAAGTTTCTCTAATGTACGTAGCGTATAAAAGTGCTAAGGTACCCTCAAATTACATGGAACTTCTGGCGTATTTTTAGAGAATTTCGAGTCATGATTTTCTTTATGTTTGCTAGTTTTTTTTTGGTTTTTAATCATAATCTATTTTGCGCTTGAAAAATTGTGTTATATCCATTGTTTGCAGTAAAATAGTTTTCAACGAAACACGGAACTAAACCTGAGAGCCTGCAACACACCTCAACCTGTTAACTGTTCAGGAGATGGAGATGTTAGTTTTCAGCGTTTCGGGTAACTCACTGTACTAAAACTTCGTACTTTGTCTTCTCGGAATAGATTCCATTTCGATACAGATTCCTTAATAGTAAGTTGGAAAACTGATGATTTCTTATTTGTTTATAAATTTATTTTTTTTTATTTACAGTAAACCCTCGTTAACACGAATTCCAAGGGACTGAAAAATCAGGAGTTCGTGTTAAAAGAATTCGTGTTAACCGGAGACCCAAATTTTATTATTCGTATACATTTTCTCCATACATACGCACTACAGTATACAGACTATACATACCACTACAGTATATTATGTATGTCATAGAAAACACTAGAGATGGTATCGAGACGAGACTGAGTAGTCTCGGTCTCGTCTCGGTTCCAAATTCGAGACGAGACCAAGACTATTCTCTTTCTTGATACCATCCACAGAATTGTATCGAGACGAGACTGAGAGTTTCGGTCTAGTCTCGATTTCGAAAAGCACTCCTCGGTCTCAAATTCGAGTTAATATCGAGATCGAGACTAGTTTCAGTCTCGATACCATCCTCTGAAAAGTGAAAACACTACAGTAAGTTTATAATCCTATCTTCGAAGATTAAGAAAAAAGTTTCCACGCAGAAAATCCAGGTCAAGTTATAAAATTGATAACTCCGCTAGCAGGGTGAGTACCGCTAGTAACGGAAAGGTATTTATGACTGCTGTCACCAATTTAGAGTTACAGGGGAGAGATGTTTTGTCTCGAGCTGTTGCCAGCTCGTTTGCCAAGCACCTGCATGTTCAGCGCTTGACGGAGGACAGAATCAACACCTCATAAGAGAGGAAAGATACCTGTTTCTGGTTTTTCTCTTATTTACAAGGGAATTTTCGTCTGTATAAATACTGTATGGCAAAACTGATCTGGAGTGAAATCTGAAATAAGAAAAATGATCTAAAAAAAAAAAAAAAAAAAGGATTGAAAGTTCGTGTTAAATCAAAACCTTTACTGACTCAAGGGACTAAAAATTAGTTCGTAATTCGTGCTAACCGAAATTCGTGTTAACCGATAAAACTTCCTATAAGATAACGTACAGCGATGCCGGGACCGAAATTTTGTTCGTCCTAACCGAGTGTTCGGCTTAAGCGAGTTCGTGTTAACGAGGTTATACTGTATTTATTTTTTTTTTTTTTTGTAATTACACATGAAGGTTTGATGTCATTACCAAGTCCACTCCCCTAGAAAGCACAAAGAGAACGACGTTCCGAGGGAGTGTTTAGAGATACCTGGGGATTTCCCCCCTTTCGCTCCCTTCAATTACCACACTGCCTTTAAGTAGCAAACACAGATATGACTTTGCAGTTTCAAAATGTAGAACAAGAAGCAAATGTTAGTATTCTGTTTGTTAAGAAAACCTTATAAACAGTGGTGATTTTAAGGATGACCTGGGGGAGTCTGACACCTCCCGTCGAGCTAAGAAATTTCCCACTTCGAGGCAATATCTTTGATTGTGCTCAATGTGGAGTATCAGTGTTTTTGCAATACTCCCTCCTCCACACATTGAAAATCTCCCGGGGAAAATCTTCTGAAATTAATACTGTTTAGAATGTTTTTTTGTTACTAATACAGAAACCGGAAGTAGTACTAGCCCTTAAGGGATCCGGGGTTTTGGGGGTATTTTTTAGACTTTCAGTCAAGCAGCTACTGCATCGTCACTATTTATCCTAGGATCATGGTTCATACCTCATTCAAATGGTACAACTTGCATGCTCATACCATATACCAGAAGAGGGAAAAGTGACGTCAAAGGGAAAATAGCTAGGGATTTTTTTTCACACTTTGGGCCACTCTGGAACGGCCCTGTGTGAACGTAGAGATCTAAAAAAAATCCGATAAATAGTACTTGGTATACTGAATGTGTGCGCCAAATTTCAAGTTTCTATCTTGAATACTAAGGGCGGGAGAAATTTTATCAAGAATCCTCACAATTACCCAAATTACTATGATCTCAGGTAAAAAATTTCCTGAGACATCTCTATTTACCCTAGGACTATAATCTGCCAATCATTCTCTTCAGAATAGAACTGCTTTCAGGCGGTACCATTCAGGTATCTCCATCGTGTATTTAAGGCGGGAAAATCCCGAAAAAAATGATTTTTTGGCTCTAAAAATCCCTTTTTTCAACTTTTAGCCCCTCTGGACCCCCGTTTTCATGCAGAGATCTGAAAAAATCTGATAAATACTGCTAGATGGGCTGAATGTTTATGCACAATTCCAATTTTCCAGGTGCAAAAGTAAGCCCGCCAAAAAAATATAAACCGACAATGTCCCATATTCCCGTATACAGAGGGATATTTTGTAAACATTCCCTGAGATATCCCTATTACCCTAGGATCATGGTTTGCACATCATTCTCTTCAGAATAGAACTGCCTTTCAGGTGGTACCATTCACATGTCTCCATCATGTATCTAAGGCGGGAAAATCCCGTGAAAGGGATTTTTTAGAAAAATATCCCTTTTCTCAACTTTTAGCCCCTCTGTACCCCCTGTTTTAACACAGAAATATGAAAAAAATCTGTTTAAATACTACTCGGTGGACTGAATGTTTGTGCACAATTTCAATCTTCTAGGTGCAAAAATAAGCCCGCAAAGAAAATCCCGAAAATGTCCAAAATTCCCCTATACGGAAGTATATTTTGATAAAAAATTCCCTGACAGTTCCCTAGTTGCTCTAGGGTCATGTTTCGCCCATCATTCTCTTCAGAATAGAACACCCTTTCAGGCGATACCATTCACATGTTTCCATCATGTATCTAAGGCGGGAAAATCCCGAAGAAAAGGATTTTTTGGTGAAAATATCCCTTTTTCAACTTTTTGCCCCTCCGGATCCCCCCTTTTTAACGCAGAAATCTGAAAAAAAAATCTGGTAAATACTACTCGGTGGATTGAATGTTTGTGCAAAATTTCAATCTTCTACGTGCAAAAATAAGCCCGCCAGAAAATAATGAACATACGCGAAAAAGAAAACATATAAAAGAAAATATATTTTTTTTAGAATTATGACGTCATCACCTCCTATGTCTCGACGCAGGAAGGTGTGAAACCATACGTAAGGTCTTCTACAATGCCTCTGGAATTGAAAAAAAAAAAAAAAAAAAAAAACGGACGAAAAAGCTCAAATAGGAGAGTTATAACGCAATGTACCATGAAACACCCGTATGGTACAAATTGTACCATTGGATCCCCAAAGGGCTAGAGCCTATATTTTTACCACTTTCGATTTTAGCAGAGAGATTAAAGTGGAGATGGAATGGGACGTTAAATTGATTGCAGAATATTGCTTTTCGCCATGTATAATCCCTTTTACTCTTTGGCAATCAATGTTAAAAGGGGAAGTGGTTCACTTCTGCCACTTTCAGTTTAAATAGTGTTAAGGGAGAAGATATTTAGGTATTAGGAATTAGATTTCTGGGCTTTCCGCATATGGCCATTAAACCCGTCACGTATGAGAGTAACATCCCTCGGCGATCACACTATCCGAGGAAAGGGAAGGAAGGAAGCGGCCTGGGACCTGTATGTTAGGTACTATCCAGGCATTTGCCTAGTGTAAATGAGGGAAATTCAGGAGAAACCCCACTCAAAATGGTTGGCCTGAGAAAACAGTTACACTTTTTCGACCTAGTGCCCCCACCGGAAATCGAACCCGGGACCGCTTGCACCAAAGACGAGAGTGTTAGCGACTACACTACAAAGAGAAAATTGTATGGTACCTATTCTTAGAACGCTAATTTGTTTTTAAAAAAAATACCACTTCTCGCTTGCTCATTATTTGGTTTTATGTATTGAAACCGAAAGTTGTAGAAAATATTTATCATTTACGGGTTTTAATTTACGCTTAATCGATTGTAGAAAACCACTTCCCGCTTCCTATTCCTGCTTTTGCTCTATAATGATCAACGCTAAAAACGGAAATAGGAACGACACCACTTTGATTTTCCTATATATATATACACACACACCATGTGTTATTAGTAACACATTAAGTATTAGCTTTATTACTCCTTAGTAGTCAGTGAAACCATTCATTTCCCAACAGCATGGCTCAGCAAAATATATTACAACATTCTGTATACCTATCAGATAGATGCAAATGTGATGTCAGTAATCTGAAGGACATAAGAAATATCTAAATAAGTAAGATTCAGAATTTGTACTACGTTTTATTTATTTATTTATTTTATTTATTTATTTATTTTTTTTTTTTTGCTATAAGCAAAGCATTACACTGTATATTTGACAGTTATTCCAAGTAATGAACAACATATTACGTTTCCTGTAATCTTTCACGAAAATAGTTTCGCGAGCATATACATTTTCTGACAACATTTACATAAATAGAAGCTCTATTATATGTTGTTCTTATGTTCATTATGTTATTTTTTTTTTGTCGCCGACTATATTTCGTTCCTTGTGACTATTTATGAGTAATTTATGTCATACTGTATTATCCCCCATTAAGAGTCATGTCCGTTTAATATCAAATAATTTTTTTCTTGTAAAAAGTTGTTGTTTATCAATTGTACATAAAACAACATCAATGATGTGTTACTAAAAGGACTCATCATGTCAGGGGGTTGATTTATCGACTACCACTTTAACATTTTTATTCCAAATTGCTTTGGAGTTGAAGTAGCACCAAGCTTGTGTGAAAATATAAGAGCCATTGTGTTAAATTGAAATAACATTTTTTTTACAATGTAGTGCGGGCGTTTAAAGACACAGTTCAGGTATTCGGCTGGTCGAACTGAGGAAAATAGCCATGATATGCGACGACGAACCAGAAACCTGATTGCAAAATAAGGACACGAACTACTAGTCCTTGCTCGTTCGGGTCCTTATTTAAGCGTGCTAAAGAGAACACAATCCTTTTCTTTCCTAAAATATTATATCACACTGTTCGGAAATCAGTCCACTTCTTCTAACAAACGTTCTGGTGGTTTGACCTTTTTTTTTTTATCTCCCTTTATATGAGCGAACCAAAGTTCTACACACATTGATCAATGAGAGAAATGAAATTAATGAATTGCCTTTTTTGCTTTTGACAGGTGGACAAATTGGGAATCGAAGTGAAGGACATTCGCTAAACGTTAAGGGTACGATTAATGGGAGAATCTACAGTGACAAATCCTAAACGTCATTACAAGCTCACTGCTGCCCTCTGTCTGATTAATAGATTTACACACCAATTTGGTGATCTACAACGGTAAATCACCATAAAGACATAGGTATGCTAATATACTGAAAGAATTCAGAAATGGTATTCAGGTACTGCTATTGCGAGATATCTTCCAGACATTGTTATACGGGGTGTTACATATGTTAGTAAGGTTTCGCATAGGCAAATACAGGAATATTTGTTGATATTTTCATATTCCAGAAGTGTTACAAAATTATGGGTAACCAGGGTAAGAGTGAACACTTTTCGTAAATCAAAGAATTGCGGTGGAATGGTGACAAAGAAAAACGCAATATATTCTCTATGTGAAAGCCTGTTATCTCTAATAACATATACAGTTTAATTGCGGCAAATCAAGCAGAGGTTACAGAGGAATAACATAGTTTTGACGAAGGAAAAATTTTGTACTCTTGCCCCAAATGGGGTAACAGTAAACAATGGTTGGGGCAACAATGTACAGTCGAATCAAAACATAGAAACGTAGGCATAAACACCAAAAACTACATTGAATCACAGATATATATACAGTATGTACTGATTACATGGAACTAAGGAAGTTATAAAAAATCAAACAGATTAGTGTCAAATGGAACTGCCAACAAATGTTACAGTACTGTATATCATACATGCTATAATTACAAAATATGAAAATAGGAGAAATCTGTTCAACATTCAACACGAAGCACAAAAATGTTACTTGCGGTGCACACAGTGGTCACACACGTACACAGATTTCCTTTAATTGAGATTGGAACATTATTCGTGAAACCACTCGCATATGATACAGGAAATCCTCATTTCACCGTTTGGTGTATCTGGAAACAATTTCCCACACAATTTCCCACCCATGAGTGTGGATGACTTTCATGCGAATTTCTGCCTTCTTTTGTGTTCCCGTGCGACATGACATATGCTCAACAACTCGGGCTGCGAAATTCTAAACGATAATGCAAACGTTTTGTTAGTATTCTATAGCCGCCAACTTCTGTCTTACCTCTGCAAATGTTTTTTTACTCAATGTTACGCGTTGGCTCCTACATTTTCTTTACCCAACTTTAAAACAAGCGGCAAGTGTGAACGTTCACACTTGCCCCGTACACTCTTGCCCCGTACACTCTTGCCCCGCTTCAGGTATCTTTCAATAATTGCCTGCCATCTCTCGCCAAAGCATTTTTTTTCTTTTGCATACCACTGATAAGAAATACGAACTTATACAGCTTTTCCAGGAAATATTTCCAATCCTTCATCCTCAGCTGAAACTACGTTATAAATTGTGATACTTACCTACGAATCTTTTACTTCTTTCCTTTTGCAACAAACTTGCTACTCTGCTGCTTTTCACACTGCACGCACACGGTTTCCCTCTTCCGTTCCTACATGTGTCACGCCGAACTAATTTTCAACATTCGTTTGTTTACCGACGTTGCCACTTCTTCGTCAATAAAATTTTCACTCTTGCCCCAGCGTTCACTCTTGCCCTGGTAACCCATACATTCGAAATTTTTCATGTATTGAAATAATTCCATTTTGGTTGTAATTGTGCCCACACCTCATAATTATATGAAGAAAGCAGTCTTGATATTTAAAATAGGCACCCTACCCCTCATTTAAGGCTAGATGAATTCTAAATTCAATGTATCTAGAATCTAAGTGAGAATGATGGAAATTTGCTAATTGATATAGATAGAGTAAATATAAACAAAGTTACAAGACATTGAAAATTTGATTTTTTTTTTAAAAAAAGTTTTACTTCAAAAAAGTGATTAGATTAGTATCACATACATCAGGTAAATAATTGTCAACATACGTAAAGATAATGGTACCATTTACATCAACTTGATAATTCAAACCGTTACTGTTTTATGATAAAGATGGGTAAAAATTGCAACATAGCTAAAAAATAATGTAACTACGAAAATTTGTTTCAATTACAAATATACTAAGAGACAGTGTTTTTGGCATTTACATAAGATAAAATAGGCTTAAAGTTCAGACAATACAAACTATATTTAAATCTGTAACAAGTTTTCGGTGTTTCGATAGCGTAATCGGTACTTTTGTAGGCATAGTACTTCTGAGTCCATGATTTCGCTTGCTTATTACATATTGTTCTTCCTTTTTCTCCTCTATTTCATTTCCTCGTTGTGTTTCGGATTGTCAAAGACTGATTCTATGTCATACGTCGGCTAGTAGGAAGTGACTAATGTACACTGAAAAAAAAAATGTAGGTGGCGTACTTAAAAAGATAGGTTACATGCGTAATTCCTGTAGTTTTTGGACTTTCCGTACAAGTGTTCCGTCTATACGTCCTTTCAGTTTGAAACAATATAGGCGGTCAGGATCTCACATACAAATGGACGTATATAACATACAACTGACGAAGGTAACGTAAGTATATGCATGTGATATACGGAAAACTGTTAAATGTCAGACATCCTGCAACGGCATGACATAACTTAACATCTACGGGCAGTGCGTATGTAGCATATGTATTACGTATGCTCCATACTGATTTTTGTAGGAAGCAAGAGGATTCCGTATATTTGTACAATATACCGCTGTCTGGAGAACGGAGTATTTATTTCTTTGCTCCTTTCTACTTTGATGATTATTTAGGTTCCTTTTGTTTTATATTATCCCTTTACGGATGGCTACTTTAAATCAACGTTTCTTCAGAGACGAAATGAAAAATAAATAAAATTAACAATTTTCAAACTTATTTTTTTAAATGTATTATAATACATACATAACTAACTAACTCTATGGCCTATGGAACCAGAAGGTTCAATGCCGCGTTCACAAAAGCTCTCCACTGACTTCTATCCTTAGCAAACTGGATCTAGTTTCTATTTTGTACTCCTATTTCTGAGAGATCCATCTTAATGTTGTCCTCCCATCTGTGCCTAGGTCTTCCTAATGGTCGTTTCCCGATTGGATTTTCAGTTAAAACTTTGAAAGCTTTCCTACTTTCTTCCATTCTGGTTAAAAAGTCAATCTATATTTGATACAAATCTTTATATGTTGAACTATGTAAAGAAAAAAAATAATTTTGTGATTAATTCTGAAACATGGCCTCCCCTTCTAAGCCTCCAAGACTTGATGACCCTAACAGTGTTTGATAAACCGTATAAATTATGTAGTTGCTCGTTAAGAAGTTTCCACCATTCCCCATTCCCGTTCCTCTTGGGTCTAAATATTCGTCTCAGGGTCTTGTTCTCAAATACTTTCAGTCTACGTTCTTCACTCAGAGTAATCGACCATGTTTCCCAACCATATTCCAATACATACAATGATTTATTTGGCAAATTAAGTGGAAATGAGGCTTACAAACTACATTCGTTCTTTTCGTTCAGATTTATGTATATATACGACCTATTTCCAACTGAACGAGCAGATATGAGTTTGTATGCCACACTAGTCTATAAATGGTCTAGCCATGGCTATCAGTCTTTCTTTAGAGACACAAAAATTAACACCCTAAAAGTAATCTAAACCTATTATTGGGCATGGAATTACTTATTTGATAAAGTATATACAAACAATGTTTATAAAGCACACCCGATTTTGTTTATATATCACATTTTCAAAGGATCTATCTGTTGTCTGTCTATAAGTGTGTCATCTCTAAAGTGCTAAGTATAGTTGTACTTCACACTATTTTTTTTCTAAAAATAGAGTGGAGAATGATGAATAGAGAACTTTCCTGCAATGAGGCTGTAGGAGATATAAACCTCGATTTAATGTAACATCCAAACCACAATCTGAAAATCAAAACTCGCCAGACCTCATGGAAAGTACACTTAATGGTAATCATTTTGTAACTCGGAACTAGTTGTTAGCAGCTATTTGTGTGTGTGTGTGTTTGTGGTTCAATGTTCCTGTTCAATATTTATATTAATCGGAAAATATTCGCAACTAAAGATTGTTAAAAAAAAAAAAAAACTATTGAAGTATAAGGGTAAATTAACGACCTAGTTAACGAGGATATTATCGTTGGTTAAACATTTTACATTCTCCGTTCGCCTACACAAGAGACAAAAAAATAAACCTATCATGAGTTTCGCATTAAGTATTGAAACATAAACCGGATATTATTCCGGAGGTAACCATTTCCTGTGGTCGCCATCCCCCCCCCCCTTTTACAGTTTCCTTCCCTCTTCTTTGTGACTATTATGCGCGAAAATGTGCGTTGAAATACAAAAGGGAGAAAGGGTTTAAATACGCACATAACACTGCTAGATTAAGATGTGTTAAGTCTACATTATTATATTGTATGGATTCATTAAAAGAAGTGATTTATGTTTTGATCCTGAAATCCTTTTTTTTTTTTTTTTTTTTTTTTGGTGAATAATTCTTTTCCTAGAACATACTAATATAATGCACCTACCTTATGACTTAAAAAAGATATTCAAGCAGATTTTAACAGACAAATCTTAATATGTGATTTATTCTAGTAAAATGGAAGAACGGTGTTCTCTCTGAGTAACTGTATTGCTAGCATATGTGTATAACCCAAAACCAATATAATGATTTTATTTTTTTTTAAAAAAATCAATGTATATTTGACATAAATTTTATGTGTTAGGCTATATGAAACGGAAAAGTAATGTTGTGAATATTTCTAACATATGAATATAATCCTAAACCAATAATTTAAAAACAGGGCACACTACACATATTTTTATAAATTGGAACTATGTAAAGCGCAACAAGAATTTTAAGAAAACTAAAAATGGATCAAAAGATTGCGATCTTGACCAATGATTAGTTTTTGGATCAGTGACCACAAAATTTTTAAACGGACCCTAAATCGAGTGTTTTTTTTTTTTTTTTTTTTTTTTTTTTTTTTTTTTTACGGAATAAGTACATCATACTGAGTTAATCGACAGTTTGGGTTTGGCTACACTATACATAG
Organism: Thermobia domestica; assembly: GCF_964235325.1. Lineage (NCBI taxonomy): Eukaryota > Metazoa > Arthropoda > Insecta > Zygentoma > Lepismatidae > Thermobia > Thermobia domestica. Next base: position 39,986,608 of record NC_137469.1, read on the forward strand.
TTTACTAGATATAGGACATACAAGAAAAATTTTGTTGCAAGATATTGGATGTTTTGGCGTATTTTTGGATCAGGAGCCACAAAATTTTTGAACGGCCCCTAAATCGAGTTTTCTTTTCTTTCCTTTTCTTTTTTTCTTTTCTTTCTTTTTTTTACGGGATAAGCACATTATACTGAGTTAAGTGATAGTTTGGGTTTAGCTACATTATATGTAGTTCTCCAGATATAAGGCCTACAAGAAACTTTTTGATTGAAATATATTGAATTTTTTGATCCAATAATATTTTTTGTCAATAACTGTATTGAAAGCATATGAATATAATATTATACCAATATATATTTTTAAAAATTCGAATCAGAATAAACATAAATCTTTATGAAGTTGGACTATATAGAACAAAAATAAATGAGTAATTTTATATAAAAAAAACTGTATTGCTAGCACATAAATATAATCCCATAGCAACATTATTATTATTATTATTTTAAGAAATACTTGACACATTTTTATGTTGAACTCTGAAAGGTGGAAAAATAATTTTGTGAATAACTCTATTGCTAACATTATATGTATAATCCTACCAATATAATATTTAAGGAAAAGCTCAACTCATACTTGACACAAATCTTTACATGGGGTGTACAGAGCATAAAGAAGTTATGTCTAGTTACCTAAGTTGTGGGAAAAAGAGAAATAAAGTTTGTTCGGAATATTTAAGTACATGGAAAAGATAACGTTTTTTTTAAAAAAAAATAATATTATGAGTTATTTACAATACCGAGACATGAATATTTTAAGCTCTGAAAATACTTTCAGATAGAGATAAGCTCTGAAAGAAGTTTCAGATATTGATAACCTCTTAACGGATTTTCAGATAGAGATAAGCTCTGAAAGAAGTTTCAGATATTGATAACCTCTTAAAGGATTTTCAGATAGAGATAAGCTCTGAAAGAAGTTTCAGATATTGATAACCTCTTAAAGGATTTTCAGATAGAGATAAGCTCTGAAAGAATTTTGAGATATTGATAACCTCTTAACGGATTTTCAGATAGAGATAAGCTCTGAAAGAAGTTTCAGATCTTGATAACCTCTTAAAGGATTTTCAGATATTGATAACCTCTTAAAGGATTTTTAGATAGAGATAACCTCTTAAAGGATTTTCAGATATTGATAACCTCTTAAAGGATTTTCAGATAGAGATAAGCTCTGAAAGAAGTTTCAGATATTGATAACCTCTTAAAGGATTTTTAGATAGAGATAAGCTCTGAAAGAAGTTTCAGATATTGATAACCTCTTAAAGGATTTTCAGATAGAGATAAGCTCTGAAAGAAATTTCAGATATTGATAACCTCTTAAAGGATTTTCAGATAGAGATAAGCTCTGAAAAGATCTTTAGATAGGGTTTTTGCAGATGAAATATATCCAGAATGACCGAAAGTGAACTTGATTCCCTTGTGTACTGAACGCTCCATATGTTGGACTATGTCAAACGGAAATATAACTTAATATATAACAGTATTGTTAACGTATAAATATAATCCAATTCTGTTGTTATAAAAAAATTAAAAGTAACGTATTTGACAAAAATATTTAAGCAAAAAAAAAAAAATAGTTGAATAATTGTAATTATTACTAATATGATGTTATGATATATACTGCTAGAATGTTCAATCACACCCCTGTACAAGTCTTTATGACGTGTTATCCATGTAAAATGGAAAACTATACGTTTAAACAACTATACTGTTAACATATTACGTAGTATAATTGTGTACAAATATTTCAACACATCCCTTACACAAATCTATATTTAGGGTTGTAGTTATGTAAAACGACAAACATAATGTGAATACTTGTATTGCGATAATATTAATATAACACAAACATTATCATCAGAAAATTAAAATAGTTTAATACATTACTGATGCAAATCCTTCGAGTGGTGTGGTGTGTAAAGTGGAAAAATACAAGAGAAAAATTGATAATTTTGTATGATGTAGCAAGTCCGTAGCATGAACTCTAAGGTAGGGTGGCCGAGATACTTTTTTCTTTCTTTCTTTTTCTTTTTTTTGAAGGGGGCGGATAACTTGAGTTCACTTTACATTCATACCAACAAATAACTGAAAATTTCAGGGGAAGCTGAAGGTGGTCGCAGAGGGGGCTCACCTCACTAGCTACGATCTTATGATGTAATACAGTATAATGATCTGTATGGCAAACGTTTTATACGATAATTTTGTAAGCTACTATACTGCAATAATAGAGTATTAATGTAATTCCAAGCAAATATTACGACATGAAAGAGTAAAATATATAAGTTAGTTCCTGAAACAAAGGAGTTGTACGGGCCGCGGTGACTCAGTGGTAGATCATACACTTTCGGTGCGTAGGGTCCCTGGTTCTATCCCAGCTCGCGCCAAGTGAACTTTGTGGTGGACAAACACCGTGTGTGTAGGTTTCTATGGGGTTCTCCAGTTTCCTCCTACTTTCTTCATCCACCATTTCATTCATTTCTCATCATCACCGTCTCCTTTTAGCCTAGCCGGCATAAAACCGAAATATTTCATTTCATTTCTTTTCCGATTAATTATTTGAAAAAATTGTCCATTATTTAAGGAATTAACATCACGAAGGAAGTGGAAATAGCACAATTTGTAATAGTAATCATCAGTTTCGTATTTACGATTTTATTTCGGGAGGGGCTTTGCTAACTTTCGGGGGGGCTTTGCCTGGAAACGTGAAAGTTCTGCAAGATATTTCATTTACTTTACTACACTAAGTAAGATTTCGGAGGGGTCTTAAGCCCGGAAGCCACCCCTCTAAATACGCCACTGGTAATCATCAATATTTTTGCAGTGGAAGTAGAGACTAATAGAGAAGAATTTAGAAACTTACACACATAACACCTAACTCCATCTAATTATTAGAGAGACCACTAAATATTATACAGGTAATGAGATTTAAACGCCTATAGTGGTGGGCGGGACAATTCACCCCCATGAGTAATACGTGTGGAGTGCAGACGGTAAGCAGAAAGCTCAGATTTCATCTCCCCACTCAGTCACATTTTAATACTATGAATTTTGGGGATGAAATTAAGCCGAAACCTTGAGAACCTACACTAAGTAAACAAAGTACACAGACTTATTTATCATAAACATAAATGAACTTGGATCGAAGCAACAATACTTTGTATCAGAAATAAGCACTTGACAATTGACGTATCCTGAACATCCGTTCCAGCCACTCAAGTTCTCGCAATTGCTGAAGCATATATATGCTGAAGCATATATATATTAAACCATACTTTAATACCCTTGAATTAGCAGGGTTGGTACTGACAGGTGCAGATACGCAGGTGGCTATTTCCTTAGGGCGACTGCATCAATTCAATTTGGTGTGTGTAACTAATTATCTAATTTTTTTTTTGAAGAGGATACCGTATAGCGGGCCCTTTTCAAACAAATAGTTATTATTTTTATTATTATTTTTTTTACAAATGTGTTTACGACAATCAAAATTTAATTTACCTCTCTTCATCTGCTGCAAATTTCAATTATCGGATGCAGTAATTCAATATCCACCTGAAATGAATACCGCATCCCAGTATATGACGATGAAACCATTTAATAATGTTTTCTCTCTTGAGAAGATGAATTTAACAATCCAAATGTCATCTGTCAGTTTTCGTTATTTCTATTTTTTTTTTTTTTTTTTTTTTTTTTTTTTTTTACCGTGAGTAAGCGAGGTATAAGGGACTGTGAAGAAATACCAGTGTCAATTTTCTGAATATTTTTCACAATCGCTATCTCTCAACTGACAAGTCCAATTTTATAAATCTATTAGAAATCCTTATTATAAAAAAAACTATTTTCATTTTAAACCAAAACCGAAACGCAGGGCACGTGCAGGTGGAGGGTATGTACAGTCACTAGCAAAAGTTTAGCAAAAGTTCTATGTAGCTTTTTTTTTATGCTTTGCAGTGAAGGGGGTGCTTTGCGACCTGTGGTTTGCTATAGTTTAAAATAATAATAATAAATACATAATAATAAATACATAATAATAAATACATAATAAATACTTGATGTATTCTTGCTTGCAAGTATATGTGCGTGTACTTATATGTGTATGTATTCGTATAAAACCTATATACCTACAGGGTATGTACTTCAATATGTGTATCTGGAAATATTCCGAAGCATAAACCATAAGTGTTGTTTATAGCGATATCTATGATCTAACTTTGTGTATCTGAGAAGAATGTTTGTTGCCATTTTTTGTGTTTTTTTTGTGTGTGTTTTTTTGTATTTTTTATTTTCATTTTTTTCTTTTTAATACTATCGTTTTTTCCTTTTAATTTTTATCACTTACTGATCTAGTAATCGTTCCTTTAATGTATACAATAGATTGTAAGAGCCTTCTGTAAATGGAGATATTTTCTCTGTTGAAGGTAAATAAATAAATAAATAAATAAATAAATAAATAAATAAATAAATAAATAAATAAATACATAATTTTTCTTGAAAGAGGCAGTTGTTTCCACTATAAAGATTATTAATAAAAGATAATATATTTTATATATTTATTTAATATAATTCCAAAAATAACCTTCCTCGCTGATCTAGTGGCTAGCGTGCATGCCTTTGGTGGACAAATTTATGTTTATAAATCGTACGAACGCAAGTCAACTTACGCCAGTCGAACATCAGTTCTACTGAGCAAAAGCAAGTATACGCGTAGATCGTTAGATGCGTTCTCGTAATCGCACGAGAAATTAGAATTTAGGTTTTAAACATTATTATTATTATTATTATTATTATTATTATTATTATTATTATTATTATTATTATTATTATTATTATTATTATTATTATTATTATTATTATTATTATTATTATTACTTTTCGGTTTATCGTAATCTATTTTTTTAATTACAAGCTTCGTTTCATGAATATCAACATGATACTTGTAGGATATATTAGTGGTGTACTAAAGTTTATTTTAAGATAGTGTCTGTCTGGCAATGTTTCCAGCCATAGAAATTTTAAATTCCCTATTTTAGGGAGAAAAATTCCGAAAATATCCCATTTTTTCTCTACTCTATAATTCCCTTCTTGTTGGCTACATTGGAACAAACCTACTAGCACCTGAAAGCCTCGTCTTTGATCTATACAACACACTATAGAAAGCTTCATTTGAATAATTATGGGAAGTACAGTTGAGGTTTACAGTAAACCTTGTTCTCTAAGTGGAAAGATAATTTTAACTTTTTAGGTAGAATGAGATATTTTTTTCTAATGACATGCTTAGTTTATTGGACATCGTTACGATACTGCTAGGATATATTAGTGCGGTACCAAACTTTATTTTACTTTAAGATAGTTTGCGTCTGTCTGGAAGCAGTGTTTCCAGCCACAGAAAATTTTAATTCCCGATTTTAGGTGTTGATTTTTGCTTCTGAGGCGGAAAAAAATGTCAAAATTTCGTATGTACGATGCGAGAAAATTTTTCTTTTTCTGTCTTTGTATGGCAGCCAGCGACTTCACATTTTCACTGTGCGTTGTCGACACAACAAAGATTTTTTTGAGGTGATTTGGACCCATGTGGCAACAGTGGTGCCAGCTCCAAAGAATCTAAAATTCGGTTAAAAACTTTTCTTTCTTCATCAACTGACATGTTACATACACCTACATCATTTTCTTCCTCTAAGTTCCATCTCTCAGGTACTACTGGAATGGGAAGAATTTCATTCTGGAGCATTGGACGTATTGCCGATGGAATGTTGGGACACACCACAGTATCTCTAGTCTTAACAGTTATTCTTGAAATTTTACAAAAGTGACAGTCCATGAAATGTTCACGTGGTTCTTTCCATACCATGGGCACTGCAAGTTAATTTATATGATGCTTATCTTTCCACCAGCCAGTCAACAAGGACATAGGGTCTACATGAAGTACAGCAGGCATGTGGCGACCACGATTTGTCCTGGTCGCCTATCTTGCAACCAAAATATACCTTATAAACTTTCTTTATAAGCTGAATTATTTTGCGTCTTTAAGACGAAAATGTTACCTCATTGCCATCGGCGCAAATTTGTCTTCAACATTGGGGGGGACGGGTAAGACCGTTCCCATATATATATATTTAAGCGATGTTCAAAATATTTATGAACTTGAAAAATAATGCTGTGAATGATGAGGGGAGCAAAATTGTCTTCAGTGGCGTATTTAGCGGGCTATCGGGCTGGTCTCAAGCTCCCCCCGAAATAAATTTGTTAGTTTTTCGCATTCCACGCACAACAATAATCCTTTTTACCATTTCTAAGAATGTCATTGACTCTCCATTTTCTTATGCTCTTTGTTCAGAAATAATACTGTATTTGTCAAATTTTATTCCATGTAAGAACTACGTTCTTTTGTTCTTTCTTTCGTCCTTTCTACTTTTCTGTTTCTTTTTCTTGATGTTACTTTCTTTCATTTCCCTTATCATACTTTATCGACCGTTGTCAGTTGTGATTCAAGTCGGCCGTCAGCAGTAACACCAAAACTAAGAGGAGTTGATAAGCGAAACTAGTGTTCCATGCCAACTTGCGCGGATATCAACATGACAGGACTTTGGTTATTATAACAAAGGAAAAATTATGTCGTTCACTTATTTTTAAAAGAAGGAAATGTTTGAATTAAAGAAAATCAAAACGGGGGAATAATTAGCTCGGGAAATTAGGAAGGCCAAGAGAATGCTTCCTTTTTCTTGTATGAATAGAATAAAAGTTTAGATTCACTCCTAAATTTTTGTATCATATCACATATAGGATTTATCAGTCTGCAACTCTTGCCATTATAATTTCAATTTATGCATAAATTAAAATATATTTAATTCTCAAACTGAGGTGGGCAATTGCCCACTTCCCTCCTTGTGTTGGACATAGCTCCTCGAAACAAAATCCTAAATACGCCATTGGTTGTCTTCAACATTGGGTAGTTGGCAGATTTGAGACTTATTCTAGAAAAGGGAGATGAAACTCATATTACGGTAGATGAATTTGATTTCTGAGGTGAACCTGTTGTGGAATATATGATATATTAGGCGATGTAGATATAGTAGTACATATCAGTATTACAAATCACCGCCGTGAACACATTCTGAAATCTGAATACATGCATATTTATAATTGATATGTTTCTAATTAGGCATCCACAAAGATCAACGTTAAAATTGTTTTATAATAATATAATAATATAAATAATGATTTCCCCAAATTTATGAAGAAATAATATCAATTATGTATGACGCAACAATACTCGTATTTGAGCAAAATGATAATCTCATTAACATTACAGGAATCGTTACAGAAAACTGATGCATGTCATATACTCTTTAGTTAACAGATGTAACCTTAAGATTATGGAGAAAAATATTTCAGCAATTGAATTATTTTCTTTGCTTACGAAGCATCCTCTCTCAAAAGAAAAATTGGGACACGCGGAAATACGCAGGAACAAACCATGGTTCGAACTAGCAGAGAAGAGAAAACAGGCAAAATTACGTTGGCTACAAACTCCGAATGAAATAACTACACAAAATTTCATAGACATCAAGAGGGAAACTTCCAAAACTTTTAGAACAAAGAAACGCGATTTTTTGAAAGCTAAAATTAAGGAACTTGAAGATAATAGTAAAAATAAAAACATTCAGGACATGTATAAAGGGATCAACGAATTTAAGAAAGGTTATCAACCTCGTGTTTGTACTAAGGAAAGCTGATGGAACAGTTCTCACTGATATAGATAGCATTTTAAATAGATGGAAAGATTTCTTTGACGATTTGCTTAACACGCAGCCAAAAACTAATGTGCGTGGAGAAAGGGGGATACACACCGCAGAACCCTATATTCCAGAACCCAACCAAATAGAAATAGAAATCGCTATAAAGAAATTAAAGAAACACAAATCTCCGGGTGTAAACGAAATTCCGGCTGAGTAAATTTTACCTGGACGCCAAAAATTGTGGAACAGGGTAAGCAAACTCATCCTCCTTATCTACAACAAGCAAGAATTGCCACAAGAGTGGAAAGAATCAATCATTGTTCCAATCCACAAGAAAGGCGACAAAACTGACTGTAATAATTATGGAGGCATTTCTCTTCTGTCAACATCCTATAAAATCCTTTCAAACATTCTATTAGCAAGATTGACCCCATACGAAGATGAAATTGTTGGAGATTATCAGTGCGGATTTAGACAAAATTGATCAACTATCGACCAAATATTTACCATTCGCCAAATACTCGAAAAGAAGTGGGAATACAGTAGCCGGGTACATCAACTATTTATTGATTTTAGAAAGGCTTACGACTAGGTTAGGAGAGAAATATTGTACAACGTTCTTACAGAGTTTGGAATACCGAAAGAGCTAATTAGATTAATTAAGGCATGTTTAAATGAATTCCAAAATAAAGTCCGGGTAGGAAAATTTTTGGCCACGAGCTTTCACGTCGAGAATGGCCTAAGGAGATGCGATGGCGCCATTATTATTCAACTTTGTTCTGGAATACGCTATAAGGAAAATCAAAGATATCAACCTGGGCCTAGAGTTGAATGGTGTTCACCAGGTTATGCGTACGCTGGTGATGTAAATTTAATAGGGGATGATATGAGAACAATAGAAAGAAATGAAGGGAAAACTAAATACATAGAAGTGCGTCGGGACCGTAACACGGCAAATTATGAATGCGTTAAAATATTAAATAATACTTTTGATAAAGTGGATACTTTCAAAAATCTAGGATCAATATTAACAGACGAAAATCATATTCACGAAGAAATTAAATATTGACTAAAAACAGGGAATTCGTGTTATTATTCAGTTCAAAATCTCTTGTCGTCGTGAATTCTGTCGAGGAATTTGAAGCTTAAAATATATAAAACGATAATCACGCCTGTTGTTCTGTATGGTTTCGAAACATGGTCACTTACTCTGAGGGAAGAACATAGACTGAAAGTATTTGAGAACAAAATCCTCAGACGAATATTCGGATCCAAGAGAAACGGGAATGAGGAATGGCGAAAAATTCATAACGAGGAACTACATAAATTATACGGCTTACCAAACATTGTTAGGGTCATCAAGTCTAGGAGGCTTAGGTGGGCAGGACATATAGTCAGAATGGAAGAAAGTAGGAATGCTTTTAAAGTATTAGCGGTAAGAGCAATCGGAAAACGACCATTAGGAAGACGTAGGCGCAGATGGGAAGACAATATTAAGATGGATCTCCCAAAAATAGGAATGCAAAGTAGAAACTGGATCTAGTTGGCTAAGGATAGAAGTCAATGGAGAACTTTTGTGAACGCGGCATTGAACCTCCGGGTTCCATAGGCCACGGAGTTGGCTTGCGAAGCACAAGTAGCTGCCTAGGCTGATACTACAAATAGATGAAATGCGCATTTACTGAAAAGATGGGTTCTACTGACATTGGGTAGTCTATATACTCTTCGTGTTCTCGAGCCTAGGGGAGAGAAGGAGGAGATAAAATTTCACATCAGGTTATGTCACACACAGTCGCACAGCTTCATTTTTATTAAAAATAGAAAAACCAAGAGAAACCAATTTCATCTCACTTTCTTTGTGGCAGTCGGACACAAATCATCACACTTATCTGCAAAAAGCACTTTTCAAATCGGATTATTGGGAGAGCCTCCAGTTCCAATGTTGGGGGGGACATGTCTCCTCATTTCCCCGGAATTTGTGCCCGTATCTACAGCTGAGACAACTATCCTCCTCTGGCATTTATTGCAATTTGTGCCCAAGTAGCGGAAGTGGAATTAATATATATTGATGAGACTACTTAACGCACTACAGCAGGAAGTTGAAATACTACAGAATACGATTCTTTTTAAAAGAAATGGAAAAGCCAAGAGAAATCAATATCATCTCACATTCCTTTGTCGAAGTCGGACACAAATCATCACACCTATCCCAAAAAGAACTTTTTAAGTCAGATTATTGGGAGGGACAGTCCCCCCCCCAGGTCCAACATTGGAGGGGACATGTCCCCCTCGGGATTTGCGCCAGTGCTCATTGCAATATATTAAAAGTTACATGAATCATTCACACACTTTCGAGGCATAACTGCAAGAGTTCAAAGAAAAACACAAGTATTGAAATTAAAATCAACTCAAGTGAACAAGTATTAAAGAAAACAGTTTTGAATGCAAGAAACATACATTTATATAGAACCACGCACATTACAATAATGAAAATTGACTCATTCACTTTAAAAAGAAATAACACACAAACAATAGGAGAAATTCTCAAAAGCGGTGTAAAAATGAATTAGATTCACTTATTATAAACGATATTTTATACCGTGGTTTTAGCACATCAAATACTGTGTTTATCAAGGTGTAGTAAAGGTATGTTACTGTGATGAAATATGGGTGAAACAATTTTCATATATCCCTTGTTTGGCCTGTCATCTGCTGGGAGCTTGTAGCGTTGTCTAATATTACAGTTTTTTTTTTTTTTTTTTTTTTGAAAAAGAGACAAACGAAAAGTGTAAATTACAAAGAATTAGAAACTGACGGGAAAAATCTGATGAGGGATTTGGATTCAGCACATCAAATTCTATAAGAAACAGGTATCAGTGTGCCTGTGACAAAAGCACTGTTGTTTGCAACCCCAGACTTGTGACGTAAAGTAACACTAAAGAAGGATTTTTAGAAATTCAACGTGGAAGAAGAGGGAATTGGGATTCTAAATAAGATGTTCATATCACGGAACCCTATAAGGGTAGAGATATGAAATTTCATATTTGGACTTTATATTTAAAATAATTAAATATGTATTTCAAAGTATTTTTATTTGACCTAGAAGGGAAGAAAAGAGATAGGGGATCACAAGAGATAGGGAGTTGCAATTATTATAATAAGAAAAAATTGAAATCTTTAACTTTTACATCCCATAGTTATGCCGTCTAGGTTAAAGGAAACTAGGAATGAATGAAATAGTAGAATGAAGAAAGTGGGAGGAAACGGGAGAACCACGAGAAAACTCACGCACGCGGTGTTTGTCCACCACAAAGCTCACTTGGCGCGAGCTATTATAATAAGAAGTCCATATCTCGGAATCCCTTAAGTTTAGAGACATGAAACTTATAGTCAGTATTTGGACTGTTCCTTTAAAATAAATAGGCTATGTTAACAGCGTTGTTCTATATTTTATCTAAATGGAGAAAAAGCTGTGAGAAGATAAAGGGGGTGAAGTGTTTCAATTATTATAATAAAATATAATATTTCGTAATCTCTTAAGCTTAGGGACACTAACTTTGGTATTAACAAACTTGTCATTTAGAATAATTAAATATGTATTTCAACGTTTTCAACGAACTGAAAATGTTCATTACTGAATTCTCTGTCTGTGTGTCTGTTATTTGTGAATTTTTCAATTTTGAGCCCTACATTAGATAGAGCATCAAAAACTATGTGAAAGAAGTAATGGGTTTTTTTTCACGTCACTCTTACCATTACCGAGATATTGCCCCCAAAAGGTTCCGTTTTCGGGAGATTTGAGGAGCCATATCTCAGGAACCGTAAGTCATAGAGAGATTATATTTTCGGTATTTTTCAATTTTGAGCCCTCCAATTTGAGCATGTGTCTTTGTAAAACAACATATCGTAGAACGTTTTAACAGAACTCTTAAACAAAACATGAGGAAAAAAATTTAAGTACTCAAGGAAATTATAAATGGATAGATATATTACAAGAATTGTTTAATGAGTATAATAATAAAATATATATATAGAACAGCGTTTCCCAACCTTTTTCAACTTGCGGCACACTACGGATGTAACTTGAATTCTCGCGGCACACTCATAGATATTATTTGTAAATATAAAATACCATGGTATTGTGTGTGTGTGTGTGTGTGTGTGTGTGTGTGTGTGTGTGCGTGTGATTACTGATCTCCTTCTCACAGGGAAGAAAGCTCGATCACTGGTTTTCCTACGGGGTTAATCATTATGCTTACTCTTCACTCTAATTTAAAAATAGAAAACAATTCAATGAAATGTTGGACTCAGCTTTGCAAAACTATGCTTTCTTTTTCGAAAACTGTATCCAACCTTTCACTAAGAAGATAGATAACAAAATAACGAACGGACAAACAAATCTCTTGAGCTTTAAGACACACATGTAGGTAATCTGTATGCATGTTTACTTTGTCGAAAGGGTTGAATGATATTTTAAAATTTCAAGTTACGAAATAGTCTGCAACAATAAAGGAGCAACAATAGTCACAACAATGATAACAAATACTTTTTTCAACATTAAAATTATACACAAGAGTAACACGGTATGAAACTTAAAATTGTAGATTCATAGTAGAGGTTCATAGTAATGTGAAATATATATTTTCCCTTATGTCTTGCAATTTGATGTTTATAGAATTAATAATTTTGTTTCGATTTCCCCGCGGCACACCAACGGCCCATTCACGGTACACCGGTTGGGAAACGCTGATATAGAACAATTGGTATAAAACCTGTAGAAGCTAATAAGGAAAATTAATTCTTTTTAAGTTTGTTCTGGCAATGATCTTAGAGCATTCTCAATTGGTTTATATTTGAACTTGAAGGGAAGAAAAAGGAGTGTGTTCTGAAATTATTATTATTATTATATATATATATATCAAGGAATCACTTAGGTATAAATGATGTACCCAATAAACTTTGTTCTGCACAATGCAAATGTGATTATAAACTCTTCTCAACAAGAATTTTAATCTTAGATTTTTTAAATAAGAGGGGCGCTTATATTCGAGTAAATACGGTAATTCTCTGCGGTTGCAGAAACCTTTAAGTTACGTATTACAACCATGGAAGAGTCTTGCACAGTTGGTAACACTGGTACCATTGGTCGATGCTTCCTTTTTCCTACGAGAACACCACAAGCTCAAGAGGCTGGCTCTAACTGAGAAATCATGTTTTGATTTAATTTATGCTTGAGCGTGTAATTCATCACTGCAATGGCTAATTACACTTTACCATTTCCTCAAGAAGAACTGAAGGGTTACAAGGGAGGGGAGTTCCTGCTTCTACCGTTAAGAAAAACAAAAACATATTCATACGGGTAGAGAGAGAGACAGAAGGAAAACAAACCTTTTCTGTTGCCCTTTGCCCTTAATTTTCATTAAGTTAAAAAAAAGAAAAAAAAAAACTTAATCACACACAAATTCTTTCCTTCTTTCTGAAGCTATTTTTATGTTTATTAAGAAGCAAAGACAAACACAATAGGGGTACTTTATAAAATTTTAGTTTCAAGCATCCTTCTAATGAAAAGCTAAAAAGATTTGTAATTAAAACATGAAGGTTTTAACAGGCTCAAAACTACTACTTTCGATTCCTAATCGCCTTTGTTATTTAGTCACAGAAATACCTATAATTATTACTCTATCCACAAATAAACCTATCCATATTTCCACATATATTTAACGTGGAAGGGTTTACATCTCTATGTAGTGTGTTATGCATAAATTACACATTTTATGAAAGTAGAAATTTGCCTGAAGAAACGTGTAACGATTAAGTTCAAAATAAATTAATCAAAAACGAAATATTTCTTAGTTGTAAGAGGAACGTCTCGACTCCTCCTACTTCCTCAAACATGCATAGAAATATACAAATGTTTTCCCAAACAAGACAATAAAATAACTCCCAGAAAGGCTCGTAGACATAAATTTTCTTTCGTTCTATAAGAAAAACAAAGTGAAAAATTAAGGTTAATTTCGTCCACACTTTTTTACATTTTGTTCAGATATTGCAGAAAATAATCCTATTTACATTACAAAAAAATATTGATCTGTGAATGATACTGATTCCTAAGGCCTACGCTCACTGGCAACAAAACAGTTGCGTAAGTATCTCGTCGCTGTTACCTACAGTCAGCAACTTGACGGAGATAAAACAGTTTTGTTGTCATACCCTCGCTCACTGGCGACAGCAACATGAAATTTGCTGGATATTTGATATCACAATTTGGCAGGATTGGACACAGTACGTTGAACTTCGAAGAATGTGCTAATACTAAATTTAAGAAGGAATAAAAAAGAAGAAAAAAGAAATACTGGATGCATCCTATATAGAGTGAGACATTGCTGAAGGGAAAATTTTACACGCTATATAGTGATTTACACAATATTTGCTTGAAATTCTTTAGCTACTGTAGAATGAATGTGAGTTCCTTTGATGAACTGTTGTCTCTAGTAGCACTATTAATAACAAAGGTAAACACAAAACTTCAGATTAGCTGTACAATACTATCTGAAGAAAGGCTAATAGTGACATTAAGGTAAGCACCTGATGACATTAAAACTAATTTGTCCCATACTGTAGTACTCAACCCTAAGCCGTAAGCGTTGGTCGACCACCAATGGTCAACTAGCGACATCTCGCAAAGAATTACCAGCGACGACCCGCGGTGCACCACTTTCGTTTTGAAAATTATACCACCAGTGGCAGAGACGCGACGAAACGCCACTGAACCACAAAATTACTCTTCCAAGATACGTATGTTAAATTGCTTATATTCGTGATTTCTTCACATTAAGGTGAGCCTAAAACACTAAGAAAAAGTACCCAGGGTGGGTGCGAACCACCAACCTTATGATTACAAGACCCGTGTTCTTCTGACTTCACCACGGAGGGGATAAAAAAAAAACGTCGCTTGTAGACAGGTAAGTCGTTGACGTCTTTTTAATTTAGCCAATCAGAGTGTTCCTTTATCTGTATATATTCGACGATAACCGTTTGGGGTCAGATAAAATGCGTTTTACATGTAATTTTATAACAAAATGACGCACGTCTATTTACTTTATTTCATAGTTTTCCCATATTCACTTTCTAATGATTGGCGATAGTTCCCATCTAAATTCATACAATTATACACACTCATCTCAAGATGATGTTGAGGCAGGGGTTACTCTTGACCCCCTAGCTTTCTTTAGGAACAATTCGTCAGGAAAACACAATATATAATTATAACCTCATGCACATGAGTGGCGATAGTTCGTGTTGGTCCCTTCGCGATTCTCAGCGACGAATCGAAGGAGCGCGGACCAAAATGAAGTTCTCGCTGCTACGCGGTGATAACTTCAACGCCCCGATTCTAGATATCTGTTTCGACTCGACGAAACCCTGCCGTCCCTGGCACACTAGCGGCAAACCTTCGCCGCGTCGCTTTATATCGACGATCGACATTTACCAGCAACTGGGCCACTAGGTGTTGGCGACGTTTACGACATGGGGAATATATTTATATTAATAGTATAGTTTAGATGTAGTGAATAAGGATATATACGTAAATATTTTTTTTATGATGTACTATGATGTATGCGCACGTATGTATCAAAATCTATTTGTTTTCGATACTGTGCTTGTGTCTCGGTCTTTTGTTCCCTTCCTCTTGGAATTATTATTATTATTATTATTATTATTATTATTATTATTATTATTATTATTATTATTATTATTATTATTATTATTATTATTATTATTATTTTTATTATTATTATTATTATTAGCCTCCCTTCGAAAAAATCCTTTAGACATCCGTATTTGATGGGGTATTTATTAGGTATCAGTTTCACTGTGATGCATTGTTAAGTCTAATATTGTTAGTCATGAACATTCCATAAAAATTCGATTTGGTGGATTTTCTTGGAAATTACGCATGAAAATTTATCTACACGCATCACTTCGTTCAGCTCACTCTTGATTCACATACGTCTCATTTTTGCACATGAAATCTATTGATAAAAACTGCATGCGAAATGCATCCGTATATCACGAACTAATTGCTTGATTTTCATCTTTGAAAAATAGTTTGAAAGCAGGTATTATCTAGAACTTTCATAGGAGAAATATTACTGGAAACCTTCTTAGTTTTCTAGATATTTCAAAGTAAAATCCAAAATGAGATTCGCAAAAGTATAGGAAATCAAGAGGGATTTTAAGGATCAAAAAGTCATTTTGTAAATACAATATATCATTATTAATGAAAAATCCATTTCCTTCTGTGTAATTTGACGTTTATAGGATGAAAATCCATTAAGATTTATCAAAGTTATGTGGGCAAAAGTGTGAGCATATGAAATTCCCGCGTCGCCATCTTGATACGCCATTTTGAAAGTGGAGGGATGTCGGATCGTCGCGTCGTGGGGTCGATGTGGACTTTTCGTGTTTTGTAGGGATTGATCTGAAATACCCGATTCTGCAATAAATTCAACTTTTAAATAAATAACAGGCCCGTATCCACGGGGGTCTAGGGGCGCCGGGCCCCCCTAAAATTTTCAAGGTAGGCTTGCAAATGAACTATAATATGGTGATGAACTATAATATGGTGATGAACTATAATGTGGTTGGATCGGTCCCCTGGCCCCCTAACTTCTACCGGCCCCGCTACATTTTTGGACTGGCTACCGGCTTCTTTGAATATCATCGCTATATTTTGCTTACTTTCCACGATCTAAACAGAATACTGTACATGAATAGCACAAACTGTATCCGCTTTTGCAAAACCTTTAAACTAAAAATTCATTTTCTATCTCAAAAGTAGCTCAACGCCCCACGATTATACCTTTTACGGTAAGAGATTAAGGCAAATGAATGATGATGGGAAAATTGGTGTAATGATAATGTGGAAGGAAACGGGATTACGCCAAGAAAACCCACGAACACAATGTTGTCCACCACAAACTTAGATGGCCGGGGATCAAACCACGGACCCGACGCACCAGAGGTGAGCTCTCTACCATTGAGCCACAATATCCTACGTTTGAGGAAGTAATTTCCATTTATTTCATAGTACAGTAGTTCACAACATTTTTTTGACTGGTGACACACTTCACTGAGCACCCATAAGACCACGACACACTTACTTGATTTCTTATTAATAATACCGGTAACATAAATTATAGAAGTGCAAGACTATATAAATTTCTATGAAGTAGTGACTCTATGTATTACTAAAGAATTATTGCTGTTGCTGGAGGCGCTGACTGGTACAGTCTATCCCAGTGGCGTATTTACGATTTTGTTTCGGGAGGGGCTTTGCTAACTTTCGGGGGAGGGGGCTTTGCCTGGAAATGTGAAAATTCTGCAAGATATTTCATTTACTTTACTATACTAAGTAAGATTTCGGGGGAGGGCTTAAGACCGGAAGCCACCCCCCTAAATACATCACTGGTCTATCCCAAAACTGATTTTAATTACTTAATTAATGTGTAATCATTTTAAAATTTTAAAATCCGGCAACATACCTTATGAGGCTGTGTAACACACCAGTGTGTAGCGACATACCTATTGAGAACCACTGCTATAGTAGAACACCCGGGGCAAAATCCCATGGTACACAACTGAAATTGGAATTACCAATTTTTTTTTTTCGTATTTCGTAAAGTATTATTATTCATACGCAAATTTACCAGCAATGTGAAGAATGACCAGAAAGAAATGAAGAGTTTGAGAATTGAAAAAAAAAAAAAAAAAATGGAATTCAGAAGGACTGGTAAATTCACACGGATTTTATAAACATACACACTGAGATTTGAAGTAAAAAAAAAACTTCTAAATCTGTTTTTTTCCCACCAAAAAGAACTAGATTTTGTAGCTGAAAAGGTTTTGATAAGAAGCCAAAAGATTAACTAAACAAAACATGTTTTATTTTTCCTTTCCACCAAAGAACAAAATTCAGATGTTGCTACTACCAGAAATCATTTATTTATATCTAAATTGTATTCGAAACAAAAGAATCTTCCGTTATTCACAAACACACACAAATATATATATATACAGAAAAAGAATACAATAGACAATATGTAAGCATCAATCAAGTGGATTTCTTCCGATTTTTTTTTTTAAGGGCGGGAAGAGGGAATGATTAAAAAAGGGAGAGAGACAGTTGAACAG
Organism: Thermobia domestica; assembly: GCF_964235325.1. NCBI lineage: Eukaryota > Metazoa > Arthropoda > Insecta > Zygentoma > Lepismatidae > Thermobia > Thermobia domestica. The sequence goes on from NC_137469.1 coordinate 40,004,570, forward strand.
AATGGCCACTCGGGAAACGCGGCAGATACCAGCAAAATGCGGAGGGGGTGGGGAGGTGTTTTAAAGTTGGAAAAACGAATGACAAGTCAACGAGCATTAATTATATTCTTCATATACAGGGGGAAAAGTTAGTTCATGTCTTTTGTGTTACTGTGTCCGACCACATTTTACAACGGTTATAAACCTGTCCCGGTTATGAAATATGGTCGTTCGACATAGACATTTTATAGGCGCCAGCTACGGGAGGAAACAAAAATGAAAAGCGCAAAACCCGGATAAAATACCCGAAAACATAAAGAAGAGAGAAAAAAAATCATATATATATACTGTATACAATGGAATAAAGCTTTACCAGTCAACACCAGCTAACACATCACGTTAAGGGATGTCTATATTAGAATATGTGTTATTGTATAAAAGCCACATTTATGCGAGACGTACAACTGTGCTTATGTATGTAGGATATGGGATATCCGTAGCATCTGAATATTTTGTTATAACTCCATTCAAGTATTTTTAAGCTCTCAAGAGCAGCAGTTACAGTAAAGTAAACAAAAAAGTAGATAAACATTCTCCACAAAAAAGTTTGAAATATCAAGAAAACAGGACATTCAAATAATGCTGAATCACTGTTGAGTTTCTATCTCGTATGAATTATGGACAACGAACCCATTTATTTCACAAATACTATACATTTTCCATGTGTATATTCACGTGATAAAATTAAGCTGGAATAATTTTATTTCATTACCTTGTCCTAATGATCAGGGGCGTAATAAGGGCCCCGAAGACCCCGCATTGCGGGGGAGCCTCAAGCCATAAAAGGGTCCCAAATCGTGAAGTGGGACTTAGAGAAGGAGTCTCACTCCACGTTGTCTGCCAGGAGGTCCCCAAGCCTTTAGTTACGCCACTGCTGATGATAGCCCTTATTTTCTTTCTTTTTTGGTGAGGAATCTAGGGTTGCCTTCTTAAGGCTAACAGGACCTACATATTTCTCTTCCAACTACTATGCATTTCCTGTTTCATATTCATGTGATACAATTAAGTTCGTACAACTTTATTTCATTATTTCATCCAAACGATGAGTTTTCAAACTTTTCATTTTTTTTTTTTTTTTTTGGTAAGGAATATGTAGAATTGTCTTTCATGGCTAATAGAAAGTACAGGTATATACCAGTGTAATTTTAGAAAAATGTTACTGCACTTGAATAACAATTATCATCGTGTATGCTATATGTTTTCTATTAGCAAAGGACAACAAAGTAACTATATTGCAAAATTTTGCTAAAAGCAGGTTAGTAGTGACAAAATAATATGGGAATTGAATATTTTTAATAACCAGTTTTATTATAAAACTTTTTGATATAAAATAGTATAACATATATAAAGTCTATTAAATAATTAGATTAAAATAGGTGTTTTAAGGCTCAGGCAGCTAAAGGAAGAATCCTCACAAAACTCCACTGAAAGTTGAGTGAGGTGGGCAAGGATTTTTAGTGCTCCACGGCAAGCAAAGAGAGGTTGAGGTCACGCGAAGTTGCAAGGAAAGCTAAGCGAAAAAAAAAAAAGAAAAGAAAAGAAAAGAAAATCACTAAGCTTCTTTGTAACCTGGGAGGTTTGAGGTGAGGAACTTATCAGAGCTTTACGTCAAGTTAAGAAATGGGTTAACTTTTAACAGAGCTTTTCTACAACCTAAGTGAGCAAGAGAACTCCACTGCACTTTAGAGATAAACTGCGAGCTAAGAGGCTTGGGTGAGGTTAGTTTTTTTCTTTTTGGTAGAACTCCACTGCAAGTTAAGACAGTAGTAGTGACCAGTGTTTCTTCCAGACCTGTTTTTTTTTGGGGGGGGGCATTGTTCCCCGAGATCTGAGAGTGCCCCCCCGGAGCAGACCAAAATTATACGTCTATAATATAATAATAAATAGAATAGTATCAGCAGAGCCCCCCGGAATACTAAGTGTGCCCCCCCGGAACATTGTTTCTGAAAGAAACACTGGTAGTGACCAGCCGAAACTGATCTTGGTTGTGGTGATTTTTGGAATTTTATACGTTCTTATTCCCCACAACGCAACAAATATCATTTTGTTAAAGTAATGTATAAGTTATATTAATTTACATCTATTAGAACAGTTCTGGATATATATTAGATCTCTACGCTCTACAAGTAACACAATGTTTTAATCTTTTATTTGTAACTGTACCTAACTTACGAATAACGTAGAGAGATGTATGCTAGGATCTGCAAGTGAAGATAGGAAGTGAAAAAAAAAAGTCAAAGGATAGCACATGTAAGGCTGGTCAGAGAGCTAGTTCCATTCCCATAGACAAAAAGATGACTTAGAATACAAGGAGAGTCATAGAGCTAGTTCAATTCCCACATATAAACAAATTACTTAGAATACAGTGTTGGTGACGGAGCTCATTTATTTCCGGAGATAAAGAACTGTCTTAAAATACAGGGAGAGTCATAGAGCTAGTTCAATTCTTAGAGATAAAGAGATGCCTTAAAATACAGGGAAAGTCATGAAGCTAGTTCAATTCCCATAGATAATGAGACGATTTTCAGGGCGGTTCACAGAGCTACTTCAGTACTCATAGATAAACAGACGACTTAGAATACAGGACTGGTCTCAGAGTTATTTCTATTCCCAGAAATAAAGACACGACTGAGAATACAAACAAATGCAGAATTGTTAGACAAAATCAGGCTTTTTGCAGGAACTAAATTAAAACAAAAAAGGCAGCTGACAGAGTGGCTGTAACGCATGTGTTTGTTGCACAAAGTCTGGGATTCGATTTCCAGTAGGAAACCGTTGAATCCACTACAGTGAGTCAGGTTCCATTTTAAACTATAGGTTACGTCCCATTGAGCCTAGAATTGAATTGATTTTGAGTTTAACGTCCTTTTCAACAGCGAGGCTATATGATACGGGACCTACTGATTAACGTGGAATCCGAACCACATGATCTCCCGCCAGGAATCGAAACCGGGTATCCCACGCCAAAGGCGAGTACGCTAACCGCTTAGCCACGGAGGAGCTCCCATTGAGCCTTGCTGCTAACAAAAAACATATATATATTAAGCACACTAAGAAAATGGATAATACCTTTATCCAGAAGTGTGTTGATAACGGCTGAATAGCTTGACTCAATGGCGGTCATACCAATACCAGTAATGAATGTTTGTTCATGGCCATGATGCGCAACTTTACAAAAGATTAAACAATTTAGATATATTTAAAAGACATTAATGATGACTATTATACATTAAAAAACTTTTCACTCTCTCGTCTGTCGCCAGGTTTAATATGACTACTTGTACTTATATTAAATCTTATGAGTCTTTCCTTATGGTTATAACTCCAGAATACTAATATTCGGTCGTTTTGTAAATTTATCTACAAAATCTAGATCCTGATTTTTCCCCTTAATTTTATCTGAAAATAAACAGAATCCTTTCACGTCATAGAAGGTTGACGAAGAATGTGATCAAATAACATTTAAACCATATTTATTATTGCAATATGCATACGTATATTGTGTAACGACTTGCGTATCTTTAATAGTTGATAAATGTTCTTCATCGTGTACATAAATCACTTTATCAATAGATCCTACTATAAAATCACGTAGCACTAGAACAGATTAAGACTTGCGTGAACTAGTGTTCTACACGGGACTCAACAAGTTCCTCATCTCGACTCGAATATAAAAATGTACATCTCTCGTCTCAAAAACATATGAGCAGCACTAATAATAATGAATGAAATAATGGAATGGGAAGTGGGAGCCCCGAGAAAAATTCACGCACAACATGGTTGGCGCTAGCTGGGATCGAATCAAGGACTCAATCACTAGAGGTGAGCGCTCTACCACTAAGCCAGCGCGACTCTTAAGATGTGGTTAGTTTGCAGATTTCAGAAGGGGAGCGGCAACTCTACATATTTGTTGTAGCTCTTTATTATCACAATATAAGTACACATTTACTTAATTAGCTTCAAAGCAGGTACCTTCGCAACACACACACACACACACACACTTGTTTCAGCGACCCTGCGATTGCTGAAAATACGGGCGAAAGTTCTTTTCTGGTATCTTTCGAAGTTCAATCGTTGCGTTCGTTCTAATCTCTTCTTTGACGGGTACCTTTGAGGCCCATGTTTAACTTTGAGAAGAGCCAAATATCCCTTTGTACTAAATTATTTTTTAAGGCTATCAGAGTCTCTGAAACCGATTTTATCCCATTGCACATGAACTGGATGCTTGAGCGTTGCTCGATCTGTACAATTGCGTCAACTGATATAACACACCTAATTTATAACTACACAGTCCTCCGTTCAGTTACACCGTATTCGTACACTGCCTATTAAGACGTGTTGACACTTGTTAGACTCTAAGCAACCTAAGGACTGTGCTGTACAGTACAAAATCAGTGTTCGTAGTTTGAGGGAAATTTCCCTAATCTAGGGAAATTTCATAGGTAAATTAAGCAAAAAGGGGAAAAAAGGGAATTTTTCGATAAAAAGTAAAAACTCCAGGGAAATTCTCGCGCTGGCTGATTGACCAATATAAATGTCTATATTTCCCGTTGTTCTTCAGAAATAAACCAAAATAATAGCAATAGTTTGTGTATATTCCGTGTGGGTATAGAATATGAATGTGTACATCTCTTCAAAGTATGATATCATGATTAAAACCAATTGTTGTCTGGTGTATTTGTGTGTAATTTTGTGTTTAAAAAGGTAGGAAAAAATAAAAATGTAGAAGCAAAAAGCAAATAAATAAAACAAATGCTGCTAGCATTTCTTTTAATATAGCTAAATCAATAGATCATGAAGATAATAGGAAAAATAAGACAGCATGCTTAGCTATCTTATTCGGCACTTTGTTTGGATCACCTTGTTGATAGAGGGAGAGGCAGAAGGAAAACCGGGAAAAGGAAGACCAAGGATAGAATATTTAAATGCAGTTACGAAAAAGAGACCTTATCAAAATACAAAAAGCTTCTCCCAAGGGAAAGTAAAGTTCTAAAATGTCCATGTGACCAACTATCCTGCGGTTGAGCTAAGAAAGAAGAGGAAATTAATCTTATTACATAACTTCTGTCATAGGAATTGGACTCTCAACAAACTAGGCAAATTTTGATAAGAAAAGGGAAAATTTTGTGTCAGTCGAGGGAAATTTTCTTAAGAAAACCTACAAACACTGTACAAGATTCATTGTGTTTGCATCACAAATGCCAAAACTACACTCCGGGAATTTTTTTGGCTGCTCCTCGTATATATATATATATATATATATATATATATATATATAGTCAATAGGTGTCCAGGGTATTCCTTACAGGATATAATTCTCAGATATGTTGTCAATAGAGTTTGCAGATATACACCGATTTCAAGATTCTTGTACGCATTCCAGGAACATTGAACAGCCAACGGTATATCACAGAAGTGCTCACCGCTATTGCTGTCCCATCCATTAATCCATGGACTGCATAACGTCATTTTCCAACAGAATAACGCGTGACCCCATGTTGGAAGGAATGTCCTCTTTGTCCTGCAAGCAAAGCACGTACCCCGCACGTTCGCCAAATCTCTCGCCGATTGAACATGTCTGATTCGTGGTGGTCATCGGTTGGCTCAACACAGGTTTCCTCCACCTAATGTTGAGGAGCATTGGCGCCGAATGGAAGCCGCTTGGGACGCCATACCTCAAGCAGACATCGATGGGTTTATTCTCTCCATGCTTCGACGTATTGCAAGCAGTTCTGGCCGTCCGTGGTGGCTCTACTACCTACTAGCTCCAGAAGATTCTGCTACCTTGCTACGCACGTCACATGTCATAGTACCGACCTGTAAGTGTAATCATTTTCTTCTGTTATTAGTATCTCTGTTTGCAAAGTTTCGCTTTTCTACCACATCTCCTTCTGGTATTGCAATTTTAATGGCGAACAGTTTATATATATATATATATATATATATATATGGAGAATCTATCATATAGAAATAATCGTAAATTATATCAAAAAGGTCAGACAGTATTCAACGTCCAGAGGAAAGAAGAATCGAATTTGCTTAACTACGATAAAGTCAATGGTTGAAACTGAACACTCTATTATTATCTGCCTATTTGCCAACTAGACATATAATCGATCTACAGTACTAAAGTAATGTTTTTGAAAAAACGAAAAAAAAAAAAGCAAAAAGGAGAGAAGGAAATATATAGTTGCATAGCTCAGTTTCCTCAGTGCAGCGCTGTAAAAGTGTTGATTGAAGTGAGAGTAACTGTGAAGTGAAAAACCATAAAACAACATTGAAGTTAAACACAAAAGTTATAAGAGGATTTAAACTTTGGATAATGTGGTTAGTTCTACAATAATGTTGCCTTTTTGCTTTCTTCTTTTTCTGTCTGTGAGTGTGGAAGCGAGGTTAATGCTCTTTTCTTTCAGACACGACAATCCATTGACGAAAAAAAGCTTCTTCCTGAGAGTTTATTATGATTTGTGGAAGGTTCTCCTTTAATTTAATTTAATTCAGATATCTTGTATCCGAATGGTTGGCACAAATTTCTTTATAATATAATATAATACAAAGTATATTACGAAGTGATATAATATGAAGTTATTTTTATAATATAATAAACAAGAACAGCATGTAATCATTTGTCTTTTTTCTATTTGCATAGTGTGCCACCGCTTGAAATTTATCGCCTGTCATAGACCGCCTTATGCAGAGTCATTTTGACTTATGATTAGCGTCATACTAAAGGCTTGACTAGTGCAGGAAACATATGTTAGTCGAGCTCTTTAGTATTGCACTAATCACTTGTCAAAACGACTCTGCATAAGGCCCAGAGTGTCTGATGTGCGTTCGAGGGTGCGACAATTCAAACAAGGCGAACGTCGTGTGATAACAAACTACGACAATTTCGGCCCTCCAGATGCCAGTCTATGGAAATGATCGAACGAGTGGAGAAAGTTGATTTGAAGGATCGCTGAATGAGTGTGGAACACATTGCCTTCAAAGATGATATTTCCGTGGGATCTGTGCATACAATCCTACATAAAGACCTGAAAATGCAAGTGTCTTCCAGGTTCGTGCCACAAATCTGACGGACGACCACAAGGCTGCGCGTGGCATGTTGTCAGACAATGTTGACACGACTTTTTGGCAGTTTCTAACGATGAAAGATACTCTCCATAGTCACACATTCACTAGTCGTGCCGCTATTGCATGAGCGATTTTTCAGTGGTCAAGACAGAGTCTTGAAAAAGCGTTCGCTGCGGCCATGGAATCGTGGCATTGACGTTGTGAATAATGTGTATGGCTGCAGAGTGATTACGTCGAGAAATGACACAAGTTTCATAGGTTTCGTGAGATTAGTTAATGAGAAAAAAAATAGGAGGTATTATAACTTGAATGCACCCTGTACTTCTGTGAATGATCCAGTTTCGATATTATTAAGGAGTCTGCGTACCTACGCTAATATCGGAGGGCGGAGGGAATATGAATTGACAGCAGAGGGGATAGGAATGGAAATATATGTCTGTGCAATGAAACAATAACTGCCCAGTTGTTTGGTTTTCAAGTTAATGTTCCTTTCAGCTCCAGCGTACGCGAGAGGGAAGCTCGAATTTTAAGCCCTCCTTTGAGCAAAACATTAGATAAAAGTAGACAATAAGAATATTAAAACATATATTCAAAAAATACTCTCATCCTTTAAGGATATGAGTTTGAGTGTTTAACCTGCCTTGATGAACTTCTGGGTGCACCATTGAAGAAGCATACACACGTCGGGGGGAGGGGAGTTGTCCTGTTCTCTGGAAAACCTTATAATTATTTTAAAATAATATATTTATGTTGTGTCTGCATCAGGAACATACTCACAGGGCGTCGAGTAGAGTTTGGAGCATCCTCCTGAACAAACATTGCTGGACGTGTGCCTATGTGGGATCCAAACCGCATGACTTCCCACGGGAATTGAATTTCTGGGGAATATTACGTATTGTATTTCTGGTATTTAATATACATGGTTTGCTATATTACGTATATATTTTTGTGAGCCAGGGAGAGACCCGGGCCCCACTCAGGTGCCCATGTCAGAAAGAGTAGAACACCTTAATCTTGATCAGAGATGTCCAGACGTATGCAATAAATTGGCGTAAGCTCATGTGAGCAAGAGATCAATAATAACAACCTGAGCCTACTCACTTGGTCCTGGTCCTATTGAATGCAGTCCTACCGAAAATGGAAGCTGGGACGCACGCAGAGAGCAAATGCGGTTGAGTCTCACTATGAATTAGGTAAATATTATTTGCTCAATACTAGAAATACTTATATTACATTATTGCGGAAAACGAAACCCTCTAGTACGTTTCTTCTACCCCCCTCCTTTAGCCTAAGCCCCATGAAGTGACCCTACATTTTGATTTGGGAGGATAGCAGCCCGATTTCAAATTGAAATTTCGATTTAAGGGGTTTCGATAGTGATGTGAGGTGGAAAATTTTCCACTATATTTTTCCGGAAAATTTTCCGTTCTAAAAAAATATCAGTAATCAAATAACAATTCCTCAGCAATCATAAAATTGGTTGAATTCATGTACAGAAATGTAAAAAAGTGAAAGATCGTTTAAAGAATCTGAAATTTTTCATGGTTTAGATTTCCGGTACTATGTAGGAACAAGTGAAACAGTTTTTCATGAATCGAAGAATTGTCTGTCCTTATATGGAAAAATTGAAGAACTTTTTATGAGTCGGAAAATTTTTATCATTTTGAAGCAAAAACTAAAACAACTTTTTGTGCATCGGAAAGTTTTATTGCTCTGTAGAAACAAGTGAAAGGAATTTTCATAGATCGGAAAATTTTGATCACGATGTAGAAGCAAGTGGAAAAAACTTTTCATAAGCCGGACAATTTTGGATATTATGTATAGTGATGTTAGGTGGAAAATTTTCCATTATATTTAACTGCACATTCAGCTACAAAATTGAATTTCTGTAGAGGAAAGTTAGTCAACAACAAATTATAATTTTCCAATTAGCTTTCGGGAACCGGAAAATTTTCTAATATTTCAAGTTGGGAAGTAAACTTTTACACAGTTTTTCTCTCTTTTCATCGGATTTCACGTTAATCAGTTGGTCCCGTATTATATCGTCTCGCTGCTGAAAGGGACGTTAAACTCAAAATCAACTCAATTCAACTCCTCTCTGTCTCTCTCTCTGTCTCTCTCTCTCTCTCTCTGTGTGTGTGTGTGTGTGCAAAGTGCAGAGGTCATGAGTTCGTAGAGTACAAATATCCCATTCTATTATTTAAAGTTTCAATTTATTAAAAGTCATGAATGTTTTCCGATTCATAAAAACAAACTCCACTTATTCCTTTATCGTTGTTTAGCCGTAAAATTTATTGGTAACACATATTGTCTTAGAAAGTTTCATGAAGTGAAAATATAATGATTCCTCATTTCAAGAATGTTTCAAAAACTTCAATGCGTTCTTCCCTCAGAATCCACCTTTGATCTTACAATATTATATTTCGTCAGTTTAATACGCATAAGGCGGTTTTCTCTTAGCTTTACTACTTTTATAGATTTACATACTGCAACATTTATAAATAAGTAGATATAATAGAGAAAAAAAAAGAGAGAGAGAGAGAGAGAGCAACACTATGTAAATTTTTACTTTCCAACTTGAAATATTAGAAAATTTTCTGGTTCCCGAAATCTAATTAGAAATTTATAATTTGTTGCTGTCTAATTTTCCTCTACAGGAATTGTATATCTCAATGTGCAGTTAAATATAGTGGAAAATTTTCCACCTAACATCACTATACATAATATCCAAAACTGTCCGGATTATGAAAAGTGTTTTCACTTGTTTCTACATCGTGATGAAAATTTTCCGATTCATGAAAATTCCTTACATTTGTTTCTACAGAGCAATAAAACTTTCCGATTCACAAAAAGTTGTTTTACTTTTTGCTTCAAAATGATGAAAATTTTCCAATTCATAAAAAGTTCTTCAATTTTTGCATACAAGACACAAAATATTTTGATTTGTGAAACATTGTTTCACTTGTTCCTACATAGTACTGAAAATTGTGTGAGCCATAAAAATTTTCAGATTCTTTAAACGATCTTTCAATTTTTAACATTTCTATACATAGTTTCAATCAATTTTATGAATACTGAGGAACTGTTACTTGATCACTTATATTTGTTAAGAACGGAAAATTTTCCGGAAAAGTATAGAAGAAAATTTTCCACCTCACATCACGGCTATACAAGGATGTAGGAATAAGTGAAGTATGTTTATATAAATCGGAAAATTTTCCGGAAAATTTTCTGGAAAATTTTCCGGAAAATTTTCATCACTGGGTTTCGATCATGTTTTTGGTGATTGAGACGAATCACTGTGAGAACTAGTGTTGTCCAGGGGACTCGTGAAATTTCATATCTCACCTCAAAAGTGACACGAAAACAGTGATATCAACCCGTGGGGAAAATCCCATTTTGGGTAATTTTTTTGACATTAATTTTTCGAATAGAGATAAAGGGAATATTCGTCAAAATTTGAGGTATACGGTATGGGATATAAGGGCATATATGGGATTTATCATATGTTTACTTCATCAACGCCAACAAATTTCTACATGAGCAGAAAGTAGGCTTAATAAAGCTTCAATAAACTTGGAATCAGTGTTAATTGTCAACTTTTGTTATTTGAAAGTGATTTATGCAGGAACACTTATGAATCTCAGCAATCAAGCAACAAGAAATGTAAAGTGTACTTCGGAGTTAAAAAAAAAAATCATGAACGGAAGAAAATAAATTACCATGCGAGAAACAGCCAAATTCTAAAACGTTTCCAAAGTAATATATCTGAATAAATGAAGTTTGTCTAATCTCAGTACGTAAAGTAAAACATTATTGCACAAAAGTGTAATGAAGATACTAAATTCTGAGAACAAAATGTGCTTGCTTCCATCAACGATTTCAATAATCCCTTTCAATTAAGGAAAATATTTATTAGGAATTTAGAAGATCAGAATTTACGAATAATTGACTCAAATTCGGAAAAAGTAAGTAATGTATAGTGGTTTTAATTTTCATATTTTATAAATTTTGGTAAGAGTGTGGCCAACAAAGCATTACCCTGGAGCCCCAATTTCATCTCCCCATAAATTTGCCCGAACTTGAGTGCAAGCGATAGCTTCCGATGCGTAGAAGACGCCTGTGAAGGAACCAGAGTGGTCGAATGCACCGTTCCTGTGATATCGCGTTCCAAACAGGGCCGCCCACAGGGGGGATGAATGGCGCAAGCTGCGCCATTGAGAAAAATTTTGGGGGGGATTTTACTCTACTTTCGAACTAGCAATTTTATTGTCGGAACAGCATTAAAACACTATTTTGAGAAGCTAATTTTCAAAAATTTTCCGGGGTGAACCCACGTACCCCCTGCTTCGATACTCGATGAATGAAGTACCGCGCAAGTAGCCGTATGAAAGGAGAAGTTGGTTCGTTTTAAGAGAGAAGGGCCGCCCACAGGAGGGATGAATGGCGCAAGTTGTGCCATCGAGAAAAAAATTAGGGGGAATAAAAAAATTAGGGAAGAATTTTACTCTAATGTCGAATAAGTAATTTTTCTGTCGTCAGAATAACATTGGAACACGATGCGATTTTTTTTAAATCTCGAAAATGAATCCCCCTACCCCCTGCTTAGAAACTCTATGAATGAAGTACGGCGCAAGTTGCTATATGAAAGGATGGCGCAAGTTCTGATGAACAACAGTTACAAACACTCAAGGAATAACTTTTAAATTTAGATTTGAAACTTGCCTATGTTGTCTGTTGAAAATTATAAAGTAGTTTGACATAATTGTGAGCTAGTGGTAACCATACAGACAACAGCCAAGTTCCAAATCTAAATTTGAAGTGAGCCAGTGAGTGTTTGTAACTGTTATCCACCAGAACTTGGCGCCTATTTTTGTGATTTCAATTCTTTTTAAGGCCACTCGTACTTGGTTCTTTTACAGGAATGTTTTTTGTTGGATATCACTTCTTTTTGTAAGCTAATTTCGAGGATAACATTTTCTTTTGGTATCAAACTCAATAACTTGTAACTTGCATCTTACTTTTCATGTACAAGGGAATTATATCAATATTTTGTAAAGAAAAAAATAATACTACTAATTGTAAAAAAAGAATACCTGTGCCATACACAGTGTGTGGAAGTTTTTATACCCTTCAATATCCTTATAGAACATATTTAGTATTGTACACTACCAAGATTACTAATAAAAGTAATGCCATTTTTATAATTACTACTGCCCCTAAGCATTCTATAATACTACTGCAGGAAATAAAAACAATAACAAAAATAACAATTACTAGTACTATAAAAACTACTGCTACACTGGGCAATTGTTTTTAGAGGACTTGAGTTTTGAGGAGGGAAGAGATTATTAATTTTGGGGGGAGTGCGCCATCAGCTTTGGGGGGGATGGGCACCCCTGGTTCCAAAGGTGTAGGATGGCACAAGATGGCGCCTGTATCGAGGCTCAGCTGCGAGATCGCCTCTTCACGTCCTGATGTTATTTGCATAAAGTGTGAAGCTAACACATTATAGTGGTCACAGATATAACTCCATATCGTATTAAACTCGTTGGTCAAGCTCGTTTTGCGAGTCTGGAGCACGTATAATAGGACGTTGTTCACAGATGGCCACCATTATTTTGTACTTCTCTTACGGCCACAACCATGAGTTTATTGTATTCGGTTGTCGATCGTCCAACGTTTCTATTCGGATTGAAAATGCTTCCGGTGACGAAAATGTTTCTGATTGAGATTCATAAACTAAAGTGCCACGCCGATTTTAGTTAGCGTTGATCCTGGCGCCATCTCGTGGCATCCCACACTTTGGGAAAGCGATATCTCGGGAACAGTGTATCTGACCACTCTGGTTCTTCATAGACATGTTCTACGCATCGGAAGCTATCGATTGCAATCACGTTTGGGCAAATTCATGGGGAAACGAAATTGGGGCTAAACTTGGCAGCACTCTTTTGTAATTAGTAAAGCGCGTGGGAAGTTTAAGAACATCTTCTTGCCTTTCAAGATGGGATTTTATAAGGTTCCAGGTTGGCAACACTGCACGAAAATTGGCATGTCTGGACACGAATTTGAAATGATGCTTCTCGTTTCGTTTTCAAGACGAGAATCGAGACGGGGCGAGATTTTTTTCCTCTCTTATGAGCACCACTACTCTAATTTGTCTTAAGCGCGTCTTTAGAAGCAATTATCCTCGTTGAGAATCGAACCATGTATTACGTGTACCGAATGCAAACACTTTAGTCATTTAGTCAGGACGGAATACCCTAGACTCTCGCTAATCCGGCCATTCCTGGCACATATGTGTGCCGGATTATTGAGTGTCTGACATTTATTTGATTTATTTATTTATCTTTTTTTTATTTATTTTGAAAACATAGGGAATATAGTGTACTGTACTTTATTAAATAGGATATAATTTTAAAACATAGAGGATATACTTTATTAAATCTAAATATACATTAATTTTTAAAGGAAACTTAGTCCTTGAGTAGTATCACTCACTATGAAACATGTTCCTAATTTTTAACTGTCGCAATGATGATACGGTACAGTGGCATGCTTTATCACGCAACCGAACTGTAAAGAATGCTACAATTTCGAATACGTACACTATATAAAGCATTGTTGAGCATGCGCACGATAATTTATTTTGCACGTGTTTTTTGGGTGGATGTGCGCCGGATTACTGAGAGACCAGACTAATGAGGGCCGGATTAGCGAGAGTATAGTGTATTTTATGGGCTGTACATGATATTTTTCACTAGAGAAATATAGGATGTCATACAAAGTCTACTAAGACATCCATAATCAATAATCAAATATATGTTTAGTTAATTTTCAATTTGTATTATGTTAGCAACGAACAGTTATAAAATGTTCGTAGTTTTATATTGCAAATGGTCACAATTCGGATGACAGTCTGTTCAACGAATCCAAGTAATGAACACTGATGATCAAAGTCCCAAATATTCACCTAATGGAACAATTCTATTGGACTCTTATATGGATATAATCCAGTACTGTTACGAAATAAAGACCAATATTTACATGTGATGTTTTAAAATATGTTTCTGTTTAATTCGGTTCCATGAAACCGAACAAGCATACATACATATATATAGAGAGAGGGTGGTTTTACATATACATACACATACTTTTACAAACATACAGCATTATATACTTTAGGCACGACGGCACCAAAATTGCATTCATGTTGATGACAGCGGAATTTTTTCCTCATCCCCTCCCTCCACTGCTTTTATTCTGGTTTTATTTTACACATTATTCGTACGTTAAAGAAAGAAAAAAAGCAGTAAAAGTTCAGTTTCCTGCATTCCTCCGGTTCAACGGATTCATGTATATATGAACTCCACAACAACTGAAACCCCCCTCAACTCAACCCACCATCATCAAAAACTCCCACTTTTGCAACACTCCTACACCAGCACCACCTCTGAACACAGCATTCTGTGTGCTCATTCGTTAGCAAGGGATAAAAAAAAAAAAAAAATTCCAACATCAGCTGCACGTGGTATGAGAGAGAGAGAGAGAGAGAGAGACTCTCCCAAAACTAATGAGATTCTTTCGGGTAATTTTAGTTCGTTTTCTGTATTTTCCTCCATTAACCTGTCTCTATGGAATGATGCAGGCTGGAAATAATCCTACTATTAACAATACATTTGCTTTTTTTTAAAAAAAATTTTAAATATCAGCAGTGAAAGAATTAAGGAAGGTTGCTTAGTAACGATAAAAGATCATTTTATGTGTTGGCTTAATTTCTTTGTTATTTGCATGTGGTTTTATTTCCAAATTCATTCACTAAAAAAAATAAAAAAATAGACTTTTATTTATTTGTTCATTTAATAAGCTGTCTGATACAGCCTAGCCTAAGGTAATTTACACTGGGATTACAAGTACTGGGTAGTGCTCTCAAACGGGTCGGGTTACGGGTCAGGTCAACTCGGGTCGGGTTGTCGGGTCGGGTCAGCTCGGGTCGGGTTGTCGGGTCAGGCTACTCGGGTCAGGTTGTCGGGTCGGGTCAGTCGGGTCAGCTCGGGTCGGGTCGGTCTTCAACCCGACCCGACCCGACCCGTTGAGAACACTAGTACTGGGTAACACTGTTCGTCACTGCCAGGATCACATATACAGGGTGTTACAAAAATTTGGGAATAGTTTCCCCACATAAAAATAAGAAAAAAGTTCATATGGACCTCTGCTCAAAAGTGCATAGTTTCGGAGTTATAGGGTGCCGAAAATATGAAGTGAGTGAACTTTAAAAGTTTATAGCTTCACTACTATGAGACCTATCATAGCCGGGTCAAGAGGACATCACAGAGGAACTAATATGTGAACTATCCAAATATATCCATCTTTCAGAACCTCCAGTACTTGCACCATCATTTTTAGAGGGGTTATTTGGGAGTACTTGATCTCTCTCTACCTACCTGTCTAGAAATTGGTGTGCAAGTACTGGACATTCTTAAAAAAATGGATATTTGGATAGTTCACATAGCAGTTCCTTAGTGATGTCTTGACTCGACTACGGTTGGTCTCATAGTAGTGAAGCTATGAACTTTTAAAGTTCACTTATTTTACGTTTTTGGCAGCTTATAACTCCGACACTATGAACTTTTTCATATTTTGATGTGAGAAATTTATTCTTAAAATATTACGACATATTTTTGTAACAACTTGTATATATATACAGGGTGGCCCGAAAGTAGGTATACACCCCTGCATTGATCAAGTATAACGTTCTAGTTTATGCGTTTATTTGCTTCTGTTGTTCCAAGCTTAACACGTTCGCTGCTGAGGACGCCCATTGGCGTCCAGTACTGAATTTGGCATATGCGCCGGACGCCGCTCGGCGCTTGTCCCTGCAGCTGATTCATTTTCCCGCGAATACATGCACTAGCGCTGGCGGGAAAGTGAATCAGCTGCAGGGACAAGCGCCGAGCGGCGTCCGGCGCATATGCCAAATTCAGTACTGGACGCCGATGGGCGTTCTCAGCAGCGAACGTGTTAAAGTATAAGTAAAAAGACATTAAGAACAAATAATTAAGAAACTAAAGTCTACCTGATGGATAACAATAAGAAATGATATGAAATACAATGAGGTGATTAGTACGGGACTGCATACCTACTTTTGGACCACCCTATATATATATATATATATATATATATATATATATATATATATATATATATATATATATATGTGTGAGTGTGTGTGTGTGTGTGTATGTGTGTGTGTCACTGTTAAGAACTATCGGAAAAAATCAAACAACAATAGACCCAATGTGCTAGGTAACAGGTCATAATTTTTATACAAATAAATAAATAAATAAATATTTTTTCTAGTAGAATAATAAAATAGTAGTGTCACGTGTACATCTCGTGAAGGAGTTTGGTTTGTATGGCATGATATTTTCTCAATAAATATTGAAACCGGAAGTGGTAGTAGATTTTTTTATCACTTCCGGTTTTAGTAGAGAGAGAGAGATTAGAATGGAGATGGAATATCCTCTTGGGTCGATTAATTGATTACACAAAATTTATTATCGGTATCTATTGTTTATTTACACTCAATAACGATCTACTTCAAAACTGGGAGGTTGATTTCTGCAGAAGGTTATTTTATTCTTAGAATGTTAAAAACGATTCCAGAAAAAGTTTCTCGCTCTTATAATTTTTGGTCTATGTAGATCAATATTGAAACCGGAAGTTGTAGAGAATTTCTATCACTTCCGATTTTAGTAGAGAATTAAGAATGGATATGAAATATACTGTATTTTTGAGGCGCTTAGTCAACTGCAGAAAAAAACTGTCTTTTACTATCTATTACCGTTTTTGCTTTGTAGTGATCAGCGTTAAGACCGGAAATGGTTAATTTTCACCATTTCCGGCTTGAATACCACCTTCACCAACGAACTCGATTTTCAACTTTTGACTCTCTACTGTACAGGGTGACCCAGGTACAGTAGGTATACAGTACCGTACTGATCAGCCCATTACTTTTCATATAATTTCATATTGTTATCCATCAGGTAGACTTAATTTCTTTATTATTTGTTCTTAATGTCTTTTTACTTATATCTTAAGCTCGGAACAGCCGAAGCAAATAAACTCATAAACTGGAAGGTTATACTTAATCAATACGGGGTGTATACCTACTTTTGGGCCACCCTGTATATCCCACCCAAACTTTTTGGCGATTTATTAAGTAGTTTTTGAGATTTTTTGTTTCTTCCGGACGGACGGACACAGACACACGGACACATGGACATACACATACACGGGGAGACAGGGTATATACAGTCTATGAGTTTTAGTAAACCAAGCACTTTTAGAAAGGGACAAAGCTGAAATTTGCGTTAAAACGACGGAACGGTGGTGAAATAAGTTGAGAACGACACTATCCTGTTCAAAACGGTACTATTGTCAGGTCAATATAGACATGCTAGCACTAAACTGCCGTGCCAACTTGTTTCAACGCAGTATACATATTATCATATAAGAAAATACTACCAGTATATAAAAAGGAAATTATACTAAGAAATAACGTTTACAGCGTTTGAAAGTGGTGCTCCGAGTTACCTTTAAAAGCTGTTAGCAAACGTGAGGACTTCTGTGTTGCATGTGTTCATACACATTCAGTGGCGCAAATCTGTCTTCAACATTAGGAGGCGGGCAGATTTGAGGCTTATTGTAGGCGACATCAATTTCATCTCACTTTCGTTTGTAGCAATCCAATACAAATAATCACATTTCTCCCCAAAAAAAACACATTGCAAATCGGATTATTGGGGAGGACTGTCCCCCAGTTCCATGATTGGAGGGTACATGTCCCCCTCAACCTCCCGTGATTTGCGCCAGTGCACACACTCACGTCAGATTATGCACGAAAGAAGCGATTCACCAAGGTGCTTAGCCATACCCTTTCCTATTTGGCAACGTCGCGTCAAGAACCTTCGTTTCATTCGTCTAGCTTACATATCATTGATTGTATCCCACACTTTTAATTCTTAGGAAAATGAAATGTGATATTTCATTTATTCCATCTATGTTATGATTATTAGAGAGTAATTCTTAGAAACGAGGTAACTTGTACGGATATAGATTTCGTAAATATATAGGAATGGAGGAAAAGTAACTGATATACCATACATCTTCTTTTGCCTTTATGTAGAAGAGGGAAAATATACTAAAAATTAATTCAGTAAAATTGTATTTCGTATTCATAGTATATTCCGAATCAAAATTAGGTATATATATCTTATACAGACGAAAGTACGCATTTCTAATGTCTCCCATTCCCTTCGTTTCGTTCGACCTTTTTTTTCCACTTTTGTACTTTTCATATTTCTTTTCAAGAAAAAGAATAAGAGATGGAAGGAATGAAGAAAAGTTTTATGAAAGAAAAGAGAAGAATTTTGATTTTGTTACCTCCTCCTTTACCAAAAAAAAAAAAGAAAAAAAAGAAAAAAATAGTTTCATCCTTTCCTAACCTCCTCTACAGGAACGAACGGAGTTCGCTCTGGTATAGTAGCGTCAGAGATTTGAACAAAAGCACTTCATGAATGAATTCCTTTCCCGTTTTCGATTCGTAGTGTTTCACCCACTCGTCCCTACCCTCTTATGCTTTTGCAAGTCAGGATGATTTGTCTCCTAATATGATTCGTAGAATACTAAGTGAATTTCTCTTTCTCTCTCTCTCTGTTTCACCACACACTCACCCTCCCACACACACATATATATATACAGAGAGAGCCAAGAAAGGAATGATGAATTAGCTTTCTGTGGCGAAATAAGACTAAAATAAATTTTGGATTAATTTCTTGTAAAGTATAGTTAGCACACACATAACCAATGATACAGTGGCGGCGTTACACGTTAGAAGTGGGAGGACAAGACACGATCTGAATATTTGTAACTAACGTTGTTTCTAACGTTTTGTTAGACGAAAGGTTATATAACTAATAGGATACTAACTTTTTCAGTTAAAATACCGTATATCGTATTTCATATTTTATTAAGCAAATTGACACGAATAACCCAAGTAGTACTAAAAGTTTGTACTCTTAAACAACGAAAGTGTAAGAAAAGATTTGATTCCTTGCTCATGAACATCTTAAAATTCTGTCTAAAAAATGTACAACGACTCACCAAAGGTAGTCGTCAACCCTGGTTCGGCTAATAATATAAGTATATCTTTAGTGGCAGTAATCGTTTACACCTTAAAATATCTTCCGTAATTATATTCACTAGTATTATCACCTTTTATACTGAAATTACAAGTCCATGATAAGTGTTAGATAATTTATTCGTTGATTCTCTTTTAACGTATATTCACACAAACTGTCTTGCAATCATACATGTTAATTATATCTATAAACAACTACATAGCAACCAACTATACAATAATGTATATTTCTTACATATATCTTAAAAACATTCTTCTTTTGTTATTTTTAAGTAACATTATATCAGGTATAGTGCTTGTGTAGAAGCACTTTCTGCCCAAGATACAGGTAATTATCGACCGATACAAAGTATCTCGTTGTATAAAATGTCGCCCGATGATGGGACTGAATATAAAAGTTACAAGCGAGCTTGGCTTTTATATTTAAGAACTACTGGTCCGTTTATAATGATGGCATAAGAATAGTGCTATTCTTTACATTTTGATCACACCTCATATATCATTTTGTTCAATTATTTTATATAGATACATTTATATTAAAACATTCATTAAGTTTCCTTCATATAAATACATTTATAATAAGTCTTTTATTTCCTTAATATTTATCTTTTATTATAAAAACGTCGTCGCTTACTAATATAATCAACGAAGGGTGCGAAATCAAAAAATGTAAGAGATAATTACGTTTTAAAACACATTACAATGATCAACAGTTTCGATCATTATTAAAAACGGTGATGTTAAAAAAAATTGTTTGATCTTTCCAGGGCGCATTATATAACAACTACGTTAGATGATATTTTTAATGTATACATCGTATCAATAAGGCGTCATAATACAGAAGAATCTTATTCGAGTAACATATAAGGTGGCGCATGTAGACAGTCGTCGGATAATTAGCTTAATAGAATGAACCTTATACTTAACATAATCTTTGACAATTAAGTTTCAACACAAATCAATATAATATAAATAACCTTTGCTTTTAATCAATTATGAATCGAACTATAATTCTTCCCATTAACAAGAAAGAATTAAAATCATTTGAAAATTATCATTTATTGAAACAGACGTAATAAAGTATCTACGGGTCCATTACCTACTCCTTTAATGTGTTGTACTTCAAAGTCATAAGGGTTGTTTTCATTATTGACATTAACACATAAATTTGAAGATAAATGTTCATAAGAATCTATAACTGATATGGGCTTAATCCTTACTACATCAACTGCAGTCAGTTTAAATTCGTACTTGCATATGATTCTAATAAAGTACATTGTACTGCACAATCGTGATTATGTTCCGCATTATTTTGTACATGAATTGCGTTATTGTTTTGATTTTGATATGAAGTGCCATCTCTTGAATTACGATTACGTCTATCCATGTAGTTTACTGTATTTCTGGAATTTCGCCATGTATTTCGACTGTTTTTGAGTCTACTTCGATTAAGTGATCTGACATAATTATTGTCACGATTGGTTAGGTTAGGTGGATTCCCAACATATCTTTGGCTATTTTGATCGTTCTGATTGTTTAAATTTGCTCGATTTAGGTTATGTTCCGTATTGTTCACATTACGGATATTTAGATTCCGAACAGGTACAAGGTGATCTGAATTGTTTTTAATTTTACCTACTCCCGCTTGATGATTCAGTGTCTGGTATTGAGTTTCATAAGATTGGACAAGCATTAATAAGTGATTAAAACTCATGCATTGGGTAGAAAACAGGATCTGTTGTAATTTAAACGGTAGTAGATTTCGAATAGATGCAATCACTCTAGATTCCGATTGCAGTGGATTTACGACTTTTAATTCGTTATACGTATTTACAACAAAATCAACAACAGATTTGTGCAAGCGAGGATTAAAAGGTTGGTTTCTAATCGTGGCATCTCTGTTTGCAAGTAAAAAGTCGTTTTCGTAGTTTGCAATCAGCGCGGCTTTGAATTCCTCATATGTATTGACGTGATCCCGTACTGCTTTAAACCATAAAGAACATGGTGGGAGTAATAAATGAGGGATTAGTTTCATATATTGCGATTTATCTATACACATTATACTGTGAAGATATGTGTATTTGGACATATGGAAAAGTTTCTTATTTTGAACAATGGGACATTTTATTTTAAAAGAACATCTCAGTCAAAAGCATCATCATTCGTTTCAAATTAAATCACCTATCGACTTGTTTTTCTAAGTTCATTTGCCTTTGCTGTCTGTCATTCATTTCTTACGTTGTAAATTTTTCAGTTAATAAAATAACAGATTGCTTCCCCGTCCGCATTCCTATCATCACCTTACCTTGGTTAATCTACGAGCATGCACTTTTTCCATCGAAACGCAAAGCAGAGTGAATAACCGAGGATATGAACCCGGAAGGAACGCCAGACAAAATGGATTGAGACACTATCGGAAGGGACAGTCGACATGGAGCGAGGGACGAGATAGAAGGTAGACCGCTAGCTACATTTGAAATTGACGATTGATAGCCTTGCTCTATCTTAGAGAGCACCTTTGATTTAACGACGATGTATTGCTTTTTAAGAAGAAGTTATAAGTTTGTCTAAAGTTGCGGTCTTCGCGAAGTTGGTTACTCAGTCCGGGTTTCCCCGACTCTTAACTTTGGTTACTTGAACGACCAGCCAGCCGAACAGAAGGATGGACGGACGTCGGCCTGTTGGAGGGATTCTCGAGAGGACAACAATCAAACCTGCAAGTAAGTGCGAGTAGATTAACCTATCCCATAAGTTACTCCCTTCTTACCCCTTTTCACCCCCTTTAACATCACAGTCTGTTTCTTTTGTACGTGTTGGATTTCATTTAAATGCAACCCAGGTTAGATCCCGTACCTCATGTTTTGTTAAGTTCTATATTTACAAAATCCTGGGCGCAACTTGTCGGTTCTGGCATTCCCAATTACGTTGTTTATGAGTGCATTATCTGAGCTTTCAGACCGACAAGGGGCGACTGCACATGGCGGAGATGTGGTTTTAACTTGTGTGGATGCACACATATCTGCGACCCTCGATTTATTTTGCATTAGTTTGTTTGCCGCCCACCGTTAGAATTTGATGAAATTCTATTTGTTTTGCCACCCTCCCTCCACCCTCTCAATTTGTTGTGTTATTTTGTTTTGTGTGCTTTTAGTTATATTATTTAGAGATATTTAGAGAAAATGGTGAATACTAGCATTATGGCACAAGCTCGACTTACGTCTCTAGATTCTATTGTGCGCCCCACATTTTTTCACGGCAAGTATGGGGAAGACGTCATTCGTTTTTTTGAGTATTTCGAATCTTACTGCGTCATTTATGAGTTCAATGCAGTAAAGAAGCGTCATTTGCTTCCATATCTGTTAAGGGACGGAGCCTTAGCGTGGTTTCTAGCTTTAACTAGGACAGACGAATTTGTGAACTTGTCGTATGTAGACATAAAGAGACGAATGATCACATTATTTGGTGGTTTTGTAGTTAAGAAGGTGACGGAACATACTATTCGTTCCAGAGATCAAAAAGAAGGGGAACCTATTATGACATATATTTATGAGAAGCTAGATCTCATACTTAGTTTTGATAAAGCCATGCCTATTCAACAACAAATTAATTTCCTTATTGAAGGGTTATTGCCTCAGTATTTTAAGCTTACATGCAACAAATTGTTTCCATCTGTTGATGCGTTATGTGAGTTTTTATTACAAGAACAGTCAGCTGAGTTAATAGTAAATTACAAGACGCTCATTAAATCTAATTCGAAAGAACAAGTCTTGCAGTTTAGTACACCGGAATTTATCGCTAAGATAGCTGATGTTTCATTGCGCGATAATTCTCATGTTTCATTTCCTCTCGAAGAACAACGGGAAAAAAAAGAAATGCTTGCACGTTTGCATTATCATATCTCATCCGCTGGGAAAGAATGCGGTGATCAACAGTCAGTAGATTCTATTCCGCCTCATCAACAGAAATGTAACTCTTTTTTTTCTTTTTGTTCCTCTGAATGTAAAAGTGCCGAGAATAATAATAATATGCATGATAGAATGGGCTCTGTGACGAATACTTCTGTTATGGTTAAGAACGAACAGAACAAGCGCAAACAGAATCATAGTACGTCTCACGTGAATAACAAAATACACTGTCCGGCCAAAGCATTAGAGTGCAACATGGCGCAAGTCAGGAGAAGTAATAATTGTAATGTTTTACATAGTGGAAATAGTTCAGGGAATAGTGAAAGACCTGTTTTTAAGACCCACACGATTACTACGCCTATTGTTAGGGATAGGATTCTGCCTTGTATCAAAATTAGTATTGGCAACAAAGAGTATAAAGCGTTGTTGGACTCTGGGAGTCAAATTTCAATTTGTACTAGAGAGCTCCTTCCTCCGAACACTAGACTCGTTAAAAGACGTACTATTATCCGTGGCATCTCGGGTAAAGGACTTGAAACTAACACGTTAGCTGTACTGAAGTTCAAAATTGACGGCTATTCATTTACACATACTTTTAGAGTTGTTGACAAATTTGCATCTTCTGTTTTGTTGGGAAATGATTGGTTACTTCCTCAACATGTCACTATTAACCAGGATATTCACGTAGTTCACATAGTTAGGTTTGGGAAGCCTACTGATCACGCTTTACCTGAAAGTCATGCTATAGGCACAGTTTCTGAACAAACAGCGAACCTTATGCAAGCGTATTTCATAACGGCGAAATCTGTTACTTTGCCACCAAATTCCAGTGTTTCAGTACCTGTTCGTAAAATTAATGATTTAGTGGGAGTTAAAAATGTTTTGCAACCCAATGAAAAAATCTGTTCTAAAGCCGAAATTTTTGTTAATGAATCTAGAGTGGATCCTGTTAATCCTGTCATTAGAGTAGTCAACCCAACCAACAAAAAGTTGTGTTTAGAGAAAAATCTTCATTTAGGTGAAGCCATTGACATTAGGCCGGGTGCTCATTACCCAAATGATACAGATAGTGTTCAAAATCATGGTTTAGCCAGTAAACAAGACAACGATAACTTTCCTGCTGGTTTTGATGTCAAGCGTGTGGACATTAACCCTCAACTTTCGGACGATCAGAAGCAAATGTTTTATTCTGTTATAGAGGAGTATAAGGATTGTTTTTCTTGGTCAGAGGATGATTTTGGAGTGGCCAAGGGCTACGTACATGAAATTAAAATGCTAGATAACGTCCCAGTTCACACCAATCAGTTTCCTATCCCCTTCCATTTAAGAGAAGAAGTTAAAAAACAGATTGATACTTTGCTTAAACAAAAGGTTATTAGGAGGTGCATCTCGAGTTATAACTCGCCTATTCTTCTCGTGAAAAAGAAGTCTGGATCTTATAGATTTTGTTTGGATTGTAGAGCGATCAATTTACACATTGCACCAGACAGTTTTCCTGTACCGTCGATAGAAGACATTCTTTCGCGTCTTAGTAAGTGTCGCTACCTGTGCTGCTCGGACTTGCTCAGTGGTTTTTTTCAAGTGAAAATCGCGGAAGAATACCAACACGTCACTGCCTTTTCAATCCCAGGAGCGGGTTCTTTTTGTTTTACAGCACTTCCTCAGGGCCTTATCACTAGTTCCGCTGGTTTAAACAGATTAGTGAAAATGACATTGGAAGGATTAGAATCTGAACAAATTTTCGGGTACCTTGATGATTTTTTCTGGGGTGGGAATACTTTTGAGGATGTTATCAACCTCACCAAGAAGTTATTTCAACGAATTAGAGAACGTGGTCTTAAACTTGCACCAGAAAAAACGAAATTGGCTTATTTTTCATTAACAGTTTTGGGACACGATATTTCGTACGATGGCTTGCGAATTTCCAAGAAAATAACTGACTCCATTAGTAATTATGAACGTCCGAAGACGAAAAAACATGTGAAAAGTTTTCTAGGATTAGCTAGCTTTGTAAGACGATTCTTACCTAATTTTTCTGAAATTGCGGAACCTTTGAATTCACTTCTCAGAAAGGATGTACCGTTTAAGTGGACACAAAAACAACAAGATGCTTTTGAGAAAATTAAAGATCTTATCATAAAATCGCCATATTTGATGCATTATAATCCGAAACACCCTGTATACTTGTTCTGTGATGCATCAACTCGCGGTCTGGCTGCCGTGCTCAAACAACCTATATCCTCTCCAGATGACCCAGAGTTAGCACCCATTGCTTATTGTAGCCGTAGCTTAAGTAAAAGTGAGAAGTCTAGACACCCATATGAACTTGAACTTTTGAGTATCATATATGCCTTTAGATCCTTTCGTTATTTTTTACTAGGACGTCACTTTTTTTTGAAAACCGATTGTAAGAGTCTTTTGTTCTTAAAGCAGACGAAAAATGTAGGCAAATTTGCTAGGTGGCTTAGTTTTATTGAACAGTATAACTTTACTGTGACACACATATCTGGGGTATCTAACATAGAAGCCGATGCACTTTCACGTTTTTCTCGTGCCCCCAGGGACATTTCTGATGAGCAACAAAATGAGGAAGACCCTCGAGTATTTTCTTCCACTGTTACAGAGTGTAACAATATGCTAAGTGACGAGCCTTCTCTCAGAGATGAACAAATGAAGGACCCGTTTTATAAGGATATTTTTGATTGGTTAGAAAACAAGGAAAAGAAAAATCCCAAAATTGAAAGACAGGCATTTTATTTCACGGTTAAAGAAGGAATCTTGTATAGAAAACAAAAAACATCTAGTGGTATGAAATTTTTAGTTGCTGTACCTGTTTCATTACGCTATAAAGTTTTTGATGCGGCTCATACTTCTGCCATTGGTTCAAGTCACGGAGGTTTTTCCAAGACATATGATCTTTTAGTGAAATCTGTGTATTTCCCTAATATGAAACAATATATTTATCAGAAATGCCAAGAATGTTTAATTTGCCAGTCCAGCAAAAACAAACCTGGTTCTGCTTATGGTACATTGCAAACGTATCCTCAAGTGCCGCCCTTCTATCGCATTTTCGTAGACATTGGAGGGGTGTACTCCTCGAGTAATATTTTGAGACACAAGTATTTGATTGTCGTAGTCGATGCAGCTACTCGGTATACTATCTGTGGTTCATTAGCAGATATAACAGCGTCCTCTGTAAGTAGTTTTCTTTATGAAAATGTAATTTTGAAATACGGTATTTTCAAAGAATTAGTCACAGACAAAGGTCCATGTTTTACAAGTAACCTATTCAAGGAGTTGTGTGCAATGATTGGAGCTAAGATTCGATTTGTAAATGTTCAAGCTCATTACGCTAACGGGACTGCTGAGATAGCTATCCGAAACATTGAACAGAGACTGAAATCTGCGTTGTGTAATAAAGATCAAGGAAAATGGGTCGAACTGCTGCCATCTATTGTGTTAGCCCACAATTTAACTGTTAATTTATCCTCTGGATACAGCCCTTTTGAACTTTTGCATGGATTTAGATGTAGAATGCTACACGAAGCAATTTTGGACACCCCTTGTCAATTTCAGGACAATGCTGAACGTTTACAGCAACTTGGAGAAATACGAGACAAAGCCCATGATAAATGGTTCCAGAGACATAAGACGGCAACGAAATTTTATGACAAACGTCATTCGAAACCCAATTTCAAAGTCGGAGACAAGGTATGGATTTTGGACAGCACCATGAAGAAAGGATCCACCAGAGCTTTCAGTGGACGTTATTTTGGTCCAGGAATAATTCAAGATATTGACCACCCAAATTCCTATTTTGTTAAGTTCAAGACTGCACGAGGAAGATTTAAGGTTGATTCGATTGCAGTACAAAGATTGAAGAAGTACTACGAGAGACAGGAGAAGGAAAACGAGGGAGAGGAAGAAGATAACGTTGATTTGGATATACAAGATGTTGAGGATGCTACTGCGAATGCCTGCTGTGCCGAAGAACAGGAAGAGATACAGAAGAGAGAGAAAGAAAAAGAAGAACACTATGAGATTATTTTTAATCCTGCGGTGAACATGATAGAAAAAGAAGAAGATATTCCATCTGTGAATCTTCGTGAGGTTGTGATTGCCAACCATTTACCCACTTGGGCTGAAACAGGGAAGAATTGTTCTGGTTTGAAACCGAAGTTTGGTGCCAATTCTGCAATCAACAAGAAAATCAGTGTTTTTCGAGGAGATATCGCTATGATTAAAGCTGACGCCGTTGTCAATCCCACGAATGAATTACTTATTCCATTAGGAGGAGCAGATAGAAGTATCCAAGAAGCTGCAGGAGAAGAATTTCGTAAAGATTGTGAGAAAATACGTTCTTTAAAACCAGGACAAGTGAAGATTGCTCCAGGCTATAATCTCCCCGCTGATCATGTATTATTGACGTGTGGTCCCAGAGATGCGAACAAGAAGACTTTGGAAAATTGTTATAACAATTGTTTTGATTTTGTGTTGAAAAATCAGTTTTCAACTGTGGCTTTTCCTTGCATCGCTGCTGGTGCATTTCATTTCCCTAAGGAACCTGCTGCGAGAATTGCATTGTTGAGTACACGAAAATTTTTAGAGGATCATGTGGACAACGTAGACCGTATTGTATTGTGTATTTTCGACAAGGAGAATTGGGATCTCTATCAGCGTCTTTTACCTGTGTATTTTCCCTTGGAAGAAGGAAAAGAAATGGAAGCTGTTTCTCTGCAATGAAGTTTTTTTTTTTAAAAAAAAAAGAGGAAAAAAGAAGACGGTTCTCAAAGGAAGATTTGATGGATTAGGAACATCTGTGCAGTTGGTGACGAATTTTGTTTTGACACTGGCCATGTCATTATGGAATTTGTTTTGGTTTGTTTGTATTTCTAAGTCTTGCCGGCAATAACAATTACAACGAAGATAAGGAGAAAAAGGAGTACTCATATAGACATCATTTTTTTTCAGTTACTTAGAACTGTTGGTTAACTTTGTAGAACACGTTCTTTTTCTTGGTCATCTTATCAACAACTTATGAACTGAATAAATTAGTATCTAGGCGCCAAATCAACATCTTATTGATACATTATGTTTAGCAGAAGAAAACTAGGGAGATAGACGCAACTATGAATTTATATTTGTTTGCTATCTATGTTATGATAGTGATGAAGAAGGAATTCTTACGTTTTTTGCATTTTTCAAGATGCATTTTATGATATTAATGTGGATGTAAAGAAGAATGAAGTTTTTCTTTCCCTGGATTTTTGATTTGATCCTACGATTTGTTATTAGTTATTGGGAATATACTCAGACAATGTATTCTTTTCAAAGGAATATACACTGTTATAACCTCTTGTGTGATTTTAGTGATCTTTTGGAATGATCAATTATTCATCGCCTGCAGTGTATATAATAAATTTGTGTATTTCATCATGAAGATGACTTGGGATTTATGTATGATGAAGATTTGTGCTTATTTGATGTATATTTTTGTATATTTGTAGATTTGACTTAATTCCACATTTTCCTGTGGGTATACGTACTTTTACTTTCATATAAGAAGAAAGAAGTTTCTTTTCTTTTAGCGCATAATTAGTTAGGGATTTAGGAATATGTTTGGTGATAGTCTGTCATGTTGATTTCTTTTAAGGTTTTAATAGCCAGTGCAGAGGGCTATAACTCTGCCAATACGTCGGACATTGTGGAACTAAATTCTCCACAATTCGTTTTTCTAAAACCTGAAATCAACATTCTTTTGTGTTGTTTTATCTGTTCTTTCTATGGGTAGCTAGATTAATTTTTCTTCTACCGCGTAATGATTATTTTGATTATAGAGTTACAATTTTATTGGAATTGGAGTTTTTATTTACTATATATAGATATATACGTATGAATTATGGTTTAGTTATTAATTTTGCTTTTTTCCCCCTGATTTTTCGTCAATTTTATTCATTCCATTATTTTATCCAATTATTGTCCCTATTCTCATATATTACGTGTTTTGGACAGTCATTGACTGTATCCCCTAAATCTTGTGATGTTACTATTACATACCTGTCTACCCTACTCCTATAATCTACTTGTACTGAATGAACTTTCCAGTTAAGTGATGTGTAAGGACATTGTACCTGTGATTTCCAGTTCTACATTTTATGCTTAGTGATGCTGTGTTTACAACATCGACGTTGCTGTGCTTACGTCATTTGGCATTGACTGTTCTGCTGTCAACTGTGTTAGTGTGTGAACATTTCTGCTGTACTCATCATTCTTATCATATGATTCTTTTCAGACTATATTTGCTGCTGTGTTTTTATCATGAAGACTGAATGAAACTACAAAGATGCTTAAGCTTTTTTTTAAACAGAAATTCTAAAAAGTGATTTTTTTTGTTTGTCTCCGAAATGTTTTCATTCGGGACTTTGATTTCAGGGGGGGGATGTGAAGATATGTGTATTTGGACATATGGAAAAGTTTCTTATTTTGAACAATGGGACATTTTATTTTAAAAGAACATCTCAGTCAAAAGCATCATCATTCGTTTCAAATTAAATCACCTATCGACTTGTTTTTCTAAGTTCATTTGCCTTTGCTGTCTGTCATTCATTTCTTACGTTGTAAATTTTTCAGTTAATAAAATAACAGATTGCTTCCCCGTCCGCATTCCTATCATCACCTTACCTTGGTTAATCTACGAGCATGCACTTTTTCCATCGAAACGCAAAGCAGAGTGAATAACCGAGGATATGAACCCGGAAGGAACGCCAGACAAAATGGATTGAGACACTATCGGAAGGGACAGTCGACATGGAGCGAGGGACGAGATAGAAGGTAGACCGCTAGCTACATTTGAAATTGACGATTGATAGCCTTGCTCTATCTTAGAGAGCACCTTTGATTTAACGACGATGTATTGCTTTTTAAGAAGAAGTTATAAGTTTGTCTAAAGTTGCGGTCTTCGCGAAGTTGGTTACTCAGTCCGGGTTTCCCCGACTCTTAACTTTGGTTACTTGAACGACCAGCCAGCCGAACAGAAGGATGGACGGACGTCGGCCTGTTGGAGGGATTCTCGAGAGGACAACAATCAAACCTGCAAGTAAGTGCGAGTAGATTAACCTATCCCATAAGTTACTCCCTTCTTACCCCTTTTCACCCCCTTTAACATCACAGTCTGTTTCTTTTGTACGTGTTGGATTTCATTTAAATGCAACCCAGGTTAGATCCCGTACCTCATGTTTTGTTAAGTTCTATATTTACAAAATCCTGGGCGCAACTTGTCGGTTCTGGCATTCCCAATTACGTTGTTTATGAGTGCATTATCTGAGCTTTCAGACCGACAAGGGGCGACTGCACAATACTACACTCATCCTGAAATTTTTCTAGGAAAGAAGTAGCATTTTCATTACATTTACCACTAAACTTACTCATAGCACGTATTTCGCTCATCTTTACACTTAACTTTACATTCCTTTCACCATTTCGTGTTCGCGTTGAGTGACAATTTCTACCTACTGCGTTATGCGTGGTTCCACCATCTCTTTTCCGCCCATCTGTATTCCTTGGATGAATTCTTTCCAAAATAATGTCCTCTTCGGATGGATTACTTAAATAAGAGATAACGTAAGGTCCACGTTGATCTGCTGCGGGTGAATGCGAGGTCATCTCTTGTGAACAAGGGAACTCCAAACGATCATTAACCATGTTGTTGTGGTATGCGTTGTCCTTAATCTGTAACGTCCTAATTTCCTCTTGTAAGGTAGATATCAATTGAGTATTTGCACGTATTTGGTTAGAATTATCTGTGACCTGAATCTTTTGCTGACGAACAGAAGATTCTATTACTTCCAAATCCTTTTTTACACAATTGACTTCTTGGATTACATGGTTGTAATTATCCTGGCAATCTTCAGATAATCTTTTTAGCTTTTCATCAAACTGTAACGTGATGTCTCTCACCGCCTGGATAACAGATTGTTTCGTCTCTTCTGATTTTTGATCTATTTGTTCCAATCCTCTACTCAATTCGTTGGACATCTGAGCCAAATTTTGCTTCATGGCTTCTAAATCGTCTTTTCGGCTTTGTTCCTGTCGCTGTAATGCCATTAAAATTTTGTCTTCTAATGTCAATATTTCGGGTGTAATGGGAGCTATATTTTGCTCGTTGTTAACACTGTCAACAGTTTCATTTTCTACTATCTCACCGATCATAATTTTTCTTGTGATCACTCTGCCACTTCTGAGAATAGTTGAGTTCGTATTCATGAACCTTCTTACAGAGGTAAATTCACCCTTACTTTAGACTTCGGGATGTGAATTTACAAGAATCCCGGGCGAGGTAAACCAAAAATTTTACAACGGCTCACCAAAGGTAGTCGTCAACCCTGGTTCGGCTAATAATATAAGTATATCTTTAGTGGCAGTAATCGTTTACACCTTAAAATATCTTCCGTACTTATATTCACTAGTATTATCACCTTTTATACTGAAATTACAAGTCCATGATAAGTGTTAGATAATTTATTCGTTGATTCTCTTTTAACGTATATTCACACAAACTGTCTTGCAATCATACATGTTAATTATATCTATAAACAACTACATAGCAACCAACTATACAATAATGTATATTTCTTACATATATCTTAAAAACATTCTTCTTTTGTTATTTTTAAGTAACATTATATCAGGTATAGTGCTTGTGTAGAAGCACTTTCTGCCCAAGATACAGGTAATTATCGACCGATACAAAGTATCTCGTTGTAAATGTATGATCAGATTATTTACTAACAAATCTGCAAAACAACAAATAGAAAGGATAATAATAATATAATAATATAATAATATAATAATAATAATAATAATAATAATAATAATAATAATAATAATAATAACAATAATAATAATGTTTTGTGGTAGTTATATTGAAACTGGGGTTGAATGAACAACTTATATTTTTAATTCCTCACGTGCCACTAAATGTATGTTATTACTCTTAGAAAATGAAAGACAGTAAATACTACAACCATTTATGCTACGACATTTAAAGAAATACGCAATTGCAATATTAATTGCTTTGAATTGCAATTAAAACGCAATTCTTGTAGCTTTCTTACCTCCACGGGAAGACAAATAACCAATACATACTCACGCAACGACAAATATTATATGGCACAATTTTTTTTCTATGAACCAGTAATACATACAAAAACTTTACATTTCCGAATGAAACTACGAGGGCAAGTCAAGAAAGACTTGGACTGATTTTTTCCCCGGCAGTTCTGTTAACGCTGGAGCTTCATAGTTTGGCATACAAGTAGGGTGGGTCTTGCTGTGCATATATATAAAATGTTGTTAAGGAATCATTGCATGTTTGGTAACCACGACTTTTTATTGCAGGTGATGTTCTGCGCCGCCTCTAGAAGTCGCCTGTAGAAGAAATGGAGTCATTACGAGATGAACAATTTGCAGCTATACGGTTCTGCTATCGCCTGGGGAAAAGTGCAACATAAACTCTAGGAATGTTGAGAGCAGCCTACAAAGATGACGCTCTGCCACGAAGTACCGTGTTCTGGTGGTTCAAAGAGTTTAAAGAGGGCCGAATGACAATCACGAAATCTGGTGGACCAGGTGTATCAGCGTCAGCTGTTACTGAGGTGAACATTAACACGGCAGCAGTCATTGTTAGAGAAGATCGCCGCATCAGTATCGACGATCTGGCAGCCGCACTACGCATATCTCATGGCAGTGCCTTCAAAATTTTGCATGACCACCTCCACATGAGCCGAGTGTGTGCGCGATGGATTCCGCGACTCCTGACACCAGAGCAGAAGGTCGTTCGAGTGGAGACTTGCAGGGAGCTGTTGCAAAGGTTTGAGGATGGTGGAGACGCCTACCGCACCGTGCGACTTTTTTCTATTCCCTGCCCTAAAATAAACACTGCGTGGACGCCGCTTCTCCGATAATTCCGAGGTTCTGAAGGCATCAGAGGCGGTTTTGAAGGACCTCTCAAAGAATGGCCTGCGACACGTGTTTGAGGACTGGAAGACTCGAATGAAAAAGTGCATTCAAATGGGCGGGGACTACTTTGAAAAGGATCATGTGCCTGTTGCTGAGTAATAATAAATTGCATAGAAAAAAAAATCAGTCCAAGTCTTTCTTGACTAGCCCTCGTATATACATGAACGGGTCATTTTCAGAAAGTGGGAAAAAACTGTCTCCTCTTGCTTCCCTAATCGCCGTCCCTGTATATGTAATACCTATCTATGATTGTTTTATAATGACTATCTAGGTATTTTGGCATCTGATTTTTTTTTTCGTTTTGCTTATACAGTCAGGAACAAAAGTTCCTTCTGTTTGATGAAATTAGTTTTGTAAATAACTTTAGAATGGAAGAACAATTTGAGTACAGTTTTCAGATATCTTGGGTAAGTTGCTTGTAAACGTGTAACGCGTTACAAGTCACTTTACTTTCCCTTAAAACGTAACGCGTTCTAGGGTCGAGCGTCATTAAAAATATGCTTCTGAACACTGGTGAATTTGTCTACGTTTTACTTTCAAGGCCTGCATTGCCCTTCCTTTTTCATTTGTTTCTGTTTACTTACCTGAGTGAGAAAAGAACTTCAGGCATTTTTGGATATTGATATTTGTAATTGCAATAATAGCAATAGGACTTATACTACTACTTGGCTTTCAACAAAGACAGCCTGTGAGTTTTTAGAGGAGCTAACTACTTGAAAAAAAAATACATTTTTGAATCACTGTAATATATAAATTATTACATAAAAATAGATGTAACTATGTGTGCCTGATCATCATGGCCAAATTGCAAAGTCAAACGAAATTACTTTGGTATATAGTTAGGCCTTAATCCAAACTGAGATGTTATCATATCACTTTCATAATAAAAATATCTTAAGCGGGTAGTGGAGATCCGAATTTTTGCGAAAAAACCTGAATATCTCACAAGCCGTTAAACTTACGGAGTTGAAATTCAATATATTACCTCTTTATTGAAAATGAACACAACGCCTCATAGCATTTTTTTAAAAAATTCTTCTTTATGAGGGAGGGGCGACACGTTCTATATATGCAAAATTGGTAGTGGCTTGGTTCGTGAAAGTAATCGAAAACGATCGATATTAGTTGAAAAACAAATTCGCAAACAAATTGAGAAACAGAAACCATGCGCTTTCTTCTATAATAGTTGCTGAAGCTTATGTTTATTATATTGAGCGCTTAGGGCACAAGGGCAATCAAGGAATAAAATTGTGAGAAAAATAGACATAAAATTTGTAATGTACGCTTAATTACACGGAAATTTTAAGTTTGGACTGTACGATTGTTCACTTACCTTGATTTGGGACTTTCAAATTTCATGCGTTTTTCTACTGAAAAATATCGATAATTCAACAAGAAAATAATTATACCATGATAATTTAATTGAAATTCATCGAAATTTGTCCCATGACAAACACTTTACCATTTTATATCATAAAGGTCAGATCCACCGTCATTGTAACAAATCGGTGCTTGAGCGAGTGACCGAAAAATTCAAAATCCGATTAGTTAGAATTTCACAACCTGGTTTTATTACAAGTATAAACTCTTTAGTCAGTAGACAAGAGCTATGGATCATGTGTCAGAGTTGATAACGATGTGTTTTGGTAGGTAGGGGGTCGGAGCGGGTCGGCGAGTGATGGGTCAGAGTGGGCCATGGTGGGTGGTGGGTTCAAGTGGGTCATGGTGGTGGTGGGTCCCAGTGGGTCATGATGGGTGGTATGTCAGAGTGGGTCATGGTTGGTGGTGAGTCATGGTGGGTGATGGTAGGTCATGGTGGGTCGTGAGTCACGATGGGTGGTTGGTCAAGTTTTCATTAACTCACGCCATTACTGCCTCAAATAGTTCAGTGCTCACGGTCCCGTGTTCAATTCCCGGTGGGAGATCCTTTGAAATTGTTCATGTCCTCGATGTGTTTGTGTTCGTGTCTTTGTCGTTCAAGGTTACTAGAAACAACTGTAAAGCGTATATTATTAAGTATAATAGAGACAAGTTACGGAGATACTTTCGGTGAATCAGAAAAGAAAATGGTCTGAGACATCAGGTTCCAGTTAAGGGTTCGAATTGCTCTTAAAACCAGTTACTCCTTCAATTTCTTGTGTCTATGTCTATTTTTATTTTCTAATTTAGATTTTAAGTCACTCGACTATAGTATTTTATCATGATCGAAGTCAGTATGTTTCGTCGTTATTGTAAACGTGTGCAATTTGCTACATACATGAGTGTTTTTGACTCTTACTTAACAAAGCAGTCTTAGCGTAGTGGCGTGAGCATTCGTTTCGTAATTCAGGATTTCCGGGTTCGATTCCCGCAGCGGTAATTTTTGTATTTAGTACAATATTCATACTTCTGATGTGTAATGAAAAGAAAAATACTCAATAATAATAATAATAATAATAATAAATAATAATAATAATAATAATAATAATAATAATAATAATAATAATGGTATTAAAATTTTTAAAGTTTCCCTAAAATTACGCAAAACTTACAGATAAGTCGAGATTTCGGAAGGGTGTGTGGACCCCCAGGACACACCCCTGCAACTACCAAAATTTTAAGAGAAAGCGTTCCACTAAAGTTTCATGTAGAGAGATTCTACTGTACAGTAATGCATATACTAATCTAAGTTTTAGGATATGGAGAAGTAATTAGAAAAGCTTTGCTACAAAAATACCTACACAGACCATAATCAATTCAACGAGTTCCGAAATACAAAGTAACAAAATAGCTTATAAGATTCAATCTACAAAGCAATTGTTACTTAAATAATGGATATGCATTATTTCGAGAATCGAGATAAAACTAGAAATGCTTACGATACTTTTCGTCTCGTCTCGATTCCCATCTCCAAAGCGAGACGATAACTCTAGTTAGCCTTGTCCCGTCTTGAATGTAAAATGTTAATTCTCCTCTTAATTTTGTATATTTTGTTTCGGGAACGAGACGAGAAATTCCTCTTCTCGTGAACAACACTAAACAAAACCGAAATATTCTTGCCAAATATTACATTTCTGGTTGTAATATTATGCTCTGAGTGATAATAAACTCCTAACTTTTAATCTTCTATGAGATGATAATAATTATTATTATTAGGTCATTATTATTAGGTCATTATTATTATTATTATTATTATTATTATTATTATTATTATTATTATTATTATTATTATTATTATTACTTATTATACTTTAAGATTTGATAGTTCAAGTATTGAAACATCCGAGTATTTAAATATCTGAAGATAATAAAACGTGTGTCATTACCGATCAACAGCCACCAAAAATTCTGAAATAAAAAAAGAAAGTACTGGTCGTTTGTGGATCTGATTCGATGCGATTACCTTTATATTACTGGTCGAGCGCCTTGACCACTGAACCACGATTATTACGCAGTAATTTATTCGTATTTAGTTTGTTCAGGAGATAATATACGCGCCATATTTGGTTCAAAATAAAGGAGCTTTGTATTTTGTTTTTAAAAACTCTGTAATCTTGATAATTTAGTGATTACAGTGATAGAATGCCCTCTGAGTCCTCAATTACATATTCTTGTGTGTTGCCAAGCGATTTAGCTAATAACAAGCTACTGTTTTGTGCGAACAGAAAAGGCTCTTTATTTAGGCGATCCGGAAAAGTAACGCTTTAGAAGAGTGGTTAGCGTTGTGGTTTCGTAATCTTGCAATCCGTGTTCGATTCTCCCCTTCGCCATTTACACTTTTTAAAATATTTCGTTTACAAGGCTGAGCTCCATTGGGATGCTGCTAGATTAAAGATAATTTCCAGTGTAGAAATTCAGTGATGATGTAATCCTGAAAATAAAGGAAGAAAAATGAATGGAGAAAACGAGTTACAGAGTTAATTCTGTTAATGGTTCTATATTTGATATTAACCGTTAATTTCGTGCATTTTTCAATTGTTTATTGAAACTATAATCTCCCCTTTTCTACTTGTGTCTCAATGTGTACATTTGCATAAATATGAAACAAATCTGGAACCCTCAGTTATATTTGCAACCTAAGGGAAAATACGATTAGTACGGTAGTTTGAGTGTTATCGAATTTGGCATTTTTAATATTTAAAAATAAATTACTGCATACCAATATTTAACATTTTCAAAAGTCATTTAACAAATAATGAAATCAGGCAAGTTCTTCTTTCGAAGTAACGTTACGTATCAATCAGTGGCGCCGGAATCTAGGAGGCCCTGTTAGACCCCCAATATTTTCATTAGGGTCTGGTTCTTCAGCTGAATGATCCATCCATATTTAATTAATTTGCAGGTAAGACTACTGTTAATAGTTTCAAAACTTAGCGCAAGGCTTTATGTTTACTTAAAAAATAACCTAATTCATATACCGCATAATCTATCCGTATATTATTTGATACGCATATATGTATAGTTATTTGAAGTAAGTTAAGTTGTTTATATAATCCCTCATTTGAGTTAATTATAAGATTATATAAGTCTCATCTGCGCTTCTGGTGTCCGTATATATTTTTTTTTTTTTTGGTACTGTGCTATGTACTGTGAGAACAAGTATGGAAAGACTCCTTTTTTGTCATTTCGTCAGCCAGCGTTTGGCTTCACTCCTGAACTAAAACACTCTTTATGATTTCGTCTTTTAACAGGTGGGGGCAACTTCATGCTGCTGTTCTACTACCATTCGCTGCTCTACCATTCGTAATTAATCTTGGAGCAGGCGTTAGTTGGGTTGCTTAACTCACGGATTTTGTACTTTAAGAATTTATGTGGCCTACTGTACACCTATGAAGCGGCATGGAGTTGGGTAACGTGATATTTTCTCTATTAATATTAAAACTAGAAGTTGTAGTTGATTTCTACCACTTCCGGTTTACAGAGAGATTAGAGTGGAGATGGAATATACAGGGTAGCCAATAATTATGTACATGATGTTTGAGTGAGTGTAGTATTTCTAATTCCTATACAAAAAGTTTCGATATGACAACACTGTGTAGCCTGAGAGTGGGAATCTCACAAGGAACCCTAGGTATCTATCAGAGCCCGATTTTCATGAAACTTTGTATATAGAGAGAGTACCTCGGGAAACTAGCACAGCCAAAATTGTAGCTGCAGAGTCCAAGACGTTTGGACACTAGGGCCCGAGAAAGATCAAAAGTGGAACGTCAGTACATTAAGGACATGGTGAGAAAATGCACGTTTTTCTTTAAAACTAATCATTGTAGCGACACGAAATGAGCATACATGGATACGAGATGGTCGATATGGTCAGTTAAAAGTTATGAAAAGAATATCCGCCATCTTGAAAGAGGCCATGTTGAAACTGGTGCGATTGGTGTAAATGAGAAGAGGGTCATTCGATGCACTAACTTGAACGTAAATAGCAACAAAAACTGTTGGTGAAGCCTGTTGTGGGATTACATTATTCATGTGCTTGTGTTAGATGGTTTAGGTACAAGATGAGTAAAGTGTATCTCATGACACTCGAGCAGATGCAGAGTATGGATCGCTATAGGTGGACCAATATGACGTTCTGATTTCTGTTCGAATTAATTTAAGTCTAATAAAAAGTTAAAAGTTAATGTCAACCATGACATTATTATGAAGATTGAACCCATTATATCAGCATACCCACAACAATTACATGTTGACTGTGACACAAATGTTGTAGGGCTAAAATTATATTTCGCTCGGTTTTCTAGTTCCACTGATCCCACTCATAGCGCTCCATAATCTGCATCTGCTTGAGTGTCATGAGATACACTTTGCTCATCTTGTATAGTTTTCTTGTTTTTATGTGTGTGTTTTTATGACAAATAGTGTGAGGGTAAGTCAGGGGAGGGGGGTATGTAAGGGAGCATATTCGTGTGTAGTGATATTTATATGTGTATGTACAAATGCATTAATGTAGCAATTGTAATTTTTATGGATTTGACGTCAATGGTAGTAGGTATATCTTGTATACATTTGAGTTGGTTGAGTGTAAGAAAAGGCAAACATAGCCTTAACTCTGCCGTTAAATAAATAAATAAATAAATAAAACACACTACCAGAAGCACAGGTATAATGTAATCCCACAACAGACTTCACCAACAGCTTTTTGTGGCTATTTAGTTTAAATTAATGCATCGCATGAACCTCTTCTCATTTACACCAATCGCACCAGTTTCAACATGGCCTCTTTCAAGATGGCGGATATTCTTTTCGTAACTTTCAACTGACCATATCAACCTCTCGTGTTCATGTATGCTCATTTCGTGTCGCTACAATGATTAGTTTTAAAGAAAAACGTGAATTTTCTCACCATGTCCTTAATGTACTGACGTTCCACTTTTGATCTTTCTCGGGCCCTAGTGTCCAAACGTCTTGGACTCTGCAGCTACAATTTTGGCTGTGCTAGTTTCCCGAGGTACTCTCTCTATATACAAAGTTTCGTGAAAATCGGGCTCTGATAGATACCTACGGTTCCTTGTCAGTCTCTGGATTATAACTGTTAATGAATGTCAGACTGGATGGGTTTGTCTTCGTGACTCTTTGTGTCCTTCTTGTATTTCTTCGGACACAGCATCCGTCAACTGCTTGGCGGTTCTTGTGCAGAAGCACGTGGTATTATTTGTGTACTATATGAGTGGATGTTGCAATTTAAGGCCCACGAGCCTGTTCGTAAGAAGTACAGTAAATCTTCTACAATTCTGTTTTCCAGTAATCCTGCGTTTTCTAGTAGGACTTTTGAAGTTTGATGGTGAAAATTTTGTTTTGTATTAAAAATACATACTGTCCGGCTCATACACACACAATAGTTAATTTTTCGTTTTTTCTAGAACCACTTTCATATAATCCCTCACAATCTGATT
Source organism: Thermobia domestica (assembly GCF_964235325.1). Lineage (NCBI taxonomy): Eukaryota > Metazoa > Arthropoda > Insecta > Zygentoma > Lepismatidae > Thermobia > Thermobia domestica. The sequence goes on from NC_137469.1 coordinate 40,044,682, forward strand.
TAATTTCTGTCGCATTAGTTAAGTTCTACTGTATTTAACTGAATTCGTTTTCACTCATGACAGAAGCTTATGGCAAACCTTTATTATTGTATGCAAGTCAACATTAGATCTTTCAGTTAGAGCTCCCTCTTGATTAAGTCGTTAGCGTACGCGCCTTTGACGTGGGAGACCTGGGTTCGGTTCCCAGCGGGACTCCTTGTGGCTTGGATCCCACGTTAAGCTGTAGGTTCACGTCTCATATAGCCTCTAAAAATAAGAACTTAAGAAAATCAAATCAATTAAGTTGATTTTAATTAGTGAAGCAAATATTTAAAGAATGCCATGTTTTAAAACAATTCTATTATATATTTATTTAATCATTTTTATAAAACAACATATGAAGCACCTACCCTTTTTCCGATATGGAATCAATAATCTCATAAGATGATGATTTTGTTTTCCTATCATTATTTCGTTTTTTTTTTTTTAAGATATGAAGTACATTATAAACTCTTAGCAATTACTGTGGCGTTCATATCCTCATTGAGAGAGAGGGATCTGACGTAAATTAAATTTTCATTGTTCAGCCTTCAGTTTCCTAATAAGATGTCGAATAATGGGAGGTTAAAACTCCCGGTCCAATAATAGCGACATAATTACTAGCTAATGGACCTCTCTCTGCTCCCTGGAATATTTTGAAAGCTTGGAAAATGTGAGCGCAAATAGGTGTGTCTGTGTGTATGGACTGTGTTAATAATAATCTATTCAAATGACAGGTAATCGATGAGGACCTCTTTTCATTATTGTGCTGTGAGACAGTTTTTTTTCTCTCAGTAATTTCCAGCCTTTGAACATCTGTCAAATAATTGTTTTTACATTGTTTAAAACAAGATAAATGATTATCTACATTTTTCTCTGTGTCTCTCATTTGAATATTGGGAAAGCCTGCAACATGTGTGGGCGTGTACTCATATGGGTAAAGGATTAAAGCCCCACTCACACCCTTAACATTTACATAATATTTACATAAGTAGTATTAGTACAAAAGTATAGAAAGAAATACTACAATACAGTGTACATGCAGCTGTCATTTGAATTTTCAAAAATCGATGAGTTCAACAATATTTTTGTTTAAGTTGAATTGACGCTTTCCTGACCGTACACACATATAATCAATCTAGGTTTGTGTTTCATAGACTCGAGAGGGGATTGGGGTGGTGGTATAAAAATTCATACAAAAATGAAATTCAAAGAAACTAATAGCGCCTGTAAATTAGATAACCCAACTGTTCTTAATGACATTCAGGTTGCATAACTTTCAAGGAATTACCGAATGCGAACTGACGCTTTCTCGACAGTACACACAGACGGTCTAGATTTGTGTTTCGAAAGGGGACTATGGATGGTATAAAAATTCATGTAAAAATGAAGTACTTACAGAGGAAACCCATAGCGCCAGTAAATTAGATAGCTTGATTGTTCTTAATGGTATTTAGGTTACATATCTTGTTCAAGTATACTCTAATTTAAGTTGAACGAACGCTTTCCAGATAGTACACACAAACAGATTGAGTTTGTGTTTCATAGACTTGAGAGGGGATTGGGGGTGCTATAACCATGTCGGTCCCGGCGTCCCCAATAGGGGACATAAAATATCGCGATATTATTCTTTCCTTACAACTTTAAATCAGAGTGGCAACATTGAAAACTTTTTACAGGGCTTGATCCATTTATGATCATCCCTGTAAACAGTTTTCAATGTTGCCAGTCTGATTTTAAACTTGTAAAAAGATAATAATATCGTCATATTTTATGTTCCCTGTGGCGGACGCCGAGACCGACATGGAAAAAGACTTATGCAAAAATCAAGCACAGAAAAACTCCTCTGCACCTGTAAATTAGACAACCCAACTGTTTTAGTGATATTCAGGTTACATACCTTTCAGGCACGAAAGCGAAAACATTGTACGTCACTATACCGTACACTTCCCGCATTTCTGTACTTTCAAAGATTTCCCATAAACGGGTACTTAGTCTAGTTAAGTAAATAAATTATTTTGCAAAGATTGAAAAAAATGAGAGTAACATAACATATTTCTCTTGAATTACAACTTTCATCGATAGAAGTTGCAGTAATCTTGGTAATCCTCTATGGTTAAAAAAAAAGAAGAATCTTTTTTCGTCTCTTTGAAATAAAATTTGTTACATGCAGATGTTTTGGGTTTGTATATATAAAGATTATCCTTATATTTATTAAGATTATATTTACATTTTTAAAACAGAACTCAAGATACGGTATATAAGAGTATTGTAAACATGTATATTTAAAGGAGGATTAAAGGTGGTTGAGTATAAATAAAGTAAAAGGATTTTTTTTTTTGAAAAAGGGAATTTAAGCTTGAAATCAATTACGAGAGACAACTCAGCGAGTTTCCATTTCGCACTAAAACTCGTGTTCCCATTACTCCTGCAGGAACATTTGATTGGAATGCATAAAAATAATTCTTTTTCTTCACTGCTGAGAATCAGTACCTGCAAGAGCAAGTGGAACGAGGTAAAAAAAGAAAATATTCAATTCTATCCCTAATCCTCCATTTCAGAGTTGGTTCTAGGTATGGGATATATGTTGGATGGGAGAAATACTACTTCTTCTTCTCTTTCTCTCACTGTCTCCCTCCAGTTAGTACTGCGTTGAGCGGGGCTAGGTCTTATGATAATCCCATTTCAGCCATTAATCCGCAACCAGGTGAAGGAAGAACTAGTTAAGGGAATTTTATGGGGGGGTTTAGTCCTCCCGCTCTACCCTTTCACCACATTCTCTCTAACTCTTTCGTTCGTTTCTATTCGCTAAATTTGCCTAGTCAGCATTACGTAAATTTAGCCAATCAAGTCATCGCTTTTTTTTCCTCATTGGCTTGTCACATGAAAAAACAGTGTTGGTAAAGGGAAGTTGATCTGTTCATTACAAATTGGTTTGTTTAAGCCTCTTCTTCTTGACGACATATATATATATATATATATATATATATATATATATATATATATATATATATTCAGTTTCTAATTGAGTTTTTCTACTTTAAATATAAGACTGTAAAGTACAAACAAATCCTATGGATAGACAAATAATTCTAAAGACTAATTGTACATAAGATTAGACACTAAAGAAATTCATCCGATTTTGACAGCCTAATACTTTAATACGAATACTAGCAGAATCTACGTTCTTCGCACGGGAGGAATACGTTACATTTTGGACATAAATGACGCCAAAACTGTCACCAATCAACTTAGAACCAAATAAGCTATGAATGCGACAATAATATCAGTCATCTTTAATTTTTTTCACATATCACTATCCCCTATTAGGAGTACTAGTGGGGGCTATATTTGGGTTTAAACGGCATCGGAAATGTCACTGTTCGTCTTAGGGATCCCAGAAAACCACGAATTCGACACTAATATCGGACATTTCGGATCATTTTTAAATATTTGCCCCACTCCTTCCCTAAGTTCTACCGTTAAAGTGAAATGGGTGGTGGTTCGGAACCTCATATATGTTAAAAATTTGATCGAGATCGGTCGTGTGGTTCAAGAGTTATTAAGTCACAAACATAGTTACTTTCGTTTATATATATATGTAGATTACACTTAAGCTAAATTTTACTAATCCTATTTGAAAAGTTCCATGAAAAGTTATCAATCTTACTTGGAAAGTACCTAATTCTACAATAATATTACCGTGTAACGAAAAAAAATATTCCAAGAATGAAACAATTCATAAATCTCACTCACATGAACAAAATTATGTGGCTGAGTCTGAATCCTCATGAGTAGTTTTTTGAGAAAATGGAGCAAGAATGTTTTATTTTTGTAAATCTAAAAATTGATCCTGTATAATAAACCGGTTTTGAACCTTCTTTCCGATCACTTCTGGCAGTATAGCAAAATTAATTAAAATTTAGCAACAACACTAGAACAAAATCTACAGTCGAAAGTAGGTCTAGACCACTGTGACACATTTCAATTACGTTCGATCACTCTTACCGGATATCAGACCCAGGATCTCATGTACGAAATGCACTGTCTCAGTCTGTGTTGATTGACAAGATCTATTGAAGTGGTGTTCTTGTTTTCTGATTGATTTACATTTACACCGTCTGTCAGCAACAACACTAGAACTAACTCTACAGTCGAAAGTAGGTCTAGGCCAGTGTAACACATTTCAATTACGTTCGATCAGTCTTAACGGATATCAGACCCAGGACCTCATGTGCGAAATGCATACAAGCTAAGCCACTAGATCAACAATTAGTGGTTTACAGCATATAACCTAACGGTCAGAACGTCCAACCGGTAGAATGGTAGCTCACAAAAATGGTCAAAGTGCCAAATTGCCAAAAATGGCCAAAACACCCAAACGCTGAAACGGATAGATCGCTTGTAAAAAAAAAAGAAAAGAAAAAAGAAAAAAAGAAAAAAGAGAAAAAGGTCAGAATGCCCGCAAGAATGCCCACTACTTGACTTAATCTATTATTGTGTGTTCTGTCCGTTTTGTGGGCGATCTGTCTTTCTTACCTTTTGGACGCTCTGATCATTTTTGTGGACATTCTGAAAACTTCCGAACCAAATTTCCGAAGAGAAGGAAGGAAAATACCTTGAACCTTGAACCTGATCGTTTTCGCAGTTCGACATCTTTTGACAGTTTTTATAAACAATTTTGGATCGTTCCGAAAGTTAGGTTTTGCTGACCATTGGGCGACCAGAGCGGGTTCCATGAGATGGGTTTCTTTGTGTCTGATTTCAGTAATAATAGGACTCCTAACGCAACAGTATCTCATACTTTGCTACTAAACAAACAAAAATTCAGTGAGCCGAAAAAAACGATTTTGTATTTAGTATTATTGAGATTATTCAAAATTAAGGAAAATTTATCTTCGCGATATCAAATTTAAAACGATATTGTATATCAGTGCGATAACTTACTTCCATTTTCTTGTAGTTATTTTGGACAACGGTGCTTAAAAGTGCACAATTGTTTTGATAAAAAGAAGAAGAAGAAATGTAGAATATATGTTGATTTTATATTGATAATCAGGTAATGTGAGTTGTTAAAAGGAAGATAGCTATTTTGCTTGGTTGCTATGACAACATAGTAATAATTTTCATGAAGAATTTGAGAATAAAAAGTTAATGGTGTTCTGCATTTGATGTGTCTAATTCTCAATGCATGGAATCAGTGGTTTTTACAAGTACAGGTAAATAAAATTAAGGCGTTTATCCGTGTTGACTTATATTGCAATTCGGACTGTGGGCATATATAACGAAATATAAAATATTAACGTCTTTTATCGTTATATATATATATATATATATATATATATATATATATATATATATATATATATATATATATATATATATATATAGATGATGGTTTACCGACCAGGAATACCTTGAGACTGGTTTGAAGTTAAGTAAAGCAGTCTCATCATAACGTTCAACACGGAGTATACTTTACTCAGGAGTAAGAAAAGAATTTATAGAAACATTAAGATCAATGTTTCTGGGAGTGAAAATATAAATGAGGAAGGTGGTGATGTAGAGCTACCAGGTACGAACTCATCAACAAATGTAGCTGACATTATAAAGCAGTTAGGTCAATCTTTGTCTCAGCAAATCAAGCAAGTGGACACTAAATTTGAATACAAATTTCAGTAAATAGATACTAAATTTGAACAAAAGTTTCAGCAAATGGATACTAGTTTTTAGTAGACCTAAGTAGATAATAAATTTGAACAAAAGTTTCAGCAAATGGATACTAGTTTTCAACAAATAGATAATAAATTTGAACAAAAGTTTCAGCAAATGGATACTAGTTTTCAACAAATAGATAATGAATTTGAACAAAAGTTTCAGCAAATGGATACTAGTTTTCAGCAAATACATAATAAATTTGAACAAATTACACATGCTATGACTCAGCAAATGGATAATAAATTAGAGCAAATAACACAGCAAATCAACACTAAACTAGAACGAACAGATTGTATGATGGAACAAATGGTGCACAGTCTTTCTATTGTAGAAAGTTCAGTGGATGTGGTTGAAACGAAGGTTAGTGAGCATAGTAATCAAATTCAAGCATTACATGAGGAAATAGACGCTATAAAGGAAAAGATCGTCACCATAAATGTTAATCCTGATTCAAACTTCAACAGGGACCATATATCCAATAGACCCAGATTACCACTAGAAGAAAGAGATGTAACAGAAAGCTCTTCGGAGAAGGATGAAAGTGCCTATGGGGAAAGAAGAGAAGTATGGGAAAAGAGGAAAGAAGATCACGTTCAGTGCATCACCGAAAACTCAGACACGCAAGATCTAATCCTTCGAAACGACCTCATAATAATCATCATCCTCTCAGATTTAGTGAAATACCATCATTAACGAAATTTAGCGGAAGGTCAGAAGACATAGCTGCCAGTGTATTTTTGGAGAAATTCAAAGAGGAATGTGATCTAATCGGCATAGAAAAAATTAAATTCCTTAAAATATTACCGCATGTTTTATTACCGCCCTGCTCTGTTTGGTTCAAAGCGATTAGGGGAACTTTACGCAATTATTTAGATTTTAAGAACGCACTACTTTCAAATTTGGAGAATGGTTTTATGTTAGCGAACCAAGACTCCTTAGTTCGAAACAGGCATTTTAACCCAAAATTGGATAAAAGTCTTACTGACTTCGTGATTTCCGTATATAATGAGTTCAAATTAATTAATCCGTACCAACAAGAATCACGAATTATAGCATCGATCCGGATACTACTACCTTTTAGGCTGCAGCAAATACTGATTTCTGCACAATGCATTAATTTCAATCATTTGATTATGATAGTGCAGAATTTTGAAAATCAATCCATGGTGCAAAGTAATAATAATCGAAATTAAACTACGAAGTCAAGGAAATTATATTCCTGTCCGGAATATCAATGTGCGTGAAGAATGTAGTCCTAATGTAAGAAGTAATGGTAGATCCAATTATACCGGTAGTAGAGATGAACCTAATTACAGAGGAAACAGGAATAGTAACTATACAGCGTTTAGAAATCAGGCAAACCGTACACTTAATTTTTCTCGAAATAGGTTTCGTAACAATTTTATAGGTGGCAGAAGTTATCAAAATAAAAATCAAAGATCTGGAGGAATACCTAATATACAGAAGGTAATCAAGATTGTGCTATTCAATGCAACTTAATCAAACCCTTTGGCAACGAACAATAACTTAAGCTAAAGTTGTTGCGTCCGTCAAGGCATATTTAATTAATTCTTGTTTATTTTCACTTTGAATACAATTATGATTTCATTTGTCATTCGTACTTTGTTTGAATTCTATACAGATAATATAAATAATGTTCTTAATGTAAATAAATACGAATATTGCCTATCAAAGTTATGCTAACTATGCCTTAATAAATAAAACATGTTATATTGTATTCTAACCTACATAAACTTTGCTGATTCTTAATATGATAATTTCTTTCTTTGTATTATTCCGTTATATTGATCAAGTCTTGTTTTGTTTTACTTTGAGTACTACTCTGATTCCTTTATAATTCGCTTCACTTATCAATATTGTGCTTTTCAAGTCTTTGATAATCATCTTGATCATGTTCAAATGGAAGGAATAAGTTGTGTAATATGTCAATGTACTTTTGTTTAATGATTTTAATGAGCTCCGAAAATATTGAATTAAAAAATCTATTTTACGACCAGAATAATTAACAAGTTGGTCGTATTTTTGAATAAGTCCTCTTCGACGATAATTTATAAAATTAAAATATAACTGATTATTAAATAAATATAAGATTACTGTGAAGATAAAATGAAATTAATATCCTATTATAATTTATATATAGGAGGGCTATTCGGAAAGTAAGGTAACCATGTATGTAAGGATATGTAACAGTCCAGGATTCTTTCTTAAATTGTAATCAATTTAAGAAGTCCTCGTCAGGAGCCAATGTTTTGATAAGAAGAAGTATAAGAAATGTAGAAAATATGTTGATTTTATATTGATAAGAAGGTAATGTGAGTTGTTAAAAAGAACATAGCTATTGTGCTTGGTTGCTATGACAACATAATAATAATTTTCACGAAGGTTTTGCGAATAAAAAGTTAATAGTGTTCTGCATTTGATGTGTCTAATTCTCAATGCATGCAATCAGTAGTTTTTACAAGTACAGGTAAATAAAATTAAGGTGTTTAGCCGTGTTGACTTATATTGCAATTCGGACTATGGGTATATATAACGAAATATAAAATAGAAATGTCATTTATCGTTATAAATGCATGATGGAGAGGGTCAACTGAGTCAAGATTTGTGAGTGGATCAGTGGGTCGTGGGTCAACAGGAGAGAGGGTGCACTGAAATTGCGCAAACTTTCACTCCCTTATCTGTTGACCCAAGATAAAGCCTTAATGAGCAGGCAACAAAATTGGAAATTGCGCAAGAAATGATGTGCAGCGTTGTCATCATTACCGTAAGCATTTCTGTATCATGTCTATCTGTAAGATTGGAACAATAAGAAAATAGTTATTAGAAGCAAAAAGTCATTGGAAAACTGTAATGAAGACAAACTCATATAAAATAAACAAAAAATAAATATTTCTAGAAGTTCCCTTTAAATAACGTGGCCAGGCTTTCGACCAATCAGAGATAATGATTTGTTTACATTTTCTAGTTTTGGCCAATCACAAACAAGCATTTATTTACATATGTCAGGTGTAAATGAAATCTTTAGGTTTTACGTCCCACGATTATGCCGGCTGGAGAAATGTATGAAAATTGAGGAAAGAAGAAATTGAGAGGAAATGGGAGAACCCCGAGAAAAACCACGCACACGGTGTTTGTACACCACAAAGCTCACTTGGCGCGAGCTGGATGGAACCAAGAACCCCATGCACCAGAGGTAAACGCTCTACCACTGAGCCACTGCGGCCCCTATGATTCAGGTGTGTCTATCACGTATATTAGTAACTGTCCTTTCACCTTTGTACAAATGATTCTTATATTTACTTTCGCATCTTAGTTACTGTTTTAGGTGCTGTGAAAAAGATTTGTTATATATTTTTTTATCATATATATAAATTGTTGCAAGAATGAGTGCTTAGTGTTCTGCTTGCGGATATAATAAGACAATAATATAACAAACCAATGAGAAACAAGAATCACAACGAGCCAATCAGGATCGAAACATTAGAATGCTTTGTAAATATTAGTATGCAATACAAGCATATCTCACAAAGGAATGACCTTTATACATTTTATTACGGTTCAAAATTTCACACAATTACCTGAATCCTGTTGTTGGTAACGTCGCGGTAGAAATTTGCACAATTTCAGCACTTTCTTCTCCTCGTTAATAAGTCATAGATTACAAAGATTATCAACGATCTAATTCTTAGAAAAAATTGCACAGTCATTGCACCGTGACGTGTCCCACTCTGAACCACTAAGACCTACCGACCCACTCTGCTCACTCCATTGAAGATGCATCTTCTGAACACTGGTGAATTTGTCAGTGTTCTGCTTTCTAGACCCCGATTTTTTTCTTTTTCCATTTGTTTCTATTTACTTACCTGAGATGAATACATATAAGTGAATAAAAAATTTCAAACACTTTTGGATATTGATATTTGTAATTGTATGTAATAATTAGGGATGGGCAAAACCGGTTTTTATAAAAACCGAAACCCGAAAAACCGACATTTCGGTTTTCTCCAAAACCGGTTCGGTTTCTCACCGAAAATGGTTTCGGTGAAAACTTTTCGAAAACACATAAAACTATTTCTGAGGAAATGGATTCGGTTTCCGGAGAACAACGAAAAACCATTCTGGTCAGAAATAGAACAAATTTTGAAAAACACCGGAATCTGTATTGAAGAAAACCAAAACTGGATCCGGTGAAAAACCGAACCGGTTTTGGAGAAAACCGATAACCGGTTTCGGAGAAAGCCGAACCGGTTTTTTTTAAAATTTTCAAAAACCGGTTTGTGTTTATCTAAAAACCGAAAAACCGGTTTTGTGCCCACCACTAGTAATAATAGCAATATACCTTACTACTTGACTTTCGAGACACAGGTTGTGCGTTTTTTGAGTAGCTGACTACTGGAAAAAAATATTCTTGAACCGCTTATATGTTGAACACTTATATATAAATTATTATACCTAGTTTTAAAAATATGAATGTAGCTATGTGTGCATGATCATCACGATTAAATGTCAAAGCCGAATTAAACGACTTTTGGTATATAGTTAGGCCCCAATTCCAACGAATGTTATCATATTGCTTTCATTATAACACATATCCTAAGGGGGAGAGTGGCGGTTAGAATTTTTGTGAAAAAATTATCTCACGAGTGGGTCACGGTGGTTGGTGGGTCATGAAGAGTCGTGGGTCAAAGTGGGTCACAGTGGGCGGTGAGTCAGTGGGTAGTGGGTCACGATGGGTTATGGGCCAAATTTTCATTGACTCACGTCATCTCTGATCAAGCGAGGTACTTTCAAATTACAAAACACATACTTTAATGGGGCGCCATCTTGTTGACAACAAAGTTAAAGAAGATAACCACAAATGCATTGTGACAAAAATAAACATGGGAGAAATCAATATTAACTAGAGTGTTTATTTTTATTTTTGCCTCACTGTATGATGATTAGGTGAGATAGTACTCGATGATATTCATAAGTACGCATGAATGTGAATCTGAGTGAAACAGGTACAAGAAGAACTACACACACAAACCCACTATATCTATGTGTATATACGTATGTGTGTATGCATATATATGTATGAATGTATAAATATATTGAACTCCAGAGTCGTGAATCTCCTGTCCTAACACTGAGTACGCTTAAATCACCCAAGCGTTTCAAATGCGCCTATCCTGCTATTCTGGTATTGTGTATGTGTTGACAAGCATATTGGGTCGTATGGTCTGTTTGCTTTACTTGAATTCACCATCCGCTAACATCTTTACGTGTGTCAATACATATGCATGCATGAATGTATTATTCCTCTCCTATTTCCCTCGGTATATTTCTCTTCCTACAGTATATGTTTTTTTTCTTTATTGTATATGAATGTTTTGATCCATGTAAACATTTCTTTTTCCCTATGCGGATACTGAGAGAGAGACAGGAAAGCAATTTATGCATAATAAAGCTAGATCATATGTAAAATTTTGAAAAAAAAAAATGTTAAAACTCGTACCATGAAATGTTTATTTGCTTCCATAAACAGTAAAATCCCTCATGTTGGAGTATATCTTTTTTGTGTGTGTGACAAAACTGGCTATTCTGAAACCAAATTCGTAACAAATGTACTCTCAAATTTGAAACCATATGGATGAAATATTTAAAACATTTCTGGCTTTTGAACAAACCCAAATGTCTATTAATAGGATTAAGCTTCCCAAATTAATGCAATATTTAGCTTATCATCTTTAACAGAAAGTCGGCTTATTTAGGATATTGTATTCGTGTCCAAAATACTGAACAATAAAATTAAGTGTTTTCATTGATAAGAGACATTTTACGAATTTTTCATTTCAACATACAGGAAGGAAAAAAAATATCCCTGTTCTTGTATAATTATAGATAAAACAAAAAAAAAATCATTATAATGGGTTTGGGAATATGAACAGGTGTATGCTTTTTTATTATGACGTTCGAAGAAAATAGATATTTTCTACAGTGGCGAGTTGTGAAGTTCCCACGCTAAGGGACCAACATTTTTGTGAAGGGCCCTACTAGGGTGACCAACACAATTTATGAATAACAGGGGTGGAGGAAGCGAAATCTTTCAGTTTCACATCGCATGGTTATGCCGGCTAGGCTAAAGGGGACGATGATAATCAGAAATGAATGCAATGATAGAATGAATAAAGTGGGAGGAAACGGAAAACCCCCAAGAAAATCCACAAACATGGTATTTTTCCGACACAAAGTCCACTTGGTGTGAGCTAGGATCGACCCAGGGACCAAACACACCAGAGAAAAACGCTCTACTACTGATTCCACCGTGCGTCCTTGACAGGGGTGAAGGAGAGATTTTATTATGCAGAACATACGTAAACTTCTACAACCTTTGCTTACAGGAATGACTGATTCCATAAATTAGAATAATAACATTTTCTATTGTCAAATATAAAGTTGAAGAATTGGCAATTTTAAGTCAGTAGAGCCAAAATATTTAAAACAATCACTTTCTTTATATTCCTGTATGTGTGAGCTCATTTTTTTTTAGTTTGCTTATCCCTCTCTGACTTTCTTTGATACGTGGACTTATGGATATAGAGATTTGGCTCCTCAATATCAAAGGGCTTGTGTGATTACGATTAGGCATCAGATTTCACTAATTAATGTGTAAAGATAACAGCAAACCTGAGAGAAAATAGATAAATCATGCTGGTACTTCTCATCAGGGGTGCCCATCCCCCCCAAAGCTGATGGCGCACTCTCCCCCAAAACTAATAATCTCTTCCCTCCTCAAAACTCAAGTCCTCTAAAAACAATTGCCCAGTGTAGCAGTAGTTTTTATAGTACTAGTAATTGTTACTTTTGTTGTTTTTATTTCCTGTAGAAGTATTATAGAATGCTTGTAGTAGTAGTAGGGGCAGTAGTAATTATAAAAATGGCATTACTTTTATTAGTAGTCTTGGTAGTGTACAATACTAAATATGTTCTATAAGGATATTGAAGGGTATAAAAACTTCTACACACTGTGTATGGCACAGGTATTCTTTTTTTACAATTTAGTAGTATTATTTTTTTTCTTTACAAAATGTTGATATAATTCCCTTGTACATGAAAAGTAAGACGCAAGTTACAAGTTATTGAGTTTGATACCAAAAGAAAATGTTATCCTCGAAATTAGCCTACAAAAAGAAGTGATATCCAACAAAAAACATTCCTGTAAAAGAGCCAAGTACGAGTGGCCTTAAAAAGGATTGAAATCACAAAAATAGGCGCCAAATTCTGGTGGACAACAGTTACAAACACTCACTGGCTCACTTCAAATTTAGATTTGAAACTTGGCTGTTGTCTGTATGGTTACCACTAGCTCACAATTATGTCAAACTACTTTATAATTTTCAACAGACAACATAGGCAAGTTTCAAATCTAAATTTGAAAGTGATTCCTTGAGTGTTTGTAACTGTTGTTCACCAGAACTTGGCGCCATCCTTTCATATAGCAACTTGCGCGGTACTTCATTCATAGAGTTTCTAAGCAGAGGGTAGGGGATTCATTCTCGAGATTTAAAAAGAAAATCGCATCGTGTTCCAATGTTATTCTGACGACAGCAAAATTACTTATTCGACATTAGAGTAAAATTCTTCCCCAATTTTTTTATTCCCCCCAATTTTTTTCTCGATGGCACAACTTGCGCCATTCATCCCTCCTGTGGGCGGCCCTTCTCTCTTAAAACGAACCAACCTTTCCTTTCATACGGCTACTTGCGCGGTACTTCATTCATCGAGTATCGAAGCAGGGGGTACGGGGGTTTACCCCGGAAAATTTTTGAAAATTAGCTTCTCAAAATCGTGTTTTAATGCTATTCGGACAGTAAAATTGCTAGTTCGAACGTAGAGTAAAATCCCCCCCAAAATTTTTCTCAATGGCGCAGCTTGCGCCATACATCCCCCCTGTGGGCGGCCCTGCTTCTCATCACTGAAGGAAGACTGCCTAGCGAGAATGATACTTCCTTTGATATTGGATACAACACTTTTATTTTAACACACTGAACTTCAGCACATAACACTGAATAACACTTCACTATGAATATACATAGTCTAAAAGGCAAGTTATCTTGATTATCATACAACAAAGTTTGATTTTTTTTTTCAAGGGAGGAGTGCCGCTGGTGGAAGTTATTGAAAATTATTTATTGTTTTCTCGGTTGTAGAATAACATCAGTTCAATGCTACAAAGACGTAGTGTTTTGTAGTATTGGAATTCTCATACTTTGGACTAAATGCAACAAATATTTCTTGGTTCTCGCCTGTCTTTGGTACTGACAGTTCCATAACACTCAAAGCAATGAAACGTATTAGTGTGACAGAATACCAAGTCATTTATTGCGGGAGAAATATCTGTCATAATGACAGTTCCGTGATAATCACAAGAAATGAAGCGTATAAGAATGTCAAATCCTATGTTGTAGAAGAAATTTCTTTCGTACTGACAGTTTCGTGATAATCACAAGAAAGAACTGTATCAGAATGACATGTTCTAACAAACAGTGAAGTGTATCAGAATGAGTTCTATATTGTGAAATAGTGACGAGCAAATGCAAGACCAAGACCAAGACCTGGGTGGTCTTGGTATTGCACTGGAATCTTTGGTCTTTGTCTTGGTCTTGGTCAAGGTCTTGCTTGCAAGAGTCTTGCAAGTCTTGCTTTTAAGAAATCGTATTCTTTTCATAGATAAATTTTATTCTGGATATAAGGGATAATAAATTCTACAATGCGCCAATAGTAACAGAAATACAATATATGTTTCTAAATGTAGGCTATCATAAGATAGCTTGCCTTCGTGTAAGTATGATGATAGTGTACAACATAAGCGATGACCTTTATTTTTTTCAATGGGTGCCCATGCTTCACTACTTATAAGATAAATCATAACGTTTCGTAATCTTTTTTATATTTTTTAACCGATCCTATACTCCACCGAGTCCCAAACTGGGAGGCTAATCCTGAGACGCATGAAAAAAAAAAAAAAAAAAAAATCAAGACGGCACAGATTGCTGAAATATCATGAATTACGAAATTATTTTACACTCTAAAGGCATCAGATTTTTTCCTTTCCAACCATGATTAGCAAATCTTTCTATTGAACAAGTTTCCACTTAAATATTTAGATTTTATTTTACTGATTCCAATATATACTTTATGGGGCAGAAACATGGATATTACGCAAAAGTGATGAAAAAACGTAGAGAATTAGCTGGATTGAACGGAAAACGAATGAGAAGGTGTTAGAAATAGTAGCTGTAGGGGAGAAAAAGAAGAATTTTAGATGTAATTAAGAGGAGGAAGAAGAACTGGTTGGGACATTGGCTGAGGAGGAACTGTATTATATGGGACGTGCTAGAGGATATGGTGAAAAGAAAGAGAGGGAGAGGGCAAAGGAGACTGTAGTTGAGGGAAGGTAATAAAACAGAAAATTAATACGTCAAGACGAAGAGACTATCTGAGGACCATCGTACATTGAAGCTTCTCAGTTGCAGAAAGTGACCTGCCAAAAATGGCAGAATAGATATGATGATGATGATAAGTTTAGCAATATTGACCAAAACAGATAAAAAAAATACAATAATAATGATTATAATCAAACCTCTTAATGTTTTAGAATAATTTGAGTGAAAACTGAAAATAACTCTCAACTGTCTATGTCTTTTGTGTAAACTGAATTTATATAAATACTATTGACCTATAATAGAAGTACAAAATAACGTATCAAACTCCCAAGTTATTTGAAATAATTGTACAATACCACTCTCACTTGTGAATATCGATTATTTATTTTTGTATAATGTTATATTGGTCAATCCTCGATGTGTCGTATACCTAAGGAGGCTAAAAGTTACATTAAACAATTATTCAACGTACACGGTGTATAAGCATCCGCCCATGACATCAAACTTGCCTTCACATGCACCAAGCTTCTATCAATGTCATGAAATTGTTATTTCGATATTTTTTATGAGCACCACTAATATAAGAACAAAACCACTAAAACGTTTTGGAATGAAACAAAATATCTAGTTTTAAGTCTCACGATTATGCACCAAGGTAAAGGAAGACGGTGATGATGAGAAATGAATGGAATCGTGGAATGAAGAAAGTAGGGGGGAAAGGAGAAAACTCCGAGAAAACCCACGCACACGGTTAGGTTAGGTTAGATGTTTATCCACCGAAAATGATTTATCACATGGCGCAAGCTGAGATCGAACCATGCACCAGAGATGAACGTTTGACCCCTGAGCCACCATGGCCATAACATGTTTTAGTTTGCTTTTCGCTTATCTGCTTGTATGGACACAAGTATTCTTCGTATGATTTCCCAAAATTTAGTCATGGGCTGTCGTAAATGAATCAAACGATGATCAAAGTAAATCAGACACTGAAGTTCTTACACATTGTAACAATTCAGAGAATTATGTTCTCGGTCGTATCTCAAACAACCGATTTAGAAAACGACATACTGGAACTGTATGCTACAGAGGCAGATCGACTCACATGGTTTACATGAAATACTGGGAACAAATTAGATCCAGTGTCATTTTAACTGAAACGAAATTTAAGTGAAAGATGTAATGATTTTTCCCGTGCCTTTTAAAATTCGATAGAAGAAATCAAGTAGTATCGGTACTTGTGCAAGACTCTTGCGTAAGAGTTTTGGTTCTGGTCTTGGTCTTGCAGGTATGGTCTTGGTCTTGGTCTTTGTCTTGTACTCCTTGGTCCTGGTCTTGCTCTTGCATCGGGATTCCTGGTCTTATCTTAGTTTTGCATGCAAGACTCTTGTACTCATCACTATTGTGGAAGAAATGCATTTTTGTACTGACAGATCCGTGATAATCACAACAATGAAACGTATCAGAATGAGAGGTCCTATATTATAGAAGAAATGTCTTTCGTACTGACAGTTCCATGATAATCAAAACTATGAGGCGTATCAAAGTGAGAAAATCATATGCTACGGGAGAAATTTCTTTGCGTTTAACTATTCCGTGGTAATGAGAGCATTGAAGTGTATCAATATGACACATCCTATTAGCAGAAGAAAGGTTAACGTACTGACATTTCTGTGACAATCAAAGCAATGAAGCGTATCAGAGTGATAAATCCTATACTGGGGAAGAAACTTTTTTCGTACTGACATTTTTGTAACAATCAAAGCAATGAAGCGTATCAGAGTGATAAATCCTATATTGAGGAGGACACTTTTCTCGTTCTGACATTTTTGTGACAATCAAAGCAATGAAGCGTATCAGAGTGATAAATCGTATATTGGGAAAGAAACTCTTTTCGTACTGACATTTTTGTGACAATCAAAGCAATGAAGCGTATTAGAGTGATAAATCCTATATTGGGGAAGAAACTTTTTTTTTTCGTACTGACATTTGTGTGACAAAGCAATGAAGCGTATCAGAATGATAAATCCTATATTGCGAAAGACACTTTTTTCGTACTGACATTCCTATGAAAATCAAAGCAGTGAAGGGTATCAGAGTGATAAATCCTATATTGAGGATGAAACTTTTCTCGTACTGACATTTTTGTGACAATCAAATCAATGAAGCGTATCAGAGTGATAAATCCATATTGGGGAAGAAACTTTCTTCCTACTGACATTTCTATGAAAATCAAAACAATGAAGCGTATCATAGTGATAAATCCTATTAATATATTGAGGAGGACACTTTTCTCGTTCTGACATTTTTGTGATAATCAAAGCAATGAAGTGTATCAGAGTGATTAATCCTATATTGAGGAAAAATCCTTTTTGTAGAGACATTTTGGTGACAAAGCAATGAAGCGTATCAGAGTGATAAATCCTATATTGCAAAAGACACTTTTTTCGTACTGACATTCCTATGAAAATCAAAGCAATGAAGGGTATCAGAGTGATAAATCCTATATTGAGGATGAAACTTTTCTCGTACTGACATTTTTGTGACAATCAAATCAATGAAGCGTATCAGAGTGATAAATCCATATTGGGGAAGAAACTTTCTTCCTACTGACATTTCTATGAAAATCAAAGCAATGAAGCGTATCAGAGTAATAAATCCTATATTGGGGAGGAAACTTTTTTCGTCCTGACATTTCTGTGACAATCAAAGCAATGAAGCGTATCAGAGTGATAAATCCTATATTAAGGAAGAAACATTTCTCGTACTGACATTATTGTGACAATCAAAGCAATGAAGCGTATCAGAGTGATAAATCCTATATTGAGGAAGAAACTTTTTTTTTTTTTTTTTTTTAATGCTGACAGCTCCCGGACAATTAAAGCAATGAAAGTAACAGTTCCGTGGTAATAAGGAAAAGGAAAAATAATAATATAGACATTTGGGAAACTGCAATATTTTGGCTTTCTTGAATAGTACAAATAGTGCATATTCTTGAGAACAAAATCACATGCGGATTGTGTTTATCGCAATAGTACTACATAAAGTATTAGGGAACAACTTTTTTTTTTTTTTTAATATATAGTTTCAAGGGTTCGCGCTCTTTAACTTAAACTTAGTGAATCTCAATGTAATGGATTGAAGTTGAGAACAAGTAAAACTAAAGGAAAGTCTTGTGAGGTCGCTTTGATTCTTGTGAGTAGGTTTCTGATACTGTATCTTCTGTCATTTGGAGGTCTTAATCTTCACTACTCTACCCACACATTTGCAATTAAATACTGTCAACAGAACATAGACTTATGACGTAACTGAAATATTAACTGAGGCAAAGCAACTTTGGTCACACTGATCCTAAGTGCATCTCTATTTTTAACTTAGATTAGTAAAGCAAGGGGAAATATAAACCTTCTATCCCCGCAACCTTCTCCCTAACTCCCAACAGTAACTCTATTTATCTTAAAAGATTGGAACTTGATCTGTGTAAAAACCGATTTCAAAGAAGAGGACTCTAAGGAGCCTACCCTGTAATGGAGTTCTCTGTAAACGATTAAAGTATCTTACCCACCCACACCTGCCATTTTTTTTTCAGGACTTTGAAGGAAAAGTTACCTGTCCTATTTCTCAAGATAGACAGATACTATTACCAAAGGGAAATAAGAAAAGTTAAGAAGCGTAGACGCAACAGGAAAAATAAATGAAATGTCAAAAGGCGATGTTGAGATTGATCAGCAAGAAGGAAACGAAAGTTCTGTCTCTATATTTTTTTAGTATTTTTACTTCAGAAAAATCTTAAGTTTGTTTATCTTTTACTCTTTCTTCCCATTTCTTTAAGAGGCTTCACCCCGGCGAAATTAAAATACCGCTAATTTTACAGTAATTATGTGATATCTTCAAATAGGTAAGAGATAATTGAAATGTGGAACAAGAGCGCCCTAGACAATATTATTTTGCGTGAGATACCGTTATCACAAGTCACCTAGTGGCTTTCCGTTTCAGCTGTTTAGAAACGCGAAAATAAATACCGATTTTTAAAATGGCTCGAAATCGAAAGCAGATAAGTGAGTCGTGATAACGGTATCTCATGTAAAATGATATTGTCTAGGGCGCTCTTGTTCCACATTTCGATTATCTTTTATCTATTTGAAGATATCACATAATTACTGTAAAATTAGCGGTATTTTAATTTCGCCGGGATGAGGGCTCTTAAGATCGTCCAGGTAGCTCGCGTGTTCACTCTATGAGTGGTTTTAAGTTTGATCCTCAGTGAAATGTATACGTATCTTGTATCTAGTGAACTTCAAAACACCCAACACAACCATTTAATGAAAAGAGCGATAGTTCATAATTTATTTAGGCTATATATACAGGGTGTTTTAAAACAATACCGACAACGTTTGGGAGGTGATTTCTGACACCAAGATAAGACAAAAACTATAGATCAGCCTGGGTGCACAAATGCTTACTTTCGGAGTTATAGGTTGCCGAAAACATGAAAAAATGAACTTTAAAGATCCATAGTTCCAATACTATGGAACCTACCGTCGTCGAGTCAAGACCTCATTTAGGAACCAGTATGTGCCCTTTCCAAATATCCACGTTTGAGAATCCTGCGATACTTCCATAACAATTTTTATAGAGGTAGTTGGTGAGTACTTCAAATTATATGCCCGTAGCCAAACTTCCACTATAAAATTTGTTGCGTGAGTGCCTTAGAATTCTGAAACACGTATTTTTGGACAGCACACGTGTTGGTTCCTAAGTGAGGTCTTGACCCGACTACGGTAGGTCCTATTGTTTTGGAGCTATGGACCTTTAAATTCAGTTTGTTTTCGTATTTGGTAGCCTGTAACTCCGAGGTGCCCTGGATTTCTGCACCCAGGTTGTTCTATACCTTTTTGTCTTATCTTGGTGTCAAGAATCACCTCCCAAACGTTGGGGTAGCGTTGTTTTGAAACACCCTGTACATACTATCAGAGGTAGACAGTCTCCACGAGAAGCAAATATTGGTACAGATATTGGAAGGGTGCCATATCTAAGGCCGGCTCTACCATATGTGCAACACGTGCATTTGTACGTTGCGGCAAGTTTTGAGGGACCGCAAAATGTGTCATAACTATATTGTTTAAAATACATATTTCTTGTTGGAAACATACTTCATGATGATGGTTGTTAAATTTTCAAAGCTGACCTTCTATTTGAATAATACATTCATGAATCATGGTTAGGTCATATTAGTTTACGGTCACATGGACAGTGCTAAAGCAAATGGTCTAACAAATTCCAGCATGAATTGCTTGATTGTTATCAAATACAAGAACTAAATTCTCGAACAGTAACGAACACCTGCTCCATTTAGTTAGTTATCACAGTTTTGATATGAAAACTAGTTTTGTCTTTATCATAACAAGTTTCTTATCATTCAAGGTAGAAACAAGTTAAAAAAAAAATTAACAGGTGTAGAAGGAAAATCAAGAAATAAAAGAGCTAGTTGGTCTGGAATTGCAAACTGATATATTGAGATTGAAGTTCGATAATGAACTGAATTCTATAAAAAAGATTACCGTCTTTCCATTTGCAGGTGTGCTTGTTTTATCTTTCACTAACATAATAGATTATTATTTAAAGAAAGAAAATGACAGAAAGGGGAGGTGGCAATGATACCATTGCACGGGACGGCAAAATGCCTATGGAGAGCCCTGATCATTGGTCGGAAAGGAAAGGTATTATGTAATTTACACGTGGATGTCTGTTGTTATATATAGACCTCTCATATTATGTTTATAACCACATATGATTTCAACTATAACATAAGATATAAAGTAAAATGCCTTCTATTTTCACGTCCCGTTCAGCAGCAAAACTATATGAGACATGGACTTAGCAATGGGATCCAAATCCACATAAGCTACAGATAGAGCCAAAAATCGAATCCAGCTCTCCCACGTCAAAGGCGCGTACGTTATTCACATAGCCACGAAGAAGCTCGACTCCTTTTGGTATTTGTGGTGAAATTATATATATATATAAGGCAGGTGTGAGCAATTTCGCCAAGTTAAGCTCTGAACGACTGTTGCAAATTTCTGATAGGTATGGCGAGTACGTCCGTACTGGAAATGGATAGTATACGGTTTAAGTTATCTGTGGGACAAAAATAAGATCTGTACGCTAATTGTATGGTACTTCCAGTTTACAAAAGAAAAAAGTGTGCAACTGGCGAAATTGCATACACCCTGTCCACAATTTTGCCATCCCTACTGTAAACAAAGGTAACAAGTCAAACCGCTCGAGAAAACAAATACTGAAGTACATATTTTCACCCCATGAATATCATGATAAACATAATACATAATCATTAGTGAATATTTATTATTATTATGACTAGTATTGTAACAGTGAAGTAAGTAAAACATGTTACACAACAGTGAACTTTCGTTAATGTTACAGAGAGCATTCAAGACAAAAGAAAATTCCTTATCTGCTTTCGCCAACCCAACACACTCTTCATGAACATAACGTGCAAAACTCACAAAATCTGATGTCTTTTACAAAATTCTGTGCACAAAGAAAACAAAACCAACTTGTACAACTATTAGAATGTTTCTTGTAATCCCAATATCACGCTGTGTTGACCTTGTCCTTCTGTATGTTCCCGTTGATGTTTTTGACCTGGAATCTGTTTCTGGAAATAATGATCTGTTAATAACGGTCGCCCGACTGTTGATGGCTTTGCGCCTGTTCTTTGCAGGGCCTTTTCTCCTTGGGATAGACATAATGTTGGCAAACGCGTCTGTCCTCTAGTTACGATTGCTCTGTATACCTGAATTGCTATCAGAATCGGACGTCTTATTGGTAACAACATGCTGTGTGGCCGTACTTGTAGGCTGCTGGTGTATATTTGTATACTGCTTGGCCCAGGTTCCAATTTCACCATCCTTTGTTCTGCATGGCGAAATTGCAAGCACTTCCAAAGACTACACAAATTGGGTGACAATATGACTTTCAATGTATAATATACAACGTTACTCATATCATTGTAGGCATAAAGTATTCGTCTTCACAATGCAATACTTACCACACAGCTTCAAACCTTCTTTCTGGAACAATGGACCGCATTTTGTTGTTCTCGATTTTATAACAGCACTACTTCTATCACATTCACTGACTGCCTGTCTTTCGCGCCTAGCTCCTATCCATCGAAATCGGACAAAACATGTTCATCATGCGCTATCTATCTATACACTTGCCCCATCTACCGACTTATGCCAACATGTTCGGAAATACAGGCACCTGGCAGAATTGCAAACATGGCGAAATTGCGCACACCCACCTTATATCAAACATTTCCAAGTTTAATTTTTAGTATTTATTCATGGAAGTGTTCAATTTAATTTATTCTGTAGAGCTTCCTCGTGGCTAAGCAGTTAGCAAACGCGTCTTTGGCTCGGAAGACCCGAGTTCGATTCCCGGTGGGATTTCACGTGGTTTGGATCTCACGTTAAACTGTAGGTCCACGTATCATATAGTCTCACTGCTGAAAAGGACACGAGACTCAAAATCAAACCAAATCCATTTGTCCTGTAAAGTTGGCTTTTTTGGTACTATGGTATGTAATCACTTCTTTCAGTTAAAACAAATCACACTCACACATCATTTTATCAAAGGACTTCACCTATTAGGATCCACGACAGATCAAGATTTGACTCACAATCAACAGCTAGGAATCCAAATGTAACAACATTCTGGGCCAGATCGTTGAGATACCTAATAGCTAAGAGCTAGAGGATTAGAAATATACCCTTTTCATCCCGAAGGGTCTTATAGTAGTCATTTCAATGCTCATTCCTGAAAGAAACCTAATGCAGGATGATCAAAATGACTTCTCTTTTCAAGGAATATATAGCTGGAATCCATTATGTTTAATGGAACGTGTCTTTTAGCTGGTATTCAATACAGAGAAAGGACGTAACCAGAAATGTATCGGATTCAATGAACATAGCCTAGAGGTTAACGTGATGTAAATATTAAAAATTTAGATGTCTATCCCGTTTGCAGTTGAACTTTTTTGGCATCAATCAGCTAATGTAGAATACAGGGAATGTTTTAGATTATTTCTCTTTAATTACCAAATGAATAAATAATAAAAGACCAATCGATTTCTCAGCACTGAAACCATTAGCAGCTACAGAACAAATTAGTGTAGGATTTGTTTGAAAACAAGACACAAAACAGAGAAGTGTCTTAATTGCTACGTCAGCCATAGGTTTCCCGTCTTTTAGTCGGAAAATGAAAATGAGCTGAGAGCTCGCTGGTACTCCAAGAGAAATTCCAAAGACTTAGAGACGTCTACAATATCACAAACTCTCTCTCTCTCTCGTCTTATTGCGAGCCTTGTGTTCAGCACATAATGAAAGGGCTAACAAAGACAGCACCAATTCGAAATGGACCAATTTAACTGTTTGCCTATATAAAACACACACGGAACAGTACTTACAAAAAAAGGTAGTACTACTACTACTATTACTTTTAATCCATAATAGATGCAGATCACACAAGAAACTGGAGAAAGAGTTGTCTATGGCGGTCAAGTGGAAGCATGGGCTCTCAATGAGCTTTGTTTGTAACTTACAAGCAAAAGCTAATTTCTTCCGTTAGATATTTGCAACCAATTAACAAAACGGTCCTAATTACTTCAAGTGCTAATTGGAGCGGTTCATTTTCTCTGTCCCTTGTCCTCTCAGCACACACACACATACACACAAAGAACGTCCAATATACTCACATACACAGAATGAGACGAGTGAAATTGAATACATACAAACCACACAAATTCTAATACAGAGAGCCACGTTCAAAATTCCGATTTGTGGAAGGCAAAGGAGTTGGAATGGGGGTTGGGGGAGGGGCGTGGGGACGGGGATTTGTCCTATAGACTAAGCCAGTAATTGAGATTAAGGAAACAGAGCTTCTCTTCATTACGTTTTCTGCTATTTGAGTTAGCTTCATGTCGTTTGCATAAAAAGGAGATTGGCTGGTTACGCTCGATTTTGCTTAATGCTTTAATTTCGTTTATAAACATAAAAGCACAATGGAAGCATTTAATTTTATTTGTAAGGGTTTGTGTCAAGATTACTAGTAATAACTAATGTCACCAGTGTATAATTTGATTTATTAAGAATAACAATTAGGTTATTATATAAACATGAAATTTTCCTGTCAATGAAGATAACTTCCTCATTAAGAATCTTTGCTACACTTCATGTCATTTGCATGAAAAAGGAGTGACTGGTAACGTTTGATTTTGTTTAATGTTTAATTTCGTCATACAAAAAGGGCAATATAAACATTTAATTTTATTCGTGCGTTTTATTTCAAGGTTATCAGTAATAACCCGTATCCCGACAAAACGTACCAGCGACAAAACGTACCACTTGAATTTTCGCGACAAAACGTACCACTTTTGACGACCTGTCATAAATGACAACCTATCATGGATTAATTAAAGCATTTCTGATATTTATTCCATGACAAAACGTACCACTTATATAAATTACAACCTGTCATGGACTAATTAAAACATTTCGGATATTTAATCCCCGACAAAACGTACTACTTCATGTTAAGAAACTACTTCCTCATGAACAGGTGAAACAACGGCAGTATAAGGTTGAGAAGAACAGAGTTGTCAAAGTGCAGAAACTCATTGGTAAAAGAGGGCTCATTTACAGAGGAAATGTAGCAGCCTATAAACTGAAAGACACAGCTATCGATCATGGCTCAACCGATGGCTCAAGCAACATGCAAGGACAATATTCGGATTTTTTCAATTCACCCATGATCAGTTACACGTGTGATTCAGTTGATTTTGAGTTTAACGGCCCTTTTATCAGCAAGGCTATATGAGACGCGACATACTGATTTACGGGAGATCCGAAGCACATGAGCTTCCGCCGGGAATCGAACCCAGGTCTCCCACGACAAAGGCGCATACGCTAACCGCTTAACTACTAAGAAACTCAGTTACACGTGTGGTGTTACGCTCATATACTCAATCATGTCATATGTGATCTGACAAAAAATTGCATTGATTCTATGTCATTGTTCTGCTGAATGACTGTGCGATATTTATGCGTGAGTCTTATCAGCGAATGTACATTTGGAAGATCAAATATTAACAAAGGCGTCTTACAGTTATTGCGGAAACAAGATGGTAGAAAACACACTGCTTTTCAAAAAAAGTTTGGTCATTTTTCGAACCAAAAAATGTGCTTTGTATATAGAGTTGACCATAACAATTAAGAAAATTACTTCTACAGAAAATATCAAACCAAAAGCTAGGTGTAAAGCGAAAGGATATATGAAAGATCTTCTCAAGTTCAAAACAATTCTGACAGCAGAAATGTTCCTTAAGATATTTCAAGTGACGACCTCTCTGTCAAACTATCTCCAAATAGAGGGTGCTGCTAGTGTAGTCCTATCGGATGGTGCAGACTACTATGTTCCAACTGAAAGAGTAGAGAGATGATTTTGAATCCGTTAAGAATGCAGCATTAAGCTTTGCAGAATGGGACAATAACAAATTTGAAGACTTAGAACGTGATTTCTTTTTTTCTATTGACCTGTCGACAATTCGCCTTCAGAGATGGACAAAGATTTTTCCTGTGAATATGAAGATGAAGCTGCTTCTATCCAATGACCAGGTACTGCATCGAAGCATTCAACACAATATTGGACATGGCAGTTTTGAGTATTTCTTCAAGATTCAAGAAGCAATGTACTTTATGGATTATTTGGACCCTAGCCACTTCAACCAAGTAACAGAACTTCCAGACGTGTCTTTCGATAAATTTACATATTTTCTGAAAAACTTCAGTTAAGAAGTTTCCAAGGATACTATAAATGTATTCTCTTGGACTTTTGAAGGACGTGGATATCCTTGAAAGTCAGTCTTGATGACGATCACAACCGAGGAAAAATGACTGTGCTGATGATGCAAGTGATTCAGAATGAGGAGAAAATACATTTGTTTACAAGGAAAGCGAATGCAAAACGTGTTGCAAAATTGTCCAATGTGCTGCTTTTTAATTTTGCAGAATTGTAATTTGTGCAGTAATACTTATCCAGGTTTCCAGCATACAAATTTTTATTGACTTTGCCCGTAACTCAGGTAACACGTGAAATAAATTTTTCAAAATTGAAATAAACTGAAATACATTAAAAATAGGCTAATGAGTACCATGTCTCAGGAACATTTGAAAACATTTTGTTGATGTCTATTGAAAATTATTTAAAAATATTTCGAATGCAAAAGTGATAGATACAGTAGCATCAAAAACTAGTACACTAAAACATCTGCTATTTTTGTAATATAGTATACGTTCTCCTTGAACTTCATATAATATTTTGAACAATTCAGAATAATATACTGATGAAAGAATATCAGGTTATAATTGTCAATTGTTAATACTATTGACTTACTGTAGAAAGAAAACTGTGCAATTGATTTGTGACATTGAGGTCTGGTGGCCCTTGTGGGAGAAAGCGCCCGCGCCCCTCTAATAATGCCTATCCGTCTCTGGTCCAAAGCCTGGATAAGGTGTGATGGAAATCAGTAAATATTAAAATATTGCATATGTAAGATTCTTGCTGGTTTTGGTCTGGCGAGAATCTTACAGGTATGGTTTTGGTGTTGCGAGAATCTTGCAGGCATGGTCTTAGTCTTAGTCTTGGTCTTACATCGGTACTTTTCTCAGCACCAAATCTGTTCAACTTTTAACCTTATTTTGGCCGATATATATATATATATACTTATATACCGTCCTATCAAGTGGTACGTTTTGTTGCCTGACATTATTTGATGGCTGATTGGAAGACTCTTCGCAAGTAGTCCTCCAGGCAAGTGGTACGTTTTGTCGCTTGTCATTATTTAAATTGTTTTTAGAAAACCCTTCACAAGCAGCCCTCAGGGTAAGTGGTACGTTTTGTCGGTGGTACGTTTTGTCGCTAGTACGTTTTGTCGCGTATTCCTAATGTCACCTGTGTATAATTTGATTTATTAAGAATAACAATCAGGTTTTATATAAAGATTAAATTTTCATGTGAATGAATATAATTTTCTCATTAAGAATCTTTGCTACACTTAATGTCGTTTGCATAAAAAAGATTTGATAGTAACGTTTGATTTTGATTAATGTTTAATTTCGTATAAACATAAAGAACACCATAAAACATTTTATTTTATTCGTAAGGTTCATGTCAAGGTTATCAATAATAAGTATTGTAACCGGTGTATAATTTGATTTATTAAGAATAACAATACATAAATCTTTACATAAACATCTAAATTTCCTAACAATAAAGATAATTTTCTCATTAAGAATCTTTGCTACACTTCATGTCGTTTTTATAAAAAGGATTAGCTGGTAATGTTTGATTTTGTTTAATGTTTAATTTCGTTATAAACATAAAGAACACCATAAAACATTTTATTTTATTCGTAAGGTTCACGTCAAGATTATCAATAATAAGAATATAACCGGTGTATAATGTAATTTATTAAGAATAACAATTACATAAATCTTTATATAAGCATATAAATTTCCTTACAATGAAGATAATTTCCTCATTAAGAATCTTTGCAACACTTCATGTCATTTGCATGAAAAAGGAGTGACTGGTAACGTTTGATTTTGTTTAATGTTTAATTTCGTCATACAAAAAGGGCAATATAAACATTTAATTTTATTCGTGCGTTTTATGTCAAGTTTATCAGTAATAACTAATGTCACAAGTGTATAATTTGATTTATTAAGAATAACAACCAGGTTTTTATATAAAGATAAAATTTTCATGTGAATGAATATAATTTTCTCATTAAGAATTTTTGCTACACTTCATGTCGTTTGCATAAAAAAGATTTGATAGTAACGTTTGATTTGTGCTTAATGATTAACCTCGCTTTAAACATAAAAGAACGATGAGAGCATTTAACTTTATTCGTGACGCTTGCGTCAAGATTACTTGTAAGCTTCAAGGCTATTGGTAGTCCTTTACATACATCCAGAAAAAAGTATGCGATTTCTCCATGTAGGTTGTTTTTCGAACAGTTTCTTTTCTATTGGGACATAACAAGTGACGAGTATTGAGGTGTTATGAAGAATCAGTTTCTGCTTTCTTGTTTCATGTTGACAACGATATAATTCTGTATTGGTTCGAGCAGCATGACACCAATCCTTATACGGTAGAAATAATCCTGTGATACCTGCAACAACTGTTTGACGTTCCTGCATTGTCTGATAGTTACGTTATAGCGTGGCCACCACTATTGCCTAACATAAATTCTGCGACTTTATTCTTTTGAGGTTATCTAAACGGCAACGTGCTTGTGAACAATGAACAAACTGTTCCTGATCTTAGCCAGGACATCAAGACTAAAATATTTTCCATCCCGGAAGATAAGCTATGCAGATTTCTTCGTAATTTCGTTGTTCTCCTGTGACACTTTATTGTAATGGAAGAAGGATATGTTGAGCATATTGTAACCCAAATTTACTCTTGGGTGGAATATACTCCGAATCATTTTCATTTCCTTCAACTTTTCTTTAACATTCAGACTTGTCTGATCCAGTTTGAGGGAAATTTCCCTTATCTAGGGAAATTTCGTAGGTAACTTAGCAAAAAGGTAAGAAGATAATTTTTCGATAAAACGTGAAAATCCAGGGAAATTCTTCCGCTGACTGATTGATTGATATAAATGCTTACAATTTTCTTTGGCCTTCAATAAGCCAATATAATAGCAATAAGTTTGTGTGTGTGCGTCTTTTAAAGTACCATATTGCACCTATTGTTGGTAGGATGTATTTTTTTGTATTTTTTGGAAAAAAGTGAAGGAAAAGTAAAAAAATAGAAGCAAAATGAAAGCAATAAAACAAATGCAGTTGGCACTTCCTTTAATATAGCTAAATAAAATCTTAACACATAACTTCTATCATAAGAATTGGACAAAACAGGGAAAATTTGATAAGGAAAGGGAAAATTTTGAGTCAATCTCAGGAAATTTTCTTAAAGGATCAGTTCGAGTTAAAAACAAGTTTGGTGCAATAGAAAGAGTAACAAAAAATAAGAGACCCGTATTTTTTTAAATCTTGATAGACCGTCTCGTTCAAAGCATTTGTTTCTGATGAATCGCAAATGCTGACGTTACTCGTGGGCTACGCGAGGAACTTAAAGTGTGTCAACAACCATTCCCTTGTACGCAGCTGATAAATCTTTAATAGTGCAGTTAATAGATTGTGTTTTGGGTTCGTTAGCAGTCTTGCTTTGTGATGAATTCTTGAGGGTATAAAAAGAGTAGAGAGAGGGAGAGAGACAGAGAGAGAGAGAGAGAGAGCAGTAATTACGTAGTGTGGCGCGAAGCAGTGTTTCTTCCAGACATGTTTTTGGTGATGGCACTGTCTCCCGGAGCTCTGAGAGTGCGTCCCGGAGGAGACTAAAATAATACGTCTATAATATAATAAATATAATAGTACTATGTGAAAATAATGTGCCCCTCCGGATATTAAGTGTGCCCCCTGAAACATTTTCTCTGAAAGAAACACTGGTGCGAAGTAGAAAACACGTGTTAGAACAGCGCGCGCTAATCTGTGAATTGAGGTGGAAATGCCTAACTTGTGTTGTTTTCAGTTGTAATTCTCGTGCAATTAAAGTTGAGAACATAAAGTATCTTTTTTATCTTTCGAAGTCGTGAGAAATCACCAGATCGATATAAAGTATGGCTCAAGAAAAGCGATAGGAAAAATTTTGTGCCAAATGAAAACACTTGTGTTTGTTCCAAACATCTTGAAGAGTCCGACTTCGAACAGTCATGTTTACTGAAAGAGAAGCTAATGCCAGGAGAATTATTTACACGCAAACTGAGAAAGAATACTGTTCCAAGTATATTATTAAAAGATTTAGAATCCGAGCCATTGAATAAGCATCGATCTATGTCCAGTTACCAACGTAAAAGTATCGTACAAGACGCAATTGACGGTTGTAGTCGAGACGAGGTATTAGAGGATAATAGCAACGGTGTCACCCATGATTCTGACAGTACTGCTTTAGAAATAAATGTAAATACAACTGCTATACAATGTGAATTGGATAGTGAAATATACCGGCTTGTAGAAGGAATCAGTGACGGTGACAATGTTCCTCAGAACAGTAATTTTGTTTATTTTTTCTGTATCAAGTGACAATGATGAAACAGGTGACGAGAGTTGTTCCGCGGAGAGTGATGCGAATGAAACAAATTTAACCGGTAAAGTATTTTTCGTATTCTGACATACTTTACGGATGTTATTTCATTTTTGCCACATATATCGCGCTCCTCTACATACCTTGAAGCACAAAATTATAGGGTCAGCGTTAAAAAATTGCAACAAAACGTGAGAATGAATATACTTATGTTTGCGAATCGGAAGCATGATTAAAGGAAAGGTCGTTAGATGTTGTAGCAATCTCGTCCGCCATCCATTTACATTGTATTGATTTCGAAATTTTATTTTCTTTTGTGAAACGCTGAACTTATGCTTTGTAAGAAAAACTACGTTTTATAATATTATAAAAACTTCTGTGCAGCCCACCATCACACAGTATCATTTTCTACATGCAGATGACGTTTCTAAGTCTTTGCAATCAGTTCTGGGAAAGGAAATCGCACTCTAGAACGGGCCACTGCACTTCTCACAAACGAAATGCATGGCACTATGTATGGAAGCCTGCTATCGCTGCTTGACCAGGCATGACATTATCACAATAAATTTTCCTGTTACTCGCTAACGACTGAACGTATCGCGATAAAACAAACACCATTCCTTTTATAATTCTCAACTTTACAAATGGAAATAATTTGTAAAAAATGCATTTCTAAGTCGAACTACTCCTTTCAGGAAACTTATGAACACTGATCTGACCACAGTGGAAGCCTCTACGCCACTTAACCACTGTGTCATACGATGGTGCATTCTTGCCACAGTTTTGCTAATTCAGCGTGTATTGTTACAACGTTCTATCACTTCAAGTGCAGAAAATGAATTACTATACAATACTCCACTTTATCAACGGTCTGCGCTATTTTTGTTTTGGTTGCTCTAGCGTCGTCCGACGATATTGTGGAGTGGAGATTTCAGTGTGTACCAGGACTACAGACATTTATCTACAAAGAAACGGAAAAATTAGTTAAGTAGTTGTATTTTTCGAAATGATAATTAAAAGTTTATGAATATCTCTTGTATATGTTTCACTTTTGCACGATATTATAGTTAAACAAATATTAATAATTGAGAGCTTAATCATAATTTTGAAGTTTATCTCATCAACTAATATGTATACCGTCATCTTGTTATTGTCGTAATGAAAAACTTGATGAAGATATACAGCATTTTAGTCTTGATGAACAATGAATATTTCAGCATCAGATTTATTGTAATAGATGGCGGGTGGAGCGGATATCCCATAGCATCAATATTTCGATTTAAAAAAAAATCCGTTTATAATATAAACTATATACAAGATTTACATAATCAATATCAAATAGTGAATTTCAGTAAGATTGGTGATATATGTGTCGTATTTTGAGTTTTTTTTTTATTTTAAGCTAATAATAATACTGTAGTATTTAATGGACTGTGTTCATGTTAGTACATATGGACCTGGAAACATATCAGATGTCTAGGTTGACAACGGTTAAGGTGGTAACCGCAGTGCTGGGTTGCTAAAGATCGTATGTTAGAGCAAACAACGTATTAGGTGACGAGCAATCTACAGTAAACTAAGAAGATGGTGATAGTGATAAAATGATTGATCTATCTGATTTTCAAAGAAGGCAAATTGATATCACTCGGTTATGTGGTGCCAGCACGACGAAAGTAGCAAGTATGTTCGGTGAGACACGAGAAACCGTGTTCAAAGTGATAATGTCCTACAAATCTCATGGCAAAACCACATCGTTGAAGAGGAACAGTGTCCGGAAGAGAAACCTCAATGACATTTTCCCGTCAATGATGAAAGCAATTATCACTCCAAAGTCAGAATCGTCGTGAGACTGTGGTGCAATTGACAAAGAAACTCAATCAACACCTCCTATAGCTTGTGCCGCGAGTTACACGATGTGAACATACGTGGTCGAGTTGTACGGGGAAACTGCTGATAAGGGATCATCACGTTGCGTCAATGATGCCGCGAACATGCAATTGGAAAGGTGTCATATGATCAAATTAGTTATTAATCATCTTATTTGCAACTACTATCCGTGTTTGAGCGTGCCGGACGTCCAAAGAAGTGTATGATCTGCAATCGTGAATCTTGGCGGCGGCTCTGTGATGCTGTGGGCTGCAAATCCTGGTTTAAAGAGGTTTCTGTGCTGACGCTTACTGGTCGCATCACTGCCCATGGAACAATTCTAGGACATCATGTGCATCCTATGGTTCAAGTGTTGTTTCCGGGCAATGACGCTTATTCCAAGGTGATAATGCGCTCATTCATACAACTGGAGCTGTTGCGGTGTGATTTGAAGGAACAGCCGAATATATTTGAACATTTCTCCTGGCCTACCCAAGCTCCAGATCTGAACATTTTTGGACTCTGTGGTGGTCCGTTTTGGAGACACGAATCCGGTGCAGATTTTCGCCTCCACCTTCTCTTACGGTACTGAGTTATGCATAGCAGACGCAATGATGTAATATACGTACTACATATAATTTGCAATATCTATAAGTCCATTCCGCGTTGCACCAGAGCAGGGGGTACAAGCGAGGGGAAACGCGGGGGTACATTATCCACCACCCAAAAATATCTATTATCCTCTACCCGGGGACGGCGTGACGTCACGCGTCTCCTAACCTTTTCAGATCCACTTTCACCCCTGCATCAGAGTTGTTCTGAGGGCGAAAGTGATCCAACACCATATTAATCTAGTTAGTTGCACTGTTTTTTTTTTTTTTTTTGTAAATGTTTTTCATTAAATTATAAGATGTCTGTATATTGAAGCGGAAAAGAAACCGGCTAAATTTATTCCCTAAAGACAGTGAATTCGCTGAGAGTTAAAAAAAAAAAAAAAAAAAAAACATTCGCTAAACATTGATTTTACTATCCGCTATATAATCGGAAATTTAACAGGAAAGAGAATTCCTTAAAACTCATTTAGTACGTAGCAAATGAAGATAATGAACTTAATTAGAATATAAAAGAAACACAAACAGTAGCTAAATTAAAATAAGACTTCAACATGATATATTGCAGCGAACAGAAGGTTATTTTTCCAAGAAAAGTAATTAATTTTGGTTTCACTGTCTCTTCCCGTAAATTTATATCCATTTTATTTCTCACTTCACCACAAATCTCGCAAGACATTTCTTTGATTTCTTTTTGCTCTGTTTTCCTAGAAGAAGATCTTTTTTCTCTTTTCTCAGCCTAGTTCCAGTATCAACACCCCCACAGGAATTCGAAGAATAAGCTAAAAGATTGGCGGAAAAAAATCCGTTCGTGCTTTCAGCAGTCCTTCCTCATAAAATAAAATAAAATAAAATATTTTTTTCTTTTTCGCTAAATTATATGTTCAGTTTTTTAGTACAATTTTTGTGTTAAAAAATATCCATTTCTCTTATCATCGTTTTATGCATATAAAAAAGTTTGATAAATGTGTGTGCAATGTATAATGTAGGATTTCCCCGTTCCTTTTCGAACTGATTTCAAGTTTTATTCATTCCGAAAAGAAAGAGAAAGAAAATTCTCTCGCAGTTTCGTTTTTCATTTGTTTTCCGTCACGGTTACATATTCTGCCCTCTATCTTGTCACCCAGAACGGCCCAGAACGGTGTGAAAGTTAATACTTGAAAGAGATTTAGACGATGGATTTGTCCCGCAGACGTCTGTTAAGGACCATGCGGAAGGGGTGGGTGGGGTAAGGTTCGTTTCAGAGAAATTCTGGACAGCCTTGTCAAGAGATTTGAAGACTTTATCCCACTTCTGCACACAGCGGTAACACCGAGACCATGTATTCTCGTCAACGTGTCAAGCAGTCACCAAATAATACTTTTGTAAGGGACGAAATACAGACTAAGATATATCACGTAACTTTCCACACAATATTGACTAATTCAACTAGGCAAGTTCAAAGCAACGATAGATATTGTATATTAGTTAATGTAATACAGGGCCTTCGAGAAACTTTGGCGTCATTTGGCAAGGGCAGAGGGGAACAATGGCTATACGAGAAGAATGGTGAGGTTTCGTGGGGTTGCTGTACAGGAGTGATAGTATTTGAAAAGGGCCACGGTAGCTCAGTGGGTAGCGCGCTTACCTCTGGTGCGTGGGTTTCCTGGTTCAATCCCCAACCATTTAAGTTTGTGGTGGATAACATCAGGTCCGTGTGGTTTCTCATGGTACTCCTGTTTCCTCCTACATTATCATTCCACAAATTCTTCCATCATCATTTACTTACCTTAATCATCGTCTACCTTAATCTAAAGAGCATAATTATGGAACGTTAAACTGACATATTTAAGTTAATGTAATATGTACAAGCTAGGAAAGATGGAAACATACTGTTTACTACCAGGTGTAGAAGAACTTACTACTTTCATTCTTTCTTTCTTTACCTTTTTAAGAGGACTTTCAGACCTGTTCCATTCCTTGTCTGCAGAACATCAAGTCCGTATTCAATTTCTATAACTTTTTCAACATGTTCCCTGTCACTGTAGCTATTTGACTGTTTATTCTTTCTCTTAGTGTACGAGTATCCGACATGGGCGTTGTACAAATTTTGTCCTTAACGTAAAGGGGTGTTATATCTGGGAATTGTGGCGGTCAATTCATTGCTCTATCTTTTCCGGAAACATTGCCTAAAATGTATCATTGAGAAATGTACGAACAAATATACTGCATTGACGACAGCTTGCAGCTTGTATTTCTCCAAAAATACGACAAATTTTAAAAACTACGGAGGTAGTGGTCCATATGGGGGTTCACAGTTAAAGAAACCCTTTCTTTTTCTTCGCATAGCCATATTGTTTCGTCCATACTTCTCATTTTTTATTCGCTGATAGACTTGTATTGTTTGGTTTAGCTACCGATGATGAGTTGGATGACTCGTTATTTTCCGTCTGGAAGGAAGAATCAATCTTAAAGCTCTTTACAAAGTTCACTTGAGACTTCTGCAACTTTCTCCGTTGCTTTCCCTACACTACAAAATATTTGGAAACGATTTTTAGACACAGTTAGGACACTTTACACATTGCCGACTCTCTTTGAACACCGCGGGATGACACATATTCACCCCTTTTAGATTTTTTTTTTTTTTTTAGTATGTCCCAAGTGCGATGCAGAATGTGACATAACTTCGTTTTCAAAGTGTTCGTCAAGAAGAAGTGTTTCAAATGTGTCACACTAGACACTGTTTCAGTAACACTAGAATTAACGCTTTTTGGACACGAGAAGCACACCTTTTAAACACTATTTAAACACTGAGAGAAGCACACTTCTCTTCAAAAACTGTTCTAAATGTGTTTAAATGATGTTTTATTTTTATACTGTGTACAAATACAAATCTCCTATAATCATTCTGGTTGTAAGCCTAGATTTCAGTAATATGTAGTAATAGATTATCCAGTCTCTTGCTTGGCGTACTTCAATATTTTTTTCCTCATGAGGTAATATCAGGTCTATCAACTCTCCTTCGTCTCTTGTGCTAGATATACTACACTCTGGTATCATAATACAGGAAACGTTAGAAACATCCATACTGTTCTGTATCCTTTCAAATATCATGTAAATTTAAGAAAACGATCAGTGGAAACAGAAGAAAATTGTCCAATGTCCTCTACTCTGCAGAAATCATTGATATTCTCATTTGTACTCAAGGTCGTATCCAGGATTTTCTTAGAGGGGGTGTACCATATCTACCAAAATAACCAGTCTCATTGAAACTTTCCAAAGTGACATGTGACAATGTTCTTTACACCTAACGAAGCTGATACATAGAACGGGGAGGGAGTATATTTTAAAGAGAGTCGCAAGTGTTATGAAGGAAAAATTGTTCTTTTCTCTTCCTGGCTTCTGTTTTCTTCCCTACTTGACATATATTATATTGCTTTGTTTGGTGAATCCTTTTTCTTCAACCTTAAACTATTGCTTTTCCAAAACTCCTCTTTCTTTTAAGCCCCAAACGGAAACATGACGGCACAAAGTTTCGGAAAGTGTTACTATTTTCACTGCTAACTTCTCATTTTAGATAGTGTATATTTACAACGAAGGAGGATGCACGTGCACAGTGCAGCTCCCCTAAATCCACCCTGTTTGTACTATTTTTCTTCATGTACATCTAATGTAACTGGGCATGTGCCAACATCCAATAACCACCCTAGCCACTACCAATGATTTGGCTACTTTTCTGGCAGTACTGTGAGACCAGGGCTGCTAGATTAAGGGATGAATCCCACAGCGTACCTAAGTATGATTTTTTTAACGTAGAAAAGGATTAAGGAAACATGTGACACGAAATAACTTTTTGGCTGTCCTACACATGAAGTATGGAATTAAATTAGAAACGTTGGAGATAGGAAAATTCCTTTATTGTAACTTCTGATTATCGAGTAGAGAGATTTGATTGGTCGTCTATGAGGCATGTAAAAATGAACCATTATTCCCGAAGACCGTTGAGTTAGGATGGGTTTGCCCTTTACACCATAATTCATGATTGTTAGGATGATCGGAATGTGAAATAAGGAAGTTGAAGCTAAAAGTATATAAATAAATCGAATATTGAAATAATTTAGTTTTCATTCTATTTTGTCTATTTGTCCAACAATATGACTCATTACCTTATTGAGCAACGTTCAGCTAGTTATGGGATTTAATTGTGTTTAGAAAATTATTTCGCAATTCATTTCATAATAATGCATTTTTATAGTTATCGTCACCCTGCAGACAGAATTTAAACCAGGGTTGTTAATCGGTAACGAAACCTAAAGACGCGTAAATAGGTTCTACTTGATTTCAGTTCAGGTTACGGTTACGGTACCAGAATCGTTTTTATTTTCGGAGTGCGGAACCTAAAGAAACTTTCTAGTAATAAAAAAATAATGTTGGAACCAAAACTGACATTCAAGTGGAAGCGAAATTACGGAGAAAATGGATATTAGATTTTATAAAGAAACCGCTGCAGGTGGTTCACTCGAGTTATCATTTCACAGTTACTTAACACCGTTTGCAATTTATAATAGCTCACGATATTTGCAAAGGATGATGTATTTCGGTTCTCTCCTCCAAAGACATCGAATTACAATCTTTAGTTCCGTAAACAGAATCGACATCATATTGAAGGGTATTATAGTTTTCTTTACAAAGTACACCGAATTAAAAGATCCGTTTAGATTTAGAGACCGAAATATAAAATTTTTTGTCCCGTTAACAACACAATTTTTTTAAAGTAGCAGTGTCACGTGAACGCCACGTGAAGTAGTTTGGTTTATGTGACGTAATATGTTATCAAACTAATGTTGATTAGATTTCTACCACTTCCGGACTTAGTAGAGGGATTAGGATGTATATGGAATATGCAATATTTTTGAGACGCTTAATTGATTGCAGAAAACAGGTTCTCGTAATCTATTAATATTTCTGCTCTATTACAATCAACCTTAAGACGTGTCGCCACGTTTGGCCTAATCCTCGTTTTGCCTAACCAATTATCTGACACTTTTATGACAGATAAATGATAAGATTTGTGTCCACCATTTTAGGCGAAAAAAGGATCCTCGTTTGGCCTAATCCTCGTTACGCCTAAAATGGCAGACAATAAGAAAAAATCGTGGAAATTCAACTAGAGGGAAATTATATAAGAGAAAATTCCCTAGTATATAGAGAATTAAGAAATGCAAAATATATAGGTTGATATTATATTAACTATTTTCGAGGAGTTAGGATTACCAAAACTCCTTTATGTATTTACTAGGACCATGGATATATACGAATATATATGAGTAGGTGAATAGAAAACCCGTTAAATTCACATTTTAAAATTTGTGACAAATCGGGAAAAACTGTTTAAACACGTCATAATGGTAAAATAACATTAGAAACTAGAGAACATTAAAAAATTAAGAATAATATGAGTGTTGGTCTGTCGAAAGCTGTATAATCACACTAGTCTGTGAATTGCGTTACTGAAGAAAATAGTTTGGATTTAACAGGTTTTGCGTATGTAAATGGAAATAACAACTTTTGCATCTGGACGAGCGGCCATTTTTGTTGAGGCTCAAGATACAAAACCTATCAAAAAGAAAGGGAGTCAGAGTCAGAAATCAGTATTATACTTACTAAAATATTGGGGGCGGAATGTATTATCAACTATACATTGCACAAGATTGGCACAAATGAATATGGATACATAAATGCTATATTAATTTTGTTCTAAATTGAAAACAATGGATCCAAATGTGCAAAAAATTGAATTATGTAACCTCCTCTCCATCATCATCTACTAAATGGAAATCGATATCGTCGTCGTCCTCTGGTGCATCACCATTTTCTCGGTTTTTTATTCCTCAAAAACCTCTTTGTAAAACGTGAGCTCTGAGCTTCTTTCAATCGTCAAACCCTTCGTAACTACAAGCCGAGTTAATTATACCTATCCGTATACATTTCTAAACCGAATGACTATATTTTGGAAGAGTTTGTAACCTTTTATGGACTAACATAGGGTGAATATTAATTTGCCAACTATCCCAATATATGAATTTGAAATATAACAAAACAAAATGTGCAAATGTTGAGTTTGAGCAAAACAGTGGCAGAAAGGGAATCAGAAATGGTAAATAAGTGGCAAAATTTTTTAACATGTTGTATCAGAAGCATGTTATAATTTTGAATAATAATTGACACGAGACATTTTAAGAAAGAGGTTCTGCTGAAGCTGAAGAGACCGTTTAGAGAAGAACCTAATCCGACAATGTTCTGTTCAAAGTAAAGAGTTACCCAGAAATAAATAATAATAATAAAAAAAGACTTTTAACCATAGATAGTCCACTCACCTTGTCTTTTTGGCTACATTTCGTTTCCAGTTTTTCACGTGTCTTGTACGTTTTCTAGACAATTTTGGTGTTGTCTGATAACAAAATTATGATCATTGCTGCTTAGAGTATCGTTTACTTTCGATTTTGCGTGCATTTGTCTAGTAATTATTGAAGAAAAGCAAATAAGCACAGAAAAGTTTCACGAACAGTTAGGTTAAAACGTATAGTGTCTCCATTTTCAGTCCAGGGTGCGCGGTGGCTCAGTAGTAGAGCGTTCACCTCCGGTGCTTGAGGTCCCTGGTTCGATCCCAGCTCGCGCCGTGTGGACTTGTGGTGGACAAACACCGTGCACGTGGGTTTTCTCGGGGTTCTCCCGTTTCCCCCCACTTTCTTCATTCCACCAGTTCATTCATTTCTCATCATCACCGTCTCCTTTAGCCTAACCGGCATAACCGTGGGACGTAAAACTAACGATTTCATTTTCTTTTTTTTTTCAATTTACAGTCCAAAAATTAAAAAAAAAATAATGAAAGCATACACTTCAAATTCTGCCAAATAAAATTTCGAATGATTTACGAAGAGTTGCAATAAATATTCAGATTACTAAACTAATCCTATACAGTACGAAACCTCAAATTGTTTGAAATATGGAATTAACCGTGTTTGATTCTGCTTTTCTCATTAGGTTATTTGCAGATTTGGGATTTAACAGTTTATGAAACTGAATATGGAAGAGGATTTAACTGCTTTTGTCTCTATATTTCTCAGTTCTTCACATAGTAGAGAATTTTTTTTTCGAAAAATTTCCCTCCAGTTTTATCTTCACGATTTTTTTTATAGTCCACCATTTTAGGCAAAACGAGGATTAGGCCAAACGAGTATCCTTATTTCGCCTAAAATGGCGAACATAAAGCTTATCTTTTATCTTTCATAAAAGTGTCAGGTAATTGGTTAGGCGAAACGAGGATTAGGCCAAACGATGCAAGATCACCTTAAGACCAGAAGTGATTGATTTTTTTACCATTTCCGGTTTAAATTATAAGGTTAAGAAAGATAAATAGTACCTATTCATAGAAAGCTAAACCAATTTCAGAAAAAAATAAGAAGATAAGTAAGAAAAAAACGTATCTCTCACCTTTCTGATCGCTTTTGGTGTATGAAGATCAATTTTCCGAAACATCCTAGACAGCACAATGCACGTACAGTACCCGTATAGTACATGTACAATTGCACGGATGCAACATGTGCATCATCTGTATAAATGCACGCCTGTACATGTGATGCACATATACGTCACAAGTCCTATTCAACATCTTTACGTGTACAGGACATGTGCAATGCACACTTACACGTCCTGCACAAGTGATTTACACCTACTGCGCAGGTGATTTACAAGTAGCACGCATTCGATTTACATGTAGTGCACAGGTGATTTACATTTAGGACAGGGGTGATTTACACGTAGCACATAGGTGATTTACATGTAGCACACAGGTGATTTACACGCAGTAACCAGGTGATTTACATGTAGGACAGAGATGATTTACACGCAGTACCTAGATGACTTACATGTACGACAGAGGTGATTTACACGTAGCACACAGGTGATTGACACGCAGTACCCAAGTGGTTTACATGTAGGACAGAGATGATTTACACACCGTACCCAGGTGATTTATGTGTAGAACAGAGATGATTTACACGTAGTACCTAGATGGCTTACATGTAGGACACAGGTGATTTCCTCGTAGTGCAGAGGTGATGTAAAAGCATATTCGAAATGCAAAGAAAAAAGAGTATATATATTTGGTGGCTTACACAGTAACACCATCTATAACACCGAAGACATCACCTTCAAAGTCTATCACAAGTAACTCATAATTGTCAGTGAAAATTTTACTTTTGGAGTTTATTATTTGCAACGAGCAAAGTTTTAAATAGTATCTTCGACATGTTTCCCCAGTAACAAATAACGCAACATATTCCGCTGTAATCGGTCAGGGAAATAATTTTGTAAACCTATGAACTGTCTGACAGTAGTTACAACAGTACAGTGCTGTCACCTGTTGATCTTGTATCCTAGCTCAGCGGACGTTATGGAGTTTCTACAATTATTCAGCTGTCATTCGTCGAAACGTTTGTATAACACCGCCTGGAGGAAAAACAACTCCTATCAAAATTGGAGGTTACTTTATATTGTTGATGAGAATGAGAGTAAAAGAATGAAAGTAAAAGTATACACTTTCACGGTATTATGGGCGTCTCATACACACGTGCAGTAGCCGTGCAAATGCACATGTGCACATAACAGCTTAAGCACCGTTAATTTAAATGTGCTTCATCTTCGCAAATGCACATGTGCACATGCACGGTTCAAGCATGAGTTATGTACGTGCGCTGCATCCATACAAATGCACATGTGTACATAACGACTTAAGCACGGGTTATATAAATGTGTGCTTCATTCATGCAAATGCACATGTGCACATAAAGGCTTAAGCGCGTGTTACGTACGTGCGCTGCATCCATGCAAATACACATGTGTACATAACGGCTTAAGCACGGGTTATATAAATGTGTGCTTCATCCATGTAAATGCACATGTGCACATAACGGCTTAAGCACGAGTTCTGTACGTGTGCTTCATCCACACTAATGCACATGTGCACGTAACGGCTTAGGCACGGGTTATATAAATGTGTGCTTTATCCGTGCAAATGCACATGTGCACATGCACAACTTAGTCACTGGTTATATACGTGTGTATAACCCACGCAAATGCACATGTGCACATACACGAGTTATGTATGTGTGCTTCATACACGTAAATTCACGTGTACGGCTTATGCACGGATTATGTATGTGTTCATCTTGCACACAAATGCACATGAGCACATGTACGGCTTATACATGGATAGGACACATGTGTCGTACACGTACGTGTTGTCTGGGATGGTCCTTACTCTGAGGGAAGAACGTACACTGAAAGTATTTGAAACCAAGATCCTGAGACGAATATTCAGACTCAAGAGGAATGGGAATGGGGAATGGCGGAAACTTCAAAGCGAGGAATTACATAATTTATACCGTTTACTTAACATTGTTAGGTGTTATTAAGTCTAGGAGGCTCAGGTGGGCATGACATATAGCCAGAATGGAAGGAAGTAGGAACACTTTCAAAGCTTTAACTGAAAATCCAAACGGAAAACGACCATTAGGAAGGTCTAGGCACAGATGGGAAGGCAATATTAAGATGAATCTCGCAGAAATACGAATATAAAGTAGAAACTGGATCCAGTTGGTTAAGGACAGAAGACATTGGAGAGCTTTTGTGAGCGCGGCATTCGATCTTCGAGTTCCATCAGCCATAGAGTAGTTAGTTAGATCAATATTGAAACCGAAAATTGTAGTGGATTCCTATACTTCCGGTTTTAGATGAGAGTTACAAATGGAGATAATATATATATACTTAGGACGCTTAATCGATTGCAAGAAACAGTCCCTCGCTATATATATATATTACCGTTTTTGTTCTGTAGTGACCAACGTTAAAACCGGAAATGGTTCGCTTCTTATACTTCCGGTATATAAATTACCTCCATTAACGAACTCTAACTTTCGACCGTCTAGGATACATTTGACCGAAAGGTGATCCATCAATTGTTTCTCAACCCTCGTACTACCTAGGTATTTTTTGTAAAGCGGATTACCAAGGGGGATCATATTGTACCCACCTGTTAAGATTAAATATATCTCGCCACAGGAACAACTTAGAAACTCTCACAAAAAAATTTACAGTGTCTGGAGTGAACAGTACATGGGATAAGACTAACAAGTATTTATTATACTGCCATGCGCACGAGACAAGATTTGTGGCTGTCTCGTCTCGA
This sequence comes from Thermobia domestica, assembly GCF_964235325.1. Classification (NCBI taxonomy): domain Eukaryota; kingdom Metazoa; phylum Arthropoda; class Insecta; order Zygentoma; family Lepismatidae; genus Thermobia; species Thermobia domestica. Next base: position 40,087,800 of record NC_137469.1, read on the forward strand.
AAATGTGCTGTAAAAGTGATGTCTCGACTCGAAAAATGTACATTTCTCTATTACAAGAGTCGTGTCTCGACTCGAATATTGTCAGGAAAATCCTGTCTCGACTCGTCTCGTGCGCATCCCTAAGTGACACTTCTAATGGTCAGTCACGTCTCCTACCAAGAGGAGGGGTACTTCGTGCCCTCCAACTTAAAACAGCAAATTTATGAGACACCTTAACATTCAATTTGCACCACCGTAAGGTATACACTTCAGCTAAAGATGTTGAGCAATAATATCTTTTCTACAATTTTAAAGAAACGATGGAAGAGTAATTACAAAAAAAACTTACTTGTGGGCACAAAGTACCTCTCCCGTCGGTAGTGCAAGGGTTAAGTTTCTTTTTGTTTCCCATATGGACGGAAAGGCACATGAACACAAAAGGAAAATGTATAAAGGAGTTTTGCTCAACTTAAACGTTCTCAAAAAGGAACAATTGATTTCCCCCTCTTTATATACATATTATTTCAAAACAAGACCAACAACATTTGGGAGGTGATTCCTGACACCAAGATAAGACAAAAAGTATAGACCAACCTGGGTGCACCAATACTTTCTTTTGGAGTTATAGGCTGCCGAAACATGGAAAAAATGAAGTTTAAAGGGCTCCAAAACTATGGGATTTATCGTAGACGGGTCAAGATTTTACTTAAGAACTAATATGTGCGCTATCCATAAATACATGTTTCAGCACCCTAAGGTTCTCACGCAACAATTTTTGTACTAATACACAATAACACACTGAGCAAGGCTACGCGGAGAAAAATGCACAATCCAGTCGGCATGTAAATGGTGTTTTTACCAGGTTATGCGGGTCACCACATTAAGTAATGTTGTTTCATCAGTAGTACGATCTACACCACCGTCCAGCGAAAATTTTGTATTGTGGGACCACCATTTCAAATCTAGAATTAACGCCATACCCATTCCGACGGTGGTAACTTAGGTATATAATGTAGTTACTACCTTCCTACGAGTGTCCCCTCTTGGTTCTTTCTAAATCTGTGACTCCCTACCTTACGAGAGTAATAGTTTTTAACACGAAATAATCATGTGAATAAAATTATCCAATTACAGCGAGTCTAGTTCGACGCCGAACTCTAGACTTAGCATGGTGTTCCCACCTGCTGTACTTTTATACATGAAATTACATTACTTAAGGAGTGCACCCGCGTAAATACGATTCATCCACACGGAAATCCTAGTCTTTTTTTTCTCAGTGTATGTGATAATATGTAAAAAACAGTATCACGTAACGGTTTCAACACAATAACTGTGTCTTCATCAGACTTCCGCTCCTTCTGGCTGCTTGGGAGTTGGTCATCACTTATATAGTCTCCGGAGATCAACTTTTAATTAGGCTCCGCCCCTTCATTAAAAAGTAACACTTGTGTGGCTTTCAATTTCAATTTTTAGCTGCACACGTGTCCAATTAAAAGTTTACTTTTTTCTCTGGATGCATTCTGTCCTCTAATTATCGTTATTTTCCTTGTTAATTTTTTCCTTTTCCTTTCTTCTTCCTTTTCATTTCTTCTTCTTTATGCAGAATCTTCTCCCACTTCTTATTTATCGAGAATCCTGCATTCCAGTTCATCACCTTGTCTACTGCCTTCATAATCTCCCTGGCTTCCTTCCATTTTCTCACCAGAGTTCCGTTCTCTACTTCTATGACCTCTGCTCCTTCCCACCTTATCTGTGGTTTGTCTCTTTGTGATGCTTGTATATCGCATTGTTGTCCCTTTTCAATCTTACATCATCCTGGTGTTGTTTAATCCTTTCATGCATTTTCTTTTTTGTTTCTCCTATGTAAATTTTGTTACACTCCGCGCATCCTACTTTATATATTACTCCCCTTTGATCTTTGTCCGCTACTGCTTTTCTCTTGGTTCTTCTTACTAATTCAATTATTCTCAGTGTGTGTTATTGTGTATTAGTACAAAATGGAAACAAGGCCTGATAGAATAGTTATGCAACAATTTTTATAGAATTTGGCGCGGGAGACCCGGGTTCGATTCCCGGCGGGAGCTCATGTGGTTCGGATTCCACGTTAATCAGTAGGTCCACGTCTCACATAGCCTCGCTGCTGAAAGGGACGCTAAACTGAAATTCAAATTCAATTTTTATAGAAGGAGTTTGGCTATACAATACTTTCAATCTCACCAACTACCTCTATAAAAATTGTTGCGGAAGTACCGTACTGTTGTGAAACTTGGAGATTTGGATAGGGCACATATTAGTTCCTAAGTGTAGTCTTGACTCGACTATTGTGGGTCCCATAGTTTTGGAGCTATGAACCTTCAAATTTAATTTTTCATGTTTTCGGCATGCTATAAGTCCGGAAGAAAGCATTTGTGCACCTAAGTTAGTCTATACCTTTTGTCATATCTTGGTGTCAGGAATCACTCCTCCCAAATGCTGTCAGTGTTGTTTTGAAACACTCTGTATATACTGTATAGTGTTGGTATCATGATGAGATGTGACTATTTTTTCACTGATTGTAGGGATATCTGACATTCATTGATTTTTTTTGTTTAATTGAACTATACTAGCATCACTGTGTGAAACAAGGACCTTTAAGTTATGAAATAATCTATACAGCACACCCTGTCCCCCCCACCCCCAAAAAAAGCAAAATACTTCAACGACCGTGATACGATAATTCGGGTGAAAAAGACGCTTAAAACATGTTTTTCCTTGCAGGATAATAACTTGCATTTCAGTAAATCTTCTTTCATAAGAGCTCTGATACGATATGAAGTAGGACTTACACTACTAGTTCATGAATTGGTTCTCTTTGTCGCTGACCCCTCACGCAGCGAATTGAAACGAAGAACTCTCTCCTAAGGAAAAGATCCCTTCTTCCTTTGAATTTCTGCTGCCTCAGCACCATCAGGCTGTGTGCTTCGATTCTTCTTGATAAAATACGCTGAAGAACCTTTTCGATTCCACGTATCTTTCTCCTGGTCTCTCCAACATTTTAAAATGTGATATGCTTTAGTTCGCAGTTTGGAAGATATTTTGCTTTAGGAGGGCGGAAAGTTGCTTGTTTCAGTAGTCTCTTTAAGGATAAGTACTTACAGGCCAGGGGATATCTTAAAGTTATAAAACCGTATCTTAACCTCAGAATATTGTGAGAATAAAGGTAATGAGTGACGACATAAGAGTGAATGAAATACGTTGTTACTTTTGCCGTATCATTACTGCCTAATAAATAAATCGTTTCAATTCCGTATACAGTATATATATATCGCAAGGATTTTATAGGTAGAGACTAAATGACGGTCCGGGCGATTTTTTTTTTACCAATTTTATTATAAAGTTTTAATTATACATGTTTTTGATTATAAAGAGTAACTAGTGTTTATTTTTTTTATTGATTAGATGAAGGAAGACTCTTATTTTGCGCGGTGCCCCCTTTTTTAAAGCAGTTTTTAAGGCACCTACAAGGTTTTGGTGAGTTTTGAAGGAAAGCTCTTCACCCGAAAGCAGCTTTGTGAGGCTTGGTTGTAGTGAGGATTTTTAGTTTAATGCGACCTTGGGTTAAGGAAAGGTGTACCTCTAGTCCAATGGGACCTCGGAGCAGGTGTTGGCTAGTTGATCAGTATGTTGACTGATGCCAGGACCTACCGTGGTTGCGCTTTTAGGTGTCCTCTTCGGGTCCTTTCGGCTTCCTCCGGTGTTTTCCGTGTTGACTTCTCGTCTGCTTCATTGTTTGTAATTAATAACACATTAATAACACGTGTTGTATTAACATGTGCTTTTGTGATGATGTGGGGATCCTTACAATATATATATATGAGAGAGAGAGAGTTTCAATAATTCTGTGTATACAGTGTAGTCCATAATTGAACATAAACACTTTCCTCAAAAGAATTTTAATCTCTCTTCTCCTCAATACCTTTCCTCAAAAGAATTTTATTCTCTCTTCTCCTCAATACCTTTTCTCAAAAGAATTTTATTCTCTCTTCTTCTCAATACCTTTCCTCAAAAGAATTTTATTCTCTCTTCTCCTCAATACCTTTCCTCAAAAGAATTTTATTCTCTCTTCTCCTCAATACCTTTCCTCAAAAGAATTTTATTCTCTCTTCTCCTCAATACCTTTCCTCAAAAGAATTTTATTCTCTCTTCTCCTCAATACCTTTCCTCAAAAGCATTTTATTCTCTCTTCTCCTCAATACCTTTCCTCAAAAGAATTTTATTCTCTCTTCTCCTCAATACCTTTCCTCAAAAGAATTTTATTCTCTCTTCTCCTCAATACCTTTCCTCAAAAGAATTTTATTCTCTCTTCTCCTCAATACCTTTCCTCAAAAGCATTTTATTCTCTCTTCTCCTCAATACCTTTCCTCAAAAGAATTTTATTCTCTCTTCTCCTCAATACCTTTCCTCAAAAGAATTTTATTCTCTCTTCTCCATGTCATGGTCCACCAATACACCATCGAAATAGATACATGCTTGGAGACAAAGAGGTACGTTGTCAAATGCAACTTAACAGACCTGTACTAGTATTCTGTAGAACTCTTCTGTGATAGCTTCCCCTAGTTTGCCCAAATCACGTATGTGATGTTGATACACTTTGTCTTTTAAAACACCCCATAAGGAAAAGTTAGGTGGTGTTAAATCAGGAGATCGAGCTGGCCACTCTCGCACTGGTATAGTATAGTATATGTTTAAGCACAGTGACCGTTATCCCACTGTCAGGCTACACAGTGTTGCCATATCGAAACTTTTTGCCCAGATTACAGTTAGCCAGACATCATATACGTAATTATGGGTCACCCTGTATATAAAATGCGCGAAAGGTATGTGAGAACACACGTTATAGGTGGTACAGTATCCTGTACGTCATAGTTATAAACTCTTTCTTTTGAGGTAAATATGGAAGAATCTAGCCTAATTCAGGAAATGAATAGATACACTATCATCGTCTTCTTGCCTACAAGTCACTCTGATTCAGAGATCTCGGTTTTCATGAAAGTCGCCCGGTCTTTCAGCTTCCCAAAGTTTTAGAGAATTTGGGGCTCCCACACAAAGAAAAAAGCCATATGTCACGTTTGTAAAAACGGAGGTTACATGCGTAAATTCTGAAGTTTTTGAACTTAACGTACGATTACGTACCGTGTCCTGCGAAAACGAACTAAGCGCCACTTTCATACTTTTAAAAAAATTACGTATAAAGGTTGAGTCCAGTATCAATGTAGCCGTAATCAAAAGTGAAATTATGTTTCTTTCTTTCTTTCTTTTCTTTTTTTCTTTTTTCTTTTTTCTTTTTTTTTTTTTTTTTTTGAAAGGTGTAGGTTTACCTCTCTTTTCGATTGTGCAAAACGTTCTAATGCGTATCAGGAACCAATCGTCGCATTACGTGGATTTTCAAAGTTTGGCGCTTAGCTCATTTTTGCACAACATGATATAATCTCATCCTATAGCAAACGTATGATTGAAAACGTATGTTTTATAATACTTTCGTATAAGTGTTCTATCTATACGTACTTTCCTTATGGAAGAAAGAACTATATATATAGGCCGTAAGGGTCTTCTATACAGATGCACGTATAACATATAATTGACGAATGTAACATACGTATACGTATGCAATATACAGAAGACTGTTAGATGTCAGAAATGCTGCAGCTGCATGATGTAACATCTAAGCGGGAAAAAGGCAATACGTGGGTCGTAGCATATGGATAACATATGCTCCGTACATATTTTCGTAGAAAACATATGGATTTCGTATATTTGTACAACATACCGCTGTCCAGATAACAGATTTTTCTCAGTGCAGGAATGATGTGTCCATAATCTCCTGAAGAAAAATACACTGTCGACTCTCGGACATTATCAGGGCATAGGAATTCGTCCGTTCTGTTAATGCTACCATCAATAAAGATCCTGGAAAACCCATACAGACACACGCCACACGGTTGCATCTTACATATTTTTCATGAGAATTTTCGATACAAGTCGTATGTGATATAGAAAGAAGAGTTCTTGACCAAGAGAACCAGGATGAACTGACTGACCAGACCCAAACGCCATCTGTACAAGCTGAACTTCCGGTGTAATCCGGAATGTTCTGGTTTTCCTCCGGTAAAAAGAACAAACAAAAAAACAAAAAAAAAAAAACCTTTATCCAGGACCAGAAGGTGAATCGCAAAAAGGATCGTAGCTATATAAAAGCCACGAGTATGTTCCAACCACCATGCACATCATTGATGGTTGGACTGGGGATTGTGAGCAGTGAAGGCTATGTGATTCTTGCACATTTCTTTCGAAACAAGTTTCCAGAATCATCGCCGTTTCTTACACTGAAGTGTTGAACACGAATATGAAAACCTGGATTATTGCTGTAGCGCGTAGGAATCCATATGTTTTCAGGAGGACTCCACTCCATTCCATACAGTACACACCACTCAAGAATGGTTGTCTGACAATTTTCATAACCATGTCACTTTCGTGACCCTCCAGCTTTCCAGATCTTAACCCAATGAACTATTACATATGGAGCATGGTTGAGACGAACTCCAGTTAAGTATCCACACACTATTTTTGCAGATCTAGGGTAATACAATAGAAAACATTCTCAAGATTCATCTTGTTACTGTCTGAAGATGGTTTTGAAGCATGTTGAGGCAATTATTATACTACGGCTGATAACAGTTTCATTGAATGATGTCGTCCATTGTGGATACGATTACCTTGTTCCCTACCGACATGACTTTGTTCTCAAATACTTGCGGAGGTGTCATTTAGAGGAATAGAAGGGGACAATTGTCTCCTGAGTTTGATTTATGTATAAATTTTAATCAACAACTTAGCTACATGGTAATTAAAAACATGGAGCTTTGCTTAGGCCTTACATCAGTAAAGAGTCTTGTTCCTCAACGCCACTCGAAGCAAAATTTTAAATATGCAACTGATACCAAGAAGAAAAACAGATTATTGTGTCCTTTTTCGGTCTAAACTAGAAAGATAGGAAATTAGAATCCCCTCTGATGACCTGTCCGGTTGCCAGACTGCAGAGGTAGGAAAAGAAGATGAAGAACAAAACTAAAGGGAATAGAAGAGAAGGAAAGTATTTTTCTTTCGCCTTTCTTTTTCCTTCCATTCCTTTATTTCTTTTTGTTTTAGAAGAAAATGGAGGTAGGCTTCTTGTTCTTACCGGCCTCTCTTTTGTTCTCCTTTCCCCTCATTCTGTTCCCTAGGAAAAAATGACAAAATGGGAAAGAAAAGGGAAAGAAAAAGAAGAAAGGTAATGTTTCCTTTCTTGTTCTTATTTTCGGTTTCATTTTCTTTCTTACTCTTCTTCCTTGGCCTATCCTGGACAGCCCAATTTTCAGGTTTTCTATTTCCTTACTTTTTTGAGAATAAGAGATAGAAAGAAAAGCGAGAAATCTTTCTCTCTTTCTTTTCTATGGTCTTGCTCTTTCCTTTTCTCTTCACCTCCTTCTTTCTCCTTCCTGGAGGTCTCTCATCTTGCCTAATCCCAATTTCGCCCATAACGCTTTAACTGCTGTCTTTGTCCTTTTCCCATTTCGCCTAACGATTTTATTCCACTTATTATTATTAATATTATTTTGAATTTATGTCCAAGGCTAAAAGAGACGGTGATGAAGGAAATCATGCAATGAAGAAAGTCGAACGAAACGTGTTAACTTCGATAAACCCTATACACCATGGTGTTTGTTCAGCACAAAGCATATTTGACGCGTGCGCAGTGATGTTGTCAAGGAGCAAATATTCCCATAAGTTTCACACCAATCCAATACTGACATTTTAAACCACACCTCAGCTCTCAGACATATTCAGTTCAGGAATATAGTATTGTAACTTTAAGACGTCGTAACATGATCATGACTGGATAAAGGCAAAGTATGAAGAGACAAATCAGAAATCCTAAATATGAAATTATAATTATATTCGTTATAAACAAGTAGCTTATCACGGGTAGGCCCTACACCACCGAATTAAAACCGGAAGAGGTAATAGCTTAACTTCCTGTTTTAGTAGAGAGATTAGAGCAGAGATGGAATATAGTCTTGAAATGCTTAATTCGTTGCAGGAAACTGATTTTCGCTATCTATTACCGGTTATGCTTTTGATCAACATAAATACCGGAAATACTTGATTTCTACCACTTCCGTTTTGAATATCGAATCCAAAAACAAACAAACTCGATTTTCAACTTTTGTCTCTCTACGTCCTGACAAAATTTGGGGGAGACCCATCAAGTAATTTTCGAGATTCTTTTGTCTTCAGAACAGACGGACGGACACAAAGTCAGAGTAAATATGGTATATGGAAAGGACTTTTGGTAAATCAGATTTCTTAAAAATAAACTAGATATGTTTATATCACTTTCATTTATGTCACGTATTCATTAACGTGTCTTGAAAAATATCCGGTGTTTTTTTTACACCCTTATTTTAATAATAAAAGTATACGATTAACAAAATTTGTGGTGTCAATATACCGGGTGTACCTAAAATTTGGGGAGATAGGCGATCTCGTTATGGATAAAGATATGGGGAAAACAAATGAGAGGAAAGTTGGTTTCAATAAGTGACTTTTAACTTAAAATGGTGGAATTTTTCCAATCGTACCAGCGGTTTGGGCTCCACACTAGTAAGGCACCCTATGTAAAATGGAAAATCAACTTTGACACTTTAGCAGGTTGTTATCACACCAATAATGCAGCATTTAGCCTTATAGAACAATGCCCACATTCTCTGCATTATATTTTGCATGCCTTCATGTTCCATTCGAAATAAGTTTCAGGTGAATAACATTGGGAAATTTCTCGTTATGAGCTACTCTTCTTCCACATAGCCCTTCCCTAAGGTGTACTGGCTAGCGTGCTCGGGTTTCAAGGCAGTGGGTCGGGGAGTCTTAGACTCCCTAGTTTTTTTGAGAGAAAAAAATAATTGAAACTAATATTTTTGAAAGTTTATAGTAAACAGTAAGCGTTGTCTTTTATTCTTTATTGGAAAATTTTTGAAACATTAGATATACTTTCAAATGCACGTTTTCTATTAAGCGATATGTACAACAATATTTGAGGTCCAGAATGTCAACGGTCTATACTAGCCATAATATCCGTTGGGAAAGAGTTAAATTCGAAACTTCTGCAGGTAGGAATGCGCACGAGACGAGTCGAGACAGAATTTTCCTGACAAATTTCGAGTCGAGACACAGCTCTTCCAATAGAAAAGAATACAATTTTCGAGTCGAGACATCACTTTTACAGCACATTTTCGAGACGAGACAGCCTCAAATCTTGTCTCGTGCGCATCCCTATCTGCAGGACCCATGAACAATCGTAAACTCATTATATATCTATCATAATTTCGGTTCTAGCTGCCCCCAGTTTTTACCTTCTAGATCGGCCACTGGCTTCAGGTTTGATTTCTGCTGGGAGTGCCTCGAAATTTGAACGCTTTACCGTGATTCAGGTTCCAACTTAAGTGTAGGCTCACGTCACAGACACTAATAGCTTTATTGCTGAGAAGGGTGCTAATATTCAATCCATCAAACTAAACCTTGTATCACATTTTTTAAAAATATATATATATAAAGCTGAAAGTATATAGGTATGGCCCCTTACCTTCTATCTAGAGGCTAGTGTACCTTATTTTGGTGCACGGGATCCCATATTTCATTCCCGGTCAGAGTAATTTGAAATTTGTACAGACTACAGTGTTCAGGGTCCATAGTTAAACTGTAGGTACATGTCTCGCATAGCTTTGGTGCTGAAGCGAACGCTAAAATCCAACCAATCCGAAAGGCAGATGAAGAAAAGGTAAGTACGAGTATTACTTTCTTCTTCTTCTCAGATTTTCCTTCACATTATTTTGTTTGGCTGTGTAAGTGCACATGACGAAAAGAAAGAAAAAAAAACTCACAGAGAAAGACAGAGAGGAAAGGATGAGATAGAATTCTACGGAAAATATTTCCCGCTTCTTTCGCCTTCCACTTCCCATGTTTCTATAATGAGATCCATCTTTATCCCAGCTTCAGACATGCTCCCCGCCTTGAATGAAAACATTAAGGGAAAAAAAACTTCAATTTTATTTTTCTCGTCATTTCTTTCACCATCTTTCGTTGCCATAGATACCATACACAAGGAAAATAACAAGGAAAGAGATCATAGTATACTCTTCTTCACCTCTTCGTGTCATTTCTTACAGGTTCTATAGTACAAAACACCCTTTGGTCATAGGAATACAACACACCATGAATTCCGAAGTGTTCCGTATTGGTATTTTTTCTAAAATAATCCCTATTTATACCAATTTGCTTCCGGTTTTTGTCAATAATGATCCAAACAAAAATTGATGCTTCAGTATCTTGCATGGCTGAAATTAAGTAAGGAAGTATTTATAACTTATAGAAATAAGAATCCCTTCAAGTCTCGAAACTACGATCAGTTTCCAAACCATGACAATTCAAATATTGAAAATGCAAGTAAATAAGCCTATCACTTCAGGCTTTAATAAAAAATGAGAGAAGTTGAATCTTATTCTTGAAAGTTGTATCTATTTTTGGATCGAAAGATCCAATATATTTCAGGCAAAAATTTTCTTCTAGGCCTTATATCTCGAGAACTACATATAGTGTACAAAACCAAAACTACCAATTTAGTCAGTATAATGAGCTTATTCCGTTAAAAAAAAAAAACTCGATTTAGGGTCCGTTCAAAAATTTTGTGGCCCCTGATTCAAAAAATTAAATATATTTCATTTAATCAAATATTGTCTTGTACCTCTATATTTTGAGAACTATATATACTGTAGTCAAACCAAAACTAACAGTTTACTCAGTATGATGTGCTTATTTCGTAAAAAAATATAAAAACTCGATTTAAGGCCAGTTCAAAAATTTTGCAGCCACTGATTCAAAAAAAGCAATATATTTCATTCAATCAAATATTTTCTTGTAAGCTCCATATTTTGAGAACTACATATAGTGTAGTCAAGCCAAAACAAACAATTTACTCAGTATGATGTGCTTATTCCGTAAAAAAATATAAAAACTCGATTTATGGGCTGTTAAAAAATTTTGTGGGCCCTGATTCAAAAAATGCAATATATTTCATTCAATCAATCATTTTCTTGTGCGCTCCATATTTTAAAATCTACATATACTGTAATCAAACCAAAACAAACAATTTACTCAGTATGATGTGCTTATTCCGTAAAAAAAATATAAAAACTCGATTTAGGCGCCGTTCAAAAATTTTGTGGCCCCTGATTCAAAAAATGCAATATATTTCATTCAATCAAACATTTTCTTGTGCGCTCCATATTTTGAGAACTGCATATAGTGTAGTCAAGCCAAAACTAGCAATTTTTTACTCAGTATGATGTGCTTATTCCGTTAAAAAAAATGAAAACTCGATTTAGGGGGGTTTCAAAAAATTTTTGGACCTTGATCCAAAAAATTCAATATATTTCATTTAATCAAAAATTTTCTTGTACGCCTCATATCTCGAGAACTACAGTTATAGTGTAGTCAAACCCAAACTATTGCTTAACTTAGTATGACGTGCTTATTCCTTAAAAAAAGTGTGAAAACTCGATTTAGGGGCCATTCAAAAATTTTGTGGTCCCTGATCCAGAAACTAATTATTGGCCAAGTCCGCAATCTTTTGATGCATTTTTTTGGACCATTCCCAAAATTCTTGTTATTGATTTTTTTTATCTATGGGAAGTAATGCTAAAACAGGAAACTAAATCTACTACTTTGGGATTCAGTAGAGGGATAGAAACCAGTGTTTCTTCCAGACATGTTTTTGGGGAACACTGCTCCAATCCCGGTGCTCTGAGAGTGTTCCCCGGAGGACACCAAAATAATATGTCTATTATATAATAATAAATAGAATAGTACCAGCAGTGCCCCCCAGAATATTGAGTGACCTTCCGGAACATTTTTCTCAAATAACGAACGATAGAAACAGAGACAAAATCGAAACATATTTTTACCATGATATGTTTCAATATCCTCCTGGAAGAAGGAATGTGTATCAAAGTTCTGCAGAGATCGAAGTCCCAAATCAAGATTTACAAATTAATTTCATAATTCTATCGTGAGAAGTTTCGAACACAATAGAGATTGCCGTACAATGGAAGGTTACAATGAAAAAACTTTTTACTTCCTCTTTAGGATTTAGTACCACAGAACTTCAGAACTTACACTTTGCATCACAAAATCGGTCAAAGAAGCCACTGAACACACACAAACACACACACGCACCACTAGTCCAGCGTTTCTCAACCACTGTATCGCGACACAGATTTTTAACGTCTTCTAAGATCTTCCTAAAAAAATCTTTAAAGAAAATAAAAATTTATTTCCAATCGACTTATATTTCTGATGGTACTGTAATATTTCTTTCTCATGTTTCTGCTTAAGAATCATAAATTTCTTTCAGTCACATGCAGGAATATCCATTTGAAACGTACTTTGGTAAGCTTTGAAAGAGGCTGCACTAGTCATTCAAGAACACTGGTCACGGATTCCAATTGTCATTACAGCCATATATATATATATATATATATATATATATATATATATATATATATATATATATATATATATATATATATAATAGATAATACAAGTCACATTCACGTTCGTCTATAGTGTCATATCTAATATCAGTTATATTACACACAGAAAGTTCAAAGTTAGATATAAAAGACACTGGTCACTTACGTTACCAGTCACAAACGCCGATACAGGAGCTACATCAGTGCAATATTGCCAGAGTGTAAATTTACTGTTTTTTTGCTGAAACAATCTACCAACATCTTAAGAGGCTTATTCTATTATGGACTCTCTTACCTTTGTGCTATTGCGTGGACCCTCCAGCTTCCACCTGCCTTGAACTGGAATAGATTCAAATCTACAGTTAATACTGACCATCTAACACAAGTTGGTTGCTCCCTGTGGCGGAATTACACCAACTTGCAATGCTAATGTAATTTAATCATCCCCTGCCTTTCTTTACTAGACTAATAATAGAACTTCGATCTCAGAATACTTCAAAATGATTGAGAAGACTGAGAAACTGCTAACTATGGTATGCATAAAAAGCAGCATAACTACATATATGGGGACTCCAGCAACCGTTGCCGTCTTTCACTAGAGGCGTCAGAGACCAGTGATTTCTCTGACAAACTGAATTTTCTGCGTGATATGGCTGCTAGGACCAAACGTAAATGGAGCTTGTATGACCATTACTTTGAAAGATATGTTTGCAGTAGTCTTTGGCGTCTATGACCAGCAGCTATATGACAAGAGATAAATGTTGCATGTTGCTTCTAGAGTTGATTTTGTAATGTGGCGTATATGTAATATGAGCCTATGACCAGCTCTCTGTGTTTATTGTGCCTGCTATATGAAATATCCAGTGTAACATTCCACCTTACTCCCTTAGAAAACAGATGATAAAGAAAAGCAAAAGAAGCAGATGATGAATAAGATGGAGATATGAAACTCGAATGCAGAGGTTGATTCATTTATATTGAGCCGTAGTCAATGTGAAATATTACCGCGCATCCGCAACCCATCGCCATGAGCGTAACACGACCCAAGCATCAATATCCCATTAGTCACGTAGTAGAACAGTGTGCTCGAGCGTAGTCTGATTGCATCGAAACTGAACAGATTTTGCGAGGGATTCATTGTGGCCCTTTCTGACGCTAAGTACGCACTGTCGCGCATTGTAGAAATATGTCAAATGCGTACTTTTGGTGTAAGTCGTTCCACTGTGAGTTATATACAAATATGCGGCCCAGTATCCTGGACTCTGCACACCGACACGAGCAACTAGAAGCCGGTTTCCCGTGAAGAGAACCCCGCTGTTATCGTGAATGGTTCCGCGTATGATGACCTCCGAAAATCCTCCATACATCGTGCGGTGGCCAGCAAACGCTACATATCGCAGGCGAAAATCAACCGCGCGATTCACAGGGATTTATACCTCACGGTTGTTTGCAAGAGCAGTGTATACGTGTTTAAACCGTATCATATGCCTCAGCAAAAAATTGACTTCAGGAGGCTGCATGAATGTCATCTCGAGGATTATCGGTGGAACTTTGTTGTTACCTTTGACGTGGCGTGGATTTAACTCACAGACTGTGCTAAAGTTCATGCCGTTACATACAGATTTGAAGGGCCGGAGCATGTTCTTCCGCCAGTGCGCAGAGTTTCCCTAAAGGGTTCATAATTGTGGTCAGCTTCTATACAGGGACAAACTGCATCTTCGAAAGGAGCGAAATGTCAAAATCGATGCTGCATACTATCAAATCATGTCCTAACCTAAATTCACGAGCATGAAATCCCAGCATTGTAAGGACAAGACGTTAACCAAGTTGAACTAAACCAAGACAGAGCATTCAGCCACACGGCGAAGAATTATATCGTCGTATGGAATAATGGACTGAAATTTCTTCAATCTCTTTCTCTGACATTCCTGTCGAGAGTACAGAGTTTACTTTACGACTTCTCAAGCGGCGTCTGCACCATCTCCGAGTCAGCACCGCATAGGGCTTTTGGAAAGCTTATAAAGAAGAATGGGGTGCAATACATATGGTCATCAGTCTCCTTTACATTATCCTCCTTTATACAGACTCAACGATTTTTGTGCAAATTGGCGTAAATTTTTCTCAGGCTTCTTTTTTAAATCGGAAAATAACGAGGGACTAAAGTTACCTATCACACACTATTAGTATCCTATTTACATACATTACACTGGGCATTAAAGTCTGGGGACATAGACCTACTCTATTATTATTAAATATGCTAAAAGAGACGGTGATGATGAGAAATTAATGGAATGGTGATATGAAAAAGTGGTAGAAAACGGGAGAACGCCGAGAAGACCCACGCACATCGTGTTTGTCCACCACAAAGTTCACTTAGCGCGAGCTGGGATCGAACCAGGGACACCATGCACCAGAGGTGAACGCTTTACCACTGAGCCACCGCGGCCTCAGACACATTTCTATGTGAGAGAACCTAGAACATCTGGAATCTGTTTCCCAACAATGCTGTATTGGTATGATGAGGGCCCACGGCAACAATCTGCTGAATTGGTAAAGTTGCATTTTCAATAAATTTAGGATGCCTTACCAGTGTGGAATCAAAACAGCTGATGGGATTGAAAAAAAAGTATTCCACCATTTTAGGTTGAACAACTTTATTCTCTTTCAATTTTTCGTATCTTTGGTTATAACGGGGTTGGTACATGGTCCTGGACTTTTGATACATCCTGTGTATATAAAGAAAAAGACATTGTAAAAATATTACAAGATAGTGTTTTCTTGGAGGACAAAAAATCAATACTTTTCGGTAAGATTAACATCTCTGACAGGTAAGGTGATTTTTCTTTAAAGTTGACAAACATAATAAATGAAAAGTTGGCGTACTTCTACAGTGCACAGAACCATTAGTTTATCTTGAGGAGCTAGTCGGGCGCTCATTCACAAATTTTTGTTTTGAGGGGCCTAAGCTTTTAGGGGGGTCCAATACTACAAGTCACTTCGTCTATGTAATATTGAACGGGTATTATTCTGCAACCGAAACCCGAAAACACAATAAGTAATTATAAAATACCACCACTTATATTTTCATAAAAGTAAATCGGTTGTTTTTATGAGAAAGAAAAACTAAAATAAAAAATTAGGCCTAAGTTTTACTTCCAACGATTATTCCAGCTAGGTTAAACGAGACGGTGATGACAAGAAATGATCGAAATAGTGGAATAAAGAAAATGGAAGGAAACGGACGAACCCCGAGAAAACCCACGCACGCAGTGTTTGTCCACCACAAGGTTCACTTGATGCGAGCTGGAATCGAATCAAGGACCCCATGTAGGGATGCGCACGAGTCGAGTCGAGTCGAGATTTAAGAATGTCTCGACTTGTCTCGAGAAACTGTTGATTCGACTAATGTCTCGAATCGAAAATATTTTTGTTTCGACTCGTCTCTCGACTCGACTCGAATTCGAGACGAGACGTCTCGAAATTTGAGTTGAGACAAAATATACGAGTTAAAATATACTCACACATCAGCCAGACCATTATGACTACCTACCTAATTATCAGTATGTCCACCTTTGGCACAGATAACAACGGTGACACGTCTTGGCATGGACCCAATGATCCTTGGTAGGTCGCTGAAGAGAGTTGGCACCACATGTGCACACACAGGTCTCCTAATTCTCGTAAATTCCGGGGAGGAGGGCAATGCGCCCTGACGTCACTGTCAATCACATCCCAGATGTGTTCGATTGGGTTCAAATCCGGCGACTTTGATGGCCAGCACATCACTTGGAACTCGTCCATGTGTTCCTCGAACCACTCCGTCACACTCCTGGCATTGTGACATGGTGCATTATCTTGTCGAAAAATGCCACTACCGTTGGGAAACATGGTCGTCATGAAGAGGTGTATTTAGTCTGCAAGCAGTGTGCTGATGCACCTCGGCCGTTATGGTGCCTTGCTCGAACTCCACTCGACACATGCATGCTCACGTGAATGTTCCCCAGATAATAATTAAGCCGCTGCCAGCTTGTCTCCGTCCCGCAGTACAGGTGTCAAGAAACTATTCCCTTGGAACACGACGGATTGGCACCTTCCCATCGTTATGATGAAGAAAGTATCGGGATTCATCAACTAATGCAACGCTTTGTCAATGCGCCAAGGTCCAGTGGCGATTGTCACATGGTGCCGATGTCGTGGTGTTAACATTCGCACATGGATGGGTCGTCGGCTGCGGAGGCCCATCTTTAGGAGTGTTCGATGCACAATGTTCAGACTAGTGTTGTGAAGGCGTGGAAAAATACCGGAAATTTTGGGTAAAAAAAAGTTTTTTACAGTTTTTCCCCGAGCTTGAAAAAAAAGGGAAAATATGGGGAAAATTGAAATTTTCGAATATTTCGTTATATTATGCTTTCAAAATGTAAACTATTTTATATTTACTAGTTTAGAGTTAAGATAATTGAGTACTTATGTTTCTTGTATTAGAACAAGGATATTTTGTGCACAACTCATCCAAACACTTTAAAGTTAGCACCGTGGTAGAATGGAGTTATGGCTACAAAAGAAACTAAAATATAATCCTAGCTAGCTTAATTAGTATAGACGCATTAAAATTATCTTGAGCAATCTTATAAAGTTCCGCATTGATGACAGGGAAGTGTTAAAATAACGGGGTCAGAATCATTTTAGCTAATATGTTAAAACATATTTTTATAGAAGTATCTTCATTGTGCCATGTAAAATTTCCGGAAATTTTGAATCCATTAGAAAAAAATAGTTTGTTCGGAAATATTGGCAAAAACCTGAAAATATAATTTAAAACTATTTCTTGGCCTGATATCAAGGGCGCCGACCTTAGGGGGCCCAGGAGGTCCGGCCCCTCCAAAGCTGATGTGTGATCCCCTATTGTATTTATGAATATACAATATTTGGCGTAATTTGAGCGCAATTTGTCTTAAAATCTTCATATATATACCTTCTGTATTTGAATGCCCCCCTCCCAAATTTAAAGAGAAATCGGCATCCTTGTGTGATGCTAGTAATTTTACTTGCTGTAACATGTCTGCAGCATATATATGTACATGTCGCTAACGAAAAAAAAAATACTTAAAGCAACAGGTTTTAATTCTACTTTTCAGTTTTCTGATTTCTGGTAAAATCCCTCTTTATTCTTTGTATATTTTTGAATAACTCAAAAAGAGATATGATCTTATTTACACAATCATACATATACCGCACAAGTGATAAAACTTGAGCAGCGAGAAATATATTAAAGGGTTGAATATGTGAAACTTCCGTTCGTTATTATTACAGAGTAGCCGAATACCTTGCATTCGGAGAATACGTTTAATTTTGGACATAAGGGACACCAAAACTGTCACCAATGAACTTATGGAGCCCCAAACTATGAATTCGACAATAATATTGGTAATTTTCAATTATGTTCCCGTCCCCCCTTAGGAGTACAAATGGGTCTCATTTGTGGATTTAAACGGCGTCTTCTGTTCATCTCAGCAACCCCGAAAAGTATGGATTTGACGGCCATTTTCGATCATTTATATATCTATATCTATCTATCTATCTACACACACACACACACACACACACACACACACACATATATATATATATATATATATATATATATATATATATATATATAGTGTTTTTTCTATTAATAAAAATGCCGGTACGCTGGACCTCGAGTTCACAATGGTTAAAAAAATGGAAAGTTGGTTGCATATCTTTCACGATAATAATAATAATAATAATAAGCATAATTATCTCCCCTTGTTCAGACTTGAAACCCTACACTTTTGAGTAGCACAGCATTTTCATAAAAGATAATTGAAATATAAGCACGTACGCAGGAATTTATTTCGGAAGGTATTGTGGGGGGTTTATTTTCAATGTGAGGATAAATTATATTAAATTTTGTAAATTTGCCCCTAGAATTAGACTTAATTTGCACAAAAATCGGGATTTCGAGGGTTCCGGGCTACCAAATCTCACCCCCTGCGTACGACCCTGTTGAAATATCTACGTTTTATAGCCAGCAACGTAAATTACGGAAAGACAGTATAATATTTTAAAACATGGTTCATAGGATAACAAATTCACTTACTCACATGGTCCTTGGTAATTTTAAAAAAGCGACTATATTTTTTGGCATATCTGGAGATAACTACTCGATGTTCCTCTACGTACTATACAATTCGTACGTTTAAGATTCAATTAAAATGTTCATAATTTTGAAATATTTACAGATTTCTTGTCTGCCATACCAGATAACAAATCACACGACCAACGAAATGAAAGAATACTTAATTGCTGAAAATCCATCCCAAGACATTTCAGTGTCCCCGAAACCGAAGCTGCTTGCAAAATGTTCAGATTCACAGGATCTCTTGAGCCGCAGTGGTCGGAAATTCAATCTTTTCCACCTGTAATTCAGCACAAGCTCGAGAGCGCGCCGGGTTAAGTTGCTTTTCAGTGCGAAAAAGAACTAAGATTTAGACAGAAAGCTTAGTTTACTAAATTGCTTTTCTCAAAGTGTCCGCAAGTAACAAAAGTAAGCGGGCGTCGATATCTAAAGAAGTTTCTGTCAAAGCATACAAAGAAACAATAGTTTTGATAACATCTGTATGCTCCTTCGGTAGGTTATACTCTCCGTAAGAAGTTCAATTCTAAATTGTAGAATTGGTAGGAGGAAAGGATAGTCTGGACTGCACCCATGGCCAAAACAAAAGACTGGTAGCCGGCTAGTATAGATAATTCAATGGAAATTTTCAAGTATTTCTGCATCTTGAATACATATTTCCATTTATTGTTACCCATGACATGTATGCATATATATATGTGTGTGTGTGTGAAAGAGGGAGAGAGAGAGAGAGAGAGAGAGAGAGAGAGAGAGAGAGAGAGAGACTTTTGCTCATCGTCCACTTTTGCTTATTGCTTTCTTTATCTCAGGAATTCAATCCTCAACTTTGTAACGTTATTTCTTCTGTTACGTTACATTCTCTGATTCCAAATGTATATATTGGGGGCGCGGTGGCTCAGTGGTAGAGCGTTCACCTCTGGTGCTTGGGGTCCCGGGTTCGATCCCAGCCTCGGCCAAGTGAACTTTGTGGTGGACAAACACCGTGCTCGTGGGTTTTCTCGGGGTTCTCCCGTTTCCTCCCACTTTCTTCATTCCACCATTTCACTCATCTCTCATCATCATCGTCTCCTTTAGCCTAACCGGCATAACCGTGGGACGTAAAACTTAAAGATTTCATTTCATTTTCATTTTTTCCAAATGTATATATTGAATATTTATACAGTTCACGAGATTATCAACATCACACAACACAATTATGCACTTTTGAAGATATATATTACCTTTCAACATAAGTGGTGTTTGTCACATTACAATATTATACATTTAGTCTATACAAGATGTCTCTTTGTTCTTTTTCTCTCTACATTACAATAACAACGACATCAAACAGATAAACAAGTTGTCAGAGCAACGAAATTAAGAAATATTTCGATATGATACAAATATTTGAATTATTTCTTTCTATTTTCTTCTTCTTCTTCTTCTTCTTAATTGTATGTGCCTTTAAAATAGCACTTTTGCCCGTAAATATAAACAATACTTAGAAAATATATACAAAAATAGACACTATCGTTGTAACTTTCCATCCCCAATGGCCATTGAACTTTAGCAACAGACAAATTGGTTGGAATTATGTTATTGTGAGACGTCAGTCTTTTCAGAAAAAAATTATGGTCGGTTCAGAGCCTTTATGGCTTATATTACTGTGCAAAAAAGGAATGAACAAAGGGAAGCGCGAGGACATACCAGCTAGTGAAAGACAGAAGTGCTCATATATTTCTAGTCCCTAAATACTATTAATTCGCTTCAAGAAGGAACAGAGATTCAGAACTCTTTCTCTAGAAAGAAAAAAAAAAAAAAAAAGGAAAACGAAAACAAGAAAACTCTGACTTTCTATAAACCTATACATTTACTATTTGGTATTTTTAAAGTTTCTTGTCAACCCATTTTTAAGACAAAAGATCTCGTCTCATCAAAAAGATGCCGGTACGCTGCGTATCGCCAGATATTCTCCCCTTCCTCCAAGTTGGGAGCTGAATTTTGATTTAAATGGCTTTGGAAGTGTCATTGTTGATTTCAGCGACCCCGAAAATTATGGATTCGACACTAATATCTGTCATTTTCCCCTGTCCCCTTCCCTCAAGTTGCACTTTCAAAGTGAAATGATAAAAACCATCCCGAACCTCACTTATGTTGAAAATTTTATCAAGGTCGGTCTGATGATTCAAGAGTTATTAAGCTACAAACATAGTTACTTTCATTTTAATATGTAATAGATAAGTCGCACTAGAAAACATGTATTTATTTACATACAGGATTTTGTACATAAAGTTTATGTAAGTGTCTATATTAGAATATTAAATAATAGCAATTATATGTTTTAGTGCATGAGTTAGTGAAATTTGCCTACTGCTCTTTCTCTTAAGAAGTAATTTTGTTCAAATCAACAAAACCTCACCAGATCAAAGAGCATATTAAGAACTCAGCATCGTTCGAGAGACCTATCTGTTGCAACAGAAACACTTCATGATGATAGGCTTCTACTTAACTGTCAAAATTCTGTAATTAATGTTTAACCGACATAACAGAAATGAGTGCAGACTATTAATTTTCATCTAGCTGAACCTGCGCTCTCTACACAGCACATGAATCTCCGTGCCATTCCTCATATCTGTACATATCCCTTTACAGACACAAGTGAAGGACGTTTTCATAAAAATCGGCAAGGGTTATCATAATGGGGATTTTTTTCGATTATTTTTTTCAATATATCGCACCGTTCCCAAAATTTGAGCCCACTTCTGGTTTTTAATTTCTAATTCATATATGACCAGTTTTCTTTCTTTTTGCATGCAGTATGTAATAAGTAAATAAATTACACACACAATTAGTTATGTCAGTGATATACGGTGTCCATTAGCCAAAACACTCCAAACAATGAAGATTCATCTTAGACTGGAGAAATGGTTTTCCTTAGTTTTTCATTATCATTTGGCCATGAAACAAACATCTAAGAGATATACAACCTCTATATACAACCATGTGATGTTGGAATATATAACTCGTAGGGTATGATGCATACTTTTTTTAAAAAAAATTCAGTACTTCCAGTGTACCCCTAAAAAATGTAGTAATGAACTAGTGGCCATGTTTTTTTTAAATATTCAATTAGAACTGTACAATTTACACAAAATTTGGAATCAACCAGTGAAAACGGCATGTTTCTAGCACTTGCGAGTTTCTAGATCTCATTGTCGAAAGGACTGGAGACAAACATATAAACTTTTCTGTGAGGACAAACATATAAATCTAGCATTTTAATACATAGATAATAATTGGAGTAGTTTTATTTTTGAGTGCTTTTTTTTTTTTAATATTCGCAATATTGAAATTTCTGAACTTATATTTTTCACACGTTTGATAAAAAAGATTTCATTACTAGTAAAATTACTCTAATACAAACTTTTTTCAATTTTTCCAGAAAGAAATAAAAAAAAACGGCTTTTTACCAACAGGTTCAAAATTTCCAGAAATCGTACAACACTAGTTCAGACACACTTGTACTTTGCTCAGCATTAAAGTCTGATGTTAGTTCCGACACAGTTCGCTGCCTGTCCTGTTTTACCAGTCTGCCCAGCCTACGACGTCCGACATCTGTAATGAGGTGGGGGCGCCCAACCCCTCGAGGTTTGGAAGTAATTTTCCCTTGGTTTCGCCACTTGTGAAAGACACTCACCACAGCACTCCTCGAACATCCGACAAGTCCTGCAATTTCCTAAATTCTCGTGCCGAGTGTTTCTGAGTGAATACTTTCTTCAAAATAATATTAAAAATTAAAGAAAAAAATTTCGAGACATTCGAGTCGAGTCGAGGTTTTTACAAGCTGTCTCGACTCGTCTCGAATTTAACAAAGTGTGTCTCGAATCGTGCGCATCCCTAACCCCATGCACTAGAGATGAACGCTCTACCACTGAGCCACCGCGGCCCTGTATAAGAGGAAGAGTACAGATAAAGTGCAAGATTGAATTTTGATGCTACATCAATTATTTTAATGTTAAACGAGTATAATTTTATTAAGAAAGCGTATAGATATATGTTGAATTAGGATGTTCTGGGGAGATCCGGACTGGGTGGACCTTCCCAGTGAGTACGCCCCTGGAGCTAGTCAAGACATGAATTTAGGCATACTAAGGCTGTGTGGATAAATGATTGGATCGTTTGCACCAGAAAAGAGCGTTACCACTGACCTACTTCGCTCCTTTACACACACAATCAAAACTTCAAATGTATCCAATTATAATAAAACTGTCCTTTTTCTAAGAAAATTAAACAAAATAAATCAAAGATAATTGATAGCAATTAAAAAAAGTAAGATACCTTATTAAATATAACATTATATATTTATATATGTTTTTTGTATAGCCTCATAACAAAAGAAAACCAATGGCAACGTTTAATTCTCTTTTAATTAGCTGCCTACGGCTGTGTTTCGTTGGTTCTTTGGGCAAAGAAAATTTATGGAAATATTTAATCTTTCTCTTGCTTTTTCTCTTTTCTTTTTTTTTTTTATCTATGTGCTTAAGGCCGTGATTTGAATTTACATATACATAATTTAATAGAAACATAATTTTAGTTCTTTTTTTTTTTTTAAAAAAAAGAATTTCCTTCAATGAGAAAAATGAAATTTGAAAACAGTGTTGCGACAAAAGAAATAAACACATTGAAAATTTTATATCACAAATTCAAAGACATCAGGAAACACTATACTCTTTTATAAAGCAAATCTTCAAATTTAGTTTTGAGACCTTAAAAATGTATCCATTTGTCACACGGCACACACATAGTCGACTCGTAGCGAACTGAAAATTGATTGAGAGCATGCCCTCCAGACATCTGAAACGGAGTTGCCATCTCGTGTCGTGACAATTGCGACTCGAAACAATTGCCGCCAACAATGAAATCTTCTTCTTCTTCTCAGCCTTTTTTTTTTTTTTTTTTTTTTTGTTACTTAGGGTGAGTTTTTCGGATCGCTTCTATCTTCCGCTGTGACACCACACAGCACCATATCGTTCTGAATACAATCACTCCACTTCTTCTTTGGCTGATCTCGGGCTTGTTTCTCATTCAACTCTATAGCATCTACTCGGTGAGGTACGTATTCCAAAGATCTTATTTTATGCCCAAACCGACTCAGTCTAACTTCTTGCAGATTTTCTACTGGTCTCACCTTTACCGTTTCCCGGATCACTTCGTTCTTAATTATTTTGTCCTTCCACGTCACTCCACACATCCAGGGGAGCATATGCACCTTCGCAACATCCAACTTCTGTTTATCTCTCCTCTGCGACGTCAAACATCCGCTCCGAATAATGTGGCAGGTCTCATTTCTTTTTTGTAAACTTTTTCTTTAGGGCGTATTGGTACCCCATAATCTCATAATACTTCTGTCGCTTTTCTTCATATTTCCAACCAGGCTCGAAGCCAGCCCCAAAATGTAGGGGGGCCCGATCCAACCATATGATAGTTTATCACCATATTATAGTTAATTTGCAAGTCTACCGTGAAAATTTTAGGGGGCCAGCAATAGGGATGCGCTCGAGTCGAGACATGTCTCGAATCTCGACTCGACTCGACTCGAATTCGAGTCGAGACACACTTTGTAAAATTCGAGACGAGTCGAGACAAACGTATTTCTCGACTCGAATTTTCGAGTCGAGACACGAGTCGAGTCGAGACGGCTCTTAAAAATCTCGACTCGACTCGAATGTCTCGAAAATTTTTCTATAATTTTAATATTATTTTGAAGAAAGTATTCACTCAGAAACAGCCTTGAAACCAATTCCAGCTTTTATTCCTTCAGAAAGGTACAGAACGCATAAAATTAATAGTTAATCTTTAAAGATCAAGATTTAATTTTCAGCTCAATTCAGTTAATTAGAACCATGGGCGGCGATTAGGGGGGGCAAAGGGGGGCAGCTGCCCCCCACTTTTTTGAAATTACCCATTAATGTATATTGTTTCATTTGGAAATATAAAGTTTTATGTATTATTGGTTCATAGAATAAAAATGGTACCATAAAATATTTGTTGTTCCATGAGTACGTATTGGTTGTCCCCCGTTGAATTAAGAAAGCTAGAGGAATTGCGTTTGAACTGCCACTAAAAATGCCCCAAAATTAACCTATTAGAGCGCCACAATTCGAGCGTACTTTCATTTCTTCTTACAAGGGCTCGATATGTTAGTCAGCCGCTTTGGAACTAATTGAGATATCATTTCACTAGAAAAGAAGTCCTTCACAAGTTATTCTTTAATTGCACAAAATCGACAGTTCCTAAAATGTATTTTTTTCCTTTCTAATAATAAGGAATACTTTGATTTAATTTTTTCAGTTTAATATCCTGTTCAGCAGCGAAGTTATATGAGACGTGGACTTCATTATCAACGTAAAGTCCGAACCACGTGAGCTCCTCCCCGGGAATCGAGCCCGGGTCTCCCACATCAAAGGCATGTACGCTAACCGCTTAGCCACGAAGGAGCTCAGTAAGGAATATTAATTTTGCAGTGTAATATAAAAGTTTAGGGGTGTACATATACAGTTTTTTATATACAGTTAAATTTAGTAAATTCAGCATAATTCTAGGTTTTATGATTATTTTGTATAACTGAAATGTGGAGTGACTAAGTATTGCTGAGTTTTGATATATTCCAAGAAACTGAAAACTGTACTTAATGGCAGCGAGCATGTTTCGGGAAGTTGCAAAAGTATTTCTTTAAATGTCGTAGCATATACTTGTAGTATTCACTGTCATTCTAAGAGTAATAACACATATAATAGCATGCGTGGAATTAAAAATATAAGTTGTTCATTAATTTCCAGTTTCAATATAACTTTTGCAAAACAAGCCTCATTATTCATTACTGTGATTATTTGATTAATATTATCCTTACTGTTTATTTGTTTTGCAAATTTGTTATTAGATAGGCCCTTAACCTGATCACAAAATTTTCCAGACAGAATTTTAAGATATTCATGAGCAAGGAATCAGATCTCTTCTTACACCTTCGTTGTTTAAGAGTACAAAGGGCTAGTACCTACTTGCGTTGCTCTTGTCAATTTACTTAATAAACTATGAAACAAGATATACGGTATTTTAACTGAAAAATACAGTATCCTAATAGTTATACAACCTTTCGTCAAACAAAGTGTTATAAGCAACCAGGAAAACTAACATTGATATCAAATATTCAGATCATGTCTTGCCCCCCCACTTTTAACGTCCAACCGCCGCCACTGATTAGAACTAATAGTTAATGTCGTTGTATTTGGTTGTACTGCAAATATAATGATAATAATAATAATTGATTATCTAGTTTGTATAAAACTATTATCCGTAGTCTAAATCTAGTTTGTATAAAACTATTACGATAAAGTGAACTTCATAAATTCTGTGAATGAGCAGTTGGTAGTCTATAGTAATTTAGCATAGTTATAATTATTGTTCTTGTTCCCATGAACGCAATAGGGTTACGTAACTTCTGGATTATTCGCTTGCCCAACTATTTTGAGGCTTTAATATGTTGCAGCATATCAAGAGCTACGGATAATATATAATGTAACATTTGTTGTACATCACACGAAACTATTTTACATAGTATATCTTATCTAATATAAATAAAATAAAGATTTTGTTTGTGTGTTTGTCTGTCTGTTGGTGTGCGATCTGGGGACCAGATGAGTGGACCGAGAGTTCCCGAAATTTGGTCACGGGTACCCTGGTCCAGGCCCCAGATCAAGACGAAGCTTTTTTTTTTAATTTCGAACCAGGGGGGTCTCGGGGGGGACGTTTACTGGGACCGACCTGGGGACCAGACAAGTTGACCGAGAGTTACCAAATTTTGGTCACGGATACCTTGGTCTAGGTCCCAGTCTAAGGTGAAGCGTTTTTGTCCAAATTGGAACCAGAGGGGTCTCAGGGGGGCGTTTACCGAGACATGTAGTAAAAGTAATCCAAATTGATCGACATTAGTGTCAAATCCATAGTTTTCACGGTCGCTAAGATCAATGGTGACATTTCCATCAGCGAGACTTGCAAATTCAGCTACCACAGTATGCGGGCCGGGTGTCAGGCGGATTTTTGAAAACACTAAATTATAAAACAATGAACTACATACAGTAGTTATGGTTTTGGTTCCCAACATAAAAGAAATATGGATTGTTCATGAGATATTGAACTTTAACTTTCACTCCTAGAAAATTTCAATTTTACTTGGCATCAAAGCAGTTCACTGTAAGATAAATACATTCCGCAAATTAGTAACATAGTTATTCAGGAGCCTTCGATTTCCATCCTCTCAAATGAAAGCTGAACGATTGCTTGATACATGCTGACTATATAGGAGAAATAGTGTATTAAGTTTTCGAGCTTTGGTGCGTATCCGTATTTACACTCTGATATAACTTTAAGTTCACACTCAAATCGAGCTAATTGTTTAATGCATTTCGAAAGCTTTTGTTTTTATGCAGCTCATTAAGGAAAATCTATTTCATAATCGTAACATTTATGTGCTAAGAAACTATGAACGTAAAGTGGACTCGTCCTAACCTCGTGGCTGCTGTGACTCAGTGGCACAGCTTTCACCCTTGGAGTGTGAGGACTCTGATTCTGTGTGTGTGTGTGTGAACTCCGTGACTAGTGTACGCGTCTTTGCATGGAAGACTCGGGTTCAATTCCCGGCGCGAGTTCATGTAGTTCGGATTCCACGTTAATCAGTAGGTCTACATTTCATATATCCTCGCTGCTGAAAGAGACGGTAAAGTCAAAATCAACACACAATATATATGTGTGTGTGCTTATATGAATTTCCTCGTGGCTGTATGGTTAACACATACACCTTGATTGCGGGAGACTCTGGTTCGATTTACGGTGGAAGCTCATGAAGTTGTTACCGGTATCCCACTTTAAACTGTAGATCCGTGCCTCATATAACCATACATATAATATATATGCCTTTGATACACTTATTTTCCGACTTGGAAGCCATCGAAAATTTCCGGACACAGAGTCCCGTAGACCGAAAATGAGAAACATGGCTACAGAGTAAAACTGCCATAAAAATTTAAGCTTTTTAGGCTAACTTAATCCTTATATATAATGCAACTAGCTTGGACAAGTTATAATGGAGGAAATGCTATAATTTCAACACTCTGAGAATAGAACATGTTCGCCAGGTATTACTATCCCCCCCCCTCTCCTGCAAAATGAAAACCCTGACTAAAACTCAATATTATATATAACAAACAGTGGCGGATAGTATTCATGTTTTCTTGCAGAGGCCCTTATAAGGGTTCGCTTCCATCTTCCTCTCCCCAAGAACTATGATAAATTAAAAAATTGCGATTACTTGTTAATCTTGTAAAATTGCGATTACTTGTTAATCTTGTACAAAGGACGCAATTAAAGTCCCAGTGTAACACCCCTTCACATTTAGATTTTTGCCCTGGAAGGAAACCAGTTATTATTGTTTCTTCTCAGTCTCACCTACATAAACATACGAATACAATTAAAGGATAGAAGATGTTTAGAGTGCTTGCACGTGACATCTAACTATATTTCTCATCAAATGTGTCACAGATGAAAATGTCCGTTTGTACTGCCTCTATTTTCTGGTACACATGTTTCATTTATGTTATGTTGCTAAAATTCGTTAGGAAACAAGTACAGACTGCGCCTGTGTGCCTGACAAAACGTAAATGTACTGGATAATCATTTCTTCACTTTCTTTAAAAAAAAGTAACCCATCTCATGTCGGCTAACAAAAGGAGGTAGCGGACCAAAGATAGCCGTTGTTTACCTAAGGTCGTTACACAGCAGGGGTTTCATTCAGTCAGAGAGAAAAGAAAAAATAATTTAAAGTTTCTACATTTGTTTTGAACTGCAATATACTTCTTCATTTTGTTTTAAGAACCATTTCCTTGTCATTTGTCTGCATCAGAAAAAAATGCAAAAAAATCACTAGAATGTGCCTATTTACCCAAAGTACGTACTAGATCACTAGTTCAATAGTAAAATCACTGAATCTAGTATTATACGAAATCATGAATGTGGCAACCCTGGGTTGGAGCGAAAGTAATGGTTGGAGTAAAAACTAGTCCGTATTTCTACTGCGTTCTGTTGTTGAATTCACAGAAATGTTCAAAAATAAATTCAAGAAGTAAAACACGATCCTACAAAAGACTGTTTACTTGCTCACTGGTTTTAGTATTGTGAACTGAAACTCAAGTGCGCAGTCATGTTCAATACTTCTGTCCCTTTCTACTTTACAACTTGAGGTAGGATGAGGGTCAGGATAGATCTAGTGATATACCGCTAAAGGAAGTGCTTCAGTACAGAGTCGGAAGCGGTATGTATTGTTTATACTACTTACAATGTTACCCCCCCTAAAATATAAATTCACCCTTTCTCCCTTCCCTTTTTCGAATACAATGAACCGACTCTTTTGCTGAAGAAAGATGCTAAGAGAAAATTGAAACATCTGTGTCTAAACTTTCTTTGAAGCGCATTCTTTTGTATTTGTAGGGTTTTGCGAGTGTTTTCACATCAATATGAAGAGATAGTTAGCCAAATCTTTTACCATGGACTCCTGCTGCGAACTGACAGTGAGTAAACACCCGATCTCGCTGTGCTCAATTTCTCTCGCACACGTGAAATGGGTGTTGTTGTTTCCAAAACAAATAGGAAGTTATCTTGTGCTTTTGCATTTCTGCACGCACACAGGTACTATTGCTATGTTTTAATGATCAGAAGAAATATCAAAACCATCCGATATATATGATACGAAACAGCTAACAGAGGGAGGCAAAGATTATAGTATACCAAGTTTTCCGCGTGGTACCATTATGGAGAATAAATATTTGATAAAGTCACGTAGATGCGCTTAAACCTATTCCATCATGGTACATTAAGAACAGCAACTGATATCAACAAACAGGAAAGAAAACAATACTTTATACTTCTATCATTTGGTACACATCTCTATGAAGCATAGCTTGTTTCTTTTCGAAATAGCTCCTTCGTGTCACAGCTGTGCTTAGTTTTGTTTTGTGTTAGGATGAAAGAGAGAAATGCAACATTTGCTTCGCGGTGAAGTTATATATATTATTAAGATGAGCGGTGATAAGCGAGGTTTAACAAAGAGTGCCTTTCGGTTGCACAATTTAACGGGTAGTTGCAGTCCGTGTTGAGAATCGAACAAAAGCTATGTAAGACATGTCAATATTGAGCTCTTTTGTGGTAAAAGTGAACTTCAGAAACACACAAAAGACTTGAAACATCAAGCTAATGTAAAGCAATTGTAAAATAGCCTACCTAACGCTGCATCTTTTCTGTGGCAAGGAACATGCAGTGCGCAGCAACAAGAATCGTGTTAAGGACTTTTTTTCGAACATAACATTCCCTCCCACACCATAAAAGACAATATAATGTTTGTTAAAAGAAAGTGCACATAATATTTTTAAATTTTGTTTGTGATCCTATCATGCATAATTATAAATAATGTCTTTCATACTACGAGAATGAGTTCAACTATACGACATGGCCCCTCTAAAGCGGGGCCGCGGTGGCTCAGTGGTAGATCGTTCACCTCTGGTGCTTCGGGACCCTGGTTCGATCCCAGCTCGCACCAAGTGAACTTTGTGGTGGACAAACACCGTGTGCGTGGGTTTCCTCGGAGTTGTTCCGTTCCTCCCACTTTCTTCATTCCACGATTTCACTAATTTCTCATCATCACTCCTCTCCTTTAGCCTAACCGGCATAATCGTGGGACGTAAAACTCAAAGATTTCACTTCGTTTTTCCCTCGAAAGCGATATTTTTCAAAATTATTTATTGTTAGATATTGCAAATTTACGGTATCTATTTTAGTGGACGGGAAATTTTGCATCTAATCGGATAATTTCATGGCTTCTAACAGGAATTCGCAGTTACGAAATTTACATCACTGTCTTTTGAAAGGATGCCTAGAAAAAATACTACTAGAAAATAACTGAAAACACAAAATTGATTTGATAGCCAAATTCACGTCATCTTGGTGCATCATCATTTTTCTTTAAATATTTGTATTTAGTATTAGATTAGAGTTCAGTGTCCATTTCAGCATCAAGGCTATATGAGACGTGAACTTACAAATTAACGTGGGTTCAGAAGCACACGAGTTCCCATCGGAAATTGAACCTAGGTCTCCCGCACCAAAGACGCGTACGCTAATCATATGGACAAGGGTGTTCAATATTTAGTAATGTATACATAAGGTTGTGAAATTGCGCTTGTATAATGGAATGCAATTCCTTCTACTGACATAAACCTTCAAAATACTCAGCTAGACAATGTATCTTTAAAAAGAAAATGTCACTCTTCAAGTTTCAGTTCCTGGTTCAACTGAAGGATGGAACAAATTGCAATGAGCGTTTTTGGATCCTACTTTGTGTAGTTGATTCATCATAAACTTGGTATTTCATACGGATATGAACTAAAAACGTACAAATATAAATTTAAGTCATTCAAATACCTTTAAACAAAAATTGAATATGAATACATATATATATATCGTTCGTGAAAGAGTCATGTTATTTCTTTAATACAAGTACATGAATACAGTTAGCTCCCCTTAATGAAAATAAGTGGTGGTTGGTCTTTAAAACTAGTGTGGAAAGATTAGTAAAGAATCTGGCATAATTTAGAAAAATATATGGTAATTCAGGCCCGTGTTTGGCATCATCGATTGTCTCAAGAGTGGCAAACCTGACTTAAAGGTTTCGCTTCGAGAATAATGGATTCTCTGGGATATATCAAATATACAACTCGAGTTGGAGCAGTATTCTCTATAACAAGCTTTGAAGCAGGCAGCATATCTGTTGAAATAAGTTATTTCTGAGTATATGAGTGGAATTCAGAACTATTTTGAGTCAGTTCGACTTGTTTCTAGTTAAGGCAAGGTAAATCAATCCCCGGATAGAGAAATAGATTACTCTTATGTTATTTCTTAGTAGGGAACATCTAACATTTTCACGGGAGACAGTGTCTTTTTATGGGTATTGACATTTCCACGTATATTTAAGATTGCTAGCAATACCTGGTATCCATAGTAACGGAGGAAGTCGTAGGGATTTTAGAGTGAAAGCCTTATTTGAATTGTGAGCAAGAAGGATGCTTGTTTACGAGGTTCAAAGACTGTTTTTAAACCACAGTCTGACTGTATTCAACTGAGTGTGAACTTAAAGGATACTGGACTAGTTCTCGATGCGAACCTAACCTCAAACGAAGATTCTGCTGAAGGCGCTTCACTTCTCTGGTGAGAGGAATTTTCTTATATTCAACCAACTCAATCCTATAAGTAACAGATTTAGCCTTTTTGATGGAGAGTCTGTTTATAGACCATTCCATGTTTAGGACTTTAGGCCAGACAGCTTTCTGATTATTGAAATTGTCTTTTAGATGTGAGGGAGTATGATGTAAGAAAACACATGTTCTGCTCTCTCATGATTAAAGCACAGCTTAGCTGCTTTAAAGAAAATCGATTTGAAGTTATAGTTTTATGAAGGCTTAAGTAGGCGACTTCTTCTCCGGACTGAAAAGTTGGTCTTTTATATCATGACAGTTAACTTAAAGGAAATTCTTCTCAATCTGTATGGACTGTGGAAATGCTTTATTTATCAAAGTTTCCCTAAACATGTGGTATGTACTACTCTGTGCTTGTTGATTACACTAGACAAACTTACCGGGCAGTTCAAATTTTTACAGTTAAAGAAAAGATTACAAGACTAATAGTTATTTACTATATGTTATTTTAAATGCGACACTAGTAGCAATAGAAGCCACGAACTCATTCTCTTTTCTTTTCTTTCTTTCTTTTTTTAATCCACACACAAGAACACCTGTACACCAAAACGATCATGTTCGACAATGTTCCTGGGTTCATTGCGTGTTTCTATCTCTTGGTAGATGAATGTATGTCCAGAATCACTATTGGAAATCGGGTTGTAGACCGCGAAATGCATGTTTAACCCTTTGAGATCTGGTGGTAACATTTGCGTACATCATATTTGCGAACAAAAAATACTACTTAGTAAATAACCAGTGGTTTTGAAATAGTCTTTGTTACTACTTATATTATTATGTAAACAAATTAGATGGAGCACTATGGCTCAGTGGTAGAGCGCTTACCTCTGGTGCGTGGGGCTGTGGTTCGATTCCCGGCAAAGTAGTTTTGTAGTGGACAACATCGTGCTCGTGGGTTTTCTCGGGGTACTCCCGTTACCTCCCACAATTTCATTCCAACAATTCTTCCATCATCATTCACTTACTTTAATCATTATCTCCCTTAGCCTAACAGACATAATCCTGGGACGTTAAACTCAAAGATTTCATTTGATTTTTTTAAAAACCAATTAAATCATAATTAAATTGAAGGCTTATTCTTTTAGTATGGGAAACATATTACCCATGGCCGTAATTAGGCTTGAAGATTTGGTCGGACAGACATCATTTAGGGTCAGGCTCTTAAGTATTCTTTTAATAAACAATGCTGAACAAACTAGACAATCGTGTTTTAGGATTGTAGAAAACGACCGTGAATTATGTTCAAACACAATTATTGTTATATTTATTTCTCTGACTATTGGATCTTTACACAACAGTGTTAAACAAAGAGAATAATTGTTTGTATAATAGTATTCAAGAGTTTTCTCATCATGATTAGTTTTGTAAACAATTCAATTACACTTATTTGGTGTTTATTTCTAAATAATAAGTCCTAATACAATTTCATAAAGTTGTAATTCTTCTTTAGTTTGTATCACTTTACACAATGACAAATAAAAAAGGTGTGTTGTATCGGGCAGTACCAGTTTTTGACGTTTTTCAAAATTTTCCAAAACCCAAAGAATAATCTTTAATTTCTGATATTTTAGTCGTCACAAATTACAATTTTATAATGTAGTCAATTGTTTATAATTACTGGGCAGTTGGGTGTTTAAACTAATGACATCATAATAAAGTCAAAACCATAATTTTGAGTTGAATTGATTCTGAGTTTAACGTCCCGTTCAGCAGCGAGGCTATGTGAGACGTGGACCTACTGATTAACGTGGAATCCGAACCACATGAACTCCCACCGGGAATCAACCCCAGGTTTCTCACGCCAAAGGCAAGTATGTTAACCGTTAGCCACGAAGGAGCTCCACCATAATTTTAGTGAGCAATAAGAAATATCTCGCCAGTGCTTTTACAATAAATAACATTTTATAAGTATTAAAGAATAGTGGTAAGAGATTTTATAATAGCTCTTCTAGTTATGAGATATGGGTATTTTGAAAAAAAAGTAAAGAATAGGTTGGCGGGACCACAAAAGACTCGTAAAATAAACTTTCTTATAAATACATACGCACCTTACTCACCTTTTATAATTGCTATGCTTAAGTTCTCCATAAAAACAGAAATTCTCTTTTAGTGATACTTTACACAAGATCACAAAGTGGATTCCAATTTAATTAAAGGCAAAATACAATACAATAATCCACAAATATTGCCTCAAGTGAGTTTAAAGATTTCTAAACATTAGTGCGAAACCGGGCTCTGCCGTTGCGATCGATTTGCAGGTCTTGAGACGAAAGTAAGAAGGGACTTACGCACATAGTAAGTAAAAACAATTAATATGCCTGTAACTTTCCCCCAAATGGGTGTATCTTAAAACTAACCTCACCATTGTTTTCCTAATTAAATTCTAGCCCGAAATTATGTATCATATTACCCTATTCCCATTTTGAAAACTTGACCTTAATTCAAAATGGCAGATTTCAAGATGGCTGCCGTTAAGGTCATACCTACCATACGACTTCCCCCCAGGACTTATATGTATCCACATGGTTGTTCTTCACTTTTCTTCATTAACGCTCCGTTTACAAACGGTAGTAAGGGACTTCTGTAGTAATTTCTAATAACCACATCACAACTCTTAAAAGTTATATATATATATAAAAAAAGAAAAAATGCACCATGGCAAAAATTTGTCATCACAAGTAATGCATACATGCCTTCTATCAGCAAAAAAAGTTTCATTGAAATTGGAGCCGGACATTTGAGTGATGTCCGTTGTGGGATATGATTGAACGTGACGTCAGAACGCATCGCCCCCCTTCCCGGAATTTACGGGAATTAGGTGACCTGAGTGTGCACATGTGGTGTCAGCTCTCTCCAGCGACTTATCAGGGATCATTGCGTGTATGCCAACACGTGTCGCCGTTTTTATCCATGCCAAAAGTCGACATACTGACAATTAGGTAGGTAGTCATAATGGTCTGGCTGATATGTGCGTATATTTTAACACGTACATTTTGTCTCGACTCGAATTTCGAGACGTCTCGACTCGAATTCGAGTCGAGTCGAGACAGAGACTGTCGAGTCGAGACACGAGTCAGAAACATATTTTCGAGTCGGGACACGAGTCGAGACATTTTCTCGAGTCGAGTCGAGACAGGCTTAAATCTCGACTCGACTCGACTCGTGCGCATCCCTAGCCAGCAAAAATTTAGGGGGGCCTAGACCCCCCTGGACAGGGGCCTGTTTCCAACCGCTGCTAATTCTGGTGTTTACATCTTCTTTTCTTACATTTTCCTGTGGTATTGATCCCTTGAATTTTCCTCGTCATTACCATATCTTATTCGTCTATTTGTATTATTGTATTTTTATATTTTTCCTGACAGGCCAATATAAATATTCTGTCTTAGTTTTATTAATTCTAATCCCTTTTCTCTCCAGGCATTTACTATAAGTTCCCTTGCAGTGCTGCCTTTGTTTCATTCACCAGCATATCATCAGCAAATAGCATATTCCAAGGTCAACTCTTGGATATCTTTGTCAATTCGTCCATCATAATTGCTAAAAGATATGGACTAAGACTAGTCCCACTTTAACTTCGAACTCTTCTGTTGTTCCACCTGCGCTCTTCACTCCTGTCCTACATCCATTATACATATCTCCCGTTAAGAATGAAGTATTCTAACTAAGTTTGAAGACTCG
This sequence comes from Thermobia domestica, assembly GCF_964235325.1. Taxonomy (NCBI): domain Eukaryota; kingdom Metazoa; phylum Arthropoda; class Insecta; order Zygentoma; family Lepismatidae; genus Thermobia; species Thermobia domestica. The sequence goes on from NC_137469.1 coordinate 40,123,550, forward strand.
AATGGCAATTACGATCGACTGAAATTGCCAAAATATTGAGATGATACAATTAAAAATGATTATTATATATATGGGCAAGATTTTTAGTATTGGCAACACTGCTATACATATACTCGGAAACAAAACAATCCATTATAATTGATACCAGCAGTAGGTTAGATGCCGATCCTCCCTAAGAGCACATGAACTCGCCTGCCCTACCGTCCATGCGCGCGCAGCGCCAGTGCTCGTGGACTACAGTCACGCTGTGTGAGTGCTCACGGGATACTGTCACGTTTACGAAGGAAGATCAGCGGAGCTTGTTGAAAATTGAATGCGTTAGAGTTAGGAATGCAAAACAGTGCTAGGAAGTATTGCAAGATGTTTGCGGTGCAAATGCATTACCATACCGCACAATAGCAAGGTGGGTCAAAGCTTTTAATGGCGGACGACAAATTGTCACAGACATGCCTCCTGTAAGTGAAGAAGATGTGCCGAACGTTAACGTGTTAGTACTAGCAAATCGGAACGCCACGATTCGTCAACGATACAGAACTAGCGCATTCGACTGTGCTGAAAATTTGGAAGAAGAACCTGGGATTGCGTAAAATTGCCTCAAGGTGGGTTCCACATGATCTGACTGAACAACACAAGTGACTGTGATATGATGCCGCTCGAACACACTTGGAGGGGCATCAACATGAAGGTGAGGATCATTACAATTGATGAGACCTGGGCCAGAGCGTATGAACCACAGCTGAAACGGCAATCAAACGAGTGGCGTCATCCTAGGTCACCGAGAAAAACAACAGTCCGGAATACCCAAACCAATATGAAAGCTATACTCATCATTGCATACGACTGGGATGGTGTAATTATAAACCATACCGTCCCCCAAGGACACGCCGTTAGTGCAGAGTGCTACTGCAATTTTTTGCAAAATAATCTGCGAGCAGCTGTAAGACGAAAACGGAGCCACTTAGTGACGAACCCAGCCATCATTCTGCATGACAATGCAAGGGCACATTCAGCAGGTGCGGTCACTGATTTGTTTCATCGTTGGGGCTGGAAAGTGCTGTATCACCTCCCGTATTCTCCAGATTTAAGTTCCTGCAACTACGACCACTTCCAGAGGATGAAGGAACCACTGTGGGACACGATTCCATACAGTTGATGATCTCCTCCGGGCGATCGTTCGCTCCATCCACACTATCCAGAGATTAGGCACTGCCAACGGCATCCAGTGGCTTCCACATTCCTGGGAACGCGTGATTCACAATGCTGGTGATTACGTCGAAGGCCTGTAAAACTTCGAACTTTGTCAATACTCTACTTCTCAAGATATACCATTGTTGCCATTAATCGATTTCTTTCGCGCTTTTTCCAAACTCGAGGCTGGAAAAATAGTTGCAAACCCAACCTAATGCTCAAATGATTGATCGGGTTTGAAATCAGTGTTCATCTTCACTTTGTGAACTCTTTTTTTTTTCTAACAGATACTCATCTATTACTGTTATTATCTACCATATATGAACATAAGTAACTTACATTTGTTAACATCTTTCTTCTCATATTTGCAGCAACCTCTTCTCTCTTTCAAACCTTTGCACCCATATTGGCCTGACGTTAAACTTCGTTGGGCAACCCCTTGAATGTTTTTCGACATATCAAACACCTAATACTATTTCTGTCTCTTACGAAAAAAAAAAAAAATACAAATTCTCCAAAAAGAGATTGAATAAACTTGGGATTAGTGACTTGCATGTTACTGCTTGTTTAATATGCTTCACTCCGCATTAGACACCAAGGACAAAATAAGTAGTGTTTACATGTTTAAGCAGTCTGGTTTACTCAATCTACTAAATATAGTGTCACAAATATCGAAGTGGAAACACTGACGTTACTTTGCTGATTTCACTCATAGAAATCTCTGACACGTTGTCTAAATAAATCGGCTTACAAGTTTATATCGTACGAGCAGAATTCTGGGGAAGCATGTTCTAAATCATCAGTAAGTAAAAGGGAAGAAACCTTCTCTTTCACAAATTCTCATAAAAAGAAGTCGAGAATTGAAATTGGGGGATTCTTTGAGGCTTGCATGGAGGGAGGGCGTGGCTGTTGCACGGCCAATCCAACACCGTGAAATTGCTTTCTTTCCCTTGAATCAGCTGCAGTAGTTTTCGTACCTCATCAAACACTCAGCTGCAGTAGTTTCTGTACCTTATCAAACACTATCTTACTCAATCTTGTACAGCTGTTCAACCTAACAATATAAAATGAATGTTGATATCAAAGGATACTTTTGGTTTCGCCGATCTGTTTATTTATCTTGTATTTACTCACTATAACATTAAGTCTCAAATGAAAATAACAGCCAAACCAGTATGAAGTCATGAATAGAGCGAGGTGCAGGAAGAAATATCTGATTTCTTTCTTCTTTTTCACGGTTTTGTATTCAGTAGAGTGAACTGGGGGAATGTGGACAGTCGGGTAATATGAACAAAATGAAGTGTTTTTCTTTTCTTCAACTTGCAGACACGATAATATACAGTGAAAAAAAAATTGTGATGGGCCATATCAATGGAGTATACCCCTAATATAGGCAAGAATAAAGATCGTGTATTCGAGCTTCACAGTAGGGCTATATGATGCATTCTATACTTTAAAAAAAAAGTGTATGATCTAAATTCACGAAACTATGCGATAAGCTAAAGCTCAAAATCGAGAAGGAATAAAAGAGACATGTGATGTTGGAGGAAGATGGAGAAGATAAAATGGGCGGAGAGCAGGACCGGATCCAGGATTTTCTGAGTGAGGGTGCACCAATAACTATCAGTACATTTAAATCAAATTTAAATTTAAAAAAAAATGCCTTTTGGCATCTGTAATGTGTATGAGGAACTGACTTAAACTATTGTGTTTAGCAAAACCGCTTTCTTTTAAACCCGAAACGGAAATATGACATGAAATTTTAGGAAAGTATTGCTATTTCCATTGCCACTTTTTCACTTTAGATAGTGTATATTCAGAACGGGCATGCACGTGCTCCGGTGCACCCCTCTAAATCTGGCCCTGGCGGAGAGAGTAACAAACGAAGAGGTTTTTAAAAGAGGTAACACAGAAAGGATCAGGAAAAGCCATTGAAAAGCCAATTTTCAATAAGGCCAATTGAATTGAACACATCTTGCAAAGAAATTATCTTCTTTATAACACCATAAAGGGAAAGATGAAGGAAAAGCAACGAGTAAGGAAAAGAATAATACAACTGATCGATGTTTGGAAAAGATTAAGAAAAGTAGGAGAAATGTTTCCAGACCCTAAGGGTTGAAAAATTTGAAAAATGTGCTCTTCTATTATTTACAGGACCTCCCGATAAGCAGAGTACTTTATTATTATTATTATTATTATTATTATTATTATTATTATTATTATTATTATTATTATTATTATTATTATTATTATTATTATTATTATTATTATTATTATTATAATCTTGAACAAGACACGAAAGATGCTGTAGTATTTGATTTTTACGTTTTTCCGTCTAAGCTCGTAGTGTTGCATTAATATCAACTCAAATAAAGTTTTATATTTCGTAAATAGCCTATATGTGAAGACCAGATCGGCTTAACAGGTAAGATCACACCATCGTTTTCCTGTAACACAAAAGCAGAAGAAATGTCGATGATTTTGGAGATTGTGTATATTGTTCTAATTGATTATTTGCTTATGAAATGGAATTTTTTTTAGAAATTATATGATTTGTTACGTAGTAATGTTTATTTTTTTCTCATTTTGTTAATTCTCATGAGTTTTCCTTTCTTTTGAACAAGAATACAAATTTAACTCTTTCAACAGAAATATGTGATTCTATTCAGATGTTTCACACTGCAGCAACACTAAAATACTGTAAATTTACAAAGAATTATGAATTAATTGGATTACGGTTACTACCACACAGTTATCTGACTTATATCAACTACAGCACGACTGTGTTTTTTTGTTTTTCATGTAACCAGAGGATTTCTGGAGAAATAATTTAGTATACAATAAAACACAAAATTTGACCAAAGCATATATTAACTAATAAATAATAGCATTATAGTGTCACCAAATTATCTTTGCCATCATCAGACACATTATGAAATGCAACTTCTAAGACTACACCTTATTTACACCTTATAAACTCAGCTAGTTTAGTAAGACTTAAAAACTTTCATAATGCGTCTGATGAAGGCAAAAATAATTTGCCGAAACTGTAACGCTATTATTTATTAGTTAATATATGCTTTGATCTGAATTAGTATTTTCCTGCATACAAGAAGTTCCAAAGCTAAAATAAGTGGTATTCAAATAATTTAGATATGATCATACTTGCAAAGCTTATACAGGGTGTTTCAAAACAACACCGACAACGTTTGGGAGGTGATTTCTGACACCAAGATAAGACGAAAAGTATAGACCAACCTGGGTGCACAAATGCTTTCATTCGGAGTTATAGGCTGCCGAAAACATTAAAGAAATGAAGTGCAAAGGTCCATAACTCCAAAACTATGGGACCCAACACAATCGGAGCAAGACTTCACTTAGGAACTAATATCTGCTCTATCGAAAAATACATGTTTCAGAATCCATACTCACGAAACAATTTTTATGCAGGAAGTTTGCCTACGGACATATAATATGAAGTACTCACTAACTACCTGTATATAAATTGTTGAGGGAAGTACCGGTACCGCATTATTCTGACACATGGATATTTAGATAGGGCACATACTAATTCCTAAATAAAGTCTTGACCCGACTCCGCTAGGTCTCATAGTATTGGAGCTACGGACTTTTAAAGTTCATTTTTTCATGTTTTCGGCAGCCTATAACTCCGAAAGGAAGCATTTGTGCACCCAAGTCGGTCTATACTTTTTGTCTTATTTTGGTGTCAGGAATCACCTCCCAAACGTTTTGAAACACCGTGTATAAAATGTTGCACTTTGTAAAAAGGGTATTTCATGAAGAATGCAACTTTTGAAATGTCCGCCAATTGTGTTCTATTGAGTTGGCAGCACTGAACGTTACCAGATTTTCATCTGTTGTCTGTGGTCGGTTAGTCACGGAGCGCGATCGTCGTCTGTTTTCTGTACGGGTAGAAATGGAGTATTTCACGACGAAACAGCGTGTTGTCATAGTGAAAACTTATTAGAGATGTGGTGAATGTAGCGCAGGAACTGTTCGCAAACTCCTTGGAACGTTTGCACAACGTAATGCACCGACTAACTCGACTGTGATAAGACTAATTGCTAAATTTAAAAAAAAAAAAAATACGGTTTGCTTGTGGACATTAAACCATCCGGTCATCCTCACGTTAGTCGTTCTCGCCATCATGAATGATATGTTGCTATTCGCCGATGTTGACTACAAATGAATATTTCCAGAACCAGCATGCAATGAATTCTGAAAGATCAGCACGTTTGGATCTATAAAATCCAACTGACACAAGAACTGAAGCCCAAAAGATCACGAGTAGCGCCGAGCGTTTGCCGATTGAGTGCTTAGGAAACAAAGAGTGGACAACAATTTCATCAAGAAAGTAATGTTCAGTAATGAGGTGCACTTTCTTTTCAGCGGCGTCATGAACAAATAGAATCGCAGGATTTGGAACTCAGAAAACTGTCGAGTAATTATATAGAAGTCATTACATCCACAACGAATGACTGTATAGCATCGCAGTTTCGCTGAGGGCGTAAACGGGGACGTACTTCTTTAAAGATGGTGTTGAAAATGCATTAACAGTGAACGACGAACGCTACCGCAATGTTTTTAAGAGAGTTTTTGTGGTCTAAACTGTATGTATGAAATGCTGAGAAAATATGGTTTCAACAAGACGACGCAACCTCTCACACCTCGACTACAACAATGGGCTTGTTACAAGAGAGGAGGATTCCTGGTCGGGCGATTTGTTGCAACGGTGACTTGAATTGGCCACCAAGATCTTGTGAATTGATACCATATGGTTACTTTTGGTAAGGTAATGTAAAATCTGATGTGGACGCCTACAAACCATGATCATTTCCAGAGCTCAAAGGCTGAAATTAAGAGCGTAATTTCAGAACTAGAGGTGCAAGTATATCGAAAAGTTATGGAAATTTTCATCGAAAGAACGAGAGTGTACCTGCAGAGTCATTGGGAGACATTTGAGTAATATCATATTTAATACGTAATCACAGGTAGTATACATTGCAAAAGTATATAAATATGTAATATGTAGATTACTTAATTTCGTCAATAAATTTATGTTATTATTCACTCAACAGTTGCGTTGTTTATGGAACACCCTTTATATAAATTATTTCACAATTTAAGAAAAATTTATCAAATTAACCTATCTCACACACTATATATCATATTATGAATGCTTTGCGAAATTAAAAAAAAAAGTTCTTTTCTCTCTTTTTAGGGGTGAAAGGGGTAGAAATGTAGTGCTCAATTTATATCGTGGCTGTGGTTAACCGTCTTACCGTAAAAGGAAAATAAATTGCAAATCGAAAATGCTAGTATTTAATTGATTAGAACTCTATAAATAGCATTGTATTGTCGTAGCAGGTTTGTTGTGCGTCGACGCATGAAGATGTTATCAGGTACCCATCAATCCTCTGCAATACAACAACAAATAACAGTTCAAAGTAATTATAACTAAGTAAAATTTTGTCGTAGGCTCAGCTATACCATGAAAACGCACTTACCACGTATTTCCAGGAACTAAGCCAAGACTTTGGCCCGGCACATCGGAATCGCCACCCAAACATGTAATGGTTCGGGAAAATCAACCAGAATGAAAACCAAGGTTCAAGAGGTAATGTGAGGGGCAACATCAGAACAAGTTTTATGTGATCAGAATTTCTACGTAACCAAATAGAACATTGACATAACATTATACCGTATATCTGGACATTAGTTTGTAAGAATTATCTTAATAACCTCAAAATTTAAATAATTTCATTTAGAGACTTTATTTCGTTATAATTATATGTATAAATTATGTACTGAAGGTTTTAAGTTTTAACCATAATAATATAGTAGCAGCATATCATATTACAAATCCACATCTAGCATTGTATCTAGTTTTGACTTAAATACATTTACATCGCGTCCTGCCGAAGTAAATATCATATGCAGTTAAGTGGCGAATACCATCACTAATACATATATTTAACATATTCTCCATTATTTTAAAATAATTCTTTATAATTAACTCTCTTCTTTAATCATATATATATAACATCAACTTTAAATACTTATTCTTCTCATTTTTTATGTTACTAATTCTTTCTTCCTTAGTTTAAATAAACTTCTGCCACATTGCTTTATATTCCTGACAAGGACGGCGTATGTACTATAATGTATTTGTGGATTATTCTCAATAAAATTTTAATACATTCTAAGCACCATAAATAAAACAGCATCATTAAAATCCAAATTGAAGTTTATAAATTTAGGTCATTTAGCAGTACGGTATTATATGTCTGAATTTTGTTGAGGTTGTTTAGAATACCAAAATATAACATGTTGAATAAATTTGATTAAAACGAAAGATTTTGAGAGCTGTATGTTACATTTTATTATTCCATGATTTTGAATTTGGCAGACAGATGTGGGAAGAGAAAAGTCTCCCCCAAACAATTTCCTTTTTAGCACTTCATGTTTGTTTTATTTCCTTTATTTAACAAAATTCACTTCTAAATATATTATTACCTGATATCGTTTTTTTTTGTTCAAAATCACATTTAACGATGAGGGATTTCCTTTATTATATATATTCACTCAGTAATCTTCAAAACTTTAAATCTCTACTTTCACACTTTGTTTATGTATTTTCGATTCGAAAATATTCTTTTTTTATATGTATATTTATGGTGCAGAACAGAATACATGTCACTATTTTTCTTAAAATGTAATGCGCTAGGTACAGATCAATAAAGGCGGCGCATTACAGACTCCCCCCTCTCTAGAAAAAAATTTTATCACTTGATAAAATTTTTCTTCAAAATTTAATATATACAAAATTTTCCTTAAATATTATTTTCAGGAACAATTAATCTTCTGTTTCAGGGTTATACTTCGTTAACAGTTTTTGTTTTTCTTCCTCTGTGCAATCGAACAGTTTTAAATTTCTTAAGTTTTGCGTTCCTGCATTACGATGATCTAAAGTCTTTAATACCGCACAGTTCCGTAATAATTTTATAACTTGGTAAGGTCCTACATAACATTTTAAATACTTAGCAGCTTCATTTTTAACCGCTGATGATAAAGGATGGGTCCTTTTCATAACCAAGTCTCCTTCTTTAAGAACAATAGCTCTATGATTCTTAGACTTTAATGTTACTTCAGTTTTTGGTAATACTGGGTTATGGACTTCTAATATTCTATCAACCAAATCTAATGGATATAATTCTGTTGGCCAATTATACGAAGATTTAAATGAATCTATTGCTGAGTAGGATTGGAATAATTCTGCAGGTATTTGCTTAGTGGTTGTGTCTATTGAATAATTTAATAGATCTTGGATTTCTTTCAACTTCTTACTCCATTTACATTGATGTCCCGCACAATACAATCGAACCAATCTATTTAAATCTCTATGTTTTCTTTCAATAAGTCCATTTCCTCTTGGATTGTATGGCGACGTTTTAGTGTGCTTTATCCTATGTTCCGTGCAAAATTTCTTCCATTTAAAGGAAAGGAATTGTGCTCCTTGATCCGTAACAATGACATTCGGATATGGAACCACATGAAAGTATTGTTTTTCAAGAGTTCGTATTATTTCGGAAGTACTTGCATTTCGCAGAGGATAAAAACATACGAATTTAGAATATACATCAATTACAGAGAGAATAAAATAATATCCGTAACTATTTGGTAATTTTCCTTCTAGATCCAGACACAATTTATCGTGTATATTATTAGCAGTTATATGATAATTCTCTAAAGCTGTTTTCCGGTTTGAATATTTAGTCGCCGCACATTGTAAACAGTTTCTAATGCAGGAAATCATGTCAGTTTTTAGAGTCTGCCAATAGAATAATGATCTGCAGAATGCTAAACATTTCTTCTGACCGAAATGTCCTTTTTCATGTATTCGGTGTACCAATGTTTTTGCCATTTCTTTCGGTATAACTAACAGCCAACTACCTCTTTTAACATTTTTAACAAATATGACTGAATTATGAAATTTTAGATATGGATAATCTGGATTCTGTTCTAATTTTCTTTTTAAATTTTGACAGTACAAATCATTATCTTGACCCTTCTTCAATTCCTTATAATCAAACAACTTGGGATCTTCCTTGAAAATGAAGTATCCATATACTTGAAAAATGTCTTTTGATAAACTACTATTAAAGTCTTTTTGATTAGTTGGGGAATTTTCTCTCCCGCAGTCTTTGACCCCCATATCAATAGACCGCGACGTTAGTTTCCCGGGGTTGACATCACTGAAGTCTCTGCCATTACGCCACTTGTGGTAGTTGCAACATTATTTGAATTTACATTCTCTGACTGTTCAGATCCTCCAGGTGGCTGGAAATTATAATTACTCCAGTAATAGGGATTTTGGTACCATGGCGGTGGTGGACCATACCTGGGAAAATTCCATGGTCGTCTCCTGAATGCATTTTTAAAATTCCATCCTGTTCTACTATTTGCATTTGTTATTGGTGACGCAGTATTATTTCCCAAATTTGGTAACGACTGCACACTCGTTGTTTCGGTTTGGACCCCAGAGTCAATTTTCACCCTTCTAGCAAAGTTTACCTGTGGTCTCTGGAAATGCCTACGGGAAAAGTTCCTAGAATCCATAGTATTAGTAATATTTGTATCATTATATTCTTGAATTTCCATTATTCTCAACATCAGATCATCCAAATTTTTATTCGGAGTGCTTCTTAATATTTTTGCTTCGTGACTGGGGAGGCTATTCAGCAACAAGTCTATCAATTCTTTTTCATCTGGGTTGCTACAAATTCTTTGATAAGTTTCGACAAGATTCCATGCAAAATCCGATAATGTTGAATATTTACTTCGATCGTACCGCATTAATTGCAATTGTCGCTTTTGAGCTCTTTCTAAACGTTCTGACAGATATTGCTTCTGAAAATATCTAACGAAATCTTCAAAAGTTTTCACCTTATGCTGGATGCTTCGGAACCAGGCTCCAGCTGTTTTAATTAAACACCTTGAGACTAACACCAGTTTTTCGGCATCACTAAGTTTGAATAAGGTCAACGTTTGCGTAAACTCATGTAGGAAGGCTTTGGCAGCTCCATTATATTGTCCATCAAACTTTGGAAAATCCCGTAAATCAGTATATCTAAGTAGATTTCCAGACTCCGTCACTACATTCGTTACTTTTGTGACATCTAAATTTCCTTTTGCAGATTCTCCTTCTCTACTATTAGTTATTACTTCTCCCGATACATCACAGTTCTTTAAAATTCCTTCATTGTTGACATTCTCTTTTAACATTGACTCGCTAGGCCAAGGTATCCGTGTTTCTGTCGTAGAAGACGTAAGAGCTGGCTGCAATGCAGGTTGAATGTTCGTGTTATTTCCAGTCGACATCCCAAATGTGGCGTTCACCACAGATTCTCTATCTCGTTTTCCTTCTCCATTTCCACACAAATTCAATTCTTGAAAGCCTTTCTCTAGGGTCTTCACTCGTCGATCAACTTCTCCTTCCCATTTCAATAGTTTTAAACTGGTACGATCCAATTGGTCACGTTGTTGTTTTTGTTCGGATTCCATTATGGAAAGTCTGTGATCGAAGTCTTTCTGGTTTTGGACTGTCATTTCTACTTTAGTTTCAACCTCTTAAAATTTTGATTCTCTTTCCTGTTCTCTTTTCTTCATATCTTGCATTTCGTTCTCCATTTGTGTGAATTTATTATCTAAACTTTCCTGTAGATCTTTTCTAAGATCAATCATGTCTTTTCTAACTTCCTGCAACTTCGCATCTAAATAGTAAGAAAATTTAGTAAAAGTGATGTCAATACTAGCTTCCACCGTAGCTCTAAATTCTTCTCGCAAACTCGAACAGTGGTTGCACACGTTTCCCATTGATTCTTTTGAAGGTAGACTTGCAGTTTCGTCTGTCTTCTTCTTAGAACTTCCGTCACGTATTTCTCGTTCCTCTCTCTCTAATCTATTTCTTTCATGGCTTTCTCCTTTCTTCTTCTTTCTAACTGAGTTCATTTCTTCATCACTTTTAGTAGCTTGTTTTCTATCTTTATCTGAATGACGACTATGTCGTGAACTATTTCTTCTTTTATGTACTTCTTCTCTCATGTGACTTCTATGTCTTTTCTTTCTTGTTCTTGTAGCTTCTTCCCTAGGAATAGCTCCATTCTCTTCCACGTTCTTTCTCTCCTTTTCACTATCACTCTTATTGGATTTATTAGACTTTCTTTTTCCTTCATCATGGTTATGTTTATTCTTATTTCTGGGTTTTGTACTCATCTCTTCCTTCCCAGTTTCGGCATTCTTACTAGACGGACCTGAATCTTCTTTTGACACTTCTTCTCTCTCAGTTACACTTAATGAATTCACTTTGTCGACTTCTTTCTCCTTTTGACTGCATGCATCGCAAATCCACACAACTGATGGATTACTCATTTCTTCATACTTTTGTTCATTGATTCCAACACATATAAAATGATACCACTCTTCACAGTGGTCACATTGAATTATTTTGTTTTTGTCTGCGACTTCCTTATTGTCCCTTTCATTACAGCAGACGCACACTATACTATCACTACTAGAGCTAACAATTGACATCTTCTTCCAACAATAGTTCGGAAGAGCCTCATCTTCTTCCCTTTTCAAATCTGCCATATCTTATATGTATATATTTCCACAATATTCACAGAGTTTTCTTCATGTTACCCTCACATTTCCTTTTCCTTTTCATGTGATAATCACCATCAAATCCTGGCTGGGTCGCCATTTTTACACTTGTAGTGCTCAATTTATATCGTGGCTGTGGTTAACCGTCTTACCGTAAAAGGAAAATAAATTGCAAATCGAAAATGCTAGTATTTAATTGATTAGAACTCTATAAATAGCATTGTATTGTCGTAGCAGGTTTGTTGTGCGTCGACGCATGAAGATGTTATCAGGTACCCATCAATCCTCTGCAATACAACAACAAATAACAGTTCAACAACAAAAACCAGTGAAATTTCTAAAATAAATAAATAAATAAATGTAAAGTTATTCTTATTATGGTGCAGTAGTGTATTTTGCACTTCATAAATAGGTATTTTCCTGGTAGTTTGAAGTCGAACACACTCATACCATATTTTTAATAGTAAAAAAAAATGTCTTCAGTACACAAAAAAACAACATAGAAAACAATTAGAATTTCTCCTGATAAAAAAACACGCAAAGAGTAGCCTACAAAGTACGTTCTGATAACTTCCGTATATATATATATATATATATATATATATATATATATATATATATAGGCTTTGTAACGTTCAAGCATTTGACACCAAAAAGCAATTATGAGAATTTTGTGCTCCAAATCCTCTAGGGATTTAAATTTAAAAAAATAAAAAAAAACAGAAAGGAAGTAAAAATAAAAATACTAGCCTTTGATCAGTATACTCTTCCTCTAGAGAATTTGCAAAGATAATGTACAATATATATAAAAGCATTCTCCAATATATATATATATATATAGTATATAATCTTTTCTCCCTTCCCTTAAGCGGAAAAGAAGAGAGTTGAGTCGAAAGTTATAGAAAACTGGGGGAGGATGGGGAGGCAAATATCCTCCTGCTGTTGCCAGAAAGCTTTTTTCTATAATCCTCCCGCCTTTATATCAGAGATTCCTAAGCATTATTACGCGCATGGAAGCAAAAAGGGGTAGCAAAGACACATGAAATATTCAGAGCATTAATTGTGTCCTGAATCTCCCACCGAAGCCAATATGGAAGAGATGTAGGAGAAGGGGGGGGAAGGAAATTGAGTAGAAGAAAAGAAAAGCTTTACTGTTGTAGAGAAGGAAAAAGAGAAAGAAAGAAAGCAAGATAGCAACCATTGCAAACGAGAATCATTTAAAGGGAATCACACGCACTTACCACAGCGCCACCTAATAACATTTGTTTCAAAAGTCTACACTTTCTTTAAGAGAATATGTATTTTGGGATTTTGAGAAGTACCGTTTCGTACCACGACTGTACGAGACGTGACTGCACGATGTATTCCTACAGGTGTATTTGGCCGTACGGTGAGACAAGGAAGCAATGCCCCCTTACTGGATTTCGAAAACAAATGAAATGAAGTGAAATCTTTGCGTTTAACGTCCCATGATTATGCTTGTTAGGCTAAGTAAGACGATGATCCAAGCAAGTGAATGATTTTGGAAGAATTGATGAAATGGAAAAGTGGGAGGAAACGGGAGCACCACGAGAAAACCCCCGAGCATGATGTTGTCCACCACAAACTTACTTCGACGGGGATCGAATCAGGGACCCCACGCACCAGAAATAAGCACTCTATCACTGAGCTACAGTGCCCCCTCCCTGAACTTCGATGGTTGCACTGAGGAAATTTCAGACGTTAAATTAGCCGAAATTCGATTGCTAGTAACCGAGTTACTCTCTCAATATTTGTCAATATATACCACATCAAGCTATTGGTTACTGCAACCGAGTACTATTCTGTTAGTTAATATTCACTCATTTTACCGAATAGTTGGCTAATTTAACCGAGGAGATGAGTTAACCGAGTACTTACAGACCATTAATAAAAATAAGGGAATAAAGAACCGTATAACATTCGAACCAGCGACTTACGAGACAGTAGGATAACGCTCGGCTATCTTTTGTAAAAATAACTTTATGTATACTGAAATATAGAGGCAGTTTTAGTTATACTTTTCGGAAAATCGTGTAATTTCTCGCTTTAGTAAGAAAGTAATAATGGGAACACTTCGATTATTCCAACACAGCTAGAGCTTTCTCAAATGGTAACAATTTGGTTGACATTTGGTATGTAAGGTCCTTTCGTGTTGACTTTTTTTGTTTGTTTATTTGTTTTACACATTTTATTCAAAACCAATCGTTTTTAAGAGGTTTAATTAACCAAGTAAACTGATTAAAAATACTTTTGTCAGTTTTCTCGATGAGCAGTAGCCCAGAAATAGATTGAAAATGCAAAGAATGGCTTACTTCTGTAGTAACTCAGAGGATTTTTTTAAGAGGGTAGTTTAAAGAGAAAATCAGCTACTAACAATCGAGTTTTCATTTAACCCCCACTCAACAAGCAATAATTTTTCTCAGTGTACACAAATATAGTATTTAGGCCTAGTACATTTATAATATTAAATATATTTATATACAAATATAATACTGTATATTAAATGCAAATATACTAAATAATGATATATTATACGAAGTTGAACACTTGTGCCATCTTTGTTAGCCTAATTATATATACGAGGGTAATTCCAAAAATATACTTCATCCAGAAATACTAAAAATGTGTATTTTCAATAATGTTTGCATCATTTTAAAGCTTGTCCGTGTATTATATTTTATTTCATAATTGCCATTTCGGTCGTTGGATTTTTGTAGGCGCTATGGCAGGTTTTTCTATGCCAACATCATACTAAAACTTGTTTGGCGTAAGCAATAAACTGCTCTAAACAAAGCCACTTGAAACTAAATCTCGCTGATTTGCTATTGGCCTACCGACGCTTCTACTCCTCCGCAAAATAGTGCATATGATTTGATTATTATTTTTGCTATGAAGCTCCATATAAAACTGCTACATTATTATAAATAACAGAAATATAATATGGATTATCTAATAAAACTGCAATAGAGTGTAGTTAGTCAAACAATAGAAATAAATTCTAAGCGTGCGCCAATTCAACTGTGAAGGCGTGTTCTGCTTTTAAGTCTGAAAGATGGCTGACATGAATCCCGGTTCAGCGAGTGTTGTGGTGAAACATCAACAAGTTAAACCTTTACTCACTAAGCAATAATTGTTTACCAGTGAAATTAATATATATATATATATATATATATATATATATATATATATATATTCGAGTTTCTTTCTTTCTTTTCTGCTGCTGCTGTATTTCTAAGTATTTGGACAATACGAGACAGTATTGTCAAAGTGCAATGTATAATTTACTCCTTCCCGTGGGGAGTGGGAGTGATACATCACTAGCCAATCGTATTTGTGACTAGCGGAAGGATACAAATATTTTGTTTATCGGAGTTTAGAGCTTACGGTGAACAAGGAATAACTCACAGCCATGTGCTTTAGGAAATGTTGAACCTTATCTTTCACCTCATCATTGCTGTTGAAGTGCGTTCCAACCAAACGTTCTTTCAACTTACAAAACATCTGGTAGGCATTGGTTTGCTCAACCTTCATGATTGTCTCTTCGGAAATGGATGATGTTCTTCTGCTCCGTTCTTCAATCACGGATGCAAAGCTTCGTCGTTCCTCAATCACGGATGTTGAATGTGGATATGTACCAATTGTGGTTTCAACAAGATTCAGTGATCTTGCATACAGCCGGATTTTGCACGGCTTTCTTACGATAGACCACACTGAGAAAAATCCGTTATTCGAACAGCGGTATATTGTACACATATACGGAATCCTCTTCTTTACTACAACAATCAGTACGGAGCGTACGTCTATTTGCTACATACGCACTGCCCTTAGATGTTACACCATGTCGTTGCAGGATGTCCGACATCTAACAGTCTTCCGTATATTACATACATATACATATGTTATATTCGTCAGCTATATGTTATATACGCCCATTTGTATGTGAGATCCTGACCCACTATATTGTTTCATACGGAAAGTACGTATAGATGGAACACTTATACGGAAGGTATTATAAAACATGCATTTTCAGTTATACATTTGCTGTACATATAACTACTACTAACTACATGTGTAAGTCCAAAAACTACAGGATTTACACATGTAACATACAATTTTAAGTACGCCAAATACGATTTTTTTCTCAGTGCATTCCGGGTAGCGTAATTTCTCGTTATGGTGAGATCTCGTGGCCGCCACGGTCACCTGACCTCACATGTACTGATTTCTTCCTTTGGTGGTACCCCAGTACTCCCAATTCCGAACATGCTGTTTTAATATTCCTGAGTTGAAGGATCGCACCAGCACTGTCATCGGCAATATTTCAGGCCGAGCCGTGCCGTGGAATATCAGTGCCCGGGACGAGAGTATATGACGGCGCCCCCATACATATGAGTGAGGCCGATAGAACAGCCGCGAAGCTTAAAAATATTTTCAAAAATAATCCATGCTTTTCCTCGATTTTTAGCACCTTTTATTACTTTTTCCTTCCATTTTATATATATGCACATGCATTTTCCTAAGATGAGTAACATTATAGGACCACTTCCTAAAGCAGGAACAGGATTTAAGTACATACTAGTAATATTCCAGATAATTTTTCCTCTCCCTTTTTTATTTCCTTCTTTTCATTTTTTTGCTAATGAATTTTGCACTCCTGACATTGGCTCCCGGGCCCTTTCGCCCCCGCACGGCACGGCATTGATTACAAAGAGTTATAAATAGCTTACAACGCCGTTTAGCTGAACGTATTGTGACATTAATATTCAAATGTTAATTAACCCAATCAAACATTGATTTACAAATTAACAAATGTCGTACTTATAAGTACTATTTAACATAAGAGCAATAAATAAAAAAGCCGTTACTTATGAATATGGTGTTTTTGTAATATTACGCTACGAACACGGAAACATCCAAGGCCTATATATCTAATGCAAATTTATTTTATAAATGATATTTACTTGATTTAAACAAGAATTAACTAAAATTCCGAATCATTTCAAAGAAAGTAGAAAGTAATTCCTGATATAAATCAACTATAAACAAAGAAAGCATAGGTACTAAAAACAGTTAAATACTATTATACGATAATATTCACTGTATTTATGCTATAGTTACTATAATTAGTAAAGCTATGCGATGTGCGTAAACAATTGTTGCTATTCATAAAATACATTTATAATATGCATGCTTGCATCAAGGAGTGTTTCCACGACTGCGTTTTGTGTTGGTCTTTCCCTCCTGGGAAATATCCCTGCAGACATCCCTGCACCCAAGGGATAGAACCAGGTCTCCCATATAAAAGAAGGAAATATTATTTTTGTACTATGTGACTAACTTGACCATATTCTGGAAACGGGTAAAATTGTCACAATAAATAGGTTCTCTAAGATCTTGTTTGAATGTTAGAACCATTAGCGATATATATTGGCGATATATATACAGGGTGAATCTGAAAGATATGCACAAACTTTGGGAGGTGATTCATGACATCAAAAGTAGACAAAAGTCCTCTTGCATATTGTCGAATTCCGCGTCGTGTACGAGTGACAAGGGTGCCAACTTGGAATCGGAACTCCAATCATGACAATTGAAATGGAACAGAAAGATGTGCGCATACTTCGGAAGGTGATTCTTAACATCAAAAGAAGACAAAAAAGTTCTCTTGCATGTTGTCGAATACGGCGTCGTGTACGCTGCGCACATCTTTTTATTCCGTTCCAATTGTCAGGATTCACGTTTCGATTCCAAGTTGGCACCCCTGTCATTCGTACACGATGCGGAATTCCACAGCATGCAAGAGAACTGTTTGTCTTCTTTTGTTATTACGAATCACCTGCCGGAGTTTATGCACATCTTTCAGGTTCACCCTATATATATATATATATATATATATATATATATATATATATATATATATATATTATTATTATTATTATCTTGTCTGTTACCAGAATTACACAAGCAAGTTTTCTCTTGTTATGAGGAACGTCCCAGTATCTTCATTAACTTTCGTACACAGTAACTTCTCACTTACGCAGGTAATGCATTCTGTAAATCTTTACGTAAAGTTGAATTTTACACAAGAAATCGCTCGTGGCTATATGGTTACCGTTCAGGAATTTGACAATAGAGCCCCGGGTTCCTTACCCAGCGAGAGCTTATGTGATTATGATCTTCCGTTAAGATATAGGTCCACGTCTCATATTGCCTCGCTGCAAAAAAAAAAAAAAAAAAAAAGAACACTAAACTGAAAATCATTCATATTCAATTTTACTTAAGTTGAATTGTAAATTGCTTAAATATAACTTCGTATCAAACTGCAATATTTATGATATTCATATTTTATAAATGTTATAGTTATGCAGAAGTACTGTATTTAATCGGATTTATAAGCTATAAAAGTACGTATAGAATAATTATGTAATTATATTAACCTGATATTTCATATCTACCTATTACTAATTGACGTAAGTATCGTATTACGGAATTTGGTGGATGCTGTAGTTGCTCGCGCAATATACATGATTCCATCATCAATTCAAATAATCATATATGTACGATGTCGTTAACATATTTCGTGTGCGTCCAACCTTTGAAGATTTTATCATAATAATATTGAACAAGTAAAGAGTTAAGAGTCCCTAGCACTGTGAAATTAAAATACCGCTAATTTTACAGTAATTATATGATATCTTCAAATAGATAAAATATAATCGGAAAGTGGATCAAGACCTCCCTAGACGATGTTATTTTGCATGAAGTACCGTTATCACGAGTCATCTAGTAGCTTTTCGTTTGTAGTTATTTAGAAACGCGAAAATAAATGCCGATTTTCTAAATGGCTGGAAATCGAAAGCAGATAAATGAGTCATGATAACGGTATCTCACGCAAAATAATATTGTCTAGGGAGGTCTTGATTCACTTTTCGATTATCTTTTATCTATTTGAAGATATTACATAATTACTGTAAAATTAGCGGTATTTTAATTTCGCAGTGATGAGGCCTCTTAAAGTATCTTCTTCCTTTAAGAATTCTGACTACCCATCTCCCTTTAAAACGGCGTATCTCCACAGTACGAAATTTTACTAATCTTGTGAGCAACACGATAGTTTACCCAAGTCTTAGGTCTCAGATTCTATTTATGTTACATGATTCCTGGCAAGGGCGCCCATGTTGTGGTTTCCAAGAGGGGGGCAAGTATAAGCGACATTTCAAATGTAGTCTCAAATTTTGCGGTAACTATTCTAAAAAAAATCTATTGGGTTTTCGATCTTCCGCAGCACAATTTCCTCTAAAGGGGGGGGGGCAAGCGCCCCACCTTGCCCCCCCTGATGGGCGCCATTGATTCCTGGTATAAAAATTTAAATTGATTGTAAGAACATAATCAAAAGCATTTATCAGCATTTTAAGATACGTACGCAATTCCAAACCAAACTACCACTTGGCGTGACAGCCCTTCCTGGGCTTAAACTACTCTAACGACATCTGCTAGCGACCAGATGAACTAAGTCCAGTCTAGCGACTAACACGGGGTGAGCACGCCCTGCTTAACAGACGTATCGGGAGCTTTCTAGACATAATGGCTGTCACGTCTTTTATTCACGTGACTCCCCAATTTCCAAGTACTACCCTGGAATCGAACCCAGGACCATGCGCACGTGAGTCCAACCACTAGACTACGTTGTCCCGTAAGATATACAAATCATTACAAAATATACTCCAATGATTATAAATATGTTTGAAATATTGTTACTTATCGTTTCGTGGGTAGTATTACTAAAGGTGATAAACATGAGACGGTAAACTAAAAATTTTATAGTAGAAATTTCGTTTCATTTCATTATTAGCGTTGACTCTGAATTACAACCGTGACTTGAATCCGCTACAATCGGCATGTGTACGGACCACTATGCAACGCTAAAATTCACAGTAGGCTATAGGCCATTCAAAACCACTCAACCTTGCCGCAAAGAGAACCATACACTTTGGCTTAAAATAAGGACCTTAAAAGGTCAACAGAATGCACATTTCTTTGGTTTTGCTTATGGGTAAGAGAACAGGACATCTAAAAAGATGCGGTTAAACAGGATTTTTTAAACGATGTATTACGTTGTTGTTTCAGCATAATTTTTTGAAACTACAGGGTGTTTGAAACCTCCAACACTCTGGACTATTATACCGGGTGTTCAGAAAGTAACTATGCAGTTCATAACTTGCCGTATTTTATTTTCCATAAACCACTTTAAACAACTGAAATTAACTCGAAGCAAAACTTTAATGTCATGGAAGTTATAAGAGATGCTGGAAGTGATCCCCTTGCACTTGAAGACACAGTTGCACACGATTCTGTATGTTCTTGAAGACGTTGTGCAGAACATCGGGAGTGATGTTCCGAATGTGACGTGTCAGTGTAGCTTGCGGTGTGCGGATTGCCTTCATAGGCCTTTCTCTTCAACCTACCCCATAGAAAGTAATCCGGTGGAGGTAAGAAGTGCAAATGTAGCTTCTACTGCTGAGGTAAACTTGTCTCCACTGCGGAACACATGCTCCACAAGAAACACTCTTTGTTCAATCGTCAACATGATGACCTGGATCACAATGATGTCACGCAAAACGTTGGTCTTCAATCAAATCGGACCTGTGAACAAATACAAATACCTGGTCAAATATGGTTCAAATATGTTAAATAATGGAAAATGTATTACTAATTGACAATCATATCAGTCATCACTTAGCACACCACAAGATGGCACTTCATAGTTAATTTCTGAACACCCGGTACTATATGGATGGCCCTAAACAAAAGATATATGAATCTGGATCCGATTTTACATGATTTCTTCGCTAGGGTGGAAAGAACATACGGAGCTGCCCAGGACCAAGAACATCAATTACACAATAGATAACATCACATTGCATCACAAAGAAGAACATACATTAGAAAGTTTCCCACCCTCCCGTAGTGTAACAAACACACATTTTATGTTTCTTGCAACGGAAATCTTCTGTTTTCTACCCCAGGTTTAAAACTTTGTCCGCGTAAATTTAATTGTTATTCACACAACAAAAATAATCCTATGCGCTTTACTGAACGACTATTAGTGTCATACTCTGACCATAACCTAGCAGTTTTGCCCTTCCCCTACGTGGCACCAGCGTGGTGCTGCTGTAAGGTGCTGCAGTTGTAAACTACGTATATCTAACCCCAAAACTGCAAACCAACATTATATTCTGATTTATCCCTCTATCATGAAGCATGTGTTCTTCTGTATGAGGCAATGTTGTGTTAAGCATTTGCTGTTGCGCTTCTGGACAGGACCAAATGCTCTTTCAACCATATCTCGGTAAACGGCCGAAACTGTTCACACTCTTTTTTCTGTGCTTGGAATCACTTATACAGTCACTTGTAAGAGCTTCCCCAAAGCACACTGTATATTGTAATACAAAGTATGTATTACGTGGGCGACATAGTGGCAACATAGTGCAGTTGCATTCAACCAGAATTCGGCTTACGCAATACTGTACCGTTTCAACGAGTCCTTTCAAGCTACTTGATGATTGTGTCGTTTCCCATTCGCAATAATCTTACTTTACATAACTAGTTTGAAGATCAATTTCCAAATAATTATAAACCTCATCATACATATATAATATTTTTATTGCTAGTAATGTTTTCAAAAAAACGCTCAAAATTAAAAACAAAAATACTGAGTAATTTAAGCAAAGTTTTCAAATGATTCCTACAGTTAAAGACTCCTTTGGCATTTAATAGATAATAACGTACTCCGAAGTCATCAATTCGCTTTCCGTCCTCACTTCAATGCTGTTGCTTAACTAACAAGTACATTGAATTTAACTATAATAGCAGGGTTCACACTCTGGGAATCTTCGTTGATATATAGAAGGCATTTGATAAAGTATATAATTTACAAAATACACTTCAACGTTTTCCAGTACCTTGTATCAAATTGATTACTTCATTTCTCTGAGCACGGAACTTCATCGTAAAAATTACCTTTTTATTCTCAATCCCATTTGTGCATTTGTGACCACCATTTACTCCATGTGTATGGTTGATATTGCAACAACAGAAAATATATTATCAATAAATTTTGCATATAACTCTGCTCCCTTTGAAATGGTATACGAACATTCCATTTGTCCAAATGGTCCAATGGCAACTAAATCAAGGATCTAAGGTGACTTTAAGAAGCAATTAATTCATTTTTCAAGATGGTACATCAAATTTCAGGTATCATAACGTACAACTTTTGCTTTAATCTGGAGTAAACATAATTTGGTGTTTATCAGAACAGAAATTTCAACTTTCAAGAGCCTCAACGAACTGCTTAGACACCGTCAGTCCCCTTTTAGTGCTATGGTTCATGTCTACAAACAATAATGAGATCACAATTTATTTGTGCAGATTATGCTCGAGATAATGCTGTTGCTTCACTGGCTATAGCAGGGGCATAGAGCTAAACGAAGACCTTAGCATCTCTTATGCACATGAGATAATCGAAGAACAATCTTGTCAATTTTGAAACCAACTACACCATCCCTTGCATGACATCGTAGAAGGTATTGAACATCTAATTCGTACATGGAATACTTAAAGCATTTCAACTCCTACATAAACAATTGGAGTACAGAACAAAGGGTTCTCTATGGTTACAGCTCCCTCGTGACTATATGACGCATTTATTCCGAAGTTGGTCGACCGTCTGCTTTTCAACAAAGAGCGTATTAACAGCTACGAAAATCATCAATTTTTTGGATAGCTTTAAAAGGGTATAATAGAGTAAGGTAGGGTAGGATCGAGTTAGCTTAAGGTTAGAGGAGTTTGGACCCATTTTGTTAAAATTAATAGAGTGTAATTTCTCATCTCTGCGTAAGGACGCTAAATAGAGCATCTCTGCACACCTGCAACTATGTGCAGAATACAAATGCTCGTTACTTTCCCATGATCATTGTATGTTGTAATCTTGAGCGAAGTAGTTCTTTCCGTTTGGCAAAAAGTCCCATGCTTATATAACCTCTAGTATATAGAAAAAAAATAAACACAACTTCCGCTCTCCTTACGTATTATCAACCACCCAAACGAGAAAATTATCCATTTCTTCCCGGTAAATTTTCAAAATTTGTTCGAAACGGAGGACCAACTTTGGAACTTAACCCCTATATGATTAGTATATATGGCTTCGGAATAGGGAACCCGGATTTGATTCCTGGCGGAAGCTCATGTTGTTCGGGTTCCATGTTAATCTGAGGTTCACGTCTTTTATAGTCTTGGTGCTGAGAAGGAACGTTAAATTCCAAACCAACTATTTAAGCACTTTCGCTACAGTGGTTGGAACTAGAAGGTAGAAATTGGATCGCAGCCAGAACCCAGACTATAATAGATATATCATGAGTTTACTATAAATTTTTAAAACATATAGAAATAATAGCTTCAATTATTTTTTTTACTCAAAAAACTGGGGGCCTAGGCCTCCCGGCTCAGGGCTAGATCCACCACTGTTCCACTAGTCCAATTCCGAGAGCAAAGAAACTGTGACAGTTTAATTCATTAATAGATTAAAATATTACGTGGATTGAGTATAGCCCGCTCCCCCCAGTGATTTTTAACGAATCATAGTGATTCTAACGATTCATATTAGTTCATAATGAATCGGAATCGCATGTTATAAAGATTTAAGATGTAAATCTTGTGGTAAGGAAGCTTTAGTATAAGTAGTAGTAGTAGTAGTAGTAGTAGTAGTTAGTAGCAATAGTAGTAGTAGTAGCACTAGTAGTAGGAACGGGTTAGAAGCCCCACAGGGGTTGGTTGGGTTCTGTTCTCGATATAAGTAGTAGTAGCAGTAGTAGTAGTAGTAGTAGTAGTAGTAGTAGTAAAGTAGTAGTAGTAGTAGTAGTACTAGTAGCAGTAGTGACTCCTCCAGTTCCGGTGACAAAGAACTGGGGAGAGCGGGCTATACACAAGCCTATTATGTTTCTTTTGAAACAAGGCTATGTGTTTAAATGGGACTTTCTCAATGAGCACTCTGACCTCACTAATGAATTTTCAAATTCTAAATTTCTATACTTTTTTCATTCTGATATTTGATGGAACTCTTGTTAAATTTTAGACACAATTTTTTTTTTTTTTTGTATTTTTCTAGTTTACATGCAAGCTATAAATTTACATGCAAGCTATATATTCATTTCACTTTGCTTACGTTGGGATCAATAAACGTATAATAGAAAAACATACGGAGCAAGAAACATTTGATTTTAGAGCTCGGTCTGTATACTCTACACAGGAATTGAATATTCAACACAACCGTAAATTTAATATGACTTTGTACGTACAATCATACTAATTAATTGCCTGTAGTATTTTGATAGCGTGCTTGTTATACTTACATTTACAGTTGTTTGTGATTGTTTCGGATAATAATCAGTTTTGAGCATCACAAGAGTTTGTATAATCATTGTCCTTTTGCTGTTTACACATTGCAACATGGGAAAATTGATGTTTTCCAGGTGTTTTGCTCAACATTAGTGGATTAGCGTTGTTTACTCTTAATATTAGATTGTCATTTGTCATTTCTGCATTTCATTTTGCGCAACTCTTTTTTTCTTTCATGCCTTCGATTCAAAAAGTTAGCACAGTGTTGCCAAAACCTTAGAATACAATTTCCTGTTTGAAGATCGATAATATCTCCAAGCGATAGCAGAAGAGAAGAAAGCATACTGAACGTGAAAATAAATAAATAAATAAATAAATAAATAAATAAATAAATAAATAAATAAATAAATAAATAAATAAATAAAATAAATAACAAAATAATAAATAAATAAATAAATGAAAATAAAATAAATAACTAAAATAATAAATAAATAAATAAATAAATAAAAATTTCAATGTATTTACGTGGTTTGCAAATCGAAAAGGGATATTTGGATGTCTGCTTTTCTGGTATATATAAACAGAGAGAGATAGAGAGAAAAAACGTATGTGCCATACGTAAAAACGAGAGATTACATTCGGTAAATTCTACAGTTTTTGGACTTAAGAGTCTTCATCCCGGCGAAATTAAAATACCGCTAATTTTACAGTAATTATGTGATATCTTCAAATAAATAAAAGATAATTGAAATATGGAACAAGAGCGCCCTAGACAATATTATTTTGCATGAGGTACCGTTACCACAAGTCACCTAGTGGCTTTCCGTTTTCAGCCGTTTAGAAACGCGAAAATAAATGCCGATTTTCAAAATGGCTCGAAATCGAAAGCAGATAAGTGAGTCATGATAACGGTATCTCATGTAAAATGATATTGTCTAGGGCGCTCTTGTTCCACATTTCGATTATCTTTTATCTATTTGAAGATATCACTTAATTACTGTAAAATTAGCGGTATTTTAATTTCGCCGGGATGAATACTCTTAACGTACGACTATATGTAACATCATGTAGCAAACGTATAACTGAGAACGTGTTTTTATAAACTTTCCATATAAGTGTTCCATCTATAGTACTTTCCGTATGAAAGAAAGAATTGTATATAGGCGCTAAAGGTCAAACATACAGATTGACGTATATAACATATAGCTGACGTATGCAAAATACGGAAGACTGTTAGATATCAGACATCCTGCAGTGGCATGATGTCACATCTAAGTGGGAAAAAGGCAGTATATACAGTATGTAGAATATGGTAACGATATATGCAGATTTTCGTAGTAAACATATGGAAACCTTATATTTGTACAATATACTGCTGTCCCTATAATGGATTTTGCTCAGTGTACGCACACCTGAAGATCATTCCGTTCAAAATATCTGAATCAATTTTTGAACTTAATTTTTCTCTAAACAACTTTCTCCTAGAGTGTTTGTATGCAAATCCGAACTCAAGTATAAAATGGCTGTAGTAACGAGCGCGGGAACTAAATCCAAGCAAGGAAAATTCTGACAAGGACAAAATCACAGGAGTATATACTGGATGTAAAAGTGCACACCTTATACGATTATTTTTCCCTTCAATTGTCATATATTCTAAAATGTTGTCCGTATTTTTTCAACTGAAATAACTTTTTCTTTCTTTTAAAGTGCTGAAAACTTGTAAAATTCGTAAAAATGTTATAATAAAAGGACAGATTAACTTGAATTACTTGCATACATACCATGGGCGCCCCTCTGGCTCTCGAAAATGTATACGTAATATAGTAAACCAAGTATATTAAACACTATAAATACCAGACGTAATATAGCAACTATGGAGATGGCCCCCTCTAGAAAATTTTCTTTGGGCGCCCCTGACATATATCCATATGACAAGTTCTGGGTATTCCTATTTATTATACCTTTCGTACAGTAAGACCATTCGTTTTAATTATGAAAAGTAACTGTAATGCTATTTTTATTTTAAAAAGGTCGTTTTTTTGTGGTAGCACATAGTAGTTTTTTATTTTGAGTATATTAAATACTCTTTGAATATTTGTCTTAATTCTTAAATACTGATCAGGATTCTTTTTAGCAAAGATCAAAATGTGAAATATTTAGAGCGCAAAGATTCTGTCCAATTTTTTTTTCTCGAAATTGAGTTTCTATACTTTTAGATGGCGTGTGGTGTACTCTTTCACATAGACAAAAAAAAAAAAAAAAAAAAAAAAACGTACGAAATCGTTATTATATACAAGAAATAATGAACAAATTTTGTCCTATACAATATGTCCTACGTCCTATGTCCATTATTTTTGCTCTCCTGTAAAATTTCTAAAATTGGACATAGCACCTTTGTGCTCCAAGGACGTGCAACTGTCTTACGTCTTTTATTGGGTTTCCAACATTTAACAAAAATATATTATTTCCGTAAGAATTTCATATTTAGATGCAACATTTTTCAGTGTTGCCACACTTGGTACAATCGTACCAAATTCAGCCCTTTTTGTCTTTCGTTGGCCCGTTGGTACCACGCTGGCATTTTCAGCCCCTTTTGTGAAAAAGTTAGTACAATTCTACCCAATTCAGCACCATTTAACAAATACTTGTCACATTTTCTAAAGTGTCAGTTAGATTTTTCCTACATCTCACGTTACTTACTGTATACTGTGTGTTGGACTCTTGAAAAATGCTGTTGAACTTTCATTCTGTGACGTTGCACCGCTTAACACTAGGAACTTTGTGTCTAAAATTCGTAATTCGAACTATACTGGGATACAAATGACGCTAGATGGGCGCTTCCGCACCGCGCATGAAGGAGACGAGAAGGAAGCAGTGTGGTGGAAATATTATCTTCAAATCTTAAAAAAAAAAAGAAAAAAATAGAACCACCCAAACAAGTGTTGAATATTCTGAAGACCAGCGTGTGCTCAAGTAAGTATATAATTTATGTCTTTGTAAAGATTCTACACCAAAAGATGATAGCACGAAAAATACATTGACATAATTGCTGGCGTAGCGGGCTAAGTTGTTTTCTAGTGACGCTATATTGACGAATGTAAAGATATCCGAACATTTTCGCATTTTGTAGATCTATATTGACACGTTGATTTGGACTCTTGGAAGAGGGAGGTTGTTCTATAAACATTACCTCTTTCAGTTTCGTTTTATAAAGCCGTGTATTACACTGGTATAAAATTCAGCCTTTTTGTTCCAATTTGGTACTATTTTTCAGCCCACTTCAGAGCTACGAATGTGGTAACACTGTTTTAGATGCATAACAGATGAAGAAAAAAATAATCATTCCTTTATTATTCTGTGCCTTTGATTCTGTCGTTTGAATTTAGTCCATTTTGTCTGAATTTTCCTTGGGGTTTGTCCTCTTGAATTTTGTCCTGCATTCGTAATAATCTGTTGGGTAATTCTAACACAGGCTGTAAGAAGAATAACTATTTCTTCAAGTTTCATCATAAATTTTAGATGCTATTCTTCTTGTTCTCGGAAAAATGTCGAGAACACACTTCTTTATCAGCAGTGTTATTCACATCTACTTTGGTAAAGACGAATGTGATTTTTTTTTAAATACCTGCGGGCAAATGTAAAATTGATTGACCCAGTTGCAAGAAAGCCGTTTGACATTGTAGCAGAAACGAACATAAAATAAACTTAATTCGATATAATATCAAATTATTTCACATCAAGATTTTATTCACTTCTTCAGTAGTTCAAATCTAACATGCTAAGAGTCGCAATACGTAAAAGGTGCCACAGTTCACATCCTCAGACATATTTGTCCGTATATTAAGTAAACAATGCAAGAAGATGCATAAGGCGACTCTTAGGAAAGAAAAAAATGAAATGAAATCTCTGAGTTTTACGTCCCACGCATATGCCGGTTAGGCTAAAGGAGACGGTGATGATGAGTAATGAATGAAATGGTGGAATGAAGAAAGTGGGAGGAAACGGGAGAACCCGAGGAAACCCACGCACACGGTGTTTGTCCACCACAAGGTTCACTTGGCGGGGGCTGGGATCGAACCTGGGACCCCAAGCACCAGAGGTGAACGCTCTACCACTGAGCCACCGCGATACCGAGGTAATTTATGGCCACGAAGGGGGAAATTTATGTCGACAGAGTCTCAAATTTTCCCACAGGTCATGCCCTGAAATCATCACTGTTTGAAAGGTTTCCTTAACAAGTAGAATATTACATTTATTTCTCGTTCTACGTTTTGAAATGGAAAAATCATAATTTTAAAGTGAATTATAATACGATAAGCATAAAGATTTATAGAACTAATGAAGTAAATATTCTTGTGTAAGTTATCGATTTCTAATCTGATTAAAACTCGAATATTCGTTTCCATCTCACTTTAAAGTAAATCCTCTCTCTATATAATTCTTACTGGTAAGTATGTTTAACTCCAATTACTTAATCAATATTTTTAATAATATATTTTTATTGTAATACTTTTACTATTCAATGTTGTATACACTTCATTTCCCAAAGCAAAACCTCGCAAAAGTATAGTGGACTAGTGACTATTATCAAATAAATTATCATTTTGTTTACGTAAATACTGCATCGCCTCATTTGAAACTTCCTACTTTAAATAATAATAATAATAACAATAATAATAATAATAATAATAATAATAATAATAATAATAATAATAATAATAATAATAAAATCATAGCCATACCTTTATCAGAATTTCAGGCTTAGTTAATAAATGAACTCAAGGTGGTCTCTATTCGAAGTTCTATTTAATCGATTCCGATAGAAATACAAAGAGAAACTTCGAGAACAGATAAAAGAAAAATGTTACCTTGGTGGGATTGGAACTAACCTTTAAGAGTTCCTTTCAATTTACATACAAATGCCTTAGGCACTTTCTTTCTTTTCTTTAAGTTAACTGATTCACCGAACGTATCTGAGTAACTTGTCTCTATTTTTTACTCGGGATATATGCTTTATAATCATTTCCGTTAATCTTGAACGACAGGAACTCGAATACAAAAACATCTAAGAGAATTAAAATTCCAAACTCCCAACCGGGAATCGAATCCGGAACCCCATACACCTTAGGCACACATGCTAGCCACTAGACCAGCGAGTAAAGCAAGTGAAATGCATTTTGTAGTACCTGAAGTTTACACCTATTTCATCCTGCTGTAGTAATGTTTACCATATTCGTTAGTTTAAGGAATGATATATGTTATTCATATAGATTCTATTACGTATTCGTCCGTAAAAATTATATAAATTATCAGAATTATTCATGATCTTTCATGGAAATTCACTAGCGCATGCACAGTAGACAGACAGTGTAATTGAAAGGTGAGTTCAACAGATATTATATATTTCGCCGACATTATTTAATAGCTATGTAGAAGAGATGGCAAAAATGAGTTTTCATAATGAAGATGGAATTTCGGTAGGAGATAGAATGATGAATGTGTATACGCTTTGGGGTTGATATGATAGTTGTTGCAGAATCTAAAAAGAAAAATAATAAGATGTAGAAAACTTGAGAAAGACTTCTGAAGAATATGGGATGAAAATAAATGTTAGAAAGACAAAATCCATGGTGATTGAAACGAAGCGATCGGTGTCAAATATAGAAGTAGGAACGAAAAAAAAAAAAAAAAAAACAGGTGACTAGTTTTTGATGTCTGAGTAGTATTATTAGTGATATGACATGCGAACGTGAAATAAAAGCAAGGATAGAAATGGCGAAAGAAGCCTTTAGGATGAAGAAAATACTATTTTGTGGGGCCTTAGAGTTGAAAAAAAAAAGACTTATAAAATGCTTCGTGTACTGCATTTTACTGTATTTATAGGACAGAAACATGGAGATTACGCAGAAATGATGAGAAACAATTGGAGGCTTTCGAAATATGTGCGTGGAGAAGAATGGAGAGAAATAGCTGGGTCGAGAGGAAAACGAATGAGAGGGTTGGGAATGGAAGGAGAAAAATATTATTAAGAAGAGGAAGAGAAACTGGTTAGAATATTGGTTAAGAAGGAACTGTATCATGAGGGATGTGCTAGATGGTATGGTGGAAGGAAAGAGAGGGAGGGGACGAATTAGACTATATAGAAACATAATTAGGCTATTGGCGATATCAAAACAGAAAAATCGTATGTGAAGATGGAGAGGTTAACAGAAGATTGTGGAGCATGGCAGCTTCTCAGCTGCGGTAAGTGACCCGCTGGTAATGGCGGAATACTTCTGATATAATGATGCTGATGATGCACAGTAGAAACAGAAAGATCCACTTTACTGTCATTGCTAATACGAATCACAATGCAAATTTCTACAAGTTGTCAAAATGCCTAGCTCTAAAGGAGAAATTATAGTCGAGTATACTCTAGTATACTCTAGTCTGCGAGGAGAAATTATAGTCGAGTAAAAGTGGAACAAACTCTCATTAAGATCGCTTGGGTTTTGGGCTGCGACGAGAAAGCAGTGAAGAAATTGATTTAGCGGTATGACAAATAATAATAATAATAATAATAATAATAATAATAATAATAATAATAATAATAATAATAATAATAATAATAATAATAATATATTTCACAATTCATTTCTGCCAGTAGCTTTCGCGCCCTTACTCCCATTTCATGCTTACTCAGGAGGAAGCTGCGCGTCCCCAGGTTGGGAACCACAACTTTCAAATAAGGAATTCTGATAGCCAGTTAGAAATTTGCATTCTGACTAATATCAGTAAACTGCATTCTTCTGTTTCTACTGCGCATGCACCAGTGAATTTCCATGGAAAATCATGAATAATTCTGATAATTTATATAATTTTTATGAACGAATATGTAATAGAACCTATATGAATAACATATATCATTCCTCAAAGTAACGAATATGGTAAACATTATTACAGCAGGATGAAATAGGTGTAAACTTCAGATACTATAAAATGCATTTCAGTTCCTTTTCCCGCTGGTCTACTGGCTAGCACGTGTGCCTAAGGTGTATAGGGTCCCGGATTCGATTCCCGGTGGGGAGTTTGGAATTTTAATTCTCTTAGATGTTTTTGTATTCGTGTCCTGTCGTTCAAGATTAACGGAAATGATTGTAAAACGTATATAACTGAGTAGAAAATAGAGACAAGTTACTCAGATACGTTCGGTGAATCAGTTAACTTAAAGAAAAGAAAAAAAACTGTCTAAGGCATTTGTTTGTAAATTGTAAAGAACTGCTAAAAGTTACTTCCAATCCCACCAAAGTAACATTTTTCTTTTATCTGTTCTCGAAGTTTCTCTTTGTATTTCTATCGGATTCGATTAAATAGAACTTCGAATAGAGACCACGTTGAATTCATTTATTGTCCTGAAATTCTGATAAAGGTATGGCTATGATTTTATAATAATAATAATAATAATAATAATAATAATAATAATAATAATAATAATAATAATAATAATAATTATTATTATTATTATTATTATTATTATTATTATTATTATTATTATTATTATTATTATTTAAAGTACGAAGTTTCCAATTAGGCGATGCAGTATTTACGTAAACAAAATGATAATTTATTTGATAATATTCACTAGTCCACTATACATTTGCGAGGTTTTGCTTTGGGAAATGAAGTGTATACAACATTGAATAGTAAAAGTATTACAATAAAAATATATTATTAAAAATATTGATTAAGTAATTGGAGTTAAACATACTTACCAGTAAGAATTATATAGAGAGAGGATTTATTTTAAAGTGCGATGGAAACGAATATTCGAGTTTTAATCAGATTAGAAATCGATAACTTACACAAGAATATTTTCTTCATTAGTTCTATAAATCTTTATGCTTATCGTATTATAATTCACTTTAAAATTATGATTTTTCCATTTCAAAACGTAGAACGAGAAATAAATGTAATATTCTATTTGCTAAGGAAACCTTTCAAACAGTGATGATTTCAGAGCATGACCTGTGGGAAAATTTGAGACTCTGTCGACATAAATTTCCCCCTTCGTGGCCATAAGTTATCTTCGATCATGCTCAAAGTGGACTAATAATGTTTTATCAGTTTTCTCTCATTCATACATTGACCATTACCGGGGGAGAATCTTCTGAAATCGTCAATGCTTATAATTAGTTTCTCATTACAAATCAAAGGATAATAATGAAATATTGAACATAATATTTTGTTCTCAGCTGTGGATTTTAGATTTGCAATTCATATAATGTTCTCTTCTAATGAAATTTGAGAGAAAAGTAGTTGCCAAAGATTTATTTATAGAAATGTTCTCAGTCCTCTGATGAAAATAGGAACACACTTAAAAAAAAAACACTAATACTTCCTTCAGGGTTTGAACACACAAACTTCTAATTGATAGACTAATGACCCAAACCGCTGGACCAGTTCCTATGTCTTCAGTGCATTTCTTTTGACTTTTGAGTAAAGTAGTTTCCTGCTTCACACTTCTTTTTGTTTATGTAGATACGACTATAAGTTTGTGGTGAATATTTGGCAGTTGCAGGTCTTGCAATGCATAAAAGTCTTTTTCATATAAATTATGTTCAATTTTACGTCCTAATAACTTGTATACAACAGGTTGAATCTGTGAGATGATTGGGGTTAGAGTGATCGTAAATGTTTTCATAGTTAGGAGCCTGGATATGCAAACCCACTTAACGTGGGGATTTATTTTTGAGAAATTTGGTACATAATCGCTTAGAAAAAGAAGCAACAAATGCATCAAATGTGGAAGATGAATTTATAACACCTAAATGGTGCTGTTAGGGTATCTGGAACAGTATTTTCCTAAAGGACATACCTAGAACATGACAGATAAATTTCCCAAGTGACGACATAAAATCAAATGACTGTTAGAGTGCGGAACTGAGCCAAGTATATAAAAGCTATATTTGTGGTACATAGTTGCAAATATCAATTAGGTGTAACAAGTACCTAAAACTATAGGTAGCTGAAGTACATATTTAGCACATGAATATCATATGTACCAAGTGTCGGGTACCTAAAAAGTAGCTGGGACACCTAAATGGCACATGCCTAGCACATCTTGTGCTGTTAGGGTATACTGTTATGTAAATGTCATTTTGAAGTTCTTTCTGTGTCAGTGTATCTTTTGCATTGCTATCTTCACACGATTCTAAATCCTTCTTTTCTTTGTATCTCCTGTGTTTCTGGGTGTCGGCCCGTAAAACTTTGGATTTCTCACTTTTCTTCACTTCTCTATCGATTGCGCATTGTTTGGTTAGGCAATGCTAGTATCAATATACGATGGTCCCTTGTCAGACGATGTGAGTTTCTGGTGGACAACATCGTGCATGTGGGTTTTCTCGAGATTCTCCTGTTTCCTCCTACATTTTCTTTGCACGAATTATTTCATGATTGCTCACTCTCATTAACCAACCGTTTTTCTTAGCCTGAATCATAGGAGGTTAAATTGCTAATTCATTATTGTTGTGAATTAAGTAGTGTAAGTTGTAACGCAAATTAGTTCTGCTGTAAGTATTCTTTAATCTCTATAGAAAGATTTGGAGTTCAAACCTCGGGCAAATGATCTTCCTTGGACACTTTCCATTTATCCACTCTTAGGAGGTACGTTTTAGTAAAGTATCTTTTTTCTCCTAACAGAAAAGCAATAGAATTTTAAAACAATCTAAAACGACCATATAAAAGGCTTCAACTTGAGCTTTTCCATAAAATTCAAGAATTACTATTGTTACGTTCAAATCTTCCCACGTTTTGTATGACACTTACAGAAAGTTGACAATTGCATTGTTTTTCCAATGCTACTTCTTAAAAAAAAAAGTTTGAGCAAGAAAACTGCTTACCGAGCACCAAAGTTTTACTTTACTGTCTCTATTATACTATATACTCTGTGTTCTCTGAAACAAAAGTGCCTATTTTTTTTTTTTTTTTTTTTTTTTTTTTTAAGTAGGATTTGTTCAAGATTGGACTATGCTATTCGTAGAATGTGTCGGGAGACATGTTTATCACCTTCGAAAAGTGGACGGTAATGGTAAGTAACACTCAGAGAACTGTTGGGTTCCAAATCGTGTCTCTACAGTATGTAAGAACAACTTTTACAGTGGATGGTAGTTGGAGCACTCACACACCCTCTACAGTAATCGTAGTAGTGGTAGTGAAAAGTATATCTGTGCCGCTTTCTACAGGTTCTTCGAACTGGATTGGTGCAAAGACGAGGGTCTATTTTTTTCGTATTTGTAGCTCTGTAACGTAGCTTCCAACAATATCCTTAATGGAAGCAATCCAACAGATTTTCTTCCGAACCATTAGAGTCGTTGACCAAAGAAGAAGAAGAAGACGTCAACGTGACTTCAATGAAGTGAAGAGGAATAAAGAAGAAATACGTAGATTTTGGATGAAGCCTGATCACTACATTCGTCAGAATGGAGATGCGAACGCAACTGTACTGTCACATAAAACGGAAAGTTCCTCTTCTTTTATTTTCTCCCCCCCCCCCCGCCAGTCTTCCCGCCATTATTTCTTCTCTTTTGTGTGTTTGAGAAGTCTGTCCGCCAATCACAGTAGAAAATCCATATCCATACCCATCTATCCATTTGTCTCTATTTGTCGTTTTGCTTCGCCAGCCGACTAATATACTGTATAGATTGGCCGGGGGAGGAAAAAAAAAGAGACAAAGAGAGAGAGAGAGAGAGAGAGACAGACAGAAAAATAGGCTGCCGAAATGAGAATTAATACAAGAAGCTTACAGCTCATCGATTGGATGTCGTGGGATGAGATAAATGAAAATGGATTTTTCCTCCCACAGAAGAAGAAAAAAAAACACACATAGAAAATGGTTTAGGAGAATTCTTCATTTATTTATATATATACGTATATAGATAGGTAGATACAGCGTATTAGCAGATTGTTTTATTTGTTATATTCTCGTATTTATTAAGTTACATTGATGGATGAAAACATGTAATCCAAATCGCTTTTGTTTGATTTTTAGATATTATAGTGGTTCCCCCCTTATCCTCTAGGGGAAACATAAACAATACTATTATTGGCTTTAATATATATATATATATATATATATATATATATATATATATATATATGTGTGTGTGTGTGTGTGTGTGTGTGTGTGTGGTGTCATCATCATAGGTATTCTGCCATTTTTACAGGTCATTTGACGCAACTGAGAAGCCTCCATGCTCCATGGTCTTATTATACCCAGAGAAAAATGGAACTGCTGTTCAGTTGCAGATAAACCTGCCAAACGTATGGAGATGGCAACTGAACATATTTCGTTAAATGTATTTAACGAAACTTAATCAGGGTATGAGCCAGATTGATTGGTAAGCACCTTTCTGGCATACTGTTGGGCCATATGCGTTTAGTAACACAGGTAATATAACATCTGGTACACTGCTTACTGCACATTTCACAACAAACATTTAAGTAAATATGTTTAGTTGCCATAGCCATGCATTTGACAGGTTCATCTGGAACTGAACAGCAGTGACTTTTTTCACTGTCATCCTACCGATTTTTCAGTTTTCATATAGTCCATTAATTGTAGTCTTATTCGCCTTCTCCCTCTTTTTCCTGCCACCATACCATCTAGCACGTTCCTCATGATACAGTTCCTTCTTAGCTAATGTCCCAACTAGTTTCTGTTTCTCTACTTAATAATATCTAAAACCGTTCTTTTCACCCCCGACCATTTCTAATACCCTCTCATTCGTTTTTCCGCTCGATCTAGCTAGTTCTCTCATTCTTCTCCACATCCACATTTCGACAGTTTCAAAGGAAAAATAAACTTCATGAAAGAACATTGTGCGGAAAGTGAATTTTTACATAATATCAAACACTAAGATAATTAAATCCTAACTTCTTGAACAAATCAAGAGTGGTCTTGTAAGGCCAAAAGTCAAGTATTAAGACTTGCAAATTATGTTATGCAAAAGTATGAAAAGACTTGACGGGACGACACACGAACAGCAAAATACCGTTCCGACAACTTGGTTTGTTATTGTTGACACGGTGAGACAATTTGGGTGGACCGGCTGCTGCATCGACAAACACACGTCACTCACGTACACAGTTATATGAGTACTTGATATTGACATTGGTAATTTTTTTGAACATGGAAGATAAGAAGTGGAAGAATACGTTCTTGAGTTCTGCAATTCCCGTCGATTGATATTTAAAAGATTTTTCTTATTTCTGAAGTTTATTACCACAATTACAATTAACCCCCCTTCAAACTTTTGTAACTTGAAAAGAATGTCTCGAATGCGGTACGAGCCAACTTAACTAAACAGTACATAATCATAAAATCTTGCTATTGGTGTTGGTTAAGAAGCTATAATACTGTTTGTATTTTTCCGGCCCGTTTTGTTCTCCAATCGTGACTACAGTCCAAATTGTTAGTGTACATTTCGTAGTGCTTGAAGCAAGGGCGCCGATTTCTCTGTAAATTTGGGGAGGGGGGGGGCATTCAGATGCAGAAGGCATATATATATATATATATATATATATGAGGATTTTAAAGACAAATTGTATTCAAATTATGCCGAATATTGTATATTCATAAATACAATGCGGGGCTCATATGAGCTTTGGGGGTCCCGGGCCCCCTTGGCCCCCCCAGGATCGGCGGCCTTGGCTTGAAGGGAAGGTTGATCATGCAGGTTTATAAAATGAATTTAACATCCCACGATTATGATCTTCAGGTGAAGGGAGGCGGGTGATTAAGGCAAGTGAATGATGATGGAAAAGTCGGTAGAATGAGAATGTGGAAGAAAATGGGAGTATCCTTTAGAGAATTAGTTCTAGAAGCGACCGTCATATTTGCGACAGGAACTGTTTTCTGTCCTATGAGCGACCGATTCATTTACATTGAGATGATGAAAGATTATATGATTCCCCCTCGTAAAATATGTGTGCCTCTGGTGTTATTAGCGTCCGAACAACCTTGTTATGAGAAACGGCGTACGTCAAATATATTTTCCCTTTACTGTGAGTGCAAATAAAGCTTATGTTAATTTTGAGTTAGATTTGACATAAAATATATCAAATAACTTAACGAGACACCAGGGAAATTTCCATGATAAGTGCCATATATATTCCTATGTAATTAATTATTGAAAATCCAATTGTAGTATCCACTTTCTTCAAGAGCTCTGCTTTCTGTACTTAATTTAATTCAAATCTAATTCCTTAGTAAGCAAAGCAATATATTTTATTTTGGAAAACTTGAACGTGTAAGAGATTTGCCAAGTATCTACTTTTTAGACTTCCTAAGACTTTATGAATAAAATGAGAAAAGCATTTCAATAAGAAAAGACAGCTTTTGAGATACATTACATCTGATTAGCTATTCCCAACCAATCCCACCAATTTCAATGCAATGCACTCTAAACTCTTCGTTAAGGGTGTTTATTAACCAATTGTTTATGTCCAGTTGTTTATTTGTAAAGGTATGTAAAGTAAGGAAGGGGGACTGAAGCTTTCCCTATAAGTATCTCATTAAGGTTTAATTTTTTAAATTGTTAATTGTTAATGGTGTATGTTACTTGTAACTGTGAAACGGCTGGAAGAAATTAGACCTCCAGGAACGTAAACGTTCCATAGTATATTTTGTTAGGTTCTATATCACACTATCATGAAACAAATTAAAGAAGAGGGAACATTATCTTCTTCCATTATCTTAGTATGAACGAATCGGTGACTCATAGGCCAGTTATCAGATCGAATCAGTCGCTTATAAGACAGTTAACAGTTCCTGTCGCACACAGGACTGTCGCAAGTAGGACGACACCCCCTCTAGAAGGCCCAAAGACACGATGTTGTCCACCATAAAATTAACTTGAGCAGGGATCGAACCAGGGACTTCATGAACCAAAGGTAATTACTTTATCACTGAGCCATGGTGTCCCCCAGCATACAGGTTTAGCTTAGATCAGAATGAAAATAGTACCTTAAAAGATTGTATTTATTTTTTGAAAAAGAAAAATATTTCCTAACGCTTTAATATATTATAGGCCTATTTATCAATGTAACTCTGTGTTAATACAATTTAGATAAGGATAAAAATAATTTCTATATATAGTATTGTTTTGCGAAAAAATAATAAATAAATAAATAAAAATTTTAAAAAATCATCTACAAATATTTTAAACACTCATATTCTGTAAGAGATATTCACATATTTACTAAATATTTCTTGCACATGGAACTATCTACAGGCACGTAGCCAGGATTTCGTAATAGGGGGGGGGGGGTCCGTGACATGAAATACTGGAATACGCGACAAAACGTACTAGCGACAAAACGTACCACCGACAAAACGTACCACTTATCCTGAGGGATGCTTGTGAAGGGTTTTCTAAAGACACTTTAAATAATGACAAGCGACAAAACGTACCACTTGCCTGGAGGGCTACTTGCAAAGAGTCTTCCAATCAGCCATCAAATAATGACAGGCGACAAAACGTACCACTTGATAGGACAGCATATAAGTATATATATGTCGGCCAAAATAAGGTTAAAAGTTGAACAGATTGGTGGTGAGAAAAGTACCGATGCAAGACCAAGACTAAGACTAAGGCTAAGACTAAGACCATGCCTTCAAGATTCTCGCAACACCAAGACCATACCTGCAAGATTCTCGCCAGACCAATACCAGCAAGAATCTTGCATATGCAATATTTTAATATTTGCTGATTTCCATCACACTTTATCCAGGCTTTGGACAGGGACGGATAGGTATTATTAGAGGGGCGCGAGCGCTTTCTCCCACCACCACCAGTATCTCAATGTCACAAATCAAGTTGCACAGTTTTCTTTCTACAGTAAGTCAATAGTATTAACAATTGACAATTAAAACATGATATTCTTTAATCAGTATATTATTCTGAATTGTTCAAAATATTATATGAAATTCAAGGAGAACGTATACTATATTACAAAATTAGCAGATGTTTTAGTGTACTAGTTTTTGATGCTACTGTATCTATCACTTTTGCATTCGAAATAGTTTTTAATAAATCTTTTTCAATAGACATCAACATAAATGTTTTCAAATGTTCCTGAGACATGGTACTCGTTAGCCTATTTTTAATGTATTTCAGTTTATTGAAGTTTTGAAAAATTTCTTTTACATGTTACCTGAGTTACGGGCAAAGTCAATAAAAATTTGTATGCTGGAAACCTGGATAAGTATTATTGCAAAATTTACAATTCTGCCAAATTAAAAAGCAGCACATTGGACAATTTTGCAACACGTTTTGCATTCGCTTTCCTTGTAAACAAATGTATTTTCTCCTAATTCTGAATCTCTTGCACCATCAGGACAGTCATTTTTTCTCGGTTGTGCTCGCCATCAAGACTGATTTTCAAGGATATCCACGTCCTTCAAAAGTCCAAGAGAGTACATTTATAGTATCCTTGAAAACTTCTTTACTGAAGTTTTTCAGAAAATATGTAAGTTTATCGAAAGGCACGTCTGGAAGTTCTGTTACTTGGTTGAAGTGGCTAGGGTCCAAATAATCCATAAAGTACATTGCTTCTTGAATCTTGAAGAAATACTCGAAACTACCATGTCCAATATTGTGTTGAATGCTTCGATGCAGTACCTGGTTATTGGATAGAAGCAGCTTCATATTCTTATTCACAGGAAAATCTTTGTCCACCTCTGAAGGCGAATTGTCAACAGGTCAATAGAAAAAAAAAAAAAAAAAAGACAGAAAGAAATCACGTTCTAAGTCTTCAAATTTGTTATTGGCCCATTCTGCAAAGCTTAATGCTGCATTCTTAACGGATTCAAAATCATCTCTCTACTCTTTCACTTGGAACAGAGTAGTCTGCACCATCCGATAGGACTACACTAGCAGCGCCCTCTATTTAGATATAGTTTGACATAGAGGTCGTCACTTGAAATATCTTAAGGAACATTTGTGCTGTCCGAGTTGTTTTGAACTTGAGAAGATCTCTTATATATCCTTTCGCTTTACACCTAGCTTCTGGTTTGATATTTTCTGTAGAAGCAATTTTCTTAATTATTATGGTCAACTCTATATACAAAGCACTTTCTGGGTTCGAAAAATGACCAAACTTTTTCTGAAAAACAGTGTGTTTTCTACCATCTTGTTTCCGCAATAACTGTAAGACGCCTTTGTTAACATTTGATCTTCCAAATGTCCATTCGCTGATAAGACTCACGCATAAATATCGCACAGTCATTCAGCAGAACAATGACACAGAATCAATGCAATTTTTTATCAGATCACATATGACATGATTGAGTTTCTTAGTGGTTAAGCGGTTAGCGTATGCACCTTTGTCGTGGGAGACCTGAGTTCGATTCCTGGCGGGAGCTCATGTGCTTTGGATTTCCCGTAAATCAGTATGTCCCGTCTCATATAGCCTCGCTGCTAAAAGGGCCGGAAAACTTAAAATCAACTGAATCACAGTGTAACTGATCATAGGTGAATTGAAAAAATCCGAATATTGTCCTTGCATGTTACTTGAGCCATCGGTTGAATTTCCAATACACTTCTTAATATCAAGGTTCAACTTCTGCAGAATTTCCAGCAGTAAACCGCAAGGACACTGGCCTGTGGTAGATATGCATTTTACAATGACAACAATACTTTGTTTAACAACCATTTTAACAACATACCGTAAAACAACAGAACACTGGCCTGAAACTACTATATCTTGAGTAGTGTGTAATAGAACAGAAAATATTGAAGCTTGAGAGACTTCTTTCGAAATATCTTCTCTGATAAGTGTGTTGATAGCATTCAAAACAAAATTCACCGTGTTTAGTAAAAGTTATGCGACCACTATCCTGCTTACTTCCTCGTATATGACTCTTCTCGGTGACCTTATCTAAATTACTTTTAAGCGGAAGATCAAATTTGCTTAAGAAAGGAATAATAACCAAAAAGTTTCCATGATCTATAGCTGTGTCTTTCAGTTTATAGGCTGCTACATTTCCTCTATAAATGAGCCCTCTTTTACCAATGAGTTTCTGCACTTTGACAACTCGATACATTACCTGTCTGTTCTTAACTTTATACTGCCGTTGTTTTACCTGTTCATGAGGAAGTAGTTTCTTAACATTATGTTCTCTTTTGTTAAATATGTAAGCACCCACATTGGTCTAATGTATCTTGGAAGACTCGTGTTCTCTTACTCGCTGATAAACGTGTTTAATGTTACGTTTGTCACGTACAGAACCTTTAAGAGAAGTTTGTTCGATCTGGAGAATAATCTGTGAACACGCTGGAAAAAAAAATTCTGGAAGTGGTACGTTTTGTCGCGAATTAAATATCCGAAATGTTTTAATTAGTCCAAGACAGGTTGTAATTTATATAAGTGGTACGTTTTGTCGTGGAATAAATATCCGAAATGCTTTAATTAATCCATGACAGGTTGTCATTTATGACAGGTCGTCAAAAGTGGTACGTTTTGTCGCGAAAATTCAAGTGGTACGTTTTGTCGCTGGTACGTTTTGTCGGGACACCGAAATACTGTGGTTATCACACCAGGTGTTCGATAATCTAAACTATTTTACTGGCAACATATATTAGTTCGTTTAGCCATGATTTCGTAATGAGGTCGTGACTTGAAATACTGTGGATACACACCAGGGGCTCAATCAATCTAAAGTATTTTACTGGCAACACACCCATATTAGTTTGTTAGGACAATAAAATGAGGATATATTGATCTTTTAATAACAAACTATAAAGAAATCTGAAGTAAAATAATATTTAAAAAATATTGAAAAATATACAGTCTTCCTAGGTAATTCGAACTGGGTTCTTGTTGTCTTCTTCCTTCTTCTTTTTCTTATCTTCGATTAATGCCGTCAAAGATAGCAACGAGATCTCTTTCGGCGGTAAACACATCCTATAGAATGGATTAGTGTTACCACGAAATTGAAAATTACTTTAAAGTGTAACTGGAATTTATGTTGCCAGGCTCTGGTGATTGTTGGCATTTCTTGAGTTCTACCTGAGAATCTACCTGATAGAACAGGTTTATTGATTGTCATTTGTAGTCCATAGAATTAGCATGGAGCTAAATGGAATTCTGAACTGTCCGTTCAAATAATATCAATTTTTAGATTGAACCCATTCCGTTTCCTACACACAAAGTTCCACATAAGAAAGAGTAACCAAACGTTTGCTGTAGTTTTATGCTTTTAACGCTGATTCTTCTTTTTCTCGTTTCTTTTTGTTTCATCCTTTCTTAATTTTTTTTTCATATATGGTCACGAAGGGGGGGTCCGGACCCCCCGGACCCACCCCTTGGCTACGTGCCTGCTATCTATCATAGTTTTTAAAATTTCGCGTCCTTAAAGCGCAAAGGTTCTAAGTCCAATTTTTTTTTTCGAAATTGAGTTTTTTATACTTATAGATGGCGCATGATGTGCTCTTTCACATGGCGATAAGAAAGCATATAAAATCGTTATCACTTACAAGAAATAATGAACGAAATATTGTCCAATGCCATATATCCTCCTATATCCTATGTCCATTATTTTTGGTCTACTGCAAAATTTCTAAAACTGGACATAGAACCTTTGCGCTCAAAGGGCGCGTTCTATACTACCAATACTTATGTCATAGTTTATGCATATTTCTTCATTATGTCATAACTTGTACAGACTCATTTCGAGTTGGTGTAAATTGCATGGTAGAGTGGATCAATTTCACACTTACGTGCTCAGTGTAAGAGAATGAAATTAAATCAAAACCAGTAGCCCCGCGTAGCGTAGTTGCTAACGCTCTCGCCTTCGGTGCGAGCAGCCCAGGGTTCGATTCCCGGTGGCGGCTCTCGATCGAAAAAGTGTAAAAAACTTTTTCAGGTAGCCATCCTGAATGAGGTTTCCCTGAGTTTTCCTCATTCACACTAGGCAAGTGCCGGGGTGGTACCTTACATATAGGTCCCAGGCCG
The DNA here is from genome assembly GCF_964235325.1 of Thermobia domestica. NCBI lineage: Eukaryota > Metazoa > Arthropoda > Insecta > Zygentoma > Lepismatidae > Thermobia > Thermobia domestica. The sequence continues at coordinate 40,166,831 of NC_137469.1, forward strand.
ATTCCTTCCTTCCGCAATCCTTTCTTCCTTCCAAAACGTGACAGGCTAAAATGGCCATAGATGCCGAAAACCCAGAAATCTAAATCCTAAACCCTGTATAAAATAAGTTGGATACGGGGACATAGCATACTTGTAAATATTAATTCAGTTCTTGCAGCGTGGGTACTAGAGGATTCTAAATATATATGCATTAGTGAGTTATAAGAGCTCCTCCGTGACTATACGGTTAGCGTACTTGCCTTTGAAATGAGAGACCGGGATTCGATTACCGATAGTAGCTCATATGGTTCGGATTCCACGTTCAGTGGTAGAGCGTTCACCTCTGGTGCACGAAGTCCCTGGTTCGTTCCCAGCTCTCGCCAAGTGAACTTTGCGGTGGACAAACACCGTGGACGTGGGTTTCCTTCAGGATTCTCCCGTTTTCTCCCACTTTCTTCATTCCACCATTAAATAGCCGGCATAAGCGTGGGACGTAAAACTCAAAGATTTCATTTCATTTTCGAATTCTACGTTAAGCTGTAAATCCAAGTCTCATACAGTCTTGGTACTGAAATGAACTCTAAACTGCATATCAATGAACCAACTAATTAGTAAGTTAGGTTTAAATGCTAATATATATATTTTTTACATGCGTGCTATTCAAGAAAGCGGAAGTTGATGCTTCCGAGAATTAATTTGATCGTTATGTTTCCTCTCAGACAAAAGGAATATATCTCATAGGAAAACAAAAACATTACTTTGAAACATGCATGTAGAAGATATAACTTGTAGCGATGCATCCGTGGGTAGGTATTAATAAGTCACGAAAAGATTCTTCTGAAAATTCCTGCAGTTTTCTCATTGCAACATCCGTACTTCTACTAAGATTGTGTGACTTACATGCACCAAAATGAATCTCATTTTTTTTCCCTGTAAAAGTTCATTAGCACTACAATAGCACGTGTGTGTCATTCGCAGCCAGGCAAGCGACCTTAGTCAGGCAGTCTTATTTTATTATAAATGATGAACACGTTTCCCTAAGGTGGGTCCCACGTGATATCTTAAGTGGAGAATTCCCAGAGTTCCTGGAGGGATCAAAGTTCGACGTTCGTACAGAAGAAACGGAAGTCGAGATTAGTTGGTTGGATGGCATCGTCAGATAGAGGAAGATATATATATACATATATATAACGGAATTCATTTTACTTCCGTAAAAGTTTAAACAATGAGAATATATTCAAAACGACTCCATTGTTTCAGTTTCATCCATGTAACAGAAGAATTTTCGTTTTCAAGTTCTGCTCATTAGTGTTTTTTTTTTTTTCCTTTCTTTTAAGGGTACACATTCTTTAAGAACACAGTACAAAACTAAAATGGAAGATTCCAGTAAAATTACTTCCAAACACTGACAGATGTATTGCCATTCAGCCCTTATAAAATTACAATGAAACTTAATTTGAAGAATAATGTCACTAAAATAATATTGATTTTTATTGAAATAATCGATAAATTATAATTTGTTAAAGATCATTGTAATATTAAACTGCGACTTAATGGCAACATTTTTGTGATTCACTGTCTGGCATTAATGGGGGATGATAAACAGCACATTATTTTAGTGTCAAAGGAGCTCCATATGTCTGTCTACATATTTTCAACATAGTATTGAACTTTTTTTCTTTTCAAACTTGCTGCAACCAGTGGTGCTATTCAGCCTGTTCGCACCGGTTCGCTAGAATCGGTTGTTAAATTATTTCCAGTTCATAGAACAGTTTGTTATACCCAGACATGACAGCAAATTTTACTCTGTTATATCCAAGATCAGTAAATTTTAGTTTAAGTATATTTGTTTGTAGAAATCCTTACAGCTATAAGGTTAAACATTGATTGATCTCTCTGAACAAGGTATAAGTGTTTATTTCTCGATCTCAAATGCTCAGATCACATGACTGTAGTGGTGAGGGTTATTTATATTTGAAACTCATACATACCATTATCAACAATTGTTGACCCATTGCTGGATTAAAGTCTTTCCAATACGTTTTGACAACCATCTATCTTGGATAATTCGTTCCTAAGATATTAGCATTGCTACCTAATTTCGTCACACCACTTTGTATTTGGATGCTGTGTAGATCTCTACTTGTCACTTGTGGTGGTATCCAGTAAAAAATTGTTTTTCTCTACCTTCTATGTTTTTTTTTCCCTAACAGACATTCCATCTACTCTCTTTCTTATATATATATGGTACTTGTACCGATTACGGCCCGGGTTCCTAATATGGCTCACAGACAATATCTCTGCAGATTTACGTTGGTGCTACTAGATGACAATATTAACTATATCCTCATGACAAGCGTACACATATTTGCGCGGCTCAGAGGACATAGCTTATATTGTCATCTAGTAGCACCAACGTAAATCTGCAGAGATATGATGGGTAGGCCATATTAGGGACCCGGGCCATAATCGGTACAAGTGCTATATATATATAGTGGCTTCAACACAATAATTATTATCAGTCATTAAAGAGATTAACTTACTTAAGAAGAGAGGTTTGTTAGTCCCTAGTGAAATGAAACAAAACTTTTCAGTTTTACGTTCCACGCTTATGAAGGCTAGGCTAAAGGAGACGGTGATGATGAGAAATGAATGAAATGGTGGAATGAATAAAGTGGGAGGAAACGGGATAACCCCGAGGAAACGCACGCGCACAGTGTTTGTCCACCACAAATTCCACTTGGCGCAAAGCTGGAATCGAACCAGGGACCTCACACATCAGAGATGAACACAAGCCATCGCGGCCTCTTATCAGTCCCTAGTGTTACTCACGAGACGAGACGAAAAATAAAATTTTCTCGTCTCGTCTCGATTGTTGAAAAGCTTTCGCCATTTCTGCAGTTTTTCGAGTCTAATTTTGCAAATTCGTATGCAAAATTTATTCCCTGAGTTTTGTCTTAATTTCGTCTGGAAGTTTTCAGAATGCTTCAGCGCCATGAGGGATGCAAGAACAATGTAATATAAGAACATACAAACAATTGTAATGACTTACGTATCTTTCAACGTTGATAAATATTCTTCATTATGTTCGTACAATCTCTTTAATATTGTATAGTTTTTATACTATGAATCATGTAATACTGGATCAATGATTGAGATATTTGATTTGGATGAACTATTGTTTCTCACGAGACTCTTGAAATTCACCCCGATTCTCATCTTGAGTGCTACACTACACAGGAATCCCGCCAGGAAGTACCGTTTCCGGAACACAAATGGATGTCTGGAGTTTCACAGGGCATCATTTTTTGCAAAAATGAGATTTTCACTTGACTAATCGACGACTGTGTGGAGAAAATTCAGTATCCACTCTACAGCCCAGACTTAGCACTGCAGCCTTGGTAATAACAGTTGTGTGGACTGGAGAATTGTCACGCAAATTCAAGAAACAGGGACTGATTCAAATGACTCTCTTTAACGAACTGTCGCAGGTAGATAATTAAAATTAATATATTGTCTCCCAAAGATGGCACTACCAGAAGCTTGATATTTCAGTGTCAGCCTGGAAAATTTGGAAATACCTCGTGTATTCTAAGTGTCATTACTAGAGCAACCCAAAAGCATAAAAAGCATAATAGCAATTTAGACATATGATTGGTACCTTGAAACATGGTTGTGGTTGTCTAAGGGTCCAGAAGAAGCTAATTTTAAAAGCATGATAAATCATAATGTTAGAAAATAAAACATAAAGCATAATTTAAAATATATAGCACAATTCTTGGAAAATTCTGTTTAACTGCAAGTTTAAGATACTGTATTAACATTTTTTAAAAAGCAATATCTACAAAGCAAAATCATTGAGAACATAAGAATACAACAATAAAAAGCTAGTTTTTATTTGTGTAAACTTTTCGGTGTAATCCTTTGATGTGGAGAAAAGAAAGAAGAAGAAAACTTTCCGCCAACAATGAATAGTACACAAGAACTCCACACTATATTGTTGTGTGTACAGTACTCTTGAATTTGAGCACTTTCTGTATTTTTATGGTAGTATCTTTTACTTTCCCTTTCTGTCTATATGCACCTCTAAGCTGCACACAAGTGAAACAAAAACCGCCTTGAGTAAAGCATATCTCTTTATAGTGCATTAAGTGCAAAGTTCATTAAATAAGTGCAAAGAAACTGGTTGCATAAAATATTAATAAACAGATCAACATATTTAGAATATTTAATGTATAGTAAATATTATACGTTATACAGGATTAATATAAAACAATGATTGAAATTAACAATAAAGCATAATTTGAAAAAAAAAATAAAGCATAATTCAACAAAAAATAAAGCATAATGTGGGTTGCTCTAGTCATTACGATACCAAAAACTTGCTCTACATAGCCTATCTGGGGCTGAGAAGTAAAGTAGTATAAGTCATAAAATATTAATTTCACAGGAGAAGCGAAAAAGTGTTTTCAAAACAATATTTTGTTGAGTTGCGTCCATTGTTTATAGACGGAAAAATTGTTCACTTCATCGTTTCCAGTTGTCCACATCTCAAAACGTTCCTAGTGTCTCCAGTACCAATGTAAGTAAAGAAAAATATGATAACTCTATTTCGGCCAAAAAGTGACTTGGCATAGTTCGCCTCTCAGCTTCAGATTTATTATTGATGATATTATTACAGCTCGCCGGTAAGGTACCGATACTTCAAGCTTACATACAACTTTCCCTTTAGAAGGTAAAACAAATACATATATGTTCCAATCTGAATAATCATTTTGAATTTACATTTTAGGCATTTCAGATGGGATAATTTTTTGGTTCAAATATCTTGAATCATAAATATTTGCGCCATAGTAAATTAAAATAAATTAGCATTTGGAACTAGAAAATTCTTTTCACCATCTATGAACAATCGTGTATATGGATAACATCCACTGAGATTTTCTTGTCTCAAATTAACGGAATGTTTTTTTTTTTCCTTATGTGATTATATTATCCCTATTAAGAAAAACAGAATTTATGTTACAATATTATTATTATTATTATTATTATTATTATTATTATTATTATTATTATTATTATTATTATTATTATTATTATTATTATTATTATTATTATTATTAGATTACGTAAATCTTTATAGTCATAAACACGTGATAAATAAGATCAACAGGAGTCAATATAATCTTGTCCACAATTTTTCAAAACCTTATCTGATTTTTTTTTTTTTTTTGTTAGCTCCACTGTTCAGTTAGTTTCAGTATTTGAGGTTTACTTTCTTATCCAATATCGAGGTTATGAAGGATAGAACCTCCTACTAACGTGGGCTTCAAGTCCGTAGCTAGTAATGGGGGTTGAGACCATTGGGGGGGGGCGCTAAGTTTAGTTCATCTTACATTTAGATCTATATATAACTAGCAGAATATCCATTCTTCGCACGGGGAAAGACGTTTCATTTTGGACATAAAGGAGTGAATTTGGATTTGAACGACAACAGAATATCACTGTTCATCTCAGCGAACCCCAAAACTATGGATTCGACACTAATATCGGTCATTTTCAATCATTTTTATGTATCTCCTCCCTCTTCCAAGTTGCTGGGCTGAATTTGGATTTAAACGGCATCAGAAGGGTCACTGTTCATCTCAGCTACCCCGAAAATTTATGGATTCGACCGTTCGACACTAATATTGGTCATTTTCGATCATTTTTAAATATCTCCCCCTCCCCTAAGTTACACCGTCAAAACGAAATGATAAAATCCATCCCAAGCCCGAACTTCATTTATGTTGAAAATTTGATCAAGATCGGTCGGTGGTTCGAGCGGTTCAAGCAGAGTGAAGTCACATACTGACTTTCACTTTTATGTACATAGATTAGAAGAACTAAAAGTTTCAGGAGGAGCTGAAGATGATCGCAAGGACGTTCCAGTGGCGTATTTACGATTTTGTTTCGGGAGGGGCTTTGCTAACTTTCGGGGAGGGTCTTTGCCTGAAAATGTGAAAATTCTGCAAGATATTTCATATACTTTACTATAGTAAGTAAGATTTCGGAAGGGGGGCTTAAGCCCGGAAGCCCTACCCTAAATACGCCACTGGGACGTTCCCTCTGTTCATTTCATGAGCTGGGATTGAGTCTGGGGCATTTGACTTGTTTGGTAGGTTCCAGAGTCAGCACCCCATGTGGACCTACAGCTTAACTTGGAATCCGTGGAACCATATGAGGTCCCATAAGGAATCGAACCAAGATCTCCCGCGTCGCAGGGCTGTGCACTAACCATAGTGTCACGAAGAAACTCGTTGCACTTGGCAAGTGCTCAGATAATCATGTAAAAATCAATTATCCTAATGTTGGCAGTTCCTCACCTCATGCCTCGCCTTTAAGAACCACCTCTACCACTTCCAGCAAGGCCCCGTCTCTCACATTGCTACTAACGTAAGAATACTATGGTATTCATAGCAGAGATAGCGCTTCTCATGTAAGGACTAACACGGAACGAAAAAAAAAATCCAACTTTCTCCTTCCTGTTTCTAGCCACCATATGGGACTCTTGAGACAAATTTTGCTTCTGCAGGCTAATCGTGAGCTTACACCTGAACTGCTGAGAAGGTGAAATGAACCCATTTTAAACAAAGACAGCCCTGAAGATCGTGCGTACGTGCTAAAGCGTTTAGTTCATTACAAACCAGGTGGCTTTCTGAAGCTACATTACTTCACAGAAAGGGAAACGTACCAGTACCAAGAAACGTATACAAGGAAACCCTTGTTTAATGCGGTTGAGAACAATGCAAAAAATGAAATGAAATCTTTGAGTTTTACGTCCCACGTTTATCCCGGCTAGGCTAGAGGAGACGGTGATGATGAGAAATGAATGAAATGGTGGAATGAAGAAAGTGGGAGGAAACGGGAGAACCCCGAGAAAACCCACGCACACGGTGTTTGTCCACCACAAAGTTCACTTGGCAGGGGCTGAGATCGAACCCGGGACCCCAAGCACCAGAGGTGAACGCTCAACCATTGAGCCACCACGGCACATACTGAATTTGGGTTACGAATATAATCCAGTACTATTTTCCACCCCATGTATCCTAAGTCCTTTAGGGGTAAGATCTGAAGTAATCACTCCCATCACTAGTTGATTTTTGCTCTCGCCTTTTGAAGCGAAATCACTGGACCCATCTTTTGGAGATAGTTAGTTTAGACATTAAATTTAACAAGGTGATTCTTTCAATATTGGACACAAGATAATTTGAATACCTCGAACACTATTCATTAGATTTTGAACATACATATACTGTATAACTACATACCTTGGTCCATGTCAAAACTAAAAGAAATGCTGGAAATGTTCGCCACCAACGTCTAGCCAGAGATGAACGCGACGTGTGTTTGCAAAAATGGCCTGCAAAACGTCCTCACAAATTGCTGGTAACTTCCTACCTCCATATTTCCTCAGAAATACCGCCTGACACTGTTTAAGTGGATCATACATTGACGTATTTTTCCGACGTAGCCATAAAATTTCATACGCTAGTCTTGTTAGCAGCTATCAATACGTTAGTGTATGGGATCTGGCGTAAGTTTACGTACCAAATTTTTATATGCTGGAAAAGTATAATACTCCTAAATAAAGATACTTGTCACTCGATACGGTAATCGTACGAACGTTAAAAATACACGCTCATTAGTTGTGTACACCCTTCTCTAGTGTAGTACGTGGCATGTGTTGAACACCAGTCATTCCTCTGACGATAATAGGATTCCCCCTTCTTTTTCTTTCCTCAATATCTCTCATTTCGTTGACACATATTGTGTAATGTATGTTTTTAGCCTGCTGAATTACTTGCATACAACTTGAGGGGCGCGATGGCTCAGTGGAAGAGCGTTCACCTCCGATGCTTGGAGTTCCTGGTTCGATCCCAGCTCCCGCCGTGTGGACTTTGTGGTGAACAAACACCGTGCTTGTGGGTTTTCTCGAGGTTCTCCCGTTCCCTCCTACTTTCTTAATTCCACCATTTTATTCGTCTCTCAGCATCACTGTCTCCTTTAGCCAAACCAGCATAATCGTGGGACGTAAAACTGAAAGATTTCACTTCATTTTTTTGCATACAACTTTTTGGGGTCTAGTGTCAAAAGGAGCAATCTGTAGCAGCGGTGTACACATGGGGAAATTCCATTAAATTTACTCCTGTCCCCGATAAGATATGCATTAATTATATATAAAGAATAGACATGACACAATGAAACCATTTTTTCATCAAAACTTTTAATAAAACCACTCCATGTGAACAATATGTTGAAGTTATCTTCTCTCAAATGAATTATTTTTCAGAACGTACTATTATAATATATTGGTTATATTACACCAACAATTCCGAAATCAAAGGAAAGCTTTCTTACCATAATCTGTTGTTGGTTGATGTTTCCTTTGGTCAACTGCACGAGTCCTTCCTTCTTCACACTACACCCTGCAGGGATGTATACCTACTTTTGGGCCACCCTGTAGTTGTAAAGAGATGGATAATTATTGGAGTTAGAAGATAAAGATATCCGCGGAGCACTAAATTGATTGACTCGATCACAACGGATCGTCATTTCCCATGCGTGTAATGGCGAGAAAACCAAAAGTTCGACTATGAAAAGGAGGTAGCATATGAGGAAATATATACAACCTAAGGTATAGGTCACGTAATAAAATCTTAACGTAACTCAAGACAATTCAAAACCACGCTACTGATTCTAAATGAGACTTTAGAACATTTTATTTGAAAACACTGTATTGTTATCGGGCTCGGATCATTTATATACAACAAGAACATAATAACAAAATCATGAAGGATCGAAGAAAGGTTAGTTATTTACTTACGGACCAAGCCTCGTTTATAAGTTTCTTCCAAATTAAAAACATTCATTTGTCATGTCATGAATGGCCACAAGAAATTCCGCTTTCAAGATGTAAAATTTTACCGTAAGATTTGTTACTTAACATGCAGACACATTGTTTATTTTATTTAAATAGTATATTGCTCATAACTCTATACTAAATACTTGTTTTATTACGTATATATATTCTTAGATGTTATTATATAGCAATTATAATAGATTTTTAAAATACGATTGCATTATATGCAGGGTTGATATGTTTAAAACAAAATGTTTAAAACAAGTGTTTAAAACATGTTTAAAACAAGGGCTGTTGTTTTATTGTTTGTTTTAAACGTTTTAAACAAAATGTTTTAAACGTGTTTTTTTTCGATGGTGGTTGAACATGTTTAAAACAACTAAAATATCAGATTGAGTAAGTTAATTTAATTTTCTAACAAACAACCCATCCTCCGCAGGATTTGTGCATGGAGTAAATTATAAGCAGAGTTATATTCTTATTATAACCAGGGTTGATATGTTTAAAACAAAATGTTTAAAACAAGTGTTTAAAACATGTTTAAAACGAGGGCTGTTGTTTTATTCAGTTTGTTTTAAACGTTTTAAACAAATTGTTTTAAACGTGTTTTTTTTCGATGCTGGTTGGACATGTTTAAAACAACTAAAATATCAGATTGAAGAAGCTAATTTAACTTTCTAACAAACAACCCATCCTCCGCAGGGTTTGTGCATGGAGTAAATTACAAGCAGAGTTATATTCTTATTATAACAGCAATTACTGAACGAAGTTCTGCACATCAGTGTGCTTATAACTAAACCAACAGAAGTTCAAGTGAAGTATTTGAACATTTCATGAGATATACACCATTGAAAAGCTTATAGACCACAACTTCCAACGAGATAATATGCGTCAAATTCCCGCCGTATTCGTAGAAAAAGAACAGACATAAAAAATCATTAAAAATATGAAAATATTGACTTTGCGGGGCCCTGGCAACCCTTGCAGTTACCTGCGCTGACAAAATGATGCTAATGTGTAGGCCACATACTTGTGACAATAATATAAGAAATGGTAGCCATTGCTGCCATTGCGTAATGAATTCGTTTTATGTAGGAAATATTTTTTAAAAAAATATGCGCAGAAAAACATTCATTAAATTAGACATTCTCTCCCCTCCCCCACTATAGTACCACGTCCATATGCAAATCATTTTTGCTGCACACATCATGTATACGAACAAGAATTATGCTTCTAGACCACTTCAGTGAAATATATCTTGTGTTATACGGGACCGTCCCGAAAATAAATATAAATTAACCAAATTTGACCACCTCTTCCTCTATAAACAACAAGTACACATACAGGTTACTATCATATAGGGGACTACTTCATTGCTTCACATACCAATTTTTATGGATGTACCACACAGAGGGGAAGAATACCCGCCAAAACCTGATGAAAAAAAATTGATGAAAAAAAAATTCATCCTCCCTCTCTCGGCCTTACATACGTACCCCGTATATACATAAAATGCAAGTGACGGAAAGCTTTATCTCTCAAAAATACTTTGGTACCAAATCACCTTTCTAGCTTAATTAAGGACTGAGCTATTGATGTTTGTTGTAAAAATAAATGTAATTTACGTCAAAAAACTGAAACTCCAAAAATTGGCTAACTTTGTCCCCTCCCTGCTCCCCATAATAAGCAAGAAGTACAAATCAGGGTTGGCAAAAACCATGGTTTTTATTGAAAAAACAAAAAAAAAAACGTTTTTTTGGTTTAAACCAGGTTCTTTTGGTTTAAATAATTTGCTCTATATATTCAGATCATATATGGACAGAAATAAGTTTGTTTCGCCTTGATGTTATTATGCAACTACCGGGTTATGCTGGAAGGGATCACATAAGCTTAAAGCGGAATAAAAATCGTTTCTCGAGTTACATCCGAGAGAAATTGTCCTCCATTTGAACTCGGAACCAGGACTAATTGGCCACAAATGCGATACGTCTGCCGACTCACTCACGAAGGAATCCTGATAAAAATACGTTGTACTGATCTTTACATGCTTCTTAATATAACTGGCAACAGTCATTTCAGAAGGACAAAAAGATAAACAGTTGCACAAGTGAAAGCATTATACAGAATTACATATGGACAATTTCAAAGTACTACGGAGTACAGAAGAACTAATTTAGTTCGAGTTAGTTAACAGCAACTTTTATTGGTCCAAATTAAAGAAATACGACTTAATTTGCATATTAGTAAGAAAAGTGAATAAAGATACGAATTATTTGAGTCCACTTTGGCTCAGACTCATTTATACATAAATAAATACCAAAGAGACTTCTCATTTCACTAAATGTCTCTCGTGGGGTCTGACCCCCCTCCCCCACACACAAAAAGTACGGCATTTCGATGTATTTTATCAATAGTAAACATTAAAACGAAACAATATTTAGAATTTTTCTTTGATTGCAATTAAATAAAAACAATAATAACAACTAAAACGTGATAACCCACAAACGTGTGTTCATCAAGATTTTACAAACACTTACACTTTTAGGAACATTTTTCGTTTTTTGGTTTAAACCAGCCAACCCTGGTACAAAAACACGATATTACCATGTAGTAACCTACTTCATTGCTTCATGTAACAATTTTTATGAATCTATCCCCCAAGAGGGGGAACGGCCCCCAAAAAACTGTTGAAAACAAAACAAAAAAAAACACGATATTTACCCTCCTCCCACATACATAAAATGCACACCAGGAAAGTTGCATCTTTGAGGAATAAATTAGTATCAAAACCATCTTCCAGCCTTAATTTGAAGTTTAAGACTGAGCCATTGAGGTTTAAAGCCCTGACACAGCAGTTGCGTCAATGGGCGTTTAAAGATTAAGAATGCAGACTACCAGTAGAACGTAACACAAAGAAACTAAACTACATATTCTGTGAACGGAGATCGGGAAAATCCCGATTTTTTCTCCGGAATTGAACATTTGGGCGGATCAAGATTAGGGAAGTTCCCGAAATTTGATATAGCGGTTGAATATAGATGGCAAGCAGTACCTAAGAGTGTAAAAATGTAATATATATGCTTATGTAGATTATTGTTTTAAACAAAATAAACGTTTTAAACATGTTTTTTTCTTGTTTAAAACAAAGTACTTTGTTTTAAACGTTAAAAACGTTATAAACAAAAAAAACATGTTTTAAACATAAAAAACGTTTTTTATGATTTTTTTAAAAAAAAACATGTTTTTTTTCAACCCTGATTATAACAGCAATCACTGAACGAAATTCTGCACATCAATGTGCGTATAACTAAACCAAAAGAAATTCAAATGAAGTATTTCAACATTTCTTAATTTTCAAGAATAACGGAGGTTAAACACATTATACACTATTCTAAGATCCAAATTCATAAATTCAAAACTTGGGTATTTTTTGATCACTATCATTTCCATGATAATGAAGAGTTCTTACATCATAAGCTAGAAGAAATGCTCTGACAAATACAATACAATTCATAGAAAAGAGCAGTGACTAGCCTACAAGGAGCAAATGATATATTTTAACTAAGCAGTTTTCAAGATACATCTCTCCCTGCAACATGGGTAGGGCATAACAACACAATTAACTCTAGACGCCCGCCAGGGATTTAACAAAATGGTAGACTCTCACGTTCGGGGCTCTGGTGACCTCCCTAATTATCACAGAGTCATGAGTTATACACCATTGGAAAGCTTATAGACCACAAATTCCAATAAGGTAACATTCGTGAAATTCCCGCCATATTCGTAGAAAAAGAACAGACATAAAAAATCATTAAAAATATGAAAATATTGACTTTGCGGGACCCTGGCAACCCTTGCATCCACCCTAAGCTGACAAAATGATGAATGTGTAGGCCACATACTTGTGACAATAATGTAAGAAATGGTAGCCATTGCTGCCGTTGCGTAATGAATTCGTTTTATGTAGGAAATATTTAAAAAAAATTGCGCAGAAAACATTCATTGAATTAGACATTCTCTCCCCTCCCCCACTAGTACCACGTCCATATGCAAATCATTTTTGCTGCACACATCATGTATACGAACAAGAATTATGCTTCTAAACCACTTCAGTGAAATATATCTTGTGTTATATGGGACCGTCCCGAAAATAAATGTAAATTAACCAAATTTGACCCCCTCTTCCTCTATAAACAAGTACACATACAGGTTACTATCATGTAGGGGACTATCTCATTGCTTCACATACCAATTTTTAAGAATATACCAGAAAGGGGGAAGGAATACCAACCAAAAAATGATGAAAAATTAAAAAAAACGAACTTCATCCTCCCTTTCTCGGCCGTACATACATAAAATGCAACTGACGGAAAGCTTCATCCCTCAAAAATATTTTGTTACCAAATCATCTTTCTAGCTTAACTGGAAGCTGAGCTATTGATGTTTGTTGTAGAAATAAATGTAATTTACGTCAAAAAACTTAAACTCCAAAAAATGGCTAACTTTGCCCCCTCCCTTCACCCCCATATAAGCAAGAAGTGCAGATACACGATATTACCATGTAGTGGCCTACTTCATTGCTTCACGTAACAATTTTTATGAATCTATCCCCAAAGAGGGGGAATGGCCCCCCAAAAACAGTTGAAAAAAAAAAACACGATATTTACCCACCTTCCATATACATAAAATGCACACCAGCAAAGCTGCATCTTTCAGGAATAAATTGGTACCAAAACCATCTTCCAGCCTTAATTTGAGGTTTACTGACTGTGAGCCATTGAGGTTTAAAGCCCTGACACAGTAGTTGCGTCAATGGGCGTTTAAAGATTAAGGATACAGACGACCAGTAGAACGTAACACAAAGAAACTAAACTACATAATCCGTGAACGGAGATCGGGAAAATCCCGATTTCTTTCTCCGGAATTGAATATTTGGGCGGATCGAGATTAGGGAAGTTCGCGAAATTTGATCTAGCGGTTGAATTTAGATGGCAAGCAATACCTAAGAGTGTAAAAATGTAATATATATGCGTATTTAGATTATTGTTTTAAACAAAATAAACATTTTAAACGTTTTTTTGTTTAAAACAAAGTACTTTGTTTTAAACGTTTAAAACGTTTTAAACAAAAAACATGTTTTAAACATAAAAAACGTTCTTTTTGTTTTTATTTTTTTTAAAAAAACGTTTTTTTCAACCCTGATTATATGCTGTAATTTTAGATTATTTTATAAAATCAAGTACAGGATCTGCCCATATGTATCTTCATTACATTAACTCAATAAAGACAAGAAAACAACCGAGCATCGGTACTTCTGATTGGCTACTCTCTTTTCCGCCATGAATAATGTCTCAAAACACTGCGATCTTAGTGGGCGAAGAGGGTTGAGTGGGGGGGGGGGAACTGTGTCGTATGGTTTCACGATTTTGTTGTATAGGCAGATCCTCTATTTTATAACATTGTTGATATAAAAACATTTACTTAATCTTTGTATTATTATTTTTGTTTCACTATTTTTTCTCGTCCACTTAATTTTAGGTTCATCCTGCAGTCGATGTCATTGTTCTTCGATGTCAGAGGCTGGGTAAGTATTTGACTTTTCCTTAGCCCTATATTTTATATTTTCTAAATAACATTTTTCTATTATACTTACACATTCTTTATTTTATATTTATTTATTTTCATTCTATCATACTTTATTTCGTCGCATGAGAACCAAAGGACGTAACTCCTAGTGTCTCGTCCTTCAGGCTGTCTCGTCTCGTCTCGTGCAAAGCATGTCCCGTCTCAAAAAATGTGCTCGTCCCGTCTCGTTTCTCGTCTCGAGAGGATCTGTCCCGTTTTGTCTCGTCTTGTCTCGTAAAAAAATATAGCAGCATACCATGGGAACGAAAGTAAAATGTAGCAGGCTGCACCATGCTAATCAAGATACAACTAAGTTACAAGTATTACCCAGAACACACAAGACAAGAAATGTCACGGTAGCTACACCGTGAAGCCTTCACCTCTGGTGTATGAGGTAGTCGGTTCGATCTCGGTTAGTGCCATGTGAGCTTTGTGGTGGACAAACATTGAATGTGTGTGGGGACCGCGGTGGCTCAGTGGTAGAGCGTTCACCTCTGGTGCTTGGGGTCTCGGGTTCGATCCCAGCCCCGCCAAGTGAACTTTGTGGTGGACAAACACCTTGTGCGTGGGTTTTCTTGGGGTTCTTCCGTTTCGTCCCACTTTTTTCATTCCACCATTTCATTCATTACTCATCATCACTGTCTCCTTTAGCCTAACGGGCAGAACTATGAGACGTAAAACTCAAAGATTTCATTTCATTTTTCGAATGTGTGTGTTTTCTCGAAGTTGTCTAGTATCCTACCACTTTCTTCATTCCACTAATTTTCCCATCATCATCCATTCGGCCAAAGTTGCCTAAAGGTTTTAAAAATAAATTCAAATAAGCTCACAAGGCAAGGACAAATAGTTTACAAGATAATATATCTCTGATGTTAGTTGTCTGAGGCTCTCGACCCTGGCTTTTTTTTTTTTTTACATTCTGAAACATTGAAATTTGTTTCACAGTTTCAATACACGAATATACAGTAAATTGCTCATAGGTACGTCGAAGATTAAGACACTAATGTCAAATAATGTTTACACGACAAGCAAAGTTCGATTTAAAGGTGTCACCATCCCCGACACTATTGTATACTATTAGCCCACTTGCTTTATAGTGTCTATATATATATGGAAAGATATATAGATAGAGAGATAGATATGTATGTACACTTTGATTTCATATATTCCAGCCTTTAGGTTTCACAGTGTTAACTCATAACAATCCAAAAACTACTTTCCATTTTAGCATGTTTAGATTTGTTGCAATTATTATTTTTTTTTTTAAAAAAAAAGCTCATAACCAAATAATTTTATTGAGTAATTTAAAGTATTTGATTGAAATTTTATATGTTACTGCACAGTAAGCTCTTCTTAAAGTGCCATAGTAATGGGTGCTGAACGACATATCGGATGAAAGAATGCTTGGGACCAGTCTTCACCTCCAGGTTCAAATCTGTTCCCATAACCACGGGGTGTGTGCTACCATGTGGTGGTTGCCCCGTTTGTGTAACAAACTCTTGACAGTACACCCAGATTAGCTAGTGGTCTAAAAAAAAAAGTTAATTTTTGGGTGGCCATTTTGGATTAAAGTTTCTTATATTGTCGTGATCTATTCGCAGTCATACAACATACATCTTCATATCAAGACGAGCGGTCTGCGGCGATAGACCATCGGCTTGAAGGCCCCGGGTTGAGTCCCGAAAGGGTCATGTGTATGGATTTTAACAGCATTTGTTTTTTCGTATTGTGTCAGGGGGGTAATCGTAGGGATAAAAGGATTTCGTATGAAAAAATTGGAGAGAATATCCTCCCCAGGATACTTTCATCATGGGAGTAAGGAATTAGTAAAAATATAGGATATACATTTTATAGCAGGTTTAAAAATATGGTTTGGGTATCCTATTTCTTTTCTGTTAATTATGTTCTTCAATGTTCAAATTTCGATCATTCTCATGGTGTTTTCTGCTTTCAACGGAGTTTCATGAATATTATACCAAATGTTCTTTACACTCTGCAAGAAGCCATTTCTGAAGATAATTCAGGTCCTAATGAATATTATTCACTAGGAAAAGGAAGTATTCCCCTCCTCTCAACATGGAAGCAGAGAGCAATTTCGCACTCTGGTCAGATCAAACATTTCCGCGTAACAAAACGAAGGTCCCCTGTAAAACCTCTTTACCCAAAGTGTTATTATTAGTATCATAAATTTGCTGAAAGCAAACAGTTTGAAGGGTTCGTCGATAATATCTTTGCTTTCTTTGTCATTCGCCCGCCTTCCAAACGAAGAGGTAAATTTTACAACATGACTGATGTATAATAAGCGAGCGATTGGTAAAATGGTAAAAGTGTGTTTTATGGGTATGTGTGTGTGTGTGTGTGAGAGAGAGAGAGAGAGAGAGAGAGAGAGAGAAGAGAAAATTTTAGTTGCAAGATGACATACTTCAATTGCCGTTTTCGGTTCATATAGCAAAAAGGATACCGCCACCAGAGAATAAAGACAAGTGTAGTCTGTTCTGTTCTCTTCCGCCATCTCAGCCAGAACTTTCAACTACAGCCTGTAATGAGTGTAGACCTTACCCAGTTTTCAAATTGAATAGGTGGTGGTAGTTCGGTTTCTTGACCTTGTAAAAATCTTCCCTGTCTTTGGTTTTGTTTGTCATCATTCCAGCCAGAAATAAAAAAAATGAGAATTCCTCAGTTTACAGCAAGGGGAATTGGGGACAAGACATTAAGGATGATATTCCTGGAAGCTCATGTATCACGATTGTTTCATTCAATAGACAGAGGACACTTTTCTATGAAGGCTTTTCAACATGTTTTCTCACAAATGGGATTTTCCTTTTGCAATCTATATGACCACTGGCAATTTCAATCTTGGCCATTCCCGCCAGCGTTTTCATTTTCGAGACACGAGACGAGACGAGATATTGCACGATACGTCCCGTCTCGTGTCTCGTCTCGTTTTCCAGACGGGACAAGTAGTCTGTCTCATCTCGTGTCTCGTATAAAAGGATTCTGTCTCGTCTCGTGGCAACACTAGTAACTCCAAAAATGGGGTTTCCGTTCTCTTCATATTTGAACATAATTTTATAGAGAGTCAGTAGTAGAGAGTTCACCTCTGGTGCTTGGGGTCCCGGGTTCGATCCGAGCTCGATCCCCAGTGAACTTTGTAGTGGACAAACACCGTGTGCATGGGTTTCCTCGGGGTTCTCCCGTTTCCTCCCACTTTCTTCATTCTACCATTTCATTCATTTCTCATCATCACCGTCTCCTTTAGCCTAACCAAATAAGCGTAAAATTCAAAAACTTGAACATAATTTTGAACTTAAATGGAACGTAACGCCATCTGTTTTTATTGTCGATCATCTGTTGCAATCAGAGTTGCCAACCGTCCCGATTTTATCGAGATTGTACCGATTTTTGACTTATTTGTCCCTGTCCGAACCGGACACTCGTTGGGACGCATATTGTCCCGATTTATCGATTTTCAAAGTTAATTAATATTTTACTGGTACATTTTTTACAAAGGAATAACCTATTCTTTTACATGCACAGTTTTACGTATACAATCAATTTAACAAATTTGTTTTAATTTGACTCATGAAAAATAGTTAGTAGCTCGTTTTCAATTTATAGTTACTCCCTAATTGTATTGAGTTGATAAACCAGCCGATTATGATGATAGTATATTCCATGCATTGCTAAAAATATTGTTTTTTGAAACCTCTACATAAAAGCGACTGTTACCGCAGTGGCAGTAACACTAGCGCTCACTTCAGCGGGTGGCCGCCACGCTAGGTAACCGGCCGTCTGCCAGATCTGTTACCAGTGTCGGCGTCTTCTGCTTCAGTATTAGTTTGGCGTACAATCGCATTGTTTACATTAACCTGTGCTGTGCAATATCATTCTGTTCATCGATGTTAACTTATAAAGTATTTTTTTTTAGATACAATGATGGATGATAATGAAGACAACATCAATAATGAACCATCCACATCGAAATCCCGGGAAAACGGAGCTCCAAAACAGATTGTCCCGTCCCGATTTTTTCTTAAGAAAAGTTGGCAACCCTGGTTTAATGTATAGCTTAATTACCATCTTATTAGAAACATCTTTCTAAGAAAATAATATTTTTGTCCTCTCGCCTGTAAACCTACGAAAATGGAATTATGTTCCTATGGTTGTCATGCGAGATTTAATCTTATATTTATTAACTTTTCTTCTTTCTATTTTCAGGATTATCGATTGTCAATTGCTGATGTCCTTTGTCAACAATGTACACGAATGATCTGTTAGATGCAAGGGCGCCGATCCTGGGGGCCCAAGGGGTCCCGGGCCCCCACAAAGCTCATGTAAGCCACCCTATTGCATATTTGAATATACAATATTTCACATAATTTGAGTGCAATTTGTCTTAAAATCTTCATATATATATATATATATATATATATATATATATATATATATATATATATATATATATATATATATATATATATATATATATATATATATATGCATGTATGTATGTATGTATACGAGGATCACTACGAAAGTTTTGAGATGTGAAATAACTTACATACTTAAAATCAATTTAACACTTACATTTTCTCAAAGTATTCACCATTACACTGTGCACACTCTTGCATCCTCGAAAACCACTTTTGGAAGCAGTGTTGCCAGTCTTTTTCTTCAAGTGTTGAATGTTCATTCTCGTAAGCCACTACAGCTTCTTCAGGGTTGCAAAATCTCTTGCCACGCGATCTTTGATCCTGGGGAACAGAAAAAATCACACGGGGCAAGGTTAGGGCTATACGGCGGATGAGTCATAAGTTTCACTTCCGTAGATTCTAAAAACTGAATTGTGATGTTGGCAGTGTGTGCGGACGCGTTGTCATGATGAAGCAGGATCCCACGCAATCCAGTTCTTGGACACCGTTCCCGAAGCTTCTGGAACACTTTCGTTAGGCAAACAGTGGTGTATCACTGAGCAGTAACAGTCCTTTGTTCTTCAAGTGGAACAGTTGCAATATGGCCAGATTTGGAGAAGAAAGTTGCGACCATTTTCTTCCCCACACTTTGCGTTCGTCTGGAAAGATGAAAACTGTTGACTCTCGTTTATTTTCAGGGTCAAATTGATAGATCCAAGTCTGATCACCAGTAACAATATCAGAGACTCTTCAAGAATTGCCTCCATCAAATCTTGCAAGCATTTCTTCACATCACTCCACACGTATGCGCTTCTGCTGTTTAGTCAAAGTGTGAGACACCCAACGAGATGAAACCTTCCTGAGCCGAAGATGATCATGAAGAATTGTTGTTACTGCTGGCGATCGAATGTTCACTATAGATTCACTGTCCTCGAAAGTTGTTCGAGGATTTTCTCGAATCATTTGTTCCACAGCGGCATTTTTTTCATCTGACACAACTGTTGCCGGACGTCCAGCTCTCTCTTCATCTTTAAGCGATGTCCGGCCTCTTTTGAATTCACCAAACCACCGAAAAATTGTAGCACGGGAAGGAGCAAGGTCCCCAATTGCCCCCTGCAAACGGTCAAGGCTTTGTGTCTCGTTCAAACCACTTCTGAAATCGTAAAGGATCATTGCCCGAAAATGTTCCCTTTCGAGCTTCATTCTAGAAAGCCGAATACTGCTCATATCAACAACCAAGTGAGGGCGATACGGACACGAAACTTGCTTCGCTTCTTTGCTCTGGATACCACTATCGAAAGCAATTGTTGGAATTCAAATACTGTGCCACAACAATGCGTATTCCAAAACTTTAGTAGTGACCCTCGTATATATATATATATATATATATATATATATATATATATATATATATATATATATATATATATATGCTCAACACATTTAGCTAAAGTGTATAGCATACGATGATGCAAATTGAACGTTAGTGTCTCTCATAAATTTGCTATTTTAAGTTGGTGGACACAAAGTACCTAGGGATGCGCACGAGACAAGATTTGTGGCTGTCTCGTCTCGAAAATGTGCTATAAAAGTGATGTCTCGACTCGAAAAATGTACATTTTTCTATTGGAAGAGCCGTGTCTCGACTCGTCTCGTGCGCATCCCTAAAAGTACCCCCCTGTTGGGTAGGAGAGGTGAATGATATTTTAGTAGTGTTACTACTAGATGGCAATATAATAAGTAGCAGTATCCTGCCTTTTCTGAATTAGGCGGTTAGTCTTCTCCAGTGTACTCTTAATTTTGAGAGTTTCACGTTACTGCGTCTCATACATTTCATATTTTCATTTTGTGGGTATCCCCCGTTGATAGGAGATGTGACTAATATTTAAAAGTGTCACTCCAAGATGGCAATGTAATAAATAAATGTTAGTGTTACCCCGTATACTGTTCATTTCAGTCACTGTAGATTTTTGTAAGAGTTTTTAATTTGTTTGTTTTGCGAGATATATTTAATTTTAACAGGTGAGTATAAAATGGCCCATTTGGTGATCCGCACTACAAAAAATACCTAGGTAGTGCGGGGGTTAATTACTATTGTTACTTATTAAGTATTAAGTACTTCAACAACTATCATTTTTTTTGATACCTTAACATGGGAATACTTTAAATCCTGGGGATAGCGCTACCAATACAACATATATTGTAGTTATTTCTGCGAATGTTGAAGCTCTGAGAATAACGTCACATACTGACGACACAGCTGTCGACCAATTCACACGTGTCCCTACGAGGAAGCGCTTTCTCGGCTATGAATTTGCAAGCGTAAATAACGTCTGCAAAGCTTCCCATCTACAAAGGTATGTGTAAAATATATACCAATTAAACTGACAGTGAGTATAACGTGTGTGTGTAACTGACGTGTGTTTGATAGCTCTGGGACTATAGGAAAAAACATGAATGCAAAGTGTATGTGCATGTATGTTGTAGAAAAGATTAAAATTGAAGGGGTAACTTTGATCACACCATAGGGGCAAAATGGAACCTCCTGATGAATTTCTGCGTATATAGACCTACGTCTCAAAATCGTGGTGAATTCAACAACTAATTTGCTATTGTTCATATTGTCATCATCCATACTACTTTTAAAATCGATGAATTGTGTAAAAATAAAACAAAATCGCTTCACAGTGATTTGGGTTGGAGGCAGTGGCGTATTTACGATTTTGTTTCGGGAGGGGCTTTTCCTCTTTCGGGGGGGGCTTTGCCTGAAAATGTGAAAATCTGCAAGATATTTCACATACTTTACTATAGTAAGTAAGATTTCGGGGGGGGCTTAAGCCCGGAAGCCCCCCCCCCCTAAATACGCCACTGGTTAGAGGTATCGATTAGCAACAGAATGAACCGACTAAATTTTAAAATTTCAATGATTTCATGTTTTTGTTTTCTTGATTCACTATTTATTTGCTATACGATTGCGATACGTATATTAGGAGTAGCTTTCTTAAAGAACACACTAAAATTATGAAGAAAACTAGCAGTGTAATTTATTTGTTAGAACAAGATATATTTCGTATACATATTAGGGTACAGCGGGGTAATTCGAATAGGCGGGGAATTTGAATAATGTTAAGCATTTTGCCAGCTGGAGTGGAAACGCGGCTCGCCATGTTAGTGAACCTGTGGTGGATTTGTAGGTGGTGGTTTGCAGAAGTCGCTCTCAGAAATACAAACTATTCCTTCGGTTCTGAAGGCTTATACGATTTTTTGTTTGCTGCAAGGTAAGTACGAATGTATGTATTTTTAGGTCGTTATAATTTTCAACGTTGTTTCCTTAAGCTTTCCTTATTATTAACTGGATAAAATGAAACCGCTCTGGATTATAATCGTATCAGTAGCATGTGGGGCATTGATATACTGTACACTGGCGTCAACTAATCAGCAGTTTTCATACCACATTCTGAATGGAATATTCGTCGACTGCAGGGCAATTTGGATAATTCAAAACGGGGCAATTTGAATAGCAATGAAATTAGAACTATAGGCCTACTATTTTATATTTCTTTGTCAAAAGCGAAAGCTTCTAGTTTTAACAAGGAAACTGCGAATTCTTATTTTGACTTACTGGGAAAATTAATGAACGAGTATGATCTCCAACGGTGATAGCATGCTGCAATGCCAGAAGGCTTTTTATACCTCCTGTAGTAATATTCAAAGGCGTACGCCTAAATCCGAACTTTAGAACCCAAAATCTCACTCACAACTTTTGTCCTTAGAGTTCTACCAAAGTCATGACATCGAAATGCTTTACCTACCTCCACACACAACACGTATTATAACCACTCGATCGCTCTGTTTTTAAGATCCTTAAAGCCAATTACCACCATGAGGCAACTATCTGGATTCACTAAAACCCGAGGTCAGTGATTAGTAAATCTCAGTTCTGCATTTTGTTCACTGAAGCCTAGAAGTGGACAGCTTCTGTTGGACTGGCAGTTAATGGGTTTTCATGTACTGGTATCTACCCGTTTAGTCCACAAGCTATTGAAGAATTTCGATTCGCCCCTTCGGAAACGTATTGCCTTATTATACATTTTGAGGAGTAGTCTTCTCAGGAAGAAGATCTTAACAACGCGCCTTCTTCTTCCGGTCATGGCTCTCAAAACTTTGTCCCAACGAAGCCTATAGATGAACCCATACAAGAAGTGCTTCCCAGCCCAGAAAAAGTTTGTGTGCAGAAGAGACGTCGTGTCGCAGGAAAATCATGCCACTCAACTTCTGAAAATATTCTGGCAATGAGAATAAAACACCTCCGAGGAAAGACGCAAATATCGGGTGCAACAAAATCCAAAGACACTACAAGAAAGAAGAGTGCTAATACAGAACCTGCCAAGAAAAAAAAACAAATGAATGCTCGAAAGAAACTGATATCCTCTACAATTTCCAGTGCTGAAAATGTAGGCCTAAATCTAAAGATGGCTGCAGGCAATGAAAGTCAAACAAGGAATTGCTGTTTTTGCCTTCTTAATTACTATTCAGAACGTTCTGCTAGAAAGGGAGACTGGATTCGTTGCCAGCGTTGTAAGACATAGTTCTACGAAGTCTGTGTCGGCGCAGAATGTCGAAAACAGTTTATCTGTTGTTGTTGTCGTTAAATACGAACGATGGAAGATGAATTAACCAATTACGGCTCTTTGTCTTAGACAGTGTTCTGAACATTTTTTTTAGTGTAGGCCTACATTCAATAGGTGACGCATATTTACAATTTATGTAGGCCTACTTCTTTTCATTTAAAACTAGCATATTTCAACTACCTTAGGAATTGCAATTTAACTATTAAATAGTTTATACATTATTTCAATAAGACTTGTTTATTTAGTTGGTTATTCATATTACCCCACTCGTTATTCAAATTGCCCCTCACATTTACGTTTTTCGAAATTTCGGCGGGGAAATTGAATACCCAAATTTCACAATGATGTATCTCATATACTACCTTAAGAAAAATTGTTAAGTAATAGTAAGGTTCAAAGTTTTTGTTCACAATTTTATATTTGAATACCAATTACAGTTTCCGAGATATATGAGAAAATGTCTGAAATTATTCAAATTACCCCGCTGTACCCTATATGAATATACATATATACAGTATACATATATTATTCATGAAAATGAAATGAAATGAATTCTTTAAGTTTTACGTCCCACGGTTATGCCGGTTAGGCTAAAGGAGACGGTATATATTATTCATATATAATGTATATACGCAGTGGCGTATTTACGATTTTGTTTCGGGAGGGGCTTTGCTAACTTTCGGAGGGGGACTTTGCCTGGAAATTTGAAAATTCTGCAAGATATTTCATTTACTTTACTATACTAAGTAAGATTTCGGGGGGGGGGGAGTAAGCCCGGAAGCCACCCCCTAAATACGCCACTGTATATACGTGTATATAAAATGTAAGGGACAATAACTCAGGAGATCTAAAAGATTACCTATTCCAATGTTGTGCCTAGGAAGCGCCATGGAAGGTCGTAATCTCCCGACTTTCTCTCGTTTACACCCGATAAAAAAAATTAAATCAATTTTGTTTTTATTTTTACCTTTTCTCTCTTTTTTCTTTTTTTAAATGCAAATTCAAGATGTTTATTTCCCTACCCTTGAATATATTGAGAAATCTGCACTGATATGTAACACCCGGCTTTAATACAAATATCTGAGAATATCCTATATATACAAAATAACAGAATTAAAGTAACCACTTATGTTTCATTATTTTTCTTCCTTTTCTTTCATTTTTCTCTCTTTTTTTTTTGACTCCCAAACTAAGTCATGAATAAGTGTCGGAAGTCTTTGTCCGTCTTTGTCTTTGTACGCCTTACATCTGGAGAACTACATACAGTGTAGCCAAACCCAAACTATCACTCAACTCACAAGGAAACTGATTTAAGTGTGACACGAAATTGTGGAAGAGTTTATGCGCAATCGAAGTGTTTTTGTGAACAATGAATTCCATTAGAGAGAAAAACCCTCGACCTCATCCGTTCCGGAGATATAGAGAGGTAAAGGGGAAAGTTGGTGCTCTGCTATTTTGTGGATTTTCGGCTATGTTGTAAGTGAAAATGTTTCAAAAATTGCATTTAAACGTTACGAAAGATGCACCAGAGCGAATAAAAGTTGTGTTGAATATTGAGGTGAGTGGGGTAGCCTTTACGCGGCGCCGGAAAAAGTAGGAGCTATGGGGAATAACAAACGTCATTGACACAAAGAACAAAACTGTATTATATTACTTGCAAATATATGATGTCTTTAGTTCGTAGAAAATGAGAAAAAGTGATATGAAAATGTATTAATTATAAATTGCCAAAGGAAAAGGGACATTATTAAGTGAACAAAAATACAAAATATTTTGTGCAAAAGCCCTATAGAAAAAGAAATCAAATAATATGGAACATAAACAAATATTGTTGTAAACTTTTTTTTTTTCTCATGGATCGTTCCGATTTTGACTCTGGAATATTACATAGTAAAATGCACTTTCGGGCCACTTTTCGTTGCGATCGGTTAATAATTGTAGAAGTTATAAATGTTTCGAAAGTTCGGACAGCCACTATTTTTTTATATTTTTCATCCTATTTGACCTGACGATGCTTTTATTCGAGTCAGAGTACCAAGAAGCCTATTCATAAACATCTTACATGCCTATTTCAGGCAACAGCGGAACTTCGTTATTTTCGCCTTCCCCTTCTAAAACAGTCTTCCCCTAAAATTTTTATGGACTCTTCAGTTTTGTAACCTTCATGTCTAAGACGACGTCTAAGGCGAAAATACGAAAACTCGATTTAGGGGTCATTCAAACATTCTGTGGTCCCTGATCCAAAAACTAACAAAATATTTCAATCAAAAATTTTCTCGCACGCCTTACATTTGGAGAACTACATATAGTGTAGTCAAACCCCAAACTATCACTTAACTCAGTATGGTGTGCTCATTCCGTACTAAAATTGGATTTAGGGGCCCTTCAAAAATTTTGTGGGCCCTGATTTAAAAACTAATTATTGTCCAAAATCACATTCTTTTGATGCATTTTTTATTATTCCTAAAATGTTTGGACAAGATCATGATCTTTTGATCCATGTTTCGAATCATTTCTAAAATTCTTGTCAATATATGAAATAACTAAATTAAAGTAACTGGAGGAGAATTTAATTATCTTTTCCTTTCTTCTTTCTTTTTTATTTTTACGAGATGCTTTCACATTTGAAAAATTCAATTTTAGACAAGAAAGAAAAAGCGACTGTTCTACAAGTGACTCCCTATTAAATGAATGAAAAAAAAAGATAGTCATTAGTTTCCGAGACGGTTTAAAAAAAAAAAAACATGAAAATAAAACAAAAACATGTTTGTCAAACCGAGCGGCTGCGACCATTTTATTCGAGTTTCACATCAACGCGCAGGTAACGACCCAGTTGCATACGCTAATGAACAATAGAGTAATTAATCAAGCCCAAAACATTTGGCAAGCCATTGAAGTCCAATTAATTTTGTTCAGCCTTGCACGAATCCATTCATTCACTGGTTTGATCGGACGGACGGCGATGATAGCTAACTGGGTCCTAACTAAAGCCCATTTCCGAAACAAAGAAAAAAGATTTTACATACATTTACACACACACACACACACACAGAGAGATTTATATATATATATATATATATATATATATATATATATATATATATATATATATATATATATATATATAATTCATTATCTGTCTGTTTTTTCTTCTCATTGCTTTGAAAATTAATTTCCTGGCTCCTAGACAGGAACAAAGGAGATAAATTCCCGAACTAACTAACTAAATAAATAAAATAACAAAAGTGAAAATTAATACTCAACAGAATGATTATAAAAATGGCTAATACAGTAAAAATAAAATAAAATAGAATAAAAATCCATTCTATAAGCCATTTAAAATTATTTTTATATGTATTCAGTAATTTGAAACGTTCTATAATACCATTGAATATTGATAACATTGTATATACATACATGTATGCGCAATTATCAAATGTCTTCGGTTTCTTGCACAAGTGTTATTATATTTTTTCCCGTATGCATTGTATTTTTTGTTCTAATTTCATGTTAGCGTTATTCTTTCTTTAGATTTAGCAACAATAATTATACAATATTATCAATGTTTAACGAAGAAAAAAGGTCCAAAAATGAGACAAATACATGGGCACCCGGAGCGAGTAGCAAGGTGGGAGTACAATTACTCTTCCTTGGATTTTCGAAAGGCGTCGGTTCTTCGAAATATAGGTCAAAACAGATTAGCTTACTCACCTATTACAGTATTTAATTTATTTACTTTATTTAATACTTTGAGTGACGCCATAAGAAAAAATTGGATCCTGCCAGGTCATGGCCAATGCAGTACTTGTGTATCTTATGTTGTATAAATCAATATATATCACTCTTGTGACCCAAAAAAAAAGAGTTATGTGATATTTCCCTTATAAGCCAATTTTTTAAACCCAGATTACTGGTATTTGTTGTGCCAGTAGACTGACTAAATTGAGCTACCATAAGAAAAGTGGGTGGCCTAAAACAATAGACTCACTCAAATACTTTTTTATTTCTAACAAGATGATACCTCCTAACGTTATTACTCGTAATAGCAGTCCATGAATATCTTTAGGAAATCATTTTGAGAAATGGATTGGCCGAAATTGGCCACCACGTTCACCTGACTATCCTCCAGGATTATTGTTTTGTAGATTATTCAAAGACAAATTTTATAGTCAAAAACCATCAAAGATGTTATAAAATAGAGGATCTGTCCATATGTATCTTCATCCTGTTAACTCAATGAAGCCAGAATAGAATCGAGCATCGGTACGTCTACTCTCGTTGATTGGCTACTCTCGTTTCCGCCATGAATGTTGGCTCAAAACGTTGCGATCTTGTTGGGTAGAGTGAGAGTGGAGGAATTGTGACGTATGGCTTCACGATTTTGTTGTATAGGCAGATTCTCTGTTTTATAACATCCTTGGAGACCATGAAGTGGACCAGGGGTTTGAAAAATAACATCAGAAATGCACTAAACAATAGTAAACAATGAAACTTATGCCAAAAAAAAAAAAAAAAGAAAGAAAGAAAGAAAAATCTTCGTCGAAGCTTAAAAGGCGTACCTCAAAGCTATGCAAATTGACGAAAAGCAGTTTGGGCGCCCATGTTGATAATTTTCAATGCTTTTGTGTTGCAATAGTGCATGCAATAAAATTAAATTGTAAATGAAATCATATTTTTACTAAAATTGAATTGAATTTGTATGTAATCTCAACTTGTATGTAAACTCAACTTGTAATTTGAACTTGTATGTAAATATAACTGTGTATGTCATCTCAAAATAAATGTTCTCATTTACTGTTCACCTACTTTGGTTTCCCCCTGTATACATATCAATCAATCTATTATCTATAATTCAAAATCTAATTTAGTGTAGAAAAGTTTCTCCTATCTGGGAAAGATACTGAGTTGCTCTGATTGGGTACGGACCATGAAATCCTTTACATACTGCAATGTGCTTTTTATCGTTGTCCTATTTTTCATATAACTGTAGTTATAATTTTAATTTTTGTTATTAAGTAGAAAACTTCTGTATAGCACGGTTATGCAAGAAAATATTATTTTATGCTGATGTAATTTTGAAATGAAAATGATTTTTTTTGAGTTTTACGTCCCACGGTTATGCCGGCTAGGCTAAAGGAGACGGTGATGATGAGAAATGAATGAAATGGTGGAATGAAGAAAGTGGGAGGAAACGGGAGAACCCCGAGGAAGCCCACGCACACGGTTTTTGCCCACCGCAAGGTTCATTTGGGGGAGCAGGGTTTGAACCGGGAAGCCCATGCACCAGAGGTGAACGCTCTACCACTGAGCTACCGCGGGCCCCCTGATATAATTTTACAGTTGCTGGAAATCAGTCTTAAGATGAGGAGCTGCGATGGTTCAGTGGTAGAGCACCCGCTTCATTCATCACGCCTACTGGTGTGTACGTGGAAACAACACTTGATAGTATTCCTATTTCCGAGTTTCTTCGTTCACTTACAAATATCTTTAACGCTTCTGCAGTGTAATTTGCCACACTTCAAAATTAACACCACCATCTAGTTTATTAACACTGCTGAACAACACCGGTTCTGTGTTAATCCGGTAGCACCGGACCTTTGACACTGAAATAACACGTTAAAATGGTAGTCATGCTGGCATCACTGGTCTGTGTTAAAATTGAGGAGTATTAACACCGTACTTTATTTCTGTGGACCTTTTAACAACCGTAAACACGAAGATTTACCTTTATTTTAAATTGTTTGTTACGGTGAGAAACTTTTATTCGCGAAATGAAAATGAATAAAACCAGTTGAGAATGCTCCAAGATCATTGCCAAAACGAATTTAAAAAGAACTATTTTTTTCCTATTAACTTCAACAGGATTTGTACCAATTGTTCTTTATACTTTACTATTATACTCATTAAACAATTCTTGTAATACAGGGTGGGGTAAATAAAAGTGGTCCAGCGAACAGAGTTCCAGGGTACAAAGAAACACAACAAAGGGAAGGAAATAGTTCGCTATCCTACTTATAGTAGATGTTGAAAATGACCAGCACTCATCTCTTGATTGACTACATGAATTTCAGGTATTCGGACACGTTTCGGAATGTTTTTTTGCCTTGTTCAAAGCAGATCCTGTCTGACACCATTTTCTGACTAATCGTTGCATTCCATCCACTCTTTGCTGGCATTTTGACACCATGAAATTTATTTATTTATTTATTTATTTATTGAAACAGAACACAACAGGTATTATACCCAATTACAGTGTTCATCTTTCATGAAATAATATACTTACAATTTCCCTTTTAAACCTTGTGAGGCAATCAGCGTAAATATCTATATTTGTCATTTTTAAGAGTCTGTTGTAGGTTGCACTAATCCTCCATGTTGGCGACTTATTTAGGATATTAGTCCTTGCTTTTGCACAATAAAAGAAGTTATAGTTTTCTGGACGTGTTTTTCTACCTGGAACGTTTATTTGAAAGCTCGAAAGCAATTCGTTGCAGAATAGCTTATTATTAAGTACCTTGTACAAAAATATCACGTCAGATAACGTTCTTCTTTGTTTGAGGGTTAGAGTTTCAAAATTCCTATTTAATGAATTAGTGTTTTCAGTTCTTGGGAAAATGTTTGTTTCCTTATATACAAGATATCTAAGAAATTTGGACGGGATTTTTTCTATTTTTAGAGAGTTAATTTTTGTATCTGGGTTCCATACAAGCGTCGCGTATTCAAGTTTGGATCGAACGTAAGTTTGATACAATTTATGAAGTGTGGAGGTTTACGAAACTCCCTACTAATTCTTAGAATAAACCCAAGATTTCTGTTCGCTTCATTTATTATGTTATCAATATGAGGTTCAAATGTAAATTTCGTATCATATATTACTCCTAAATCATTGACAGTACTTACATCGGGTAGTTGAGTCTCATTAATTGAATATTTAAATTGCACTGTTTTTTTACGTTTTGTAATACTCATGATTTTATATTTACTAATATTTACATTCAATATATTACTTTGACACCATTGCACCACTGAATTTATGTCTTGTTGAAGTTGATTACAGTCATTTATGGAATTTATACATCTAAAATGTTTGAGATTATCGGCATACAACAATTTGTGGGAATACGTTATACATCTAGGAAGATCATTTATAAATATTACAAATAGTAGTGGACCCAAATTTGACCCTTGTGGAACACCAGATAGTTGCAAGTATTCGGTTGACTTGTATCCCTTATATACAACGAACTGCCTTCGGTCTCTCAAATACGACTCGAACAGCCCAATTAACTCTGCGGAGAAGTTAAATTGACGAAGTTTCTAAGTGACCACACTCTTTCCACGAATTTGTTTTCACCTAACTTTCCACAACGAACACCCTCTGCTGCACTGTGAGAACCATCTTCACCTGTGCACTGCTCAACTCACACTGACACAACCCACACTAAGATCTGAACCGCTAGTGTACGCGTGACGTGGTGTGGTTTCATGCATACATTCACGTCCAACCGTACCCACTCGTCCGGCCCACTTTTAATTGCCCCATCCTGTATATCTACCCATTTATAATTTGCTTGAGTACTAAATTTTCCCCACATATTGTTTAAGAGTTCTGTTAAAACGTTCTACGATATGTTGTTTTAGGAAGACACATGCTAAAAATGGAGGGCTCAAAATTGAAAAATTCGCAAAATATCGTCTTTTTATGACATACGGTTCCCGAGATTTCCCGAAATCCGAATTTTTTGGCCAATATCTGCAGAACAGTAGCCAGTCGGCCAGTGGCCATCGGTTACTATTTGGTACCAAAATGTTCACCATTCTCTTAGGTATTGATCAACAACAATATGATCTTTCTATTACTTACGGTACCCAAGATATGGCTCCTTAAATCTCCCGAAATCCGAACTTTTTGGCCAATATCTCGAGAACGGTAAGAGTGACGCGAAAATTTTCATCACTTCTTTCAGATAGTTTTTGATACTCTATCGAATCGAGGGCTCAAAATGTTAGAATTCGCAAATAACAGACACACACAGAGAGAGAGGCATAGAGAACTCAGTAACGACCTTTTTCAGTTCGTTGAAAAATCAGTATTAAAATAAATTATCAAATATAGCCAAGACGAAGGTACATATATCAAAGGCCAGGAGATGATGGGTTAGTTCAGCGTTTCCCAACCTTTCTCAACTTGCGGCACACTGCAGGTGTAACTTGAATGCTCGCGGCACACTCATATAGATATTATTATTATTTGTAAATGTAAAATACAGTGGTAAATTTTTCTGTGATTACTGATATCCTTTTCACAGAGAAGAAAGCTTGATCACGGGTTTCATGACCCCGTGGTGAATAATTATGCTTATTTTTTTTATTCTAATTTAAAAATAGAAAACAATTGCAATGAAATAAAAAGAACTCATGATTTTAAAAATACATTTCTTTTTCGAAAACTGTATCCAACCTTTCACTAAGAACGAAGATCACTAAATAAGGAACGAACAAATAAATCTCTTTTACTTTTAAAACACAAATGTAGGTAATTTGTCGAAAGGATTGAATGATATTTTAAAATTTCAAGTTACGAAATAGTCTACAACAATAAAAAAGCGATAATGGTCATAACAATAATAACAAATACTTTTTCCAACATTAAAAATGTACAGAAAAGTAACACAGCATGAAACTTAAAATTGTAGATTTATAGTACAGGTTCATAGTAATGTAAAATACAAATATACATTATTTCCAATGTCTTCCAATTTGATTGCTATAGAATTAATAATTTTGTTTCGATCTTCCTCGCGGCACACCAGCGGCCCATTCGCGGCACACCAGTGTGCCGCGGCACACCGGTTGGGAAACGCTGGGTTAGTTAATTGTAGGGAAAGACGAACAGCATAAGAACCAAAGAAAGAAAGAAAACAAAGCATATGCTGTTCTCACTTGCATGTTCCTAAATCTCAACCTCACTTTAGAGACAACAAAACACCAAGAAAAAGTTTTCGCATCATTGTATTTACTTTTATGATTATGGATGCTCCAGTAAGCAGCTCGTTTTTTTTTTTCTTTCTTCAACATTCTCTGAGAATTTTCTTTCCGTTTCTTATACAACAGAAGATTTCGCAACATTAAACACAAACTTTGCTCGTTGTTGGGGCATAATAAACGATAATATTTCTTTTTCATTTGTTTCTTTCACAAGTAAACTTTTTTTTTTTTTTTTAAATAGCCCCTTCTTCCACGCCATAAACGATTAGGTTTAATATAAAGTACACTGACTTTTTGCATAGCGCACATGTGAGCGTGCTTGTTTTGGTACTCCTTTTTTTTTTACTCTCTTAATTTCATTCGTACATACTGGATAACTCATCGTTAGTATTCAGCAGTGGCGTAGGGAAGGGGGGGGGAGCCGGAGGGGCCGGCCCCCCCCAAAGAGGTCCGACAATGTAATTTGGTACTTTAATGTTTGTAATTTTTTATATATTTTTATGTTTATGTATTTTTTTGTTTGTAATTTTTCTATATGTACCTATAACAGCACTTGGGCCCCCCCCAAACACACATCCTGGCTACGCTACTGGTATTCAGCTATTAGTAGCTGGTCAGAAGTAATCAAAAACTTTGTAATCTCTGGTAGTTTTGCTTAAATGAAGCAAAAATAAAAAAGAATGACCTTTTCCACATTATCTTTGGCAGATTTTTTTTTTGGATCAAAAGATCTGCTATATGTATTTCAATCAAAATTTTCTTGTGGGCCTTATATCTCGAGAACTACATATAGCGCAGCCAAACCCAAACTATCACTTAAGTCAGTATGATGTGCTTACTCGGTAAAAAATACAAAAACTCGATTTAGGGGTCGTTCAAATGTTTTGTGGCCCCTGATCCAAAAACTAATTATTGGACTAGATTGCAATCTTTTTGATCACGAAAGATGATACCAATACTATCATGGTAATGAGGTTTATGAACATAAACACTGTATTTACTTATTTATTTTATAGTTTAGTCTTCATCATCATTAGGAATTAATAGGACATTCTTTCATGCTGTACCCTTCCAATGAAGACACATTGGTAAACGTGTGAGACCTGTCTGCTTACACATCCACATCTTCTCCTGTAACCACTTTTGCAACCACAACTTATCAGGATAAGCTAATCCTCTAGAGTAGGAGGTGCTGTCTTAGCATTTGGCAATAATAAAGTATTCCCAACATTGAACCATTTCCAGTCTCTAGGATTTAACTTTTTACCAAGCCATTGTTGTACCTTGTGATAAGTTCGGAATACATTCTGCGTCTCTGGTTGGCGGAAGAGAAGCGATTTCAAACTTGTCACTAAGAGTCTGACGTGCTACAATTTTAGTAGCCTACAAATAGAATGCCTTAATTCATTCAACGTTTGTGATTCTCCTCCAGCATAGAGTGCCAAGAAAAATGACTCTGCAGCAGCAGCAATCTCATCCGCCGTTGCACTAGCATGCCTGAAAACACTCATTGGGTCTCGAAGCATTTTTTTTTTTTTAGCAAACTAAATTGTTTTTTCCCCTTTTATATATATAGCTGGGGTGGTGTCACAGTCGGAGATTGCGTGACAGGAAAGCAAGACATAAACCCTCTCTCCCAAAACCAGTCGTAATTTTGCTATAACAATAATACGATCTTGGTTAGATGCATATCTAGGCATTAGCATAGTTATGGATGTACCTGGACATGATCTAGCAATAAGCATGATCAGTACATCTGTGTCATTTGCTACAACTGTCACTGTTGTGTTCACGTCATTTTCATACGCATTTAATGTTGCAGACACAATAAATTTCATCTGCATCATCATAAGCTTCAATTGCCTTCACTCCTGTGTTCTGTAATCAGAAAGAAAACCTATTATGCGACATTTGTTGGCCTCGTTGTTAAGAAAAGCTTCCTGGGAGATAGTAGTATGTATCACGAGTGTGAACTGAATGTCTGGAGATCGCTTCAGATTGCTTCTTCGCTTTCTCCGTTCTGACTTCGTGGTAAAACGCTGATGTCCGTCAAAAATTACAGTGGCCTTAGATTTGAAGTGAGTTACAACGTATGTCACATCTTGGAATGGAATATATCTTCATATGTAGCTGGGTTTGGTCAAACTATTTTATGCAAGAGGAATCCACAGTCTATTAAGAACAATGACAAAAGAAGTAACACAGTACTGGTGTGTAACGAGTTTTTATTTTTTAATTTTAGGTTTGGCCATGGTAATGTTTCTTTCACATTTCTCGATCTTCAGCTTCCTGTCTTGATTCCCAATATTTTTTCTATTTTTCAAATCATCGATCAGTTGTGTTCTTCTTCTTCCTATTCCTCGCTTTCCTTCCATCTTTCCTCCTATAGCAGTATGAAGAAGACAATTTCTTCACAAGATGTGCCTAATCCAATAGGCCTTCCTACGAAGGATGCTGGCTAGAAGTGTCCTCTTCTCTCCTATCTATTTTAAAACATCTTCGTTTGTTGCTGTCTCTGTCCATTTTATCTTCTTCATTTTCCTCCAATAATACATTTTGAAGCTCTGTAAATATTTCTTCTCTAATTTCCGTAATGTCTAAGTCTTTGAACCTACAGTCCAATGCTCCATATGGACTTGACCAACTACTTCTTGAGTCCAATATTGAGCCTGCTAGTTAAGAGTGATCTTGTTTTGTTGAATGTTTCTTTGGCTGTGGTAATTCTTGACCTGATGTCATTGGTGCAGTAAACGTCTCTCGTCAAAATACTTCCCAGATACTTGAAGTCATCGAAGTTCTCTTTGTTCTACTCTGACACATAAGGGCGCGTTTCCATGGGATATTCTCATGACTTTCGACTTTTCGATGTTTATTATTATTATTATTATTATTATTATTATTATTATTATTATTATTATTATTATTATTATTATTATTATTATTATTATTATTATTAATTATAGGATGGCGTACCAATTTTTAACAAGTATTTTATCTGTAGGCAAGAACCAGAAGACTCGCAGTGGTAGCTAAAAGAGCGTGATCTGTATAAACTGCGATAACTATAGTGGTAGCTGAGTGTACGTCACCCACATAAGTACCTGAACCCCTGATTGTTATAATTCCATTACTTGGGGTCCAGATACTTATGTGGGTGACTGTACAAGAACTACTGGAACACAAGGCGCCTCGGTCATAGAGTGCTAATCTCTGGTGCGAGAGCTACCTAGTTCGAGCCCGTGCCATGCGATTTTATGGTGGACAACATCGGGTCCATAGTAGAAGTGGGTGCGTATAGATGGCCGAGTCAGCAAAAAATTATCTTGTTTTCCTAGAAATCGATGTCATTTCCTGGAATTGGGAGGCAAGTTTCGACAAGCCTTTAGTTGCTATGTTCATAGCCTTTTACGGCTACCAGAGAAGTGCGTGGGAAAATTTTGGTTTATCTGAACCTGTATGAGAACAGTTTGTTGTTATGGTGATAGTCTTGGATGGTCATACTCTTGGAGGGATCATAGTCCTATCAGTTATCATGATCGAAGCTTCATGATTGATTGATTGATTTTTGCTTTTCGTTAGCTAGATGCTCTTGGCCTTCATAGTCTTGGATGTTCATACTGATGGACGGATCAGAGTCCTATTAGTTATCATGATCGAAGCTTCCCAATGGATTGATTGATTGATTTTTGTCTTTTCGTTATGAATTTGAACCCCCAAACCCCTCCACTCCCTCCTGCGAAGAACGTAAGGGAACGTTGTTACTATGCTCATACTCTTGGACGGCGAAGCTTCCCAATTGATTGATTGATTGATTTTTGCTTTTCGTTATGTATTGAATAGCTAAATGCTCTTGGACGGATGAGAGTTCTATTAGTTATCATGATCGAAGCTTCCCAATGGATTGATTGATTGATTTTTGTCTTTTCGTTATGGATTTGAACCCCTCAAACCCCTCCACTCCATTCCCTCCTGCGAAGAACGTAAGCGAACGTTGTTACTATGCTCATACTCTTGGGGCGGCTACCGGATCTTGATGAGAGTCCTTTTAGTTATCACGTTCGAAGCTTCCCAATTGATTGAATATCAAGTTCGAAGCTTCCCAATTGATTGATTGATTTTCGTCTTTTCGTTATGTATTGAATAGCGAAGAGCATACTTAATATCTTAAAATATTCAATGCTTTCTCATCGAGAATCGAACCTGTACACTAAACGCAAGACCAGTGCTTTACGATTTAGAGTTGAATTAATTCTTGCATGAAAAAAAAAAAAAAAAAGAATTTCATGTATTGGTTTTAGCGTAGCATATGATATGTACATTGTTCGAAGCTCTTCATTTCGAAGCACTTAGCTTCGTTAACTTATGAAATAAAGATTGTACATCGGAATCGAACGCGAGACCAGTACTTCACGATTTAGAGTTGAATTAATCCTCGCACGGAGTAATCCAACTTGAGGTGAGCACTCTATCACTGAACGTCAGTGCCTCGCATATAGATTAGATTTTATTAAAAAAAAACTTTTCGTCCTTTTTTTCTAGTCGTCTTGTATTGGGTAGCTAGATTCCCCCTCCACCTTAGCCCCCACCAGACCCATCTTGTAATACTAAGAATAGAAGCTCCCAGATTTTCTGCGAAGAGTTTGAGAAGTTTCTTACGAAACGTCTGGAAAATTTTCGTCTGGAACCTTCTCAGGAAATTGAGTTGATAAGATGATTGTTGTAGTTCCTGGATGTTTTTTAAAGGTATTGGTAGCGGAAGCACTTCTCATAGCATATCATAATGTTTTAAAACGTAGGATGAAAAAATGTGTATGCTCAAATCAGCAGGGTTGATTGTATTGCATGTGAAAAGTATTATATGAATATTCACATGATGTTGTCTGCTATGACAAGTAATTAAAATCACTTAAGTTGAAGCCGTGATGAAATATTGCGCTATAACATTCCCATAGCACAAAAGATTACGCCCCACGAAATGTCTGTAGGTTATGAACTATTTACGTTATCTAATTTGGTCTTGGGATTCTCACGAATTCACTTGTAAGTGTTCATGGGAATAGAATTTGTTTGCAGACTGTTCTTTGATCGAATAGACCTTAGTTGCTCAGGGGGAATATCGCATTGCATGAATCGTGAATATCGTATTTTCAAACGTATACAGCATTTGAGATTACATGTATGTTTGTTGTCGTCTTCACATACGAACATACTCACGTGCGACTGAAGATAGTGTAATCTGAATGCGAAAACGCTGAGTTTGTGTAATGAAAAATAAGTCTGTTAATAGATAAGATTTACTAAAGATGATATTTTGATACATCTATCAAATAATGTGTGTGAATAAGGAAATGAAATTGAATAAGGATATTAAATGTAGCAGGGGGAGAGGTGAGGAGATTTTAGTCGTTTGGAAAAGCTCATATGTTTCTTGAAAACAGTTATCATAATAAACTTGCTTTATTTTTGACTTCCAATGCTCTCCCATCCGTAAATCGAACTCAGGATCACGTTCACCACATGTCCGTGTTAGCTATTAGAACAGCTGGAGGTGCTGAAAAGATGAGCAGAAGGCACAGCGGCAAAGCGCTTACATTTGGTATATGATGGTCCCTAGCTCGACTACCGAATATATTAGCTCATGATGCCTTAGCATAATGGGCATAATCGTAGGACATTAAATAAATAAATTTGTGTTGGACAACATCGTGTTCGTTGATTCTCATGTGGTATTTCCGCTTCATCTCATAATATCATTTCATTTAAAATACCTTAATCATCCTTTCATCTTAGCCTAAAATAGATATTCGTGGGGCGTTAAACTGAAAGATTTCATCTTTATCGTTGCACACAATTGTTTTCCCGATCATCATGTGTAACATTCTACATTTAGTCGTGTTTCTGTTCTTATGGCTAGGTTTGGAGATTTACATTTTAATAAAAAATAAAAGAAACGAAAAATCGTCTTAGACGTTCCTTAAGTAGAATTACTTTGAACAAGAAATCTTAATTCTGTGGCGAAGGGTACGTCCCTCATGATATAGTTCATTCTCGAGACGAGATAGAATACATCGAGAAACAAGATCGACGATACTTTTACAAAAATTTATGATGAGATCCAATGTCGGACAGAACTCCTTATAAAAGTCATAGAAAAAGGATTCATTCTGTTTTCACTGTTGTAAATTAAGGCTTTAATTGGAAGATATCCGTTAAATCGTGTAATATGGCAACTCGACTTGGAAGTACAAGACATCACATACAAATTTTGCCTTCATGTGTTACTAGACTAGATGCTCAGTATAATAATAAGGGCGTCAACGCTTCTCTCTCTCTGTTTCAGACCAATCTCAAAGTTCGTGAAGAAAAATTTATTACTTTTAGATTCATTTAAATATATGTTAATTAGTTTAAATAACTTTTTTCGGTATTTCAAATTTTGTTTCCCTCATATTCGAGTCGTAGGCCTTTCTCAAGTTAATAAATAATTGATATGTACGGATATAGCATTAGCCCTTGTTTAGTTGTAAAATTAGTGTAATAAATCTTTTGTACCCATGATAAGTAAATTCTCTTATTACACTATTCGTTAACTTACTTAGTTGCAAATTTCATTATTTATACAATTCAGCTTATTTCGCTTACGATTTACTTCCTATGTGATCAAAGAAATGATCTTTGTTCGTGGGATTTCTTAAGACATCATGTTCTCACACAATGTTAAGGAAAATCGATGAGCTTGAAAATTTTCAATCCTGTGTGAATGTATTAAGTTTTGTGTCTCACGCAGGAGAGTCCTTTATTATTATTATTTCCATCGAGAGATAAGAAAGGTATCCTGTGATTTCTTAAGATAATGAGGACAAGGTGATTTAATGGTCATACATATAGAATACGTCTTCGAGAGTGAACATATTATTCATTAGTTAAAGGTGGCATCAACGACAATGGTGACTAAGAGAGAGTGTTTGCTGTTAAGTGTCCAATATGGACTTAGTTCAATGAAAACAAAATTAATTTGTATTGGATTGGATAGTGATACATTTGAGCCAGTGATCCGTATTGGTAAAGGAATTATTTTTGGAGTCGAGTTAAATTTGTCGGAGTGGGGAAAACTTGTACATTTGATCCCATTTGTTTCGGATTATTTAAATTCGCAAGTTGAAAGTACATCTATAAATTCTCTTGGACGAAATAATGAACTGCTGTTGCGAAACTTGATGGGTGAGAAAATAGTTATAATAGAGAAAAAAGGTACACTTCATGCTCCTCGAAACAGTGTATACTTAAATTCAAGCGAGTGGTTTCATTTTTTGGAAATATTACCATGTATTGAGCATGCTGTAAAAAAAAGTAAACTTTGCATTGAGGTGGTACGTGAATATTTTCAATTGTGTACAGTGACTATTCGCAATCATGTAGAATCGCAATGTCTTGCATGTACTGGACTTGAGGCAATTCATACGTGTGTAAATGAACAAAATATTACTAGTGAAATGAACAATAGTTTTCCGAATGTATCTTCGGCTTTGAAGAAGGACGGTGATATAAACATTGATGATGAAAGATTAAAATTGGAAATGAAAGTATTATGTAAACAAAAAATTATAGAAGCAATCAGGGATGAATTATTTGACACAATTCAAACACAATCATGGTGGGGGGAAACTGATACTCAACCTGTGGATGACATCGATGAGATGGATATGTGTTGATAAAAAAAGAAGAAAAAAATATTTTTCAGCGTAGTGGTTTTAGTGAAAAGTGATATATATTTTTATGACGTAAATTGAGTGACAAGAGGATATCTAACTGTCTGAAAATTATATACATTATCAAGTTTACTATACCAATAGTGAAATGAAACACGCAAAGAAAGAAAACATATGTTTCAGTCTAGTGATTTTATTAAAGTGATATATTTTATACATTTCTGAAAAATGTATCATTCATTAGTGAGTAATATTTTACGTTGTATGTAAAAATCGTATTTGAATTCATTATTATGAAAAGAAAAAAATATTTTTTTCAGTGTAGTGATTTTAGTGAAAGTGATATATTTTATACATATCCGATTATGTGTCATTCATTAGTTCACTAATATTTTACGTTGTATTAAAAATCGTATTTGAATTCATTCACCAATAAAAAACTAATTGAAGATAGAAAGAGAGAGAGAGAGAGAGAGAGAGAGAGAGAGAGAGAGCTAATAGGTTTAGATTTAATCTTGTACATTTGTTTGGAAGTTTTACATTTTAATAAAAGTAAAAGAAACGAAAAATCATCTCAGACTTTCCTTAGGTAGAATCACTTCGAGCAGGAAATCTTAATTTTGTGAAAAGTTATGTACTAAATTCACCGTTTGAATATTATTATTATTATTATTATTATTATTATTATTATTATTATTATTATTATTATTATTATTATTATTATTATTATTATTAATTTGGGGAGTAGATTCGTTTGATATAAATCGACAAGTACATTTTTTTTTCAAATTCGAAATGAAACAGAAACATCCGAGTCTCATAGACAATACTAGTTCACTCAAGTTTTAGTCCCAAGAAAACAGCAAATTGACGCTGGTTTAAGCCATATGAAGTTGATTTAAGAACATTGTCTATGTGAACTATCTTTGAACGTATCACAAAGTGACCCAAAGTAGGTATACATACCTGCATTGATCAAGTATGACATTATATGATTCGGTCTATTCCGAGTTTAGGCATAAGTGAAAAGGAATTAAGAGCAAATAATGGAGAAGCTAAGTCAATATACTGCAATGCAATAAGTAAATGAAAATTCCATGAGCTGATCAGTACGGGGATGTATATATACTTTTGGGCCATTATATATATATACGACTACTTCTTTCTTGTTTTCTGAAGGTGAACCAATGGTCACAAAGAAATGATTCAAGGGCCACATGCAACTCACAGTGATATATATTTTTATGACGTAAATTGAGTGACAAGAGGATATCTAACTGTCTGAAAATTATATACATTATCAAGTTTACTATACCAATAGTGAAATGAAACACGCAAAGAAAGAAAACATATGTTTCAGTCTAGTGATTTTATTAAAGTGATATATTTTATACATTTCTGAAAAATGTATCATTCATTAGTGAGTAATATTTTACGTTGTATGTAAAAATCGTATTTGAATTCATTATTATGAAAAGAAAAAAATATTTTTTTCAGTGTAGTGATTTTAGTGAAAGTGATATATTTTATACATATCCGATTATGTGTCATTCATTAGTTCACTAATATTTTACGTTGTATTAAAAATCGTATTTGAATTCATTCACCAATAAAAAACTAATTGAAGATAGAAAGAGAGAGAGAGAGAGAGAGAGAGAGAGAGAGAGAGAGCTAATAGGTTTAGATTTAATCTTGTACATTTGTTTGGAAGTTTTACATTTTAATAAAAGTAAAAGAAACGAAAAATCATCTCAGACTTTCCTTAGGTAGAATCACTTCGAGCAGGAAATCTTAATTTTGTGAAAAGTTATGTACTAAATTCACCGTTTGAATATTATTATTATTATTATTATTATTATTATTATTATTATTATTATTATTAATTTGGGGAGTAGATTCGTTTGATATAAATCGACAAGTACATTTTTTTTTCAAATTCGAAATGAAACAGAAACATCCGAGTCTCATAGACAATACTAGTTCACTCAAGTTTTAGTCCCAAGAAAACAGCAAATTGACGCTGGTTTAAGCCATATGAAGTTGATTTAAGAACAATGTCTATGTGAACTATCTTTGAACGTATCACAAAGTGACCCAAAGTAGGTATACATACCTGCATTGATCAAGTATGACATTATATGATTCGGTCTATTCCGAGTTTAGGCATAAGTGAAAAGGAATTAAGAGCAAATAATGGAGAAGCTAAGTCAATATACTGCAATGCAATAAGTAAATGAAAATTCCATGAGCTGATCAGTACGGGGATGTATATATACTTTTGGGCCATTATATATATATATACGACTACTTCTTTCTTGTTTTCTGAAGGTGAACCAATGGTCACAAAGAAATGATTCAAGGGCCACATGCAACTCACAAGTTTGAAATACTTGTTCTACAGTTACAGGTTAATTCTGTTACCGGAAAAATGGCAGATCATTTGTATTTGAAGTTTCATTGCGTTATTTTCAAATCACAAGTGT
Source organism: Thermobia domestica (assembly GCF_964235325.1). Taxonomy (NCBI): domain Eukaryota; kingdom Metazoa; phylum Arthropoda; class Insecta; order Zygentoma; family Lepismatidae; genus Thermobia; species Thermobia domestica. Next base: position 40,209,560 of record NC_137469.1, read on the forward strand.
ATTCTCAATTTTGAACTTCAAAGGACAATGCTTTTCAGACAACTGATATAGATCTACCAAAATTTAGTTTTATTAAGTAAGGAATATTTTAAGAAGATATTAGTAGAATAAATTATTAACATTCCAGTTCATTTCAAAGAAGAAAGAAAAATAAATCCTCTATAAGTCAATGGGTAAAAAAAGATGACACACAACACTCAACATTATCCAACATTTCTCAAATTGGGTTAAATTTCCATTATATGGACGGAAGTTGAGGATTTTGAAAGACTTTGAGGCTCAATATGAACCAATTATATACAGACTTGATGCCACAAAGAAAAAATCTATGTAGCGTACGTAAAATCGTAGGTTACATGCGTAAATCTTAGGGATAGGCGTAAGTCGAGTCAAATGTAATTTTCTCGAGTTGAGTTTCGAGTCGAGTTACTGTTTTCAGGCCGAGTTTCGAGTCGAGTCGAGTTTCATAAATGGCTCGCTCCTTCAGTTCATTTTAAGTCGTTTTGGAATCATGGTCTTATTAGACTGGAAAAGGAAAACCATGAGAAATATAAGCAATAATGTGAAATACTTTTAGTGTTTCTCACGACTTTTTTTTATTAAATCCATGTTGATAGAGAGAAAGGCAGAAGGACGACCAAGCATAGAATATCTAGATCTTTGATAACGTCACAGATTATAATTCCTCTTTGTAAAATAATCCATTCAGTGGTTCCTTTGTTCCTATCTTCACTGTCTGACAAAATATGACACGATTCGAGAAACTTTTCGGTACGAAAAAGAGATAAGTCGCAAATCGACAAGTACATTTTTTTTCAAATTCGAAATGAAACAGAAACATCCGAGACTCATAGACAATACTAGTTCACTGAAGTTTTAGTCCTCAGACACTGTTTTAATGTCACATGTGGTATATATAAAAGCTTTAAATTGATATAGTAATTGCACGAACACGATGTATTTTCAAACTCAAGACAATACAGAAACATCCGAGATTTATGAGCATTACTAATTCACACACATCCGAGACTTATGAGCAATACTAGTTCGCCCAAGTTTTTGATGAGGAAGATGCCCACATTAGACAAAATTTACAGAAAATTCGGAATATTAAGGAATGTTGGTGATCTGACCTAGAACATACCTTTTCATTACAGTAAACAAAGAACAGGAATGAACATGAATTGTACCTCAAATGATGTGTACGGGTTCGATTTTAATCACAGTTCCCATGAAGTGAACTTTGTAGTGTACAAACATCGTGTGTGCGTAAGTAGAGTTTATGTTTCTAACTTCTTATTCAAAGATTCACAAGATAGGTTATTTCTTATTTAAATGCTTCTTTCAATATTCCTACTCTATCTTTGTTTTTAAATCACGTTCACATTTTATGTTTTATCTAATAACTACAGAGATATAAAAGTAGAAACAAAATGTACAAATGAAGGGGGATTGAAAGATTTATTATGAAGATCTAACGCTGAAACCTCAAAATACTATTACTATGGTAACTAGTATTGCCAACAAAACGAGAGAAACTTCTCGATACAAAAAAGAGGCAAGTCTCAATTCAATAAGTACATTTTCAAATTCGAGATGATACAAAAACATAGGTACGTTCAAAAAAGTTTGCGATAACTTGATCCAAGATCCAATATATTTTAGAAAAAACGATATCGAAATTAGAAATTTGTACACGCAAGCCCATTATCAGCGATGATTTTTGATTTATATTACACCTGTTAGCAGTGACTTTCGGGAATTGCTAGAGTTAGGAGGATATAGATATTTTTTTATCCGTAGTGTCATCACTTATCAAAACTTGTTGACCATTACGTGATGCAACTTTTTTTTCGCATTAAAGATTCATCTGAAAATTTCAGATTTGTGCAATTTTTCGAAGTGTAAGTGATCAGTTACAGTTACAGAATTGATTAACCGAATATAAGTCTAGGTACATCTTTAATAGCGTAATTCAAATTGTGGACCTGATGTCAACATGTGCAGAGTTATGAAAAATGCATCATGTATTATATCACAGAATACTACATTGCTAGATCTAATCACTTTCTCAGATTTGTTCAAAAAACGTAACACAAGACTATTGTAATTCGTCATCTGAATTACCTTTTCTTATTTGTCTTAAAAAGCAATACATCTTCGCGGATAAACATTTAGTGCCCATACAGGCAGTTGAGAAAATTTCTTTTCCTACTTCAGTACCGACTTGACAAGTTATCAAATTATAACTATTCCAAAGATAACGTGAAAACAGATTAATTCATTTGTTCACGAATTAGTGCGAAAAAGAAAATTTGTCAACTGAAGAATACTTTCTTTTTCGTGTATACAGGAAGATTATATGGCTATACGTAATAATGATGCTACTGTATCTCCAACAAATATAGATCAAAACTTATTGGTCATTACGTGATGCAACCTTTTTCGCTAGTAATTCAAATTGTGGACCTGATGACGGCATGTGCAGAGTTACATAAAAATGCATCATGTATTATGTCGCAGAATATTACATTGCTACTCCTTCTGTATATAGGATAGGTCAGTGTTTCTTTCTTTAGATATATGCTATCTTTTGCTGTTCAGCATTACGTCAGAACATCACGTTAACACTTCTCAGTTTTGTTGATGAATGTCTTGGTTTAATATTTATCTTCACACGTATGTAGTTCATTTTTTTAAAGTAAACTTGCGATGTTTAAAGATGATGATGGTGAACATGTACAATAGATTTCAATCTTTTAATGAAGTCATTCGATTCATTTTTATTGTTAGACATTCGTTTTGAAAAGTAATTAATTTTCTAAGAAACGATTACATGTTACTCTTGTGTACATCACATCTTTGCAAATACTATCTATTGTAACCACTATCGTTTTGAATCAGGTCCAGTTGGAACAAAATTTTCTAAAAGGGAGCATGGACATACCAATTTTTGGTTGCTAATCATGGCTCACATGTTCGCCAAATATTAGTAATTTTAAGCATTACCTCATTAGCCTCCTGTCTCCTTGGTATTATCACAATGGAAAGTTCGCTGACGGTATTCGTAACTTTTTGTAAAAGAGTGATGAGTAATCACAATTTAATTTTTTAACGGCCATGATGGATCAATGGTTGAGTCCCATTGGTAGATTGGCAACAGTCAGTCCCAAATGTAGGGAGATGGGCAGTAGAAGTTAGGAAAGACCCAATTCAATCATATTTTAGTTCATTTGCAAGTCTACCGTGATAATTTTAGGGGCGCTCGTCATCCCTGTGGATAAGGGCATGGCTAGAGTGATTACTTTTGATGCAAGTTCATGTTAATAGGGAATTGTGGTAAACAAAAAACTGTGAGCATTAGCTCTCCTGTTTACTTCTACTTTGTTCATTCCTGTATTTTTTATTTTTATGTTTGTTATTTTTCTAAAGCAATTATGTCAGGTTAGAAGAACATGTATCTTTTCTTTCTAGTACGTGTATTGTTCTTCTACTCATAAATTCAATGGATTTCAGGATGCATGATGACTCAGTGATATAACGTTTATTCATATTGTCATTCTATCAACTAATATTTTTTCGTCATTCATTTGTCTTAATCATATGTCCTTTTACCGAAAAAGGGTATATATGTGGGACGTATCTTTATTTCTCCGGGGATCTTTACATGATGTACAAACCTATTACATTTTAGGTTTGAGGAGTATGGTGGCTCAGTGGTAAAGGATTTACAATCACTACTTCGTTTTTCAAATGCTGAAGCTTCTTGGTATGCATCCTGTACAAAGCAAGTGCTGGAACTTAATGGCGATCCGTGCCTCAGATTTGGCAATCATCACACTTTCAGTTAATTACTCTAAAAAAAAAGAAAGATAACGAATTCGGAATTTATTAGATTCATGTTTCTTCAAGGCTGATGATGATGATGATGATGGTAATGTTAGGTGTTCAGTATAATAATAATAAGGGCATAAACACATCTCTCTCTTTGTTTCAGACAATTCTCATAGTTCGTGAAGAAAAAATTATTACTTTTAGATTTATTTGCCAAGAATGAAGAAACTTTTCGGTACGAAAAGACATAAGTCGCAAATCGACAAGTACATTTTTTCAAATTCGAAATGAAACAGAAACAGACGTGTAGTATTGTCACTAATGTACCTTCAAAAAAAACATGTTATGTTAAAAGAAAATGGCATGGCAACGTTGATTTTCACTGAAGAGTGGAAATACGAAGAAATTCTGTTAGGCGGAACGTTAAACTAAAAATATTTCATCTCTCTCTCTCTCTCTTTCTCTCTCTCTTTCTTACGAAGGGCATGATGTCTCAATGATTGCGAAAACTATTACTTAACACAATATGATGTTCTTATTCCGTAGCAAATAGGAAAACTCAATTTAGAGGTACGTTCAAATCAGTTTAACGTACCACGACTATGTCCATTATGCTGAGGGAGTTGGATGATTAAGACAAATGAATGAATGAATACTTAGTAGAATGAGAATGTATGAGTAGATCATGAAAACTCATGGACACGATGTTTGGAGATGAAACTAGGGGATGCATGCACTTTGTCACAGTGCACGACAATTAGTAATAAAAAATTATAAGCTTATTTGATCGGAGATCGAACTAGGGACCGCATGCATTGGGTTGCGGAACAATACTCTACTATACTAAGTATTCATCTGAAAGAATAAGTCATTGCTTTATCACTGAACCACACACAAACTTTCACATATTTCTTACGTTCGAAACGTAAGAAAATATTTCAGTTTAACGTACCACGATTATACTCATCATACAGATAGACAGACAGAAAGATATACACTTAGATAGTACTTATTGTCTTTTCGAGTGCAAAATAATACGCGTTCAATACTACACAGAGGCTTGTAGTGTTTGAGCCCCGTCGCCCAAAGCTTGGACCTCTCCCAACAAAAAATTTCTTGATGTACGCCTGTGTACATAGCTAGTATACGAATTCTATGACGGAATTCTGAGCATTTTAAAAGAAATTGATGATAATAATAGGGAATATTTTAACTACTTTCGTCCTTTTAAAGTAATATCACATACAGCTTAGACTATAATATAGAGAAAACTATACAAAGTTCAACTTCCTAGATCAACTTAAAGAAATAGAGAAATGTTCTCTTATTTGAGAATAGACAATTGTTTTAACTTGAAGATTTGTGCCCCATGTTGAAATCGTGGGGTGCTGTGGATCAGTGGTAAAGCGTTCACCTTCTGTGATTGGGGTCCCTGGTTCGATCCTAACTCTCGTCGTGTGAACTTTGTGGTGCATATAGCCTCGCTGCTGAACGGAACGTTAAACTCAAAAATCAATCAACATCATGTGTACATAGGTAACGACATCCGAGATGTATAAGCAACACTAGTTTTGTCAAGTATTAGATCTCAAACACTGTTTTAATATTACCTAAAACACACACACATACATATCTTCGCTTCGTGTTGTCTGAAACCATGACCTAAGATAATGTTGACGCGACAGCTGGAGAATAACATTGAAATACAAAACATGTTCTGTTATCTTATTTTTCTGCTCTTTGCAAGTAGACATTGCAGATACAGAAACTCTCTCTCAGTTCGTTGACTTATGTATGTGTATTTAACGTTAGATTTCACTCTTATTAACATTAGAAAATTATGAAATTAACTTGAGTGACTCAGTGGTAGAGTGTTTACCTCTGGTGCATGAGGTCCCGTGTTCAAATCACGTCTTTTTTTTCTATATACTTGTCATTAATTTTAGTGACCACAAATCCCCTGCTTCCTTTACAACTTAACGAAAAGATGCTATTGACTGTCCCCGGAAAACCGTCCTTATCATTTCATTTTTACGTTCCAGAGGGCATGGTGGGCTCAGTGGTAGAGCGTTCACCTCAAGTGCTTGGGTCCATGATTCGATCCCAGTTCGTGCCCTATGAACTTTGTGGTGGACAAACATCGTATGCGTGGATTTCCCTTCGGAGTTCACCAGTTTCCTTCCACTTTCTTCATTACATCATTTCATTCATTTTTTTCATTATCACCTCTCCTTCATTAGCCTAGTAGACGTAAACGTAGGACGTAAAACTCACTTTTCACTTGTCCCATCGCCGTCACTCAGCCTAACCGGCATAATCGTGGGACGTTATACTCAAAGATTTCATTTCATTTTTTTCGTTCCAGAGGGCAGGGTGGATCAGTGGTAGAGCGTTCACCTTAAGTGCTTGGGGGTCCCTCGTTCGTTTTCCATTAGCATAGTACACATAGCCTAACCGGCATAATCGTGGGACGTTATACTCAAAGATTTCATTTCATTTTTTTTTCGTTCCATGGGGAACGGTGGCTCAATGATAAAGCGTTCACCTTAAGTGCTTGGGGTCCCTCGTTCGATCCCAGTTCGTACCCTATTCGTCTGGACTCCACGTACTACAGATACATAGACAAACGGCGAAACAAGTAGACATATTATCAAAAATTTAAGACACACAAGCTATGATTATTATTACATCATTCACATCATAAAGTTCCGTCTTTCAAAATCATTAGTTTAACAGTCATAATCGTGGAACGTAAAACTCACTTTGTGTGTTAGACAACATTGTATCTATGAGTTTTCTCTTTGGCTCTCTTGTCAAACTATGATTTGACCTCTCTCTCTCTCTCTCTCTCTCTCATCACAGGTGGGGGACCCTAGTGAATCAATGGTACAGCGATAATCTTTGATGTATGGTGTATCCAGATTGTAATCCAGCCTAGACAAGTGAATTTTCTGGTAGACAAAATTACTAGTTTAACAGACATAAAAATTGGACGTAAAACTATGATTTGACTCGAACGAATATTTCTGATGCATTGGGATCCCTAATTCGATCCTAGCTAACAACAAGTGAAATTTCTGGTGAACAAGAGCGTTCATCTTTTGTGCATAGGTCCTTGAGTTGAGCATGAAGCCCTCCTTCCCCCGTGTTCAACTTTTGCTTTCAACAAATGAATTTTAAGGTAGACAAACACCGTATGCGTGGATTTTCTTTGGAGTACTTTCGTTTCCTCCCACTTTTTGAGTGTACGTTGATTGAATGGTACAGCGTTCACCTCCGGTGTTTGAGGGGGGGCCCTGGTTTCAAACCCCTGCTCCCTCCGTCAAGTGAACTTTCTGTGTTGGACAAACAACACGTGCGTAGGTTTTTTTCGGTGTACTTTCGTTTCCTCCCACTTTCTTTATTCTATCATTTCATTCATTTCTCATCATCACCGTCTTCTTCAGTCTAGTCAATATATTCATGAAACTTAAAATTGGAAGTTATTATTATTATTATTATTATTATTATTATTATTATTATTATTATTATTATTATTATTATTATTATTATTATTATTATTATTATTATTATTACTAAAAATAAACCAAAAAGTTCCGTTACTAGTGATATACATATATCCTAATTACCAGTCTTATGACGGCTCCCTTTCCTAAATTTAGGGGGACACAATGACTCATTGGTCTATTCATCTTCCTAGCATATGCTACAGACAGACAGACAGACAAACGTCAGCCGGTGTTCGCTGACATTTTGTCACTTCAATGCAACGTTTTCTTATCATCGCTTGGTTGATAAAGCGGTAGGTAGGTCAGTGTTTTGCTTTCCGATAAGCTAATCTTCTCTTCTCTTGAATACGAAGCAACAGACAAAGAAAAAAAAAAAGATACTGGGAAAACACATTTCTTTGACGCTGTATATATGTATGACTGTCTGGGTGGTATGAATAAAATGGAGCCTAGACTCTGCTCACTTGAGGTGAGCATGCTCTATTCGTGAGCAAACTCTAAAAATTTCGTATGAATAAAAACTATCAATAGTTTTGAGAGCTTACTCTTGCAGAAGCCGAGCATGCTCATAGAGGTTGCTCCACTCCGCGCTGGGACGACAAAGCAAGCAGTCTGCATTTCTGCTATATTATTTTTAAAAGAATAGCATGTATTGTCATTTATTTTAAGAAGTGTCAACAGACATAAATCAAACAAGAAAAAAAGAAAAAAGAGACACATTTATTTCAAGAAATTTGTGTTGAACTTTTCTATAAAACCTCATAGATGCTATAAGATTTATAAGGATTACTAGGTCTGTAGTATAACATGAATATTTTATATCAAGTATTTGACAAACTACTACTGTAAATAAACTGTACTTTTCATGAAAGTTCTTACATTTTAATGACCAACTATTATCCTGGCAATTTCATTTCTCCTTTGTTGCCCACATTGTCTCACGCGCGGATGCCCTCGTTATCCTCTTCCATGTCGTAATAGTCTTCAAACGCTCTGTCAACAATGTAAAACTCGCCGTCTTTCAGATATTTAGCCACATTATGAAGGACAAAACAGGCTAGAATCAATGAAGGCACTTTTGTTGGTCGCCAATCGTATTTTATTTTCCAGTATAGGGAATCGCTGCTTGACTTGACGAAGCATCCTTCTATTATAACTCGTTCTCCTTTGAAGCAGTTGTTGAATTCTCTTTATCCTTCTGTAGCTGGATTTCGGAAAGGAGTCATAAGCCAAGGAGCAATGGCGTATCCAGAATCGCCCAGAAGCAAGGCTCCTGACCTGTTTTCTGTTATGACCACACGAACAGCTGAATTCATCCATATTCGGGAGTCGTGCACCGAACCTGGCCAGGAAGCATCAACGCTCGTGAATTCCTCGTTACAATTACAAGTGGCTTGAACATTCAAGGTGAAACGTCCTTTACGATTTATGTACTCCTCCGCGTGTACATGAGGTCGTTTAATTTCCACATGTGTGCAATCGATGACGCCGATGGCAAAGGGAAAATTGTATTTTTGGCGCCATTTATTCATTTCTGCCTGCTGTTCAGCAACAGTTGTTGGGAACTTTATCCACAGGGGAGCCTTTTCGATTATTTTGTCTAGAACATTTGCAAATGTCACGGACACCGTACTCTGATCCACACCTATATCCTCCCCTACCCCACTTTGAAACCCTGGATCACTCAAATATCTAAAAAAAAAAAAAAAAATCGCATTCTCAGTTCGTTAGTAAGTGCCCCGCCTCTAGTTTCATTTGTTGCACCTAGGAAAACCACTTCACGTTTTCTTGATCAAAGCGATACAGATTTTTATAGTCCACTTCCCACGTGTTTCTGCGCTCCTTGTATATTTTACGTCGTTGTAAATTGAATGCAGCCATTTTCACAACACACCTTCACTGCACGGCTTGAGTCAGCTAATGAGGTGACTCCAGATTTTTGGAGACAGTACTCCGAAGTGCGAGCACGAACTCGTTTTTTATTCATATGAAATGTGAGCATGCTCGATAGTTTTCAGACCATGCTCCAGCACTGAGTAACCTCTCCCTGAGCATGCTCTCTTTGCTCCTCTTTATTCATACCTAAAGGAGTAAACTCCACAAATACTGGAGCATGCTCAACTTGCTCCACTTTATTCATAAGACCCCATGTGTCTGTAGAATCTGGTTTCTTTATCACACACGAAACAACTATGAATAAATACACTTTATAACTTTATTCTTTTTTTTTAAAGACAAAGACTAAAAAATAAAGACAAATATATTATTTTACTCTAGTTCGATTCTTAGTGAAAGAGCATTAAATAGTTTTATCTTTTGTTTATTCATGTACCATACACTTACGAAAGACCACGATCGTTTGGGATCCGGGTTCGATTCTCGATGATAAAGCATTCTTTTTTTCTTCGCAGAAAATCTGGGAACTTCTATTCTTAGCATTACAAGATAGGTCTGGGGGGCTGAGGTGGGGGAATCTAGCTACCCAATACAAGACGACTAGAAAAAAAGGACGAAAAGTTTTTTTTTAATAAAATCTAATCTATATGCGAGGCACTGACGTTCAGTGATAGAGTGCTCACCTCAAGTTGGATTACTCCGTGCGAGGATTAATTCAACTCTAAATCGTGAAGTACTGGTCTCGCGTTCGATTCCGATGTACAATCTTTATTTCATAAGTTAACGAAGCTAAGTGCTTCGAAATGAAGAGCTTCGAACAATGTACATATCATATGCTACGCTAAAACCAATACATGAAATTCTTTTTTTTTTTTTTCATGCAAGAATTAATTCAACTCTAAATCGTAAAGCACTGGTCTTGCGTTTAGTGTACAGGTTCGATTCTCGATGAGAAAGCATTGAATATTTTAAGATATTAAGTATGCTCTTCGCTATTCAATACATAACGAAAAGACGAAAATCAATCAATCAATTGGGAAGCTTCGAACTTGATATTCAATCAATTGGGAAGCTTCGAACGTGATAACTAAAAGGACTCTCATCAAGATCCGGTAGCCGCCCCAAGAGTATGAGCATAGTAACAACGTTCGCTTACGTTCTTCGCAGGAGGGAATGGAGTGGAGGGGTTTGAGGGGTTCAAATCCATAACGAAAAGACAAAAATCAATCAATCAATCCATTGGGAAGCTTCGATCATGATAACTAATAGAACTCTCATCCGTCCAAGAGCATTTAGCTATTCAATACATAACGAAAAGCAAAAATCAATCAATCAATCAATTGGGAAGCTTCGCCGTCCAAGAGTATGAGCATAGTAACAACGTTCCCTTACGTTCTTCGCAGGAGGGAGTGGAGGGGTTTGGGGGTTCAAATTCATAACGAAAAGACAAAAATCAATCAATCAATCCATTGGGAAGCTTCGATCATGATAACTAATAGGACTCTGATCCGTCCATCAGTATGAACATCCAAGACTATGAAGGCCAAGAGCATCTAGCTAACGAAAAGCAAAAATCAATCAATCAATCATGAAGCTTCGATCATGATAACTGATAGGACTATGATCCCTCCAAGAGTATGACCATCCAAGACTATCACCATAACAACAAACTGTTCTCATACAGGTTCAGATAAACCAAAATTTTCCCACGCACTTCTCTGGTAGCCGTAAAAGGCTATGAACATAGCAACTAAAGGCTTGTCGAAACTTGCCTCCCAATTCCAGGAAATGACATCGATTTCTAGGAAAACAAGATAATTTTTTGCTGACTCGGCCATCTATACGCACCCACTTCTACTTCCATGGCTTTTTTCTTCCGTTTCCTTTGATATACTCATTCCATAATGATTCACTTTAATTAATATTTCGCATACAGAGCATATTCGTTAGACGTAAAACAAAGATTTTATTTCATTTTATTTTGCAAGAAAAACGGTAGATAAAATCACCAGAAATGTTATATTATTAAGAGGCCTCATCTCGGTGAAATTAAAATACCGCTAATTTTACAATAATTATGTAATATCTTCAAATAGATAAAAGATAATTGAAAAGTGGAACAACAGCTCGCTAGACAATATTATTTTACATGAGATACCGTTATCACGACTCATTTATCTGCTTTCGATTTCAAGCCATTTAGAAAATCGACATTTATTTTCGCAATTATAAATGGCTGCAAACTGAATACTATAAGGTGACTCTTGATAACGGTACGTCATTCAAAATAATATTGTCTAGAGCGTTCTTATTCCATATTTTGATTATCTTTTATCTATTTGAAATTATCACATAATTACTGTAAAATTAGCGTTATTTTAATTTTGCAGTGATCAGGCCTCTTACTTAGAAACAACGAGAATGCAGGGAAAACTAAACTCAGAACAGCACCTATTTACAGAACGGAAATGGAAAGTTTGCATTGAGTATTCGAAGTTTTTGGCTGGTTTTCTCACCGAGATGAAACTATAATGAAATGAAATCTTTAAGTTTTACGTCACAGGTTAAAGGAGATTATGATGATGATAAATAAAGGAATGAATAAAGTGGGAGAATCCCGAGGAAACCCACGCTCATGGTGTCTGTCTACTGTTCCCTTGGCGCGAGCTAGGATCGAACCAAGGACCCCATGCACCAGAGGTGAACGCTCTACCACTGAGCCTCCGCAACCCGAGATCAAACTATAATTTATAACAGTAAACACAATATATGTTCCATATTCTATCATCTCATAGTATACCATTCAGAGTGAACAGGTGAGTATTATTTAAATTAAAAAAAAAAAAAAAAGAGAGAGAGAGAGAGAGAGAGAGAGAAAGAAAAATATCAATTTTAACGTGTTTTCTATACGTCAGAAATCAACTTAAAAAAAAATAGAACAACATTTGTGTAGTCTCCCATAAAATTATTCAACTGTTTATCGTGACATAACTTTACATTTGTGTAAACGCATCTATCAGAGGATAACAATGTTGATTTATGGTTGAAACACGATATAATATGCAAATAATAATTAAAATGATTGTTACTGCCCAATAGCTGACCTATAGAAACCAATATATCAATAACTCATTAGTAAAGATGAATGTTAAATTTATTTTGAAAAAGTATAATAACATTCCATTATTTATTTATAATTGGTCCACAGGTGTTTCTAATTAAATTGCACATATATGTATACGTTTAGTTATGTTATAAAGACATGTTAACAGTAATCCTCCCACTCTGCAAAAATTATATAATTTATTCGTTTACGTAGAAGGGAGATATCATTGATGAATATATGGATATTAATGACAGTTTGATATTTGGTTTTTGTTTTTTTAAATGAAATTGTCATAAATTTAAAACTTCCAAATATTTATGTTAATTAGATCTGGATTTTATTACTGAAATTGAACGAAATAATATGTCAAGTTAATCATATAACTAGAATTCTACAAATTGGGTTACTGTTCAAATGTTGAAATCATTCATACAGAAGTTGTCGAGATCACTCGTACGAGGTAAGTTCAAAAAATATCAAACATTAATTTTGCCCGCTAAATCAATGAAGTGCGAGAGACTTTTTATAGTGTATATGTAGAGGGGATACTCAAGCGTAGTTGTGGTGATTTTTTCCCCGCCCACAGAAAACGGCAGTCGCTGGTAGTCGGGCATCGAGTGAGGACATGTAGTGAGTGGTCGTCAGATTTCAGTTCTTTTTGTAAAAATGGCAGAAAAACTTGGACAACGATAGGCTATTACATCACATTTTGACAAAGCTTGAAGATACCCAAGCGGAAACCATTCAATTTTAATGGTACAATCAATTTTGAAAGATAATTTGGTCATGAAGAGAGTGTTTGCGAAATCTGATTCAGGTTTTCATTGCAAAACACATTCCTGTGTGTCGTCAGACTCTCTACTACTCACCTGATATGGCTCCATGTGACTTTTGTTTATTTTTCCAAGCTGAAAATGCCACTAAAAGGAACCTGATTTGAGTCAAGAAAAGACATCATGTGGAATAAGACGGCACGGTTGTCCAATATTTCACACTGCTTTTAGACACAGTAGGACATTACGCATTACCGACACTCTTTGAACAACTCCAGATGACACATATTCACTCCTTTTAAATACTGTGTTGTCCAAGTATGTCGCAGATATATATAAAAAATGTGCAAAAATGTATGTCATCACTTTGCTTTCGAACTATTTGCCGAGAAGAAGTGTTTTAAATTTGTCACACTAGATACTGTTTTTAGAGAACTAACGCTTCGGGGCACGCGAAGCACACTTTATAAACACTATATAAACCAATTTCTCAATTTTCCCCTCAACTTCTGTACCAAAACTGTTTCAATGATGTTTTATTTTTTTACAGTGTAAACAACGGCGTTCCAGAAGTGTTTCAAATAATGGCGGGAGCGCTGGGAGAAGTGAGTGTGTGTATTACGAAGGAAACTACTTTGAAGCAGATTAGTGTATCGGATTTTTAAAATTAAGAGTCTTCATCCCGGCGAAATTAAAATACCGCTAATTTTACAGTAATTATGTGATATCTTCAAATAGATAAAAGATAATTGAAATATGGAACAAGAGCGCCCTAGACAATATTATTTTGTGTGAGGTACCGTTATCACAAGTCACCTAGTGGCTTTTCGTTTTCAGCTGTTTAGAAGCGCGAAAATAAATGCCGATTTTCAAAATGGCTCGAAATCGAAAGCAGATAAGTGAGTCGTGATAACGGTTTCTCATGTAAAATGATATTGTCTAGGGCGGTCTTGTTCCACATTTCGATTATCTTTTATCTATTTGAAGGTATCACATAATTACTGTAAAATTAGCGGTATTTTAATTTCGCCGGGATGAAGACTCTTAATAAATGTATTTTTCCCAACTAAAGGTTCGACACTTTTTGAACTCATCTCTTAAGTACTTTTATACGCGCCTGAGTCCGAGTTCGATACGTGGTAGAGAACAATTTTCTCAAATACAAACAAAAGTAGTTTCTCGAATTGTCATTTTAACAGTAGATCCGTCTTATATGGTCTTCGTGGCACCGAGAGAGCATGCTAGATTTCACTTACTGAATCACTTACTCAATCAAACACAGCGTTCAGATGGAATTAATGGCAAAAGTCATCGACATATTTCTTTATCATATTCATGAAAATTAGCAAGATACTCACAACAACGTGTGTACTGTCACACTAATGGAAAGTTAATGATATTTACTGACATATTTCTTCATTATACTTACCGAAAGTTGAAATACATTCACACTACTAACAAGCAACGTTTTCCAAATGACATACTCCAATTTGCTTAAAACTCCAGGCGTGAATAAAGGAATCAAAAGTAGGATATATGTGCTTTTTTTATATCGGCCAAAGTGGGGTATGAAGAGGATAAACACTCACCTAAACTGCAGACATTAAGCAGTATGACACGATGTAGAAAGGTCATAAAGAGCAATGCACTCTGTCGAGTCGCTTGACGCTTTTGAAATTCGTAGAAGAGTAACAATAACGGAAGAACATTGTACTAGTAGTCGATGCGTCTGGCAAATAACGAATCAATTACGAATATTGTGACATCATTTGCATGCAATGTGAGAAGTGCTACGAATTCCTGTTGTTATGGAGAAATTCAAGAAAAACAATAGATAGATCTCCTGTAAATATTTGCCAAAGTGAGAGATAAAATAGGAATTCATTACTATAATTTGAATTGTTGTTTGCACCTGTTTTAGAAAGCAATATCATGAGCCTTTAGATAATGGTGACATCACACTATATTAGAAATTAAATGATAATTACGAACAATTCATAACACAATTAGTCACTGAATTTAATTCGTTTTATCCTTGATAAGCGTGTTACAAGTGGAATGTTATCTCGTATTAATAAAAATACAATCACGCCAGAGTAAAGCGTCTATCAGAGCAATTTGTTCAAGTACAAGTGTGTCTATAAGTTAACAGTGAACGATGGTCAATGTGTTAATCGCATGCCTTGTGTCCTACATATCATTGATGACGTGCACTTACAGCGATGCATTCCTATTATAATTAATCTGTACCCATTTTACCAACACTGATCAGAGGCGCAATAATTAAGCATATAGCTTAGATGTAATTAAAAGAAAGAACGCTGTTATTGACAGGACATGTTGTCATGGTTAGTTGATATATTTATTATAATAATGTAGTAAATTAGAGGTACATAAACGAATCAGGGCTAAAGCGAAGTGTTTTTATAATATATTTCGTTTTATCTGGTGCCGAAGACACGAGACTATACTATACTATTTAGTTCCGAAGAATAGTAAGAACTGAGTTTATGTGTATACGTATTTTATGAGTTTCACTACTTTGAGAAGTGGGAAGAGAATCCAAAGAATTAGCAATATGCAGGATTCCGAGATTGAAGAAGTACCCAGTATTTCAAATGAAACCATATCTGGAAATGCCGTAACTGTGTCTGAACATTCCTATTCTAATCTTATCGATATGTTTAGTCAACTACTAGATGAAAAGCTAGAACAGAAATTTGATCAACAACAAAAATTGTACGATGAAAAGCTAGATGAAAAGTTAGAACAGAAATTTGATCAACAACAAAAACTGAACGATGAAAAGCTAGAACAGATACTAGTGCAGCATAAATCTCTTGCAGATAAAGTACAAGGTGTGCAAGAGAATTTTGACCGCTTGCAACACAATTTGAAAGAAAATTTGCAAGTATTAGCTGATGAAGTTACCATCAAAATTACAAATGATATGACACGAGAAGTTGATACCAGGTTTCAACAATTTAGTAACAAATGGCAAGATAGACAGGATCAACTAACTCTAGAAACCGAGTCGATAAAGAAAGTCGTTGAAAACATGGAATCGACGACAGCCCAAGAAAAAAGTCAGATAGCGAATATTACTGCCCAGGTCAATTCACATAGCATACTGATATCCAACATACAAGAGGAAATCAGATCGTTACAAGAGAGGGAATGTGACTACAATAATCCTATGTATAAGGAGGCTTTGGGTACTCCCAATCAACAGGAAACATTGCATCATCAACAGGAAACATTGCATCTTCAACAGGAAGCATTGCATCACTGCCCGAGAACTCCATTAATAGAAACTGACGGGATATCTTCTTCTAAGAGTTCTACTGATGATGGTTTAGTTGTGGAAAACCACAGAAGGCGATTCCAAAGTCCAGATCGCAAAAGGAGAAAGGAGTTAAATAAGTGCGAAAGGGTTCCAGACCATTATCAACGCCAACAAAAACATAACTATAGCAAAATAAATGTTAAGGTCAGTGAAATTAAGGCCATGACTAAATTCAGCGGTAAGTGTGACGAAACCGCAAGCTCATTTTTAGAAAAATTTGAAGCAGAGTGTGAAATTATGGGTGTAGATCAATCTAAATTTATGAAGTTGTTACCACATCTGTTACTTCCTCCTTGTTCCTTGTGGTTTAAGGCTATTCGCGACCATATAAAATCCTACGAAGAATTTAAACGGGCCTTGTTGGCTAATTACGAAAATGATTTCTTGTTAGCTAACCGTGATGCGATGGTGCGAACTCGACACTATTCACCTCGGGTCGATAAATCTCTTACGGATTTTACAATCAATGCATATAATGAACTTAAACTCGTCAATCCGTTTCAGCCCGAATCCAGAATAATCGCTTCCGTACGCATTTTATTGCCGTATAAATTACAACAAATTCTGTTGTCAGCTCAATGCGTAAACTTCAATCATCTCATAATTTTAGTTCAAAACTTTGAGAATCAATTCCCGAATCCTAATGGGAGTAATCGTAATCCATCGAATCCGATTGCCGTCAGAAACTTGAATATAACTAATGAAAATACCGAAAATCTTCGCAGCGATGAGAGATCACGTGACAATACTGGCATTGGAATTAGTGAGAGATCTGTTATACGTACTGGAACTGGAGCCAATGGAAGATTCAATTCTAGCGGTAGAAATGGAACGAATTATAATAATCCGAGGAACAGTTGGACGAACGGGAGAAACTTTCGTGGAAGACGTAATTACAGTAACAATGTCATGCATACCAGTGTGACCCAAAACAGATTCAATTGGAGATCTCGAGATGGCAGGAACTGTCGGAATAGGACCGAAGTAATGAATGAAATAGGAAATGGGTCAAGAAAAAATAACCAAGATTGTGGTGTTCAATGTACTTTAATTGACCCATTTGTTAATCATAATTTAAACTAAAACCCGCTGATATGGTTGGGGTTAATCCCATATCAGCTGAAGGTTCTCATGATTATTCGTCTCAATGTTCATTTAATGGTTTATTTGAAAACGACGGTAATTTATTTAAGGATAACTATGATGATAAATATAAATTTGATGTAGTAAATTAGAGGTATATAAACGAATCAGGGCTAAAGCGAAGTGTTTTTATAATATATTTCGTTTTATCTATATATATATATATATGTGTGTGTGTGTGTGTGTGTGTGTGTGTGTGCACAATAAGACATGTTTATTGGGAGTAATAAGTCAAATCTATAGGGCCCTATCCAAAATGAGTGTAAACCCATTAAATGTCATGTGTCTACTTGCAGCCTATTTTGTTGTTGTAAATATTCCAGAACCACCTCCAAACAGGTCAGAAATACACCTTACAAACTACTTTCCGGAATTAATCAATGACGCTACATATAGAGCGATGCCAATACACAACGAAGATGTTATTGTACACTTCGATTTGGATGAGGATGTCATGAAACCCAATACCATCACCGACTCTGGAGAAGTGGATGAAACTTACGAGGAATATGTATGAAGGAGAATATCGGGGACCTGCGGTGAAATGAGTGGTGAGTCTGTGGACTTGAAACACAAGAGGAAAGCAATTGAATTATGGAAGAGTGGAAAACGAATAAGGCTGTCATTACCGTCCGTTATGCGACACTACAAGAGAGTAACGTCCTGAGAACAGTTGTTCCATTGGGAAAAGCTAGTCTCTTCAGGTGCAACACGCAAAGACAAATTACGTGAGGTGTCGCTCGACGTGCTTTAGAACTTTCAAACCTCCGTCGATGCACATTTACCGCTGCATGACGTAGATCTTCAGCAGTGGGCTCTCTAGGCAAGTCAGAAGCATATACCTTGCTTCATTTACGGCCACAGAAATGTTACTATGGGCACTTAAGCGGGCACACAATATTGTTTCACGTAAAGTGACAAAACTTATAATTGTTTTCCAACATTAGCAATGTATATCTATAACCGCGTAGTTAGTTATGGTCTTCTTAATAGGTGTAGTATTGTGTATGTTCGCAGTTCAGTCGGGTGTTTAACCCCTTCTTTCCCCACGTTGGCCGATATAAAAACACGTCTCTCCTACTTTTGATTTCATTATTCACTAAAGGAATTTCAAGCATATCCGCATTGTGCGATGCTAGTTATGGCCTTGCTAAAAGGTATCATATTGCCCTATGTTCACACTTTAGGGGAGTGTTTACCCCTTCATCCCCCACGTTGGCCCATATAAAAACAAGTATGTAATACTTTTGATTCATTTATTCACTATAGGAGTTTCAAGCAAATCGGAGTGTGGCACTTGGAAACCTTGCTTGTAAGTTGGAATTTATGTCAATACACAAAACATCTTGTCCGTTATTTTTATGTGTATAGTAAACAAACTATGTGAATTTTACTTGCGAGTAATTTATTATTTACCCTCATTAACTAATGAGCACGATGTCACAACAGAATCACTATTTATGTAATACAAAGTTTTCTGGACGTAAACAGATCGTTCCAGAGAACTTTAGGTAAGTCGAAATTTATAAATATACTACCATTTTAAATAATATTACTTATATACATAAGCAAAATAATAGGTAAAATGTATTTTATCAAGGATGTTAATTACTTTAAACAATTAAAATAATGCGTATTAGTAAAGTTATTCAAATGAAAAACGTAGGTAGTGCAATATGAAATGCCCACCGTACTACCCATTAAATGAGTCGAAGATAAATGCCGCTAAAAGGTATTGTGTAAATTGAAGTACACTTATCGTAATTATTTTCGTCCACTGAGAAAGATCTTGAGGAGACCAGCAAGACGCCTTATGAAGTTAGGCCCCTGGTCTCCCGCTAGTTCTGCCTATGCTATCGACTATTACAACATTTCTGGGGTCAATAAGAAGTCTGACGATGTGAAGTTAGGGGATTATAACAGATGGGGAAGTAGTGACTTCCGAGGATTTGCACAATACAGTATTCAATATTTAATACACATTTGTAGGCGTGAGCACTGTCGACTAACAGGCTGAGTACGGCATGGCGTTTTTTCTTCAAACCACCACACGCTATGGCCATAGGTTAGGTAATAATTAATTATTACATCCTTGCAATTCCAGAGAACTGAAGCCATGACTCTATTTTAAAAAGTCTGTACACGAGCTTTCTTTGGGAGTGGGAAGCGAGAATATTTGTACCGTTTATTCATAATTAGTGTTTTTGGGTCAAATTGTGATATACCTAACATTCGTCCATGGACATAAGACGATCGGGAAAAAAATCACTCTCATTGGGCACATTGAGCAGCAACATTTCGAATCCAAAAGCAACTCGTTCTTCTTCCGGGAAAGAGGTAAGCGACCTGAGAAGAAACCGTGTTGAGAGTTTGGATATGTATGATTATTTACCTGTCTTACGTCACCAGACATTTCACTTTTCCTAATCATTTCCTTATCATTCGCTAAACTGAAACTGCCTTCTATAAGTTTGTCTTCAAACTCCTTCTATAAGTTTGTGTATTGCATTTGGCACAGAAGACCAGGTTTGATTCCCGATGGGAGCTCATATAGTTTTGTTTCTCACGTTAAGCTGTAAATCCACGTCTCATACAATCTTGCAGCCGAAAGGGAGGCTAAACTCAAATCAAACCACAAAAATCTTCCATGTCTTAAAGAAGCTTAAATATGGACACTTTTCACCATACACAGTTGCCATTTCATCACAATTTTCCATGACTTTTATTCAATTCACATCACGGAGCAATTTTATCACGGTTCGATTTTCCAGTTTTCACACTTCGACTCTTGCATTCATCCCAGACGTCACATCTTCAAACCACTTGTATGTGCCTAGAAACATAAAAAAAATTACACACTACCGTCTTAAGACATTGGCCCATTTACTACGTAAGCTTTATACATATAGCAGGTTGAATACACTTGGTTTTCCAGTCCAATTTTGACCATTTCGATCATATTTCATATTTAAACTATCTACCTGAAGCTCCTTTCAGTGCTTACGAGCAGATACAAATAACTCTTATAATGTTACAAAAAAGAAAACACTGTTCATTTTTCCAGGTTTGGTAGTTCGGTAATTGGATGTGACTCCCTTGTGTTTTGAACAGTCCCATATAGCACAATACCTATCATATGAGAGGTAGAAACTTATTGAAAATCCTTGTAAATATCGCATTTATTCAAACTACAATTGCAATCAATGACGACATATTTCTTTAGAACTCTTATCGAATTTTATGAGGATATTCAATGAAGATTTTGACAAACTTCATACATGGTAATATACAGTTCGACATGACACCGTTGTTTGCTACCTATCTGTTTGGAAATAAATATATAGAGTTTTGAGAGATGAGTATTGAAAGTTTTTTTTTTTATTAAATACAACTTGTAAGCATCCAAACATATGTAAAACAAGAATTTTTGGAATGATCTAAAAAAGAAATGGATCAAAAGATTGCGATCTTGGCCAAATTTTAGGAATGATCCTCCCAAAAATGCATTAAAAAATTGCGATCTTGGCCAATAATTGTTTTTTGAATCAGGGGCCACAAAATTTATGAACGGCCCTTAGTTTTTGTATTTTTTACAGAATAAGCACATCATACGGAGTTAAGTGATAATTTGGGTTTGTCTACACTATATGTAATTCTCCAGATGTAAGGCCTACAAGAAAATTTTTGCCTGAAATATATTGGATTTTTTGATCCAAAAAAGAGATACTAATCGATTTGAAGTAATCTTTTTAAAGCTATAAGAATGAATCTAAAGTACGACTATTGCTGGATCTTTTACCACTGGGAGATTTATGTACTATACTATATAGAGAGAGACATCAAGCTTGAACCCATTTGGAATGCAGTACAAATACTTGGAACATCAGGACATCCAATAAAGCAGGACGTTTCAACCGATCCAGGCAGTCTTTTCTAAGGTTTTTTTTGTCTTTTTTTTTTCAGAGAAAATAAAAGAAATAAAGCTTTTCTGGTAGTCATCATAGAGAGAGAATAGAATCAGTGTTCTTGAGAACTTGTTTTCTGATTGATGGACCAGCGGAATTGATCCCACTCTAACAGAGGCCACAGAAAAGAGACAGAGTGGGCAGCGGACAGAGTTCTGTTGCTTGCTTGTTAGGAACAGGGCTCAGACTAGTGGTGGTGGTGGGTGGGTGGAATTGCAGGAAGGAATGAGAATAAAGTTGAGGGTCCTACTTAAATTTCTGGTTGCGTTTCCAGCGTACCGCCTCTTGTCCTTTCACTCGCTATTCATCTATTTTCCTTCCGCAATGCTCTGGCGTGGTTTCTAGTTCCGTGACCCAAGCTGGAATTTCACTCTAATACAAGAGTACAGTGGGATGAGGTGACGGATACAATGGTAATAGTAGTAGTAGTAGTACTAGTACTAGTAGGAAAGAGCTCCTGCAAGAACGGTATGAAAGAGAAGGATAAAAGGCAAACGTGTGTCGAGTCCCTAGATATAAACAAACGTAAATGTATAATTGGACCATCAATCTGCCCAATCCTAACATTTTTAGAGTCCCTAGGCCCCATCACGTTCCTTGAATTCGGCAATTAATCAGCTAAAGCATCAATCTTATATGATATTATACTTAAGTGCAGAGATGTTAGCAAAGAAGATGGAAGAATATTACTTCTTTATCTTGTTTTGATTGATGTACTAAGGAATTCTTAGATAAAATGGAAGAATTGGCGAAATCTATTAACAAACCAAAGAGTAATATGGAAGGTACCTTTTTACCAAACATGATTCGATATCTGGTAAGAAATAAAAAGATACGAGGCATTACATTAAACTTTCTCGTCTTCGTTTCTTAACTTGAATGATGTCATTAATTACGCCAACAAAACGTTTATTTATGAAAGAACAAAGTTACTTTATGAAAAATTAGTCCAAAGAAAGCTCAACCTAAAGAATAAGCAATTATTCGTTGTGGATTTTTTTTTTAAAATGAGAAATTAATTATGCAATAGTAGAGATTATTATGAAATATTTTTTATTTACGAAACATGAACATTTTTTAAAAGAAAATAATTTGAAAACAACTCATCGTGAAGAGTATACTATGCCTTGTACATCTATTATGAGAAATACGAGGGTCACTACGAAAGTTTTGAGATGTGAAATAACTTACATACTTAAATCAATTTAACACTTACATTTTCTCAAAGTATTCACCATTACATTGTACACACTTTTGCATCCTCGAAAACCACTTTTGGAAGCAGTGTTGCCAGTCAATTTCTTCAAGTGTTGAAAGTTCATTCTCGTAAGGCACTACAGCTTCTTCAAGGCTGCAAAATCTCTTCCCGCGCATGCGATCTTTGACCCTGGAGAACAGAAAAAAAAACCACACGGGTCCAGGTCAGGGCTGTACGGCAGATGAGTCATAATTTTGACCTCAGTAGATTCTAAAAACTGAATTGTGATGTTGGCCAAGTGTGCGTTGTCATGATGAAGCAGGATCCCACGCAATCCAGTTCTTGCCGTTCCCGAAGATTCTGGAAGACTTTTGTTAGGCAAACAGTGGTGTACCACTGAGCAGTAACAGTCCTTAGTTCTTCAAGTGGAACAGTTGCAACATGGCCAGATTTGGAGAAGAAAATTGCGACCATCTTCTTCCCCACACTTCGCGGTCACTTCACTTTCGTGGGTGGATTTTCGTCTGGAAAGATCCAAACTGTAGACTGGCTTTTATTTTCACGGTCAAATTGATAGATCCAAGTCTCATCACCAGTAAGAATGTCGAGAATTGCCTCCATCAAATCTTGCAAGCATTTCTTCACACCATTCCACACATGCGCTTCTGTTGTTCAGTCAAAGTGTGAGGCACCCAACGAGTTGAAACCTTCCTGAGCCGAAGATGATCATGAAACATTTTTGTTACTGCTGGCGATCCAATGTTCACTGCAGATTCAATGTCCTTGAAAGTTGTTCGAGGATTGTCTCGAATCATTTGTTCCACAGCGGCAAAGTTTTCATCTGACACAGCTGTTGCCGGACGTCCAACTCTCTCTCCATCTTTAAGCGATGTCCGGCCTCTTCTGAATTCACCAAACCACCGAAAAATTGTAGCACGTCAAGGAGCAAGGTCTCCAAATGTCCCCTGCAAACGATCAAGGCTTTGTGTCTCGTTCAAACCACTTTTGAAATCGGAAAGGATCATTGGCCGAAAATGTTCCCTTTCGAGCTCCATTCTAGACAGCCGAATACTGCTCACATCAACAAACAAGCGAAGGCGGTACGGCCACGCCGATAAGCGAGGCGAGTTGAAATTTGCTTCACTTCTTCGCTCTAGATACCACTACCAAACGCAATTGTTGGAATTCAAATACTGTGCCACAACAATGCGTATCTCAAAACTTTCGTAGTGACCCTCGTAACTTATCATGTCATATTGTAGGGTAATTAATGAACTATTTACTAGGGATGGCTAAGTCCAGGATTTTTTTCTTTCCGTAATCCGAAAAGTAAAATCGAAAACATTCGGAATTCGGAAAAAAATCGATAAAAATCCCGAATTCGGAAAAATCCGGAATTTTAAAAAAATCCGATTTCGGAAAACTTTGACCATCCCTACTATTTACTTATGAAAATGATATTTATTTCTAAGGTCTTAATTATTCTTCCAATTCCAGTGAATACTGAACAGCAGCCCAGAACATTCAGCTTAGTTGTTTCTATTCACAAACCAGAATGTATGAAGTAAATATCTTGACCAAGTTAAATTTTCATATAGTTCCGATCTAAGTATCAATTACGAATAGCCTAGTTTCTAGATTTTACATTTCATACAAAAGAATTAGTGTAATGTATCTTCTGTCCATAATTATGTCTATGACAACCATTTGTTTCTGTGGCAATGAATTTTCAATATTCTTAAGTTTATTATTTTCCATTGATGTTCATTATTCAGATGTTTCACTGTATCATTTTCAATGAAAAATTATACATCATACAAGGTAAACGTTTATCTGATAATACAGATTTTCCGGTATGAAATAAAATTGTAATGTAAGAATTTTCTCCCCGATCAATTTTATTTATTTAATTTAATAACTACGCACTTAATAGTATTACAGGATGTGATGCTTAATCACAATACACACACACACACCAACGCACAAATAATTATAACTACATAATGACTACGACGTAACCAGATGCCATTTATCCATATTACAATTCAATATGTAATTGCACAGAACAATATCCATAACCAACCATATCAATGCTGGCATCAACATTTAGACCCTTCTTGGCAACAGAAATATGAACAAAATCTCCTCACTAGATTTAAAAAAGAATGTATAAAAGAAATTGATTCCAGGAATAAGGTATCCGTTCTTGATTTCTTCTAGAAATATGACTATGTTGTAATATACCATTACAGTTGAAAGTAATGGCAATTTTTTTTTTACGCACCCTGTACCTAGTAATTTTTTTTTTAATTCAATTTCGGTTTAGTTACACAATTTATTTACTCTCTCTACTTCGAATTAAATATAATGAACCCAAAGGTTTCGTTAGTAACCATATTCCCACTGTATAATATATTTATTTATATTTTGATTAAGTGTAAATCCCATTTCCGGATATATAACTTGAATAGTTACAAGGTTTACCATTCTGACGTCATACCGAAACATAGTTCCGTTATTGGATATAAATTTCCTTAATTTCAGACCAATGTAGATTTTGGCCAGGTACCTAATCTTTCCCTCACCCCCTCTCACTAGTCCATAGTCGCTTTCAGATCCGGTTATATCTGGATTTGCCAAATTTCTATTTGCTTTGTAATTTCCGCGGCTAAAGTTTTCTTTCTGATTGGAGGAATTCTCCTACCTCTGGCTTTTTCGGCGCAATGTTATTAGAATAATAGAAGACACCTTATGAGACGCAGCTTATATTTTCGCCTACCTATCTGCGTTAAAAGAACTAGGATTTTAATAGAATTCAGGTAAAAATATGATTTAATTTCATAATTGAACACTGAAGGCTGTGTAGGAGCCCCCAAAACAGTGAAAAAAGCTACATTTTCCGTAAAGAAACAATAAGTTAGTGAAGCATCCAGTTCTGTTTTTCTAGGAAGCCATGTTTGCTGCCCAGCTATAATAGCAGAAGTGAAAGAGTGACTTTATTTTTTTTTTGTTATTTCAAACTCAAGTAGGGATTAGGGAAATTACGACCTGTTTGGTGCATGTTGTTCGTGTATTAAGTAAATGTGACTTTTTATTATTTATTCAGTAATCGCATGTACGTAGGTTTGATGGTTGTAAAGTGAATAATCATAATGGCAGCTTAAGTTAGCTTAAAAGGGCTCCTATCCCCTTTTCCAAATTGAACCAGTTCTAGCGGGGGAATGGGTTAGTTATTGTTCGTTTTAGGGCCTTTTCCCCTTTCAGGGGAAGGGTCCCTCCATAAACCTCGTTAAGGTGCCCCCAGGGCATCAATTTTTGGTAGTCATTATGTAAACAATTGGTCAGGTCAATTAGACCTAGTGTTACTTTTCTCATTTTTGACCCCCTTTAAATTAAATAGAGCCGACTGTATATATCGACGAGGGAGTAATGTATTTTAAATTTAATGTGTTAGGTTATTTTCGTCAACATGCATGTAACTAAATGGTGCATGTTTAGTTTAGTTAGTTGTCTTTATGTATAGTACTAACAGTGGTGTATGTAGTTAGTAGTTTTGTGTGAGTGTGTGAATTTTCGATTTGGACAGTGTATAAATATGCTTTAATTTAGTACCATTTTGCTAACATAAATAAACCAGAGTAAATATTAAATTTCTGATTAATGAGTACAAGTATACATTTCAGTACACGGTAAATTATGCCTCCACTACAGCGCTATAGCGTCAGTTTTCGGTAGTCAATTGTTTGTTGACAGTACGACATCGCATGACTTAGTGATTTAGATTGTTTGATTTTGGACAGTTATTCTCAAATTACTTCCCGTGGACATGGTTTTCGGTTCGGATGAGTATACCTTCGCATAAAATAGCATGAGATCTTACTGTACTGAAAATTTCAGCTTCCTAGGTCCAGTAGTTAATGAATAATCCGCTGAAATAAAGAACACCTATTTTCTTAATAGAAGTAAAGTCCATATGCTGTTACTGTTCGTTTAAAAATGTAGGATTAAATTCTCTTTTCCCGTGGCTGTAGAAAATTCCATTGTTGCTTCAGTTTTATCAACAAATCAGAAATAGATTAATCGTTGACAATTTAACTTTCCGTAAATACATGTATGATTTTTTTTTAAACCTGCAAGGTAAATACAATTTGGGTGCTTCGAAATAAAGAGTACGTGGTTCGATGAATGTGATCGTGTGGTGGTTTGAGCGTGATAGATTGTGATAGTTATATATATATATATATTTATTACTGCGTAACGTAAATATGTGTATGGCCTGCGTGTAAAATGTACGAAATAGGGTGTTTATAAAATATTACTTCGTGCGAAAATTAGTAGATAATGAATGAATGTAATGATATGTTAATAATAATATGATATATAATATGAATGAAATGATGACCCCTATATTTAAATGGATAGGCCTAGTGAATTTTATATAGTGAAAATATGAATATGTTTACGAAGAAAGAAAGAAAAAAAAAATCTCTCGCGTTTTGACTTCCACACCAGTGCATTCATCCAACCGAGTTTGCTACTTGGATAGTAAATTATAGTTGGGAATTGTGTGTTACTTTGCATTTATGTACCTCCTAACAACAGCCCCAGATCTTAAGCCTTTCAATAGATAGAGTAGCATCATGTGGGAATTACTTCTAAAGGATGACAGAAATGATAATTAAGAAAACCAACTGCTATATCCTGTGATCATCGAAAAGTACAGGTTTCGGTCATTTGTACCTTTAGCATTCATTGCCTCTCCGAGATTTTTTTTTTTTGTTTTGTTGCTTACCTTATTTATTTATTGTGCAGTGTTCATATAACTCAGTTCGGACTATCCGATTAAATTAACTGCTACTAAATTAATATTTATGTTATAGCGTACCCGGACGTCGACCCCTAGTCCCCTTAAGTATTTTTCATGTCTTTTCTTAGTTTAATTAGATGAGGGAAATTAACGACGTCCCAGACGGTGGCATGTCTGCGCTGGGTAGCCATCGGTGATGTTTCGGTAATTGAAATCACCGATCCAAAATTCAGTTTATTTATTTAATTTTTTTTATTTTTGGCGAATTACTAATTAGGGATACCTTAGCTATTACTCTAATTTCATCCCTATTCTGGAATCTTCTAGTTTCCAAGAGGTCGGATGATTTTTTTTTTCTTTTCTTGAAATTCTAAATTAGCGCCTTCTCTAACCTTCCGGACGATTTCCGGGAACCTGCTGGTTTGGGCCGGATACGGGGATCGGATTTCAATCTTACAACCAAATTCTTGTGGGATTGGGATCTGATGGACACAGAACTTGCATCCTTGGCAGCAGGGCGTTCCTTGAGTCTACGTATTTGAGTAGACCACCCTTTTGGCATGTTAAGAATATTTTGGCTATGGATTTGTTGAGATAGAAATTCGACTTTTGTCTTTGTAGCGTTAGTTATTTCCCACTTAAGTCTTTGGCGCCACTATTCTTCGTCTTCCTTCTTCTCTATCTCTCTCTGTCTTCATTACTTCGAGATTTTTTTTTTTAAATTTCAACCTTCCCCCCCCCCGGTTTCTGAAACTCATAAAACATACAATATTCATTTCACTTATTTCGATCGTATGTACTAACTGAGACATCGAGGGATGCAATTCGTGGAGGTATTGCAGCACAACTCAGGACCATTTTCGCGATATTTAATCCACCACGGGAGAAATTGACGAGAAGGTACACTATGCTTTCGGATTCCTAGAAACCTTCGTTATTCATTGATCATACAACTTATATCAATTGATTACTGATTTCTGGTTTTTATTTCTATTGATTGGTCATATAGTGTGTATGTATTAATAGTTTGGGCCCACTAGTTTCGAATAACATTGATTTTTTTTCCTGTATATACATCTATATATGTATTTACATAGTGTTAAAAGTTACGTGCCTGCTCTATTTGTTGCATTTTCCACCTCTTATGTCAACTCATTAAATAACACCAGCTATTTTGTTTTTTGTATATATACGCGGATCTTTAGTAAACTGAAAATGATTATTGATTATCGGGTTTATTCATATGAAATACAATGTTGCAACCTTATGAAGGAAAAAGGTGAATGTTGATAGTCAGGGTTTTTGTTTTGTCTTTGAGCCAAATAAATATAAATATTTATAAAATATGAATACTTGTCGAATATGAACGGTGATGTAGAATTTAAACGTCGATGAAATATTAAGATAGATATTAAAGTGAAATTTATTGTATTGATTAATATGAATACATATATATATATACGAGTATGTATGTAATGGGCTCGATATTTACCCTGGTCTTGTTAGGTTGCCATAGATTTTAGACACCCGGTATTAACTAACTATTTGTGATATATAGTATTCCCGCGTAAATTGTCATAAATTACTTTTTGTTGAGTTGTTATTAATTTTTGTAACTATTAAAGTGGAATATAATGTTAACTACTGCATGTGAATAAAACAAGTAGCGGGTCGTAAGATAAATAAGAATAACCCTAATCCTTACCCAAATTTACTTTGCGAGTGAAATTAGCAACCTACGAAACAGTGCGCCCCTCCAACGAATCTTTCCATTAGTGAACCATGAAACAAATCCTTCCCCTACGATCGGAAACCAAACTATTCAATATTTAGAATCTTTTGACTATAAGATCTATATTAGGAAAAAAATTAGTGATCTTAAATTCAACGAACTGAAATCTGTTTAATAAGTTAATATGAATACCGGAATATGGAAATATGTTCCCAATATCTGTGACTGGATTTGATAATTTTTTCTCTAATATTAACAAACTTTGAAATTTTAGATCAAGTGTGTCGAGTGACAAAATGAAAAATATAAACATATATGTGATATGAAGCAATTAGTTGTCTATAGTTAAAACAAAACCAATTGAATACTCTCATGGACACAAACCACAGTGCGTAAAGAGAGTTAAGAAAAAAAAAAAAAGGAGCTATTATCGACGTAAAAACAAAGACTCATAAAACTGTCGATATGTCTCCTATTGAGACAAAGACTCAATAAAATATTACTAAAGTTTTTTTTTTTGAATGATTAACCAATTATTTTTTCTCTTCTGCCTGCAACGATATGTATTCATTGCACTGAATTTTAAATATATCTTGACCCTTGAAGTTTCTTTTTTTCTTCTTTTTTCTTGTTTCGTCTTTGGTTTAATTCTTTTTCATGTAATTCAACTTTTAATATATATATAAAAAGGGAAATGTGTTATTTGATCTTGTTGCAAGTAGCGAATTTCTGTGCATGTTTATGAAACATTCTTTTCATGTATTAAATTTTTTGTTATGTTAAACTAAATCTTCTTCTATTGAAATGTAATAAATGTCTATAGCAATGTAGTTAGGTTAGTTTAATTCAACTAAATACAACCCGAAGTATACATTGTCCTGTATGAATGTGTGTGTGAGTGAAATGTAGGTTTAGTATTAAGTGCACCAATTATCTTGTCATACATGTGTAATTTATTATAATTATTGGTAGTTATCAATTGAACTCATTGAATGTTAATACTAACTTAAGTTGGCTCTATGAAGGAAGTAAAAAGGACTGAAGTAGCCTGAACGAATGATCAGCATGGGAGAACTGTGAAAGTCAAAATCTTCTACGAATATGTGATACTCTGATTTTTTTTTTTCTTTCTGTGGTCGTTTCTAACATGCCATCAACTGCGTCGTTCATTTTTCAAATATTGAATATTAGTCTAAAACTTCTGGAAATATTAAATAAACGGTAAAACTAAACTTTCTCATCTATCTCCGAGCTAGATTGGGATAATTCGGTAGTTGGGGTCAAATGGATCTAGATCGGGGATGTATGGGTTAACATGTGTCTACCTTTGATCACCCTGATACCAGACATTTACCCAATAGCTATTGGAAATGATCACAATTAGATAATTATTCACTTTCCTTTACCATATTCCTCAAAATATCCAGTAACAGTTTCCTCTTTATCACCTTCTTACTTTACCTTTTTCCTCTTCTATCTTCCTCTTCCTTTCTTCATCTTCTTCTTCTATTTTTAATAAAACTGAAAGGGGGGTCGTGACTGGGAATTCTATATGTAATAAACACGGTCATGTATTTATTTGATTTTATTTTCTTTAGAAGTCCGATAAAAAGTTTTTTCGTTTCGATCGAATCTAGTATGTTCAAAATTAAGAAACGGCTAATATATTCCAACGTAATTAGACATAAGCTGATAGCTTCATGAACATCCCCACCAGGGGTGAAGGATTCCCACTTACGACTTATTCTTTTCTTCAAACAGTTTTAGATTGACAAGCAGTGACAGGATTCGTTGTTATGGCAACAGTGGTTGCTGTGGCAACGGCCCCCCCTTTTTCCAGTTTTAGAATGGCGACACGTGACAAGATTGTTGCCATGGTAACCATGTTTACTGTGGTAACGGATCTGAAAATGCTTATTGAATAATACCAGTTATCATGCCAATTAGTTTGAATTGGTGAACCGCGACAAGAATGTTTGTCATGGCAACGTTTGTTCCCATGGCAACGGATCTCCGTTTAAATGGCGACCGATAGATTTGAAAATTTTTTTAAGAATGTCAAAGAGTGAGGTTGAAGGCATGTTGAATTGATTACAACATTGAAATTAATAAGAGAAATTTTATAGTCAAATGAAATAAGTAAAGTCGTTGGCTACTTTGTCATTTTTGTTTCCTTTTCTAAGGGGGAAAAAGAGAAGGAGTGTCCAAATTTTTCTAAAATTAGAATTAAACGCTAGAAGGGTTTCAAGGAAGGAAAGAGAATGGGAGTCCTTTAAGTCATGAATAATACTTGTCTGGATAGCAAATAAGTATTTTATAGTATATGTGTATTTTTGCTATATATATATCTTGTCTTTTGTAAAGTGTAAAGTGTCTCGAAACTATGGCAACAAAAAAGGTTGTTGTGTCACAGGACGAGTGTGAAGTCACGTGCACTCAATGCACGTTAGACGAAAAAGAGAAAAGATCTCGTGCCCCGCGGAGACTTATAAGATGTACCGGTTGTGGACTAAAATGGATCCACTTTGCTTGCTCCAATTTGGACGATACTGCTGAAAATGCAGAAAAAGTTCAAACCGGCGAAATAATGAAATATTGTGAGGACTGTGAAAAGGACCGAGGCCAAATATCTCCAGCGGAGATATCTGACCTCGACGATGAAGAAAAAAATGAAAATCACAGTGATTCTCGGGATCAGACGGCAAACCCGAAGGAAGGAATGTCATCTGGAGGGTCTGACACGTCTGCATTAATTCGCCAGATGATGGAAATGATGCATGAAAAATTTTCTAACATGGAACAAAATAGTGCAGATATGAGGCGTGAGATAAATGAGATAAATCAGAAAATAGATCAGAATAGTGAAAACTTAAGGCGTGAGATAAATGAGAAGTTTGATACCTCGAAACGAGAGACCGACGCTCGATTCGAGGTATTAAACAATAAATTCGACCAGATTTGTTTAGACTTTGCCTCTTCGATTAGTAATCTGAAAGAGCAAACGTCTACTGAATTGGAGCAGGTTAGATACCGGGCCCAACAGTCTACCGAGCAGCTCAGAGACGAAACAAATGAGAAACTAAACGAAATAGATGTAAGGTTTGAGGGTACAAACAAAAGATTTGGTGACATCGAACGAAAGGTTGAACAGCAGCAGGCTGAAATAAGTAAATTGAATGTTGTAATATCCGACCTATCAATAGAAA
Organism: Thermobia domestica; assembly: GCF_964235325.1. Taxonomy (NCBI): domain Eukaryota; kingdom Metazoa; phylum Arthropoda; class Insecta; order Zygentoma; family Lepismatidae; genus Thermobia; species Thermobia domestica. Next base: position 40,242,075 of record NC_137469.1, read on the forward strand.
CTAAACTAGAGTCGGTTGATCAAAGAATTAGTCGAATTCAAACCGAAGTAGACAGTATTAAGGGGAATATTACTAAATTGCAAATCGCCAAGTCTGATATCTCCTATCCTTTTCCTGATGGCGATTCTCCAGGGAAAATTCTCCCAGAAACAAGTAACATCCTCCCGGGTAAGAGTCAAGTGTTGCCTGATGCACGGGACACAGCAATGTATTGCTCCCCGCATCAGCCAACCTCGAAATCATGGTTGAGTAATTTTGATGTACCGATGCAGTCGAGTGTTGTGACTACAACAGTCACTAGCGTAAATGCTCACTCTACCTTTGGAATGGTACAATCTTACAGCGTGCTGCCAGGAGGGGAAGGGAGATGTGCCGGACCGTCAGTTGCTGCAGTGGTGGGTCCTAAATTCGAACCTTACATGGTCAATACTAATTATAAAACCTCTCTTGGTCATATGGGAGCGTTCAGTTCAGTGACCACTCCGTCGGTGGCAAATCCGGTGACAACCCCAACTGCTCAGGATAACGCGTTGATTCCACTGGATTCTTTTCCTGCCCCGCATAGTATGAGCTCTAAAGTTTCCCTCCGGGATATTGAACGTTTTCCCACTTTCGATGGGAACATTACTAACGGGTTACCTCGAGTTTTCCTGCGGAGACTGCAGCAATATTTAGACATGTACAAACTTACAGATGGGGAACGCCTACAGATAGTTGAAAAATGTTTGATCGCCGCTTCGGGCGCATGGTTTGCTTCAGTTAAATACCAAATCCGGACGTTTAGTGATTTTTTGATTCTTTTTAAAGAAGAATATTGTAATGAGCACATCGAACGGCTCCAAAAGAGAAACTTACAATCACTCCGGTATGATCGCTCCAAGTATGGATCCCTCTTGGACTATGCTTGGAAAATTATCGAACTATATTATCAGATAGCTGAACATCCCTCTCAGGCCGAACTGGTAGATATTATAGTTAACGCTCTTCCACCCGATGAGTCCCGGGCCATAGCGTCCCACTTGTGCCAAACGGTGCGAGAAGTCACCTCACGTTTAGCTGCCTTGTGCGGTAAGGAAGTTGGTGGTCCACCAAAACGATACTTCGCCCGACAGGCAAAGATTCTAAAACCGACGAAGACGAAGGTAACGGCAAGTTGCCAGACAGATTTCCTGAGTTATACCCAAGCTGGATCTCGTTATCCTAGTGGGTATGGCTCAGAAAACAACAATAATGGCCGGCGACTGTTTAGGAATCGGCCCATGTTCAACAATCGCCGGAGTTATCGTCCCTATGACCGTACCAACATGGCATCGAACCCGGATAGGGGCGATAACACCAGGAGGAATTTTAACAGGACGTACGGAAGAAGGGAGAACGGTAATAGTCAGGGCAATAATAATAGCAATAATAGTAACAATAATGTAAATCGACCCCAGAATTCAGTCCCTTCGCAGGTGCGTGGTAACGGTGAGCCTAGAACAATATTAAATGGGAGTGATAGTCGCGAAACGGCGGTAAAGTCGACAAACTAACGCCGCAGTTACCTGATGGAATGGGGGAGGATAACTGCGGGTACATACACCCCATTAACTACAAAATGCAATATTCTAATAATAGTAAATCCGAGTTTCAGATACAAGAATACCCCTCACCAAATTCCTTAGAATTTATAATAAAATTCGTAATCGATGAAGAGCCATTTGCGGTGGGGGAAGAACGTTATTTCTCGGCATCTCCCAGCCTAAAAGGAAGTATCGGTGGCGTTGAACTTGTTGCTACCATTGATAGTGGTTCGGAGCTCTGCCTAATGGACTGGGAGGTGTGGAGAAGATTGAAACAGCGCTTCCCTTCTGCAAAATTAAGGCCGTACACGGGTCTTACACTGGGTGCATTTGCTGGGAAGGAAAGTTTTTCAGTTCAAGGGGTTCAAAATTTCAATCTTAATATTCAAAACCATATTTTTGAAATAGCTATTTTTGTTATTAAGTACTTGCGAACGGATTTAATCTTGGGTTGCCCATTCTTAGATAAGTTCCATTGTATCATCGACCGTGAAAAGAAAGAAATTCGTATGAAAGATAGTCTCGGGAATGCAGTTACTGTTTCAACTGATAAACCAAATGTAATGTTAGTGGGAATACCGGAAAGAGAGATTGCAATCGGTGAGTCAGGGCGGCCAGTGATGGATCAGCCCATGCTTGACCCCAGGTTTATCTGTCAAGCTGCTTGTGCAGTGACGCCTCTCAATGGGGGAGAGGTTAACAGGGACGATCAGCTGGATCCATTCCTGAATGCCGAATGCAATGTCTCTCCACAAGACATCGACACTTACATTACTACTCGGGATGATTTACCACCACCAATTAGATCAGGTCTCCGTAAACTATTATTACAGTACAGATCTCTCTTCTCCGAGTACCCACGTCGTGTTAATGCGCCTCCATACAAAATTCAACTAAAAGATAACGAACCAGTTGTGGGACCTTGCTATTCTGTCCCACAAGCAATGCAACCCGAGTTTGAGGCCGAATTAAATAAGTGGTTACGGTTAGGAATTGCTATAGAACAGATGTCCCCATACAGAAATCCTATTCATGTTGTCAGAAAGGCCTCTGGGGGCGTACGTCCCGTTTTGGACCTCAGGGCTACCAACTCAAAAATTATTTCTCCACAAGCACAGGTTGAACCAATAGACGATTTATTACATCGTGTTTCACAAGCCACTTGGTTCTCATCTTTTGATGCATCTAGTGCCTATTATGGGATCAGTTTACACAAAGAATCATATCAATGTACTAGCTTTGTGTATAAAGGAAGGCAATATTGTCTTACCGTTTTGCCACAGGGATTGAAGAGCAGTCCTGCTGTTTTTCAATCCGTTATGACTAATTTTTTCAACGACTCAACTCGTTCTTTTGTAGTTTTATACCTTGATGATGTTATGGTAAAATCGGTCACGGAAGAAGAACACTTATCTCATTTAGAAAGAACCTTTGAAATTTTCAAGAGGGCAAATTTTTCCTTAAATTTTCAAAAATGTAAGTTCTTCGCACGGGAGATAAAATTTTTAGGTCATATCATTAGTGGCAAAACGATAAGAGTCGACCCTAAATTAAACGAACCCATTCGTTGTTTTCCGGTTCCGAAATCAAAGAAGGCATTACAAAAGTTCCTAGGCCTCATAGGGTGGAGGAGAAAGTTCGTACCAAACTTTTCTGGACTTACCGCTAAATTATATCAACTACTAAAAAAGGATCAAAAATTCACATGGAACGATGAAACATTGGAAACTTTCCATAAGTTAAAAGAGCTTATTAGCAATCCGCCTGCTCTAAGTCAGCCAGATTTCTCCCTGCCATTTCACATACACAGTGATGCGTGTATGGAAAATCTGGCTGGCTATCTTGCACAATATCCAGCAGGTCAAGAAGATCCTAATGTCATCGGATATGCTAGTCGACGGGTAAAGCCTTACGAGTTGTCTCTGTCGATCTCTCAGTTAGAACTACTGTCCGTTCTGTTCCTATGTGAGCACTTTGAACAATATATTATGGGTCGTATCACGTATGTTCATACCGACAATGCAGCAGTTACTCATGCTTTCACTCAGAAGAACCTTGAACCAAGAACCACCAGGATCTTACTTAAATTACAAAAATTTGACTTAACATTTCAGCACTGTCCAGGCCGCGAGAACTTTATCGCCGATACACTTAGTAGGTATCCGCCCGAGGTATTGCTTGAACCCGAAACCCATTATGTGCATTTCCTAACGAAAACACAATATGCTGACATTGATTTACATCATATCAAGAAAAATCAGGAAACTGATGAATTATGTCAAACGTTCTTAAAGCGATATGAAAATAGTGGTAATCAGAGTAGAATCGCAATGCATTGTGGGTTAATGTACATAAAACCGTTGCGAGTTCAAAAATGGCTTTTAGTAATACCTCAGGCTTGTATTCACCAAATTATCAGTATTGTTCACTCCACAGGTCATTTTGGAGTTCAAAAATGTTATCGCTTTTGTCGCGCAATCTTTTATTGGAAAAATCAAAAAGCTACCATAAAAAATTTCATCCGAAACTGTATCCAATGTGCGGAAACAAAGTTCGCAAACCGAACCATAGCTCAGCAAGAATATCACATAAGAGCAAATGTACCCCATGAGACTCTGGGGGTGGACCTTATTGGGAAATTACCACCTAGCCAGGGATACTATTATATTTTATCATTAATAGATATTTACTCTCGTTTTGTTACTTTTCTTCCGCTCAGAAAAGCTCATACCAAAGAAATAATAACGGTACTAGAGAGAAGATATTTTCACCTTTTACCATATCCTCAAGAATTCTTAAGCGACAGGGGCCCACAGTTCCAGTCCAAACTGTGGCAGGATTTCTGTGCTAAGTATAAAATTAAACACAAGAAAACAGCTAGCTATTCTCCTCAGGGTAACAGCATAACAGAGCGCAGCCATAAAGAGCTCAATAGGTTAGTTCGGTTATGGTGTAATGAAGATCAAACCACCTGGTATAGATATCTTGTAAAAATACAGGACCTTCTTAATAATTCTTATTGCTTAAGTATTGGTTGCACGCCGGCGGAACGCTTTCTGAGTTACTCTGCTGTTGACAACTACCGGAAGGTGTTCCCATGGCCAAAACAATTAGATTCCGTTGAAAATAGGTTTAAATTTACGGAGATAGATATAAATTCACGAAATTCTAGTAAACGGTCAACACATTCTGTTACTCTGGAGGAAGGTCAACTAGTAATGCTGAAATTACACAACTTATCGTCAATAATAAAGCAGGAATCCGCCAAATGGATAAAAATTTTCACTGGCCCGTTTATCGTGAAAAAATTATTAAAAAACTGCGCTGTTTTGTATAATCTCAAAGGTGAAAGTATCGGAACTCACAATTTTCGAAATTTAAAGATTTTCAATTGTACAGAAGATAAACGTAGTGAATTACTTGCGCAATACCCCAAGTAGATATAATACACTGTCCTAGAGTGACTGGTAACGTTTGAATGGGATGAATGAGTGTGTTAATTTAACAAGCATCATTAGTTAGTATTCCCAATTAGCAAAATTTTGTTATTCTAACAAAATTTTGTTAATGGGCCGGGGAAAACTGTAATATACCATTACAGTTGAAAGTAATGGCAATTTTTTTTTTACGCACCCTGTACCTAGTAATTTTTTTTTTAATTCAATTTCGGTTTAGTTACACAATTTATTTACTCTCTCTACTTCGAATTAAATATAATGAACCCAAAGGTTTCGTTAGTAACCATATTCCCACTGTATAATATATTTATTTATATTTTGATTAAGTGTAAATCCCATTTCCGGATATATAACTTGAATAGTTACAAGGTTTACCATTCTGACGTCATACCGAAACATAGTTCCGTTATTGGATATAAATTTCCTTAATTTCAGACCAATGTAGATTTTGGCCAGGTACCTAATCTTTCCCTCACCCCCTCTCACTAGTCCATAGTCGCTTTCAGATCCGGTTATATCTGGATTTGCCAAATTTCTATTTGCTTTGTAATTTCCGCGGCTAAAGTTTTCTTTCTGATTGGAGGAATTCTCCTACCTCTGGCTTTTTCGGCGCAATGTTATTAGAATAATAGAAGACACCTTATGAGACGCAGCTTATATTTTCGCCTACCTATCTGCGTTAAAAGAACTAGGATTTTAATAGAATTCAGGTAAAAATATGATTTAATTTCATAATTGAACACTGAAGGCTGTGTAGGAGCCCCCAAAACAGTGAAAAAAGCTACATTTTCCGTAAAGAAACAATAAGTTAGTGAAGCATCCAGTTCTGTTTTTCTAGGAAGCCATGTTTGCTGCCCAGCTATAATAGCAGAAGTGAAAGAGTGACTTTATTTTTTTTTTTGTTATTTCAAACTCAAGTAGGGATTAGGGAAATTACGACCTGTTTGGTGCATGTTGTTCGTGTATTAAGTAAATGTGACTTTTTATTATTTATTCAGTAATCGCATGTACGTAGGTTTGATGGTTGTAAAGTGAATAATCATAATGGCAGCTTAAGTTAGCTTAAAAGGGCTCCTATCCCCTTTTCCAAATTGAACCAGTTCTAGCGGGGGAATGGGTTAGTTATTGTTCGTTTTAGGGCCTTTTCCCCTTTCAGGGGAAGGGTCCCTCCATAAACCTCGTTAAGGTGCCCCCAGGGCATCAATTTTTGGTAGTCATTATGTAAACAATTGGTCAGGTCAATTAGACCTAGTGTTACTTTTCTCATTTTTGACCCCCTTTAAATTAAATAGAGCCGACTGTATATATCGACGAGGGAGTAATGTATTTTAAATTTAATGTGTTAGGTTATTTTCGTCAACATGCATGTAACTAAATGGTGCATGTTTAGTTTAGTTAGTTGTCTTTATGTATAGTACTAACAGTGGTGTATGTAGTTAGTAGTTTTGTGTGAGTGTGTGAATTTTCGATTTGGACAGTGTATAAATATGCTTTAATTTAGTACCATTTTGCTAACATAAATAAACCAGAGTAAATATTAAATTTCTGATTAATGAGTACAAGTATACATTTCAGTACACGGTAAATTATGCCTCCACTACAGCGCTATAGCGTCAGTTTTCGGTAGTCAATTGTTTGTTGACAGTACGACATCGCATGACTTAGTGATTTAGATTGTTTGATTTTGGACAGTTATTCTCAAATTACTTCCCGTGGACATGGTTTTCGGTTCGGATGAGTATACCTTCGCATAAAATAGCATGAGATCTTACTGTACTGAAAATTTCAGCTTCCTAGGTCCAGTAGTTAATGAATAATCCGCTGAAATAAAGAACACCTATTTTCTTAATAGAAGTAAAGTCCATATGCTGTTACTGTTCGTTTAAAAATGTAGGATTAAATTCTCTTTTCCCGTGGCTGTAGAAAATTCCATTGTTGCTTCAGTTTTATCAACAAATCAGAAATAGATTAATCGTTGACAATTTAACTTTCCGTAAATACATGTATGATTTTTTTTTAAACCTGCAAGGTAAATACAATTTGGGTGCTTCGAAATAAAGAGTACGTGGTTCGATGAATGTGATCGTGTGGTGGTTTGAGCGTGATAGATTGTGATAGTTATATATATATATATATTTATTACTGCGTAACGTAAATATGTGTATGGCCTGCGTGTAAAATGTACGAAATAGGGTGTTTATAAAATATTACTTCGTGCGAAAATTAGTAGATAATGAATGAATGTAATGATATGTTAATAATAATATGATATATAATATGAATGAAATGATGACCCCTATATTTAAATGGATAGGCCTAGTGAATTTTATATAGTGAAAATATGAATATGTTTACGAAGAAAGAAAGAAAAAAAAAATCTCTCGCGTTTTGACTTCCACACCAGTGCATTCATCCAACCGAGTTTGCTACTTGGATAGTAAATTATAGTTGGGAATTGTGTGTTACTTTGCATTTATGTACCTCCTAACAACAGCCCCAGATCTTAAGCCTTTCAATAGATAGAGTAGCATCATGTGGGAATTACTTCTAAAGGATGACAGAAATGATAATTAAGAAAACCAACTGCTATATCCTGTGATCATCGAAAAGTACAGGTTTCGGTCATTTGTACCTTTAGCATTCATTGCCTCTCCGAGATTTTTTTTTTTTGTTTTGTTGCTTACCTTATTTATTTATTGTGCAGTGTTCATATAACTCAGTTCGGACTATCCGATTAAATTAACTGCTACTAAATTAATATTTATGTTATAGCGTACCCGGACGTCGACCCCTAGTCCCCTTAAGTATTTTTCATGTCTTTTCTTAGTTTAATTAGATGAGGGAAATTAACGACGTCCCAGACGGTGGCATGTCTGCGCTGGGTAGCCATCGGTGATGTTTCGGTAATTGAAATCACCGATCCAAAATTCAGTTTATTTATTTAATTTTTTTTATTTTTGGCGAATTACTAATTAGGGATACCTTAGCTATTACTCTAATTTCATCCCTATTCTGGAATCTTCTAGTTTCCAAGAGGTCGGATGATTTTTTTTTTCTTTTCTTGAAATTCTAAATTAGCGCCTTCTCTAACCTTCCGGACGATTTCCGGGAACCTGCTGGTTTGGGCCGGATACGGGGATCGGATTTCAATCTTACAACCAAATTCTTGTGGGATTGGGATCTGATGGACACAGAACTTGCATCCTTGGCAGCAGGGCGTTCCTTGAGTCTACGTATTTGAGTAGACCACCCTTTTGGCATGTTAAGAATATTTTGGCTATGGATTTGTTGAGATAGAAATTCGACTTTTGTCTTTGTAGCGTTAGTTATTTCCCACTTAAGTCTTTGGCGCCACTATTCTTCGTCTTCCTTCTTCTCTATCTCTCTCTGTCTTCATTACTTCGAGATTTTTTTTTTTTAAATTTCAACCTTCCCCCCCCCCGGTTTCTGAAACTCATAAAACATACAATATTCATTTCACTTATTTCGATCGTATGTACTAACTGAGACATCGAGGGATGCAATTCGTGGAGGTATTGCAGCACAACTCAGGACCATTTTCGCGATATTTAATCCACCACGGGAGAAATTGACGAGAAGGTACACTATGCTTTCGGATTCCTAGAAACCTTCGTTATTCATTGATCATACAACTTATATCAATTGATTACTGATTTCTGGTTTTTATTTCTATTGATTGGTCATATAGTGTGTATGTATTAATAGTTTGGGCCCACTAGTTTCGAATAACATTGATTTTTTTTCCTGTATATACATCTATATATGTATTTACATAGTGTTAAAAGTTACGTGCCTGCTCTATTTGTTGCATTTTCCACCTCTTATGTCAACTCATTAAATAACACCAGCTATTTTGTTTTTTGTATATATACGCGGATCTTTAGTAAACTGAAAATGATTATTGATTATCGGGTTTATTCATATGAAATACAATGTTGCAACCTTATGAAGGAAAAAGGTGAATGTTGATAGTCAGGGTTTTTGTTTTGTCTTTGAGCCAAATAAATATAAATATTTATAAAATATGAATACTTGTCGAATATGAACGGTGATGTAGAATTTAAACGTCGATGAAATATTAAGATAGATATTAAAGTGAAATTTATTGTATTGATTAATATGAATACATATATATATATACGAGTATGTATGTAATGGGCTCGATATTTACCCTGGTCTTGTTAGGTTGCCATAGATTTTAGACACCCGGTATTAACTAACTATTTGTGATATATAGTATTCCCGCGTAAATTGTCATAAATTACTTTTTGTTGAGTTGTTATTAATTTTTGTAACTATTAAAGTGGAATATAATGTTAACTACTGCATGTGAATAAAACAAGTAGCGGGTCGTAAGATAAATAAGAATAACCCTAATCCTTACCCAAATTTACTTTGCGAGTGAAATTAGCAACCTACGAAACAGTGCGCCCCTCCAACGAATCTTTCCATTAGTGAACCATGAAACAAATCCTTCCCCTACGATCGGAAACCAAACTATTCAATATTTAGAATCTTTTGACTATAAGATCTATATTAGGAAAAAAATTAGTGATCTTAAATTCAACGAACTGAAATCTGTTTAATAAGTTAATATGAATACCGGAATATGGAAATATGTTCCCAATATCTGTGACTGGATTTGATAATTTTTTCTCTAATATTAACAAACTTTGAAATTTTAGATCAAGTGTGTCGAGTGACAAAATGAAAAATATAAACATATATGTGATATGAAGCAATTAGTTGTCTATAGTTAAAACAAAACCAATTGAATACTCTCATGGACACAAACCACAGTGCGTAAAGAGAGTTAAGAAAAAAAAAAAAAGGAGCTATTATCGACGTAAAAACAAAGACTCATAAAACTGTCGATATGTCTCCTATTGAGACAAAGACTCAATAAAATATTACTAAAGTTTTTTTTTTTGAATGATTAACCAATTATTTTTTCTCTTCTGCCTGCAACGATATGTATTCATTGCACTGAATTTTAAATATATCTTGACCCTTGAAGTTTCTTTTTTTCTTCTTTTTTCTTGTTTCGTCTTTGGTTTAATTCTTTTTCATGTAATTCAACTTTTAATATATATATAAAAAGGGAAATGTGTTATTTGATCTTGTTGCAAGTAGCGAATTTCTGTGCATGTTTATGAAACATTCTTTTCATGTATTAAATTTTTTGTTATGTTAAACTAAATCTTCTTCTATTGAAATGTAATAAATGTCTATAGCAATGTAGTTAGGTTAGTTTAATTCAACTAAATACAACCCGAAGTATACATTGTCCTGTATGAATGTGTGTGTGAGTGAAATGTAGGTTTAGTATTAAGTGCACCAATTATCTTGTCATACATGTGTAATTTATTATAATTATTGGTAGTTATCAATTGAACTCATTGAATGTTAATACTAACTTAAGTTGGCTCTATGAAGGAAGTAAAAAGGACTGAAGTAGCCTGAACGAATGATCAGCATGGGAGAACTGTGAAAGTCAAAATCTTCTACGAATATGTGATACTCTGATTTTTTTTTTTCTTTCTGTGGTCGTTTCTAACATGCCATCAACTGCGTCGTTCATTTTTCAAATATTGAATATTAGTCTAAAACTTCTGGAAATATTAAATAAACGGTAAAACTAAACTTTCTCATCTATCTCCGAGCTAGATTGGGATAATTCGGTAGTTGGGGTCAAATGGATCTAGATCGGGGATGTATGGGTTAACATGTGTCTACCTTTGATCACCCTGATACCAGACATTTACCCAATAGCTATTGGAAATGATCACAATTAGATAATTATTCACTTTCCTTTACCATATTCCTCAAAATATCCAGTAACAGTTTCCTCTTTATCACCTTCTTACTTTACCTTTTTCCTCTTCTATCTTCCTCTTCCTTTCTTCATCTTCTTCTTCTATTTTTAATAAAACTGAAAGGGGGGTCGTGACTGGGAATTCTATATGTAATAAACACGGTCATGTATTTATTTGATTTTATTTTCTTTAGAAGTCCGATAAAAAGTTTTTTCGTTTCGATCGAATCTAGTATGTTCAAAATTAAGAAACGGCTAATATATTCCAACGTAATTAGACATAAGCTGATAGCTTCATGAACATCCCCACCAGGGGTGAAGGATTCCCACTTACGACTTATTCTTTTCTTCAAACAGTTTTAGATTGACAAGCAGTGACAGGATTCGTTGTTATGGCAACAGTGGTTGCTGTGGCAACGGCCCCCCCTTTTTCCAGTTTTAATGTAATAATAAACTTTAGTTTCAATTTCAACCGGACGACCAAATTATAGTTGATGAGCTACGTTTTCTTCTCTCTCATCGTCACTAGAAAGTAAAAGTAATTAAGAATAATTAAATAGTAGAATGGACATTCGCTTTGCAGATTTCACAACTATTCTAGAGGAACTTTGCTAATTACAAGATAGAAGAAGGAAGAAAGTAGAACAGAGTACTAGATTACTAATAGGTAGTATTATTTGTGATGCTCTGAGATGTAAACAGGAATAGTGGAAGAAGTTTTTAGAAAGAAAAACATTATTAGTGAAGATGTGAAATGTGAATGGGAAATGAAAAGAATAGGAATAGCGAAAGAAGCCTTTAAGAAGAGAAACATTATTAGTAAAGATGTGAGATGTAAATAGGAAGTGAAAAGAACAGGAATTTCCAAAAAAGCCTTTAAGAAGAACAGAAATATTATTAGTGAAGATGTAAAATGTGAATGGGAAATAAAAAGAACAAGAACAGCGAAAGAAGCTTTTAAGAAGAAAAAACAACATTAGTGAAGATGTGAAATGTGAATGAGAAATGAACAGAAATAGCGAAAGAAGCCTTTGGAAAGAAGAAAACACTATTAGTGACGATATAAAATGTAAAAGGGGGTTAAAAACAAGTAAGTAATAAGGAAATAATATTTTAGAAAGAATAAATTAAAAGCATTATTAGTTAAAATTTGAAATGTGAACAGTAATTAAAACAAGAGAGGAACAAGGAAAGAATTCTTTAGGAAGAAGAAAATCATTCAGTGTAACGTCTCACGATTATGCCCTTTAGACTAAGAGAGATGGATGATTTAAGGCATGTGAATGATGATGGAAGAGTTGGTGAATTGAAAATGTGTGAGAAAATGGGAATACCCCTAGAAAACTCAGGCACACGAAGAAAGGAATAATGAAAGAAACCTTTAGGAAGAGAAAAACGTTATTAGTGAAGATGTGAAATGTGAACTTGAGGTAAAAGAAAGTTAGAAATAACGAAAGAAGCATTTAGAAGAAACAAAAGCATTATTAATGAAGATATGAAATGTGAACAAAATTGAAAACAAGACAGGACAACGAAAGAAGCCTGTAGGGAGAGAAACACAATTATTTGTGGAGGTGAGAAATATTAACGGGTAATAAAACAAGGATAGATATAGTGAAAGTTGCCTTTATAAAGAAAAAAAGTATTATTAATGAAAAAGTGAAAGGCGGACGAAAATTGAAACGAAAGATAGGAATATCAATAGAAGCCTTTGATAAGAAATTAAAAGGACATTCGTGAATCCTTACAGAAAGAGTTATGGAATATTTCGTTTTTAGTATTGTATGGCAGGAGCGAAAAATGAAAAGTTATTGGAAGAAATGGAAACATGAGTATAAAGAAAAACACAGTAAAAATGCTTAGCAGAACGAAAATTTACTAAGGAAACGTTGTTAATATAGGAGAAAATTGAAATAGTTTGTTAGAGAAAAAGAAAATATTCAGAAGCTTTATCTAGGAAGAAATTTTCTAAAATTAACTGAACCGAACGTTCTTCACACGGAAAGAATAGGATTATTAACATATAAATGAACGGGATATTTAAGTTACGTTTTCCCCCTTAAATCACTTCAATTCAATGAAAGTGAAATAAAGAAAACTAAGTTCAGCTCAAATCCAAGCTATAATATTTTGAAAAGTGCATTTCAGACAGTGTAGCCGTTATTCTTTGCAAAAAAAAAAAAAAAAAAAAAAAAAAGCCCTTTCTTTCCTTTGGATATTTATTACAATCAACCTGAAAAAATTAAAAAAAAAAACAACTCAGTAGATGGAAGTGAAATACTGAGTTTAAAAATTCAATTTAAACGTTTACTCACTTTGACATTCTTATGAATATAAGATGGGAAATAAACGTAGTGTAAAAATTGCAGCTTTCCCAACCTCAAAGATGATTTTCCGAAAATACTGCGGCACGTGATTACTAATTTTCAGTAACGAGTCTATATACCAAGTTTCATGATCCCGACATGAGAATCAGATACCGGTATTCAATTTTCTTTTTGCATGCATTCTAAATCACTCCTAACTCTTCTAGGATATTCATATTAATGAAAGTGACATAACAAAAGCTTAAACTTGAAGACAATGCTAACTATGTTCAAAAAGCTGTAAGTGCACGTCTCATATCCAATATACAAGTGCGTCAGGATCACTTCATCTCAGGAACACGTAAGCGACGCTATCTGCCAATTGTCCAAAGAGGTTTAACTGAATGGAGTTCATTTTTATTGCCTGGTTAAATTCTGCTTGCCAGTGAGAGCGTATCCTTTGGACGTAATAGCTGGGAGATCCAAACACGGAAAGAGTGCTTCAGGGTAACATCTTCCAATGAGACGTTTTTGACTATTGTGTCAACATACCCGTTTCCGCGAATGCCGACGTGTAATTATACCCCCCAGCAGACAACGACGACACAGTTGTATTACTGTAGCCGATAGCATTTTTCAAGAATGTCTTGCATTAAAGACATTCTGCAAACTTATAATAGCGCTCGGCAGAGCAACCTCGTATACAAGAACGTCGAATGTACTGCAGTTATTACGATCCTACGTTAAACTGTAGGTTTCGATCTAGGTAGCTTAGATGCTGAAAACCAGATACACGTTAACGACCTATTGGCGTCCTATTGACTTTTGTTTGACGTTTGACTTATGATGCATCCGTCTTTGACACATGAAATTTGGTGCCTTTGATTTAAATTGGAATAGAATTAAGATACAAAATAACATTTTTTTTAAAATTAATTTGTAATAAAAAATTTTAATGACCGGAATTTTATTTCAATTATATGTGAGTTAACACATGTGAGCTTGGTCTCGCAATAAGATTGATCACATTTGCGTTTGAGCTGGTAGTTTCTTTGGTCTGTGATATGAGCTGTGAGTCTTTGCGTGCTAAAAAAAAAAGATACACTATTATATAGGTATACAAAACTATATATTCACAAACCTACTACTTACTATGTATAAATTACCTCCGCTTTACTTCTTGCTTAAAATACCTCCCAAATTTCAAAACTTGAAAATTTGACCTTACAGATCGACTCAAATTTCAATCAAACTTGACATGTGAAATTTGAATCAACTTTGACAGGTCAAATTTACAGAGTTTGACGACTGTCAACTTTTGAACTCCGTTTAAAGTTAACGGAGGTTTAGAAGTTTGACGTCGCACTTATCTTATCCAATTTGCATTGAAATAGCATCAAGTTAACTGTGCTATATATAGTAATATATCAATCAACTATACTCTGGTCGCCTTTATCTCCCTTGTTGGCTCCCATAAAAAGTGTGAGACGATCGAACCCAGGTCGGGTATAAAATGAAGATTTCATTTCTAAAACTAAATACTTGAAAGATTTGTCCCTTTTCTATATTCTCAGAATGTATACATATTATTTTGTTATATTGCCCTTCATCTTACCAGACTTTATATAAATCTAAAAACGTAAACAAAACATATATTTGTAGCTGTATGCAGTGAGTTGTTCATTTTTCAGTCCACTCTCAAGCTTGCACTGTATTATGCACCCGTGATGCGTCTCTTATGGGCCAAGGAAACAAATGACTTGGTGTTGTTCCTGATGTGTCTGCATTTGTTACTCTTCATCCCAAGGGCTCAATTGTCCTTTGTCAATCTGTAAATCCTACCCTCTCCTATCTCTCTATCTCTCTCTACATACATACATATATATATTGTTCCTGTTCTCCGCAGTATTCGTTGGTAAGGACTGACTAGTGATAAAATGCTACATAACTCAAACTCTCCGCTTAAACATATCTGGAACTCCCTAGTATGCAATAAAAACGGACAGGGCAAAACAAACTCATTTGGGTTGAGACTATATGGTAGCTCTTGTTTTCAGATCCTGATATATATGCTCAGTTACATTCAGAGTTTGCAGCTTGAATTCTCTAAAATGTTTGTACCCCTTTTTGAAAGCGTTAATATATTTTTTTCTTTTTTTAGCCGGATGAAACAGTGGAAACAACCGTCCACACAAATAAACAGAATCATTCTGCAATAATCTATTTGAAGATGCAAACGATTGACAGAATTTCTAACATTTCTTTTAGTGTCGCGACTTCCTAATAAAGATATATTAAAATTTTGATCTAGCCTTGTTAAAATGTTTACAATATAGGGTCGCCATATTTCAAAAATGAAAATCCGGGACGCTACTAAATTATGAATTTTTGAAATGTTCAAAATGAAAAGAAGTGTTATATACTAATTTACTCTCTTTCATTAGATAAAATTGTTCAAGTATTACGTAATCAGAGTTTTAGTCATTCTAGTAAACCTTCTTCTCTCTAGTTAAGCAAACGTAAGCAAATGGTTTACCCCCTCCCCCTGGTAAGCATTTTTTAAATTAATTTCTCAGGATCTGTTATATTTTGTGGCTTTCAGAGTCTGTTTTTAGCTCACTCAAGATATGGTGTTTCTTTTCACACGTTTTGTCTGTTCGTGTTGTAATTTTTTTTTTTTTTTTTTTTTTTAGAGAGGTTAATTCATTGATAATATGTTTTGGTGTTGTTGTTGTTGTTATCTTCAAAGAACTTCATTCGTTGATTTTTTACTTTATTTATCTTAAGAGAATAATTACTAGAGCAACCCAAAAGCATAAAAAGCATAATAGCAATTTACACATATGGTTGGTACCTTGAATATGGTTGTGGTTGTTTAAGGGTCCAAAAGAAACTAATTTTAAAAGCATAATAAAGCATAATTTTAGAAAATAAAGCATAAAGCATAATTTAAAATATATAGCACATTTCTTTTTTTTAAAAAAAACTCTTTAACTACAAGTTTAACATACTGTATTAATACTTTTTAAAATCAATATTTACAATACAAAAGCATTGAGAACAACTATGCAACAATGAAAAGCTTATTTTTATTTCTGTAAACTTTTAGGTGTAACCCTTTGAAGTCCAGAAAAGAAAAAAAAAGGAGTAAACTTTCCGCCAACAATGAATAAACAATAGTTTATTTTCTAAGTGAAACTGAGCAGTTATATGATGATTCGAAATGTACAAAACGTGCACAAGAACTCCACACTACATTGTTATGTGTACGTCTTGAACTTAAGACTTTCTGTATTTTTTGGTGGCATCATTTAATTTCCCTTATGCACCTCTAAGGCACACACAAGTGATAAAAAAGACTGACTCAAGTAAAGTATATCTCTTTACAGTGCATTAAGCAGAAAGTTCTTTAAACATGAAAGAAACAGGTTGCATAAAATATTAATAAATATAGTACTTATACAGATTATGGCCCGGGTCCCTAATATGGCCCACCCACCATATCTCTGCAGATTTATGTTGGTGCTACTAGATGATAATATAAACTATGTCCTCATGAAAAGCGTACACATATTTGCGCGGCTCAGAGGACATAGTTTATATTGTCATCTAGTAGCACCAACGTAAATCTTTAGAGATATGGTGGGTGGGCCATATTACGGACCCGGGCCATAATCGGTACAAGTATCATGGATCAAGATATTTAGAATATTTTATGTATAGTAAATATTATACATTATACACGATTAATGTAAAACAATGATTGAAACTAAAAATAAAGCATAATAAAGCATAATTTGAAAAAAATAAAGCAAAAATGTGGGTTGCTCTAATAATTACATACCTAATCCTGTGAAAAAAGGCGAACTATAATATTCCCTTCTTTCTTCTTCGGGGCATATAAGCGTTTCGAGAAATATTTTCGGGACGCAGATCTCGACTCCGTGACGGTCCCGAATTTTTCGGGACAAATGGCAACCTGAATACAATATTTCAATTTTAAGATTCCAAAATCTTACAATTTTGAGTACCCTTACAGTACTCTATAATGTTCCCGTTTTAATAACTTCTGATTTAACATAACAACGCTACAGACTAAGCATCCGAGAAAGTACACGCTTCATGACTCACTAACTAACTAACTAACTCTATGGTCTATGGAACCCGGAGGTTCAGTGCCGCGTTCACAAAAGCTCTCCACTGACTTCAATCCTTAGCTAATTGGATCCAGTTTCTACTTTGTATTCTTATCTCTGCGAGATCCATCTTAATATTATCCTCCCATCTGCGCCTAGGTCTTCCTAATGGTCGTTTTCCTATGGGTCTACCAGTCAAGACTTTGAAGGCGTTTCTACTTTCTTCCATTCTAGCTACATGACCTGCCCACCTAAGCCTCCTAGACTTGACGACCCTAACAATGTTGGGTAAACCGTATAAACTATGTAGTTCCTCGTTATGAAGCTTCCGCCATTCCCCATTCTCGTTCATCTTGGGTCCGAATATTCTTCTCAGGATCCTGTTCTCAAATACTTTCAGGCTATGTTCTTCCCTCAGAGTAAGCGACCATGTTTCGCAACCATACAGAACAACAGGGATGATTATCGTTTTATATATTTTAAGCTTCAAATTCCTCGACAGAACTCGCGACGACAAGAGATTTTGAACCGAATAGTAACACGAATTCCCTGCTTTTAGTCGACATTTAATTTCTCCGTGAATATGATTTTCGTCTGTTAATATTGATCCTAAATATTTGAAAGTATCCACTTTATCAAAAGTATTATTTAATATTTTAACGCCTCCACAATTTGCCGTATTACGGTCCCGACGCACTTCCATGTATTTAGTTTTCTCTGCATTTACTTCTAAACCCATGTCCCTGCAAGCGTTTAATAATATCTCTGCATTTATTTCTACTGTTCTCCTATCATCCCCTATTAAATTTACATTATCAGCATATGCCATAACCTGGTGAATGCCGTTCAACTCTAGGCCCTGGTTGCTATCTTTGATTTTCCTTATGGCGTATTCCAGCACAAAGTTAAATAATAATGGCGACAACGCATCTCCTTGTTTCAGGCCATTTTCGACGTGGAAGCTCGCGGACAAAAATTTTCCTACCCGGACTTTACTTTGGGATTCACTTAAACATATCTTAATTAATCTAATTAGCTTTCTCGGTATTCCAAGCTCTGTAACAACGTTGTATAATGTTTCTCTCCTAACCGAGTCGTAAGCCTTTCTAAAATCAATAAATAGTTGATGTACCGGGGTATTGTATTCCCACTTCTTTTCGAGTATTTGGCGAATGGTAAATATTTGGTCGATAGTTGATCGATTTCGTCTAAATCCGCACTGATAATCTCCAATAATTTCATCTGCGTATGGGGTCAATCTTGCTAACAGAATATTTGAAAGGATTTTATAGGACGTTGACAGAAGAGCAATGCCTCGATAATTATTACAGTCAGTTTTGTCGCCTTTCTTGTGAATTGGAACAATGATTGACTCTTTCCACTCTTGTGGCAATTCTTCCTTGTTCCAGATAAGGAGAATGAGTTTATGTATCTTGTTCCACAATTTTTCGCCTCCAGCTAAAATTAACTCAGCCGGAATTTCATCTACACCCGGAGATTTGTGTTTCTTTAATTTCTTTATAGCGGCTTCCACTTCTATTCGATTGGGTTCTGGAATATACGGTTCTGCGGTGTGTATCTCCTTTTCTCCACGCACATTAGTTTTTGGCTGCGTGTTCAGCAAATCGTCAAAGAAATCTTTCCATCTATTTAAGAGGCTATCCGTATCAGTGAGAACTGTTCCGTCAGATTTCTTTAATATATAAGCACGAGGTTGATAGCCTTTCTTAAATTCGCTGATCCCCTTATACATGTCCCGAATATTTTTATTTTTACTATTATCTTCAAGTTCCTTAATTTTAGCTTTCAAAAAATCCCGTTTGTTTGTTCTAAAAGTTTTGGAAGTTTCCCGCCTGATATCTGCGAAATTTTGTGTAGTTACTTCATTCGGATTTTGTAGCCCCCGTAATTTTGCCTGTTTTCTCTTCTCTACTAGTTTAATGCATTCTTGGTCGAACCATGGTTTGTTCCTACGTATTTCCGCGTGTCCCAATTTTTCTATTGCTGAACTTTTAATGCTATCTCTAATTTCAATCCAAGTATCCTCAACACTAGTGCACTCCGAGTCTTCTAAAACCGAGAATCTATTCGAAACTTCAATCTGGTATTCCTCTCTTACCTGGCTCTCTTCTAATTTCTTTAAATTAAATCTCTTCGTTTTCGGACATTGAGTATTACATTTATTCAACGATAATCTCTCCCGTATTATGGCTGCTACCAGGTAGTGGTCGGTGTCACAATCAGCCCCTCTAAACGACCGGACGTCAATTATGCTAGATTGTCTTCTTCTATCTACTAAAACGTGATCAATTTGATTATGTGTTTTTCCGTCTGGTGATGTCCAAGTGTATTTATGAACGTCGCAATGTGGGAATTTTGTACTCTTCACGATTAGGTTTTTGGATGTTGCAAAGTTCACGAGTCTAACACCGTTGTCATTACTTTCCTTATGCAAACTTTCGTTCCCTATAATCGGTTTGAAAATATCCTCTCGTCCTACCTTCGCATTGAAATCCCCTAATAGAATCTTCATATGGTATCGCGGGAGTTGGTCAAATATCCGTTCCACTTCTTCGTAAAAACTATCTTTTATATCGTCACCCTTATCTTCAGTTGGAGCATGTACATTTAAAACAATAATATCACACCACCGTCCCTTAAGAGTAATAAAAGAAAGTCTGTCAGTAACAAATTCAACCCGTTTAATTGCTGGTAATATTCGTTTGTGAACGAAAAACCCTGTTCCTAACTGGTGATTTTTATTTCCTTCCCCGTAAAAGAACGTAAAATTTCCGGAATTCTCAGATCCATTTCCTTCCCACCTAACTTCCTAAACTCCTACTAAGTCCATCCTGTATTTCTCTAACTCACTCGTTACAGATTTTAACGCGCCTGCCCTATAAAGACTTCTAATATTCTATGTTCCAAATCTCATGTCCATTTTCTTTTGCTGATGTCGTGCCAAGTTATCAGTCCTTGTCCGAGGCTTTTGTGAATGTTTCTGAACAAGTACCTTTTTTTTTACAGGATAAGGGTGTTAGCCTTACCCAAACCCCCAAGCTGGAGGACCACTCCTAGTCGTCTGTCCGCGACTGCTTATTCAGTATATTCGCAGCTAACCTCTATATCTAGAGGCCTTCTCCTCGATCCGCAACCTGAGGACGCGCCATGCCGTCTTCATGACTCACAGATACCAAAAAAAGTGATTTTTTGACATCCGTTCATCCGTTCATCCTGATGTACACTCACCTAGAGACCATACCGTTCAACAAATCTTAAGCAAATTTTAAACTTAAGGGTTTTATGTAATCCTCCAGGAGGGGGTTCGTAATTTATTTCTATCCCTAAAAGAAAAGGTGGTTTAGGTAAAGGTAAATGTTAAAAAATGCGATTTCCTCACAAACGGCTCTAACTATTTTGTTTATATGTCATAAATCAATTTTCCGAAACAAATCCATCACGTGGTGTACCGGTAAATCATTTCTCTAGGAAAATTGAGATGGGGTAGTCTCTTTTTGGGGTTGAATTTTCTTCCGGATAATTTTCTCAAACACAATTCAGGAGATTATGTTCATATTTCAAAAATAAATATTTTATCAATAATATGACAATACGAGGGGCTGTCAATTAGTTTTTGTCCTCACCATGAAGGGATTGAGGGAGAAGTGCCAAATGCAGACATATGATTAGTCTTTCTTTACATAGGCCTAGTCACCAAGCAAAGTAACAAACACATATCTACAACTGCTCTTTCAGCTTTAACAAGGACTTTTGTTTGTAGAAAGTGTCACATTGGCTGTAAAACCAGTGCTCCACTACAGCAATGATCTCCGTATCTGAAGAAAAATGTCGTCCTTTTAGAGACTGTTTCAGTCTTCGAAACAAGAAGAAATCTGACGGTGCGAGGTCAGGTGAATATGGAGGAAGGAAAAGTAATTGGTACGCTGCGGATCCAGAGGGGGCGATCAAGGCGATCACCCCACAGAAAAGGAAACTTTCTTCTTTTATATATAAATAAAAACCATCCCAGAGTTTGGAGCTCTTAGAAGTAGTTATAACAAGGAAAGTTATCCAACTCCTCGCCGAGTATCGCATTGAAACTTTCACAACTTGAACAACATATTGAAAGATGGATATATGCTTATTGTTACGATTCGCAACGTCGTCGAACCGGAAGTAGAATGATCGTTCCACCATAGCCCCTGAAAGTTATGTGCTCTGGTCATACACACCAGAATGTGATAGACTGGAACCTATTTTCTCATGAAGACTAATATTGCAAACTCAAAATGATAACAGTCGGTGGTGATTGGGATCTCTATTGTGCTGCCAAAATGTCTTGAGTCGTGGCAAAAATGCGAACTAAAGCTCACACCCTCACACACCCACGCGTTGAGCCAATAAGGGTTCAGCTGTTGCTAAGCGAGAGAAAGCGAGTGGGATTCCTTCAGTCGATAGCAGCGCTTGCTACGGAAGACTAGGGATCAAGTCAATGTGGCATTAGTATAGTACGTCATTGTTGCGAATCGATGTCAAATGGAACACGATACACGATAGTAAGTTCCAAACGAAGATGTTTACCCAGTGGAGAAAAGGGACACTCTGAAACCACAACTCAAAAATGGCTTTCTGTGATTATTATTATTATTGTTATTAGTATGACTATTATTATTATTATTATTATTATTATTATTATTATTATTATTATTATTATTATTATTATTATTATTATTATTATTATTATTATTATTAAGTAGTAGTAGTATGATTAGTATTATTAATATGAGCAGTATGATTAGTAACAATAGTAATAACGAGAAGAAGAAGACAACAAATGCATTGTTGGGCCCGTTAAGTAACCAAGGTGTTCGGCCCGTCTTGAGTATCCTATAGCACTGCTATGAAGGTTTTAGAATCCACAAACAACCATACCCCAGTCGGGATTCGAATTCGGACCCTTTTAGTCGCAGGCTTAACGCTTCAACTCACAGAAACACGAGGCCTGCAAGACGGAGAAATAGTATAGGACAGGGTTTATCAACCTGGGGGTCGCGAAGATAAGTGAAAGAGAGAAATATAATTAGAATCTAATACCGGAAATATTTAAAAATAATTATTATTTTGAATTTTGTTCTGATAGACATTTTTTTTACATATTTGAATACATACTGTCAAGAAAAAAATGGTCTACTAAACATTTTCAACAGGTGCACAGTTGGTTAAAAATCAATTTAAATTAAAGAGGTACGATATGAAACTAATGAGAACTGCATATTGAAATACCAGAAGAATGCAAATGCACTTTTTTTTTTTATTATATGACCCAAAATTAAGGGAGTTACAAAGTTTTAAAATTTTCAAACGGCCTCCATTTTGAAACAGTATGACGGATCGGATTCGATATTTGTAATAGGAATGAACGGATCAAATTTTGTTTTATTCCATTTGCTTTTAGGGAAATTACTGTATTCGCTATATACAAGAAATGGATTATACTATTATAGAAATAATAGTGAGATCTCCGCAATAGGTATATTAAAAATCAGACAGAAGCTTATTACAAGCCACAAATTATAAGGGAATCGCTGGCAAGAGGATGTGATAATATGGGGTTCGTGATCGGAATTAGGTTGAGAACCACTGGTGTAAGATTATTATTATTATTATTATTATTATTATTATTATTATTATTATTATTATTATTATTATTATTATTTCTTCTTTGTCATCTTCTTCGTCTTATTGCCAACCTTATGTTCGTGTTGGTTGAGGCGTGAAGCCAGCGACTTAAGGGTCCCGACTTCGAATCCCGGCAGGGGTATGGTTGTTTGTGGATTTTAAAACCTTTATAGCAGTGCTAGAGGACACTCAAGACGGGACGAAGTCCTTCGTTACTTAACGAGCCCAATAATATACCCTATTCTTGTCTTCTTCTCATTATTATTTTTACTCTTCATACTGCTCATATTAATAATACTAATCATACTACTACTATTACTACTACTACTACTACTACTACTACTACTACTACTACTAATAATAATAATAATAATAATAATAATCAACTAATAACAATAATAATAATAATAGAAAACCATTTTTGAATTGTGGTTTCAGCGTGTCCTTTTCTCCACCGGGTAAACGTCGTTTGGAACTTACGATCGTGTATCGTGTTCCATTTGACATGACATAGTAGAGATGCCAATCGTCAACGACAGTTATCATCTTGAGTTTACAATATTTGTCACCGTGAGAAAACAGGTTCCAATGTAACACATTCTGGCGCGTATGACCAGAGTACATAACTTTCAGGGGCTATGGTGGAACGATCATTCTACTTCCGTAACGACGACGTTGCAAATCGTAAGAGTAAGCATATTTTCGTCTTTCAATGTGTTGTTCCACTTGTGCAAGTTTCAATGCGATACTCGCCGAGGAGTTGGATAGCTTTCCTTGTAAGTAGCAGTATTACAAACCAACGCCTCACCAGAAGTCCGTCCTGGATCCATTCCTGGACACTGGACAAGATTCATACTTTCCTGGGCGTTGTGAACGAAAGTATTGTCTAGTAACAGGCGAACACCTTTGTTGAAGATGCCACGGCGCTTTTACTTTAGGGCATCGCGAAGTTTTCCCAGCAGACCTGAATTACATGATTTTGCTTAATAGTCCAGTCAAGATAAGGATTGCCCTTGAACAAATTGCGATAGAAATGAAACATGCGCGAAAATGATGCTGAGCACATTCTAAGCAAACCTGAAAAAGTCCTCAAGAAAATTCAGTCTGGAAGGTCGTTAAATCCAATATGGCCGCCGTTGGTGGTCATTTACGACAGACATAATAACAAACGGAGTAATTATGTGACTTTGTAATAAAATTACAGACTTAACATCCCTGATAAAAGTCGTTCACCATTATGTGTCCTTTCGAATGAGGCTTTGAACATATCTCTAATATACAGGGTGTTCCAAAAGTCCCCTGATATAAGGTAACTGTTATTATCAGAGTTACCACAAAATGCAAGAGGGTAAACCGTCTACAAGTATGATGTTTTCAATCTGAAGTGAAGGATTTTTTTTAAAAAAAAATCGGATTAGCCATTCGTGCTGTACACTCTTTATGCTCCCAATGTTAAATGAAAATGCAACGTTGCCATTTACCTGGAGGTGGATAAATTTTGTAAGAATATGATAAATGGGGACATGTTTGAAATGGGGGCTGGCCATCCACACGTTAGCGTAAAAGACAGTAACTTCATTCACTTATGTTGTGGGTCCCGGTAAATGTCAACGTTGCATTTTCATTTAACATTGGGCGTATAAAGAATGTATAGCCCAAACGGTTTGTCCAATTAAAAAAAAAATCCTTCACTTTAGATTCAAAACATATTTCGAGACGATTTTCTCTCTTACATTTTGTTGTAACTCTGATAACAGTGTTATGTTAGGGGACTTTTGAGACACCCTGTACTTTATTCATTATCTACACATAGTAGGCTCTTTATGCTTTTTGTAAGTGTAAATGTAACTCTGTTTGTGGTTATTGTTTTCAAATGGTTGGATACTGTATCGTAACTGATGATTTTATTTTTATCTATCTCAGGGGGAATGCCAAGGAATTCAGAAAGCGAGTGAATTATACGCAGCTGCACTGACAGCCAAACCTGGAAAAATGATCATCAAGAATACCGAGGAAAGTATGTGAATTTCAGTCAAATCAAGAATGATACACAATCTAGAATACCGTCACATGAAGAGACATTTACAAGTATTCTACGTTTGGTTAATAAGTCTGAAAGAAGGCGTTTATCGACCAATGTTTATTAGAACATTTTTCTTTTTATTTGTTGTAAGGCCTCACCTTCCGGAGTTTGGTGGTGGTATTTTTCCGCAGTTTGTATACTAAAAATCGTAGATGAACCTTTGATTCCCGGTGGGTCCACCCAGTCGAAAAAGTGTAACAATTTTTTCATGCCAGCCATCCTGAGTGAATCCAATGTTCTCGGGATTGCTGCCAGAGTGAGTGTTGCTGTGCTGAGCTTTCGTTACTATACAGCGGCAACATCTTCAGAGCTATGTGTTGGAGTGTGCTGTACAGCACGAAAGCACACCAGCACACCACTACCGCACACTCCAACGCATAGCTCCGAAGATGTTGCCGCTGTATGGTAACGAAAGCTCAGCACAGCAACACTCACTCTGGCAGCAATCCCGAGAACACTGGATTAATAGTAGACGCCAGCAAAGCTTCAAGATCATATTCTGAGTGAAGTTTTTCCTGGGTTTTCCTCATTTATACCAGGCAAATGTCGGGATGATACTTAATAGTCCCTGGCCGTTTCCTTTCTTAACCCACTCCTTTCTTCCTTTTCAGTTTCCCGGGTTGTATGAGTGATTTCCTCCTTCCCTTATATCTATGACACGCTAACATGGTCATACTTTGGAGACGCCGAAACCATCGGGTCTACAGTCTTGTACGTGGGTCTTTAATGTACGGAGCTCCAGGTTCTGTTGCCAGTGGGAGAGCATTAAATACGTAACGAAGAATTGGTTTTCACCTTAAAACTGTAGGTCTTCGTCTCACACAGCCTCGGCGCTGAATACGGATGCTAAACTTCAATAGATAACAAAGAGATCGCTTATAACGGTAATATACAAAACTAACAAACTAACTCTATGGCCTATGGAACCCGGAGGTTCAATGCCGCGTTCACAAAAGCTCTCCACTGACTTCTATCCTTAGCCAACTGGGTCCAGTTTCTACTTTGTATTCCTATTTCTGAGAGATCCATCTTAATATTGACCTCCCACCTGCGCCTAGGTCTTCCTAATGGTCGTTTTCCGATTGGTCTTCCAGTCAAGACTTTGAAAGCGTTTCTACTTTCTTCCATTCTAGCTACATGACCTACCCACCTAAGCCTCCTAGACTTGACGACCCTAACAATGTTTGGTAAGAATTCAATATGCATAGATATCAAAACACGAGATGCAAAAAAAAAAAAAAAAAAAAAAGAAAAAAAATGCTTTCAAGCACGAAATATCTTATAGTGGTAGTATCAATCAAATTTGCTTTGTATTCAATGCGTTCTGCAAATTTAATTGATCCTACACTTATAAAGTATTATGGATTACGTGTTTTTCAAAATAACCTAGCTTTCTTTGTTTCTGATACAAATAACAGATATTATTTATTCTTGGCAACACTGATTTCAACCTATTTTTGAAACAGTTAATTTTGTAAAAATCCAGAAAAAAATCTAAAACTCAATTACACTATAGGGCTATTGATGTTTCTTTTTTTCTTAATTTATTTTTCTTTAAAAAGATAGAAATTCATTACTGCCTTTATAGAAACAACAAATCAGCTTTAAGCGACGATTCACATACTCCATGCATTTCATACAAATAAATATAGATATTGGTATCTTAAAAAAAAAAAAAAGAACCATATAGCATTTGGTCGTTTTGATATTGCAGCTTTTCCCCTTTTTTATATATATCATCCACACTATGCATGTGAATACAGTTGTTTAATGCATATACATGCTTTCCTTTTGTATGTTTTATGCTCTACTTAACTTTAATATATAGCAGACATATTTTTTTTCTCTTTGTCTCCTTCCATACACGGTATATTCAGTAACTGTTGCGGAGAAGCAATCGAAAATTTAGTGTTGTCAATAGTGGATTCTTGTATAAACGACGTGATTTAAAAAAAAAAAAGAAGAAAAAAGAAAGAAAAAGAAAGAAAAGAAAAAAAACGAATGTTGCCATATAGTAAAATCCGCTTTTATATAACTTTAAAAATATACATGTTGAGTTTCCCATAGTTGAATGGTAGGCAGGACGAAGTGAAATTTCTAGTGTTACGTCCCACAATTTTTTTCTGAAGTAGGGATGGCCAATATTTTCCAGAATCGGAAATTTCACTTTCCGGATTTCGGAAAAAATCTGGATTTCGGAAAAATTCGGATTTTCTAAATTCCGGATTTTTCTGAATCCCGGATTTTTCTGAATTCCGGATTTTTTTGAAATCCAGAATTTTCCGAATTCCGGAATTTTTCCGGTTTTACTTTCCGGGTTCCGGAAAGTGAAAATTTCAGAATTGGCCATCCCTACTCTGTAAGCTAGAGCAGAGAGATTGTTAAACAATTTGTGGAATGAGCACGTGGAAGGAAATAGGAAAACCTACGGACACTTACGGATATTATCCACTATGAACTCTCACACTCTGTGATCGAACCTGGGACCCTTCGCATCAGATGTGAGTGCATTACTACCACGATTTTAACCGATTAAGTGATCGGCAAATTTCAAAGAAAATATGCACAATATCGCATCAAACTCCAATAAGGTTTAGGGAAAAAGAAAAATATTTGGACATCAAATTTTGTATCCTTATTTGATTTGATTTGATTTTTAGATTTGCATCCCTTTCAGCAGCGAGTCTATATGGGACGTGGACTTACAGCTTAGCGTGAAATCCGAACCACATTTGCTCCCACCGGAAATTTAACCTGGGTCTCACACGCCAAAGACGCTTTTGTACTCTTATGTTCAAGCTTCCAACATGGGTTTGATGGTTACTCCCTTATAGGCAAGCCGTGTGCAACAGCCGGCCCGCGGACCATATGCGGCTCGCCTAACCCTGTCTTCCGTCCCACTGGTCAGTCATTGAAAACAATAATTATTATAATTTTTCTTTTTTACAAAACCTGTTAAGAGTGACCTGGAAATTTTCTATCTATCACACAGTGCGAAACGTGGTAACGCCCTGAAGACAATCACTTGGCAAGCGCAGGTACTTGGGGGAAATTTTCCTCGGTATAAAGATTGCTAGATGTACCGACAAAGTTCTAAATACATTATTCTGCTCCTCTTTAGTGAGTAAATACAGAATTTTAATTATCAGTATAACAGTTGTTTTGTGTTATTGTGATGTAAATTACGATGAACATGTTCCATCATTTAATACTATACTATTCAATTGTCGTAAAAATCATATACTTACAGTGAGGGCCGCGACGCCATTTAGTGCTCTGTGATTGGCCCGCCCACTGTTCCAAGTTGCACACCCCTGGAATTCTAGGCGAATTTCAACGTGACAATCGGGCTTATTTTCCAAGTCTGGAGGAAACCAGACCCCAAGTTATATTTAAATCAAATAGATTTTACGCAAATTATCGTGGAA
Organism: Thermobia domestica; assembly: GCF_964235325.1. Lineage (NCBI taxonomy): Eukaryota > Metazoa > Arthropoda > Insecta > Zygentoma > Lepismatidae > Thermobia > Thermobia domestica. The sequence goes on from NC_137469.1 coordinate 40,270,563, forward strand.
CAGAAAAACAGACAAATGCAAGGTGATTTTAATGGTAGAATGTCGCTTATATTGGCTTTAATCTCTCTCTATATATATATATCTATAAAAGAAAGTCCGAACTGATTAATCAATACCCAAGCCAAATCACTTAACCTTTTTACGCCCGCCAAGGACTTAAACGAAATAGTAGACTCTCCCGTTTGGGGCTCTGATGACCCCTCTAATTATGACAAAGTAATGATCTATACATCTTTGGAAAGCTTGTTGAACACAGAGTCTAATGAGGTAACATTTGTGCAATTGCCGCCCTATTTGTAAAAGAAAACGACCACAAAGTCCTAGAAATATGAAAAAGTATAATTTTGCAGGGCCCTTGCAACTGTTGCATTCATCATAGGCTAACAAAATGAAGCTAATGTATAGGCAATACACTTGCGACAGTAATATATATATATATATATATATATATATACAGTGAAAACTCTACTAACGGACACCTCTGTAAAGCGGACACCTCTCATAACGGACATATTTTGTAATCCCCAAACACTGTAATAGGAAAAAACCATGTTGGCAAACCTCTCTAAGGCGGACACTCTCTAGTACAGACACGGACAGTCTTTTCTGTCTCTTATAGGTATTATTTATTTCCATATTACGGAGACTTTCTCTAGAAATAAGTTGAAAAGTACAGACAAAATACATTTGCAGAAATGCATATATGTATCACCAAGGAAGCATTGTAATAACATTTTTCCTCGTCAACTGGCTGTTCAGAAACTCAGATCAAGCGTCTTTGTTTAACAACACCCTCATATCCTTTGCTTGCATTCCACTCCCACCCAACCTGTTTTAGAATCAAAAATGATTGACAGTTGCCTGCCATTTGGGATGACACGTCATTCTACTGTTCCGCTGGAATCAAGCAGAAGACATGTTTGGCATTTTTGTCTGCATATATGCATATTGTCTTAGTGCCTCTATTTGTAGACGGAAATCTTTTTAAGTCATTCTGCATCTAATAAGCAATATTGTGTAAGTTGTTGTGAGCTTTCGAAATCCCACGAGAAGCGCTAATGTTAAAATCGAATTGATTGAATTTTCGAAGAATACTAAGGTGTGCGAAGGATAGCTGAAAATTTTTGTATCGGTAACACACAAGCACCTGAGATAATATAAAACCAAGACAAGTTAATAAAGTTGTGGTGTGAAAATGACAATGAAAATAGTGTCTCATTGCTTTGAACAAAGTTGGTGTGCCAGTGAATGTTTTTGTAGAGTGCGGAATGAAAAAATTCCTGTGTTAGGGTCGATGCTAAAAGCTAAGAATTTGGAGGTAGCAACATAAATGAATGTTTCGGATTTCAAGGTCTCGAACGAGTGGTTAGAGAAGTTTCGGATTGGACACAAAATTTCTTTCAAAGCGATTTGTGGAGAATCCGCAGATGTCGGCATGCCCACTGTCATAGAACGGTTTGATAAATTACCTTCAATAGTTTGTAATTATATATCACCTTATTTACTAATTTACGTAAGAAAATATGGAAACCTCTCTAAGACGGACAATTTTTTTTTCCCCACGGCTGTCCGCTTTAGAGAGGTTTCACTCTCTCTCTCTCTCTCTCTCTATATATATATATATATATATATATATATATATATATATATATATATATATATAAATGGGAGCCACTGCTGCAATACCAAACGAGATAAAAATTCAGAAAAAAATTTCTATAAAAACGCCTGTATATCACTTTAGAAGGTGTTGCAGACCTTCGCGTGGGTGGTCCTAGGGACCCCCTAATTATCTGAATCATGATTGATCAGAGTCATCATTGGAAAGCTTATGGAATCGAGATTCCAACAATAATTATATTTCTGGACAACTTTGATCCCTCCTTCTATATAAGCAACAAGTACACATGCAGGGTATTGACATATAGAGGACTACTTCATTGTTTCACATACATAATGAGTGTATTCCCAAGGGGTAAATGGCTCCCAAAAGAAACTTGTTGCAAAAAAAAAAAAAAAGTAACTTTACACTCTACCGCGGTACGCCCCCCCACCCCATATACATAAAATGCATACTGGTGGAAAACTTTACTCTCCAGGAACACATTGATACCAAAATTGCTTTCCTAGCTTAATTAGGGTTTTAGCTATTGAGTTTTAAAACGTTAACGCAGCAGTTGCGTCAATAGGCATTTAAAGGTTAACCTAGAAATTTGAATGTAGACAGGGCATAAGAGTTGTGCTCTTAGATCCCACTAAGGAAGGATTTTTTGAATTTCAACGTGGAAGTTGGGGAAAGAGAGATGGGAAATATTATAATAAAAAATCCGTATCTCTGGATCTCTGAATTTAGTGACATGAAATTTGGTATAATATATTATGGACTTTAGACATCTCTTTCAGCTTTTGATTCAATATTTGACATAGAAGAAAAAAAAAAACAGGTGAGAAGGGAAAAGGGGGTGGGAAATACAATTATTCTAATAAGATGTCAATGAATTTTATCGTAAAGATAACATAATACCAGAAGTATGGGGGGATTATACTATAAATCCATTTTATATTATTTCCTCAATCTTCTGGGATTTCCTTCCCGAGAACTAGTCAATACATTTAACTAACCCATTTGAATTCTATTAATCGTTGCTCGGCTACATCAATAATCATGTTACATGTCTTTCTTTAACAGTCTTACTGTCCCAGCAACGATGGGCGCCCAACCCGCTACCTACGGCGCTAATGGTATGTAAGCATAAATGGAGACTCGTTTGGAAAACTGGCCTCGCGAAGACGTCCGCTCAGTTATTCGATTTCTGTGGGTGAAACGTGTAAATGTGGCTTAAATTCACCGGCATTTAGTAGAGGTTAACGGAGAGACACGGTTCATGACCAGCCCGCAACCAGAGGGGGCTAAGGGGACTGTCCCCCCTAAACTTTTCGTGGCCCCTCCAGATCTTAACACAAAATGTTATTATTAATACAAAAAATACAATTTAGTTATTTGTAAGAGAATTTTTAATGACTAGGCCCCCAAGCCTCTGTGGCTTGTTGCGGGACTGTTTACGACAACGCCGCCCGCATACAACCCAGAAGACCATCACGCTGTTGAAACAGTTTCGCTGGTACATCATTGACCACTGTCCCTACACTCCAGACCTTGCTCCAAGCGACTTTCACCTGTTCCCGCACTGTCCCAGACCGAGGAGGCGAAACACTTAATGACAACATAGCTGAACACGCAAGGAAAGAATTTTTACCAGGAGGGAATATTCAAACTCATCCCAAGATGCCACAAGTGTCTGAATCGATGTGGAAACTATGTCGAAAAATAACGTAATGTATATACTAGAGTTGTTGGTTGTATTGGCTGTATGAAATAATATAGTGACGTTTCACAGCAGGCTTTGTAATCTTACTTTCTGATTACTTTTCATACACATTAGTGTTGCTAGTTTTAATTTATGATAGTTTTCAATACTCTTTTCTTATTTCTATCTTCACGGTGGCGATCCTTATCCCATTTTCTACTATTGAAACAAAAGTATATAGTTGTGGAATGCTAGAAGTTACACATTTCACCGCTAGATGGCAGGAAACATCCTACACCTGTTGACATCTACCGGAAAAAATTGAAACTTCTAGAAATAGAAATAAATATGTGTATGAAATAAATACGTGTATTTCGTGTAATCCTCCTTACTGAAATTTAGCAGAGTCTATTGGGTTTTAAGAGTACTGAAAATGAGATAATATATTATTTCAATTAATTGAAGAACTAGAGATATTAAAATTTTAAAATGCATGCCAATACAAGAAAGGCAAAAGAAATTTAGGATTGATCAAAAAGAAAAAAATGAATCAAAAGATTGCGAAGTTGGTCAAGAATTTTAGGAATGATCAAAAAAATGCATCAAAAGATTGTGATCTTGGCCAATAACTAGTTTTTGGATCAGAGGTTCCTTTAGATTAGTTGTTGATCGGCCTCTAAATCAAGTTTTCGGTTTTTTTTTTTTTTTTTTTTTTTTTTTAACGGAATAAGGACATCATACTGAGTTAAGTGATAGTTTGGGTTTGGCTACACTATATGTAGTTCTTCAAATATAAAGCCTACAGGAAAATTCTTGCCTGAAATATATTGGATCTTTTGATTAAAAAAAAAAATCATACTTGGCACACTCTGTATCTACTCCAATGATTCCTGTTAATGACAGACTGAGACCGTTGTGACAGAAATATGTGATAAGTAAATGAAACAAAATAAAATTAAAAAAGACAAAACAAATATAGGTCTCAGTACGACAACGTCAGTTCCTATACTAAAAAAATAATTTTTAAAAGAGGAACATCATTCTGCATTCTGTAATTAACGTGGACTGTAAGAATCCAATGGGAACAGGTAATTTGAAAATAGAAGGACTGTAATGAATGATGAGGGGAAGAGAGGCGAGAACGTATAATCACCTGGATGTGATGTAAACGTTGCGTACGAACCGCTGTCTAATTTACCCATGAGGCAATTATCAGTGCGTATAGCTGTGGAGGGTAGCATAAGGGGAGGAAGTGGATGCACGTGGAATGTGTAGCTCTAGTATCCAACCATTTTGTCGTCCCACATCAATACCACTGCATTTAATTAGCATTGATTTCTAGTAATTCCCTCACTTCCTCCGGCGGAAGCTATGAAGGGAGTTTGTCATGTCATGTTGTGCTGGTGTCACTTCAATCGTGGAGCGTTCTACTGCTACTACTAATAGTATAAATCGAGAACTTTTTAAAACGGTTTGGCTGCAGATAAGCCGATGCTTTATTGGTTTGAATTACGTCCTTATTCAGGAGCGAGGCGTTATAGGACGAGACGTAGGGTATATAGTTCAAACCAAGAATGTTAAAAAGTAAGAGGATCTACCCATATGTATCTTCATCCTTTTAACTCAATGAAGCCATAAAAACAACCGAGCATCGGCACGTCTGATTGGCTACTCTTTTTTCCGCCATAAATGTTGGCTCGAAACATTGCGATCTTATTGGGAGAACGGGCAGAGTGGGAATAGCGAAAGTATGACGTATGGCTTTGCTGTATAGGCAGATCCTTTATATCAAAATATCCTTGGTTTAAACAATGTAATGCTTCCGGATCGAATCCAACCCGAGAGTTCATGCACCAAAGGCACGTGCTCTAGCCACTACACCAGTGAGAACGGCTATGTACAGACTGGTTTGGGTATAGGGGAGACCGGGGTATTTACGTACACTTAAGATTTGATTATAAATAACTCTTTCGTTTTTGAAGATTTTTTGTGTATAGAAAGCTTGGAGTTTTTCCTGTTTACTAAAGTGCAGAGGAAAATTAAAATTACACTTTTCAACAAATCAGTGAGATGTTTTAAAAATGTACCTATGTTCGGGATTGCCCCAGTGGTAGGGGAAATCCCGAACATACTGTTTACTTTAAACTTTTCTTTACGAAACAAGCGAAATGTATTAAAATACATTAAAAATATACCGTAATTTAATATTTAAATTTTTAATTAGAATTATAATTACAGACATAACTAATAAATTTAGCAAATAATAAATATAGCGAACTATTCTAATAACGCTTATTACGAAGATATTATCTATTTCCCAAACCAATTCCGTTAACTTCTTACTTACTTCTCATTTTTTTCTAAATAATCTGTTATTTATTTATTTGGCAATTTATTTCAGACCATGATGCAATTCCGAACACTCCGGGGTAATGGCGAATATTCTGTCTGGCATTTCCCCATGAGACACCATTTTATTGTTAAAGTTGAAACTAATTGTTGACTGCATACAAGCTAGTAAAATTACAAAGAACTAATGCTCAAATATAGCGGAATATATATAGCCTCATCTGTAACAATATAGATAAGGTAAGAGCCAACTTACTTTGCCCACATTGTTGAACGTTATAAATGAATCGACAAAAACAACAAAACGTCTTCTTCCTGCCAATCCCCTCAATTGACTGTCGCCAAATTTATGCTACTTTACCAGGTCTCACCGCTATCGTGCAGCAAACTCGTATGTTTTCTGACAAGCTTCCCTGGGCGTAAACTTGGGTGTTCGACATTACCTCAGTGTTCGCGAATACCCCGGTTTCCCCTATCAATATATTTGTTACCGTATTAGAATATTCAATATATTTTCGGTGTTTCTTTCAGAGATCACCGATCGAGTATTGACTCCTCCCAAAACTTTAAAATTTACCTCACCTTCTCAAGAATAAGCGCTAAATTAATAATTACTGGAGTAAAAGAAGAGTTACTCGGTGCATTAATTCATTATACCCCCTCACCTTATAACCTTTTTAAATGAACCAGATTAGATTTGATAACTGCGTGGTTTCCAAAGCAATAGTAGTACACAGTGGCGGATCCAGGATATGATCAAGGGAGGGGCTAAACCATAGTTTGCCGCTTTATCCAGTATAAAGCAGGATTGAAGCCCATTTTATCCAGTGCATACCTGAGCGTCAAGGGGGGCTATAGGCCCCCCTTGGATCCGCTTCTGGTAGTACGGACAGTTTTATTTATTTATCCATATGTGGATGAAAAATGTTCTAAGTATATGTAGTAGAAAATGAATCTACGTATGCTTCTTTGTCATTTGATAATATTATTGTGAAGCCTTCGACTTTTCTTAAACTTTTAGTCAAGAGTACGTATATTTCTTTTTCTTAATTGTTTCTAGTGAAAAGCAGTGGA